>NC_050102.1:163340968-165840968 GCF_902167145.1 Zea mays
CTCGACCTTAGGTACTTCGGTCCTATTGACCTTCTCCCTTAATCTAGTACCTTGAAGACCATCTTGCATTGTCTTTGGTTCGACTTGACTCCAAGTCATGTACATTGAGTCTCAATTGATAATGTACATCATTCACTTTGACTTGTGATATCCATAGACCATATCCAACTCATCTTATATGGTATATCACTTGTATCCATGTGTTGAGCCTTGTAAGCTTTTCACTAAGTACCTGCTCAACACTTAACACCCTGATTAAACCTTTAATTATGTTGTCATCCAAAATACCAAAATCAACAAGGGACCTTTCAATTAGTTGTAATGCTATTTTCATTATTGTAGGTGAAAATGATGGACCTAGTGTGGGAGCATGGGGAGAAGACTGGGTCTGTTTTCAGGTGCAAGTATTGTCGTGAAGCGAAGAGTGGTGGTGGTGCTACTCGTTTGAAGGAGCATTTAGAACATCAATGCAAAAATGTTAAGAATTATCCATTTGTTCCTCTTGACGGTCATGTATGGGTATGGACAACCACCACCTCCACCCGCATATGCATATTCGCATCCAGTAGTACCCCAGCCACCATATGTTCTATTCATCGGTCTCACAGAGTTAGATCCATATAATTATCTGGACAACCAGGTTTGTTAGCTTTGTTTCATCGTATTAACTAGCTAATTTTATTTCATAACTTTGCATATGTTATGTATATGGAATGTGATCATACCCAGATGCTTCCAACATGCTTGAATATTATGACTCCAGCTGAATACGTGGTCCGTACACAATTTGTGTGAAGAAGGGCGTTATAAAAAACTCCATATGTACTTGTATGATATTATTGTAACATTCCATTTCTTTGCGTTGCACTGGAATTACGTTTTCTAATTGTATAAAAGTATGTTTTATGTGATTTCGGGCATCAATTATTTGTGAGTATATTATTATTCATTGTGCAGCGTGATTTGAACAATTTACAAACATACCCCGTGAAAGATCTTAAATTTTTACGTAACTTATTCACATTTCTCGGTCTACAACTAGCAAAAATCGGCGAGAAAAACGAAAACCCGAGATTTGAATTTGAAAATTTTAAACTAGTCTGAAAGGGCATGTTTCAAGCATTTTTCCGTTAAAAATCCGTTTTCGGTCGCTAGCGAGAGTTGCATTCGAAACGGTTTAGTAATCTCTGGTTGACTCGTGCAAAATTGTCCAAAATTGAATGTGCTCAAACTAGATACTAGTGTGGCATGCTACGCTCGCAAATAACAATAAAAGTTTAGCGGCCTAAGTGACATCATAGTATGATAAGTTTGAGGACTTAAAGTGACACATAATGTTAAATTCAAAGACTGCACATACTAGGTGGCGTCTGATAGGTGTGGAGAGCCTCCAATATGGTATGCCACGTTAACATCTGGTTTGAGCAAACGATTGTTTTAAACGATTTTACCCTGGTCGGTAAAGTTGAAGTACCCGATTTTGTAAGTTTGAGGCTAAATGTATATTTTACCTTTTTTTTTTTCCGAAAACGCCACCGCTGGAACGTGGTGCTGTTTCGCAGACATTGCACGGTATCTTGTTCTGACCAGTCACCACAGCACAGACACAGCAGCCGTGGCCACGCACGCTATCTTGAAGTGCACCCGAATAGGCCCTTTTTATCGCTGCGAAAGCAACGCGAAATCGTTTCCTCTGTAACCACTACCGTCCGTCGTCCAGTCCACCCACGCGGGCGAACAGTGAAAGGCATCGTCTCCGTCTCGTGACTCGTGATCGCTGGACTGCCGCCGCCCGCCGCCCTCAGCTTAGCTCAATGATTGGGAGCACCAAGCCGCTCGCGGCGCCGCTGCACCCGCCGTACCCCTCCGGTCGCCGCCTCGCCCCCCCGTCCTGCGCCCCTGATTCCTCCCCAGCTCTCACCCCCGCCGTCGAGAGGCCAGGTCAGTCTCAGTCTGACGGCGCCCCGCCGCCACCACGCCCGGATGAGGTCGCCTCGTCCCTCGCGCTGCGCGCTAGCCCGCAACTCAATCGGTGGTCCCGCTCGCGGGCGCTGCGGTCGAACCGCCGGCCTGGGCTGGAAAGCGCGCTCTCCTCGTCCTCGGCGGCGTCGGTGACCAAGACGTCGCGGCCCGAGGACGCTGCGGTGGCGGTGGAGGATGGCGAGGACGACGACGTGTGCGTAGAGACGGACGCCGCGGGCGGGAAGGCCATCTACATAGTATCGGACGGGACCGGGTGGACCGCGGAGCACTCGGTGAACGCCGCGCTCGGACAGTTTGAGCACTGCTTCGTCGACCGCGGCTGCGCTGTCAATACCCACCTCTTCTCCATGGTAAATATCTCGCCATGCCTTCATATACTTTTTTTTTGCTGGAGGTACGTTCATGGTGCGCTAGCTGCTGACAGAGCGAGTAGCTATCATGGAAGATGTTCAGTTTTGTCATCTAATTGCCGAGTTCGCCAGTTAGAGCCCATGCAATTTTTGGACTGTAGCTGTAATTTTTGACGATGCGTCGATGCCACAAGTGCAACTGATAAAAATAATTGAATGTGAAATTCTAATTTGGAGAAATGAAACTGAGGAAGAGCCAGATCTTCGAAGACAAATAAATGACTGCTAGTTTCACGGATGGAATTTAACGCCCTGGGAATACGATGGCACCCTGCTCTGTAGTGATGTACTGATGTGTGCACAAATATGATATATTTTCAGGCTGATTATAGTACAACTACTATCAATTATTGTGATATGCTACAACTTCTTAATTTGCATGATAATTTATTTGTAATACAAAAAAATATCTTTTGGATGCTTACTTTGATGAAGATAAATTCACAATCTCCAAGGTTATGCATATGGATCATGTACTGGGGTAGACGGCAGAGGCAGAAGTTTTGTGCAAAATCATAACTGCAAGATTGCTTCATGCATATCTATTTATTTTGTTGGTTAAAATTTTGTCTCGATCTTTTATGCACATTAATAATTTTTTGTGCAGAGGCAACTATGTATCCATGCAGTTTGGATACTAGTTATCAACGTATATGTTATTTACTGCCATGACCAGTTTTTTTTCTTCTTTCTTGTCTGTTTGTGTTGATCATAACGTTGGACAAAAGCAGATGTTTGTCATATTCTTCTCTCAGGAAAATTCCCACTAGATGCTAGTTATCCACTTTTATACTTGTGTTGGCTTGAAAAATGTTAGCTGCACATCACTTTTTTGGTATTAGGCTGCATCTGTTGTAAGTAACAGCTTCTGATAATGTTCTGTAGATTGATAACATGGATCGACTTCTTGAGGTAATAAAGCAAGCAGCAAAGGAAGGGGCACTGGTTCTATATACCCTTGCTGATCCTTCAATGGCTGAGTCAACTAAGAAGGCCTGCGATTTCTGGGGTGTTCCATCGACTGATGTTCTACGGCCTACTGTTGAAGCAATTGCTTCTCATATGGGTGTTGCTCCATCTGGAATTCCACGAAGTTCTCCTAGTCGACAGGGTCAGTTAACAGAGGATTACTTTCGACGGATTGATGCTATCGATTTTACCATCAAACAAGATGATGGGGCTCTGCCACAGAACCTCAACCGTGCAGACATTGTACTTGTCGGCGTTTCACGTACAGGGAAGACACCATTGTCAATATATCTAGCTCAAAAGGGATACAAAGTGGCAAATGTCCCAGTTGTGATGGGAGTGGATCTTCCAAAGACTCTTTTTGAGATCAACCAAGACAAGGTTTTTGGATTGACAATAAACCCAGTGGTTCTTCAAGCAATTAGAAAGACTAGGGCCAAAGCTCTAGGTTTTGGTGATGGGTATCAGAGCAATTATGCTGAAATGGACCATGTGAGGCAGGAACTGCTCCATGCAAATCAAATTTTCGCCCAACATCCAATGTGGCCAGTCATTGGTAAGCCAAGTTAGTTGTATTCATGAAACCTTTTGTTTGTTGTTTCTTTGTTTAAAAACATACTTTCATACTGTTTTCATGCAGCGGTCACTGGAAGAGCTATAGAGGAAACAGCTGCTGTCGTTGTGAGGATTCTCCAAGACAGGATACAGAAGTACTCCATGCCACGCATATCAAAACGGTACTAAGGGCACGTTTGGTTTCATTAGTCTCTGTTTGGTTTCAGGGACTAAAAGTGTTAAGAACTCATTAAATTACTCATAAGAATACTAAAATGTCCTTTACCATTCTTCCGCCATTACTCTTCTTCCACTGCAATAGAAATAAATAAGGGGCAAAATGTGGAATTAATATGGTTTAGTCCCTTTTAGTCATCCCTTGAGGGACTAGATACTAAAGCAGTTTAGTCTCTATTTTAGTCCTACTGTTTAGCAATTTGGGGACTAAATGAGACTAAAATGCAGGAAATAATCTTTAGTCTCTGAAACCAAACAAATCCTAACATTGTGTTCTATCTCTTCTACAACTTGTAATGTGTGCATGTTTTGTTGAGCTCTGTGTCAAGCACCATAGCCTTTATGTTTTTTTGTCAGACCACCTTCTAGGTGGCGTTTGTATCTTAAAGGCAACTTGAGATTTAGCACAACAGAAACATATGTATATTGTATTTACGACATTCTATTGGCCTTACTTTATTTGGTCGTTAGTGAATTGTATATCAGGTGAAATAGTAGGGTGAGCTGCCTTTGTACAAATTACCAGAAAATCAGAGTAATATATCTCTTGCAGGAAACTCAACCCCATGACCACAAAAACTTCTAGTTGTCTGGGGTGCAGGGACAAATCATTACATGTGGACCTGAATATTCTAACTTTCCTCCTGAACAAGGATTTTTCAATGCAGTGTGCTTGGACACTCACCTTTGTTTTTTGAAGTATTTGATCATAGTATTGTTTGATTTTTTTTGTTAAAAATACACGCTTCTGAATTAAATAGGCAAATCTTTCCTGAAAGGAGTTCAAAATGTGTTCTTACCCAACCCGAAGATCGGATGCCTTCAGTTTTTTGTTAGGCTTAGTCCCACTCCCACATGTGGTGGGACACTAAAGTTGATTTCAAGTGATTATATGGTCTATATACAAATGAAGTTTTTTTTGCAAGTCAAAATGGAAGCAATGAAAATTTTGATTAATTTTATTTGTGATATCAGTAAGTAGTAGTCTTTGTCGCATTGATATGGTTTTTTCTTGGTTGTATTCAAACCAAAGTTGTTTATAGCCATGAATCTATACTCACAAATAACATGTTATGTCAAAAGAGCCCATTCTTTGGGTATAATTCGACAAGTTTCGACTTATGTCAAACTGACCATAAGTGACTTCATGTTAGTAAGTCATTAAATATTAAGTGATGTTCAAGTGCTTCTGAGGACTGAGCTGAGAAATAAGTAAGATAAGCATTGAGTTTTTGTCACACTGGGATTTAAGAACAAATCTAGATGCATCTCATATGTGTGTCAAGATCAAATATCACACATATGATGATTTAGTGTATAGAAACTAGTGTCACAAGTTTTATTATATAAGTATAATGTCTTTATAAAAATAACTAAATAAAAGAAACCAAACGACGACAACGATCCCAATAATGAGCCACATGCAAATTGACTGGAGCGACGATAACCATAACTTCATCGAACTCTTCATATTACTCTTCCTCATGTTGACCTGATTCTAAACAAATTTCGTAAGAGAGAGCTTACTTACGGTAGGGGCTCAGTAAGTGCGTAGGAAAAAGTATAGTGTAATGCTCATTAAGGAAAATTCTCAGGCTAAGAATGAGCTTTTAATTAAGTTGATCAAACTTTTATTAGCAATTACTAGGTATAAGCAGTATCATTCCAATTAAATAAATGAACATATATAAATTACCCACAATGCAATGCATGTTCAGTTTACTTTAATTTCATAGTTTACTCATGTGAGGATTCGAGCCGCTTTTGACCGTGAACCAAAGTATACCAACCTAATTAGAGAAAATATCATAACCAAATTGTTACCTATAAACCAACCACATGCATGTTAAGTTAAATTTACTTTCATATATTAATCATGTGAAGGTCTGGCCCGCTCGTAACCATGAGCATGACTGATATATCAATTTTACACTCTGCAAAGGTCATACATCTTTATCCACATGTCTTGATACTCATCTGTCAAAGGATCACGAATTCCATTCATCTCTTTTAAGGAGACAGGTCAGGGTTCACCATGAGGCCTTTATAAAGTTCCGGTAGTACGAGAAAATCCGCTATTGTCGGGGACCATAATTAGGGGTACCCTCAAGACGCCTAATTCTCAGCTGGTAACCCCCATCAGCATAAAGCTGCAGAGGCCTGATGGGTGCGATTAAGTCAGGGATCAGTCCATACGAGCGACTCGATCACGCCTCGCCCGAGCTTAGCCTCGGGCAAGGGCAGCCGACCCTGAAGGGGTTTCCGTCTCGCCCGAGGCCCCCCTTCAACGGCGGACACATCTCCGGCTTGCCCGAGGCCTTGCCTTCGCTAAGAAGCAACCCTGACTGAATCGCCGCACCGACCGGCCAAGTCGCAGGAGCATTTAACGCAAAGGAAGCTAGGCCCTGCCAAAGGCACCATAGGAAGCTCCGCCCGACCCAGGGCTCGGACTCGGGCTGAGCCCCGGAAGACGGCGAACTCCGCTCCGCCCGACCCAGGGCTCGGACTCGGGCTAAGCCCCGGAAGACGGCGAACTCCGCTCCGCCCGACCCAGGGCTCGGACTCGGGCTAAGCCCCGGAAGACGGCGAACTCCGCTCCGCCCGACCCAGGGCTCGGACTCGGGCTAAGCCCCGGAAGACGACGAACTCCGCTTCGCCCGACCCAGGGCTCGGACTCGGGCTAAGCCCCGGAAGACGGCGAACTCCGCTCCGCCCGACCCAGGGCTCGGACTCGGGCTAAGCCCCGGAAGACGGCGAACTCCGCTCCGCCCGACCCAGGGCTCGGACTCGGGCTAAGCCCCGAAAGACGACGAACTTCGCTTCGCCCGACCCAGGGCTCGGACTCGGGCTAAGGCCCCGGAAGACGACGAACTCCGCTTCGCCCGACCCAGGGCTCGGACTCGGGCTAAGGCCCCGGAAGACGACGAACTCCGCTTCGCCCAACCCCAGGGGCTCGGACTCGGCCTCTGCGGACGACCTCCGCCTCGCCCGACCCAGGGGCTCGGACTCGGCCTCTGCTGACGACCTCCGCCTCGCCCGACCCAGGGGCTCGGACTCGGCCTCTGCTGACGACCTCCGCCTCGCCCGGCCCAGGGGCTCGGACATCGGCCTCTGTTGACGACCTCCGCCTCGCCCGACCCAGGGGCTCGGACTCGGCCTCGGCCATGGAAGACAGACTCGACCCCGGCTTCGGAGGAGCCTCCACGTCGCCCAACCTAGGGCACGGGCCAGCCACGTCGACAGGAAGCGCCATCATCACCCTACCCCGAGCCGACTCGGGCCGCAGAGAACAAGACCGGTGTCCCATCTGGCTAGCTCCGCTAGATAGGCAATGATGGCGCCCCGCTAGCCCCGTGACGACGGCGGCTCTCAGCTCTCTTACGGAAGCAGGGCGACGTCAGCAAGGACACAACCGTTCCAACAGCTGTCCCTCCGCCAGGCTCCGTTGCTCCTCCGACAGCCACGACATCACGCCAGCAGGGTGCCAAGATCTCTCCGGCTGCCACATTGGCATGTACTTAGGGCACTAGCTCTCCCCCCGCTAGATACGTAGCACTCTGCTACACCCCCATTGTACACCTGGATCCTCTCCTTACTCCTATAAAAGGAAGGACCAGGGCCTTCTTAGAAAAGGTTGGCCGCGCGGGGACGAGGACGGGGACAGACGCTCTCTTGGGGCCGCTCGCTTCCCTCACCCGCGTGGACGCTTGTAACCCCCTACTGCAAGCACACCCGACCTGGGCGCGGGACGAACACGAAGGCCGCGGGATTCCCACCTCTCTCTCGCCGGACTCCGGCCTCCTCGCTCCTTTCCCCCCTTCGCGCTCGCCCACGCGCTCGACCCATCTGGGCTGGGGCACGCAGCACACTCACTCGTCGGCTTAGGGACCCCCCGGTCTCGAAACGCCGACAGCTATGGATTCAAGATGAGGTAGTATATGAATCTCTCGTCTGAAAAGATGTCACAAACAGATCAACCCGAGAACCTTCCTATACTTGACCAACACTTCCCCGCTTGCCCCTTCCGGATACTGTTCTCACACACTAGCTAAAACTAGAGCCATAATAGTCCTTGTAGTCGCACTGTTTTCTCGGGTGATCCCTCCATGTTCCAATCAAACAAAGTAATCTCATCATTCTTAATAATAAAGTCAATAATAATCAATCAAAATAAAACATAATCATGATTCATATGTATCGTTATCCCAAAAACTAGGTAGAACACTAGTAAATCTATCTAATAATAAGTAATCCCTAGTATAAACAAGGTATATGATAAAATAAAATAGATAATCTATTAGGTTTCTATAAATTTAATCTAACTATGAATGCATAATTGAGAACATAATAGTAAATATTATCAAATCAAAACAATGTGATCAAGGATACACTTGCCTTTTTAGTGCAGCTCTAACTGCTCAGATGCTTCCTTAAAGTTGGGCTTTAGGTTCCTCGAAGCCTCACTTTTATATTCACATTAAAACGTACACATAAGCAAACAATAAATAAAAATAACATTACACCAATCATGGAAAATAGTTGCATGAAATAAATCGACGCGCCAAGACGAATTCGTAGGTTCGAAAACCACTAAATTTGGAGTTAAAACGTAAAAGCTATGGACGAAATAAGATTTATGTCTGTTTTCATATTAAAATAATAGTTCTAGGGACTTTTTTGTGAAATATGAGGACCCCTATGTAATTTATATTATAAAATTGAGGACCTAACCGCAAAAACACAAGACCAGGATGACGAGTTCCAATATACATAAACTCAGGGTCGCTTTCATATATTTTAGGACTTAAATGTAAGGATCTTTCTATACTAGCAGACTGTTGGTTTATTTTTGAAAACCCTAGGGCCTCTTTATAAAACTTGGCTCAGCTGACATAAGCTGGCTCAACTTGGGACGCTAGATCCTAAGTCGAAGGCTCATATCACCCGACCGAACTGGTACACTATAGATCTAATCGTTCCCGTCCCCTCAGCGATCTACGGCTCGAGACCCTCCTCCACCCTTCCGACCAAACTAGGTGGCGGCGCACGATCCCCGCAGCAGCGTTGTCGCTGACGACAACAAATAGAGCATTTTGGGGTTCTTCTCTCACACCACGATTGCTACGCGACCCAAATGACTTAGCGAATCATATTAGGGTAAGGCCGTGTTAGTCATAGGACTAAAGTATAGACAAAGAATTAATCTTTAGTCTTTACCTTGTTTGGTTTTAGAGACTAAACATGAGCTAAACACAGTTAAAACAGTATATAAATACTAAAATATCATCATGCTTGCCCCTGTTGCTTATACAAACACATGTGCGTGCTTATACAAACAAACCGAGCACGTGCTTATACAAACACTTGTGTGTGCTTATATTTCAAATGAGCAAATGAGTTTCAAATATTCTAAATGAGTATACAAATGAGAAGCAGCCATAAATATATTTCAAATATTCCAAATGCAGCTCGAGGGTAGGAGAGAAAATTTTGCTGTTTAATTCCGTTTAGGAGCCCTTGGATGGACTAGAGACTAAACTGGTTTAGTCACTCTATTAGTTCTTGTGTTTGGGGAGTTAGGGACTAAAAGGTAAGGACTAAACATTAGTCCTATGGAACCAAACAGGGTCTAAGGGAGCCTAAGGGCCTGTTTATTTCAGTTTATAGATTATATAATCTGGATTATAATCTAAATTATATAATTTAGATTATAATCTAAACATATTATAATCTATATGTAGTTGTTTGATAGTCTAGATTATACAAATGTAGATTATTCGTAAAGACAATAGTATCCTTTTGTTTATTTGAGGTGGAGAAAGAAGGATAGCATATATTCTAATTTCTATTTACATAACCATGGGTATTGTGTCTTTTACCAAAATAATCTCAAATAAGCTACTCTTGAGGAGATTATGAGATTATCATAATTTAGGCTTTAGATTATATAATCTGAACTCATAATCTATGTGTTTGTTTACATGCTAGATTATTTGCGCTGGATTATATAATCTAGAGAGATTATAATTCAAAACAAACAGGGCCTAACTCACATTGGCTTGAAGCTGTGGTGAGGCTAGTCCACGACGCAATGCGGCTCCGCCACGGAGGGAAAACTTCGTCGACAAATTCCGGGCGCTCCGAGGATTCCCACGCTTGGCTAATCTCTCGCACACGTCATGCGTGCTTGAGTTAAGCTCCTAGATCGCTCACTATGGGTAGAACGATGACACATGTGTATAACAGCTGCGGTGCCTACCTTTCTCTCTCTCTGCTCGCTTAGATAGGGCACTCGACTCACCCTGGAGGTCCAGATCAATGGAGCAAGGGGTGCGGTGCTCGAGAATATGTAGTCCCAAGGGTGGACGAGTCCTACCTGGTCTGGTCACAGGAACGATCCTGGCAACCACAGCGCCCAACTCGACTCGCACTCAAGGTTCAAGATATGGTTGGCAGGAGATCCCACTTGTCAGCGTCTTTTTCCTGAGCCGAACGCACCTACGGAAGAGCGCTTGCCCCACGGTCCCACATGACAGGGGTCGATCAAGAGAAGGGAGATAGGCCAAGTTGAGGAGATGGGTTGAAGGAGAGGAAAAAGGTTCGACAGTTTTCCCTTTTTTATTTCTATTTCTATTTCTTGATTTCTTTTCTATTTCTCAAACTTAATTTTCAATTCCAAATGTGATTCAATTTTAGCTTTTCATTCAAATGGAACACTAAAAACACAGCATGCCATGCAAAACCAAAATATTGTATTTTGCTTTTGTTTAAAGAAGTAAATCTCAAGTGCATAATTCACACACTAAAACAAATTCCTAATTTACTCTCATCCCTAATAAATAAAAAAACTACTTAGATTCTAAAACAAACCTTTTGGGGTTTACAATTTTCTTTAGGTAAGTTTCTCTGTTATATGCTTTCTTTGTTAAGTTAAAATGATGACCATGTAAGTAAGTGTTGACTCTGATAATGTCATCTTTGCTTGAGACTTGTGAACTTTATCATTAAGATAGTGGATTATGGCTACAGACTTACCAACGTTATTTATAGTCATGTGTCTATAATTGACTATCACAAGAATCAAATTGTATTGTCTTAATAATTTATGTCCATGTTTAAGTGTTTTATAAAGATAAAGTGTTATTGTTGGAATTAAATAAGTGTCGTAGTTGAATTCATAATGTTAGCATTCTATAAGCATTGAGCATAATAAAAGCTTTAAGTTTGGATACTTAGACATTAAGAATTAAGATATTCTAAGTTGTATTGTTTCCACAATGTGATTTGCCTTAACTTGCCGTCATTAAGATTAAAGGAAGCTCATTTTTTTTAAATAAATTGAGATCTTAAATTATGATTTTGGAGATATGTATGTCTTTTTGAACTTTAATGAGCACATAAGAAAATATTAAGATAGCATGGACAAGTGGATCATGTAAAGGCCATGTTCTTGTAAGATTAAGTAATCATGAATTTTTTAGATGAAATTGTGCACTGCAATCATTGGGTTCAATAGTTCTTAACAGTCTATTCTAATATTTTGGCTTGGTTTGTTGTGGCAGTTAAAAGATGTTTTCTAAGACACCTTAATGTTCTCCTTAATAAGAATAAGTTATATGTCCTAAGATAGCATGATTCACTTAGATGTTGAAATTCAGTGGTAGGTATTGACCGTAATACTTCACCTTGATGTATTGTTTTATCGAGATCAAAGACTTAGTTGAGGCCTCTCGATCAAGGGGGGAATGTTAGGGTTGATCTTGTCCGATCAAAGGTTGACCGAGATTATAGGGCCAATGGCCCATGTTGTTTCTTTTATCGATCGAGATTATAGGGCTAATGGCCCATATTGTCCTAATCAGGGGCAAGAGTCTTTACACCCTTTGGCTTGGTCCCAAGGGTGCTCGGGCTTATAAAAGGGATTACACATCCAACAATGAGCCAGTGGGAGAATACTCTGTGATTAGAAACCCTAAGCACCCACCGATCTAATCTAAGGGAGCCCAAAGCACTGTGAAGACCTTTGTCTACTAGCATGCCTCTTCCCAAGAAAGCATGGGTCATCAGTTTTGGCCCTCATGGCATCTATGACCTCTAATTTCGAAGGTAAATTATCTTATCTTCGAGTTCTAGTGGTTAGGAGTTAGAGCAAGACCTAAGATGTTTAACGAGCTTGACTCCCATACAGACAATACGAAATAATAAGGGATTGTTCGGTTACGCCAATCCTGAAGGGGATTGGAGGATTGGCGTAACTGAACAAACCCTAAGTTGGACACGAGAGTCTATATAGTGGTGGGCCACCACTCAAACAACACAACGATGTGAGGAGAAAGAGAAAGTGGAACATGGGTAAAATTAACAATAAAAAAATTCTTATGCACAATTAGGAGACTACTATTCTATAATTTGACTCAATAGTGAAGCGCTTGACTTTATTATTGAACTTGTTCTTAATGCCAGTGTGCATAGAGGGTCCCAAATTATCTTGGATCACCCCTTGTGATTTGCAACATGGTTTGTTTGTTCGTTGAGGTTAGGTTCAGGGAACAAATACACACACACCACTGTTGAATGAACGGCATCCGAGCTCAAAGACAATTGGCCATCCCTGTTAAGACATGTGGCGAAAATGGTTTGGTTGTGTTTTTAGCATCAGAGGGGAGTAAAAATTTCAGTATTATCTGTTACGCTGTAAAGCGACATGTATCCCTTTTTGAGAGAATCCGAAAAAAAAGGAGAGAGAGAGAGAGATAATACAAGAAGAAACAAGTATGTCTACCATCACAAACTTGTCCACAAAATCCCCAGCCGGCTCGATCTCTTCACCGTCGATATGCCTGGCCCTACTTGTATTGATTCTTGTCAATCTTTGCAAGTTTGAAAATTCTCAGACGAGGCAAAAATGCCCCCTTCGCTTTCGACCGCCGGCGTCTCACCGAGCGTCGCTGGCGCCGCCACTACTGGTGTCCGCCCTGCTCATGGATAGCGTGAAGTAGAGGAGGATCAGCGTTCCCACGCTGGACCTGCAGAAATCGGAAAAGGGCGTGGGTGAGCCGTAAGCCACACTAGTTAGATTTTCAACTCAAGACCTTCTCAACTTAAATTCAGCAATCTGGGAAAAAAAAACTTTTCCAAATAGCTAGAAACTACGTGCTGGACCCCAGAAACACCACGGCGCCGCACCGGGCACGGCAGCGTCGTGCCATGGTGCTCGCCACGGCGGTTGCGCGTCGGTCTCCGTCTCTATTCTTCACTGCTGTCGCTGTTGCGAAGGCTAGTTCTGCGGCGCAACGGAGACCGGGCCCACAAAACCTGCGGGCTGGGCTGTCCGTCCTGCGCCGCGATGCAACCGCGAGCGTCGCCATCGTACCGGAATGCATTTGGTTATGTACTCGCTCGCTACTGACAGTCTCTGAAGATGCTACACCGTGGAATTTACTAGCGTTCACTGTCGCTGCGTAGCCTGTTGAGGGCGGCTCACTTCTTGTTCATGTGGGAGTATTAATCACGGCGACTTTGGCAGACACTAAGCTAGCACGGACAAATTACTGTAAGACGTACTACTGCAACTTGTCATGTTGAGCTGACTGTCTTTTCTCTATCTCTCTATTTAAAAAAATGAAATCGTCAGAACTGACAGCCGACCGAAAGGGATAGTTTGTATTTCTTACAGCGTGGCGAAGAGGAGGACCACCCTCCGGGGATCGAGCCACGGCGCCGGCCGCCTGCCGAACCGCCGGGACTTGCTTCCGGGCGTGCCGGCCAGCGGCGTGTGGACGACCAGCCGCGCGCTGCCGGGCGCGTCCCCGAGTTCGCCGGCCGCCACGTGCACGAACAGCTGCGGCCGCTCGCTACCGCCGCCACCTGCAGCACACGTACCATACATACATCATCCCTTGCATCTCTTTGATACGTCGTTGGAATTATCGGCAATACTAATACATCGCTGTCAATTGTCACCTCTGCTGACACTAGCTTAAGCGAATCATAAACGCAAGCCAAACAAAGAAGATAAAAAGAAACTAGAGAGCCACGAGAAAAAATAATAATAACCATTGCATCAATTTCACTCAGCGCGCGATTCCAAGGAGAGGCAAGGCAACCGTCTGGAGTGGTGACGTACCGGCGGTGCCGTTGGCGTTGGCGTTGGCGTCGGGGTCGGCCGGCTTCCTGTCGCCCTTCCTCGACAGCGACCGCATCACCTTCTGTCGCGTTCACGGCACGGGCGCGATCGAGGAAGAACAGTCAGCTTTGGAAGCAACGGAAGGGAATTTGGCGCGTCCGGCCTGCCCAGGCCGACTCGCTAATAACGCGTGTTTTTTCCTCGGACTTACGGGTGTCCGCGGCGGCGCGGTGGGCGTGCCCGGTGGGCCGGCGTCGCCGGCCAGAGACGACAGCGCGCCGACGTCGAGGGCGACGAAGCCGCCGCACGTGGCGCGGGGCGAGCTGCCAACGTCTCCCGCCGCGACGACCTGCAAGTAAGAGGAACCGGACACGGAAGCTCCTGTCAGTGCTGCTGCCGTTTCTGCCAGAGGAGAAATCCCCTTTGGGCACGCACAAAGAGAATTCAGCCCAAATTCACTCCCAACTCCGGTTCCTCGCAAGGAAAACGCACCGTTGGTGGCTCTCACGAGTTCACGTGCGCCGCGCGGGGCGAGAGAGAGAGAGAGAGAGAGAGAGAGAGAGAGAGAGAGAGAGACTCACACTCACGGGGTGGTTTGCGGCGGCGGCCACCATGCCTCTGGACTGGATCGCGGCGGCGACGACGCTCTGCTGCGTGTCCATGTGTCGGCTACGGCTGGTGGCCTCCTTGTGTTTTGTTCCCTGCGATATATCTCTGCTGGTTCGTTGGGGGAAGGAACCGGGGGGGGGGGGGGGGGGGGGGGCTGAAACTTTGCTCTTTTTCAGGGCGAAAGATTCTCCCCTCTCTTGGTGCCGTGCCCTGTGAAGTCCCAAAGACTGAAGAGCATGTGGGAGGGGAGGTCGAGGTCTCGAGGAGATGGCGAGTACGGCTTTTTATATACTGCTGGATTTTGCTTGGACACCCGGTTACGTTTTGTAAATTACAACGGTGTTTGTCTTGTCACGCGCGGATTCTACGAAACCGGTTCTTGAGTACCTGGTGCAGTGGTACGGTGCCATTGATTTTTTTGGTGGTTTATTAATATAGTTTAGGTCTTAATCAAGAAACAATGATCTAATGCTGCGTTATTACTAAATGGTAGACGATTTATTTCAGGTGGGAAGAGGAAGTTGCGGTAGTTCAAAATTAATGTTCGTGACAAATTTAAATATATGGATTAATCTCTCCAAGCTCTGTTCAAAGTAATTTAAAAGTGACATGAAGACTTCGATGCAACAAATTTTATGATTTTAAATATTTATGGTATTATTAAGAATATAGCATTTTGGAGTTTTAAAACTTTGTTGTATAGATTTTTTTTTCCAAACCATGTATTACATATCAATATATTCTAAAGTCGGTGACTAATATGCAAGCAGGTACTATGTGTAATCGTGCAACTAGACATTTTGCTCCCGTTGGGACTTGACGGCGGACGGATCCTTTAGTGTTCATTCGATATACAAGGGGCTAATAACTAATGTCAATGTGGTGTGGCACAAAGACATTTGGAAGGCTAAGATACCTTTGAAGATTAAAATGTCCATGTGGTATTTACATATTGGTGTTGTACTTACCAAAGATAATTTACTCAAGCGTAATTGAAAGGGAAATGCAAAATGTTCTTTTTGTACTCAGAATGATACAATTGATCATCTTTTTTTACACTGCCAACTTGCTAAATTTATTTGGCGTTTAGTTCGAATCAGATGTGGTGCTCGTCCACCAAACAATATTAGACATATCTTTGGTTCTTGGTTAACTGGTTTGGATAATAGAATGAGAAAACCCTTTATTCTAGCAGCTTCGGCTATATGTTAGGCAATCTGGTTGAGTAGTAATGATGCAGTGTTTGATAATGCCCCAATAAAATCTTCTTTGCAGGTGGTTTTTCGGGCTACGCATAGGCTCCGTTTCTGGGCTCAACTACAACTTAGACAGGATGATTAAGAACTAATAATTAAGGCATGTCGTAGATTGGAGGAGTTGGTGACGCATATTTTTAGACATCATGGATGGGAATATACATTTAGACTTTGTCTTTAGTTTTGTTTCGCCGCACTATGTTTTGCTTTTCTCTGAGTTTTCAGATAGTTATGTTCCTATCTAAGTATGTAATAATTCGGCTGTAGTCTCTTTGAGACAAAGGCCGGGAACTTTCAATTCCCATTATCTAAAAAAAAGATATAGATCCAACAGTATATCATATTTAGCAGTTAAACCCTTCCACCACCGCCTAGTGTAGCTTTATAAAATATTTCTTAACAAACTACAATTGTATCTACCATTGGATCTAACGAACAAAAAAAATCTGCTTGCACGCTTGCACCTAGTATCTGTTTGCATATTAGTTGTCTATTCTAAAAATGTAGTTTTTTAGTACAATTTCTCGATACCATAATATCTAAACAAGCTCTAAGTTTAGTGATTTTTTTGCCATCGTTTATCTCCCTAGCTTTCTGACAGATGCATGCATTCATTTTGTTGCTGAACTAGACAGCCACTCTGCTGCCAATAAATTTGACCAAACATTGTTTCTCCAATTGGCTAATTATTAATGTCTACTAGTAAAACCTTGGCATGGATTGATGAGCCAAGTTTTAACTATAGCTATCCACACGAACTCCAAGCAGATCAAGTCTCACTTTTAAACACGAGGGTTACATGGCGGCAGTTTTATGAGATACTTGTTGTGATCCAAGTAATAGTCCCGTTTGATACGGTCTGAACTTTACCAGCAAAGTTGTTTTTTTGCAGCTATATGAACAACTCACTCGATAGAGATTAATCCATACGTTTGATAAAAAAAACACTAGTATTAGAGCTATTTTGGTGAATCATTTGGCAAAACAAATCCATATGTTTGATAAAATAATTCCTAAACTTTAAAAAGACTATAATGTCCTTCTCTTCCTTCACTTTTCACATCTTCTTCCCTTCCCCCATGTCCTCCTTCGACACGCTTCACATTGACGTCTGCAGCATTCGGGGAAAAAAATAAGACATATTATATTTTGGATGGAGGTGAACATCTAGAAAATATATTTCTTCGGAGATACTTATCAAATTATTGCCTTTTAGGAGCACACAATACTTTGAGGTCTTATTCTGTGAATTGTCAAAACTTTGCAAGCGTGCTAGCTCTCAGCGAATTCAAAAGTTCTTCGAGGAGTGATGCATAAAAAGTAGCGAAAAAAAAGGTCCGATTAGATATGTATTTATTCACTCGAGGTCGTTTTCATGAGAAAAGAATTTGGCAGGCGGATATCCTCAAGCATTCGATGGCTGCGTCTTTTCTTGCCTCCACTTCCACTTGAGCGAGCCAGGCAAGCGTGCGAGTATTTCCCCCAACTCCACCCATTTCCCCACTCTTTCTCCCAAAAATAAAAGGCAGCATATCTCTTTTAAAAAAGTGAAAACATGTACTACTACTACCACTGATAAATACTCCTCCATGCATCTTTTTCATATTTTGGAAGTTGTTTGGATATATCTGGCATGGGAACTTACACTACTAGCTAGTGTGTATGAAAATGACGACCAGCCAGCTTGGAAGCACAAATATATGTGAGTTTATGTTATATCGATTCGTTTTCGTAAGAGGATTATCTTCGTTTTTTTTTCTGAAATTTAATATCTTCGTTTATTCTATTGAGGAGACAGCCAACTGGAGGCTGGTGGAACAGCAATAATCAGGTTATATTCTCGCTCGGTCGGACAGCATGCATATGCGCGATCGAGTGGCGATGATATGATGGACCGGTGACATGGCCGTGGAAATTAATGAATCCTCCGTGGAGATAGCAATCGAGTGGTGTTTATTTTAGTCCAACGGAATTTTTCAGTTGAAGCTGACAGAGAGAGCAACTGCATCTGAAAGTAATCTAGCTAGAGTTCACCGGAACCCTTTCTACCTTGTAACCAAACTAACCGTAATTTTCAAGAGATTGAGAGGAAAAAATAATTTTCTTGGGACACGTAGACCGCGGAGTGTCTATCTAGCTCTCCGTTCGCCAGTGATCACGGCGAGTGCTCCGCACTACGCCACTACAGGCTGAAATCAAACAAAACCTCAGCTGCAGAGCTGCAATGCTGCAGTGGATGCGGCCATACGGATTTGTGATCCGTGAGTATTGTGCGCGACAACTGCGCGCGGGGCGACCGAACAGATGCTGCCACAGCTCAACAGCTGTAGTGAGCTAGTGATCGATCCATGGATCGGACGATCGATTACTATATCAAAGTTCCAAGCTGATATGATATTATAATGCTCCAGCTTTTATTAATGCACGGCATCGTGATTTGTGACGTGCGGATTGGACGATCGATCCGTGATGCACGCACGTAAATATATACTCCAGTATTCGAAACGGAATTCTATCGTCGATCGTCGTCGTCTACGCCATCTCTATGGAGCGGATCAGTACTGCAGGGCCGCACATGCGCTCGTCCAATAGGCCTGATTTGGCACGCAAGTTCGCCGCACCTCGTGGCCTTGATCGGCGTCTCCGTTGACTTGTTTCGCCCGCCGCGTCCCGTCCCTCTCGCCGTCGGCGTCGCCGACTCGCCCTCTCTGCTGTAGTGTTATGCATGATCCTCCCCCGCCAATTTATCTGCCGTGTATGGCGCGCTTTGACATTTTAGATGAACCGCCTTAATTTCTTGAAAGAACGGGTAATATATAATAACTGCCGTTTTTTTTCCCAAAAAATGAAGTGATTTAAGTTTTTGTCCTAAGCACCAACACGTATAAACACCAAACTAGTTTCATTAATCCACGACAAAATTTATATGCGATGGTGCATTTTTTTTTACATTCTAGATGTTAATATATGTTTATAAACATGATCAATACTCATATCACTGTCTCAGCTTGTCCTCTTATTGTAGCCTAAGCTCGCTATAATAAGTTGCTCTAGCTTTCACCCAGTGATGGAGATGGGCCTATGGCCACTAGGGTTTGGGCCCTACTCTTAGCCCAACTAATCACTATAGGTCCAAGTTTCTGCATGATATACATAATGAGAAAGTCCTCAACGTGGGACGTTTCCATCCCATCAATTGTGCGCGATTACGCATGCTACTGTGACGCGAGCAGGTGCGACCAAGTAGTAACATGTGCTAGCCAGCTAGGGTTTTGGCGTGGCGGCTCACATGCATCAGAAGGTGTCGACGGTGGTGGGTGTGCGAGCCACGACGCTGCATGAGCAACGGTAGACCATACGTGCTTACGAGCGGTGGATCGAGGCAAGCGGTCGCGATGGCAGATCAACGACCACGAGCGACGGCGTTGCGCGAGCGAGAGGCGGCACGCCGGTGCGGCATCCATGCTTGCTGTCTTGTTGCTTGCCTGTTGGGGCTTCCACGGCATGGTCAGCCACTGATTCAGTTGTTTATTAGTTAAGTCGGTTTTACGTTAAATTGCAATTATCATGTTCAAATAAAGTTTATATGTGCCATTATCTATATATACAATTTGTATTTTTGGCTAGTATAATTTTTTTAGTATCATATTCGGCCCTACACTTAGATAAATTATGGCTCCGCCACTGCTTTCACTGATTCCTATGTGGAAAGATTTGTGTCACACAATCGACAACAGTGCAAGGGATATAAGAGCAAGTTTAATAATATAGTCAATTGTTGGCTATATGGGTGATATGTATAATGGCTATAATCTATGATATGTATGAGGTCAGACGATCCGTGCATAGTGTCTGTCGGTACCCTGAATCAGGGGTACCCCTTACTACAGTGTTAAGACACGGTGCCCGTGCGGTGATCTCTAGCCGCGCAGTGGACAACACCCGACCCCACCACGTGGACGGCTCAAGGGGGCACCACGTGACCAGAAAAGATGATATATCCCAAGATGCAATCAGTTGGACCGGACCTCCACGAGGAAGCGCCGGACCCCTGTATACACAACCCGGACCCCCGAATACGGTCCGGGACTCCCAAGTAGCGTGCGGGGTCCCTTGGATGGGGTCTGGATCCCTCCAAGTAAGGTCCGGGTCACCCATAACGAGGTCCCGGGACAGGGTATACCTTGACCTAAGCAAGGGTCCGGTACTGACGCGTGTACAGGCTTTATCCTGTGCGCTTGCGCTCCCCGCTCAGGCGGAGATCCGATGCTGCCACGTGGCTTGTTGCCCGTGATGTAAGACAGCGGACGGAGCCTGATGTAAGGCCTCTGGGCCGTGCGGTCTCTACATTTATTACGGAGAGGACGCGCCGCATGTCCACCTTGCTGATAGGCGATGTGCCCCCTCAGCATTTAATGTGTCATGTCCACTCCGCTGGTAGGCGGCGCCAGGGCCATCCTGCAGACGGCGTGCCTGTCCAGTCTATTGTCAAACAGTGTGCCCATGCTGCGGGGTGCATTGTGTCCATCATCACTTATACAAGAAGCTTCCCCTGCATGCTGATACTACGCAGATCTCGGATGTCAGGATGCAAGAAGATTGCTCCAGCAACAAACATTAGTAGCTCCAAGCACTGCATCCGTTATGTTCCTGGGCCCACATGTCGGGGCTCAGTACCCTTGTATGTGCCCCCCTAGTTATAAAAGGGGAGGAATGCAATGACACACACACACACAGACGGAACCGAGGCATAGACTCTCAGCTCTCAAGCTTCCATAGCAATCCAACACACAGTGGAGTAGGGTATTACGCTCCGGCGGCCCGAACCACTCTAAATCCTCGCGTGCTCCTGAGTTCATCGTTCATCTACCAACAGGCAAAACGCTTAAGCCCCCTCCTCATCTTAGGATTTAGGGCGGGTGCACTCCGCCACCCTGCCGGAGAATTCCCTCTCCGACAGTGTCGAACGGTACTCGTCTTTCCTTTGAACAGTCTGTAGTAGAGATGTACATTTGGCATAGTTCCTATTCGAAGTTCGTCGAGGTGTTGCGGACGGTTCGCCAGGAGGGCTAGGACGATTGTATAGTACATGTGGTATTTAAAAAATATGTTTAGGATAATCTACGTTATCCTGAACCTGAACAGTCCGTACTAGAGCCTTGAACGATCTACGATATGTTGTTTTGAGGGTTGATCTTACTTGAAGTATTTTCCGAGTACCTAAATTTATAACTTAGCAAACCAGTTAGCTTGATTATTAGTTGTGATCGTCGTTAATTACCAAAACAAGTGTGAAAATTGATTTTAGGTGTATTTTCCTTCCAGAGATTTAGAACGTGTCAGCTAATCGACCAACTATTTGTTAGCTATTAGATAGTTATTAGTTGTTAGCTGTCGCGATAAAAATCAATGAATAACTTTTTAATTGACTAACAATTAGCTTTAAAGATTTAAAACAAGGCCTTAGAATTTAGATACATGCCTTAGATACATGGGCGAAGACAACGGGGCTAGAGCCTCCCTAATTTTAATGAATTTCCTCTATAGCCCTTACCAACCTAGCTAATCGTCTTAATGGATAGTAGAGTAGAGTAAATATAATGCACGCCCCCGCCCTTACTGTCAGAGGACGTTAGCGGCCAGCTGTGGCTGACACGTGGGGCTGACTGTAGTCTGACATTAGCTAGAAGTAGAGATGGCCAAACGGGTCGTCCGGCCCGGCCCGGGCCCGATGAAGCCCGGCCCGCCAGGCACGGTTACAAAAACCGGGCCGGACCGTCTAAGCATGCGGGCTCAATTTTCTGTCCGAGTCCGGCCCGCAGTGGGCCTAAACGGGCTGGTCCGTTTAACACGAAAAAAGTGGGCCAAAAAACGGGCTGGTCCGTTTAACACGAAAAAAGTGGGCCAAAAAACGGGCTATGCGGCCCGGTAAACACGTTTTAGTGTAAAAAGCGGGCTTAACGTGCTTAGACGTAAACGGGCCGTGCTGGGCTAGCCCACCGTGCCTAGTTTCCTGTCCGAGCCCGACCCGCTTATTCGTGCCGGGCCAGCCCGGGCCCGCATAGAACCAGGCCGTGACGGGCTCGGACCGAGCCCAAACAGTGGGCTTCGTGTCGGGCTCGCGGGCCTCGTGCTTATTGGCCATCTATAGCTAGAAGCGACCAGACGTTTGACGAATCGGTCCTTCCTTATTGGCTATTGACATTCCCTAATCTTACCTTCCACTAGCGGAATCCAGGCCTTTGCCGAGTGCCGGCGGCTTTGCCGAGTGCTTTTTATCGGGCACTCGGCAAAGAAGACTTTGCCGAGAGCCGCACTCGGCAAAGTCCTGCGCTCGATAAAAAGCTTGTTTACCGAGTGCAGCACACTCGGCAAATACTGCTTTGCCGAGTGGCAAACACTCGGCAAAGATGGCGCTCGACAAAGGGCCGTTAGTGGCCGTCTACATCTGACGGTCGTCAGCCTTTGCCGAGGGCCGAAGTCCGGCACTCGGCAAAGCATACTCTTTGCCGAGCGTTAAATATCGGATACTCGGCAAAACATATTTTTATTTTTTTATTTTCCCAACCAAACTTTTTGTGGTGTGTTCGTACACTATATAGACCAACATGTACCATTTTGGGACAATTATAACAATGTTTTCAATAGCTAGTAGATTTAGTTCGTTTATTTTAATTTCTTCGAAAAATTTAGATTTGAACTGCAAGTCACTCGAAACTTGGGTAATCGTGCATGCAAAAATGATACAAATTTTATTTAGCACAAGTTACGACCGATTTCAGGAGCGGACCGGAAACTTCGAGCAACATGCTCACTAAACATGGCCGTGAACTTGCCATCCAAATGTTTAAAAATTGTATAAAACACAAACAAAGTCAGAAAATCTTGAAACTTGTCCACGTGTCATGATATCATATGTAGAGGCTATGATAAAAATTTGAAAAAGTTTCGTGAAAACTGTGACGCACTATGTGTAGAAACCTAAGAGATCCACATTGAAACTCTATGATTTCATGTGTAGTTATCTTAGGTTTCTACACATAGTGTCTCACAACTTTCTCCAAACATTCTAAATTTTTTATCACAGCTTCTACATATGATATCATGACACGTGGACAAGTTTCATGATTTTCTGAGTTTGTTTGTGTTTTATAAAAATTTTAAATAGCTGGATGTCAAGTTCACGACCATGTTGAGTGAGCATGGTGCTCGAAATTTCCGGTCCGCTCCTGAAATCGGTCGTAACTTGTGCTAAATAGCATGGATATGATTTTTGCATGCATGATTTTCCAAGTTTCGAGTGACTTGCAGTTCAAATGTGATTTTTCCGAAGAAATTCAAATAAACGAACAAAATCTACTAGCTATAGAAAACACTTTTCTAATTGTCTCAAAATGGTACATGTAGGTCTATATAGTGTAGGAACACATCACACACTAAAGGTAAGTTCTTTGCCGAGTGTCACCTGGGACACTCAGCAAAGACGCCGTCTCCGTCACCCGGCGCCGTAACGGTTGCTTTTCTTTGCCGAGTATCCCCTGACACTCGGCAAACCTCTTTGCCGAGTGTCCGAGAAAAAGTACTCGGCAAAGAAGGCTTTGCCGATGCACTGTGTGCCGAGCCCTCTTTACCGAGTGCTTCAGTCACTCGGCAAAACCGGCGATTCCGATAGTGTTCGGGCTTCGCCACTACATAGATAGGAATATAGCTCACTAAAAAAAAGCTAGAGACTACTTCATTTGGTATTTGAAAAAAATTTGCACCAAATTCGAATGGAGTAATAATCTGGATCTTTTCCTTTAACAGTTTCCAGTACACTAGATGGTGGATTCAGTACGTCACTAGCAGTAGGACAGCGGGGACACATAAGTCTTGCATTGCATTCCATTCCATTCCATTCCCTTCCATGTGGCACATGTACAGGGTTGGCGCTTCAACTTTGGGGACGGACGTGCGCTGCCGTCCAAGCAAGAATGCGGCCGGTATGTTCCAACGGACCAAAGTGCATGCTCCACAAGGCCACGACGGCCGCCAGAAAAAGGGGGTTCAGAGAATCTGAAACATAGTGCAGGTCTACCCGATAAAATCCATGCGCTTTTCGTACGTGCGCGCATAATATAACGGACCGACCGACCTCTGTGACCGAAGGCACTGATGACTGATCAAACCGACCGATCAGCTCTCGGAATGATAACGACGTAGACCAATGGAGGAGCCACTGCTGGACCTTTATTTTACAGATCATCCATGCAGCAGGCGGTCGAGTTGCCCGGCCCGGCCGCCGTCCATGGCCCGGCTAGCTAGCTCGAGCTGCGCGGTGCATGAGCGCATATCAACAGCGACAGCCACTAGCGAGCGAGAGTGCGCACGTACGAGACGATAAGAAGGCTCCCCCCATATGCTCCTGCTTCACCGTCTACGCTATTATTTGGTGCTTCGGATTCGGATCGGAGGAGGTAGTGCTATACTGCATGCTGGCTAGTTAGATACTAGCTTCTTAGATGTAATATTTATTTTATTTTTAAAGTCCATTATTAAAGCAACTTCATCAGGGTCACCTCTCTATAACTTTTGAGGTGTTTGACTTGTATGGACTAATTTTTAGTGCCCCTATTTTATTCTATTTTAGTCTCTATATTGCTAAATACGGATACTAAAATAGAGTTTTAATTTCCGTATTTGACAATTTAAAGTCTAAAACGAAATAAAACCGAGGGACTGAAATTTATTTCCTAGAAACCAAATGCCCCCCCCCCCCCTAAATATCGATGACCAAAGCTTAAAACACAGGACTCTCTGATTTCAGTGTTCCTGTGCTACCAGAGTTACCATCTAAGCAGAAGGTAACTATAAGTTCATTTTTTTTCGGAAGATAACTTTTCAGATTTTTTAGAAGTCAGTTCAACATCTAAGCAGAAGGAAAAAAAAGAAAAGAAAAGAAAGCAAAGCAAAGCAGAAACAAGAGTTACCATAAGGTTTGAGACAGCTAGCACAGTAGGTGGGAAATGCAAATATCGTCGCCTAAACTGTAGCGATCCAATTGTAACGACTTCAGCTAGCTCGGCCCGGCCCGGCCCATCTGGATCTTAGCCTGCATCGTCAAAAGGTGCCTCAGGCTCAGGCTATAGAAGTATAGAGCAGCGCAACAGACCAAAAATAAAATTAACCGGGCCCAGGCGCCCAGCACAATGCCTGCTCGGCCTTGCTCTCGCAATTAGATTTCTCTCGTCATAACTGTACGGTATTATATACTGTATCATTTAGAACAAGCAGACCCGGTAAAATCATAAAAAAGGGGTGAAAACGGAAATGCTATTTTTCGGGTACCGGGAATCCTTTTTGAAATTTTACCAAAATTTAGGGTTAAATGGAAACGGGAAACCATTACCAGAAATACATAACGCCCCGTTTGGATCACTGGAATTGAATTCCATTCTAATAATAGTAATTTAGACATATATCAATTAAGCTAATTCACTTTTAAATAAAATATATTTGTATACTATTATTAGCAAGATGTCCTAGATATTTATGTACTACATTTTTACTATAGAGGAGTAGAACGAAGAGTATCATGTAAGTTATAGATTATAAACAAATTCTAATCATGTATAAAATCATTTCCTATCCTCCACCCTATGAATTTGAGATATGCTTATATCTGAACTTTGGAAAGTGATGGAATGCCAAATTCCAAACTAAATAAGTTACTTTATTAAGTGAATTCCAATTACTTTAAAATGAAGGGATCCAAACGCCCCGTAAACGAAATCGGTAGAAACGATACGGTAACAGAAACGGTTACCAACAAATACGGAAATGAAATCGGTAGAAACGATCGGAAACGGAAACAGTTTGAGTCTCTTGCGACCGTTTTCAATAATTACTGTATTTATTCGGTACTTTGCCATCGGTAATGACTTTGGTAAATTTTCAGAAAAAAATTAAATCTGAACTAGTTTTTGTAAATTCATAATAAATTTATCTTAAATTAGAAAATGTGAAACAAATTTTATTGTTTTCCTAAAATCAAGATCTATATCTTTTCAATTATTACTCTTGATACATATAATCATAATTTATAACTATATGTATGTATGCGTAGTGCTTGTCACTTATATTTATGAGACATTGTTTTAATGTTTTTGTGAGATCTATCTATTACGGTCATCTTTTAAGATGAATTCAAAGACAATTATTTTATTTACGGAGTTGGTTACAAAATATCTGTTGGTCTTTGTTCTCGAATACTATACATCAAGAACAAAACAATATAATTGTTAATGATAAAAGACCTTCGTCATTCAGCACATTATCTTCTTTCGGATATAATGATCTTCAGACGGAGGTCAAGAAGGACATACCTTCATCATCTCATTAAACAAATATAAACGAAAGTACATGAAATACAAAAGAATATAAATAATGATGATATATCAGTAAATTGTTTATTTCCTCATTTCATAATGCGAGAGTGACGCAAGAGTAATTACAATCCAGCGTGAACAGTACAGGGGTACTGTTCATGTATTTATAGGCACGGGACGCAGCCCGGACAAAATTACATCCATGTCCCTGATAACTAATTATAATCATAATGCGAACTATTAAGGACTATATAGTCTTTTTCTCTTTAAGCCGGTATCGTCCTTCGCCTTTATCATAATAACAAGCCGAAGCTCTTTCAGTCGTAGCTTCAGCTTTTGTCCGCATCATTTCCGGCTTATATCTTCATGTCGCGCCTGCCTTTGTACTGTCTTGCCAAAGGTGTTTTTGCCTTGCAGACCTTCGACGGAGAAGAAGACCCCCAACAGTAGTCCCTTCATGGTGCTAGATCGTTTTTCGTAACGAGCTCGATTCGCGAAAAACACGAAGACTTTGGAATGCTGAAGGTCCGAAAACACCTTCCCTGAGCTCATTGCCGAGAAACGATTATAATATTCCGGACGCCGGACGGTTCACCGCTCAGCCAGTGTGAGTAGTATGGCGGTTCGCCTTCTCCCCTTGCAGCACTATATAAGCAGACGGGTTGGTGAGGGGTTACCACAACATTCATTGCCATTGCACTGTTGTGCTGTAAATTTTTTAACCATAGTCGAAGCTCTCTGGATTGCATTTTCGAGCAAACGCTTCGTCACTGGAGATTAGCTTCGTCTTAGAAAAACCGTAGACACAAATGGCTAGAGTTCGATCCACTGCTAGGGTGTCTCGTGAGGGGGACGAGGCCGAAGCTGCCGAAACAGCGCCCATATCAGAAGTAATGAAGCGATCAGGTCTAGTTGTGCCAGGGAAAGTTACCGACGAAGGTGCTTCGAATGCCGAAGCTGGACAAACTATGGTTGAGGGTGAGAGTGATAATGAAAGCGAAGAGGATAACAACATTCTGAACCCGTCAAAGCCTAGTCATCTTGAATTTGAAAAATCTACTGTAACAGAAGATTACATGACTATGATGAAAAAACTGGGCTATTTCGGGGAGTCTGAGAGCAAGTTTGTTCGATTTGCTTGGGAAGAGGTAATCCCGGAGCCGAGGGAGGACGAAGTTATCGTCTTTAAGAGCTTCTTCAGAGCAGGGCTTCAGTTCCCCCTAAGGGCTGATTTGGTGATTAGGGATCCCGAGGGGATCCATAGGGGAGGAATCCCCTTGCAATTCAATTTTGAATAGCAAGAGGATTTCTTTCCCTCGGTATCCCCGATCACCAAATCAGCCCTAAATGACATGATATGGGAGGTTCTAAAAAACTTTGAAATATACGTTCACCAGCTGACCCCCAATGCTATTGTTAGACTCAGCGTCTTCATATGGGCTCTCCGAAGCCAAGGAATGGATGCTAATACCGAAGCTTTTTGCCGGGTGCACGAGCTACACTACCAGACGAAGGCTAGAGCAGATGGCCTTCACAAGAACTTTGGCTGTTATAATTTTGCGTATCGCAAGGATACGAAGGCCCCGATTATTGGCTGTCGCACCAAGTGGCCAACCAGGTGGACTAATGAATGGTTTTACATGAAAGCTGACGAGAAGAAGAGGGAAAAACTCATGAGTATGGTAATGAGTCCTTTGAAGCTGAACTTCGGCATGACTCGACCCTTGTGCAACATGCAGTTAGGGTCCACTTGCTGAAAGTCGCCTAGAAGGGGGGTGAATAGGGCAAATCTGAAATTTATAAACTTAAGCACAACTACAAGCCGGGTTAGTGTTAGAAATATAAACGAGTCCGAGAGAGAGGGCGCAAAACAAATCGTGAACAAATAAAGAGCGAGACACGATGATTTATTTTACCGAGGTTCGGTTCTTGCAAACCTACTCCCCGTTGATGTGGTCACAAAGACAGGGTCTCTTTCAACCCTTTCCCTCTCTCAAACGGTCACTTAGACCGAGTGAGCTTCTCTTCTCAATCAAACGGAACACAAAGTTCCCGCAAGGATCACCACACAATTGGTATCTCTTGCCTTGGTTACAATTGAGTTTGATCACAAGAAGAATGAGAAAGAAAAGAAGCAATCCAAGCGCAAGAGCTCAAATGAACACAAATGTCGCTCTCTCTAGTCACTATTTGATTTGGAGTGATTCCGGACTTGGGAGAGGATTTGATCTTTTTGGTTGTGTCTAGAATTGAATGCTATAGCTCTTATAATGTGTTGAAGGTGGAAAACTTGGATGCCCTTGAATGTGGGGTGGTTGGGGTATTTATAGCCCCAACCACCAAAAATGGCCGTTGGAAGGCTGCTGTCGCATGGCGCACCGGACAGTTCGGTGCGCCACCGGACACTGTCCGGTGCGCCAGCCACGTCAGCAGACCGTTGGAGTTCGACCGTTGGAGCTCTGACTTATGGGGCCTCTAGGCTGTCCGGTGGTGCACCGGACAGGTCCTGTAGACTGTCCGGTGCGCCAACTGCGCGTGCTCTGTTCTCTGCGCGCGCAGGCGCGCATTAAATGTGTTGCAGTCGACCGTTGCGCGCGAAGTAGTCGTTGCTCCGCTGGCACACCGGACAGTCCGGTGTGACACCGGACACTGTCCGGTGCTTCACCGAATAGTCCGGTGAATTATAGCGGAGCGACCTCTGATTTTCTCGAAGGTAGCGAGTTCAACATCGAGTGCCCTGGTGCACCGGACACTGTCCGGTGGCACACCGGACAGTCCGGTGCGCCAGACCAGGGTGCCTTTGGGTTGTCTTTTGCTCTCTTTGTTTGAACCATTTCTTGGTCTTTTTATTGGCTTACTGTGAACCTTTAGTACTTGTGGAACTTATAGACTAGAGCAAACTAGTTAGTCCAATTTTTTGTGTTGGACAATTCAACCACCAAAATCAATTAGGAAAAAAGGTGTAAGCCTAATTCCCTTTCAATCTCCCCCTTTTTGGTGATTGATGCCAACACAAACCAAAGCAAATATAGAAGTGCATAATTGAACTAGTTTGCATAATTGTAAGTGCAAAGGTTACTTAGAATTGAGCCAATATAAATTCTCATAAGATATGCATGGGTTGTTTCTTTACTTTTAACATTTTGGACCACGCTTGCACCACATGTTTTGTTTTTGCAAATTCTTTTGTAAATTCTTTTCAAAGTTCTTTTGCAAATAGTCAAAGGTAAATGAATAAGATTTTGAGAAGCATTCTCAAGATTTGAAATTTTCTCCCCTTGTTTCAAATGCTTTTCCTTTGACTAAACAAAACTCCCCCTCAGTAAAATCCTCCTCTTAGTATTCAAGAGGGTTTTAAGATACCAATTTTGAAAATACTACTTTCTCCCCCTTTTGAATACAATAAGATATCAATTTGAAAAATTCATCATTTTAAAACCTTTTTTTGGAAAATTGGTGGTGGTGCGGTCCTTTTGCTTTGGGCTAATACTTTCTCCCCCTTTGGCATGAATCGCCAAAAACAGATATTTTGAGTGAAATATAAGCCCTTAAACTACTTTCTCCTCCTTTGGCAAACAATATATGAGTGAAGATTATACCAAAGTTGGAGAGTTGCTCGGAGCGACGGCGAACGATGAGTTATGGAGTGGAGTGGAAGCCTTTGTCTTCGCCGAAGACTCCAATTCCCTTTCAATACACCTATGACTTGATTTGAAATTCACTTGAGAACACATTAGTCATAGCATATAAAAGAGACATGATCAAAGGTATATTAATGAGCTATGTGCGCAAAACATAAAAGAAATTCCTAGAATCAAGAATATTTAGCTCATGCCTAAGTTTGTTCATCTAGTGGCTTGGTAAAGATATCGGCTAATTGTTCCTTAGTATTAATATATGCAATCTCGATATCTCCCTTTTGTTGGTGTTCCCTTAAGAAATGATACCGAATGGCTATGTGTTTAGTGCGGCTATGCTCAACGGGATTATCCGCCATGCGGATTGCACTCTCATTATCACATAGAAGAGGAACTTTGGTTAATTTGTAACCATAGTCCCTAAGGGTTTGCCTCATCCAAAGTAATTGCGCGCAACAATGACCTGCGGCAATATACTCGGCTTCAGCGGTAGAAAGAGCTACGGAATTTTGCTTCTTTGAAGCCCAAGACACCAGAGACCTTCCCAAGAACTGGCAAGTCCCCGATGTGCTCTTTCTATTAATTTTACACCCCGCCCAATCGGCATCCGAATAACCAATTAAATCAAATGTGGATCCCCGAGGGTACCAAAGCCCAAACTTAGGAGTATAAACTAAATATCTCAAGATTTGTTTTACGACCGTAAGGTGAGCTTCCTTAGGGTTGGCTTGGAATCTTGCACACATGCATACGGAAAGCATAATATCCGGTCGAGATGCACATAGATAGAGTAAAGAGCCTATCATCGACCGGTATACCTTTTGATCTACGGATTTACCTCCCGTGTCGAGGTCGAGATGCCCATTGGTTCCCATGGGTGTCTTGATGGGCTTGGCATCCTTCATCCCAAACTTGTTTAGAATGTCTTGAATATACTTCGTTTGGCTAATGAAGGTGCCCTCTTGGAGTTGCTTCACTTGAAATCCAAAGAAGTACTTGAACTCCCCCATCATAGACATCTCGAATTTCTGTGTCATGATCCTACTAAATTCTTCACATGTAGATTCGTTAGTAGACCCAAATATAATATCATCAACATAAATTTGGCATACAAACAAATCATTGTCAAGAGTTTTAGTGAATAGAGTAGGATCGGCCTTTCCGACTTTGAAGCCATTAGTGATAAGGAAATCTCTTAGGCATTCATACCATGCTCTTGGGGCTTGCTTGAGCCCATAAAGCGCCTTAGAGAGTTTATAAACGTGATTAGGGTACTCACTATCTTCAAAGCCGGGAGGTTGCTCAACATAGACCTCCTCCTTGATTGGTCCATTGAGGAAGGCACTTTTCACGTCCATTTGGTAAAGCTTAAAGCCATGGTAAGTAGCATAGGCAAGTAAAATGCGAATTGATTCTAGCCTAGCTACGGGTGCATAGGTTTCACCAAAGTCCAAACCTTTGACTTGTGAATATCCCTTGGCCATAAGTCGAGCTTTGTTCCTTGTTACCACACCATGCTCATCTTGCTTGTTGCGGAAGACCCACTTGGTTCCTACAACATTTTGGTTAGGACGTGGAACTAAATGCCATACCTCATTCCTAGTGAAATTGTCGAGCTCCTCTTGCATCGCCACCACCCAATCCGAATCTTGAAGTGCTTCCTCTATCCTGTGTGGCTCAATAGAGGAAACAAAAGAGTAGTGTTCACAAAAATGAGCAACACGAGATCGAGTAGTTACCCCCTTTTGAATATCGCCGAGGATGGTGTTCACGGGGTGATCTCGTTGGATTGCTTGGTGGACTCTTGGGTGTGGCGGTCTTGGAACTTGTTCATCTTCCTCATCTCGATCATGGGCATCTCCCCTTTGATTATTGCTCTCCTCTTGAGGTGGCTCAACTTCTTGATCTTCTCCTTCATCATTTTGAGCCTTATCCTCATCTTGAGTTGGTGGAGATGCTTGTGTGGAGGAAGATGGTTGATCTTGTGCATGTGGTGGCTCTTCGGATTCCTTAGGACACACATCCCCAATGGACATGTTCCTTAGTGCGACGCACAGAGCCTCTTCATCACCTATCTCATCAAGATCAACTTGCTCTACTTGAGAGCCGTTAGTCTCATCAAACACAATGTCACAAGAAACTTCAACTTGTCCAGAGGACTTGTTAAAGACTCTATATGCCCTTGTGTTTGAATCATATCCTAGAAAAAACCTTCTACAGCCTTAGGAGCAAATTTGGATTTTCTACCTCTTTTAATAAGAATAAAACATTTGCTACCAAAGACTCTAAAATATGAAACATTAGGCTTTCTACCGGTTAGAAGTTCGTATGATGTCTTCTTGAGGATTCGGTGTAGATACAATCGGTTGATGGCATAGCAGGCGGTGTTGACCGCCTCAGCCCAAAACCGATCCGAAGTCTTGTACTCATCAAGCATGGTTCTTGCCATGTCCAATAGAGTTCGATTCTTCCTCTCCACTACACCATTTTGTTGTGGGGTGTAGGGAGAAGAGAACTCATGCTTGATGCCCTCCTCCTCAAGGAAGCCTTCGATTTGAGAATTCTTGAACTCCGTCCCGTTGTCGCTTCTAATCTTTTTGATCCTTAAGCCGAACTCATTTTGAGCCCGTATCAAGAATCCCTTTAAGGTCTCTTGGGTATGAGATTTTTCCTGCAAAAAGAACACCCAAGTGAAGCGAGAATAGTCATCCACAATAACTAGACAGTACTTACTCCCGCTGATGCTTATGTAAGCAATCAGGCCGAATAGGTCCATGTGTAGGAGTTCAAGTGGCCTGTCAGTCGTCATGATGTTCTTGTGTGGATGATGAACACCAACTTGCTTCCCTGCCTGACATGCGCTACAAATCCTGTCTTTCTCAAAATGAACATTTGTTAGTCCAAAAATGTGTTCTCCCTTTAGAAGCTTGTGAAGATTCTTCATTCCAACATGTGCTAGTCGGCGATGCCAGAGCCAGCCCATGTTAGTCTTAGCAATTAAGCAAGTGTCGAGTTCAGCTTTATCAAAATCTACTAAGTATACCTGACCCTCTAACATTCCCTTAAATGCTATTGAATCATCACTTTTTCTAATGACAGTAACACCTGTATCTGTAAAAATACAGTTGTAACCCATTTTTACATAATTGCGAAACTGAAAGCAAGTTGTAATCTAAGGAATCTACAAGAAAAACATTTGAAATGGTATGGTCAGGTGATATAGCAATTTTACCCAATCCTTTGACCAAACCTTGGTTTCCATCCCCGAATGTGATCGCTCTTTGGGGATCTTGGTTTTTCTCATAGGAGAACATTTTCTTCTCCCCTGTCATATGGTTTGTGCACCCGCTATCGATGATCCAACTTGAGCCCTCGGATGCATAAACCTACAAAACAAGTTTAGTTCTTGATTTTAGGTACCCAAACGGTTTTGGGTCCTTTGGCATTAGATACAAGAACTTTTGGTACCCAAACACAAGTCTTTGGCCCCTTGTGTTTGCTCCCAACATACTTGGCAACTACCTTGCCAGATTTGTTAGTTAAAACATAAGATGCATCAAAAGTTTTAAATGAAATGTTAGTATCATTTGATGCAATAGGAGTTTTCTTCTTAGGCAATTTTGCACGGGTTGATTGCCTAGAGCTAGATGTCTCACCCTTATACATGAAAGCATGATTAGGGCTAGAGTGAGACTTCCTAGAATGAATTCTCCTAATTTTGCTCTCGGGATAACCGGTAGGGTACAAAATGTAACCCTCGTTATCCTGAGGCATGGGAGCCTTGCCCTTAACAAAATTAGACAATCTTTTAGGAGGGGCATTAAGTTTGACATTGTCCCCCTTTTGGAAGCCAATGCCATCCTTGATGCCAGGGCGTCTCCCACTATAGAGCATGCTCCTAGCAAATTAAAATTTTTCATTTTCTAAGTCATGCTCGACAATTTTTGCATCTAATTTAGCTATATGATCATTTTGTTGTTTAATTAAAGCAATATGATCATGAATAACATCAATGTTAATATCTCTACATCTAGTGCAAATAGTGACATGCTCAATGGTAGATGTAGAGGGTTTGCAAGAATTAAGTTCAACAATCTTAGCACGTAAAATATCATTGTTATATCTAAGATCAGAAATTGTAACATTGCAAACATCTAAATTTTTAGCCTTAGCAATCAAATTTTCATTTCTAAGGCTAGCAAGAGAATCATTTAATTCTTCAATCTTAGCAAGCAAGTTAACATTATCATCTCTAAGATTGGGAATTGAAACATCACAAATATTAGAATCAACCTTAGCAATTAGTTTAGCATTTTCATTTCTAAGGTTGGCAATAATATCATGGCAAGTGCTTAGCTCATTAGATAATTTTTCACATTTTTCTACTTCTAGAGCATAAGCATTCTTAACCTTAACATGCTTCTTATTTTTCTTAATTAGGAAGTCCTCTTGGGAGTCCAAGAGTTCATCCTTCTCATGAATAGCACTTAGTTCATTTAATTTTTCTTTTTGTTGCATGTTTAGGTTGGCAAAAAGGATGCGCAAATTATCCTCCTCATCACTAGCATTGTCTTCATCACTAGAGAATGCATATTTAGTGGAGGATTTTGATTTTACCTTCTTCTTTTTGCCGTCCTTTGCCATGAGACACTTGTGGCCGACGTTGGGGAAGAGGAGCCCTTTGGTGACGGCGATGTTGGCGGCGTCCTCGTCGGAGGAGGAGTCGGTGGAGCTCTCGTCGGAGTCCCACTCGCGGCACACATGGGCATCGCTGCCCCTATTCTTGTGGTACCTCTTCTTTTCTCTCCTCTTGCCCTTCTTATCGTCGCCCCTGTCACTGTCACTAGATAGTGGAAATTTTGCAATAAAATGACCGAGCTTACCACATTTGTAGCACACTTTCTTGGAGCGGGGCTTGTAATCCTTCCCTCTCCTTTGCTTAAGGATTTGGCGAAAACTCTTGATGATGAGCGCCATCTCCTCATTGTCGAGCTTAGAGGCGTCGATGGGTTGTCTTCTTGATGTAGACTCCTCCTTTTGCTCCTCCGTTGCCTTGAATGCAACCAGTTGTGCTTCGGGCGTGGAGGGGCCATCTAGCTCGATGATTTTCTTTGAGCCTTTGATCATCAACTCAAAGCTCACAAAATTCCCTATTACTTCCTCGGGAGACATTAGTGTATATCTAGGATTACCTCGAATTAATTGAACTTGCGTAGGATTAAGAAAAACGAGGGATCTTAGAATAACCTTGACCATCTCATGGTCATCCCATTTTGTGCTCCCGAGGTTGCGCACTTGGTTCACCAAGGTCTTGAGCCGGTTGTACATCTCTTGTGGCTCCTCTCCTTGGCGAAGCCAGAAGCGACCGAGCTCCCCCTCGATCGTCTCCCGCTTGGTGATCTTGGTCACCTCGTCTCCTTCGTGCGCGGTCTTGAGTACGTCCCAAATCTCCTTGGCGCTCTTTAGTCCTTGCACCTTGTTATACTCCTCTCGACTTAGAGAGGCGAGGAGTATAGTGGTGGCTTGGGAGTTGAAGTGCCGGATTCGGGCGACCTCGTCAGAATCATAGTCTTCATCCCCCGGTGATGGTACCTGTACTCCAATCTCAACAACATCCCAAATGCTAGTGTGGAGTGAGGTTAGATGATGCCTCATTTTATCATTCCACATATTATAATCTTCACCATCAAACATAGGTGGTTTGCCTAATGGGACAGAAAGTAATGGAGTACGTTTGGAAATGCGAGGATAGCGTAGGGGAATCTTACTAAACTTCTTGCGCTCATGGCGCTTAGAAGTTACGGACGGCGTGTCGGAGCCGGAGGTGGATGACGACGAGGAATCGGTCTCGTAGTAGACCACCTTCCTCATCTTCTTCTTCTTGTCACCGCTCTGACGCGACTTGTTGTGTGAAGGGGATCCCTTCACCTTGTTGGCAGACTCCCCGGATGGAGCCTTCCCATGGCTTGTGGCGGACTTCTCGCCGGTCCCGATCTCCCTCTTGGCGGATGCTCTCGACATCACTTCGAGAGGTTAGGCTCTAATGAAGCACCGGGCTCTGATACCAATTGAAAGTCGCCTAGAGGGGGGGTGAATAGGGCAAATCTGAAATTTATAAACTTAAGCACAACTACAAGCCGGGTTAGTGTTAGAAGTATAAACGAGTCCGAGAGAGAGGGCGGAAAACAAATCGTGAGCAAATAAAGAGCGAGACACGATGATTTGTTTTACCGAGGTTCGGTTCTTGCAAACCTACTCCCCGTTGAGGTGGTTGTTGGAACTTGCTCTCTGTTGCAAGGGGATCCAACGGGGGTGAATAGTGACGTTAACAGGGTTCTCGCGCAAGATGGCAATAGCTCTGTTAATCTAGCCTCTCAAGGGCACTGTGCGGGGGTATTTATGGGTATCTGAGTGCCCAGCGTCTTGTGTTAAGGACGCATGTGCCCTCAGACACCTAGGTTATCCCCAGAATATTCCCATAAAGCGGGGTTACAGACTGTAATTACAGGGATGCCTTTACAAATTAGGCCTGTGACACGCAGCGGCCACGCAGGGCCTGTTACAATGGGCCGGATCACACGTGGGCCTCCATGCTGGACGCCGCCGCATGGTGGGATGACCTCGTCACAGGTCTTCGTTCGATGTCGCATGGGGCGAAGGGTGTCCCTGCCCGTTTTGTCTCCGTTGGACCAACGACTGCGGCGAAGGCCTCGAGCGAAGGGTGGCGTCTTCGCCTTCGCCCCAACATTTGCCCTCTGAGGGACCAGTTCGACTAAGTCATCTGGTGCCGAAGACGTCGCTAGATGGCGGAGACGCTGCCCTCGCTTGAAGTGGTTCCGCGGGGGTTTTTGACATGACCGTTGATTGACACCGTACTGTTGGACTGCGGGTTTCCCGAAGCGCCGCGCCCTGTGTATAAATGGGGGCGGGGGGCGGCACGTTTTGAACTTTGTCTTTCCGCGCTCCGTGAAAACCCTAGCCGCCTTTTCCACCGTCTTGCTGCTCGTCTGCCCTCCTTGCTCTTGTTCGCCGGAGATCTGGCTCGAGTGAAGCAGACCGCCTGTCGCCGCCGACGGTACGTAGCGATGCCGACCTCTTCTTCTTCTGCTGCCGCTATGCCGCCGGCCGACGCGTCGTCGGAGGAAACGCTGAGTACTATGGCGGCGGAGGAGTTGCGCGCCGGCGATACGGTGGATTTTGGTGTGTCGCGGATGTCGTCGGTCCGCGTGCAAGATATGCAGCGGCTGGGTTACTTTGGCGGGGGAGTCGCTCGTGTCCCGGGGACGGAGGAAGTCCCCGAGCCGGAAGGCGAATTGGTTGTGTTCGAGGCGTTCTTCGCCGCTGGTCTCCGCCTGCCTGCGCACCGATTTGTTGGAGAAGTCCTGCGCAGATTTAACGTTCAGATCCATCAGCTGACTCCGAATGCCGTGGTGGCTCTGTCGAAGTATGTCTGGGCGACGACTTCGTACGGCGGACAACCATCAGTCGAAGTCTTCGCGAAGTACTATTGCCTGCACTGGCAGAAGAGGATGATTGGAGATGAAGTTGCCCAGTTTGGGTCCTGTACATTTACGCCGAAGACCGGCAAAACCACGATGGAGGTAGTTGAGTTGGTTCCTTGCGCCTGCAACAAGTGGGGCAATTGGCATGAGTTTTGGTTCTACGTCGCGGAGGGTACAGTCGAAGACCATCCGGGACTCCCCGTGTCCGAGATGTGCTCGCATTTTTACTCAGCATACCCGCCTTTTGAAGTGGCGGAGGAGGATGCGGACGAAGGGGCCCTTCGGTGCGCCGCCGGCCTGAGCAGCGGGCGCGATTTGGTTGAGGAATTTGTGGCGTACGGGGTATGACCTTTGGCACATGGCTGGGCGTTGGGCGAAGTGTGACCTCGCCAGATGCCTTCCCATGGTGGGAAGCTGGTGCGAAGTCCTTCCTTCACGCTGGATCTGCATAGCCGCGATCCGGCCGCCTTTGTGCGTGAGGCGGAGGATGGGGCGGTGCGGATCGTTGGTCGGTACGTGTCGAGGACAGAGGGCCAGCGTAGCTGGGATATTCGTGGGTCGAATGACCGCTTGAACAGGGTTTTTGAGCTGAATCGTCTGCCGTATGGCGGTTATCCCGGCCAAGACGATGTGGATCGTCGCGGGAAGAAACCGGTGGTAGAGTCTGGAGACGACCCCGCGCCGGCGGCCGCCCCGTCCTCTAAGAAGAGGAAACTAGGTACTGCTATGGGAGGACTTGGGGTTTCCGATGGTTTTGCTAGAGAATTGATGAGGACATGCGCGGCCCCGGGGGGAAGGATGTCTTCGCCCGAGCTCCGGGAGTCTTCGGCGCAGATGCTGAGGGTTACCGGGGGTTGGTGGCCTAAGAATGTTCCTATCCCCCGCGCGGCCGGCGAAGACTTTTTTACTTCTCGCATGGTTCGTGAATGGAAAGTGTTTCCTTACGGGCGGAATATTGCTGCTGTTGTGTCGGCAGTGATGGACAAGGATCGCCAGGGAGCTGCGCAGAAGCGTCAGGCGGTCGTCAGGCTTCATGAAGCCAGGACAAAGAGGCAGCGGGGGGCTGCGAAGGCTACTGCCCCCGGCGGAGGCCAGCCGCCGCTAGCGGCGAAGTCGGCCGTCCCTGCATCCAGCAGGGCGCCGGAGGCGGCGGCTGCCGCCGGTGGTTCCAAGTCTACGAAGGCTGCACCTGCGTCCGGCAGGGTGCCGGAGGCCGTGAAGGCGGCCCGAGAGTTGCCGCCGCCGGGCAAGCGCGTCGCCGACTTCGCCACCGACATTAGTGTGGACGACTATCTTGTTGGTAAGCCGTTGGCTCGATTTTTTTGTAATTTGTTGATACGTCGCAGGGTCAGACGAAGGCCAACTTGTTGTTGTTCCGCCTGCCGCGGCGACCACGGTGGCTGCCGTAGTGCCAAAGGCGAAGGGTGGTGCTCTTAGTGCCGGCGGCGAGATGCCGGCACTCACTGCTGTCAGGGACGAGGCGGGTGCTATGTCCCGCCGGCTGAAGGAGATGAAGGAGGCACTAAGTCAGGTACGTTGAGCTAGACTTCGGGTTTTTTTTCCTACCGGCTTCGTTGGGGTTGCGACCTTATGTGTGTTTTGCAGGCGGCTGACTTCGCAGACCGCGCGGCGTCGGGGGCCCTCACGGCAGTTGTGTCTGCTGAAGTCGTCCGGGAAAAGTCGGCCACCGACAGTAAATGTCGCAAGCTGGCGGATAAGGTGGTCGTGCTGGAGGGTGAGAAGACTGTCCTCCGGCGCCAACTGGCGGAGGAGAGGAAAGAGGCCAATGAGGCCCTCGCCAAGACGCAGTCTGCGCAGGCGGAGGCCAATCTGGCGCGGGCGGAGGGCAGTCTTGCCAAGCAGCGCGCCGAGCAGTTGGAGGAGCGGCTCAGCGCTCTGCAGGCTCGCGTGGAGAGGGCCGAGGCCTCGACGCGCACGGAGGCTGAGCGGACACGCAAACAGCTCATGGATTCATACCATGAGCTGGGCGCGCGGACCGCTGATTTCGAAGTTGCGGACCGAGAGCCCGGACTTCGCTGCCTTGAGTGGGTACAGGAGGAGTTGCAGGCGCTCCCCACCATCGTGGAGGGGTTTATGTCTTATGCCTCCCTGGTCACCTGCGAGGGGGCGGTGAACGCGCTCTCTCGTGAAGGGTGCCGGCACTATGAGGTCTTCGACCAAGCTGATGAGGATTTCGAGAGTGATATCTACAAGGTTGAGGACCCTATAGTGAAGGAATCCGCTGGAGCCCTCTACGACCGGATGTGGGGCCCCCACTGTCGAGAGGTGGTTAGGGAGCGGGCTGAGACGGCGAGGGGTCAGGTAATGTTTGGCTTTTGTTTGGTGTTTGTTGAATGTGGGCTATGTACGGGTTTGCTGAATTTGTGTGCTGTGTCTCAGGCGGCGCGTGGCGAGAGGGTGGATGACTTCGGGGCTTTGAACAGCGCGCTGCCTGACCCGGAGTCGAACCCGGCGGCGGTTGTGTCCTAGGCCACCCTGGAGCCGCCCCCGGAAACCGCCGAAGGCGTTCCTGATGCCCCCGTAGCCGCTGCGGCCGGCGGAGGCCCGCCGCCAACTGCTGCGCCGAGGGCTGAGGATCCTGTGACGGTGGCGGCGGAGGCGACAGCGGAGGCTCCCGCGACGGCTGGGTCTTCGCAGGTGGCCTAGTGGGTGTGGGTAGTTAGGAAATTTTGGATATTGTTGCTGAACCTTGGTTGCTGAGTAGGTTCAAGATTTTGGGCCTGCGCACGCAACCGCTACTGCTAATTTTTGGGCGGCTTCGACCGTGGATGATGGGAATAAATTGGATGAGTCTGCATCTAAGTTTTCCGAGTTTGGTGATTCTGGGAGCTCTGTTGAGTGGACCGAAGAGTCGTCGGATGAGGACTTGGACTATTTTGCGGCCTTGGATGTGGCAGCGGTGGAGGCTTCACCGCATGCTGCGGATGCTGAAGCTGTGCCTGGTCCGAGTGCTGGGCGCATGCAGCGAAGGGCGGTTGCGAAGCGTAGAGTGAGTGAGGCGGACGGCGGTCGGCTTCGTGCGAGCAGGGCTGGCAGGCAAGAACTGTTGTCCTTGCCGGCCACTGTGAGTTCCGGTGAGGGGGAGCTGCGAAGTCTTTTTGCGAGTGAGGAGCTGAGGATAATGTTGTTTAACTATAGGGAGATGGGAATTATTCCAAAGGTTGAACCGATGTAAGGTGTGATGCCCTCGCTTGTGCATATGTAATGGCTTGTATGATGAGGTTGTGTGCCTTCGCACATTCGGCTATGCTCACGAAGGCATTACGTTGTCTGGTGTATTTGTTGTGTTAGTCGAGTACACATGTAGCCGGTTTTTGCACGGACAGATTGGTGTACGCTTGTTAAGCTTCGCCCGACTGCACCCTTAGGCGACTGTTGTGCGGATAGTTTTCGCGGAAAACTTCGATTTGTTGCATTTGTTGTGCTAGTCCGGCTGCACCCTTAGGCGACTGTTGCACGGATAGTCTTTGCGTAAGACTTCGATTTTACGCACTTGTTGTGCTGGTCCGGCTGCACCCTTAGGCGACTTTTGCACGGATGGTCTTCGCGTAAGACTTCGATTTTACGCACTTGTTTTGCTGGTCCGGCTGCACCCTTAGGCGACTTTTGCACGGATAGTCTTCGCGTAAGACTTCGATTTTACGCACTTGTTGTGCTGGTCCAGCTGCACCCTTAGGCGACTTTTGCACGGATAGTCTTCGCGTAAGACTTCGATTTTACGCACTTGTTGTGCTGGTCTGGCTGCACCCTTAGGCGACTTTTGCACGGATAGTCTTCGCGTAAGACTTCGATTTTACGCACTTGTTGTGCTGGTCCGGCTGCACCCTTAGGCGACTTTTGCACGGATAGTCTTCGCGTAAGACTTCGATTTTACGCACTTGTTGTCCTGGTCCGGCTGTACCCTTAGGCGACTTTTGCACGGATAGTCTTCGCGTAAGACTTTGATTTTACGCACTTGTTGTGCTGGTCCGGCTGCACCCTTAAGCGACTTTTGCACGGATAGTCTTCGCGTAAGACTTTGATTTTACGCACTTGTTGTGCTGGTCCGGCTGCACCCTTAGGCGACTTTTGCACGGAGTTGTCGCACGCGAGGGTGGCTATCGCTGAGCCTCGCGGTGACTTTGTATTGGTCGAATGTCGAAGACCGCCGGCGCGGTCTTTTTTCGACGCAGGTTTTTGCGGGGGATTTTTCGCTTGTATATTACATGACTCCGCCTCGTTAAAAACCTCACCCCCGGGAGGAAAAGAGTGCGGGCCGGAATAAAATTGTTTTTGCGAATTACAAGGGCCAACCGGCCCTGATGAGTCAAACAAAAAATTTGCGGAGATTGTCGATGTTCCAGGAGTGCTCCAGGTCTTCGCCGTTTGGCGTTGTGAGCCTGTAAGCGCTGGGGGAAGCCTTCGTCTTGACAATGAAAGGGCCCTCCCACTTGGGCTCCAGCTTGCCCCTGGACTCTGTCTGAGCTGTTCGGACGAGTACGAGGTCCCCTTCGTTGAATTCTCTCGGGATGACTGCGTGGTCGTGCCATGCTTTTGTCTGGGCTTGGTATTTGTTCAGGGCCTGCAGAGCGAAGACTCGGTCTCCATCGATGAGATCCTTCGAAGTGGGCTCGTCCACGTCGGGGACGGCTGACTGAACTGTTCGCGGGGAGCCGTGTTTTATTTCTTGTGGGGTCATGGCCTCCGATCCGTATAGCGGTCACCCTGCACTCAGTCGTGTTTAGCGCCCAGACCGCCTCAGGTAGCAAATCAGCCCACTTGCCCTTTTTCGTCGAGGAGCATCTTTTTGACAGCTGTGAAAATTTTTCCATTGGCTCGTTCCACAACTCCGTTGGATTGCGGGTGATATACTGAGGCGAAGGCAAGCTTGGTGCCAATGGAGAAGCAGAAATCCTTAAAGTTTTGGCTGTCAAACTGCTTGCCGTTGTCGACTGTTAGTTCGGACGGTACTCCGAAGCGGCAAACAATGTTTTGCCAAAAGAATTTTTGTGCAGTCTTTGATGTTATTGTGGAAACAGCCCTCGCCTCGATTCATTTGGTAAAGTATTCGACGGCGACGAAGGCGAACTTAAGGTTCCCCTGAGCCGTGGGCAGGGGCCCGACGATGTCCAGGCCCAAGCGCTGGAGAGGCCATGTGTGGGCGATCAGTTTTGTGAATTGCGAGGGGCTGCCTGATCGAGGGGAAAACTTCTGGCAGGCTTCGCAGGACCTTGCAACCCGATTTGCAGCGCAGATCATTGCGGGCCAGTAGAAGCCTTGTCGGATCACTTTTGCGGCTAGGGCCCTTGGCCCTGCGTGAGAGCCGCAAGTACCACTGTGGACTTCGCGCAGGATTTGGACGCCTTCAGTCTCGGTGACACATTTAAGCATTGGCTGACTGACCCCTTTCTTGTAGAGTTGGCCCTCAATCAGCGCGAAGTCCCGGCTTCGATGTTTGAGGCGCTTGGCCTCGTTGATGTCAGTTGGGTGGTAGTACCCTTGGAGGAACAGGGTTATTGGTGCCCGCCAGTCTTCGATCATAATAAGGTTGACTATGCGGTGGCCCTCGCTGTCATTGGTTATTTGGAGCCCTTCGGGGCTCCGGACGGCTGGCGTGCCGATGACATGGTAGAACACGTCGGAGGGCAGAGACTCGCCTCTGGCGGCAGCCTTGGCCAGTGCGTCGGCCTCTTCATTCTTGGCCCGGTCCACATGCTGCAAGGTGAATCCCTTGAATTGTGTCTCGAGACTTCGGATGGCCGCGAGGTATTGCATAAGTGCGGGGTCCTTTGCTGCGTAGTCTTTCTCGACTTGGCCGGCAACTACCTTGGAGTCTGTTCTGATGATGCAGGTGGTTACCCCAAGGGCCCTCAGCTTGTGGAGGCCGAGGATGACTGCTTCGTATTCTGCTATGTTATTTGTGCATCTGTCAGATTCCAGAGCGAAGCTGAGGCGCGCTGCATATCTGTGCTTGACCCCGACGGGTGAGGTGATGACTGCAGCGGCGCCTGCCCCCGCATGGCACCATGCGCCGTCGCAGTGGATCGTCCAAACCTTCTCTGCGGATGGGTCCGGCTGTGTTATTGGCCCAGTCCAGTCGACGACGAAGTCTGCCAGGACTTGTGACTTGATGGCTGTCCTGGGCTCGAAATTGATGTGGTAGCCGGAGAGTTCGGCCGCCCACTTGGCAATCCTCACCGATGCTTCCGGGTTTCTGAACAATTCGCCGAGTCCCCTGTCTGAGGTGACTCGGACCTTGAATGCTTCAAAATAATGGCGCAATTTGCGCGAAGACATAACGACTGCGTAGGCAATCTTCTCCAGTTCTGTCATGTTATATTTGGACGGTGTCAGCACTTCAGAGACATAATAAACTGGGCACTGCCTGATCATGCCCTCAACTGTCTGCTCCTGCACCAGTGCCGCGCTGACCGCATGCGGCGAAGCCACAACATAGAGCAACAGGGGTAGCGAAGAGTCGGGGCTTGTAAGGACTGCCAACTCCGATAGGTACTGTTTTAAAGAGGCAAAGGCCGCCGCCTGCTCTGGTCCCCAAGCGAAGTCTTTTGCGCCACGGAGAGTTTTGAGGAAAGGAAGACTTCGCTCAGCGGATCTGGAGATGAATCTATTGAGGGCGGCCAATCTGCCCGTCAGGCGCTGGACGTCTCTGGCGAACTGCGGAGGCGTCATGTTTATGATGGCCTGAATTTTGGTTGGGTTGGCCTCGATGCCGCGGTGTGATACCAGGTAGCCCAATATTTTGCCTTGGCGAACGCTGAAGACGCACTTTTCCGGGTTTAGGCAGAGTCGTGCGTCTCGCATGTTCGCGAATGTCTCGGCGAGGTCAGCGAGATGGTCCTCCTTGCTCTTGCTGGCGACGACGATGTCGTCCACATATGTGAATGTATTTCTGCCAACTTGCCCTTCGAGCACTGTTTTGGTAAGCCTGGAGAAGGTGGACCCGGCGTTCTTGAGTCCCTCCGGCATTCTGATGAAGCAATATGTGCCGAAGGGTGTTATAAAGCTGGTGCTAGCCTTGTCTTCCTCCTTCATGTATATCTGGTGGTAACCGGAGAAGCAGTCGAGGAGTGACATGACTTCGCATCCGGTCGTGCTATCGACTATTTTGTCGATCCGCGGCAACGGGAAGTTGTCCTTTGGGCAGGCCTTGTTGAGACTGGTGAAGTCGATGCACATTCGCCACTTGCCGCTCTTTTTCTGCACCATCACAACGTTGGAGAGCCACATGGGGTAAGCCACCGGCTCGATGAATTTGGCTTCCAAGAGGCGGTGCACCTCTGCCTTGGCGGCCTCTGTCTTCTCGTCGGACATTTTGCGAAGCCGCTGTTTTTTCGGTCTCACCGAAGGGTCGATTCCCAAGCTGTGCTCAATTATGGATCGGCTGACCCCGACCAGGTCGAGGGCTGACCAGGCGAAGGCATCTTTGTTCTTGGACAGGCAGCAGAGGAGTTTCTCCTCTTCATGCGAAGTGAGGTCTTCGCTGATAGTGACTGTCTGCTTGGGCGTGGCCTGGTCGAGGGGAACAGTCTTGGTCCCGTCGTTGCTCTGCAGCTGTGCCTTGTCGTGCTCTTTGTCGGTTGGGCTGACGGACGCGGGGACCTCGCGCTGGGCCGTGAGGCAGTGCACGTTTCTTTGTCCGGGGACGAAGTCCCGCTCTATGTTGCGCGCAGTCTGTTGATTGCCGTAGACCGCAATGGCGCCTAACGGTCCTGGTATCTTCATGCATAGGTACAGTCCATGAATGGCTGCCTCAAACTTATTGATGGAGCCCCGGCCCATGATGGCATTGTACGGATATACCATATCCACAATATCAAAGGTCACTTGCTCACTTCGGGCATTGGGTGCTACACCGAAGGAGAGAGGCAGCTCTATTTTGCCGATAGGAAAAGTGCCCTTGCCGCCGAAGCCATACAACGGGTTGTCCGAAGGCTTGAGCAGGCTGTGGCTTATGCCCATGCGGTCGAAGGCGTGGAGGAAAATGATGTTCGCCTGACTGCCATTGTCGACTAGGTCCCAGCCTGCCACGCTGCAGTTGATAACCATGGCGTCGATGTGGGGGGCGCTGCGCAGGTCGACGTCTCGTGCGTCGAAGGTTAGCGGTACGTGGGACCACTTTGTCTGCACGACTGGGCCAGTGATGGCGACGTGGTTGATGCTGCGGTAGTGGTCCCGCTTCTGCCGCTTTGTGTCGAAGTCGGTGCTGGACCCCCCAGTGATCATATGAATGACTCCGCGATACGGCTGATCGGCGAAGTCTTCCTGCTTTGGGGCGTGGGGGATGTTTTGATGTTGCTGGTGTGGTGGTGGGGGTGGGGGAGGTACGATTTGTACTTCCTGATGGTGTTGGTAAGCGTGGTGCGGTGGATGCGGGGCGGGGGCGTGGATATATGGTGGACGGGGTTGCTGGTAAGTGTGCGCGACAACTCTTGGGTTGTCGGCTGGCTGCGTCCGTGCCATCCTATCTTTGGTGGCTTTCGTCTCTGGGCAGTCTCTGGTTTGGTGGGCGCAGTCTTCGCCATGGAAGAGACAGTAGAATCGGCGCGGTGGCTGCGCACGCCCCCGACCCCTACCGCGAGTTCCATTTCCGCGGTCCTGGGGGGATATTCCTGGCGGCGAGGGGCGTCAGCAGCGGGGTGCTGGTTGGCGATGTTATGCACTTGCTGTTGATTGCGGCCGTCTCGACCGGAGTCTTGCTATGGAGTCCTCGTCCATGTGCGGCTGGACTGTGGGGCATCTTTGGGCTTCCTTTGAGACTCAACCTTGCGCTGGTGGAGCTCTTCGGATTTGGCGTATTTTTCAAATAGCTGATATAATTCCTGGAGGTTCTTGGGCGGATCTCTGATGCAGTGGCTATAAAGGACGCCGGCGCGAAGGCCACTGATGGCGTAGTGGATGGCGATCTAGTCATCGACTGAGGGCAGCTGTGACTTGAGTGTTAGAAATTTGCGGTAATACTCCCGTAGAGTCTCCTTTTCCAGCTGCTTGCAGAGCGAGAGTTCGGCCAAGGCATCGGTGTCTGGGCGGTACCCTTGGAAGTTGAGCAGGAACTTGTCCCGGAGGCTTCTCCAGGAATCAATGGACAACGGAGGCAACCTGGTGAACCAGGTGAGAGCTGGGCCTTCGAGGGCGATGATGAAAGACTTGGCCATCGTGGCGTCGTCCCCTCCGAAAGATGCAACGGCGACCTGATAACTCATTATGTATTGTGTTGGGTCAGTGCTGCCGTTGTATTTGGGATAGGTCCCTGCCCGGAAGTTGGCGGGCCAAGGCATCACTTGCAGATGTGGCGCCAGGGGACTTCGCTCGTCGAGGTAGTTGACCCCTTGGAATGGCGCGGCGTGTGGGAAGCGCGGGTCTTCCAGTTGTGCGCGCTGTTGCAGGGGTGGCCCGTGCTGCAGGCCAAGGTGGCCTTCGCGCATGTCTTCCAGTTGTGCGCGCTGTTGCAGGGGTGGCCCGTGCTGCAGGCTGAGGTGGCCTTCGCGCTGCATCAGCGCGATCTCCCGCTCGAGGTCCTAGGCCTTCTGCTCTTCGTCGCGTATCATTTGCCGCACCTTGGCTAGTGCGGACACGCGCTGGCGCTTGGCCTCCAGTATCTCCTTTTGCCTCTGGAGATTGCGGTTCTTGAGGCGCAGGGTGCGCAGCTGTAGCTTTTCTTCCGCTGAGACGCCGAGGACTTCACCGTCCTCGGTGAGGTCCGCGCCCTCCGGTGGGGCGAAGCTTGGGGGAGGCTGTGATTGTCCTTCAGGGCCGCAGGTGCGGAGAGTGTCGTCTTTGCAGGTGCGGAGAACGTCGTCTTTAGTAGCCTCTTGGTGGGTGGAGTGGGTGAGGGCGAGGGCCTTGCCCTTTTTTGCGGCAAGCAGTGCTGCCTTCGCAGCCTCGTCAACCTTCGAGTTAGCTTTCTTGGGTGCCATCGCGGGTGGTTTTTTCGTAGCACGAACGGTGGGCGCCAAATGTTGGAACTTGCTCTCTGTTGCAAGGGGATCCAACGGGGGTGAATAGTGACGTTAACAGGGTTCTCGCGCAAGATGGCAATAGCTCTGTTAATCTAGCCTCTCAAGGGCACTGTGTGGGGGTATTTATAGGTATCTGAGTGCCCAGCGTCTTGTGTTAAGGATGCATGTGCCCTCAGACACCTAGGTTATCCCCAGAATATTCCCATATAGCGGGGTTATAGACTGTAATTACAGGGATGCCTTTACAAATTAGGCCCGTGACACGCAGCGGCCACGCAGGGCCCGTTACAATGGGCCGGATCACACGTGGGCCTCCATGCTGGACGACGCCGCATGGTGGGATGACCTCGTCACAGGTCTTCGTCCGATGTCGCATGGGGCGAAGGGTGTCCCTGCCCGTTTTGTCTCCGTTGGACCAACGACTGCGGCGAAGGCCTCGAGCGAAGGGTGGCGTCTTCGCCTTCGCCCCAACAGTGGTCACAAAGACCAGGTCTCTTTCAACCCTTTCCCTCTCTCAAACGATCACTTAGACCGAGTGAGCTTCTCTTCTCAATCAAACGGAACATAAAGTTCCCGCAAGGATCACCACACAATTGGTATCTCTTGCCTTGGTTACAATTGAGTTTGATCACAAGAAGAATGAGAAAGAAAAGAAGCAATCCAAGCGCAAGAGCTCAAATGAACACAAATGTCGCTCTCTCTAGTCACTATTTGATTTGGAGTGATTCCGGACTTGGGAGAGGATTTGATCTCTTTGGTTGTGTCTAGAATTGAATGCTATAGCTCTTGTAATGTGTTGAAGGTGGAAAACTTGGATGCCATTGAATGTGGGGTGGTTGGGGTATTTATAGCCCCAACCACCAAAAATGGTCGTTGGAAGTGAGAGCACCTAGAGGGGGGGGGGTGAATAGGTGATCCTGTGAAAACTTAAACTTATAGCCACAAAAACTTGTTAAGTGTTAGCACAATAATTGCCAAGTGGCTAGAGAGGAGTCTCAACAAAACACAATACCACAAGAGATCAAACACAGAGATGACACAGTGGTTTATCCCGTGGTTCGGCCAAGACCAACGCTTGCCTACTCCACGTTGTGGCGTTCCAACGGACGAGGGTTGCAATCAACCCCTCTCAAGCGGTCCAAAGACCAACTTGAATACCACGGTGTTTTGCTTTGCCTTTCAATATCCCGTTTGCGAGGAATCTCCACAACTTGGAGCCTCTCGCCCTTACACTTAAGATTCTCAAAGAAATACGGAGTAAGGAAGAAACTAGCAACGCACACAAGACTCAAAATCAGAGCAACAACACGCACACAAGTCGCAACAAGAGCTCGCAACACAACTCAATGAGTTCACAACTCAACAAGAGCTCTAGATGCTATCACAATGAACCAAATGCGTGGAATCGATGTCTTGGTGCTTAGGAATGTTGTAGGAATGCTTGGTGTTCTCCTCCATGCGCCTAGGGGTCCCTTTTATAGCCCCAAGGCAGCTAGGAGCCGTTGAGAGCAGTTCTGGAAGGCTGAGCTTGCCTTCTGTCATCGGGCGCACCGGACAGTCCGGTGCACACCGGACACTGTCCGGTGCCCGATCTCCTTCCTAAAATGGCGCAGACGACCGTTGCAGATCTGGGAGCCGTTGGCGCACCGGACATGTCCGGTGCACACCGGACAGTCCGGTGCCCCCTTCCGACCGTTGGCTCGGCCACGTGTCCCGCGCAGATCGCGCGGCCGACCGTTTGCCCGGCCGACCGTTGGCTCACCGGACAGTCCGGTGCACACCGGACAGTCCGGTGAATTTTAGCCGTACGCCTTCGGCAAATTCCCGAGAGCGGCCACTTCGCTCGAGGCAACCTGGCGCACCGGACACTGTCCGGTGCACCACCGGACAGTCCGGTGCCCCAGACCGAAACAGCCTCTTGGCTGTACACAGCCAACTCTTCTCTTCTTCTTTCTGTTTCTGATACTTAGACAAGTATATTAGTACACAAAACCAATGTACTAAGACTTAGAAACATACCTTTGCTCTTGATTTGCACTTTGTCCATTCATGGGCATAGATTCTCATTTAAGCACTTGTGTTGGCACTCAATCACCAAAATACTTAGAAATGGCCCAAGGGCACATTTCCCTTTCAATCTCCCCCTTTTTGGTGATTTATGCCAACACAACATAAAGCAACTAGAACAAGTGCAATATCACTTCAAATAAAAACTCAAATTCATTTTGATTCAATTTGGCATATATGGATCATCCTTTGCCACCACTTGGTTTGTTTTTGCAAATCAAACACAAAATCCTATCTCTAAGTCAAATCCACTTGTAGAGACATAAAGAGAGGTTTTCCAAAGAAAGTTGATTCAAGATTCCAAAAACTCCCCCTTTTTCCCATAATCAACACTTCTCCCCACAAGAGGCCAACTTTTGACAAAAGAGACAATGCAAGAGTTTTGACAAACCAAAAGCTCTATCCTACTGTTTTCAAAGTTTCTCAAGTGGTAGCTGATCCATTTATTGCTTTGGCCTTTATTTTCTCCCCCTTTGGTATCAAGCACCAAAACGGGATCAATCTTGGCCCTTTAACCCTATTGCCTCACCAAAATCTTCAATTAAGAGCAAATAGGCAATAAGAGTCTAAAAATGAACTTGGAATAAGTTACCCTCTCATCGGAGTGCAGTGGAAGTCTTTCATAGTCCAAGTCCACCTTTTTCCCTTTCAATCCATCTTCGAGACTAAATCATCAAACTCAAGCACATGGTTAGTCTTCAAAGGGTCAAGTTGTAACATATCTCCCCCTAAACATGTGCATCACTTTGCAATGGACTTGTGAGGTCCAGGGAGTGTTTGTACAACTTGAGCACCACAATTAGCAACAAAATGCATAAAGGAACATGATCATAAGGCATAAATACATGTATGCTACAATTCAATCCAAGTTCCGCGAATCTAAGACATTTAGCTCACTACGCAACCTGCAAAAGGTCTTCTCATCTAGAGGCTTGGTAAAGGTATCGGCTAGCTGGTTCTCGGTGCTAACATGAAACACTTCGATATCCCCCTTTTGCTGGTGGTCTCTCAGAAAGTGATGCCGGATGTCTATGTGCTTTGTGCGGCTGTGTTCAGCAGGATTTTCTGCCATGCGGATAGCACTCTCATTGTCACATAGGAGTGGGACTTTGCTCAGATTGTAGCCAAAGTCCCTGAGGGTTTGCCTCATCCAAAGTAGTTGCGCGCAACACTGTCCTGCGGCAACGTACTCGGCCTCAGCGGTGGATAGGGCAACGGAGGTTTGTTTCTTAGAGTTCCATGACACCAGGGACCTTCCTAAGAATTGGCACGTCCCTGATGTACTCTTCCTATCGACCTTACATCCAGCATAGTCGGAATCTGAGTATCCAACCAAGTCAAAGGTAGACCCCTTTGGATACCAGAGCCCGAAGCAAGGCGTAGCAACCAAATATCTAAGAATTCGCTTCACCGCCACTAAGTGGCACTCCTTAGGATCGGATTGAAATCTAGCACACATGCATACGCTAAGCATAATGTCCGGTCTACTAGCACATAAATAAAGTAAAGACCCTATCATTGACCGGTATGCTTTTTGATCAACGGACTTACCTCCTTTGTTGAGGTCAGTGTGTCCGTCGGTCCCCATCGGAGTCTTTGCGGGCTTGGCGTCCTTCATCCCAAACCGCTTTAGCAGATCTTGCGTGTACTTCGTTTGTGAGATGAAGGTGCCGTCCTTGAGTTGCTTCACTTGAAACCCAAGGAAGTAGTTCAACTCGCCCATCATCGACATCTCGAATTTCTGCGTCATCACCCTGCTAAACTCTTCACAAGACTTTTGGTTAGTAGAACCAAATATTATGTCATCGACATAAATTTGGCACACAAATAAATCACCATCACATGTCTTAGTGAACAGAGTTGGATCGGCTTTCCCAACCTTGAAAGCATTAGCAAGTAAAAAGTCTCTAAGGCATTCATACCATGCTCTTGGGGCTTGCTTAAGTCCATAGAGCGCCTTAGAGAGCTTACACACGTGGTCGGGATACCGTTCATCCTCGAAGCCAGGGGGTTGCTCCACGTACACCTCCTCCTTGATTGGCCCGTTGAGGAAAGCGCTCTTCACATCCATTTGGAACAACCTGAAAGAATGGTGAGCGGCATATGCTAGCAAGATACGAATTGATTCTAGCCTAGCCACAGGAGCAAATGTCTCCTCAAAGTCCAAACCTGCGACTTGGGCATAACCTTTTGCCACAAGTCGAGCCTTGTTCCTCGTCACCACCCCGTGTTCGTCCTGTTTGTTGCGGAACACCCACTTGGTTCCCACAACATTTTGCTTGGGACGAGGCACCAGTGTCCAAACTTCATTGCGCTTGAAGTTGTTGAGTTCCTCCTGCATGGCCAATACCCAATCCGGATCTAGCAAGGCCTCCTCTACCCTGAAAGGCTCAATAGAAGAGACAAAGGAGTAATGCTCACAAAAATTAACTAATCGAGATCGAGTAGTTACTCCCTTGCTAATGTCACCCAAAATTTGGTCAACGGGGTGATCCCTTTGAATCACCGCTCGAACTTGGGTTGGAGGTGCTGGTTGCGCTTTTTCCTCCATTACGTGATCATCTTGTGCTCCCCCTTGATCACACACCTCCTTTTGATGAACCTGTTCATCGTCTTGAGTTGGGGGATGCACCGTTGTTGAGGAAGAAGGTTGATCTCGTTCATCTTGTTCCTGTGGCCGCACTTCTCCAATCGCCATGGTTCGTATAGCGGCCGTCGGAACATCTTCTTCATCTACATCATCACAATCAACAACTTGCTCTCTTGGAGAGCCATTAGTCTCATCAAATACAACGTCGCTAGAGACTTCAACCAAACCCGATAATTTGTTGAAGACTCTATACGCCTTTGTATTTGAGTCATAACCTAACAAAAACCCTTCTACAGCTTTGGGAGCAAACTTAGAATTTCTACCCTTCTTTACTAGAATGTAGCACTTGCTCCCAAATACACGAAAGTAAGATACATTGGGTTTGTTACCGGTTAGTAGCTCATACGAAGTCTTCTTGAGGAGGCGATGAAGGTAGACCCTGTTGATGGCGTGGCAAGCCGTGTTCACGGCTTCCGACCAGAAACACTCGGGGGTCTTGAATTCTCCAAGCATCATCCTCGCCATATCGATTAGCGTCCTGTTCTTCCTCTCTACCACTCCATTTTGCTGTGGTGTGTAGGGAGCGGAGAACTCGTGCTTGATCCCTTCCTCCTCAAGGAATTCCTCCACTTGAAGGTTCTTGAACTCGGACCCGTTGTCGCTCCTTATCTTCTTCACCTTGAGCTCAAACTCATTTTGAGCTCTCCTTAGGAAGCGCTTGAGGGTCCCTTGGGTTTCAGACTTATCCTGCAAAAAGAACACCCAAGTGAAGCGGGAAAAGTCATCGACAATAACTAGACCATACTTACTTCCCCCTATGCTCAGATAGGTGACGGGTCCGAAGAGATCCATATGCAGCAGCTCCAGGGATCTTGAAGTGGTCATCACATTCTTGCTGTGATGCGCTCCTCCCACCTGTTTACCTGCTTGACAAGCTGCACAAGGTCTATCTTTTTCGAATTGTACGTTAGTCAACCCTATCACGTGTTCTCTCTTTAGAAGCTTGTGGAGGTTCTTCATCCCCACATGTGCTAAGCGGCGATGCCACAGCCAGCCCATGCAAGTCTTAGCCATTAAGCATGCATCTAGACCGGCATCTTCTTTTGCAAAATCAACTAAGTAAAGCTTGCCGTCTAATACACCCTTAAAAGCTAGTGAACCATCACTTCTTCTAAAGACAGACACATCTACATTTGTAAATAGACAGTTATATCCCATATTGCATAATTGACTAACAGATAACAAATTATATCCAAGAGACTCTACTAAAAACACATTAGAGATAGAGTGCTCATTAGAAATTGCAATTTTACCTAACCCTTTTACCTTGCCTTGATTCCCATCACCGAATATAATTGAATCTTGGGAATCCTTATTCTTGACGTAGGAGGTGAACATCTTCTTCTCCCCCGTCATATGGTTTGTGCATCCGCTGTCGATAATCCAGCTTGAACCCCCGGATGCATAAACCTGCAAGGCAAATTTAGGCTTGGGACTTAGGTACCCAACTCTTGTTGGGTCCTACAAGGTTAGTCACAATTTCCTTAGGGATCCAAATGCAAGTTTTATCACCCTTGCATTTTGCCCCTAACTTCCTAGCAATCACCTTTCTATCCTTTCTACAAATTGCAAAGGAAGCATTCAAAGCATGATATATTGTAGAAGGTTCATTTACTTTCCTAGGAACATTAACAACATTTCTCCTAGGCATATTATGAACAACATTTCTCCTACCAACATTTCTATCATGCACATAAGAAGAGCTAGAAGCAAACATGGCATGAGAATCAAAGGCATTATATGCATTACAACTCCTATAAGCATTTCTAGGTTGTCTTCTATCATAGTACATAAAGGCATGGTTCTTTTGCACACTACTAGCCATAGGGGCCTTCCCTTTCTCCTTGGCGGAGATGGGAGCCTTATGGCTTGTCAAGTTCTTGGCTTCCCTTTTGTAGCCAAGTCCATCCTTAATTGAGGGATGTCTACCAATCGTATAGGCATCCCTTGCAAATTTTAATTTATCAAATTCGCTTTTGCTAGTCTTAAGTTGGGCATTAAGACTAGCCACTTCATCATTCAATTTAGAAATTGAAACTAGGTGTTCACTACAAGCATCAACATTAAAATCTTTACACCTAGTGCAAACCATAACATGTTCTACACAAGAGTTAGATTTACTAGCCACTTCTAGTTTAGCATTTAAATCATTATTAACACCTTTTAAAGTAGCAATGGTTTCATGACAAGAAGATAATTCACTAGAAAGCACTTCATTTCTTTTAACTTCTAAAGCATAAGATTTTTGAGCCTCTACAAATTTGTCATGCTCTTCATATAAAAGATCCTCTTGTTTTTCTAAGAGTCTATCCTTTTCATTCAAGGCATCAATCAATTCATTAATCTTATCTACTTTAGTTCTATCCATTCCCTTGAACAAACTAGAGTAATCTATTTCTTCATCACTAGACTCATCATCACTAGAAGAATCATAAGTGACATTGTTTTGATTACTTACCTTCTTCTCCCTTGCCATAAGGCATGTGTGACGCTCGTTGGGGAAGAGGGATGACTTGTTGAAGGCAGTGGCGGCGAGTCCTTCATTGTCGGAGTCGGAGGAGGAGCAATCCGAATCCCACTCCTTTCCGATATGTGCCTTGCCCTTGGCCTTCTTGTAATGCTTCTTCCTTTCTCTCTTGCTCCCGTGTTCCTGGTCACTATCATTGTCGGGACAGTTAGCAATAAAATGACCAATCTTACCGCATTTGAAGCACGAGCGCTTCCCCTTGGCTTTGGTCTTGCTTGGCTGTCCCTTGCGTCCTTTAAGCGCCGTCTTGAAGCGCTTAATGATGAGGGCCATCTCCTCATTATTTAGCCCGGCCGCCTCAACTTGCGCCACCTTGCTCGGTAGCGCCTCCTTGCTCCTCGTTGCCTTGAGAGCAAGGGGTTGCGGCTCGTTGATCGGACCATTCAAGGCGTCGTCCACGTATCTTGCCTCCTTGATCATCATTCGCCCGCTAACGAATTTCCCAAGTACTTCTTCGGGCGACATCTTGGTGTACCTAGGATTTTCACGAATATTGTTCACCAAATGAGGATCAAGAACAGTAAAGGACCTTAGCATTAGGCGGACGACGTCGTGATCCGTCCATCGCGTGCTTCCGTAGCTCCTTATTTTGTTGATAAGGGTCTTGAGCCGGTTGTATGTTTGAGTTGGCTCCTCGCCCCTTATCATTGCGAACCGTCCAAGCTCGCCTTCCACCAACTCCATCTTGGTGAGTAAGGTGACATCGTTCCCCTCATGAGAGATCTTGAGGGTGTCCCAGATCTGCTTGGCATTGTCCAAGCCGCTCACCTTATGGTACTCGTCCCTGCACAAAGAGGCTAGCAACACAGTAGTAGCTTGTGCATTTTTATGAATCTGTTCATTAATAAACATGGGACTATCCGTACTATCAAAGTGCATTCCACTTTCCACAATCTCCCATATGCTAGGATGGAGAGAGAACAAGTGACTACGCATTTTGTGACTCCAAAATCCGTAGTCCTCTCCATCAAAATGAGGAGGTTTACCAAGTGGAATAGATAATAAATGAGCATTAGTACTTTGAGGAATACGAGAGTAATCAAAAGAAAAGTTCGAATTGACCGGTTTCTTTTTCTCGTATTCGTTGTGGTCGTCGTCCTTTTGGGAGGAAGTAGACTCATCGCTGTCGTAGTAGACGATCTCCTTGATGCGTCTTGTCTTCTTCTTCTTCCCATCTTTGCGTCTGTGGCCCAAGCCCGAGTCGTTGGACTTGTCATCCCTTGGCTCGTTGACGAAGGACTCCTTCTCCTTGTCGTTGATCACGATTCCCTTCCCTTTAGAATCCATCTCTTCGGGCGGTTAGTCCCTTTGTGAAGAGAACGGCTCTGATACCAATTGAGAGCACCTAGAGGGGGGGGGTGAATAGGTGATCCTGTGAAAACTTAAACTTATAGCCACAAAAACTTGTTAAGTGTTAGCACAATAATTGCCAAGTGGCTAGAGAGGAGTCTCAACAAAACACAATACCACAAGAGATCAAACACAGAGATGACACAGTGGTTTATCCCGTGGTTCGGCCAAGACCAACGCTTGCCTACTCCACGTTGTGGCGTCCCAACGGACGAGGGTTGCAATCAACCCCTCTCAAGCGGTCCAAAGACCAACTTGAATACCACGGTGTTTTGCTTTGCCTTTCAATATCCCGTTTGCGAGGAATCTCCACAACTTGGAGCCTCTCGCCCTTACACTTAAGATTCTCAAAGAAATACGGAGTAAGGAAGAAACTAGCAACGCACACAAGACTCAAAATCAGAGCAACAGCACGCACACAAGTCGCAACAAGAGCTCACAACACAACTCAATGAGTTCACAACTCAACAAGAGCTCTAGATGCTATCACAATGAACCAAATGCGTGGAATCGATGTCTTGGTGCTTAGGAATGTTGTAGGAATGCTTGGTGTTCTCCTCCATGCGCCTAGGGGTCCCTTTTATAGCCCCAAGGCAGCTAGGAGCCGTTGAGAGCAGTTCTGGAAGGCTGAGCTTGCCTTCTGTCATCGGGCGCACCGGACAGTCCGGTGCCCGATCTCCTTCCTAAAATGGTGCAGCCGACCGTTGCAGATCTGGGAGCCGTTGGCGCACCGGACATGTCCGGTGCACACCGGACAGTCCGGTGCCCCCTTCCGACCGTTGGCTCGGCCACGTGTCCCGCGCAGATCGCGCGGCCGACCGTTTGCCCGGCCGACCGTTGGCTCACCGGACAGTCCGGTGCACACCGGACAGTCCGGTGAATTTTAGCCGTACGCCTTCGGCAAATTCCCGAGAGCGGCCACTTCGCTCGAGGCAACCTGGCGCACCGGATACTGTCCGGTGCACCACCGGACAGTCCGGTGCCCCAGACCGAAACAGCCTCTTGGCTGTACACAGCCAACTCTTCTCTTCTCTTCTTCTTTCTGTTTCTGATACTTAGACAAGTATATTAGTACACAAAACCAATGTACTAAGACTTAGAAACATACCTTTGCTCTTGATTTGCACTTTGTCCATTCATGGGCATAGATTCTCATTTAAGCACTTGTGTTGGCACTCAATCACCAAAATACTTAGAAATGGCCCAAGGGCACATTTCCCTTTCAGGAAGGTTGCTGTCGCATGGCGCACCTGACAGTCCGGTGCGCCAGCCACGTTAGCAGACCATTGGAGTTCGACCGTTGGAGCTCTGACTTGTGGGGCCTCTGGGCTGTTCGGTGGTGCACCGGACAGGTCTTGTAGACTGTCCGGTGCGCCAACTGCGCGTGCTCTGTCCTCTGCGTGCGCAGGCGCGCATTAAATGCGTTGCAGTCGACCGTTGCACGCGAAGTAGCCGTTGCTCCACTGGCACACTGGACAGTCCGGTGCGTCACCGGATAGTCCGGTGAATTATAGCGGAGCGGCCTCTGATTTTCCCGAAGGTAACGAGTTCAGCGTCGAGTGCCCTGATGCACCGGACACTGTCCGGTGGCACACCGGACAGTCCGGTGCACAAGACCAGGGTGCCTTTGGGTTGTCTTTTGCTCTCTTTGTTTGAACCCTTTCTTGGTCTTTTTATTGACTTATTGTGAACCTTTGGTACCTGTAGAACTTATAGACTAGAGCAAACTAGTTAGTCCAATTATTTGTGTTGGGCAATTCAACCACCAAAATCAATTAGGAAAAAGGTGTAAGCCTAATTCCCTTTCACTTGCCAATTGACCGAAGTAGAATTTAGAGTGGTGGCTGGGCACATCAGTACTAGGGACTTGGTGCAAGAGTACTTATCAAACATAACATATCCAACTTCTAGTGGTTGGGGAATGCCGAAGAGAAAAGAAGTGGGAAAGAAGCATGAGCTTGTACAACTCCCCTATCGCTTTAAGTTTGAGAAACAATTCAAAAAACCTTGCAAAGAATGACTGGAGATGATCGAGACAATGTGCAATGAAATACTTGGTAATTATACCAAGAAAGAAGATCAATTGATGACTGTAGCCTTCGGTACCCAGCCGAAATGAAGATTGAACCGGGTAATGGACGCCTTAAATTTCGAATACCCCGACTATAAAAAGCTTGACGAAGGGGCCAAAGGGGTGAAAAGGAAAAGGGTTGTCAGCATCCTGAATAGGCAAGCTGCCCGGCTAATAAAAGAAGATGAGAAATTTTTGAAGAAAGCGAAAACAGTTCCTGAGCCGAAAGCGACATCCTCTAAAAAGCGAAGACTTGATACAACTCCCTCTGCTGAGCTGAAGGTGGATGAGACAGAAGAATCTCCTTCAACACCCTCTGCTGCTGAAGTGGCAGAAATTTTAAAGGTAATGACTGACTCCCTGTCCATCAAGCTGCTAAGTCCTCTGGGACTGGAACTGACGAAATTTTTACAGAAGAAAGAACAACCTTCGGCTGCAAAGGAGAAGGTTGAAGGGCAAAAGAAACGAAGAATAGTCAACGTGATGCAAGCTATCGAGCGAACACCGCCTTCAGCTTCAGCGACCAAAATAGCGACTGCTGCGGGTGTCAAAGCCGATGCTGTTGCTGAAGTTGAAGAACTCGCAACCACAATGTCAGGAATTGACAAGCTTATATCAGATATGGTTGCAGAGGAGACAGGTGTGGCTGCGGAGGAAAGCATGGCTGCAGTGCCTGATAAAGGGAAGAAAGTTGTTGATACTTCTTTGGGAGAGAAAGATTTTGACCTTCGGCACCTGGGTGGCCAGGAACTATCCGAGGCAGACAAGGAGGAGTTGAAAGAATATGCAATATCTTGTGGCTATCAGCCAGGATCTTTGCTCTTCGGCGGGGTTGATGAAGAAATTTTGAGATGTATTTGCGACCGCACCGGGGCGAAAATAATTGGCACTCTGTCTAAGAGTGTTGGTTTCCCAAAGCTGGAGTCTAACATCAGTGGTTACCGACGGCAACACACTGTCCAAGTTTCGACATCTTTTGTTGCTTCTTCATCCTGAGCCACTTCCGTCCAATCAGCAATGAAGTCTGCTAACGCCTGAGATTGAATTGAGGATTTGTGCATGTAATTAATGGTGAATTCGTTAAGTTCCGCGGCCCATTTTCCGATCCTTCCTGTAGCTTCTCTGTTCCTCATTATGTCCTTCAGTGGTTGCGCTGAAGGCACTATTATGTGATATGCTTGAAAGTAATACCGAAGCTTCTTGGAGGCCATCAATACATCATACAGTACCTTCTCCAACTCTGTGTAATTTTTCTTTGAAGGACTGAGTACTTCAGAAATGAAGTATACTGGTGCTTTCTTTTTTACCTATCCCTCTTGTTTCTCTTGTACAAGTGCTGCACTAACCGCAACATGGGAAGCAACCACATATAGAAGTAACGGAGCTCCTGATGAAGACAAGGTTAGAGTTGTCAGATCTATCAAATCATGCTTCAGCTCTTCGAAGGCTTTCTGTTGAGTTGGACCCCATTGGAAGACTTCAGCTGATTTCAGTATTTCAAAGAAAGGTAGATTCCTCTCTACTGATCTTGAAATGAATCTGTTTAACGATGCCAACCTTCTTGCCAACCGTTGAGCCCCCTTCTTTGAATTTGGTGGCTCCATCCAAAGGATAGCTTCGTTCTTGCTTGGATTAGCTTCGAGGCTGAAAGTCGCCTAGAGGGGGGGAGGTGAATAGGCAAATCTGAAATTTATAAACTTTAAGCACAACTACAAGCCGGGGTTAGCGTTAGAAATAAAACCGAGTCTGAAAGAGAGGGTGAAAACAAATCACAAGCAAATGAAGCGGATGACACGATGATTTGTTTTACCGAGGTTCGGTTCTTGCAAACCTACTCCCCGTTGAGGTGGTCACAAAGACCGGGTCTCTTTCAACCATTTCCCTCTCTCAAACGGTCACCTAGACCGAGTGAGCTTTTCTCCTCAATCAAATGGGTCACTTAGAACCCGCAAGGACCACCACACAATTGGTGTCTCTTGCTTTGATTACAAATGTCTTGAGAACAAGAATGGGGAAGAAGAAAAGCGATCCAAGCGACAAGAACTCAAATGAACACGAAAATCTCTCTCTCACTAGTCACTAAGTGTTTGGAGAGATTTTGGACTTGGGAGAGGATTTGATCTCTTGTTTGTGTCTTGGAGTGAAGTCTAGAGCTCTTGTATTGAATGCACTATGCTGAAAAACTTGGATGCCTTGAATGGTGGTGGTTGGGGAGTATTTATAGCTCTAACCACCAAAACAGCCGTTGGAGAGGGCTGCTCTCGATGGGCGCACTGAACAGTCCGGTGCGCCACCGGACACTGTCCGGTGTGCCAGCCACGTCACCCAACCATTAGGGTTCTGACGGTTTCGACCGTTAGAGCTCTGACAGCCTGGGCCACGGGACAGTCCGGTGTCGCACCAGACAGTCACTGTTCACTGTCCGGTGCACCTTCTGGCGCTGCTCTGACTCTACACGAACTGTCCGCGCACTGTTCACTAGTCAGTCGACCGTTGCGCTGGCGAGCCGTTGCTCCGCTGGCACACCGGACAGCCCGGTGACCCACCGGACAATCCAGTGAATTATAGCGGAGCGCGGCCTCAGAAACCCGAAGGTGAAGAGTTTGAAATCGATCCACCCTGGTACACCGGACACTATCCGGTGGCACACCGGACAGTCCGGTGCGCCAGACCAGGGTTCACTTCGGTTTCTTTTGCTCCTTTCTTTTGAACCCTAACTTTAATCTTTTTATTGGTTTGTGCTGAACCTTTGGCACCTGTAGAACATATAATCTAGAGCAAACTAGTTAGTCCAATATTTGTGTTGGGCAATTCAACCACCAAAATCATTTAGGAAAAGGTTTAACCCTATTTCCCTTTCAATCTCCCCCTTTTTGGTGATTGATGCCAACACAAACCAAAGCAAATATATAAGTGCAGAATTGAACTAGTTTGCCTAAGGTAAGTGCAAAGGTTGCTTGGAATTAAACCAATTTTACTTATACTAGATATGCATGGATTGCTTTCTTTCTTTTTAATATTTTGGACCACATTTGCACCACTAGTTTTGTTTTTGCAAATTCTTTTGGAAAATCTTTTCAAAGTCCATTTGCAAATAGTCAAAGGTATATGAATAAGATTGCAAGAAGCATTTTCAAGATTTGAAATTTTCTCCCCTTGTTTCAAATGCTTTTCCTTTGACTTTAAACAAAACTCCCCCTGAATTGAAATTCTCCTCTTAGTGTTCAAGAGGGTTTTACCAATTGAAAGAAGATTAACTATACCAATTTGAAAAATACTAACCAATTGAAAAATCATCTTTTAAATATTTTATCGTAAGATACCAATTGAAAAATCCTCTTTTAAATATTTTATCATAAGATACCAATTGAAAACTTCATTTTTAAACTTTGAAATTGGTGGTGGTGTGGTCCTTTTGCTTTGGGCTAATACTTTCTCCCCCTTTGGCATTAATCGCCAAAAACGGAGTCTTTAGAGCCCTTCTTACTTTCTCCCCAATGGTACAAATGAATATGAGTGAAGATTATACCAAAGAGGAGAGCGATGCGGAGTGATGGCGAAGGGTAAATAATACCGATAGAGTGGAGTGGAAGTCTTGTCTTCGCCGAAAACTCCATTTCCCTTTCAATCTATGACTTAATAGAAATTCACTTGAAGACACATTAGTATAGGCATAAAAGAGATATGATCAAAGGTATATAAATGAGCTATGTGTGCAAAGTATCAATCAAAGTTCCAAGAATCAAGAATGTTTAGCTCATTCCTAAGTTTGGTAAAGGTTTTCTCATCTAGTGGTTTGGTAAAGATATCGGCTAATTGTTCTTTGGTGCTAACATAAGCTATCTCGATATCCCCCCTTTGTTGGTGATCTCTCAAAAAGTGATATCGAATGGCTATGTGCTTAGTGCGACTGTGTTCAACGGGATTATCTGCCATGCGGATTGCACTCCCATTATCACATAGGAGAGGGACTTTGCTAAATTTGTAGCCATAGTCCCTAAGGGTTTGCCTCATCCAAAGCAATTGCGCGCAGCAATGACCTGCGGCAATATACTCGGCTTCGGCGGTAGAAAGAGCTATTGAGTTTTGTTTCTTTGAAGCCCAAGACACCAGGGATCTTCCCAAGAACTGACAAGTCCCTGATGTGCTCTTCCTATCAATTTTACACCCTGTCCAATCAGCATCTGAATAACCTATTAAATCAAAAGTGGATCCCCTGGGGTACCAAAGACCAAACTTAGGTGTATGAACTAAATATCTCAAGATTCTTTTCATGGCCCTAAGGTGAACTTCCTTAGGATCGGCTTGGAACCTTGCACACATGCATACGGAAAGCATAATATCTGGTCGAGATGCACATAAATAGAGTAGAGATCCTATCATCGACCGGTATACCTTTTGATCTACGGATTTACCTCCCGTGTCGAGGTCGAGATGCCCATTGGTTCCCATGGGTGTCTTGATGGGCTTGGTATCCTTCATTCCAAACTTGGTAAGTATGTCTTGTATATACTTGGTTTGGCTGATGAAGATGCCCTCTTGGAGTTGCTTGACTTGAAATCCTAGAAAATACTTCAACTCCCCCATCATAGACATCTCGAATTTTTGAATCATAATCCTACTAAACTCTTCACAAGTAGATTTGTTAGTAGACCCAAATATGATATCATCAACATAAATTTGGCATACAAACAAATCATTTGCAATAGTTTTAGTAAAGAGAGTATGATCAGCTTTGCCGACTTTGAAGCCATTAGTGATAAGGAAATCTCTTAGGCATTCATACCATGCTCTTGGGGCTTGCTTGAGCCCATAAAGCGCTTTAGAGAGTTTATAAACGCGATTAGGGTACTCACTATCTTCAAAGCCGGGAGGTTGCTCAACATAGACCTCTTCCTTGATTGGTCCATTGAGAAAGGCACTTTTCACGTCCATTTGGTAAAGCTTAAATCCATGGTAAGTAGCATAGGCAAGTAATATGCGAATTGACTCAAGCCTAGCTACGGGTGCATAGGTTTCACTGAAATCCAAACCTTCGACTTGTGAATATCCCTTGGCCACAAGTCGTGCTTTGTTCCTTGTCACCACACCATGCTCATCTTGCTTGTTGCAAAATACCCACTTGGTTCCTACAACATTTTGATTAGGACGTGGAACAAGATGCCATACCTCATTCCTCGTGAAGTTGTTGAGTTCCTCTTGCATTGCCAACACCCAATCCGAATCTCTTAATGCATCTTCCACCCTGTATGGCTCAATATAAGACACAAAAGAGTAATGTTCACAAAAATGGGCGACACGAGATCGAGTGGTTACCCCCTTATGAATATCGCCGAGGATGGAGTTCACGAGGTGATCTCGTTGTATCACTTGGTGGACTCTTGGGTGAGGCGGTCTTTGACTCTATTCTTCTTGATCATCTTCCTTGTCTTGATCATTGTTATCTCCCCCTTGATCATTGTACTCCTCTTGAGATGGTTCATCCTCTTGATCTTCATTTTCATCACCTTGAGCCTGATCCTCATCTTGGGTTGGTGGAGATGCTTGCATGGAAGATGACAGTTGATCTTGTGCTTGTGTGGGCTCTTCGGATTTCTTAGGACACACATCCCCAATGGACATATTCCTTAGTGCGACGCACGGAGCCTCTTCATCATCTAGCTCATAAAGATCAACTTGCTCTACTTGAGAGCCATTAGTCTCGTCAAACACAATGTCACAAGAAACTTCAACTAGTCCAGTGGACTTGTTAAAGACTTTATATGCCCTTGTGTTTGAGTCATAACTAAGTAAAAAACCTTCTACAGCCTTAGGAGCAAATTTAGATTTTCTATCTCTTTTAACAAGAATAAAACATTTGCTACCAAATACTCTAAAATATGAAACATTGGGCTTTTTACCGGTGAGGAGTTCATATGATGTCTTCTTGAGGATTCGGTGAAGGTAGAGCCGATTGATGGAGTAGCAAGCAGTGTTGATTGCTTCCGCCCAAAACCAGTCCAAAGTCTTGTACTCATCAAGCATGGTCCTTGCCATGTCCAATAGAGTTCTATTCTTCCTCTCCACTACACCATTTTGTTGAGGTGTGTAGGGAGAAGAGAACTCATGCTTGATGCCCTCATCCTCAAGAAAGCCTTCAATTTGAGAGTTCTTGAACTCTGTCCCGTTATCGCTTCTTATCTTCTTGATCCTTAATCCAAACTTGTTTTGAGTCCGTCTCAAAAGTCCCTTTAAAGTCTCTTGGGTTTGAGATTTTTCCTGCAAGAAGAACACCCAAGTGAAGCGACAATAATCATCCACAATTACAAGACAATACTTACTCCCGTCGATGCTTATGTAAGCGACCGGGCCGAATAAATCCATGTGGAGTAGCTCAAGCGACCTGTCGGTCGTCATGATGTTCTTGTGTGGATGGTGGGTACCAACTTGCTTCCCTGCTTGACATGCGCTACAAACCCTGTCTTTCTCAAAATGAACATTTGTTAGTCCCAAAATGTGTTCTCCCTTTAGAAGCTTGTGAAGATTCTTCATCCCAACATGGGCTAGTCGGCGATGCCAGAGCCAACCCATATTAGTCTTAGCAATTAAGCAAGTATCGAGTTCAGCTCTATTAAAATCAACTAAGTATAGCTGACCCTCTAATACTCCCTTAAATGCTACTGAATCATCACTTCTTCTAAAGACAGTAACACCTATATCCGTAAAAAGACAGTTGTAACCCATTTTGCATAATTGAGAAACTGAAAGCAAGTTAGAATCTACAAGAAAAACATTGGAAATGGAATGGTCAGGTGATATAGCAATTTTACCAAGTCCTTTGACCAAACCTAGATTTCCATCCCCGAATGTGATAGCTCTTTGGGGATCATCATTTTTCTCGTAGGAGGAGAACATCCTTTTCTCCCCTGTCATGTGTTTTGTGCACCCGCTATCAATGATCCAACTTGAGCCCCCGGATGCATAAACCTACAAAACAAGTTTAGGCCTTGTTCTTAGGTACCCAAACGGTCTTGGGTCCTTTCACATTAGAAACAAGCACCTTGGGTACCCAAACACAAGTCTTGGAGCCCTTGTGTTTGCCCCCAACATATTTGGCAACTATTTTGCCTGATTTGTTAGTTAAAACATAAGCAGCATCAAAAGTCTTAAATGAAATGTTAAGATCATTTGATGCAACAGGAGATTTCCTTTTAGGCATTTTAACATGGGTAGAATGTCTAGAACTAGATGTCTCATTCTTATACATAAAAGCATGATGAGATCTAGAATGAGACTTCCTGGAATGAATTCTCCTAATTTTATGCTCAGGATAACCAACAGGATATAAAATGTAACCCTCGTTATCCTGAGCCATGGGAGCCTTACCCTTAACAAAATTAGAAAATTTCTTGGGGGAATTAAGCTTGACATTGTCTCCATGTTGGAAGCCAATGCCATCCTTAATGCTAGGGCGTCTCCCATTATAAAGCATGCTACGAGCAAATTTAAAATTTTCATTTTCTAGTTCATGTTCGGCAATTTTAGCATCTAGTTTAGCTATATGATCATTTTGTTGTTTAATCATAGCAATGTGATCATGGATAGCATCAATATTAATGTCTCTACATCTCATGCAAATGGAAACATGATCAACAGTGGATGTAGAGGGTTTGCAAGTATTTAATTCATCAATCTTAGCATGTAACATGTCATTCTCATTTCTAAGATTGGAAATAGAAACATTGCAAACATCTAAATCTTTAGCCTTAGAAATTAGTTTATCATTCTCAATCTTAAGGCTAGAAATTGATTCATTCAATTTGTCAATCTTAGCAATCAAACTAGCATTATCATTTTTAAGGTTGACAAGAGAATCATCACAAACACTTAATTTCTCAACCTTAGCAATTAATTTGGTGTTTTCAATTCTAAGATTGGAGATAGTGTCATGGCAAATGCTAAGTTCATTAGACAAGTTTTCATTTTTCTCTACTTCCTGAGCATAAGCATTTTTTACCTTAACATGCCTTTTGTTTTCCTTAATAAGGAATTCCTCTTGGCTATCCAAGAGTTCATCCTTCTCATGAATAGCACCTATAAATTCATTCAATTTTTCTTTTTGTTGCATGTTTAGGTTGGCAAAAAGAGCAAGCAAATTATCTTCATTATCACTAGAGCTACTCTCGTCACTAGATGTTGCATATTTAGTGGATGCTCTAGATTTTACCTTCTACTTTTTGCCGTCCTTTGCCATGAGGCACTTGTGGCCGACGTTGGGGAAGAGGAGGCCTTTGGTGACGACGATGTTGGCGGCGTCCTCATCAGAGGAGGAGTCGGTGGAGCTCATGCCGGAGTCTCATTCCCTACATACGTGGGCATCGTCGCCCTTCTTCTTGTAGTACTTCTTCTTTTCCTTCCTCCTTCCCTTCTTGTCGTCGCCCCTATCACTATCACTAGATATAGGACATTTAGCAATGAAATGACCGGGCTTACCACACTTTTAGCAAACTTTCTTGGAGCAAGGTTTATAGTCCTTCCCCCTCCTTTGCTTGAGGATTTGGCGGAAGCTCTTGATGATGAGTGCCATTTCCTCGTTGTCGAGCTTGGAGGCGTCGATGGGGAGCCTACTTGAGGTAGACTCTTCTTTCTTCTCCTCTGTCGCTTTGAATGCGACGGGTTGCACCTCGGGTGTGGAGGTGCCGCCTTGCTCGACAATTTGTTTGGAGCCTTTGATCATCAATTCAAAGCTCACAAACTTTCCTATCACTTCCTCGGGAGACATTAGTTTATATCTAGGATCACCACGAATTAATTGAACTTGCGTAGGATTACGAAAAACGAGTGATCTTAGAATAACTTTAACCATTTCATGGTCATCCCATCTTGTGCTCTCGAGGTTGCGCACTGATTCACCAAGGTCTTGAGCCGGTTGTACATAGCTTGTGGCTCCTCTCCTTGGTTGAGGATGAATCGACTGAGCTCCCCCTCGATCGTCTCCCGCTTGGTGATCTTGGTCACCTCATCTCCCTCGTGCGCGGTTTTGAGCACGTTCCAAATCTCCTTGACACTTTTCCACCTTTGCACCTTATTATACTCCTCTCGACATAGAGAGGCGAGGAGTATAGTGGTGGCTTGGGAGTTAAAATGTCAGATTTGGGCGACATCGTCCGAATCATATGCTTCATCCCCTACGGATGGTACCTGCGCTCCAAACTCAACAATGTCCCAAATACTAGCGTGGAGTGAGGTTAGGTGATGCCTCATTTTATCACTCCACATAAAATAATCTTCACTGTCAAAAACCGATGGTTTGCCTAATGGGACGGAAAGTAAAGGAGTGCGCTTTGAAATGCGAGGGTAGCGTAGGGGGATCTTACTAAACTTCTTGCGCTCATGGCGCTTAGAAGTGACGGACGGTGCGTCGAAGCCGGAGGTGGAGGGCGACGAAGAATCGGTCTCGTAGTAGACCACTTTCTTCATTTTCTTCTTCTTATCGCCACTCCGGTGCGACTTGACGCAGGGAGGTGATTCCTCCTTTCCTTTGGCGCCAGACTCCTTCGATGGAGCCTTCCCGTGGCTTGTGGCCGTTTCCATCTCCCTCTTGGCGGATCCTCCCGACATCACTTCGAGTTGTTAGACTCTAATGAAGTATCGGGCTCTGATACCAATTGAAAGTCGCCTAGGGGGGTGAATAGGCATGTAACACCCACTTTGTAATTGGTTAGGAATAATACTAATAGAGAAGCAGTTTCTCTTTATGTGAGTTTGGTCTTTGTGCATCATCATATGTGAACACCACGTCCGAGAACAATTAATAAAAAGATATGCAACTAAATCCATGCATCATGTTGAATATTGTATTTTTGTGTGCATTTTGTAACAAGAAAATATTAAAGACCAAAAAGGGAAAATTAAAACCTAAAAGAAATCCTTGAAAATAGAGAAAAGAAAGGGAACATTATAAAAAAAATATATAAATAAAAATATATAACAAAATATATTATTTCTGCAGCAAGATTTGAAATGGTACATTTACTCAAAGGTGAAATTCATATTCAAATTCAAATTGGATTCAAAATACTTATAAAAGAAAACAGAAAATAAAAGGGAAAAGAATAAAACCTTACCTGGGCCGGCGGCTACCCATTCGGCCCAACCCCGAATCACGCCTGCGCAGCCCACCTGCACCACGCGCGCGCGCCGACATGTGGCCCCATCTGGTCAGCCGCTCGCGCGCTTCTGCTCGTACAGGGACCCACTCGGCAGTCCCTGCGATCAACTCCTCTCCCTGCGCCACTTCCACGCGGGGCCCACACGTCATCGCCCACCTCGCGTGTAATCCGCGGAGCTTCACCGGGAGAAGTGGATCGGCATGCGCTGAACCGACTTCGCCTGATTTCCAGGCCTCGACCTGGGTATAAGGCCTCCGCGCCGCGTCCCTTCAATCTTCTCTGTGATTTCTCCAACTTCTTGCCACCATCACCGCACCGCCGCGAACACCACGGGTGAAACCCGCCGCCGCCGTGCCTTTCCACCCATTCGCCGTCGATTGGAGCCGTAGGAGGGACCGGGGATTATAACCGGAGTACCCGGAACTTGCGCGGGTGATCTGTGGACCTCGGAGGGGGGACACCGTTGGGAATCGCTCACCGGAGTACGACGACCACGACAAGCCGCAACTCACCGTGGACTGGGTTCTTGCGTGCGCCATCCTCGGTGAGCATGCCTCCTATTGCTTCGCACTGTTCTTCGCTACGCATACCATATGGCGGATTAGAGAGTAGTTGTAGGGTTCGTCGGGCGTGTGTTGTCCGGCCATGGCGCCGCCGCGCGCGGAGTGAACCCCGGCGGCCGGAGTTGGGCGGGGGTCGGCCGGGATTCGTGCACCGTCGGATACGGAGCGGACGGCTGGATTAGAATCGGGTGATTTTCCCTGGGCGATTCGATCGGGCCGTTGGTGTGGATCAGACGGTTCCGGGTGACTCGGGCTGCATAGAATCAGGACCGTTGATTTTAGATCCAATGGGAGCAGTGGCGTACCGGTTCGTTGAGTGGACGATCTAATCCGAGCCACAGGATCTAGATCCTACGGACGATAATAGAGAATACCCCTTCGCGGGTACATTTTGCTAAAGAAACCCTAGGGTATTTTATAATGAACCCGCCGTCCCTAGCGACTGTGCTCTGTGTCTTGGTGTTCTTACGCCCGAGACCCCTGCACTTTTCATATTTTAGCGCCCAGTCCAGAGCTCATGAAAATCAAATAAATAAATTCAGAAATGGATTTTTAATATAAAAACAATTCCTAGAACTTATTTAATCCATAGAAAATCCATTTTTAGTCCAAATCACTCCATTCCAGTTCCTAAAATTTTGTAATTTTATTCTCCATCATCTAGAGTCTCTGTTGCTACATGAAAACAGTAATAAAATTAATTTATCATCTAATCCTATTATAATCACCTTAAATCTTAGGAAATTCATAACTTGAATTCTATAACTCCAAATTCAGTGATTCCAGTTCCTATGATTTCATTTTAATGTGTATATTTTTACTGTATATTTTATTCATCTGTTTGGTGTGATGTTGATTTTGGCTATACCATGTATGTATTGTGTTGATGCGAGTAGACGAGCAAGCCACTGTGGTAACTGAGGTTCAACAAGTAGAAGTAGCTGAGCAGGAGCTCATTGAAGGCAAGTTGTGCCCTTGACCACTTTTTACCCAATAATGTTCTTTAATATCACTTATCCATGCATAGGTTAATTTTGATGGGACCCAATAGGTCACCCTAGATTGTTTATCTCATTACCTTGTTTACCCCTGAATCACTTGGGTAGTTTGCTATTGCTTTATATGGTTTTGGGATAATCATTTATCACCTCTATGTTCCAATTCTTGTTGTTATTCTGTTTATGTTCATGTTGTTATCATTAATGTTAATTGGAACATAGAGCTTAACTTGAGAACCACGTGCCACCACAAGGGTTTAATGGGACGCCCTTGGCTGATTAACTAGGAAAGCTAGTGGAAGACTACCTTACCCGAAAGGGGCAAGGGCAGTAGGGGAGAGGTCAGTGCGGGGAGGTCCCTGGTTGATTTTGCTGCGATGGCGGTCAGCCAGGAACCCTGTACTGGATCTTCCCATAAACTGTAGCGGGTTTTCGGAAGCTAGTGGAACTTTGTAAAGGCCTCGTAGTGTTGCCCTGCCGCGCTTCCTAGGTAGAGGTGTATGGGATTCATGACCCCTTGGCAGATGGGTAACATGACTTGTGGGTAAAGGGTACAACCTCTGCAGAGTGTAAAACTGGTATACTAGCCGAGCTCACGGTCATGAGCAGCTCAGGACTCTCTGATGTTTAAATTATGGAACTTAAATTCAATTTTGTCATTTGCATTGCATGGGTTTATTATTAATTTTGTTCTATTACTTTACTTATGGTTTGGTATTTACTTACACTTAGTAATTGCTAATAAAATTTTGACCAACTACTTAAAAGCAATGCTCAGCTTTAACCCCTATCTTTGATTAGCCTTACACATTACATGAACTCACACCTTTGTGAGTTTATGTCCACTGGTTCCCCACAACTTGTTGAGCTATGATCATATGTGAGCTCACCCTTGCTGTCTCACACCCCCCCCACAGGAGAAGATCAGGTGGTTCAGGAGGAGCTGCCTAACACTGAGGAGTTCGATCTGATCTAGGTGGTGTTTCCCAGTCGACATTGGCGCCGACGATCCTTAGTTCGTTTTATGTTTACACTTTTATTTTGTGATAAGTCTTCCGCTATGTAATAAATACTCTGATGTTTTATGACATTTATCTCTATACACTCTGTTATTATATATGTTGTCTTCTTGGCGCATGTATGAGATGCACCCGGCTTTGTCCTTTAAAACCGGGTGTTACAGAAGTGGTATCAGAGGAAATGTTGACTGTAGGACGAAACCTAGATAGAAATGGACAAATCTTTCCTACTTACCTTACTCTGATTCATTCCATACTTATCTCATCTTGATCTTGTCTCACCTTTTGCTATTCTACTCTGATTAATCTTATCTTTTCTACTCTAAGACAAGAGGGATTTCACACCTTGGAATCCTACCACTATGATCTTTTTAAGATATAGGAAGCCTAAGACAAAATTAAAACTATTTTCTTTAAAAAAATGTTGTTTGATTGTGCTGATGCTAAATGCCTGATTTGCTTCTTTGATTGATTGAATTTTAGATGGACATCTTAGCATGTACCAACATAAGGTGTTGAATTAGCTTTAGTAGGTAAAATATTAATCTACTTAGCTAATAAAGTTCCCCAAAGTAACCTGCTTTGTAAATACCTGCCTTGTCTACTATTCTCTTACCATATGTATCTAACTCAGAGGGTCAATACCAGGAAAGGAAAGATTATCACGCAACAGCAAACAGAAATGAATTCTCCAAATCCTCCACCTGTTGACACCGATCAAGTGATTGCAACCCAAAGGCTGGTAATACAACAATTGACAGACATGGTGACTGAAATGCAAAACCAGATAAGACAAGAACGCGAGGAAATACGTCAGGTCCGTCTGGAGATACAACAAGAAAGAAGGCAATCACGGTTGGAGAGACAACAACAACAACCACCATCTCCACCACCACCAGCTCCACCAAGCTACATAAACATATATATAAATTACTACTATTTGTAAGATCTACATGTTCCTTTAGTTAGTATTCGGTATGATACTATTTTACGAGGAATAAAAAGGTCTATTTGACCCCATGAGTTGCTAATAAAATTGTGCGTCATGCTGAGATTTTGGTTTGTGCACATGTGTTGGACAATATGAGAAAACCCATGGGAGTAATTACACCTAAAGGGCCTGTTGAGGCAAGTCAAATGACACGTAGATTGACATTAACCATTATGGGTAGAGAATTTGGAGCTACTGCTATAATATTGGAGTCAAGCAGTATAGATTTGATCCTTGGTATGTCATGGCTAAGAAAGGCAAAGGCCGTTATAGCATGTGGTAGAGGTACCGTAGAACTCACTACTACTAAAGGAGAAAGGTTTCAAGTTAATATTGCAGTAACCTCCTCACCCATGCGTGCAATGTTCTTTATACCGGAGGAGTTTGTTGGTGACAACATCCGGGTGGTTAGAGATTTTCCGGATGTCTTTCCAGAGGGGTTACCAGGGATGCCACCTGAGAGAGAAGTCGAGTTTGTTATTGACCTCTTACCTGGAACCGCCCCTATTTCTAAACGGCCATATAGGATGTCCGTAGAAGAACTAAAGGAACTTAAGAAGCAGTTAACTGAGTTACAAGAGGCTGAGTACATTCGTCCAAGTTCCTCACCTTGGGGAGCACCGGTCTTGTTTGTACAGAAGAAGGATGGATCGCAGCGGATATGTGTGGATTATAGATCTCTTAATGATGTTACGGTGAAGAACAAGTACCCGTTGCCCCGTATTGAGGATTTATTTGATCAGATGAGAGGAGCTAGGGTATTCTCGAAGATTGATCTCCGATCGGGTTACCATCAGATGAGGATTAGACCATCGGATATTCCCAAGACGGCTTTCTCAACTCGATATGGATTATATGAGTTTACTGTTATGTCATTTGGACTAACCAATGCACCAGCTTACTTCATGAATTTGATGAATAAGGTGTTTATGGAGTATTTGGACAGATTCGTCGTGGTATTCATCGACGATATTCTTATCTATTCTAAGGATGAAAGCGATCACGAGGAACATCTGAGGTTGGTGCTACAGAAGCTACGAGATAATCAACTCTATGCTAAGTTCAGCAAGTGCGAGTTTTGGATTGGCGAAGTGCCATTTCTTGGTCATATTATTTCTAATGGAGGAATAGCAGTGGATCCTGCTAAAGTTAAGGAGATAATGGAGTGGAGAGTACCCACTACAGTTACCGAGATTCGGAGTTTCTTGGGGTTAGCAGGCTATTATCGGAGATTTATTGAAGGATTTTCTAAGATTGCTAAACCGATGACTTCACTTTTGGAGAAAGGAAGAGAATTTAAGTGGGACGAGAAGTGCCAAGACAGCTTTGATCTATTGAAGAAGAGGTTGATGTCGCCACCAGTATTGGTTATGCCAGACCTACAGAAAGGATTTGATATCTATTGTGATGCATGTGGCCAAGGCTTAGGATGTGTGCTCATGCAAGAAGGACATGTGATCGCTTATGCTTCTCGTCAGTTACGCAAGCATGAATTGAACTACCCTACTCATGACTTGGAATTGGCAGCCGTTGTGCATGCGCTTAAGATTTGGAGACACTACATCATGGGGACCAAGTGCCAAGTGTATATACGGATCATAAGAGTTTGAAGTATATATTCACTCAGAAGGATCTCAACCTTAGGCAACGCCGTTGGTTGGAGCTTATTAAGGATTATGATTTGGAGATTCACTATCACCCGGGCAAGGCAAATTTGGTTGCAGATGCCTTGAGTCGCAAGGAGCATGTTCATTCAGCTATTGTTGCCCAGTTACCCGATGAGATTGTTGAGGATTTCAGGAGACTTAACCTGGGGATAGTTGCTCATACTGAAGGAGTTACTATTGATGTGGAACCTACTTTGGAGCAAGAGATCCGCAAAGGACAAATTGGTGATGCTAAAATAAAAGAGATTAAGGATCTGATTACTGAAGGTCGAGTACCGGAATTTACGGAAGATGAGCAGGGCACTGTATGGTTCAAGGACAGGATGTGTGTTCCTGACATTAAAAGCCTTCGAGAGACTATATTGAAAGAGGCCCATGACTCGGATTACTCTATTCATCCTGGTAGTACCAAGATGTATCAGGATTTGAAACGGAAGTATTGGTGGTATGGATTGAAAAGAGATGTGGCTGCACATGTGGCTATGTGTGATGTATGTCAAAGAGTCAAGGCTGAACACCAGAGGCCAGCTGGACTACTGCATCCACTGAAGATACCCGAGTGGAAATGGGAAGAGATTGGTATGGATTTTATTACTGGATTGCCTCGCACCCAGAAAGGATATGATGCAATATGGGTGATTGTGGATAGATTGACTAAAGTGGCTCACTTTATTCCTGTCAAGACTACTTATAAAGGTTCTCAGCTAGCAGAGTTATATATGGCTCGGATTGTGTGTTTACATGGAGTACCAAAGAAGATCGTGTCTGATCGAGGTTCGCAGTTTACCTCAAGATTTTGGAGAAGCTTTCATGAGAATATGAGTACAAAGTTGAATTTTAGTACGGCCTATCACCCTCAGACTGATGGACAGACTGAAAGGACTAATCAAGTATTGGAAGATATGTTGAGAGCATGTGCCCTTCAGCATGGAGGAAGTTGGGATAAAAGTCTACCTTATGCTGAATTCTCATATAACAATAGCTATCAAGCCAGTCTGAAGATGTCACCTTTTGAAGCTTTATATGGGAGGAAGTGCAGGACTCCTTTGTATTGGGATCAGACTGGTGAGAGACAATTCTTTGGGCCTGAATTGATTCAAGAAGCGGAAGAACAAGTTCGTATAATTCGAGAGAATTTGAGGGTGGCTCAAACCAGGCAAAAGAGTTATGCTGATAATAGAAGAAGGCCACTGGAATTTGAAGAAGGAGATTATGTGTATCTCAAGGTGTCACCACTGCGTGGAATGAGGAGATTTAAAGTTAAGGGCAAATTGTCCCCTCGCTATATTGGACCATTCCTGATCTTTAGAAGAGTTGGGGAGATGGCATACCAACTCGAGTTACCTGCTAGTCTATCGGATGTGCATAATGTGTTCCATGTATCTCAACTGAAGAAGTGTCTCCGTGTGCCCGAGGAACAGTTACCCATGGAAGAGCTCAGTGTTCAGGGTGATTTGACTTACACGGAATACCCGATCAAGATTTTGGATACATTGACTCGAGTTACAAGAAATAAGGTGATAAAGATGTGCAAAGTCCAATGGAGTCACCATGGTGAAGATGAAGCAACTTGGGAAAGAGAAGAAGAGTTTCGTATAGATTTTCCCCACCTTTTCTCTAGTTCTTCTTAAATCTCGAGGACGAGATTATTTTTAAGGGGGGTAGGATTTGTAACACCCACTTTGTAATTGGTTAGGAATAATACTAATAGAGAAGCAGTTTCTCTTTATGTGAGTTTGGTCTTTGTGCATCATCATATGTGAACACCACGTCCGAGAACAATTAATAAAAAGATATGCAACTAAATCCATGCATCATGTTGAATATTGTATTTTTGTGTGCATTTTGTAACAAGAAAATATTAAAGACCAAAAAGGGAAAATTAAAACCTAAAAGAAATCCTTGAAAATAGAGAAAAGAAAGGGAACATTATAAAAAAAATATATAAATAAAAATATATAACAAAATATATTATTTCTGCAGCAAGATTTGAAATGGTACATTTACTCAAAGGTGAAATTCATATTCAAATTCAAATTGGATTCAAAATACTTATAAAAGAAAACAGAAAATAAAAGGGAAAAGAATAAAACCTTACCTGGGCCGGCGGCTACCCATTCGGCCCAACCCCGAATCACGCCTGCGCAGCCCACCTGCACCACGCGCGCGCGCCGACATGTGGCCCCATCTGGTCAGCCGCTCGCGCGCTTCTGCTCGTACAGGGACCCACTCGGCAGTCCCTGCGATCAACTCCTCTCCCTGCGCCACTTCCACGCGGGGCCCACACGTCATCGCCCACCTCGCGTGTAATCCGCGGAGCTTCACCGGGAGAAGTGGATCGGCATGCGCTGAACCGACTTCGCCTGATTTCCAGGCCTCGACCTGGGTATAAGGCCTCCGCGCCGCGTCCCTTCAATCTTCTCTGTGATTTCTCCAACTTCTTGCCACCATCACCGCACCGCCGCGAACACCACGGGTGAAACCCGCCGCCGCCGTGCCTTTCCACCCATTCGCCGTCGATTGGAGCCGTAGGAGGGACCGGGGATTATAACCGGAGTACCCGGAACTTGCGCGGGTGATCTGTGGACCTCGGAGGGGGGACACCGTTGGGAATCGCTCACCGGAGTACGACGACCACGACAAGCCGCAACTCACCGTGGACTGGGTTCTTGCGTGCGCCATCCTCGGTGAGCATGCCTCCTATTGCTTCGCACTGTTCTTCGCTACGCATACCATATGGCGGATTAGAGAGTAGTTGTAGGGTTCGTCGGGCGTGTGTTGTCCGGCCATGGCGCCGCCGCGCGCGGAGTGAACCCCGGCGGCCGGAGTTGGGCGGGGGTCGGCCGGGATTCGTGCACCGTCGGATACGGAGCGGACGGCTGGATTAGAATCGGGTGATTTTCCCTGGGCGATTCGATCGGGCCGTTGGTGTGGATCAGACGGTTCCGGGTGACTCGGGCTGCATAGAATCAGGACCGTTGATTTTAGATCCAATGGGAGCAGTGGCGTACCGGTTCGTTGAGTGGACGATCTAATCCGAGCCACAGGATCTAGATCCTACGGACGATAATAGAGAATACCCCTTCGCGGGTACATTTTGCTAAAGAAACCCTAGGGTATTTTATAATGAACCCGCCGTCCCTAGCGACTGTGCTCTGTGTCTTGGTGTTCTTACGCCCGAGACCCCTGCACTTTTCATATTTTAGCGCCCAGTCCAGAGCTCATGAAAATCAAATAAATAAATTCAGAAATGGATTTTTAATATAAAAACAATTCCTAGAACTTATTTAATCCATAGAAAATCCATTTTTAGTCCAAATCACTCCATTCCAGTTCCTAAAATTTTGTAATTTTATTCTCCATCATCTAGAGTCTCTGTTGCTACATGAAAACAGTAATAAAATTAATTTATCATCTAATCCTATTATAATCACCTTAAATCTTAGGAAATTCATAACTTGAATTCTATAACTCCAAATTCAGTGATTCCAGTTCCTATGATTTCATTTTAATGTGTATATTTTTACTGTATATTTTATTCATCTGTTTGGTGTGATGTTGATTTTGGCTATACCATGTATGTATTGTGTTGATGCGAGTAGACGAGCAAGCCACTGTGGTAACTGAGGTTCAACAAGTAGAAGTAGCTGAGCAGGAGCTCATTGAAGGCAAGTTGTGCCCTTGACCACTTTTTACCCAATAATGTTCTTTAATATCACTTATCCATGCATAGGTTAATTTTGATGGGACCCAATAGGTCACCCTAGATTGTTTATCTCATTACCTTGTTTACCCCTGAATCACTTGGGTAGTTTGCTATTGCTTTATATGGTTTTGGGATAATCATTTATCACCTCTATGTTCCAATTCTTGTTGTTATTCTGTTTATGTTCATGTTGTTATCATTAATGTTAATTGGAACATAGAGCTTAACTTGAGAACCACGTGCCACCACAAGGGTTTAATGGGACGCCCTTGGCTGATTAACTAGGAAAGCTAGTGGAAGACTACCTTACCCGAAAGGGGCAAGGGCAGTAGGGGAGAGGTCAGTGCGGGGAGGTCCCTGGTTGATTTTGCTGCGATGGCGGTCAGCCAGGAACCCTGTACTGGATCTTCCCATAAACTGTAGCGGGTTTTCGGAAGCTAGTGGAACTTTGTAAAGGCCTCGTAGTGTTGCCCTGCCGCGCTTCCTAGGTAGAGGTGTATGGGATTCATGACCCCTTGGCAGATGGGTAACATGACTTGTGGGTAAAGGGTACAACCTCTGCAGAGTGTAAAACTGGTATACTAGCCGAGCTCACGGTCATGAGCAGCTCAGGACTCTCTGATGTTTAAATTATGGAACTTAAATTCAATTTTGTCATTTGCATTGCATGGGTTTATTATTAATTTTGTTCTATTACTTTACTTATGGTTTGGTATTTACTTACACTTAGTAATTGCTAATAAAATTTTGACCAACTACTTAAAAGCAATGCTCAGCTTTAACCCCTATCTTTGATTAGCCTTACACATTACATGAACTCACACCTTTGTGAGTTTATGTCCACTGGTTCCCCACAACTTGTTGAGCTATGATCATATGTGAGCTCACCCTTGCTGTCTCACACCCCCCCCCCCCCCACAGGAGAAGATCAGGTGGTTCAGGAGGAGCTGCCTAACACTGAGGAGTTCGATCTGATCTAGGTGGTGTTTCCCAGTCGACATTGGCGCCGACGATCCTTAGTTCGTTTTATGTTTACACTTTTATTTTGTGATAAGTCTTCCGCTATGTAATAAATACTCTGATGTTTTATGACATTTATCTCTATACACTCTGTTATTATATATGTTGTCTTCTTGGCGCATGTATGAGATGCACCCGGCTTTGTCCTTTAAAACCGGGTGTTACAGAAGTGGTATCAGAGGAAATGTTGACTGTAGGACGAAACCTAGATAGAAATGGACAAATCTTTCCTACTTACCTTACTCTGATTCATTCCATACTTATCTCATCTTGATCTTGTCTCACCTTTTGCTATTCTACTCTGATTAATCTTATCTTTTCTACTCTAAGACAAGAGGGATTTCACACCTTGGAATCCTACCACTATGATCTTTTTAAGATATAGGAAGCCTAAGACAAAATTAAAACTATTTTCTTTAAAAAAATGTTGTTTGATTGTGCTGATGCTAAATGCCTGATTTGCTTCTTTGATTGATTGAATTTTAGATGGACATCTTAGCATGTACCAACATAAGGTGTTGAATTAGCTTTAGTAGGTAAAATATTAATCTACTTAGCTAATAAAGTTCCCCAAAGTAACCTGCTTTGTAAATACCTGCCTTGTCTACTATTCTCTTACCATATGTATCTAACTCAGAGGGTCAATACCAGGAAAGGAAAGATTATCACGCAACAGCAAACAGAAATGAATTCTCCAAATCCTCCACCTGTTGACACCGATCAAGTGATTGCAACCCAAAGGCTGGTAATACAACAATTGACAGACATGGTGACTGAAATGCAAAACCAGATAAGACAAGAACGCGAGGAAATACGTCAGGTCCGTCTGGAGATACAACAAGAAAGAAGGCAATCACGGTTGGAGAGACAACAACAACAACCACCATCTCCACCACCACCAGCTCCACCAAGCTACATAAACATATATATAAATTACTACTATTTGTAAGATCTACATGTTCCTTTAGTTAGTATTCGGTATGATACTATTTTACGAGGAATAAAAAGGTCTATTTGACCCCATGAGTTGCTAATAAAATTGTGCGTCATGCTGAGATTTTGGTTTGTGCACATGTGTTGGACAATATGAGAAAACCCATGGGAGTAATTACACCTAAAGGGCCTGTTGAGGCAAGTCAAATGACACGTAGATTGACATTAACCATTATGGGTAGAGAATTTGGAGCTACTGCTATAATATTGGAGTCAAGCAGTATAGATTTGATCCTTGGTATGTCATGGCTAAGAAAGGCAAAGGCCGTTATAGCATGTGGTAGAGGTACCGTAGAACTCACTACTACTAAAGGAGAAAGGTTTCAAGTTAATATTGCAGTAACCTCCTCACCCATGCGTGCAATGTTCTTTATACCGGAGGAGTTTGTTGGTGACAACATCCGGGTGGTTAGAGATTTTCCGGATGTCTTTCCAGAGGGGTTACCAGGGATGCCACCTGAGAGAGAAGTCGAGTTTGTTATTGACCTCTTACCTGGAACCGCCCCTATTTCTAAACGGCCATATAGGATGTCCGTAGAAGAACTAAAGGAACTTAAGAAGCAGTTAACTGAGTTACAAGAGGCTGAGTACATTCGTCCGAGTTCCTCACCTTGGGGAGCACCGGTCTTGTTTGTACAGAAGAAGGATGGATCGCAGCGGATATGTGTGGATTATAGATCTCTTAATGATGTTACGGTGAAGAACAAGTACCCGTTGCCCCGTATTGAGGATTTATTTGATCAGATGAGAGGAGCTAGGGTATTCTCGAAGATTGATCTCCGATCGGGTTACCATCAGATGAGGATTAGACCATCGGATATTCCCAAGACGGCTTTCTCAACTCGATATGGATTATATGAGTTTACTGTTATGTCATTTGGACTAACCAATGCACCAGCTTACTTCATGAATTTGATGAATAAGGTGTTTATGGAGTATTTGGACAGATTCGTCGTGGTATTCATCGACGATATTCTTATCTATTCTAAGGATGAAAGCGATCACGAGGAACATCTGAGGTTGGTGCTACAGAAGCTACGAGATAATCAACTCTATGCTAAGTTCAGCAAGTGCGAGTTTTGGATTGGCGAAGTGCCATTTCTTGGTCATATTATTTCTAATGGAGGAATAGCAGTGGATCCTGCTAAAGTTAAGGAGATAATGGAGTTGGGCGGGGGTCGGCCGGGATTCGTGCACCGTCGGATACGGAGCGGACGGCTGGATTAGAATCGGGTGATTTTCCCTGGGCGATTCGATCGGGCCGTTGGTGTGGATCAGACGGTTCCGGGTGACTCGGGCTGCATAGAATCAGGACCGTTGATTTTAGATCCAATGGGAGCAGTGGCGTACCGGTTCGTTGAGTGGACGATCTAATCCGAGCCACAGGATCTAGATCCTACGGACGATAATAGAGAATACCCCTTCGCGGGTACATTTTGCTAAAGAAACCCTAGGGTATTTTATAATGAACTCGCCGTCCCTAGCGACTGTGCTCTGTGTCTTGGTGTTCTTACGCCCGAGACCCCTGCACTTTTCATATTTTAGCGCCCAGTCCAGAGCTCATGAAAATCAAATAAATAAATTCAGAAATGGATTTTTAATATAAAAACAATTCCTAGAACTTATTTAATCCATAGAAAATCCATTTTTAGTCCAAATCACTCCATTCCAGTTCCTAAAATTTTGTAATTTTATTCTCCATCATCTAGAGTCTCTGTTGCTACATGAAAACAGTAATAAAATTAATTTATCATCTAATCCTATTATAATCACCTTAAATCTTAGGAAATTCATAACTTGAATTCTATAACTCCAAATTCAGTGATTCCAGTTCCTATGATTTCATTTTAATGTGTATATTTTTACTGTATATTTTATTCATCTGTTTGGTGTGATGTTGATTTTGGCTATACCATGTATGTATTGTGTTGATGCGAGTAGACGAGCAAGCCACTGTGGTAACTGAGGTTCAACAAGTAGAAGTAGCTGAGCAGGAGCTCATTGAAGGCAAGTTGTGCCCTTGACCACTTTTTACCCAATAATGTTCTTTAATATCACTTATCCATGCATAGGTTAATTTTGATGGGACCCAATAGGTCACCCTAGATTGTTTATCTCATTACCTTGTTTACCCCTGAATCACTTGGGTAGTTTGCTATTGCTTTATATGGTTTTGGGATAATCATTTATCACCTCTATGTTCCAATTCTTGTTGTTATTCTGTTTATGTTCATGTTGTTATCATTAATGTTAATTGGAACATAGAGCTTAACTTGAGAACCACGTGCCACCACAAGGGTTTAATGGGACGCCCTTGGCTGATTAACTAGGAAAGCTAGTGGAAGACTACCTTACCCGAAAGGGGCAAGGGCAGTAGGGGAGAGGTCAGTGCGGGGAGGTCCCTGGTTGATTTTGCTGCGATGGCGGTCAGCCAGGAACCCTGTACTGGATCTTCCCATAAACTGTAGCGGGTTTTCGGAAGCTAGTGGAACTTTGTAAAGGCCTCGTAGTGTTGCCCTGCCGCGCTTCCTAGGTAGAGGTGTATGGGATTCATGACCCCTTGGCAGATGGGTAACATGACTTGTGGGTAAAGGGTACAACCTCTGCAGAGTGTAAAACTGGTATACTAGCCGAGCTCACGGTCATGAGCAGCTCAGGACTCTCTGATGTTTAAATTATGGAACTTAAATTCAATTTTGTCATTTGCATTGCATGGGTTTATTATTAATTTTGTTCTATTACTTTACTTATGGTTTGGTATTTACTTACACTTAGTAATTGCTAATAAAATTTTGACCAACTACTTAAAAGCAATGCTCAGCTTTAACCCCTATCTTTGATTAGCCTTACACATTACATGAACTCACACCTTTGTGAGTTTATGTCCACTGGTTCCCCACAACTTGTTGAGCTATGATCATATGTGAGCTCACCCTTGCTGTCTCACACCCCCCCCCCACAGGAGAAGATCAGGTGGTTCAGGAGGAGCTGCCTAACACTGAGGAGTTCGATCTGATCTAGGTGGTGTTTCCCAGTCGACATTGGCGCCGACGATCCTTAGTTCGTTTTATGTTTACACTTTTATTTTGTGATAAGTCTTCCGCTATGTAATAAATACTCTGATGTTTTATGACATTTATCTCTATACACTCTGTTATTATATATGTTGTCTTCTTGGCGCATGTATGAGATGCACCCGGCTTTGTCCTTTAAAACCGGGTGTTACAAGGCAAATCTGAAATTTATAAATTTTAAGCACAACTACAAGCCGGGGTTAGCGTTAGAAATAAAATCAAGTCCGAAAGAGAGGGCGAAAACAAATATTTCGGCATCTTTTGTTGCTTCTTCATCCTGAGCCACTGTCGTCCAATCAGCAATGAAGTCTGCTAACGCCTGAGATTGAATTGAGGATTTGTGCACGTAATTAATGGTGAATTTGTTAAGTTCCACGGCCCATTTTCCGATCCTTCATGTAGCTTCTCTGTTCCTCATTATGTCCTTTAGTGGTTGCGCTAAAGGCACTATTATGTGATATGCTTGAAAGTAATGCCGAAGCTTCCTGGAGGCCATCAATACAGCATACAGTACCTTCTCCAACTCTATGTAATTTTTCTTTGAAGGATAGAGTACTTCAAAAATGAAGTATACTGGTGCTTTCTTTTTTACCTAGCCCTCTTTTTTCTCTTGTACAAGTGCTGCACTAACCGCAGCATGGGAAGCAGCCACATATAGAAGTAACGGAGCTCCCGATGAAGACGGGGTTAGAGTTGTCAGATCTTTCAAATCATGCTTCAGCTCTTCGAAGGCTTTCTGCTGAGTTGGACCCCATTGGAAGACTTTGGCTGATTTCAGTATCTTAAAGAAAGGTAGATTCCTCTCTGCTGATCTTGAAATGAATCTGTTTAACGATGCCAACCTTCCTGCCAACCGTTGAGCCCCCTTCTTTGAATTTGGTGGCTCCATCCGAAGGATAGCTTCGATCTTGCTTGGATTAGCTTCGACGCTGAAAGTCGCCTAGAGGGGGGGGTGAATAGGAAAATCTGAAATTTATAAACTTTAAGCACAACTACAAGCCGGGGGTTAGCGTTAGAAATAAAACCGAGTCTGAAAGAGAGGGCGAAAACAAATCACAAGCAAATGAAGCGGATGACACGATGATTTGTTTTACCGAGGTTCGGTTCTTGCAAACCTACTCCCCGTTGAGGTGGTCACAAAGACCGGGTCTCTTTCAACCCTTTCCCTCTCTCAAACGGTCACCTAGACCGAGTGAGCTTTTCTCCTCAATCAAATGGGTCACTTAGACCCCGCAAGGACCACCACACAATTGGTGTCTCTTGCTTTGATTACAAATGTCTTGAGAACAAGAATGGGGAACAAGAAAAGCGACCCAAGTGACAAGAACTCAAATGAACACGAAAATCTCTCTCTCACTAGTCACTAAGTGTTTGGAGTGATTTTGGACTTGGGAGAGGATTTGATCTCTTGTTTGTGTCTTGGACTGAAGTCTAGAGCTCTTGTATTGAATGCACTATGCTAAAAAACTTGGATGCCTTGAATGGTGGTGGTTGGAGAGTATTTATAGCCCCAACCACCAAAACAGCCGTTGGGGAGGGCTACTGTCAATGGGCGCACCGGACAGTCCGGTGCGCCAGCCACATCACCCAACCGTTAGGGTTCTGACAGTTTCGACTGTTGGAGCTCTGACTCTGCGCGAACTGTCTGTGCACTGTTCACTAGTCAGTCGACCGTTGCGCTGGCGAGCCATTGCTCCGCTGGCACACCGAACAGTCCGATGAATTATAGCGGAGCGCGGCCTCAGAAACCCAAAGGTGAAGAGTTTGAAGTCGATCCACCCTGGTACACCGGACACTGTCCGGTGGCACACCGGACAGTCCGGTGCGCCAGACCAGGGTTCACTTCGGTTTCTTTTGCTCCTTTCTTTTGAACCCTAACTTTAATCTTTTTATTGGTTTGTGCTGAACCTTTGGCACCTGTAGAACATATAATCTAGAGCAAACTAGTTAGTCCAATATTTGTGTTGGGCAATTCAACCACCAAAATCATTTAGGAAAAGGTTTGACCCTATTTCCCTTTCAGATACCTTTTGTTGATACCAGACAACCAAGAAACTTGCCCTTCTTCACTCCGAAGACACATTTTTCTGGATTTAACTTGACACCAGCTTGTCTAAAATTGGCAAACGTCTCTTGCAAATCATCAACATGATTTTCTTGCTTTGTGCTTTTCACTATGATGTCATCGACATATGTGAGCACATTCCTGCCAATTTGGGAGTGAAGAACCTTGGCAGTCATTCTGCTGAAGCTTCCTCCAGCATTCTTGAGCCTGTCAGGCATCTGAAGGTAACAATAGGTACTACTAGGAGTTATGAAGCTTGTCTTTGGCTCATCCTCCTTCTTCATCCAGATTTGATGATAACCCGAGTAGCAGTCCAATAAACTTATGAGTTCTAAAGAAGCTCCTGCATCTACAAGGGAATATATTCTTGGTAGTGGGAATTCATCCTTTAGACATGCCTTGTTGAGATCTGTGAAATCAATGCACATTCTCCATTTTCCATTAGCTTTCTTTATCATAACAGTGTTGGCAAGCCACTCTGGGTATGTTACTTCTCTGATAACGTCGGCACTTAGAAGTCTCTTCACTTCATTTCGTGCACCTTCGGATTTATCATCGGACATTTTCTGAAGCCTCTGCTTTCTTGGTCTGAAGGACGGGTCCACAGTGAGTGAATGCTCAATAACATCTCTATTGATACCACATAGATCATTAGTTGTCCAAGCAAAGACATCTTTGTTGTTGAACAAGAATCTTAGCAAAGTCTTTTCCTATTCATCAGATAGCTGAGATCCCAGCAATACTTTTTGCTCTGCTATGTCTTCACATAAAAGCATAGGCTTCGGCTGATCTGCTGAAGCAGCCTTCTCTCTTTTATGCTTATATTGGTGATAAGCTTAGGCTTCATCTATATTATGAATAGCCTTTGGATCTGACCAACTCCCTTCAGCCCTCCTGGCAGCTTCTTGACTCCCATGTACAACAATGGGCCCTTGTTCCGAAGGTATCTTCATGCAAAGATATGTTGGATGAAGTATTGCTTCGAAGGCATTAAGCGTCCCTCAACCAATGATTGCATTGTATGGATACTCCATATCAACAATGTCAAAGACAACATGTTCTATTCTTGTGTTGTGAACATATCCGAAGGTAACTGGCATTGTTATCTTGCCAAGTGCCACAATCTATCTTCCTCCGAAGCCACAAAGAGGGTGTGTTGCATCATGTATCTTATCCTCTGGCTCTTGCATCTGCCTGAAAGTCTTTGCAAAGATGATATCCGCTGCACTGCCTGTGTCCACCAGGACATTGTGGCCAAAATCCTTTGATAATACAAGATATGACCATTGCATCGTTGTGAGGATAATCCTTGAACTGAAGGTCTTCCTAAGAGAAGGTAATTGAAATATGAGACCACTTGGACTTGATGAAGGGTCCTTGCACCCCAACATGCTGTACCCTTCTCTGCGCTTTTTTCTTCTGCTTCTTGTTGGCTGGTTCAGAACTTGAGCCGCCTGTGATTGGGAGCACCAACTTCGTGGTTGAAAGTGCTAGAGCTTGGTTGTTTTGTGAAGCCATCTTCGGCTTATATCTTCATGTCGCGCCTGCCTTTGTACTGTCTTGTCGAAGGTGTTTTTGCCTTGTGGACCTTCGGTGGAGAAGAAGACCCCTAACAATATCCATCTTCCAAACTGGATTTACAGAGATGGTCAAAAGTAGTGCATCTCTCAAAATCTATTAAAGTGGTCAGACTATTCAAAATAAAATCAATTTTCTAATTGGTTTGTACATATTGTTGTACGAGATAGTGAGGTCATATACTTATATGGCTATTGTTATGTTCTATGGTTTGATATGTTTATCGTTTTAACATAATCGTTTTGATAATTTTCGATCATGCACTTTCGATCATATATTTTTGTTATCGATGACATTATCGAAATATCGATGCCATTTTCGTTTCCGACAATATCATATCGTTTTCATTTTTAACAAAATAACTTGAAAGTAAAAGTGATGAAGCCTTTTTCCGATCGTTTTCAGCTCTAATAAAATCCCTAATAAAATCTATAACCACCAATGACTTTTTTATTTGAAAACATGTACGATATATGCATATTTGGAGTGGAAAACATTTGAAAAAAAACTCAAGAATTTGGAGGATTTTAAGGACTCTTTTAATATAAGACCCTATTTGGATTTTTAGAATTGAATTTCATTCTAATAATCGTAATTTGGACATAGATCAATTAACTAATATGGTTTTATACAAAATATATTTGTATATTATGGTTGGCCATATGGGAGAGATATTTATATGTTATATTTATACTGTAGAGGACTGCGTCAAAGAGCGTGTTAAAAGTTGCTGAGTAGAAACATAGACCAGTGGCGCATAAAATCAATTTTCACCCCTCATCTTATAAATTTGAGATAGGTTTATATCAAAACTTTAGATAGTAGTGGAATATCGAATTCCAAATCAAATAATATACTTAATTAAATAAATGTGAATTCTTTTAAAATGCAGGGATCCAAACGACCTCTAATATTAATGGTCGAATAATCATGCAAATTCGTTTGAGTATTTACATGTGGAGTTTACCTAGTCTCCTGTCCAGTAAATGCATCTCGACCGAGCATTTACTGTCAAGTAAAGCGCTGACACGAAGGGTATACGTATACCGCTACAGTAAGCTGTAGTTGTTTCTAAGGAATCCGAGCATAATACTTGCCCGCTGTCAGAGAATTTGGGCTTGGCCTAAATAATAATTTCTATAAATCACAAAGATCCATTCACACATGCATAGTACATGGTGTGAACTTTAGTACCACTTTATTATTTTAGGTGGAGTGATGTCAACTTACACTTGGTTGAAATCATTGAGGAGATGAGAAAAAAAGAACCTACGCGTGTGCTCGCTCGCCTCACCGGGCAATGGGAGCGGGCACACGACATACGTGAATACTTGCTGTCACTAGCACTAGATATGATTGATAGACATTAAATGATGGGTAAGTACTCTAATGTGATAAAACCGGATAAATTCACTGGTGTGGATTTCAATAAATGGCAGGCGAGAGCCATAACGCTATGGGCGTGTTTTGGGTCGTGAATAATCCTCCCGGATATGGATGTCATCTAGAGGGGGTGAATAGGTGAATAAAAATTAACATCTGGAAATTCTTACTCATCCTCACGGTGCAGGTGCTAGGCGGAGCCGGCTAGGGCACGGATGCAGGTCGTACGCACGCACTACTGAAGATTGAATGGGGGCAGGTTTTTGTGGGCTGGCTTAGGTGTGACGTGGCCCACCTAGACCCCATGTGGGCCCGCTCTGGATGTTTGTGCGTATATTTATTATGTCACTAGGGCTAGTATATAAACTCTTAGTGAGTTATACATATATTAAAATAGTGTTGCTTCTCGTATTTTTTATTATTATATTATTATTATCAAAATTAATTTTTTCATCTCTAAATTGCTATTATCTCCAACACCCGCTGCCACACTGAGAGTATAGGTGGGACGAGCAAAAACTTGAAGCAAGGAACCTAACAGTGGATTACTAAATTAATAAAGAACATCAAAATGTGAGAATAATACTGCCTTTACACCCCCACAGCTTCAGTTACAACCTATATACACATGTTGAGAATCAATACGGGAGGATAGAGTGGAGAAACTAAAAAGACTCTTTATAAGACCAAGACTTGCACATCCGACCTATATACACATGCTGAGAATCACCTCAGATAGAATTTAGACACCTTCTGTTTTCACTTTCCAGCACAGTCCAACTCCCTGCTACTCTGCTAGGAATCAAAACCCAGATAAGCTCCTCTGCAGGACACGTTCTCGCCTTTGCTGCTTTTTTTCATATATATATAAAAAAAATGCTCTCGCCTTTGCTCAAGGCAACGAATATTACTGCCTTGCATGCGTGCACAACAAACCGGGCCTGCAGCTGTATATAAGACGTGGATGTATCTCCATCATGGTGTGCAAGCAAGACGACACAAGACACGCAGCAGCAACACTAGCTAGCCAGCCTAGCAGTAACAATGCGGCGCTACGGGCAGTCGCTGTACCACCCGCAGAGCCCGATGACGCGGTGCGTCAACTTCCTGTGCGCGGTGCTGCTCACGCTGATCCTCATCATCGGCGTCATCCTGTTCGTGCTGTGGTTGAGCCTCCGTCCGCACCGGCCCAAGTTCTACCTCGCCGACTTCTCCATCCCCGTCGCCAACGCCAACCGGCAGTCCGGCCTGGCCAACCTGCCGGTCCGCTTCACCGTCAACGAGCACAACCCCAACCAGAAGATCGGCATGTACTACGACGTGATCATCGCGTCGGTGTTCTACGACGACCAGCTCGTCGCCACGGGGCCCGTCATGAACCCCTTCTACCAGATGCCCGAGGGCGACACGCCCGTTCAGGGGACCCTCACCGCCACGGGCCCCGTCCCGACGGACCCGTCGTGGGGGCGGTTCGCCGGCGAGGTGTCGGCGGGGGGCGTCGGGATGCGGCTGGTGCTCACCTCCAAGGTGCAGTTCCAGGTCAAGCTGTGGGACACCAAGCGTCACCACATGAAGGTGGAGTGCGACCTCACTATGCAAGGGGACGGCACGCTCCGTCCGCAGGACAAGGACTCCCAGTGCACACTCTACTTCTAGCTCGATCTCGCTGCTGCTTCTTGTCTCGGCCTCGCTGATCCACTTTGTTTCAAGGTCATGTTGTATTTAGTGTTTTTTCCCTGCATTCGGCTGATGTTTGCGATTGTTGTAGTGCAATTATTTGTAACACAAGCATGTCAATTCAAGAGTTTTTTTTTTCAAAATGTGGCAACCTCTTCAAATCCAATGTTTTAAATCTCAAGAAGGTACAGAGGATGTAATCTACTCATATTATTGAATCAATAATCACATGAATTAAAACCATTACATCGTCGATTCATAAATACGGACACAGCCTCTGAATAGAGTACCGTGTTTCAAGTGTCAATTCCTAACCAATCATAGAATGAACAGCCACAACACATGCGGCTATTCTTCCTTTCTTGGTAAGTTCACACTACCAATTCTGTCAAATTTCTAATAAATTTACAACAAAACTGAGCTGGGCACTTGACGTGTCCCGGACTTTTTTTTTTCGGGGAGCCAACCGAATTACAAGGTAGCTGAACGGTAAACCACTAACCAAATGCGCTTGTAGTGTTTGATGTCTCTTCATTTCTCCTCTAGTCTCCTCAAGACAGATTCGGCGAATATGCGTTGCCTGAAGATTGGAAACCACTTTAGAAACTTTGGAACTACACAACTCGGGAAATGGGGGAAGGAATGAGGGAGCAAACTCACTTCTCTTCGGTGTGTTTGGGACTAGGGCGGTTGTGTTTCAGATAGCCATCCCACGGGACCTTCTTAAGACCAGCTCTAGCTGCTATCATGTCCCTTACTCTGTTCGAAGCAATTAATCATACAAGAAATAATATATTATGGTCTCTCCAAAGAGACATGGTACTATCAGCCTTTCTTGGAAAATAAAATGAATTAAAAATATATGTTACCTCTCAGCAAACGCAATTGCAGTCTCTCCCTCCCTCAGATATTGAGGCTCCAAGTACCAAACATCACACACAACAGCCCATGATGTCATCAACCGGACCAAGTGCATCGTAAAAGATTGCCTAAAACATTTCATGTGAGGTAATCATGTTAACCAAAGAAAAGTGTGGATGACATAAATTTGTTTCGTCATTTGTATTCCTTACTTCTTACTGTTCCAAAAGGCATCAACAAATATTTTATTGTATTTGATAGCTATTGGACAGACAGCACACCCAAGCTCAAAGGCACCCTACAAAACACACCAAATAAAAAAACATTGTCATAGTAAACAACAGCAAGTGAGCAACTATGCAATTTAATGCCATGCTGTGACTAACTTCTAGTTTCTGGCATTAAATTACTGTTTGGCTACTAGGAAGACCGAGGTAGAGAAGCAAATATAAGAATACCCTCCAACGCACACACAAATGACAGAGTAAATGAAGGTAGGGTTCACCTTCTTGAACATGACCGTATACTGGTTGTTAACACAAGTTCCTTCTGGGAAAATCAAGAGAGGGTTTTTGTCTGGATGTTGAACATGATCACGCAACCTGACAAAGTAATTCTCTGAACAAAATGAACTACATAATAAATGGGTTTGTCATTCAAAGACAACTTACTTCCGTGCCGTAACTTCACGATCCCGGAGATCATTACGGTTAAACCAGATGCAACCCACACTTTCCAAGATAGTCTTCTGAATAAATCCTGCAAATAAATGGGAAATAGAGAAATAATAAATAAAACATTTGAAACTTAAATCAGCAGAGAAGTTTCTGAAGAACTGGAGACCTACCAACCCATCCAGGATGCTTCTGCATGATGACAGCAAATGCTGTCATTTGCTCCAGAATAATGAAATCTATCATTGATGTATGGTTTGCAACAAATACCTAATGCATTGGAATGGAGTTGCAAAGGGCAGTTATCAGCAACGCACTAACATTTAAGGAAGCTACAGTGCTTAGATAAGAACATGGTCTTATTAATGATTCCATTAACACAATTTGTCAATTTCATTGGACCTACAAGCAGTCTAAATGTTAATGCAAAATGTCAACTTTTTTATAATAGAAAAAAAATCAAGTTCCAACACTCTATTATGTTTTACAGTTCAAAAGCATGAACAATTAGCACCTGCCTCTAAGGTTCTTACATATACACAAATCTAAACATGAGTTACCAGAACAAATAAAAGGTAACCTGATGAGGTCGTGTGCTTGGGCGTGGTCCATGGTACTTGATCACTCCAGTCCATGAAGCAACAAAAACACTGCACATCATTTCAACCAACTTCCTCTACATAAAGATTGGAACAAAATAATGTAATTAAGAGACCAAGAATACACAGTATAAAAACCTCTACATGAAGATTGAAAAAAAATGTAACTAAGAGACCAAGAATACAATATAAATGAAGTCAAATGGAACTGGCTAATAAAAACTTTGGGGGTATGGAATGTCGGCTGCGCTGTTAAAAAACAAGATGGAAAAACTGTTCAATCCTCCTAGTGCTACTCTTTTGCAGTCAAATCTAAGCAAACCAAAATATTAATCAAGAGAAATACTGTAAAAAGAAGGCACTTCCAAAATCTTTAAATGACCATCCTTTAAGCACTTGCTAGGCTTAATAAGATGACTTAGAGGACAACCATAGCATAGATGGTCATAAGCGATTTTCATGATGCAGGTAGTTGCTGCCTCATGGAAACTCTATTATGAACTGAACTGATGAAATTGAAAAAACTTGATGATACACTAGGTACATGATGTTAATCCCTATAATTCAATAGTTTAATTGTTTAAAGCCATCACTCAAGGCCAGAAATATCAATAGAAAGTTATTACTCCAATAGCATCATCTCAGAAGTACCCTGAGGAATGATGGATGAGCAGTGATAGAGTGATATTATGGAAGCTAACATAAATATAACGGATCAAAATAACTTACCTCAATTTTATTTCTCAACTTGTCTTGACCTTTCAATAGGAAATGCACGGGGAAAAAGGCAGCAAAAAATGCTAACCATCCTATTGCAAGCGTTAAGGACCTGATTTGATAGTTAAAAAAATCAGCTAGAGGGATTTAATGTTTGACAAAAGAAACAGAGGAAGGTGAAACACTAAGGCCCCGTTTGTTTTGTTGGAATTGAATTCCATTCTAATAATCATAATTTAGACACAAACTAATTAAGTTAATATATTTGTATATGTAATATATTTGTATATTATCCTAAATCATATGATAGAGATAGTTATACACTAGACTTATGCTATAGAGAAACAAGTAGAAGAGTGTGCAATAAGTTGTACATTAGAAAAGTAGCATGCAAATCTATAGAATCAATTTCCATCTCTCACCCCATAAATTTGAGATAGACTTATATATAAACTTTGGAAAGTTACGGAATGTCACATTCTAAAAAAATAGCCTACTCCATTAGTTAGATTCCAATTCCTCAAAATGAAAGGAAACAAATGGGGCCCAACAGAAAATGAATTTAATTGACATGCTTATTTGCAAAATTTTATAAGTGAATCAAGTTTCCAGAAACAAAAGCTTCTACTGAAGCAACTGAAAAAGATGTGGACTGTGTAATCAGAGAGGTGACTTATGATGAAATGGTTTGATATTAATTTTTCAATCTGATCTATGAAAGCAAGTGTAAATCATGTCATTTTTACATTGTTCTCTTAAAAGACAAAGATAACTAAATAGACCCAATTACATATTTAGTATTGTATAAACTGAATAGGGCCTCCCCTCCAAAAGTTTTGCTAGTTATGTTGGCTGCACTTCCTAACCTATGCTGATAATTAAAAAACAACTGCAGAACAACACAAGTGCTAAATAAAGAGTGGGTTTACAATCTGGAGTCTGAGAACTGAGCAGTCTAATCAGTTGAATAATAAAAATTACCCAGGAAAAAAAAAATAGGAATTAGGAATATCTTAAAGTTCAAGTACCTCAGTGGGAAGAGTAATCCATATCGAATTACTACACCGAAGCACCATAAAGGGAACAAATATATGTTCCAGTTCCATGGTTCTGGAGAATTCGACTTAAAGCAGCGCGTGAATGAATCCTGAATATGTGTAAAATGCAGTTGATAAAATAACGACATTGTGAAACAAATAAGGAAGACTCAGAATGACAAATGGTATACTGTTTATTTCATTCGGCAATTTAAGTCAAAGAAACAGTGGCACAGAAGAAATAAAATAATGAAGATATGGAATATTTTATGTAATGATAACCTCTTTGTAAACAAAGACAACCCGAATTTTCACACCTCAAATGTCAAGTGTTATGACCGGTATCTTCTATGCGTGCAGGAGCCAGGAGTTGATGTGTGGAGTGCCATGGGGGCCAGGGCAAGAGGCGTCCCATGGCACGAAGAGGCTCCGGGAACTGAAACCATAAGGTGTCCCAAGCCTGAACCGGTGGTGAACAGTACCCACACTATACTTCTGTAGCAAGGTACTTTAGCACATAAGTTGAGTTTAGGAGGGAGTTAAAATAGAGATTGCTTAGGAGCTAAAATAGAGTTGGTTTAAGAAATATGATTCGTTTGTTAGGAAATGAGAGTCCATATCTACAAGGATTCCTCCTCTAGTTTGCGTGGGAGCCAAGTCCTCCACGAGGTGCAGGGCACAGGGTGACGACATTCCCATCCTTCACCACCACCACTATGCCACCCTGTTCACAGTGCCACCCGCCACCCTCCTCCCCGTCCCTCCACCATCCCCGCAACCCACATTTCCACAAGGGCTGCCTTTCTCATCTGCAAGTGTGCCCTACACTGTAGACACTGACCGTGTACCCGCCGATTTGGCCGTTCCCCGGCTCCCCGCTTCAGCAAGCTCAATTTCTCCATCTACGACGAAAAGGAGGACACCCTGAACTGGCTCAACCATTGTGAGCAGTTCTTCCATGGGCAGTGCACACTTGCCTCAGTTCTAGCTCGCTTCCTACTACCTCATGGGAGCGGTCCAAACATGGTTATACTACTATGCCTTGGAGCAAGATGAGTGCCATCGTGGGAGCGATTCAAGGGTCTTTGCCATCTGAGGTTCGGCCTAACCATCCGTAGCCGTAGCAATCGTCTCGTCGAACTGGCGAGGCTCCCTTCTACGCCATGGTCTAGGACTACCAGGAGCGCTTCAATGCGTCGGTGTGCCACATGTCGAATCTTCTGTCAATCCAAAAGGCCGACCTCTTCATCGGGGGTCCTCCGGAGCACATTCAGGTCGACATCGAGCTTTGAGAACCCTAGTACCTACAGACAACCATGCACCTAGCGTGGGCCTACAAGCAACAAGCTGTGGCCACCATGCCGGCCCTAGTGCCATGGGTGTCCCGACCTCCCCAGCGTCCACCATTAGTGCTACCAGCCCCACAACGTGCAACTATTGTGGTCACGACCGTGCCTCTGCTGGCTGCACCACCAATGGTGGCCCTACCTGCTCCCTCGCGCTGGTTTCGCCACACGCCGGCTCATACCGGCCGAGATGACCAAGCACCGTCATCGAGGGTTGTGTTACAACTACGACGAACCATACATGCAGGGCCACCAGTGTCAGACTACCGACTTGATGAGGCACCTGAGGACCCAGGCGTCGAGGTGGCCCTTGATGATGGGCCTGATGCCTTAGTCGTCTCCCTCCATACATTCGCCGGCATACGCATCAAGGACACCAAGCACCTCTACGCCTACATCCATGGTGATCGGCTCCTTGCCCTCCTGGACACCGGGTCAACCCACAACTTCATCAATGTCGGGGTCATGAGCCGCATTGGACTAACGACGACAAACAACACCAACATCCAGGTCATGGTGGAAAATGGTGACCACATTTCCTGTGAGGTGTGGCATGCAATATGGCCATGCACATCGGTTAGGAGGAGTTCACCATCAATTGCTTCGACATCGACATGGGTGGGTTCAACCTCGTCCTCGGCATCGATTACCTCCAAACCTTGGGACCCATCCTATAGGACTTTGAGGCTCTCCGCATGGCATTCTAGAGAGGTGACTGCCGCGTCCTCTAGAAGGGTGTAGGTTCCCCTCACGACAACACACCATCGGCACTCCACTCCGTCGCCAGTGACCACCAGTAGCCGCTGCTGGATCGCCTACTCCAGCATTACAGCACGATCTTCGACAAGCCCCGTGTACTGACCCTTGGCCACCGGCGCACCCCAAACGCCGAGACGTGAGACAGCAGAAGAACCGGAAGGGAATCACGGTGGGGAAATAGAAACTGACGCAAGGTGTGATTCTGTTTTTCCTTCTGTTATTTCTCTAGTCCCCTGATTCTGTTACAGACACGGCTTATAAGCCACTATGACAGCTAATGACAGCTAATGACTATGGCCCACCATATGGCCTAAAAGTAGTTAATCATCCAACAAAGCTACTCAGACCTTCGAAGTCGTCACACTCGCCCCCTCTTCAGTTGGTACTTGACCCCAAGTACTTAATTCAGGAAAGAGCTGAATAAGCACATTCCAATCCTCCCAGGAAGTAGCTTCATCCTTCTTGTTAGTCCACTGGATCTGCACTTGAGGAACAGCCTGATTCCCTTTACGGACCAAACGACGATCCAAAATACGAACTGGTTTCAGAACGCCCTGATCTAAAGACAGAGTAGTGGGCAACTCAGAAAACACTGGACAATGATTTGGGGTGAAACTCTTGAGCTGAGACACATGAAAGACAGGATGGATCTTAGAATCCGGGGGTAAATCCAACTTGTAAGCCACCTGCCCAATACGCTGCAACACCTTATAAGGCCCAAAGTAACGAAAAGCCAGCTTTGGACAGGAACGAAAAACCACAGAATGTTGCACATATGGCTGCAGTTTAAGCAGCACCAATTCACCAACTTGAAACTCCCTCTCAGTACGGGAACGATCAGCCTTCTGTTTCATACGATTCTGGGCTCGAGCCAACTGCACCTTAAGCAATTCCAGATGTCGTTCGCGAGACAACAGCAGATCCTGGACAGCCATATCAATCGCAGGCACAACCCCATTCCCACCAGATTCAGGTAACAAAAGACTAGGAGCAGCAGCCACAGGGGGATCATAGCCATAGACGACTTTAAAAGGAGAGCAACCCAGAGAGGTGTGATATGTAGTATTGTACCAAAATTCAGCCAAAGGTAACCACAGCTTCCACTTAGTAGGAGAATCATGAGTAGCACATCTGAGATACATCTCAAGACATTGATTGACACGTTCAGTTTGACCATCACTCTGTGGGTGGTAGGCAGTAGACAATAAGAGCTTGGTCTGCATCAGCGTAAACAACTGCTTCCAGAAAGTGCTAGTGAACACTTTATCGCGATCTGAGACAATCGATTTAGGCAATCCATGTAACTTGCAGATGTTGTCAAACACAACTTGAGCCACTTGACCAGCTGTAAATGGGTGCTTGAGAGGGAAAAAATGGGCATACTTGGATAGCCTATCCACCACCACTAAAATAACAGAATAGCCATCCGATTTAGGTAACCCTTCTATAAAATCCATAGAGATATCTTGCCAAATACCAGTGGGAATAGGTAAAGGTTGAAGAAGACCAGCAGGGTGGACATGCTCAGATTTGGCTTTCTGACAAATGCAGCACTGTTTCACAAAGTCCTCCACATCCCTCTTAAGACCTTGCCAATAAAATGCTTTCTTCACCCTTTGATATGTAGCCATGATACCAGAATGACCTCCCAAAGCACTATCATGTAAAACAGAAATAAGTTTGGTCCTGAGAGCTGAATTGTGACCCACCCAAAGCTGATTCCCTTTTTTTATCAGACCTTGGTGTATGGAAAAACCTTCTTCATTAGGACTACTGACAGCCAACTGAGCCAAAAGTTGTTGGGCCACCGGGTCTGTCATATAAGAATTAAGGATTTCTTGCAACCACATTGGTTGAACTTCAGACACAGTCTGCAAAGACAGGACAGATCCCATCCTGGATAATGCATCAGCAGCTAAGTTCTCCCTTCCTTTTCGATATACAATTCTGAACTGCAAACCCATGAGTTTAGACATAGCCTTCCTCTGGAGATCAGATTGTAGTTGCTGACTTTCCAGATAACACAAACTTTGATGATCAGTAAGAATAACAAACTCTTGGTACTGCAAATAAGATCTCCATCTTTCTACTCCATAATCAAGGCCAGAAACTCTTTGTCATAGATGGACAAATGTTTGTTCTTCTCAGATAAAGCCTTGCTCAAGTATGCTAGAGGCTGTCCTTTTTGCATAAGCACTGCACCCAACCCAACATCACTAGCATCAGTCTCAACTGTAAAAACTTCAGCGAAATTAGGCAATGCAAGGACAGGGGTACTGGCCATGGCCTGTTTCAGAGCAGTAAAAGCCACAGTCGCAGCCTCACTCCAAAGGAATTGTTTCTTCTTCAACAAAGTAGTCAAAGGCTTGGCAATGAGACCATAATGTTTAACAAAACGTCGATAATAACCAGTAAGTCCCAAAAAAGCTCGAAGTTCAGTCACAGTAGAAGGAGTAGGCCACTTTAACATGACTTCAGTCTTGCTAGGATCGGTAGAGACTCCTTCCACAGAAATAATATGGCCCAGATACATGAGTTTCTGCTGTGCAAACTGGCACTTAGACTGCTTCAAATAAAACTGATGTTGCCTGAGGGTGTCTAACACCAGTTGCAAATGTTGCAAATGCAAGTCGAAGGTAGGGCTGTAGATGAGTATATCATCAATAAAAACCAAGGCAAATTTACGCAGAAAAGGAGTCAAAATAGAATTCATTGCGCACTGAAAAGTGGCAGGGGCATTGGTCAATCCAAATGGCATTACTTTAAACTGAAAATGACCACTGTGTGTTTTAAAAGCTGTTTTAAATTCCTCGCCCTCCTTCATGCGAACTTGATGATAACCCGCCCTCAAGTCCAGACTTGTAAAATATTTGGTGCCATGCAATTCATCTAAGATTTCATCCACCACTGGCATAGGAAATCGATTCTTCACTGTAAGCTCATTAAGCTTGCGATAATCCACACAGAAACGCCATGACCCATCCTTTTTCTGCACAAGCAACACCGGAGAGGCAAATGGACTGACACTAGGTTCAATCAAACCGGCTGTCAGCAATTCTTCCACCTGACGTTCTATTTCAGTCTTATGAAATGGAGAATAACGATAAGGTCTTGAATTCACTGGAACAGCACCAGGAATGAGGGGAATGGCATGATCGAATACTCTCGCTGGTGGTAAAGTTTTAGGATCATCAAAAACATCCTTATACTGAAGAAGAAGATTATGAACTGCTAGACTGGTAGCAGCAGACTGAGAAGAAGAGGTGCCATCCGGATAGAAATCCAACAAAGCCAAAGCCCACACCTCATTGCCAGAAAACCACTTGCTCAACTGGACCACCGACAATTCAGTCACCGTCTGCTGGACCGTAGGTAACAGACCTTGCAACTGCACCCAGGAGCCTTGATAAGAAAATCCCAGAGACTTTTGATTCCAATTACAAGTAATGGGACTGTTTTGTTTCAACCAATCACACCCTAAAATAGCATCATAAGGCCCCAAATCCAATACCCTCATGTCAGTGGTGAAAGTGTGTCCACCACATCACCACTCAACTGCCTTCACCATAGTAGTGCTCACCAGTTCTTGCCCACTAGCAGTCTTGACTCGAATAGTGGAAACAGGTTGAGGAAACAACCCTGCTTGTTGGACAAACGTGGAATTGATGAAAGTTGCTGAACTGCCTGAATCGACCAACAATAGAAACACCTGGTTTTTAACCAAAGCACGCAAGCGAATGCTATCCACTCCTTCAGTCCCAGAAACTGCATGAACCGACAAACTGCACAAGTCCACCACAGAGTGATCCTCCTGATCCAACTGTTGTAAAACTTCATCTGATAATTCCAAAGCCATGTCATCCACAGTCAAAACATTAAGCACCGCCGGTACTCGTTTTCCACATTTAGCAGCATGTCCAGCATCAAACTTGTCACCACAAGTAAAACATAAACCATGAGCCCGGCGATAATCCCGCAATTGTCGTTCCTTGGACAACCCCACACCTTCCTGAGAGTCAGGCGGTAGCCCTGGAATACCTCTTTTCCCCCCAACAGTGGACTGAAACTTAGGCCGACTCTTGTCCAAAACATCCTGCTGTAAGGTGGCCAACAGAACAGCACGATTCACCGTAGTTGGTACTTGACAACGCACAGGACCTTGAATCTCGCGCTTCAAGCCTTTAACAAACTGAGCGACAAAGAAAATCTCATCCAGCTGAGGATTATGGACAGCAGTACTGTAACGCAAATCATCAAATACTGAAACATATTCCTCAAGAGAGCCAGTCTGTCTCAAATTCAACAGATCATCCATAGCTTTAGGATATTCATACAATCCAAATTGATCCAACACAGCAGAAGAAAAGTGCTCCCAATTCCCCAAAGCATGATGAAGTTTAAAGACCTGAAGCCACTTGGCTGCCTTCCCTTCCATATGCATGGAAGCAGCCATTACCCAGATAGAGCGGGATACCTGATACATCTGAAAATAATCATGGCACTTGTCCAGCCAAATCGAAGGAGATTCACCACCAAACTTGGGAAAGGAAAACTTCATGAACGGAGGAGGTGCCTCGCCAAATTCCTGATGCCCATCCGGTTCATGACGGCCACCGCGCTCCCCATGCCGACGACGATGACCACCACGATCGTGTGGAGCACGATGTCCCCCAGGAGGAACATCACGCCTCAGATCAGAAGCAAACACAGGTGAAGTCGAAGGCGACGCAGGAGATCCATCCCCAAACTGTTCCATGCCAGCCGCCATCTGCTCCAATGTCAACGAAGCCACCCGCTTGCCTGTCTCGGCAATCTGGCGTGCCATCTCATCACGAGCGCGCGCCGCTTGCTCAGCCACCGAATTCGCCAACGACTGTTGTCCCGCCAACTGCTGTTGAGCGCGCTCCACCGATTCGATCCTCTGCACGATTGTATCCAGGGTGCTCAACACTTGATCCCACTTCACTGCTCCAGCCTTCTCAGCAGCCGCCATCGCCTCCAGCACAAATGAGGTCTGGACCGATGGACGCGGTGGTGGAGCCGTGATGACGATCAGTCCACAGTCGACGCAGCGCACAACAAGTCGACGTTGGAGAAGCACGTGAGAAGAAGAAGCGCGGCCAAAGAAAACTGAATCTGATACCAATTGTACTGACCCTTGGCCACCGGCGCACCCCAAACGCCGAGACGTGAGACAGCAGAAGAACCGGAAGGGAATCACGGTGGGGAAATAGAAACTGACGCAAGGTGTGATTCTGTTTTTCCTTCTGTTATTTCTCTAGTCCCCTGATTCTGTTACAGACACGGCTTATAAGCCACTATGACAGCTAATGACAGCTAATGACAGCTAATGACTATGGCCCACCATATGGCCTAAAAGTAGTTAATCATCCAACAAAGCTACTCAGACCTTCGAAGTCGTCACACCCCGCGAGCTGCCACATGTGCAGCCCTACGATCATCGGATCCACCTGCTGCAGGGTACCGCGCTGGTGTCCGTCTGCCCTTACCGCTACCTGCAGTCGTAGGACGGGCTCAAGCGACAATGCACCGCCATGCTAGAGCAGAACATCATTTGGCCAAGCACTTCTCCGTTCTCGGCACTGGTGCTGCTAGTCAAGAAGGTGGAGGGTTCCTCGAGGTTCTGCATTGACTACCGCGCTCTAAATGAGAAGACATCCAAAGACAAGTTCCCCTTCCCCATCCCTGTGGTCGATGAAGTGATGAACTCCTCCATGAGCTCCATGGCACCAAGTTCTTTACCCCTTTTTCAGCTTATATCGTAACAGCTCTCCTAACTAGTTAAACTTGACAGATCATAAGCCTATCCTCTGCCACAAGCCCAGGATGTAAACTCCTAACTCAAAATACACCATCATCAGCAGAAGATTAAAAATCTGAAACACTCACATCGACTATGGCACCCGCTGCCTCGGTTAGCACCGGCGAGATGTCAAGCAGATCGCGCCTGCACATCAGAAGAAAAGCGCAGAAAACCTCATAAGTCTCGTAAAACCGAAGCACTAGGGTTAAGGAACGGAAAATTGAGGATCGACAGGCCTAGGGCAATTACAGATGGAGATTCCTGGGCGCCTCCTGCGGGAGCGAGTCGGGCGGGAGGTAGTCCTCCAGGTTGGGGCGGTCCAGCTCCATGTCCGCCGCCACAGACGAGCTCGCCATCGCCTCCGGTTGCCGGCCGCAGGCCCGCCGCCGGTGAGATGGCGACGCCGCCGAGGAAAATTATGCGATGGGCCGATGGGGAGAGGCGAGCACGTGGATGGGCGTAATGAGGCGCGTACGGTTCCTCCTCTCCTCCAGCGAATTGGTGCTGAGTGCCGTGCGGCCGGGTGTGAGTCGAGTGGAAATCGCACCAACGAGTAGATGCGGCTCATAAACTAGCGGGCCCCAACTTGCAGAAGGTCCATGGGCTGGCTCGGTTGGCTCAAAGGCAATCTTTGCGGCCGGGCCTGGCCCAAAAGGATCGCTTAAGGGAGAGGGTGATCTTCCTTGAGTTGTACCAGCCCTCGAGGTGAGCATCCCTCCCCCGGCGCCGCGCCCTCGGCTTTGTAGCAGCCAGCCGTCATGGCGCCGCCGGCCAGCACCGACGAGACCGCACGCCACAAGAAGGCCAGGAAATCCAAGATCGATATAGAAGAGAAGAAGCACAAGAAAACAAATAAGGCGCGCGCCGCCGCAGAGGACGCCCCGATACCCGACGCCGCCGAGCGCAAGAAGCGTAAGCACAAGGACGGGCGCGAGGAGAAGCGGGACGGCCAGAAGTCCAAGAAGGAGCGCAAGTCCGAGGGAAAGGGAGAGGAAGCCGAGGCGGCCGTGGGGAGGGACGAGAAGATGAGGCGTGCGATGGAGGACGAGCGGTTCGCGGCGGCGCGGACTGACCCGCGGTTCCGGCCGATGCGGAGGAAGGAATCCAAGGTGGCGCTGGACTCGAGGTTCAGCAGCATGATGACGGACCCGAGGTTCGCCTCGTCGGCGGCGCCCGTGGACAAGCGCGGGAGGCGCCGCAAGAAACGCGAGAACCCCATGCTGCATTACTATCTCAACCAAGAGGACTTGGAGGATGATGGGAAGGGGAAGGAAAAGGGGAAGAAGGAGAAACCAGTGCTTGTTCAAGAAGAGGAGGAAGATGAAGAGGAACTAGAGGAACAGGAGGAAGAAGAGAGCTCTAGCAGCGATGACGACGAAGATGAAGATTTGGATGACGACGACGAAGAGGTGACGCTTTTCTTCCAGTCCTTTTGATGATTTAGCTTACATTCAGCTTGATTTGCTCTGGCCGAGGCCGGGAGTTACTTTCTATAAGTTTTGCAGCTTTCTTCCATTTTCTGTCGTCCTATGTTAGTGCAAGGTCTATGCTCTTTAGCTCTTGCGCCAACTATTGCACCTATCTTAAACCAGCACGGTCATACTGGCTTCATGCCCTTGTTTTCAACTGTTGATAATATACTTTAGATTCTTGAGAACAATGAGCATTGGAGACCTTCCTGTTTACAATAGCCCGATTGGTTATGTTTAACTATTAGTTTCTTAATTTTATCTCACGTGGACTAATGCGCTAGTTTTATTGCAGCGCAAGTTATTGTATTCTAGTCTCTAGGATCTATTTTTCATGCAGACCTCAGGACTCACGGCTCAATTCTGGACTGAGTCATATAGATATATGTATTTCTGTATTGCATTTCAACATAGCACACTTGATTATGGACATCTCAGTAACATTGCTTCAATCCCTGTTTTAAGTGAAGTAGTATGCTTATATCTGTAATTGTCCAAGATATATGCTTGCGATTATAGACTTACACAACCAAACAACTGCTGAAGCCTGCACCCAGGAAAACATTGGGAGTGCTTCTATTCTTCATAATGCACCTCATCTTCTGTAAGTGTGAAAATCTACTCGTACTATGGTGCACATGTGGAGCCACAAAAATCAAATTTTCCTTTGTTTTTTTTTGGGTGGGGGTGGGAATAGGGGTAATATTTTCAGAATTTTGTTGATACAATATTTTTATTGCAAATTCAGTTTCCTGTGTTTCTATGCTCTATCCTATTGCATGTTTTATTATTTTGTTTTTACCAGTCTTGTTACTTCCAATTTTCTGATGCTTAGAGGATATTTTTTAAAGTTCTATATAGTTCTTTGCCTGGAAGAACATAATATGCTATGCTACAACATGCCAATTTTTTATGGCTAATTCTTGTTTTTTATTTTTCCAATAGTGCTCTGTTGGCAGTGACATTGCTCATTACTTAATGGGAAGGCATGATGATACACCTATGATTGACAAGGAAACTCACAGGCTTGCTGTTGTTAATATGGACTGGGATCATATTAAGGTGTGTGCTAGTGCAATAATTACTTCATCCTGAGAAGTGAACTGCTGTGCCTAAACAAATATCAGCTATGTTAAAAGGCTATCGTATTTTACATGCATTTAAGAATTAACTGGCGTTATCAACAACTTGAAATATAACTGTGAATCTAACATGTATCTTCTATGTTGATTCCAAATGATAAATTCATGAGTCCCTGCAAAAAAAAAGGAATATTAAGGATTAAAAGTAAAGTAAATGTTGACGGTGAATCACTGAGTTCCTTGATCTATTTATGCGTTAGCTGATCAGCTATTGCTCGTATATACATGATAGCCAAAACCATAATGGAACCTAGATCAATGCAAGCATCTTAACTTCAGATGTCCTAGACTCCTAGTCCTAAATTCTAGTGCAGGCAGCCAACATAACTCCCTTCATAAAATTTGAAGGTTGGGCCACTATTTTGTGTGGTTCTATGTAGTTAAGATTATTCTTAGGATCAGGATGGAGACAATCCAACAGGATTTTTACCTACTGGCTGTGCAGAATGGCTAATTGAGATAATAAGCCGTCACTATGTATGATTGATAGAATGATACCAAATCCAAATCTAATTTATTGAAAATCATCTGTTGCTAAAACAGTGAAGACCTGAACAGCCCCTTACCATTTATGTGTGTATTTTTAAGTTCTTCCTTGCAATTTTTAATGGGTTAATTTGAGTGCAATGAGCTGATGATGCAGTGACTATTATTGCCTTTTCATCCCTATTTCAACAGGCAGTTGACCTGTATATGGTGATGACTTCTTGCCTCCCAAAGGGTGGGCGAGTTTTGTCGGTCTCAATCTATCCATCAGAATTTGGACTGAAGTGCATGGAAATTGAGTCAACACAGGGCCCAGCTGCTCTGGTCAATGCCAATGTTGATAAAAAAGACAGTGATGAAGATGAGGATGACACGGATGATGATGAAGAGAGCACTGATGATGATGTTGATGAAGAAGAAGAGGAAGTTGACTCTGATAAAGAGAATAACAAACTGCGTGCTTACGAGCTAAACAGATTGAGGTTAATATTGAATTGGAGTGAAATTCTTTGATGGTAGATTTTTATTGTTATTTGTTTTTCATGTGTCATGACTGGTAAATGATATAAATTTGGCATCTCCAAACTGATAGCAACAAAAGTGTGTAATAGATTAGTTAAGGTGGAGCCTCCTTAACATATTTAGCCTTGCTGTCATGGTGTCATATTATTTTGTCAGTTGTTTTTTTATTTGTTCCATTTTAACATGTTAGTATCCAAGGGTTACATTTTTTTTGCTCTCATGCTTTAATTTATCCTGCTGCAGGTATTACTATGCAGTTGTGGTGTGTGATTCCAGCGCAACAGCAAATCACCTGTACATGACTCTTGATGGGACTGAGTTCTTGAAAACAGCAAATGTGTTTGATTTGCAGTTCATTCCTGACTCTAGGGAGTTCAAACATCCTGCTCGAGACGCCGCTACAGAGGTACCTTCCTTTGCTGATATGCATGCACTTCATAACCAATTCTTCGTAGTAGTATTGGTTGAGCAGTGACGAAATATTGGAATAGTAAGCATAGTGCCAAGTGTTTTTTTTTTGAAAAGTTACTGATACTTATATTCCCCCTTTTCATTTCTTTTCTTACTTTTTGGTTTCTAAGAATGTACAAGGTTCTAGTCGTGCTAAATGAAGCTTCTGTTTTGTAAATAACTTGAACGATTTCAGGCACCTCCGAGTTACAAGGAACCTGATTTTGAGACTCGTGCTTTGCAACATAGCAGAGTTAAGCTCACCTGGGATGATGATGAACCTGAACGTAAGAAAGTCTTGAGGCGAAAGTTCAATGATGATCAGGTTAGTTTTTTTATGTTCCAATTTGTCCTTGCAATCATTTGTTTCTTTTACTCTTATATGCAACTTTAGTGACTTCTATTTTTCTGACGCAGCTAGATGAGCTTAACATGTATTTAGCAAGTGATGACAGCGCGTCAGATAATGAAGGTGTAGACGATTCTGAGGATGAATCTCTGCCAAATGGGGGATCCAAACGGAAGCTAACAAAAGAGGAGAGGTTGGCTCTTCTGCTGCAAGGAGACAAATCTGATGAGGAGCAAACTGATGACCAGGATATGGAGATTACATTCAACACGGAGCTTGAGGATCTTAGTAAACGGATCCTAGAGAGAAAGAACAATGAGGAGAAGACCATCTGGGAGAAGCACCAAGAGAAAATGAAAGAGAAAAGGAAGGGTAGGAAGAGGGGACTAAAGGACGAAGATGATGATAACCACTACATCAGCGATGATGAGCCTGAGAATGATGATGATTTCTTTGCAGATGAACAGTCTGATGAAGAACCTAAGCCGAGCAAAAGCAAGAAACACAAGGCAAAGGCAAAAGGCGAAGCAAAGAGGAAAGGAAATGATGGGACCACAGATGAGCATTTGGAACAAGAAGCAACCAAAGATGAGTTGGAGCTCTTGGTTGCTGGTGACCAGGATACTGCCAATGGTGCAAAGGGTTATAACTTGAAGCGTAAAAAGGGCAAGAAGGGCAAAGAGGAATCTGCTGATGACAAACTTCCTGACATTGACCTTAGCAAGGATGAGAGGTTCTCAGCAATGTTTACTTCCCACTTGTTCGCATTGGATCCAACTGATCCCCAGTACAAGAGGTACGTGCTGCATACATTTTACCTTGTTATGATACGCCGTGAGACTTGCTTAATATTTCTGGTTTGGTGTTCACTCGTGCTGGAACGTTTCGAATGTTATTTTATATGATAGGAGTGCCGCCTTCATGCGAAAGCAAGCTGGGAAGCCAGGGGTACATGGGGGCAAATCAAGCAGAGAACCTCCGCTGGAGGGTTCGTCTCTGGGAGGTACAGTACCACCTGACGATGCTGTTACTAACAATGATGGTCAGAAACCTGATGGTTCAGCCACAGAGAAGCTGCAAATTTTGTCTGCTGTTAAGTCTCTCAAGAGAAACCTTGGTGCATTCAAAAACTCAAAGACAGGTGACCGATAAAAAGAGCATCATTTTTGTTCCGGCTATTACACTTAATCAGTGAAATCCCTTTGTTGGAAAATGGTCTCAGTTATATAGTCTTCGAGATAGTTTCATGGTTATGTATGCTTATCTCTGATTCTGTAGACACGCGTCCAATCTTTGGATTTTCAGTTTTGACACTATCCAGATTCCAGAATCCAATAGAACGATTCTGTTCATTTCTAGTGAGATAATTGGTTTAATTTATCAATTTAGTCACAGCGCATTTGAATATCTGGCCTTGTTGATGTAATCTCTATGCGGGATACTAGCAAGAGGTTGAGACTCGTAGAAAGTTTATTAGGCTGTGCCCAATGTTGGATGGTAGTCTTATCAGGAGATAAACGACAGCTCTAGGCTCAGCCAAGCCATCCTTAATTGTGGCCACTGGTAATTATATATGCGGCGCCAAAGCTTATCTTTTGTAGCGTATTTCTCCTTATTTACGATTTACTCTAGCCATCAACCATGTGAATGGGTATATAAACTGGCCTGTTAGAATAGATATAAAAAATAGAATATCTACATAAGCAGGTCAGAAGCTCACATTTGTTGTTAGGGTTAGATGGAAATCTGAAAGTTTTAACTGAATAAGATATCTAGATAAGTAGGCAGATGCTTACATTTGGTGTCAGAGGTGGATGGAAATCCGAGTTTAAACTGAATAGAATAATACGATTATTCTTTATTAAGGTTCTAAAACTTGCTGAACTACCGGCAAATGTCTCCGTGTGTAGAAGAATTTAGTTACCTCGTGAAGTTACAAGATACATGAGGAAACCAGATTTATTGTAGCGTACACGTACACCAATGCTACTTCCAAAAAGAATGAACAGAACGACAGTCTTATTAGTCTGTTATCGCCGGTGTGCATAAATGAACGTGCAAATAAATATACGGTAGACAGAAAGGAGTTGAAATAGATGGTGGGATAAACCATTGATGAAGATAGCCTTATAAGACAAATTTAAATGACCCAAACATGAAATTAGAGATGCATGAATATTGGAATATTATTTTGGGGACTGTAGTTATAGTGAAATAATTCCACAAGATGTAGTTATATCTTGGTCAAGAGTTATAGCGTACATGACATCTGATGGGTTGTGCTTAGTGGTCGTAATGGATTACGATCCAAATGTTTCATAACAATTTGTTTGAGACTTTAATTATTTTTAGTTCAAAAATAAATAGAAATAGAGGCAAATCATCGTCGTCGTTATTGTTATCAAAATGATCTATCCGAACCACTCTTCTTTTTCTAGTTTCCGAAGGTGGGCTTTTGTATTGGCAGTGGCTGCCTGGTATCATTGTACAGACTCATGTGGTATGCCTCGCGCCGTTCTCCACCAGCGCCTCGAGGAGGCCATGGCGCAGGTGGAGACGCTGCTCGTGGTCGTCGCCGCACCATCTCCTCCCACGCCCGGGGATGAGAGCAACACGAGGTAGCGCGCGTCGCGACGTGCCGCCGCAGAGTAGTGTCAGCGACCTACTGACGATATGTATTGATTCAACTAAGAACTAGTAGCGGTTACAGCAGAGGAAGTGGAAATGGATGAGGAAGACAGCAGTATAGAACTAAGATGACGATATCAGTAGAGAACTACGATACTTGACGAAGAAGAAGAAGAATTCTATTGTTTCTCCATACCCTCTCTTCAACTGTTGCTGCTCCTTATGTATTGTCAGCTAATTGAGCCGGCGAACACCATATGGGCCGGGTACCTGACATTTCCCTCTCTTTGAGATGCAGCTTGCCCCCAAGCTGTTGTTCGCAACACCACCGGGATCCCAAACAAAGACTGAGCTATTGTCTTGGTCACGGCTGACAGCAGTACCCCTCTGTCATCTCGTCAATGAGTGTGTGAGCTTCATCAAGTTGCCCAAGCAAGCAAAACTCCCTCATCAGCGTATTGTATCTCACGTTATCTGGGGCAATCCTCTTCTTCTCCATCTCTACCATGATCTCATATGCTCTTTCCATATTTCCATCTGTGCAGCGGCTATTGATCAGAGCATTGTACATGACAACACCCGTTCCGATGCCATTCTTCTCAGCCACTTTAAACAACCTATCCGACTTCTGAACTTGGCCTTTTCCTAGAGAGAGCATATATGTAGGTCATTGCATGTAGGTCACTGGTAGCAAGGAACACAGAGACGACCATAATGTTCAAATCCAAGCATGACAACTCCTGAGGTGGAGGCCATGGTTGCTTGATCTCACTACGGCGAGCAGGGAGGTCATCACCAAAGTTGTTAGCTACCAGCACCATTCCCTTTCCAATAGTGTAGTAGCCACGGGAGAAGTTGTTAGTTGTGTCCTCCTTCCCTGAGATGAGCTGCTCTGGGTGGAAGAGCTGGGGGTACAGACCATGCTCAGGGTCGACAAAGATGGCTCTGGCCATCTGCTTGCTGGAACCAGTCTTGGTGCAGAACGTGTTGAAGGCATCCTGCGGGACACCAACCGAGGTAGCACTTTGCTGCATTTCCTCAAACACCACTTGAGCATCAATCAAGGTCAATGTAGATTGGCTGTCTATGAGCTTGAGCTCCTGGCAGTTGAACAACTTGCACAGCCTGCAGCACGCGTCGAACAGACTCCTCCAGATGATGAAATCAGAACGACAGTTCACCCTGGTCAACCTCGTCACTGAGTCGTACTCCTCCTTGCCCTCGATGTCGGCGACGACCGCCGCCTGCTCCTCTTCTTTGGGCCGCTTCACCCTTCCCGTGATCGCTCGACACACTAGCATCACCCTTGGCTGCTGCCGCTTGGCTTCCTCATCCAATCCACCGCTGCCCTCCGCAGTCGGCACGGGCACGACGTCGTGCGCGCGCCTGTTCATGGCCATCGTGCCAAGATCTGACAATGCGTGCCTGATGGACACATCGCCGCAGTCCGACCAGGGGCAGATGGTGGCCCTCATGGAGGCGCTACCGCTAACGGGGATGAAAGTGCATTCATCCCTTTTGTGAGTTTTGGTGATTTGGATAACAACACATTTAAAGGTCTAACGAGTTTGCTAAGTGTTGAACAGGAAATTCAGTATGATGAACATACTTGAATAGTGTATAATGATCAATGAACAAAGGTTCAACACGAGGTTAAATAACCAATGAGACAATGCAAATGGAATAATATGATCTCTATATTGGTTTGAATATATGGACAAGACCTGAGAAATCACTACATACATATGATCAGAATAGAGAATGAAGTGATTAAGAGGATTGGTCAAGCCAAAGTGAATAAGATATAAGGAATCGTGAATTGGCTTGACCATATTACTATCAATCCATATATGCTTCTATGAGAATCAAACTAGAGCTTGATTGATCTTAACAATTCTATCTAGAAGACATTCAAGCAAGGTTCACAATATTGAAGAAATGATTCTCTCAATGGATGCTCAATAGGATGTGACTCAAGAATGGCTTGATAGGGTGAAGATAGCAAGGAAAGGGTTTCGAGGAACTAAGTGAAGGTGAAGGCCAAGCGACGACTTGTAGACCGAGGTACCATGGCTAAGTTGAAGAAGAGAGTACTTGCACTAAGTCGATGAACTAATCAGCTATGAAGAGTTATAACATGTTCATGCATCAGTAAGGTGACTTGAAGCCATGATTTGAACTCGTATATGGTGATATGGTACAAGCCACAGGGTTTGATTTGTGTTTGCTTCAAAAGGTGAGACAAAGATGTTTGTGATCCTTATGAAGCAACGCCATGGAGAAATCACACATGAGACGCCAATTACTCAAGGAGTTTACTTAATTATATTTTATTTAACTTGAGTATAGGAATCATCGTACTATCAAGGGGGATCCAAAAGGAAGGTTGGTGTTTGTCAAAGCTCAAGCCTCTATATTCAAAAGCTATTTTTGAAAACCAAAAAACTCTTGAACATTCTATGGTTGACCGTGGTTAGGTTTGAGAAACCTAGAGTGTTCTTGTTGAAAAGGAGCTGAACTTCTTCAACCGCAGTTGAGCTTTTCAAATGAACTAAACTTCGGCTGAGTTGAGCTTTTTCAACTACAGTTGAGCTTTTCAGCTGAGTTGAGCTTTTTCAACTACAATTGAGCTTTTCAGCTGAGCTGTCTCAACTACAGTTGAGCTTTCTCAACTCCAGCTGAACTCAACTTCAACTGTGAACCTCTTTGACCATACACCAGCTGAACTTGTCTCCGGGCAGTTGAGCTAGGGTTTTCTCTCCTAAACTTACTGGTCAAGGCCAGTTGAACTGGTCCCGAGGGGCAGTTCAGCTGGTCTCTTACCCCTCTGACCTCTGACCAATAGTCTGCCAGTCAGACTGGCGAATAGGTCGCCAGAGCTGTCAGGGGCGGTTCAACTAGTCTCATCAACCTTGGTCAGACTGCAGGTCAGTCTGCCAGTCAGCCTGACAGTCATACTGGCAGACAGTCTGCCTAACCTGCCAGGGGCGGTTCAACCGCCCTAGGGGGCGGTTCAACTGGTCTCAGGCAGAAAAATCTGCCCAACGGCTAGTTTTGAGCTCCTTCTATATATACTCTCTCCTACCTCTCTCCCCATAGAGAAGTGAGCACGATTTGAAATGCATTTCTAACCTAAGAAACACCTCCCACTCTCTCACACACATCTCTTGCCTTTCCCATTTCAAATCTTTGGAGAGAAATCTTTGAGTGAGCTTGAGAGCTGCAGTTTTTGTGCTTCATCTCTAAATCCCTCTTGCTCTTCTTCATTCGAGCTTTGGTACTACATCGAGTTCTTTGTGGATTCATTACTCTTGGAGCTTCTAGCTCCTAGACGACTAGGTGTCTCTTGTGAGTCTCCAAATCTTGTGGAAGACCACAAGAAAGTTTGTATTAGCCGCTCGTTTGAGCAAAGATTAGTGTGTGGGCTTGACCTTTGTGGTCGGCGAAGGGAGGATTAGGGTTCAAAGAGACCCGACTCTTTGTGGGCGCCTCAACGAGGAAGTAGGGCACCTTTTGTGGTGTGACCGAATCTCGGGATAAATCTTGTGTCTCTTGTGTTCTTGTTCATTGTGTTTGTTTGTGTTCTTCGTTCTCTCACCCTTCTGTGGAAGATTTGTTCTTATCTTATTGGTGTGTGGATTTTGAGAAGTGCCCTTCTCAGATCTACTACTTTGAACACCGTGGATCATTTAGAACATCTCATTTACAAAGTTAACGGGTTTTACCCAGTTTATTTCTAGTTTTTGTTGAAAAAGTTTTATCTTGCCTATTCACCCCCTCTAGGCAACTTTCAGGGGACCACCACCATGTGGCACTCGTAGCACCCTGATAGCCGCCTCAACTGCAAGCCGGCCCTGAACGACGGTCCACCCAACGACGACCCATCCAACAACGGCCCGCCATGCTGCAGTTGCTTGCTGCTCTTGTTGTTGCACGAGAACCAACACGCCGTGCTCTCCTGTGAGGAGCCTGTGGGTGTTGCGTTCTCGGTCGGCGACGACATGACCATCTGGGTCACCCGCACCGCCACGGTAGCGTCGAACGCGCCGGTCGAGTCCGCGAGCAGAAACAGGCGTTGGCACCGCTTCACGACGTCCACGACAGTGTTGCACGAAGTGGGGAGTGAAAGTCGCCTAGAGGGGGGTGAATAGGGCGAAACTGAAATTTACAAAGTTAATCACAACTACAAGCCGGGTTAGCGTTAGAAATATAATCGAGTCCGAGAGAGAGGGTGCAAAACAAATCGCAAGAGAATAAAGAGTGTGACACGCGGATTTGTTTTACCGAGGTTCGGTTCTCGCAAACCTACTCCCCGTTGAGGTGGTCACGAAGACCGGGTCTCTTTCAACCCTTTCCCTCTCTCAAACGGTCCCTCGGACCGAGTGAGCTTCTTCTTCTCAATCAAACAGGAACAAAACTTCCCCGCAAGGACCACCACACAATTGGTGTCTCTTGCCTCGGTTACAATTGAGTTGTTCGCAAGTAAGAACGAAAGAAAGAAGCAATCCAAGCGCAAGAGCTCGAAAGAACACAAGCAAATCTCTCTCACTAATCACTAAAGCTTTGTGTGGAATTGGGAGAGGATTTGATCACTTGGGTGTGTCTAGAATTGAATGCTAGAGCTCTTGTAAGTAGTTGAAGTGGGAAAACTTGGATGACTTGAATGTGGGGTGGTTGGGGGTATTTATAACCCCAACCACCAAACTAGCCGTTTGGTGGAGGCTGTCTGTCGCATGGTGCACCGGACAGTCCGGTGCACACCGGACAGTGTTCGGTGCGCCAGCCACGTCACCAGGCCGTTGGGTTCCGACCGTTGGAGCTCTGACTGCTGGGCCCGCCTGGATGTCCGGTGGCACACCGGACATGTACTATAGAGTGTCTGGTGCGCCACTTCGCGCGTGCCTGACTTCTGCGCGCTCTGGCGCGCATTAAATGCTTCTGCAGGTGACCGTTGGCGCGAAGTAGTCGTTGCTCCGCTGGCTCACCGCACAGTCCGGTGAATTATAGTGGAGCGGATTCCCGAAGCTGGCGAGTTCAGAGTCGCTCTCCTCTGGAGCACCGGACAGTCCGGTGAATTATAGCGAGGCGCCTCTGAAAATTCCCGAAGGTGAAGAGTTTGGCTTGGAGTTCCCTGGTGCACCGAACACTGTCCGGTGGCACATCGGACAGTCCGGTGCGCCAGACCAGGGCAGCCTTCGGTTATCCCTTGCTCTCTTTGTTGAACCCAATTCTTGGTCTTTTTATTAGCTAAGTGTGAACCTTTGGCACCTGTATAACTTATAGACTAGAGCAAACTAGTTAGTCCAATTATTTGTGTTGGGCAATTCAACCACCAAAATCATTTAGGAAATAGGTGTAAGCCTAATTCCCTTTCAATCTCCCCCTTTTTGGTGATTGATGCCAACACAAACCAAAGCAAGTAGAGAAGTGCATAATTGAACTAGTTTGCAAAATGTACGTGCAAAGGTTACTTGGAATTGAGCCAATATAAATACTTATGATATGCATGGATTGTTTCTTTAATTTCAACATTTTGGACCACGCTTGCACCACATGTTTTGTTTTTGCAAATTCTTTTGTAAATCCTTTTCAAAGTTCTTTTGCAAATAGTCAAAGGTAAATGAATAAGATTTTGCGAAGCATTTTCAAGATTTGAAATTTTCTCCCCCTGTTTCAAATGCTTTTCCTTTGACTAAACAAAACTCCCCCTTGATAAATTCCTCCTCTTAGTGTTCAAGAGGGTTTTAAGATATTGATTTTGAAAATACTCTCTCCCCTTTTTGAACACAATGAGATACCAATTTGAAATTTACCAATTGAAAATTTCTTTTTTTTAAATTAGGTGGTGGTGCGATCCTTTTGCTTTGGGCTAATACTCTCTCCCCCTTTGGCATGAATCGCCAAAAACAGAGTCATTAGAGCCCTTTTAAGCTACTTTCTCCCCTTTGGCAAATAAAATATGAGTGAAGATTATACCAAAGCCGGAGAGATGCTCAGAGCGACGGCGAAGGATGAGTTATGGAGTGGAGTGGAAGCATTTGTCTTCACCGAAGACTTCAATTCCCTTTCAATATACCTATGACTTGGTTTGAAATTTACTTGAAAACACATGACAGGGGAGAAGAAGATGTTCTCCTCCTATGAGAAAAACCAAGATCCCCAACGAGCTATCACATTCGGGGATGGAAATCAAGGTTTGGTCAAAGGATTGGGTAAAATTGCTATATCTCCTGACCACTCTATTTCCAATGTATTTCTTGTAGATTCATTAGATTACAATTTGCTTTCCGTTTCTCAATTATGTCAAATGGGCTACAACTGTCTCTTTACTAATGTAGGTGTCACTGTCTTTAGAAGAAGTGATGATTCAATAGCATTTAAGGGTGTGTTAGAGGGTCAGCTATACTTAGTAGATTTTGATAGAGCTGAACTCGACACATGCTTAATTGCTAAGACTAACATGGGTTGGCTCTGGCACCGCCGACTAGCCCATGTTGGAATGAAGAATCTTCACAAGCTTCTAAAGGGAGAGCACATTTTAGGATTAACAAATGTTCATTTTGAGAAAGACAGGGTTTGTAGCGCATGCCAAGCAGGAAAGCAGGTTGGTGCCCATCATCCACACAAGAACATCATGACGACCGACAGGCCACTGGAGCTCCTACACATGGACCTATTCGGCCCGATCGCTTACATAAGCATCGGCGGGAGTAAGTACTGTCTAGTTATTGTGGATGATTATTCTCGCTTCACTTGGGTGTTCTTTTTGCAGGAAAAATCTCATACCCAAGAGACTTTAAAAGGATTCTTGAGACGGGCTCAAAATGAGTTCGGCTTGAACAGAGTTCAAGAACTCTCAAATTGAAGGCTTCCTTGAGGAGGAGGGCATCAAGCATGAGTTCTCTTCTCCCTACACCCCTCAACAAAATGGTGTAGTGGAGAGGAAGAATAGAACTCTATTGGACATGGCAAGAACCATGCTTGATGAGTACAAGACTTCGGATCGGTTTTGGGCCGAGGCGGTTAACACCGCTTGCTACGCCATCAACCGGTTATATCTACACCGAATCCTCAAGAAGACATCATACGAACTCCTAACCGGTAAAAAGCCCAACATTTCATATTTTAGAGTCTTTGGTAGCAAATGCTTTATTCTTGTTAAAAGAGGTAGAAAATCTAAATTTGCTCCTAAGACTGTAGAAGGCTTTTTACTAGGATATGATTCAAACACAAGGGCATATAGAGTCTTTAACAAGTCCACTGGACAAGTTGAAGTTTCTTGTGACGTTGTGTTTGATGAGACTAACGGCTCTCAAGTAGAGCAAGTTGATCTTGATGAGATAGGTATTGAAGAGGCTCCGTGCATCGCGCTAAGGAACATGTCCATTGGGGATGTGTGTCCTAAGGAATCCGAAGAGCCTCCAAATGCACAAGATCAACCATCCTCCTCCACGCAAGCATCTCCACCAACTCAAAATGAGGATGAGGCTCAAGTTGATGAAGGAGAAGATCAAGCAAATGAGCCACCTCAAGATGACGGCAATGATCAAGGGGGAGATGCGAATGATCAAGACAAGGAGGATGAAGAACAAAGGCCGCCACACCCAAGAGTCCACCAAGCAATCCAACGAGATCACCCCGTCGACATCATCCTCGGCGACATTCATAAGGGGGTAACCACTAGATCTCGTGTTGCACATTTTTGTGAGCACTACTCTTTTGTTTCCTCTATTGAGCCACACAGGGTAGAGGAAGCACTTCAAGATTCGGATTGGGTGGTAGCGATGCAAGAGGAGCTCAACAACTTCACAAGGAATGAGGTATGACATTTAGTTCCACGTCCTAATCAAAATGTTGTAGGAACCAAATGGGTCTTCCGCAACAAGCAAGACGAGCATGGTGTGGTGACTAGGAACAAAGCTCGACTTGTGGCCAAAGGATACTCCCAAGTCGAAGGTTTGGATTTCGGTGAAACCTATGCACCCGTAGCTAGGCTTGAGTCAATTCGTATATTATTGGCCTATGCTACTTACCATGGCTTTAAGCTTTACCAAATGGATGTGAAAAGTGCCTTCCTCAATGGACCAATCAAGGAAGAGGTCTATGTTGAGCAACCTCCCGGCTTTGAAGATAGTGAGTACTGATAGTCGCCTAGAGGGGGGGGTGAATAGGGCGAAACTGAAATTTACAAATATAAACACAACTACAAGTCGGGTTAGCGTTAGTAATAAAGAAACGAGTCCGCGAGAGAGGGCGCAAAACAAATCGCAAGCAAATAAAGAGTGAGACACGCGGATTTGTTTTACCGAGGTTCGGTTCTCGCAAACCTACTCCCCGTTGAGGAGGCCACAAAGGCCGGGTCTCTTTCAACCCTTCCCTCTCTCAAACGATCCCTCGGATCGAGTGAGCTTCTCTTCTCAAATCAAAGCCGGGAACAAAACTTCCCCGCAAGGGCCACCACACAATTGGTGCCTCTTGCCTTGATTACAATGGATCTTTGATCACAAGAACAAGTGAGAAAGAAAGGAAGCAATCCAAGCGCAAGAGCTCAAAAGAACACGACAAATCTCTCTCTCTAATCACTAAAGCCTTGAGTGGAATTGGAGAGGATTTGATCTCTTTGGTGTGTCTAGAATTGAATGCCTAGCTCTTGTAAGTGGTTGAGAAGTGGAAAACTTGGATGCAATGAATGATGGGGTGGTTGGGGTATTTATAGCCCCAACCACCAAATGTGGCCGTTGGGAGGCTGTCTGTTCGATGGCGCACCGGACAGTCCGGTGCACACCGGACATGTCCGGTGCCCCCGCCACGTCATCACTGCCGTTGGAGCTCCTGTCTTGTGGGCCCTCCTGGGTGTCCGGTGCACACCGGACAGGTACTGTTTGCTGTCCGGTGTGCCAGTATGGGCGCGCCTGACTTCTGCGCGCGCTGCGCGCGCATTTAATGCTCTGCAGGTAGCCGTTGGCGCGAGTTAGCCGTTGCTCCGGAGTTGCACCGGACAGTCCGGTGCACACCGGACAGTCCGGTGAATTATAGCGGACTAGCCGTTGGAGATTCCCGAAGCTGGCGAGTTCCTGAGGCCGCTCCTCCTTGGCGCACCGGACACTGTCCGGTGTACACCGGACAGTCCGGTGAATTATAGCGCGAGTGCCTCTGGAAATTCCCGAAGGTGGCGAGTTTGCGTTGGAGTCCTCTGGTGCACCGGACAGTCCGGTGCCTCCAGACCAGAGGTGCCTTCGGTAGGCCCTTTGCTCTTTTGTTGAACCCAACTCTTGGTCTTTTTATTGGCTAAGTGTGAACCTTTAGCACCTGTATAATCTATACACTTGGGCAAACTAGTTAGTCCAATTATTTGTGTTGGGTAATTCAACCACCAAAATTAATTAGGGACTAGGTGTAAGTCTAATTCCCTTTCAATCTCCCCCTTTTTGGTGATTGATGCCAACACAAACCAAAGCAAATATAGAAGTGCATAATTGAACTAGTTTGCATAATATAAGTGCAAAGGTTGCTTGGAATTGAGCCAATATAAATACTTACTAGATATGCATGGATTGTTTCTTACTTATAATATTTTGGACCACGCTTGCACCACATGTTTTGTTTTTGCAAACTCTTTTGTAAATCCTTTTCAAAGTTCTTTTGCAAATAGTCAAAGGTAAACGAATATGATTTTGCAAAGCATTCTCAAGATTTGAAATTTTCTCCCCCTGTTTCAAATGCTTTTCCTTTGACTAAACAAAAACTCCCCCTAAATGAGATCCTCCTCTTAGTGTTCAAGAGGGTTTTGATGTATCATTTTGAAATACTACTTTCTCCCCCTTTTGAACATAATAGGATACCAATTGAAAATATTCAACACTGAGTTTTTGAAATTTGAAATAGGTGGTGGTGCGGTCCTTTTGCTTTGGGCTCTCTTACTTTCTCCCCCTTTGGCATGAATCGCCAAAAACGGAATCATTAGAGCCCTCGAAGTGCTTTTCTTCCCCTTTGGTCATAAATAAATGAGTTAAGATTATACCAAAGACGAAGTCCGGTCCTTTTGCTTTGGGCTCTTACTTTCTCCCCCAAAGACAAAGTCCTTTTCTTGGATGCTCATGCTTTTATCCCCCAAAAATGAAAAGTTGCTTGGAGAGACGGCGAAGGATGAGTTACGGAGTGGAAGCCTTTGTCTTCGCCGAAGACTCCAATTTCCTTTCAATACACCTATGACTTGGTTTGAAATAGACTTGAAAACACATTAGTCATAGCATATGAAAGAGACATGATCAAAGGTATATAAAATGAGCTATGTGTGCAATCTAGCAAAAGAAATTGCGCGAATCAAGAATATTGAGCTCATGCCTAAGTTTGTTAAAAGATTGTTCATCAAGAGGCTTGGTAAAGATATCGGCTAATTGATCTTTAGTGTTAATGTATGAAATCTCGATATCTCCCTTTTGTTGGTGATCCCTAAGAAAATGATACCGAATGGCTATGTGCTTAGTGCGGCTATGCTCGACGGGATTGTCGGCCATTTTGATTGCACTCTCATTATCACATAGCAAAGGGACTTTGGTTAATTTGTAACCGTAGTCCCGCAGGGTTTGCCTCATCCAAAGCAATTGCGCGCAACAATGACCTGCGGCAATGTACTCGGCTTCGGCGGTGGAAAGAGCGACCGAATTTTGCTTCTTTGAAGCCCAAGACACCAAGGATCTTCCCAAGAACTGGCAAGTCCCCGATGTGCTCTTCCTATTGATTTTACACCCCGCCCAATCGGCATCCGAATAACCAATCAAATCAAATGTGGATCCCCTAGGATACCAAAGCCCAAACTTAGGAGTATAAGCCAAATATCTCAAGATTCGTTTCACGGCCGTAAGGTGAGCTTCCTTAGGGTCGGCTTGGAATCTTGCACACATGCATACGGAAAGCATAATATCCGGTCGAGATGCGCATAAATAGAGTAAAGAACCTATCATTGACCGGTATACCTTTTGATCCACGGACTTACCTCCCGTGTCGAGGTTGAGATGCCCATTAGTTCCCATGGGTGTCTTGATGGGTTTGGCATCCTTCATCCCAAACTTGTTTAGAATGTCTTGAGTGTACTTCGTTTGGCTAATGAAGGTGCCCTCTTGGAGTTGCTTCACTTGAAATCCTAGGAAATACTTCAACTCCCCCATCATAGACATCTCGAACTTTTGTGTCATGATCCTACTAAACTCTTCACATGTAGACTCGTTAGTAGACCCAAATATAATATCATCAACATAAATTTGGCATACAAACAAGTCATTTTCAAGAGTTTTAGTAAAGAGTGTAGGATCGGCCTTTCCGACTTTGAATCCATTTGCAATAAGAAAATCTCTAAGGCATTCATACCATGCTCTTGGGGCTTGCTTGAGCCCATAAAGCGCCTTAGAGAGCTTATAGACATGGTTAGGATACTCACTGTCTTCAAAGCCGGGAGGTTGCTCAACATAGACCTCTTCCTTGATTGGTCCATTGAGGAAGGCACTTTTCACGTCCATTTGATAAAGCTTAAAGCCATGGTAAGTAGCATAGGCCAATAATATTCGAATTGACTCAAGCCTAGCTACGGGTGCATAGGTTTCACCGAAATCCAAACCTTCGACTTGGGAGTATCCCTTGGCCACAAGTCGAGCTTTGTTCCTTGTCACCACACCATGCTCATCTTGCTTGTTGCGGAAGACCCATTTGGTTCCTACAACATTTTGGTTAGGACGTGGAACTAAATGCCATACCTCATTCCTAGTGAAGTTGTTGAGCTCCTCTTGCATTGCCACCACCCAATCCGAATCTTGGAGTGCTTCCTCTACCCTGTGTGGCTCAATAGAGGAAACAAAAGAGTAATGTTCACAAAAATGTGCAACACGAGATCTAGTAGTTACCCCCTTATGAATGTCGCCGAGGATGGTGTCGACGGGGTGATCTCGTTGGATTGCTTGGTGGACTCTTGGGTGTGGCGGCCTTTGCTCTTCATCCTCCTTGTCTTCCTCATTTGCATCTCCCCCTTGACCAATGCCGTCATCTTGAGGTGGCTCATTTGATTGATCTTCTTCTTCATCAACTTGAGCTTCATCCTTATTTTGAGTTGGTGGAGATGCGTGCATGGAGGAGGATGGTTGATCTTGTGCATTTGGAGGCTCTTCGGATTCCTTAGGACATACATCCCCAATGGACATGTTCCTTAGCGCGATGCATGGAGCCTCTTCTTCACCTATCTCATCAAGATCAACTTGCTCTACTTGAGAGCTGTTAGTCTCATCAAACACAACGTCACAAGAAACTTCAACTTGTCCGGAGGACTTGTTAAAGACTCTATATGCCCTTGTGTTTGAATCATATCCTAGTAAAAAGCCTTCTACAGTCTTAGGAGCAAATTTAGATTTTCTACCTCTTTTAACAAGAATAAAGCATTTGCTACCAAAGACTCTAAAATATGAAATGTTGGGCTTTTTACCGGTTAGGAGTTCATAGGATGTCTTCTTGAGGATTCGGTGTAGATATAACTGGTTGATGGCGTAGCAGGCGGTGTTGACTGCCTCGGCCCAAAACCGATCCGAAGTCTTGTACTCATCAAGCATGGTCCTTGCCATGTCCAATAGAGTTCGATTCTTCCTCTCCACTACACCATTTTATTGTGGCGTGTAGGGAGAAGAGAACTCATGCTTGATGCCCTCCTCCTCAAGGAAGCCTTCTATTTGTGAGTTCTTGAACTCCGTCCCGTTGTCGCTTCTAATTTTCTTGATCCTTAAGCCGAACTCATTTTGAGCCCGTCTCAAGAATCCCTTTAAGGTCTCTTGGGTTTGAGATTTTTCCTGTAAAAAGAATACCCAAGTGAAGCGAGAATAATCATCCACAATAACTAGACAGTACTTACTCCCGCCGATGCTTATGTAAGCAATCGGGCCGAATAGGTCCATGTGTAGGAGCTCTAGTGGCCTGTCGGTCGTCATGATGTTCTTATGTGGATGATGAGAGCCAACTTGCTTCCCTGCTTGGCATGCACTACAAATCCTGTCTTTCTCAAAATGAACATTTGTTAATCCTAAAATGTGTTCTCCCTTTAGAAGCTTGTGAAGATTCTTCATCCCAACATGGGCTAGTCGGCGATGCCAGAGCCAACCCATGTTAGTCTTAGCAATTAAGCAAGTGTCGAGTTCAGCTCTATCAAAATCTACCAAGTATAGCTGACCCTCTAACACTCCCTTAAATGCTATTGAATCATCACTTCTTCTAAAGACAGTGACACCAACATCAGTGAATAGACAGTTGTAGCCCATTTGACATAATTGAGATACAGAAAGCAAGTTGTAATCTAAAGAATCAACAAGAAAAACATTGGAAATGGAATGGTCAGGAGATATAGCAATTTTACCCAAACCTTTGACCAAACCTTGATTTCCATCCCCGAATGTGATCGCTCATTGGGGATCTTGGTTTTTCTCATATGAGGAGAACATTTTCTTCTCCCCTGTCATGTGGTTTGTGCACCCGCTGTCGAGTATCCAACTTGAGCCCCCGGATGCATAAACCTACAAAACAAGTTTAGTTCTTGACTTTAGGTACCCAAATGGTTTTGGGTCCTTTGGCATTAGACACAAGAACTTTGGGTACCCAAACACAAGTCTTTGACCCCTTGTGTTTGCCCCCAACATATTTGGCAACTACTTTGCCGGATTTGTTAGTCAAAACATAAGATGCATCAAAAGTTTTAAATGAAAGACTATGTTCATTTGATGCAGTAGGAATTTTCTTAATTTTGCTCTCAGGATAACCGGCAGGGTATAAAATGTAACCCTCGTTATCTTGAGGCATGGGAGCCTTGCCTTTAACAAAGTTAGACAATCTTTTAGGAGGGGCACTAAGTTTGACATTGTCTCCCCTTTGGAAGCCAATGCCATCCTTGATGCCCGGGCGTCTCCCATTATAGAGCATACTTCTAGCAAATTTAAATTTTTCATTCTCTAAGTTATGCTCGGCAATTTTGGCATCTAATATAGCTATATGATCATTTTGTTGCTTAATTAAAGTCATGTGATCATGTATAGCATTGATATCAACATCTCTACATCTAGTGCAAATAGAAGTGTGCTCAACGGTTGATGTAGAGGGTTTGCAAGATTTTAATTCTACAACCTTAGCATGCAAGATATCATTCTTAGTTCTAAGGTCGGAAATTGTAGCATTGCAAACATCAAAATCTTTAGCCTTAGCAAGCAAATTTTCATTTTCTACTCTAAGGCTAGCAAGAGAAATGTTAAATTCTTCAATCTTAGCAAGTAAATCATCATTATCATTTCTAAGATTGGGAATAGAAACATTGCAAGCAATAGAATCAACCTTAGTATTTAAAGTAGCATTCTCATTCCTAAGGTTGTCAATCATCTCACGGCAAGTGCTTAGCTCACTAGATAGTTTTTGACATTTTTCTACTTCTAGAGCATAGGCATTTTTAACCTTAACATGTTTCTTGTTTTCCTTAATAAGGAGGTCCTCTTGGGAATCCAAAAGGTCATCCTTTTCATGAATAGCACTAACCAATTCATTTAATTTTTCTTTTTGTTTTATGTTAAGGTTGGCAAAAAGAGATCGCAAGTTGTCTTCCTCATCACTAACATTTTCATCACTAGAAGATTCATATTTAGTGGAGGATTTTGATTTAACCTTTTTGCCGTCCTTTGCCATGAGGCACTTGTGGCCGACGTTGGGGAAGAGAAGTCCCTTGGTGACGGCGATGTTGGCGGCATCCTCGTCGGAGGAGGAGTCGCTTGGGCTTTCGTCGGAGTCCCACTCGCGACAAACATGGGCATCGCCGCCCTTCTTCTTGTAGTACCTCTTCTTCTCCTTTCTTCTCCCCTTCTTGTCGTCGCCTCGGTCACTGTCACTAGATATGGGACATTTAGCAATAAAATGACCGGGCTTACCACATTTGTAGCAAACTTTCTTGGAGCGGGACTTGTAGTCTTTCCCTCTCCTTTGCTTGAGGATTTGGCGGAAGCTCTTGATGACGAGCGCCATTTCCTCATTGTCGAGCTTGGAGGCGTCTATTGGTTGTCGACTTGGTGTAGACTCCTCCTTCTTGTCTTCCATCGCCTTGAATGCGACGGGTTGAGCTTCGGATGTAGATGGATCATCAAGCTCGTTGATCTTCCTCGAGCCTTCGATCTTGCACTCAAAACTTACAAAATGCCCGATTACTTCCTCGGGGGTCATTTTAGTATATCTAGGATTACCACGAATTAATTGAACTTGAGTAGGGTTAAGGAAAATAAGAGATCTTAGAATAACCTTAACCACTTCATGGTCATCCCACTTTACGCTCCCGAGGTTGCGTACTTGGTTCACCAAGGTCTTGAGCCGGTTGTACATGTGTTGTGGCTCCTCCCCTTTGCGAAGCCGGAACCGACCGAGCTCCCCCTCGATCGTTTCCCGCTTGGTGATCTTGGTGAGCTCGTCTCCCTCGTGCGCGGTTTTGAGCACATCCCAAACCTCCTTGGCACTTTTCAACCCTTGTACTTTGTTATACTCCTCTCTACTTAGTGAGGCGAGGAGTATTGTTGTTGCTTGAGAGTTGAAGTGCTCGATTTGGGCCACCTCATCCTCATCATAGTCCTTATCCCCTACGGATGGTACCTGTGCACCAAACTCAACAACATCCCATATACTTTTGTGGAGTGAGGTTAGATGAAATCGCATTAAATCACTCCACCTAGCATAATCTTCACCATCAAAAGTTGGTGGTTTGCCTAATGGGACGGAAAGTAAAGGTGCATGTTTAGAAATGCGAGGGTAGTGTAGGGGGATCTTACTAAACTTCTTACGCTCTTGGCGTTTAGAAGTTACGGAGGGCGCATCGGAGTCGGAGGTCGATGTTGATGAAGTGTCGGTCTCGTAGTAGACCACTTTCCTCATCCTCTTTTGCTTGTCTCCGCTTCGACGCGGCTTGTGGGAAAAAGATTTTTCCTTCTTCTCTTTGTGGTGAGAAGAAGATTTCTTCTCCTTCCCTTTGTTGGAGGAGCTCTTCTTCTTCTCCCTCCTTTTGGTGCGGGACTCTTCCGATGAAGTGCTCCCGTGGCTTGTAGTGGGCTTTTCGCCGGTCTCCATCTCCTTCTTGGCGTGATCTCCCGACATCACTTCGAGCGGTTAGGCTCTAATGAAGCACCGGGCTCTGATATCAATTGATAGTCGCCTAGAGGGGGGGTGAATAGGGCGAAACTGAAATTTACAAATATAAACACAACTACAAGTCGGGTTAGCGTTAGTAATAAAGAAACGAGTCCGCGAGAGAGGGCGCAAAACAAATCGCAAGCAAATAAAGAGTGAGACACGCGGATTTGTTTTACCGAGGTTCGGTTCTCGCAAACCTACTCCCCGTTGAGGAGGCCACAAAGGCCGGGTCTCTTTCAACCCTTCCCTCTCTCAAACGATCCCTCAGATCGAGTGAGCTTCTCTTCTCAAATCAAAGTCGGGAACAAAACTTCCCTGCAAGGGCCACCACACAATTGGTGCCTCTTGCCTTGATTACAATGGATCTTTGATCACAAGAACAAGTGAGAAAGAAAGGAAGCAATCCAAGCGCAAGAGCTCAAAAGAACACGGCAAATCTCTCTCTCTAATCACTAAAGCCTTGAGTGGAATTGGAGAGGATTTGATCTCTTTGGTGTGTCTAGAATTGAATGCCTAGCTCTTGTAAGTGGTTGAGAAGTGGAAAACTTGGATCCAATGAATGATGGGGTGGTTGGGGTATTTATAGCCCCAACCACCAAATGTGGCCGTTGGGAGGCTGTCTGTTCGATGGCGCACCGGACAGTCCGGTGCACACCGGACATGTCCGGTGCCCCCGCCACGTCATCACTGCCGTTGGATTCTGACCGTTGGAGCTCCTGTCTTGTGGGCCCTCCTGGGTGTCCGGTGCACACCGGACAGGTACTGTTTGCTGTCCGGTGTGCCAGTATGGGCGCGCCTGACTTCTGCGCGCGCTGCGCGCGCATTTAATGCTCTGCAGGTAGCCGTTGGCGCGAGTTAGCCGTTGCTCCGGAGTTGCACCGGACAGTCCGGTGCACACCGGACAGTCCGGTGAATTATAGCGGACTAGCCGTTGGAGATTCCCGAAGCTGGCGAGTTCCTGAGGCCGCTCCTCCTTGGCGCACCGGACACTGTCCGGTGTACACCGGACAGTCCGGTGAATTATAGCGCGAGTGCCTCTGGAAATTCCCGAAGGTGGCGAGTTTGCGTTGGAGTCCTCTGGTGCACCGGACACTGTCCGGTGGTGCACCGGACACTGTCCGATGTGCACCGGACAGTCCGGTGCCTCCAGACCAGAGGTGCCTTCGGTAGGCCCTTTGCTCTTTTGTTGAATCCAACTCTTGGTCTTTTTATTGGCTAAGTGTGAACCTTTAGCACCTGTATAATCTATACACTTGGGCAAACTAGTTAGTCCAATTATTTGTGTTGGGTAATTCAACCACCAAAATTAATTAGGGACTAGGTGTAAGTCTAATTCCCTTTCAAGTACCCTAACCATGTGTATAAACTCTCTAAGGCGCTTTATGGGCTCAAGCAAGCCCCAAGAGCATGGTATGAATGCCTTAGGGATTTCCTTATTGCTAATGGCTTCAAAGTCGGAAAGGCCGATCCTACACTCTTTACTAAAACTCTTGAAAATGACTTGTTCGTATGCCAAATTTATGTTGATGATATTATATTTGGGTCTACTAACGAGTCTACATGTGAAGAATTTAGTAGGATCATGACACAAAAGTTTGAGATGTCTATGATGGAGGAGTTGAAGTATTTCTTAGGATTTCAAGTAAAGCAACTCCAAGAAGGCACCTTCCTAAGCCAAACGAAGTATACTCAAGATATTCTAAGCAAGTTTGGGATGAAGGATGCCAAACCCATCAAGACACCCATGGGAACCAATGGGCATCTCGACCTCGACGAGGGAGGTAAATCCGTCGATCAAAAGGTATACCGGTCGATGATAGGATCTTTGCTATATTTATGTGCATCTCGACCGGATATTATGCTTTCCGTATGCATGTGTGCAAGATTCCAAGCCGACCCTAAGGAAGCTCACCTTACGGCCGTAAAACGAATCTTGAGATATTTAGTTTATACTCCTAAGTTTGGGCTTTGGTATCCCAGGGGATCCACTTTTGATTTAATTGGTTATTTGGATGCCGATTGGGCGGGGTGTAAAATTAATAGAAAGAGCACATCGGGGACTTGCCAGTTCTTGGGAAGGTACTTGGTGTCTTGGGCTTCAAAGAAGCAAAATTTCGTAGCTCTTTCTACCGCCGAAGCCGAGTACATTGTCGTAGGACATTGTTGAGCGCAACTACTTTGGATGAGGCAAACCCTTAGGGACTACGGTTACAAACTAACCAAAGTTCCTCTTCTATGTGATAATGAGAGTGCAATCCGCATGGCAGATAATCCCGTTGAGCATAGCCGCACTAAACACATAGCCATTCGGTATCACTTTTTAAGGGATCACCAACAAAAGGGAGATATCGAGATTTCATATATTAACACTAAAGATCAATTAGCCGATATCTTTACCAAGCCTCTTGATGAACAAACTTTTAACAAACTTAGGCATGAGCTAAATATTCTTGATTCTAGGAACTTCTTTTGTTGATTTGCACACATAGCTCTTTTATATACCTTTAATCATGTCTCTTTCATATGCTATGACTAATGTGCTTTCAAGTCTATTTCAAACCAAGTCATAGGTGTATTGAAAGGATATTGGAGTCTTCGGCGAAGACAAAGGCTTCCACTCCGTAAATCATCCTTCGCCATCACTCCGAGCAACACTCCGTCTTTGGTATAATCTTCACTCATTTATTTATGACCAAAGGGGGAGAGAGTAATTAAAGGGCTCTAATGACTCCGTTTTTGGCGATTCATGCCAAAGGGGGAGAGAGTAATAGCCCAAAGCAAAAGGACCGCACCACCACCTAATTTTAAAAAGAGTTTTTCAATTGGTATGATTCTCAATTGATGAATTTCAAATTGGTATCTTATTGTGTTCAAAAGGGGGTGAAAAGTAGTATTTCAAAATTGATATATCAAAACCGTCTTGAACACTAAGAGGAGGATTTCATTTAGGGGGAGTTTTGTGTAGTCAAAGGAAAAGCATTTGAAACAGGGGGAGAAAATTTCAAATCTTGAAAATGCTTCGCAAAATCTTATTCATTTACCTTTGACTATTTGCAAAAGGACTTTGAAAAGAATTTACAAAAGAATTTGCAAAAACAAAACATGTGGTGCAAGCGTGGTCCAAAATGTTAAAAACAAAGAAACAATCCATGCATATCTTATGAGTAGTTATTTTGGCTCAATTCCAAGCAACCTTTGCACTTACATTATGCAAACTAGTTCAATTATGCACTTCTATATTTGCTTTGGTTTGTGTTGGCATCAATCACCAAAAAGGGGGAGATTGAAAGGGAATTAGGCTTACATCTATTTCCTAAATGATTTTGGTGGTTGAATTGCCCAACACAAATAATTGGACTAACTAGTTTTGCTCTAGTGTACAAGTTATACAGGTGCTAAAGGTTCACACTCAGCCAATAAAAAGACCAAGTATGGGGTTCAACAAAAAGAGCAAGGGATAACCGAAGGCACCTCTGGTCTGGCGCACCGGACTGTCCGGTGTGCCACCGGACAGTGTCCGATGCACCAGGGGACTTCACGCTGAACTCCTCACCTTTGGGAAAATCCAGAGGCGCTCCGCTATAATTCACCGGACTGTCTGGTGTACACCGGACAGTGTCCGGTGCCCCAGGGAAGAGCGGCTCTGGAACTCGCCAGCTTCGGGAATTCGCTCCGCTATAATTCACCGGACTGTCCAGTGTACACCGGACTGTCCGGTGAGCCAGCGGAGCAACGGCTACTTCGCGCCAACGGTCACCTGCAGACGCATTTAATGCGCGCCAGAAGCGCGCAGAAGTCATGCACGCGGGAGACGGTGCATCGGACAATCTACAGTACTTGTCCGGTGTACACCAGACAGCCAGGCGGGCCCAGAAGTCAGAAGCTCCAACGGTCGAATCCCAACGGCCTGATGACATGGCTGGCGCACCGGACATGTCCGGTGTGCACCGGACTGTCCGGTGCACCATACGACAGTCAGCCACCACCAAACGGCTAGTTTGGTGGTTGGGGCTATAAATACCCCCAACCACCCCACATTCAAGACATCCAAGTTTTCCCACTTCAACTACTTACAAGAGCTCTAGCATTCAATTCTAGACACACCCAAGTGATCAAATCCTCTCCAAACTCCACACAACGCCCTAGTGATTAGTGAGAGAGATTTGCTTGTGTTCTTTCGAGCTCTTGCGCTTGGATTGCTTTCTTCTTTCTTTGATTCTTTATTGCGATCAAACTCACTTGTAATTGAGGCAAGAGACACCAATCTTGTGGTGGTCCTTGTGGGAACTTTGTGTTCCAAGTGATTGAGAAGAAAAGCTCACTCGGTCCGTGGGACCGTTTGAGAGAGGGAAAGGGTTGAAAGAGACCCGGTCTTTGTGACCACCTCAACGGGGAGTAGGTTTGCAAGAACCGAACCTCGGTAAAACAAATCCACGTGTCACACTCCATATTCGATTGCGATTTGTTTTGCACCCTCTCTCGCGGACTCGATTATATTTCTAACGCTAACTCGGCTTGTAGTTGTGATTATTTTTGAGAATTTCAGTTTCGCCCTATTCACCCCCCCCCCTCTAGGCAACTTTCAACAACTAAATTCATCTTTGGGTCAATCTTAAAGGATAGACAATGTAAGATTGATAGCTTGAGATAAGGATTGAGTTAAACTGCTTAAGCACCCCAAAGCTTCGTATCATCTCTAGGTACCTGCAAAATCTTATTAAGTATATTTTGATACCCATCTCATGATGGGTCCATCAAGGTTAGTCAATAAGGACTTAGGCACCCAAATAGCCTTGGTCCTAGAATGTGGTGAACTCATCACCTTTCTAGCACAAGAGTCAAATTTGGGTCTCCTAAGTATATTTGAATGTATTGACAGGTTAGGCTTAGGTGTTTTACCCTTTGGACAAACCTTGAATAGATGACCTCTTTCACGGCAATTGTAGCAAATGTGGTGCTTGTCCTTGCAATGCATTTGCCTTTTGCTTTCATCCTTCTTGATGGTCATCTTTCTTGATCGTGCAAGGTCTTGGTTCTTCATGCGGGGGCATGAACCAATTTCATGACCCTTCTCCTTGCATCCATAGCACCTCCTATTGCTTCTCTTTGATCTTTCTTTGTTGAAGCACATAGGTACATTGTTAGAGCAAATAATATGAGCATTAATTTTCTCACCTTGAGTCTTGCTCATGTCCTTCTTGGAAAGCTTGGTATTCTTTTGAAGGGGTTTTGTGCATGCTACGGTTGTCCCCTTCTCAAGCTTTTTCACCATATTATCACGGTTATCTTGAGAAGGTTGAGCATGACACTTTCCCTTCAAAATAGTTAAGCTCCTTCTTAGCCTTCCAACTTCTTCCTTGAGCTCTTTATTTTCTTGTGTGATAGAAATATCACTAATTCCTGAAATTTCTAGCTCAATGGAAGATTGGCTTTCTTGAGAGCAACATTTGTTAGCACATGATAATATAGTTTCTACTTGAGTACATGTGCATATGTGAGGTTGGTATGATTTAAAATTAGTTAACACAACCTCATGAGCCATTTCTAACATGATATGTGAATCCATAAATTTATTATGAGAGCACACAAGCATATCATGTTTTTCTTGCAAAGCTAGATTTTCAATATTTAGCCTTTCTATCATGTTCTTGAACATAGCATTTTTATTTTCTAACTGAGCAATATATGATGAATGATTAACAGCTTTAATTTGCTCACTTGAAATGTCTTCATACCTTTGGACCAAATCATCATGAGAGCACTTTAGCTTCTCATGCTCTTTGGTCAACTTCTCTAAGTCTTCGATTTTTCGGATGAGGAAGTCTTCTTGCTTATGAAGCATTTCTTTTTGTTCTTCCGCTCTTTTCATGAGTTTGAGCAAGCTCATCCGATGTTTCTTGCTTAGTTGAGCGAAGAATTGTTGAAGATCATCCTCATCTTCATTATCACTTTCTTGCTCCTCCTCATCCTCTCTTTCGCTTTCACTGTCACTCCCATTAGCAATAAAGCACATATGAGAAGTGGATTTGAAAGACGAACCTTGTGAAGAGGTGGATTCATCGTTTGGTCTCCATCGATCATTTTCTTCTTCAATTTTGTTCTTCGCCTCATCTTCCTTATTTTGAGGAACATCCTTTCGGCGATTCTCATGACAAGATCTATTGCCATAGGATCAACATCTGCACCAAAAGATGAAGTTGAGGCAATCTCAACTTTTTCAAGCTTAGAAGCACTTTCGTTTCTTAGTCCCCCCGACATGATCTTTTCCTCACGCGGTTAAGCGTTAGAACGAGGATTAGCTCTGATACCAATTGAAAGTTGCCTAGAGGGGGGGGTGAATAGGCAAGTTAAAACTTTTTCAACAAAAACTAGAAGCAAACTGGGTAAAACTGAATTGATCTCGAAATTCACCCAGTTAACTTTGGAAATGAGATGTTCTAAATGATCCACAGGGTTCAAAGTAGTAGATCTGAGAAGGGCACTTCTCAAAATCCACACACCAAAAAGATATAAACAAATCTTCCACGCAATGGTGAGAGAACGAAGAACACAAACAAACACAATGAGCAAGAACACAAGAGACACAAGATTTATCTCGAGGTTCGGTCACACCACCAAGGTGCCCTACTTCCTCGTTGAGGCGCCCACAAAGAGCCGGGTCTCTTTCAACCCTAATCCTCCCTTTGCCGACCACAAAGGTCAAGTCCACACAATAATCTTTGCTCAAACGAGCGGGTAATACAAACTTTCTTGTGGTCTTCCACAAGATTTGGAGACTCACAAGAGACACCTAGTCGTCTAGGAGCTAGAAGCTCCAAGAGTAATGAATCCACAAAGAACTTGATGTAGTACCAAAGCTCGAATGAAGAAGAGCAAGAGAGATTTGGAGATGAATCACAAAAACCGCAGCTCTCAAACTCACTCAAAGATTTCTCTCCAAAGATTTGAAATGGGAGAGGCAAGAGGTGTGTGAGAGAGAGTGGGAGGTGTTCTTCAAGTTAGAAATGGGGTTTGGGTCGTGCTCTTGTGTGTGGGGAGAGAGGTAGGAGTGAGTATATATTGGTGGAGCTCAAAACTAGCCGTTGGGCAGATTTTTCTGTCTGAGACCGATTGAACCGCCCCCTAGGGCGGTTGAACCGCCCCTGGCAGGTCAGGCAGACTGTCTGCCAGTCTAACTGTTAGACTGACCTGCAGACTGGTCAAGTTGACCAAGACCGGTTGAACCGCCCCTAAGACCGGTTCAACCGCCTGGGACAGGCTGATAGACAGTCTGCCAGTCAGACTGGCAGACTGTAGGTCAGACTGCAAAAACAGGTCAAGCATCCCAAAGCTTCATACCATCTCCTCCTCCTGCAAAGCTTGTCAAGCATGTTTTGGTACCCATCGCTTGATGGGTCCATTATGGTTAGTTAACAAAGATCTAGGAACCCAAATGTCCTTTGCGCTAGCGTTTGGCAAATTCATTGCCTTTCTAGCACAAGTTGCAATTTTGGGTTGCCTAGTTATATATGAATCAAATGACAAGCTATGAGTGGAGGAGTTACCAATGGGACAATCATTGCCTTGATGTCCCTTTTCCCGGCATGTGTAGCATAGGCGTTTTCCAAGTTTTGAAGATTTCTTCTTTCCTTGTTTGTTGCTTGCTACATGGTTAGTAAAAACTTTCTTTTCTAACCCTATGCCCTTTTGATTTAAATGGGGACAAGATTTAATAAAGTGTCCCTTCTTGGAACATTTAAAACAGAGTTTATCATCCTTGTTAATAATCAAGCTATTTTTAATATAGGGACATGATCTAATCAAGTGCCCCTTTTCAAAGCATTCACTACACTTCTTGATTCTATTTGTATGAAGTGTAACTTGATTATTACCTTGAATGTTACCTTTTATGGAGGCATGGTTGAGGCTTTTGGAAGAGGTATTGATTTTCTTCTTTTGCTTTCTCCTCTTGGTAATCCTCAAGTCCTTGACACTTTCTTCAAGGGATTTAGTGCATGCCTCGGTTGTTCCCGTCTCAAGCTTCTTCACCATGTGATCACGGTTATCTTGAGAAGGTTGAGCAATGCATTTCCCTTTTAGTTGAGTCAAGGTCATTTTTAGCCTCTCATTTTCTTCTTTGAGCTTTTGATATGTATCATCGTTTGCTCCTGCAGATTCTAGCTCAAAGGAAGATTTGCTTGTCGACGGACAACAAGCATTAGCACATGGTAATATAGTTTCAATTTGAATGCATGTGCAAGGGTGAGGTTGTTGGGATTTTAAGTTTTCTATCACAACCTCATGAGCTATATTTAATATGATATGATCATCCATAAGATTTTCATGAGAACTTAGAAGCATATCATATTTATTTTTGAAAAGCTAGATTTTCAACTTTTAGCTTTTCTACCTGGTCCTTAAGCAAGGTATTCCTATTTACTAATTGAGCGATACAATGTAAAGCGTTATCTTGCTCAATTGAGATAGTTTCATACCTTTGGACCAAATCAACATGAGAGCACTTTAGCTCCTCATGTTCTTTAGTCAACTCGTCAAAGTGTAGCATTTTCATGGAGAGAACATCTTCTATCCTTTGACGAGCTTCGCTTTGCTCTCTCGCTCTATCTAGAAGTTTGAGTATGACTGCCTTATCCTCTTGGCTTAGGCGAGCGTAGAGTTGCATGAAGCTTATTTCTTCCTCCTCATCCTTGTTTGTGCTTCCGCTATCATTTTCATTAGCCACACAACACATGTGGGAATCGAAATGGGAAGACAAACCTTTTGAAGAGGTGGATTCATCGTTTGGTCTCCATCGATCATTTTCTTCTTCTTCCTTGCAATGATTAGTATCACAAATACCAAAGGAAGTAGAAGCACAAGATGAACTATCATGTTTGGACTTATCAAATTTAGTTTTAATTCTAGTCCAAATATCATGCACATCACAAATAGGTTTATCATATTTTATTATGAAAGCATGATAATCTTCTTTGCTAAGGGATTTACTTAAGATGTCATAAGCTAGATAGTTTAAGTGAATACATCTTAAATCTTCTTCGGAGGCATTTTCCCTAGCATAGTTAGGAGGAATAATACTCTTGTCTAAAATTTGTTCTAATTGTGGATCTATGATTCTAAAGGCATTTATTACTCTAGTGGACCATGAATCATAATTAGAACAATCGGAAAGTAATATCTCAAGAGTTACCTCCTTGTTCTCCTTCAGAGTTATCTTCTTGTTCTTTTGGGATCTTCTACGAGCCATCACTTCGAGTTGTTAGACTCAAGATGAAGTGCCTAGCTCTGATACCAATTGAAAGTCGCCTAGAGGGGGGGTGGATAGGCGAAACCTAAAAATTAAAACTTTATCCCCCAACTAGATCCATTGATTAGTGGTTAGAACAAGATATATAATTATCGAAGTATAATAAAACTGAGTCCTTGCTTGTAAGGAGTATTGCTTTCAAATAATGCGGAATTGATAAATCAATACTACTAATAAGTCTATGAGAATAAAGCAAGAGGGCTTAGGCAAGAAGAGTAATAACACAAGTTTTCTCTTGCAATGTGTTGCTTCACTAAATGAGAGTTTAACTTAAAGCAACACTAAATAGAATTAGCAAAGAGTAGTGGAAGAGAAACTTAGAAAGGGAAAGAACAAACAAATCACAAGCAATAAGCACACGAGACACGGGTGATTTGTTTTACCGAGGTTCGGCCCTCGAAGGCCTAGTCCCCGTTGAGGAGTCCACTTAAGGACGGGTCTTTTTCAACCCTTTCCCTCTCTCCACCGATCACACAAGGATCGGCGAGCTCTTCTTCTTTTTGAGGATCACTCTCGATCCCGCAAGGACCACCACACTCTTTGGTGTCTCTTGCTAGCTTTTACAAGCCTCCAAAACTTTGGAGGAAGTTCGATGGGAGTCAATACTCCACGCGCAAATGAACACAAAGATGTAGCACACACTATCTCTTAAGGAATCTCACAAGGCACTAGGGCTAAACTCAATTGAGTAGCTCTCAATTGCTTGCTCTCTCTTTTGTGGCACTTGTGTTGGTTGTAGTGGTCTAAATCTTGTGTATAGGATGGAGCAATGAATATATGTGGTTGGGAGGGCTTGAGTATGTCAACTAGATGACTTGGAATGTTGCTTGAGCTCCCACACCCTGAAGTGGCCGGTTGGGGTGGTATTTATAGCCACCAACCAAAATGTAGCCGTTTGAGAAGGCTGCTGGCGATGGGCGCACCGGACAGTCCGGTGCACACCGGACATGTCCGGTGCGCCAGCCACGTCACCAAACCCGTTGGGATTCGACCGTTGGAGCACTGTCTTCTGGGCCCGCCTGGATGTCCGGTGGCGCACCGGACATGTACTATAGAGTGTCTGGTGCGCCAGTATGGGCGTGCCTGACTTCTGCGCGCGCTGGCGCGCATTTAATGCGCTGCAGGTAGCCGTTGACGCTGAAGTATTCGTTGCTTCGATGTCACACCGGACAGTCCGGTGTACACCAGACATGTCCGGTGAATTATAGCGGACTAGCCGTTGTGAATTCCCGAAGCTGGCGAGTTCCTGAGGCGCCGTTCCTTGGAGCACCGGACACTGTCCGGTGTACACCGGACAGTCCGGTGAATTATAGCGGAGCGCCTCTGGAAATTCCCGAAGGTGGCGAGTTTGAGTTGGAGTCCTCTGGTGCACCGGACACTGTCCGGTGCGCCAGACCAGAGGTGCCTTCGGTTGTCCCTTTGCTCTTTTGTTGAACCCAATACTTGGTCTTTTTATTGGCTAAGTGTGAACCTTTGGCACCTGTATAACTTATACACTAGAGCAAACTAGTTAGTCCAATTATTTGTGTTGGGCAATTCAACCACCAAAATCAATTAGGAAATCGGTGTAAGCCTAATTCCCTTTCACTTTCCCTTTGTTGCGGGACTCTCCCGATGAAGCTTTCCCGTGGCTTGTAGCGGGCTTGTCGCCGGTCTCCATCTCCTTCTTGGCGTGATCTCCCGACATCACTTCGAGCGGTTAGGCTCTAATGAAGCACCAGGCTTTGATACCAATTGAAAGTCGCCTAGAGGGGGTGAATAGGGCGAAACTGAAATTTACAAAGTTAATCACAACTACAAGTCGGGTTAGCGTTAGAAATATAATCGAGTCCGAGAGAGAGGGTGCAAAACAAATCGCAAGAGAATAAAGAGTGTGACACGCGGATTTGTTTTACCGAGGTTCGGTTCTCGAAAACCTACTCCCCGTTGAGGTGGTCACGAAGACCGGGTCTCTTTCAACCCTTTCCCTCTCTCAAACGGTCCCTCGGACCGAGTGAGCTTCTTCTTCTCAATCAAACGGGAACAAAACTTCCCCGCAAGGACCACCACACAATTGGTGTCTCTTGCCTCGGTTACAATTGAGTTGTTCGCAAGTAAGAACGAAAGAAAGAAGCAATCCAAGCGCAAGAGCTCGAAAGAACACAAGCAAATCTCTCTCACTAATCACTAAAGCTTTATGTGGAATTGGGAGAGGATTTGATCACTTGGGTGTGTCTAGAATTGAATGCTAGAGCTCTTGTAAGTAGTTGAAGTGGGAAAACTTGGATGACTTGAATGTGGGGTGGTTGGGGGTATTTATAACCCCAACCACCAAACTAGCCGTTTGGTGGAGGCTGTCTGTCGCATGGTGCACCGGACAGTGTCCGGTGCGCCAGCCACGTCACCAGGCCGTTGGGTTCCGACCGTTGGAGCTCTGACTGCTGAGCCCGCCTGGATGTCCGGTGGCACACCGGACATGTACTATAGAGTGTCCGGTGCGCCACTTCGCGCGTGCCTGACTTCTGCGCGCTCTGGCGCGCATTAAATGCTTCTGCAGGTGACCGTTGGCACGAAGTAGTTGTTGCTCCGCTGGCTCACCGGACAGTCCGGTGTACACCGGACATGTCCGGTGAATTATAGCGGAGCGGATTCCCGAAGCTGGCGAGTTCAGAGTCGCTCTCCTCTGGAGCACCGGACACTGTCCGGTGGAGCACCGGACAGTCCGGTGAATTATAGCGAGGCGCCTCTGAAAATTCCCGAAGGTGAAGAGTTTGGCTTGGAGTTCCCTGGTGCACCGGACACTGTCCGGTGGTGCACCGGACAGTCCGGTGCGCCAGACCAGGGCAGCCTTCGGTTATCCCTTGCTCTCTTTGTTGAACCCAATTCTTGGTCTTTTTATTGGCTAAGTGTGAACCTTTGGCACCTGTATAACTTATAGACTAGAGCAAACTAGTTAGTCCAATTATTTGTGTTGGGCAATTCAACCACCAAAATCATTTAGAAAATAGGTGTAAGCCTAATTCCCTTTCAGGGAGGATGTCATTGGTGCTGTTCTGGTTCTCGTCGGGTGGCTCGTGGAGCTTGGCGCACACGAAGACGCGCTTCCCCTTGAGGTCGGCCTCCGTGAGGTCCCCGACGCTCATCTTCCCCATGCTGGCCATGGCCAGCATGCCGCGCGCGGAGCACGCATGCTGGCACTGCGACTCAACGTGGACCGCGAGCGCCAGCGACCGCACCGGCTGCCACGATGCGACAGAACCTCCCTTATCGTTGGGTAGATGCGAGCCATAGTGCGCCATGGAAAGTTCGGTTGTGAGCCCCGAAGTCGAACAGGTGGTAGGCAGCTTGGTGGCGTTAGCGCCATCGAAGAATCCATAGAGGTGGACCAATGCGCGGGCCTCGACACGCAGACGCCACGACTCCAGCGCACCGACGCGAGTTGCCACAGCAGGCTCCACGACATCGAGGCGCTCGGTGGTGGCCGAGAGTTGGATCCCGAGATGCGCCCGCGAGGGAATGGGATCCTCACGGGCAAATGCCTCCTCCAGAGAGCGAATCGACGTGGAATGGAGCGAATCGCAGAGCTGCTTGTCGGAGTCGATGCCTCGGCCGAAGAGGCCGCCCCAGTCATCGGTGATCACCTCCTTCGGTGAGCTCCTAACCTCAGCGGTAATGACACTCGAGTGCTCGAACAGGCCACCCCAGTTGTCGACAGTGACGGGCTCCTCGTAGCGCAACTCGATGCGTGGTCACCACGATTCCAGCGTGCCGACACGAGTTGCCGGAGAAGCCTCATGGAGGTGCTCGGTGGTGGTGGACTCGAGCGAAGCCCAGCGCGCATCCTGTGCCGAGAACCGGTGACAGATGACGCGCAGGAGCCTGGACTGCTCCTCGAGCGCAATCGTCAGACTAGAAACGACAACACCCGCCATTCCCAGAGATCAACGGCTCTGATACCAATTGTCAGCGACCTACTGACGATATGTATTGATTCAACTAAGAACTAGTAGCGGTTACAACAGAGGAAGTGGAAATGGATGAGAAGACAGGAGTATAGAACTTAGATGATGATGTCAATAGAGAACTACGATACTTGACGAAGAAGAAGAACAATTCTATTGTTTCTCCATACACTCTCTTCAATTATTGATGCTCCTTATGTATTCTCAGCTATTTGGGTCGGCGAACACCATATGGGATGCCTGGTATCATTGTATAGACTCATGTGGTATGCCCTCGCGCCGTTCTCCACCAGCGCCTCGAGGAGGCCATGGCGGGGAGAGGTGGCGATGCTGCTCGTGGTCGTCGCCGCACCATCTCCTTCCGCGCCCGGGGATGAGAGCAACGCGAGGCGGCGCCCGTCGCGACGTGCCGCTGCAGAGTAGCTGCCGGGGTGCTGGTGGACGTGAGCGAGGGTGGCACGAAACCCGTGAGCGGTCTTCGCGGGAGTCACCGGCGAGAGGAAGCCGATGAGAATAGCAGCAAGCGTCAGCAGAGCTGCTACAGCTTTGCTCGCCATGTGGTGAGACCATGAGAGTGACAGACGCCTTCCAGACAGCTTTGCAACATATAGCTTCGAACGTTACGTGAATACGGCCTAGCTGAAATTTAGTATCTCCAGAGTATATTTGGATCCTTTTCATAATATGTTGTATGTGTATGAAGGATAATGCAATCCATATTTTTCATAATGCTAGAGCTGGGATGGCGACATGGCGTCATCAAACTATCCCCAATAGGAATCGACTTTTTTGGAACCTAAAAATCCCTCTCAAAATTCAAAATTTCCTTTGGTGCATAGGAGGGGTGATTCTCACCAAAGATAATCTAGCAAAAAGAAGGTGGAAAGGAAGTATGAAGTGCAGTTTCTGTGATCAAAATAAGAATATCCAACACCCTTTTTCAGGGGAACCTACTAGTTCAGATTTTGGAGACTGATACAGAAAGAAAAGACTCATTAGGGAATAAATGATGTTTGTCGCTCTTTGGAGACGGTGGTTATGAAGATTTTTGCAAGACATGTGTGACGGTTTAATGCTAGCATTGCAATGTTTTAGTAATTTGTCGTATATATCTTAGGCTTTCTTTCTATGTCACCTCTAGTTCGTTTAATATTTGTGTCGATTGTTTTGTAAGGCCGTATACAAGCAATTGTAAAAGGTCAAAACTAATTTTTTTTCCATTATCTAAAAAGCTAGGATGTGTGTGTGTATATACAAAAATGGGTAGCAGGTGGCCTCTATTTTCCAAGTGACTGAAATTTTATCATTTCCCGATTATGCAGTAATTTGCAATTTTTCGTTGATTCAGAGATAGAGAAGACTTTCGAACACCACCTATCCACACCCAATGGATAGCTGTTGAACATGATCGACAAGGAGCAGCCATGCTGACAAGAACAAGTGGACAACAGGTTAATGGAGAGAGAGGGAATTGCATTAGTGTGCTGGCCACCCCGCAAAACCATACCCCACCTATGTCCGCTTTCATTTTTAAGGGATCATTATAATAAAAATGGTAGACTTATGCCATATTGACACTTGCAGACAACTTGTCAATATTATCACCAAACCTCTTCATCAAGCCACCTTTGTTCGCTTACAAGGGGTGTTGGATGTGTTTCTCTTTTTAGAGGAGAGAGATTTTTTGTTATACAATAGTGCTTTTGGATCTTCTTTGTACTTTAGCTTTTATTTTGGCTTTTATAACATATATGCATTGTATCTCATCAACCATCATATAATATTTTGAGCTTCATGTGTATAGTTGTTAGAATATGATTATGCTCTTGGTAGTATGCTTTGTGTGTACATAATGATGCTTGGGCAAGCTAAGACTTATTTTTCTCATAGTGATACAATCTTGTTAACCTAAGCTTCTTTTTTTCTGAATTGTGAACATGTTTAATACTTGCTAAATATAGAAGAACCATTCACCGTTGAGATTGGCAAGTAGCATGTGTAGAATGTGTTTGTTGGTCACTTGTTTTCAATTACTGTATAGAACCAAAAACAAGGCAACACAATGTTAAACAGTAAGGACCTTCGTCCTTGGGGTGTTATCTTTTTAGGATAATGATCCAAGGACGAAGGTAGTGATGGCCGCTCGTTTTTGAATCCCTCAGGATGTCAAAAACAGGTTAACATGAATTAGTACGTTGCCCACTTCTTCCTTAATTTAACCTCTTTCTGAAGGCCATATGAAGGAAGAGGGTGACAAATAAAGAATGTGCATATCTAGGAAGCATGGCTCTTACTATGGTGGTTCATGTCCAAGTGAAATCCATTTTTGTGTTGTCTTGAGTTTTTGAAGTTTTCACTTTGGATTTTCCCTTCTCGATCTCCTCGCTTTGATATTTTGTTAGAACTTTTGAATCCAAGTTTTTAGGGACTTTTGAGTTGGATAGAAACATGCAAGAACCTCCAAGGATCATTCCCACCAAGTGGTTTGATAGATTCAACTCAAACATAAAATTCCAACCACTTGATCGATTTTGAGAAAACACGAAGTTAAGAGCGCGTTTTTTGATCCACTGTTGAAGCTTTAACCTTTTGGAGCTCAACTTTTGTGTACGCCTTTGAAATTTTCATGGGAAGGTGTGTAAAAAAATCAGCTTAACCGGACTTTATTTGGATCTTTGTTGTCTTTTTAGAGTTTTGTGGTGTTTTTTTTTGTTTGATCTGTTTCTTCATTTTCGTTAGAGCAGAGAGCACAATTTTCGGATTTTGTAAAGTTTCACTTAGTTTTGAAAATTATTTTACTTGTCATAGCCATTGCCCTTGATCTTCAAATATTTATTTGCTCTGGATGGAGAAGTGTATTTCAAATGAAGAATAAAGAAGACCCTAAAAATAAAGAATAAAGCACATGGATCCGAGAAGGAAAAATATCTCCTGCTTTACAACCCAACCCGAGCAACACGCCATTTTTACATAATATATAGTTAAAAAAAATCACGATCCTTATGCAATTGCGCGCGCGTATTTTCAGTTCTGTAAAGCTCTGATCAGAGCGCGCTGCATTTGGCCGGAGCAAACGACAATGTCTCCTGCCCAATGTCGTAGAGGATGTGCATGTTTTGCTGCTGGTAGTTGCCGAGAATGTTTACCTCGCCGTCGGTCTGGTTCTGCATGGCCAGGCACCACAAGCCGGAGTCGTCCGACATCATGTAGCTGTCCGCCGGGAGCACCATGTCCGCGCCGTTGAAGTGGAGCGTCATGCTCGGCATGGCCGGCGGCGCCGATGTTGAGGAGGGCAGCATGAAGCACAGGTCGAGCCCCGTGTCTGCCGACCCGTCTGTGGTGGGCAGCGTCACCAGGGAGACAACCGCTGCCCGAACCTGCTGGTACGCCGTATTGCCCAGTAATGTGATGGTGGTGCCAGAGTCGATGATGAGCCCGCCGGTGCCGTCCGCGTTGAGCGAGAAGGCGTCGGGCGGGATGGACAGTGCCGTCGTGCCGAGGGATATGCCGGTCAGGTTGAGATAGTAGAAGGTGTTCATGGGCGCAGTGGAAGGGCTGGCGACGAAAGGCGTGGAGCTGACGCCGGCGGTGCCGTTGAGCGACGCCGACGGCCCGAGGAGGAGCGTGCTCGTGCTGTTGGTGTCCTGGTACGGCGTGAGGCAGTAGGAGAACTTGGGGACGCCGAGCTGGGAGACGAGCGACAGCCTCCCCCTGCCCAGCCCGACGAGGCCGGACGCGGACGAGGCGTTGAAGCCGCTGCTGGCGGTGCTGCAGCCGAAGGCGATGCCAGGGACGCGGGCATGACCGGCCGGCGTGGACCCGAACGTGAAGGTCTCGGACCCCTGAAAGACACTCGTCCACCCGCTGCCGTACGTGACGTTGTACGTGCACGCGCACCCCGGCGGCGGGGCCGTCCCGGTCCCGGCCAGCGCCGCCGCGCATACGCTCAGCGAGCTGTTGCACGGGAGCACGGCGAACGTGGTGGAGCTGGACGGGTTGTACAGCGGCGTCGGCTGGCGGAAGCACTGGGAGGTGCAGGGCGCGCACTGCGTCCAGATGAGGTCGCTGCCCGTGTCGGCGATGGCCTGGTACGGCAGCGGCGGCGTGCCGATGGCCAGCGCCATCAGGTACTCCCCGGCGGTGGGCGAGTCCTGGGTCGGCGCGGACACCGTGGCGCCGGACGACGCGGCTAGGGCTAGCTTCCTGGCGTTGTGCCGGTGCATGTCGCGGCGCAGGGCGCCGCGGACGAACTGGGACGCGGTCACGCTGGGGTCGGCGTGGACGCGCGTGAGCTCGACGCGGACGCCTGCGGCGGCGTCGGAGTCGGAGGCAAGCGCCGCAAAGACGAGGGAAATGATGAGAACGGCGAGGGAAGCCATTTGTGCTGTCGATGACATTGGCATTGGGGAAGCAAGCTAAGCTATGCTATGCAGGAGTACGTAATACGAGAATGGCGTTGGAACGTTTGCGTTTATATAAGCTAAGCTTAGCAGTGAGAAGATGGTCCGCGTCGAGCTCGTGCCGTGGCGGCTATCTCTAACGCGACGAGAACGTTGACCTGGTCGCAGCACGACATCTTTGTGCAGGTACTGTTTGGTGATTGAATTGCCTGGAAACAGCCGAACCAGTTTGCAACACGGTGGCGTCTACGGTTCGGTTTTCCACGTACGGGCGCTCATTTTCAAAGGGATTAGCGGATTAGGTGCGGTATTTGGTGGCCGTCGAGGCCAAAAAAGCCATGCCTGGTCAGCCTGGATGACTTCAGGTGGGTGTCAACAACAATCACCACGCCCAAGCTCTGTAACCCAGATGAACCTGACATCAGGACGCAGTCGCAATTTCTCCGCACCACACATTCCCGAATTTGAACATATGTCGATCAGCACCTGAACTGTGATGATGACCGCACCTGAAAAATCCCTCTCCCGCTGTCGTTGGCGGCGGGTGAGCAGAAACCAAAGAAGCCTACTACTAGATGTTTACACAGGAAAAATGTTACTAAGGGGCAAAAAGCTTAGTCAACAATTAAAATAAAAAAATTTCAAGCAGTGAAAACAAATCGATTCAAACTCCAAAAAAGTCGGTCTAGCAAACACTGAAAGTCGACTAGATTAGGTATCATAGGGGCTAGGGACTGTGCCTCATGCATATTCTATGAGATCGAGATGGGTTATATCAACATTATAGCTTGTTATATTAATCTCTTAGGTTGATGTTAAAATAAAATTCTTCGTAAATACAAAAATAAATATTTTTTTAGAAAATAACTGAAATGAAAATTTTGGTTCTTTTTGAGCTTAGGTTTTTTATTGTAGATCCATTTCAAAAGTCTCTGCATGTTTCATTCTCTATATCTAAGTCTTATAAGTGTTCTCTATTCGCCTGATTGGTTACCCGCATCATCTCATCTTAGATCATCGTATGCGTTGACTTTATTTGAGATTATGTTTGGTTGATTGTATGTGAGAGTCACAACCTGCATGGGTGGAAGCAAAATAGGCTATTTTGATGGTATTAACATGCATCCACTTATACGCTCAAAATTATCGTATCTGTCTGGCTACAGCGACGCCAGCCTGCGCATGGACGTGTGTATCAATCTCATGTTTCCATCAGACCCTCTAGAGTAAAAAAAATCATAAGAAAATGTATTGCATTTATAGTCTAGTAAGTGGAGATCGAGGGTGGTTTCGAAGAGCAGAAAATATAGAAAATGGGTTGCCGGAGTTTATTAGAGCATGTTTTTTTTGGTTTGCTGTCTAACTTCTGTGAGTCATGTAGAGAGCTCAAGACTTCACCAAATAATCCCTGCTTATCAAATGACCAAAATATGCCCACACATAAACCTTGCTAGTTTGCTTGCTATGGACACTTGTTAGGGAAACAGATCCCGGTAGCATCTGAAACACACAAATTTCTTAGGAATAATTGGATCTATACCATTAAAAGATTACAACTTTAGATATATATCAACTTCATGGACTTCACATTAACTCATGTGAACCCCACGTATAAGCGAGATAGTAATGATATATATATCTAAAGTTGTAATCTTTTAATGGTACATATCTAAATTTTCCAATTTCTTATGATACCTACAAAATTTCGTAAGGATCAATTCATTTTCATGAGAAAAACGCAGAATTCAGGGCTCACGTCGGAGATCGAATGGGCCTGGTGTGCCGTGTTGGGCTATTGGTGGCGTACCACTGCCCGAAGTCCGTGGGTCATCAAAGCTTTGCCCGTCCGTCAATTGTACTATACTCGTATCCACCTGCCGGCCTGGACAAACGAGGCGAATAATTTGGCCTACATTAATATGCACTAGATCAGGTGGCGCCCCTTCGAGCGCCCTATCCAGCATAGGGAAAATCACACTTCGTGCGCCTATCTATCCCAAAGGGAAATCAGTAATAAATAATTGTTGATGTAATCTCCCATGAAATTGATTGGTGCGAGATAAACCGAGCAACAAAGCAACGGTAAGACTAATAACATAAAGAGATCGAACATAATTTACATTAAAATTTCAGTTGTTTTATGTTTTAGCACAAGCTATCATACATAGAGGTTTAACATAGTGTAATGATCAGACTTGATACAACAAAAACTAATCAAAAATAAGATGTAGGGAACTAATCCAAAATAAGATGACAAGATCCAAGTCTACATTAGGTGATGTACGTAGGGATAGGCACCACAGAGGCACCACAGCGAGAGGTATATACATGATATTGGGGCTAATGCAATCCACATAATTATATACATAAACCTTAGAAAACTACAAGGCAGCTTCACTTTATCTACAAAAGTCAAGCGAACAGCCCAGTCCATTCACAAAAGACAAGCACATCAATTATCATGTGTTCAAACTTCAGGTTTCTCGAGGCTGCAAACAATAAACACAAGAATGTGACTCAATAAATATTCCACATGTCATGTTCCATCCACCAAAAAGGAATTGGCATCTGAATTCATTGTATTTCACAACCATTTAACTCTAAAAGTGGTTGATTGTCATCAAGGCCAAATTGTATATGGGGATGTATACGACACATGCAAAGTTAACCAAAATAAATCTTTCACTCACAGCCATTGTTGAGCGGTGTTTTTTCTTAACATACAAATATTCGATATGGTACATAGTAAGCTGTGGTCAGAGGACATTCGTAGCTTTTCGCATATTTTTACTTTTATCTTTAAAAAACAGATTCTATCATGGAATCATATTTGCTTAGATTGGAATCACTATATAGTATATACACAATAACAGAAGATGAACATAAATAAACAAACTGCTTTGAGAAACACATTTGATAATTGACAACAATAAAAAAAATTGAGGTACCATTTTTGACAAAATTGAACATGAAACAAGGGTTAAGGCCTTATGGAAACATGATCTACATAACAGAGCTCTGTAGTAAGCTTACTCTAGATCAGGATTACCTTGAAGGGATTCAAGACCTGTAGTAACAAATTATTCCTAGTCAAATCATGAACATCAAAAACCTTCTTATACTGGTTTAAAGAAAAGAAATGCTCGTTTTTCATTAATATATATTTATATAGTCTACGTAAGACAGAATCAAAGTATATTAAGCTTATCAATGTAATAAAAAATTAATTACCTCCTCATTCTCAATGTAGGCTTCTGCATCATTTTCTTACTTCTTTAGTATCTTTATGTCAAACCATTGTAAAGACTGAGCCAATTTTCTTTGTTTGATGTAGTCATTTTGTAGAAGTGTATAGAAGGCATACACAATATCCTTATTATCGAATCCATCCTCGGTTATAAACGGGTTGGTGGTAATTTTACCACTGGAAACATGAGAATCCATCTATTTGCATTATTCCTTTCATCTAGCGTACTGCATCCTGATCATAGTCCATGAGTTGAGAAAGCGAGGGAGGGTGGTACAATAGTACTTGGAAAAAGGGTTCACCAATCGACCTTCTCTGCTCCCTAATCTGGTCCCTCTCATCGAAGGTGCTCCCAGGGTTAAAGCAGCAAAGCAAGAACCCCCAAACCTCTCCCCTAATTGTGGGGTGCACACCCTAAGCCCTTTTATTTTGTGATGATTTTTTCCAAGGAGTAGTTAAATGAAATTGGATGCGGGTGTGAGAAAAGATGGTACCCCTCTCTGTATGTGGCTCAGAACAGAGGCGATATCCAGGTGTCCATCACGCGTGATCGCAACATGCCATTCCCTAACGCTTAGTGTCGTCCTCGCCTGAAATGGAAATGAACCCAACTCAAGTTAACTCAAATTAACATGGGGATCTCCAACCAATTAGGGACGGGGAGGAGACAAGAGGAACCCTTCCTTCTAGCTTTCACTCACCTTGATCTTGACCCTAGTGTTGAGGACGTTTTGGCTGCATTTGGGGCAGACCTGGTCAAGGAATCGGTGATCTACCTGCTGCTTCCCCATCTCTTCGTGGATTCCCTTCCCTTCTTCTACCTCCTGCTACAAGTATCGTAGCTAGCAGCAGCAACAAATTGATTTACTATCTTTTCTCTCAAGAAGTATGAGTGAACAATTAAAAAAGAGTACGACCATGACGGGAGGAAGAGAGCTCAGCTGAGCTGGATCGAATGAGGAAGAGGGATCACCAGAGTAAGATTGCCAGCGGAGAGGCTGTTGGGATGGGCGGATTAGCTCGGCCTTCACCTCCCTGCACACTCTACTCTATGTAGGCCACATGAGCAGGCGATGCGCTGTGCTACACCTGCACTCGTCAAACCTAGCCTTGCGCAACTTCCTCCAGATCTCCTCGTCGCTCGCGACGCCGGTGGCCGACTGCGGGCTCGCCATATCCAGGACCCCATCGGCGAGAACCCCAACAGATCTTGAATGTGTCGTCCGCCCAGCCGAAGGTCAGGCGAGCTGGTAGGGAGGCGTAGTAGCAGCGACAGCGCGGGAAGGATGAGTGCGAAGCGAGGCGACGACGCGCGGAGAGAGAGACGAAGGGAGGAAATCCAGGCGAGTAGGTAGGGAGGCGTAGTAGCAGCAACGACGCGGGAAGGACGAGTGCGAATCGAGGCGACGACGCGTGGAGAGAGAGACGAAGGGAGGAAATCTGAGAAGCTAGGGTTTGACAGAGGAGCTAGAGATGGCAACGGGTACAAACTCACTGGGTTTTGCCGTCCCAAACCCGTACCCATGGAAAATATCTATGCCCATTAAAAAAACCCGTACCCATGACGGGTTTGAGATTTTGCCCAAACCCGTATCCATTGAGTTAGCGGGTACCCGTGGGTTTCATCTACAATATACTTGTTCTTCTCATAATCAATAATTATCGTAATGATTAATGATATCATGATCCAAAATCTATGTAATGAACAACGAGTTCATGATTTGGTATAAAATTATTAGTAGAGAGAATGAAATATAAATAATAAGTTGTATAATTAAGTGACCTTGCACTAGTTATCCATCCACCACATATATAACACTAGTAAAAACTATAATAGCAAGCAAGCAACACTCTCACCGACTACTAATACATTCACCAATTGATAAAAATTATGAAGTAAATAAGGAATAACAAGTTTGTTATTCGTTTATAAAATAAAATGACAATATGCACTAGGTTTGGTCAGGTTTTAAAAACCCACGGGTTCACGGGTTTGGATACTATAGGAACAATAAACCCGTACCCATAAACCCGCCGGGTATGATTTATGCCCACTAACAAACCCATGATTATAAAAATTGACCCAAACCCGTACCCTAATGAGGTAAAAACCCATCGGATTTCGGTTACCCATTGCCATCTCAGGAGCCCTTTGACCCTTTCCATCTTCACGAAACTAAGGTTTTTTTTTGCAAGATGTTCACCAGCAGCTGAGCGAGCGTTGGCAGGCCACGGGGGCTGTGCTGTGCTGAAGGTCGTCCGTAGCGTGGTGAGCGGAGGAGGCCTCAAATTTTCGTAGCTTTTAATACTTTATAGATGTAGACTTGCACATTGCTCTGCTGCATGTGTAAGTGCTAGCTCGTCCAGAACAGTTATTTTCTTCTCAATTTTTTTCTTCCTTTTCCTTTCAGCTTTGCCCTTTTAGGAATTCTTTAGCGCTGTGGTCAACATTTTAATTATTAAAGTTAACCTAGGAAAAAAAACTACTGGTGCTACTGGTGTCAGATCTGCTAGCGCTCGCAATTCTCCTCTCCACCACGCCGGCGACGGCAGCCGGTGACCAGTACCTACATGTCCAGCCTGAGGTCGCTAGCCAGCGCACTGATCGGGGACGCCGCGAGGCTTCACTCGGCCACTGGCTCTGCCGGGGAGGAGCCTGACAGGGTCTACGGCGCCGTGCTCTGCCGGGCGGACTCCGCTGGTGCTAACTACAGGCGCCGCCGGGGTGCCCTTGGCGCCATCGACGGCGACGGCCACTCACCTTGCGCGCTCCACAGCGACGTGACCGTCTACTCCGAGCTGTACCATCTCCGTTTCTCTGACAGGAACTTCCTCGCCAACTTCAAGAACGCGCCGAAATGGGCCGACGTCAAATTATGGTTTCTCTCAGACTGCTAATGGTACATAGCAGATTTACAAGGTATTTCCGTGCTATAACGTTATTAGTATATCACGCATCAAATTATGTAAAAGCTCCATATGTGATGAATTTTGCAGGGAGTATTTACTGATGGACAAGAGGTAGCAATAAAAAGACTGTCTGCTCACAACAAGACGGGTGTTTGTTATGGCTTAAAATTAGATTCTAACCGTCAGAATCCGATTCTTGTAGCCAAAGGCTTCACTTCTTAGCTTGTTTCTATGAGAATCGTTTCCATGAAAATCACTCAAATAATCCGCAAATAATCCGTCAAGTTTTGTCACGATGAGAAAAATTCGTTGCTTTCTAGATCCTAAACTCTATAAACTATTCTAGCTTCCTCTATAGTCTGCAAGTAATCCCGCGATATTTAGATTATCTTGACAACTAGACTATACAAGAATCCAGATTCTCAGAAAAGCTCTTTAGAAAAAAGCTATACCAAACATACCCCTTTAGATATCGCGATATTCAGGTTTTAGCAAAACTTAAGCACAAAATCCTTGTTAGACTCCTTGGTCGTTGCATCCATGAAGAGAAGATGCTGATATACGAATAACTGACGAACCAAAGCTTGGACCACTTCATTTTTGGTATGCCCGTACTATAAAATGCTTATTATTTCATAATTGTATGCGTTCTCGTGTGCAGAATTAACATTTAATGTTGTGTTACATTGCTTGTAGATCCAATCATGCATGCATCACTTAAATAGAAGAGAGGAGTCAAAATAGCTGATGGTATAGCCCAGGGACTCCTGTACCTTCACAACCTCTCCTGAATACGCATCGTCCATAGGGTCTTGAAAGCAAGTAAAATCCTGTTAGATTTCTGATCTAAACCCTAAGATTTCTGATGTTGGGATGGCAAGGATATTTCCATCGGATGCCACTCAAGCAACAGCCAGCAGACTTGTGGGCACATAGTAAGGGTATTGTTATACTAGTTCTGTTACTTACTAATATTTCTATCTAAGGAATTGTATTCTGACTAGCCCCATTCTCTTCTTTTCTAGTGGATACATGGCTAATGAATTGCATCTGATGGCCTTCTCTCGATCAAGTCAGATGTTTTCAGTTTAGTATTAATGGTGTATCTGTATGGTGTTCTACATTATTTCCTTCCATAAAGTATTGAACTCAAAGTACAGGGGGTTTCCTGTACCTCCCTGTTTTATTGCTGTTGTCTAGCATTTTAGCTACTTCTAACAGCTAAAGATACACCATCATACGCATGTAAAAAATCATTTCTCTTTTCAGACCTGGGAACTGTGGAAAGACAGGAGATGGAATAAGTTCAATGATCAATCATTTGGTGATGACTACGAACTGGAAGAGCTGATGAAATACCTTGCTGAGTTGCTGTGGTATTGTTGTGTGTTATGAGAAAAAAAACAATAGATCATCCTACAATGCCTGATGTTGTTGCAACTCTTAGCAGTGATGGCATCACATTGCCAGAACCAAAGCAGCCAGCTTACTCCTATGCGAAATTAAATGTGTCAGTCACTGTATTGAGTAGCAGAAATGATGTCACCATCACTACTACAAATGGCATATAACAGAATGTGAATATACTGTTAATCAAGTGTGAGCTACAGGTCTTGGTCATCCTTCTTGCGTTAATTAATTGTAAGGCAATGTGTTCTCCTTTTTCTCGCCAGTATGTCACCACTAATCCTTTCAGGCTGCTTCGACTATTAGTTTTACATATTTAACAAAATTTTCCTTGTTATTCTATATAAACTGAGACAACATTAATTTACATCAGTGACAAACTGTCTACCACTGGGCACTGGGACATAAGCCATTTTCTGTTGTGATGATGAATCACATTCCCCCAATAATGGACATTAGACAGCATACCTAGATATCATTTGTTTGAACATATCATAAATCTAATCATGGCTGTTTTTAGTCTTCCTTTGTTTTTTCAGTCAGGATATCAGCCTCATAATTTAGGAGACATAAATATGTAATCAAGAAGTACAACAACACCTGAATGTAGACAAGTCCACTGCTCACAAGAGATTAGAACAAAGTAAACTTCACATCATGTGGAAGAATCCACAAGAGACAGCTCTCTAGACCAGTCTTCCGTGGAAATATGGCCATGTCACCGTCTTTCAATTTATGTTGCAAATAACACGTCTGAATGTAATCTAAGCTTGACCATTGAATTCTCTTACCTCTTTGAAGACAAAGCCAATATGACATTTGGCACTCATCTGTGACCAAGACCACGGCGCTCTAGACCTCTAGTTACCAGTCATTCTGAAATTGTTATCTCTCCTATTTGTCTTCCTCTCCTGCCCAGCACCATTGGCTGGCCAGACGTTCTGCAGTGATTGCAATGGTGCCAGGTACACGCCAAACATCTGTTCTTAAGGCGTCGCCTAGGTGTCCGGGCGGTGGTCTAACGTCTAGGCGCCTTGCCCGCCTACCTCGCCTAGGCGTCCTGGCGGTGCTCCAACGCCTTGGACCGCCTTACCGCTTTAAAAACCATGCGCCAAACAACACCTACAAATCTAACCTGATCTCCCTCGCTAAAACACAGTTTGCCCATGCAGTAAAGGTGCACTCAGCTACAGGAATTGTGTTGTTTAATCTGGCTAGCTCTTGCTGTTTTGCCTTCCATGCGTTATGAGCAGATAGTGTTATGTTCTTTTGGCTATGCCTCCCCTGTCTAGTGACAGGAGCATGCTTGTATGGCCTAGCAGTAACAGTAGATGGTATGGCCAGTATGGCACTGCAATAGTAGTAGTTGGTAGAATCTTCTACATCTTATCTTGCTATATCAAGTAAAGAGAGGCAGGCTGCACCCTTTAGGGTGTGTTTGGTTCAAGAGTGTGTTGGAGTAGAGCCACTCCATTCCAATTCCAGGAGCGGAGCCGTTCCGCTCTGTGTTTGGTATTGTAGAACGGAGCGGCTCTATTTTTTGTTTGGTTCTGGAGTGAAGTAGAACGGATCGGCTCCATTCTTTGTTTGGTTCAAGAGTGGAACTAGAGTATAATTTCAAATTGTAACACACTATGATCAACATACAACAACTCATTACCATCACAATGTTCTCAACAATGCGGTTACATATGAGCAGCCACATTCAACACAAAATACTCAACATATGAGCAGTCCAATATAGTGTGATTACCAACTACATTGTCAACAATGAGCAGCCACAATCAATGTTCAATATGGCAGCAACCACCATCCCAAAATACAACCACCATGACATGCAAGAATATCCAAAGAGCATTGTTCATGGATACAAATGCATGTCTCAAAATCATCCATACCACAAGAGTCCATGACTACTCAATATAATCATCCAACTAGGTCTACTTAAGTACCTAGGAAGCCTACATATTCTTGTTCATGAAATCGGCCATCTTGTGATCTTGTAAAGCACGGGCACATTCATGAAACCATTTGCAAGATTAGGATCACCAAGCATATGAGAGTAGTACCTAGACTTGTGCTCAAGCTCAAATCCGGGAAGGCTGTCCACCGCTTCAAACAATCCGTTTGGCAAACCTTTACTTGCTGCAGCCTTTTCAATAGCATTAGCTATAGTTTCAGCACCACTTTGAAAGGCTTGAACCAAAGGATCTGCTCCACATTCATCCTTCTTAGCTCTCTTGGATGGTCTACTAGGTCCTCCTTCGTCCCTCTTAGGTGGGCTGCCTTCCTTGTCATTCAAACCATTAGTTGGTGTCCCAATGTTCTCCATTTCTTTTTGGGTATTCAACTCATCTACTCCAAGAGGGTCATTTGAGGTCTTCACAAACCTTCCTGTTGCTGTACTATTACCATATATTGTTGCTAAATTGCCATAGTAAGGTAATGGTTTGTTGATGTACTCATCATCCCCCTTGTTCTTGTCATTCTAGCATGAAACAACCAAGTTAGTACTCACATGACAGCAATAATACAAGCAAAAGAAGGATAAAAACAGCACTAATATATTACCGCAAAGTGGGTTGTGTACTGCTCATGGTCCATTGTAACCATAAATAAATCTTCATCCCAACCGGACCCACTTTCAGCCCTAAGTTGATTAATCCTAACGTACTTCTTCTTCACTGTCTTCAAGTGGTTAGAAATTTGCTCAGCAGTCCTATTAAGTTTGAAATGCTCATTCAAAGCTTTAGCACAAGCATTAGGCCTGCTTTGAGCAATGTGCAAACTTGCATAAAGGCCTCTGTGAGCAACCAAACAATGGTAAGTTACATTGAGTAATGCAGCCTAGGGTAAGGTAAGCAATAATAGGAGTAGCTCTTGGAGCGCTGATGCACAGGCATACATCAGATGCCAACACTTCTCTTTTGGTTAACATAAATTGTTTCAACAAACGCATCAGTAGAACTTTTCTCAAACTAAAACTAATTGATCTTATGCATGAATTTACAGACAACACAATTGATAACGTCGTGGGAATTGGAGTTTTCCTAGTGGTAATATCCATTGCTTGCTTGGTTATCCATATCTGGATCAAAACACAACAACAAAGAGGTCTGCACTAAGCCACTAACATAACAGATAAAAATGTGTGTCATTAATATGTGCTCTCTTATATGTATAATTTCAATATTATTTTTCAGAACAAGCAATATTAAAGTTACAACGAGTGTCTTTGGCAATAAAAGGTGTGATAAACCTATGGAGCATGGAAGGTGGCAACTTGGGATTTTCACAGTACGATTACTCTCATATAAAAGAAGCTACAAATAACTTTTCGGTTGATAATAAACTGGGAGAAGGTGGCTTCGGCCCTGTATACAAGGTATTATGTCCTTACACCACAAATGAAGTCCTTAAGTGAATGAACATTATGTTGATCATACAAATATAATGCCTTCTCTATATTATATTGTAGAGATACAAATACAATCTGCAATGATGCATATTATAATTGATATTTTTTTGACTAAATAAAACAGATATGAATTCCCAGAAGAATAAGTTATTGAAAACAGTAACTTGTTTGTTTTATTTTGATCAATCCCAGGGCCAATTGAGAAGTGGAATTAAAATAGCAGCCAAGAAACTTGAAGCATGTTCTTTACAAGGACTATTGGAATTCCAAAACGAAATCCAGCTTATAGCAAAGCTTCAACACAAAAATCTCGTTAAGCTGCTGGGTTGCTGCACTAAAGGAGATCAAGAAAAGATGCTTATATATGAATACATGGAAAATAAAAGTCTAGATTACTTCATATTTGGCAAGGACCATCTCTTCTACATGTGTAAGTTGCTTACAGTATGTCAACAGTTTTGATAAATTGTACATCTTTTGCAGATAATGTGAAGGGAGCAGATCTAAACTGGTCAAAACGCCTGCACATAATTAATGGGATAGCTCAAGGGCTTCTTTACCTTCACAATTATTCACGGTTATGCGTTGTCCATAGGGATTTGAAAGCAAGTAACATTCTCTTGGATAGTGAAATGAATCCAAAAATATCAGATTTTGGGATGGCCAGAATATTCTGTTCAAACGCGAAAGAATCAAATACTACAAGAATAGTGGGCACACAGTAAGAACATATGGATCTGTGCACTTTGAGTACATTTAAAATTTATAGAGGTGCTTCAAAATTGTAGCATGTCATCAAGTTAACTTAAAAATTTCACTTTTTGTATTATACTGAGTACTGACACTATTTAACTTCCATCCTCAGTGGCTACATACCTCCTGAATATGCTTTTCATGGGGTTTGCTCCATCAAATCAGATGTTTTTAGCTACGGGGTATTGACATTGGAAATTCTAAGCTCAAAGAGGACGGTCCAATTCTATGAGTACAACCAAAAGCTATATAATCTCATCTCATATGTGAGTGTAATTAAACTTAACGAATCCAGAACTTCATCTGCGGATTCCCATTTGCTCATAAATACATACCTCTATCTCACTTGTTTCACAAAAACATGTTACTTTGGCAGGCTTGGCAACTTTGGACGGACGGAAAATCAGATGAGCTGATTTATTCTCCTCCAGGCAATGTACGTGAAGAGATAGAAAGGCACATTCAGGTGGCACTCTTATGTGTTCAAGAAAATGCGGAGCATCGACCTGATATGGAGCGAGTTGTCACAATGCTAAACAGTAAGGATGTGGACTTACCCAAGCCTATGCAGCCAGCTTACTTCCATGTAAATCCTAGTGAGGAAGAAGTTTCATCACGAAGCATTAATATGACTATGAGTATCACGCTGGAAAGGTAGAAGCACATTGTCATTGTTTTTTGAGAAAAATGCTTGTAACTATCTGCATCAAGAGGGAAAAAAAATTGCACCGATATAGTCATGTGAGTAAGTTTGATTGTTATGCATATTCATTAATACAACATATGTTTTTTACATTTTTGCTTGGATACGCAGATTGATTCTTGGGCTCAACCTGAATCTTCGAAATTTTAACCTCATGTCTTTAACAACAAAATAGGTCATTCTGATCCTAAAACTCATTCATTTTAAAAACCACAGTACCAGCAGTTGCAACAGTTTCAGATAAAAACAGCAGCAACACCACTCTGATCTTGAGTTGCTTTATTCCAAGAGTAAACTTCACAACGGGTAGTATATCCACTTGAATGAATCAGACAAAATTCATGAGCACGAACTGCAATTGGGATTTGGGGAGCACATAAAGAGGGTACAGTAACCGCTACCGTAGTGCGTTATCAACTCATAGCATCAGCAGACGGCACTCCCCACGTGGTTATTTCTTCTGAATGCCTGGCTCGAATCGAAAGCAAAAAGCGAAAAGAGGGGATTCGTAAGGCCGAACCTCGGTTCAATTGGCGCAATGTCTGTGCCAGCACCTGCGCGAAGCTGTACCCGGAGAATGTCGCGGTGGTAGTCCGCGGCCGTACCCGTCGCAGGCATGGCGCGTCCCTGGCGGGCGGCGCAAGGGTGCTCTCCGTCACTGTTCGTCACCACTACCCAGTTCCATTCCACTTCGACCCCGTTGTCGCCACTCGGCAGTCCCGCTCAGGCATGCCTGGGCCGTGGGCTTAATCTGAGTTCAACCAAACGGGCCCAGCATGTTGTCTTGCGGGCCTTGATTGGGCCGAATCACACAGAATGTATCTGTAGGACTGTAGGAGTATAGTAATATTTTTTTAGGGCCCGTATAATACCCTTCCTCTAATCTCATCGATATTCCTAAAACTAGCATGTAGCCGTGCTAACGATACGATCCCGTGGAAAAAAAAAGAAAGAAGGGGTCAACAGCGGCGCGAGTGAGAGGGAGGGGCGACGAGAACGTGGGGGAGGCTAAGGCGGCAGGGTCATAGCCTCGTAGGGGAGGGGGATGATGGACGAGGAATAATTCAAATAATATTGTCCATTGGATTTTAATAAGAAAGAGAGGTTATCCAGTGTTTTGATGATGTGTTAAGTTTAAGGTACAATTTATTTAGTGAATTTAGTGGAGGTCATGAGTGTGTGGGTGATTTTTTATAATCAAGAGGTGGAGAGAATCCCCACCTAAATTTCATTTATTCTGGCATGACTAAGTCACGCCTCAACGACCTCTTGTTTAAAGGAAACGAGGCAAACTCTTACATAATGTTGTGGCAGACCACAGATTACAAACAGCTGCTAGCACAATATAACAAGTACTTTAGTAACATGGAGAAAATAAAAAAGCAAAACACAACACGACGCATATTAAAACGATCGAAACGACGATTGTCGTACGACGATTAGCAACCTCCACTAAGAGCAACATACTTGTGCATCTAGACCCCCCTCGTAGCTACGCGTGTCTCGCTGCCTTGTGGCCATCTGCCATGCAAACACGGACGAGGACTAAAGGAGGCACGAGGCAGGCTGACCACAACATATCGCAAACGACGATCTCTCTTCGAGTAAGCAGAATCACTCGACAACGCATCAGGGCTCCGCTTGCCACCATCCAACATCGCGTGAGGGGAAATCCTCATGGGAGAATGGCGATAGAGACGGATATTCACCGACCCGGCATAAGATTTATGTGCTCCTGTTAACAAGGAGAGCGCTGGCAGAGCAGAGGCGCTAAAGGGAGGCACGTATCGCACCACGACAGAGGTCGAAACGTCAGTGTCAAGCACAACGTCACAAGAGACCTGCAAAAATATGATGACGACAAAGTTTAAATTAAAAACAAAGTGGGGGTGATTTTGGTTGGTGGATTTTGCAATGTTTAAACTGATAGATTATACAGTATGTATAGAAGTATAGATTAGTTTTCTTAAGCTATACATATTCACAACGCATGGTTAAATTAAAAATAATCATGACACTAGTATTAAGTGAAGTTATAATAGTTCGTCAAGTCCCTCACTCCTTTGCAACTTCAGTTGCAACGCGCATCGAAAGTTGAAACGCTTGATTCAAAAACGACCAACACTACTGACCGCAAACCAGCGCAGTCGCTCCCAACGGGATAGAAACCACAAACCAGCGCAAGACATCGGATCGGGGATCCACAAGACTGCCTGGTAGGTTGTTAGGTGCATGCACCTGTTGCTGCTCGATGCGGCGGAACTGCATGTTGCTGCTCGTTGCTGGTACTTCCATTTACCACTGGTTCACCACTCGCACTGTTACCTTGTGCGACCGGGAGACCTGTTCGTAGGGATCTTTCACCGCATAGGTTCCATAAGATAAGTCATTCTTCGGAATTACCTCTCATATGAGAGTTGCAAGCCAATAATGACATACCTTTCAGGCTTGTTTGAGAGCAACAATATCTAAGGGGATTAGAGAGACTAAGGATATGTTTGGTTGACTGGCCCAACTCACGACCAGGCCCGTTTCATACAGTATGGATATGTTTGGTTGCCTGGCCCAGTCCGGGAGCCTGGCTGAGGCGAGCCCAAAATAATTTTGTGGCCTGGCTGAAAGGAAACGCGAGCTTGTTGGTTCCCTGACCGGCCTGGCCCGACTTCAGTCGCCACAACGACGCTAGGGTTTCACTCGCAGCCGCCGACGCCAAAAGCCCGCTCTTCTGCCCCAAGCCGCGACGCCCCGCGACGCCGCTGCGGTGCCACCAGAGCGGTGGCTTCTCCGACGCCGGTACGGAACTGCTCGACCTCCTCCTCTTGAAGGTGCTTGGTTCCTTCTGCCGCTGGACTTGTGTTTTTTTAGTACATGGCGCTGATGTTTCCCTGTCGGAACGCTCTTTCCAGGGCGACGAGAGCGGCCTGTCGTCGGCGTCCCCGCAGCCGCCGCTGTTCTACGGCTCGCCGCCGCGGCGAGCGTCAAATCCGGTGGTCCACGACAGCAGGTTCGGCGCGGACTGCCCGCCCGTGCCCGTGCCGGGGCTGTCCGTGCACCGGCCTAGCCCGCGGCCGTCGTCGGCGGCGCCGTCCATGTCGCCGCGCGGGTGCGCCCGCGCGCGGTTCGCGTTCCAGCCCGCGAATAGTTAGGTGGTATGTCCTAGTTCGTCAATTAATGATGCTTTCTTTTTTGGTTTTTGATGGGGAATTGTTTTTTTCTTTGTTGTCCGTCCGTCCATGCAACCAAGAAATTTCATGGAGAATCTGTACAAAAGAGTGGCTAGCTACTACACGAGAGTCCGTTCTGAGAGAAGCAACACGAGGTCAGTCAGTGGATGAGCTTAGAGAGAGACATTCACACGCTGAGAGGGTTGATAATTTGTGATATTTTCCTCCTTTTTTTCTTCTTCCTGATTTTGTATATTGTATATCCTGCTGGATTAACAAATACTAGCAACCACTTATAGTCAGTCAACATAGGCCATCTACTGCTAGTACCTCTTTTCTTCTCATGAGTTGTAGCAGTTTCTGTTTAATTCATATGATTGTAATTACAATCATATTTTAAGTTACTACTATAATTTCTGTTTAATTACAATCATAGTTTCTATTTAATTAAAATTCATATGATTGTAATTACAATCATAGTTTCTGTTTTTGTTATCCATATTTTAAGTTGCTACTATAGTTCATATGATTGTAATTCAAATGATTGTAATTAGTTCAATTCAATGAGAAAAAATACTAGCAGGAGGATCTGTTTAATTCAGATTATTGTAAATCATATTTATGGGTCAAAATCATATTTTTAGTTTAAATCTGTTGTAATTTGTTTAATGGCGCTTAAAATTTTGAAATTTGGCGGGAGCTTCATTTTACACAACAAAATTGGCGGCAACCCAATTGGGCCAAGCTACAGAAATGAGAACCAAACAACGTATCATATGGGCCTGGTTCATTTTGACCAAGCAACCAAACATTATTTGTTAGCTCTGTACATGCGGGCTCTTTTGAGCCTGGTCCTCTCACTGAGTCAGACTCAGGCTAGGCCAGGTAATCAAACACATCCTAAAATCTTCTTACTATTCAAAATTGAATAGAAGGAAAATTTAGCATCCTTGCTAGCCCACACGTACTTCTATTGAATTGGCGCAAGATAGGCTCTACAAGTAATAGCGATCGAGCACCGCCGAGATTATTCAGACACAACTCCAAGCCTTTACATCTCTACTCCTATAAGTATAAGACGTCAAGTTTTACGATCTCACCGTCGTCGTGTGTTGTCAAGTAACATGGGCCATTATCTCCTAGATGAGCCGTGAGAAAACACTCAAACCTAATACAACACGAAGTCGCATGCAACACAGTGCTCTCATATACCTCCTCGCTAGCTGAAGAAGGACGAGCAGTCGAGCGAGCTATAAAAAAGGTAGGTCTTCTTTTGAACTCATATCTTTCTCGGTCTTTTGTCTAAGATAAAGTACAATATCTACAATTTAATATTTGGTATATGGATCATATGTCCACTTTAATTTTAAGTTTATTTTTATGGGTAGGATCCACATTAATTTTTAAATTATTTTTTATGGGGAGGGTCCATCATATTGGCTTACACTAAGCCCTCGTGTGTCGTATAGTCGTTGCACTATGCCATCAAATAAGATTTGTGAGCCGTCGCATGCATAGGCATATTATACTAGTGGCATGTAACAACACTATCAAGATTAGAAGGTGTGGCCCTTTCCTATTATATATAATCTTCTATCTTCAACACTCCTCTCAATCTAGACGGTATGAAATTAAGTTCATATATATTGCTACAAAACTTGTCAAAAGGTGGACCAGTCAAAGACTTAGTAATAGTATCGACCACTAGATCTCTAGAGAATATGATCTACACTTCTAGTTGGTGAGATGTCACTTGTTCATGAACAAAGTGATAGTCAAGTTCTACATGTTTGGTGCGACAATAAAATGCGGATTCGTTGTGAGGTAGGTAGCTCTAATATTGTCACACAAGAGAGTCGAAGGATGTGGTTATGGTATGCCAAGTTTCTGAAGCAATACTTGCACCCAAATAAGTTTATAGTAGCATTAGTTATGTTCGTATATTTAGCATTTTGTATTGGAACGTGAGACAGTTGGGTCTTTTCTGGAACTACAAGAAAAGATATTACCATTGAAGAAGACAATGTAAGTGTGTAACCATGAATGCTACATCGATCGATCGTGTTACCAGTCCAATCTGCATCAGAAAAACACTCAGTACTAAGGAACCAGACTTCATGATGAAATTCCCTAGATCAGAGGTGAAATGAAGATACAACAATATGCGCTTCACCGCAACCTAGTGAGAGGTAGTTGGTGCTACCAAATTGATTAACAAAAAAGAATATATCAGGACATATGAACGATAACTACTGGAGAACGCCAACCACATTGTGATAATGTGTAGCATCCTCCGTCGAGAGGTGTACCATAGTATAGAAAGAGCTTGTCGGGGGGGACATCAGGGTAGTGATGCCTTTAAAATTGTCCATGTTGGTGCACAACAGAAGGCCTTGATGTATTTGAGTTGTGTGAGGATCAGTCTGATAGATGTATGATGAACTTCAATACCTAGAAAATAACTGAATCGGCCAAGATCCTTCACCACAAGCTCAACTTGAAGTTGTTGGAGGAGGTGGTCAGTAGCCGAAGATGAGGATAAAATGTGTGTATGCGCACGCGTGTGTGTGACTACCAGGTTCATTAAAAATAGAGAGCCTTGGACACATGAAATTTCAATTGAAGCAAGGTGCCACTCAACTGAGAAAACCAAGTCTGCATCGCTTGTTTAACCATATAAAGATTTATCAAGCTTGCATATATAATTGGGATGAATGGAGTCTTCATTACTCGGTGGTTGCTTCATATAAATGTCTTCATCAAGAAATTCATGTTGGTGGTTGCTTCATTTTAAATGTCAATCTATCAAAGTGACCATCCCCGAGAAGCCATCAAGGATAATAAAAGGCATATGGTGGACAGCTTCACAACTGGACTAAAGGTGACATCTTAATTAATCCATATTGTTGCTTAAAACCTGCGATAAACGAGCCTTGCAGCAATCAATGGATCATTATGACTTGTGTTTGAGTTTGAAAATCCATTTGGACTCATTGATATTTAGACCAACACGAGGGAGAAGATGGCATGTCTTGTTTTTAATGAGGGCATCAAATTCTTCGTGCATTGCATAATGCTTCATAGTAGCGACATGTGATGATGGATCTTCAACGGAAGTCAAAGCAACAGAATATGTCACCATACCGTTAGTATGTTGTTTTAGCTTTCATATATTATATTTCAGTCATATACGGTATGGTTGTCCTGCAGTATTAGTAGGAGCAATGATTAGATCATTGGGCCAACACACACAATCAAATATGTGTAGCATAGAATAATTAGGCGATGTGTTAAATAATCATTCTAGAGGATACAAATTATATATGATATATGTAGGGAGATGATTTATGAGATGTGTGGATGTGATGATGGCTTCATCCCAAAATTGGAGTGGCATGCCAGTGTGAGCTAGGTGAGCGAGACCTGTTTCAACAATATGATGGTGTTTGCATTCAATCGAACCATTTTTTTGATGGTATGGACAAACAACATTTGATGAGTGATGCCCATTTTAGTGAAGAATTGGTGATGCAATTTTTTATATTCCCCAACCCCAATCAGATAGCACATATTAAAATTTAAGAAAATGTGTGGACAGTCCTATCATTCATGAGACAAACACACGTAAATTTGCTAAAATCATCAATGAAATTGATATAATATTTGGAACCATCAACATAAAAATGGGGGTAGGATCCCAAACATTAGAATAAATAAGTTTGAGTGGTGTTATAGATCTATATATAAATTTGGTAGGGTAATTCATGACTCTTTGTTATTTGAGATAGGGAAGATTATGAATATGTAAAAGGGGTCGAACTACTTGAGGAGATGGATGGCTGAATTGAGTATGCCATTATTCAGGATGCACAGAATAACCCACAAGCACTAGCCTAATGAACTCAATATTGGATGGCTTAAGGGGATAAAGGTCAGCTTCACATTTTCCGACCACGAGAAAATTTTATGTCACCTGATCCTTAATGTGCTAATACCAAGGATAATTTATGAACTAAAAGAAGGTGTTTAGAAATTTTAGAAACATAAACATTGTTAAGGGCAAAATGGTGTGTATTAGTATTGATAGAACACGAACCAATGTGATTAATTTGCAAACCTGCTCCATTGCCCACTTGCACCATGTCACCGCTATGATTTTGATCCAGCACAAATAAGCGATCAAGGTTGTTCGTTATGTGATCCATGTCACCGATATTGGTGTACCATATAGGGTTCACCTTGTAGGAGCACGTAGATGCACTACTAGAAAGTTAGTCTATTGCCACAGATCATACTACAACAACACAAATTTTATTGCAATAGCTATGTGTTATTGCCACAACTTTCAAACATGGTTGTGATATGTATATTTTATTACCATGAAAATTTTATGTTGCAATAATTATTAGTTTTATCACAAAAGGTAGGTGTTATGGCCACAATTTACAAAACGGTTGCAATATGTTAATTAATATTGCCATAAGTTTTATGTGGTTGCGATACTATTGAATTTCATTGCAAAAATATGGTGCTTCTTGCCAAAAAAATGGTTACAATATAGATACCTATATTGACACAAATATATTTTGCTGCTACGACCCTACTGTTCGTTGCAAAATCTTTGTGTATATTTGAAAGTCGCCTAGAGGGGAGGGGGGGGGGGGGGTGGATAGGCGAAACCTGAAAATTAAAACTTTTCCCCCCAACTAGATCCCTTGATTAGTGGTTAGAACAAGATGAACAAATATCGGAGTATAAAAGGCTAAGTCCTTTGCTTGTAAAGAAGGTTGCTTTGAAATAATGCGGAAGTAATAATCAATACAACTACTAGATATATGGATAGTCAAGCAAGAGGGCTTAGATGAAAAGAGCAATAACTCAAGTTCTTTCTTGCGGAGTGTTGCTTCACTAAATGAGAATTTAACTTGAAGCAACACCAAGTGATATGAGCAAAGAATAGTGCAAGAGAACTTAGAGTAAGGGAAAGCAAACAAATCACAAGCAAAAACACAATGAACACGGGTGATTTGTTTTACCAAGGTTCGGCCCTCGAAGGCCTAGTCCCCGTTGAGGAGTCCACTTAAGGACGAGTCTTTTTCAACCCTTTCCCTCTCTCCACCGATCACACAAGGATCGGTGAGCTCTTCTTCTTCTCAAGGATCACTCTCGATCCCACAAGGACCACCACACTCTTTGGTGTCTCTTGCTAGCTTTTACAAGCCTCCAACACTTTGGAGGAAGTTCGAATGGGAGTCAAAACTCCACGCGCAAATGAACACAAAGATGAAGCACACACTATCTCTCAATGTATCTCACAAGGCACTAGGGCTAAACTCAATGAGTAGCTCTCAATTACTCGCTCTCTCTTTTGTGGCACTTGTGTTGGTTGTAGTGGGCTAGATCTTGTGTATAGGATGTATCAATGAATATATGTGGTTGGGAGGGCTTGAGTATGTCAACTAGATGACTTGGAATGTTGCTTGGACTCCACCCCCTTGAAGTGGCCGGTTGGGGTGATATTTATAGCCAACAACCCAAATGTAGCCGTTGGTGAAGGCTGCTGGCGATAGGCGCACCGGACAGTCCGGTGCACACCGGACATGTCCGGTGCACACCGGACATGTCCGGTGCTCCAGCCACGTCACCAGGCCGTTGGGATCCGACCGTTGGAGCTTCTGTCTTCTGGGCCCGCCTGGATGTCCGGTGCACACCGGACATGTACTGCACAATGTCCGGTGTGCCAGCGCGCGCGTGCCTGACTTCTGCGCGCTTCTGGCGCGCATTAAATGCGCCTGCAGGTGACCGTTGGCGCGAAGTAGCCGTTGCTCTGCTGGTTCACCGGACAGTCCGGTGTACACCGGACAGTCCAGTGAATTATAGCGGAGCAGCCGTTCCGATTTCCCGAGGCTGCCAAGTTCCAGAGTCGCGTCCCTTTGGAGCACCGGACACTGTCCAGTGTACACCGGACAGTCCGGTGAATTATAGCGCGAGTGCTTCTGGAAATTCCCGAAGGCGACGAGTTCGAGTTGGAGTCCTCTGGTGCACCGGACACTGTCCGGTGTACACCGGACAGTCCGGTGCCGTCCGGTGCCCCAGACCAGAGGTGCCTTCGGTTGTCCCTTTGCTCCTTTGTTGATCCCAATACTTGATCTTTTTATTGGCTAAGAGTGAACCTTTTACACCTGTATAACTTATACACTAGAGCAAACTAGTTAGTCCAATTATTTGTGTTGGGCAATTCAACCACCAAAATTATTTAGGAACTAGGTGTAAGCCTAATTCCCTTTCAATCTCCCCCTTTTTGGTGATTGATGCCAACACAAATCAAAGCAAAATAGAGAAGTGCATAATCGAACTAGTTTGCATAATCTAAGTGCAAAGGTTGCTTGGAATTGAGCCAATATAAATACTTACAAGATATGCATGGATCGTTTCTTTCATTCTTAATATTTTGGACCACGCTTGCACCACATGTTTTGTTTTTGCAAAATCTTGTGTAAATCCTTTTCAAAGTTCGTTTGCAAATAGTCAAAGGTAAATGAATAAGATTTTGCAAAGCATTTTCAAGATTTGAAATTTTCTCCCCCTGTTTCAAATGCTTTTCCTTTGACTAAACAAAACTCCACCTACATGAGATCCTCCTCTTAGTGTTCAAGAGGGTTTTGATATATCATTTTGAAATACTACTTTCTCCCCCTTTTGAACACAATAAGATACTAATTTGAAATTTACGAAAATCTCCAATTTTAAAATTAGGTGGTAGTGCGGTCCTTTTGCTTTGGGCTCTTGCTTTCTCCCCCTTTGGCATGAATCGCCAAAAACGGAATCATTAGAGCCCTTCTTACTTTCTCTCCCTCTTTGGCAAACAATATATGAGTGAAGATTATACCAAAATGGAGAGATGGCGGAATACCGGCAAAGAGTGGATAATACCGATGGAGTTGAGTGGAAGCGTCGTCTTTGCCAAAAACTCCATTTCCCTTTCAATTCTATGACTAAGTATGAGAGTATACTTGAAAACACATTAGTCATAGACACAAAAGAGATATGATCATAAGATATATCAATTAAGCATAATCATAGTTCTATATAACATAGATTGCTCCCCCTAAATATGTGCATGGAGATGAATACATAATTTTGGCCTTAAATGCCTAATTGCACATAATTAGGTTAACATATCTACATCACATAGAATGTGAAGTGCATTGTGTCATAGTATAGGTGTGGTGCTCATGACAGTTTATGCACTTATGAAAGCATGTTATGAATATTTTCATGGCATATTTTAAGCATTTACCCTTAAGGATTTCAAAGAGACTTAAGGACCATCCACCTTTGGAACAAAGACAGCTTATCCTCGTTACAAGGTCAAGCTTTAAGCTCTTTGACAATAAAATTACTTCATCTAGTTATAACAAAAATGCACTAATGCAAGAGTGAAATTTATTAGAAGTTATACTAGTTACGAAGCAGGGTTAATGCATGAACACGCTTTCTCTTCCTTTTATACAAGATATGCAAGGAATGTAGGAAGATTTTGGTACATGTATGAATAAGATTGAATAGTTTTACCCTTTAGTACCTTCACATAGAGATGCTCTCTTCATTGTGCTTTGTCCTTAGTCTTAGTCGCTTAAGACCTATACTCAAGGCAATGTATGAGAATATTTTGCACAAGAGAGAGTTCTACAACTTGTGATCCTTTTCTAAGTCATGTTATTATATATCAAGAGGATCACAAATTGCATAATATATCATGAATTCTCCTTTTAACTTAGTGCATATCAAGATAGATGTCGATTGAAATTACCAATTGAAATTAAATTGAAATTTCATGAAGCACTAAGAAGCATAAGTGATAATTGAAGTTATTCAATGATCAAACAACAGATGCGATCAAAAGAACAACATAGGCATTAGATTTTTCAGACATGCTCATAAAAAGGAGAATCCGATAAATATGCTACTTTAACATTGAAAGCTACAATCCTTGATAAAGGTGACATTATTTTACCAAGATGGATTGAAATGTAGTAGCATGTTTCATGATAAACCTTCTTCTCATCCAAGAGACTATATGAAATTACTAAGATAAAGCGATAGCCTCAACAAAATCAAGATATAAGAATAGACTCCCCCTAAAGGTATGCACCAAGTACTTGAAAGAATTGATTTAGTGCATTCACTTTTAAGGACACATAGGGAGACGCATTAAGTATCTTGATAAGGGCTTATAAGATTTGCAATAAACAATTTAAGCCTTGCAATCTTATAATGAAAAAGATAAAGGGTGCTTACAACCACACTATTGATTGTTGTGAAGACCTTATTGTCCAAATAGGTGTTGATGTCCTTGATGTTCTTCCTTTTTTATTTTAGTGACCTCCCTTTGTAGTTGTCTCTTTTTCCTTCCAAACTTGTTGAAAATACTCAAGAGAGATGTTAATACCGCAAGGGAGTATATGATGAATGATGATTTCTTTTAGATAGCTAATTATACACAATTCATCATCCACAAGTCACACAGTCATGAAGAAAAGTCCTTATTATTAGTGCACATCATTAGAAAAGAGGAATATGCACCTTTAAACATTTTGACCAAACATAGGAAGTTCACTTCTTCAAATTGAATTTTAACATCATAGCATATCAATATGAAAACAAATATAGCAAAGGCATGAAATAGATTCTAATGGATAAGTGCATTAATGAGAATGAGATTGAATGCACATCTTAGCCAATTTAAGTTTAATAAAGAATCTATTTCTTCACAAAGATATAATTAGAGTGAACAATCATCGAGGGGAACTATATTTGATTGAGAAGATGAGTTCCCATACCTTTGCTTTTACCTTCCTTCTTATGGGTGAAGAGCAACCCTTTGAGGCTTGAGGCTTTAAACTTGCACTCACTCTCTTGTTGATTTTCATAAGTAAGCTCAAGCGAAAGGTTAATGGCAATACAAGCACTAGTTTTCCTTTTTTTGTAATCATTTTGATAAGGAATGAAAAACTAGATTACTAAAAGCATGGAAACTTCATAGCATGAACTAGATTATCCATAGAAGATGTTATGCCAATTTTAACTCATAAAACAAGCATAACCAATCCTTTAAGATCATGGGAATAAATCTAATTCATGATATGGAAAGCGATAAATGTAGAAGAACCATATCCAATTTAAGCAAAAAGACATACAACATAAATTATTGGATTGATTTTTCTTGTTATGATGGATTACGCATTTTCATAGAGAAACTTATTCTCTAAATGTGAGACTACTTGGGTTACTTAGATAAAAACATTGGTCTCACTATTCTAGACATAAAGAAAGATTCCCCTTTTTATAAGTGTCCTTAGGATTTGAATTCCTTACATGACACTTTATTCTTTTAAGAACATGGAATCTTTTTCTATATCTAGATCATGGCAACAAAGGATAATTAGTGTAAACCATGCCATGGGAAAAAGCAACAATTTTAAAGCATGTAGATTGTCATAATATAGAAATGAAGAATATGCAATCTACCATATGAGAGGAATATCTTCAAGGAATGATGACATAATTTTAAGAACATTTTAAGTGCTTTCTTTTCTATGTAACTACACAAGACACATAAGAAATGATATTCTAGAATACTTGCACTTTAAAAGCATAAATGTTACCATCCTTTGACTTTCCTCCAAGTTGTAGGCCTTGTCGTTTCGGCATAGGTTGATTCTTTATTACCTACAACATCAACACTTTCCTCGAGATGATATGAGTTTAAGATATAACAATTCACAATAACCTTGGGTCAATCTTGGATATAGATCATTAAAGATTGATAGCTTGAGTTAATAAAAAATTGAATTGACTCGCTTAAGCATCCCAAAGCTTCATACCATCTCTTCCTCCTACAAAGCTTGTCAAGCACATTTTGGTACCCATCGCTTGATGGGTCCATCACGGTTAGTCAACAAAGATCTAGGAACCCAAAAGTCCTTTGTGTTAGCACTAGGTAGGCTCATTACCTTTCTAGCACAAGTTGCAATTTTGGGTTGCCTAGTTACATGAAAATTAATTGACAAGTTAGGAGTGGGATTGTTACCAATGGGACAATCCTTGCATTGATGTCCCTTCTTTCGGCATGTGTAGCATATGCGTTTTTGAAGTCTTGAAGATTTCTTCTTTCCTTGTTTGTTGCTTGCTACATGGTTAGTAAAAGCTTTCTTTTCTAACCCTATGCCTCTTTGTTTTAAATGGGGACAAGATTTAATAAAGTGTCCCTTCTTTGAACATTTAAAACAAAGTCTATCATCCTTGTTAATAATCAAGCCATTTTTAATGTAGGGACACGACCTAATCAAGTGTCCCTCTTCAAAACATTCACTGCACTTCTTATTTTTCTTAGTGTGAAGTGTGGCTTGATCATTACCTTGGATGTTACCTTGTATGGAGGCATGGTTGAGGCTTTTGGAAGAGGTATTGATTTTCTTCTTTTGTTTCCTCCTCTTGGCAATCCTCAAGTCCTTGACATTTTCTTCAAGGGATTTTGTGCATGCCTCGATTGTTCCCGTCTCAAGCTTCTTCACCATGTGATCACGGTTATCTTGAGAAGGTTGAGGAATGCCTTTCCCTTTAAGTTGTGTCAAGCTCATCTTTAGCCTCTCATTTTCTTCTTTGAGCTTTTGATATGTATCATCATTTGTTCCTGCAAATTCTAGCTCAAAGGAGGGTTTGCTTGTCGACGAACAACAAGTATTAGCACATGATAATATAGTGTCAACTTGAATACATGTGCATGAGTGAGGTTGTTGAGATTTTAAGTTTTCTATCACAACCTCATAAACGATATCTAATACGATATGATCATTCATAAGATTTTCATGGGAGCATAAGAGCATATCATATTTTTCTTGAAAAGCTAGATTTTCAATTTTTAGCTTTTCTACTTGGTCCTTAAGCAAGGTATTCCTATTTACTAATTGAGCGATACAATGTAAAGCGTTATCTTGCTCAATTGAAATAGTTTCATACCTTTGGACCAAATCAACATGAGAGCATTTTAGCTCCTCATGTTCTTTAGTCAACTCGTCAAAGCATTGCATTTTTATGGAGAGAACATCTTCTATCCTTTGACGAGCTTCGCTTTGCTCTCTCGCTCTTTCTAGAAGTTTAAGCATGACCTCCTTATCTTCTTGGTTTAGGTGAGCGTAGAGTTGCAAGAGGCTTCTTTCTTCCTCCTTATCCTCATTTGTGCATTCCCTATCATTTTCATTAGCCACACAACATATGTGGGAATCAAAATGGGAAGACAAACCTTTTGGAGAGGTGGATTCTTCGTTTGGTCTCCATCGTTCATTTTCTTCTTCTTCCTTGCAAGAGTTAGTATCACAAATACCAAAGGAAGTATAAGCACAAAATGGACTATCATAATAGGACTCATCAAATTTGCTTCTAATTCTAGTCCAAATATCATGCGCATCATGGATTGATTCGTCATAATTTGATATGAAGGCACGATAATCTTCTTTACTAAGAGAATTAGTTAAGATGTCAAAAGCTAGATAGTTTAAGCGATAACATCTTTGATCCTCCTCGGAATTAATTTTTCCATTAAAATTAGAGGGAAAAATACTCTTGTCTATAATTTGTTCTAATCGTGGATCTATAGTTCTAAAAGCATTTATCACACTAGAGGACCATGAGTCATAATTAGAATAGTCATCAAATAATACTTCAAGAGTTACCTCCTTTTGAGTTGCGTTCGATAGAGGAGTCTTCTTGTTCTTTTGGGATCTTCTACGAGCCATCACTTCGAGTTGTTAGACTCAAGATGAAGTGCCTAGCTCCGATACCAATTGAAAGTCGCCTAGAGGGGGGTGGATAGGCAAAACCTGAAAATTAAAACTTTTTCCCCCAACTAGATCCCTTGATTAGTGGTTAGAACAAGATGAACAAATATCGGAGTATAAAAGGCTAAGTCCTTTGCTTGTAAAGAAGGTTGCTTTGAAATAATGCGGAAGTAATAATCAATACAACTACTAGATATATGGATAGTCAAGCAAGAGGGCTTAGATGAAAAGAGCAATAACTCAAGTTCTTTCTTGCGGAGTGTTGCTTCACTAAATGAGAATTTAACTTGAAGCAACACCAAGTGATATGAGCAAAGAATAGTGCAAGAGAACTTAGAGTAAGGGAAAGCAAACAAATCACAAGCAAAAACACAATGAACACGAGTGATTTGTTTTACCGAGGTTCGGCCCTCGAAGGCCTAGTCCCCGTTGAGGAGTCCACTTAAGGACGGGTCTTTTTCAACCATTTCCCTCTCTCCACCGATCACACAAGGATCGGTGAGCTCTTCTTCTTCTCAAGGATCACTCTCGATCCCACAAGGACCACCACACTCTTTGGTGTCTCTTGCTAGCTTTTACAAGCCTCCAACACTTTGGAGGAAGTTCGAATGGGAGTCAAAACTCCACGCGCAAATGAACACAAAGATGAAGCACACACTATCTCTCAATGTATCTCACAAGGCACTAGGGCTAAACTCAATGAGTAGCTCTCAATTACTCGCTCTCTCTTTTGTGGCACTTGTGTTGGTTGTAGTGGGCTAGATCTTGTGTATAGGATGTATCAATGAATATATGTGGTTGGGAGGGCTTGAGTATGTCAACTAGATGACTTGGAATGTTGCTTGGACTCCACCCCCTTGAAGTGGCCGGTTGGGGTGATATTTATAGCCAACAACCCAAATGTAGCCGTTGGTGAAGGCTGCTGGCGATAGGCGCACCGGACAGTCCGGTGCACACCGGACATGTCCGGTGCTCCAGCCACGTCACCAGGCCGTTGGGATCCGACCGTTGGAGCTTCTGTCTTCTGGGCCCGCCTGGATGTCCGGTGCACACCGGACATGTACTGCACAATGTCCGATGTGCCAGCGCGCGCGTGCCTGACTTCTGCGCGCTTCTGGCGTGCATTAAATGCGCCTGTAGGTGACCGTTGGCGCGAAGTAGCCGTTGCTCTGCTGGTTCACCGGACAGTCCGGTGTACACCGGACAGTCCAGTGAATTATAGCGGAGCAGCCGTTCCGATTTCCCGAGGCTGCCAAGTTCCAGAGTCGCGTCCCTTTGGAGCACCGAACACTGTCCAGTGTACACCGGACAGTCCGGTGAATTATAGCGCGAGTGCTTCTGGAAATTCCCGAAGGCGACGAGTTCGAGTTGGAGTCCTCTGGTGCACCGGACACTGTCCGGTGTACACCGGACAGTCCGGTGCCGTCCGGTGCCCCAGACCAGAGGTGCCTTCGGTTGTCCCTTTGCTCCTTTGTTGATCCCAATACTTGATCTTTTTATTGACTAAGAGTGAATCTTTTACACCTGTATAACTTATACACTAGAGCAAACTAGTTAGTCCAATTATTTGTGTTGGGCAATTCAACCACCAAAATTATTTAGGAACTAGGTGTAAGCCTAATTCCCTTTCAATATTGCAACGAATATATGAATAATAGTGATATATACCAATTTTGTTGCAAAAGTTGTAATGTCACTCTCTGAAATAAGCATCTTAATATAATTAGTTATTTTATTTACAAGACAAATGTAGTAGTCTAGTGATACGATAGTTCATTATAAAAATGATATGCCTTGAGTTCAATTCCTAGATTTGACCATTTTATCATTTGCCACTATGTTTTTCTGCAACTGTTGGCAATGAAAGTGGTTATGCCACATGTTAGAACTTGCCACGATTTATGACTTTTTGCAATGATTTTTGCCCATTGCAAGGAGTGATTTCTGCTTGGTTATGTTGAGCCATTGCCATGCCTTTGGGAATTAACTTTGTTCAAATGATTGTGTTTTGTTTTTTGTCTAGAATTTCGTCATTTGAGTGAGTTATTCCTTCCTTCTCTACTAATCTTTTGTTTGTACGGTGGTGTTGATAATGCACTCATCAAAGGAGAGATTATGAACACAAGGTTGAGATATGCCATTGTGGTTCGGTTTTGTGATGAGTGATTATCAATAAAGTAGTGTCTTGGGTTGAGGCATGTGGATTTACTAGGATGTGAGTGTGTGTGCAACATGTCTCTTGGCTTTTGATGTGTAGGTGTCTAGAGGTAGTGGTCGATGGAGAAGGTGAAGGTCATGTGGGTTCCTGTCGATGGACTGAGAGTGATGAAGGACGAGCGTTGGGTCTTAACTGAGGGACTGGAGAAGCCAAATGACCAGCTGCAGTGAGGACATGACAGAGCGGATCATGTTGTCACTACGGGTTGCCATGAAGGTTTTTCTAGCAAACACATTTCTAGCCAATTTGAACGCTTCACTGTATTATTCGATCATCACTTGAACAACTTGACAAATTTGAATGCTTTACCGTGTAGCATTGAGAGGCAAACCAGAAGTGTCTGAGCGCAAAGAATTCTAGAATTAAGATTCGAGCCTAAAACCATGGCTTTAACACCACTATTAGTTGTCTTAGACTTTAGCTGATAACTTTAACCACTAGAAATGTAGACACAGAGGGAGCAACAACACGTCAACACCTTCGGGCTCGAGAGTAGATGCTACAAATTCGAAGTCCCATGAATTGGGTGAAATGAACACGATATCGGCAGTCTTCCATTCACTAACCGCTGCAAAGTGCGCGTACTTTGTTACGATTTTCATATATGTTTGAGTATACACAACAGCACTGTGCACCATTAAGTTTATTTTCAGCGGTCAGGGGTTGATCGCCGAAAATAAGCTGCTATTTTCGACGGCTGACAGTGGCCGCCGAAAACAAGGTTATTTTCGGCGGCCAACCCTGTCCGCCGAAAATTAAGCTTTTAAAACGGCCGACCGAATCCTTCTTTCTCTGTTTCTCGCTTCTTCTCTGTCCCACGCGACCGGCCGCCGCCCGCCGCAGCTCCCCGCGCCGCCGCTTCCCGGGCCGCCGGAAATTAAGCTTTTAAAACGGCCGACCAAATCCTTCTTTCTTTGTTTCTCGCTTCTTCACTGTCCCACGCGACCGACCGCCGCCCGCCCCCACGCCGCCCAGCGCCGCCCGCCCCAACCCACCGCCGCCAGCGCCGCCCCGAGCCGCCACCGTCGTCCACCACCGTCCTCAGCTTCAGTCGACCGGCCGCGGCCAAGCCCTCCTCCTGCAACCACTCCGCCGTCGCCGCCAAGCTCTTCCTCATCCAAAGGTATTTTTTGCGTATTTTATTCCATATTTTCGGCGGCCGCCACATCCACATCAGGTGCTTCAATTTAGTTAAGACTTGTCGTTTGTATTAACCTTTTAAATCTTGACTAAACTTGATTTTGTAGGGACCCGGGGTAATGGGCCACAATACGCCACCACCGATGATACCATCACTATAAGGAGCTTATGCAGGGGAGGGAGCTACTACAGGAGAGGTTAGTTTGACAAACAATTTGTTTGAATAATGGTCATGTAAACATTGCCGTTATTAATGTCTTATTTTTTCTTTAGAATCCAAACCCGTTACACGACTTCATCAACGAGTTTTTCGCTTCTGGAGGTAGTAGTCACAACTCTAACGACCCCGGTATGTGATGGTTTGAGTTTTGTGCCGAATTGTGAGTTTGCTTTATGTTGTAATGGACTATCTGTGAAATGTGATGTTGTATTTGTGAACTGTGATGTGGTGAACCATTTGTGAACCGTGAACCATTTTGGTAAACTACAATGTGGTTGTGATACTATGTGCTAAATGTGTGTAATTCTGGATTTAATGTTTCTGTTATTTTATTGTGATTATATTGTTGATGAAATTGCTTGTTTTTTGCATTTTTCATTTTTTTTCTCTGAAATAGCCCCTAGCCCCCAAAAATAAAGGCTTATTTCCGGCTGATTTTTTCTGGCGGCCAGAGATCGCCGAAAATAAGCCTAAAGTGTAACACCCGGCTTTAAGGAACAAAGCCAGGTGCATCTCATACATGCGCCAAGAAGACAACACATATAATAACAGAGTGTATAGAGATAAATGTCATAAAACATCAGAGTATTTATTACATAGCGGAAGACTTATTACAAAATAAAATAATGAATATAAAACGAACTAAGGATCGTCGGCGCCAATGTCAACTGAGAAACACCACCTAGATCAGATCAAACTCCTCGCCTTGTGGCTCCTCCTGAACCACCTGTTCTTCTCCTGTGGGGGGTGTGAGACAGCAAGAGTGAGCTCACATACGTTCATCGCTCAACAAGTTGTGGGGAATAATGTGGCATGAACTCACCAAAGGTGGGAGTTCATGAAGTGTAAGGCTGATCAATGAAATAAAGGCTGAAGCTAAGCATTGCTTTTAAGTTGGTCAAAATTTTATTAGCAATTACTAAGTACAAGTAAATACCAACCCTTAGAAATAATAAATAAAAGTAATAATGAAATAATCCCAGATGCAATGAAATGATAGATTGAGTTTAAGTTCCATAATTTAATCATGTGAGTGTCCGAGCCGCTCGTGACCGTGAGCACGGCTAGTATACCAGTTTTACACTCTGCAGAGGTTGCGCATCTTTACCCACAAGTCGTGTTACCCATTTGCCACGGAGTTGATCAGACTCCATACACCTCTACCTAGGAAGCGAGGCAGGGTACCACTACGAGGCCTTTACAAAGTTCCACTAGCTTCAGACTACCCGCTACAGTTTATAGGAAGTTCCAATGCAGGGTTCCTGACTGACTGCCATCGCAGCAAAATCAACCAGGGACCTCCCTACACTGACCACTCCCCTACTGCCCTTGCCCCTTTCGGGTAAGGTAGCCCTCCACTAGCTTTCCTAGTTAATCAGCCAAGGGCGTCCCATTAAACCCTTGTGGTAGCACTGTTTTCCCGGGTGGTTCTCCATGTTCCCATTAACATAATGATCTTATCATGAACATAAAATAATGAACAGATAATAACAAGTGTAAAAATGAGTGATAAATATCTTTATACCCAAATCCACATAAAGCAATAGCATGTACTACCCAAAAATTTAGTAGTAAAACCAGTGGTGAAACAAGGTATAAAGATAGTCCAATCTAGGGTAACCTATTGGGTCCCAGCAAAATTAACCTATGCAGATCATTATGATTAATAAGAACATGAATGGGTAAAAGAAGTGATCAAGGGCACAACTTGCCTTCAATGAGCTCCTGCTCAGCTACTTCTACTTGCTGAACCTCAGAATCCACAGTGGCTTGCTCGTCTACTCGCATCAATACAATACATACATGGTATAGCAAAAATTAACATCACAACAAACATGTAAATAAAATACACAATAATAATCTAGACATTAAATTAAGATCACAAGAACTGGAATCATTAAATTTGGAGGTATAGATTTTAAGTTATGGATTTTCTAATGTTTTATGCATTTAATATAAGATTAAGTGAAAGAATAATTTTAATGTGTTTGTCATGTCAGAACAGAGGCACTAATGGGTAGACAATATTATTACAAAAATTTAGGAACTGGAATGGACCAATTTGGAGTTCCTATGCATTTTCTATGAATTATACAAGTTTTAACATTTATTTATGCACTAAAAATTGATTTCTGATATTAATTTCTAATTTTCAAAGTTCTCTGGATTGGGCCTCAAATACTAGGAAGCGCAGGGGCTACGGCGTAAACGAACCCGAGACACAGAGCACTGTACAGGGTGGACTGCGGGTTCATTAGTGGTTTTCCTAGGGACTCTTTAGCAATTGTGACACGGCGAAGGGGTATGCAGTGTTTACAGTCGTTAGATCTGCAACCGTCGGTCCAGATTAAACCGAGACACTTATGAACCTGAGATCGACCTCACACGTCGGATCCCGATCCTACGATCCGTGGCACACTATCTATTCTTTCCCACCCCGGCCGCACGATCATTGATCAATGGCTGCGATTGATTAAGCTGAATGGAGGCCACAAGATCAAATCCTAGCCGCAGGGAACCGATCCAACGGCGATGGTCCTTCTTCCCCACCACGTCGCGCGAGTGACAGAGCCCGGTAGTCGACGGCGAGCTCGCCGCTGCGACGGCGAACAACCCAAGCCGTACCCAGCTCATGCCAAAACAAACCTCTCACGCTTCCTAATCACGCTGCAGAGAGGGGAATGGAACGTACCGCCGCAGAGGGAGGTGAGGACGGGGCTGGCGCACACGGTCCGAAGGTCCTCCACGCGATGGGAGCGTCGAGGGTCCCTGACGCCGAGATACCAAGGAGCTCCCGCCGCCGCACCAGAGGCTCATGCCGCGCCCGGACTCCGTAGCGGCCACACGAACCGAGCACGGGTGTGGCAAATGCTGTGGTCGCGGTGCTTGTTCTCTCTCTTCTCTTTCTCTCGGCGGCTGCCGCGATGGGTTCTAACTATGGCGGCGGAGGTTAGGGCTCTATGGGAGGGGAGGCAAGGTCTCTGGAGGCGGACGCACGGATGCGCACAAGGAGGAAGGAACGGCTGCCGCTATATATCTAGGGAATACCCGGTCGCCGGCTCCGATCTTCGCGCGCGCCAGCTGCGGGATGCGTTCGGCCAGGTTGGGGATGGTGCTGACGAGGCCGGCCCACCCGTCAGTGAGGAGGTGAGGCGAGCGTGCTCGAGAGACCGCCCGGTGGGTCAGTGTGCCGGTGAACGAACAGATGTGAGCGCGAGTGTGACTGGCCAGTGGGCCCATTTAGCCGCGACACGGCGTGGACGCAAGGAACAGACGCGGTGCGGGCCCCGCTGGTCGGCGTAACAGCGTGGGGAAGTGGGTTTGGGCCGGCTGCGTAGAATGGGCCAGCTAACAGGAAACGGCCCCAAATAGTGTTTTGCCCTTTTCTTTTTTTTATTTTCTCTTTTCTTTTCTAATTTCCTTTTTCTCATTTTGAATTTCAAATTGTGACTTTAAATTTTGGTTTTGACTCGTTCATATTTCAATTGTACAAATTCAAATCTAGTGATGAACAAGGTATAATTGTTTGTGTATGTATTTCCTTCATGGCATCTTTTCTCTCTTTCTTTATTATTTCAAATTCTAAATTGTAAACCAAGTCTTAATTCCCATTGATGTAATCACTATTTTCAGTGAATGCACACACACAAAATAACTTCAGCATGATGCACATTTTATTAAGGAATTATCCACTTTATCTTTGCCTTCTAATAATTTTCATGAATGAAAAGGTACTACACATGAAGATTCATTTCTTTCTCTTATATTTCAAAGTTGGGTATTACAAATCCTACCCCCCTTAAAAATAATCTCGTCCTCGAGATTTAGGAGGAACGAGGGAAAAGATGGGGAAAGTCTATGCGAAGCTCTTCTTCTCTTTCCCACGTTGCTTCATCTTCACCGTGGTGACTCCATTGAACTTTGCACATCTTTATAACCTTATTTCTTGTAACTCGAGTCAAAGTGTCAATACTCTTATTAGGATATTCCGTATAAGCCAAATCTCTCTGAACACTGAGCTTCTCCATTGGTAAGTATTCCTTAGGGACACAGAGACCCTTCCTAAGTTGAGACACATGGAATGCACATAAGATAGATTATCAGGTAGCTCGAGTTGATAGGCCATCTCTCCAACTTGCCTAAAAATTCAGAATGTTCCAATAAAGCGAGGGGACAATTTGCCCTTGACTTTGAATCTCCTCATTCCACGAAGTGGTGACATCTTGAGGTACACATGATCACCTTCCTCAAACTCCAGTGGTCTTCTTCCATTATCAGTGTAGCTCTTTTGCCTGGTCTGAGCTACCCTCAGGTTCTCCCTGATTATACGGACTTGTTCTTCTGCCTCTTGAATAAGTTCAGGTCCAAAGAACTGTCTTTATCTAGTCTGATCCAATGTAGAGAAATCCTGCATTTTCTGCCATATAGAGTCTCAAACAGTGACATCTTCAAACTGGCCTGATAGCTATTATTATAAGAAAACTCAGCATATGGTAAACTCTTCTCCCAACTGCCACCATGCTTGAGAGCACAAGCTCTTAACATATCTTCCAGCACTTGATTAGTCCTCTCTGTCTGTCCATCAGTCTGAGGATGGTAGGCTGAACTAAAATTCAACTTTGTATCCAAGCTCTCATGCAACTTCTTCCAAAATCGAGAAGTAAACTGTGATCCTCGATCAGACACGATCTTCTTAGGTACTCCATGTAGGCAAACTATCCGAGTCATATACAATTCTGCTAGCTTGGCTCCCGTATAATTAGTCCTCACAGGTATAAAATGAGCCACTTTTGTCAATCTGTCTACAATTACCCAAATAGAATCATACCCAGCAGGAGTGCGGGGTAGTCCAACAATAAAATCCATACCAATTTCTTCCCATTTCCACTCAGGTATCTTCAATGGGTGCAATAATCCAGCGGGTCTTTGATGTTCAGCCTTAACTCTTTGACATACATCACACTTAGCCACATGAGCAGCCACATCTCTTTTTAGTCCATACCACCAATACTTTTGCTTCAAATCTTGATACATCTTAGTGCTTCCAGGGTGGATGGAGTAATCAGAATCATGAGCTTCTTTCAATATAGCCTCACGGAGGCTATCGATCTCTGGAACACATATCCGATCTTTGAACCATATAGTACCTTGCTCATCCTCCGTGAATTCCGGAACTCGACCTTCCGTAATCAGATCCTTAATCTCTTGAATCTTAGCATCACCAACCTGACCTTTATGAATCTCTTGCTCCAAGGTAGGTTCCAACTCAATGGTAACTCCTTCAGTGTGAGTAACAATTCCCAGGTTGAGCTTCTCAAAATCCTTTGCCAATTCATCGGGTAGCTGGACAACAAAAGCAGAGTGAATATGTTCTTTCCGACTCAAGGCATCTGCAACCAAATTTGCCTTGCCCGGGTGATAGTGAATCTCCAAATCATAATCCTTGATGAGCTCCAACCAACGACGTTGTCTGAGGTTGAGATCCTTCTGAGTGAATATATACTTCAAACTCTTGTGATCCGTGTATACTTGGCACTTAGTTCCCATAATATAGTGTCTCCAAATCTTCAGTGCATGCACAACGGCTGCCAATTCCAAATCATGAGTGGGGTAGTTCAATTCATGTTTCCGTAACTGACGAGATGCATAGGCAATCACATGTCCTTCCTGCATGAGCACACATCCAAGTCCTTGGCCACATGCATCACAATAAATGTCAAATCCCTTCTGCAGATCTGGCATAATCAATACCGGAGGTGACATCAATCTTTCCTTCAATTGATCAAAGCTTTCTTGGCACTTCTCATCCCAGTTAAATTCTCTTCCTTTCTCCAGAAGCGATGTCATAGGTTCGGCAATCTTAGAGAATCCTTCAATAAATCTCCGATAATATCCTGCGAGTCCCAAGAAACTTCGAATCTCAGTAACTGTAGTGGGCACTCTCCACTCCATTATCTCCTTCACTTTAGCAGGATCCACTGCTATTCCTCCATTAGAAATAACATGACCAAGGAATGGCACCTTGTCAATCCAAAACTCGCACTTGCTGAACTTAGCGTAGAGTTGATTATCTCGTAACTTCTGTAGCACCAACCTTAGATGTTGTTCATGATCACTTTCATTCTTAGAATAGATAAGAATATCGTCGATAAACACCACGACGAATCTGTCCAAATACTCCATAAACACTTTGTTCATCAAATTCATGAAATAAGCTGGTGCATTGGTCAATCCAAACGACATAACAGTAAACTCATATAATCCATATCGGGTCGAGAAAGCTGTCTTGGGAATATCCGATGGTCTAATCCTCCTCTGATGGTATCCCGATCGGAGATCAATCTTCGAAAATACCCTTGCACCTCTCATCTGATCAAATAAATCCTGAATACGGGTAACGAGTACTTGTTCTTCACAGTGACATCGTTGAGAGATCTATAATCCACGCACATCCCTTGTGATCCTTCTTTCTTCTGTACAATTAGAACTGGTGTTCCACAAGGTGAAGAATTCGAACGAATGTACCCAGCCTCTTGTAATTCCATTAATTGCTTCTTAAGTTCCTTTAGTTCTTCTACAGACATCCTGTATGGCCGTTTAGAAATAGGGGCAGTCCTAGGTAAGAGATTAATGACAAACTCAACTTCAAATCTTTGTCCTTTGGAACCGGCGAGTTCTATGGTTCCCTTAGCACGGTGTATATACTGTCCTTGCCTTTCTTAACCATGACGTACCAAGGATCACGTCTACAGTGCTCTCTTCTAACACTATAGGGGTAGCCCATCTGGGTTAGAAACAAAGGGTAAGAAGGGAAGATTTGTAGACAAGGCGAGTAATTACGAATCATGTTACTTTGGGGGATTTATTAGCTAAGTGTGTCACCTACTAAAGCTAATTCATTACCTTATGGTGGTACATGCTAAGATGCCCGTCTATACTATTTCAATCAATCAAAGAAGCAAATCAGGCATTGATCATCAGCACAATCAAACAACATTTTTAAAGAAAATAGTTTTAAATTTTGTCTTAGGTTCCCTATCTCTTACAAAGATCTTAGTGGTAGGATTCCAAGGTGTGAAATCCGTCTTATCTCAGAGTAGAAAAGGTAAGAATGATCAGAGTAGAACAGTAGAAGGTGAGACAGGATCAAGATAAGTATAGAGAGAATCAGAGTAAGATAAGTATAGAATGAATCAGAAGAAGGTAAGTAGGGAAGGGTTTTATCCATTTCTATCTAGGTTTCGTCCTACAGTCAACATTTCCTCTGATACCACTTCTGTAACACCCGGCTTTAAGGAACAAAGCCAGGTGCATCTCATACATGCGCCAAGAAGACAACACATATAATAACAGAGTGTATAGAGATAAATGTCATAAAACATCAGAGTATTTATTACATAGCGGAAGACTTATTACAAAATAAAATAATGAATATAAAACGAACTAAGGATCGTCGGCGCCAATGTCAACTGAGAAACACCACCTAGATCAGATCAAACTCCTCGCCTTGTGGCTCCTCCTGAACCACCTGTTCTTCTCCTGTGGGGGGTGTGAGACAGCAAGAGTGAGCTCACATACGTTCATCGCTCAACAAGTTGTGGGGAATAATGTGGCATGAACTCACCAAAGGTGGGAGTTCATGAAGTGTAAGGCTGATCAATGAAATAAAGGCTGAAGCTAAGCATTGCTTTTAAGTTGGTCAAAATTTTATTAGCAATTACTAAGTACAAGTAAATACCAACCCTTAGAAATAATAAATAAAAGTAATAATGAAATAATCCCAGATGCAATGAAATGACAGATTGAGTTTAAGTTCCATAATTTAATCATGTGAGTGTCCGAGCCGCTCGTGACCGTGAGCACGGCTAGTATACCAGTTTTACACTCTGCAGAGGTTGCGCATCTTTACCCACAAGTCGTGTTACCCATTTGCCACGGAGTTGATCAGACTCCATACACCTCTACCTAGGAAGCGAGGCAGGGTACCACTACGAGGCCTTTACAAAGTTCCACTAGCTTCAGACTACCCGCTACAGTTTATAGGAAGTTCCAATGCAGGGTTCCTGACTGACTGCCATCGCAGCAAAATCAACCAGGGACCTCCCCACACTGACCACTCCCCTACTGCCCTTGCCCCTTTCGGATAAGGTAGCCCTCCACTAGCTTTCCTAGTTAATCAGCCAAGGGCGTCCCATTAAACCCTTGTGGTAGCACTGTTTTCCCGGGTGGTTCTCCATGTTCCCATTAACATAATGATCTTATCATGAACATAAAATAATGAACAGATAATAACAAGTGTAAAAATGAGTGATAAATATCTTTATACCCAAATCCACATAAAGCAATAGCATGTACTACCCAAAAATTTAGTAGTAAAACCAGTGGTGAAACAAGGTATAAAGATAGTCCAATCTAGGGTAACCTATTGGGTCCCAGCAAAATTAACCTATGCAGATCATTATGATTAATAAGAACATGAATGGGTAAAAGAAGTGATCAAGGGCACAACTTGCCTTCAATGAGCTCCTGCTCAGCTACTTCTACTTGCTGAACCTCAGAATCCACAGTGGCTTGCTCGTCTACTCGCATCAATACAATACATACATGGTATAGCAAAAATTAACATCACAACAAACATGTAAATAAAATACACAATAATAATCTAGACATTAAATTAAGATCACAAGAACTGGAATCATTAAATTTGGAGGTATAGATTTTAAGTTATGGATTTTCTAATGTTTTATGCATTTAATATAAGATTAAGTGAAAGAATAATTTTAATGTGTTTGTCATGTCAGAACAGAGGCACTAATGGGTAGACAATATTATTACAAAAATTTAGGAACTGGAATGGACCAATTTGGAGTTCCTATGCATTTTCTATGAATTATACAAGTTTTAACATTTATTTATGCACTAAAAATTGATTTCTGATATTAATTTCTAATTTTCAAAGTTCTCTGGATTGGGCCTCAAATACTAGGAAGCGCAGGGGCTACGGCGTAAACGAACCCGAGACACAGAGCACTGTACATGGTGGACTGCGGGTTCATTAGTGGTTTTCCTAGGGACTCTTTAGCAATTGTGACACGGCGAAGGGGTATGCAGTGTTTACAGTCGTTAGATCTGCAACCGTCGGTCCAGATTAAACCGAGACACTTATGAACCTGAGATCGACCTCACACGTCGGATCCCGATCCTACGATCCGTGGCACACTATCTATTCTTTCCCACCCCGGCCGCACGATCATTGATCAATGGCTGCGATTGATTAAGCTGAATGGAGGCCACAAGATCAAATCCTAGCCGCAGGGAACCGATCCAACGGCGATGGTCCTTCTTCCCCACCACGTCGCGCGAGTGACAGAGCCCGGTAGTCGACGGCGAGCTCGCCGCTGCGACGGCGAACAACCCAAGTCGTACCCAGCTCATGCCAAAACAAACCTCTCACGCTTCCTAATCACGCTGCAGAGAGGGGAATGGAACGTACCGCCGCAGAGGGAGGTGAGGACGGGGCTGGCGCACACGGTCCGAAGGTCCTCCACGCGATGGGAGCGTCGAGGGTCCCTGACGCCGAGATACCAAGGAGCTCCCGCCGCCGCACCAGAGGCTCATGCCGCGCCCGGACTCCGTAGCGGCCACACGAACCGAGCACGGGTGTGGCAAATGCTGTGGTCGCGGTGCTTGTTCTCTCTCTTCTCTTTCTCTCGGCGGCTGCCGCGATGGGTTCTAACTATGGCGGCGGAGGTTAGGGCTCTATGGGAGGGGAGGCAAGGTCTCTGGAGGCGGACGCACGGATGCGCACAAGGAGGAAGGAACGGCTGCCGCTATATATCTAGGGAATACCCGGTCGCCGGCTCCGATCTTCGCGCGCGCCAGCTGCGGGATGCGTTCGGCCAGGTTGGGGATGGTGCTGACGAGGCCGGCCCACCCGTCAGTGAGGAGGTGAGGCGAGCGTGCTCGAGAGACCGCCCGGTGGGTCAGTGTGCCGGTGAACGAACAGATGTGAGCGCGAGTGTGACTGGCCAGTGGGCCCATTTAGCCGCGACACGGCGTGGACGCAAGGAACAGACGCGGTGCGGGCCCCGCTGGTCGGCGTAACAGCGTGGGGAAGTGGGTTTGGGCCGGCTGCGTAGAATGGGCCAGCTAACAGGAAACGGCCCCAAATAGTGTTTTGCCCTTTTCTTTTTTTTATTTTCTCTTTTCTTTTCTAATTTCCTTTTTCTCATTTTGAATTTCAAATTGTGACTTTAAATTTTGGTTTTGACTCGTTCATATTTCAATTGTACAAATTCAAATCTAGTGATGAACAAGGTATAATTGTTTGTGTATGTATTTCCTTCATGGCATCTTTTCTCTCTTTCTTTATTATTTCAAATTCTAAATTGTAAACCAAGTCTTAATTCCCATTGATGTAATCACTATTTTCAGTGAATGCACACACACAAAATAACTTCAGCATGATGCACATTTTATTAAGGAATTATCCACTTTATCTTTGCCTTCTAATAATTTTCATGAATGAAAAGGTACTACACATGAAGATTCATTTCTTTCTCTTATATTTCAAAGTTGGGTATTACATAAAGCCATCGAAAATAGCTTATTTTCTGGCTGCCGAAAATGACTGTATCTCATGTAGTGATAGAATTTAAAATAACTAAACATATGTGCCCTATTTGACTAGGTGTGTGTAAATGTACTTTATATAGTAGAGAGGAGATGTAGAGGTAGATTGGATCTTGTGAGAGTGTACGATGAAAGAGAGTACGGCTAATGTTAATTAAATATTAATTTTTATCCATGCTGCGTGAAAAGAAATGGTAACCAACATGTCGTTGCGTGTTCGATGAGAACGGCGTGCGGCGTGTGGCTGTCCAGTTTCTGGGTTGCCTGCTGATTGCCCTGAAAAGGTTTGTTGCGAATGCACTGGATCAGTCCTGATGACAACCAACTGTCCAACCAGAACTTGGCTGATGCCCCTTCCCCAATGACAACTGACATCGAGGCTTGCCCCATGGACCTGACAATCTTCTCGGCTTTCTCCGGAAGATGCTGTCATTCCCATGGAAGCCTAAGGGCCGGCGTAGCCAAGAACCCTGATGCCTGGTATAGTGGCATTCTTCTCAATCCTCCATGACACTTGACTTGAGTGCGCACGCAATCTTCCAAGCGACCATGCACTGGCCGCGCAATGCAATGTCCATGCCACACCATACTACCATACGATTGGTGAGACGTAGCACTTGTCAAAAGCTCGTGACGATGGGCATGCAGCATTCATCAAGTCAACTGGAAGTTGTCGTGAATGTGCCTCCCTCTGATGAACCCGTTTGATTTTCCTCAACAAGTTCCGCCATGCGTGGCACCAGACGCAACGCCAGACCGTTGGAAAATAACTTGCTGACGCTGTGGATCGGGCTAGATCGGCTTGTGGAGGAGGATCATGATGGCGTCATTACTGAGAAGATTGTCATACAGCAGTTGTGATTTTGCCTCATTCGCGTTGATTACGACAGTCTCGTGCTGGATGGTGGCGATGAAGCACTTCCTATTCCTCCAGGGGAAACGCAGCCCAGCCGGGAACGCTGCCGCGTATGGTTCTTGCAACGGATGCCAGGCTATAATAAGCACCTTAACTTCAAGCTCACGGACGCAGTTCCAGTTTTGGTGCTGATAGTGATAGTCGCCGGTTCTCTTGGGCGACCTCCAGTTCGTGAATGATTGGCCGCCGTGCTGGTCCACGGAGCAAGGGCACGACACGGCACGCTAAAGTAATAACTAACTACTGGACCGGCCCAGGGCCTATAATAGTATACAATATTTAAACTATAAAATATTTACCTGAAGGTTTAAACTATAGTTATTAGCTCTAAATATTTATTTACACCTACGTAACTAATAAAATAAACATGTTTCCTATATTTATGAGCCCGCTACGCTTCGTGTCGTATCGAGTTCGGGACAGATCAAACCTATGCCGGATTTTGGGTCACCCGACAAGCTTGGCCCACCTTGACAAGCATAACCATGAATTGGTGGAAACCTCCATGAAGACATCGCTCTTAGTTCATATAGTCCATATAGTTGTTGAGCCCTGAAATAGGCAGGCGGACGGTCCGCGCGTATACATAATCAGTTAGTGTTCTGTGTTTTTTTTGTGGGATTTGTTATCTAAACATACGGGGAGTAACTTGAGAACCAATTTGTAATGTGTTCAGACCTCCTCCCTTTATATAGATGAAGGGCTACGACCGATTAAACTCCCGACAATCAATCATATCAAATCTACTTATCGTTTTTACCTTATGCATTAGAAGTAGCTCTACTTTAGCTCTAGTTTAGCCTCCCTCCACCTCAAATTTTCACCTCTCTTCGGCTCTATGTCGATTAGAGGCATCTTAGGTGGCCTGCCCACGCCAAGACACACCCAGAATCTCTCTTGCCCGACGGGGTCCCTCCCAGGAGGCGAGATCTAGATCTGCTACGAAGAAGACCCTCTGCGCTATCGCAGACCGTCCGAGCCCCAAACGCGGACCGTCCGGACGTACGCAGAGGAGAAGCCGCTCCTAGCTGCACCAGGTCACGAACCGTCCCGCCATGTGCCGCAGATCGTCCGCGCCTTAGTCGAGAGCACAGTCAGGTAGTCCGTTCCTGTGTTTGTATGGCGTCCATATCGACGCCAACAATAGCCTTAAACATGAACTTGTGTTGCGCCCATGTCTCGGAGCATAGCACAAAGTAGTCTCATCGTTGTAAGAAATATCGTATGAAACGAGAACATGTAATTATCTAGTACTATCAGAATTGACTGCTATACATTTACGCTATCGTGGGTTTTTTCCTCACCTAACAAACCAGCATGCAACGAACGTAGACCAGAATTTAGATTGTCGACAATTTTTCCAGCGTCTTTGTGTGTTTTTATAAAGGACGTAAAGAGATGACCATAGATAAGTGAATGGAAGCCAAATTTTTTTTTTGTATATAAAGCAAATTTTGCATGCTTCCTAAATTCCACCCAAACTCTAAGAGCGTGTTTGGCATGGCTCTACTCTACCCCAGAGCAGCTCTACTCCAAAATTCTGCGTGGTGTAGCTCCGCTCCATAGTTTAGATTGTTTCTCATAACCGGTGATAGTGGTAAGTAAATAACTTCAAACTTCATGACTATGTTGCTTTTTAGAATTTTTGGAGCAGCAAAAGAGTTGCTCTAAAAAATTGTATTATAGCTCCAAAAACTTTATAGAATTTATAACTTCGGAGTTAGTACGTTTGGCATGCTCTAGCGAGCTTTTACTTGGAGTTTTGCTCTGGAGCAATGCTAAACATGTCCTACAGGGAAAAAAACTCAAAAACGAGAAGCTCTCGAACCAACATATGGCTGGATATTCTCCATAATGACCGACCAACACAGTGGAACATTTGAACCAACCAAAAGTGTACAAGTGAAACTTTCCAAAAATCTGAGAATTGGTCTTCTACTCCAACAAAAATGGAAAAAGAGTCCAAACAAAAAGCATCATAGCCAACCAGTGGCGGAATGCTTCGGAAAAGTTCCTATGGTATATAACCTAAAAATAAACAGATCATCAAACAGAAGCATGAAACTTCGAAAACTTAACACTAAGCTGCTCATGAGAGCGTGGTGGTGTTGCGAGCTCACGGTCGATACTGTTGCTCCCAGGCACTACCAGAAGAAGCCCTACACCACTACAGTAAACGAAACAATTTTCGACGGCCAAAGCCGTCGGACATAAGCTCTAAATTATCGGACGTAGCTTATGTCCGACGGTTTTGGGTTATCTCCGACGGTTTTTAGCCGTCGGACATAAGGCGTCGGAAATAGTGTTATGTCCGACGGCAGTCGTCGGACATAACTTATCTCCGACAGCCGCAACCACCCGTCGGAGATAACGACTGTCAACCGTTTTACCGGTCGACTAGTGGGCCCCACAGCCGTTATGTCCGACGGCTTGGCCCCAGCCGTCGAACATAACACTATATTATGTCCGACGGCTGGCGCCAGGTCATCGGACATAACATATTTCAGAAATTACACACAATTCTGTTTTTTTAAAAAATATGACATTTACAAAAACAAAATAGATTTCATGCATATATACACATTCACAATCACAAATATACTCACATAAGTACTCACAATCACAAATATACTCACATAAGTATTCACAATCACAAATATACTCACATAAGTATTCACATTCACAAATTTAACATAACGACATATAGTTCCATATGGTTGCAACAAGTGTTTTACATCAACATATAGGTCCAAATAAAAACTGACATTGTTCGACGGCATAGTTTTTCACATGAGTAGTAATAGATCCAATGTAAACACAATTGATGAACAATCACTCATATCCATCGCCTGGTTGGTTTCAGTTATAGCCACTTCCTCCGGCTGGACTATGCGTGTTGAAAAGGTTATTCACCCAAGAATGTGATGCGTCATCTTGACCACCATCTCCAGGTGCGGTAACTGAAGCGGGTGGTGTCTGAAATCCCTATAACACACGCACATGAAATAGTAACCACTCAGTTTTTCATTTAAACACATAAGACATCTATGAACATGTCACACACGCAAATGTGTACATACCGTAGGGAATTGTGATGGAGGCGGAGGTGGAGGCGCCAGCATTGGCATTGGCAGTGCAAAGTCCGGAGGCGGCATCCCATATGTCGGCATTGGGACGCCCGCTTGTTGGGCTAGTTGCTAAAAATTATATGCAAGTCATATTGTTGAGCAAATAAGATACACATCATGTGTTTTGCAAAATAATGTACAAAATGTTACTTCAACTTACCGAGAGAAGAGCTTGATTTTGGGCCTGGAGGTTTGCATAATATTCATCTTTCTTCTTCTGGTACTCAGCTTGTTGTCTCTGGTACTCAGCTTGTTGCCTCTGGTACTCCAATTGTTCCCTCAAAGTTGATTGATGATACTCAGCCTGTTGACGCAATACTGCAAGCTCTATCTCCTGGGCGGATGATCGTGAATGGGACGACTGTGAAGACGACGATGTGGACTATCGTCCATGGCGTCTCAGCTCCCTGGAATCAATCGTAGAATCAAAAATACCCAACCTACAAGAGTGAACCATGCACTTAGTATAGTAACTCATGGCTCAGTTGAATCGCAAGCATATGAGGATAATTTTGAAATCCAAATCAAATAATCCCACTGTCCATGGGCTTGTCCTCCTGCGCTAGCATATGCTGCCTGAGGGTCGATTGGCTGGCTCCTCCAATTGTACTCCAGTCCATGGCATTGAACCATCTCCTATCCATACAAAGCCTAGAGGCAAACAATATCAAATATAAGTGCATCACCAAATTGATGGACAAACACATAATAGAGTACCAAAAACTCACTAGACGGTCGATGGCCGTCTGAGTGCATAAAACATCAGGATTCTGAGGATCAGAACCCCTATGCCCTTGCATATACACCTCAACATCCGTGGGCGTACGACCGGATTGGACTTCCTATACATACAAGTTAGAATGACACATTTCTATGTAATTCAAAGTTACAACATACTGTGACATTCCATTCGCTTAGCCAAGCACACATGTCCATTGCCGCCGTAGTTGTGGAATGACTCAGTCCCACGGTTTCCTCTATTCCTTCCGGAAATGGCACGAAACTCAGGGGAAGCCCACCATCTGCACAAGGCCCGATAACCCTCTGATCAGGTGGCCATCCACGGCACCGGCACCTACATGATTTTTTTTCAATAAAGCAAATACATGGATTCGTGCGATATGAGATGCAACAACTTGTTTACCTCAAGGTATTGCTCCTCCGTAAGGTAAATTGATGACCACTCGGCCTTGGTACTTGGCATCGGTCGATCATCAACATTTGCTCTGTACCATGCCTTTATAGCCTAAATTCGTGCATAGTACATTGCATCTGCAACGACATCGTTCGCGTTATACTCAAACACGTAACGAGCGTTCATATTATATGATCCATCGTCCGACAACTTGTACTGTTTCTGCAAAAAAATAGTGTTATCATAAAAGCAACCATATATGCGATAACTAAATTAGTATAAATAATTCATACCCAGAATGCATCCCAAACTAGTGCCTGTGTGTTGCCAAACGTTCTACAGACACCATAGCGATAATGCTCCCAAGTGGTGGCGGGGACAGACTCGCCACTTGGCAAAGTCACAAGACCAGGCCAGTGCAGACGAACAAGATTACCAAGGACCATGTTCACCTGGCTGTAGTGTCCTGTGCCTGTGAACGAGTTGTTGATCCAAGACCTGCAAACAGAAAACAATGTAGAAATGAAACCATAAATTTCAATAACAATAACCATAGAAATGAAACCAGCTACGGAATCTCCACCAGGCCCAGAATCCATGCCTGCAGAATACCCACCAGCATCATCTCCTGCATCATCTCCCACATCATCTTCATCATCATCTCTCACATGATCATCTACCACTGGTTCCTCGATTTCAGCATCCTATGAAACAAGTAACCTACATCATACAATATTAAGTTACTCAAATAATGTAAATTAACAACTAACTTACATCCTATGGAGGCAAATGTTCTGCCAGCGCTCTGCGTCTGCTCATGGTAGAACCTGTGCCTTGAAAAACTGAATCCTCACCCCTCGAGCTGCTCCTCATCCCAAGCAAACTACGAGCAATAGACTTTATTTTCTTTGACATCTTATTTTAACAAAAACAAGTTAGTACATAAATTGACAATAAAATAATGAAACAAATGAAAAAAAATATATATAAAATATTCAATAAAATCATGATCCGTACTCGTCAATCATAATCGTAATCAAAATCAGGATCTAGTTGCTTTCGTCGATTCAATGGACGCCAAGTAGCTTTCTTCTTTCTCGTCACTCATTTTCTTTTTGGAGGAACCTCTACATCATTTTGATCGCGCAATAAAGATTCTTCCAACATTTTAGTTTGTACATTAAATGTGTTGGTAAGTTTGTCGTCTTGGAAAATCTCAGCAGCTCCCACTTCCTGCTCGATTTGACTTTCAACATAACCAGCATCACCAGGAGCATATAGTCGTTCACGAGGATTAACTTTGTACACTACCCTCCAATCAACCAAACCATTTTTCTTAGACGGATATGTCATATAATACACCTGCTCGCATTGGTGGGCAAGGATTATAGTGTCGTGGCCTTTTAATCGATCGTTGTGTTTGACTTCCACCATGCCATATTGGTTTTCTCGCGTTGTATTTGGAGAAAACCATCTGGGAACTTTGAGTTTTTCAACCATTTCATCAATTGTTTCTTCCTTTTAGGTTTAATACTGAAAAGAGCACGTGGCTTCTTCTAGTTCTCTCCTATCTCCATAGTTGGTCTTCTACAGATTAAGGCCAAGTCTTTTCTAGCCTTAGGGTTGTCTTTTGTTTTGTCAGTGATATTCATGCAAGTGCTGATAATGCTTTCACCCATATTTCGTTCCTGGTGCATCACATCAATGTTATGCATTAGAATCAAGGCTTCCATATAAGGGAGTTCCCATAGACCACATTTGTGAGTCCAATTATGCTCGGTTCCATAACCTTCAAAACGATTTCCATGTTCGTTTAGTTTCAAATCATTAAGACTCGCGAGAATCTCTGGACCACTAAAACACTTGGTAGAACTTGGGTGGCCCCCTCGTCACAATCGTGTCCTTTTTAAAAGTGTTCCTATCGAACCTGAACGAGTGATCCTCTGGCAAAAAACATCTATGGCAATCGAAGTAACATATCTTTCCACCAAACTTTAGTCGAAAGCATAAAGTGTCTTCAACGCATATCGGACATGTCAAAATCCCATAACAACTCCATCCAGCAAAGATACTAAAAGTCGCCTAGAGGGGGGTGAATAGGCGGAATCTGAATATTATAAACTTAAGCACAACTACAAGTCGGGGTTAGCGTTAGAAATATAAGCGAGTCCAAAAGAGAGGGCGAAAACAAATCACAAGCAAATAAGAATGGATGACACGGTGATTTGTTTTACCGAGGTTCGGTTCTTGCAAACCTACTCCCCGTTGAGGTGGTCACAAAGACCGGGTCTCTTTCAACCCTTTCCCTCTCTCAAACGGTCACGTAGACCGAGTGAGCTTCTCTTCTCAATCAAATGGGACATTAAGTCCACTACAAGGACCACCACACAATTGGTGTCTCTTGTTTTGATTACAAGTGTTATGGAAACAAGAATAAGGAAGAAGAAAAGCAATCCAAGCGCAAGAGCTCAAAAGAACACAAAAGTCTCTCTCTCTCTAGTCACTAATTTGTTTGGAGTGATTCCGGACTTGGGAGAGGATTTGATCTCTTTGTTTGTGTATTGAATGCTATAGCTCTTGTATGAGGTTTGAAGGCTGAAAACTTGGATGCATTGAAGTGTGGGGTTGGGGGTATTTATAGCCTCAACCACCAAAAGAACCGTTGGTGAGGGCTTCTGTCGAATGGCGCAATGGACAGTTCGGTGCGTCACCGGACACTGTCCGGTGCGCCAGCCACGTCACCAGACCATTGGGTTTCGACCGTTGGAGCCCTGACAAGTGGGGCCACCGGACAGTCCAGTGGTGCACCGGACAGGTCCTGTAGACTGTCCGGTGCGCCTTCTGGCGTTGCTCTGACCTCTGCGCGCAGGCGCGCATTTAATTCTTGTTGCAGACGACTGTTGGCGCGAAGTAGCCGTTGCTCCGCTGGCACACCGGACAGTCTGGTGTTACACCGGACAGTCCGGTGAATTATAGTGGAGCGGCTCCCCAAATTCCCGAAGCTGGCAAGTTCGAGTGGATCCTCCCTGGTGCACCAGACACTGTCCGGTGGTGCACCGGACAGTCCGGTGCGCCAGACCAGGGCTGCCTTCGGTATACTTTGCTCCTTTGTTGTGAACCCTTTCTTTTATCTTTGTATTGGTTTGTTGTGAACCTTTGGCACCTGTAGAACATATTTTCTAGAGCAAACTAGTTAGTCCAATAATTTGTGTTGGGCAATTCAACCACCAAAATTCATATTGGAAAAAGGTTTGACCCTATTTCCCATTCAATCTCCCCCTTTTTGGTGATTGATGCCAACACAAACCAAAGCAAATATAGAAGTGCAGAATTGAACTAGTTTGCACAATGTAAGTGCAAAGGTTGCTTGGAATTGAAACCAATAAACTTATTTCAATAGATGTGCATGGATGGTTTTCTTCTTATTTAAAATTTTGGACCTCATTTGCACCACAGTTTTGTTTTTGCAAATCCTTTGTAAAATTCTTTTCAAAAATCTTTTGCAAATAGTCGAAGGTACATGAATAAGATTGAAAGAAGCATTTTCAAGATTTGAAATTTTCTCCCCCTATTTCAAATGCTTTTCCTTTGACTTAAACAAAACTCCCCCTCAATAAAATTCTCCTCTTAGTGTTCAAGAGGTTTTTGCAAGTTTTGAAGATACTACTTTCTCCCCCTTTTGAACACAATAAGATATCAATTTGAAAAACTTCATTTTTAAAATACGGTGGTGGAGTGGTCCTTTTGCTTTGGGCTCATACTTTTTCCCCCTTTGGCATGAATCGCCAAAACGAATACTTGTGAGTGAAATATAAGCCCTTTGGAAATTCTCCCCCTTTGGCAAATTAGATAGGAGTGAAGATTATACCAATTTTTTGGAGAGCGTTGCGGAGCGACGACGAAGGATGAGTAATTCGATGGAGTGGAGTGGAAGCCTTTGTCTTCGCCGAAGACTCCATTTCCCTTTCAATCTATGACTTAGCATGAAATACACTTGAAGAACACATTAGTCATAGCACATGAAAGAGATATGATCAAAGGTACATAAATAGGTTATGTGTGCAAAAAGTCAATCAAAATTCCTAGAATCAAGAATATTTAGCTCATGCCTAAGTGAGAGCACCTAGAGGGGGGTGAATAGGTGATCCTGTAAAACTTGAAACTTAGTGCCACAAAAACTTGATTAGGAATTAGCACAATAAGTCCAAGTGGCTAGAGAGGAGTCTTAGCAAAACACAATAACCACAAAGAGATCAACACAGAGATGGCACAGTGGTTTATCCCGTGGTTCGGCCAAGTCCAATACTTGCCTACTCCACGTTGCGGCGTCCCAACGGACGAGGGCTGCACTCAACCCCTCTCAAGCGGTCCAAAGACCCACTTGAATACCACGGTGTTTTGCTTTCACTTTACTATATCCCGCTTGCGAGGAATCTCCATAACTTGGAGCCTCTCGCCCTTACAAAGATGTTCACAAAGAAGCACAGAAGTAAGGATGGGATGAGCAACGCACACAAGACACAAAATCAGAGCAACACACGCACACAAGTCACAACACGAGCTCTCAACACAACTCAAAGAGTTCTCTACTCAAACGGAGCTCTAGTTGCTATCACAAAGAATCAAATGCGCGGAATTGAAGTCTTGGAGCTTAGGAATGCTTAGAGAATGCTTGATGTTATCCTCCATGCGCCTAGGGGTCCCTTTTATAGCCCCAAGGCAGCTAGGAGCCGTTGAGAGCATTCCAGGAAGGCAATTCTTGCCTTCAGTCGACTGGCGCATCGGACAGTCCGGTGCACCACCGGACACTATCCGGTGCGGATTTCTTTCCTTCTGTGGCACAGCCGACCGTTGAAGATCCAGAGCCGTTGGCGCACCGGACACTGTCCGGTGCACACCGGACAGTCCGGTGCCCCCTTGTGACCGTGGGCTCGGCCACGCGTCACACGCGGAATCCTCGGCCGACTGTTGGCCTAGCTGACCGTTGGCTCACCGGACAGTCTGGTGCCTCACCGGACAGTTCGGTGAATTATAGTCGTACGCCGTTAATCGCTTCCTGAGAGCGACGACTTCGCCTGTGAATGGATCACCGGATAGTCCGGTGCACCACCAGACAGTCCGGTGATTTATAGCCGTACGCTGTTGATCGCTTCCCGAGAGCAGCCAGTTGACAGTCGCCAGCCTGGCGCACCGGACACTGTCCGGTGCACCCAGACTGCGCAGAGTCTTGGCTGTACAGCCAAGTCTTTTCCAACTTGGTTTTTTCCTGTTTCTAGCACTTAGACACAATACATTAGTCTCCAAAACAATGTATTAAGTCTTAGAAACATACCTTTACTCTTGATTTGCACTTTGTCCATCAATTGGCATAGATCAACACTTAAGCACTTGTGTTGGCACTCAATCACCAAAATACTTAGAAATGGCCCAAGGGCACATTTCCCTTTCAATCTCCCCCTTTTTGGTGATTTATGCCAACACAACAAAAAGCAACTAACAAAGTGCAACATCAATGCAAATGAAAACACAAATTTGTTTTGGTTCAAATTTGGCATATTTGGATCATTCTCTACCACCACTTGGTTTTGTTTTTGCAAATCAACCTCAATTTCCTATCTCTAAGTCAAACACACTTGTTGAGACATAAAAAGAGTTGTTCCAAGAGAAATTGATCAAAGATTTCAAAAACTCCCCCTTTTTCCCATAATCAACTATTCTCCCCACAAGAAGCCAACTTTTGATAAAAGAGACAACAAGGGAGTTTTGACAAACCAAAAGCTCTATTCTACTATTTTCAAAATTCTCAAGTGGTAGCTGATCCATTTATTGCTTTGGCCTTATTTTCTCCCCCTTTGGCATCAAGCACCAAAACGGGATCAATCTTGGCCCCAGAACCCCATTGCCTCACAAAAATCTTCAAATAAGAGTACAAAGGCAATAAGGATATTGAGATGGACTTGGAGTAAGTTACCCTCTCATCGGAGTGCAGTGGAAGTCTTGCATGGTCCAAGTCCACCTTTCCCTTTCATTCTACCTTTGAGGCTAAATCAAGCCAGCTCAAAACACATGGTTAGTCTCAAAGGGTCAAGTTGTAGCACATCTCCCCCTAAATATGTGCATCAATCACACATGGACTTTCGAGGTCCGAGGAGTGTTTGTACAACTTGAGCACCATAAATAAACAACAAAATGCGTAAGGAACATGATCAAAGGCATAAACACATGTATGCTATACATCAATCCAAGTTCCGCAAATCTAAGACATTTAGCTCACTACGCAGCCGGCAAAAGGTCTTCTCATCTAAAGGCTTGGTAAAGATATCGGCTAGCTGGTTCTCGGTGCAAATATAGAACACTTCGATATCTCCCTTTTGCTGGTGGTCTCTCAAAAAGTGATGCCGGATGTCAATGTGCTTTGTGCGGCTGTGCTCAACAGGATTGTCCGCTATGCGGATAGCACTCTCATTGTCACATAGGAGTGGGACTTTGCTCAGATTGTAGCCAAAGTCCCGGAGGGTTTGCCTCATCCAAAGTAGTTGCGTGCAACACTGTCATTGAAAGGGAAATGTGCCCTTGGGCCATTTCTAAGTATTTTGGTGATTGAGTGCCAACACAAGTGCTTTTATGCTAATCTATGCAAAGTGGTGGACAAAGTGCAAATCATGTCAAAAGGTATGTTTCTAGACTTAGTACATTGTTTTATGGACTAATGTATTGTGTCTAAGTGCTGGAAACAGGAAAAATTGAATTGGAAATGAGATGGCTTTGTTCAGCCAAAGTCTACTCAGTCTGGGTTCACCGGACTGTCCGGCGGGCGCCAGGCTGGCTCTAGCGAACAGGCTGCTCTCGGGACTTCGACGGCGGTGTACGACTATAATTCACCGGACTGTCCGGTGGTGCACCGGACTGTCCGGTGAGCCGTTCACAGGCAAACTCGTCGCTCTCGGGAGATGATTAACGGCGTACGGCTAAAATTCACCGGTCTGTCCGGTGGTGCATCAGACTGTCTGGTGAGTCAACAGTCAGCCGGGGCAACGGTCGGCCGAGGATTCCGCGCGTGACGCGTGGCCGAGCCAACGGTCACATTGGTGCACCGGACTGTCCGGTGTGCACCGGACAGTGTCCGGTGCGCCAACGGCTCTCAGACTCCAACGGTCGGCTTCGCCAAATAAGGAAGGATATCTGCACCGGACAGTGTCCGGTGCGCCAGTCGACAGAAGACAAGATCTGCCTTCTAGGATTGCTCTCAACGGCTCCTAGCTGCCTTGGGGCTATAAAAGGGACCCCTAGGCGCATGGAGGAGGACACCAAGCATTCCTTAAGCACTCTTGATCACTCACACTCCATTCTTGCGCACTTGTTCGACATTCTAGTGATTTAAGCTCCGTTCTAGTGTGCTAGTCTTTTGAGCTTAAGTCTGGGTCTTGTGTGTGCGTATTTGTTGTGGTCTTTGTGTCTTGTGTGAGTTGCTAATCCCTCCCTTGCTCTGTGCTTCTTTGTGAACTTCAAGTGTAAGGGCGAGAGGCTCCAAGTTGTGGAGATTCCTCGCGAACGGGATTAAGAAAAGCAAGAAAAACACCGTGGTATTCAAGTGGGTCTTTGGACCGCTTGAGAGGGGTTGATTGCAACCCTCGTCCGTTGGGACGCCACAACGTGGAGTAGGCAAGCGTTGGTCTTGGCCGAACCACGGGATAACCACCGTGCCATCTCTGTGATTGATCTCTTGTTGGTTATTGTGTTTTGTTGAAGACTCCTCTCTAGCCACTTGGCGGTTATTGCGCTAACACTCAACCAAGTTTTTGTGGCTTAAGTTTTAAGTGTTACAGGATCACCTATTCACCCCCCTCTAGGTGCTCTCAATTGGTATCAAAGTCGTTCTCTTCACAAAGGGACTAATCGCCCGAAGAGATGGATCCTAAGGGGAAGGGAATCGTGATCAACGATAAAGAGAAGGAGTCCTTCGTCAACGAGCTGAAGGATGACAAGCCTATCGACTCGGGCTCGGGCCATAGACGCAAAGATGGGAAGAAGAAGAAGACGAGACACATCAAGGAGATCGTCTACTACGACGACAGTGATGAGTCCACTTCTTCCCATAAGGACAACGACGACAACGACTACGACAAACGAAAGACGGTTAACTCAAACTTTTCTTTCGATTATTCGCGTATTCCTCAAAGTTCAAATTCACATTTGCTATCCATTCCTCTCGGCAAGCCTCCACACTTTGATGGGGAGGACTACGGATTTTGGAGCCACAAAATGTGTAGTCACCTATTCTCTCTCCATCCAAGCATATGGGAGATTGTTGAGAATGGAATGAAGTTTGATAGCTCGGATAGTCCTATTTTTATTAATGAACAGATTCATAGAAATGCACAAGCTACTACTGTGTTGTTAGCCTCCTTGTGCAGGGACGAGTACCATAAAGTGAGCGGCTTGGACAATGCCAAGCAGATCTGGGACACCCTCAAGATTTCTCATGAGGGGAACGACGTCACCTTGCTCACCAAGATGGAGTTGGAGGGCGAGCTTGGACGATTCGCAATGATAAGGGGCGAGGAGCCAACCCAAACATACAATCGGCTCAAGACCCTTATCAACAAAATAAGGAGCTACGGAAGCACGCGATGGACGGACCACGACGTCGTCTGACTAATGCTAAGGTCCTTTACCGTTCTTGATCCACATTTGGTGAATAATATTCGTGAGAATCCTAGGTACACCAAAATGTCGCCCGAAGAAGTCCTTGGAAAATTCGTAAGCGGGCGAATGATGATCAAGGAGGCGAGGTACGTGGACGACACACTGAATGGTCCAATCAATGAGCCTCAACCCGTTGCTCTCAAGGCAACGAGAAGCAAGGAGGCATTACCTAGCAAGGTGGCGCAAGTTGAGGCGGCAGGGCTCAATGATGAAGAGATGGCCCTCATCATCAAGCGCTTCAAGACGGCGCTTAAGGGTTGCAAGGGACAGCCAAGCAAAACCAAGTCAAAGGGGAAGCGCTCATGCTTCAAATGTGGTAAGCTTGGTCATTTTATTGCTAACTGTCCCGACAATGATAGTGACCAGGAAAAGGGAAACAAGAGGGAGAAGAAGAAGAATTACAAGAAGGCCAAGGGCGAGGCACATATCAGAAAGGAGTGGGATTCGGATTGCTCCTCCTCCGACTCCGACAATGAAGGATTCGCCGCCACTGCCTTCAACAAGTCATCCCTCTTCCCCAACGAGCATCACACATGCCTCATGGCGAAGGAGAAGATGGTATGTACTCGGGATACCACTTATGATTCTTCAAGTGATGATGATTCTAGTGATGACGATGAGATAGACTATTCTAGTTTATTAAAGGGTTTGGATAGAATTAAAATTGGCAAAATTAATGAGTTAATTGATGCCTTGAATGACAAGAATAGGTCACTAGAAAAGCAAGAGGATTTGTTGTATGAAGAGCATGATAAATTCGTTAGTGCACAAAATTCACTTGCTTTAGAAGTTAAACGAAATGAAATGCTTTCTTATGAACTATCTACTTGTCATGAAACCATTTCTACTTTAAAAGGTGTTAATGATGATTTAAATGCTAAACTAGAAGTAGCTAGTAAATTTAACTCTTGTGTAGAACATGTTTGCACTAGGTGTAAAGATCTTAATGTTGATACTTGTAATGAACACCTAGAGTGCATTTCTAAACTAAATGATGAAATAGCTAGTCTTAATGCTCAACTTAAGACTAGCAAGAGTGAATTTGACAAACTAAAATTTGCAAGGGATGCCTATACAATTGGTAGACACCCCTCAATTAAGGATGGTCTTGGCTTCAAGAGGGAAGCCAAGAACTTAACAAGCCATAAGGCTCCCATCTCCGCCAAGGAGAAAGGGAAGGCCCCTATGGCTAGTAGTGTGCAAAAGAATCATGCTTTTATGTACCATGATAGGAGACAATCTAGAAATACTTATAGGAGTTGTAATGCTTATGATGCTTTTGATTCTCATGCCATGTTTACCTCTAGTTCTTCCTATGTGCATGATAGAAATGTTGGTAGGAGAAATGTTGTTCATAATGTGCCTAGGAGAAATGTTGTTAATGTTCCTAGGAAAGTTAATGAACCTTCTACAATATATCATGCTTGCAATGCTTCTTTTGCCATTTATAGAAAGAATAAGAAGGTGATTGCTAGGAAGTTAGGGGCAAGATGCAAGGGAGATAAAACTTGCATTTGGGTCCCTAAGACAATTGTGACTAACCTTGTAGGACCCAACAAGAGTTGGGTACCTAAGACCCAAGCCTAAATTTGCCTTGCAGGTTTATGCATCCGGGGGTTCAAGCTGGATTATCGACAGCAGATGCACAAACCACATGACGGGGGAAAAGAGGATGTTCTCTTCCTACGTCAAGAACAAGGATCCCCAAGACTCAATAATATTCGGTGATGGGAACCAAGGCAAGGTAAAAGGGTTAGGTAAAATTGCTATTTCATCTGAGCACTCTATTTCTAATGTGTTTTTAGTTGAGTCGCTTGGATATAATTTGTTATCTGTTAGTCAATTATGCAAAATGGGATATAATTGTCTTTTTACAAATATAGATGTGTCTGTAGAAGATGTGATGGTTCACTAGCTTTTAAGGGTGTACTAGACGGCAAACTTTATTTGGTTGATTTTGCAAAAGAAGAGGCCGGTCTAGATACATGCTTAATTGCTAAGACTTGCATGGGCTGGCTGTGGCATCGCCGCTTAGCACATGTGGGGATGAAGAACCTCCACAAGCTTCTAAAGGGAGAACACGTGATAGGTCTAACTAATGTACATTTCGAAAAAGATAGACCTTGTGCAGCTTGTCAAGCAGGGAAACAGGTGGGAGGCTCTCATCACACCAAAAATGTGATGACCACATCAAGACCCTTGGAGATGCTTCATATGGACCTCTTCGGACCCGTCGCTTATCTAAGTATAGGAGGAAGTAAGTATGGTCTTGTTATAGTTGATGATTTTTCCCGCTTCACTTGGGTATTCTTTTTGCAGGATAAAACTGAAACCCAAGGGACCCTCAAGCGCTTCCTCAGAAGAGCTCAAAATGAGTTTGAGCTCAAGGTGAAGAAGATAAGGAGCGACAACGGGTCCGAATTCAAGAATCTTCAAGTGGAGGAGTTCCTTGAGGAGGAGGGGATCAAGCACGAGTTCTCCGCTCCCTACACACCACAGCAAAATGGTGTAGTAGAGAGGAAGAATAGGACGCTCATCGATATGGCGAGGACTATGCTTGGAGAATTCAAGACCCCCGAGCGTTTTTGGTCGGAAGCCGTGAACACGGCTTGCCACGCCATCAACAGGGTCTATCTTCACCGCCTCCTCAAGAAGACTTCATATGAGCTGCTAACTGGTAACAAACCCAATGTGTCTTATTTTCGTGTATTTGGGAGCAAGTGTTATATTCTTGTGAAGAAAGGTAGAACTTCTAAATTTGCTCCCAAAGCTGTAGAAGGGTTTTTATTAGGTTATGATTCAAATACAAAGGCGTATAGGGTCTTCAACAAATCATCGGGTTTGGTTGAAGTCTCTAGCGACGTTGTATTTGATGAGACTAATGGCTCTCCAAGAGAGCAAGTTGTTGATCTTGATGATGTAGATGAAGAAGACGTTCCAACGGCCGCAATGCGCACCATGGCGATTGGCGATGTGCGACCACAGGAACAATTGGAGCAAGATCAACCATCTTCCTCAACAATGGTGCATCCCCCAACCCAAGATGACGAACAGGTACCTCAAGTGGAGGCGCATGATCAAGGGGGAGCACAGGATGTTCAAATTGAAGAGGAAGAAGCACCTCAGGCACCTCCAACCCAAGTTCGAGCGATGGTTCAAAGGAATCATCCCGTCGACCAAATTTTGGGTGATATTAGCAAGGGAGTAACTACTCGTTCAAGATTAGTTAATTTTTGTGAGCATTACTCCTTTGTCTCTTCTATTGGGCCTTTCAGGGTAGAAGAGGCCTTGCTAGATCCGGATTGGGTGTTGGCCATGCAGGAGGAACTCAACAACTTCAAGCGCAATGAAGTTTGGACACTGGTGCCTCGTCCCAAGCAAAATGTTGTGGGAACCAAATGGGTGTTCCGCAACAAACAAGACGAGCACGGGGTGGTGACGAGGAACAAGGCTCGACTTGTGGCAAAAGGTTATGCCCAAGTTGCAGGTTTGGACTTTGAGGAGACGTTTGCTCCTGTGGCTAGGCTAGAATCAATTCGTATTTTGCTAGCATATGCCGCTCACCATTCTTTCAGGTTGTACCAAATGGATGTGAAGAGCGCTTTCCTCAACGGGCCGATCAAGGAGGAGGTGTACGTGGAGCAACCCCCTGGCTTCGAGAATGAACGGTACCCCGACCACGTGTGTAAGCTCTCTAAGGCGCTCTATGGACTTAAGCAAGCCCCAAGAGCATGGTATGAATGCCTTAGAGACTTTTTAATTGCTAATGCTTTCAAGGTTGGGAAAGCCGATCCAACTCTTTTCACTAAGACTTGCGATGGTGATCTCTTTGTGTGCCAAATTTATGTCGATGACATAATATTTGGTTCTACTAACCAAAAGTCTTGTGAAGAGTTTAGCAGGGTGATGACGCAGAAATTCGAGATGTCGATGATGGGCGAGCTAAACTACTTCCTTGGGTTCCAAGTGAAGCAACTCAAGGATGGCACCTTCATCTCCCAAACAAAGTACACGCAAGACTTGCTAAAGCGGTTTGGGATGAAGGACGCCAAGCCCGCAAAGACGCCGATGGGAACCGACGGACACACCGACCTCAACAAAGGAGGTAAGTCCGTTGATCAAAAAGCATACCGGTCCATGATAGGTTCTTTGCTTTATTTATGTGCTAGTAGACCGGATATTATGCTTAGCGTATGCATGTGTGCTAGATTTCAATCCGATCCAAGGGAGTGTCACTTAGTGGCCGTGAAGCGAATTCTTAGATATTTAGTCGCTACGCCTTGCTTCGGGATCTGGTATCCAAAGGGGTCTAACTTTGACTTGATTGGATATTCAGATTCCGACTATGCTGGATGTAAGGTCGATAGGAAGAGTACATCAGGGACGTGCCAATTCTTAGGAAGGTCCCTGGTGTCGTGGAACTCTAAGAAACAAACTTCCGTTGCCCTATCCACTGCTGAGGCCGAGTACGTTGTCGCAGGACAGTGTTGTGCGCAACTACTTTGGATGAGGCAAACCCTCCGGGACTTCGGCTACAATCTGAGCAAAGTCCCACTCCTATGTGACAATGAGAGTGCTATCCGAATAGCGGAAAATCCTGTTGAGCACAGCCGCACAAAGCACATTGACATCCGGCATCACTTTTTGAGAGACCACCAGCAAAAGGGAGATATCGAAGTGTTTCATGTTAGCACCGAGAACCAGCTAGCCGATATCTTCACTAAGCCTTTAGATGAAAAGACCTTTTGCAGGCTGCGTAGTGAGCTAAATATCCTAGATTCGCGGAACTTGGATTGATTTATAGCATACATGTGTTTATGCCTTTGATCATGTTCCTTATGCATTTTGTTGCTTATTGATAGTCGCCTAGAGGGGGGGTGAATAGGGCGAAACTGAAATTTACAAATATAAACACAACTACAAGCCGGGTTAGTGTTAGAAATATAAATGAGTCCGAGAGAGAGGGCGCAAAACAAATCCCAAGCGAATAAGCAAGTGAGACACGGAGATTTGTTTTACCGAGGTTCGGTTCTTGCAAACCTACTCCCCGTTGAGGAGGCCACAAAGGCCGGGTCTCTTTCAACCCTTCCCTCTCTCAAACGGTCCCTCGGACCGAGTGAGCTTCTCTTCTCAAATCAAAGCCGGGAACAAAATTTCCCCGCAAGGGCCACCACACAATTGGTGCCTCTTGCCTTGATTACAATGGAGTTGTGATCTCAAGAACAAGTGAGAAAGAAAAGAAGCAATCCAAGCGCAAGAGCTCAAATGAACACGGCAAATCACTCTCACTAGTCACTAGGGCTTTGTGTGGAATTGGAGAGGATTTGATCTCTTTAGTGTGTCTAGAATTGAATGCTAGAGCTCTTGTAGTAGTTGAGAAGTGGAAAACTTGGATGCAATGAATGGTGGGGTGGTTGGGGTATTTATAGCCCCAACCACCAAACTTGACCGTTGGCTGGAGGCGTCTGCTCGATGGCGCACCGGACAGTCCGGTGCACACCGGACAGTCCGGTGCCCCTGCCACGTCATCACTGCCGTTGGATTCTAGCCGTTGGAGCTTCTGACTTGTGGGCCCTCCTGAGTGTCCGGTGCACACCGGACATGTACTGTTTGATGTCCGGTGCACCGGCATGGGCGTGCCTGACGTCTGCGCGCGCTGCGCGTGCAATAAATGCACCGCAGGGAGCCGTTGGCGCCGCAGAGAGACGTTGCTCCGCTGGCACACCGGACAGTCCGGTGCACACCGGACAGTCCGGTGAATTTTAGCGGAGCGGCTGCCGCGCGAACCCGAGGCTGGCGAGTTCCTGAGGCCGACTTCCCTTGGCGCACCGGACACTGTCCGGTGTACACCGGACAGTCCGGTGAATTATAGCCGAGTCGCCTTGGAATTTCCCGAAGACGGCGAGTTGGAGTCTGAGTCCCCTGGTGCACCGGACAGGTACTGTTCACTGTCCGGTGGCACACCGGACAGTCCGGTGCGCCAGACCAGGGGTGCCTTCGGTTGCCCCTTTGCTCCTTTGTTGAATCCAAAACTTGGTCTTTTTATTGGCTAAGTGTGAACCTTTTACACCTGTATATACTATACACTTGGGCAAACAAGTTAGTCCAAAGATTTGTGTTGGGCAATTCAACCACCAAAATTATATAGGAGCTAGGTGTAAGCCTAATTCCCTTTCAATCTCCCCCTTTTTGGTGATTGATGCCAACACAAACCAAAGCAAATAGAGAAGTGCATAATTGAACTAGTTTGCATAATGTAAGTGAAAAGGTTACTTGGAATTAAGCCAATATAACTACTTACAAGATATGCAAGGAATGTTTCTTTCTTATATAACATTTTGGACCACGTTTGCACCACATGTTTTGTTTTTGCAAATTCTTTTTGTAAATCCATTTCAAAGATCTTTTGCAAATAGTCAAAGGTAAATGAATAAGAGTTTGCAAAGCATTTTCAAGATTTGAAATTGTCTCCCCCTATTTCAAATGCTTTTCCTTTGACTAAACAAAACTCCCCCTAAAAGAGATCCACCTCTTAGTGTTCAAGAGGGTTTTGATATACCATTTTTGAAATACTACTTTCTCCCCCTTTTGAACACAATAGGATACCAAATGATAAAGACTTTTGGAAAGCACTAAGTTTTTGAATTTGGTGGTGGTGGTGCGGTCCTTTTGCTTTGGGCTCATTTCTCCCCCTTTTTGGCATGAATCGCCAAAAACGGAATCATTAGAGCCCTCGAAGTAATTTCTTCCCCTTTGGTCATAGGTAACGAGTTAAGATTATACCAAAGATGAAGTCCGGTCCTTTTGCTTTTGAGCTTTTACTCTCTCCCCCAAGGATGAAGTCCTTTTCTTTGATGCTCATTTCTCCCCAAGGAATAGAGAGTTGCTCGGAGTGATGGCGAAGCATGAGTTACGGAGTGGAAGCCTTTGTCTTCGCCGAAGACTCCAATTCCCTTTCAATATACCTATGACTTGGTTTGAAATAGACTTGAAAACACATTAGTCATAGCATATAAAAGAGATATGATCAAAGGTATTTAAATGAGCTATGTGTGCAAGCTAGCAAAAGAAATTTCTAGAATCAAGAATATTGAGCTCATGCCTAAGTCTGGTAAAAGATTGTTCATCAAGTGGCTTGGTAAAGATATCGGCTAATTGATCTTTAGTATTAATGTAAGAAATCTCGATATCCCCCTTTTGTTGGTGATCCCTAAGAAAATGATACCGAATGGCTATGTGCTTAGTGCGGCTATGCTCGACGGGATTGTCGGCCATTTTAATTGCACTCTCATTATCACATAGCAAAGGGACTTTGGTTAATTTGTAACCATAGTCCCGCAGGGTTTGCCTCATCCAAAGCAATTGCGCGCAACAATGTCCTGCGGCAATGTACTCGGCTTCGGCGGTGGAAAGAGCGACCGAATTTTGCTTCTTTGAAGCCCAAGACACCAAGGATCTTCCCAAGAACTGGCAAGTCCCCGATGTGCTCTTCCTATTGATTTTGCACCCCGCCCAATCGGCATCCGAATAACCAAGTAAATCAAATGTGGATCCCCGAGGGTACCAAAGCCCAAATTTAGGGGTATAAGCCAAATATCTCAAGATTCGTTTTACGACCGTAAGGTGGGATTCCTTAGGGTCGGATTGGAATCTTGCACACATGCAAACGGAAAGCATAATGTCCGGTCGAGATGCACATAAATAAAGCAATGAACCAATCATCGACCGGTATACCTTTTGATCCACGGACTTACCTCCGGTGTCGAGATCGAGATGCCCATTAGTTCCCATGGGTGTCTTGATGGGTTTGGCATCCTTCATCCCAAACTTAGCAAGAATGTCTTGAGTGTACTTCGTTTGGCTAATGAAGGTGCCCTCTTGGAGTTGCTTGACTTGGAATCCTAGAAAATACTTCAACTCCCCCATCATCGACATCTCGAATTTCTGTGTCATGATCCTACTAAACTCTTCACATGTAGACTCGTTAGTAGACCCAAATATAATATCATCAACATAAATTTGGCATACAAACAAGTCATTTTCAAGAGTTTTAGTGAATAGAGTAGGATCGGCCTTGCCGACTTTGAAGCCATTAGCAATAAGGAAATCTCTTAGGCATTCATACCATGCTCTTGGGGCTTGCTTGAGCCCATAAAGCGCCTTAGAGAGCCTATAAACATGGTTAGGATACTCACTGTCTTCAAAGCCGGGAGGTTGCTCAACATAGACCTCTTCCTTGATTGGTCCATTGAGGAAGGCACTTTTCACGTCCATTTGATAGAGCTTAAAGCCATGGTAAGTAGCATAGGCCAATAATATGCGAATTGACTCAAGCCTAGCTACGGGTGCATAGGTTTCACCGAAATCCAAACCTTCGACTTGTGAATACCCTTTGGCCACGAGTCGAGCTTTGTTCCTTGTCACCACACCATGCTCATCTTGCTTGTTGCGGAAGACCCATTTGGTTCCTACAACATTTTGGTTAGGACGTGGAACTGAATGCCAGACCTCATTCCTCGTGAAATTGTTGAGCTCCTCTTGCATCGCCACCACCCAATCCGAATCTTGGAGAGCTTCCTCTACCCTGTGTGGCTCAATAGAGGAAACAAAAGAGTAATGTTCACAAAAATGAGCAACCCGAGATCGAGTAGTTACCCCCTTATGAATGTCGCCGAGGATGGTGTCGACGGGGTGATCTCGTTGGATTGCTTGGTGGACTCTTGGGTGTGGCGGTCTTGGTTCTTCCTCATCCTCCTTTTCTTGATCATTTGTATCTCCCCCTTGATCATTGCTATCATCTTGAGGTGGCTCGTCTTCTTGATTTTGCTCTTCATCATTTTGAGCCTCATCCTCATTTTGAGTTGGTGGAGATGCTTGCATGGAGGAGGATGGTTGATCTTGTGTACTTGGAGGCTCTTCGGATTCCTTAGGACACACATCCCCGATGGACATGTTCCTTAGCGCGATGCATGGAGCCTGTTCTTCACCTATCTCATCAAGATCAACTTGCTCTACTTGAGAGCCGTTAGTTTCATCAAACACAACGTCACAAGAGACTTCAACTAGTCCAGTGGACTTGTTAAAGACCCTATATGCCCTTGAGTTTGAGTCATAACCAAGTAAAAAGCCTTCTACAGTTTTAGGAGCAAATTTAGATTTTCTACCTCTTTTAATAAGAATGAAGCATTTGCTACCAAAAACTCTAAAATATGAAATGTTGGGCTTTTTACCGGTTAGGAGTTCATATGATGTCTTCTTGTGGATTCGGTGAAGATATAACCGGTTGATGGCGTAGCAGGCGGTGTTGACCGCTTCGGCCCAAAACCGGTCCGGTGTCTTGTACTCATCAAGCATGGTTCTTGCCATGTCCAATAGAGTTCGATTCTTCCTCTCCACTACACCATTTTGTTGTGGCGTGTAGGGAGAGGAGAACTCATGCTTGATGCCCTCCTCCTCAAGGAAGCCTTCAATTTGAGAGTTCTTGAACTCCGTCCCGTTGTCGCTTCTTATTTTCTTGATCCTTAAGCCGAACTCATTTTGAGCTCGTCTCAAGAATCCCTTTAAGGTCTCTTGGGTTTGAGATTTTTCCTATAAAAAGAATACCCAAGTGAAGCGAGAATAATCATCCACAATAACAAGACAATACTTACTCCCGCCGATGCTTATGTAAGCAATCGGGCCGAATAGATCCATGTGGAGTAGCTCAAGCGGCCTGTCGGTCGTCATGATGTTCTTGTGTGGGTGATAGACTCCAACTTGCTTCCCTGCCTGGCATGCGCTACAAATCCTGTCTTTCTCAAAATGAACATTTGTTAATCCTAAAATGTGCTCTCCCTTTAGAAGCTTATGAAGATTCTTCATCCCAACATGGGCTAGTCGACGATGCCAGAGCCAACCCATGTTAGTCTTAGCAATTAAGCAAGTGTCGAGTTCAGCTCTATCAAAATCTACCAAGTATAGCTGACCCTCTAACACTCCCTTAAATGCTATTGAATCATCACTTCTTCTAAAGACAGTGACACCAACATCAGTGAATAGACAGTTGTAGCCCATTTGACATAATTGAGAAACGGAAAGCAAGTTGTAATCTAAGGAATCTACAAGAAAAACATTGGAAATGGAATGGTCAGGAGATATAGCAATTTTACCAAGACCTTTGACCAAACCTTGATTTCCATCCCCGAATGTGATAGCTCGTTGGGGATCTTGGTTTTTCTCATATGAGGAGAACATCCTTTTCTCCCCTGTCATGTGGTTTGTGCACCCGCTATCGAGTATCCAACTTGAGCCCCCGGATGCATAAACCTACAAAACAATTTTAGTTCTTGACTTTAGGTACCCAAACGGTTTTGGGTCCTTTGGCATTAGAAACAAGAACTTTGGGTACCCAAACACAAGTCTTGGAGCCCTTGTGTTTGCCCCCAACAAATTTGGCAACTACCTTGCCGGATTTGCTAGTAAGCACATAAGATGCATCAAAAGTTTTAAATGAAATGGCATGATCATTTGATGCATTAGGAATTTTCTTCTTAGGCAACTTAGCATGGGTTGGTTGCCTAGAACTAGATGTCTCACCCTTATACATAAAAGCATGATTAGGGCCAGAGTGAGACTTCCTAGAATGAATCTTCCTAATTTTGCTCTCAGGATAGCCGGCAGGGTATAAAATGTAACCCTCGTTATCCTGAGGCATGGGAGCTTTGCCCTTAACAAAGTTAGACAAGTTCTTAGGAGGGGCATTAAGTTTGACATTGTCTCCCCTTTGGAAGCCAATGCCATCCTTGATGCCAGGGCGTCTCCCATTATAAAGCATGCTACGAGCAAATTTAAATTTCTCATTTTCTAAGTTGTGCTCGGCAATTTTAGCATCTAGTTTAGCTATATGATCATTTTGTTGCTTAATTAAAATCATGTGATCATGAATAGCATCAATATCAACATTTCTACATCTAGTACAAATAGATACATGCTCAACAATAGATGTAGAGGGTTTGCAAGATTTTAATTCTACAACCTTAGCATGCAGCATATCATTTTTAGTTCTAAGGTCAGAAATTGTAACATTGCAAGCATCTAGTTCTTTAGCCTTAGTAATCAACTTTTCATTTTCTACTCTAAGGCTAGCAAGAGAAATGTTCAATTCTTCAATCCTAGCAAGCAAATCATCATTATTATCTCTAGGAGTGGAAAATGAAACATCACAAACATGAGAATCAACCTTAGCATTTAAAATAGCATTTTCATTCCTAAGGTTGTCAATTATTTCACGGCAAGTGCTTAGCTCACTAGATAATTTTTCACATTTTTCTACTTCTAGAGCATAAGCCTTTTTAACCTTAACATGTTTTTTGTTTTCTTTAATTAGACAATCCTCTTGGGAATCCAAAAGGTCGTCCTTTTCATGAATAGCACTAACCAATTCATTCAATTTTTCTTTTTGAGCTATGTTAAGGTTGGCAAAAAGGGAACGCAAATTATCTTCCTCATCACTAGCATTGTCATCACTAGAGGATTCATATTTAGTGGAGGATTTAGATTTAACCTTCTTTTTGCCGTCCTTTGCCATGAGGCACTTGTGGCCAACGTTGGGGAAGAGGAGTCCCTTGGTGACGGCGATGTTGGCGGCGTCCTCGTCGTCGGAGGAGTCGCTTGAGCTCTCGTCGGAGTCCCACTCGCGACAAACATGGGCATCGCCGCCCTTCTTCTTGTAATACCTCTTCTTTTCCTTTCGTCTCCCCTTCTTGTCGTCACCTCGGTCACTGTCACTAGATATAGGACATTTAGCAATAAAATGACCGGGCTTACCACACTTGTAGCAAACCTTCTTGGAGCGGGACTTGTAGTCTTTCCCCCTCCTTTGTTTGAGGATTTGGCGGAAGCTCTTGATGACGAGCGCCATTTCCTCATTGTCGAGCTTGGAGGCGTCGATTGGTTGTCGACTTGGTGTAGCCTCCTCCTTCTTCTCCTCCGTTGCCTTGAATGCAACGGGTTGGGCTTCGGATGAGTCGCCAAGCTCGTTGATTTTCCTCGAGCCTTCTATCATGCACTCAAAACTTACAAAATGCCCGATAACTTCCTCGGGGGTCATTTTAGTATATCTAGGATTACCACGAATCAATTGAACTTGAGTGGGATTAAGAAAAATGAGAGATCTTAAAATAACATTTACCACTTCGTGATCGTCCCACTTCTTGCTCCCGAGGTTGCGCACTTGGTTCACCAAAGTCTTGAGCCGGTTGTACATGTGTTGTGGCTCCTCTCCTTTGTGAAGCCGGAACCGACCGAGCTCCCCCTCGATCGTTTCCCGCTTGGTGATCTTGGTGAGCTCGTCTCCCTCGTGCGCGGTTTTGAGTACATCCCAAATCTCCTTGGCGCTCTTTAACCCTTGTACTTTGTTATACTCCTCTCTACTTAGAGAGGCGAGGAGTATTGTTGTTGCTTGAGAGTTGAAGTGCTCGATTTGGGCCACTTCATCCTCATCATAGTCCTCATCCCCTACGGATGGTACCTGCGCGCCAAACTCAACAACATCCCATATGCTTTTGTGGAGCGAGGTTAGATGAAATCGCATTAAATCGCTCCACCTAGCGTAATCTTCACCATCAAATGTTGGTGGTTTGCCTAATGGGACGGAAAGTAAAGGTGTATGTTTGGAAATGCGAGGGTAACGTAGGGGGATCTTACTATACTTCTTGCGCTCTTGGCGCTTAGAAGTGACGGAGGGCGCATCGGAGTCGGAGGTCGATGTTGATGAAGTGTCGGTCTCGTAGTAGACCACCTTCCTCATCCTCTTGTGCTTGTCGCCTTTCCGATGCGGCTTGTGGGAAGAAGATTTTTCCTTCTTCTCTTTGTGATGAGAAGAAGATTTCTTCTCCTTCCCTTTGTTGGAGGAGCTCTTCTTCTTCTCCCTTCTTTTGGTGCGGGACTCTTCCGATGAAGTGCTCCCGTGGCTTGTAGTGGGCTTTTCGCCGGTCTCCATTTCCTTCTTGGCGTGATCTCCCGACATCACTTCGAGCGGTTAGGCTCTAATGAAGCACCGGGCTCTGATACCAATTGATAGTCGCCTAGAGGGGGGGTGAATAGGGCGAAACTGAAATTTACAAATATAAACACAACTACAAGCCGGGTTAGTGTTAGAAATATAAATGAGTCCGAGAGAGAGGGCGCAAAACAAATCCCAAGCGAATAAGCAAGTGAGACACGGAGATTTGTTTTACCGAGGTTCGGTTCTTGCAAACCTACTCCCCGTTGAGGAGGCCACAAAGGCCGGGTCTCTTTCAACCCTTCCCTCTCTCAAACGGTCCCTCGGACCGAGTGAGCTTCTCTTCTCAAATCAAAGCCGGGAACAAAATTTCCCCGCAAGGGCCACCACACAATTGGTGCCTCTTGCCTTGATTACAATGGAGTTGTGATCTCAAGAACAAGTGAGAAAGAAAAGAAGCAATCCAAGCGCAAGAGCTCAAATGAACACGGCAAATCACTCTCACTAGTCACTAGGGCTTTGTGTGGAATTGGAGAGGATTTGATCTCTTTAGTGTGTCTAGAATTGAATGCTAGAGCTCTTGTAGTAGTTGAGAAGTGGAAAACTTGGATGCAATGAATGGTGGGGTGGTTGGGGTATTTATAGCCCCAACCACCAAACTTGACCGTTGGCTGGAGGCGTCTGCTCGATGGCGCACCGGACAGTCCGGTGCACACCGGACAGTCCGGTGCCCCTGCCACGTCATCACTGCCGTTGGATTCTAGCCGTTGGAGCTTCTGACTTGTGGGCCCTCCTGAGTGTCCGGTGCACACCGGACATGTACTGTTTGATGTCCGGTGCACCGGCATGGGCGTGCCTGACGTCTGCGCGCGCTGCGCGCGCAATAAATGCACCGCAGGGAGCCGTTGGCGCCGCAGAGAGACGTTGCTCCGCTGGCACACCGGACAGTCCGGTGCACACCGGACAGTCCGGTGAATTTTAGCGGAGCGGCTGCCGCGCGAACCCGAGGCTGGCGAGTTCCTGAGGCCGACTTCCCTTGGCGCACCGGACACTGTCCAGTGTACACCGGACAGTCCGGTGAATTATAGCCGAGTCGCCTTGGAATTTCCCGAAGACGGCGAGTTGGAGTCTGAGTCCCCTGGTGCACCGGACAGGTACTGTTCACTGTCCGGTGGCACACCGGACAGTCCGGTGCGCCAGACCAGGGGTGCCTTCGGTTGCCCCTTTGCTCCTTTGTTGAATCCAAAACTTGGTCTTTTTATTGGCTAAGTGTGAACCTTTTACACCTGTATATACTATACACTTGGGCAAACAAGTTAGTCCAAAGATTTGTGTTGGGCAATTCAACCACCAAAATTATATAGGAGCTAGGTGTAAGCCTAATTCCCTTTCACTTATGTATGGTGCTCAAGTTGTACAATCACTCCCCGGACCTCATAAGTCCTTTTGCAAGTGATGCACGTATTTAGGGGGAGTTGTGTTACAACTTGACCCTTTGAGACTAACTGTGTGCTTGAGTTTGCTTAATTTAGTCTCAAAGGAGGTTTGAAAGGGAAAAGGTGGACTTGGACCATGAAAGACTTCCACTGCACTCCGATGAGAGGGTAACTTATTCCAAGTTCATCTCACGTACTCTTATTGCCTTTGTGTTCTTATTTGAAGATTTTGGTGAGGCAATGGGGTTTAAGGGCCAAGATTGATCCTGTTTTGGTGCTTGATGCCAAAAAGGGGGAGAAAATAAAGGCCAAAGCAATAGATGGATCAGCTACCACTTGAGAAATTTTGAAAACAGTAGATTAGAGCTTTTGGTTTGTCAAAACTCTTTTATTGTCTCTTTCGTCAAAAATTGGCCACTTGTGGGGAGAAGTGTTGATTATGGGAAAAAGGGGGAGTTTTTGAAAATCTTGATCAATTTCCTTTGGAATACCTCTCTTTATGTCTCTCCAAGTGAATTTGACTTAGAGATAGGAATTTGAGTTTGATTTGAAAAAACAAACCAAGTGGTGGCAAAGAGTGATCCATATATGTCAAATTTGATTCAAAACAACTTTGAGTTTTCATTTGCATTGATATTGCACTTCTTCTAGTTGCTTTATGTTGTGTTGGCATAAATCACCAAAAAGGGGGAGATTGAAAGGGAAATGTGCCCTTGGGCCATTTCTAAGTATTTTGGTGATTGAGTGCCAACACAAGTGCTTTTATGCTAATCTATGCAAAGTGGTGGACAAAGTGCAAATCATGTCAAAAGGTATGTTTCTAGACTTAGTACATTGTTTTATGGACTAATGTATTGTGTCTAAGTGCTGGAAATAGGAAAAATTGAATTGGAAATGAGATGGCTTTGTTCAGCCAAAGTCTGCTCAGTGCTGGCTCTGGCGAACAGGCTGCTCTCGGGACTTCGACGGCGGTGTACGGCTATAATTCACCGGACTGTCCGGTGGTGCACCGGACTGTCCGGTGAGCCGTTCACAGATGATTAACGGCGTACGGCTAAAATTCACCGGTCTGTCCGGTGGTGCATCGGACTGTCTGGTGAGTCAACAGTCAGCCGGGGCAACGGTCGGCCGAGGATTCCGCGCGTGACGCGTGGCCGAGCCAACGGTCACACTGGTGCACCGGACAGTGTTGGGTGCGCCAACGGCTCTCAGACTCCAACGGTCGGCTTCGCCAAATAAGGAAGGATATCTGTACCGGACAGTGTCCGGTGATGCACCGGACTGTCCGGTGCGCCAGTCGACAGAAGGCAAGATCTGCCTTCCAGGATTGCTCTCAACGGCTCCTAGCTGCCTTGGGGCTATAAAAGGGACCCCTAGGCGCATGGAGGAGGACACCAAGCATTCCTTAACCACTCTTGATCACTCACACTCCATTCTTGCGCACTTGTTCGACATTCTAGTGATTTAAGCTCCGTTCTAGTGTGCTAGTCTTTTGAGCTTAAGTCTGGGTCTTGTGTGTGCGTATTTGCTATGGTCTTTGTGTCTTGTGTGAGTTGCTAATCCCTCCCTTGCTCCGTGCTTCTTTGTGAACTTCAAGTGTAAGGGCGAGAGGCTCCAAGTTGTGGAGATTCCTCGCGAACGGGATTAAGAAAAGCAAGCAAAACACCGTGGTATTCAAGTGGGTCTTTGGACCGCTTGAGAGGGGTTGATTACACCCCTCGTCCGTTGGGACGCCACAACGTGGAGTAGGCAAGCGTTGGTCTTGGCCGAACCACGGGATAACCACCGTGCCATCTCTGTGATTGATCTCTTGTTGGTTATTGTGTTTTGTTGAAGACTCCTCTCTAGCCACTTGGCGGTTATTGCGCTAACACTCAACCAAGTTTTTGTGGCTTAAGTTTTAAGTGTTACAGGATCACCTATTCACCCCCCCCCCTCTAGGTGCTCTCAGTCCTGCGGCAACATACTCGGCCTCAGCGGTGGATAGGGCAACGGAGGTTTGTTTCTTAGAGCTCCACGACACCAGGGACCTTCCTAAGAATTGGCACGTCCCTGATGTACTCTTCCTATCGACCTTACATCCAGCATAATCGGAGTCTGAATATCCAATTAAGTCAAAGGTAGACCCCTTTGGATACCAGATCCCGGAGCAAGGCGTAGTGACTAAATATCTAAGAATTCGCTTCACGGCCACTAAGTGACACTCCCTTGGATCGGATTGAAATCTAGCACACATGCATACACTAAGCATAATATCCGGTCTACTAGCGCATAAATAAAGCAAAGAACCTATCATGGACCGGTATGCTTTTTGATCAACGGACTTACCTCCTTTGTTGAGGTCGACGTGTCCGTCAGTTCCCATCGGAGTCTTTGCGGGCTTGGCGTCCTTCATCCCAAACCGCTTTAGCAAGTCTTGTGTGTACTTTGTTTGGGAGATGAAGGTGCCGTCCCTGAGTTGCTTCACTTGGAACCCAAGGAAGTAGTTCAACTCACCCATCATCGACATCTCAAACTTTTGAATCATCACCCTGCTAAACTCTTCACAAGACTTTTGGTTAGTAGAACCAAATATTATGTCATCGACATAAATTTGGCACACAAATAAGTCACCATCACAAGTCTTAGTGAATAAAGTTGGATCGGCTTTCCCAACCTTGAAAGCATTAGCAATTAAAAAGTTTCTAAGGCATTCATACCATGCTCTTGGAGCTTGCTTAAGTCCATAGAGCGCCTTAGAGAGCTTACATACGTGGTAGGAGTACCGTTCATCCTCGAAGCCAGGGGGTTGCTCTACGTACACCTCCTCCTTGATTGGCCCGTTGAGGAAAGCGCTCTTCACATCCATTTGGAACAACCTGAAAGAATGGTGAGCGGCATATGCTAGCAAAATACGAATGGACTCTAGCCTAACCACAGGAGCAAAAGTCTCCTCAAAGTCCAAACCTGCTACTTGGGCATAACCTTTTGCCACAAGTCGAGCCTTGTTCCTTGTCACCACCCCGTGCTCGTCTTGTTTGTTGCGGAACACCCACTTGGTTCCCACAACATTTTGCTTGGGACGAGGCACCAGTGTCCAAACTTCATTTCTCTTGAAATTATTGAGCTCCTCTTGCATGGCCAACACCCAGTCCGGATCTAGCAAGGCCTCTTCTACCCTGAAAGGCTTAATAGAGGAGACAAAGGAGTAATGCTCACAAAAATTAACTAATCTAGAACGAGTAGTTACTCCCTTGCTAATGTCACCCAAAATTTGGTCGACGGGATGATTCCTTTGAATCGTCGCTCGAACTTGGGTTGGAGGTGCCGGTTGTGCTTCTTCCTCCATCACATGATCATCTTGTGCTCCCCCTTGATCACACGCCTCCTCTTGATGAACCTGTTCATCATCTTGAGTTGGGGGATGCACCATTGTTGAGGAAGAGGGTTGATCTTGCTCCTTTTGTTCCTGTGGCCGCACTTCTCCAATCGCCATGGTGCGTATTGCGGCCGTTGGAACGTCTTCTTCATCTACATCATCAAGATCAACAACTTGCTCTCTTGGAGAGCCATTAGTCTCATCAAATACAACGTTGCTAGAGACTTCAACTAAACCCGATGATTTGTTGAAGACCCTATACGCCTTTGTATTTGAGTCATAACCTAACAAAAACCCTTCTACAGCTTTGGGAGCAAACTTAGAATTTCTACCTTTCTTTACTAGAATATAACATTTGCTCCCAAATACACGAAAGTAAGACACATTGGGTTTGTTACCGGTTAGAAGCTCATACGAAGTCTTCTTGAGGAGGCGATGAAGGTACACCCGGTTTATGACGTGACAAGCCGTGTTCACGGCTTCCGACCAGAATCGCTCGGGCGTCTTGAATTCTCCAAGCATTGTCCTCGCCATGTCAATGAGCGTCCTGTTCTTCCTCTCTACCACACCGTTTTGTTGTGGTGTGTAGGGAGCGGAGAACTCGTGCTTGATCCCTTCCTCCTCAAGGTATTCCTCCACTTGAAGGTTCTTGAACTCGGACCCGTTGTCGCTCCTAATTTTCTTCACCTTGAGCTCAAACTCATTTTGAGCTCTCCTTAGGAAGCGCTGAGGGTCCCTTGGGTTTCAGATTTATCCTGCAAAAAGAATACCCAAGTGAAGCGGGAAAATCATCAACTATCACAAGACCATACTTACTTCCTCCTATACTTAGATAGGCGACGGGTCCGAAGAGGTCCATATGAAGCAACTCCAAAGGTCTTGATGTGGTCATCACATTTTTGGTGTGATGAGAGCTTCCCACCTGTTTACCTGCTTGACAAGCTGCACAAGGTCTATCTTTTTCGAAATGCACATTTGTTAGACCTATCACGTGTTCTCCCTTTAGAAGTTTGTGAAGGTTCTTCATCCCCACATGTGCTAAGCGGCGATGCCACAGCCAGCCTATGCTAGTCTTAGCAATTAAGCATGCATCTAGACCGGCCTCCTCTTTTGCAAAATCAACTAAATAGAGTTTGCCGTCTAATACACCCTTAAAAGCTAATGAACCATCACTCCTTCTAAAGACAGACACATCTACATTTGTGAATAAGCAGTTATATCCCATATTACAAAGCTGACTCACAGACAACAAGTTATATCCAAGCGACTCAACTAAAAACACATTGGAAATGGAGTGCTCGGATGAAATAGCTATTTTTCCTAACCCTTTCACCTTGCCTTGATTCCCGTCACCGAATATGATTGAGTCTTGGGAATCTTTGTTCTTGACGTAGGAGGTGAACATCTTCTTCTCCCCCATCATGTGGTTTGTGCATCCGCTGTCGATAATCCAGCTTGATCCCCCGGATGCATAAACCTGCAAGGCAAATTTAGGCTTGGGTCTTAGGTACCCAACTCTTGTTGGGTCCTACAAGGTTAGTGACAATATCTTTAGGGACCCAAATGCAAGTTTTATCTCCCTTGCATTTTGCCCTAATTTCCTAGCAATCACCTTTCTATCCTTTCTACAAATTGCAAAGGAAGCATTGCAAGTATGAAAAATTGTAGAAGGTTCATTGTTTACTTTCCTAGGAACATGAACAACATTTCTTCTAGGCATAGCATTTTTCCTAGCCAAATTTCTATCATGCATAATAGAAGAACTAGAAGCAAACGTGGCATGAGAATCAAAAGCATCATAAGTTCTATAAGCATTCCTAGAATGTCTCCTATCATGATACATGAAAGCATGGTTCTTTTGAGCACTACTAGCCATAGGGGCCTTCCCTTTCTCCTTGGCGGAGATGGAAGCCTTATGGCTTGTTAAGTTCTTGACTTCCCTCTTGAAGCCAAGACCATCCTTAATTGAGGGGTGTCTACCAATCGTGTAGGCATCCCTTGCAAATTTTATTTTGTCAAATTCACTCTTGCTAGTCTTAAGTTGGGCATTAAGACTAGCCACTTCATCATTCAATTTAGAAATTGAAACTAGGTGTTCACTACAAGCATCAACATTAAAATCTTTACACCTATTGCAAATTGCAACATGTGCTACACAAGATGTTGATTTATTAGCTATTTCTAACTTAGCATTCAAATCATCATTTATGCTCTTTAAGCTAGAAATAGAGTCATGGCATGTAGACAATTCACAAGAGAGCATTTCATTCCTTTTAATTTCTAAAGCAAGGGATTTTTGTGCCTCTACAAACTTATCATGTTCTTCATACAAAAGATCCTCTTGCTTTTCTAATAATCTATTCTTATCATTCAAGGCATCAATCAATTCATTAATCTTATCAACCTTAGTTCTATCTAAGCCCTTGAATAAACATGAATAGTCTATTTCATCATCGCTAGATTCTTCATCACTTGAGGAAGCGTAAGTACTAGTATTACGAGTGCTTACCTTCTTTTCCCTTGCCATGAGGCAAGTGTGATGCTCGTTGGGGAAGAGGGATGACTTGTTGAAGGTGGTGGCGGCGAGTCCTTCGTTGTCGGAGTCGGACGACGAACAATCCGAGTCCCACTCCTTGCCAAGGTGTGCCTCGCCCTTAGCCTTCTTGTACGCCTTTTTCTTTTCCCTCTTGTTCCCTTGTTCCTGGTCACTATCATTATCGGGACAATTAGCGGTAAAATGACCAATCTTACCACATTTGAAGCATGAGCGCTTCCCCTTCGTCTTGGTCTTGTTGGGATGCTCCTTGCGACCCTTTAGCGCCGTCTTGAAACACTTGATGATGAGGGCCATTTCTTCATCATTAAGCCCGGCCGCCTCAACTTGCGCTACCTTGCTAGGTAGCGCCTCCTTGCTCCTCGTTGCTTTGAGAGCAATGGTTTGAGGCTCTTGGATTGGGCCATTCAACGCATCATCAACGTATCTAGCCTCCTTGATCATCATCCGCCCGCTTACAAACTTTCCAAGTATCTCCTCGGGCGACATCTTGGTGTACCTAGGATTCTCACGAATATTGTTCACAAGATGTGGATCGAGGACAGTAAAGGACCTTAGCATTAGGCGGATGACGTCGTGGTCCGTCCATCGCGTGCTTCCATAGCTCCTTATTTTGTTGACGAGGGTCTTGAGCCGGTTGTACGTTTGGGTTGGCTCCTCGCCCCTGATCATTGCGAATCTCCCAAGTTCCCCCTCCACCAACTCCATTTTGGTGAGCATGGTGACGTCGTTCCCCTCATGTGAGATCTTGAGGGTGTCCCAAATCTGCTTGGCGTTATCCAAGCCGCTCACCTTATGGTATTCATCCCTGCACAATGAAGCTAGAAGAACAGTAGTAGCTTGTGCATTTTTGTGAATTTGCTCATTAATGAACATGGGACTATCCGTACTATCAAAGTGCATTCCATTTTCTACTATCTCCCATATACTTGGATGGAGAGAGAACAAGTGGCTACGCATTTTGTGACTCCAAAATCCATAGTCCTCTCCATCGAAGTGAGGGGGTTTGCCGAGAGGAATGGAAAGCAAATGAGCATTGGAACTTTGCGGAATACGAGAATAATCAAAGGAAAAATTTGAATTAACCGTCTTCCTTTTCTCATAGTCGTTGTCGTCGTCCTTTTGGGAAGAGGAGGATTCGTCGCTGTCATAGTAGATTATCTCCTTGATGCGCCTTGTTTTCTTCTTCCTCCCGTCTTTTCTTTTGTGGCCCGACCCCGAGTCAGTAGGCTTGTCATCCTTTGGATCATTGATGAAGGACTCCTTCTCCTTATCATTGACCACCATCCCCTTGCCCTTAGGATCCATCTCTTCGGGCGATTAGTCCCTTACGTGAAGAGAACGGCTCCGATACCAATTGAGAGCACCTAGAGGGGGGTGAATAGGTGATCCTGAAAAACTTGAAACTTAGTGCCACAAAAACTTGATTAGGAATTAGCACAATAAGGCCAAGTGGCTAGAGAGGAGTCTTAGCAAAACACAATAACCACAAAGAGATCAACACAGAGATGGCACAATGGTTTATCTCGTGGTTCGGCCAAGTCCAATACTTGCCTACTCCATGTTGTGGCTGTACAGCCAAGTCCAATACACTGTCCGGTGCACCTAGACTGCACAGAGTCTTGGCTGTACAGCCAAGTCTTTTCCAACTTGGTTTTTCCTGTTTCTAGCACTTATACACAATACATTAGTCTCCAAAACAATGTACTAAGTCTTAGAAACATACCTTTACTCTTGATTTGCACTTTGTCCATCAATTGGCATAGATCAATACTTAAGCACTTGTGTTGGCACTCAATCACCAAAATACTTAGAAATGGCCCAAGGGCACATTTCCCTTTCACTAAGTTTGGTAAATGTTTTCTCTTCTAATGGCTTGGTAAAGATATCGGCTAATTGTTCTTTGGTGCTAATATAAGAAATCTCGATATCCCCCTTTTGTTGGTGATCCCTCAAAAAGTGATACCGAATGGCTATGTGTTTAGTGCGGCTATGCTCAACGGGATTGTCCGCCATGCGGATTGCACTCTCATTATCATATAGAAGAGGAACTTTGGTTAATTTTTAACCATAGTCCCTAAGGGTTTGCCTCATCCAAAGTAATTGCGCGCAACAATGGCCTGCGGCAATATACCCGGCTTCGGCGGTAGAAAGAGCTACAAAATTTTGCTTCTTTGAAGCCCAAGACACCAGAGATCTTCCCAAGAACTGGCAAGTCCCCGATGTGCTCTTTCTATCGATCTTACAACCCGCCCAATCAGCATCTGAATAACCAATTAAATCAAAAGTGGATCTGAAAGGGAAATAGGCTTACACCTTTTCCTAATTGATTTTGGTGGTTGAATTGCCCAACACAAATAATTGGACTAACTAGTTTGCTCTAGATTATAAGTTTTACAGGTGCCAAAGGTTCACAATAGACCAATAAAATGACCAAGAAAGGGTTCAAACAAAGAGAGCAAAAGACAACCGAAGTGTGCCCTGGTCTGGCGCACCGGACTGTCCGGTGTGCCACCGGACAGTGTCCGGTGCACCAGGGAACCCGACGCTGAACTCGCCACCTTCGGGAAAATGGAGGCCGCTCCGCTATAATTCACCGGACCGTCCGGTGTATGCACCGAACAGTGTCCGGTGGCGCACCGGACTGTCCGGTATGCCAGCGGAGCAACGACTACTTCAAGCGCAACGGTCGACTGCAACGCATTTAATGCGCGCCTGTGCGCGCAGAGGTCAGAGCACGCACAGTTGGCGCACCGGACAGTCTATAGGACTTGTCCGGTGCACCACCGGACAGCCCAGAGGCCCCACAAGTCAGAGCTCCAACGATCGAACCCCAACGGCTAGCTGACGTGGCTGGCACACCGGACAGTGTCCGATGGCGCACCGGATTGTCCGGTGCGCCATGCAACAGCAGCCTTCCAACGGCCACATTTTAGTGGTTGGGGCTATAAATACCCCAACCACCCCACATTCAATGGCATCCAAGTTTTCAGACTTCTACACCTTACAAGAGCTATAGCATTCAATTCTAGACACAACCAAAGAGATCAAATCCTCTCCCAAGTCTCTAGTTCAATTCCAATCAATAGTGACTAGTGAGAGGGTGACTTGTGTTCATTTGAGCTCTTGCGCTTGGATTGCTTCTTTTCTTTCTCATCATTTCTTGTGACAATCTCAATTGTAACCGAGGCAAGAGACACCAATTGTGTGGTGGTCCTTGCGGGGACTTTGTGTCCCGTGTGATTGAGAAGAGAAGCTCACTCGGTCTAAGTGACCGTTTGAGAGAGGGAAAGGGTTGAAAGAGACCCGGTCTTTGTGACCACCTCAACGGGGAGTAGGTTTGCAAGAACCGAACCTTGGTAAAACAAATCCTTGTGTCTCATTTCTTATTTGCTTGCGATTTGTTTCTCACCCTCTCTCTCGGACTCGATTATATTTCTAATGCTAACCCGGCTTGTAGTTGTGATTAACTTTGTAAATTTCAGTTTCGCCCTATTCACCCCCCCTCTAGGCGACTTTCAAGTGGTATCAGAACCCGGTGCTTCATTAGAGCCTAACCGCTCGAAGTGATGTCGGGAGATCACGCCAAGAAGGAGATGGTGAACGGCGACAAGCCCGCTACAAGCCTCAGGAAGGCTCCATCGGGAGAGTCCCGCAACAAAGGGAAGGAGAAGGAATCCTCTTCCCACAAGTCGCATCGGAGTGGCGACAAGAAAAAGAAGATGCGGAAGGTGGTCTACTACGAGACCGATTCTTCATCGCCATCCACCTCCGGCTCCGACGCGCCGTCCATTACTTCTAAGCGCCATGAGCGCAAGAAGTATAGTAATATTCCCCTACGCTACCCTCGTATTTCAAAGCGTACTCCTTTACTCTCCGTTCCATTAGGCAAACCACCGGTTTTTGACGGTGAAGATTATAATATGTGGAGTGACAAAATGAGGCATCATCTAACCTCACTCCACACAAGCATTTGGAATGTTGTCGAGTTTGGTGTACAGGTACGATCCGAAGGGGATGAAGACTATGAATCGGACAAAGTGGCCCAAATCCACCACTTCAACTCCCAAGCCACTACTATACTCCTCGCCTCTCTAAGTCGAGAGGAGTATAATAAGGTGCAAGGGTTGAAGAGCGCAAAGGAAATTTGGGACGTGCTCAAGACCGCGCACGAAGGAGAGGAGGTGACAAAGATCACCAAGCGGGAGACGATCGAGGGGGAGCTTGGTCGCTTCATGCTTCACCAAGGGGAGGATCCGCAAGCTATGTGCAACCGCTTGAAGACCTTGGTGAGCCAAGTGCGCAACCTCGGGAGCACAAAATGGGATGAACATGAGATGGTCAAGGTTATTCTTAGATCCCTCGTTTTTCTTAACCCTACGCAAGTTCAATTAATTCGAGGTGATCCTAGAAACAAGCTAATGTCTCCCGAGGAGGTTATAGGAAAATTTGTGAGCTTTGAGCTAATGATCAAAGGCTCAAAGAAAATCATCGAGCAAGGCACCTCTTCCACGCCCGAAGCACAACCCGACGCATTCAAGGCAACAGAGGAGAAGAAGGAAGAGTCTACACCAAGTAGGCTCCCCATCGACGCCTCAAAAGCTCGACAATTAGGAGATGGCTTTAATCATCAAAAACTTTCGATAAATCCTCAAGCAAAGGAGGGGGAAGGACTACAAGCCCCGCTCCAAGATGGTTTGCTACAAGTGTGGTAAGCCCGGTCACTTTATAGCAAATTGTCCTATTTCTAGTGACAGTGACAGGGGCGACGACAAGAAGGGGAGAAGAAAGGAAAATAAGATGTACCACAAGAAGAAGGGCGGCGATGCCCATGTATGCCGCGAGTGGGACTCAAACGAGAGCTCCACCGGCTCCTCCTCCGACGAGGACGCCACCAACATCGCTGTCAACAAGGGACTTCTCTTCCCCAACGTCGGCCACAAGTGCCTCATGGCAAAGGACAGCAAAAGGAAGAAGGTTAAATCTAAATCCTCCACTAAATATGCATCCTCTAGTGATGAAGACAATTCTAGTAATGAGGAGGATAATTTGTTTACCCTCTTTGCCAACCTTAACATGGAACAAAAAGAGAAGTTAAATGAATTGATTAGCGCTATTCATGATAAGGATGAACTCTTGGATAGCCAAGAGGACTTCCTAATTAAGGAAAATAAGAAGCATGTTAAGGTTAAGAATGTTTATGCTCTAGAAATGGAAAAATGTGAAAAATTAACTAGTGAGCTAAGCACTTGTCATGATTTGATTGCCAACCTTAGAAATTAAAATGCTAGATTAATTGCTAAGGTTGATTCAAATATTTGTGATGATTCATATGCCAATCTTAGAAATGATCATGCTATTTCTATTGTTAAGATTCAGAAATTGAATGCCTCTCTTGCTAGCCTTAGATTTGAAAATGAAAAATTGATTGCTAAGGCTAAAGAGTTAGATGTTTGCAATGCTTCCATTTCCGATCTTAGAAGTGAAAATGATATTTTACATGCTAAGATTGTTGAACTAAAAACTTGCAAACCCTCTACATCCACCATTGAGCATGTTTCTATTTGCACTAGATGTAGAGATGTTGACATTGATGCTATTCATGATCATATGGCTTTAATTAAACAATAAAATAATCATATAGCAAAATTAGATGCTAAAATTGCCGAGCATGAACTTGAAAATGAAAAATTTAAATTTGCTCGTAGTATGCTTTATAGTGGGAGACGCCCTGGCATCAAGGATGGCATTGGCTTCCAAAAGGGAGACAATGTCAAACTTATTGCCCCTCCTAAAAAATTATCCAACTTTGTTAAGGGCAAGGCTCCCATGCCTTAGAATAACGAGGGTTACATTTTGTACCCTGCCGGTTATCCCGAGCATAAGATTAGGAGAATTCATTCTAGGAAGTCTCACTCTAGCTCTAATCATACTTTTATGTATAAGGGTGAGACATCTAGCTCTAGGCAATCAACTCGTGCTAAATTGCCTAAGAAGAAAACTCCTAGTGCATCAAATGAACCTAGCATTTCATTTAAAACTTTTGATGCATCTTATGTTTTGACTAACAAATCCGGCAAGGTAGTTGCCAAATATGTTGGGGACAAACACAAGGGATCAAAGACTTGTGTTTGGGTACCCAAAGTTCTTGTATCTAATGTCAAAGGACCCAAAACTGTTTGGGTACCTAAAATCAAGAACTAAACTTGTTTTGTAGGTTTATGCATCTGGGGGCTCAAGTTGGATCATCGACAGCGGGTGCACAAACCACATGACAGGGGAGAAGAAGATGTTCTCCTCCTATGAGAAAAACCAAGATCCCCAACGAGCTATCACATTTGGGGATGGAAATCAAGGTTTGGTCAAAGGATTGGGTAAAATTGCTATATCACCTGACCATTCCATTTTCAATGTTTTCTTGTTGATTGATTAGATTACAATTTGCTTTCTGTTTCTCGACTATGCAAAATGGGCTACAACTGTCTATTTACTTATGTAGGTGTCACTGTCTTTAGAAGAAGTGATGATTCAGTAGCATTTTAGGGAGTGTTAGAGGGTCAGCTATACTTAGTTGATTTTAATAGAGCTGAACTCGACACTTGCTTAATTGCTAAGACTAACATGGGCTGGCTCTGGCATCGCCGACTAGCACATGTTGGGATGAAGAATCTTCACAAGCTTCTAAAGGGAGAACACATTTTAGGACTAACCAATGTTCATTTTGAGAAAGACAGGATTTGTAGCGCATGCCAAGCTGGGAAGCAAGTTGGCATTCATCATCCACATAAGAACATCTTAACGACTGATAGGCCACTAGAGCTCCTCCACATGGACCTATTCGGCCCGATCGCTTACATAAGCATCGGCGGGAGTAAGTACTGTCTTGTTATTGTGGATGACTATTCTCGCTTCACTTGGGTATTCTTTTTATAGGAAAAATCTCAAACCCAAGAGACCTTAAAGGGATTCTTGAGACGGGCTCAAAATGAGTTCGGCTTAAGGATCAAGAAAATTAGAAGCGACAATGGGACGGAGTTCAAGAATTCACAAATTGAAGGCTTTCTTGAGGAGAAGGGCATCAAGCATGAGTTCTCTTCTCCCTACACGCCACAACAAAATGGTGTAGTGGAGAGGAAGAATAGAACTCTATTGGAGATGGCAAGAACCATGCTTGATGAGTACAAGACTTCGGATTGGTTTTGGGCCGAGGCGGTTAACACCGCGTGCTACGCCATCAACCGGTTGTATCTACACCGAATCCTCAAGAAGACATCCTACGAACTCCTCACCGGTAAAAAGCCCAATGTTTCATATTTTAGAGTCTTTGGTAGTAAATGTTTTATACTTGTTAAAAGAGGTAGAAAGTCCAAATTTGCTCCTAAGGCTGTAGAAGGCTTTTTACTAGGATATGATTCAAACACAAGGGCATATAGAGTCTTTAACAAGTCCACTGGACTAGTTGAAGTTTCTTGTGACATTGTGTTTGATGAGACTAACGGCTCTCAAGTAGAGCAAGTTGATCTTGATGAATTAGATGATGAAGAGGCTTCGTGCATCGCGCTAAGGAACATGTCCATTGGGGATGTGTGTCCTAAAGAATCCGAAAAGCCCATTCAAGCACAAGATCAACCATCCTCCTCAATGCAAGCATCTTCACCAACTCAAGATGAGGATGAGGCTCAAGATGATGAAGAGGAAGATCAAGAAGATGAGCCACCTCAAGACGACGGCAATGATCAAGGGGGAGATGCAATTGATCAAGACAAGGAGGATGAGCAAGTTGCAAGGCCGTCACACCCAAGAGACAACCAAGCAATCCAACGAGATCACCCCGTGAACACCATCCTTGGCGACATTCATAAGGGGGTAACCATTAGATCTCGTGTTGCACATTTTGGTGAGCATTACTCTTTTGTTTCCTCTATTGAGCCACACAGGGTAGAGGAAGCACTTCAAGATTCGGATTGGGTAATGGCAATGCAAGAGGAGCTCAACAACTTCACAAGGAACGAGGTATGGCATTTGGTTCCACGTCCTAATCAAAATGTTGTAGGAACCAAGTGGGTCTTCCGCAACAAGCAAGACGAGCATGGTGTGGTGACAAGGAACAAAGCCCGACTTGTGGCCAAAGGATACTCACAAGTCGAAGGTTTGGATTTCGGTGAAACCTATGCACCCGTAGCTAGGCTTGAGTCAATTCGTATATTACTTGCCTATGCTACTTACCATGGCTTCAAGCTTTACCAAATGGACGTGAAAAGTGCCTTCCTCAATGGACCAATCAAGGAAGAGGTCTATGTTGAGCAACCTCCCGGCTTTGAAGACAGTGAGTATCCTAATCATGTTTATAGACTCTCTAAGGCGCTTTATGGGGTCAAGCAAGCCCCAAGAGCATGGTATGAATGCCTAAGAGATTTTCTTATTGCTAATATATTCAAAGTCAGAAAGGTTGATCCTACTTTATTTACTAAAACTCTTGCAAATGATTTGTTTGTATGCCAAATTTGTGTCGATGATATTATATTTGGGTCTACTAACGAATCTACATGTGAGGAATTTAGTAGGATCATGACACAAAAATTCGAGATGTCGATGATGGGGGAGTTGAAGTATTTTCTAGGATTCCAAGTCAAGCAACTCCAAGAGGGCACCTTCATTAGCCAAACGAAGTACATTCAAGACATTCTAACCAAGTTTGGGATGAAGGACGCCAAGCCCATCAAGACACCCATGGGAACTAATGGGCATCTCGACCTCTACACGGGAGGTAAATCCGTAGATCAAAAGGTATACCGGTCGATGATAGGTTCTTTACTCTATTTATGTGCTTCACGACCGGATATTATGCTTTCCGTATGCATGTGTGCAAGATTCCAAGCCGATCCTAAGGAAGCTCACCTTAGGGCCGTAAAACGAATCTTGAGATATTTAGTTTATACTCCTAAGTTTGGCCTTTGGTACCCCATGGGATCCACATTTGATTTAATTGGTTATTCCGATGCCGATTGGGCAGGGTGCAAAATTAATAGAAAGAGCACATCGGGGACTTGCCAGTTCTTGGGAAGATTTCTGGTGTCTTGGGCTTCAAAGAAGCAAAATTCTGTGGCTCTTTCAACAGCCGAAGCCGAGTACATTGCCGCAGGCCATTGTTGCGCGCAATAGCTTTGGATGAGGCAAACCCTTAGGGACTATGGTTACAAATTAACCAAAGTTCCTCTTCTATGTGATAATGAGAGTGCAATCCGCATGGCGGATAATCCCGTTGAGCATAGCCGCACTAAACACATAGCCATTCGGTATCATTTTCTAAGGGATCACCAACAAAAGGGGGATATCGAGATTGCATATGTTAGCACCAAAGAACAATTAGCCGATATCTTTACCAAGCCATTGGATGAACAAACTTTTACCAAACTTAGGCATGAGCTAAATATTCTTGATTCTAGGAATTTTTATTGATGTCTTGCATACATAGCTCATATATACCTTTGATCATCTCTTTCATGTGCCATGACTAATATGTTCTTTCAAGTCCATTTCATGCTAAGTCATAGATTGAAAGGGGAAAGGAGTCTTCGGCGAAGACAAGGCTTCCACTCCGCTCCATCAAATCATTCATCCTTCGTCGTCGCTCCGCACCAACTCTCCAACTTTGGTATAATCTTCACTTCTTTACTTCCATCCAAAGGGGGAGAGAGTAGTTTAACAAGGGCTTATATTTCACTCAAATATCCGTTTTTGGCGATTCATGCCAAAGGGGGAGAGAGTATTAGCCCAAAGCAAAAGGACCGCACCACTACCAATTTCAAAAATGTAGTCTTTTATTTGGTATTAAAAGAAGTTTTTCAATTGGTATCTTATTTTGATATAATTTCAAATTGGTATACCCTCTTCAAAATTAATATCTAAAACCCTCTTGAACACTAAGAGGAGGATTTCATTAAGGGGGAGTTTTGTTTAGTCAAAGGAAAAGCATTTGAAACAGGGGGAGAAAATTTCAAAACTTGAAAATGCTTCTCAAAATCTTATTCATTTACCTTTGACTATTTGCAAAAGAACTTTGAAAAGAATTTCCAAAACATTTTGCAAAACAAAACGTGTGGTGCAAGCGTGGTCCAAAATGTTAATAATAAGAAAAGACATCCATGCGCATCTAGTAAGTAATATTTATTGGTTTCATTCCAAGCAACCTTTGCACTTACATTATGCAAACTAGTTCAATTCTGCACTTTCATATTTGATTTGGTTTATGTTGGCATCAATCACCAAAAAGGGGGAGATTGAAAGGGAAATAGGCTTACACCTTTTCCTAATTGATTTTGGTGGTTGAATTGCCCAACACAAATAATTGGACTAACTAGTTTGCTCTAGATTATAAGTTTTACAGGTGCCAAAGGTTCACAATAGACCAATAAAATGACCAAGAAAGGGTTCAAACAAACAGAGCAAAAGACAACCGAAGTGTGCCCTGGTCTGGCGCACCGGACTGTCCGGTGTGCCACCGGACAGTGTCCGGTGCACCAGAGAACCCGACGCTGAACTCGCCACCTTCGGGAAAATGGAGGCCGCACCGCTATAATTCACCGGACCGTCCGGTGTATGCACAGAACAGTGTCCGGTGGCGCACCGGACTGTCCGGTGTGCCAGCGGAGCAACGGCTACTTCAAGCGCAACGATCGACTGCAACGCATTTAATGTGCGCCTGCGCGCGCAGATGTCAGAGCACGCGCAGTTGGCGTACCGGACAGTCTACAGGACTTGTCTGGTGCACCATCGGACAGCCTAGAGGCCCCACAAGTCAGAGCTCCAACGGTCGAACCCCAACGGCTGGCTGACGTGGCTGGCGCACTGGACAGTGTCCGGTGGCACACCAGCTGTCTGGTGCGCCATGCGACATCAGCTTTCCAACGGCCACATTTTGGTGGTTGGGGCTATAAATACCCCAACCACCCCACATTCAATGGCATCCAAGTTTTCAGACTTCTACACCTTACAAGAGCTATAGCATTCAATTCTAGACACAACCAAAGAGATCAAATCCTCTCCCAAGTCTCTAGTTCAATTCCAATCAATAGTGACTAGTGAGAGGGTGACTTGTGTTCATTTGAGCTCTTGCGCTTGGATTGCTTCTTTTCTTTCTCATCCTTTCTTGTGACAATCTCAATTGTAACCGAGGCAAGAGACACCAATTGTGTGGTGGTCCTTGCGGGGACTTTGTGTCCCGTGTGATTGAGAAGAGAAGCTCACTCGGTCTAAGTGACCGTTTGAGAGAGGGAAAGGGTTGAAAGAGACCCGGTCTTTGTGACCACCTCAACACGGAGTAGGTTTGCAAGAACCGAACCTCGGTAAAACAAATCCTTGTGTCTCATTCCTTATTTGCTTGCGATTTGTTTCTCACCCTCTCTCTCGGACTCGATTATATTTCTAACGTTAACCCGGCTCTTAGTTGTGATTAACTTTGTAAATTTTAGTTTCGCCCTATTCACCCCCCCTCTAGGCGACTTTCAGGATCCCCTGGGGTACCAAAGGCGAAACTTAGGACTATAAACTAAATATCTCTAGATTCGTTTTACGGCCCTAAGGTGAACTTCCTTAGGATCGGCTTGGAATCTTGCACACATGCATATGGAAAGCATAATGTCCGGTCGAGATGCACATAAGTAGAGTAAAGAACCTATCATCGATCGGTATACCTTTTGATCTACGGATTTACCTCCCGTGTCGAGGTCGAGATGCCCATTGGTTCCCATGGGTGTCTTGATGGGCTTGGCATCCTTCATCCCAAACTTGGTGAGTATGTCTTGAATGTACTTCGTTTGGCTGATGAAGGTGCCCTCTTGGAGTTGCTTGACTTGAAATCCTAGAAAATACTTCAACTCCCCCATCATAGACATCTCGAATTTTTGAATCATGATCCTACTAAACTCTTCACAAATAGATTTGTTAGTAGACCTAAATATGATATCATCAACATAAATTTGGCATACAAACAAATCATTTTCAATGGTCTTAGTAAATAGAGTAGGATCGGCCTTTCCGACTTTGAAGCCATTATCAATAAGAAAATATCTTAGGCATTCATACCATGCTCTTGGGGCTTGCTTGAGCCCATAAAGCGCCTTAGAGAGTTTATAAACATGGTTAGGGTACTCACTGTCTTCAAAGCCGGGAGGTTGCTCAACATAGACCTCTTCCTTGATAGGTCCGTTGAGGAAGGCACTCTTCACGTCCATTTGGTAAAGCTTAAAGCCATGGTAAGTAGCATAGGCTAATAATATACGAATGGACTCAAGCCTAACTATGGGTGCATAGGTTTCACCAAAATCCAAACCTTCGACTTGTGAATATCCCTTGGCCACAAGTCGGGCTTTGTTCCTAGTCACCACACCATGCTCATCTTGTTTGTTGCGGAAGACCCACTTGGTTCCTACAACATTTTGGTTAGGACGTGAAACCAAATACCATACCTCATTTCTTGTGAAGTTGTTGAGCTCCTCTTGCATTGCCAGCACCCAATCCGAATCTTGAAGTGCTTCCTCTACCCTGTGTGGCTCAATAGAGGAAACAAAAGAGTAGTGTTCACAAAAATGAGCAACACGAGATCGAGTGGTTACCCCCTTATGAATATCTCCTAGGATGGTGTTCACGGGGTGATCTCGTTGGAATGCTTGGTGGACTCTTGGGTGTGGCGGCCTTAGATCTTGTTCATCCTCCTTGTCTTGATCATTTGCATATCCCCCTTGATCATTGTCGTCTTCTTGAGGTGGCTCATCTTCTTGATCTTCTCCTTCATCATCTTGAGCCTCATCCTCATGTTGAGTTGGTGGAGATGCTTGCATGGAGGAGGATGGTTGATCTTGTGCTTGAATGGGCTCTTCGGATTCCTTAAGACACACATCCCTAATGGACATGTTCCTTAGCGCTACGCACGGAGCCTCTTCATCATCTAATTCATCAAGATCAACTTGCTCCACTTGGGAGCCGTTAGTCTCATCAAACATAATGTCACAAGAAACTTCAACTAGTCCAGTGGACTTGTTAAAGACTCTATATGCCCTTGTGTTTGAATCATATCCTAGTAAAAAGCCTTCTACAGCCTTAGGAGCAAATTTAGATTTTCTACCTCTTTTAACAAGAATAAAGCATTTGCTAACAAAGACTCTAAAATATGAAACATTGGGCTTTTTACCGGTGAGGAGTTCGTAAGATGTCTTCTTGAGGATTCGGTGTAGATACAACCGGTTGATGGCGTAGCAGGCAGTGTTGACCGCCTCGGCCCAAAACCGATTCGAAGTCTTGTACTCATCAAGCATGGTCCTTGCCATGTCTAATAGAGTTCTATTCTTCCTCTCCACTACACCATTTTGTTGTGGTGTGTAGGGAGAAGAGAACTCATGTTTGATGCCCTCCTCCTCAAGAAACCTTCAATTTGTGAGTTCTTGAACTCCGTCCCGTTGTCGCTTCTTATTTTCTTGATCCTCAAGCCAAACTCGTTTTGAGCCCGTCTCAAGAATCCCTTCAAAGTCTCTTGGGTTTGAGATTTGTCCTGTAAAAAGAATACCCAAGTGAAGCAAGAATAATCATCCACAATAACTAGACAGTACTTACTCCCGCCGATGCTTATGTAAGCTATCGGGCCGAATAGGTCCATGTGGAGGAGCTCAAGTGGTCTGTCAGTCGTCATGATGTTCTTGTGTGGATGATGAACACCAACTTGCTTCCCTGCTTGGCATGCGCTACAAATCCTGTCTTTCTCAAAATGAACATTGGTTAGTCCCAAAATGTGCTCTCCCTTTAGAAGCTTGTGAAGATTCTGCATTCCAACGTGGGCTAGTCGGCGATACCAGAGCCAACCCATGTTAGTCTTAGCAATCAAGCAAGTGTCGAATTCAGCTCTATTGAAATCAACTAAGTACAGCTGACCCTCTAACACTCCCTTAAAGGCTACTGAATCATCACTTCTTCTAAAGACAGTAACACATGTATCCGTAAAAAGACAGTTGTAACCCATTTTGCATAATTGAGAAACAGAAAGCAAGTTGTAATCTAGTGAATCTACAAGAAAAACATTGGAAATAGAATGGTCAGGTGATATAGCAATTTTACCCAATCCTTTGACCAAACCTTGATTTCCATCCCCGAATGTGATAGCTCGTTGGGGATCTTGGTTTTTCTCGTAGGAGGAGAACATCCTTTTCTCCCCTGTCATGTGGTTTGTGCACCCGCTGTCAATGATCCAACTTGAGCCCCCGGATGCATAAACCTACAAAACAAGTTTAGTTCTTGATTTTAGGTACCCAAACAGTTTTGGGTCCTTTGATATTAGATACAAGAACTTTGGGTACCCAAACACAAGTCTTTGATCCCTTGTGTTTGCCCCCAACATATTTAGCAACTACCTTGCCGGATTTGTTAGTAAGCACATAAGAAGCATCAAAAGTTTTAAATGAAACATTATGATCATTTGATGCTTTAGGAGTTTTCTTCTTAGGCAATTTAGCATGGGTTGATTGCCTAGAACTAGATGCCTCACTCTTATACATAAAAGCATGATTAGGGCCGGAGTGAGACTTCCTAGAGTGAATTCTCCTAATTTTGTGTTTGGGATAACCGGCAGGGTATAAAATGTAACCCTCGTTATCCTGAACCATGAGAGCCTTGCCCTTAACAAAATTAGACAATCTTTTAGGCGGGGCATTAAGCTTGACATTGTCTCCCTGTTGGAAACCAATGCCATCCTTAATGCCAGAGCGTCTCCCACTATAAAGCATGCTTCTAGCAAATTTAAAATTTTCATTTTCCAAGTCATGCTCATTGATTTTAGCAGTTAAGGTAGCTATGTGATCATTTTGTTGTTTAATTAAAGCAAGGTGATTATGAATAGCATCTACATTAACATCTCTACATCTAGTGCAAATAGAAACATGTTCAACGGTAGATGTAGAGGGTTTGCAAGTATTTAACTCAACAATCTTAGCATGCAAAATATCATTCTTATCTCTAAGATTGGAAATAGAAGCATTGCAAACATCTAAATCCTTAGCCTTAGCAATTAATTTTTCATTTTCAATTTTAAGGCTAGAAAGAGAAGCATTCAATTTGTCAATCTTAGCAATTAAATTGACATTATCATTTCTAAGACTAACAATTGAATCATCACAAACATTAAACTTTTCAACCTTAGCAATTAATTTTGCATTTTCATTTCTAAGGTTGGAAACAATGTCATGGCAAGTGCTTAGCTCACTAGTTAATTTTTCATTTTTATCTATCTCCTGAGCATAAGCATTTTTAACTTTAACATGCTTTTTGTTTTCTTTAATTAGGAAATCCTCTTGGCTATCCAAGAGTTCATCCTTTTCATGAATAGCGCTAATCAATTCATTTAATTTTTCCTTTTGTTGCATGTTTAAGTTGGCAAAGAGAGTAAACAAATCATCCTCATCATCACTAGAATTAGCCTCATCACTAGATGTTGCATACTTAGTGGAGGATTTGGATTTTACCTTCTTCTTCTTACCGTCCTTTTCCATGAGGCATTTGTGGCCGACGTTGGGGAAGAGGAGCCCTTTGTTGATGGCAATGTTGGCGGCGTCCTCATCGGAGGAGGAGTCGATGGAGCTCTCGTCGGAGTCCCACTCTCGGCAGACATGGGCATCGTCGCCCTTCTTCTTGTAGTACCTCTTCTTTTCTCTCCTCTTTCCCTTCTTGTCATCGCCCCTGTCACTATCACTAGATAATGGACATTTAGCAATGAAATGACCAGGCTTACCACACTTGTAGCAAACCTTCTTGGAACGGGGCTTGTAATCTTTCCCCTTCCTTTGTTTGAGGATTTGGTGGAAGCTCTTGATGATGAGCGCCATCTCCTCATTGTCGAGCTTGGAGGCGTCGATGGGGACTCTACTCGGTGTAGAGTCTTCTTTCTTCTCCTCCGTTGCCTTGAATGCAATGGGTTGTGCTTTGGGTACGGAGGAGGAGGCGCCTTGCTCGATGATCTTCTTGGAGCCTTTGATCATCAATTCAAAGCTCACAAATTTGCCTATCACTTCCTCGGGAGACATTGGTTTATATCTTTGATCACCACGAATTAATTGAACTTGAGTGGCGTTAAGAAATACGAGTGATCTAAGAATAACCTTGACCATTTCATGGTCATCCCACTTGGTGCTCCCGAGGTTGCGCCCTTGATTCACCAAGGTTTTTAGCCAGTTGTACATGGCTTGCGGGTCTTCTCCTTGGTTTAGCATGAAGCAACCGAGCTCCCCCTCGATCGTCTCCCTCTTGGTGATCTTGGTCACCTCGTCTCCTTCGTGCGTCGTTCTGAGCACGTCCCAAATCTCCTTGGCGCTCTTCAATCCTTGCACCTTGTTATACTCCTCTCGACTTAGAGAGGCGAGGAGTATGGTGGTGGCTTGTGAGTTGAAGTGCCAGATTTGGGCAACTTCGTCCGAATCATAGTCCTCATCCCTTACGGATGGTACCTGTACACCAAGCTCAACAACGTTCCAAATACTAGTGTGGAGTGAGGTTAGGTGATGTCGCATTTTATCACTCCACATGTTATAATCTTCACCGTAAAAAACCGGTGGTTTGCCTAATGGAACGGAAAGTAATGGAGTACGTTTAGAAATGCGAGGGTAGTGTAGGGGAATCTTACTAAACTTCTTGCGCTCATGGCGCTTAGACGTTACGGAAGGCGCGTCGGAGTCGGAGGTGGATGGCGATGAAGAGTCGGTCTCGTAGTAGACCACCTTCCTCATCTTCTTTTTCTTTTCTCCACTCCGATGCGACTTGTGTGAAGGGGATTCCTTCTCCTTCCCCTTGTTGCGGGACTCTCCCGATGGAGCCTTCCCGTGGCTTGTAACGAGCTTCTCGTCGGTCACCATCTCCTTCTTGGTGTGATCTCCCGACATCACTTCGAGCGGTTAGGCTCTAATGAAGCACCGGGCTCCGATACCAGTTGAAAGTCACCTAGAGGGGGGTGAATAGGCGGAATCTGAATATTATAAACTTAAGCACAACTACAAGCCAGGGTTAGCGTCAGAAATATAAGCGAGTCCAAAAGAGAGGGCAAAAACAAATCACAAGCAAATAAGAATGGATGACACAGTGATTTGTTTTACCGAGGTTCGGTTCTTGCAAACCTACTCCCCGTTGAGGTGGTCACAAAGACCGGGTCTCTTTCAACCCTTTCTCTCTCTCAAACGGTCACTTGGACCGAGTGAGCTTCTCTTCTCAATCAAATGGGACACTAAGTCCACTACAAGGACCACCACACAATTGGTGTCTCTTGTTTTGATTACAAGTGTTATGGAAACAAGAATGAGGAAGAAGAAAAGCAATCCAAGCGCAAGAGCTCAAAAGGAACACAAAAGTCTCTCTCTCTAGTCACTAATTTGTTTGTAGTGATTTCGGACTTGGGAGAGGATTTGATCTCTTTGTGTGTGTCTTGTATTGAATGCTATAGCTCTTGTATGAGGTTTGAAGGCTGAAAACTTGGATGCATTGAAGTGTGGTGGTTGGGGGGTATTTATAGCCCCAACCACCAAAAGAACCATTGGTGAGGGCTTCTGTCGAATGGCGCACCAGACAGTCTGGTGCGCCAGCCACGTCACCAGGCCGTTGGGTTCCGACCGTTGGAGCCCTGACAAGTGGGGCCACCGGATAGTCCGGTGGTGCACTGGACAGGTCCTGTAGACTGTTCGGTGCGCCTTCTGGCGCTGCTCTGACCTCTGCGCGTGCAGGCGCGCATTTAATGCTTGTTGCAGACGACCGTTGGCGCGAAGTAGCCGTTGCTTCGCTGGCACACCGGACAGTCCGGTGTTACACCGGACAGTCCGGTGAATTATAGCGGAGCGGCTCCCCAAATTCCCGAAGCTGGCAAGTTCGAGTGGATCCTCCCTGGTGCACCGGACACTGTCCGGTGGTGCACCGGACAGTCCGGTGCGCCAGACCAGGGCTACCTTCGGTATACTTTGCTCCTTTGTTTTGAACCCTTTCTTCTATCTTTGTATTGGTTTGTTGTGAATCTTTGGCACCTGTAGAACATATTTTCTAGAGCAAACTAGTTAGTCCAATAATTTGTGTTGTGCAATTCAACCACCAAAATTCATATTAGAAAAAGCTTTGACCCTATTTCCTTTTCAGATACCATAAGCCATAAAATCATGAATAGACCACAAAAACGCGGCTCTTAGGTTAAACTTCTGTTTCTTGTAACAATCGTACGCCTCGACTCCTTCCCACAAAATTTTCAATTCTTCAATCAGGGGTCTCATCATCACATAGATATTTGTTCCAGGATGATCCGGACCAGGTATTACAAGACACAAGAAAATAAATTCATATTTCATGCAAAGAGCTGGTGGAAGGTTGTATGGAACAGCAAAGAGGGTCAACATGAGTAGGACGTTGCAGTTAGATTGAAAGGCAAGAAACCATCTGTTGCCAAACCGAAGCGGACATTCCGCACTTCATCAGCAAAGCTGGAATCAAAAGCATCTAGTGCCTTCCATGCATCTGTATTAGCTAGGTGCGCCATGACATTTGGATTCTCACGTACCCCTTCTTTGTGCCACCTCATGTGTCTGGCTGTATTCTTGGAGATGAACAAACGTTTCAACCGAGGTATAAGAGGCATGTAACGAAGCTGCTTACGTGCAATCTTCGTCGTCACGGTCAAACCATCGTCGTTTTCAACCTCAACGAATCTACGCTCACCACATATAGTACACTTCTTCTCACCCGCGGTCTCCTTCCAAAAAAGCATACAATTATTGTCACAGGCATCGATTTTTTCGTAGTCCATACCGAGCCCAGAGAGCAACTTTTTGGACTCATACATGTCCTTTGGCATCTTGTGATTCTCCGGAAGTACATCACTGATCAAGTGCAAAAGCTCCTTGTAGCAGTTGTTTGAGAATGCAAACTTAGACTTAATAGTCATAAGTCGAGTCACAAATACAAGGACGGTCACTTTCGTGTGCTCATGCAACAGTTCTTCTGCAGCTTTAAGGAGCTCAAAGAACTTCTGAACCTCAGGTGTAGCTGGATCCTCATAATCGGTGGTGAAAGGGAAATAGGGTCAAACCTTTTCCTAAATGATTTTGGTGGTTGAATTGCCCAACACAAATAATTGGACTAACCAGTTTGCTCTAGATTATATGCTCTACAGGTATCATAGGTTCAACACAAACCAATAAAAAAACAAGTTAGGGTTCAAAAAGAAAGGAGCAAAAGAAACCAAAGACTGCCCTGGTCTGGCGCACCAGACTGTCCGGTGTGCCACCGGACAGTGTCCGGTGCACCAGGGAGATCCACTCTAAACTCCTCAGCTTCGGGTTTCTGGAAATGCCACTCCGCTATAATTCACCGGACTGTCCGGTGTGTCATGCTGAGCGTAGCCTACTGCGCCAACGGTCGTATGCAAAAGCAACAGTGAGCAGTGAACAGTGCGCGGACTGCGTGAGCAGAGTCAGAGCAGCGCCAGAAGGCGCACCGGACAGTGAACAGTACCTGTCCGGTGCGACACCGGACTGTCCAGTGCCCCATGAAGATAGAGCTCCAACGGTCGAAACCGTCAGAACCCTAACGGTTGGGTGACGTGGCTGGCGCACCAGACAGTGTCCGGTGGCGCACCGGACTGTCCGGTGCGCCCTTTGACAGCAGACTTCCCCAATGACTGTTTTGGTGGTTGGGGCTATAAATACCCCCAACCACCACACTTCAAGGCATCCAAGTTTTTCAGACATCTCACTCAATACAAGAGCTAGTGCATTCAATACAAGACACAATTAGATTGAATCAAAGCCTCTCCAAGTCCCAATTCCGCTCAAAGCAATTAGTGACTAGAAGAGAGAGTTTTGCTCGTGTTCTTTGAGCTCTTGCGCTTGGATCACTTTTCTTCTTTCTCTTTCTTGTTCTCAAGATACTTGTACTCAAAGCAAGAGACACCAAATTGTGGTGGTCCTTGTAGGGGTCTAAGTGACCCGTTTGATTAAGGAGAAAAGCTCACTCGGTCTAGGAGACCGTTTGAGAGAGGGAAAGGGTTGAAAGAGACCCGGTCTTTGTGACCACCTCAGCGGGGAGTAGGTTTGCAAGAACCGAACCTCGGTAAAACAAATCACCGTGTCATCCGCTTCATTTGACTTTGATTTGATTTTCACCCTCTCTTTCGGACTCGATTTTATTTCTAACGCTAACTCCGGCTTGTAGTGTGTGCTTAAGTTTATAATTTTCAGATTTCGCCTATTCAGCCCCCTCTAGGCGACTTTCAGGTGGGTTGACCGGGGTTCTCCGAATCGACGGTTAGAAGCTCATGGCGTACATCGTCAAGCATCTCTTCCATTCTATCGTAGTCCTCCTCTTCATGTGACTGAACTTCCGATACAATACGAGGAGGTGGGTCCTCACCGTGGTGCACCCACACCTCATAGCCTGGCATATAACCGTTCTTGCAAAGATCTATCGACATAGTCCTCCTGTCAAGGAAATAAATGTTCCGACACTTGCTACAAGGGCACCTAACATCGTTTCCAGTCTCTGACCGAGCAAAAGCACGGTTGAGAAAAGCATCAGTCTTGGCAACCCATTCACTTGATAGAGCACCTCTTTTCTTCCAACCTTCATACATCCATCGACGATCCTCCTCCATACTAGATACGAGATGTTAACTTGATTAGTTAAGTAAATCATGCCCCTAATCTAATAAACCACACTAATACAAGGAAAATCATTTCACGGGACCCTAAATCATATAAAATAACCTTATTTCCGAGGGCATAATAATTACCCTCAGAAATTAATAGTTTAAATTATATAGGCACCACTACATAACATTGTCACGGGTGACAAATCATATAAAATGACCTTATTTTCGAGGGCATAATAATTACCCTCGAAAATTAAAAATTTAAATTATCTAAGCACCACTAAGTAAACGAAAACAAACTAAATTAATTACATAATCAATTTTTGCCACATAATCAAATTTCGACCATCGGACATAATAAGCTAAACAATATTTAACATACTAATTATTTAATAACAAAAATGGTAACTACAAAACAATATTAACATATACAAAATAATACTAAAAATACTCACTTAGAGAATGCGGGTCGGGGCAGTTCCGGCGCGGGCAGGGATGCGGCCAGCGGCGACGGGGCAGCACCGGCGGTGTGGGTGGTGGGACAGGACGGCTGGGGCACGACGGGGCAGCACCGGCGGGGGCGACCGGTGCGAGCGGGGCTGCGGCCGGCAAAGGCGACGACGGCGGGCGGGGCGGCGACGGGGCAGTGGGCGGCGGGACAGGACGGCGCTGGCGGGGGTGACTGGCGTCGGCGTGGCCGCGACTGGCTGGCGGGGCGGCACGTTGCTGTTGGCGGCGGCAGGCGACGACGGCGACAGGTAGAGAAAATGGCAGCGCGCGTGTGAAAATGAAACGGCGCGCGGGGCCTAGCGCGCGTTAAAACACTTTATCTCCGACGGCTATCAACCCGGCCGTCGGACGTAAGCTTATGTCCGACGGCTACCCTGACAGCCGTCGAACATAAGGTACTATTTCCGAGAGCCAGCAGAGGCCGTCGGACATAACCTTATGTCCGACGGCCTCGTAGGCAGTCGTCGGAGGTGAAGCGACCGTCAGATGTGCGTCGTTTTACTGTAGTGCACAGCTACACTGCTAGTCCATGTGTGGCACTGCCGTGTGTGCCTGTCGACAACGGATTGAACCAAAGCTCCAAAAAGCAAAAAAGACCCAAACTATAATTTAGTTCAGATTTTATGCACGCATACACCTTCACATGAAAGTTTTTGTGGGCCAACCGCGCTCCGATTATTTTCGGCTGTTTCATTGCGATCGCTGAAAATAACTTATTTTTGACACCGAACTTTCGATAACATGTGACCTTCAAAAATAACACTGAAATCATGGAAAATATATTATTTCTAGCGAAAACTGTTTATTTTCGGTGGTTTTGCCCATTGAAAGTTAGTTGGTTTCTTGTAGTGTCTGCAACTCTAATAGTTAAACTAACAACTGATAATAAGCATGGGAGTCAACAATGTCTACTTTCTCTTTTCTAGTCTACTAGTCCCCCCCCCCCCCCCCCCCCACAACTGACTTGATAAAATCTTTACTGCCAACATTTTTTTTTCAACAACCATGGTTAGGTAGGACAAGTAAGAACTACGAGAGCTTATTTGTCAGAAACGCCTACGTGACAGAGCTTTACGGGGTAAGTAGAGTCATTGTAAATTGTTTTTTTGATGCCGCATGCAGGTCGAGCCCAAACAAAAGTATTGGCTCTATGTGAAACAGGCTTATTTCGGCGCAAAAGTAGGAGTATTTCTCAAGAGTTAATAAGTAACGTTAGGTTAACTTTTCTACACAGGAGAACAGAAGACGTTGAAGATGTCAAAGAAGGAATAGATAAAAAGTGAAGCACATGGACAATGAAAAATACTGTCAACTGTTTATATGATGATGAGCAGCTTGATCGAATCATCAATATCAGGCAGCAGCCAGCAGATCCAGCCTGCGGATTTCTTTTCGCCGTGGTCGGTCACACCGACCGGTGGCAATCAAGTCGGGCAGTAGGAGTATTTAACTGTAGAGAACGGAATCCAGACAACCATTTTTTTCTTCAAGTTTTTATCTTTACACGAGGTGAATTCAGAGGGTGGGGCAGAGGGGCGGTCGTCCCGGCCTCCGGGCCTCCGAATTCATAGAGCCTAATTTTAGTTATGTGATCAAATAGTCCATCAATAAAGTAATAAATATCTAAACATGTTAGAAGAAAATTTCAAAGTGATACTATAATATATATCCTTTTATTTACGTATTATTTGATATAAATATTTTTAGATGTATTTTAAGTGTTTAATTAGTAACATTTATATATTAAAAATAATTCGAAAGGCCTTTATTTGAAACAATGAAATCTTGTTCCGGGTCCCTAAAATGTTAGGACCGCAGTTGGGTGAATTTGTCAAACCTCCGAGATAAATATACAAACTATTTCTTTCAGCTGAAAGAGACACGGGAAATACCTGCAGCCCTTGCATTATTGCCAAGAAATAAAAGGGAAATCAGAGCTCAAATAGAACAATGATTGAATACTCGTAGATCTTGGTTGGCATGAAATTTAACACTAGCTAGATGAAGGATATATATCAATAATTTATAAAATAATCAACAAAATACAGGTCATGTAATCATATAAAAGGGTTTTCTTTGCCAGGAGAATGTCATCATCCTAAGCTCATAGCCCACTCATGCCAAACCAGTTGCTAGCTCTTGCCTACTATCGTGGTCGATAAAATTTCGATTTTATCCTACAATTCCACATCTAAGGACTAAGCAGGTCTAAATTGATTGGACAAAGTCTAGATTTTACACACAACAAATATGTGTTTGTCGGCACCACTGGAACGGATATCCTAGACAGTACAATCAAACTAGGCCTACGAGGAGAGAATAGCATACTTGGTCATCTTCAAGGTGGACTAGATCTAAAAGACCCCTCTGAAGATATAAGATAAATACGTGACTGAGACCCCTGCCACGTTTCACCGTGACTGACACGATTCGGACGCGCCACGTGACCCTATCGGCCCCTTGCCCTTGGTAGGGTTCGGTGGCGCCACACAGCCTCGGAGTACCGTTGGGCCCAGGTCCCCCATAGGAGGGCTCCGGACCCTAGGAAGGACCCCCCCCTCAAACTCCTGGTCTACCAACTACTAGAGATGTCAATGGGTACCCGCTACCCGAAACCTAGTAGGTTTTTGCTCTATTAGGGCATGGGGTTGGACTAATTTCTCTACCCATGGGTTTACTAATGAGTTCAAATAGAAACCCAACAGGTATGTGGGCATGGGTTTGTTCTTCCATTACCCATACCCGCAAGTATATGATTCTTTAAAAACCTGCCTTAAAATCAACATAACTAACGGGACGGGGATGAAATTTCTCCCACAGGGATCTGATGGGGACCCGAATCAGGAGTCAGACCCTCTCCTCGCACGACATATGAAGGTCGAATCCAACAAATTGTCTCACTATGACCCCATATAAATATACAAAATTTTCACTCGTTAACCCTAACCCTCATTTTCTTTACTAGGTTGTAGTTCTCCGACATGACAAGCCTAATTTATGTGTTTATATCATAAAATGTATACTCAACAATTGATGCCCAAGGATTCCACGTGGGGTTCGGGTCCTTGACGAGGACGAGGAAGAAATCCTCCTCGTTAAGCATTTCGGTGCGGAGGCGGGAAATAAGTTTCAGGGATCGGGGCAGGGCTCCCCCGACTCCGACCCATCCCATTGCTATCCCTAGTTCTCTATGTGATTGTCGTGCTCCTCCTCGCATTTAACCGGGCAAGGCCCAACCGATCATGTAGACATAGGGCGATACACCAAAATCTTCTACCGAATTTATACGGGGTATACTCCATGTATCCCCGAATGTTACCCGACGACAATGCACACCTCCCTTAGGGAGTAACCAATAAACTATATATACCCAAGCTCTATCCCTAAATTTATACCATTATATTGTCATGTTTCTTAAGAGTTCATTGTTATTTTAAAAGGAAGAAGTTTCACTCCAATCTATACATAAGTTATAAACTTAGTCGATATTTATTGCAAATCTGACCTCTAGTTTACAAAAGCAAACTCTCGAAGACTTCATAAGTTTGTAAGCTATCTCCAGCAACTATCATATTCTATCCGTATATCATATCTTATTTTAAATTTTACTCTACAAACAATATATTCTACTGTGCAAATCCTCTATTTTACACGGTCCAGACAGCATAAGATGTATAAAAACAACACGAAAATCTAAGGGGTACGTCTATTCAAAGATGGCCACCGATGTGTGATGTTTTTGTTTAAAAAAAATTATTAAACGGCTTCCTAAGATTCTACTAACAATGAGATTTAATAAACAAAACATAGGTATGTACACGTGTACGACGTAAAGAAATCATGTTCAATGTATCAATTTACTACGCACGTTACTAGAAACCAAAATGCAAAAAATGGAGGTGGTGGTCTCGCTCGCACAGGGCCAGCATCCGCACGTTGGAGGGAGGAAGCTTCCAAATCTCAAGATTTTATAATTCGTCGCCCGGGGATGTACGCCACCGGTGAGAATGAGATGATGCCTCCACTGCATAGGCATGAGTACATGGATCCGCCAGGAACTAGCTGGGGTCAGTGAGACATAGGCATCCATGACGGTCTCATTTTCTGTTTATCTGGTAAACAGATGCGAGAGATCTAATAAGCTACGTTGACGCCCACCAAACCATTAAAGAAACCATCCCGTGACACGTCAGAGCATCATCAGTTGTAAACCACGTACGGGAGTACTTGGGAGCGAAACCACGTCCAGTTGGGAATGATACACGAAATTGTCTCGTATTTTCTTGGCCGCGCCACTCTCTGTCACTGATAACAGTTGGCGCCGTTCCTGGATCGGAAGTCAACCCTCTCCAGCTTATAAACTTAACATATATATACCTGCTGCACACTGTCACTGACTCACAGCGGCTTTCTGAAATGAAAAACTCCAACAACGTATTTCATTCGGTATTAGTGTATATCTTGTTACTACTTATGTTCCATTTTTTATTTTTATTTTTTTAAAAAAAGTAAGACAGGGAGTCAAGTACTAGAATTATGTCTACCTTTTGCATACATTCAACAAACTACTACCGGCCCCGGCCCATTCCTATTGGCTATTAGTACATACAAGTGCAGCTAGCTTCTGTTCCACTCACACGTCACACGACACCACACCACACCAGCATCGCGATCCCCAGCCCTGTCCTCTCTCTCAACGCTTAGCTAGTTTAGCTACCAATACCATGCTTGTCCTCTTGCCCCTCCTCCTCCTCGCGGTGGCGTCCTCTCCGGCGCCGACGACGGCGGGCGACGGAGGCGGGGCCGTTCCAGTGGGGAACATCTTCTCCTTCTTCTGCAGCCCCACCAACTCGAGCGTCCTGCGGACGTACCAGCCCAACAGCACGTTCGCGGGCAACCTCCAGAAGCTCGTGTCCGAGCTCCCGTCGAACGCGTCGGCGGCGTCGGGCTTCGCGGCGGGGAGGTTCGGCGCCGGCGCGGGCCCCGGCGCGGCGTACGGGACCGCGCTGTGCCGGGGCGACTTCCTCGGCGGCCAGTGCGCCGACTGCCTCGCCGAGGGGTTCTCGCAGGCGGCCAGCCGGTGCCCCGGCAGCGTGGACGCCACCATGTACTACGACCAGTGCCAGCTCCGCTTCTCCGACCAGGACTTCCTCCTCGCCGCCGCCTCCGCCAACAACATGCCGGAGAGCACCGCCTGGAACATGAACAGGGTGTCCGCGGGGAACGTGGCCGCGTTCGACGCCCTGGTCAAGGGGCTCGTGGCCGCGGCGTCCGACGCCGCCAGCGACAGGAGCAGCCGGTACGCCACGGGCCAGGCCGGGTTCCCGCCGGAGAGCATCAACGTGTACGCGCTGGTGCAGTGCGCGCAGGACCTCACGGCGCGGCGGTGCCGGGAGTGCCTGGCCGGCCTCATGGGCCAGATGGGCAATTTTTTCGCCGGGAGAGTGGGCGGGAGGATTCTCGGCGTGCGCTGCGTCATCAGGTACGAGAAGGATGTCTTCTTCGCGCAAACCCCAGATATGCTCACGGTCGCGCCGCTGCTGGGTTCGACTTCGACCAAAGGTTAGTGTTAGTCCCAGTTCATCATAAAAAAATTCCTACTTAATCAGTAGAATTAGTGTGCTGTTTTAATTTCCCCCTAATTAGCTTAGCCTTGGGAGTCCTCGACGATAGTGACTGTGGTGATAGCCACTGTTTTTTGCTTGCTAAAATGCATGCATGCATGCCAATATTTGACCTTTGCATACCCATTATTGTTTTATATATGTTAACAAGATGAAGTAGCGAAAAATAGATAGTAAATCGGTGTTTTTTCACTATGCTGCAGTGATCTTTTAAAGCTAGCTAGTAGTAGAAGTTATGAGATAGATGATCGACTAATAAGGACGAAGAAGCTTCCAAGCAGGCTGCGAGATAAAAGTCCAGTTTTCGAATGCATGCATGGTCTAGCTAAAACAGTTCAGTCGACGAAATTCACCGCCGGTCAAAATCCAAGATCCGACAAGGGGGAAACACAGATCGATCGTGCTTACGCATGCTACTACAGCTTTCGTTACATATTTATATGCATCCATAAACGAAGCAGCGTACATGCACACTCCACATCATTTCTCCTCCACGTGTGACGTGCTTATCCTAGACTAGTAGGCCCCGCTTGAGACTTCGGCTCCCCAGTCCCCACCCATGCATATTATAGAACGGGAAAGAAAGAGCGCCTAGCGCCCTAGCCTAGATGAGAGAAATGCTCGTGCAGCGACTGACATGATGATTCGCGCGCCAGGATAGGAGTGCGTGACTTTCTTTCGGTCTGGCCGGCCGGCGGCTCGTTGTGTTGAGTTGTTTACTTGTTTTATTGATTTTTTTGTGCGTTTCGAACCCGCGACCAAATCAGGCTTCATCCACACACATATTTCCCCCCGAATCCAAACCCCTTTCGCTTCTCTCGCCTTTAATTTCGTTCGGGAATACGGGAAAAGAATGAGGGGCCCCCTCCGATAGCCCGCACATGGGCTATTTTTTGGACTCCGTATCCTGCCGACCTTACCGTGTGGAAGAAAGAATCAAACGTAACTATAGGTTGGGTAGTAGTAAAAGATAGGGGACGAAAAGTCGGTTTGGGTTTCGGGGAATGGAACGGAGATTAAAAAAACAAAAGCTGGGTCACATGGATCTCAATCTCATTCGTCCCCATGTGGACTGTAGTACCGTACCACTAACCATGTGACGGTACTACGGTAGCCTTTGGTTTTGACTGGATTGTGTACAGGCGGCCGCGCGCTGGCACGAGTAGCTACCAGCACCAGCTACGTACGTGTACGTAGCTTTGCTAGAGCTGCCCGTAACGTAACGCCCCCTGTTGACATGCGGCCTTTTGTTTTCAAGAAGATCGGCTGGACCAGTGTGAGAGCCTTAGCACACTGCACGTACCAGGATGGGTCAGATCACTTGGCGGTCACAAAGTCCGCGCCAGACGCCGAAATGGTTAAGCTGCTGTACGTACTCACTGGTAAAGTGATAAGCCTAGTAGGACTTGCACTTTTGGACAGTCTTCACATACGTATTCTCTTCACACGGGACGGGACAGTCGGCAGCAGGAGCCACATGCGTCACGAGACGCCACCACCTCTGCGCGTGCACTTCCCGAGACAGCCTTGGTCCTACGCCTACCTACGTACTACTGCTCTGAGTGCTATCTCCCTCCGTCCCATAACATCACTTTTACAACTATTTTGCGAATTACGAAGACAATCAGAGGAGTTAAATTTCTTTTCTTATTCAATTTTAAATAAAAAAAAAGGAATTTAGCCCCTTAAATCTACCCGGTTTTCTCGCTCTCAAACCAATTTTTAGTATTTAAAATTTATTCCAAAATAGGTTTTAGAAATGGGTACAGCCTCTATTCACGAGACAGTCTACCTCTATCTATCAACGTGTTGGCTGCTGCTTGCTGCTCGTTTCTTTATTGAACTTAAGTACCTGCCATTGTTTTCAAATAAGGGCAGCCGAGCAGCTGCTCTCCTAACAAAGTATAATAGGTATACCTACACATAAGCATATATACACACACGTTTTTGTTACTAATATTGACCTCTTTGTTAGAACTCTAAAAGTGCATTTCTGACATAGTTACCATCAGAGACTGGAGAGATCACAGCAGACAACGGTGTTTATTCGACGCTCTCCTTCCTGGCTCGGGTCACCTCTACCTAACCAACTAGTTACCTAATACTAGCTAGATAGGCTTATCAAAGAGCGTAGCTTTCTTCAGGTCTAGTTTGGTTAATCTAATATATATTGATCATAATCCATATGCATTAAGGTGTAACTTAAACTAATTTACACCACAATCTACCTCAACACATGTGGATTAAAGTCAATACTAACGTACCCAAACAAAACTTCAGCATTTTGGCCCGGCCGGATTGTTTGGCAGACTTTCACGCACCCATTCGTCGCTTGACTACTCTAATTCCAGCAAACAGATCGAGGCCGTCAGTTTACAACCGTAGCGTGCGCCCTGTACTTTCATTGGTGTGGCTCGGGCCCCCGGCAGACCAAATTTGATAGACCCCTGAAACTCCATGCGATGATTGCAACCCCATCCCCATGAACCATGCATGGTGTTGGCATGCATCATCACTCACCGTCACCCACAAGGACCCATCGCTGCCGCCCGGGCGGCGACCCCACCGAAGCCGATGGCGCTGCATCCATATCATTCTTCTTGTCCCCTTCTCACCTGCACGTACCACATTGCGGTCTCCAGTAGTCGTGTTGTGTGCGTACCACTACCACCCAACAAGAGAGAAGAGAGCTTACCTAATTGGACCACGCGCATTAGGCGCCAAGTCGTAGCTTCGTCGGAAACTGCCAATAGGCGCGCTGACCAGTAACGGACCGTGCAGACATTCTCATTTGGCTACTGCTAGCTCTATAGTTGACCTTGGACTTGTGTATACTGGTCGCGAGAGAGATTGAGACACTAGTACGTAGCTGTCTAGCTCTAGCTACATACACAACGTGTTCAACGTTAATATTGAACACACACACGTACGTGTGTGTGTTTTTTCAGATGTTGCTACTGTAGCGCCTAACTGCTTGTACTGTGGTTTAATATATAATGCATGTGTTCGTCATCAGGTAGTAGCAGCACCACGCTGTGGGTCGTCGCCGTCGCCGTCCCCGTGTCCGTGCTCCTGGCCTGCTTCCTGGCGTGCGTCCTGTGGATCAGAAAGCGGAGGAGGAGAGGTAGATAAGTTACTTGTGTTGTGCTTAATTAGGGTACGGTACGGTACTCAGCAGTACTGTCGTCACTAACGGCGGCGCGCGCGTGCGTGCGTGTGTGTTGATGTATCAGTGACCAATGTGTCAGGCACGGTGAGCGTGCCCACAATGTCCATGGAGATGGAGCAGGTGCTCAAGCTGTGGCGGGTCGAGGAGAGCGACTCCGAGTTCTCCCTCTTCGACTTCGACCAGATCGCCGACGCCACCGACAACTTCTCCGACGACCACAAGCTAGGCCAGGGCGGCTTTGGGCCCGTGTACAAGGTAGGCGCCCGCCGCACTACATACTGCTGTGTGCTGTCAGCAGCATGCAGCTCATGCTCATCACTATCATGCAGACCCGGCCGGCCATCAATCAATTGGCGGCATATATATGTATATATAAATCCTTCCGCATATATATGCATCTTTTAATCTGTGAGACTGTGACACCTACAAATAATGCACTGTGTCCATCCAGGGTGAGCTGCCCGGCGGCCTGGAGGTCGCGATCAAGCGGCTGTCGTCCGTGTCGGTGCAGGGCCTGATGGAGTTCAAGACGGAGATCCAGCTGATCGCCAAGCTGCAGCACACCAACCTGGTGCGCCTGCTGGGCTGCTGCGTGCAGGCCGACGAGAAGATGCTGGTGTACGAGTACATGCACAACAAGAGCCTCGACTTCTTCATCTTCGACGGCGGCGACAGAGGGAGGGCGCTGACCTGGGGCCGCCGGTTCCGCGTCGTCGACGGCGTCGCGCAGGGCCTGCTCTACCTGCACAAGCACTCGCGCCTGCGGGTCGTCCACCGCGACCTCAAGGCCAGCAACATCCTCCTGGACCGCGACATGAACCCCAAGATCTCCGACTTCGGCATGGCCAGGATCTTCTGCTCCAACGTCACCGAGGCCAACACCACGAGGGTCGTCGGCACGCAGTGAGTTCTGATGACGACGATCAGGTTTAGGAATGAATGAATGGATGGATGGTCTTTAATTTCTTCCTCGTGCTCGTGGTCCATCGATCAGTGGCTACATCGCTCCGGAATACGCGTCGGAGGGTCTCTTCTCCGTCAAATCCGACGTCTTCAGCTTCGGCGTCCTGCTCCTGGAGATCGTGAGCGGGAAGAGGACCGCCGGGTTCTACCAGTACGGCAAGTTCTTCAATCTCACAGGATATGTAAGTACATACGCTTATATATTACCATACCACCTGCGACGACGCATATACACGAACGAACGAACGAGACTTGCAGAGCCGGGCGATTACACTGACGACGACCGAGCACCTACCTGAATGAACAACGAACTCCTGCATTCATTCACGCAGGCGTACCAGCTGTGGCAGGACGGGAAATGGCACGAGCTGGTGGACCCGGCGCTGGGCGACGACCTCCCCGTGGGCGAGGTGATGAAGTGCGTGCAGGTGGCGCTGCTGTGCGTGCAGGACAGCGCCGACGACCGGCCCAGCATGTCGGAGGTGGTGGCCATGCTGGGGAGCGAGGGGGTCACCATGCCGGAGCCCCGCCAGCCGGCCTACTACAACGTCCGGATCAGCAGCCTCGCCGTGTCTTCGGACTCGTTCGCCGAGTCGTCCTGCAGGATGATCAGCAACATCACCCTCACGGACCACGAGGAAGGCAGGTAGAGACGTAGCGGTGCCTGCTGTAGCTCGCTGACGGTAAACTGTACAGGACGGCCGTTCATATGATCTGAAATTCTGAATACAGAGACACGAGAAGAAAAAAACACACGGATCGGGAGATAGTAGGTTAACATAGTTGGTGCAAGATATGCCCGTGCCCATCGACGTGTTAACGAACGCTTTTAGGCTCCAGCAATTTTTTGGTCCACAGTTGACTTGGTTTGCTGAACTGCACACCTGTGGTATTTGTATGTGCGCACTTTAGTAGGCGACAGTTAGTTTTACACTTGTATGTGCTTCCGAATTTTTGTGTTATACACCCATTTTTGTCAAAACAGTTTTCCACTGCAATAAGAAAAAAAACTGATTTTTTTGTGGGCCAAAATAATTTCCACCGACTTCAAAAATTGGCTAATTTTTATCGGTCAACAGCCGCCCGATGGAAATTAGCTAATTTTCATCGATTTTCGTCACATGCCGCGAATTCTGATAGGTCATCTATGCACAGATCATGATAATCGTAGCAGATATATGGCGTCGTTGATTGCTTCAGTAGAAGGAACGGTAACGTCGCTCTTTTTTTTATTGTTGTGAGCACTGAGCAGTAAGACGAGAGGCTAATGGGATCAAATAACGCCGCTTATGTTAGACTTATAAGCATTTTTCGTATCATTTTAATTCCATAAATTAATATTATGATGATGACATATAAAAGATAATTAATCATGACATCAAATATATCCATAACAATATGGATCATGAGAACATAAAGCATATGAATTATATAAATCATATAAATACGATAAACATGTAAACTGACTGAACAATTGAAAATAAACCGATCGAAACATAAACAGTATGACTGTAAAATTAAAACAGACAGATCTATTATATTATAATAAGACATGACAGATAAGATAAAATCATTCCTACATATGAAACAACATAGATGAATATATGAAACATATATAATCTCCAGAACACAAAACAGTAAGTAAATAAACTGATCATACCCTCTCATGCGCTCTGATGATCCAGATCCTTGGCCAGCTTCTTTTGTCATGTTGGAGATTGAAAGGGAATTAGGCTTACACCTAGTTCCTAAATAATTTTGGTGGTTGAATTGCCCAACACAAATCTTTGGACTAACTAGTTTGCCCAAGTGTATAGATTATACAGGTGTACAAGGTTCACACTCAGCCAATAAAAAGACCAAGTTTTGGATTCAATAAAGGAGCAAAGGGGCAACCGAAGGCACCCCTGGTCTGGCGCACCGGACTGTCCGGTGTGCCACCGGACAGTGAACAGTACCTGTCCGGTGCACCAGGGGACTCAGACTCAAACTCTTCACCCTCGGGATTTCTCGGAAGCCGGCGCGCTATAATTCACCGGACTGTCCGGTGTGCACCGGACATGTCCGGTGCTCCAAGGAAGCGCGGTCTCCGGAACTCGCCAGCCTCGGGTTCGCGTGGCAGCCGCTCCGCTAAAATTCACCGGACTGTCCGGTGTGCACCGGACTGTCCGGTGTACCAGCGGAGCAACGGCTCTTTTCGGCGCCAACGGCTCCCTGCGGTGCATTTAATGCACGCGCAGCGCGCGCAGACGTCAGACATGTCCATACCGGTGCACCGGACATCAAACAGTACATGTCCGGTGTGCACCGGACACCCAGGCGGGCCCACAAGTCAGAAGCTCCAACTGTCAGAATCCAACGGCAGTGATGACGTGGCAGGGGCACCGGACTGTCCGGTGTGCACCGGACTGTCCGGTGCGCCATCGAGCAGACGCCTCCAGCCAACGGTCAAGTTTGGTGGTTGGGGCTATAAATACCCCAACCACCCCACCATTCATTGCATCCAAGTTTTCCACTTCTCAACTACTACAAGAGCTCTAGCATTCAATTCTAGACACACTAAAGAGATCAAATCCTCTCCAATTCCACACAAAGCCCTAGTGACTAGTGAGAGTGATTTGCCGTGTTCATTTGAGCTCTTGCGCTTGGATTGCTTCTTTTCTTTCTCACTTGTTCTTGAGATCACAACTCCATTGTAATCAAGGCAAGAGGCACCAATTGTGTGGTGGCCCTTGCGGGGAAGTTTTGTCCCCGACTTTGATTTGAGAAGAGAAACTCACTCGGTCCGAGGGACCGTTTGAGAGAGGGAAGGGTTGAAAGAGACCCGGCCTTTGTGGCCTCCTCAACGGGGAGTAGGTTTGCAAGAACCGAACCTCGGTAAAACAAATCTCCGTGTCTCACTTGCCTATTCGCTTGGGATTTGTTTTTGCACCCTCTCTCTCGGAATCGCTTATATCTCTAACGCTAACCCGGCTTGTAGTTGTGTTTATATTTGTAAATTTCAGTTTCGCCCTATTCACCCCCCCTCTAGGCGACTATCAATTGGTATCAAAGCCCGGTGCTTCATTAGAGCCTAACCGCTCGAAGTGATGTCGGGAGATCACGCCAAGAAGGAGATGGAGACCGGCGAAAAGCCCACTACAAGCCACGGGAGCACTTCGTCGGAAGAGTCCCGCACCAAAAGGAGGGAGAAGAAGAAGAGCTCCTCCAACAAAGGGAAGGAGAAGAAATCTTCTTCTCACCACAAAGAGAAGAAGGAAAAATCTTCTTCCCACAAGCCGCATCGGAAAGGCGACAAGCACAAGAGGATGAGGAAGGTGGTCTACTACGAGACCGACACTTCATCAACTTCTACCTCCGACTCCAATGCGCCCTCCGTCACTTCTAAGCGCCAAGAGCGCAAGAAGTATAGTAAGATCCCCCTACGCTACCCTCGCATTTCCAAACATACACCTTTACTTTCCGTCCCATTAGGCAAACCACCAACTTTTGATGGTGAAGATTACGCTAGGTGGAGCGATTTAATGCGATTTCATCTAACCTCGCTCCACAAAAGCATATGGGATGTTGTTGAGTTTGGTGCGCAGGTACCATCCGTAGGGGATGAGGATTATGATGAGGATGAGGTGGCCCAAATCGAGCACTTCAACTCTCAAGCTACAACAATACTCCTCGCCTCTCTAAGTAGAGAGGAGTATAACAAAGTACAAGGGTTGAAGAGCGCCAAGGAGATTTGGGATTTACTCAAGACCGCGCATGAAGGTGATGAGCTCACCAAGATCACCAAGCGGGAAACGATTGAGGGGGAGCTCGGTCGGTTCCGGCTTCGCAAAGGGGAGGAGCCACAACACATGTACAATCGGCTCAAGACCTTGGTGAACCAAGCGCGCAACCTCGGGAGCGTAAAGTGGGATGACCACGAGGTGGTTAAGGTTATTCTAAGATCACTTATTTTCTTTAACCCTACTCAAGTTCAATTAATCCGTGGTAATCCTAGATATACCAAAATGACCCCCGAGGAAGTTATCGGGAATTTTGTGAGCTTTGAATGCATGATCGAAGGCTCGAGGAAGATCAACGAGCTTGATGATGCCACCACATCCGAAGCTCAACCCGTTGCATTCAAAGCAACGGAGGAGAAGAAGGAGAAGTCTACACCAAGTCGACAACCAATCGACGCCTCCAAGCTTGACAATGAGGAGATGGCGCTCGTCATCAAGAGCTTCCGCCAAATCCTCAAACAAAGGAGGGGGAAAGACTACAAATCCCGCTCCAAGAAGGTTTGCTACAAATGTGGTAAGCCCGGTCATTTTATTGCTAAATGTCCTATATCTAGTGACAGTGACCGAGGCGACGACAAGAAAGGGAGAAGAAAGGAGAAGAAGAGGTACTACAAGAAGAAGGGCGGCGATGCCCATGTTTGTCGGGAATGGGATTCCGACGAGAGCTCAAGCGACTCCTCCGACGACGAGGACGCCGCCAACATCGCCGTCACCAAGGGACTCCTCTTCCCAAACGTCGGCCACAAGTGCCTCATGGCAAAGGACGGCAAAAAGAAGGTTAAATCTAAATCCTCCACTAAATATGAATCCTCTAGTGATGACAATGCTAGTGATGAGGAAGATAATTTGTGTTCCCTCTTTGCCAACCTTAACGTAGCTCAAAAGGAAAAATTGAATGAATTGGTTAGTGCTATTCATGAAAAGGATGACCTTTTGGATTCCCAAGAGGATTGTCTAATTAAAGAAAACAAAAAACATGTTAAGGTTAAGAAGGCTTATGCTCTTGAGATAGAGAAATGTGAAAAATTATCTAGTGAGCTAAGCACTTGCCGTGAGATGATTGACAACCTTAGACATGAAAATGCTAGTTTAAATGCTAAGGTTGATTCACATGTTTGTAATGTTTCAATTCCCAATTCTAGAGATAATGATGATGATTTGCTTGCTAGGATTGAAGAATTGAACATTTCTCTTACTAGCCTTAGAACTGAGAATGAAAAGTTGCTTGCTAAGGCTAAGGACTTTGATGTTTGCAATACTACCATTGCCGATCTTAGAGATAAGAATGATATACTTCGTGCTAAGATTGTTGAACTTAATTCTTGCAAACCATCTACATCTACCATTGAGCATGTCACTATTTGTACTAGATGTAGAAATGTTGATATTGATGCTATTCATGATCATATGGCTTTAATTAAACAACAAAATGATCATATAGCAAAACTAGATGCTAAAATTGCCGAACAACAAAATGATTCAGAGTGTCAACACGCACACAAATCGCAACAAGAGCTCGCAACACGACTCAATGAGTTCACAACTCCACAAGAGCTCTATATGCTATCACAATGAAACGAATGCGCGAAATCTATGTCTTGGTGCTTAGAAATGTTGTAGGAATGCTTGGTATTCTCCTCCATGCGCCTAGGGGTCCCTTTTATAGCCCCAAGGCAGCTAGGAGCCGTTGAGAGCAATCAGGGAAGGCAATTCTTGCCTTCTGTCATCTGGCGCACCGGACAGTCCGGTGCACACCGGACACTGTCCGGTGCCAGATTTCTTTCCTTAAATGGCGAAGCCGACCGTTGGCAGACCTGGAGCCGTTGGCGCACCGGACATGTCCGGTGCACACCGGACATGTCCGGTGCACACCGGACAGTCCGGTGCCATCTTCTAGCCGTTGGCTCGGCCACGTGTCCCGCGCAGATTGCGCGGCCGACCGTTGGCCCGGCCGACCGTTGGCTCACCGAACAGTCCGGTGCACACCGGACAGTCCGGTGAATTTTAGCCGTACGTCGCCGATGAATTTCCGAGAGCGGCCACTTCGCTCCAACCAGCCTGGCGCACCGGACACTGTCCGGTGCACCACCGGACAGTCCGGTGCTCCCAGACTCAGCAGAGTCTTGGCTGCTCGAGCCAAGACATTTACAATTGGATTTTTCCTGTTTCCAGCACTTAGACACAATACATTAGTCCATAAAACAATGTACTAAGTCTGAGAAACATACCTTTATCCTTGATTTGTACTTTGTCCACCTTTTTACACTTAGGCACTTGTGTTGGACACTAAATCACCAAAACACTTAGAAATGGCCCAAGGGCACATTTCCCTTTCAATTAGCAGTTACTAAGTGTAAGTGAATACCAATCCATAGTAATAATACATAAAGGTAATAGTAAAATAATCCCAAATGCAATGAAATGACAGGTTAAGTTTAAGTTCCATAAATTAATCATGTGAGTGTCCGAGCCGCTCATGACCGTGAGCACGGTTAGTATACCAGTTTTACACTCTGCAGAGGTTGCGCATCTTTACCCACAAGTCGTGTTACCCATTTGCCACGGAGTTGATCAGACCCCATACACCTCTACCAAGGAAGCGAGGCAGGGTACCACTACGAGGCCTTTACAAAGTTCCACTAGCTTCAGACTACCCGCTACAGTTTATAGGAAGCTCCAATGCAGGGTTCTTGCCTGACCGCCATCGCAGCAAAATCAACCAAGGACCTCCCTACACTGACCACTCCCCTACTACCCTTGCCCCTTTCGGGTAAGGTAGCCCTCCACTAGCTTTCCTAGTTAATCAGCCAAGGGCGTCCCATTAAACCCTTGTGGTAGCACTGTTTTCCCGGGTGGTTCTCCATGTTCCCATTAACATAATGATCTTATCATGAATAATAATAATAAACAGATAATAAAAAGTATAACGATGAGTGATAAATATCTTTATACCCAAATCCACATAAAGCGATAGCATATACTACCCAAAAATTTAGTAGTAAAACCAGTGGTGAAACAAGGTATAAAGATAGTCAAAATCTAGGGTAACCTATTGGGTCCCATCAAAATTAACCTATGCAGATCATTATGATTAATAAGAACATGAATGGGTAAAAGAAGTGATCAAGGGCACAACTTGCCTTCAATGAGCTCCTGCTCAGCTATCTCTACTTGATGAACCTCAGATTCCACAGTGGCTTGCTCGTCTACTCGTATCAACACAATACATACATAGCATAGCATAAATTAACATCACATCAAACATGCAAATAGAATATACAGTAATAAACTAGACATTAAAATAGGATCACAGGAACTGGAATCATTAAATTTGGAGGTATAGATTTTAAGATATGAATTTCTGAATGTTTTATGTATTTAATACAAGATTAAGTACTAGATAAATGTTAATGTGTCTTTCATGCCAAAACAGAGGCACTAATGGTTAGACAATAATATTATGAAAATTTAGAAACTGGAATGAACTAATTTGGAGTTCATATGCATTTTCTATGAATTATACAAATTCTAGGAACTATTTTCCTATTAAAAACTCTTTTTCTAATTCATTTTCCTGATTTTATAACTTTCTAGACTAGGCGCCTATTTCTGGAAAACACAGGGACCTCGGAGTAATTCATCCTAAGACTCAGAGTGCTGTACAGGGTGGACTGCGGGTTGTTTCTCTAAAATTATAAGGGGTTTTCTGCGAAGTGGCATGGCGAAGGGGTATTGAGTATTAGGAGCCGCCCGATCTAAATCTTGCGGTTCAGATTAAATTCAGATGTATACGAATCTGTATGCAATCACCACCCTCAGATCGGAGTTCAAAGGTCTGGATTTTATGCGCTTGAGCCCATCCCGAACCGTCCGATCAGAACAACAGCTCCGATCGAGTTGCACAGCGGATGAAGGTTTAGATCTAATCCGACCGTCCATTCGGGAATCAGTGGTCATGAACTCGACCCCATCCCCTGACCACAAGCCACGGCGGCGCGTCCAGCCACCCGGCGACCGAGCACGCCGGTGACCCCCAACTAGTGATTCGGAGCGCTCATACCACGATTACCCAAGGCTACGCGAAATTGAGAGTGTGGCGGACCCAGGAGAGTGCTTATTACCGGCAACGGTGAGGTGAAGGAGCCGCACCACGACGCGAGGCGGAAGGACGGCACACACCCTGCTCCGACGAGCAATTCCGATGGATCAGGCGACGATCTCCAAGCGGTGTGGCCACGACTACTTTTCCTAGGGTCTGGAGGAGCTCTTAGGGACGATTCCGATGCCTTGGACAATGGTCAGCCAAGTTTTCCCCGGCGGTGCTTCTGTCCTTTCGGCGATGGCGAGCTGCGAGAAGGTATGGTGGCGACTAGTAGGGCGAGAACCACAGAGGGGTAGAGATGCAGTCGGGTAGGGAGTCGTGGCCTTAAAGCATGGAGTTGCGCGTGCCGCGGATTCCGAGTCAGCCTACGGCATTCCCTCGCTCGCGCTCGCGGCTAGCGCGGGGGTTCGGTGGAGACGATAGCGCCGACAAACGGGGCCCACGGTCAGAGAGGCGTCGGTGTAGCGTGCGCACGAGGAGGTGCAGCCGCAGGCGGGTGAGGAGTTGGGCCGTGCACATAGTAGTTTTCCTGGGTGGGCCGAATTAGATCCCGCGTCCCAGGTAGGCTTTTTATCCCTTTTTCTTTTCTTTTGCTGTTATTTTCCTTTTCTTTCTTATATTTTGAATCCAAATTTTCAACCTAGAATTTGAATTCAATTTCACAGTAGAATTTGTACTCAGTTTGAATATTCTACTTGGCTATACCAAGGTGTGATGAAGTCATATATTTATAAATTTACTTTGTATTATATGATATTCCTTCCTTTCCTTCCCCATTTTCAAGGTTTTGTTTTCAAACTAGGGTTTGAATGTTGTGGGCACATTAATACGTTGCTATTGATACTTTTATTTTTATTATCCACATATGCACAATCAAATAAACTCCAGCATGATGCATAGGTTATTTAGGTGTTCTTTGTTTTAATTATCCACTTTTAGCTAGGGTTGATCACATGCAATGAATAGTAGAGGCCACAAACTAATGGGTTTATCTCTATCCACTTTTATTATACTTTTGAGTATTACACAGAGCCACCTTCCCATGCTCCTGGGAGAGAGCTCTTCACTGTGAGAGCGTGATTTACGGACGAACGGAGCCGGATAGTAGAAACCAACGCACATGGGTTGTCGGGTGACGGTCGACAAAGAGCCGGAGCGCTCCGAAGCTCATCCAAACAGGCCTTAGATACTCCATCATTTTTGTGGCTCCTAGTTCATTTTTAGTAAGTGGGGTAATAATAACTCCTAGCTACACTGCACCAAAATGAAGAAGTCTACTGGAGCCCTACTTATTTCAATCATATTCAAGTGCTAATAGTATCATGTAGCCGCAATTCGTCCACTTAATAATTATACTAATACAATTAATCAACTCTATAATGTAATCGTCAAGCAATTACTAGTAATTTAGTGGACTAGTAGGGACAAAGTGGAGGCAGTGTTGGTGCCCGCATTGTGTGGAAATCGTAATTGGACATTGGCTTGTCCCAACGGGGTTGAACTTTCATCTGGCCATGCGCATCTACCGCGCGATAAATGTGATGCTGACCGCGGAGCTGACCACGTGCGGTTCGCAAAAGCTTGTCTGCGTTCACACGCTTGCGTTACCGGGTGACAATGGGTACCCAAAACTTAAATAGCCGTTTGTTTCTTTTTATTTTAAGGAATTAGAATCTTACTAATAGAATAGACTATTTTTTTAGAATGTGACATTCCACCACTTTCCAAAGTTATCATATAAGCCTATCTCAAATTCATGAGGTAAGAGATGAAAATCGATTCTATAGATTTACATAATATTTTTCTGATGTATAATTTATAGCAAACTCTTCTACTTGCTTCGCTATAACATAAATATAGTATATAATTATCTCTCTCATATGATTCAGGATAATATACAAATATATTACATATATAAATATATGAACTTAATTAGTTGTCTAAATTATAATTATTAAAATGGAATTCAATTCCAACGAAACAAACGTGGCCTAAGTAAAAACCTTATTAGAGCACACGTATGATAAATTTTGATGTCCATGAATATTTTATTGGGTCATTTATTATACCATCGGTACGGTGGGCGTATGGTGGACATGAGTATATTCTCTCTTGCTCTATACCCGCTATCCGATAGTAAATCCGCTAACATGACATGTGGGTCCAGATTAATGAGCTTGTTTTCTCTCATACATGGGTTTTTGAGATAAATTTTCGAAAAAGAAGATGCACATTGTTCATATGAGTACTCTATTAATTCTATTAAGCCTTGGGCCATGATATCCCATCCACTGGGGCCAGGATATCACAGATACCCTTCAGGGTCTACCATTTTTGGGATGGACCAGATGATTGTTTGTACGGTTGCCCTGATAATATGGAGACAGAAGTATGTCATTATATGGCGGACAATGTTGGCTTTCTGAAGCTGGAGGCCATGCTTTCAATTTTGTCTAATGAAGATTTTTCTGATTGCTTAGCTTAGACTCGTCTTAAAGTAACTTATATCAATTTTTTGTTTTTAGCTTTATATTGCTTTGATGAAATGACTTATTCTTCTCTTTTATGAATTTGCAGGTTCTATTCCTAAGCAAGGCCTTAAAGAATAAGAGGAATGTCGAGGGCGCGAAACTACCGAGAAAGAAATAATGAAACTCAGATCCGAAGTGTCCAGACTTCGGTTTGATGGTGAAGAAAAGGAAAAATCTTTCAAGGTCCTAGAAAAGAATTTTATTGATAGTCGGACCGAAGTCCAGACTATAAAAGGCGGAGGGCCAAACAGCCAAGGCAGGAGCATTCAGTCTGAGTTCTCTACTTCGCTTCATTGTCGCACTTGCACCCGATTGTAACACGTTCCTCAGAAAATATTAGGATCAATCCTACACTGGACTAGTGCGAAAGCCTGAACCAGTATAAACCACTTGTCTGAATCCCTCGATTCGTCATTCGGAGTGAGCCCACACTAGCCTCCCTCACCGAACACAAATTCTACTATGTTATCGGTTTTCGAAACCATGACAATTGATGATACTTTATTTTCTATAAGATGGAATTCAACTTAAGTTGGAGTTTGTTGTAATGTGATGCAAATTCTAATGTGGGTCTTGTGAGTATTTATTTCCGCATTAAATTGTAGTCTGTCCATTCTATATAATATATATCTTGTAAGACGCGTGGGAAGAGAGACGATTCGTTATATTCTCTTCCCTGTGTTATGTAAACTCTTTTTAGATTGTCGGTTGGCGTCCGTGGTTTTGTCTCGCGAGGGGTTTTCATGTAAAATTATGCGTCACATGTTTGATATAGGGATGACAATTGAACCCGTGGGTATGGATACCCACGGGTTTCGTACCCGGTGGACATGAATATGGGTTGGAAAACTCACCCGTGGATCCTATCAGGTCGGGTACCCGAAATACGTCGGGTAGGGTACGGATAGTATATTTTACCCATGGATATCCACGGGATACCCGAAATATTAATTCATAATTTTATATGTTGTGTTTTGGCCCATGAAGCAAAGAAAAAAAGCCCAAAGCAGTGAACCTGTCATTGTGTTGTTGCTTATATTTGTGTTGTGTGAACTATGATTTGTGAACTGGACGTGTGCTATGATTTGTGAACTGTACTATGATATGTGAACTGGACGTGTACTAGTCATTAACTGTACTATGAATCTATGATTTGTAAATTGGTGATGTTGCTTATCAATTTCACATGTTGTGATGTTGTTCATTAACTCCCATCTGTCATAAACTGTGTTGCTCATCAATTTACATGCAGATTTATAGTTTACAGTAGTATATCCACTGGATACCCGATACCCGGTGGATACGGGTACGAGTCCATTTTTTACCCGATTGACTTGGTGGGTATGAATATTTGTATAAGGGTCGGGTATGATATCGGGTCGGGTATTATCATACCCGAACACAACCCGACCCGCTGCCATCCCTAGTTTGATCCTGTTTACATTATTTGCTAACACACGTGTCAACCTCAATTCAGCGAGATATTCTGCTATGTAAACATAGCCAAAATCTCTGTTAACTGGAAACCTTAACCAACTTGTAAAGCTGTTGTACCTGTTGCTTTTTTACCTCTACTTTTATACTTTAATGCAAAGAAAAACGGTTGACAAGCTAGCATCGATGCTTCCCCGACACACTCCAGCTCCAGGTGCGCAAGCAGTCGTCAATGACGGCACAACAACGAGGACCAACTAACTTTTCTATTGTAGCCCAGTGGGCCAGCCTTTGACTTCGCCCACACACAATAAATCTGCTTGTATCTATAAACTACAAGTAATAATCCTCTGTATGTCTACTGTCTCGCGCTTTCTCATTGCAAAAGGGGCTCGCCGCCGGCTCGCTCGGCATGGCCGTCCTCCTCCTCCCCCCTTGCCTCGTCTTTCTCCTCCTCCAGCTATTTTCCGCGCCGTCAGACGGCGCCACCGCCGAGTACGCGGAGTACACGTGCAATGGGACCACGGGCAACTTCACCTCCGGCAGCGCGTTCGCCGCCAACCTGGACCGCCTCGTCGCCGAGCTGCCGGGCAACGCCTCCGCCTCCCCGTTGCTCTTCGCGTCGGCATCCGCCCCCGGCTCCGCCGACGCCGACACCGCGTACGGCCTCGCGCTGTGCCGCGGGGACGTGACGGACGCGCGGGCCTGCTCGGCCTGCCTGGCGGACGCCTTCTCCCGCCTGCGCCGCCTGTGCGGCGGGGACCGGGACGCCACGTTCTACGCCGACCTGTGCACGGCGCGGTACTCGGGCGCCGACTTCATGGCGCGCCCCGACGACAACTCCCCCGTCGTGAACGGCATGGACGCGAACGCGTCCACGTACCCCGGGTGGGACGCGGCCAACGCCACCAGCCGGAGCTTCTTCCTCTCCCTCGTGGGGACGCTGTTCGGCGAGATGTCCATGTACGGCGCGTACAACTCGTCGCGCCGCCTCGCCACCGCCGTCATGTTCATCAACGCGGGCCTGCCCACCGTGTACGGCCTCGCGCAGTGCACCCCGGACCTCGCGCCCGCGCAGTGCTGGCACTGCTTCCAGGGCCTCGGCGACCTCAACCGCCAGTGGTACGACGGACGCGAGGGCGGGCGCGTCTCCGGCGTCCGCTGCAGCTTCCGCTACGAGGGCTACCAGTTCTACCAGGGCACGCCGGACGTCAGGATCGGCCTGCAAGGTGGCCCGTCCTCCTCGCCGGACGATGATGGAACCAGTGGTAAACACGTTATACATACGTACGCATAGTTCTAACACGCTTATGTCACACATGAACACGTTTGTTTTGTTTATTTACATGTTTATTCTTCAGACAGTCGTACTCGTACACTTACTAGGTTTGTTTATTAACTTGTAACGACTCCATTAGTTAGTCTTGCACTCTTGCGTGTGTGGTTGCAATGGACTGCATTATTATCGTTTCTTCTTCTTCTTCTTATTATTTTTTTATCTGTGGAAATGACGATGCAGCAAGCAACCACAAAAAGGTCTTAATCATCGCTCTTGTCGTACCAATCGCTCTTGTCTGTGGCGTGCTGGTCGCCGGCCTTCTCCTCACCAGAGCACAAAGGAAACGAGCCGGTATGTAAGAAGATGAGAAAAATCATTTCAGGCGTAAATGGAAACTAGCTGCTTAATTAATTAATTAATTAACGAGCGGGAAACCTGCGCGCGCGCAATGATCCAGGAAAGACGAGGCTGCCGACGCAGATGCATTCTAGAAACAGCTCCAAGACGGAGGAGGCGCTGAAGCTGTGGCGGATCGAGGAGAGGAGCTCGGAGTTCACGCTCTACGACTTCGCCGAGCTGGCGGCCGCGACGGCTGACTTCTCCGACGACAACCTGCTCGGCAAAGGCGGCTTCGGCCCCGTCTACAAGGCGAGCTGACGTTTCATTGTTTTCAGGTTGCTTGCACTGCATTGACTGACAAGTAAGCAGAAGCAGCAATGGCTGACTGTGATCGAATTCGATCCGGCTGCAGGGGAAGCTGGCGGACGGCGCGGAGGTCGCGGTGAAGCGGCTGGCGGCGCACTCCGGGCAGGGCCTGGAGGAGTTCAAGAACGAGATCCAGCTGATCGCCAAGCTGCAGCACACCAACCTGGTGCGCCTGCTGGGCTGCTGCGTGCAGGAGGAAGAGAAGATGCTGGTGTACGAGTACATGCCCAACCGCAGCCTGGACTGCTTCATCTTCGACCAGCAGCGGGGGCCATTGCTGGACTGGGAGAAGCGGCGCCGTATCATCGAGGGGATCGCGCAGGGGCTGCTCTACCTGCACAGGCACTCGCGGGTGCGCATCATCCACCGGGACATGAAGGCTAGCAACATCCTGCTGGACAAGGACATCAACCCCAAGATCTCCGACTTCGGCATGGCCAGGATCTTCGGGTCCAACATGACGGAAGCCAACACCAACAGGGTCGTCGGAACATAGTAAGAGGAAGCCGAGAGGAACCACGCCTTTCTGTGCAACCTTTTTCCAATTCACTGATGTTCATTTCGCTAGTGGTGTTCTCTGTTTCTGCGACAACTGACGTTCTCCTTTTGACGCTTGTATCTTATCGCAGTGGCTACATGGCTCCCGAGTACGCTTCCGAGGGCATCTTCTCGGTCAAGTCGGACGTGTACAGCTTCGGCGTGTTGCTGCTGGAGATTGTCAGTGGCAAGAGGAACAGCGGCCACCACCAGCACCAGTACGGCGACTTCATCAACCTCCTCGGATACGTAAGTATGAGGAGTAGGAGACAGGAGTACCATCTCATCTGTCGTCTACTGCAAATTGGATGACGCTGCTGAATTCGATGCCGATGCGTTCGTTGTTTTGCACTATGCACAGGCCTGGCAGCTATGGAGGGAAGGGAGGGCGTTCGAGCTGATCGACCCGACGCTGGGAGAGTGCACCGAGGTGGCCGACATCGTTCGGTGCGTCAAGGTGGCGCTGCTGTGCGTGCAGGACAGCGCCACGGACCGGCCCACCATGACCGACGTGACGGCGATGCTGGCAAGCAGGGATGGTGGTGCGGCGGCGTCGCTGCCGGACCCGAGACGCCCGCCGCACTTCTCGCTCAGGGTCAGCAGCAGCGACGACGGGTCGTCGGAGGTGCGGACGCGGTCGCACGGCACCGCGTCGTTCAGCACCAACGACCTCACCATCACCACCGTCCAAGATGGCAGATGATGCATGCATGACCGGCGTATTAGGTAGTGTTAAGTTTGCTCCTAGAGCTTAGTTCAGAATGGAATGACTCCGTATTTGTTTGTTTTTTTACGGTAAACGGGGTAGAGGGTCCCACCTGATTTTCATTGTATAAGTCGTAAGAACAACCACTTACATTGAGAGCTAGTTTAGGAGTCCAAAAATCGGAGTAATTTGAGAGGCTAAAATCACCTTCGTATCTATCTAAAATTGAATAAGGTGGAGATTTTAGCCCCTCTAATTCACTCTGATTTTATGGCTCTCAAACTAGCCCTCAAGGGTGTTACTTCTTAAGACACATAGAAGGAGGGTACATGAGGCTAGGGAGGGTTCATGATATTCCTCAGGTCTCAGTGGAGGAAAATTCTTACCTTACTTCTGAGTTCAGTGAAGATGAAATTAGGAAAGCGATTTTCCAAATGCAGCATAATAAGGCGCCGGGCCCTGATGGCTTCCCGGCCGAGTTTTTTCAAGCCTTTTGGGACCTAATCAAGACTGAACTTATGACTTTATTCGGGGATTTTCATGCGGGAAACCTTCTCTTATATAGTCTTAATTTCGGAACGATTATTCTACTCCCAAAATGCAAGGATGCCTTAACTATTCAGCAGTATAGGCCTATATGTTTACTGAATGTAAGTTTCAAATTTTTTACAAAAGTACTTACAAATAGGCTCTCTGATATAGCTAATAAGTTAATTCGTCCAACCCAGACTGCTTTCATTCCGGGGCGGAATATAATGGAGGGGGTGATTATTTTACGTGAAACGATCCACGAGCTCCATCGTAAGAAACAAAGTGGGGTCATTCTTGAAATCGACTTTGAAAAAGCCTATGATAAAGTGAACTGGGCTTTTGTGCAACAGACTCTACGTATGAAGGGATTTTCCGGCGAATGGTGTAATTGGATTAATTCAATCATGACAAGGGGTCATGTTGGAATCAAAGTCAATAACCAGATAGGAGGAATTTTTCAGACTTACAAAGGCTTGAGACAAGGAGATCCTCTTTCTCCGATTCTGTTTAACATAGTAGTGGATATGCTGGCTATTCTGGTTAACAGGGCAAAAAATGATGGACAATTTGAAGGTCTTATACCGCACCTGGTTGACGGTGGTTTATCCATTCTGCAATATGCAGATGACACCTTATTGTTTCTAGATCATGACTTGGCCAAGGCATCTAACTTAAAGCTTTTGTTGTTAGCCTTTGAACTAGTGTCAGGTTTAAAGATTAATTATCATAAGAGTGAGTTGTTTTGTTTTGGCCAGGCGGAGAATGAGGAATACAGTTATATTTGCCTATTTGGATGCAAAAAGGGGTATACCTTTTCAAGTATCTTGGAATCCCAATGCATTTTAGGAAATTAAGTAATATTGACTGGAAAGTAGTGGAAGACAAAATTGAAAGGAAATTAAGTAGCTGGAAAGGGAAACTGATGTCGGTTGGAGGTCGTCTAGTTCTGTTAAATTATGCTCTAACAAGTTTGGTAATGTTCATGTTGTCTTTTTTCGAGGTCCCAAAGGGAGTCCTAGAAAAATAGACTACTTTAGATCACAGTTCTTCTGGCAAGGTAGTGATTACAAAAAGAAATATAGACTTGCTAAATGGGAAATTCTTTGCCAGCCAAAAGAAGTAGGGGGTTTGGGTATTCAGAATATAGACGTCCAAAACAAGTGTCTGCTAAGTAAATGGTTGTTTAAATTGTTGAATGAGGATGGTTTGTGGCAAACTTTGCTTAGGAAAAATATCTGAGTAGATACACGCTCACAAAAGTAACCTCAAAACCAGGTGACTCCCATTTCTGGGCAGGTTTGATGAAAGTGAAGGACACCTTCCTAAATTTAGGTTCTTTTATCTTGAAAAACGGGACTCAGATTAGGTTTTGGGAGGACCGCTGGTTGGGGTTGCAACCTCTAATGACCCAATATCCATCGTTGTATAATATAGCGCGCAAAAAGAGTGCTACTGTAGCGTCGGTTTTCAAAACGGTTCCGCTTAATGTTTATTTTCAAAGAGCACTGGTGGGTGAAAACCTGAGGTTATGGCATCTGTTGGTTCTCAGAGTAGCTCAGGTTGAGCTATGTGGGGAAATGATATGTTCAAATGGGATTTATCTGTGACGGGTCTTTTCTCTGTTAGGTCAATGTATAGAGCACTCCTTAACAATAATCATGTGACTTATAATAAGACTCTATGGTCTTTGAAGGTACCTTTGAAGATAAAAATCTTTATGTGGTATTTAATTAGAGGGGTGGTTTTAACAAAAGATAATCTTCTGAGGCATAATTGGCATGGAGATAGAACGTGTGCCTTTTGTCACTCGGATGAATCGATTCAAGACTTGTTTTTTGCTTGTCACTATGCTCAGTTCATGTGGACGTTAGTTTTTTGGAGTTTGGGTTTCAATCAACCGATATCAGTTAGACACGCTTTTGGGAATTGGCTTTTTGGGATGCCTTCGTGAGTGCACCTAGAGGGGGGTGAATAGGTGATCATGTAAAATTCAACAACTAATAGCCAATAAAACTTGGTTAAGTGTTAGTATGGCTAAGTAGCGAGCTCTTGCGAATACACAAGGAATCACAGAAAAGCAATCACAAGAGACACACAAGTTATCCCGTGGTTCGGCCAAGTATAACATTGCCTACTTCCACGTTGTGGCGTCCCCCTTTCAAGTGATCCAATGATCAACTTGAATACCATGGTGTTCTTCTTTCTTATCTCTATTCCCGTTCGCGAGGAATCTCCACAAGTTGGAGTCTCTCGCCCTTACAATAAAGATCACGGTGAAAGCACAAGAGTAAGGTTGGGAAGCAACACACACAAATCCGCAGCAATACGCACGCACACAAGCCAAGACTTGAACTCAAAATGAAGCACAACAAGTTCACTACAAGAACCGAGCTCAAATCAATAACACGGTTGATCAAGTACACAGAGACGGAGTGTGGAAGACTTAGAATACTCAAAGTATGCTTAGGTGACACCTCCATGCGCCTAGGGGTCCCTTTTATAGCCCCAAGGCAGCTAGGAGCCGTTGGAGGCATTCTTGGAAGGCAAAACTTGCCTTCTGTCGGGTGGCGCATCGGACAGTCCGGTGCACCACCGGACAACCATTGTTCATGTCCGGTGCACGATTTCCTTCCATTCCTGACGCAGCCGACCGTTGCAACTCCGGGCTGGATGGCGCACCAGACACTGTCCGGTGCACACCGAACAGTCCAGTGCCCCGAGCCGACCGTTGGCGCGGGCCACGCGTCACCCGTGGATTGCGCGTCCGACCGTTGCGCTGGCGACCGTTGGCTCACCGGACAGTCCGGTGCACCACCGGACAGTCCGGTGAATTATAGCTGTACACCGCCGAAGTTTTCCCGAGAGCGGCCAGTTCGCCGGAAGCCAGTCTGGCACACCGGACTGTCCGGTGCACCCAGACCGAGCAGCAGTTGGCTGTACACAGCCAACTCTTTTCCAATCCTTTTTCCTCTGTTTCTATCACTTAGATACAATACATTAGTACCCAAATCAATGTACTAAGTCTTCGAAACATACCTTCTTGTTGATTTGCACTTCATTCATCATTTGGCATATAATAACCCACTTAATATGTGTTGGACACTTAATCACCAAAATATACTAGAAATGGCCCAAGGGCACATTTCCCTTTCAATCTCCCCCTTTTTGGTGATTTATTCCAACACATAAAAAAGCAAAAAATGGAAGTGCAACATCAATGCAATTGAGAACAAAAATAGTCTTTGACAAGATTTGACATATTTGGATCGTTCTTTGCCACCACTTGGTTTGTTTTTGCAAATCAAATTCATTTTCCTATCTCTAAGCAAACACACTTTTTTGGGCACAAAGAGAGATAATCCAAGAGTAAAAATAATTAAGAGCCAAAAAACTCCCCCTTTTTCTCATAATCAAACATTCTTCCCACAAGAGACCAAATTTTGATAGTAAGAGTATTTTGACAAATCAAAGGTTCTAACTCTACTATTTTCAAAATTCTCAAGTGGTAGCTGATCCATTTGCTTTGGCATTAATTTCTCCCCCTTTGGCATTAAGCACCAAAATGGGATCATTATTGGCCCTTTTAACCCCATTGCCTCACCAAAATTGTCAATTAAGAGCAAAAATGCAATAAGAGCTTAAGAATGAACTTGGAGGTTAGTACACTAATACCGGAGTGTAGTGGAAGTCTTTGCATGGTCCAAGTTCACCTTTCCCTTTCAATTCACCTTTGAGACTACATCAAGTAAACTCTAGAACAAATGTTAGTCTCAAAGGGTCAAGTTGTAGCACTTCTCCCCCTAAATATGTGCATCATTCACACATGGACTTGTGAGGTCCGGGGATCCCTTGCACAACTTGAACTCCATACAAATCTCATAAATGCATAAAGTAACGTGATCAGGCATAGAACACATGTACGCTATAAATCAATCCAAGTTACGCGAATCTAAGACATTTAGCTCACTACGCAGCCTGCAAAAGGTTTTCTCATCTAAAGGCTTGGTAAAGATATCGGCTAGCTGGTTCTCGGTGCTTATATAGAACACTTCGATATCTCCCTTTTGCTGGTGGTCTCTCAAAAAGTGATGCCGGATGTCTATGTGCTTAGTGCGATTGTGTTCAACAGGATTATCCGCCATGCGGATTGCACTCTCATTGTCACATAGGAGTGGGACTTTGCTCAGATTGTAGCCAAAGTCCCGGAGGGTTTGCCTCATCCAAAGTAGTTGCGCGCAACACTGTCCTGCGGCAACATACTCGGCCTCAGCGGTGGATAGGGCAACTTAGGTTTGTTTCTTAGAACTCCAAGACACCAGGGACCTTCCTAGGAATTGGCACGTCCCTGATGTACTCTTCCTATCAACCTCGCATCCAGCATAATCGAAGTCCGAGTATCCAATCAAGTCAAAGGTAGACCCCTTTGGATACCAGATCCTGAAGCAAGGCGTAGCAACTAAATATCTAAGAATTCGCTTAATGGCCACAAGGTGACACTCCCTTGGATCGGATTGAAATCTAGCACACATGCATACGCTTAGCATAATATCCGGTCTACTAGCACATAAGTAAAGCAAGGATCCTATCATAGACCGGTATGCCTTTTGATCAACGGACTTACCTCCTTTGTTGAGGTCGACATGTCCGTCGGTTCCCATCGGTGTCTTCGCGGGCTTGGCATCCTTCATCCCGAACCGCTTGAGCAAGTCTTGCATGTACTTCATTTGGGAGATGAAGGTTGAAAGGGAAATGTGCCCTTGGGCCATTTCTAAGTATTTTGGTGATTGAGTGCCAACACAAGTGCTTAAATGTGAATCTATGCCCATGGGTGAACAAAGTGCAAATCAAGAGCAAAGGTATGTTTCTAAGTCTTGGTACAATTGGTTTTGTGTACTAATATACTTGTCTAAGTATCAGAAACAGAAAGAAGAAGAAAAGAGAAGAGTTGGCTGTGTACAGCCAAGAGGCTGTTTCGGTCTGGGGCACCGGACTGTCTGGTGGTGCACCGGACAGTGTCCGGTGCGCCAGGCTGGCTCGAGCGAAGTGGCCGCTCTCGGGAATTCGCCGACGACGTACGGCTAAAATTCACTGGACTGTCCGGTGTGCACCGGACTGTCCGGTGAGCCAACGGTCGGCCGGGCCAAAGGTCGGCCGCGCGATCTGCGCGGGACACGTGGTCGAGCCAACGGTCAGAAGGGGGCACCGGACTGTCCGGTGTGCACCGGACATGTCCGGTGCGCCAACGGCTCCCGCATCTGCAACGGTCGGCTTCGCCATTCAAGGAAGAAAATCGGGCACCGGACAGTGTCCGGTGTGCACCGGACTGTCCGGTGCGCCCGACGACAGAAGGCAAGCATGGCCTTCCAGATTTGTTCTCAACGGCTCCTAGCTGCCTTGGGGCTATAAAAGGGACCCCTAGGCGCATGGAGGAGAACACGAAGCAACCTTAGAGCATTCTTGATCATCCACACTTAGTTTTTGCGCATTCGTTTGTCATTCTCAGTGATTCGAGCTCCGTTCTAGTGAGAACTTTGAGATAGTCTTTTGAGCTCGATTCTTGGCCGTGTGTGTGCGCATTTTGCTGTGGATTTGTGTGTGTTGCTTCCCTTCCTTACTCCGTGATTCTTTGTGAACATCAAAAGTGTAAGGGCGAGAGGCTCCAAGTTGTGGAGATTCCTCGCAAACGGGATAAGAAAAGAAAAGCATAACACTGTGGTATTCAAGTTGATCATTGGATCACTTGAGAGGAGTTGAGTGCAACTCTCGTCCGTTGGGACGCCACAACGTGGAGTAGGCAAGTGTTGTACTTGGTCGAACCACGGGATAAATCACTGTGTCTTCTCTGTGTTGAATTCCTTGTGATTATCGTATTGTGCAAGACCTTCTCTCTAGCCACTTGGCGATTATTGTGCTAACACTTAACAAGTTTTTGTGGCCATAAGTTTAAGTTTCACAGGATCACCTATTCACCCCCCCCTCTAGGTGCTCTCAATTGGTATCAGAGCCGTTCTCTTCACAAAGGGACTAACCACCCGAAGAGATGGATCCTAAAGGGAAGGGAATCGTGATCAACGACAAGGAGAAGGAGTCCTTCGTCAACGAGCCAAGGGATGACAAGTCCAACGACTCGGGCTCGGGCCACAGACGCAAAGATGGGAAGAAGAAGAAGACAAGACGCATCAAGGAGATCATCTACTACGACAGCGATGAGTCTACTTCCTCCCAAAAGGACGACGACCACAACGAATACGAGAGAAAGAAACCGGTCAATTCGAACTTTTCTTTTGATTACTCTCGTATTCCTCAAAGTACTAATGCTCATTTACTATCTATTCCACTTGGTAAACCTCCTCATTTTGATGGAGAGGACTACGGATTTTGGAGTCACAAAATGCGTAGTCACTTGTTCTCTCTCCATCCTAGCATATGGGAGATTGTAGAAAGTGGAATGCACTTTGATAGTACGGATAGTCCCATGTTTATTAATGAACAGATTCATAAAAATGCACAAGCTACTACTGTATTGCTAGCCTCTTTGTGCAGGGACGAGTACCATAAGGTGAGCGGCTTGGACAATGCCAAGCAGATCTGGGACACCCTCAAGATCTCTCATGAGGGGAATGATGTCACCTTGCTCACCAAGATGGAGTTGGTGGAGGGCGAGCTTGGACGGTTCGCAATGATAAGGGGCGAGGAGCCAACTCAAACATACAACCGGCTCAAGACCCTTATCAACAAAATAAGGAGCTACGGAAGCACGCGATGGAAGGATCACGATGTCGTCCAACTAATGCTAAGGTCCTTTACCGTTCTTGATCCTCATTTGGTGAACAATATTCGTGAAAATCCTAGGTACACCAAGATGTCGGCCGAAGAAGTTCTGGGGAAGTTCGTAAGCGGGCGAATGATGATCAAGGAGGCAAGATATGTGGACGACACGTTGAACGGTCCTATTCATGAGCCTCAACCCATTGCTCTCAAGGCAACAAGGAGCAAGGAGGCGCTACCGAGCAAGGTGGCGCAAGTTGAGGCGGCCGGGCTAAATAATGAGGAGATGGCCCTCATCATTAAGCGCTTCAAGACGGCGCTTAAAGGTCGCAAGGGACAGCCAAGCAAGACCAAAACAAAGGAGAAGCGCTCGTGCTTCAAATGTGGTAAGATTGGTCATTTCATTGCTAACTGTCCCGATAATGAAAGTGACCAGGAAAAGGGGAACAAAAGGGAGAAGAAGAAGCATTACAAGAAGGCCAAGGGCGAGGCACATATCGGAAAGGAGTGGGATTCGGATTGCTCCTCCTCCGACTCCGACAATGAAGGACTCGCCGCCACCGCCTTCAACAAGTCATCCCTCTTCCCCAACGAGCGTCACACATGCCTTATGGCAAGGGAGAAGAAGGTATGCAATCAAAACAATGTCACTTATGATTCTTCTAGTGATGATGAGTCCAGTGATGAAGAAATAGATTACTCTAGTTTGTTCAAGGGATTGGATAGAACTAAAATAGAAAAGATTAATGAATTGATTGATGCCTTGAATGAAAAGGACAGACTCTTAGAAAAACAAGAGGATCTTTTATATGAAGAGCATGACAAATTTGTAGAGGCACAAAAATCTTATGCTTTAGAAGTTAAAAGAAATGAAGTGCTTTCTGGTGAATTATCTTCTTGCCATGAAACCATTGCTACTTTAAAAGGTGTTAATAATGATTTAAATGCTAAACTAGAAGTGGCTAGTAAATCTAACTCTTGTGTAGAACATGTTATGGTTTGCACTAGGTATAAAGATTTTAATGTTGATGCTTGTAGTGAACACCTAGTTTCAATTTCTAAATTGAATGATGAAGTGGCTAGTCTTAATGCCCAACTTAAGACTAGCAAAAGCGAATTTGATAAATTAAAATTTGCAAGGGATGCCTATACGATTGGTAGACATCCCTCAATTAAGGATGGACTTGGCTTCAAGAGGGAAGCCAAGAACTTAACAAGCCATAAGGCTCCCATTTCCGCCAAGGAGAAAGGGAAGGCCCCTATGGCTGGTAGTGCTAAAAACAACCATGCTTTTATGTATCATGATAGGAGACATACTAGAAATGCAAATAGAAGTTATAATGTTTTTGATTCATATGTTCATCATGACATGGTTGCTTCTAGTTCTTTCTATGAGCATGATAGGAATGTTGGTAGGAGAAATGTTGTTCATAATATGCCTAGGAGAAATGTTGTTAATGTTCCTAGGAAAGTTAATGAGCCTTCTACAATATATCATGCTTTGAATGCTTCCTTTGCAATTTGTAGAAAGAATAGAAAGGTGATTGCTAGGAAGTTAGGGGCAAAATGCAAGGGTGATAAAACTTGCATTTGGATCCCTAAGGAAATTGTGACTAACCTTGTAGGACCCAACAAGAGTTGGGTACCTAAGTCCCAAGTCTAAATTTGCCTTGCAGGTTTATGCATCCGGGGGTTCAAGCTGGATTATTGACAGCGGATGCACAAACCATATGACGGGGGAGAAGAAGATGTTCACCTCCTACGTCAAGAATAAAGATTCCCAAGATTCAATAATATTCGGTGATGGGAATCAAGGCAAGGTAAAAGGGTTAGGTAAAATTGCAATCTCAAATGAGCACTCTATCTCTAATGTGTTTTTAGTAGAGTCTCTTGGATATAATTTGCTATCTGTTAGTCAATTATGCAATATGGGATATAACTGTTTGTTTACAAATGTAGATGTGTCTGTCTTTAGAAGATGTGATAGTTCACTAGCTTTTAAGGGTATTCTAGACGGCAAGCTTTACTTAGTTGATTTTGCAAAAGAAGAGGCCGGTCTAGATGCATGCTTAATGGCTAAGACTTGCATGGGCTGGCTGTGGCATCGCCGCTTAGCACATGTGGGGATGAAGAACCTCCACAAGCTTCTAAAGGGAGAACACGTGATAGGTCTAACCAATGTTCATTTCGAAAAAGATAGACCTTGTGCAGCTTGTCAAACAGGGAAACAGGTGGGAGGCTCTCATCACATCAAAAATGTGATGACAACATCAAGACCCCTGGAGCTGCTACATATGGACCTCTTCGGACCCGTCGCCTATCTGAGCATAGGAGGAAGTAAGTATGGTCTAGTTATCGTTGATGACTTTTCCCGCTTCACTTGGGTGTTCTTTTTGCAGGATAAGTCTGAAACCCAAGGGACCCTCAAGCGCTTCCTCAGGAGAGCTCAAAATGAGTTTGAGCTCAAGGTGAAAAAGATAAGGAGCGATAACGGGTCCAAGTTCAAGAACCTTCAAGTGGAGGAGTTCCTTGAGGAGGAAGGGATCAAGCACGAGTTCTCCGCTCCCTACACACCACAGCAAAATGGTGTGGTAGAGAGGAAGAACAGGACGCTAATCGATATGGCGAGGGCGATGCTTGGAGAATTCAAGACCCCTGAGTGTTTCTGGTCGGAAGCCGTGAACACGGCTTGCCACGCCATCAACAGGGTGTACCTTCATCGCCTCCTCAAGAAGACTTCGTATGAGCTACTAACCGGTAACAAACCCAATGTATCTTACTTTCGTGTATTTGGGAGCAAGTGCTACATTCTAGTAAAGAAGGGTAGAAATTCTAAGTTTGCTCCCAAAGCTGTAGAAGGGTTTTTGTTAGGTTATGACTCAAATACAAAGGCGTATAGAGTCTTCAACAAATCATCGGGTTTGGTTGAAGTCTCTAGCGACGTTGTATTTGATGAGACTAATGGCTCTCCAAGAGAGCAAGTTGTTGATCTTGATGATGTAGATGAAGAAGATGTTCCGACGGCCGCTATACGAACCATGGCGATTGGTGATATACGACCACAGGAACAAAAGGAGCAAGATCAACCTTCTTCCTCAACTTTGATGCATTCCCCAACTCAAGACGATGAACAGGTTCATCAACGAGAGGCATGTGATCAAGGGGGAGCACAAGATGATCATGTGAGGGAGGAAGAAGCACAACCGGCACCTCCAACCCAAGTTCGAGTGATGATTCAAAGGGATCATCCCGTCGACCAAATTCTGGGTGATATTAGCAAGGGAGTAACTACTCGATCTCGATTAGTTAATTTTTGTGAGCATTACTCCTTTGTCTCTTCTATTGAGCCTTTCAGGGTAGAGGAGGCCTTGCTAGATCCGGATTGGGTATTGGCCATGCAGGAGGAACTCAACAACTTCAAGCACAATGAAGTTTGGACACTGGTGCCTCGTCCCAAGCAAAATGTTGTGGGAACCAAGTGGGTGTTCCGCAACAAACAGGACGAGCACGGGGTGGTGACGAGGAACAAGGCTCGACTTGTGGCAAAAGGTTATGCCCAAGTCGCAGGTTTGGACTTTGAGGAGACTTTTGCTCCTGTGGCTAGGCTAGAATCAATTCGTATCTTGCTAGCATATGCCGCTCACCATTCTTTCAGGTTGTACCAAATGGATGAGAAGAGCGCTTTCCTCAATGGGCCGATCAAGGAGGAGGTGTACGTAGAGCAACCCCCTGGCTTCGAGGATGAACGGTATCCCGACCACGTGTGTAAGCTCTCTAAGGCGCTCTATGGACTTAAGCAAGCCCCAAGAGCATGGTATGAATGCCTTAGAGACTTTCTAATTGCTAATGCTTTCAAGGTTGGGAAAGCCGACCCAACTCTTTTCACTAAGACTTGCGACGGTGATCTTTTTGTGTGCCAAATTTATGTCGATGACATAATATTTGGTTCTACTAACCAAAAGTCTTGTGAAGAGTTTAGCAGGGTTATGATGCAGAAATTCGAGATGTCGATGATGGGCGAGTTGAACTACTTCCTTGGGTTCCAAGTGAAGCAACTCAAGGAAGGCACCTTCATCTCCCAAACAAAGTACACGCAAGACTTGCTGAAGCGGTTTGGGATGAAGGACGCCAAGCCCGCAAAGACTCCGATGGGGACCGACGGACACACCGACCTCAACAAAGGAGGTAAGTCCGTTGATCAAAAAGCATACCGGTCAATGATAGGGTCTTTACTTTATTTATGTGCTAGTAGACCGGATATTATGCTTAGCGTATGCATGTGTGCTAGATTTCAATCCGATCCTAAGGAGTGTCACTTAGTGGCGGTGAAGCGAATTCTTAGATATTTGGTCGCTACGCCTTGCTTCGGGATCTGGTATCCAAAGGGGTCTAACTTTGACTTGATTGGGTACTCAGATTCCGACTATGCTGGATGTAAGGTCAATAGGAAGAGTACATCGGGGACGTGCCAATTCTTAGGAAGGTCCCTGGTGTCATGGAACTCTAAGAAACAAACCTCCGTTGCCCTATCCACCGTTGAGGTCGAGTACGTTGCCGCAGGACAGTGTTGCGCGCAACTACTTTGGATGAGGCAAACCCTCAGGGACTTTGGCTACAATCTGAGCAAAGTCCCACTCCTATGTGACAATGAGAGTGCTATCCGCATGGCGGAAAATCCTGTTGAACACAGCCGCACAAAGCACATTGACATCCGGCATCACTTTTTGAGAGACCACTAGCAAAAGGGAGATATCGAAGTGTTTCATGTTAGCACCGAGAACCAGTTAGCCGATATCTTTACCAAGCCTCTAGATGAGAAGACCTTTTGCAGGTTGCGTAGTGAGCTCAATATCTTAGATTCGCGGAACTTGGATTGATTTATAGCATACATGTGTTTATGCCTTTGATCATGTTCCTTATGCATTTTTGTTGCTCAGTTGTGGTGCTCAAGTTGTCCAAACACTCCCTGGACCTCACAAGTCCGTTGCAAAGTGATGCACATGTTTAGGGGGAGATGTGTTACAACTTGACCCTTTTAGACTAACCATGTGCTTGGGTTTGATGCTTTAGTCTCAAAGAAGGATTGAAAGGGAACAGGTGGACTTGGACCATGAAAAACTTCCACTGCACTCCGATGAGAGGGTAACTTATTCCAAGTTCATCTCATGAACTCTTATTGCCATTTGCTCTTAATTGAAGATTTTGGTGAGGCAATGGGGTTATCAGGCCCAGATTGATCCCGTTTTGGTGCTTGATGCCAAAGGGGGAGAAAATAAAGGCCAAAGCAATAAATGGATCAGCTACCACTTGAGAAACTTTGAAAACAGTAGGATAGAGCTTTTGGTTTGTCAAAACTCTTGCATTGTCTCTTTCGTCAAAAGTTGGCCTCTTGTGGGGAGAAGTGTTGATTATGGGAAAAAGGGGGAGTTTTTGGAATCTTGAATCAATTTTCTTTGGAAAACCTCTCTTTATGTCTCTACAAGTGGATTTGACTTAGAGATAGGATTTTGAGTTTGATTTGCAAAAACAAACCAAGTGGTGGCAAAGGATGATCCATATATGCCAAATTGAATCAAAATAAATTTGAGTTTTTATTTGAAGTGATATTGCACTTGTTCTAGTTGCTTCATGTTGTGTTGGCATAAATCACCAAAAAAGGGGAGATTGAAAGGGAAATGTGCCCTTGGGCCATTTCTAAGTATTTTGGTGATTGAGTGCCAACACAAGTGCTTAAATGTGAATCTATGCCCATGGGTGAACAAAGTGCAAATCAAGAGCAAAGGTATGTTTCTAAGTCTTGGTACAATTGGTTTTGTGTACTAATATACTTGTCTAAGTATCAGAAACAGAAAGAAGAAGAAAAGAGAAGAGTTGGCTGTGTACAGCCAAGAGGCTGTTTCGGTCTGGGGCACCGGACTGTCCGGTGGTGCACCGGACAGTGTCCGGTGGTGCACCGGACAGTGTCCGGTGCGCCAGGCTGGCTCGAGCGAAGTGGCCGCTCTCGGGAATTCGCCGACGACGTACGGCTAAAATTCACTGGACTGTCCGGTGTGCACCGGACTGTCCGGTGAGCCAACGGTCGGTCGGGCCAACGGTCGGCCAGGCCAACGGTCGGCCGCGCGATCTGCGCGGGACACGTGGTCGAGCCAACGGTCAGAAGGGGGCACCGGACTGTCCGGTGTGCACCGGACATGTCCGGTGCGCCAACGGCTCCCGCATCTGCAACGGTCGGCTTCGCCATTCAAGGAAGGAAATCGGGCACCGGACAGTGTCCGGTGTGCACCGGACTGTCCGGTGCGCCCGACGACAGAAGGCAAGGATGGCCTTCCAGATTTGTTCTCAACGGCTCCTAGCTGCCTTGGGGCTATAAAAGGGACCCCTAGGCGCATGGAGGAGAACACCAAGCAACCTTAGAGCATTCTTGATCATCCACACTCAGTCTTTGCGCATTCGTTTGTCATTCTCAGTGATTCGAGCTCCGTTCTAGTGAGAACTTTGAGATAGTCTTTTGAGCTCGATTTTTGGCCATGTGTGTGCGCATTTTGCTGTGGATTTGTGTGTTTTGCTTCCCTTCCTTACTCCGTGATTCTTTGTGAACATCAAAAGTGTAAGGGCGAGAGGCTCCAAGTTGTGGAGATTCCTCGCGAACGGGATAAGAAAAGAAAAGCATAACACTGTGGTATTCAAGTTGATCATTGGATCACTTGAGAGGAGTTGAGTGCAACTCTCGTCCGTTGGGACGCCACAACGTGGAGTAGGCAAGTGTTGTACTTGGCCGAACCACGGGATAAATCACTGTGTCTTCTCTGTGTTGAATTCCTTGTGATTATCGTATTGTGCAAGACCTTCTCTCTAGCCACTTGGCGATTATTGTGCTAACACTTAACAAGTTTTTGTGGCCATAAGTTTAAGTTTCACAGGATCACCTATTCACCCCCCCCCCCCTCTAGGTGCTCTCAAAGGTGCCGTCCTTGAGTTGCTTCACTTGGAACCCAAGGAAGTAGTTCAACTCGCCCATCGTCGACATCTCAAATTTCTGTGTCATCACCCTGCTAAACTCTTCACAAGACTTTTGGTTAGTAGAACCAAATATTATGTCATCGACATAAATTTGGCACACGAATAGGTCACTATCACAAGTCTTAGTGAACAGAGTTGGATCGACTTTCCCAACCTTGAAAGCATTAGCAATTAGGAAATCTCTAAGGCATTCATACCATGCTCTTGGGGCTTGCTTAAGTCCATAGAGCGCCTTAGAGAGCTTACACACATGGTCGGGGTACCGTTCATCCTCAAAGCCAGGAGGTTGCTCCACGTACACCTCCTCCTTGATTGGCCCATTGAGGAAAGAGCTCTTCACATCCATTTGGAACAACCTGAAAGAGTGGTGAGCGGCATAGGTGAAAGTCGCCTAGAGGGGGGGTGAATAGGGCGAAACTGAAATTCTCAAAAATAATCACAACTACAAGCCGGGTTAGCGTTAGAAATATAATGGAGTCCGCGAGAGAGGGCGCAAAACAAATCGCAAGCGAATGATGAAGTGAGACACGTGGATTTGTTTTACCGAGGTTCGGTTCTCTCAAACCTACTCCCCGTTGAGGAGGCCACAAAGGCTGGGTCTCTTTCAACCCTTCCCTCTCTCAAACGGTCCCTCGGACCGAGTGAGCTTTCTCTTCTCAAATCAACCGGGAGCAAAACCTCCCCGCAAGGACCACCACACAATTGGTGTCTCTTGCCTTGGTTACAAGTGAGTATTGATCACAAGAAAGAATGAAAGAGAGAAAGCAATCCAAGTGCAAGAGCTCAAATGAACACGGCAAATCACTCTCACTAGTCACTTAGGCTTTGTATGGAATTTGGAGAGGATTTGATCTCTTTGGGTGTGTTTAGAATTGAATGCCTAGCTCTTGTAGGTGGTTGAGAAGTGGAAAACTTGGATGCAATGAATGGTGGGGTGGTTGGGGTATTTATAGCCCCAACCACCAACTTGACCGTTGGTGGAGGCCGTCTGTTTGATGGCGCACCGGACAGTCCGGTGCCTCCTGCCACGTCATCACTGCCGTTGGATTCTGACCGTTGGAGTTTCTGACTTGTGGGCCCGCCTGGGTGTCCGGTGCACACCGGACATGTACTGTTTGCTGTCCGGTGTGCCAGCATGGGCGATTCTGACTCCTGTGCACGCTGCGCGCGCATTAAATGTCGCTGCAGGTAGCCGTTGGCGCGAAGTAGTCGTTGCTCCGAGGTTGCACCGGACAGTCCGGTGCACACCGGACAGTCCGGTGAATTATAGCGGAGCGGCGAGGGAGAAAACCCGAGGCTGGCGAGTTCCTGAGGCCGACCTTCCTTGGAGCACCGGACATGTCTGGTGTACACCGGGCAGTCCGGTGAATTATAGCCGAGTCGCCTCTGTAAATTCCCGAAGGTGGCGAGTTTGAGTCTGAGTCCCCCTGGTGCACCGGACATGTCCGGTGGCACACCGGACAGTCCGGTGCGCCAGACCAGGGGTGCCTTCGGTTGCCCCTTTGCTCCTTTGTTGAATCCAAAACTTGGTCTTTTTATTGGCTGAGTGTGAACCTTTAACACCTGTATACTCTATACACTTGGGCAAACTAGTTAGTCCAAAGATTTGTGTTGGGCAATTCAACCACCAAAATCATTTAGGAACTAGGTGTAAGCCTAATTCCCTTTCAATCTCCCCCTTTTTGGTGATTGATGCCAACACAAACCAAAGCAAATATAGAAGTGCATAATTGAACTAGTTTGCATAATGTAAGTGTAAAAGGTTGCTTGGAATTGAGCCAATATTAATACTTACAAGATATGCATGGATTGTTTCTTTCTTATTTAACATTTTGGACCACGCTTGCACCACATGTTTTGTTTTTGCAAACTCTTTTGTAAATCCTTTTCAAAGTTCTTTTGCAAATGGTCAAAGGTAAATGAATAGGATTTTGCAAAGCATTTTCAAGATTTGAAATTTTCTCCCCCTGTTTCAAATGCTTTTCCTTTGACTAAACAAAACTCCCCCCTAAAGGAGATCCTCCTCTTAGTGTTCAAGAGGGTTTTGATATATCATTTTTTAAATACTACTTTCTCCCCCTTTTGAACACAATAGGATACCAATAGATAAATACTCTTGGAAAACACTAAGTTTTTGAAACTGGTTGGTGCGGTCCTTTTGCTTTGGGCTCATATTTTCTCCCCCTTTGGCATGAATCGCCAAAAACGGAACCATTAGAGCCCTCGAAATAATTTCTTCCCCTTTGGTCATAAACAAATGAGTTAAGATTATACCAAAGATGAAGTCCTTTTGCTCGCTCCCCCAAAGATGGAGAGTGGCTTGGAGCGACGGCGAAGGATGAGTTACGGAGTGGAAGCCTTTTGTCTTCGCCGAAGACTCCAATTCCCTTTCAATACACCTATGACTTGGTTTGAAATAGACTTGAAAACACATTAGTCATAGCATACGAAAGAGACATGATCAAAGGTACATTTATGAGCTATGTGTGCAAGCTAGCAAAAGAAATTGCTAGAATCAAGAATATTGAGCTCATGCCTAAGTCTGGTAAAAGATTGTTCATCAAGTGGCTTGGTAAAGATATCGGCTAATTGATCTTTAGTATTAATGTAAGAAATCTCGATATCTCCCTTTTGTTGGTGATCCCTAAGAAAATGATACCGAATGGCTATGTGCTTAGTGCGGCTATGCTCGACAGGATTGTCGGCCATTTTGATTGCACTCTCATTATCACATAGCAAAGGAACTTTGGTTAATTTGTAACCATAGTCCCGCAGGGTCTGCCTCATCCAAAGTAATTGCGCGCAACAATGGCCTGCGGCAATATACTCAGCTTCGGCGGTAGAAAGAGCGACCGAATTTTGCTTCTTTGAAGCCCATGACACCAAGGATCTTCCCAAGAACTGGCAAGTCCCCGATGTGCTCTTCCTATTAATCTTACACCCCGCCCAATCGGCATCGGAATAACCAAGTAAATCAAATGTGGATCCCCGAGGGTACCAAAGCCCAAACTTAGGAGTATAAGCCAAATATCTCAAGATTCGTTTTACGGCCGTAAGGTGGGATTCCTTAGGGTCGGATTGGAATCTTGCACACATGCATACGGAAAGCATAATGTCCGGTCGAGATGCACATAAGTAAAGCAATGAACCAATCATTGACCGGTATACCTTTTGATCCACGGACTTACCTCCCGTGTCGAGGTCGAGATGCCCATTTGTTCCCATGGGGGTCTTGATGGGCTTGGCATCCTTCATTCCAAACTTGCTTAGAATGTCTTGAGTATACTTTGTTTGGCTAATGAAAGTGCCCTCTTGGAGTTGCTTGACTTGAAATCCTAAGAAGTATTTCAACTCCCCCATCATCGACATCTCAAATTTCTTTGTCATGATCCTACTAAATTCTTTACATGTAGATTCGTTAGTAGACCCAAATATAATATCATCAACATAAATTTGGCATACAAACAAATCATTGTCAAGAGTTTTAGTGAATAAAGTAGGATCGGCTTTGCCGACTTTGAAGCCATTTGCAATAAGGAAATCTCTAAGGCATTCATACCATGCTCTTGGGGCTTGCTTGAGCCCATAAAGCGCCTTAGAGAGCCTATAAACATGGTCAGGGTACTCACTGTCTTCAAAGCCGGGAGGTTGCTCAACATAGACCTCCTCCTTGATTGGTCCATTGAGGAAAGCACTTTTCACGTCCATTTGATAAAGCTTGAAGCCATGGTAAGTAGCATAGGCTAGTAATATGCGAATTGACTCAAGCCTGGCTACGGGTGCATAGGTTTCACCGAAATCCAAACCTTCGACTTGTGAATACCCCTTGGCCACGAGTCGAGCTTTGTTCCTTGTCACCACACCATGCTCATCTTGTTTGTTGCGGAAGACCCACTTGGTTCCTACAACATTTTGGTTAGGACGTGGAACTAAATGCCATACCTCGTTTCTTGTGAAATTGTTGAGCTCCTCTTGCATCGCCATCACCCAATCCGCATCTTGGAGTGCTTCCTCTACCCTGTGTGGCTCAATAGAGGAAACAAAGGAGTAATGCTCACAAAAATGTGCAACCCGAGATCGAGTAGTTACCCCCTTGTTAATGTCACCGAGGATGGTGTCGACGGGGTGATCTCGTTGGATTGCTTGGTGGACTCTTGGGTGTGGCGGCCTTGGTTCTTCCTCATCCTCCTTTTCTTGATCATTTGTATCTCCCCCTTGATCATTGCCATTATCTTGAGGTGGCTCATCTTCTTGATTTTGTTCTTCATCAACTTGAGCCTCATCCTCATTTTGAGTTGGTGGAGATGCTTGCATGGAGGAGGACGGTTGATCTTGTGCATGTGGAGGCTCTTCGGATTCCTTAGGACACACATCCCCAATGGACATGTTCCTTAGCGCTGTGCATGGAGCCTGTTCTTCACCTATCTCATCAAGATCAACTTGCTCTACTTGAGAGCCGTTAGTCTCATCAAACACAACGTCACAAGAGACTTCAACTAGTCCAGTGGACTTGTTAAAGACTCTATATGCCCTTGTGTTTGAGTCATAACCAAGTAAAAAGCCTTCTACAGTTTTAGGAGCAAATTTAGATTTTCTACCCCTTTTGACAAGAATAAAACATTTGCTACCAAAGACTCTAAAATAAGAAATATTGGGCTTTTTACCGGTTAGGAGTTCATATGATGTCTTCTTGAGGATTCGGTGAAGATATAACCGGTTAATGGCGTAGCAAGCGGTGTTGACCGCCTCGGCCCAAAACCGGTCCGGTGTCTTGTACTCATCAAGCATGGTTCTTGCCATGTCCAATAGAGTTTGATTCTTCCTCTCTACTACACCATTTTGTTGAGGGGTGTAGGGAGAAGAGAACTCATGCTTGATACCCTCCTCCTCAAGAAAGCCTTCAACTTGAGAGTTCTTGAACTCCGTCCCGTTGTCGCTTCTTATTTTCTTGATCCTTAAGCCGAACTCATTTTGAGCCCGTCTCAAGAATCCCTTTAAGGTCTCTTGGGTTTGAGATTTTTCCTGTAAAAAGAATACCCAAGTGAAGCGAGAATAATCATCCACAATAACTAGACAGTACTTACTCCCGCCGATGCTTATGTAAGCAATCGGGCCGAATAGATCCATGTGTAGGAGCTCAAGCGGCCTGTCGGTCGTCATGATGTTCTTGTGTGGATGATGGGCTCCAACTTGCTTCCCTGCCTGGCATGCGCTACAAATCCTGTCTTTCTCAAAATGAACATTTGTTAATCCTAAAATGTGCTCTCCCTTTAGAAGCTTGTGAAGATTCTTCATCCCAACATGGGCCAGTCGGCGGTGCCAGAGCCAACCCATGTTAGTCTTAGCAATTAAGCATGTGTCGAGTTCAGCTCTATCAAAATCTACTAAGTATAGCTGACCCTCTAACACACCCTTAAATGCAATTGAATCATCACTTCTAAAGACAGTGACACCTACATCAGTAAAGAGACAGTTGTAGCCCATTTGACATAATTGGGAAACAGAAAGCAAGTTGTAGTCTAAAGAATCAACAAGAAAAACATTGGAAATAGAATGGTCAGGAGATATAGTAATTTTACCAAGTCCTTTGACCAAACCTTGATTTCCATCCCCGAATGTGATAGCTCGTTGGGGATCTTTGTTTTCTTCATATAAGGAGAACATCCTTTTCTCCCCGGTCATGTGGTTTGTGCACCCGCTGTCGAGTATCCAACTTGAGCCCCCGGATGCATAAACCTACAAAACAAATTTAGTTCTTGACTTTAGGTACCCAAACTGTTTTGGGTCCTTTGGCATTAGACACAAGAACTTTGGGTACCCAAACACAAGTCTTTGACCCCTTGTGCTTGCCCCCAACAAACTTGGCAACGACCTTGCCGGATTTGTTAGTCAAAACATAGGATGCATCAAAAGTTTTAAATGAAATGCTATGTTCATTTGATGCATTAGGAATTTTCTTCTTAGGCAACTTAGCATGGGTTGGTTGCCTAGAACTAGATGTCTCACCCTTATACATATAAGCATGATTAGGGCCAGAGTGAGACTTCCTAGAATGAATTTTCCTAATTTTGTCCTCGGGATAACCGGCAGGGTATAAAATGTAACCCTCGTTATCCTGAGGCATGGGAGCCTTGCCCTTAACAAAATTTGACAATCTTTTAGGAGGGGCACTAAGTTTGACATTGTCTCCCCTTTGGTAGCCAATGCCATCCTTAATGCCAGGGCGTCTCCCATTATAAAGCATGCTACGAGCAAACTTAAATTTCTCATTCTCTAGGTTGTGCTCGGCAATTTTAGCATCTAGTTTTGCTATATGATCATTTTGTTGTTTAATTAAAGCCATATGATCATGAATAGCATCAATATCAATATTTCTACATCTAGTACAAATAGTGACATGCTCAATGGTAGATGTAGATGGTTTGCAAGAATTAAGTTCTACAATCTTAGCACGAAGTATATCATTCTTATCTCTAAGATCGGCAATTGTAACTTTGCAAACATCAAAATCTTTAGCCTTAGCAATCAAATTTTCATTCTCTAATCTAAGGCTAGCAAGAGAAATGTTTAATTCTTCAATCCTAGCAAGCAAATCATCATTATTATCTCTAGGATTGGGAATTGAAACATTACAAACATGAGAATCAACCTTAGCATTTAAACTAGCATTTTCATTTCTAAGGTTGTCAATCGTCTCACGGCAAGTGCTTAGCTCACTAGACAATTTTTCACATTTTTCAACTTGTAGAGCGTAAGCATTTTTAACCTTAACATGTTTTTTATTTTCCTTGATTAGGAAGTCCTCTTGGGAGTCCAAGAGATCATCCTTCTCATGGATGGCACTAATTAGTTCATTTAATTTCTCCTTTTGTTCCATGTTAAGGTTGGCAAAAAGAGTACGCAAATTATCTTCCTCACCACTAGCATTATCATCACTGGAAGACTCATATTTAGTGGAGGAGTTGGATTTAACCTTCTTCTTTTTGCCATCCTTTGCCATGAGGCACTTGTGGCCGACGTTGGGGAAGAGGAGTCCCTTGGTGACGGCGATGTTGGCGGCGTCCTCGTCGTCGGAGGAGTCGCTTGAGCTTTCGTCGGAGTCCCACTCCCGACAAACATGGCCATCACCGCCCTTCTTCTTGTAGTACCTCTTCTTCTCCTTTCGCCTCCCCTTCTTGTCGTCACCTCGGTCACTGTCACTAGATATAGGACATTTAGCAATAAAATGACCGGGCTTACCACACTTGTAGCAAACCTTCTTGGAGCGGGACTTGTAATCCTTCCCCCTCCTTTGCTTGAGGATTTGGCGGAAGCTCTTGATGACGAGCGCCATTTCCTCATTGTCGAGCTTGGAGGCGTCTATTGGTTGTCGACTTGGTGTAGACTCCTCCTTCTTTTCCTCCGTTGCCTTGAATGCAACGGGTTGAGCTTCGGATGTGGTGGCGTCATCAAGCTCGTTGATCTTCCTCGAGCCTTCGATCATGCACTCAAAACTCACAAAATTCCCGATAACTTCCTCGGGGGTCATTTTAGTATATCTAGGATTACCACGGATTAATTGAACTTGAGTAGGGTTAAAGAAAATAAGAGATCTTAGAATAACCTTAACCATCTCGTGGTCATCCCACTTTACGCTCCCGAGGTTGCGCACTTGATTTACCAAGGTCTTGAGCCGGTTGTACATGTGTTGTGGCTCCTCCCCTTTGCGAAGCCGGAACCGACCGAGCTCCCCCTCGATCGTTTCCCGCTTGGTGATCTTGGTGAGCTCGTCTCCCTCGTGCGCGGTTTTGAGCACATCCCAAATCTCCTTGGCGCTCTTCAACCCTTGTACTTTGTTATACTCCTCTCTACTTAGAGAGGCGAGGAGTATTGTTGTTGCTTGAGAGTTGAAGTGCTCGATTTGGGCCACCTCATCCTCATCATAGTTCTCATCCCCTACCGACGGTACCTGTGCACCAAACTCAACAACATCCCATATACTTTTGTGGAGCGAGGTTAGATGAAATCGCATTAAATCGCTCCACCTAGCGTAATCTTCACCATCAAAAGTTGGTGGTTTGCCTAATGGGACGGAAAGTAAAGGTGTATGTTTGGAAATGCGAGGGTAGCGTAGGGGGATCTTACTATACTTCTTGCGCTCTTGGCGCTTAGAAGTGACGGAGGGCGCATCGGAGTCGGAGGTCGATGTTGATGAAGTGTCGGTCTCGTAGTAGACCACTTTCCTCATCCTCTTGTGCTTGTCGCCTTTCCGATGCGGCTTGTGGGAAGAAGATTTTTCCTTCTTCTCTTTGTGGTGAGAAGAGGAAGACTTTTTCTCCTTCCGTTTGGAGGAGTCCTTCTTCTTCTCCTTCCTCTTGGTGCGGGACTCTTCCGATGAAGTGCTCCCGTGGCTTGTAGTGGGCTTTTCGCCGGTCTCCATCTCCTTCTTGGCGTGATCTCCCGACATCACTTCGAGCGGTTAGGCTCTAATGAAGCACCGGGCTCTGATACCAATTGAAAGTCGCCTAGAGGGGGGGTGAATAGGGCGAAACTGAAATTCTCAAAAATAATCACAACTACAAGTCGGGTTAGCGTTAGAAATATAATGGAGTCCGCGAGAGAGGGCGCAAAACAAATCGCAAGCGAATGATGAAGTGAGACACGTGGATTTGTTTTACCGAGGTTCGGTTCTCTCAAACCTACTCCCCGTTGAGGAGGCCACAAAGGCCGGGTCTCTTTCAACCCTTCCCTCTCTCAAACGGTCCCTCGGACCGAGTGAGCTTTCTCTTCTCAAATCAACCGGGAGCAAAACCTCCCCGCAAGGACCACCACACAATTGCTGTCTCTTGCCTTGGTTACAAGTGAGTATTGATCACAAGAAAGAATGAAAGAGAGAAAGCAATCCAAGTGCAAGAGCTCAAATGAACACGGCAAATCACTCTCACTAGTCACTTAGGCTTTGTATGGAATTTGGAGAGGATTTGATCTCTTTGGGTGTGTTTAGAATTGAATGCCTAGCTCTTGTAGGTGGTTGAGAAGTGGAAAACTTGGATGCAATGAATGGTGGGGTGGTTGGGGTATTTATAGCCCCAACCACCAACTTGACCGTTGGTGGAGGCCGTCTGTTTGATGGCGCACCGGACAGTCCGGTGCCTCCTGCCACGTCATCACTGCCGTTGGATTCTGACCGTTGGAGTTTCTGACTTGTGGGCCCGCCTGGGTGTCCGGTGCACACCGGACATGTACTGTTTGCTGTCCGGTGTGCCAGCATGGGCGATTCTGACTCCTGTGCACGCTGCGCGCGCATTAAATGTCGCCGCAGGTAGCCATTGGCGCGAAGTAGCCGTTGCTCCGAGGTTGCACCGGACAGTCCGGTGCACACCGGACAGTCCGGTGAATTATAGCGGAGCGGCGAGGGAGAAAACCCGAGGCTGGCGAGTTCCTGAGGCCGACCTTCCTTGGAGCACCGGACATGTCCGGTGTACACCGGGCAGTCCGGTGAATTATAGCCGAGTCGCCTCTGTAAATTCCCGAAGGTGGCGAGTTTGAGTCTGAGTCCCCCTGGTGCACCGGACATGTCCGGTGGCACATCGGACAGTCCGGTGCGCCAGACCAGGGGTGCCTTCGGTTGCCCCTTTGCTCCTTTGTTGAATCCAAAACTTGGTCTTTTTATTGGCTGAGTGTAAACCTTTAACACCTGTATACTCTATACACTTGGGCAAACTAGTTAGTCCAAAGATTTGTGTTGGGCAATTCAACCACCAAAATCATTTAGGAACTAGGTGTAAGCCTAATTCCCTTTCAATAGGCTAATAGAATGCGAATAGACTCTAGCCTAGCCATAGGAGCAAAAGTCTCCTCGAAATCCAAACCTGTGACTTGGGCATAGCCTTTTGCCACAAATCGAGCCTTGTTCCTTGTCACCACTCTGTGCACGTCTTGCTTGTTGTGGAACACCCACTTGGTTCCCACAACGTTTTGCTTGGGACGTGGCACCAGGCTCCAAACTTCATTCCTCTTGAAGTTGTTGAGCTCTTCCTGCATGGCCAACACCCAGTTCGGATCTTGCAAGGCCTGTTCTACCCTGAAAGGCTCAATAGAAGAGACAAACGAGTAATGCTCACAAAAGTTAGCTAGTCTTGAGCGAGTAGTTACTCCCTTGCTTATATCACCTAGAATCTGGTCGACGGGATGATTCCTTTGAATCGTTGCTTGGATTTGAGTTGGAGGGGCCCGTGGTGCCTCTTCCTCCACAACTTGATCATCTTGTGCTCCCCCTTGATCACACGCCTCTTCTTGATGAACCTGTTCATCTTCTTGAGTTGGGGGTGCACCATCGTTGAGGAAGAAGGTTGATCTCGCTTTTGTTGTTCCTGTGGTCGCACATCTCCAATAGCCATGGTGCGAATTGCGTCCGTTGGAACATCTTCTTCATCTACATCATCAAGATCAACTTGCTCTCTTGGAGAGCCATTAGTTTCATCAAATACAACGTCACTAGAGACTTCAACCAAACCCGATGATTTGTTGAAGACTCTATACGCCTTTGTATTTGAGTCATAACCTAGCAAAAACCCTTCTACAGCTTTGGGAGCAAATTTAGAATTTCTACCTTTCTTCATCAGAATATAACATTTACTCCCAAATACACGAAAGTACGAAACGTTGGGTTTGTTACCGGTTAGAAGTTCATACGAGGTCTTCTTGAGGAGGCGATGGAGGTGGACCCGGTTTATAGCGTGGCAAGCTGTGTTCACAGCTTCCGACCAAAACCGCTCGGGCGTCTTGAATTCTCCAAGCATCGTCCTTGCCATGTCTATAAGTGTCATGTTCTTCCTCTCTACCACACCGTTTTGCTGTGGTGTGTAGGGAGCGGAGAACTCGTGCTTGATTCCTTCCTCCTCAAGGTACTCCTCCACTTGTAAGTTCTTGAACTCGGACCCGTTGTCGCTTCTTATCTTTTTCACCTTGAGCTCAAATTCATTTTGAGCTCTCCTTAGAAAGCGCTTTAGTGTCCCTTGGGTTTCTGTTTTATCCTGCAAAAAGAATACCCAAGTGAAGCGAGAAAAATCATCGACAATAACAAGACCATACTTACTTCCCCCGATGCTGAGATAGGCGATGGGTCCAAAGAGGTCCATATGAAGTAACTCCAGAGGTCTTGATGTGGTCATCACATTCTTGCTGTGATGAGTACTTCCCACCTGTTTACCTGCTTGACAAGCTGCATAAGGTCTATCTTTTTCGAAAGATACATTAGTTAGACCTAACACATGTTCTACCTTTAGAAGTTTATGAAGGTTCTTCATCCCAATATGTGCTAGACGGCGATGCCACAGCCAGCCCATGCTAGTCTTAGCGATTAAGCATGCATCTAGATCGGCCTCCTCCTTCGAAAAATCAACTAAATAGAGTTTGTCGTCTAGTACACCCTTAAAAGCTAATGAACCATCACTCCTTCTAAAGGCAGACACATCTATATTGGTAAACAGACAATTATAACCCATATTACATAGTTGACTAACAGACAATAAGTTGTATCCGAACGATTCAACTAAGAACACATTAGATATGGAATGCCCGGATGAAATAGCTATCTTTCCTAGACCTTTAACCTTGCCTTGGTTCCCATCTCCAAAGATGATTGAATCTTGGGAATCTTTGCTCTTGACGTAGGAGGTGAACATCTTCTTCTCCCCCGTCATGTGGTTTGTGCATTCGCTGTCGATAATCCAGCTTGAGCCCCCGGATGCATAAACCTGCAAGGCAAATTAGGCTTGGGTCTTAGGTACCCAACTCTTGTTGGGTCCTACAAGGTTAGTTACAACATCCTTTGGAACCCAAATGCAAGTCCTGTCTCCCTTGCATTTGGACCCCAACTTTCTAGCAACCACTTTTTCATTTTTACATGAAAGTACATACTTAGTGTTGCAAGCATGAAAGACAGTAGTAGGTTTATTACACACTTTCCTAGGAGCATGAGACACAAAATTTCTCCTAGGCCTACCATTAAAATTAGAACTGGAAGCAATCATGGCATGTGAGTTAAAAGCATTATAACTCCTATCATAATGAGAATTTCTAGAAAAATTTCTATCATTGTACATGAAAGCATGATTCTTTTGACTACTACTAGCCATAGGGGCCTTCCCTTTCTCCTTGTTGGAAATGGGAGCCCTTTGACTTGTTAAGTTCTTGGCTTCCTTTCGAAAGCCAAGTCCATCCTTAATTGAGGGGTGTCTACCAACCGTGTAGGCATCCCTAGCAAATTTTAACTTATCAAAGTCACTTTTGCAAGTCTTAAGTTGGGCATTAAGACTTTCCACTTCACCATTTAATTTTGTAATAGAAGTAAGGTGTTCAACACATGCATCAACATCAATATCCTTACACCTATTACAAATGACAACATGCTCTACACAAGAACTAGATTTATTAACTACTTCTAGCTTAGCATTTAAATCATCATTAATACTCTTTAAGCTAGACATAGTTTCATGACAAGCATATAATTCCGAAGAAAGCATTTCATTCCTTTTAACCTCTAAGGCAAGAGACTTTTGCACACTTACAAATTTATCATGCTCTTCATATAAAATATCCTCTTGCTTTTCTAAAAGTCTATTCTTTTCATTTAAAGCATCAATCAATTCATTGATTTTATCTACTTTAGTTCTATCTAAACCTTTGAATAGACTTGTGTAATCTACTTCATCATCACTAGAGTCATCATCACTTGAAGTAGTATACTTAGGGGTGTCTCGAGCGCTTACCTTTTTCTCCTTTGCCATGAGGCAAGTATGGCGCTCATTGGGGAAGAGTGTCGATTTGTTGAAGGCTGAGGCAGCGAGTCCTTCGTCGTCGGAGTCGGAAGTAGAGCAGTCTGAATCCCATTCTTTTCCAAGGTGCGCTTCGCCCTTTGCCTTCTTGTATACTTTCTTCTTCTCCCTCTTCCCATGTCTTTCATCTCCCTGGTCATTTTCATTATCGGGACATTAAGCAATAAAGTGACCAGTCTTACCGCACTTGAAGCAGGAGCGCTTTCCCCTTGTTTTGTTCTTGTTGGGGTACTCCTTGCGTCCTTTGAGAGCGGTCTTGAAACGCTTGATGATGAGGGCCATCTCATCTTCGTTTAGCCCGGCAGCTTCAATTTGTGCTACCTTGCTAGGTAGCATCTCCCTGTTGCTGCTTGTTGCCTTGAGTGCAATAGTTTGAGGCTCGTGGACGGGGAGTGGACCGTTTAGAGCGTCGTCCACATATCGGGCCTCCTTCACCATCATCTGCCCGCTCACAAACTTCCCAAGAATCTCCTCGGGAGTCATCTTTGTGTACCTGGGATTTTCACGGATGAGGTTCACAAGATGAGGGTAAATAACAGTGAAGGACCTGAGCATAAGTCGGACGACGTCGTGGTCCGTCCATCGCGTGCTTCCATAGCTCCTGATCTTGTTGACCAGGGTCTTGAGCCTGTTGTACATTTGCGTTGGCTCCTCTCCCCTGATCCTGGCAAACCTTCCTAGCTCGCCTTCCACCAACTCCATTTTGGTGATCATGGTGGCGTCGTTCCCCTCATGCGATATCTTGAGGGTGTCCCATATTTGCTTGGCGTTGTCCAAACCGCTCACCTTGTTGTTCTCATCCCTGCACAATGATGCTAACAAAACAGTGGTAGCTTGTGCATTCTTATGAATTTGTTCGTTAATGAATACAGGGTTATCCGTACTATCAAATTGCATTCCATTCTCAACTACCTCCCAAATACTAGGATGGAGAGAGAAAAGGTGACTACACATTTTTGACTCCAAAAGGCGTAGTCTTCTCCATCAGAGTGTGGAGGTTTACCAAGAGGAATGGAAAGCAAATGAGCATTGGAATTATACGGAATACGAGAATAATCAAATGAAAATTTTGAGTTAACCTGTTTCTTTTTCTCGTTGTAGTCATCATCTCTTGGGGAGGAAGAAGACTCGTCGCTGTCGTATTAGACGATCTTCTTGATGCGCCTCTTCTTCTTCCTGTCCTTCTTCTTGTGACTTGAGCCAGAGTCAGTGGGTTTGTCGTCCCTTGGCTCGTTGAGGAATGACTCCTTCTCCTTGTCGTTGACCACCATCCCCTTTCCCTTAGGATCCATCTCTTTGGGCGATTAGTCCCTTTTGTGAAGAGAACGACTCTGATACCAATTGAGTCCACCTAGAGGGGGGGTGAATAGGTGATCCTGTAAAATTCAACAACTAATAGCCAATAAAACTTGGTTAAGTGTTAGTATGGCTAAGTAGCGAGCTCTTGCGAATACACAAGGAATCACAGAAAAGCAATCACAAGAGACACGCAAGTTATCCCGTGGTTCGGCCAAGTATAACACTTGCCTACTTCCACGTTGTGGCGTCCCAATGGACGAGGGTTGCACTCAACCCCTTTCAAGTGATCCAATGATCAACTTGAATACCACGGTGTTCTTCTTTCTTATCTCTTTTCCCGTTCGCGAGGAATCTCCACAAGTTGGAGTCTCTCGCCCTTACAATAAAAATCACGGTAAGAGCACAAGAGTAAGGTTGGGAAGCAACACACACAAATCCGTAGCAATACGCACACACACACAAGAATCACGGTAAAAGCACAAGAGTAAGGTTGGGAAGCAACACACACAAATCAGCAGCAATACACACACACACAAGCCAAGACTTGAGCTCAAAATGAAGCACAACGAGTTCACTACAAGAACGGAGCTCAAATCACTAACACGGTCGATCAAGTACGCGGAGACGGAGTGTGGAATACTTAGAATACTCAAAGTATGCTTAGGTGACTCCTCCATGCGCCTAGGGGTCCCTTTTATAGTCCCAAGGCAACTAGAAGCTGTTGGAGGCATTCTTGGAAGGCAAAACTTGCCTTCTGTTGGGTGGCGAACCGGACTGTCTGGTGCACCACCGGACAGCCACTGTTCATGTCCGGTGCGTGATTTCCTTCCATTCCTGGCGCCGATCATTGCAACTCCGGGATGGATGGCGCACCAGACATTGTCCGGTGCACACCGGACAGTCCGGTGCCCCCAACCGACCGTTGGCGTGGGCCACGCGTCGCCCACGGATTGCGCGGCTGACCGTTGCACTGGCGACCGTTGGCTCATCGGACAGTCCAGTGCACCCAGACCGAGCAGCAGTTTGATGTACACAGCCAACTCTTTTCCAATCCTTTTTCCTCTGTTTCTACCACTTAGATACAATACATTAGTACCCAAATCAATGTACTAAGTCTTAGAAACATACCTTCTTGTTGATTTGCACTTCATTCATCATTTGGCATATAATAACCCACTTAATATGTGTTGGACACTTAATCACCAAAATATACTAGAAATGGCCCAAGGGCACATTTCCCTTTCACTTCGAAAACTAAACACTTGATTATTTCAGGTGTTGCTGCTATATGCTGGGCTATCTGGATAAGTAGGAATGATTTAGTTTTTGACAAAAAACCCATGTTAACATACTTGCAGGTACTCTTTAGGGTGACGCATTGGTTTAGGACGTGGGCTGATCTTCATAAACAAGAAGAGGGTATCCAAATAAAGGAAGCTTGTCGACGGTTAGAGTGCACGGCTCTACAGATTTTTGCTCAACATGGATGGAGGTTTGCAAATCGAATTGCTTCGTAGTTTTGTCTATGGATTGTGTGTCTTTTTCTGGTTATCAAACTGTGGTCTTCTATGGTGTGTTTCAGGAGGTTTGTCGCTCCATATGTGGCTAGGCGTGTGACTACTTCATGTAAAAACTTTTGGTGTGTTGGCTAATCCTCCAAACGAGGAGAAGCTGGACTGGTATCCATTATCTAAAAATGGGGCTAGGGAGGGAGGGGAACATAAGAATAGAGGGTGTGTTACGTGGGACTTAGTATATTACACCAAAGAGCAGCTAAATGGCGCTCGCACCATGTTGGTAAGAATAGAATAGAGTCACAATGTTTTTTGTTTGGTAAGTGTAAGTAGAACGGAATCGTTCTATCATATATTTGGTTGAGCAGTCACGTGAGTATGATCACATTTCTCTTTTGTTGGTGAGCTCATCTCCACATTGCACATCATGAGCATTTCATTTGTCAGTTTTTACTCAACGATCAGGAATAATAGTATGTACTTCATGAGCACTTTTTCTTCAATGTTTCTAAGTCTTTGGAAAATTTGTTGCCTATCCTACTGAGCTTAAAATGTTCATTCAGAGCCTTAGCACAAGCATTGAGTACACGTCGAAGAGAAAACCCATGATAGATAGTACATGCAATTCTTTCCAATGCGAATAGAACAAAGATCACAACAACGAGGAATGTAGCATCGCTGGCCAAAACCTGGAGGAAAAAGGCATTCCTGTCATTGTTTTTTTTCAAATATAAGAGATGTGACAAAACCTAGCAAAAACTTGAGGGTAGCTAGTCCTTGAGCTTCTGCAATATGGTGATTCATCCTGGTCGAAGAGAGAAATACCAAATTTTGCAATCCCCCTTACTGACATGATGAAAGACTTGCCTAACACTGTTGTGTTCCGCCAAAGGAAACAATGGTGGCTTCGTAACTCATCAAGAATTGCTTGAGGTTAGATTGACCGTCAAATATGGGGAGTTGTGGGAGCTTATACGAAGCTGACCATGGTGCTACTTGTAGATCGGCTGATAATTGGGGTGTGTTGTCATGAACGAAGGCAACATTATTTTGCTCCTTTGGATGAAGGTCCCTTAAATCATGGCATCCTTGATTCTACATTTGCCCTTCTTCTCTTGTCATGTGGTGGAGATCTTCTAAGGCTTTGTCGAATTATAGCCGAAGGTGGGCCACACATAACATTTTTTTTGCCTTTGGATCTCAACTTCTCTCTGGATGGCTTCCAGATTCTCAATCTCTTCATCAACATCGTGTTGTTGATGTGGTTGCTCTAGAGATTTCCTTTTTTTTGTCTTTGGTCCATGACTTCAAGCTGGTGAGTGGCTTAAGCATGTTCTTGGCCTTCAAGGTCGCTATTTGTCAGCGTTTCGAGACAGGGGGGTCCCTAAGCCGACGAGTGAGTGTGCTGCGTGCCCCAGCCCAGATGGGTCGAGCGCGTGGGCGAGCGCGGAGGGGGGAGAGGCGAGGCGGCCGGAGCCGAGCGTGAGAGAGGTGGAAGTCCCGCGGCCTTCGTGTTCGTCCCGCGCCCAGGTCGGGTGCGCTTGCAGTAGGGGGGTTACAAGCGTCCACGCGGGTGAGGGAAGCGAGCGGCCCCAAGAGAGCGCCTGTCCCGTCCTCGGTCCCGCGCGGCCAACCTTCTCTGAGAAGGCCCTGGTCCTTCCTTTTATAGTTGTAAGGAGAGGATCCAGGTGTACAATGGGGATGTAGCAGAGTGCTACGTGTCTAGCGGGGGGAGAGCTAGCGCCCTAGGTACATGCCGATGTGGCAGCCGGAGAGATCTGGGCATCCTGCTGTCGTGATGTCGTGGCTATCGGAGGTGCGGCGGAGCCTGATGGAGGGACAGCTGTTGGAGCGGTCGAGTCCCTGCTGACGTTGTCCTGCTGCCGTAAGAGAGCTGGGGGCCGCCGTCGTCATAGAGCTCGTGGAGCGCCATCATTGCCCCTCTGGCGGAGCTGGCCGGACGAGACGCCGGTCTTGTTCTTCGTGACCCGAGTCGATTCGGGGTAGGATGATGATGACGTTTCCTGTTGACGTGGCGGTCTGTGCTCTAGGCAGGGCGACGTGGGGTTTCCTCCGAAGCCAAGGTTGAGTCTGCCTTCTACTGCCGTGGCCGAGCCCGAGCCAGGGGGTCGGGCGAGGCGGAAGTCGTCCGGCCGAGGCCAGGGCGGAGTCCGAGCCCTGGGGTCGGGCGAGGCGGAGTTTCGTCGTCTTCCGGGTCTTAGCCCGAGTCCGAGCCCTGGGGTCGGGCGGAGTGGAGTTCGCCGTCTTCCGGGTCTTAGCCCGAGTCCGAGCCCTGGGGTCGGGCGGAGCGGAGTTCGCCGTCTTCCGGGTCCTAGCCCGAGTCCGAGCCCTGTGGTCGGGCGGAGCGGAGTTCGCCGTCTTCCGGGTCTTAGCCCGAGTCCGAGCCCTGGGGTCGGGCGGAGTGGAGTTCGTCGTCTTCCGGGTCTTAGCCCGAGTCCGAGCCCTGGGGTCGGGCGGAGCGGAGTTCGCCGTCTTCCGGGTCCTAGCCCGAGTCCGAGCCCTGGGGTCGGGCGGAGCGGAGTTCGCCGTCTTCCGGGTCTTAGCCCGAGTCCGAGCCCTGGGGTCGGGCGGAGCGGAGTTCGCCGTCTTCCGGGTCCTAGCCCGAGTCCGAGCCCTGGGGTCGGGCGGAGCGGAGTTCGCCGTGGCGCCTTTGGCAAGGCCTAATTGCCTGTCAGACTCACTCTGTCGAGTGGCACTGCAGTCGGAGTGGCGCAGGCGGCGCTGTCCTTCTGTCAGACTGGCCAGTGGAGCGGTGGAGTGACGGCGGTCACCTCGGCTCTGCCGGGGGCGCGTGTCAGGATAGAGGTGTCAGGCCACCTTTGCGTTAAATGCCCCTGCAATTTGGTCAGTCGGTGCGGTGATTTAGTCAAGGTTGCTTCTGAGCGAAGCCAAGGCCTTGGGCGAGCCGGTGATGTGTCCGCCATAAAAAGGGGGGCCTCGGGCGAGACGGAAGTCTCTTGAGGTCGGCTGCCTTTGGCCGAGGTTAGGCTCGGGTGAAGCGTGATCGAGTCACTCGTGTGGACTGATCCCTGACTTAATCGTGCCCATCAGGCCTTTGCAGCTTTATGCTGATGGGGGTTACCAGCTGAGAATTAGGCGTCTTGAGGGTACCCCTAATTATGGTCCCCGACAGTAGCCCCCGAGCCTCGAAGGGAGTGTTAGCACTCGCTTGGAGGCTTTTGTCGCACTTTTTTGCAAGGGGACCAGCCTTTCTCGGTTGCATTTCGTTCCGGCGGGTGCGCGCGAGCGCACCCGCCGGGTGTAGCCCCCGAGGCCTCGGAGGAGTGGTTACACTCCTTCGAGGTCTTAATGCTTCGCTTTACGCTTCGGCTGGTCTGGTCGTTCCCTCATGCGAACTGGCCGTAGCCCGGGTGCACGGTCGGGGCCCAAGCTCTCGGGCTGGTATGTTGACGCTGTCAACGATTTGGCCGGAGCCGGTTTTTGCGAGAGCAGCCCCCGAGCCTCTGCACAGGGCGAGAGGACGATCAGGGACAGACTCGGCTTTTTACATACGCCCCTACGTCGCCTTTCCGCAAGGAGGAGGGGGGGAGTGCGCCATGTTACCCTCGATGGGCACCGAACATGGTGTCTCCGGTGAGCTGCAAGCGGGTAATCCGAGTGGACGTCCGTGCCCCGTTCGTTGGGGGTCGGCTAGGGGCCCAGAGGCACGCCCAAAAGTACCTGCGGGTGACTTGCCGGACCCGGTCCCCTAGCGACGGGGTCCGAGGGCTCGATGCCTCCCTCCGATGGGATTCCGTTACAAGATCGTTCCCGCTGGTCTCGGATATGTCCTAGGGTACCTCGGGAGCGCAGCCCGAGCCTCGGTTATGTATCGAACGTACCCCTGGTCATCCCTCGCTCGGTGTCTGAGGCGACTGTGAACCCTTCGGGGGCCAGCCTTCGAACCCCTGATCAGTAATGGGCGCGGAGCCCGAGTAGCTTGAGGCGGCCATGGAGCCCTTCGGGGGGCTGGCCTTCGAACCCCTGACCAGTAGTGGGTGTCGGGCCCACGCGATCTGAGGCGGCTGTTGAACCCTTGGGGGGCCAGCCTTCGAACCCCTGATCAGTAATGGGGGGCTCGGAGCCCGGTTCCTTCGCGGAGAAGGATCCCTTTCGGGGTATCCCCCTTCCCCGGTCCCTGTTGCAAGAGATAGAGAAAGAGGAAAACGGAAAAGGATACGAAATCGGACGGCGTGGCGTACCTTTTCTGACGCGGTTATTACGGCGAAGGTGAAGCGTCACGTGCTCCTCCTACCAGAGGCGCCGCGTGTCCCGCCGCGGAGTTAATGCGACGGGGCGAGTGGTTGGCGGGGCGGCCGTTGCGCGCGGGTGATCCGTTCGAGGAACGGGTCACGGGTGCACCGTCTTCACGCCGTGAGAGGAGGCTCTCTTGCTGTCTCAGGATGGGACGTGAGCCTGGCTGACGACGTGACCACTGCGCCCGCCCGCCTGCCACCGCCATTACTGCCGGCCCACTTTCGGTCGCTTTGACCGACGCGCCAGTCTGGCGCTGTTGGGTCGCCTCGAGTCGTGGCACAGGCTTCGCAACCGAAGAGGCGCGATGGTGGCACAAGTGGCGGTGCGGTTGCTTGCATGCAGCAACTGGCGTGCCGGTTGCTCGACGCGTGGGCCTGGGTTCCAAGCTGGCGTGTCAGAAGTCGGAGAAGCGCGTCCATCTAGCACGGTGGCATGCCGCCTGCATGGCTGCCTGCCCCTTCTGCCCGTTGGTCTGGGCGAAAATGGGGGGTCGCCTGTAACCGCTGGACGGTCGTGCGCACCATGCGCGGCGGTTTGGCTTCTTCTGCCCTGAGCCGGCTTGCATGACATGCGGGACCCAGCCCCCGAGTCGCAGGGGAGGGCCTTGGATCAGGCTAGCGCCCTTGGAAGCCGGTTGCCCGAGGCCTCAGGGGTAACCGGTTGAGCCGCCTGCTCGGGCCGGATTCCTGGAGGAGCCCCTGGACCTCGGCGCCGCCCGAGGCTGGATCGGGCTTTGCTGTAGACGTCGTCGATGCCGAGGGTGCTACGGCTCCCTTCGGCGTGAAGACCCGAGCCTGCAGGATCAGATCATCTTGTAGCGTGCGCTTTCTGCGGCCGCCGAGGCCAGAAGAAACGCGCCCTCGTCGCGCTTGCGAAGCTGCGTCTTTTTTCCTCCTGCTTCGAGCATCTGGACTCTGTCGGTAACAGGGACGTTTGTGTGAGCAAGAGTTGCTTTTCGCGGAAGGGACGAGTGAGGTATCCGTATCCCAGAGGCGTGGGAATCCCTCGGCTCGGTCGGCCTTGCCACTTACGCGTACTTTCACCCGTCCATGAGGCCCTGTCCCCGACTTAGTCGAGAAAGCTTGAAGGACTGCTTCGGCAGGAGAGCTTCCGAACGTGATGACTCGTTCGGTCCACGGAGTCGCTTTACCCGAGCGCAAGTTACTTATCGCAGAAAGGGACGAGTGAGGTATCCGTATCCCGGAGGCGTAGGAGTCCCTCGGCTCGGTCAGCCTTGGCTGCTTACGTGTACCTCGTCGTTTCCAGGATCCGCTTTCCGAAGTAGTCAAGAGGCACGGAAGAAACCCTGCTAAAAAGAGATCCTTTTTCGAGAAAAAATTCGACGCAGAGGGGGTCTCCCCCCTTTTAGCCCCCGAGGGAGGGTCGGGCTTTGCCGGGGCTAGGCCGACCCTTCCTTGACAACTAAACTTTGCGTAGGTGCGAGGTATATGGACAACTTGAAAACATCTTAAGGGTAGAAGCGACGTAGCTGTTTGATGTTCCAAGCGTTGCCGTAGATCTCGCCTTGATTGTTGGCCAGCTTGTATGTTCCGGGCTTCAGAACTTTGGCGATGACGAACGGCCCTTCCCAGGGGGGCGTGAGCTTGTGCCTCCCTCGGGCGTCTTGTCGCAGCCGAAGCACCAGGTCGCCCACCTGGAGTTCTCGGGACCGGACCCCTCGAGCGTGGTAGCGTCGCAGGGACTGCTGGTACCGCGCCGAGTGTAGTAAGGCCCTGTCCCGAGCCTCCTCCAGCTGGTCCAGCGAATCTTCTCGGCTAGCTTGGTTGCTTTGTTCGGTGTATGCCCTCGCCCTCGGGGAGCCGTATTCCAGGTCAGTGGGCAAGATAGCTTCAGCCCCGTAGACCAGGAAAAACGGCGTGAAGCCCGTAGCACGACTCGGCGTCGTCCTTAGGCTCCAGACCACCGAGGGGAGTTCCTTCATCCATCGCCTGCCGAACTTGTTGAGGTCGTTGTAGATCCGAGGCTTGAGCCCTTGTAGAATCATGCCGTTGGCACGCTCTACTTGCCCATTCGACATGGGATGAGCCACGGCGGCCCAGTCCACCCGGGTATGGTGATCCTCGCAAAAATCCAAGAATTTTTTGCCGGTGAACTGGGTGCCATTGTCGGTGATGATGGAGTTTGGGACCCCGAAGCGATGGATGATGTTGGTGAAGAATGCCACCGCCTGTTCGGACCTGATGCTGTTCAGAGGTCGGACCTCGATCCACTTGGAGAATTTGTCGATGGCGACCAGCAGGTGCGTGTAGCCTCCGGGCGCCTTCTGCAAGGGGCCGACGAGGTCCAGACCCCATACAGCGAAAGGCCAGGTGATGGGTATTGTCTGCAGAGCCTGAGCGGGCAGATGTGTCCGCTTCGCATAGAATTGGCACCCTTCGCAGGTGCGGACAATTCTAGTGGCGTCAGCCACCGCCGTTGGCCAGTAGAAGCCTTGCCGGAAAGCATTTCCAACAAGGGCTCGGGGTGCTGCGTGGTGGCCGCAAGCCCCCGAGTGTACTTCTTGCAGCAGTTCCCGACCTTCGGCGATGGAGATGCATCGCTGGAGGATGCCCGAGGGGCTGCGATGGTAGAGCTCCTCTTTGTCGCCCAGCAAGACGAATGACTTGGCGCGTCGCGCTACCCGCCGAGCCTCGACTTGGTCGAGGGGTAGCTCTCCTCGACGGAGATATTGCAGGTACGGGGCCTGCCAATCTTGGTCTGGCGTGGCCCCGCTCTGCCCTTCCTCGATGTTCAATGCCCCACCCTCGGGGGCCGAGGGTACCTCGGGCCGAGCCGAGGGTACCTCGGGCTGAGCCGAGGGTACCTCGGGCTGAGCCGAGGGCGCCTCGGGCCGAGCCGAGGGTACCTCGGGCTCGGGCGCGTCGTCGAGCTTGACGGAGGGTTGATGCAGGTCCCGGGAGAAGACGTCCGGGGGGACTGTCGTTCGCCCCGAGGCTATCTTCGCCAGCTCGTCTGCGGTTTCGTTGTAGCGCCGAGCGATGTGGTTGAGCTCGAGCCCGAAGAACTTGTCTTCCAGGCGCCGAACCTCGTCGCAGTAGGCCTCCATCTTCGGGTCGCGGCAGTGGGAGTTCTTCATGACTTGGTCGATGACGAGCTGCGAATCACCGCGGGCGTCGAGGCGTCTGACCCCTAGCTCGATGGCGATCCGCAATCCGTTGACCAGAGCTTCGTACTCGGCCACATTGTTGGACGCCGGGAAGTGGAGGCGCAGCACGTAGCGCAAGTGCTTCCCGAGGGGCGAGATGAAGAGCAGGCCCGCGCCGGCTCCTGTCTTCATCAGCGACCCGTCGAAAAACATGGTCCAGAGCTCCGGTTGGATCGGAGACGTTGGCAACTGGGTGTCGACCCATTCGGCCACGAAATCCGCCAATATCTGGGACTTGATGGCCTTCCGAGGGGCGAACGAGATCGTTTCTCCCATGATTTCCACCGCCCACTTTGCGATCCTGCCCGAGGCTTCTCGGCACTGGATGATCTCCCCCAGGGGGAAGGATGACACCACAGTTACCGGGTGAGACTTGAAGTAGTGTCGCAGCTTCCGCCTTGTCAGGATCACAGCATACAGCAGCTTTTGAACTTGTGGGTAGCGGATCTTGGTCTCGGACAGCACTTCGCTGACGAAGTAGACCGGCCTCTGAACGGGCAATGCATGCCCTTCCTCCTGCCTCTCGACCACGATCGCGGCGCTAACCACCTGAGTGGTCGCGGCGACGTAGACCAAGAGGGCTTCTCCATCCGCCGGGGGCACCAAGACGGGCGCCTTCGTAAGGAGCGCCTTCAGGTTGTCGAGGGCTTCCTCGGCCTCAGGGGTCCAAACGAAACATTCGGCCTTCCTTAAGAGGCGGTACAGAGGCAGACCTCTTTCGCCGAGGCGTGAGATGAAGCGGCTCAGGGCCGCGAGGCATCCCATGACCCTCTGTACCCCTTTTAAGTCCTTGATGGGTCCCATGCTGGTGATGGCCGCGATCTTCTCCGGGTTGGCCTCGATGCCTCGCTCGGAGACGATGAAACCTAGGAGCATGCCTCGGGGCACCCCGAAGACACACTTCTCAGGATTAAGCTTGACTCCTTTCGCCTTGAGACACCGGAATGTCACTTCAAGGTCGGAGAGGAGGTCGGAAGCCTTCCGAGTCTTGACTACGATGTCATCGACGTAGGCCTCGACCGTGCGACCGATGTGTTCGCCGAACACATGGTTCATGCACCGCTGGTACGTCGCACCTGCATTCCTCAAGCCGAACGGCATGGTGACATAGCAGTACATGCCGAACGGCGTGATGAAAGAAGTCGCGAGCTGGTCGGACTCTTTCATTCGGATCTGGTGATACCCTGAGTAGGCATCGAGGAAGGACAGGGTTTCGCACCCAGCAGTGGAATCCACGATTTGGTCGATGCGAGGCAGAGGGTAGGGAACCTTCGGACATGCTTTGTTGAGACCAGTGTAGTCTACACACATCCGCCATTTCCCCCCTTTCTTCCTCACAAGCACAGGGTTGGCAAGCCATTCGGGATGGAATACCTCTTTGATGAACCCTGCCGCCATTAGCTTGTGGATCTCTTCGCCAATCGCTCTGCGCTTCTCCTCGTCGAATCGGCGCAGAGGCTGTCTGACGGGTCGGGCTCCGGCCCGAATATCCAGCGAGTGCTCGGCGACATCCCTCGGTATGCCGGGCATGTCCGAGGGACTCCACGCAAAGACGTCGGCGTTCGCGCGGAGAAAGTCGACGAGCACTGCTTCCTATTTGGGGTCGAGCCCGGAGCCGATCCGGATCTGCTTGGTGGTGTCGCCACTAGGGTCGAGGGGGACGGCCTTGACCGTCTCCGCTGGCTCGAAGTTGCTGGCATGGCGCTTCACGTCTGGGACCTCCTTGGAGAGGTTCTCCAGGTTGGCGATGAGGGCCTCGGACTCGGCGAGGGCCTCGGCGTACTCCACGCACTCCACGTCGCATTCGAACGCGTGTTTGTACGTGGGGCCGACGGTGATGACCCCGTTGGGGCCCGGCATCTTGAGCTTCAGGTAGGTGTAGTTGGGGACGGCCATGAACTTCGCGTAGCATGGCCTCCCTAACACGGCGTGGTAGGTTCCTCGGAACCCGACCACTTCGAACGTCAGGGTCTCCCTTCGGAAGTTGGAGGGTGTCCCGAAGCAGACTGGGAGGTCGAGTCGCCCGAGGGGCTGGACGCGCTTCCCAGGGATGATCCCGTGGAAGGGCGCAGCGCCTGCTCGGACGGAGGACGGATCGACGCGCAGGAGCTTGAGGGTCTCGGCGTAGATGATGTTGAGGCAGCTGCCCCCGTCCATCAGGACCTTGGTGAGCCTGACATTGCCGACAACGGGGTCGACGACGAGCGAGTATTTCCCCGGGCTTGGCACATGGTCGGGGTGGTCGGCCCGGTCGAAAGTGATGGGCTTGTCGGACCAGTCTAGGTAGACTGGCGCCGCCACCTTCACCGAGCAGACCTCCCGGCGCTCTTGCTTGCGGTGCCGAGCCGAGGTACTCGCCGCATGCCCTCCATAGATCATGTAGCAGTCGCGGACCTCGGGGAACCCCCCTGCTGGGTGATCTTCGTTCTCGTCGTCGTCGTGGGCCCTGCCACCCTCGGCGGGTGGCCCGGCCCTGTGGAAATGACGCCGAAGCATGACACACTCCTCGAGGGTGTGCTTGACGGGCCCCTGATGGTAGGGGCACGGCTCCTTGAGCATCTTGTCGAAGAGGTTTGCACCTCCGGGGGGCTTACGAGGGTTCTTATACTCGGCGGCGGCGACAAGGTCCGCGTCGGCGGCGTCGCGTTTCGATTGCGACTTCTTCTTGCCTTTCTTCTTGGCGCCGCGCGGAGCAGACGCCTCGGGGGCTTCTTCCGATGGGCGGCCCTGGGGCTGCTTGTCCTTTCGGAAGATAGCCTCGACTGCCTCCTGGCCAGAGGCGAACTTGGTGGCGATGTCCATCAGCTCGCTCGCCCTGGTGGGGGTTTTGCGACCCAGCTTGCTCACTAGGTCGCGGCAAGTGGTGCCGGCGAGGAACGCGCCGATGACATCCGAGTCGGTGATGTTGGGCAGCTCGGTGCGCTGCTTCGAGAATCGCCGGATGTAGTCCCGGAGCGACTCCCCCGGCTGTTGCCGGCAGCTTCGAAGGTCCCAGGAATTCCCGGGGCGCACGTATGTGCCCTGGAAATTGCCAGCGAAGGCCTGGACCAAGTCGTCCCAGTTGGAAATCTGCCCCGGAGGCAGGTGCTCCAACCAGGCACGAGCAGTGTCGGAGAGGAACAGGGGGAGGTTGCGGATGATGAGGTTGTCGTCGTCCGTTCCACCCAGTTGGCAGGCAAGGCGGTAGTCCGCGAGCCACAGCTCCGGTCTCGTTTCCCCCGAGTACTTTACGATAGTAGTCGGGGGTCGGAACCGGGTCGGGAATGGCGCCCGTCGGATGGCCCGACTGAAGGCCTGCGGACCGGGTGGTTCGGGCGAAGGACTCCGATCCTCCCCGCTGTCGTAGCGTCCCCCACGCCTGGGGTGATAGCCTCGGCGCACCCTTTCGTCGAGGTGAGCCCGACGGTCGCGTCGATGGTGCCCGCTGCCGAGGTGGCCCGGGGCCGCAGGCGCGGTGTTGCGCGTGCGCCCGGTGTAGACCGAGGCTTCCCGCGTGAATCGGGAAGTCGCGGCATGAGGTTCCGAGGGATATCCTTGCCTTCGGGATGCAGTGCTCTCGGCCCGCCGGGCCGCGGCGCCTTCCAGGAGATTCTTGAGTTCTCCCTGGATCCGCCGACCCTCGGTGGTTGACGGCTCCGGCATCGCGCGGATGAGCATTGCTGCGGTTGCCAGGTTCTGACCGACCCCGCTGGATGCGGGCGGCGGCCTGATCCTGACGTCGTTGGCGACGCGGTGCTAGAGACCTTGGGGCGGATGACGTATTTCTCCGGCCAAGGGTCGGCCCACCCATGCCTGTCCGACGTCCCGACGGATCGGCTCAAGCGCTCCTGTTCCCTCGTTGAGCCTGGCCTGCGCCTCGCGGACTTGCTCGAGTTGTGGGTCGTAACCCCCCGCCGGAGCGGGGACCACAGCTAGCTCCCGTGGGATGTCAGCGCGAGGCACCGGCCCAGGGAGATCACCATCCTCCGGCATACCAAGATGGTTGCCTTCGGTGGGATCCCCCAGCTCGATGTGGAAACATTCGCGGCTTGGGCCGCAGCTCTCGTCGCCAAGGCTGCGGCTTCCATCGGAACAGTCGGACAGACAGTAGTCACATGCAGTCATAAAGTCCCGCACGGCACTGGGGTTGCCAAGTCCGGAGAAATCCCAACCGATGCTGGGGTCGTCATCTTCCTCGGACCCAGAGGGCCCGTAGGTCGAGACGTCCGTCAGTCGGTCCCAAGGCGACCGCATACAGAACCTCAGTGGGGTTGCACTCGCCTCAATGAGAGCGCCCGCCAAATCGAAGTCGTTTGGCGGGTGGAGGCCGAGTCGAAATGACGCAAGATGGGAGTTAGTCGTTACCTTTTGGTCGATGAGGAGCGACGTAGTCACATCGGGGACTGGTTGCGCCGTCATCTCTGGTTCGAGGGCGACGTCCTGCAGGCTTTCCGCGAGCGCGCCGGCGTCGTCTTCTTGCTCAGGGTCAGAGTGCCGCGGGGGGACGGCGCTCGCCTCCGTCTCGAACACGAGGTCGACGTCCGGCGTGCCTTCCGTCGGGGCGTCGGGGGCGTCGATTCGCTCGACGGCTGACGAAGCGCGGCCTCCCGTCTGGCCCTGACGGCTCCGCCTTCCCCTCCGTTGGCGGGGGAGAGAACGGAGCGAGCCCGAATATAGCTCTTCCACCACGCGGGGAAGACGTCGTCGATTCCGCCGCCGGCGGGCGGGTTGTCGGCCGCCATTGTCGTGGTCGCACGGCGGTGGAAGAAGTATCATGTCGTAGCTGCCGTCGAAGGACATGAACTCGAGAGCCCCGAAACGAAGCACCGTCCCGGGCCGGAGAGGTTGTTGGAGACTGCCCATCTGGAGCTTGACGGGGAGCTATTCGTCAGCACGCAGCAGGCCCCTACCTGGCGCGCCAACTGTCGGCGTTTCGAGACAGGGGGGTCCCTAAGCCGACGAGTGAGTGTGCTGCGTGCCCCAGCCCAGATGGGTCGAGCGCGTGGGCGAGCGCGGAGGGGGGAGAGGCGAGGCGGCCGGAGCCGAGCGTGAGAGAGGTGGAAGTCCCGCGGCCTTCGTGTTCGTCCGGCGCCCAGGTCGGGTGCGCTTGCAGTAGGGGGGTTACAAGCGTCCACGCGGGTGAGGGAAGCGAGCGGCCCCAAGAGAGCGCCTGTCCCGTCCTCGGTCCCGCGCGGCCAACCTTCTCTGAGAAGGCCCTGGTCCTTCCTTTTATAGTTGTAAGGAGAGGATCCAGGTGTACAATGGGGATGTAGCAGAGTGCTACGTGTCTAGCGGGGGGAGAGCTAGCGCCCTAGGTACATGCCGATGTGGCAGCCGGAGAGATCTGGGCATCCTGCTGTCGTGATGTCGTGGCTATCGGAGGTGCGGCGGAGCCTGATGGAGGGACAGCTGTTGGAGCGGTCGAGTCCCTGCTGACGTTGTCCTGCTGCCGTAAGAGAGCTGGGGGCCGCCGTCGTCATAGAGCTCGTGGAGCGCCATCATTGCCCCTCTGGCGGAGCTGGCCGGACGAGACGCCGGTCTTGTTCTCCGTGACCCGAGTCGATTCGGGGTAGGATGATGATGACGTTTCCTGTTGACGTGGCGGTCTGTGCTCTAGGCAGGGCGACGTGGGGTTTCCTCCGAAGCCAAGGTTGAGTCTGCCTTCTGCTGCCGTGGCCGAGCCCGAGCCAGGGGGTCGGGCGAGGCGGAAGTCGTCCGGCCGAGGCCAGGGCGGAGTCCGAGCCCTGGGGTCGGGCGAGGCGGAGTTTCGTCGTCTTCCGGGTCTTAGCCCGAGTCCGAGCCCTGGGGTCGGGCGGAGTGGAGTTCGCCGTCTTCCGGGTCTTAGCCCGAGTCCGAGCCCTGGGGTCGGGCGGAGCGGAGTTCGCCGTCTTCCGGGTCTTAGCCCGAGTCCGAGCCCTGGGGTCGGGCGGAGTGGAGTTCGCCGTCTTCCGGGTCTTAGCCCGAGTCCGAGCCCTGGGGTCGGGCGGAGCGGAGTTCGCCGTCTTCCGGGTCCTAGCCCGAGTCCGAGCCCTGGGGTCGGGCGGAGCGGAGTTCGCCGTCTTCCGGGTCTTAGCCCGAGTCCGAGCCCTGGGGTCGGGCGGAGCGGAGTTCGCCGTCTTCCGGGTCCTAGCCCGAGTCCGAGCCCTGGGGTCGGGCGGAGCGGAGTTCGCCGTGGCGCCTTTGGCAAGGCCTAATTGCCTGTCAGACTCACTCTGTCGAGTGGCACTGCAGTCGGAGTGGCGCAGGCGGCGCTGTCCTTCTGTCAGACTGGCCAGTGGAGCGGTGGAGTGACGGCGGTCACCTCGGCTCTGCCGGGGGCGCGTGTCAGGATAGAGGTGTCAGGCCACCTTTGCGTTAAATGCCCCTGCAATTTGGTCAGTCGGTGCGGTGATTTAGTCAAGGTTGCTTCTGAGCGAAGCCAAGGCCTTGGGCGAGCCGGTGATGTGTCCGCCATAAAAAGGGAGGCCTCGGGCGAGACGGAAGTCTCTTGAGGTCGGCTGCCTTTGGCCGAGGTTAGGCTCGGGTGAAGCGTGATCGAGTCACTCGTGTGGACTGATCCCTGACTTAATCGTGCCCATCAGGCCTTTGCAGCTTTATGCTGATGGGGGTTACCAGCTGAGAATTAGGCGTCTTGAGGGTACCCCTAATTATGGTCCCCGACACTATTAGAGCCGGTAGCGATAGCTCTACCCGACTATCCCTTCGTGGAACTATGGTAATGATGGTCAATGTGTTCGCTAGAGATAGACGCCAAATATTGGCCACCAGCTAAAGCTCCTGCTAAGAACTATAACAGGGCAACATAGTTAAAAGATAGACCCTTCGTCCTTGATCTTCGGGGTCCGAAGATAGAGTGTTGAAGGCTAAAAAGAGCCTCACGGACGGTCCGGCCCTGAGGTCGGACGGTCCGCGGTCCGGACTGTCCGCGGTGGCGGCGCGAACGGTCCGCGCGTGCGCAGAGACAGTTAGGGTTCCTAGTTTCTCGCGGGATTTGTTACCTAAAACCGTGGGATTGACTCGGAAATTAGATCGAAGCGGATCCAGACCTCCCCCTTTATATAGATGAAGGGCTACGACCGATTGAACCCCCATCAATCGAATCAATACAACTTCTATTCGCATTTATTTCCAGTACAATTAGGAGTAGTTCTAGTCTAGTTCTAGTTTAGCCTCTCGATCCCCAAATTCTCCGCTTCTCTTCGACTCTACGTCGATTAGAGGAGTCTAGGTCGGCCGGCCCGAGCCTAGACAACTCCTAGGATCTCTCCTCCCCGACGGGGTCCCTCCCGGGAGCGAGATCCAGGCGCCGCCGGCGATCTTCCGCCGCCCCTGCATACGCGCGGACCGTCCGGCCGTCAGGCAGGAGCCCTAGCCTTGCACCAGGCCGCGGACCGTCCGGCCCCTGCGCACAGACCGTCCGCTCTTGTGTAGAGAGCACCGCCACGCCTCGCACTAGGCCGCGGACCGTCCGGCCCTTGCGCGCGGACCGTCCGCCCCTGTGCAGAGGGCACCGCCATGGTTCTTGTTGAGTGTTTGGCGTTCCAAAAAGGCGTCAACATACTTTTTGGCGACTCCGCTGGGGAAGGTGTTTAGATCTACTAAAAATCAGGCCCTCAAATGGCCGGTTCTAAATATCACACCGATATCTCCCCGGACAATATCCTAAAGCCGCCTGTTGAAAGTCTGACGGCCGATGAGCAACAGCAATACGAGGACTACATGCATCAAGCGAAGGAGAAATTCTTATCACAATACACGGTGGATCACCACCAGAAAGTTGTCAAACATGGAGAGACCGACGTCGCATCTCTTCTATCTTCGCTTCAAGTCCCCAACGTAAGTAAACCCGACGACATCCAATTTATTAAACAGTATGTAGATCATCAGCAGAATCAAATGAAACAACAGATTGGAGGGTTAGAAGAGTCAATTAGAAAATTAACGCATACGTTGGAGAAATCTGTTGCTCCTAGTTTTCCATCATATGAGACTAGTAACAGGATATCTATGTCTAATACATCAGCAACAAATGGGGATTTGCAGCCCCAACCATTATATGGTATGCCGATGAACTCATATCCAGGGCAAGTACCACCACCACCATCCCTGCTTGGCAGATCGGCGCCCCTGAACACGGTCGGACCGTCCGAGCTTCTGCCCGGACCATCCGGCCCATACACGGACCATCCGGCTTGCTCTACCGGACAGTTCGGGGCCGCCCTAGGACCGCTGCCGTCCCTTCTTTGCAGATCGGCGACCCTGGACACGGTCGGACCGTCCGAGTTTCTACCCGGACCGTCCGACCCTTACGCGGACCGTCCGGCTTTCTATGCCGGACAGTCCGGGGCTGTACCAGGACTACTGCGTGGCGCCCCAATAATGGCGAACACGATCGGCCAGTTCGGATGTACCACCGTACAAACCGGATACACATATGCGGAACCTGCTGTTGCACACCATGCACCAAATTATTACACACCACAACAGCAGTATATTCCGCCCTCTACATATTTAAACCATAATGCACCATACAATCACAGACCGATCAACACTATCGATCGGTCACGGCAAGAAGGTCGGTATACTAATACCCGACCAAATGAGCCCCACAGCCCAGGATCCGGTGGTCTACCACCGGATACAATGGAAAAAATTAGGGAAGAGATGACTGAACTATTTCGAGATAAGTTCGGAGTTAGTGTAGCCAGAGTAGGGCAATCATACCAAAAGCCATATAATCACCGGTTTGACAATGTCCCATATCCACAAGGGGCAAGGATACCAGAATTTTCTAAGTTTTCTGGTGAGAATGGGAGAAGCACATACGAACACATAGGCCAGTTCCTAGCACACCTAGGCGAATTGGCTGATGGAGAAGCATTTCGTGTTCGGTTATTTTCTTTATCCCTTACTGGTACCGCTTTTGCATGGTACGCCGCCCTGCCTCCTAATTCCATTAATTCCTGGAATAAGTTAGAAAATAAATTTCATGAACATTTCTTTGTCGGGGAATATGAATTAGGATTAGTTGACTTAGCTTCAGTCCGACAAGGACGCGAAGAATCGGTTAATGATTATATCCGGAGGTTCCGGGACACTAGAAACCGATGCTTTCGGATCCATGTTGCAGACAAAGAGCTAGCAGGGCTAGCTTTTAATGGGTTGCTATCCTACTTAAGAGACAAATTAGATGGGACCCGGTTCTTTTCGATAGCCCAGCTACATCAGCGGGCTTTAGCATGTGAAAGCCGATTTAAAGAGACATCAAAATCGGCCACCCGTACCATACATCTAATAGAGCGTGATAGTTCAAATGATGAATCCGCAGATGTATATACCGCTGAGTTTATTTGGCCAACAAAGGCCAAATCTTCAGCATGTTCTTCCTTACAGCCGGTTCAAAAGAATCGGCAAGAAGAGATTAAATTTACCTTTAATGTTGCCAAATGCTATAAGATATTTGATGAGCTACTTAAAAATGGCAACATTAAATTAACTCATAATATCCCTCCTATAGATGAATTGAAGAGACGTGCTTATTGTAAGTGGCATAATTCTTTTTCTCATGCCACCAATGACTGTAATGTTTTTCGTCGACAGGTACAATCGGCCATAAATGAGGGCCGGTTGGCTTTTCAGGAAATGCAAGTGGACACACAGCCATTTCCTGTTAATACAATAGATGTCGCATGCGAAAAGGTCTTAGTTCGGCCCGAAATGGCCGATAAAAGCAAAAGCAAAGACATTGTCATTGGCGATCCTCGCATGTCAATTATATCGCAAAAGGAGATTGCTCGAAAGGCTTCGGACAAGAAGGCTAAAAAGTCTGAAAGCGCCGGGGGACAGGCACAATTAATAAACCAAACACATCAGCCTGGCCCGAGCATCGTAGATGGTCCGGCACCTACGGGCGGACGGTCTGGTGTTCAGACAAACGGTCTGGCTAACCCAGCCGAACAGTCCATCTATGACCAAAGGCGTCAGCCTCTACGCGAAGCAAGGAAAGAGACGCAAGGGCAAAGCACATATAGTCGGCTGATCAAAGCCGACTCTACTTTTGATCGGTTGCCCTCCAAAAATGCTAACAAAAAGACTGTTCCACGTGATCGGTCAACGAAGAAACCCCGGTCACCTACTAAAACGAAACGGCCGAACAAAACAGCCCAAAAGGCAACACGACAAGCATCGCCTGTTCATCCTATGAGACCAGGGTACTTTCCAACCATTTATTCATCGTCGGTATATTGTCCTACTCAAATGTGGAATGGCACGACGATGAATCCATGGCACATTTATAGTCCCTTTGTCTATCCAGGCTCGGGGGCACCTCCATTCTGTTCATTTTGATCCATTGATCAAATGGTCATGGCCGAGAAAGATACAATCCAAAACGGCCTTTATACATTGGTGCTTTATTGAATGATCTCCATATTGAAAAGCCGGTGACTTACATCAGGTTTAGTTCATATGCTTTTGGTTCGTCAGCCTTCACCAAAAGGCAGGGGGGCATATGTTGAAGGCTAAAAAGAGCCTCGCGGACGGTCCGGCCCTGAGGCCGGACGGTCCGCGGTCCGGACTGTCCGCGATGGCGGCGCGGACGGTCCGCGCGTGCGCAGAGACAGTTAGGGTTCCTAGTTTCTCGCGGGATTTGTTACCTAAAACCGTGGGATTGACTCAGAAATTAGATCGAAGCGGATCCAGACCTCCCCCTTTATATAGATGAAGGGCTACGGCCGATTGAACCCCCATCAATCGAATCAATACAACTTCTATTCACATTTATTTCCAGTACAATTAGGAGTTGTTCTAGTCTAGTTCTAGTTTAGCCTCTCGATCCCCAAATTCTCCGCTTCTCTTCGACTCTACGTCGATTAGAGGAGTCTAGGTCGGCCGGCCCGAGCCTAGACAACTCCTAGGATCTCTCCTCCCCGATGGGGTCCCTCCCGGGAGCGAGATCCAGGCGCCGCCGGTGATCTTCCGCCGCCCCTGCGTACGCGCAGACCGTCCGGCCCCAGGTCACGGACCGTCTGGCCGTCAGGCAGGAGCCCTAGCCTTGCACCAGGCCGCGGACCGTCCGACCCCTGCGCGCGGACCGTCCGCTCTTGTGCAGAGAGCACCGCCACGCCTCGCACCAGGCCGCGGACCGTCCGCCCCTGTGCAGAGGGCACCGCCACGGTTCTTGTTGAGTGTTTGGCGCTCCAAAAAGGCGTCAACATACTTTTTGGCGACTCCGCTGGGGAAGGTGTTTAGATCTACTAAAAATCAGGCCCTCAAATGGCCGGTTCTAAAGATCACACCGATATCTCCCCGGACAATATCCTGAAGCCGACTGTTGAAAGTCTGACGGCCGATGAGCAACAGCAATACGAGGACTACATGCGTCAAGCGAAGGAGAAATTCTTATCACAATACACGGTGGATCGCCACCAGAAAGTTGTCAAACATGGAGAGACCGACGTCGCATCTCTTCTATCTTCGCTTCAAGTCCCCAACGTAAGTAAACCCGACGACATCCAATTTATTAAACAGTATGTAGATCATCAGCAGAATCAAATGAAACAACAGATTGGAGGGTTAGAAGAGTCAATTAGAAAATTAACGCATACGTTGGAGAAATCTGTTGCTCCTAGTTTTCCATCATATGAGACTAGTAACAGGATATCTATGTCTAATACATCGGCAACAAATGGGGATTTGCAGCCCCAACCATTATATGGTATGCCGATGAACTCATATCCAGGGCAAGTACCACCACCGCCATCCCTGCTTGGCAGATCGGCGCCCCTGAACACGGTCGGATCGTCCGAGCTTCTGCCGGACCATCCGGCCCATACACGGACCATTCGGCTTGCTCTGCCGGACAGTCCGGGGTCGCCCTAGGACCGCCACCGTCCCTTCTTGGCAGATCGACGACCCTGGACGCGGTCGGACCGTCCGAGTTTCTACCCGGATCGTCCGACCCTTACACGGACCGTCCGGCTTTCTATGCCGGACAGTCCGGGGCTGTACCAGGACTACTGCGTGGCGCCCCAATAATGGCGAACACGACCGGCCAGTTCGGATGTACCACCGTACAAACCGGATACACATATGTGGAACCTGCTGTTGCACACCATGCACCAAATTATTACACACCACAACAGCAGTATATTTCGCCCTCTACATATTTAAACCATAATGCACCATACAATCACAGACCGATCAACACTATCGATCGGTCACGGCAAGAAGGTCGGTATACTAATACCCGACCAAATGAGCCCCACAGCCCAGGATCCGGTGGTCTACCACCGGATACAATGGAAAAAATTAGGGAAGAGATGACTGAACTATTTCGAGATAAGTTCGGAGTTAGTGTAGCCAGAGTAGGGCAATCATACCAAAAGCCATATAATCACCGGTTTGACACTGTCCCATATCCACAAGGGGCAAGGATACTGGAATTTTCTAAGTTTTCTGGTGAGAATGGGAGAAGCACATACGAACACATAGGCCAGTTCCTAGCACACCTAGGCGAATTGGCTGATGGAGAAGCATTTCGTGTTCGGTTATTTTCTTTATCCCTTACTGGTACCGCTTTTGCATGGTACGCCGCCCTGCCTCCTAATTCTATTAATTCCTGGAATGAGTTAGAAAATAAATTTCATGAACATTTCTTTGTCGGGGAATATGAATTAGGATTAGCTGACTTAGCTTCAGTCCGACAAGGACGCGAAGAATCGGTTAATGATTATATCCGGAGGTTCCGGGACACTAGAAACCGATGCTTTCGGATCCATGTTGCAGACAAAGAGCTAGCAGGGCTAGCTTTTAATGGGTTGCTATCCTACTTAAGAGACAAATTAGATGGGACCCAGTTCTTTTCGATAGCCCAGCTACATCAGCGGGCTTTAGCCTGTGAAAGCCGATTTAAAGAGACATCAAAATCGGCCGCCCGTACCATACATCTAATAGAGCGTGATAGTTCAGATGATGAATTCGCAGATGTATATACCGCTGAGTTTATTTGGCCAACAAAGGCCAAATCTTCAGCATGTTCTTCCTTACAGCCGGTTCAAAAGAATCGGCAAGAAGAGATTAAATTTACCTTTCATGTTGCCAAATGCGATAAGATATTTGATGAGCTACTTAAAAATGGCAACATTAAATTAACTCATAATATCTCTCCTATAGATGAATTGAAGAGACGTGCTTATTGTAAGTGGTATAATTCTTTTTCTCATGCCACCAATGACTGTAATGTTTTTCGTCGACAGGTACAATCGGTCATAAATGAGGGCCGATTGGCTTTTCAGGAAATGCAAGTAGACACACAGCCATTTCCTGTTAATACAATAGATGTCGCATGCGAAAAAGGTCTTAGTTCGGCCCGAAATGGCCGATAAAAGCAAAAGCAAAGACATTGTCATTGAGGAAAAAAGCAACATGGAAAAACATGCTATATACAAGAATAAGCAAAGCATAATTAGACAATAAATGAGCAAATGATAAGTTGGGGGGAATGCCATTGTCGAAGGTCCTCATAACTAATTGATACTATCAGTTCTATAACTTGTTTTAGGAGTAACTAACATGTGTTTGTTGAAGGACGTCAACATAGATAAAAAGAGAATTAGAGGAAGCTTCGGTCCAGGTGTTCAGTCGAAGCATGTCATCGGAAGCAGCTGACTCGAAAACGAAGGAGGCAGCAAGCGTGCAACAGTAGCCGTCATTTGTAGTCCACGAAGCATCTCACACCACCCCGCCTTTCGAGCTAGAGGTTTGGGCATCAAGCCCTCCTCGACTTAGTTTATAATCCGCCCCTTGTGTCTCCCTCGCTCTATATGGCCGAAACACTCAGAATCACTAGCTAGCGTTTTATTTATGGAGGAAATGTAAAAACTATCGAATTAATACCTAACAAAAGCTACCAAATCAAAATTTATCATTTAAACCTATGATTATTAAGGGTTTATATTTAAAATATGTAATCACAAGGTATATATCTAACTTTTCCTATCAATATGGCCGGATAGAAAAAACTAAATTTGTGAACGCGACAATGCAATTATCAAACCACCTCGGATACAGCTGCAAAATCATATAGGTGCGCACAAATTCTATTGTGTCGTGCTGGATAGAGCCGTCACCCAACTACCTTCCACCAAGCCTTTTTGACTTCCTGATGTAAATGGACACTAGCACTCATCGATTAGCCCTTGTCTTGCGTTCGTTGCAGCCAGTGCAGTGCAGGACGAACTCGACATGGGCACTCTCCCCTACCTCTTACTTGTCGTGCTGTCCTCTCTGTCGCTCGTCCCCCGCGCCGCCGCGTACTCGGAGTACTCGTGCAACGGTACCACGGGCAACTTCACGGCGGCCAGCGCGTTCGGCGCCAACCTGGCCCGCCTCGTCGCGGCGCTGCCCGCCAACGCCTCCTCCTCTCCGTCGCTCTTCGCCTCGGCGGCCGTCGGCGCGGCTCCGGACACGGCCTACGGCCTCGCGCTGTGCCGCGGCGACGTCACGGACGCCGGGGTCTGCTCGGCGTGCCTAGCCGACGCGTTCGGCAGGCTGCGGCGGCTCTGCGGCGCGGACAGGGACGCCACGTTCTACGCCGACCTGTGCACGGCGCGGTACTCCGGCGGGGACTTCCTGGCGCGGCCCGACGACAACTCCCCCGTGATCAACGCGCTGGACGTGAACGGGTCGACGTACTACGGGTGGGACGCCCGGAACGCGACGAGCCGGACCCTGTTCCTGTCGCTGGTGGGCACGCTGTTCGGGGAGATGGCCATGTACGCCGCCTACAACTCCTCGGCCGCGCGCATGTTCGCGAGCGCCGCCATGTACGTCAACCCGCAGCTGCCCACGGTGTACGGGTTCGTGCAGTGCACGCCGGACCTGTCGCGGGCGCAGTGCTGGGACTGCTTCCAGGTGCTCCAGGACCAGAACCGGCGGTGGTACGACGGCCGCGAGGGCGGCCGCATCCTCGGCGTCCGCTGCAGCTTCCGGTACGAGGCGTACCATTTCTTCGGCGGCATGCCGGAGGTCAGAATCGGCCTCAAGGGCGACCCATCTTCACCAGCTGCGGAAACGGAAATCCATGGTAAACATAAAAAAAAATGCATAGTCTGTTACTATTGGTCATTTCTGTTCTAAACGATATACTGTAGGTAGCAATCACAGGGTGGTCTTAATTGTCGCTGTCATCGTATCAATCACGGCGTTCTCCGCTATGATGGCTGCCGGCCTTGTGATAATCAGAGCACGACGACGAAAAGGAGCCGGTAAGGAGACACCCGCCTACCGCTGCGGCGCGACCGTCGCGTTGGGGATCTGGGGTGACAAAATCGGGAAAATATAATATGCAATCACTTATCCTGGTGCAAGCATGCAATCAAGCGATCTGTTGCATCCGATCTAGATCTAATGATGACTGTTATTTTATATTTAACTTCTTCCACCTAAAACATAGTACCTATTTTACTTTTAACCCCTTCCATATGAAACCGTTGGATCTAGATTAAATGCTCTGGATAGTTTGATTGCACGCTTGCACCAAAATGAGTGATTGCACAGGATATGTCCTCGACAAAATCTTGGATAGGGAATTGCGTAACTAACTGGCAGGGGAAAAAAAACTTCCAATGCAGAGAAGAAGAGAAAGCTGCAGCTGGAGGCGCAATCCCGGAACAGCTCTACCACAGAGGATGCGCTGAAGCTGTGGCGGATCGAGGAGAGCAGCTCGGAGTTCACGCTGTACGACTTCGCCGAGCTGGCGGCCGCCACGGGCGGTTTCTCCGACGAGAATCTGCTCGGCAGAGGCGGCTTCGGCCCCGTCTACAAGGCGAGCTGACGTTTCGAGTCATCTCAGCTTCTAATACATAGTGCTTGCAGCCATGACTGACTGTGATCGATTCGGGTGCAGGGGAAGCTGCCGGACGGCGCCGAGATCGCGGTGAAGCGGCTGGCGGCGCATTCTGGACAGGGCCTGGAGGAGTTCAAGAACGAGATCCAGCTGATCGCCAAGCTGCAGCACACCAACCTGGTGCGGCTCGTCGGCTGCTGCGTCCAGGAGGAGGAGAAGCTGCTGGTGTACGAGTACATGCCCAACCGCAGCCTCAACTGCTTCATCTTCGACCAGCAGCGGGGGCCGTTGCTGGACTGGGAGAAACGGCGCCGTATCATCGAGGGCGTCGCGCAGGGGCTGCTCTACCTGCACAAGCACTCGCGGGTGCGCATCATCCACCGCGACCTCAAGGCTAGCAACATCCTGCTGGACAAGGACCTCAACCCCAAGATCTCCGACTTCGGCATGGCCAGGATCTTTGGATCCAACATGACGGAGGCCAACACCAACAGGGTCGTCGGGACATAGTAAGTTTTAACAAACACCCGTATGTATGTATGTATGTATGTATATGGCCCACTTTGATATTCTTGTAATGTAATGTTGTGCCGAACAAGTTTGTCTTTATGTGTGTTTTTAGACACCTTGCTAATTTAACGATGTTTCTTTAGTGGCTACATGGCTCCTGAGTATGCTTCGGAGGGCATCTTCTCGGTGAAGTCGGACGTGTACAGCTTCGGCGTGCTGCTGCTAGAGATCGTCAGCGGCAAGAGGAACACTGGCCACCACAACTACGGCGACTTCGTCAACCTGCTCGGATATGTGAGTTGTCACTGCTACTAGTGTAGTATTTTATAGACAAGATGACCAAACAATCACCACCTGATCGACGTTCCCAGCGACCATATATAGTTTTTGGTCAACTCATTCACATCGACAGCAAGGGAAGGCTGCAATGTATTATTAGAAGAACTGCAGTGCCGTGCTGAATTGTAAGTTGACGAACTGTCACAGGCATGGCAGCTGTGGAGAGACGGGAGGGTGTTCGAGCTGATTGACCCGACGCTGGGCGAGCGCGGCGACGTGGCGACCATCGTGCGGTGCGTCAAGGTGGCGCTGCTGTGCGTGCAGGAAAGCGCCACCGACCGGCCGACCATGGCGGACGTCACGGCGATGCTGGCCACCGCCGGCGACGCCGCGTCCGCCGGGCCGCTCCCGGACCCGAAGCGGCCGCCGCACTTCTCCCTCAGGGTGGCGACGACCAGCGGCAGCGACGACGACTGTGGGTCGCGGACGCGGTTCACCACGTCGTGCAGCACCAACGACCTCACCATCACCTCCATCCACGAGGGCAGGTGATTTAAGCAGCGGAGGCGTCTTTTGATGGTCGGTCGATCGAGCTTTCGTGTGAATGAGTTGACAATCCGTTGGCCGTTGTCGGCTGAAGACGAGACGAGTAGTGTTATCTTGCTTGCATCTGTTGCTTACTTTTGAGACCGTGACAGGTCACATGACGATCGTTTACGTTTGGATGGTGCTCCGCTGTGCAGATTAATGCTAGCAGTGTGGAATTATTATTATTGATTAGGGACAAGTCGCCGTGCTGCTTTGATGGCGAAAGGTTGGTGATATGCATGGGCGGCAGGGTTCATTCAAAAGGACGCCTCCTGGTTTCCTGTAGAGGGCTCTTTCAGTTCAGCTGGCCTGCACTGCACTAAACCACGACATCTCTCATTCCCTATTTTTAGGGCGAGTTTGGTTGATGATTAAAAGAGAATAGAGTGGTTCCATTTTAGTTTTTTTAGATGTTTGGTATCAACAAAAGATGAGCGAAGCAGCTCCTGCAGTCTCCATATGGAAATTTTACCAAGTGCTCCTGCTCCACCAAAATGATCGGATGCGAGCGCTCTCCCGGACGCGAGGGCTCTCCTTTCTCTTTTATCATCTACACTCACATGTCTCTCTAACCAAATAAACAAAAGGAACGGGTCTGTTTTATTCTACTTTTCAACTAAACAAAAAATAGAGTGACTCTGTTCTGCTTGGCAAACGGAGAATAGATTGACTCCATTCTCAAAAACTAGAAAAGAACCACTCTATTCTAATTGACTCTCTAACCAAACACACCCTTAAACTACACTCTATAAACAGTGTCATCCATACTTCCGTGTCTCCTATTTTACGCGATCCACTAAAGTCAATCTAACTAGCGGATCACCAACGTTCATCAGATATAAAAAACTAGCTAACCATCTGAATTTATGACAGGTTCCATCCTACAATTCTCACATAAAACTCATGTGTGGTTCCATCCTAAGAAGGAAAGAAATCCAGTGAAAGCAAACCTGAACTAAAATCACTTGCTGAATGCAAAGTTCAATCAGACATGCTTAGCTACATAATTGCATAACATATGAGGTAAGTCTATCAAGAGCTTCCTCGAATCCAGAAACAGCCTGACTAAGATGATTCAGATGTTGCACATTCGGCTTAACAACCATATATCATTATTATCATACCCAATTAACTACTATACATGGAGTTGATATTTCCTAGATTGTTGCAACAGTTGACAGTTTCTAGCAAACAAGGCATTGTGATGAAGAGTATCAGCACACGTTTGTTTAGGGATCATTGTCCACACCTAGCAGGTCAAAAAATCAAGAGTTGGAAGCATAGGCAGAAGCCAGCTCCATATTTGAATCATATAAAATGCTAATCACCTTATAATTCGAGTCTTGGAGGATATACTGTCATTCCTTCGAGTCCATCATAACCTGCCAACCCGTCATTTGCTCAGCTTGTTGCTTCTCCGCGTCATTTCTAAATTTCACCGGCATCCTAGAAACAATGCAAGCACTTATCACATTTGACACAAAAAAATCTAGGTGGGAAATGATTGGTGACTTTTTTATTAGATAATAGAACCTTTAAAAGTCTCCACCTCTGAGAGTCTGCACACAACATAGAATGAGTACATAAACATGAAAACTTCCACATGCCGGAGGAAAAGAAGAAATCAAATATAGCCAAACCTATTATTGAACTTCCAACCAAAACTAGAGAAAAGCTCCAACGCTCACTAGTAGAAAAGAGCTCAAAGCCTGCGGCACGTTCAACTTTTCACTGGCGGTTTCCGTTATCAAACGTCAGTGAAAGAAACAGGTGGGCCCGGCTTTAAAAACCGCCAGTGAAAACCTATTGCCACTGGCGGTTATCTTAACACAACCGCCAGTGGAAATAGGATGTTTCCACTGGCGGTTGTGTAACACCAACCGCCAGTGAAAATTGATTTCCACTGGCGGTTATCTTAACTTAACCGCCAGTGGAAACATCCTATTTCCACTGGCGGTTGTGTTAAGATAACCGCCAGTGGAAATAGGTTTCCACTGGCGGTTTTTAAAGCCAACCGCCAGTGAAGTGTCTGTTATAAATACCCCTCTTCTTCCCCCGACAGTGAACTGTATGCTCGCAGCCAACTTCCATTGGAGGCGATTTTGGAGGTCCAGAATTCACAAAATACATGGGGAGAGGTTTTGATCTTCATTTTTTGGAAGAAGATTGCTAAGAAAGGTTGGTTTATGTTGCTAATGTCAATTTTTATTCATTTTTGCTCAATTTCAGCCACATTTTGGATCTAGGGTTTCACCATTTGAGAGAGAGAGTATCCTCTCTCAATTTTAGCCACATTTTAGTCACATTTTTGCTCTATTCCCTCAAATAAAGTTGTTTAATATGGTTAGATTTTGTCTATCCTCTCTCCTTTTTCATGTTTAGTTCTCAAATCAGTTTATCCCATGACATATTAAGTTGTTTAATGAATGGTTCATGTGTTGTGTGGAGAGAGAAGAAGATAGGTTTGGTAATTAAGATTGTTTTTATTAGTTGCTATGAAAGGTTGGTTTAATTATGTTTTAATTGCCAATTATTGTTCATCTTTGCTCAATTTTGGAACTAGGCCTTCACCATGTGTTAGAGAGAAGAGTATGGCTAGGAAAGTTTGGTTTTATGTTCCTCTTGCCAATTTTTGTTCATTTTCCTTAAATTTAGCCACATTTTGGATATAGGGTTTCACCCCTTCATCCTTCCCGACAAGAACTATAGCTCGCAGCCCAACTTCCATTAGAGGGCCAGATTTCACAAAATACAAGGGGGGGGGGGTTATCTTTATTTTTTGGAAGAAGGTTGCTAAGAAAGGTTGGTTCTTGTGTGTTTATGTTACTTTTTTACAGGTGGTGATGGAGAGGACATCCTGGATGTATAACTTATCAAGGCTAGATCCATCATACATATCCGAGGTCCATAGGTTTATTGATGTCGCTACGAACCATGCTTGGAGAACAAAGACAAAACACATATATTGTCCATGCATGGACTGCAAAAATGCTCCTGTATTTAATGACACAGAACAAATCATATCTCATCTGGTATGCCGAGGATTTATGAAGGATTACACAATTTGGACAAAGCATGGAGAGGGTAGCTCTTCGCCTTATACGACTGGAAACCCTGAGAACATCAACGACAGATTTCAGTTCGTTCACGAGACACACCAACCTCTTCCACAGAGCGAACATGTAGTGCAAAATGTTACTGATCATGGTTACGCTGGAGGAAATGAACATGATAGACCTCATGTTCTGCCAAGTGTTATGGATGAGGAAGATGCAGAGTTGCTAGAGGCAATGTTGCGTCGTCATACAGATCAATCGATGTTCTTAATGAAAGGTATGGAGTCCCTGAAGAAGGCAGCAGAAGAGCCTTTGTACGATGAGTCTAAGGGTTGTACCAAAGAGTTCACGACGCTCCGGTCTGTGCTAAAGCTGTTGATGTTAAAAGCTAAATATGGTGTGTCTGATGCTGGCTTCGATGTGTTCTTGAGTATTATCGCAGACATGCTTCCAAAGGAGAACAATGTGCCTGCTAACACGTACTATGCAAAGAAACTAATCAGTCCGCTCACTATGGGTGTGGAGAAGATCCACGCGTGTAGAAATCACTGTATCCTTTATCGAGGTGATGATTATAAAGACTTGGAGAGCTGCCCAAAGTGCGGTGCAAGTAGGTACAAGACGAATAAAGACTATCGAGAGGAAGAGTGTGTTGCATCCGTGTCTAAAGGGAAGAAGCGAAAGAAAGCCCAAAAAAAGACTTCAAAATCCACGAGCAAAGAAAAAGAAGTAGACTATTATGCGCTCAAAAAGATTCCTGCTTTGGTGATGTGGTACCTCCCCGTCGTCGATCGATTGAGGTGTTTGTTCGCTAATCCTGAGGATGCCAGACTTATGAGCTGGCATGCTTCTGATGAGCACAAAAACGATGGGAAGCTTCGACATCCAGCCGATGGGAAGCAGTGGCAAGATTTCAATGACAACCACAGAGACTTTGCCGATGAACCGAGAAATGTTAGGTTCGCACTGAGTACTGATGGAATGAACCCATTTGCTGAGAGGAGCAGCAAGCATAGCACATGGCCGGTGATCCTCACCATATACAACCTTCCTCCATGGTTGATGCAGAAACGGAAGTACATTTTGCTAACCATCCTTATTTCTGGACCTACACAACCTGGAGTTGACATGGATGTATTTTTGGAGCCCTTAATGGAGGATATGAAAATATTGTGGGAAACGGGTGTTCAATTGTTGGATGAGTATCGTAAAGGTTCATTCACGCTGAGAGCAATTCTTTTTGTTACGATCAACGATTACCCTGCTCTCTTCACATTATCAGGCCAGTTTAAGGGAAAGGTTGGTTGCACAATATGCATTGATGGAACTGCTTACGTATCCCTTGCTGCATCTAGGAAGATAGTTTACATGAGGCACAGACGATTTTTATTGGAAGGACACAGGTACCGCATGCGAAAGATGGATAAGTACTTCGACAATAATGGTGAACTACATTCTACTGCTCCATCGGGTAACAATAGAGGTCATAGAGTTTTTGAAATAGTCAGGAATATCAAGTTTGTTTTCGGGAAGAAGACAAAAGACGGAAAAACAAGGAAGGATGCCAAACCAGCTTCGGGGGCTATATTCAAGAAGAAGTCTATTTTCTTCGAGTACTTGCCTTACTGGAAAGAGTTAGATGTGCGGCATGCGATCGATGGTATGCACGTTCAGAAGAACGTGTTTGAAAGCATAATGGGCACCTTGCTAGACATAAAGGGCAAAACAAAAGAAGGGCTCAATTCACGCATGGACTTGGTAGATTTAGGCATAAAAAAGGAACTACATCCCGTTCTTCAAGAAAATGGGAAGTACCATCTCCCAGCAGCAAGCTACAATCTCAATGTAGATGAGAAACATGCGATGTGTGTTTGGCTCAAGAATTTGAAAGTCCCATCCGGATTCTGCTCTAGCATACGGAGTATTGTGTCAATGAAAGACCTGACAATCACCAACTACAACTCACATGATTGCCATGTCATGCTGACTACATTCCTACCTATTGCCATCAGGGCTATAAATCCTTTGTTTTTAAAGATGGCAATCACACGGTTGTGCTACTTTTTCAACAGGATTTCACAAAAGGTAATTGGTCGTGATGAGTTGGCATCTCTTCAGGAATTCGCAGTGGAGACAATATCACAGTTTGAGATGTGTTTCCCTCCATCGTTCTTTGATATTATGGTGCACCTTGTGGTGCACTTGGTGCCACAAATAGAGGCATTGGGTCCTATGTACTTGCATGAAATGTGGACGTATGAGCGTTTCATGTCAATACTGAATGGCTATGTATCAACCCGTGCTCGTCCCGAGGCATCCATGATAGAGGGGTACTGTACCGAAGAGGCCATTGAGTCCGGAGGTCCATTCTGCAATAGTATCCTAAAAGACCAGGTTGCAATAGGTCTGCCTCCGTCACGACACGAGGGTAGACTGTATGGAAGCGGGAGGATGGGACGGAAATCTTTCATCCCACCGGATTACGATATAGTACTTGAGGCACATCAGAGCATCCTACATCAGCTAACGATAATGGAGCCATTTATCCAACAACACATCAATGAGCTTCGCGAGCAAAATCCTGGGCATACGGATGATTGGGTAATGAAGCAACATAAGCAGCGGTTCAACACATGGCTAATGGTGAAGGACATTCCACGTGGAGAAACAATAGAAGAACAAACCATCAAGGGCTTGGCATCTGGACCTTCACGCCAGGTCACAACATGGCAAACCTATGACATTAGTGGATTCACATTTTGTACCAAGTCCAAGGACAAAAAGAGCATGTCACAAAACAGTGGTGTTCGATGCGAGGCCATAGATGATGAAACTGGTGAGATTATTACATATTTTGGCTTTATTGAGGACATATGGGAACTAGACTATGGTACATTTCAGATCTCGTTTTTCCGATGTCAATGGGTTGAAGACAAACATGTCACGGTAGACAACTATGGGGTCAGAGTTCTTGATCTAAGTAAGGTAGGTTACAAAGATGACCCATGGATCCTTGCTAATCGTGTTGCACAGGTCTTCTATGCTGAACAGATCATTTCTAACAATGAGAAGAAAAGCACCGACAAACCGAAGCATGTAGTTTTTCCTGGAAAACAACAAGCTATAGGAGTTGATGGTGTATCTGATTTAGAGGATTTTAACCAGTTCAACGACATGTCTCTTTTCATAGACCATCCAACCAAGATAAGGAACGTTGAGCGAAGCATCCCACGCAATTCGTTGCCCTGGGTACGCCACGATGGACAAGGCAGAACAATAGCTTCCTAGATTATATACTTGTCATGTAATTGATTATTGTTAGGACTTGTCATGTAATTGGTTATTGTTAGCGACAAACCGAAGCATGTAATTGTCTTCATTCAATTTTCGTGGCTACCATTTACAATTTTACATGACTTTCTATTGACTTTATAGAGAGGAGTGAGGTAAATGGAGAGAGAGGAGAGGGAGAGAGAGAGAGGAGAGAGAGGAGAGAGAGGATGGAGAGGGGAGAGAGAGTGGAGAGGAGAGAGAGGATGGAAAGAGAGGAGAGGATGGAGAGAGAGGAGAGAGAGAGGGGATGGAGAGAGAGGATGGAGAGGGAGAGGGGAGAGAGAGTGGAGAGGAGAGAGAGGATGGAGAGGGAGAGGGGAGAGAGAGTGGAGAGGAGAGAGAGGATGGAAAGAGAGGAGAGGATGGAGAGAGAGGAGAGAGAGGGGATGGAGAGAGAGGATGGAGAGGGAGAGGGGAGAGAGAGTGGAGAGGAGAGAGAGGATGGAGAGGGAGAGGGGAGAGAGAGTGGATAGGAGAGAGAGGATGGAGAGGGAGAGGGGAGAGAGAGTGGAGAGGAGAGAGAGGATGGAAAGTGAAGTAAAACAATATATAAATAACTATATATAAAAGTATACTTAATATAATATATAAAAAGTGAAGTAAAACAATATATAAAAAACTATGTTAAATAATAATAAAAAACAATTTCTACTGGCGGTTGTGTCGGGGACCATAATTAGGGGTACCCTCAAGACGCCTAATTCTCAGCTGGTAACCCCCATCAGCATAAAGCTGCAAAGGCCTGATGGGCACGATTAAGTCAGGGATCAGTCCACACGAGTGACTCGATCGCGCTTCACCCGAGCCTAGCCTCGGCCGAAGGCAGCCGACCTCGAGAGACTTCCGTCTCGCCCGAGGCCCCCTTTTTATGGCGGACACATCACCGGCTTGCCCAAGGCCTTGGCTTCGCTCAGAAGCAACCTTGACTAAATCACCACACCGACTGACCAAATTGCAGGGGCATTTAACGCAAAGGTGGCCTGACACCTCTATCCTGACACGCGCCCCCGGCAGAGCCAAGGTGACCGCCGTCACTCCACCGCTCCACTGGCCAGTCTGACAGAAGGACAGCGCCGCCTGCGCCACTCCGACTGCAGTGCCACTCGACAGAGTGAGTCTGACAGGCAATTAGGTCTTGCCAAAGGCGCCACGGCGAACTCCGCTCCGCCCGACCCCAGGGCTCGGACTCGGGCTAAGACCCGGAAGACGGCGAACTCCGCTCCGCCCGACCCCAGGGCTCGGACTCGGGCTTAGACCCGGAAGACGGCGAACTCCGCTCTGCCCGACCCCAGGGCTCGGACTCGGGCTAAGACCCGGAAGACGGCGAACTCCGCTCCGCCCGACCCCAGGGCTCGGACTCGGGCTAAGACCCGGAAGACGGCGAACTCCGTTCCGCCCGACCCCAGGGCTCGGACTCGGGCTAAGACCCGGAAGACGGCGAACTCCGCTCCGCCCGACCCCAGGGCTCGGACTCGGGCTTAGACCCGGAAGACGGCGAACTCCGCTCCGCCCGACCCCAGGGCTCGGACTCGGGCTAAGACCCGGAAGACGGCGAACTCCGCTCCGCCCGACCCCAGGGCTCGGACTCGGGCTAAGACCCGGAAGACGACGAAACTCTGCCTCGCCCGACCCCAGGGCTCGGACTCCGCCCTGGCCTCGGCCGGACGACTTCCGCCTCGCCCGACCCCCTGGCTCGGGCTCGGCCACGGCAACTGAAGGCAAGACTCAACCTCGGCTTCGGAGGAAACCCCACGTCGCCCTGCCTAGAGCACAGACCGCCACGTCAACAGGAAACGTCATCATCATCCTACCCCGAATCGACTCGGGTCACGAAGAACAAGACCGGCGTCTCGTCCGGCCAGCTCCGCCAGAGGGGCAATGATGGCGCTCCACGAGCTCTATGACGACGGCGGCCCCCAGCTCTCTTACGGCAGCAGGACGACGTCAGCAGGGACTCGACCGCTCCAACAGCTGTCCCTCCGTCAGGCTCCGTCGCACCTCCGATAGCCACGACATCACGCCAGCAGGATGCCCAGATCTCTCCGGCTGCCACATCGGCATGTACCTAGGGCACTAGCTCTCCCTCCGCTAGACACGTAGCACTCTGCTACATCCCCATTGTACACCTGGATCCTCTCCTTACAACTATAAAAGGAAGGACCAGGGCCTTCTCAGAAAAGGTGGGCCGCGCGGGACCGAGGACGGGACAGGCGCTCTCTTGGGGCCGCTCGCTTCCCTCACCCGCGTGGACGCTTGTAACCCCCCTACTGCAAGCGCACCTGACCTGGGCGCGGGACGAACACGAAGGCCGCGGGACTTCCACCTCTCTCACGCTCGGCTCCGGCCGCCTCGCCTCTCCCCCCTCCGCGCTCGCCCACGCGCTCGACCCATCTGGGCTGGGGCACGCAGCACACTCACTCGTCGGCTTAGGGACCCCCCTGTCTCGAAACGCCGACAGTTGGCGCGCCAGGTAGGGGCACGCTGCGTGCTGACGAATAGCTCCCCGTCAAGCTCCAGATGGGCAGTCTCCAGCAACCTCTCCAGCCCGGGACGGTGCTTCGTTTCGGGGCTCTCGAGTTCATGTCCTTCGACGGCAGCTACGACATGATACTTCTTCCACCGCCGTGCGACCACGACAATGGCGGCCGACAACCCGCCCGCCGGCGGCGGAATCGACGACGTCTACCCCGCGTGGTGGAAAAGCAACATTCGGGCTCGCTCCGTCCTCTCCCCCGCCAACGGAGGAGGAGGCGGGGCCGTCAAGGCCAGACGGGAGGCCGCGCTTCGCCGGCCGTCGAGCGAATCGACGCCCCCGACGCCCCGACGGAAGGCACGCCGGACATCGACCTCGCGTTCAAGACGGAGGCAAGCGCCGTCCCCCCGCGGCACGACGACCCCGAGCAAGAAGACGACGCCGGCGCGCTCGCGGAAAGCCTGCAGGACGTCGCCCTCGAACCAGAGATGACGGCGCAACCAATCCCCGATGTGGCTACGTCGCTCCTCGTCGACCAAAAGGTAACGACTAACTCCCATCTTGCGTCATTTCGACTCGGCCTCAACCCGCCAAACGACCTCGTTTTGGCGGGCGCCCTCATTGAGGCGAGTGCAACCCCACTGAGGTTCTGTATGCGATCGCCTTGGGACCGACTGACGGACGTCTCGACCTACGGGCCCTCTGGGTCCGAGGAAGATGACGACCCCAGCATCGGTTGGGATTTCTCCGGACTTGGCAACCCCAGTGCCGTGCGGGACTTCATGGCCGCATGTGACTACTGTCTGTCCGACTGTTCCGATGCAAGCCGCAGCCTTGGCGACGAGAGCTGCGGCCCAAGCCGCGAATGTTTCCACATCGAGCTAGGGAATCCCACCGAAGGCAACCATCTTGGCATGCCGGAGGATGGTGATCTCCCTAGGCCGGTGCCTCGCGCCGACATCCCACGGGAGCTAGCTGTGGTCCCCGCTCCGGCGGGGGGTTACGACCCACAACTCGAGCAAGTCCGCGAGGCGCAGGCCAGGCTCAACGAGGGAACGGGAGCGCTTGAGCCGATCCGTCGGGACGTCGGACAGGCATGGGTGGGCCAACCCCTGGCCGGAGAAATACGTCATCTGCCCCAAGGTCTCTAGCACCGCGTCGCCAACGACGTCAGGATCAGGCCACCGCCCGCATCCAGCGGGGTCGGTCAGAACCTGGCAACCGCAGCAATGCTCATCCGCGCAATGCCGGAGCCGTCAACCACCGAGGGTCGGCGGATCCAGGGAGAACTCAAGAATCTCCTGGAAGGCGCCGCGGCCCGGCGGGCCGAGAGCACTGCATCCCGAAGGCAAGGATACCCCTCGGAACCTCATGCCGCGACTTCCCGATTCATGCGGGAAGCCTCGGTCTACACTGGGCGCACGCGCAACACCGCGCCTGCGGCCCCGGGCCACCTCGGCAACGAGCACCATCGACGCGACCGTCGGGCTCACCTCGACGAAAGGGTGCGCCGAGGCTATCACCCCAGGCGTGGGGGACGTTACGACAGCGGGGAGGATCGGAGTCCTTCGCCCGAACCACCCGGTCCGCAGGCTTTCAGTCGGGCCACCCGACGGGCGCCATTCCCGACCCGGTTCCGACCCCCGACTACTATCGTAAAGTACTCGGGGGAAACGAGACCGGAGCTGTGGCTCGCGGACTACCGCCTTGCCTGCCAACTGGGTGGAACGGACGACGACAACCTCATCATCCGCAACCTCCCCCTGTTCCTCTCCGACACTGCTCGTGCCTGGTTGGAGCACCTGCCTCCGGGGCAGATTTCCAACTGGGACGACTTGGTCCAAGCCTTCGCTGGCAATTTCCAGGGCACATACGTGCGCCCCGGGAATTCCTGGGACCTTCGAAGCTGCCGGCAACAGCCGGGGGAGTCGCTCCGGGACTACATCCGGCGATTCTCGAAGCAGCGCACCGAGCTGCCCAACATCACCGACTCGGATGTCATCGGCGCGTTCCTCGCCGGCACCACTTGCCGCGACCTGGTGAGCAAGCTGGGTCGCAAAACCCCCACCAGGGCGAGCGAGCTGATGGACATCGCCACCAAGTTCGCCTCCGGCCAGGAGGCGGTCGAGGCTATCTTCCGAAAGGACAAGCAGCCCCAGGGCCGCCCGTCGGAAGAAGCTCCCGAGACGTCTGCTCCACGCGGCGCCAAGAAGAAAGGCAAGAAGAAGTCGCAATCGAAACGCGACGCCGCAGACGCGGACCTTGTCGCCGCCGCCGAGTATAAGAACCCTCGGAAGCCCCCCGGAGGTGCAAACCTCTTCGACAAGATGCTCAAGGAGCCGTGCCCCTACCATCAGGGGCCCGTCAAGCACACCCTCGAGGAGTGTGTTATGCTTCGGCGTCATTTCCACAGGGCCGGGCCACCCGCCGAGGGTGGCAGGGCCCACGACGACGACAAGAACGAAGATCACCAAGCAGGAGAATTCCCCGAGGTCCGCGACTGCTTCATGATCTACGGAGGGCATGCGGCGAATACCTCGGCTCGGCACCGCAAGCAAGAGCGCCGGGAGGTCTGCTCGGTGAAGGTGGCGGCGCCAGTCTACCTAGACTGGTCCGACAAGCCCATCACTTTCGACCGAGCCGACCACCCCGACCATGTGCCGAGCCCGGGGAAATACCCGCTCGTCGTCGACCCCGTTGTCGGCGATGTCAGGCTCACCAAGGTCCTGATGGACGGGGGCAGCTGCCTCAACATCATCTACGCCGAGACCCTCAAGCTCCTGCGCGTCGATCCGTCCACCGTCCGAGCAGGCGCTGCGCCCTTCCACGGGATCATCCCTGGGAAGCGCGTCCAGCCCCTCGGGCGACTCGACCTCCCAGTCTGCTTCGGGACACCCTCCAACTTCCGAAGGGAGACCCTGACGTTCGAAGTGGTCGGGTTCCGAGGAACCTACCACGCCGTGTTAGGGAGGCCATGCTACGCGAAGTTCATGGCCGTCCCCAACTACACCTACCTGAAGCTCAAGATGCCGGGCCCCAACGGGGTCATCACCGTCGGCCCCACGTACAAACACGCGTTCGAATGCGACGTGGAGTGCGTGGAGTGCGCCGAGGCCCTCATCGCCGACCCGGAGAACCTCTCCAAGGAGGTCCCAGACGTGAAGCGCCATGCCGGCAACTTCGAGCCAGCGGAGACGGTCAAGGCCGTCCCCCTCGGCCCCAGTGGCGACACCACCGAGCAGATCCGGATCGATCCCGGGCTCGACCCCAAATAGGAAGCAGTGCTCGTCGACTTCCTCCGCGCAAAACGCCGACGTCTTTGCGTGGAGTCCCTCAGACACGCCCGGCATACCGAGGGATGCCGCCGAACACTCGCTGGATATTTGGGCCGGGGCCCGACTCGTCAGGCAGCCTCTGCGCCTTGATCATCAAGGAAGGGTCGGCCTCGCCATAGCGGAGCCCGACCCTCCCTCGGGGGCTAAAAAGGGGGAACCCCTCTGCGTCGAGATCGAACCCCTCGGCGTCGAGATCTTTTTAATCAAAAAAAAAGGGGGAGCCTCTTGCGTCCTCCCAGCTACGTTCTCCTGGCTATGTCAGAAGCCGGGTCTCGAGGAGCGAACGCGGGTTCATGAAAATGGCAAGGCCGATTGAGCCGAGGAACTCCCGTACCTCCGGGTTAGGGATACCTCACTCATCACCTGCCGCGGAGAATGGCCCAACTCGAGAAGCCACTCTATTATCGACGAGCTAGGACGAACACGCAGACGGAAAGAGAGGAGAGTACGACTCCATGCAAGAAAGACAAAAGTGTTCAGGCCTCAGCGGCCGTGGTAAGACACACGTTCAACAAGAAACTGTTCAAACGAGAATCAGGTGCCGCCTTGGGAAGGAGCCGCGCTTTCAACTACACCCCCGCCATCGGTGAGATCCCTCTCGGCCTCCGGTGACGACGCAGGAGGAAGGACCTCCGCCTCAAAGGTGGTCGCCAGCACCGCGCTTGGGCCAGCGGCAACCGCGTCAAGCCGCTGCACCTCCGCCAAAGCAGCATCGTCTTCGTCAGGAAGGCAGTACCCCTCACTAACCCGCTCCAGATCCACAACGTAGTGAGAGGCGAGCACGGCGAAGGCCCGCCTGACGCCGTGGTGTAGCGCTTCGCGGACTCTGCCGCGGGCGTGACCACTCAAGGCCCGAAGGCGGCTCTGAGGGGAGCTTCCTGAAGGGACGTCATCAGAGCCGAGGGCACGGTAAAAGTCCGAGACGGCCTCGGACATGACCGCGAGGTCCGCCTCCCTCTGCTCAGCGGCTCCGGCAAGCGCCTCAGCAAGCGCCTTGGCGGACTCATCAAGGGCGGACTCAAGCTCTGCAAATAGCCAGGAGAGATACCTCAAGTACAAGCAAGGGAAACGGACAAGAAAAAGAACTAGGGAGGACCGAGACGTACTCCCGGCTCGGGCACGATGCTCCGAGGCCGCGGCTTGGGTTGCAGCTAAGTCGGCCGCAAGGGTCTCGGCTCGGCTTTCGGCCTCGGCAGCCCGGCCTTGAAGCCGGTTCCATTCCTCGACGACCCGGGCGAGCTCCGATCGCTGCTGTTGCGCCTCCGCACGCGCCGCTGCCGCCTCGGCTCTCAGGTCGGCGCATAACAGCTGGAGATCCGCCACCTTGGCATCTTGCTGAGAAAGGCGCGTGGTAGCCCCGGCAAGCGAAGACCTCAGGGATCGCAGTGAGCCCCAGACATCAACCTCACGGCGGATGAATGACGACTTAGCGGCGCTCCGGTCCGTCAGATCCTGGGAAAAGGAAACAGGGCGTCACAGCGAGTATCATACAGAAGGAAGAAAGGGATGCCCGAAACCGCTACCTGGAGGATTTTGGGGACGTCTCTGCAGAAGACCTCCAGCGACGCCCGGAGCGACCCCATCGTCGTCTCTGCGCACTCGCGGAGCTCACCCCAGGACTGGTCCTCCTGCTCATCATCAAGAACGAAGACGGGGTCCGAGGCCTCGCGGGTCCGGAATCGGAGCAACGGGCGCCGGGCCTCGGGGCTCCGCCGCACGGCGATGAGGCTGTCGCCCGGCGGGACAGGTTGCGCGACCGCGCCCACCTCTTCTGAGGTCTTGGGCACCGACGCATCAGCCATCCCGGCACTGGCGGCGGCTGGGCACCCTTCGACAAGGACGGCGGCAGCCTCGACGGTGGCGGGCGCCGGCATGACCGGCCCGACAGGCGAACTCAGAGCCGTGTGGGCGTCAGCCGCCTCCTCAACCACGATCGCCGCTCCGGCTGAAGAGCCGGCCTCGGGAGCCCGCTCCTCCGAGATTAGCGACGCCCGAACCCCCGATGTCGGGGTGCCCCGCGAGAGGGTCGGCTGAATGGCGCTGGCCGCACAGCTCGGCGCCGTCTTGAGGGCCTTCCGGGGTGCTAGGTCGGTCTGGCCGTGACTTCGCTTGCTGGATAGAAAAGGAAGGGGATCACAACCAAAACATACGAATGGGAGGCCAAGACGAAGACATTCCGAGGTACTCACCCACTCCGGGCCATGATCCACCGCGCCTGGGGAGAGCCTTCTTGGATCCCAGCTCTCGAAACGGCCACCGAGGTCCGCTTCGCCGGCGCTTGGGGCGCCTGGGAAACAGGTTCCTCGGGCACGGCAGCGACGACCTGAGGGTCACTCCCGGCCACCCCCAGCACAAGCGGCGGCCTCTGGGGAACAGACGCCTTGGTCTGGACCCCCGGAACTACTTCAGCTCCTCCGGCGGAGGGGTCAGGTGGCCTCTCGGTTCGCCCCCGCGCCTCGGGTCGGGAGCCCGACGCCCCGACTTCGGGGGCTGACGGAGTCGGTTCGCTCGGGGGCTGGATCGACGGCTCTGGGCCACACCCTAGGCCGAGGGTGAGGCCAAGACGGGCGGCCACATCATCATCATCATCATCATCATCGTCGTCGTCATCGTCGTCGGGCGTCTCCGGCGACGGCTCCCTCGGGAGTCCGTCCCTCTCCTGCTGGCGGCGGCGCTTCTCTAAGGCGTCCCGAGCCCGCCTCCGCTCGCAGGCCCGGGCCTTCTCCGCGTCCTTCTTTTTCTTCTTCTCCTCCGCGGCAACCCGCCGCGCTGCACGGTCCACCGCGTCCTCCGGAACCCGTGGCAGGGAGGGTTTGTGACACCCCACATCCTAAAAGGAGGGGAGAAAGGAACCCGATCATAAGGACCTGGAGCAACCAGACATACGAAGAAAGGAGGAGCGGACGCTCACCAAAGTCACGCACCCCTGATCGGGGCGCATCCGAAGCTGGGAGTATGCGTGGGGGTCCGGCTTCCCCATCGCGGCCGACACCCGCCATTGGAGGGCGTCGGAAGAAAGAGGATCCGGGGACATCCGTGAGCCCTCCCAGTCGGCTCCCGGGGTCATCTCCCAGAGCGACAGCCGCCGCTCCGCCAATGGGAGCACCCTCCGACGGTGAATGGCGGCGATCACTCCCGCAGCAGTAAGTCCCCCCTCCCGCAACTCCTTCAGGGCCTGGAGAAGGGGCTCGAGATTTTTTTGCCTCTCGTGCGGGGTCCCGTGGCGCCAAGCGTCGGTGGCAGCTGTAACTACTCGCTGGGAAAACGGTGGGAGCAACTCACCGTCGTTCCGGAGGTAGAACCACCGGCGCTGCCACCCCTTGTTCGAAGACGCGAGAATGGCAGGAATGTACTGCAACGCCCGCGACTGCCTCAACAAGAGAATGCAGCCGCCGGCCCGCACCGCTGCACGGATCCTCCTCTCCCCCGTCGACAAGGCGAAAGGCTCGGCGAAGAAGAAGTAAGTCCACAAATCCCAATGGGGAGCAATCCCCAAGTACCCTTCGCATAGCGCTACGAAAATAGCGGCCTGCGAGATGGAGTTGGGGGAGAGGTTATGCAACTCCACCCCGTAGTGGAACAAGATGGCCCGCATAAAGCGGCCCGCCGGCGCACCAAATCCCCGCTCATGGAAGGAGACGAAGCTCACAACATACCCCGGCGGTGGGGACGGAGCGGCTCCGCCCACGGGAGGAATCCACTCTGGCCGCTGCTTGTCGGTGAGGGGGCGGAGCAGACCTTCGCCGACCAGCTCCTCCAGATCGCTCGCCGTCACCGTGGAGAAGGGCCACGGATCGCGCGGGGGGATTATGGTCACTCGGTCCGCCATCACCAAAGATGGAGAAGATGGCGGCGCGGGGGGCAGGGAAGGCGGTTTCCCTCTCCTCCGGCTAAAGTTTCCCGGGTGGCGAAAACCTGAAGGGAAAAGAAGGGAGCAGAGTGAAGAACCGTCACCGGGCCCCCTCTCGAGTATATGAAGGCCAGGGCGAAACCGTTTCCAGCACGCCGCCTGGACCGGATACAGGATTCGAAAAACGCGAAGCGGCACAGCCGTTCCTCGAAACGGCCCGCACACGCGTAGCGGCCGCCCCGCCAACCACTCGCCCCGTCGCATTAACTCCGCGGCGGGACACGCGGCGCTTCTGGCAGGAGGAGCGCGAGACGCTTCACCTTCGCCTTAATAACCGCGTCAGAAAAGGTACGCCACGTCGTCTGATTTCGTATCCTTTTCCGTTTTCCTCTTTCTCTATCTCTTGCAACAGGGACCGGGGAAGGGGGATACCCCGAGAGGGATCCTTCTCCGCGAAGGAACCGGGCTCCGCGCCCCCCATTACTGATCAGGGGTTCGAAGGCTGGCCCCCCGAGGGTTCAACAGCCGCCTCAGATCGCGTGGGCCCGACACCCACTACTGGTCAGGGGTTCGAAGGCCGGCCCTCCGAAGGGCTCCACGGCCGCCTCAGGCTACTCGGGCTCCGCGCCCATTACTGATCAGGGGTTCGAAGGCTGGCCCCCGAAGGGTTCACAGTTGCCTCAGACACCGAGCGAGGGATGACCAGGGGTACGTTCGATACATAACCGAGGCTCGGGCTGCGCTCCCGAGGTACCCTAGGACATATCCGAGACCAGCGGGAACGATCTTGTAACGGAATCCCATCGGAGGGAGGCATCGAGCCCTCGGACCCCGTCGCCAGGGGACCGGGTCCGGCAAGTCACCCGCAGGTACTTTTGGGCGTGCCTCTGGGCCCCTAGCCGACCCCCAACGAACGGGGCACGGACGTCCACTCGGATTACCCGCTTGCAGCTCACCGGAGACACCATGTTCGGTGCCCATCGAGGGTAACATGGCGCACTCCCCCCCTCCTCCTTGCGGAAAGGCGACGTAGGGGCGTATGTAAAAAGCCGAGTCTGTCCCTGATCGTCCTCTCGCCCTGTGCAGAGGCTCGGGGGCTGCTCTCGCAAAAACCGGCTCCGGCCAAATCGTTGACAGCGTCAACATACCAGCCCGAGAGCTTGGGCCCCGACCGTGCACCCGGGCTACGGCCAGTTCGCATGAGGGAACGACCAGACCAGCCGAAGCGTTAAGCGAAGTATTAAGACCTCGAAGGAGTGTAACCACTCCTCCGAGGCCTCGGGGGCTACACCCGGTGGGTGCGCTCGCGCGCACCCATCGGAACGAAATGCAACCGAGAAAGGCTGGTCCCCTTGCAAAAAAGTGCGACAAAAGCCTCCAAGCGAGTGCTAACACTCCCTTCGAGGCTCGGGGGCTACTGTCGGGGACCATAATTAGGGGTACCCTCAAGACGCCTAATTCTCAGCTGGTAACCCCCATCAGCATAAAGCTGCAAAGGCCTGATGGGCACGATTAAGTCAGGGATCAGTCCACACGAGTGACTCGATCGCGCTTCACCCGAGCCTAGCCTCGGCCGAAGGCAGCCGACCTCGAGAGACTTCCGTCTCGCCCGAGGCCCCCTTTTTATGGCGGACACATCACCGGCTTGCCCAAGGCCTTGGCTTCGCTCAGAAGCAACCTTGACTAAATCACCACACCGACTGACCAAATTGCAGGGGCATTTAACGCAAAGGTGGCCTGACACCTCTATCCTGACACGCGCCCCCGGCAGAGCCAAGGTGACCGCCGTCACTCCACCGCTCCACTGGCCAGTCTGACAGAAGGACAGCGCCGCCTGCGCCACTCCGACTGCAGTGCCACTCGACAGAGTGAGTCTGACAGGCAATTAGGTCTTGCCAAAGGCGCCACGGCGAACTCCGCTCCGCCTGACCCCAGGGCTCGGACTCGGGCTAAGACCCGGAAGACGGCGAACTCCGCTCCGCCCGACCCCAGGGCTCGGACTCGGGCTTAGACCCGGAAGACGGCGAACTCCGCTCCGCCCGACCCCAGGGCTCGGACTCGGGCTAAGACCCGGAAGACGGCGAACTCCGCTCCGCCCGACCCCAGGGCTCGGACTCGGGCTAAGACCCGGAAGACGGCGAACTCCGTTCCGCCCGACCCCAGGGCTCGGACTCGGGCTAAGACCCGGAAGACGGCGAACTCCACTCCGCCCGACCCCAGGGCTCGGACTCGGGCTTAGACCCGGAAGACGGCGAACTCCGCTCCGCCCGACCCCAGGGCTCGGACTCGGGCTAAGACCCGGAAGACGGCGAACTCCGCTCCGCCCGACCCCAGGGCTCGGACTCGGGCTAAGACCCGGAAGACGACGAAACTCCGCCTCGCCCGACCCCAGGGCTCGGACTCCGCCCTGGCCTCGGCCGGACGACTTCCGCCTCGCCCGACCCCCTGGCTCGGGCTCGGCCACGGCAACTGAAGGCAAGACTCAACCTCGGCTTCGGAGGAAACCCCACGTCGCCCTGCCTAGAGCACAGACCGCCACGTCAACAGGAAACGTCATCATCATCCTACCCCGAATCGACTCGGGTCACGGAGAACAAGACCGGCGTCTCGTCCGGCCAGCTCCGCCAGAGGGGCAATGATGGCGCTCCACGAGCTCTATGACGACGGCGGCCCCCAGCTCTCTTACGGCAGCAGGACGACGTCAGCAGGGACTCGACCGCTCCAACAGCTGTCCCTCCGTCAGGCTCCGTCGCACCTCCGATAGCCACGACATCACGCCAGCAGGATGCCCAGATCTCTCCGGCTGCCACATCGGCATGTACCTAGGGCACTAGCTCTCCCTCCGCTAGACACGTAGCACTCTGCTACATCCCCATTGTACACCTGGATCCTCTCCTTACAACTATAAAAGGAAGGACCAGGGCCTTCTCAGAAAAGGTGGGCCGCGCGGGACCGAGGACGGGACAGGCGCTCTCTTGGGGCCGCTCGCTTCCCTCACCCGCGTGGACGCTTGTAACCCCCCTACTGCAAGCGCACCTGACCTGGGCGCGGGACGAACACGAAGGCCGCGGGACTTCCACCTCTCTCACGCTCGGCTCCGGCCGCCTCGCCTCTCCCCCCTCCGCGCTCGCCCACGCGCTCGACCCATCTGGGCTGGGGCACGCAGCACACTCACTCGTCGGCTTAGGGACCCCCCTGTCTCGAAACGCCGACAGGTTGTCATAGAGAACCGCCAGTAGAAATGGCTTCTGTGGAAGCCATTTCTACTGGCGGTTCTCTATGACAACCGCCAGTAGAAATAGTTTCTACTGGCGGTTCTCGTTGTCAACCGCCAGTAGAAATGGCTTCTACAGTCTGTGGAAGCCATTTCTACTAGCGGTTCTCGTTGTCAACCGCCAGTAGAAATGGCGCCTATATAAAGGGTGGCGCGCGGGAGCCGAAAAATTTTACAAGTCCCTGGCGCCAGTTCACTTCAAGACGCCGTCAGGCTGCTGGATTTCGACCCCGAGGGTTTCGCCGGCGATCGTCCCCGCGCCCGTCCCCACGCCACCATTCCCGCCCCGCGCCCCCGCACCGCCGTCAGGTGTTTTTCTCTTTCCCCTCTTCTGCTCGCCGCCGCCGTCTACCGCGCCGGCAGTCGCTGCCGCCGCGTTTAGTAAACCCTAGGGCACGCGCCGCCGCCGAGAGGGAGGAAGAGAGAGGAAGGAGAGGGAGGAAGAGAGAGGAAGGAGAGGGAGAGGGAAGAGAGAGGAGGGAGAGGGAGAGGGAAGAGAGAGGAGGGCACGCGTCGCCGCCGCCGAGAGGGAGGAAGAGAGAGGAAGGAGAGGGAGAGGGAAGAGAGAGGAGGGAGAGGGAGAGAGATAGAGGGAGGGAGAGGAGGGTGAGAGAGAGAGAGGAGGGAGAGGAGAGAGATAGAGAGAGGGAGAGAGATAGAGGGAGAGGAGAGAGATAGAGGGAGGGAGAGGAGGGTGAGAGAGAGAGAGGAGGGAGAGGAGAGAGATAGAGGGAGAGGAGAGAGATAGAGGGAGGGAGAGGAGGGTGAGAGAGAGAGAGAGAAGGGAGAGGAGAGAGATAGAGAGAGGGAGAGGGAGAGAGATAGAGAGAGGAGGGAGAGGGAGAGAGAGGAGAGGAGATGAGTGTATTCATACAATACTTATTTTTATTCATATGTGTGTTCATATGTGTTCAAATGTATGTGTTCAATATATATATGTGTGTTCATATGTGTTCAAATGTATGTGTTCAATATATATATGTGTGTTCATATGTGTTCAAATGTATGTGTTTAATATATATATATGTGTGTTCATCTAGTTGAATATATACATAAAAATCAAGAGCTAAACTCGATAAAAATCATCGGGTTGAATATATATATTGTAATTTTATCCGTCACAACTCGATAATATACGTATCCGATCCGATCCGAATTCGATCTGAACTCAATAATTTCCGTACGACTCTCCCTCTCTATACGTCCTATGCGACTCTCCCTCTCTCCCTCTCCTCGTCCTATACGACTCTCCCTCTCTCCCTCTCTATACGTAACTCGATAATATCCATACGATTCTCCCTCTCTCCCTCTCTATACGTCCTATGCGACTCTCCCTCTGTCCCTCTCTCCCCGTCCTATACGACTCTCCCTCTCTCCCTCTCTATACGTAACTCGATAATATACGTAACTCGATAATATCCGTAACACGATACTATACGACTATACGATACTATATGGTTAGGGTTTAGGGTTAGGGTTAGGGTTAGGGTTATGGTTAAGGGTTAGGGTTAGGGTTAAGGGTTATAGTTAGGGTTAGGGTTAGGGTTAAGGGTTATAGTTAGGGTTAGGGTTAAGGGTTCGGGTTTTGGGTTAGGGTTATGGGTTTAGGGTATTTGTTAATATGAATTTAATTATTGCTTACGTTAATATGTGTTAATATGTATTTAATTATTGCTTATGTATTTGTATATATATAGCTCAATGAGTTCTCTGATCAAGGACCAAGGATTAGTGCCCGAGCACATGGACAAGAGTGTTGCTCAAGAACAATCCAGCAGTGAAGGATATGAAACGACTAGCGACCCTTTTCCTACCACTAGCATAGATAGGGCCGCTCTCCGTGAGTTGCAACGTGACCCTACTTATGATCCACGAGAAGCTGAGGTAAAAGTACACATCTTTAGCTTCGTATGTGTACCCTACTGATTTCACATGCATGATCTCTTGTGCATTTTATTACATGAATAGGAGGTCGTGTCTGAATTTCGTGCGATACTCGAAGAAGCCGTGACACGATACGAAGACGTACCGGAGCCGACCCAAGACGCACCAGAACAGACCAAGACAACAACCGAGACGTCAAGGAAAAGGAAGCAGAGCGATCGAAAAAGAGGTGACAGGGGGCTGAACAAGTTTCCCGACAAAACATACAAAATCTCAGACGTGAGCCCGAAAGGTCAGCCCCTAGCTCCAGAAGAGGCACTACCTAAGTTCCGGAATGCACTTGAGTTTTTAGTTAGAGATAATCTTGACATAACAATACGACAGTGGAGAGATGTGTCAGATGATGTCAAGAATCAAATATGGAATAAGCTATTAATGAGGTTCGTTCTGCCTCGGGGTTCAGAAGAACTCGTGAAGGAATACACGATGAAGCAGCTTGCAATCAATTTCCGAAACTGGAGGTCTGAGATGAACACAAAGTTTGCAAAGAAAGGTCTGGACCCGACCAAAAAATATAAAATCTCAGCAGGTCAGTGGGCAGTATTTCTAGAGCAGAGGAGCAGCCCTGATTTCATATCTCTAAGTGAGGCAAATTCGGAACTATCAAAGAAGAAAAAGTACCGCCACCACCTAGGCACAGGTGGTTACAAGCGTCAGGTTCCTAAATGGACACAAGAAGACGCCGAGAAGAAGGCCGCAGGGTTGCCGACGCTGTCCGAGCAACTTGGTGAAAGGGCGGCAAATTGGCTCCGTGCTAGAAAACCAAGGGAAACCGAGACCGGTGTATCTTTTGATGATCCCATTGTCAAAGAAGCGGCAAAAAACATATATACAATGGCAGCTAAGCAGAGCCAAGGAACTTTTAAGCCACAAAGGGAAAGAGACATCCTAACGGCTGGTCTCGATAACCCTGAGCATCCTGGTCGTGTACGAGGAATCTCGTCTAAGGAAGGATGGAAGGAAGGATTCGGACCACAGTGGGAAGGTCTGTACAAGAAACGTGATCGATACAAGGAAGAGATGGCGGATTATTTTAAGGAGGAGGCCAAGAAAGAGTTCAAAGCCATGATGTCTCAAATGCTATCGAATCCTCCTCCAGAATTGATGCAACAGTTGGCGAGTGCGATGTCTGTTCAACAGATGACCACTCCACAGATACAAATAATTCCAGCAGCTCAACCGCCGGCTTCCACAGATTGTACGACATTACCAAGCTCTGTTGCTTCAACGGGAAATAAGGACCGTTATCCAGTTGATGACATCACAAGGCCTGTGGCGTGCACACTGGTTATAAGATATGGTATTAACAATAAACGTACAAAGAAAGTAGCCACAGGCCTTGCGATCCCAGGACGCAAGTTCCATGGAAACGATATTCCAGATGATTATTGCAAAGTAGAAGTGACGACGGTCGTCCAAGGATCCGAGGACGACATGCTAGACATCCCTGGGCCCGAAGGTATCGAGAAACTTGGACAAGCTATCAAGAATTTTATCCTTTGGCCTCGAAGGGATGTCGAATTGCTTGATTGGTCGAATTCGTCGCAGGCGTCGCAGGCCCAACCGTCTCCGCCTTCTCAAATTGTTGTTCCTATTGTACATCCATCATCAACTCCTCAAACTTCACATGCTGCTCCTCATCCTTTTTCTGACCCACCGTCTCCGCCACAAGCATCACCATTCAGGGCTCCACCACCTTCTCCTCCCCATCCTCTTGGTGACCCACTGTCTACGCCACCATCAAGGGATCCACCTTCTCCACAACCATCAAAGGATCCAAGGCCATCAAAGAAATCTAAACTTCCTATACCAAAATTGGTGTCCCCGTATCAGAAAAAGAAGAGTAAAGCTACTACTGCTGGCACAGCTCGGTTTTTGAAAGGGATTGGACGGAGCCTCACGTCACAAACTGTTGATTTGGCCAAGCACGAGGAGTCTGCAAAAAAGGCTGAGGCAATGGCCGCAAAGATAAAGAAGCCAACTAAGGCAGATTACAAAAACGTGCCTAAAAATATGTGCCGGGCAGACCTCTGCTACCTCTTGAGAAACTAAGAAAGGTCCCGGCTGGTGTTAAAAGGTTGCATGACTGGTACATGCGGGCATCATCGGTTGGCATCGACACCATCAGTGTGCATATACCAGACCATGCTTTTATTGGTTCGGACCAAAAGGCCGTTGTTACATTCGAGGACATGTGGTTAATGATGAACCTTCAGAGACTCGACGTGCAACTTGTAACGATGTTTGCATTGTAAGTGTCGCTCATACTTCCACATATGTGTGTTATTATTAGTGAGCTGTATAAAATTTCAATATCTGACATGCACGTGTGACTTGCAGAATGCAACATGATCAGCAGGAGATTCTTTACGGTACCAAGCCCAATGCTAGTGCCAGTAAAAGGGTTGGGTATCTCAACCCAATACTTATATCCGAGGAAAGCCACACTTTTAGAATTGGGAAAGACAACGATGAAATACGGGGAAAGACGGACGAAGAAGTTGAGAAGCGTATAAAGGATATGAAGAAGGATTTTGAAGCTCGATACGCCACCTACATAGGACATGCAATGCTTCAATTTCAAGACAGGGAAGCCATAATGGCCCCGTACAACTTTAAGTAAGTGTGATTTTGCATAAATAAAATTAATAATTTCAATACACATGCATCACAAATTTGATTCGTATAGGGACCACTGGATATGCTTCCTCATTTATCCTAAGGTTGGAAAGGTGCTGGTGCTCGACTCCTTGAACTTCGACCCTTCGACATATGCAGAATTCCTCAGCATCTTAGAGCTGTAAGCCTTTTCTATGCATGCATACTTTTATCGATTAAAATTTGAGAATAACATGGTGATTCTATTTGAGATCACAGAGCTTTTAGATTCTATAAGATGAGAGGTGGAAAGTACGACCTGTCGAAACAACGCGTGCCACTAGACATCCATCATCACTGGCCGGTAAGTATGTGATTTTATGAATACATATCATACACAATGTTGCAACTAAATAACCAATCTCCCGTTATGTAGTGCCACAAGCAACCACAAGGATCGGTCCTATGTGGATTCTATGCGTGCGAGTTCATGAGAGTGAACGGACGATACATCACGAACCCTGACAAGGTATTATTAGTAATAGTCAAGTATGTATTTATGTCATTAAAGATGCAAATGTGTTATTATTGAGTATAAATAGATGATGTTTATAAAATTCCTTTACAACAATTTCAACGAGGAAACCCGGAGAACTTGACCGAAGCTGCATTGTATGGCATAGTCGAGGACCTCTGCACATTCATATTGAAAGAGGTCATTCCCGCAGAAGGAAAATATCACGATGCTTCCGGAACATTAGCTTTGCCAGAGTTTAGAATACTAACAGAAATTAGTAGATTATCTCTTAGCCGAGATAGTTATTAGAGCTTAGGTGAAAACTTATGATGTATAGAATGCATGAAGCATATATGGTTGTAAACAGAATACTTTGATGTATATAAATGTATGATAGAATTTAATATCAATATAGATCTATATATATATATATGTTTGTGTGTGTGTAAATAAATATATATATAATTCAGTATTGTTTGAAATTTTGAAAAAAGGCGGGAAAACTTCCACTGGCGGCTAAATAAAGAAAACCGCCAGTGAAAAGTGCATTTCCACTAGCGGTTTGCTTTATAAAACCGCCAGTGAAAATGCACTTTTCACTGGCGGTTTTCTTTATTCAGCCGCCAGTGGAAATGCACTTTTCACTGGCGGTTTCCTTAAGAAAACCGCCAGTGAAAAGTGCATTTCCACTGGCGGTTCCAAAATAACCGCCAGTGGAAATGCTGATTTCCACTGGCCCCTAGCACTGGCGGTACTGAAAAACGCCAGTGTAAATAGGTTTAGAACCGCCACTATAGAACTTCTATGTACTAGTGGCTGTGACTTCCAACGTCGAGCTAACAGATCGGAACATGGCTCTCTTCTCCTCAGATTGCAGCAGCGCCCAGTACCTCAACCAATATGTTCCTCTGAAATCCGCCTGCAAAAATGAATTATATTTCATATCATTAAGACAAATATTATTGTGTCTTCTGCATATTGACCAGCACAAAGTTGTAGCCCCCACTAGAATCAAAATTCTCTCTATTGAATTGACTCGGGATAATCAACTCCTAAACATATGAGATATCGATCTTGGGCTTTGGAGCCCTGTTGTTATGTATACAACCCTCCAAATATTTCGGGCATGGTGGCAATCAATGAAAATGTGTTGAATAGTTTCATTACTATTACAGAAAACGCATGTTTTGCTACCTTTCTAGTTTATACGTAATAAGTTATCTTTAGTTAAGACTACTCCTTGTTGGAGATACCAAAGAAATGTTTTTATTTTCAATGGTACTTTCAATTTCCATATCAATTTGTGATTGAAAGGTGCCCCTGAAAGGGAAATAGTCTCAACATTTCCTATAATCGATTTTGGTGTTTTACGACCATCACAAACCTTGTGGACTAACCAGCTTACCTTGTTGATCATTTCACAGGTGCATAAGTTCATCTACAACTATTCTAAATTGATTGTCCGGAATACCATAGATTATTCAGGACAAGAGAAGCTTTTTGGAAAAACACCTAAGCGTGGACCGTCCACAACACCAAAGCGAGCCTCGAACAGGAACACTGCAAAAACACAAGTCAACACTGCGGACTGTCCGATGGAGAAGCGAGCACCGTCCGAGACCAAGCGCGGATCGTCCGGCCTCATGCGCGGACCGTCCGGTCGGTGAAAACCAGAAAAACCCGAAGGTGACGGGTTCGGTAAAATGTATTTTTAGCGTCCTCGCGGACCGTCCGGGGTGCACGACCGGACCGTCCACGACTGCCTTTATCTGACATCTGACGACGCATTAAATGTAAAGTAGTCGTTGATATAGCCGTTAGTGCTGACCGTTGCGATTTCAGCCGTTGATGTACAGGGGCGGACCGTCCGAACCAGGGGCGCGGACCGTCCGCGGTCGGCAGAAAAGGAGCAACGGCTAGGAAGTGGTTGAGGGCTATAAATACAACCCCAACCACCTCCATTCACTTTATCCAAGCACTTCAATCCTTCACATTCAATACAAGAGCTAGCAATCCATTCAAGGACACAATAAAAACTTCCAATCTCTCCAAGTTCCACAATTGAGACAAGTGATCATTAGTGATTAGTGACTTGAGAGAGTGATCTGTGTGTTATTTGTCGCTTGGCTTTTGCAATCGTGCTTTCTTCTATTCCCATTCTTATTCTCAAGTGACTTGTAATCAAAGCAAGAGACACCAAGTGTGTGGTGGTCCTTGTGGGGTCTAAGTGACCCGTTTGATTAAGGAGAAAGCTCACTCGGTCTAAGTGACCGTTTGAGAGAGGGAAAGGGTTGAAAGAGACCCGGTCTTTGTGACCACCTCAATGGGGACTAGGTTCTTTGGAACCGAACCTTGGTAAAATAAATCACCGTGTTCATCCGCTTTACTTCTTGGTTGATTTGTTTTTCCTCTCTTTCGGACTCGGATTTAATTCTAACGCTAACCCCGGCTTGTAGTGTGTGCTTAAGCTTGTAAATTTCAGGTTCCGCCTATCCACCCCCTCTAGGCGACTTTCAGCCCCTCAGTCCATCAATATGTTATACATTGATCTTACCGAAAAACACCATCTTTAGTTAAGTTCCAAGAGAAAATATCTCTCTCATCGCTCAAGTTTGCCTGCGCCACCTTAAATTGCACCTCATGCCATGCAGTGAGCTTATCCCCAATCAAAGTTCGACGAAAAGAGATGTTCAATGGAGCATGTGGCAACACAAATTGCACTGTATCATGCGGTCTCCATACTATCTGATATAGGTTTGGATATAACTCCCTCAACAGTTTCTGGCAAATCCAATTGTCTTCCCAGATTCTAGTTTGAGATCCATATTTTACTCTAAAGGTACCATAGGACAACAATTGGTCCTTTACATCTATCAACCCTTTCCAAAATTGAGAGTCACGTGGTTTGATACCCACTTGCGATAAGGACTTTGTTCTTAGGTACTTATTCATAAGGAGATTTTGCCGCCAGGACATCAGCAACAGACTCGCTACAGGAATCGACATGAGGGACAATGTCATATTAGGGGTACGACCACACACAGGAAAGGGGGCCCAGTTCGTTGGCCCAGGCGAATAGGACTCTCTCTCTCTCCAGTGAGGAAGGGATTCCACTATAAGGCTCCTCTCTTGAGTTATAAAAGGGAGAGGTTCTTCCTTCGAACGACACACGAGCACACTAGTTGTAACACGTTTCTCAGCAATACTACGATGAGCACTATACTGGACTAGGGCGCAAGCCTGAACCAGTATAACCCACTGTCTCAAAACCATCGCTTGAGCTCCGACGACTCACCATTGGGAGTGAGTCCACGCTAGCTTTCCCCCTGAGCGCAAATCTTACTTTCCCTGGTTTCCAAAACCACGACACATATGTTGTATATTCTATACTCAACTATAATATAAATAATTTAACTGAAAAAGGGAAAAAATTAAACCAAGTTGGCTGAACCTAGCCCGTCGTGCCGTACCTAAGTCTCAGTCACGACGCTCTGATCGGATCGGATCGGCACAAGCCTAGTGGAAAATGGGTCGGGCCATGCTCAGACCGCTGTTGCTCATTGTAAAGGTTGAGAACGTGTTTGAACAACTATTCTATTTAAATAAGATCTATCTATATGATATATAAAAACTGTAGCGATACACAAACATCTAACTAGTCTATTTTAATGTAATGATAATCTGTTGGGAGAGAAGAAAAAAGCTACATTACTAATATTAGGAGATCACCTATAATCCTATATAATCTTTTAGGAGATATGGAAGTAATTTGTTGGAGATACTCTTAATGAATGTAATATAAAGCCTTCTCCTTAAAAGATCCATCAAGGATTTTCTTAGTTGTTCTATATTTAAGTTGAAGACATGTTTATTAGTGTTTTTCTTGACAAATAGAGCATCAAATGTGTGGAGGTAGGCCCCAAGGCACAAAAGATTTGCCAGCCCATAATAGCATAGTAGAGTAGACATGGTAGGTTGTCTTATGGTCCCCAGCTGTCTCAGTGATGAATGAGCAAATGATCGATGAATCAAAGCACATTGCGCCTACTAGCTTTTCTGATGGAACTAAGTACTACCAATACACATTTATCCCTTTAACTATGTCTCCCAAATGAACCCACTGAGAGTACTTTACATCCGCTTGAGTAGTAGCACATGACAGAATTGACAACGACTTAGTGTTGTTCCCTGGTATCAACTGAGGTCAAAGGTGTTAATGTAGAGACACACATGACACTGTCCCAAATATTCTGCTCCAGACAAATGGCAAAATAAAATAGAGTATCCAAATTATATTTATATATACTTTAAGTCAATTCTCTTGAACAGTTTTGATCTTTGCTACCACAACCGTGCCTTTTCAATGCCTCTCTAACCTTATGTTCTTGGATCATACGCACAAAGCATCTATTGGTGCCATCAAAAAAGACATTCAATTGAATGGTTGTGTCCCCATTCCCTATTGAACAATTTGTCAAAATACTCTCTCCATCTATGTCTGATCTTATCCTCTTTCATCAAGTGGTGCTCTCTTTCATCCTTAATACACTTAACGTGGTTGAACTGTTGAAGTCCCTCATCTTTCTCACGGACCCTATCCATCCTATATATGTCCTTCTCTCCTTCCTTTGTACTCAAACTTTAGTAAAGATTCTCGTACACCCTACTCTGTCTTTTTTATCGAATGCGCATGAGAGCTACTTTTTGTCACACTTACAACTTGCTTTACAGAGTCTTCTTGCTACCTTGTACTTCTCTATGTTATCCACACTCTTGCCATGGTACAAACACATATAGCACTCTTTCTTCGCCTTAATAGCCCTTTGGATTTTATTGTTCCACCACCAAGTATCCTTAACTTTGCCTCCACACCTCTAAGGCCACCTTCTGAATGTAGGTTGTCAAATTTCTTTAGCATTTTGTCAAACATCTAGCAGTTTAATTCTTATATTGCACAATGCGGTTCATTCTATATGACTTTGACCCTGTCATTTTTTTGGTTTAAAAAGAATGAAAAAGTTGTTTTAGCTCCTCTTACACCGCAGCGTAGATATCACCAATGGCCATAATAGAACTTACAAAGTTACAATAACTTGTGTCTTGTGGATTTGATTTGGTAAAGAAATGTTTACAATTTATTCTGTGGGATAAAGGTAGTCTGCATATATTTAAATATGGGTATGGGTGGTAATGGGCTCTAAATTTTACACTATAAAATTTAAGGATCGAATCATATTAGGATCGAACTCTATTTCTGTTTATTTTTGAACTAAAATTAATTAAGGGCTCAAACGAATCATGAAGAAACATTTGGATCGTGATCCATTACCACCCCTAAATATGGATGGGGACTTCGCTGTAGAGTTCTGATATTTTATGCATTCTGAGTATTTTTGTAAACATGTAATATATACATATGTTGTGGACTACAGATGAAAAAATGGTGATAGAGAAATTGTATACGCCAACTAATGTTAACAAGATCAAGGGAGGACCAGCTAAAATAATCTGAGTCATTCCTTGCATGCAAACTACTATCTGTGAATTTTAAATTATTTGTTAGATTCAATTGTATTTTACACTTGGTCATACTTCCATTTTACAGAGGGATTAAATGCAGCAAGTATATTATATCGTTACTGTAAAACTTCGCGTACATTGAAGATTTTTCTTAGTAGATATGATAGATACATATTAAAGAAGGATTAGTTTAGTAAGCTGCAGTTCATGAAACTGGGTTTGTGGAGGTTATGAACTATACATAGTTAACTATTTTCTTATAAAATGATCATTCATCAGTAAAATTCCACGTTATTTTAAAGTATGTTTGTTGGAATATCATTAAAGAAGATGTGATTAATGTTGTGGCAGCTATATGGAACAGAAACTTTAATAATCTGAGCAAGCTGAATGGTGCCTATATCACTATGGTTCCTAAAGTGGAGGGGGCTGATCAGGTTAAGGATTTCAGACCTATTAGTCTAGTTCACAACTTTGCCAAATTAGTCACCAAAATTCTGGCTAACAGATTGGGAAAAAGTTAAACGATATGGTTTCTCCAAACTAAAGTGCTTTCATCAAAGGCAGGTTTATCTAGGACAATTTTATGCTTGTTCAACAAACTTCAAGACTTTTTCATTCCCAGAACAAGGCAAGGCTCCTTTTTAAGTTGGATATAACTAAAGCCTTTGACTCTGTATCCTGGCCTTTTCTGATTGAAGTTATGAAGCAAATGGGTTTTGGAGATATATGGAGGGATATCATCTCAGGGCTTCTTAGTTCCTCCTCTACCCAGGTTCTCCTAAATGGCTGCCCTGGCCCTGGTAATAAAATTCAGCATAGAAGGGGCTCAGGCAGGGAGATCCCCTGTCCCCATTGCTTTTCATTCTTGTCATGGATGTTCTAGGTCATCTTTTCTCTAAGGCAGAGGAGGCTAGACTGCTACAACAACTATGCTTGAGAAAAAAAGCTGCACAAAATTTCAATTTATGCAAATGATGTGGCTTTGTTTCTCCACCCCACTCAGTCTAATATCTCCATTACTCTGGATATTCTTGAGTTGTTTGGGGATGCCTCTGGACTTCATAATAATGCTCATAAGTCCAATATCTACCTTATAAGGTGCTCTGATGAAACTATTTTGGATGTCCAGCATATGTTACCTTGTGAAATTGCCTCCTTTCCCTGCAAATATCTGGGCCTCCCTCTCTCTCTGCATAAATTTTCCAAACAACAACTCTGGCCCTTGCTGGACAAGATTGCTGATAGATTACCAAACTGGAAGCTGACCTATTAAATAGGACAGTGAGAAGAATTCTAGTGCAACAAATTATCACTGGGATGTCTGTTTATACTGCTATGGCTATTGATTTTCTTAAGTGGGCTATTAAGGAAATTGACAAAATAAGAAAAAGGTTTCTTATGGAGAGGCAGAAGAGAGGTAAAAGGAGGGCATTGCATGGTGACCTAGGAAAAAGTGTGTAGACCCTTGAATTTGGGTGCCTTGGGAATTTCCAGTTTTCCTGAGCTCTGTTGGGCCCTCAAGATGAGATGGTTGTGGTTGAAAAGGACTGATCCTACCCGTCCTTGGACCGATCTTCCTATTCAGGTCCCAACTAAAGCTTTTTCTCGAACGCGCAGGAGAGCTGCACATCATTATATTAAGGTCCAAAATGGACCGAAATACAACACCCTAAGGGCAGAAAAGAAAAAACAAACAAAGACCAAACCCTCAAGCCTCCTCTCCAGCACCCCAGCAAGGTGAAACCACAGGGGAGGGGAAGCCTGACAGGCCCAACTAGACCCTATTTAAGGTGACAATAATCCCCAAACTGTCTAAATGCTCCGCTCCTGCCTTATTCCAACTGATCAATTCATCTAAAAACAACATATTAATCGCCTTAATGGATGGGCTCACTCCATCAAAAACAACCTTATTACGAGTGAGCCATAAGCACCAAGCCCCAAGAATAATGACACTATTGAAGCCCTTCCTTTTGCACTTATGCACTTTTTTAGAAACCTTCCCCCACCACTCAGCAAATGACTGTTCAGCAACAATCAGAGTGAGGTTGCCAAGCCCGATGGACGACAAAATGATATACCAAAAATCCCTAGAAAAACTGCAGGTGCAGAGGATATGTTGAACTGTTTCCTGCTCCTGATCACATAGGGGGCAACACACCAGGTATTGCAAACCTCTCCTTTATAGCCTGTCCGTAGTCCAACATTTATTCCTTATAGCCAACCAAAGGAAAAACTTGCATTTAGGGGGAGCCCGAGTCTTCCACAATCTTTTCCAAGGCTCAAAGGAGATGAACCCCAAGAAGGCATTATAACATGACCTTGAGGAGAACTGCCCAGAAGCCGTGTGCATCCAAACTAGCCTGTCCGCCTCCTGTGAAAGCGTCACCTCTCCAATCACATCCCATAACTTCAAATACTGCTGCTGCCCAACCAGAGAAAGATGACTCACAATATCCCTTACCCATCGCCAATTGTCCATAGCCTGAGCAACCGTCCCAACTAAAGCTAAAGCATTCTTCTCTTCTGTTCTTGTCATTGAGATTGGTGATGGCACTAACACCTTTTTGATGAGTGACAAGTGGATTAATGCCAATTGCCAAAAGTGTTTCCGATATTGCCCCAAGGCTGCTCTTAACTGTTCCAAAAAGAATTGCTTCTAAAAGTACTGTTCATGAGGCTCTGTCTAACAGAAGATGGGTTTCTGACATCAAAGGCGCCCTGACCTTGGGAGCTCTTGTCGATTATCTACATTTATGGAATATTGGAATGCCATATCTGACATGGTGCTGCAGCCTAATTCTGAAGATAAGCACATCTTTTCAATTGCCCCAAATGGCCAATATTCTACAAGCTCGGCTTATAATGGCCTTTTCACTGGGTCTGTTGCTTTTGAACACCGTAAAAGGGTTTGGAAATCTTGGGCACCTCCTAAGTGTCGGTTCTTCCTTTGGCTGGTTGCTCAAAACAGGTGCTGGACTGCAGACAGACTGGAAAAAAGAGGACCGATTCATGCTCCCAGATGCCCTCTTTGTGATCAGGAGCCTGAAACCATCAACCATTTATTGGTTTCATTTCATGTGTCTTCTCCAGAATGTTTTGGTATAGCATCCTTAGGAAATTTGGTCTTCACAATCTTGTTCCTCTACATGATGACACAAACTTCTTGCTGTGGTGGAAGCAAATTTCAGTAATTGTGTCAGACATGGCAAGGAAAGGAGTAGATTCTCTTCTGATTCTGGGAGCTTGGATGATCTGGAAGCTCAGAAACAGAGTGGTGTTAGATGCCACTAATGAGGAAAGGTAGAAATGGCAGGTTGCAGGAGCTAGGGGTCTCTCCTTTCTAGCTGCTCCCAGTGCCATTGTTTAAGAGTACTTGTATCTTTTTTGTTGTTCATGGTCTGTTTTCTTTGAGTAGTTGTATCTTTTTTGTTGTTCATGGACTGTTTTCTTTATGTTTGTTTTGGGCCTCCATAAGGAGGTCATTGTAACCGGGTCCTTCTGACCCTTTTCTTTCCTTCTTAATATAATGAGGCGCAGTCTTCCTGCGTTTTTCGAGAAAATTTTAAAGTATGTAGCCTACTTTGTCACATGATTCATAGACATATGGCATCACTATTTTTATTTCACTTGGTATGCTTGGGATTCAATTGGATTATGCTCATGGGCACATAACTTTTTCCACATCTTTTCCCTTCTTGCAGACAACAGCCTTGAAAAATGGTGGTCTTCGCCATGATATCCATTACTGGATTGGTAAAGACACTAGTCAGGTAAGTTTCTCATGTCACTTGGTGATACTGTTTTGGAAAGGCAATCAAATCCATTTTCCCATGGTAGGACGAAGTTGGAACTGCTGCGATTTTAACAGTAGAGCTTGATGCTGCTCTTGGTGGGCGTGCTGTTCAGTACCGAGAAATACATGGCAATGAAACAGAAAGATTCCTGTCCTATTTTAGACCATGCATCATGCCACAGCCAGGAGGAGTGGCATCTGGATTCAACCATGTTGAGGTCAATGAGCAGGACTACAAGACCCGCTTATATGTCTGCCATGGAAAGCATGTTGTTCATGTTAAAGAGGCAAGTTATCTGCGTGACTGTCTTTTTATTCAAATATGGGTATTCATGTCGTATAATAAGACTTGCCGTTCTACAAACAGGTTCCCTTTGCTCGATCATCCCTTAATCATGATGACATATTTATTCTGGATACGAAGTCCAAAATTTTCCAGTTCAGTGGCTCAAACTCATCCATCCAAGAGCGAGCAAAAGCTCTTGAAGTTGTGCAGTACATCAAAGACACATTTCATGAGGGCAAGTGTGAAATTGCATCTGTTGGTGAGCATCTATTCATCTTATGCGGTATTGGAAATTAGAATCTCTAGATATGATTGTTTTCACTTCTCTTAGAGGACGGTAGAATGATGTCTGATGCGGAAGCTGGTGAATTCTGGGGTTTTTTTGGCGGCTTTGCCCCACTCCCTAGGAGGGCACCTGCAGAAGGCAATGAGAAACAAGAGGAAACTGCTTTCAAATTGCTATGGTAATCGACTGAGTTTTTATCCTGTATACAGAAACTCCTTTTGTTTGATTGCCAACTAAAACAGTTTCCACTTGAAATCAATTAGTAATCTATGAAATGTTTACGTTTCAGTTTTGACCAAGGAAAGCTGGAGCCTGTCAACTGCAAATCTTTAGCACATGAATTACTTGAGACAAACAAGTGTTACTTCTTAGACTATGGTGCTGAATTGTATGTTTGGATGGGCAGAATTACATCCTTGCAGGAGAGAAAGGGTGCTAGTGAAGCTGCTGAGGTAACATTTGTGCATCTACTTAGTTATGCTATTTCATCGTCTCTTAGTGCTACACTGTTGAAAATGCTGACAAGTCTTACTGACACTTGCTGACGGGCTTATTGATTTGTAATATAGCATAGTTTCCTTCAGTTTTTTTACCTTTAAGGTTATCTTTTGGATTTATATTCTTCTATCTTTTAGAGGCTTGGTTACTTGTTCATACTAATTAGAAGTATTTAGAGAAATATTGCATATTTTCAGAATAACTTCTTTGTGTTGAGTGTTGACTATGTTGCTGTGATGTTTACTATTTATTTGCCTAATTTCCTATGTAGAAATTGCTCTCTGATTCAAGCCGAACAAGAACACCTATGATCAAAGTGATTGAAGGGTTTGAGACTGTTGCATTCAAGTCAAAGTTTAAAGAGTGGCCACAAACGCCTGGGTTGAAGATGTCATCGGAGGATGGAAGAGGCCAAGTTGCAGGTCGTTATCTTATTTACAAATTTACTAGCTTCAGTTTTCTGCTTTTAAAATTTATGAAATGCTTTACACCCTTCACAATTTGATCAATTGTGTTCTTTGTGTAGCTCTTCTCAAACGCCAGGGCTTAAATGTTAAGGGTTTGATGAAAGCTGCTCCTGCAAAAGAAGAACCTCAATCCTATATTGATTGTACTGGCAACTTGCAGGTATTTCTTCACTTTTTACATTAGCTTCATATTTTGCATCTCATCATTTTTTGGTTTCCCCTCTTCTCAATGTTAGGCTGCAAACATTCTCATCTTAGTTGCATTCCAAGATCCTGTATGTTTAAAAATATTTTTGGATATGCATTGTTGCAAATAGTGGTTTCAGAAAATGCATAGATGCTAGCATGGGTGTACAAACCCATGGAAGCTAACTAGCTAGAAATTCACTTTGAGAAAGGAGGTTGGAGTGTGCTTTCAAGTTGTGCGCAAGGCTAAATGTTTAGTTCCTTTTTATGATCAATGTGATTCATTTTTATTTTTTAGCTTCCATATGCAAATTGACAGTGTTCTGATTTTGTAGGTTTGGCGTGTAAATGATAAAGACAAGGTTCCACTCTCATCCTCTGACCAATCCAAATTTTACACTGGCGATTGCTACATATTTCAGTATACTTATCCTGGAGATGATAAGGAGGAATGTCTTGTTGGAACCTGGTTTGGGAAAAAGAGCATTGAGGTAACAGTGTTTTCCAGAAATTCAGATTTGTTTTGAATTTTGTGTTGATGCTTGTATAAACCTGACTTTTTAGACCCTAGTTGCCCAATCTTAGTGAAATCATCTTTGAAGTTCGTAATAAGAACTGATGAAAAAGTTTGAAGTATCAGGTGACATTGATTTCATGTTCTTGGTTTGTGAACTAAAACCAGAAGGTTTACCTACGTCGTTTGTGCATATTAGTGAGATTTTGGATAACCTATGCTTGTTGACTATGTAGTCTTAGTTATCCTGTTAAATCAACTTGAACAATAAAGGATTTCAATTCTTCTCCAGGATGATAAGGTAATAGCAGTCTCACTTGCAAGCAAGATGGTTGAATCTGCTAAGTTTCAGGCTGTCCAGGTAACTCACTGATTTTCTTTGTGGAATTGTTAAACTGGATATAAAACCTTTTGTCTTCTATAATGTATCCTTGCTTTGTAATCAGGCACGCTTTTATGAGGGGAAAGAACCGATTCAGTTCTTTGTGATATTTCAAAGCTTGCAAGTGTTTAAGGTGTACATGCATTTAATGTTGTTCAGTTGTATTGGTGTTACTAGTTAAGACAGCAGTTTTACCATCCCAGATTGTAATTTTAGGGTGGCATTAGTTCTGGATACAAGAGATTTATCGCTGAAATTGGTATTGATGATGAAAGTTATTCTGAAGATGGGCTTGCACTCTTTCGTATTCAAGGTTCAGGACCAGAAAACATGCAAACGATTCAAGTTGAACCTGTAAGTCCCCCCCCCCCTTGAATATGCATGAGACTTATGTATCATTATATTATGAAGAAACAAGGAGTAAGAACCCTTATAACACACAAACATAGCTTGTCCTTGATTGAAAATTAGAACGACCTCAACCTAGATAAAGGGGATAGAAAACCTACCCCCTCATATTGAAGTGGCATTTTTATTCCTGAAGGTTTATCTGACTGCAAATTAATACTCCCTCTGTCCCAAATTAAAATTCGTTTTACGTTTTTACTGGATTCATACAATAATTAATGTATGTATTCTATATATATGTCTAAGTTCATAATCATCCATACGAATATGGACATAAAAATCTAGAGTTAAAACGAGTACTATTTTGGGATGGAGGGAGTATAATATTTTAAAACCATCTTCCTTGCCAGTCATATACTTATCCTGTATCTATTGTTAGGTGGCCTCATCATTGAATTCATCATATTGTTACATTCTACATGATGGAAACACTGTGTTCACTTGGGCTGGAAATCTGACCACTGCATTGGATCAAGAGTTAATGGAAAGGCTGCTTGATGTTATTAAGGTGTGTAACTATCATCCCTAGTTAGATATTTGATAAATCTTGTTGCAGAGATGTAACTATTCAAATCTTGTAGATTTTTATGTAAATTTAATCATAATCTCAATTTGATGGTTTACCTGGATTCTGCACAAATGTGCACTGTAAAATATGAGCCTGGTAGTAGGACAAACTGGTATCTGCCAGGCCCTTTAGGCCTTACCTGGATTGTAGTGGCCCTGATGGATATGGAAATTGGTAGGACAAACTGGTATTACTAGCTTGACTTCTGATGGATATGGAAATTGGTTCAGTCTCCAGCTGGAAATATCTTTGATATCACAAATCACCAGTCTGTTTCTGCAAAAAAAAAAGCATCACAAATATCACTTCATTCCAAATTATAGTGCTTTTTAGTTTTGTCATAAGTCAAAGTTCTCTAACTTTGATCAAGATTTTAGAAAAAAATATATGTTATCTACAATATCAAATGAATGCACTATCAAAACATATTTCACGAAGAATTTAACAAACCCAATTTGATGTTACGGAAGTTTGTTTATATTTTTACAAACTTGTCAAACTTAGAGAAATTTGACTTAGGACAAATCTATGAACTATAATTTGGAATGGAGGGAATGCTTGTTAACGTGTCTTCTTTATTCTTAGTCAAATTACGGAAACGTTGTAGTCTTGAAGTGGCTGGTTTTATATGGGACGTGGACTAATTCAGAAAAGAGGACTTTGGCGTCAGTAAGCTAAATCCCAGATCCTCTGGGATGTATGGGAGCTACTAGCTGTTTCTTCCTGTCACTTTTATTGTTTGTCGTCAGGCATATTCAGCTTGACATAGGCTGAATGTTAGGGCCCAAGAGGGCCCGCTACAGCTCCGCTACAGTACACCATATCTTTGCCCCAAACACAGATTGCGACATCAGGCGCAGTCATCCCTTAGGGAAGCCCGCCCCTTTATCTCATCTCCATGCCACCATTGCCAATTATATTCCATCGTACGCCCTCTCATCAACGACGGCGACGGAATTCACGATGCCAACATCTCCTTCACCGACCCCATGCATGTACCGCCACAAAAGCACTGCGATGACGTCTTCTACGATGGCATGGATGGCATCCGGGCATCGACGACGTAGCTACAGGCGGCGACACGCTACCTCCTAGCACGCCGGCAAGGACATCACCCCATCTTCAAGTGGCGGCGCCTAGTCGTCCCAGTAACCTTGCAGCAGCTCACAGAGAGGAAGGCGATTGTGCGAGCGAGTGCCTGCAAGGTGTCAGCGGCAGTGCGACTGCAGGGTGCGGTGCGTGGTCTCCTAGTGCGCCAGCGGCTGCAGGAGGTGCGCCAGCAGATGCTCGAGGCAGCCTTGGTGGTGGTCGACCTCGGCACACGGGGGCGCGACCTCGCCCTATCGGACGACCATCAACAACCGCGCTGGCCCGCTGTCTCCAAACGCGAGCATGGTGCGTGTCCCGTGGGCGACGAACTTCAACTCTACGACAGCGGCGACAGGGAAGGCGCTTCCCTCCTTGTCATCGGTGAGGGCGCACTGCCTAGCGCCACCACATTCCATTACCGATTGCCACGAGGACGCCTCCATTGGTCATTGTTCGATCTATTCCAGGTGGCCATCCATGTGCTCCCCTTTCGTCCAGATGGCGTCCGTGGGATCCAGGTGGCCACACACGTGCAAGTCCAATGCGCGGATTGTGTCTATTTTATCTTAAGGGGTCAAAAATAAAGTGTCACAGTCTAATTCAGACTCGAAATAATAAAATAAGTCGAGATGTAAAAAGGCTTATTTTTAGGTGTTAGGTTTGTGTCTAGCGTAGTCATCATTAGGTTGCAGCTCGAGGACGACCTGTTTGTCTAGGAGGGGTAGTGTCAGCCCAAGGGGGCCGCTACCAGTGGCAGATCCAGGATCGATCCAAGAGGGGGGCTACTATAAACATGGGACTACTACCAAACAAATAATCAAATCAAAGCAATCAAGCAAATAAATAATCAAATCAAAGCAATTCACTTTGGGACTTCGATCTTCACCTCTTCGGAGATCCATCCTGGCGCAGTGGCGTGTAGCGCCCACGAGCACGAGGTGCTCGGTGCTCCGATCCGGCGATCCGCCGTCCGCACCCGCCCCTGCTCGCCTGCTCCGGTCTCCGGGCGTCACGGCGGTTAGGCGAAGGAGGCCAGGAGCCCAGGAGGGAGCGCTGCGGCGGTGCTCTGGCCTCCGGGCGCGCGAGACGGCGCGAGGCGAGACCGCGAGAGGCACGCGACCGGCGTCTTGGCGGCTGCCGTCTTCACCTCTTCGGAGATCCGCCCCTGGCGCAGTGGCGCATAGCGCCCAAGAGCACGAGGTGCTCGGTGCTCCGATCTGGCGATCCACCATTCCACCGTCCATGCCCGCCCCTGCTCGGCTGCTGGGCGGTCGGCGGTCGAGCGCGCCTGGCGGCTAGCCGCGAGCGCGCTGCGGCGCGACGCTGGAGACTGGAGAGGAGGCGCGGGCCGCGGGCAAGCGGCCGAGCGCGCTGCGGCACTAGAGAGCTGGAGCCTGGAGAGGACAGAGGAGGGCAGGAGGCACGACCGCGCGGGCCGCGGGCGAGCGCGCTGCGGCGCTGGAGCTGGAGAGGAGGTGCGACCGCGCGGTACCAGGACGCAGGCAGGACGGCAGGAGCCAAGCGGCGGCTGGAGCTAGGGTTGGGGCTGGGCGCGACGATGGGCCTCTACTCCTCTAGTGGGCCGCAACTGCCGACCGGGGCTGCAGCCCCGGGTGGAGATCCGCCCCTGGCCGCTACAGTAACGGCGGTACACTATAGCATGCCCCTCGGTTTGGTTACATAAAGATAAGGTTAGATAAAGATAAGGCTAGTTTGGGATAAGATTAGAATTAGAGATAAGATTAGATCTAGTGTTTAGAGGTCAAGTAACCCTCTCTGTATAAGGGGAGGGTTGTATCAATTGAAAGTAGGCAAGAGATTAGAAGAGAATCCCTTTTCTCTCTTACCGGCCGTGGACAAAGCCTTGCGGCCGGCCTCCCTAGGGCCCCTAACCTAGCCATCGTCCTCTAACCCTCGCAGCCCCATCCAGCGAACAGAACTCGCATCCTAGGAACCACATAACATCAGCCCCAAACGCTGACCTCTCATCATTTTGGGAGCCTGGAAGAGTTGGAACCTCCGCAATATATGTGTGTTTGATGGAGAGACCCCCAGCCTTTCTCGAATCCTGATGTAGACTGATGATGATAGAAGCCTCTGGGAACTGGCAGGAGCCAAGGGCCTCTCCTATTTGGCTGCTCCCTTGTCGGTCGCCTAAAGACTCTTCCTCATGAGTTTGTTTCTTTATGTTTGTTTCTGGCCTCCGTAAGGAGCGTTTTTTGTAATTGTATATGTATTCGGTCTTCTACAGACCTTTCCTCTTCTTAATATAATTTAAGGCGCAGTTCCCCTGCGCTTTCGAGAGAAAAAATACTGAACTCCCACTGTTCATACTTTGAAGCCATTATAGGTGATCTAAGTTTTTCTTCTCAGTTTTCCTTTCTACTGTGTACAGCCAAACACACAGTCTAGGTCACAAAAGGAAGGGTCAGAAACGGACCAGTTTTGGAGCTTACTGGGAGGCAAATCTGAGTACTCAGGCCAAAAAATGGTGCAAGAACTTGAAAGTGATCCCCATCTTTTCTCATGCATCCTGTCGAAAGGTAATCAAGAATGTAGATTGAGTTGTTTAGCTGGGAAAGTTATCCACGTTAACAGTTCAAATACATTACTGATCTCGTTCTGCTGTTCTCCCTGTTAATGTTTCAAACCTGTTGGGGTCCATGAAGGCAATTTGAAGGTAAGCACAGTGGACCTGTAATTTAATATCTTATGCTGTATGCTACCTGTTTTTACATTTAAAATCTGTATTCAAAATCTATTGAGCAGGTCAAAGAAATGCACCACTTTACTCAAGATGATTTAATGACAGAAGATGTTTTTGTTCTGGACTGTCACACGAGCATATTCGTTTGGGTTGGTCAGCAGGTGGATGTTAAACTCAGGTTACAAGCTCTGGATGTTGGGGAGGTGTGTAATGATTTATTTTTCTACGCAGCTGTTTTCTAATCCATTTTTTTGTTTTCTTCTCTCATTACTTCACGTTTTCACCAGAAATTTATTGTGCTTGATTTCCTTATGGAAAACCTTGCCCGTGAAACACCAATTTTCACCATTATGGAGGGAAGCGAGCCTCTCTTCTTCACTAGATTCTTCACCTGGGACTTGGCAAAATCACTGGTAAGTATATTAGTCATAGGTTTAGCCACAAGTTGTTTATTTTTGAACATCTAAGCAGTTTGAAGTCCATACAGTAGACAGTAGAGAACAGCATGAGCAATGCTTGATATAGTATTGGACTCCACATTCTCTCCCTTTTGTTTTCAGATGCATGGAAATTCATACCAGAGGAAACTCGCAATTGTAAAAGGTGGAGGTGCTCCAGCGTTGGATGTAAGATGCCAGAAACCTAATGATTTTATGAATCATGATAGCTGTCCATGCCGATATATCTGTTAACTCCATTTCTTGCAAACATTTTTCTACAGTACAAAATTTCTATCTGTGTGATTTCCAGTAGTTTTCCATATTATTTGCCACACATGCTTGTGTAGTTTTTCTTCGCTGTATATATAAGTTCTACCGTTCATAGTTGCTTCTCATATTAACTAAACAGGCAAACACCAAACTTTTTTGGATCAGAATTGCATGTGATTTCTTCAGTCATGTTTTGCAATGCAACATATATTTCTACACTACCACTCTTTTTTTATATGTTTGCATATATCCTTTTCTCTGTAGTTATATGACTGATCATATTTACATAAATGAAGAACTCGTACTGAACACATTTACATAAATGATAGTACTCGTGTTGATTCTCATGTGTTTTCAGAAACCGAAACGACGAACATCCATCTATTCAGGAAGGAGTACTGCACAAGATAAATCCCAACGCCCCAGAAGCATGTCCTTCAGCCCTGAGCGTGTCCGTGTTAGGGGAAGATCTCCAGCATTCACTGCATTGGCAGCTACTTTTGAAAGTTCAAGCAACAGAAATCTTTCGACTCCACCTGTAGTTAAGAAACTTTACCCGAGATCTGTTACACCTGATTCATCGAATACTTCCAAGTCATCTGTAATTGCCGCTCTGGCTGGTTCTTTGGATCGCCCTTCTCAAACTCCTGCTCCAGCATTCATGAAAGGTATGTGACACCAATGACCATTGTGATGGCGGGAATTCTTGCAAATAGAAATAAAAAAATATTTTAGCTTACTTTTTCTTTATAAAAAAAACTGTGCAATAGATGGTTCTGAGTCAGAGAAGCCAAAACAGGAGGGAGATGGTAAAGGTGTTCATACTGTGGCCACTAGTGTTGAATCTCTGACTATAAATGAAGATGTAAAAGAAAACGAGCCAGAAGATGAAGACGGCCTTCCTATTTACCTGTATGAACGTCTGAAGACCACAGCTGTTGATCCTGTCACTGAAATTGATGTCACGAGGCGAGAGGTGATTTCCCGTTCTCACATTACTTTCTTGTTCCAAAAAAATGTAATGGTCACATTATTTTCAATTTGGTGTGCAGACCTACTTATCTTCGACTGAATTCAGAGAGAAGTTTGGGATGACAAAGGAAGCATTTAGCAAGCTTCCGAAGTGGAAGCGGAACAAGCTAAAAATTGCTCTTCAACTTTTTTAGCCTGCTCATCAACACTTCCAATGTCTCATTTAATCTTTGGGTCAAATGGCCATTTGGTGAAAATAGTTCTCTTCTACATCTGATTAGCCCATGCCATCTGCCAGTCAATTCGCAAAACGCAATCACCATCTGCAATGACGCATCAATTTTCACATTGTCCTGCATCGGTCTCCTTTTCCCTAGCATGGATTTGTTTTGCTAGGTTTCTCTTATTCTTCTTCCAATTCATAGGTGTGCCTTTTCCTCTTTCCTTTCTGTCAAGTGCCCTTCATTTATTCAAGGGTCACACAGATTTGATTCCGAGGCTTGATTTTTTTTTTCTGCGTCAACTCTGCCTTGCTGTGTTCTTTTTCGTTGTTGCAGTTTGAGGGAGCGAGATGTACAGCAGAGTGCCGGCACTGTAAAATCACAGTACTCTTATTTTTGATCAATGTAATTATTTTTTTTAACATAATATTGTTTTTTAGAGAATACAATGGAAATAGTAGATATGTATTGAATATTTAAATGTTAATTACTTATTTTATGCTCTTATATTTATAATAACTTACTCTTTATGTCCTCTTTTTATCTGTCGCTATGGTATTCATGTTGATTAAACTTCCTTACTTTTGACTAGACTTGCATTAACTATTAGTAATATTTACATTTTAAATAAATTTATTATAAAATTGATTTAATGATCTATCAATGATACTAATTATTTTCTCTGTCCTAAAACATAGTTCTTTATAACCTATTTTTTTGGCCACATTCATTCAAATGATAATGAATCTATATATAAACTGGATTCATATGTTACTTAATAAATATATGATTAGTTTAAAATGAATTATATTTTAGAACAGATGAAGTATGTATTATAGACGTTAATATATATATATATATATATATATATATATATATATATATATATATATATATACACTAATCCTTAAGGGTGGACGGAGGGCGTCCACCACCTCACCGTGCCCCCGCTCGCGATCCACGCCCCACGCGCGTCGCCCTCGCCGCCGGGTATTCCGCCCGCGCCAGGCACCCCCCCCTCCCCCGGCGCGCCGTGATGCCCGCCATCGGGTATCCCGCCCGCGCAAGCCACCCCGCAACGCAGCGGCCAGATCCGCTCTCGCCCGACACATGGCGCCCGATCTGCCCGCGTCCCCCAAAATCCGCCCCAGATCCTCCCCCTTCCACACAACGCGCGTCGACATCGCGCAACCTTTCCCAAATTTGGAGATCTTCCATCGTCACTGGAGATTGCGGACGTGTGCGCCCGATCTGCCTGCGGTCTGCCAAAACCCGCCCCAGCTCCTCTCAGCCACATCGACGAGAATCACAATCTGACGTCAATCTCCAGTGCGCACAGCTAGCCTACCATCGACAGCGCGCACAGCTAGATTTTGTTGGGGTCCCGACAGCGCACACAACTAGCCTTAAAGACCATGCTTGTTTATTCTAGGACTGCGTCGTCAACTTTGTAAGGCAGCGTTTATTCTTGTTTTTTATTTATCAGATGTCTCTGTATGCTTGATTATGCAAGTAGATTATTCAGACAGTATAGACATTTTTAGCTATATTTATTCTTGTTTGTATTCGGTGCTTCGTTCAAGTCTGCAACTTAGCAGATTATGCTATATTCTTGAACAAGAAACTTTTTTGGATGCACATTTCTGTAGTGTTTATTACATGTAGGGGTTACACTGTTTAGTTCGATTACTTCGATTCTAGGACTGCCAAGCGTCTTTTGTAGTGTTTATTCTTGTTCGATTCTAGGACTGCGATTTTAGTTAATTTACTTCGATTCCGGGACTGCCAAAATACAGACAGGGGCTGCGATTTTAGTTAGTTTACTTCAATTCTGGGACTGCCAAAATACAGACAGGGGTTACACTGTTTAATCAAGTGCAATAGTTTTTATATGATGCTCGCTGCCTAAAGAAGTGTAGTTGTGGATATTGTTTTTCTGTGACCTGTTTAGTTTCAGTTTTCAGTGTATCAGGTTGCATTGTTGAAGTGAAACCTATGTCGTTTAAGATTTTAGACAATCTGCTGGAACTGAGTTGTACATTCTGCAACCTGCATACACTACAAACTGCACTTCTAAAAACCTATCCTAGAAAGAAACACATACAAAGTTCACAAACAGGGTTCACTAAAACACAGACACGTGGTTCTCCAGAAACTAACATACTGCACTGCAGTTTTGACTTCAACAAAATCTGAAACCGGTTCTACAGTTTTTGACTTCAACAAAATCTGAAATTGGTTCTACAGTTTTTGACTCCAACAAAATCTGAAACTGCATTCAACCTCATATAAAAATAACCTGAAACAAACACATATAGTGTTCACATACAGAGTTGGCCGAGTTCACTGACATTATACTGATAGAAACACATTCACAGTTCACTAAAACAGACTGACATACTGCATTGCACCTACTCGACACAAACATAAACTAATAAATCGAGACAACAACTCACCAGGGAGCAATGAGACGAGTTTACTTCGATTACTTCGATTCTAGGACTGCCAAATGTCTCTATGATTGAAGGCAGTTTTATTCTTGTTTATTATTTACCAGATGTCTCTGTATACTTGATTATGCAAGTAGATTATTCATACAATACAGACATTTTTAGTTGTATTTATTCTTGTTTCTACCTCCAGCGCGCACAACTAGCCTACCATCGACAACGCGCACAACTAGATTTTGTTGGGGTCCCGACAGCACGCGCAACTAGCCTACCATCGACGAGAATCATGCTGCCCAAAACCTCACCCCAAATCAACACAGACGCAGACATACCATCAACGACGATTTGGGGCGTCCTTAAAGACCATGCCACCCCAGTCCACAAACACGGCAACCCCTTTCTCTCCAAGTAATAGTGCTGCTGCGTCGTCAACTCTGCAAGGTAATGTCTCTACTGTTTTGTTCGGTTTGCTTCGATTACTTAGATTCTAAGCGTCAACTTTGTAAGGCAGTGTTTATTCTTGTTTTTTATTTATCAGATGTCTCCGTATGCTTGATTATGCAAGTAGATTATTGAGACAGTCGAACATAAAGATTCTTGCCATCCCAGCCGTCGATCGGAAGAAAACGTCGAGGAAGAGTGTAAGAAAGAACACCACAGTAGACTGTGGGACATATACCAAGAACATCGTCTACAAGGAGGTCCTAACAAACTAGACCCACAGTAAGTCTGTTAAAACTCAATTGTTTGTTTCAAAAAAAAGGCACCGACATAAGACTAACACTCAAATGTAATCCAAAAAAGTTACAGGACGAGGAGATATTAAGGAGCTTTATAAAATAATATTGATTTATTTGTAATTGTTCTGTTTGATAGGTTGGGTTATTCATGCTTCACTTCTTGAGCTTGGTATATTGCTTCCAGATGCTTGCTACGATCTGTTGTGCATGGTATATGTCTTCTTTTGCTTCCTGATGCTACGATCTGTTGTGCTTGGTATATTGCTCTCCTCTTTAAAAATTCTCTAATCTAATGTGCAGGTACCTTTCCCTCTGTGGAGATCACGTTTTATAAGTCAAGGAATTCAACATGTTTTTTTGGTTTGCCATTATATCCACTTTGCTACTTTCTGTTGTGCTTGTGATTTGCTTGTTCGGAGATCCTATTTTACAAATCAAAGTATACTTAGTAAGCCATCAATAATAAGTGCTAGAACTTACTATTGTTCAGGCTGAAGCGCACTCTAGCAGCTTAAGGGGAAGTCCTTTCACAAATTAGCAACTACCTATTGTGAATGTACTGCTATCTTTTATAATAGGATTTACTGTTGCAAACAGTTTGAAACAAAATAGGAGCATGATTTCTCTGGTCATAGCTGCTGCAAGCGAATGCAGGTAGAAGCTAATTTTAGCATACATGTCATCACTGTACAGATCAACTTCAGAAAGTGCACTTTCATTGTCCAATCACGTTCTATATGTATGGTTGCATCATTGCATGCTGGCTCTTAACTATACCTGCACATTGTCCACTCCATTACATGTTGTGTGCACTTGCTTACTGTGCTCCATGACGTTTCTTGTAAATTGGTACTGCATTTGATTCTCTACTTTCTTATGTAGGAATGGTTTGAACAATGTTGTGATTATATTAGGCAAGGGATAATGGGTACTTGCTCTGGGATGACTCAAAAAGAATGAGACTGGGCATACGAGGAGAGTTCCTCCATAGACAAAGATGAAAATATTGTTATTATTGGAAGACGTCATGGAAGACATCGCGGAGGTCATCACCGCTGACGAACTAAGGTTTCTGACACCAATGACGCCATTAGAAAGGCAGGGATCTGATGACAGGCCCTTGGTCTTGTCTCGGAGATGAAATGTGGTGAACCTCACATCCTTTTTGTTTGATCCTTTTTATAGTCCCAGAGTGCAGGCTTCCAGATTTTTTACTTGTGGGGTCTGTCCATGCTACCTGCTAGAAATGGAAAATGTGTTAGCATTAGCAACAAGTGTTGTGGGCCTTTGATCTTCTCGAAGTCATGTGGTGACTGTATGAATCCATATACTTTATTTTTATGTAATCGTTGTACTCTAACATTTTATCATATATCGAATAATTTATACGTCGTTGTAACACACGAGCACCTACCTATTAAGAGGTTAAGAGAAATGGGAAGATTAGTAAACCAATAATATACTAATCTCCTTTTCAGAAACTTGGGGAAATAGCGCTATGTATTTAACTAAAATGACACTATCAAACCATAGGTCATTGGTCTAATCTAAGTGTCACTACATTTTTTTACATAAGTTAGTTCACTGGAGAACAGACTTATCCGCCTTCAATAATGCATTTGTTGTGTTCTTCCCACTAATACTGGTACTAAGCCTTTTGTTATGTTGATGTCATAATTAACGATAGGGTGGTCACTTGGTCACTGCGCGTGGGCCACGAAATTTCATCATGCAGATGTAAGTGAAAACTTCGTCATTTAGATGTGAGCCACGAAACACGTCGAACTCAGGTGGCGTTTGGTTGAGCACTTGTAATGGTAACATTAATGTAAATAAATAACATTGGTATCTATTACCATGGGAATGAAAAGCGCCAATTGTTTGGATAGATATGGTAACGTTTTCTATGTGTAGTGTGTGTGGTCGCGCTTGCCGTTTGCGTTGCAGGCCGTGTTTGCGTTGCGTCGATCTATTGGCCGCACGCTTGTCGTTTGGGTTGCAGGTCGTGTTTGCGTCGCGTCGATCTGCAGGCCGCACTCTCGCTTCCACGTGATCTGTAGCATAACTGCATAATCATATAACACATATTTGTATATATAAGTTATCGAGACATTATATATTCCAGATGCAATGCACGTGCACTGACCTATCTTATATAATACACTACTAGGTGAGTGCCCGTGCGTCACAGGCTCGAGTTTCTCTTCGATGTCATCCCGGACAGCTCGCAGATTCCTCTATCTCATAACTGCATAACACATATTTGTATATATAAGTTATCGAGATATTATATGTCCCTGTTGCAACGCACGAACATTGACCTAGTATATATATAGTTTATGTATTTGGAGCCCAGGGCTCTCAATAAAGAGGGGGAGCCCTGACCCAAATTCATCATCTAGGTTCAGGCATCCACAACCGTGGAACCAAACCAAAACCGCATGTGTCCCATGCATAAGGAAGCAACAAACCGTCAACCCACAATCAAAGGCACTTTCTTCTCCACGACTTCCTAAATTTCAGTTTCCTCATTTCGCTCCGCCAAAGCAACGCGACGCAAACCTCATCCTCTGCAATGTCTTCCATCCGTTCGAATCGAGCGCTGAAATCTGCGGCACCATTCCCCCACCACGACACATGGAGGTCGTCTATCGGTCAACAACAAGCGGTACATCGAGGGGAAGCACCGCCGCCGTGGACACCCGCCTCCTCCTCGTGCTCCTCGCCACGCGCGACGGTCGCGAGTACGACGTGATGTATCTCTATTGTGATACCTTTTTATTGTTTTCTTTGCTATTTGGATTGGACGTTAGTCTTACCCTTTCTATTATTCTATTGTCTAGAAAATTGAGACGATTCCTTCAAAGACAAGCAAATATAAGGTGGTGAAAGTCTCTGCTACTTTACAAGGTAGAAATCCATCCATATTATTTAGTTCACCAAACTGTGCTTCCAACTACAGTTGACTCCTGCAGAAGATTATGTGGACACAACTATTTATGCATATCCATGCCCTTTTTATGCCTATCTTTGCACTATTATCTTTTGATTTTGATACAGTCTGGCAATGAATAGTATAAGTTTATGCAGTACCAAACTCTTTTTTGTGTATTCAATGATTAACTGGCAATGTATAGTTAATTGTTATATTTTCATACCAATTCATTATACAATCATAACAAGTTGACAATTGGTTCAGGTCATAACAGCGCAGCTACTCAGTACTGCTCCATCTCTTGCTTTTTTACTGCCTCTTGTTTTGTCTCATCTGATCCCTTCCTTGCAACATGCTAGCCCAAGGTTCGTGCTCTAACATAATTATATCTCTGTGTGTGCGTTTGTACACGAGATGATTTATTAGGTATATCAAGTCCGTAGTTAACTTTTAATTAAAAGGTACACCAAAACATGCATTTCTTGTGGACAGGAATTACCATAATCTTTTATTCATGCAACAAGAACAATATGATATTTGGTAATAATATTTATGCAAAACACCACTATGCAAATGTAGCAGATACATTTGTTCACAGATTACCCGTTCATGTGCATTATCTAAGCATACAGTTGCACAAAACTGAGTACATTGTCAATAAAGGGCATAGTAATTTTTAAAACTACGTTAAGTCGTTCCCTTTGTACAGTCTTTCATCATTATAAAAGAAATTTGTCATATAATATTACTTGTTCATATTAACTCCAGAATTCTGTAATAAATGACAATGCAAGGTAAGGGGTTTGGTCTTGGAGAGGCCTCTTGATCTCCCCCTTGTACTATTTTTATTAAATGAAATGACATGTAGCTCTTTTACGTTGTTCGAGGAAAAAAATCCAAAATGCAATGTCGCCTCACTTTTTTGTCTATTTCTATTTGTACAAGGCAATCTAAAAATTGAAATAGATCCATCACATTATACTGCAATGTTAAAATAAAAGTAGAAGTTTTAAAAGCAGCATCCAATTGGAAAACATAATTAGAAAACATATTGTGCTCATATGTGGACACAACTCGAATTCTAGTATAAGATTGTTAAGTGGAACTCTGCTATAGTTATGATATACATTTCTGAAACCGAGATGCTTATATTTATAAGGCTTTGGTTTGTTGCATATTTGACACTCTCATTAACTTAAATTCCAGCCCTGTACAAGATGTTGTTGATTATTCCTACAAAACTGGAGGTGCAACTAATGTCATTAACTAATGTCTTTATGCTTTATACAGGCTTACACAGACCTGTTTTGACAAGAGCCGAGCAGCGATGCTTCCATTTCGGACCACGACCTAGCTAAAGGCTAATGGTTCCAAATGTCTGAAGTACCGAAGACAGGGCTAACTCCTCGTTTTATGTCATGTCAAAAAAATCGTGTATGATTGCAACAATATTGGCAAAATATCGTTATACTTTATATTTTGATATACTATGAACAAAACAAGTGCCCTATGAGACCATCGTGATTTATACATTTTCAAACTAAATTTTACGACACTTCTTGTTGTGTTTTATGCTTCCATTAAAAAACAGTCTTACTGCATCTTACGCCAAATTTATGACATTTTTTGATGTGTTTTACAGCAATCTCTTGTGAAGTGAGATTGTGCGCGTGTTTTACACTAAATTTCGTACTCATTTACGCTGTTTTAGCTCACGTTTTACGATGAAATCATTCGAGCCAGAACCCGCTCACGATCGGCTGCACGCGATTTTCACGCCGTAATTTTGGGCCTCATTTGCTGTTACAAAACAGATATGGGATTTACGATAAATTCCGCACTTATTTACGTTGTTTTAGATCACGTTTTACAAAACAGGAGTTCATCCCAAAATAGGAGTATATTTACTATGACAAAGAAGGGTAATATGAACATTAAAAAATGCTTCAAAAGCCACTGCTGCAATAAGAGTAGAGCGACATTGGACCTCTTACCCTTTATATTGTTCTTTTCTCTATAATTTATCTTCATACTCGATAGGATTTTCCCCCACTGTTTTCGCTAAAAGAAACATGAGTGGGTTTCAACCTACCCGAGGAGCAAGTAAAATTCTTGCCTAGATTGAAGCCAACATTCGGCTGTAAAAATAAAATAAATGACCACCATGTAACACCAAACAATCTTAGTTAGCTTGGTTAAGTGTGGGCTCCTCTAGCGAATCGGTCACAGTTCGATTTCTGCTCGCCACATATTTTTGCCGCGCGGGAGGGAGGCCACGACCGGTGACAGAACAGCGAGAGGCAGGTTACCTTACAGCCTTAATAAGTAGTAGAGAAATTCAATCCGGTTCATTTCCTTTTGAGAAGAATGTAAATCATGTCTTGCTGTCAATTTGTTTTCTTTGACTAAAAGATGTCCGGTTAATAATGATGTATTATTTCAACTCGTGAGTAATCTAGCACTTGAGCTGAACTAAGCAGAGCAAATAATCAATATTCTCCGTTTTAAAATAACCGCACATCCTACGTTTAAAGAGTCATTTTTTAGTTTAACCAAATATATATAGAAAATATGAATATATTAATATCTATGATATGTATTAGTAAGTGCTATTAGATTAAGGAGTGTTTGAATGTACTAGAGTTAATAGTTAGTGGCTAAAATTAGTTCAGACATCTAAACACCATAACTAATAGTTCAACTATTAGCTATTTTTTTGGTAAATTAGTAAATAGTTAGGTAGCTATTTGTTAGCTAGCTAATTCCACTAACAATATTTAGCCAACTAACTATTAGTTCTACTGCATTCAAACACCCTCTAATTATAAGTTTATTTGAAGATATGAGTACATAAAAGCAGGGGCGAAACCAGCCGGTATTCTCGGTAGGCCTGGCTACTCTAGAATTTAGTCTAAGGGCTAGTTTGGGAACCCCATTTTCCCACGGGATTTTCATTTTCCCAAGAGAAATTAGTTCATTTTCCCTTAAAAAAATAGAAATCCCATAGAAAATTAGGGTTCCCAAACTAGCCCTAAAAACAAACTATTACTCGACGTTTAGATCCAAAGAAACCAATATATGTAATTTGTAACCTAATTTGGTGAACTAAATACATTACAGACATTTTGGTTATTTTTTGTTCATGTATTCAACGGATGCAAATTATATGGATTTAACATATGAAAAATAAAATTACGCGCACCTATTATCGGATAAACATCGCCGCGTTTTAAAGTTGCCAGTATACATGTCATCCGAGTAGGACGCATTGCTAGGAATTTAGTCATTTTCATATTCAATTTAATTCGGAAATATAACACGATAAATATGATGATATATGCATGTGTGCATAACTATTCGTAGCAGCAGTAAACAATAGAATAATATGCGCAAAAATAAGTAACATTGAGTACCCAATGGAGAGACCAGTGCTCAAAGCATCGGTGACTTCATTCACACGAGATATTTCATGTGTATGTTCGATTTAGTAGATCGAAATTCGATGCATGTTAATGTTCGTAGTGCAGTCCAGTGAATAGCCACCAGAAAGAAGACGAACGGGTTCCCGCGAACAAGTCGATGTCACCCATGAGTCGATGTCGAGTAGGATCTTTTACAACGACGATGGTTTCGGAGGCCTGCTTACTCCGTGTCTTGTGCACGCAAGAACACAGAGCCGAGAAAGCAGAACACATCGTAGCAGTAGATAGCTTTGGTGGTGTTACGTGTGTCCTTAGATGGGAGGGAACATCTCTTCTTATAGGCACCAAGAGCCCTTTAGCTTCTAGGTTAATGCCACGAAAGTGCTATCAAATGACGGTAACTCCCGATCATCAAGAGACATAAGTTACTATAGCCATGAAAGGACCATCAAAAATAGTAACTCCCAACCATCAAATGCATGAGTAGGAGGGCCATCAAGACAAAAGGTTATCAAGACAATAACTCCTGGTCATCAAGAGCCAATTAACTGATCCACCACTAATGTGTCTTGGGATTTATTTGATTAGTTAGTCAATGGGTATTAACCCAATTAATCTAACACGCTTGGCATGACGTATTGATGCATCACCAATCACCGTGTACGATGTGTCGATGTATCGACCAGCCCGGCAAGAACAAATCGAAATCAACAGGGACGTGATTGAAATCGCCGTTGCCCTGCTGCTAGTTTCGAAGCATATGAAAACGTCAGAACGATCTTTTCATGCATGGTAGGCAGTCGGGCAGAGTGGCACGATACGGCGTTTGCAAGTTGCAACACAGTCTTCTTGATGAGCGCAACCACTCGTTGGCTGCTCTTGGCATGTGAGTGACGTCGCCGATTGGCTTCCCCCTGTCTGGCTGGCACCGGCGGAAACCACAAGTTAGCTGGTGTGGGCCTACAGATATTTATGGTTGGTTCCACTGTGTCAGTGAGTCCGTCGAGCCCCCACACGAGTCGGTCAACACCTGGGACCCCTAGCCTAGACACAGTGACGATGCACACCCGTCCCTTCCCTTCATTTATTTCGCTTCACACGGCCGGCTCTCCGCTCCGCCAGACCCGGACCGGCACCACGCCACGGCTCCGGCCATCACGCGCCGCGCACACCATGACCACGGTTGCGCACCATCACCACCTCGCCGCTGCCACCGTGCTCTTCTTCGTCGCATTCACCATGGCGCCTCTCGCCGCCGGGGACCCCGTGGGCCAGCTCTGCGGTACCAGCGGCAACTACACGCTCAACAGCACCTACCAGGGCAACATCCGCCGCCTCGCCGCCACGCTGCCGAAGAACGCCTCCACCTCCGCGACGCTCTTCGCCACGGACACCTTCGGCGCCGTCCCGGACATCGTCTACGCGCTCGCGCTCTGCCGCGGCGACACCAACGCCTCCGCCTGCAGCGGCTGCGTCGCCGCCGCGTTCCTGGACGCGCAGCAGCTGTGCGCCTACAACAAGGACGCCACCATGTTCTACGACCCCTGCCTCCTCCGCTACTCCAACCAGAACTTCCTCGCCGACCCCAGCAGCGATGGCCGCGGGACCGCGCTCATCCTCATGAACACGCAGAACGTCACCGCGCGGTTCAAGGTGTTCGACGCCGCCGTCGCCGCGCTCCTCAACGCCACCGCCGCCTACGCGGCCGCCAATTCGTCCAAAAGGTTCGGCACCGGGGTCGAGGCGTTCCAGAACTTCGACAGCAACCGCCCGAGGATCTACGGGCTGGCGCAGTGCACGCCGGACATGACGCCGGCCGACTGCCAGAGCTGCCTCTCGGGTATTATCCAGACGGGGCCCAAGTATTTCAGCGGGAAGCAGGGTGGCAGGATTCTTAGTGTGCGGTGCAACTACAGGTATGAGCAGTACCCGTTCTTTACAAGCACCCCACTGCTTCAGCTGGCGGAGCCTACCGTGGGGGCCCCGGCGCCCGCGCCCGCGGTGGTCAACGGAACTCCAACGCCACCGACGACCGGAGGAGCACGACGAGGTGAGTTCGCGGGATTAAAAGGCGCCATCTTTTGCATTCACGCGCATGGTTCACTATCTGCAATAGCCAATAGGGGAATTCAGCGTCAGGGCGAATGTATATATGGAACAAATTTGCTTCGATGCTAGTAGAATAAGGTCGTTTGGAAGCAACGCAGTTTTTAACAAACTAGTTTTTATCGTTTAGTTAGGAGAGACCAATTTCTTAGTTTTTTAAGAAACTAGTAATCTAATTTCTATAAACTAAAATATAAATAGGTATGTTTAGAGCCATTTCAATTTTCATAAACTAATTTCTTATAATTTAGATGCTTCTGAACAGGCCCTAAGTAATCCACATGTGTCAAGATCACTGAACACTGAAGGGTTCTTTGTTGTTTGTTTCCTTCCGATTAGTTTGTAAAACAATTTACACAAAGAACAAATTCCGTGCATCGTTTGCGCTAGTTTTCTTTCTATTTTCTTTTGTGATCTTGACTTCTATGCAGTCCCGTAGCTATCAGCTGTCTGCTCACTGCGAACATGGAACTCACACGACTCGGTTCCTGAGTTCTAACCGATTCAACATCTTGACCGACTCGAATGGTCTAGTCAGGACTCAGGAGCCAGCTGTAAGAAATAGGGACTTTGCTAGGACACTATAAATAACCGTGAGCCGTTTTTTTTATTTAGTTCGGATGGTTAGGATTATATGTTACTTATACAGAGATAATATGTGATACATATTGTATTTATTTAATTGTTATTTTTGGAAAAAAAATAGAATAAATAAGAAACGTTTTGATTAAAAAATGATTTTTTAGATCTAACAGATACATGTGTGATCCGTTGAATACAGTGAACCATTTTATTTTGCAAACTTGTATCCAATATTGAGTACGTGACAAGGTTGTCCTAATTCTGTGAGGTGCCTGACAAACTTATAAAAAGAATATATGTACCCTGATGTTGTATATGTATCATGTTAATCTCTTTGTCCGATTTATAATTTGTTTGACTTTTTTTTTACTAAATTTGACCGGCTCGGCTTATTCGATTTTTTTAAAGATGAAAAAAATCAAAGACATACTTAAAATATATTATATGCTAAACATTATCATAGTAAAAAATAATAATAATTATGGATTTTTTAATAAGACGAACCAGACAAACTTAGGGTAAAAAAATCAAACGAATTATAAATTAGAATAGAGACAAACTTAGGGTAAAAAAATCAAACAAATTATAAGTTGAAATGTACTGAGTATATTATTTCTTTGACATTCATCAAATTATTAATCGATTATTTCCATTTATAGGAACAACAGGAAATAAAACTGGTAGAGTTTTAGCCATTACACTGCCTATAGTTGCTGCAGTGCTAGCTACTGTAGTACTTTGTTCATGCCTCTGGAGGAGGAAGAGGAAAACACAAGGGAAGTCGTCACTACCAGGTAAGTCCCTTGTGCAGTTCAGCTAATTAAAAAATCCATTCTTTTTTTTTTCTTTTAGGGCTAGTTTGACAACACTATTTTTCCATTGGATTTTCAATTTCCTAAGGGAAAATGAACTAATTTCCCTTGTGAAAACAAAAAACCTTTGAGAAAATAGGGTTTCCAAACTAGCCATTATACGTTTAGAACTCAGACCATTTTCAAAAAAAAAAAACAAATCTTTTTGTACCATGTCTACACATAATAATCCTGTTATGAAAGTAGGAAAGCACTAATGTTTTAGACATCATTATTAATTACATGTTTCCTTATGACAGATACAACTAACCCTGAGGACATACAAAGTATTGATTCCCTCATTATTGATGTGTCAACTCTACGAGCTGCAACAGAAAACTTTGCTGAAGCCAATAAGCTCGGTGAAGGAGGTTTTGGTTCAGTATATAAGGTACAACCCATATATATCTTTTTTTTTTGTTCTACATTTTGCAGTTCTGGTACTCAAATATGTCCATTTGTACAGGGAATCCTCCCCGATGACCAGGAAATAGCAGTGAAAAGGCTCTCGCAGACTTCTAGACAAGGGATGGAGGAGCTGAAAAACGAGCTTGTGTTGGTTGCTAAACTGCAACACAAGAATTTAGTGAGGCTTGTCGGGGTTTGCTTGGAGGACCATGAAAAATTGCTTGTCTATGAATACATGCCCAACAAAAGCCTTGACACCATTCTATTTAGTACGGTTACGTACTCAGCGTCTTTGAGCAACAGAGAAATACCTGAAAATCTACAGCATGCATTTATGAGTTCTTTTTTTTTCTCTCTCTCTCTCTCTGCGACTGACAGATCACGAGAGATGTGGAGAGCTGGATTGGGGGAAGAGGTTTAAGATAGTTAACGGGATCGCCCGTGGCTTGCAGTACCTTCATGAAGATTCTCAGGTGAAGATAATCCACAGGGATCTTAAAGCGAGCAATGTTCTGTTAGACAATGACTTCAACCCTAAGATCTCGGATTTTGGCTTAGCAAGGCTATTCGGAAGTGAGCAATCACGAGATGTCACCAACCGCGTCGTCGGAACCTAGTAAGTGTTGTCAACATATATAGCCCTTGTATTCTATGACCTATATACATATGATCATACACTAATGTGCAACGCAATATTCTTGTCGTAGTGGATACATGGCCCCTGAGTACGCCATGCGTGGGCACTACTCTGTCAAGTCCGACGTGTTCAGCTTCGGCGTTTTAATCCTAGAAATCGTCACCGGAAGGCGAAATGGTGGCTCCTATAGCTCTGAGGAATCGGCCGATCTCCTTAGTCTGGTGAGTGCGTGTGACCAGTACAAAACCTTGTGCCCCATTATCAGTTACACTTGACAGGTTTAGAGCAACAACAACATCCAAGCGTGATCCTGTTATCTAATAATGCATGCAGGTGTGGGAGCACTGGACGACGGGGACATTGGTGGAGATCATGGATCCATCCTTGAGCAGCCTTGCTCCACGAGACCTGATGTTGAAGTGCATCCACATCGGCCTCCTCTGCGTTCAAGATGACCATGAGGACAGGCCGATGATGTCGACAGTGAATGTCATGCTTAGTAGCAGCACGGTGACCCTCCAAGCTCCATCGAGGCCGGCGTTTTGCTTCCCGAAGAGTGGCTTCAACTCAGAGATCAACTCAGAAGTGTACCCGCCAGGAGCTTATCAGTCCGCGAGCAGGTCGCCCATGTCGCTCAACGACGTCTCAATCACTGAGCTCGAGCCCAGATGATCCATGCATGGCGGCGATGAATTGATGATTCTCTTCTTCGAAGGAGTTTCTGTTGAGTGTTTGTGTTTTACCGCCTGGGCCGAGCACGTAAGTGTGACCCGTAGTATACAATGCAAAACCAGTAGACTACCAATATGGCGAAATATAACGCCTATTAGTCGTCCAATTACTTATGTATCTGTATGGCATTGCCTTTCAAATGTAGAGGAGAGTAGAAATGAGAACGTGGATAAGAGAATGTATCGGTGGTTCCTGATTCCTGAAAATGTCATCCCAGTATTGGTTGAAGTTAGGTGTTGTTTGATTCACGAAATGTAACGCAAAGGGTAACGGTAATGGTTTACACTTGATTACTGTCGGTAACAAGTTTGAATAGTCCGGTATCAATTTTTAGTATGGTATCTGATAACGGTTGGACTAAAACAAACATGATTTAACGTTATCACTTACCTATTACGTTACAACTTTGCTGCTTCTGGTTGGATTCTTGGGCGATTCGTCAGAAAAAGAAGGAGCAAAGAATGGTGGTGCTAGGAAGCAAGTTAATCCGAAAGACGGCAAGTGAAGCTTTCGGAAGGGCCTTGGGGTGGTGCCCTCTCGATAGGCGTATTTCTGGATGATCCGAAGTTGGAACTGGGAAGTTGATTTGGATGGTTGTCTGTCTTTTGCTGGCTAGACTGTTCAGTTCCTTTTGTGGCTTCTGCCTGTCTTGTTGGGATGTAAATAAGAAAGTCTTATGTAGTCCTTCGTAGGCCAAAACTTTTCCTGTTATCGTAGGCTCTTCACTGATCTCGTGATAGTGGTTAGAGTCTAGATAGGGTGCTGGCCGTGTTTGGTCTTTTGGATGTTTTACCACGTGGTGGCGGTTGTTTCAAACTTGCCTATTTCTTAATGAAATAGGGGGCTTCGCCTCTTCGTCAAAAAAAAAACCTATTACGTTACAAATATGTGAATCAAACGCGTTTCAAACAGGCCGCAAGTACATGGGGATCTATGATCTATCACCGGTCAGTTGTCGTTTTGGAGAACCCTGTAAAGCTCAGCTGCCAGCGCTGGCAGCGTGATGGACTGATGGGTTTGTAGATCACGCCATTCACTCCCGTCCGCTTGCACACGTCGCGAACGTCGATGCGGCTCGCTCTCGGCGGCAGTGGCAGCGCGACAAGTATGAGCAGCCAGCTGAACCTGTCGCCGGTGACCTCCCGGATCCTGAGGGCAACCTCAAACCCATCATCCATTGCAGTGGCGGCGTCAGCGATAGCTGCGGCAGGTGTGTGGAGGTCTACAAGCACCGCCTGCAGTACCAAGTACGGGGACTGGAATGACGGCTGATCGCCGCCGCCGGTGGCGGTGGCGCTCCCCAGTAGAAGGCTGAGGCAGCGGGCGGCCGATGGAACTGGAAGCACCTGGCAGCCGAGCCTCTCCAGGAGCTTCCGCGTCACCTCCCGGCTGGTGTCATCAGTGTTCAAGAGCAGGACGCGCAGGCCGTTGAAGTTGTGCTGAGGAGGAGCACTGGTGGACGGCGAGGGCACTCCGAATCTGCCACCGATGTGGTAGAATCCGCCGCCGCCTGCCGGGGAGGAGGCAGAGGGTGATGCCACTCCATAGACGAGCTGGAAGTGCAGGATGAGGCTCATGTGCTCTTCATGCTGGCCTCCGGACGCTGGCGTGGATTCCCACCACATCTTGCCGTTCATCATCTGACGACATCGGTCAGCCAATTTTAAGCTCTTGCTATGTTTCTAACTACATACATAGAGCAAACATTGTTTCGTACGTACATAGAGACAGACAGAGCTCACCTGCACGATCTTGTTGCACGTAGCGATGCTTAGCCGCGTCTTGGAGCTGGCTGAACTGATGCTGACGCTGGTGCGTCTTGTGATTCTTTCTTGAGGTCGTGGGCTGGACGAGAGCAGTAAGCCGTTTCTGAAGTGTCTTGTGATCCCAAATCGGAACCTGACGCACACCGTGTTGCAGCCAGAGAAGTTGGGGGTGATCCAATCAGGAAGGCCTGAGCCTGACATGGTCTCTTGGTCACCCACCGGAACAGTGTCCACGGCAAAGCAGAGGTCATGGCAATGGCATTCGCACTGGTCCAGCAGAACGCCAACCATGTGCAGCAGGAGGTGGAACACTCGCCTGTCGTCGCCGACCACCCAGCATCCGGCGGGCAGAGAGCTCATCTCCGCCCGATGCGAGAAGCCGAGCCCCCTGCAGCGGGCGAGGCACCCCGCCACGCCGGCCGCGTCCTTAACCAGCGCGCGGGGGTCGAACGGCCTCCGCGCCAAGCTCACGCCGGCAGCCGTCGGCGTCAGCAGCGCCGCCATGACGTCGTCGGTCAGCGTGGTGGAGAGGGCGCTGATCCTGGCCATGGCACCCACCGCGACCCTCTGCTCGGTGCAACGGAAGGCCTCGTCCTCGTGCTGCTGCGCCTGCATCAGGGAGAGCAGCCCCGCGACGGAGTGCATCGGCCTCAGCACGCCGTCGCGCATGGCGCTCTGCGAGGCGTCCCTGGCCCTGGTGGCCACCGCTGCGTCATGCCGGGCATGCACCAGGACCCTCTGCCGCTCGGCCAGCTTGTGCCGAGTCAGCTGCCACTCCTTCAGCACTGCCGCGTGCGACAGCGCCACGGCTAACTGGTCCGCCGCAACCTCCACGATCTCCAGCTCCTGCCTGCTCCACTCTCGTGCTCCTCCTCCTCCTTCTCCTCTGGGTCCTCTAGTCCTGTGATTCTTAGTGGTCGGAGCTGGAGCCGGAAGGACCAAGACCATGATCGCGTAGCTGACACCAGCTCCCTGCCCATCGGATAATGAGGATGATGCGTCGACGAAGTTGGACACTCTGAGCATCGGCATCCGTATGGCAGCCGCACCCGCGTGCCCATGACCAGACGTCGACGTCGTCCTCCTGAGCGCCGAGCCCGGCCTCAGCACCTTGGCGTTCTTGCTAGCCATGACGGCGGCCACGTCAGGGTCAGTGCTGCAAATGGCCAGCCTCGTCGTCGGGTCCTGGTGGTCATCTTCAGGCAGCCGATGTACCAGGTGCAGCAAGCTGGGGCCACCATCACTGGCCGCCGCCGCAGCCGCGGGCATCCAGACGGCGCAGCTGTGGAGGCCGAGGGCGTCAGAGAGGTGGAAGACAGCGGTGCGCAGCACGTCGGGCGCGAGAGAGGCTCCGCCGTGGCAGCCGCAGCAGACGTGCTTCGTGATGGCGCGGACGATGCGCGTGGCGGTCTCCTCGCGGCGCCTGACGAGGGCGACGTCGCGGTCCAGCTGGCGCGCCTTGTCCCGGAGCAGCGCCTCGCGGGTCTTGAGGCGGAGCAGCTGCGGGACGAAGGTGGGGAGGGAGACGGCGGCGACGGACGCGGCGACGGCGGCCAGCGCCTTGGCGGCGGTGATGGCCAGCAGGAGGCGGCGCGAGTCCGGGCGGGCGTAGGTGAAGATGGCGACGAGGTGGACGAGGCCGCAGAGCACGATGAAGGCGCCGAACTGGAGGAGCACCCACCGCAGCGGCGCGAGGTCGGCGCAGGTGGCGAAGTGCAGCAGCTCCAGCGGGATGGACATGTAGGACGCCCCGATCAGGAAGTCGCTCACCTTCTGCCACTGCACCAGCGCCTCCACGGCGCTGTCCTCGCGCCCGTCGCAGCCGCCGCTGCACCGCGCAGCCATTGGTTTTGGTAATCTTTAGGCTGTGCAAGAAACACACATACGAAAACCATATATGACACCTGATCTGGATTATGATGCGAATTAATGATTTGATTTACTTGCAGCTACTATACTATGTATCTACCGCGCGTCTCCTGGTTCACCTTGCACTTGCCATACAAGCAATTAGCTGAAAATAAAGAATGAGCCATCATCAAGCGCAACACAGTAGTCAGCTAGTATTTATTACCTCTCCAGTTTGTTCTGGCCAATGGAATTAAACTATATATCCCCGTGTCTTCAATCCTTGGGCGCATGTTACAGCTACTCAATAAGTCGAAGCACGATAACGAACACTGCTCATGCAGCTGGACTGGACAGATCAGCTGTTGGTAACTCACCAAGCGAGTCACTGGTGGGATATACAACAGATGAAGAGAGAGCCTCTCTGTTCCCGTTTCTCCGTGCCTTCGTTCTCACACTCAACTCCGAAGTGAAGAGTAGGGAACAAGAAGAAGAGATGAAGATGAACCACATCATGCATGCATTGCAGGGAGAAGAGAAGCGGGGGGATGAACAAGTAAGGAAGGAGACGGGAGCAAGACAGGTGTAGCTAGACTGTAGCATCGAGCCAAGGTGGTGGCAGCTGCTGCTGCGCTGCACGGCATTCAGAGCTAGCCATTTCATTAGTTTGGCCGCGGGTCTCCGACGCTGCCTCTAGCTGCTCGGGATTCCGTGAGGACTCAGGTACCACCATACCCATATGCCTGGTGCGAGTGCGGTGCACCGTCACTGTCGGAATCTAGCCTTTTTCGATTGCTCGACGATTTACTGAGTGTATTATGTCGGGCACTCGTAAAATATCGCTTTGTCAAGTGTTATACTCGGTAAAATAAGATCCTCGATAATGATCGCGTTTATCGAGAGTAAGATACTCGGTATAGAAAGATACTCGGGAACCGGTAAAGCTTTTTTTGCCGAGTGTTGTGGCTTTGGCACTCGAAAAAAACAACATTTGCCGAGTGCCTCCTAGTCCACTCGACAAAGGAACTAAAAAATGGTTCATTGGTGTTTCCTTTGTCGAGTGCTAGTCCGACGGGCACTCGATAAAGATGGAGCCTTTATCGAGTGACACCTAATACCCTTGGCAAAGGAAATGACAAAGGGACCCACGGGGCGCTTCGTTGCCGAGTGTCTGTATAGTAGACACTCGACAAAGAGTGGTCCTTTGCCGGGTATCACCGTAACACTCGACACAGTCTCCGTTGCCGTCACCTGGCGCCGTGACTAGGGCTGGGCAAAAAACCCGTAACCCGAAACCCGAACCCGGAATATCCGAAACCCGAATTTTGTTCGGGAATTTCGGGTAGCAATTTGCAAAACCCGAATTTAGTTCGGGTAACTCGGGTATCACAATCGGGTACCCGAAATACCCGAACTTTCATGTGTCATGTACTCATGTCATGCTTAATTATTAATTTGTACATTTATAATTATGTGTATGTGTGCATAACTTGCGATTGTAGATTGCTTGTGTTTTATGTCCATGTATGTCATTATTCAAACTATATTTTTATACTAATTTAATAGGGTGTATGTGTTTTTATTAAGCCGACACAATAGTTCGGGAATACCTGAACCCGAACCCGAAATTCCGGGTACCCGAATTTTCGGGTATTGCAAAACTCGTTGTAATTTCGGGTATCGATTCTCAAAACTCGAATTACCCGACCCGAAAATTTTTGGGTAACCGGAACGCCCACCCCTAGCCGTGACAGCGACTTTCCTTTGCCGAGTATGGAGTACCTAGTGCCACTCGGCAAAGTCTTTGCTGAGTGCCTGATAAAAAGTACTCGTCAAAGAAGCCGTTTTTGCCGAGACTTCTTTATCAAGTGACACCTTCGGTAAACCTTTTGCCGAGTGGTTTCCAATATTTATCGAGTGCTTAAGGTATTTGGCAAAACTGCTGTTTCCGGTAGTGTGCGGTACGTAACAATATTACCTTTCTCTACACAGGATGAAAAAAGGGACAAGGCTGAGGTTGCACCCAAAATGGCACCGAGGTACAGGTCCTACAATATATTGTACATGTAGAGCGAAGTGCAAGTGCAACACAAAGCTACACTGGCGCGTGTTAAGTGCTTGGCTGCTTGCACCTTGCAGTCAGCGCCGCGGTCGGTGCCACCGTGCCAGTGCCACTGCCAGGTCCCGGTTCGGTGTCCATCGTGCATGCATGCACTCGTTCGACGGTTGACAGCAGATCGCCTGCTCGCTTCTGCTATTTGCATTTGTTTGGGCTGTTGCTGTACAGAAAAGCCCATCGGCAAAACGCAAAGCAGCTGCAACTGCCCAACAAAGCCCGTCGGCTGCAGAGAGCGGATCAAAGATCTTCTCGCCCGTCCTAGCTTGCTATAGCATCCCCGCAACCAGGCTCGTTCCTGACTTTTCAGGGTACAGTGCGAAATTCGATATAAAGGCTCATCCACACATAAATATAAATAATTTATACATATATTATTAAATATTTGACGTATAAAAATTATTATGCACTGTTTTGAAGTTTATAAGATAACAAATATTAAATATAGCCAAAAATACTTATTTGTTGTCTGATATCATTAAAAATATATTCTAATATTTTGTGATACAAAGTTATCGTTTATATCATTGAGATCAATCTCATCCAACAACCTTTTTTCGATATATAGAATCACCAAGCCATTTAACCTCTTTTGAGTTATTGTTGACCAAAAATAGTTTACAAAATATTTCAATTTTAAAAAGCTTCTCTCTGCTGATGCAACCATCATATTTATAGTAAATAATACTCTCTCTATATCAAAATAGAATTTGTTTTGCTTACTTAGTGGATTCATCATCATCTAGTTGAATATAAACATAAAAATCAAGAGCTAAAACAAATACTATTTTGAACAGATGGAGTATTCCATAAGTAATTGAGACATTAGTTTAACAATCTAAACGAGACTGATCGATGGCGCATCGCTCTTTGCGTATTTGTGTCTAGAATAGATAGATTTAATAGAAAAAGTGCTAGCGTTCAGTGGCTAGGCCCCCCTGTTTTTGGGGGCTCGGTGCGGCCGCACCCTCTGCACCCCCTCCGGTACGGCCCTGCCCGCAACCGTTTTCCAGCGACCGAGGTGGTCCGGAGTCGCCTCTTGGCAGACTAGCGCCGCTGCACACCAAGGTCCTCTGCTAGTGCCAGGTGACCAATAGGGATGAAAACGGGATCGATCGGAATAACCTATCTTCTATTTTCATTTTTCATATTTTATTTTAAAAACATGATCGAAAATGGTACCATCGGAGTAAATCGATAATGAATCGGAATCGGGCATAAAAAACGAAAACAACCATCGCATAGACTATTAAAATATAATAGTGTTGCAATCAATTGAAACATCTTATCTACACATATGGAAGCAATATATTATAATATATATATGTCTACCAAAGAAAACAATCAATTATAGATTTGTTTGTTGCAATTTCACATAGTCGTCTATGATTTTTCTCATTGTACTATCTAAAACGGGATGTTACACGCGGGTAAAACGGGAAAAGCAAAAAAGGTCGAACAATCATATTGTTTTGTCCCATTTTCACATTTGTCAAAAACGAATATTTAGAGTTGTCTAATGTTCTATTTAGGGACCGAGAGAGTTGATAGACATTAAACTTAAAATAATTTGAGCTCTTGAGTGTTGTTAAAGGTTCAGGCATTATGATAAAAAGTACTATATTAATTTGTTAGATCATATATATATAATGTAAAATAGTCTAAAGTTTAATAGTTAACTTTTATTAATAAACTATAGACCATTTTATGATACTTCATCCGTTCTAAAATATAATTCTTTTTAATTCACTTTTTTCGTCCACATTCAAATGATAATGAATATTTTAGGGCTGAGAGAGTATAAAACATGACCTCGTTCCAATCCTGCCGGGGACTGCAAGTCCAAATTACTTCCACGAATTTTCCCTACTTTTCCAAAAAAAAGATTTAGAAAGATTATTAGAAAGAGAATTATGGGTCTCCGTTGACCGTTGGTCTACCTGGTCAATTCGTTCGGGACATGACATCTCACTGTTGAAGCTTCGTACCCTGAATGCATGACGCTGCCCCCAAATTATTATTGGACACGCCTCCGCTGTTTCTATTTTCAACGCGCACACGCATACTAAATGGTAAATGTATACTGGTTTGAAGTTTGATAGGTTTTTTTGAGCTAATTACATGTGTGATCTATTATATAAATTCAATAAGGTAGTACTAGTCGATTCATGTAGTTCCACTAATAGTTGGTTTAGAGGACCATCTAGTTTTGTGCATACGTCTGATTCGTTAATTAGTTTTTTCTATTTTATTAATCTGATGTGATCTATTTTTTTAAAAAAATATTGCAAACTTTGAAATTACGAGTTCAAACTTTTGCTACTTGTTTAGATTTTAAATCTGATATCGAAAACCTTTATAGACATCATTCAAAATTTTGCTCTCTGAATTTGAAATCTTTCTGTAATATCCAACGACATTATACTCCTAGATCCAACTCTGCATTCAGAATTTATTAACTTTGAACTATAATATGATATTGTAAAATTTGTATATATAGCCAGGTTAAATTTTTTGGGATTTTTAAAACTGCACACCTATATTCATAAACTTTATACTGGCTCGTTTTAATTATTCTACCCTAAGATTCAAAACTTTGTATTACACTCTTATTTTAGTATCCTTCTATTATTGTAGTAGCATATTATATTGTAAACTTCTACTGGTATGATATGGACTTTGTACAGCTGGAATAAAACTTTTTAATTGAAAATTTTGTATTTCATATTTCAAAGGTTTGTACTGACATATTTCAAACGGGTGTGCGGCAGGATAAAGTACATCTTCATGCTCCTTATTAGCATAGGCCAGAGACCACGACGGCGACGCACAGGCCAGAGGCCACGGCACTACCCTCCTCTATATCACTGCTCGCCACGCAAGACGGCACGAGCAGCCGTAACGCCATGGCAACGGCCACGGCCGCGTTGGGTCGCGTCGCCTCCCCGCGCCTCGTCATGGGCTACCTTCTCTTCCTCACCGTCGCCTCCCTCCTCCTCTTCTCGCCGCGGGCCGCTGCGCAGGCGTGGCAGCTCTGCGGGAACACCGGCAACTACACGGCCAACAGCACCTACCAGTCCAACCTCGAAAGCCTCGCCAAGGCGCTCTCCGCGAACGCGTCCCGCTCGAGGAACCTCTTCGCGGAGGGCAGCGTCGGCGCCGTCCCGTATGTCGTCTACGCGCTCGCGCTTTGCCGCGGGGACACCAACGCCACGGCCTGCGGCTCCTGCGTCGCCACGGGGTTTCAAGACGCGCAGCAGCTCTGCCCCTACAAGAATGACGCGGCCGTGGTCTACGACGACTGCTACCTCCGCTTCTCCAACCAGGATTTCATCGCCAGCACCACCGACAACGGCAATGATAACATCATCCTCATGAACACTCAGAGCGTGAGCTCGCCGGTGCAGGCGTTCGACGCCGCCGTCGTCATGCTCCTCAACGCCACCGGCGACTACGCGGCGGCGAACTCGTCGCGGTTTGCCACGGGGGAAGAGGGCTTCGACGCCAGCTACCCCACCATCTACGGGCTCACGCAGTGCACGCCGGACATGTCGTCCGCAGACTGCCGGAGCTGCCTTGGGAGCATAATATCGGCGATGCCAGGGTCTCTCAGCGGAAGTAAGGGCGGGAGGATTATAGGGACGCGGTGCAATTTCAGGTACGAGGTGTATTCTTTCTTCTCCGGAGCGCCCTCGCTACGTCTGCCAGCGGCGTCGCCACCGGCGCCACTGCCATCTCCTACGGCATTTAACGTGACGCCGACGGCAACCCCACCAGGTGAGATATCAGCAACAGATTGCCAAGTTTTTAGTTTTTGTTCGTTTTTAGCCCTAGATGGCTCCTTCAAATCAGATTTTAAAACAGGAGGTTCGTCTCAAGAACACGATTACACGAAAAAGAAAAAAACATGCGCACACTCAAACAACCCAAATTATCTCCCCCTTTTTTGTCCACTGTGGCACTGTACTTCTTTTCTGGGAGAAAAAAAATGTCCACTATACTAGTTTCGCACGACTCTTGAATCGGTCATTCCAATCAAACGACTGAAACTCTCTGTCTTCTATTTGAATTATCTGGGAGCTACAGTTTCGTCAACAGATTTTGGTAGCGGACACAACCGTGTACACTGGTTTTCTTTGAGGATCTTGACATCTCTGCAGTCCCGTCGCTATCGTTTACTACTTTGTTGACCGGAAACAGCGACTACAGTACGCTGAAGACTTCTTAGTTGACTACTTCTAGAGAAACACATACTATGCATCAAGACACATACTATGCAAGGCATTAGGCTATCCGCAACCATTATCCCTAAATTTTTCTCCCTATATCACTTTTCTCCCCTATATTTCCCCCTATTTTTTCATCTCCCGCAGCGGTTTCCCCTAAATACTCCCCTATACCCCACTACAACTATAAAATATCGTTTTCTATATCAACTATCAATTTTTTATCTACTAACAATTACTGGTGGACCCACAACATAGTGTTTAGGGTGATGAACAGTGACACGCTAGATCTAGGGGGAGAGAGAAGGAGACCGACGCGTAGGGTGCGCTGTAGGGGACACCGCTGCGGCGGTAGGGTGACCCCTACAGCCGGCATGCAAGGGGAGGGGGAAGGCTAGCGCGTACCGCTGCGCACAGCCTTAATATATAGTACTCTCTATCCTAATTTATAATTTGTTCGGCTTTTTTATGACAAGTTTCACTAGCTTGTCTTATTTAAAAAATTAAAAAATTCAAAGCCATATTTAAATTATATTATATAGTAGATGATATTTAAATTATATTATATAGTAGATGATATCACAGTAAAATTAATAATAATTATGATTTTTTTAATAAAACGAGTCGGTCAAATTTGGAATAAAACAGTCAAACGAATTCTAAATTGAAATGGAGGGAGTATATAAAAGACAACAGCCTTGTTATATAAAACAACCATGTACGCCACACAACTCTTGTGTAAATCATGTCGGAGAAAAATGGCTCACCATGCCTTTGCCCATTCCATTTCAAGCGCGCTTGTGCTCTCATTTAGCATAGTGATTTATGCCAGTCTACAAAGCAGTGTGGTTAGTTCCACTTCCAACGGGGATAAGTAGGCACTAATCAATGTGCACTGCATGATCTGCTAATTAGGAAAAGGCACAGAAGAAGATGAAAACTTGTCGTAAAGTTATCTTTATTTTATTTTTTTCTGTTGGAACTTTTTGCAAATAACATATTGCAATGGACCATGGTGCTACTCAACTAGTAGTCGATTTCCATAATGTTAACATTATCGTTCTTAGTGCTTGGACTACTTCAAAGTCCCCACTACAACTACAAGTGCTTGAGTCTATACATGCATCTTAAAAAGAACCTTGATTGCAGTAAAATATGTCTTATATGAAGTGGTTCATATTATAACTGAATTGTTTCTAAGATTTGCAGCATGCTTTTTGCTGAAGTTTGTGGCCTTTGTCTACAGGAAGAACCAGAACCAAAACAGGACTTGCTTTAGCAATTGTGTTGCCGATAATTGCTGCGGTGCTAGCGATCAGTTTTGTTTGTCTATGTTTCTTCTCGAGGAGGAGAAAACAAGCAAGGGAGCAGACACCATCTTGTAAGTTGTCTTGACAATTTGGAACTGTAAACAGATTTGCAAGAGGTAGCTTTTAGTATGATGTATCTAGACATAATATATATCTAGGTGTGTAGCAAAAGATATATTTCTAAAAAATCTAGAATGACATATAATTCAAAACGGACATAGTAGATTTTTGTAGATTGTAACGGGCCATTATACATGTTTTCATTATATATTCTGACAGATTCAACAATTGCTGGAGACATGGAAAGCATCGAGTCACTTCTTTTTGATATATCAACTTTACGTGCCGCGACTGGTAACTTTGCCGAGAGCAATAGGCTTGGTGAAGGAGGCTTTGGTGCTGTCTATAAGGTGCCACACTCATGCTAGCCATTCATAAAGCATTTTCAATTTCAGCAACTGAAGGATTCACGCTTACGCAGGGCATCCTTCGTGATGGTCAAGAAATTGCAGTGAAGAGGCTGTCACAGAGTTCAGGGCAAGGGATACAAGAGCTGAAAAACGAGCTTGTTTTGGTTGCCAAGCTCCAACAAAAGAACCTTGTTAGGCTTGTTGGTGTTTGCTTGCAAGAACATGAGAAACTGCTTGTGTATGAATACATGCCCAATAGAAGCATCGACACCATCCTTTTCGGTACCGTTTTGTCATAATCTGTTTCCGACAGAACTAGTTATAATATCAGAATTTAACATTTCTGACATGAAGTTTCTTGCTCAACTGCCAGATCCTGAGAGAAACAAGGAGCTAGATTGGGGAACCAGATTCAAGATAATAAATGGAATTGCCAGAGGACTACAGTATCTCCATGAGGATTCTCAGCTGAAGATCATTCACCGGGACCTTAAAGCGAGCAATGTCCTTTTAGACTCTGATTATACACCTAAGATTTCAGATTTTGGCCTGGCTAGGCTATTTGGAGGGGATCAAACCCGGGAGATTACAAGTCGCGTTGTTGGAACATAGTAAGTCTACTTACAAACTGGGGGGGGGGGGCACCATGCCTCCCACCCACTTACCTAAAATTGGCACACAAAGAAGAGAAAAATAAAAACACTTTTTAAACACTATTTATTAGTAAGCTTTTGGTCTAGCTTTGCCCTCTATTATTGACCATAGTGAATCTCCTCTCCCCTGATGTTGCAGTGGGTATATGGCACCCGAGTATGCCATGCGTGGCCACTATTCTATAAAGTCCGATGTTTTCAGCTTTGGCGTCTTGGTTCTAGAAATCTTAACCGGAAGAAGAAGCAGTGGTTCCTTTAACATCGACCAGTCTGTTGACCTCTTAAGTCTTGTAAGACATTCTGCTATCCCAAACTCTCTACACAAGTAATTTGCTTCAAAAACACTTAAACAAAATTTGCATTTTTGACAATTGATACAGGTTTGGGAGCACTGGACCATGGGAACAATTGCTGAGGTTATGGACCCATCTCTGAGAGGCAAAGCTCCTGCACAGCAGATGCTGAAATGTGTCCACATCGCGCTACTGTGTGTTCAGGACAGTCCGGTCGATAGGCCGATGATGTCGACAGTAAACGTCATGCTCAGCAGCAGCACTTCCTCTCTCCAGGCTCCGTTGAAGCCAGTATTTTTCATTCCCAAGAGTGGTTATTACTCAACTGTTTATTCAGAATCATATCCTACAGCTTCCCAAACCACAGGGGCGGTATCACCAAATGAAGTGTCAATTACAGAATTGGAACCAAGATGAGCCTTGAAGCATCATGTTGCCACTTGCTAGAGTAATTGGATTATTATATTGCATGAATAAACTGGACATAGCGCAATGCTCTAGCGTCTGTATTACTGACTTTTCAGTTATGTTTCCACTGGCCCCTCTAATTATAAAGTCGTATATTTCAGTTAGCAAATCTGAGTCAGTTGTGACATATTTATCTGTAGATGGTTATTTGAATTATCGTTACTTATAGGAAATATTGTTACTCGTGTTTCCTCAAATGGAAGGACTTATGGGAATTTTAGGAAAACCTGAAGGGAGTGAAAAGAGCAATATCCTCCCTCAAGCCTCAACCAAACACCTCAAACACAGTGATACAATTAAATCCTGGCTATTTAGGTAACCGCTGCAAAATATTAGAGCCTAGTTATTCACGTGAATTAGGTTAGAGCTCTTTGCATGTGTAGATAGAGGGACTACTATCTAAGGTCACGTCTTTAATGTTTTAGATTGTGTAGTCAAACTATTTATTTTTTGGGAGCACGTTATGGTGCACATATTGAATCATGGTCATTTATCTTAGATCTAACGTTTTACGTCCCATTATCTCTCTCCTTTTCTACATAGATGTACATAGCAGAAGGGAGAGATAAGAGAACGTTGAATCTAAAATGGATGATCAAGATTCAATATGTAAATTATATGCATCAAATATCCATGTGCACATAATATGCTCCCTTATTTCTTTTGTTACCAACTATTCTTTATCTCTACAACGAAAAATGGAAGACTTATAAAGGTACAGTGCTACACCCCGTGCCGGCCCACTCCCGCCACCTTCTTTTCTTTTTCTTTTTCCTTCACCCGCTAGCTGACTGACTGGCGGGCCTCTCCGGTCAACCCCTCCCGCCATGTGCGCTCACAGCATGGTCACCGACGTGTGGGCTCATGATGTCGGGATTGTCTTCATCCTCCACGAACTCGACCGAAGTCTCCGCATTGGGTGAGGCTGTAGCTTCCTCGTTCACCCGTATCGTCATAGAGGGATGTAGCCACCATAGCCGCGAGGACAGAGGGAAAAGAAGTGTCGTAGTCGGCGTTGCGAATGGGTTGATGTGTGGTCCTCGGCAGTCATCTAGGGGTGCGTTTGGTTGCAATGACAGGACGGGATGGGAAGAGACGATCCATCAAATTAGGTTGTTTGAGTCTGAATCAAGGGTTGAGACAAGACTATACTAGTGTTGTCCAATGTTGTCCCTCAAATTTGGAGGAGCGAGAGAGGACACCAGGGGACGTCTCTGTTTTATCTATCCCGCAACCAAACACACCCTAGTAGAATCATCGGATCTCGCCGTTCGTGCGCTGCGTTGGAAGGCAAGGAGGTAGACCGTGGCAGGGGGAATTAGTCACCGAGGCCGGTGCATCATCGTCGTGGGCTGCCGCCCCCAGAACTCGCCCACGACCATTCCTCTGCCCTTGTAGGGTGCCGTGGGGATTCACTAAATCACGGGGAATCTATTTGTGGCATCGGCGGGAAGGGAGGATCCTTAGAGCTGCTGTGATTGCTCGTTAGAGAAACTCCGTTGTATAGCCGCTGTGTGTCGTGGCGTCGTGGGCGACTCTCTAGACATCGTCCTTGTCTCTGGTGAGTCCCTACAAATCATGTTCGGCCTTGTTCGGTTAATCTTGTTACCTATAGATTGAAAAAAATAAGAAAGCGTTTAACTTATTTGAGATTTAAACCCACCCAATCTCACTCAATCCACATGGATTGAAAGCTAACCGAATAAACCCTTCGTAGGGTTGTGTAGCACCGTATCATGCCCGATACCTGAACGCGGGTGTGTGTGACGTGCATAGCGTTGATTTGTATGTAACTGCGTTCGCGTGTGGGCCGTGGAGGCTTGTGGGAGTGGGCCGTGGGTCATGGCCGATACCTGGACGCGGTTACATACAAATCAACGCTATGCACGCCACACACACCCGCGTCCAGGTATCGGCCATGACACACCCAGTGGCGGATCCAGGATTGATCCAAGAGAGGGGCTAATAAGCTAAGGCTATAAAATTTTTTAAATCAAACAAAAAAATATAATTGATATTTAATATGACACCAGAAACAAGATATAATTTAAACATTTAAGAAATATGTAGCCTAAAAATAAGTCGATACGAATTCTAGAAATACAATAATTAATACATATTGTTCATGAGTTGATGCTGCTAGATAAATTTATTTTCCGAGTTCTTAAGCCTTAAAAATGCTTCAAAATATTTTCATTTTAAATATCTACAAACATATTTTTAGCTAGTGAATTGTATTATTACAGTGACCAATCTCGAGTGAAATATAACATATTCCTAATTTTATAGAACGAACACGAACAGCTTGAGTCTGTCGGTCGGCCAGATCCAAACCCTTGGCCTGCGAAGTGCGAACCATAGTGGGTTTAACTGAAGAGGGGGAAAATAAAATAATTCTAGATTTTTTTGTCATGAATTGTGGGCTCGATTGGATCCAATCCAGATTAAACCATGGTCTAATCTAACCGAACGAGGCTTACCTGGTGGCTGGTGCTTGGCTTCCTGGAGACCAGGACGAAGCAAAATTCAGATCTGCCACTGGACGCAGCGCTGTTCCGCTTGTCTCCGTGCTGCTCAGCTTCGGCGCTTCCTGCTCGTCTCACACACCGATTGGATTAGAGATTAATGGATGGGGGCGCTGACTCGACCAACTCCGGCAAGCCCCGTGGGGGGCAAGAGCGCTGGCGCTGCCTAAGCTCAGTTGGGGAGATCGGGAGATGGAGTGGTAGCCGTTTGATCTAAATTGGATGTCTAGGAATAGATGTACTGCATACCGGTTCAGGATATGATTTGGACCCTAGATCCAGAGATGGATGGCCTAGGGTGGTCCATGTAAAGTCGCATGGTGTTTTTATAAAGAGGCCACCGGAAATATGCAAATCGACCTGCAGTCCGGTACAGTTCGAAAGAAATTACTAACAGATCCAAACTCTTTCACGTAAAACCCTGAGTTTTTTCAAAATGGGACCAGTTTTTTCTGGTTTCTTTATAAATTAATTCAAAAAGGTGATTTTCAATATAAATATAATTCTAAAAGCTTAGAAAATCAATAACTTTTGCATTTTAATTCTGAATTTCGTGGTTCTCGAACCTACAGACTCGTGTCGACGTGTAGTATCGGTGTTTCGAGACCGGGGGGTCCCTAAGCCGACGAGTGAATGTCGCCGCGTGCCCCAGCCCAGATGGGTCGACGCGAGGCCGAGCGCGAAGGGGGGAAGTGAGGTGGCCGGAGATGGGCGTGAGAGAGGTGGAAATCCCGCGGCCTTCGTGTTCGTCCCGCGCCCAGGTCGGGTGCGCTTGCAGTAGGGGGTTACAAGCGTCCACGCGGAAGAGGGAGCGAGCGGCTTCAAGCGAGCGCCTGTCTCGTCCTCGTCCCCGCGCGGCCAACCCTCTCTAAGAGGGCTCTGGTCCTTCCTTTTATAGGCGTAAGGAGAGGATCCAGGTGTACAATGGGGGTGTAGCAGAGTGCTACGCGTCTAGCGGAGGAAAGCTAGCGCCCTAAGTACATGTCGTTGTGGCAGCCGGAGAGATTTTGGCACCCAGCTGGTGTGATGTCGTGGCCGTCGGAGGAGTGCTGGAGCCTGGCGGAGGGACAGCTGTCGGAGCTGTTGAGTCCTTGCTGACGTCCTCTTGCTTCCGTAAGGGGGCTGAGAGCCGCCGTCGTCACAGAGTATGCGGGGCGCCATCATTGCCTATCTGGCGGAGCGAGCCAGATGGGACGCCGGTCTTGTTCCCCGTGGCCCGAGTCAGCTCGGGGTAGGGTGATGATGGCGCCTCCTGTTGACGTGGCTGATCTGCGCCCTAGGTTGGGCGATGTGGAAGCTCCTCCGAAGCCGAGGTCGAGTCTGTCTTCCGTGGCTGAGGTCGAGTCCGAGCCCCTGGTTCGGGCGAGGCGGAGACCGTCGGCTGAGGCCAGGGTGGAGTCCGAGCCCGGGCGAAGCGGAGTTCGTCGTCTTCCGGGACTTAGCCCGAGTCCGAGCCCTAGGTCGGGCGGAGCGGAGTTCGTCGTCTTCTGGGACTTAGCCCGAGTCCGAGCCCTGGATCGGGCGGAGCGGAGTTCGCCGTCTTCCGGGGCTTAGCCCGAGTCCGAGCCCTGGGTCGGGCGGAGCGGAGTTCGTCATCTTCTGGGACTTAGCCCGAGTCCGAGCCCTGGGTCGGGCGGAGCGGAGTTCGTCGTCTTCCGGGACTTAGCCCGAGTCCGAGCCCTGGGTCGGGCGGAGCGGAGCTTCCTATGGTGCCTGCGGCCGGGCTTGACTGCCTGTCAGCCTCACTCTGTCAAGTGGCACCGCAGTCGGAGCGGCGCAGGCGGCGCTGTCTTTTTGTCAGACCGGTCAGTGGAGCGGCAAAGTGACGGCGGTCACTTCGGCTCTGTCGGCTGAAGGGCGCGCGTCAGGATAAAGGTGTCAGGCCACCTTTGCATTAAATGCTCCTGCGATTTGGTCGGTCGGTGCGGCGATTTGGTCAGGGTTGCTTCTTGGCGAAGACAGGGCCTCGGGCGAGCCGGAAATATGTTCGCCGCTGGAAGGGGGCCTCGGGCGAGACGGAGATCCTCCGGGGTCGGCTGCCCTTGTCCGAGGCTAGGCTCGGGCGAGGCGTGATCGAGTCCCTCGAATGGACTGATCCCTGACTTAATCGCACCCATCAGGCCTTTGCAACTTTATGCTGATGGGGGTTACCAGCTGAGAATTAGGAGCCTTGAGGGTACCCCTAATTATGGTCCCCGACAGTAGCCCCCGATCCTCGAAGGGAGTGTTAGCACTCGCTTGGAGGCTTTCGTCGCACTTTTTTGCAAGGGGACCAGCCTTTCTCGGTTGCGTTTTGTTCCGGTGGGTGCGCGCGAGCGCACCCGCCGGGTGTAGCCCCCGAGGCCTCGGAGGAGTGGTTTGACTCCTCCGAGGTCTTAATGCCTCGCGTAATGCTTCAGCTGGTCTGGTCGTTCCCTCATGCGAGCTAGCCGTAGCCCGGGTGTACGGTCGGGTCCCAAGTTCTCGGGCTGGTATGTTGACGCTGTCAACGGTTCGGCCGGAGCCGGGTTTGCGAGAGCAGCCCCCGAGCCTCCGCACAGGGCGAGAGGGCGATCAGGGACAGACTCGACTTTTTTACATACGCCCCTGCGTCGCCTTTCCACAATGAGGAGGGGGGAAAGCGCCATGTTGCCCTCGGTGGGCGTCGAACATGGTGTCTCCGGTGAGCTGCAGGCGGGTAATCCGAGTGGACGTCCGTGCCCCATTCGTTAGGGGTTGGCTAGAGGCCCAGAGGCACGCCCAAAAGTACCTGCGGGTGATCTGCCGGACCCGGTCCCCTGGCGACGGGGTCCGAGGGCTCGATGCCTCCCTCCGATGGGATTCCGTTACAAGATCGTTCCCGCTGGTCTCGGAAATGTCCTAGGGTACCTCAGGAGCGCAGCCCGAGCCTTGGTTATGTATCGAACGTACCCATGGTCATCCCTCGCTCTGTGTCTGAGGCGGCTGTGAACCCTTCGGGGGGCAGCCTTCAAACCCCTGATCAGTAGTGGGCGCGGAGCCCGAGTAGCCTGAGGCGGCCATTGAACCCTTCCGAGGGGCCGGCCTTCGAACCTCTGACCAGTAGTGGGTGTGGAGCCCACGCGCTCTGAGGCGGCTGTTGAACCCTTCCGAGGGGTCAGCCTTCGAACCTCTGATCAGTAGGGAGGCTCGGAGCCTGGTTCCTTCACGGGGAAGGATCCTTTTCGGGGTATCCCCCTTTCCCGGTCCCTGTTGCAAGAGAGAGAAAGAGGAAAAAAGGAAAAGGATACGAAATCGAACGACGCGGCGTACCTTTTTTGACGCGGTTGTTATGGCGAAGGCGAAGCGTCGCTCGCTTCTCTTGCCAGAGGCGCCGCCTGTCCCGCCGCGGAGTTAATGCGACGGGGCGAGTGGTTTACGGGGCGGCCGTTGCGCGTGCGTGGGCCGTTCGAGGAACGGAACACGGGCGTGTCGTCTTCACGCCGTGAGAGAGGGTTCTCTCGTCGCTCCTGGATGGGACGTAGGCTTGGCTGACGACGTGACCGCTGCTCCTGCCCGCCTGCCACCGCCATTACTGCCGGCCCATTTTTGGTCGCATTGACCGTCGCGCCAGGCTGGCGCCGCTGGGTCATGTTCTGGGTCGCCTCGAGTCGCGGTATTGGTTCCACAGTCGAGGAGGCGCGGTGGTGGCGCAAGTGGCGGTGCAGTTGCATGCACGAAGCATTCGGCGCGCCGGTTGCATGACGCGTGGGCCTGGGCCTCCATGCTGGGCGTGTTGGGAGTCGGAGAAGTGCGCCCACTTGGCGCGGTTGCATGTCGCCCGCATGGCTGCCCGCCCTTTCGCCCGCTCGTCTGGGCAAAAGTGGAGAGCCGCTTGTAACCGTTGGGCGGTTGCACGCATCGCGCACGGCGGTTTGGCTTCTTCTGCTTTGAGCCGGCTTGCATGACATGTGGGACCCAGCCCCCGCGCCGTAGGAGGAGGGCCTTGGAGCATGTTGGAGAAGACTCAGCCCGCGACGGCTGGGGACACAAGTAAGGAGAGTCGCCTTTAAAAGGGGGTGACCCCCTTAGAAGGCGACCATGTCTTCGCGCTTCCTTATGCATCGTGTCTTTCCACCTTCCAAGCCCCCGGATGGGGGATACCCGCCGTCTTTCCGCCTTGTCGTTGGGGGAACGCAACTCCGCGGGAGTTGGTACCTCTCAGCCATCGTTCGGCTTCAAGGATTTTCATCATGCAGCCCGGTTGCACCCCTCCGCCGGCGGTCACCCAAGATGGTGACCTCCAGTTCGATGGCGGGGGAAAGCGAACCGGGCTGCGACCTCTGCCCCTCCCTCAGCCTCAAGGATTTTCATCACCAGGGCTAGGGAGGGGAGTGTGCCGAGTTGGGGTCAGCCCCTGCGTGGGCGGTGGCCTGCTCCTTCCCTCAGTGATCGGGGGGAAGGGCGGTTGTCGTCCGTGGCGCCGGCAGCTACCGCGTGCCTGGCTCTCGGACCCGAGTGGCTTCGGAGCCGCTCTCGGCGCCGGCTTCCGCCACGGCAGCTGGAAGAGGTTCTTCCGCCGACGAGACAGCCAGGGCCGCCCACGGACCGACCTCCAACTCTACGGCCTTCTGCCCGTCCTTGCCTCACGAGTTTGGGCACGGGCAGGGGCCTCCTGGCAGCGGCATCCGCCCTGAGGTCATCGCTGCCGCTGTTCGGCCCCCCAGAGCAGAAGTCGTCCTTGTCGCCGCTGCCGGAGCGGGCGACGGCGCGCCGTTCGTCGGTCTTCCGTTGCTCCACAGCCCCCCCGTCGAGTGGGGTTGTTCGTACCTGTGGAGGTGGAACCGGAGTTCCGTTTTGTAATGGCACTTTGAATGCCAGTGTTTTTGTTCATCGTGGCTGTCGAGGCCTGAACATGTATGTAATTTTGGCACGGAGGCGTGTTTTTTCCTCATTTTCGAGCACTAAGACTCGCCTGTTGGTTGTCTGGACCACTTCACCAAGCGTGAGTCACCTCGTGTAAAGGTGACGAGTGAGGTATCCGTATCCCGGAGGCGTAGGATTCCCTCGGCTCGGTTAGCCTTGTTGACCGAGGCTTCCCTTGCTTAGTTAGAGGAACCCCTCGGCCGCTCTTCGATGAGCCGAGGCCAGGGGTAGCGGTGTCAGCGCGAACAGAGGCGGAGTTGGCTCGAAAAGAAGACCTGGTCGGCCGGAGCTTGGCCGGGTCGTTCGTTAGCGGGACCGACGCCGACATTGACCTGCCGAGGCCTCGGGCCGGGCTGATGTCCCAGGGTGACCGGCCGAGCCGCCTGCTCGGGCCGGATTCTCGGAGAAGACCCTGGCGGCGATGGCCCAGGCTTGGTGATGATGTTGTCCTTCAGAGCAGAGACCCTTGGACCGCGTCGCCGTCCGAGGCTAGGTCGGGCCTCGCCGAAGGTGTTGTTGACACCGAGGGCGCTGCTGCTCTTTTTAGCCGTCAGGATCCGAGCCTGCAGGATCGGATTATCTTGTAGTGTGTGTTTTCTGCGGCCACCGAGGCCAAAACACACCCTCGCCGTGTTGTAAAGCCGCGTCTCTTTTCCTCTTGTTTCGAGTATCTGGACTTTTTTGTCGGTAACAGAATTGTTTGTGCGAGCGAGAGTTGCTTCTCACGGAAGGTGATGAGTGAGGTATCCGTATCCCGGAGGCGTAGGAGTCCCTCGGCTCGGTCAGCCTTGCCGCTTACGCGCACTCTTACCCGTCCATGGGGTTCTGTCATCGACGTAGTTGAGAAGGCTCGAAGAATCGCTCCGGCAGAAGAGCTTTCGAACGTGAAGACTTGTTCAGTCCGCGGAATCACTTATCCGAACGTGAGTTACTTATCGCAGAAGGTGATGAGTGAGGTATCCGTATCCCGGAGGCGTAGGAGTCCCTCGGCTCGGTCAGCCTTGGCTACTTACGTGTACTCCGTCGTTTTCAGGATCCGCTTTCGAAGTAGTCAAAAAGCACGAAAGACATTCTGGCAGAAAGGATCTTTTTTCGAGGAAAAATTCGACGCAGAGGGGGTTCCCCCCTTTTAGCCCCCGAGGGAGGGTCGGGCTTTGCCGAGGCGAGGCCGACCCTTCCTTGATGACTAAACTTTGCGTGGGAGCGAGGTATATGAACAACTTGAAAACATCTTAAGGGTAGAAGCGACGTAGCTGTTGGATGTTCCAGGCGTTGCCGTAGACCTCGCCTTGACTGTTGGCCAGCTTGTATGTTCCGGGCTTCAGAACTTTGGCGATGACGAACGGCCCCTCCCAGGGGGGCGTGAGCTTGTGCCGCCCTCGGGCGTCTTGTCACAGCCGAAGCACCAGGTCGCCCCCTGGAGGTCTCGGGACCGGACCCCTCGGGCGTGGTAGCGTCGCAGGGACTGCTGGTACCGCGCCGAGTGTTGTAAGGCCTTGTCCCGAGCCTCCTCCAGCTGGTCCAACGAGTCCTCTCGACTAGCTTGTTTGCTTTGGTCGGTGTAGGCCCTCGTCCTCGGGGAACCGTATTCTAAGTCCGTGGGCAAGATGGCCTCGGCCCCATAGACCAGAAAGAACAGCGTGAAGCCCGTGGCTCGGCTCGGCGTTGTCCTCAGGCTCCAGACCACCGAGGGGAGTTCCTTCATCCATCGCTTGCCGAACTTGTTGAGGTCGTTGTAGATCCGAGGCTTGAGTCCTTGCAGAATCATGCCGTTGGCACGCTCTACTTGCCCATTTGACATGGGGTGAGCCACGGCGGCCCAGTCCACCCGGATGTGGTGATCCTCGCAAAAGTCCAGGAACTTTCTGGCAGTGAACTGGGTGCCGTTGTCGGTGATGATGGAGTTCGGGACCCCGAAGCGATGGATGATGTTGGTGAAGAACGCCACCGCCTGCTCGAACCTAATGCTGTTTAGGGGTCGGACCTCGATCCACTTGGAGAATTTGTCGATGGCGACCAACAGGTGCGTGTACCCCCCGGGTGCCTTCTGCAAGGGGCCGACGAGGTCCAGACCCCACACAGCAAAAGGCCAGGTGATGGGTATCGTCTGTAGAGCCTGAGCGGGCAGGTGGGTCTGCCTTGCGTAGAACTGACACCCTTCGCAGGTGCAGACAATTCTAGTGGCGTCGGCCACCGCCGTCGGCCAGTAGAAACCTTGTCAGAAAGCATTCCCGACAAGGGCTCGAGGCGCTGCGTGATGGCCGCAAGCCCCCGAGTGTATCTCTCGCAGGAGTTCCTGACCTTCGGCGATGGAGATGCATCGCTGGAGGATGCCTGAGGGGCTGCGGTGGTAGAGCTCCTTCTCATCTCCCAGCAAGACGAACGACTTGGCGCGCCACGCCACCTACCGAGCTTCGGCTCGGTCGGAGGGTAGCTCTCCTCGGTGGAGATATTTGTAACACCCCAGGTGTTACCATGGCCAGAGCCACCTTGGCACTAGAAGCTGTGATCACAAGGAGTAAAGGCTTAGGGCAACACTTGAGAACTTGGAGACCAAGTGCTAATAAAGTTGCCAATGACATAAGAAGCATTACTCTAATCCTTGCACACTTACTACCTTGGATCAGGGGGGAGAAGAACCCTAGACCTCTCCTAAGCCCTATCTTCCAAAACCCTAGGCAAGGGGGGGGAAAGAGAGTGAACAAGTGGGCAAAGCATGTGTAACTTTTACCCAAACCCTAACTAACTTGGTAACCATCAATTAGGGGAGGAAAATGTTGCAAAACGACCCTTGGAGAAACCCCAATTCAAATTTCCAAGTGGAGAGAGAGCTAGAGCTCTCTATTTCTCTCTAAGTCCAATTTTAACCCTAAGTTAAAGATCAACCGTGTTCACTTTGAAGATGGCGCCAAAACCACTTAGGTTCTATACCAAAAATGTGGTATACCACCTAAGGCACCCCCTGGAAAAAGTGGAAGCCGAGACTTGGACGTTTGACAGCTCTTGACATCAGTTTTGTCGCAATGTGGGCAGAGCGACAAGCCAGATTTGGCGCCCGCCTATCTCCCGATCTAGGGCGTATCATCCCTTGGAACTCACACATGTGAGATAGCCCTAGGTGCCAGGAGGAGGTCTGCGCCGGATTCATGGCGAGATTCGCACGTTTGCGATCTCTGGAGACGTTTGAACACTGGAAGAAACTCACCTCCACGTGTTCGACGCCTTCTGCCCGCGCCAGAGCACGCTCGCGCGCGCCCCCGCATGCCCAGCGCTGCGCCCAAGCCAAGCCAGCGCCATGGTCCGCGCCCGCGCTTATAAAACCCTCTCAGACTTAGATTGTACCCTTCCGCGCACCCTCAAACCTCACCGGAGTCGAGCTCGTCGCCGTTTGCCCGTGCGCAGCGAGTCTGCGGCCGCCCAATCCCTCGGCCACTGTAGACCGGCCAATAGAGCTATCCCCAACCCCGTCCAACCCTCGGAATAGACTGTGCACGCCTCCGTGAGGCTCCCCGAGCGAGGAATCAGAGTTTACTTCGCCGGAGAAGCCAGTCCACGCTCGCCGGAGCTCTCAACCCCACCGGAGTACGTGGACCGGGTAAGCCACCCCACCATCCTTCGATTCCTTACGCACACGGTCGCTATGTTACCCCGTGAAGCTCGCCATGCCCTCGGATTGAACCAGTTCGCCGTGGTTTGGCCGGTATACTCGCCGCCGACGAGGACACCCGCCTGCACGCGTGGACCGGGCGATTCCGGCCATCTCCGACGTCAAGCCGTACCTCGACGTGACCGCCAGAGTCTCCCCGAGCCAACCCCACCCTTCGCCGGACCTCCCTCGCCGCCGGTAAGCCACGCCACCCTTTTCTTTCCCGCGGTTACTGTTTGCATAAGGGGAAGGACTGCAGGTGAGAGGGAGAGAAGGTCGGGGGGTTTTGTGAAAGGTCAGAGACACAGGGGAATAGTGGCATGAGGGTAGATTTGTGAGGGTTGATTTAGTTTAAACCCAGGGACCCCGGTGTAAACTGTTTTTTTCAGGAAACTCTTTTTAAAATCTATTTTAAAATTGGACAAAGACTTTAAAAATTCATAACTTATGTTTAGTTCATCCAAATTTGGTCAAACCAATTTTGCCAGACTCTAATTAATGTAACCTATTTAAGAAAAATATAAAACCCCTTGGTACTAAGGAAGATTTTAAAGCTCTGATTTAATGTTAGTTTTGGCCAAAAGCTCAATAATAGAAACAAAAATAGTTGTGCTATTTGACTAGGTTAGGAAAATTTGGAGAAGCTTATATCTACCTACTGACCTGTTTAAAATTGTTGAACCTCTTTGTCCACTCTATTAAGTTAGTTTTTACCCCTTATTCCATAATATGCTTAAGGATAAGAAAAATAGAAAATGTAAATTAAACCATGAACCAGAGAGCACCTCTATTTTTGTTAGGGTACTTATTTAATGTAGTTCACTGGAAAAATATATCATACCTTGGTTTAATGTAAAATAAGTAGGATACCTTTTATTTTAATAAAATAAGGATAACTTAGAAAAACCCTACAAAAATAACCCCAAGGTAAAAACACCCCCACCCTTGGGATAACTAATGTTTTATTAATGAGAACTTAGGAAAAATATGAAATCTGCTGTTTGACATTTTTCAAATAATAATGTAGTAGAAAGTGCCTTTTTGACATTAAACTTAAGAAAATCATAACTAAATAACCACCCCTTAGTTTTCTGTGATTTTTAGCACAGAAGCCTATTATTACTATTGGATGCCAGCAAAAATAACCTTTAGGACAGAACCCACCCCTAACTAAGAGATGCAGTGTAAAGTGGCCCATTTTGCATAACTCTTGTTATTTTTGTTTAAAGCATAGCCTTTATATTTTAAGCCTCAAATTCTTAAAACAGGCTAGAATAGAAAATGGCAACCCACTGTAATTTTACAGAATTTTTGGAAATTATTAAAACACTGTCGTAGTTCAAACCTACACTAGAAACCCTAAATGGAAATTAAGGAAAGGAAAATGAATAATGTGAATTAATGTTATCCTAAAACCTTTGTAATCTGTCCACTAAAATGTATCAAGGCAATACCAATCCACTAGGTTATCCTCACTGAAAACCCAAGCCTAAAGAGTAATAAGCCTAACCCACTAGGAGCCCCGCATGACTAAGAAACCCTAAGTTACTTCTTAACTTAGTTCTCTTTAGCATAATATTATTAAATCCTACATAATCATGACATACATGTTCATTGCATTTCGATAGACTGTAATCTTGCTGACGGAGAGTACATCCTCGTGCCGGAGCAAGGAGCTGCTCAGGAGGTAGCCCCAGATCCAGCACCCGAGCCTGCACCAGAGGACCTGCCTGCCACTGCTTTGGAAGGCAAGCCCCGGTTTTATGCATAACCTGTTATTTATGCTATTTTACTTCACTTAATGATTGTAGGATTGATTGTGCACTTAGGTGTAGGAATTGTTTGAAACCCTAGTTGCATGATCTCAGGAATCCTTTTGAGATGAATACTAGTATGACAGGTCGAGTAGTTGCTTTATTTAATTAGGATCTCGGTAGAAGACGAGTGATTTTTCTAGCACTCGCGCGAGATCAGGAAGTTGATTGTACCCACTTTCACACTATCATGATACTAGTTGGTGGACAACAATCCATGGGGATTGGTTGTTTACGAGATGGGAAATGGAATAAGGATTAACGTGCGGATACCTGTGTCAAGCGTTTGAACGTACTAAGCACATGCCGAGAAATATGGTAAATCGGTAAGCCTAGTACCTGAGTGAACCTGGCAGTGGACATATCCCCTCACGCGACCTGAGACGAGGTCTCCCATTCCGGTTATGGTGGGTACAAGTGCGGTCACTGCACGACGGCCAGTCGGGGCCAGTGAGGCATTGTACGCCAAGGCGGTGAGCCCTGATCTGCTGACGGGGAATCGATGGGGACGGTTGATGTGTGTGGGGACGGAGTGCCCCTGCATGTCGTGTGTTTAGGTTTACCTTGCAAGGATAAAAACTCGATTCGAATCGTCTGCTTCTCACAGCTAATGAGACTGCTTGATCCATTGTACTGCATTGAGTAACAAGTGGAAATGTGATGAGTTGATGTAAGATGTTGATTGTTAAAAATGCTTGCTACCATGTATGAATAGATAGTCCACTTTTAGCCTTAAGAGAGTCACACTTAATTTTGACAAAGTTAAAAACTTGATTTAGAAACTCAGCTAGTGCTTTTGGCAACCAAACCCCACAGCCAAAACAGCTGCATGTCTAGAGGTAGAGGAGTAGACTCCTCACACCGGGTAAGTCTAGCTGAGTATTAGTATACTCAGCCTTGCTTGTGGCATAATTTTTACAAGTTCTCTGGAGGACATGGTTGCTGGAGTGACTTGGCCGTCCACCTTACCACCGGGTTGGACTGTCGAGTGGGACCCTACCTCGGCTGAGGAGGAGCATGAGGAGTGATGGGACAGGCTTCCCCATCTCTCTGTTTATTTGCCGTTAGTTTTATTCCGCTGCACTTCGAACAATGATGGTTACTTTTGCAAAAACTCCGATGATGATGATGATGTAATAATTTAATACTCTGATATGTATGGTTTTATGTTTTATTGTATTTGCTCTGTGACTCACCATCGAGTGAGACTGTGGTACTTGATCCTGTCAGTGGCCGTGTCGGACTAGATCCGAGGGATTGACGGGTTATTCCCATTTAAGTGTGGTCTAGCCTCTAAGGCAGGGCTTAGGCACTTAAGTTGGAATAATTCGGGCAGTTTCGCCACAGCTGGTATCGGAGCTTGTACCACCACAGAGGACTCAATAAAATGTGAATACCATCGTTTTCTAAAGTAAAACTTGGTAGAAACAATGTTGGATAGATAGTAGGACGAGCAGGATAGACCTAGGACGTGAAGCCTTAGGGTAATAGAAGGGTAGCTAGGTGGCTAAGTAATTAGGCCCTACAGGCCACTTTTACAGGATGGGAGTTCTTCCCTACTCCTTTTATCTTGTTGTGAGGTCGTTCAGGACGAGCATGCATGCATTCTTAATTAAACAAATGGATACTTGAGTAAAGACTTAAAAACAAGATGATAACCAACTAAGTCACCAGTACCATTTTAATTAACTAAAGAAAGGCTGAGTTTTATTTTCCTTGTTCTTTTTATAATTCTTTTTCTTTTATTTACGCTTAACCGTACACAGATGACTTCCCACGGATCCTCCGATGACGGAAATGCACTGACCCACACTGACGGACTGGCACGAGAGGGCTTTCCCCGCATTTTGTGGGAGGTACTTCAGGGGACCGGATACGCGACACCCCCTCAGTACGCGGTGCAGCAGTTCGAGAAGCACCGAGTGCCCCGCTGTAGGGTGAGGATGACCTTGGAGCCTCATCCCCTGCAGCCAGGCTGGCGCTCTTTGGACTCCGAGTCTTTCGGATACAGAGCAGAGGATACGATCGAGGCGATCGCTCTGCATGGATTGACTACTTTCTGCGGATTCCATCCTTTGGAGCTGGCTACCCACCCCATTGGCTTGTTCCCCGCTGAGAAGGAGGACGACCCAATGTGGAAGGATCGGGTGGAGCATGCCAAGGACATCTGGGCCATCTACCCAGGACAGACCGCGCACTTGACCGTACGGTGCATGAATGCTCTGTACCGTCTGCAGGTGATGCGCGGTGAGGCGATGTCCCACCTAATGGCATTATTGGAGGCTACAAAGATCACCTTGGACAACAGAGAGGAACTCGTGGTTGACTTGTCCCAAGAAATGGTGGAGAAGGACTTGCAGGTGGAGCAGCTATCCACTGATATCCAAGAGTTGGAGGAGTTAGTGGGCACCAGGGAGAACACCATCGAGGTTCTCGAGGACTAGCTTATCAACACTCAGCAGTAGCTTGCCGAAGCTAATGAGCACCTGGATATGCATCACCAGGAGGCTGACGAGGAAGCCGACATCGAGGGAGGAGATGAGCCTGCCGCTAGTTTGGACACTGCCGGCTCAGGGAGACCACCATCCCCTGAGTCGAGTGTTGCCTCGTTCGCTCACTAGGTGTTCAGGATAGAGTTAGACGTTGGTGATGGTAGGACTCCTCGCAGCTAGCTTAGCTTTTGCACCCTTGGGGGTACTAGGCTAGATAGAGTTGAGTCATTTTGGGACAATTGATGTAATCGTGCTAAACCCTTTTGGAAGCTTGTTGATGGATGTGTCATCAGTTTAAATTTGGAAGGAAGAATTTATGCCTTTTTAGAAATCCTTTTGTTGAAGTTGGAGTCTATCGTTTTGTTTCTGACTCTTTTTCTCCGCAATCAGATCTTGAACTTGGAAATAAGGTGTTAAGTATGTGGTTTTTCAGATGGCCGGGAGGCAGCGTCGTGGCCAGAATGAGCACGTTCCTCCACCGCCGCCACCACCTCCTACTCTGCAGGAGCTCATGGCTCAGCAGAATGAGATTTTGAGGCAACTAGCTCAGCGTCAGCCACCACCTCAGCACTATGGTGGTGGAGACCATCAGCGTCACCCCGCGGCAGCTACCTATCAGGAGTTCCTCAGTACCCAGCCACCATTGTTCACAAGGGCAGAGGACCCACTTAATGCAGATGTGTGGTTGCGAGTGGTGGAATCCAAATTCCCGCTACTCCATGGAGCTTGTTCAGAGGTCACCAAAGTCAGGTTCGCCACCCAGCAGCTTCGCGGGCCTGCAAGGACTTGGTGGGATCATTTTCTTGCTATGCAGCCAGAGGACCGAGAGGTGGAGTGGAGGGAGTTCAAGGCAGCTTTTAGAGGACACCATATACCAGCCGGGATCATGGACAGGAAGCTCAATGAGTTTTTGGCACTCACTCAGGGCAACCGGACAGTGTTGCAGTATGCCCAGGCTTTTAATGATTTGTGCCAGTATGCGGGATATCATGCAGATACAGATGAGAAGAAGAGGGACAGGTTCAGGAGGGGGCTCAGCACTAAGCTCCGCGACCGTCTCAACACCGTCAGGGCCAACAGTTACAATGAGTTGGTCAACATGGCTATCTCCCAGGAGGACTGCATTACAGCTCGACAGGCAGAAAAGAAGAGGAAGACCCCTGTGGCAGGACCCTCAGCTCAGCCACAACGCTTCAGGATTGTGTCCGACACCCAGGGCAGGGGACCCCAGCAGCAGCAAGGGCGATGGGTGATCCGACCACAGCATCAGCAGCAGGCACCCAACCGCAACCAGTTTCCAGCTCAGAGGAGCAATCAGCAGCAGCAGCAGTACCGCCAGGCAAATGACAACAGGTGCTTCACATGTGGCAACACCGGACACTACGCCAAGAATTGCCCCAGGAACCAACAGAGACAGGGGCAGAATGTTAATCAGAACCAAGGGAAGAGGAAAAAGGTGCAAGTGAGGCAAGGCAGGCTGAACTTCACCACCATGGCTGATATTCCAGAGGGAGCACCCGTCATGACCGGTATCTTTACAGTTTTGAATTATCCTGCTATTATTCTATTTGATTTTGGTGCTTCGCATAGTTTTATCAGTGCCAAATTTAGTGCCAAGTGCCAATTACCTTTTCACCACACCAATGGAGGTATCACAATTTCAACGCCAGGAGGCAGGGTTGCCACCTACCAAATCAACAAGAATGTGCCTATAAAGTTTGGTAGTCTGATAATTAAAGCCAACCTCCTCATTTTGGGTTTGGATAGTGTGGATATCATATTGGGAACTGACTGGTTGACCAAACATCAGGTTGTGATTGATATTGCAGCTAGGGCCATTGAGGTGCACTCACCAACTTGTGGTGAAACTGCACTATATCTGCCTGACCAGGGTTGTACCCGATCTTGTGCCTTTGTTATGTTAGAATCCCCAGTGGAAAAGATCCCAGTGGTCTGTCACTACCCAGACGTTTTCCCAGATGAATTGCCAGGGATGCCACCTGACCGAGACATTGAGTTCGCAATTGAGTTGCAACCCGGGACTGCTCCTATCTCCAAAAGACCCTATAGGATGCCTCCCGCGGAATTGGCAGAATTGAAGAAGCAATTGCAAGAGTTGTTGGACAAGGGGTTTATTTGTCCAAGTACTTCACCATGGGGATGTCCAGCTTTATTTGTAAAGAAAAAGGATGAGAGTTTGAGGATGTGTGTTGACTACCGCCCTCTCAATGCGGTGACCATCAAGAACAAATACCCACTGCCCCGCATTGATGTTCTATTCGATCAGTTGGTAGGAGCCAAGGTATTCTCCAAGATAGACCTTCGCTCCGGTTACCATCAGATCAAGATCTGTGCCAGTGACATTCCCAAGACGGCTTTCTCTACCAGATATGGGTTGTATGAGTTTTTGGTGATGTCTTTTGGGCTGACCAATGCCCCGGCCTATTTTATGTACCTGATGAACTCAGTGTTCATGCCAGAATTGGATAAGTTCGTGGTCGTTTTCATTGATGATATTCTGGTCTATTCCAAGAATGAAGATGAACATACTGAGCACCTGCACATCGTGCTTCAGCGGCTGCGCGATCATCATCTTTATGCTAAGTTGTCTAAATGTGAGTTCTGGCTGAAGGAAATCAAATTCTTGGGTCATACAATTTCTCAGGATGGGATATCAGTTGATCCTGAGAAGGTACAAGAGGTAATGGAGTGGAAACCCCCGACTACAGTGAAGCAAATTCGGAGTTTTCTGGGATTGGCAGGGTATTATCGACGATTTATTCCGGATTTCTCCAGAATTGCCAAACCAATGACTGAACTGTTAAAGAAGGGAGTCAAATTTGAGTGGAGCCAAAAGTGTGAAGATGCCTTTCATACCTTGAGGCAGCATTTGACAACAGCCCCAGTGCTGGCTCAACCTGACAACACCAAGCCATTTGAAGTTTATTGTGATGCTTCCGGTACCGGATTGGGATGTGTCTTGATGCAAGAGAACAGAGTCATTGCTTATGCTTCCCGAGCACTCAGGCCCCATGAGCAGAACTACCCTACACATGATCTGGAATTGGCAGTTGTGGTTCATGCTCTTAAGATATGGAGACACTACTTGATGGGAGCTCACTGTAACATCTATACTGATCACAAGAGTCTCAAATACATCTTCACTCAGGCAGATCTGAACATGAGGCAAAGGAGATGGTTGGAGTTAATCAAGGACTATGATTTGGAAGTGCATTACCATCCTGGCAAGGCCAACGTTGTGGCAGATGCCTTGAGCAGAAAGGCCCAATGCAATTGTATGAGCATGGATGCAAGGGTCACCACCCTGTGCGATGAGCTGTGCAAGCTAAACCTGGAAGTTGTTTCTTCGGGTAACCTAAGCTATATCTCGGTGGAGCCCACGTTGCAAGAACAGATAGTCAGGGCACAGGTTGAGGATAAGGGTGTTCAGGTTATCAAGGATATGATCAAGCAAAAGGCAGAAAAATACAAGTGTTTCCGACAGGACAGCAAGGGAATTCTATGGTTTGGAGATCGATTGGTTGTTCCCAAGGACCCTGAGCTTAGAAAGAAGATACTAGATGAAGCTCACCTTTCCAAATTCTCCATGCACCCTGGTAGCAACAAGATGTACCATGATCTCAGATCTTTATATTGGTGGACCAGAATGAAGAGGGAAATTGCCAAGTACATATCCGAATGTGACACCTGCCAGAGAATCAAGGCCAGTCACTTGAAGGCAGCGGGCCCTTTGCAACCCCTTTCCATACCATCTTGGAAATGGGAGGACATTTGCATGGACTTCATAGTGGGATTACCAAATACCTCCAGGCACCATGATTCTATTTGGGTTATTGTGGACAGGTTGACCAAGACTGCTCATTTCTTGCCAGTGCACACCACCCACAAGACAGAGAAGTACGCTGAAATTTATGTTGATCAGATAGTAAGATTGCATGGTATTCCAAAGACCATTATATCGGACAGAGGAGCACTATTCGTGGCACGCTTTTGGGAGAAACTGCAAGAATCACTTGGGACCCAAGTAATCCGAAGCTCAGCATATCACCCACAAACGGATGGCCAGACAGAAAGGGTGAATCAGATTTTGGAAGACATGTTGCGAGCATGTGCACTACATTACGGAAAGGATTGGGATAAGTGTCTGTCTTTGGCAGAGTTTTCTTACAATAACAGCTATCAGTCCAGTCTGAAGATGGCACCTTTTGAAGCCTTATATGGGAGAAGGTGTAGGACCCCACTAAATTGGTCTCAAGCAGGAGAAAGGGAAATTTTTGGGCCAGACTTGGTACTTGAGGCAGAGGCAAAGGTCAGGGTTATTACCAAGAACTTAGAAGCTGCTCAGGCCAGGCAAAGGAGCTATCATGATAAGAGGCGGAAGCCTCTGCAGTTTGAGGTGGGAGATCATGTCTATCTTAAGGTATCACCCACCAAGGGTGTCCAGAGATTCGGGATCAAGGGCAAGTTAGCTCCTCGCTACATTGGACCCTATGAGATCAAGGCAAGTTGTGGACCCGTAGCTTACCAATTGGAATTGCCACCCCACATGTCAGCAGTTCACAATGTGTTCCATGTATCTCAGCTGCGGAAATGTGTTCGCCTACCTACTGAAGTACTGCCAGAACCGGACATTGAGATAGAACCGGACTTGTCCTACCAAGAGTACCCCGTCAAGGTATTAGATCAAAAGGAGAGATCAACTCGGGCAAGGTCGGTCAGAATGTATAAAGTTCAGTGGAGTCACCATTCAGCAGAAGAAGCTACATGGGAGACTGAGGATTTTCTACTGTCGGCGTTTCGAGACAGGGGGGTCCCTAAGCCGACGAGTGAGTGTGCTGCGTGCCCCAGCCCAGATGGGTCGAGCGCGTGGGCGAGCGCGGAGGGGGGAGAGGCGAGGCGGCCGGAGCCGAGCGTGAGAGAGGTGGAAGTCCCGCGGCCTTCGTGTTCGTCCCGCGCCCAGGTCAGGTGCGCTTGCAGTAGGGGGGTTACAAGCGTCCACGCGGGTGAGGGAAGCGAGCGGCCCCAAGAGAGCGCCTGTCCCGTCCTCGGTCCCGCGCGGCCAACCTTCTCTGAGAAGGCCCTGGTCCTTCCTTTTATAGTTGTAAGGAGAGGATCCAGGTGTACAATGGGGATGTAGCAGAGTGCTACGTGTCTAGTGGAGGGAGAGCTAGTGCCCTAGGTACATGCCGATGTGGCAGCCGGAGAGATCTGGGCATCCTGCTGGCGTGATGTCGTGGCTATCGGAGGTGCGACGGAGCCTGATGGAGGGACAGCTGTTGGAGCGGTCGAGTCCCTGCTGACGTTGTCCTGCTGCCGTAAGAGAGCTGGGGGCCGCCGTCGTCATAGAGCTCGCGGAGCGCCATCATTGCCCCTCTGGCGGAGCTGGCCGGACGAGACGCCGGTCTTGTTCTCCGTGACCCGAGTCGATTCGGGGTAGGGTGATGATGACGTTTCCTGTTGACGTGGCGGTCTGTGCTCTAGGCAGGGCGACGTGGGGTTTCCTCCGAAGCCGAGGTTGAGTCTTGCCTTCAGTTGCCGTGGCCGAGCCCGAGCCAGGGGGTCGGGCGAGGCGGAAGTCGTCCGGCCGAGGCCAGGGCGGAGTCCGAGCCCTGGGGTCGGGCGAGGCGGAGTTTCGTCGTCTTCCGGGTCTTAGCCTGAGTCCGAGCCCTGGGGTCGGGCGGAGCGGAGTTCGCCGTCTTCCGGGTCTTAGCCCGAGTCCGAGCCCTGGGGTCGGGCGGAGCGGAGTTCGCCGTCTTCCGGGTCTTAGCTCGAGTCCGAGCCCTGGGGTCGGGCGGAGCGGAGTTCGCCGTCTTCCGGGTCTTAGCCCGAGTCCGAGCCCTGGGGTCGGGCGGAGTGGAGTTCGCCGTCTTCCGGGTCTTAGCCCGAGTCCGAGCCCTGGGGTCGGGCGGAGCGGAGTTCGCCGTCTTCCGGGTCTTAGCCCGAGTCCGAGCCCTGGGGTCGGGCGGAGCGGAGTTCGTCGTGGCGCCTTTGGCAAGGCCTAGTTGCCTGTCAGACTCACTCTGTCGAGTGGCACTGCAGTCGGAGTGGCGCAGGCGGCGCTGTCCTTCTGTCAGACTGGCCAGTGGAGCGGTGGAGTGACGGCGGTCACCTCGGCTCTGCCGGGGGCGCGTGTCAGGATAGAGGTGTCAGGCCACCTTTGCGTTAAATGCCCCTGCAATTTGGTCAGTCGGTGTGGTGATTTAGTCAAGGTTGCTTCTGAGCGAAGCCAAGGCCTTGGGCAAGCCGGTGATGTGTCCGCCATAAAAAGGGGGCCTCGGGCGAGACGGAAGTCTCTCGAGGTCGGCTGCCTTCGGCCGAGGCTAGGCTCGGGTGAAGCGTGATCGAGTCACTCGTGTGGACTGATCCCTGACTTAATCGTGCCCATCAGGCCTTTGCAGCTTTATGCTGATGGGGGTTACCAGCTGAGAATTAGGCGTCTTGAGGGTACCCCTAATTATGGTCCCCGACAGTAGCCCCCGAGCCTCGAAGGGAGTGTTAGCACTCGCTTGGAGGCTTTTGTCGCACTTTTTTGCAAGGGGACCAGCCTTTCTCGGTTGCATTTCGTTCCGGTGGGTGCGCGCGAGCGCACCCGCCGGGTGTAGCCCCCGAGGCCTCGGAGGAGTGGTTACACTCCTTCGAGGTCTTAATGCTTCGCTTTACGCTTCGGCTGGTCTGGTCGTTCCCTCATGCGAACTGGCCGTAGCCCGGGTGCACGGTCGGGGCCCAAGCTCTCGGGCTGGTATGTTGACGCTGTCAACGATTTGGCCGGAGCCGGTTTTTGCGAGAGCAGCCCCCGAGCCTCTGCACAGGGCGAGAGGACGATCAGGGACAGACTCGGCTTTTTACATACGCCCCTACGTCGCCTTTCCGCAAGGAGGAGGGGGGGAGTGCGCCATGTTACCCTCGATGGGCACCGAACATGGTGTCTCCGGTGAGCTGCAAGCGGGTAATCCGAGTGGACGTCCGTGCCCCGTTCGTTGGGGGTCGGCTAGGGGCCCAGAGGCACGCCCAAAAGTACCTGCGGGTGACTTGCCGGACCCGGTCCCCTGGCGACGGGGTCCGAGGGCTCGATGCCTCCCTCCGATGGGATTCCGTTACAAGATCGTTCCCGCTGGTCTCGGATATGTCCTAGGGTACCTCGGGAGCGCAGCCCGAGCCTCGGTTATGTATCGAACGTACCCCTGGTCATCCCTCGCTCGCTGTCTGAGGCGACTGTGAACCCTTCGGGGGCCAGCCTTCGAACCCCTGATCAGTAATGGGCGCGGAGCCCGAGTAGCCTGAGGCGGCCATGGAGCCCTTCGGGGGGCTGGCCTTCGAACCCCTGACCAGTAGTGGGTGTCGGGCCCACGCGATCTGAGGCGGCTGTTGAACCCTCGGGGGGCCAGCCTTCGAACCCCTGATCAGTAATGGGGGGCGCGGAGCCCGGTTCCTTCGCGGAGAAGGATCCCTCTCGGGGTATCCCCCTTCCCCGGTCCCTGTTGCAAGAGATAGAGAAAGAGGAAAACGGAAAAGGATACGAAATCAGACGACGTGGCGTACCTTTTCTGACGCGGTTATTAAGGCGAAGGTGAAGCGTCGCGCGCTCCTCCCGCCAGAAGCGCCGCGTGTCCCGCCGCGGAGTTAATGCGACGGGGCGAGTGGTTGGCGGGGCGGCCGTTGCGCGCGGGTGATCCGTTCGAGGAACGGGTCACGGGTGCACCGTCTTCACGCCGTGAGAGGAGGCTCTCTTGCTGTCTCAGGATGGGACGTGAGCCTGGCTGACGACGTGACCGCTGCGCCCGCCCGCCTGCCACCGCTATTACTGCCGGCCCACTTTCGGTCGCTTTGACCGACGCGCCAGTCTGGCGCTGTTGGGTCGCCTCGAGTCGTGGCATAGGCTTCGCAACCGAAGAGGCGCGACGGTGGCACAAGTGGCGGTGCGGTTGCTTGCATGCAGCAACTGGCGTGCCAGTTGCTCGACGCGTGGGCCTGGGCCCCAGGCTGGCGTGTCAGAAGTTGGAGAAGCGCGTCCATCTGGCGCGGTTGCATGCCGCCTGCATGGCTGCTCGCCCCTTCTGCCCGTTGGTCTGGGCGGAAATGGGGGGTCGCCTGTAACCGCTGGACGGTCGTGCGCACCATGCGCGGCGGTTTGGCTTCTTCTGCCCTGAGCCGGCTTGCATGACATGCGGGACCCAGCCCCCGAGTCGCAGGGGAGGGCCTTGGAGCGTGTTGGAACGGGCGGCAGCGAGCCGCCCATCGTTCTTCAGTTACTCCGCAGGCCTTCCCCCCCGGAGGGGGTTGTTCGTACCTGCGGAGGAGGGAACCGGAGTTCCGTTGGTAATGGCATCTCGTATGCCAGTGAGTTCGTTCATTGTGGCTGTCGAGGCCTGAACGTGTATGTAATTTTGGCACGGAGCCGTGTTTTTTCCTCATTTCCGAGCACTAAGTCTCGCCTGTTTTATTATCTGAACCGCTTTACCAAGCATGAGTTGCCCCGTGTCAGGGTGACGGGTGAGGTATCCGTATCCCGGAGGCGTAGGAATCCCTCGGCCCGTTCGTCCTTGTTACGTGAGGCTCCTCTAGCTTAGTTGAAGGGACCCCTCGGCCGCCCTTTGGTGGATCGAGGCCGGGGGTAGCGATATCAGTATGAACAGAGGCGGAGTTGGCTCGAGAATGGGGAACCTGGTCGGCCGGAGCCTAGCCGTGTCGCCCGTCAGCGGTGCCGACGCCCAAGTCGGTCAGTCGAGGCCTCGGATCGGGTTAGCGCCCTTGGAAGCCGGTTGCCCGAGGCCCCAGGGGTAACCGGTTGAGCCGCCTGCTCGGGCCGGATTCCTGGAGGAGCCCCTGGACCTCGGCGCCGCCCGAGGCTGGGTCGGGCTTTGCTGTAGACGTCGTCGATGCCGAGGGTGCTACGGCTCCCTTCGGCGTGAAGACCCGAGCCTGCAGGATCAGATCGTCTTGTAGCGTGTGTTTTCTGCGGCCGCCGAGGCCAGAAGAACACGCCCTCGCCGCGCTTGCGAAGCTGCGTCCTTTTTTCCTCTTGTTTCGAGCATCTGGACTCTGTCGGTAATAGGGATGTTTGTGTGAGCGAGAGTTGCTTTTCGCGGAAGGGACGAGTGAGGTATCCGTATCCCAGAGGCGTGGGAATCCCTCGGCTCGGTCGGCCTTGCCGCTTACGCGTACTTTCACCCGTCCATGAGGCCCTGTCCCCGATTTAGTCGAGAAAGCTTGAAGGACTGCTTCGGCAGGAGAGCTTCCGAACGTGATGACTCGTTTGGTCCACGGAGTCGCTTTATCCGAGCGCAAGTTACTTATCGCAGAAGGGGACGAGTGAGGTATCCGTATCCCGGAGGCGTAGGAGTCCCTCGGCTCGGTCAGCCTTGGCTGCTTACGTGTACCTCGTCGTTTCCAGGATCCGCTTTCCAAAGTAGTCAAGAAGCACGGAAGAAATCCTGCTAAAAAGAGGTCCTTTTTCGAGGAAAAAATTCGACGCAGAGGGGGTCTCCCCCCTTTTAGCCCCCGAGGGAGGGTCGGGCTTTGCCGAGGCTAGGCCGACCCTTCCTTGACAACTAAACTTTGCGTAGGTGCGAGGTATGTGAACAACTTGAAAACATCTTAAGGGTAGAAGCGACGTAGCTGTTTGATGTTCCAAGCGTTGCCGTAGATCTCGCCTTGACTGTTGGCCAGCTTGTATGTTCCGGGCTTCAGAACTTTGGCGATGACGAACGGCCCTTCCCAGGGGGGCGTGAGCTTGTGCCTCCCTCGGGCGTCTTGTCGCAGCCGAAGCACCAGGTCGCCCACCTGGAGTTCTCGGGACCGGACCCCTCGGGCGTGGTAACGTCGCAGGGACTGTTGGTACCGCGCCGAGTGTAGTAAGGCCCTGTCCCGAGCTTCCTCCAACTGGTCCAGCGATTCCTCTCGGCTGGCTTGGTTGCTTTGCTCGGTGTAGGCCTTCGCCCTTGGGGAGCCGTATTCCAGGTCAGTGGGCAGGATAGCTTCAGCCCCGTAGACCAGGAAAAACGGCGTGAAGCCCGTGGCACGACTCGGCGTCGTCCTTAGGCTCCAGACCACCGAGGGGAGTTCCTTCATCCATCGCCTGCCGAACTGGTTGAGGTCGTTGTAGATCCGAGGCTTGAGCCCTTGTAGAATCATGCCGTTGGCACGCTCTACTTGCCCATTCGACATGGGATGAGCCACGGCGGCCCAGTCCACCCGGATATGGTGATCCTCGCAAAAATCCAAGAATTTTTTGCCGGTGAACTGGGTGCCATTGTCGGTGATGATGGAGTTCGGGACCCCGAAGCGGTGGATGATGTTGGTGAAGAATGCCACCGCCTGCTCGGACCTGATGCTGTTCAGAGGTCGGACCTCGATCCACTTGGAGAATTTGTCGATGGCGACCAGCAGGTGCGTGTAGCCCCCGGGCGCCTTTTGCAAGGGACCGACGAGGTCCAGACCCCATACAGCGAAGGGCCAGGTGATGGGTATTGTCTGCAGAGCCTGAGCGGGCAGGTGTGTCCGCTTCGCATAGAATTGGCACCCTTCGCAGGTGCGGACAATTCTAGTGGCGTCAGCCACCGCCGTTGGCCAGTAGAAGCCTTGCCGGAAAGCATTTCCAACAAGGGCTCGGGGTGCTGCGTGGTGGCCGCAAGCCCCCGAGTGTACTTCTTGCAGCAGTTCCCGACCTTCGGCGATGGAGATGCATCGCTGGAGGATGCCCGAGGGGCTGCGATGGTAGAGCTCCTCTTCGTCGCCCAGCAAGACGAATGACTTGGTGCGTCGCGCTACCCGCCGAGCCTCGACTTGGTCGAGGGGTAGCTCTCCTCGACGGAGATATTGCAGGTACGGGGCCTGCCAATCCTGGTCTGGCGTGGCCCCGCTCTGCCCTTCCTCGACGTTCAATGCCCCGCCCTCGGGGGCCGAGAGTACCTCGGGCTGGGCCGAGGGTGACTCGGGCTGAACCGAGGGTACCTCGGGCTGAGCCGAGGGTACCTCGGGCTGAGCCGAGGGTACCTCGGGCTGAGCCGAGGATACCTCGGGCTCGGGCGCGTCGTCGAGCTTGACGGAGGGTTGATGCAGATCCCGGGAGAAGACGTCCGGGGGGACTGTCGTTCGCCCCGAGGCTATCTTCGCCAGCTCGTCTGCGGTTTCGTTGTAGCGCCGAGCGATATGGTTGAGCTCGAGCCCGAAGAACTTGTCTTCCAGGCGCCGAACCTCGTCGCAGTAGGCCTCCATCTTCGGGTCGCGGCAGTGGGAGTTCTTCATGACTTGGTCGATGACGAGCTGCGAATCACCGCGGGCGTCGAGGCGTCTGACCCCTAGCTCGATGGCGATCCGCAATCCGTTGACCAGAGCTTCGTACTCGGCCACATTGTTGGACGCCGGGAAGTGGAGGCGCAGCACGTAGCGCAAGTGCTTTCCGAGGGGCGAGATGAAGAGCAGGCCCGCACCGGCCCCCGTCTTCATCAGCGACCCGTCGAAAAACATGGTCCAGAGCTCCGGTTGGATCGGAGTCGTTGGTAGTTGGGTGTCGACCCATTCAGCCACGAAATCCGCCAACACTTGGGACTTGATGGCCTTCCGAGGGGCGAACGAGATCGTTTCGCCCATGATCTCCACTGCCCACTTTGCGATCCTGCCCGAGGCCTCTCGGCACTGGATGATCTCCCCCAGGGGGAAGGATGACACCACAGTCACCGGATGGGACTCGAAGTAGTGTCGTAGCTTCCGCCTCGTCAGGATCACAGCATACAGCAGCTTTTGAACTTGTGGGTAGCGGATCTTAGTCTCGGACAGCACTTCGCTGATGAAGTAAACCGGCCTTTGAACGGGCATTGTATGCCCTTCCTCCTGCCTTTCGACCACAATCGCGGCGCTAACCACCTGAGTGGTCGCGGCGACGTAGACCAAGAGGGTTTCTCCGTCCGCCGGCGGCACCAAGACTGGCACCTTTGTAAGGAGCGCCTTTAGGTTGCCGAGGGCTTCCTCGGCCTCAGGGGTCCAAACGAAACACTCGGCTTTCCTTAAAAGGCGGTACAGGGGCAGACCTCTTTCGCCGAGGCGTGAGATGAAGCGGCTCAGGGCCGCGAGGCATCCCATGACCCTCTGTACCCCTTTTAAGTCCTTGATGGGCCCCATGCTGGTGATGGCCGCGATCTTCTCCGGGTTGGCCTCGATGCCTCGCTCAGAGACGATGAACCCTAGGAGCATGCCTCGGGGCACCCCGAAGACACACTTCTCAGGATTAAGCTTGACTCCTTTCGCCTTGAGACACCGGAATGTCACTTCAAGGTCGGAGAGGAGGTTGGGAGCCTTCCGTGTCTTGACTACGATGTCATCGACGTAGGCCTCGACTGTGCGACCGATGTGTTCGCCGAACACATGGTTCATGCACCGCTGGTACGTCGCGCCTGCATTCCTCAGGCCGAACGGCATGGTGACGTAGCAGTACATGCCGAACGGCGTGATGAAAGAAGTCGCGAGCTGGTCGGACTCTTTCATCCGGATCTGGTGATACCCCGAGTAGGCATTGAGGAAGGACAGGGTTTCGCACCCAGCAGTGGAATCCACGATTTGGTCGATGCGAGGCAGAGGGTAGGGAACCTTCGGACATGCTTTGTTGAGACCAGTGTAGTCTACACACATCCGCCATTTCCCCCCTTTCTTCCTCACAAGCACAGGGTTGGCAAGCCATTCGGGATGGAATACCTCTTTGATGAACCCTGCCGCCATTAGCTTGTGGATCTCTTCGCCAATCGCTCTGCGCTTCTCCTCGTCGAATCGGCGCAGAGGCTGTCTGACGGGTCGGGCTCCGGCCCGAATATCCAGCGAGTGCTCGGCGACATCCCTCGGTATGCCGGGCATGTCCGAGGGACTCCACGCAAAGACGTCGGCGTTTGCGCGGAGAAAGTCGACGAGCACTGCTTCCTATTTGGGGTCGAGCCCGGAACCGATCCGGATCTGCTTGGTGGTGTCGCCGCTGGGGTCGAGGGGGATGGCCTTGACCGTCTCCGCTGGCTCGAAGTTGCCGGCATGGCGCTTCACGTCTGGGACCTCCTTGGAGAGGTTCTCCAGGTCGGCGATGAGGGCCTCGGACTCGGCGAGGGCCTCGGCGTACTCCACGCACTCCACGTCGCATTCAAACGCGTGTTTGTACGTGGGGCCGACGGTGATGACCCCGTTGGGGCCCGGCATCTTGAGCTTCAGGTAGGTGTAGTTGGGGACGGCCATGAACTTCGCGTAGCATGGCCTCCCTAACACGGCGTGGTAGGTTCCTCGGAACCCGACCACTTCGAACGTCAGGGTCTCCCTTCGGAAGTTGGAGGGTGTCCCGAAGCAGACTGGGAGGTCGAGTCGCCCGAGGGGCTGGACGCGCTTCCCAGGGATGATCCCGTGGAAGGGCGCAGCGCCTGCTCGGACGGTGGACGGATCGACGCGCAGGAGCTTGAGGGTCTCGGCGTAGATGATGTTGAGGCAGCTGCCCCCGTCCATCAGGACCTTGGTGAGCCTGACATCGCCGACAACGGGGTCGACGACGAGCGGGTATTTCCCCGGGCTCGGCACATGGTCGGGGTGGTCGGCTCGGTCGAAAGTGATGGGCTTGTCGGACCAGTCTAGGTAGACTGGCGCCGCCACCTTCAACGAGCAGACCTCCCGGCGCTCTTGCTTGCGGTGCCGAGCCGAGGCATTCGCCGCATGCCCTCCGTAGATCATGAAGCAGTCGCGGACCTCGGGGAATTCTCCTGCTTGGTGATCTTCGTTCTTGTCGTCGTCGCGGGCCCTGCCACCCTCGGCGGGTGGCCCGGCCCTGTGGAAATGACGCCGAAGCATAACACACTCCTCGAGGGTGTGCTTGACGGGCCCCTGATGGTAGGGGCACGGCTCCTTGAGCATCTTGTCGAAGAGGTTTGCACCTCCGGGGGGCTTCCGAGGGTTCTTATACTCGGCGGCGGCGACAAGGTCCGCGTCTGCGGCGTCGCGTTTCGATTGCAACTTCTTCTTGCCTTTCTTCTTGGCGCCGCGCGGAGCAGACGTCTCGGGAGCTTCTTCCGACGGGCGGCCCTGGGGCTGCTTGTCCTTTCGGAAGATAGCCTCGACCGCCTCCTGGCCGGAGGCGAACTTGGTGGCGATGTCCATCAGCTCGCTCGCCCTGGTGGGGGTTTTGCGACCCAGCTTGCTCACCAGGTCGCGGCAAGTGGTGCCGGCGAGGAACGCGCCGATGACATCCGAGTCGGTGATGTTGGGCAGCTCGGTGCGCTGCTTCGAGAATCACCGGATGTAGTCCCGGAGCGACTCCCCCGGCTGTTGCCGGCAGCTTCGAAGGTCCCAGGAATTCCCGGGGCGCACGTATGTGCCCTGGAAATTGCCAGCGAAGGCTTGGACCAAGTCGTCCCAGTTGGAAATCTGCCCCGGAGGCAGGTGCTCCAACCAGGCACGAGCAGTGTCGGAGAGGAACAGGGGGAGGTTGCGGATGATGAGGTTGTCGTCGTCCGTTCCACCCAGTTGGCAGGCAAGGCGGTAGTCCGCGAGCCACAGCTCCGGTCTCGTTTCCCCCGAGTACTTTACGATAGTAGTCGGGGGTCGGAACCGGGTCGGGAATGGCGCCCGTCGGATGGCCCGACTGAAAGCCTGCGGACCGGGTGGTTCGGGCGAAGGACTCCGATCCTCCCCGCTGTCGTAACGTCCCCCACGCCTGGGGTGATAGCCTCGGCGCACCCTTTCGTCGAGGTGAGCCCGACGGTCGCGTCGATGGTGCTCGTTGCCGAGGCGGCCCGGGGCCGCAGGCGCGGTGTTGCGCGTGCGCCCGGTGTAGACCGAGGCTTCCCGCATGAATCGGGAAGTCGCGGCATGAGGTTCCGAGGGATATCCTTGCCTTCGGGATGCAGTGCTCTCGGCCCGCCGGGCCGCGGCGCCTTCCAGGAGATTCTTGAGTTCTCCCTGGATCCGCCGACCCTCGGTGGTTGACGGCTCCGGCATCGCGCGGATGAGCATTGCTGCGGTTGCCAGGTTCTGACCGACCCCGCTGGATGCGGGCGGCGGCCTGATCCTGACGTCGTTGGCGACGCGGTGCTGGAGACCTTGGGGCAGATGACGTATTTCTCCGGCCAGGGGTTGGCCCACCCATGCCTGTCCGACGTCCCGACGGATCGGCTCAAGCGCTCCCGTTCCCTCGTTGAGCCTGGCCTGCGCCTCGCGGACTTGCTCGAGTTGTGGGTCGTAACCCCCCGCCGGAGCGGGGACCACAGCTAGCTCCCGTGGTATGTCGGCGCGAGGCACCGGCCTAGGGAGATCACCATCCTCCGGCATGCCAAGATGGTTGCCTTCGGTGGGATTCCCTAGCTCGATGTGGAAACATTCGCGGCTTGGGCCGCAGCTCTCGTCGCCAAGGCTGCGGCTTGCATCGGAACAGTCGGACAGACAGTAGTCACATGCGGCCATGAAGTCCCGCACGGCACTGGGGTTGCCAAGTCCGGAGAAATCCCAACCGATGCTGGGGTCGTCATCTTCCTCGGACCCAGAGGGCCCGTAGGTCGAGACGTCCGTCAGTCGGTCCCAAGGCGACCGCATACAGAACCTCAGTGGGGTTGCACTCGCCTCAATGAGAGCGCCCGCCAAATCGAGGTCGTTTGGCGGGTTGAGGCCGAGTCGAAATGACGCAAGATGGGAGTTAGTCGTTACCTTTTGGTCGACGAGGAGCGACGTAGTCACATCGGGGACTGGTTGCGCCGTCATCTCTGGTTCGAGGGCGACGTCCTGCAGGCTTTCCGCGAGCGCGCCGGCGTCGTCTTCTTGCTCGGGGTCATCGTGCCGCGGGGGGACGGCGCTTGCCTCCGTCTTGAACGCGAGGTCGATGTCCGGCGTGCCTTCCGTCGGGGCGTCGGGGGCGTCGATTCGCTCGACGGCCGGCGAAGCGCGGCCTCCCGTCTGGCCTTGACGGCCCCGCCTCCTCCTCCGTTGGCGGGGGAGAGAACGGAGCGAGCCCGAATGTTGCTTTTCCACCACGCGGGGTAGACGTCGTCGATTCCGCCGCCGGCGGGCGGGTTGTCGGCCGCCATTGTCGTGGTCGCACGGCGGTGGAAGAAGTATCATGTCGTAGCTGCCGTCGAAGGACATGAACTCGAGAGCCCCGAAACGAAGCACCGTCCCGGGCCGGAGAGGTTGCTGGAGACTGCCCATCTGGAGCTTGACGGGGAGCTATTCGTCAGCACGCAGCAGGCCCCTACCTGGCGCGCCAACTGTCGGCGTTTCGAGACAGGGGGGTCCCTAAACCGACGAGTGAGTGTGCTGCGTGCCCCAGCCCAGATGGGTCGAGCGCGTGGGCGAGCGCGGAGGGGGGAGAGGCGAGGCGGCCGGAGCCGAGCGTGAGAGAGGTGGAAGTCCCGCGGCCTTCGTGTTCGTCCCGCGCCCAGGTCAGGTGCGCTTGCAGTAGGGGGGTTACAAGCGTCCACGCGGGTGAGGGAAGCGAGCGGCCCCAAGAGAGCGCCTGTCCCGTCCTCGGTCCCGCGCGGCCAACCTTCTCTGAGAAGGCCCTGGTCCTTCCTTTTATAGTTGTAAGGAGAGGATCCAGGTGTACAATGGGGATGTAGCAGAGTGCTACGTGTCTAGCGGAGGGAGAGCTAGTGCCCTAGGTACATGCCGATGTGGCAGCCGGAGAGATCTGGGCATCCTGCTGGCGTGATGTCGTGGCTATCGGAGGTGCGACAGAGCCTGATGGAGGGACAGCTGTTGGAGCGGTCGAGTCCCTGCTGACGTTGTCCTGCTGCCGTAAGAGAGCTGGGGGCCGCCGTCGTCATAGAGCTCGCGGAGCGCCATCATTGCCCCTCTGGCGGAGCTGGCCGGACGAGACGCCGGTCTTGTTCTCCGTGACCCGAGTCGATTCGGGGTAGGGTGATGATGACGTTTCCTGTTGACGTGGCGGTCTGTGCTCTAGGCAGGGCGACGTGGGGTTTCCTCCGAAGCCGAGGTTGAGTCTTGCCTTCAGTTGCCGTGGCCGAGCCCGAGCCAGGGGGTCGGGCGAGGCGGAAGTCGTCCGGCCGAGGCCAGGGCGGAGTCCGAGCCCTGGGGTCGGGCGAGGCGGAGTTTCGTCGTCTTCCGGGTCTTAGCCTGAGTCCGAGCCCTGGGGTCGGGCGGAGCGGAGTTCGCCGTCTTCCGGGTCTTAGCCCGAGTCCGAGCCCTGGGGTCGGGCGGAGCGGAGTTCGCCGTCTTCCGGGTCTTAGCCCGAGTCCGAGCCCTGGGGTCGGGCGGAGCGGAGTTCGCCGTCTTCCGGGTCTTAGCCCGAGTCCGAGCCCTGGGGTCGGGCGGAGCGGAGTTCGCCGTCTTCCGGGTCTTAGCCCGAGTCCGAGCCCTGGGGTCGGGCGGAGCGGAGTTCGCCGTCTTCCGGGTCTTAGCCCGAGTCCGAGCCCTGGGGTCGGGCGGAGCGGAGTTCGCCGTGGCGCCTTTGGCAAGGCCTAGTTGCCTGTCAGACTCACTCTGTCGAGTGGCACTGCAGTCGGAGTGGCGCAGGCGGCGCTGTCCTTCTGTCAGACTGGCCAGTGGAGCGGTGGAGTGACGGCGGTCACCTCGGCTCTGCCGGGGGCGCGTGTCAGGATAGAGGTGTCAGGCCACCTTTGTGTTAAATGCCCCTGCAATTTGGTCAGTCGGTGTGGTGATTTAGTCAAGGTTGCTTCTGAGCGAAGCCAAGGCCTTGGGCAAGCCGGTGATGTGTCCGCCATAAAAAGGGGGCCTCGGGCGAGACGGAAGTCTCTCGAGGTCGGCTGCCTTCGGCCGAGGCTAGGCTCGGGTGAAGCGTGATCGAGTCACTCGTGTGGACTGATCCCTGACTTAATCGTGCCCATCAGGCCTTTGCAGCTTTATGCTGATGGGGGTTACCAGCTGAGAAGTAGGCGTCTTGAGGGTACCCCTAATTATGGTCCCCGACATCTACGCTCTCACTTCCCCGACTTTCTACCCAAAGGAGTCGGTACGTAACCCCAAAACCCCACCCCCACCTGCCCTTTGCATTCAATTATAAGAAAAACTTAGATAACAAAGATAGTCTAAGTTGTGGATTTAACTTAAGAAGGGCTTCCTTCTGAAGTTGCAAAGAGGATGACATTCGAAGAGCAGTTAATAAGAGAAACTTGAGTGTGCAGGAAGAATAGCACTAACACACCTTCAAGCACCCCAAGGGATTCTACCTAAAATCTCGGGACGAGATTCCTTTAAGGGGGGAGGGCTGTAACACCCCAGGTGTTACCTTGGCCAGAGCCACCTTGGCACTAGAAGCTGTGATCACAAGGAGTAAAGGCTTAGGGCAACACTTGAGAACTTGGAGACCAAGTGCTAATAAAGTTGCCAATGACATAAGAAGCATTACTCTAATCCTTGCACACTTACTACCTTGGATCAGGGGGGAGAAGAACCCTAGACCTCTCCTAAGCCCTATCTTCCAAAACCCTAGGCAAGGGGGGGAAAGAGAGTGAACAAGTGGGCAAAGCATGTGTAACTTTTACCCAAACCCTAACTAACTTGGTAACCATCAATTAGGGGAGGAAAATGTTGCAAAAAGACCCTTGGAGAAACCCCAATTCAAATCTCCAAATGGAGAGAGAGCTAGAGCTCTCTATTTCTCTCTAAGTCCAATTTTAACCCTAAGTTAAAGATCAACCGTGTTCACTTTGAAGATTGCGCCAAAACCACTTAGGTTCTATACCAAAAATGTGGTATACCACCTAAGGCACCCCCTGAAAAAAGTGGAAGCCGAGACTTGGACGTTTGACAGCTCTTGACATCAGTTTTGTCGCAATGTGGGCAGAGAGACAAGCCAGATTTGGCGCCCGCCTATCTCCCGATCTAGGGCGTATCATCCCTTGGAACTCACACATGTGAGATAGCCCTAGGTGCCAGGAGGAGGTCTGCGCCGGATTCATGGCGAGATTCGCACGTTTCGATCTCTGGAGACGTTTGAACACTGGAAGAAACTCACCTCCACGTGTTCGACGCCTTCTGCCCGCGCCAGAGCACGCTCGCGCGCGCCCCCGCATGCCCAGCGCCGCGCCCAAGCCAAGCCAGCGCCATGGACCGCGCCCGCGCTTATAAAACCCTCCCAGACTTAGATTGTACCCTTCCGCGCACCCTCAAACCTCACCGGAGTCGAGCTCGTCGCCGTTTGCCCGTGCGCAGCGAGTCTGCGGCCGCCCAATCCCTCGGCCACCGTAGACCGGCCAATAGAGCTATCCCCAACCCCGTCCAACCCTCGGAATAGACTGTGCACGCCTCCGTGAGGCTCCCCGAGCGAGGAATCAGAGTTTACTTCGCCGGAGAAGCCAGTCCACGCTCGCCGGAGCTCTCAACCCCGTCGGAGTACGTGGACCGGGTAAGCCACCCCACCATCCTTCGATTCCTTACGCACACGGTCGCTATGTTACCCCGTGAAGCTCACCATGCCCTCGGATTGAACCAGTTCGCCATGGTTTGGCCGGTATACTCGCCGCCGACGAGGACACCCGCCTGCACGCGTGGACCGGGCGATTCCGGCCATCTCCGACGTCAAGCCGTACCTCGACGTGACCGCCAGAGTCTCCCCGAGCCAACCCCACCCTTCGCCGGACCTCCCTCGCCGCCGGTAAGCCGCGCCACACTTTTCTTTCCCGCGGTTACTGTTTGCATAAGGGGAAGGACTGCGGGTGAGAGGGAGAGAAGGTCGGGGGGTTTTGTGAAAGGTCAGAGACACAGGGGAATAGTGGCATGAGGGTTGATTTAGTTTAAACCCAGGGACCCCGGTGTAAACTGTTTTTTCAGGAAACTCTTTTTAAAATCTATTTTAAAATTGGACAGAGACTTTAAAAATTCATAACTTATGTTTAGTTCATCCAAATTTGGTCAAACCAATTTTGCCAGACTCTAATTAATGTAACCTATTTAAGAAAAATATAAAACCCCTTTGTACTAAGGAAGATTTTAAAGCTCTGATTTAATGTTAGTTTTGGCCAAAAGCTCAATAATAGAAACAAAAATAGTTGTGCTATTTGACTAGGGTTAGGAAAATTTGGAAAAGCTTATATCTACCTACTGACCTGTTTAAAATTGTTGAACCTCTTTGTCCACTCTATTAAGTTAGTTTTTACCCCTTATTCCATAATATGCTTAAGGATAAGAAAAATAGAAAATGTAAATTAAACCATGAACCAGAGAGCACCTCTATTTTTGTTAGGGTACTTATTTAATGTAGTTCACTGGAAAAATATATCATACCTTGGTTTAATGTAAAATAAGTAGGATACCTTTTATTTTAATAAAATAAGGATAACTTAGAAAAACCCTACAAAAATAACCCCAAGGAAAAAACACCCCCACCCTTGGGATAACTAATGTTTTATTAATGAGAACTTAGGAAAAATATGAAATCTGCTGTTTGACATTTTTCAAATAATAATGTAGTAGAAAGTGCCTTTTTGACATTAAACTTAAGAAAATCATAACTAAATAACCACCCCTTAGTTTTCTGTGATTTTTAGCACAGAAGCCTATTATTACTATTGGATGCCAGCAAAAATAACCTTTAGGACAGAACCCACCCCTAACTAAGAGATGTAGTGTAAAGTGGCCCATTTTGCATAACTCTTGTTATTTTTGTTTAAAGCATAGCCTTTATATTTTAAGCCTCAAATTCTTAAAACAGGCTAGAATAGAAAATGGCAACCCACTGTAATTTTTACAGAATTTTTGGAAATTATTAAAACACTGTCGTAGTTCAAACCTACACTAGAAACCCTAAATGGAAATTAAGGAAAGGAAAATGAATAATGTGAATTAATGTTATCCTAAAACCTTTGTAATATGTCCACTAAAATGTATCAAGGCAATACCAATCCACTAGGTTATCCTCACTGAAAACCCAAGCCTAAAGAGTAATAAGCCTAACCCACTAGGAGCCCCGCATGACTAAGAAACCCTAAGTTACTTCTTAACTTAGTTCTCTTTAGCATAATATTATTAAATCCTGCATAATCATGACGTACATGTTCATTGCATTTCGATAGACTGTAATCTTGCTGACGGAGAGTACATCCTCGTGCCGGAGCAAGGAGCTGCTCAGGAGGTAGCTCCAGATCCAGCACCCGAGCCTGCACCAGAGGACCTGCCTGCCACTGCTTTGGAAGGCAAGCCCCGGTTTTATGCATAACCTGTTATTTATGCTATTTTACTTCACTTAATGATTGTAGGATTGATTGTGCACTTAGGTGTAGGAATTGTTTGAAACCCTAGTTGCATGATCTCAGGAATCCTTTTGAGATGAATACTAGTATGACAGGTCGAGTAGTTGCTTTATTTAATTAGGATCTCGGTAGAAGACGAGTGATTTTTCTAGCACTCGCGCGAGATCAGGAAGTTGATTGTACCCACTTTCACACTATCATGATACTAGTTGGTGGACAACAATCCATGGGGATTGGTTGTTTACGAGATGGGAAAATGGAATAAGGATTAACGTGCGGATACCTGCGTCAAGCGTTTGAACGTACTAAGCACATGCCGAGAAATATGGTAAATCGGTAAGCCTAGTACCTGAGTGAACCTGGCAGTGGACATATCCCCTCACGCGACCTGAGACGAGGTCTCCCATTCCGGTTATGGTGGGTACAAGTGCGGTCACTGCACGACGGCCAGTCGGGGTCAGTGAGGCATTGTACGCCAAGGCGGTGAGCCCTGATCTGCTTACGGGGAATCGATGGGGACGGTTGATGTGTGTGGGGACGGAGTGCCCCTGCATGTCGTGTGTTTAGGTTTACCTTGCAAGGATAAAAACTCGATTCGAATCGTCTGCTTCTCGCAGCTAATGAGACTGCTTGATCCATTGTACTGCATTGAGTAACAAGTGGAAATGTGATGAGTTGATGTAAGATGTTGATTGTTAAAAATGCTTGCTACCATGTATGAATAGATAGTCCACTTTTAGCCTTAAGAGAGTCACACTTAATTTTGACAAAGTTAAAAACTTGATTTAGAAACTCAGCTAGTGCTTTTGGCAACCAAACCCCACAGCCAAAACAGCTGCATGTCTAGAGGTAGAGGAGTAGACTCCTCACACCGGGTAAGTCTAGCTGAGTATTAGTATACTCAGCCTTGCTTGTGGCATAATTTTTACAGGTTCTCTGGAGGACATGGTTGCTGGAGTGACTTGGCCGTCCACCTTACCACCGGGTTGGACTGTCGAGTGGGACCCTACCTCGGCTGAGGAGGAGCATGAGGAGTGATGGGACAGGCTTCCCCATCTCTCTGTTTATTTGCCGTTAGTTTTATTCCGCTGCACTTCGAACAATGATGGTTACTTTTGCAAAAACTCCGATGATGATGATGATGTAATAATTTAATACTCTGATATGTATGGTTTTATGTTTTATTGTATTTGCTCTGTGACTCACCATCGAGTGAGACTGTGGTACTTGATCCTGTCAGTGGCCGTGTCGGACTAGATCCGAGGGATTGACGGGTTATTCCCATTTAAGTGTGGTCTAGCCTCTAAGGCAGGGCTTAGGCACTTAAGTTGGAATAATTCGGGCAGTTTCGCCACAGCTGGTATCGGAGCTTGTACCACCACAGAGGACTCAATAAAATGTGAATACCATCGTTTTCTAAAGTAAAACTTGGTAGAAACAATGTTGGATAGATAGTAGGACGAGCAGGATAGACCTAGGACGTGAAGCCTTAGGGTAATAGAAGGGTAGCTAGGTGGCTAAGTAATTAGGCCCTACAGGCCACTTTTACAGGATGGGAGTTCTTCCCTACTCCTTTTATCTTGTTGTGAGGTCGTTCAGGACGAGCATGCATGCATTCTTAATTAAACAAATGGATACTTGAGTAAAGACTTAAAAACAAGATGATAACCAACTAAGTCACCAGTACCATTTTAATTAACTAAAGAAAGGCTGAGTTTTATTTTCCTTGTTCTTTTTATAATTCTTTTTCTTTTATTTACGCTTAACCGTACACAGATGACTTCCCACGGATCCTCCGATGACGGAAATGCACTGACCCACACTGACGGACTGGCACGAGAGGGCTTTCCCCGCATTTTGTGGGAGGTACTTCAGGGGGCCGGATACGCGACACCCCCTCAGTACGCGGTGCAGCAGTTCGAGAAGCACCGAGTGCCCCGCTGTAGGGTGAGGATGACCTTGGAGCCTCATCCCCTGCAGCCAGGCTGGCGCTCTTTGGACTCCGAGTCTTTCGGATACAGAGCAGAGGATACGATCGAGGCGATCGCTCTGCATGGATTGACTACTTTCTGCGGATTCCATCCTTTGGAGCTGGCTACCCACCCCATTGGCTTGTTCCCCGCCGAGAAGGAGGACGACCCAATGTGGAAGGATCGGGTGGAGCATGCCAAGGACATCTGGGCCATCTACCCAGGACAGACCGCGCACTTGACCGTACGGTGCATGAATGCTCTGTACCGTCTGCAGGTGATGCGCGGTGAGGCGATGTCCCACCTAATGGCATTATTGGAGGCTACAAAGATCACCTTGGACAACAGAGAGGAACTCGTGGTTGACTTGTCCCAAGAAAAGGTGGAGAAGGACTTGCAGGTGGAGCAGCTATCCACTGATATCCAAGAGTTGGAGGAGTTAGTGGGCACCAGGGAGAACACCATCGAGGTTCTCGAGGACTAGCTTATCAACACTCAGCAGCAGCTTGCCGAAGCTAATGAGCACCTGGATATGCATCACCAGGAGGCTGACGAGGAAGCCGACATCGAGGGAGGAGATGAGCCTGCCTCTAGTTTGGACACTGCCGGCTCAGGGAGACCACCATCCCCCGAGTCGAGTGTTGCCTCGTTCGCTCACTAGGTGTTCAGGATAGAGTTAGACGTTGGTGATGGTAGGACTCCTCGCAGCTAGCTTAGCTTTTGCACCCTTGGGGGTACTAGGCTAGATAGAGTTGAGTCATTTTGGGACAATTGATGTAATCGTGCTAAACCCTTTTGGAAGCTTGTTGATGGATGTGTCATCAGTTTAAATTTGGAAGGAAGAATTTATGCCTTTTTAGAAATCCTTTTGTTGAAGTTGGAGTCTATCGTTTTGTTTCTGACTCTTTTTCTCCGCAATCAGATCTTGAACTTGGAAATAAGGTGTTAAGTATGTGGTTTTTCAGATGGTCGGGAGGCAGCGTCGTGGCCAGAATGAGCACGTTCCTCCACCGCCGCCACCACCTCCTACTCTGCAGGAGCTCATGGCTCAGCAGAATGAGATTTTGAGGCAGCTAGCTCAGCGTCAGCCACCACCTCAGCACTATGGTGGTGGAGACCATCAGCGTCACCCCGCGGCAGCTACCTATCAGGAGTTCCTCAGTACCCAGCCACCATTGTTCACAAGGGCAGAGGACCCACTTAATGCAGATGTGTGGTTGCGAGTGGTGGAATCCAAATTCCCGCTACTCCATGGAGCTTGTTCAGAGGTCACCAAAGTCAGGTTCGCCACCCAGCAGCTTCGCGGGCCTGCAAGGACTTGGTGGGATCATTTTCTTGCTATGCAGCCAGAGGACCGAGAGGTGGAGTGGAGGGAGTTCAAGGCAGCTTTTAGAGGACACCATATACCAGCCGGGATCATGGACAGGAAGCTCAATGAGTTTTTGGCACTCACTCAGGGCAACCGGACAGTGTTGCAGTATGCCCAGGCTTTTAATGATTTGTGCCAGTATGCGGGATATCATGCAGATACAGATGAGAAGAAGAGGGACAGGTTCAGGAGGGGGCTCAGCACTAAGCTCCGCGACCGTCTCAACACCGTCAGGGCCAACAGTTACAATGAGTTGGTCAACATGGCTATCTCCCAGGAGGACTGCATTACAGCTCGACAGGCAGAAAAGAAGAGGAAGACCCCTGTGGCAGGACCCTCAGCTCAGCCACAACGCTTCAGGATTGCGTCCGACACCCAGGGCAGGGGACCCCAGCAGCAGCAAGGGCGATGGGTGATCCGACCACAGCATCAGCAGCAGGCACCCAACCGCAACCAGTTTCCAGCTCAGAGGAGCAATCAGCAGCAGCAGCAGTACCGCCAGGCAAATGACAACAGGTGCTTCACATGTGGCAACACCGGACACTACGCCAAGAATTGCCCCAGGAACCAACAGAGGCAGGGGCAGAATGTTAATCAGAACCAAGGGAAGAGGAAAAAGGTGCAAGTGAGGCAAGGCAGGCTGAACTTCACCACCATGGCTGATATTCCAGAGGGAGCACCCGTCATGACCGGTATCTTTACAGTTTTGAATTATCCTGCTATTATTCTATTTGATTCTGGTGCTTCGCATAGTTTTATCAGTGCCAAATTTAGTGCCAAGTGCCAATTACCTTTTCACCACACCAATGGAGGTATCACAATTTCAACGCCAGGAGGCAGGGTTGCCACCTACCAAATCAACAAGAATGTGCCTATAAAGTTTGGTAGTCTGATAATTAAAGCCAACCTCCTCATTTTGGGTTTGGATAGTGTGGATATCATATTGGGAACTGACTGGTTGACCAAACATCAGGCTGTGATTGATATTGCAGCTAGGGCCATTGAGGTGCACTCACCAACTTGTGGTGAAACTGCACTATATCTGCCTGACCATGGTTGTACCCGATCTTGTGCCTTTGTTATGTTAGAATCCCTAGTGGAAAAGATCCCAGTGGTCTGTCACTACCCAGACGTTTTCCCAGATGAATTGCTAGGGATGCCACCTGACCGAGACATTGAGTTCGCAATTGAGTTGCAACCCGGGACTGCTCCTATCTCCAAAAGACCCTATAGGATGCCTCCCGCGGAATTGGCAGAATTGAAGAAGCAATTGCAAGAGTTGTTGGACAAGGGGTTTATTCGTCCAAGTACTTCACCATGGGGATGTCCAGCTTTATTTGTAAAGAAAAAGGATGAGAGTTTGAGGATGTGTGTTGACTACCGCCCTCTCAATGCGGTGACCATCAAGAACAAATACCCACTGCCCCGCATTGATGTTCTGTTCGATCAGTTGGTAGGAGCCAAGGTATTCTCCAAGATAGACCTTCGCTCCGGTTACCATCAGATCAAGATCCGTGCCAGTGACATTCCCAAGACGGCTTTCTCTACCAGATATGGGCTGTATGAGTTTTTGGTGATGTCTTTTGGGCTGACCAATGCCCCGGCCTATTTTATGTACCTGATGAACTCAGTGTTCATGCCAGAATTGGATAAGTTCGTGGTCGTTTTCATTGATGATATTCTGGTCTATTCCAAGAATGAAGATGAACATACTGAGCACCTGCACATCGTGCTTCAGCGGCTGCGCGATCATCATCTTTATGCTAAGTTGTCTAAATGTGAGTTCTGGCTGAAGGAAATCAAATTCTTGGGTCATACAATTTCTCAGGATGGGATATCAGTTGATCCTGAGAAGGTACAAGAGGTAATGGAGTGGAAACCCCCGACTACAGTGAAGCAAATTCGGAGTTTTCTGGGATTGGCAGGGTATTATCGACGATTTATTCCGGATTTCTCCAGAATTGCCAAACCAATGACTGAACTGTTAAAGAAGGGAGTCAAATTTGAGTGGAGCCAAAAGTGTGAAGATGCCTTTCATACCTTGAGGCAGCATTTGACAACAGCCCCAGTGCTGGCTCAACCTGACAACACCAAGCCATTTGAAGTTTATTGTGATGCTTCCGGTACTGGATTGGGATGTGTCTTGATGCAAGAGAACAGAGTCATTGCTTATGCTTCCCGAGCACTCAGGCCCCATGAGCAGAACTACCCTACACATGATCTGGAATTGGCAGTTGTGGTTCATGCTCTTAAGATATGGAGACACTACTTGATGGGAGCTCACTGTAACATCTATACTGATCACAAGAGTCTCAAATACATCTTCACTCAGGCAGATCTGAACATGAGGCAAAGGAGATGGTTGGAGTTAATCAAGGACTATGATTTGGAAGTGCATTACCATCCTGGCAAGGCCAACGTTGTGGCAGATGCCTTGAGCAGAAAGGCCCAATGCAATTGTATGAGCATGGATGCAAGGGTCACCACCCTGTGCGATGAGCTGTGCAAGCTAAACCTGGAAGTTGTTTCTTTGGGTAACCTAAGCTATATCTCGGTGGAGCCCACGTTGCAAGAACAGATAGTCAGGGCACAGGTTGAGGATAAGGGTGTTCAGGTTATCAAGGATATGATCAAGCAAAAGGCAGAAAAATACAAGTGTTTCCGACAGGACAGCAAGGGAATTCTATGGTTTGGAGATCGATTGGTTGTTCCCAAGGACCCTGAGCTTAGAAAGAAGATACTAGATGAAGCTCACCTTTCCAAATTCTCCATGCACCCTGGTAGCAACAAGATGTACCATGATCTCAGATCTTTATATTGGTGGACCAGAATGAAGAGGGAAATTGCCAAGTACATATCCGAATGTGACACCTGCCAGAGAATCAAGGCCAGTCACTTGAAGGCAGCGGGCCCTTTGCAACCCCTTTCCATACCATCTTGGAAATGGGAGGACATTTGCATGGACTTCATAGTGGGATTACCAAATACCTCCAGGCACCATGATTCTATTTGGGTTATTGTGGACAGGTTGACCAAGACTGCTCATTTCTTGCCAGTGCACACCACCCACAAGACAGAGAAGTACGCTGAAATTTATGTTGATCAGATAGTAAGATTGCATGGTATTCCAAAGACCATTATATCGGACAGAGGAGCACTATTCGTGGCACGCTTTTGGGAGAAACTGCAAGAATCACTTGGGACCCAAGTAATCCAAAGCTCAACATATCACCCACAAACGGATGGCCAGACAGAAAGGGTGAATCAGATTTTGGAAGACATGTTGCGAGCATGTGCACTACATTACGGAAAGGATTGGGATAAGTGTCTGTCTTTGGCAGAGTTTTCTTACAATAACAGCTATCAGTCCAGTCTGAAGATGGCACCTTTTGAAGCCTTATATGGGAGAAGGTGTAGGACCCCACTGAATTGGTCTCAAGCAAGAGAAAGGGAAATTTTTGGGCCAGACTTGGTACTTGAGGCAGAGGCAAAGGTCAGGGTTATTACCAAGAACTTAGAAGCTGCTCAGGCCAGGCAAAGGAGCTATCATGATAAGAGGCGGAAGCCTCTGCAGTTTGAGGTGGGAGATCATGTCTATCTTAAGGTATCACCCACCAAGGGTGTCCAGAGATTCGGGATCAAGGGCAAGTTAGCTCCTCCCTACATTGGACCCTATGAGATCAAGGCAAGTTGTGGACCCGTAGCTTACCAATTGGAATTGCCACCCCACATGTCAGCAGTTCACAATGTGTTCCATGTATCTCAGCTGCGGAAATGTGTTCGCCTACCCACTGAAGTACTGCCAGAACCGGACATTGAGATAGAACCGGACTTGTCCTACCAAGAGTACCCCGTCTAGGAGAGATCAACTCGGGCAAGGTCGGTCAGAATGTATAAAGTTCAGTGGAGTCACCATTCAGCAGAAGAAGCTACATGGGAGACTGAGGATTTTCTACGCTCTCACTTCCCCGACTTTCTACCCAAAGGAGTCGGTACGTAACCCCAAAACCCCACCCCCACCTGCCCTTTGCATTCAATTATAAGAAAAACTTAGATAACAAAGATAGTCTAAGTTGTGGATTTAACTTAAGAAGGGCTTCCTTCTGAAGTTGCAAAGAGGATGACATTCGAAGAGCAGTTAATAAGAGAAACTTGAGTGTGCAGGAAGAATAGCACTAACACACCTTCAAGCACCCCAAGGGATTCTACCTAAAATCTCGGGACGAGATTCCTTTAAGGGGGGAGGGCTGTAACACCCCAGGTGTTACCTTGGCCAGAGCCACCTTGGCACTAGAAGCTGTGATCACAAGGAGTAAAGGCTTAGGGCAACACTTGAGAACTTGGAGACCAAGTGCTAATAAAGTTGCCAATGACATAAGAAGCATTACTCTAATCCTTGCACACTTACTACCTTGGATCAGGGGGGAGAAGAACCCTAGACCTCTCCTAAGCCCTATCTTCCAAAACCCTAGGCAAGGGGGGGAAAGAGAGTGAACAAGTGGGCAAAGCATGTGTAACTTTTACCCAAACCCTAACTAACTTGGTAACCATCAATTAGGGGAGGAAAATGTTGCAAAAGGACCCTTGGAGAAACCCCAATTCAAATCTCCAAATGGAGAGAGAGCTAGAGCTCTCTATTTCTCTCTAAGTCCAATTTTAACCCTAAGTTAAAGATCAACCGTGTTCACTTTGAAGATGGCGCCAAAACCACTTAGGTTCTATACCAAAAATGTGGTATACCACCTAAGGCACCCCCTGAAAAAAGTGGAATCCGAGACTTGGACGTTTGACAGCTCTTGACATCAGTTTTGTCGCAATGTGGGCAGAGAGACAAGCCAGATTTGGCGCCCGCCTATCTCCCGATCTAGGGCATATCATCCCTTGGAACTCACACATGTGAGATAGCCCTAGGTGCCAGGAGGAGGTCTGCGCCGGATTCATGGCGAGATTCACACGTTTGCGATCTCTGGAGACGTTTGAACACTGGAAGAAACTCACCTCCACGTGTTCGACGCCTTCTGCCCGCGCCAGAGCACGCTCGCGCGCGCCCCCGCATGCCCAGCGCCGTGCCCAAGCCAAGCCAGCGCCATGGCCCGCGCCCGCGCTTATAAAACCCTCCCAGACTTAGATTGTACCCTTCTGCGCACCCTCAAACCTCACCGGAGTCGAGCTCGTCGCCGTTTGCCCGTGCGCAGCGAGTCTGCGGCCGCCCAATCCCTCGGCCACCGTAGACCGGCCAATAGAGCTATCCCCAACCCCGTCCAACCCTCGGAATAGACTGTGCACGCCTCCGTGAGGCTCCCCGAGCGAGGAATCGGAGTTTACTTCGCCGGAGAAGCCAGTCCACGCTCGCCGGAGCTCTCAACCCCGCCGGAGTACGTGGACCGGGTAAGCCACCCCACCATCCTTCGATTCCTTACGCACACGGTCGCTATGTTACCCCGTGAAGCTCACCATGCCCTCGGATTGAACCAGTTCGCTGTGGTTTGGCCGGTATACTCGCCGTCGACGAGGACACCCGCCTGCACGCGTGGACCGGGCGATTCCGGCCATCTCCGATGTCAAGCCGTACCTCGACGTGACCGCCAGAGTCTCCCCGAGCCAACCCCACCCTTCGCCGGACCTCCCTCGCCGCCGGTAAGCCGCGCCACCCTTTTCTTTCCCGTGGTTACTGTTTGCATAAGGGGAAGGACTGCGGGTGAGAGGGGGAGAAGGTCGAGGGGTTTTGTGAAAGGTCAGAGACACAGGGGAATAGTGGCATGAGGGTAGATTTGTGAGGGTTGATTTAGTTTAAACCCAGGGACCCCGGTGTAAACTGTTTTTTTCAGGAAACTCTTTTTAAAATCTATTTTAAAATTGGACAGAGACTTTAAAAATTCATAACTTATGTTTAGTTCATCCAAATTTGGTCAAACCAATTTTGCCAGACTCTAATTAATGTAACCTATTTAAGAAAAATATAAAACCCCTTGGTACTAAGGAAGATTTTAAAGCTCTGATTTAATGTTAGTTTTGGCCAAAAGCTCAATAATAGAAACAAAAATAGTTGTGCTATTTGACTAGGGTTAGGAAAATTTGGAAAAGCTTATATCTACCTACTGACCTGTTTAAAATTGTTGAACCTCTTTGTCCACTCTATTAAGTTAGTTTTTACCCCTTATTCCATAATATGCTTAAGGATAAGAAAAATAGAAAATGTAAATTAAACCATGAACCAGAGAGCACCTCTATTTTTGTTAGGGTACTTATTTAATGTAGTTCACTGGAAAAATATATCATACCTTGGTTTAATGTAAAATAAGTAGGATACCTTTTATTTTAATAAAATAAGGATAACTTAGAAAAACCCTACAAAAATAACCCCAAGGTAAAAACACCCCACCCTTGGGATAACTAATGTTTTATTAATGAGAACTTAGGAAAAATATGAAATCTGCTGTTTGACATTTTTCAAATAATAATGTAGTAGAAAGTGCCTTTTTGACATTAAACTTAAGAAAATCATAACTAAATAACCACCCCTTAGTTTTCTGTGATTTTTAGCACAGAAGCCTATTATTACTATTGGATGCCAGCAAAAATAACCTTTAGGACAGAACCCACCCCTAACTAAGAGATGTAGTGTAAAGTGGCCCATTTTGCATAACTCTTGTTATTTTTGTTTAAAGCATAGCCTTTATATTTTAAGCCTCAAATTCTTAAAACAGGCTAGAATAGAAAATGGCAACCCACTGTAATTTTTACAGAATTTTTGGAAATTATTAAAACACTGTCGTAGTTCAAACCTACACTAAAAACCCTAAATGGAAATTAAGGAAAGGAAAATGAATAATGTGAATTAATGTTATCCTAAAACCTTTGTAATCTGTCCACTAAAATGTATCAAGGCAATACCAATCCACTAGGTTATCCTCACTGAAAACCCAAGCCTAAAGAGTAATAAGCCTAACCCACTAGGAGCCCCGCATGACTAAGAAACCCTAAGTTACTTCTTAACTTAGTTCTCTTTAGCATAATATTATTAAATCCTGCATAATCATGACGTACATGTTCATTGCATTTCGATAGACTGTAATCTTGCTGACGGAGAGTACATCCTCGTGCCGGAGCAAGGAGCTGCTCAGGAGGTAGCCCCAGATCCAGCACCCGAGCCTGCACCAGAGGACCTGCCTGCCACTGCTTTGGAAGGCAAGCCCCGGTTTTATGCATAACCTGTTATTTATGCTATTTTACTTCACTTAATGATTGTAGGATTGATTGTGCACTTAGGTGTAGGAATTGTTTGAAACCCTAGTTGCATGATCTCAGGAATCCTTTTGAGATGAATACTAGTATGACAGGTCGAGTAGTTGCTTTATTTAATTAGGATCTCGGTAGAAGACGAGTGATTTTTCTAGCACTCGCGCGAGATCAGGAAGTTGATTGTACCCACTTTCACACTATCATGATACTAGTTGGTGGACAACAATCCATGGGGATTGGTTGTTTACGAGATGGGAAAATGGAATAAGGATTAACGTGCGGATACCTGTGTCAAGCGTTTGAACGTACTAAGCACATGCCGAGAAATATGGTAAATCGGTAAGCCTAGTACCTGAGTGAACCTGGCAGTGGACATATCCCCTCACGCGACATGAGACGAGGTCTCCCATTCCGGTTATGGTGGGTACAAGTGCGGTCACTGCACGACGGCCAGTCGGGGTCAGTGAGGCATTGTACGCCAAGGCGGTGAGCCCTGATATGCTTACGGGGAATCGATGGGGACGGTTGATGTGTGTGGGGACGGAGTGCCCCTGCATGTCGTGTGTTTAGGTTTACCTTGCAAGGATAAAAACTCGATTCGAATCGTCTGCTTCTCGCAGCTAATGAGACTGCTTGATCCATTGTACTGCATTGAGTAACAAGTGGAAATGTGATGAGTTGATGTAAGATGTTGATTGTTAAAAATGCTTGCTACCATGTATGAATAGATAGTCCACTTTTAGCCTTAAGAGAGTCACACTTAATTTTGACAAAGTTAAAAACTTGATTTAGAAACTCAGCTAGTGCTTTTGGCAACCAAACCCCACAGCCAAAACAGCTGCATGTCTAGAGGTAGAGGAGTAGACTCCTCACACCGGGTAAGTCTAGCTGAGTATTAGTATACTCAGCCTTGCTTGTGGCATAATTTTTACAGGTTCTCTGGAGGACATGGTTGCTGGAGTGACTTGGCCGTCCACCTTACCACCGGGTTGGACTGTCGAGTGGGACCCTACCTCGGCTGAGGAGGAGCATGAGGAGTGATGGGACAGGCTTCCCCATCTCTCTGTTTATTTGCCGTTAGTTTTATTCCGCTGCACTTCGAACAATGATGGTTACTTTTGCAAAAACTCCGATGATGATGATGATGTAATAATTTAATACTCTGATATGTATGGTTTTATGTTTTATTGTATTTGCTCTGTGACTCACCATCGAGTGAGACTGTGGTACTTGATCCTGTCAGTGGCCGTGTCGGACTAGATCCGAGGGATTGACGGGTTATTCCCATTTAAGTGTGGTCTAGCCTCTAAGGCAGGGCTTAGGCACTTAAGTTGGAATAATTCGGGCAGTTCCGCCACAATATTGCAGGTACGGGGTCTGCCAGTTTTGATCAGGCGTGACCCCACTTCGCCCCCCCGACGTGCAGCGTCTCGCCCTCGCGGGCCGAGGGTACCTCGGGCCGAACCGAGGGTGCCTCGGGCCGAGCCGAGGGTGCCTCGGACTGTGCCGAGGGTACCTCGGGCCAAGCCGAGGGCGCCTCGGACTGTGCCGAGGGTACCTTGGGCTGGGCCGAGGGTGCCTCGGGCCGAGCCGAGGGCGCCTCGGACTGTGCCGAGGGTACCTCGGGCTGGGCCGAGGGTGCCTCAGGCTCGGGCGTGCCGTCGATCTTGACGGAGGGCTGATGCAGATCTCGGGAGAAGACGTCCGGGGGAACCGTTGTTCGCCCCGAGGCTATTTTAGCCAGCTCATCCGCAGTCTCGTTGTAGCGCCGAGCGATGTGGTTGAGCTCGAGCCCGTAGAACTTGTCTTCCAGGCGCCGAACCTCATCGTAGTAGGCCTCCATCTTCGGGTCGCGACAGTGGGAGTTCTTCATGACCTGGTCAATGACGAGCTGCGAGTCACCGCGAGCGTCGAGGCGTCGGACCCCTAGCTCGATGGCAATCCGCAATCCGTTGACCAGAGCCTCGTACTCAGCCACATTGTTGGATGCCGGGAAATGGAGGCGTAGCACGTAGCGTAGGTGCTTCCCGAGGGGCGAGACGAAGAGTAGGCCTGCGCCGGCTCCTGTCTTCATCAGCGACCCATCGAAGAACATGGTCCAGAGCTCCGGTTGGATCGGAGCTGTCGGTAGCTGGGTGTCGACCCATTCGGCCACGAAGTCTACCAGGACCTAGGACTTGATGGCCTTCCGAGGGGCGAACGAGATCGTCTCACCCATGATTTCCACCGCCCACTTTGCAATCCTACCCGAGGCTTCCCGGCACTAGATGATCTCCCCCAGGGGGAAGGATGACACCACAGTTACCGGATGAGACTCGAAGTAGTGTCGCAACTTCCGTCGTGTCAGGATCACTGCGTACAGCAACTTCTGAACTTGTGGGTAGCGGATCTTGGTTTCGGACAGTACCTCGCTGACGAAGTAGACTGGCCTCTGAACGGGCAATGCATGCCCCTCTTCTTGCCTCTCGACCACAATCGCGGCGCTAACCACCTGAGTGGTCGCGGCGACGTAGACCAAGAGGGCTTCTCCGGCAGCTGGGGGCACCAAGATAGGCGCCTTCGTGAGGAGCGCCTTCAGGTTCTCGAGGGCTTCCTCGGCCTCAGGGGTCCAAGTGAAGCACTCGGCCTTCCTTAAGAGGCGGTACAGAGGTAGACCTCTTTCGCCGAGGCGTGAGATGAAGCGGCTCAGAACCGCGAGACATCCCATGACCCTCTGTACGCCTTTCAAGTCCTTGATGGGCCCCGTGCTGGTGATGGCTGCGATCTTCTCTGGGTTGGCTTCGATGCCCCGCTCGGAGACGTTGAAACCCAAGAGCGTGCCTCGGGGCACCCCGAAGACACACTTTTCGGGATTGAGCTTGACGCCTTTCGCCTTGAGACATCGGAATGTCACTTCAAGGTCGAAAAGGAGGTTGGAGGCTTTCCTCGTCTTGACTACGATGTCATCGACGTAGGCCTCGACCGTCCGGCCAATGTGTTCGCCGAACACATGATTCATGCACCGCTGGTACATCGCGCCCGCATTCCTCAAGCCGAACGACATGGTGACATAGCAGTACATGCCGAAGGGTGTGATGAAAGAAGTCGCGAGCTGGTCGGACTCTTTCATCCTGATTTGGTGATACCCTGAGTAGGCATCGAGGAAAGACAGGGTTTCGCACCCAGAAGTGGAATCCACGATTTGATCGATGCGAGGCAGAGGGTAGGGAACCTTCGGACATGCTTTGTTGAGACCAGTGTAGTCTACACACATCCGCCATTTCCCCCCTTTCTTTCTCACAAGCACAGGGTTGGCAAGCCATTTGGGATGGAATACCTCTTTGATGAACCCTGCCGCCATTAGCTTGTGGATCTCCTCGCCTATGGCTCTGCGCTTCTCCTCGTCGAATCGGCGCAGAGGCTGCTTGACGGGTCGGGCTTCGGCTCGGATGTCCAGCGAGTGCTCGGCGACATCCCTCGGTATGATGGGCATGTCCGAGGGACTCCACGCGAAGACGTCGGCGTTCGCACGGAGAAAGTCGACGAGCACTGCTTCCTATTTGGGACCGAGCTCGGAGCCGATCCGGATCTGCTTGGAGGCGTCGCCGCTGAGGTCGAGGGGGACGGACTTAACCGTCTCCGCTGGCTCAAAGTTGCCGGCATGACGCTTCACGTCTGGCACCTCCTTAGAGAGGCTCTCCAGGTCGGCGATGAGGGCCTCGGACTCGGCGAGGGCCTCGGCGTACTCCACGCACTCCACGTCGCATTCGAACGCGTGTTTGTACGTGGGGCCGACGATGATGACCCCGTTGGGGCCCGACATCTTGAGCTTCAGGTAGGTGTAGTTGGGGACGGCCATGAACTTCGCGTAGCATGGCCTCCCCAGTACCGCGTGGTAGGTTCCTCGGAACCCGACCACCTCGAACGTCAGGGTCTCCCTTCGGAAGTTGGAGGGTGTTCCGAAGCAGACGGGAAGGTCGAGTTGTCCGAGGGGCTGGACGCGCTTCCCGGGGATGATCCCATGGAAAGGCGCAGCGCCTGCCCGGACCGAGGATAGATCGACACGCAGGAGCCCGAGGGTCTCGGCGTAGATGATGTTGAGGCTGCTGCCTCCGTCCATGAGGACCTTGGTGTGCCTGACATCGCCGATGACGGGGTCGACGATGAGTGGGTATTTCCTCGGGCTCGGCACGTGGTCGGGGTGGTCGGCTTGGTCGAAGGTGATGGGCTTGTCGGACCAGTCTAGGTAGACTGGTGCCGCCACCTTCACCGAACAGACCTCCCGACACTCTTGCTTGCGGTGTCGAGCCGAGGCGTTCGCCGCTTGCCCACCGTAGATCATGAAGCAGTCGCGGACCTCGGGGAACTCTCCTGCCTGGTGATCTTCCTTCTTGTCGTCGTCGTGGGCCCTGCCACCCTCCGCGGGTGGCCCGGCCCTGTGGAAGTGGCGCCGAAGCATGACGCACTCCTCAAGGGTGTGCTTGACGGGCCCCTGGTGGTAGGGGCACGGCTCCTTGAGCATCTTGTTGAAGAGGTTGGCACCTCCGGGGGGTTTCCGAGGGTTCTTGTACTCGGCGGCGGCGACAAGGTCCGCGTCGGCGGCGTCGCGTTTCGCTTGCGACTTCTTCTTGCCCTTCTTCTTGGCGCCGCGCTGAGTTGATGCCTCGGGGGCATCTTCCGAAGGGCGGCCCTGGGGCTGCTTGTCCTTCCGGAAGATAGCCTCGACCGCCTCCTGGCCGGAGGCAAACTTGGTGGCGATGTCCATCAGCTCGCTCGCCCTGGTGGGGGTCTTGCGACCCAGCTTGCTCACCAGGTCGCGGCAAGTGGTGCCGGCGAGGAACGCGCCGATGACATCCGAGTCGGTGATGTTGGGCAGCTCGGTGCGCTGCTTTGAGAATCGCCAGAAGTAGTCTCGGAGAGACTCTCCCGGCTGCTGTCGGCAGCTTCGAAGGTCCCAGGAATTCCCAGGGCGCACGTACGTGCCCTGGAAATTTCCAGCGAAAGCTTGGACCAGGTCGTCCCAGTTGGAGATCTTCCCCGGAGGCAGGTGCTCCAACCAGGCGCGAGCGGTGTCGGAGAGGAACAGGGGGAGGTTGCGGATGATGAGGTTGTCATTGTCCGTTCCACCCAGTTGGCAGGCCAGACGGTAGTCCGCGAGCCACAGTTCCGGTCTCGTCTCCCCCGAGTACTTCGTGATAGTAGTCGGGGGTCGGAACCGGGTCAGGAACGGCGCCCGTCGTATGGCCCGGCTGAAGGCCTGCGGACCGGGTGGTTCGGGCGAGGGACTCCGATCCTCCCCGCTGTCGTAGCGTCCCCCACGCCTGGGGTGGTAGCCTCGGCGCACCCTCTCGTCGAGGTGGGCTTGACGGTCGCGGTGATGGTGCTTGTTGCCGAGGCGACCCGGGGCCGCAGGTGCTGTGTTGCGCGTGCGCCCGGTGTAGACCGAGGCTTCCCGCATGAATCGGGAAGTCGCGGCATGATGTTCCGAGGGGTACCCCTGCCTTCGGGAGGCGGAGCTCTCGGCCCGCTGGACCGCGGCGCCTTCCAGGAGATTCTTGAGCTCTCCCTGGATTCGCCGCCCCTCGGTGGTTGATGGCTCCGGCATCGCGCGGAGGAGCATTGCTGCTGCAGCCAGGTTCTGGCCGACCCCACTGGATGCGGGTGGCGGCCTGACCCTGACATCGTCGGCGATGCGGTGCCGGAAGCCCTGGGGTAGATGACGTATTTCTCCGGCCGGAGGTTGGCCCGCCCATGCCTGCCCGACGTCCCAGCGGATCGGCTCAAGCGCTCCTGCTCCTCGTCGAGCCTGGCCTGCACCCCGCGGATCTGCTCGAGCTGTGGGTCATGGCCCCCCGCCTGAACGGGGACCACAGCTAGCTCCCGTGGGATGTCAACGCGAGGCACTGGCCTAGGGAGATCACCGTCCTCCGGCATGCCGAGATGGTTGCCTTCGGAGGGACCCCCCTAGATCGACGTGGAAACATTCGCGGCTTGGGCCGCAGTCCTCGTCGCCGAGGCTACGGCTACCGTCGGAACAGTCGGAAAGGCAGTAGTCGCATGCGGTCATGAAGTCCCGCATGGCACTGGGGTTGCCAAGTCCAGAGAAATCCCAACAGAAGCTGGGCTCGTCGTCTTCCTCGGACCCAGAGGGCCCGTAGGTCGAGACGTCTGTCAGCCGGTCCCAAGGTGACCGCATACGAAACCCCGGAGGGTTTGGACTCGCCTCTACGAGCGCGTCCGCCAAAACGAAGCCGCTAGGCGGGTCGAGGCTGAATCTGAAAGACGTGGGATGGGAATCGGTCGGTACCTCTTGGTCGACGGGCGGTGATGAAGTCACGTCGGGGACTGACTGCACCGTCGTCTCAGGTACGAGGGTGACGTCCAGCAAGCCTTTCGCGAGCGCGCTGGCGTCGTCCGTTTGCCCGGAATCGGCGCGTTGCGGGGAGACGGCGCTCGTCTTCGTCTCAAGCGCGAGGTCGATGCCCGGCGCCCCCTCCGTTGGGGTGCTGGCGCTATCGACTCTCTTGACAGCCGACGAGGCGCTGCCTCCTGCTTGGCCTTGGTTGCCCCGCCTCCCCCTCCGTCGGCGGGGAAGAGGGCGGGGTGAGCTCGAAGGTTGTTCTTCCACCACGCGGGGAAGACGTCGTCGACTCTGCCGCCGGTGGGCGGGCTGTCGGCCGCCATTGTCGCTGTCGCCCGGCGGTGGAATGAGTATCATGTCGTAGCTGCCGTCGAGGGACATGAACTCAAGACTCCCGAAATGGAGCACCGTCCCGGGTTGGAGAGGTTGCTGGAGACTACCCATCTGGAGCTTGACGGGAAGCTGTTCGTCAACACGTAGCAGGCCCCTACTTGGCGCGCCAACTGTCGACGTTTCGAGACCGGGGGGGTCCCTAAGCCGACGAGTGAATGTCGCGGCGTGCCCCAGCCCAGATGGGTTGACGCGAGGCCGAGCGCGAAGGGGGGAAGTGAGGTGGCCGGAGATGGGCGTGAGAGAGGTGGAAATCCCGCGGCCTTCGTGTTCGTCCCGCGCCCAGGTCGGGTGCGCTTGCAGTAGGGGGTTACAAGCGTCCACGCGGGAGAGGGAGCGAGCGGCTTCAAGCGAGCGCCTGTCTCGTCCTCGTCCCCGCGCGGCCAACCCTCTCTAAGAGGGCCCTGGTCCTTCCTTTTATAGGCGTAAGGAGAGGATCCAGGTGTACAATGGGGGGTGTAGCAGAGTGCTACGCGTCTAGCGGAGGAGAGCTAGCGCCCTAAGTACATGCCGTTGTGGCAGCCGGAGAGATTTTGGCACCCAGCTGGTGTGATGTCGTGGCCGTCGGAGGAGTGCTGGAGCCTGGCGGAGGGACAGCTGTCAGAGCTGTTGAGTCCTTGCTGACGTCCTCTTGCTTCCGTAAGGGGGCTGAGAGCCGCCATCGTCACAGAGTATGCGGGGCGCCATCATTGCCTATCTGGCGGAGCGAGCCAGATGGGACGCCGGTCTTGTTCCCCGTGGCCCGAGTCAGCTCGGGGTAGGGTGATGATGGCGCCTCCTGTTGACGTGGCTGGTCTGCGCCCTAGGTTGGGCGATGTGGAAGCTCCTCCGAAGCCGAGGTCGAGTTTGTCTTCCGTGGCTGAGGTCGAGTCCGAGCCCCTGGTTTGGGCGAGGCGGAGACCGTCGGCTGAGGCCAGGGTGGAGTCCGAGCCCTGGGGTCGGGCGGAGCGGAGTTCGTCGTCTTCTGGGACTTAGCCCGAGTCCGAGCCCTGGGTCGGGCGGAGCGGAGTTCGCCGTCTTCCGGGGCTTAGCCCAAGTCCGAGCCCTGGGTCGGGCGGAGCGGAGTTCGTCGTCTTCTGGGACTTAGCCCGAGTCTGAGCCCTGGGTCGGGCGGAGCGGAGTTCGTCGTCTTCCGGGACTTAGCCCGAGTCCGAGCCCTGGGTCGGGCGAAGCGGAGCTTCCTATGGTGCCTGCGGCCGGGCCTGACTGCCTGTCAGCCTCACTCTGTCAAGTGGCACCGCAGTCGGAGCGGCGCAGGCGGCGCTGTCTTTTTGTCAGGCCGGTCAGTGGAGCGGCGAAGTGACAGCGGTCACTTCGGCTCTGTCGGCTGAAGGGCGCGCGTCAGGATAAAGGTGTCAGGCCACCTTTGCATTAAATGCTCCTGCGATTTGGTCGGTCGGTGCGGCGATTTGGTCAGAGTTGCTTCTTGGCGAAGACAGGGCCTCGGGCGAGCCGGAAATATGTTCGCCGCTGGAGGGGGGCCTCGGGCGAGACAGAGATCCTCCGGGGTCGGCTGCCCTTGTCCGAGGCTAGGCTCGGGCGAGGCGTGATCGAGTCCCTCGAATGGACTGATCCCTGACTTAATCGCACCCATGAGGCCTTTGCAGCTTTATGCTGATGGGGGTTACCAGCTGAGAATTAGGAGCCTTGAGGGTACCCCTAATTATGGTCCCCGACATGTAGATTATTGTTACATAGTTTTTCTTTATTTGGTGAAATATTATTTTTAATTATTATTATTTGCATGTTTGTTCGTACTACTGTGATTATACAGACGAGTGTATGTGGATCAGAAGACCATCACATTTGAAGATTCTGAGCAACAAGTTATCGCAAGTAAAAGACAAGTTTGTCCTTCATCACATCATTTGACCTAATAATATTAACTTTTATGTTCTCACCCTGCTCGCACAATTAGGTTAAATTGATGGGAACCTAATATATTACCTAGTTTTGTTTACCCTACCTTGTTTTACCTATATACATGTTATTGGGTAGAATTTTTATTGCTCTACTTGATTTGGGGGTTAATGATACATATAAATTATGACCATGTACTATTATTTATTGTTGGCTTTATTATTAGCATGATAAGATCATTTTGTTTAATTGAAATATGGTCATATGGAGAACAACGTGAGAAAACAGTGCAATCAAAATGGGAAGGGTTTAGAAAGTTTTGGTTGAACAAAGACGTTTAGGCTCAAGTCTGTCCTAAGACATTTTCTTTAGAGTCAAGGAGACCTTCAATAATCCCATGCCTCCCATACTAATAAAACGCAGGATCTTATTAGCGATAGAGATGGCTATCGTTAAAAAAAGGAGCTACTCTTTCTGGCAACTCTGTACTCTAGTGGCAATCTCTAAATCGACCCATCATCAGCGGACACGGTCGTGCTAGTGCCACTCTTTCTGGCGAAGAATCCCGGCTTGGATGGAGCCTGGAGGGTGACCGTGTCGGTTCCAAGCATCGTCACGACGGACGACATCACCGGGCGGGCAGCGGGGTCCCCCTGGACGCAGAGCAGACCGATGTGGATGCACCTCAGCACGTCGCCCTCCGGGAAGCTTCCGCCCAGGGACGGGTCCACCAGCTCCGCCACCGTCCCGGCCTCCCAGTGCTCCCATACCTGGTGTGTATTGTAACCGTGAGATGAGGTCTAACTTCACAGACAATGTGTAGGGTAGCGACGATGCATGGTGATTGTCAGTTTGCATTTACGGTGGTCAAGAGGTCTCCGGACTTGTGGGAGCTGCCGTTGTTCTTCCTCCCGGTGACGATCTCCAGCACCATGACGCCGAAGCTGAAGGCGTCCGATTTCACGGAGTAGTTCCCGCGCATCAGGTATTCTGGTGCTAGGTACCCACTGAGACGAGCAACCAAGCAGCAAAGTACTCATCAGTTAAGCCTAATAGGGGACGGGAGATCAAACAGCTAGCTCTGAGACTGAGAGAGATGGGTGCTGACTAGGTTCCGACAACGCGGCTGGTGACGGCCTGCGTCTGGTCCCGGCCGAAGATCCTCGCGAGGCCGAAATCTGAGATCTTGGGGTTCATCTCCACGTCTAGCAGGATGTTGCTGGCCTTGAGATCACGGTGGACTACCTTGAGCTGGGAGTCCTCGTGGAGGTACTGCAGGCCTCGAGCGATGCCGTTTATGATCCTGTACCTCTGCTCCCAGCTGAGCGGCTCACGCGTGTCGGTACCGAAGAGTACCAGGTCGAGGCTCCGGTTGGGGACAAACTCGTAGACGAGCAGCCGTTCTTGCTGCTCCAGGCACACGCCGACGAGCCTGACGAGGTTCCTGTGCCTCAGCCTGGCGACCAGCGCGAGCTCGTTCTTCAGCTCCTCCACTCCCTGCGTCGAGCTCTTCGACAGACGCTTCACCGCTATCTCGTCGCCGTCCGGGAGGACGCCCTGAACAAATGACACACCGGTGCGCCAGCAGCTGTCAGGCTGTCAGCAGTCAGCTGGGGAGGGAGCTCCAGGCTCCATGGCACATTCTTCGTTGCTTGTTCATTAGTACCTTACCTTGTACACCGCGCCAAACCCGCCTTCGCCGAGCTTGTTGCTCTCGTCGAAATTCCCTGTTGCGGCTCGCAGGGCGGAGACGTCGATCATCATGGAGTCCACCGTTTCCACGTCCTCTGCTTCGGTGGAATACATGGGCTCTGTTCAAGTACAGATTGGATGGGATGCGTCATTCATATCTATATCTTTGCAGACTAGATGAGGCTGTAAAACATACGTGACTGCTTTGCCTGTGGTGCTGGCCGCCGCCAGAAACAGAAGCAAAACACAAGATTCAGGGCAGCTAGAGTGGGCAGCACAACTGCAAGAACCACGATGAACACGCTGTACTTCCTCTCCCCTGTGGATGGATTAGTTAAAGAATGTGCGTGATCAGACAAACGGAATTTCAGTACAACAAAAACAAACATTTTGGTCTAGTATCAAGACCATCATATCAATAGCTTTATCATTGGACAAAAGTATTTCCTTATCGATCAATGCTTATAATTTATTATGTTAACCGCTAAGTTTTCACTGACACTTTCAGGAATAGGAACCAGTGGCAAAGAAAAAACTAGAATATAATAAATGGCACTTACTATGTAGTAAAAAATGGTCCAAATTTCATGTTACCCGATTGTGATGCCAGATTACCAGTGCTTGTGCTAGAAAACCCGGGGCCAACTTTTGGATAACAGTGACCACGAAATGCCGTAATAGATAACATGAAAGTGATGTTGACGGCTAGCTTTGAATATAAAATTCTAAGATTTGCGCCACTCTAGTAAAAGATTCCAACCATTCCTCATCCAGTCACGCGCGCACCGACAAATTTCATCACGGTCAAGCTGTAGGAATGTGAAAGTTGATCTATTGCATAGAGAACGGGTATAATATATAGACACAACCCTAACCCTAATGGGCCGGCAGCCCAACAGTGGTGCCGGCCCACACACACTCACACACACAGTCTAATATCCCCCCGCAGTCGCAACGGGGGCACCACACACGATGAGACTGGGGTAGAGGCCGAAGGTAGGAACCGACGGGTTGAAATCCCCCCGCAGTCGCAGCGTCGTGATGGTACGAATGTTGCGGCTGGAATAGAGACCGGTGTGTGCTCCAAAAAGATGATAGCCTCTAGATGCCGAGGTAGCCGAAGTCGATGTGGTCGCGGTCGGGAGACACGCAGCAGAAGCCTGTTCTTCGGGAGGGGTCGACGTTCGAGCGTCAACGATCGGCAGGGCGACACAACAAAAGAGCATCGGCAGGCCGACCTTCCTGCTTTTTCGATCGACCAGACGTCAAGGAGCCCCACCAGGTAGGTCGACAGCAGCGCACGCGTCTGCGTCGGTCATGGTGTTCGCGCCCGCGGCAGAATAGAAGGGGAACAACGGATCCGGCCAGGAAGGCCACGACAGCGACAGATCCAGCCGGAAAGACGCGATCCGGCCAAAGGGACGGCGGATCGAGCCGAAAAGGTCGCATCAACGAGGATCTGGCCGGGAAGGCCGCGTCAACGACGGATCCAGCGAAGGCGATGAAGGGGGTGGGCGGCGGGGCAGGGGCCTGCGCCGGACCTGGCAAGGGGTGTTGACGGCACCGGTGACGGGAGAAGCTCGAAGGGTGAGGTGCTGCTGGACATCAGCGCAGGCAGTTAGGAGGTGGCCATCGCGATGAGAAGCGGCGGCACGTGCGAGGGTCACAGGCTCACAGCAAAGAGGAGGATGCACGTGCGAGGGACGCACCGAAGAGGAGGACGCCGACCAAGGGAGGCAGCCATGGGGAACAGAGAACTGAGCAGAGGGGCTGCTCGCGCCCTGCCCCATCTCGACGCGTGGGAATGGGACTTTGGCGCCGAGCGCCATGGATCCGAAACTTGGTTGCTGTAGGTGCGGCGCGAGGAGAAAGACGACCGAGATGGAGATGAGCAAGAGTTGCTTCGCCGCAGCAACCTCCATTCGCGCGGTACGCGAATCCGGGGCTGACGGCTGGGATTTGGGGGTGGAGTGGTGTTGGGCACCGGGGCACGCAGGAGGGGCGTGCCATGGGAGCAGGGAGCATGCCGGCGCGCACGCAGGAGGGCGGCTGCCACACTGGCTGGTGGAGGGCCACCGGTGGCGGATCTGGGCCACGACTGGTGTGGGTGGCGGCGGCGGCGGCGGCGCTGCAGTCGCGCTGGGCCTGTCTCGCCGCGTCGGGGCCGCCCCTGGCCGGAGGAGCTGCGCCCAAGCCCGCTTAGGGACCACCTGTAGCACGGCGGGCGGCGGGGACGAGGAAGCCGCCGCGAGCTCCCCCATGTCCGACGCGCGCGCTCCTTCCGGCTTCAGAGGCGGCCGCCACGGACTCCAAGGTTGCCCTCGACGTCGCGCGCTTCGGAACGGCGGGAGTCGCGGCGGCCTAGCGCGACGGGGAACCGGGGCCGAAGGAGGTCAGGGCGGGGGAGGAGGGTCGCGGTCACGCCCGTGCCGTCAACAGGGAAGGTGAGCCCGAGCGGCCGACGGTGGGGAGCACGAGCAGCGGCGGCTGGGACGTGGCCTATCATGGCCGGCGCGACTGGGAAGGGAGCCGCCCCAGGAGGGAAGGATGAGCCTCCTGGGGCGGCAGCTGGACCTGGGGCAGCGGATGGACCTGGGGCAGCGGCTGTGGGGTTTGGGACAGCCAGCGGCTGCTAGAAAACCCTAATTATCAGCTGCCAAGATCAGCCGGTCGATAGGTCGAAGAACGCGAGCGGCGCGCCGGGTCACCATCGGGTGGACGTGCCCGGGGTCGCGGTGGATAGCGACCGAGTGGTACACCGGTGGCTCGGGGCGGTCTGCCTGGACGTCGGGGGCCGCGGGCGTGGCCAACTCGCGGCGGTGATAGACGACAACGGGGTCGGCGAAGCGCACCGGGCTCGGTAACGGGCCCAGGTCGGCAGGTGCCGAGGTAGTGACGTGGCGGCGGCGGTGGTAGACGAGCGTGGGATCAGCAAAGCGAGCCGTGGGCGTCGACGGGGCGGCGCATGGTGCGGGAGGGATCGGCGAGGCCGCGCGTGGCGTTGGCGTGGTCGGCGGGGCCGCGCGTGGTGCGGAAATAGGCGCGAGCCGCGGCGTCGAGGTCGCATGGGGTGCGGGTAACGGCGCAAGGCAGGGCACCTGGGAGGAGGGGGAGACCGGATCAGACTCGAGGAGGGAGTCGAGATCGGTGGGTGGGGAGGGGCCAGCAAGGGGAAACACATCCTCGTCGAAGACGACGTGACGAGAGATGATGATACGGTGGGAGGCGAGGTCCAGACACCGATACCCCTTGTGGTCAGAAGAGTAGCCAAGGAAGAGGCAGCGGGTGGAGCGAGGAGAAAGCTTATGAGGGGCAGTAGCAGAAGTGTTAGGGTAGCAGGCACAACCGAACATGCGAAGGTGGTCATAGGTGGTGGCTGTGTCGTACAGTGCGAAGTAGGGAGTAGGATGGCTCACCGCCTTGGAGGGAAGACGGTTGAGAAGGTGGGTGGCGGTGTGCAGGGCCTCTGCCCATTAGCTGGCATGGAGAGACACCTGGAAGAGAAGGCAGCGAATCATATTGGTGGTGGTGCGAATCATGCGTTCGGCCCGGCCGTTTTGGGCAGAGGTGTAAGGGCATGAGAGACACAACTGGACGCCATGAGTGAGAAAGAAAGAGCGGGAGGCGTGATTGTCGAACTCGCGACCGTTGTCACACTGGCGACGCGCTATGGAGGAGGAGTATGCGGCCCTCCTGGCCAACCACACCTGGGACCTGGTGCCGTGTCCACCAGGCACCAACGTGGTCACCGGCAAGTGGCTGTTTCGCCACAAGATTACCTCGGACGGCTCCCTCGACCGCTACAAGGCCCGTTGGGTCCTTCGGGGCTTCATCCAATGCCCCGGAGTGGACTACGATGAGACCTTCAGCCCCGTCGTCAAGTTCGCCACTGTTCGCACTGTCCTCTCCCTCGTCCTCTCCCGGTACTGGGCGATCCATCAGCTCGACGTCAAGAATGCCTTCCTCCACGGCACTCTGACGGAGACTGTCTACTGCAGTCAGCCCACCGGCTTCGTCGACGAAGCTCGTCCGGACCTTGTCTGCCGGCTGAACCGCTCCCTCTACGGCCTCAAGCAGGCGCCGCGAGCCTGGTACAGTCGCTTCGCTTCCTACTTGGCCTCCATCGGCTTCGTCGAGGCCAAGTCGGACACGTCCCTCTTCATCTACCACCGCGGCAACGACACCGTCTTCCTACTACTCTATGTCGACGACATTGTGCTCACGGTATCCACTGCCTACCTTCTACAGCGCACGATCGTTGCCCTGCAGTGGGAGTTCGCGATGAAGGACATAGGGCCCCTCCACCACTTCCTCGGCATCACCGCCGAGCGCCGGTCCCAGGGTCTCTTCCTCCATCAGCGCCAGTACGCCATCGACATACTGGAGCGGGCTGGCATGTCTGACTGCAAGCCCTGCTCCACGCTTGTCGACACTCAGGCGAAGCTCTCAGAGGATGACGGGCCCCCGATCGCCGATGCGACGTCCTACCGGAGCCTGACCGGCGCGCTCCAGTACCTCACATTCTCCAGACCTGACATCGCCTACGCCGTCCAGCAGGTGTGCCTGCATATGCACACCCCGCGGGAGCCTCATCTCACCGCTCTCAAGCGGATCCTGCGCTACCTCTGCGGCTCCCTCGACTACGGCCTCCTACTCCGACCATCCCCGGCGTCGGAACTCGTGGTCTACACCGACGCCGACTGGGCTGGCTGTCCAGACACGCGTCGATCCACCTCCGGTTACGCCGTGTTCCTGGGCGCCAACCTCGTCTCCTGGGCCGCCAAGCGACAGCCCGTCGTCTCTCGCTCCAGTGTTGAGGCCGAGTACCGCGCTGTGGCCAACGGCGTGGCAGAGGCCTCCTGGCCGCGACAGCTCCTCCATGAGCTCCACAGTCCCCTCGAGCGCGCCACCCTCGTCTACTGCGACTACGTCAGCGCAGTCTACCTCTCCACCAATCCCGTGCAGCATCAACGCACGAAGCACGTGGAGATCGACCTGCACTTCGTCCGGGAGCGTGTCGCCGCTGGTGACGTTCGGGTTCTCAGCGTCCCCACCACGCTGCAGTTCGCCGACATCTTCACCAAGGGGTTTCCGTCGAGTGTATTTTTAGACTTTCGCTCCAGTCTCAACATCTGTACAGGATAGAGTTGCGACTGCGGGGGGTGTTTGAACTGTACCCCTCTGTTTGTAATGGGCTAGGTCTAACTCAGTCTATTAATATACAGGCCCACCCTAGTGTAGGGTTAGAGTTTCTGTTATTCCAATAATTATATTAAATTTGCTTTCAAATGACCTTATAGGATGAAACCCTAAAAAAACTAGTCTCTGGAGTTACATATTTTAAAGTTCTGATACCATGTAGGAATGTGAAAGTTGATCTATTGTATAGAGAACAGGTACAACATATAGACAAAACTCTAACCCTAATAGGCCGGCAGCTCAACAATAATGTCGGCCCACACACTCACACACACAATCTAACACAAGCAATTTCACACGCACGAATAATTTACAGTCAATTTGCACGGGATCCACGAGTCCATGTTTCATTCTGTCAACAAAGAGTAAGATAATAAATGCTTTAACTCACCTCCACCTGCCGCTGCCGCTGCCGGAGGGCTCGACGACGATGCCAGGCGCACCATGGCCGGTCCATTGAAGAAGGGCGAGGTCTCGTACCGCCAGGTGCAGTTGACCCAGAGCACCCTGCCTCCGATGTTGTTCTGGAACCCGTCCAGCGACTGCGATATGAGGCCGGCGAGGCACTTGCGGCACTGCGCCGGCGTCTGGTCCGGCGTGCACTGCGCCAGCGCGTACACCTTGGGGAACTGCCGGTCGAAGTCGGCGTCGGCCTCCCCCGTGGCGAATCGCCGGGTGGAGTTGGACGCGGCGTGCTCGGCGGTGGCGTTGACGAGGGCGGCGAGGAGGCGCTCGAACCGGGCCGGGTCCGAGGTGACGTTGGCGTTGTTGTTGATGTTGTACGACATGGTCGTCGGGCCGGTGTCGTCGTCGGCGAGGGTGTGGACGTCGGAGTAGTGGAGGGTGCAGGGGTCGTAGTAGATGGCGGCGTCCTTGTTGTAGGAGCAGTCGTTGGGCAGGTCCTGGAACGCCTGGGTGAGGCAGGCGAGGCAGCTGCTGGCGTTGGCGTCGCCGCGGCAGAGTCCCATGCCCCAGACCTGCTCCGGGACGGCGCCGACGACGGCGGTGGCGTAGAGGACCGGGGATGCGGACACGTTGTTGGGCAGCATGGCGGCGAGGAGGTTGAGGTTGGCCTGGTATGTGCTGTTGGGCTCGAAGTCGTTGCTCGTCCCACAAACTGGCCACGGGTAGGCAGCGGCGCCGGGCGCCAGCAACGAGACGGTGGCGATGATGGCCGCCACGGCCACGGCCACGGCCAGGAGGTGGGGAGCCATTGGTACAGTAACGCATGGCGGAAAGAATTGGGAGCCAGCTTATCTAGGCCCGCCCGGGGACTGAGTGACAGTCAGTACTACTCCCACCGCGGCGCCACCAACCAACCACTGTATTTTTTTTAAGAAAACAGAGCATCATTATTCAAATGGGAACAGAGAACCGCTGCTGTACCAACAAATCTGAAGTGGAAACAGTATGTTATCTATATTATCCTTAAAACACCAGTTTCAACGGTTATCCCGCGTCAGTTTTTACAAATAACCCTTACGTCTATTTAAAATTAAGGGCCAGCCCGTCAGAATATTTGGTTAAATCAAAGTAAAATGTTAAAAACGGTGCAGAAGGTGGGATCTAACCAGTAGAACATCATACTTAAATGTTTATAATATTGAATATAAATTGTACATATGTATACATGATTTTTTGTAAAATAAAAAAAATAATCGTGTCGGGCCAGCACTACGGGCTGAGGCTACGGCCCAAGCACCGCACGTCCCTCGTGTCGGGTTGGCCCACGCACTATTAAATGGGTCGTGCCTTGGGCCGGCTCGCCAGACACGACCCATTTGACCATCTATACCTCCGCACAATAATGATGGTCATCGACTCGGTTGCCACCACCTCGTTCACCATCTTGCTTTTTTCTCTCTCCCCTCGTGCCTCCACCTTCGCAACACCCCATTCTCGGCAGAGGGCGTAGGAGCAGGCGCCTCCTCCCGTATTCGTCCGCCACCAGCCCTGACACCGACTCGCATAGTGACTATTGCATGCCTACGAAGACGTTTCACATCATGCGCGCACTATCGTTTTCGCCGTCGTCGGACGTCCCGTTCGTCTTCCCGACTGTTGTCCTGTTCTCCCTCCCCAACCTGCTGCCCTCGCCCACGGTCGCAGCCGCGAGCCAACCGACGCTCGTCGATGCGGATACGGGGCGAGTTGGTCATGCTCCTAGCCTTTTCTCTGTGTGTGTCGTCGAGGAGGACATGGTGGCGCCTGCCACGCTTAGGTTATCTTGGCGATGAGGAGTTCAGGTTTGAGATATTGGACAACTAAGGCCCGTAGCGTGGCAGCAGTCGACATATGCATGGAGTTGTTGGTGGTGTTGTATCGCTTCGGTGGGTCCAGGGTTGGGAAGACACTCGCATTCTCTCGCCCTTCTCGAACTGACGCCTGGTGCAGGAGCCTCTTGGTTTTGGAGCTGCTTCGGCTGGACTTCTTATATGTATCTAGCGGTATACTACCTATGTCGTCTCCAGATGTCCAGGTCTTCGTCATGTCCTTCTTTGGCAACGAACATGTATGTCCGTCTCTTACCTTTCCCTCCTGCTCTACAAAACCTTGGAAGTGGGGGACGAGTGACGGGGTCTCTGATTTGCTGCCTATGGTACCCGTGCGTTCATAAAAAAATATTATGTGAAGAGCGGAGACAATCAATAAAAAACCTTAATATCTTTTTGGTGTATAGTTTATGTAGATATTATTGTGAGCCATTGCAACGAACGGTCAACCAACTAGTATTATTTAAATACTCTCCTCAATTCATGCAACTTTATTAAAAAAAAACTTGACAAACTATAGTTAAATCCACGATTTGGATCACGATTTAAAGATAAGTAGGTTCGCTTAAACGCTTCCATTGAAAGAATGTTTGTTTCACCGTTAATCTGTGTGTAGGTGGTGGCATTGAATCGATTTAAATCTAAATCTAACTCAATAGATCTTAGGTCTTATTCATTTGTGTCAGATTGCACCCGGAATAGTTCTAGCTAATCAAAGTTTATATAAATTAGAGAAGCAATCCGGTTTAGAATCGTTCCGACTCACCAATCTGACACAAACAACAAAGAATCATCTTCAATCCACGGGGAACACAAATAACCAAATAAAGTCTAAGGCTTCATTGTACAGCAGTCAAATAGGTAATAGTACGATAGGCTTCTAGATTGGCCGAACGACGCGGCCTGCAGTGCCATTATACGCACGCGGTTCATACTCATACGCCTCATAAGCGTTCGCCAGGTACTACCAGCGCAAGCAATCATCCAGGCAAACGGGACGGCATGCGACTTTGTCGGCGCCGCCTCCACCGTCTACCAGTACCACTACCAGCCACCAGGCACCCAGTGAGTTCACACTTCCGTCATTTCCTCTCGCCGTGCTACTGCACCCAATCCACGGACTTTGCCAACTCCTATTTCACTATGCATTGTTGAGACTTTAGACTTAGGTTATTAACTAATTATGAACAGTGCAGACATACACCGGCATTAGAATTGCTACCATCGTCACTTGACCTCATTGTACATGTTAGTACTAGAGAAATCTCCATGAATGGGAGCCATCATGCTTCATTTTTTTCCCTTTTTCAAGTCATTTATGGTCCTGCGATTTTGGCGACAAGTACCCATTCAAGCATTATTCAATTACATAGGGATAAAAAGGGATTGAAGGGATTAAATAATATTTTATATTTAATATTGATCGGCAAGAGATTTTAATCTCTCAATCCTTATGTAATCGAATAATTCATTAGCTCGGTTTATTAACGAGCAAGCTCGTGAGCTAAATGATCTATCATATTTTAGCAAAACGAAACTATCACTACCGGAATCCAGGACTTTGCCGAGTGCCGGACGCTTTGCCGAGTGCCTTATGTCGGACACTCGGCAAAGGCGGCTTTGCCGAGAGCCGCACTCGGCGAATTCCTGCTCTCGGTAACGAGCTGGTTTACCGAGTGCAGGACACTCGGCACAGAAGAACTCTCGACAAAGACATGTTTGCCGACTCGGCAAAGGTGACGCTCGGCAAAGGGCCGTCAGCGACCGTCATAAAGCTGACGACCGTCAGTCTTTGCCGAGGGCCGAGGTCGGCACTCGGCAAAGAGACTTCTTTGCCGAGTGTCAAATATTTGACACTCCGCAAAGAACTCTTTATCGAGTGTCTTCTCTGGACACTCGGCAAAGCATATTTTTATTTTTTAGATTTTGTCCACCAAACTTTTTGTGGTATGTTCCTACACTATGTAGACCTACATGTATCATTTGTGGACAATTATAACAGAGTTTTCAATCGTTAGTAGATTTAGTTCGTTTATTTGAATTTCTTCGGAAAATTCAGATTTGAACTGCAGGTCACTCGAAACTTGAAAAATCATGCATGCAAAAATGATATTCATGTTACTTAGCATAAGTTACGACCGATTCTAGGAGCGGACCGAAAACTTCGAGCAACATGCTTGTCGGCGTTTCGACCCCGGGTGGTCCCTGGACCGACGAGTAAATTGTCGCCGCGTGCCCCAGCCCAGATGGGTCGGCGCGAGACGGAGCGCGAAGGGGGGAAAAACCGGAGGGAGACAGTCGTAAAAGGGGAAACTCACGGCCTTCGTGTTTGTCCCGCGCCCAGGTCGGGTGCGCTTGCAGTAGGGGGTTACAAGCGTCCGCGTGGGAGAGAGCGAGAGAGGCTTATGCGCGCCGCCCCCATTCCCCCGCGCGGCCCACCTTCCATACGAGTGCCCTGGCCCTTCCTTTTATAGGCGTAAGGAGAGGGCCCAGGTGTACAATGGGAGGTGTAGCAGTGTGCTAACGTGTCTAGCAAAGAGGAGCTAGCGCCCTAAGTACATGCCGTCGTGGCAGCCGGAGAGGTTTTGGCACCCTGTTCATGAGATGTCGTGGCCGTCGAAGGAGCGCTAGAGCCTGGCGGAAGGACAACTGTCGGGGCTGTCGAGTCCTTACTGACGTCTCCTTGCTTCCGTAAGGGGATGAGAGCCGCCGTCGTCACGGAGCACGCGGGGCGCCATCATTACTTGTTTACCGGGGCGAGCCAGATGGGATGCCGGTCTTGTTCCCCGTAGCCTGAGCTGGCTAGGGGCAGGGTAATGATGGCTCCCCCTGTGACGTGGTCGGTCCGAGCCCTGGGTCGGGCGAGGCGGAGGCTCCTCTGAGGTCGAGGTCGAGTCTGTCTTCTGTGGTCGAGGTCGAGCCCCGGGTCGGGCGAGGCGGAGACCGTCGTCTTCCGGGGCCGAGGCCGAGTCCGAGCCCTGGGTCGGGCGAGGCGGAGTTCGTCGTCTTCCGGGGCCGAGCCCGAGTCCGAGCCCTAGGGTCGGGCGAGGCGGTGTTCGTCGTCTTCCGGGGCCGAGCCCGAGTCCGAGCCCTGGGTCGGGCGAGACGAAGCTTCCTATGGTGCCCGAGGCCGGACTTGGCCGCTGTCAGCCTCACTCTGTCGAGTGGCACAGCAGTCGGAGTGACGCGGGCGGCGCTGTCTTCTTGTCAGGCTGGTCAGTGGAGCGGCGAAGTGACTGCGGTCACTTCGGCTCAGTCGACTGAAGGGCGTGCGTCAGGATAAGGTGGCAGGCCACCTTTGCATTAAATGCTCCTGCGGTGCGGTCGATCGGTGTGGCGATCTGGCCAAGGTTGCTTCTTGGCGAAGACTGGGCCTCGGGCGAGCCGAAGGTGTGTCCGTTGCTTGAGGGGGCCCTCGGGCGAGGCGTGAATCCTCCGGGGTCGGCTGCCCCTGCCCGAGGCTGGGCTCGGGCGAGGCGAGATCGTGTCCCTTGAGTGGACCGAGCCTTGACTTAATCGCACCCATCAGGCCTTTGCAGCTTTGTGCTGATGGGGGTTACCAGCTGAGATTAGGAGTCTTGGGGGTACCCCTAATTATGGTCCCCGACAATGCTCACTAAACATAGTCGTGAACTTGCCATCCACATGTTTAAAAATTGTATAAAACACAAACAAAGTTAGAAAATCATGAAACTTGTCCACGTGTCATGATATTATATGTAGAGACTGTGATAAAAATTTGAAAAGGTTTCGAGAAAACTGTGACACACTATGTGTAGAAACCTAAGAGATCTACACATGAAATCATAGTTTCAATGTGGATCCTTTGCCGAGTGTCACCCGGGACACTCGGCAAAGACGTCGTCTCCGTCACCCGGCGCCATAACGGCTGCTTTTCTTTACCGAGTGTTGTCTGGCACTCGGCAAACCTCTTTGCCGAGTACTCGGCAAAGAAGGCTTTGCCGATACACTTTGTGTGCCGATGCACTGTGTGCCGAGCCTTTTTTGCCGAGTGCGCCACTCGGCAAAGCCTTTGCCGAGTGTTTTAAGGCTTTGCCGAGTGCATCAGACACTCGACAAAGGCGACGATTCCGGTAGTGTATATGCATATCATTTACCGAACAATTGCTGAACATGTTATATATATGTGTGTGGTGTCTATGGTCTATGAGTTAAACTAATGATTGATGAATTATGTCTATGTGTTAAATTGGTCTATGCGAATATTATTGTGGGCTAAACTTAGAAACATGTGCGTGAATTGTGAATTGATAAGTGACGAGTTATATTAATTTGATGTTGCATTATGTGGTTTGTAAAACTATAAGTATAATTACTATTTTTTATTGTTAAATTAGTTTGAAATTAACTAGCAATTGATTATTATATATATTATTTTTTTCTGCTTTGGCTCGCGAGCTGACTCTATGGCTCTTTGCCAGTTTAAACTTGGACGAGCCAAGCCGAGTTGGTTCGATATCCAGCCCTAAAAATAGGGCGATCATAGCTAAGTGTGACGAGCTGAGTTGGACCGCCTGCTGTAAAATAACTTGACCTTCAAGTGATTATTCCTGGTTCCAAATTGTGCTAACTTTGGAAAGATCTAGTTCTAATAAATCACAAGGGCGCACGCGGTTCACTTTTATCCAACAAACCTCGTTTTCGAGTCACATGGATTTGTTTAGTGCTTATCCTTTTCTTTTGGACATGACATGCATGATTCTACCCTAGACCCTAGTGGACAACTCAACATCCGCACCGAACGTGTGTCGCTTATATATATATTTTTTCTCTGCAGAAACAGTAGCTTCATTATTCCTTCGATGATTCCACCCTTATCAGCAGCTGGTCGAATATAATGTCAGATCAAATGACGTGAAATGGTGTTCCCGTACAGTTTTCAAAGCGTATAGGAATGATTGGGAGGATGACCGGAGATAGAGAATCGTCTCCGTCTCCAGAATGCGAGCTGCAGCGAGTGTATTCTCTTTTGATGTTGTCTTCGTCCACCTAGTGCTTGTGGAAAGCGCCGTACCAGGTGCAGCTGTTAACGGTGGTGCAAGATAGCGGTAAGGGCTAGTTTGGGAGCTAATTAGAGGGACTAAAATCCCTACTTATTTAAAATTGAATAAGGGTTACTTTAGAAACCTCAAATCCTCTTCAGGATTGAAGGAGATTGAGCTGAAAATGGACTAATTTTCTCTCAAATTCCGAAGGGGATTTAAGTTTCCAAACTAGTTTTAAAGAGGGGATTTTAGCCTCTCCAATTCCCTCCGGTATTTGAACTTAAGGGTGTTTCTAATGGCTAACATTAATTAGATTTATTTATTTTCCTACGTGAATAGCTCGACATCAGCTGGCTATTTGAGACAGCATTGTGGACGCCCTCTCGCGAGTGTGACATCCCCAACATTGGGTGGCGTTGGAGCTCACGTACGGCGGTCATCAAGCTCACTACATGTCGACAGCATGGGGAAGGAGGTTAGTACGGCGCCGAGACATGCGCTAATATACACACATGTTTTTGGCAGCTAAGAACACAAGTAAAAAAACGTTTGCGCTTCCACGGTTCTCTATTTTTTTGTTACAATTTTTTAAGTTGTTTACGTAAAAAAGTGGATCTACTTTGTATTTTTTAGTTGGGTTAGTGACACAGATCTATATCAACACAAACGAGTTGAAAGATAAAAAGCAAGATTAAGGGTGTACCTGCCATCAACGTATTGGAAGGTTAGAGCTGTCGATGGAAGACCAGATTTATTAACCCGACATTTTACATATCGTCCATGGAGGTCCTCACGATGATTACGTGAAGGCAACACAAGAGGTTTTCTAACACCACCTCAGCCCAAGAGATTATCTAATGGTGTGGGATGGTGGAGATGGAATTAGGGTCAAGGGTGTGGTGGGAGTGGGACAACGTAAAATAGTGGCATGCGTAGTCTTTTCGCGATGGACTTGATGCCAATTTTGATTTCGAGAGTCTCAACAAGGTTGATAGATATAGAGATAATTGTGGTTTATAGAGAGTTTGTAAATTTAGAGACTTTTACAATTAGTCTTCTTGAAAAATTTCTAAATCTATATTTACTACAAATGGTTCAAGGCCTAGGACGGTAAAAGTAACATGATGAAGTTGCTAGATTCACTACCTGTCGGGGACCATAATTAGGGGTACCCTCAAGACGCCTAATTCTCAGCTGGTAACCCCCATCAGCATAAAGCTGCAAAGGCCTGATGGGTACGATTAAGTCAGGGATCAAGTCCACACGAGTGACTCGATCACGCTTCGCCCGAGCCTAGCCTCGGCCAAAGGCAGCCGACCTCGAGAGAGACTTCCGTCTCGCCCGAGGCCCCCCTTTTAACGGCGGACACACCTCCGGCTCGCCCGAGGCCTTGGCTTCGCTTAGAAGCAACCCTGACTAAATCGCCGCACCGACTGACCAAGTTGCAGGAGCATTTAACGCAAAGGTGGCCTGACACCTTTATCCTGACACGCGCCCCCCGGCAGAGCCGAAGTGACCGCCGTCACTCCACCGCTCCACTGACCAGTCTGACAGAAGGACAGCGCCGCCTGCGCCACTCCGACTACAGTGCCACTCGACAGAGTGAGTCTGACAGGCAGTCAGGCCTTGCCAAAGGCGCCATAGGAAACTCCGCTCCGCCCGACCCAGGGCTCGGACTCGGGCTAAGACCCGGAAGACGGCGAACTCCGCTCCGCCCGACCCCAGGGCTCGGACTCGGGCTAAGACCCGGAAGACGGCGAACTTCGCTCCGCCCGACCCAGGGCTCGGACTCGGGCTAAGACCCGGAAGACGGCGAACTCCGCTCCGCCCGACCCAGGGCTCGGACTCGGGCTAAGACCCGGAAGACGGCGAACTCCGCTCCGCCCGACCCCAGGGCTCGGACTCGGGCTAAGACCTGGAAGACGGCGAACTCCGCTCCACCCGACCCCAGGGCTCGGACTCCGCCCTGGCCTCGGCCGAACGATCTCCGCCTCGCCCGACCCGGGGGCTCGGGCTCGACCTCGGCCACGGAAGACAGACTCGACCTCGGCTTCGGAGGAACCCCCACGCCGCCCGACCTAGGGCACAGGCCCGCCACGTCAACAGGAAGCGCCATCATCATCCTACCCCGAGCCGACTCGGGTCACGGAGAACAAGACCGGCGTCCCATCTGGCCAGCTCCGCCAGATGGGCAATGATGGCGCCCCACAAGCTCTGTGACGACGGCGGCTCTCAGCTCTCTTACGGAAGCAGGGCGACGTCAGCAAGGACTCGACCGCTCCAATAGCTGTCCCTCCGCCAGGCTCCGTCGCTCCTCCGACAGCCACGACATCACGCCAGCAAGGTGCCAAGACCTCTCCGGCTGCCACATTGGCATGTACCTAGGGCGCTAGCTCTCTCTCCGCTAGACACATAGCACTCTGCTACACCCCCCCATTATACACCTGGATCCTCTCCTTACGACTATAAAAGGAAGGACCAGGGCCTTCTTAGAGAAGGTTGGCCGCGCGGGACCGAGGACGGGACAGGCGCTCTCTTGGGGTCGCTCGCTTCCCTCACCCGCGTGGACGCTTGTAACCCCCCTACTGCAAGCGCAGCCGACCTGGGCGCGGGACGAACACGAAGGCCGCGGGACTTCCACCTCTCTCACGCCCGTCTCCGGCCACCTCGCCTCTCCCCCCTTCGCGCTCGCCCACGCGCTCGACCCATCTGGGCTGGGGCACGCAGCACACTCACTCGTCGGCTTAGGGACCCCCCGGTCTCGAAACGCCGACAGTTGGCACGCCAGGTAGGGGCCTGCTGCGTGCTGACGAACAGCTTCCCGTCAAGCTCCAGATGGGCAGTCTCCAGCAACCTCTCCGGCCCGGGACGGTGCTCCGTTTCGGGAGTCTTGAGTTCATGTCCTCCGACGGCGGCTACGACATGATACTCCTTCCACCGCCGCGTGACAACGACAATGGCGGCCGACATCCTGCCCGCCGGCGGCGGAACCGACGGCATCTTCCCCGCGCAGTGGAAGAGCAACATTCGAGCTCGCCCCGTCCTCTCCCCCGCCAACAGAGGAGGAGGCGGGGCAACCAAGGCCAAGCGGGAGGCCGCGCTCCATCGGCTGTCGAGCGAATCGACGTCCCCAGCGCCCCGACGGAAGGCACGCCGGGCGTCGACCTCGCGTTCGAGACGAAGGCAAGCGCCTTCCCCCCGCGACACGCCAACCCCGAGCAAGTGGACGACGCCGGCGCACTCGCGAGGAGCTTGCAGGACGTCGCCCTCGTACCTGAGACGACGGTGCAACCAGTCCCCGATGTGACTACGTCGCCCCGCGTCGACCAAAAGGTACCGACTAACTCCCATCTTACGTCATTTCGACTCGGCCTCAACCCGCCAAGCGACCTCGCTTTGGCGGGCGCTCTCATTGAGGCGAGTGCAACCCCACTGGGGTTTCGTATGCGGTCGCCTTGGGACCGGTTGACGGACGTCTCGACCTACGGGCCCTCTGGGTCCGAGGAAGATGACGATCCCAGCATCTGTTGGGATTTCTCTGGATTTGGCAACCCCCGTGCCATGCGGGACTTCATGACCGCGTGTGACTACTGCCTCTCCGACTGTTCCGGCGGAAGCCGCAGCCTTGACGACGAGGACTGCGGCCCAAGCCGCGAATGTTTCCACGTTGAGCTGGGGGATCCCTCCGAAGGCAACCATCTTGGCATGCCGGAGGACGGTGATTTTCCTAGGCCCGTGCCTCGCGCCGACATCCCGCGGGAGCTAGCTGTGGTCCCCGTTCCGGCGGGGGGTCACGACCCACAGCTCGAGCAAGTCCGCGGGGCGCAGGCCAGGCTCGACGAGGGAACAGGAGCGCTTGAGACGATTCGCCGGGACGTCGGGCAGGTATGGGCGGGCCAACCCCCGGCCGGAGAAATACGTCACCTGCCCCAGGGTCTCCAGCACCGCGTCGCCAACGATGTCAGGCTCAGGCCGCCGCCCCGCGTCGACCAAAAGCGGGGTGGGTCAGAACCTGGCAGCCGCAGCGATGCTCCTCCGCGCGATGCCGGAGCCATCAACCACCGAGGGTCGGCGAATCCAGGGAGAGCTCAAGAATCTCGTGGAAGGCGCTGCGGCCCGACGGGCCGAGAGCACTGCCTCCCGAAGGCAGGGATATCCCTCGGAACCTCATGCCGCGACTTCCCGATTCATGCGGGAAGCCTCGGTCTACACCGGGCGCACGCGCAACACCGCGCCTGCGGCCCCGGGCCACCTCGGCAACGAGCACCATCGACGCGACCGTCGGGCCCACCTCGACGAAAGGGTGCGCCGAGGCTACCACCCCAGGCGTGGGGGGCGCTACGACAGCGGGGAGGATCGGAGTCCCTCGCCCGAACCACCCGGTCCGCAGGCCTTCAGTCGGGCCATCCGACGGGCGCCGTTCCCGACCCGGTTCCGACCCCCGACTACTATCACGAAGTACTCGGGGGAAACGAGACCGGAACTGTGGCTCGCGGACTACCGCCTGGCCTGCCAACTGGGTGGAACGGACGACGACAACCTCGTCATCCGTAACCTCCCCCTGTTCCTCTCCGACACTGCTCGCGCCTGGTTGGAGCACCTGCCTCCGGGGCAGATCTCCAACTGGGACGACTTGGTCCAAGCCTTCGCCGGCAATTTTCAGGGCACATACGTGCACCCCGGGAATTCCTGGGACCTTCGAAGCTGCCGGCAACAGCCGGGAGAGTCTCTCCGGGACTACATCCGGCGATTCTCGAAGCAGCGCACCGAGCTGCCCAACATCACCGACTCGGATGTCATCGGCGCGTTCCTCGCCGGCACCACCTGCCGCGACCTGGTGAGTAAGTTGGGTCGCAAGACCCCCACCAGGGCGAGCGAGCTGATGGACATCGCCACCAAGTTCGCCTCTGGCCAGGAGGCGGTCGAGGCTATCTTCCGAAAGGACATCGCCACCAAGTTCGCCTCTGGCCAGGAGGCTCCCGAGGCGTCTACTCTGCGCGGCGCCAAGAAGAAAGGCAAGAAGAAGTCGCAATCGAAACGCGACGCCGCTGACGCGGACCTTGTCGCCGCCGCCGAATACAAGAACCCTCGGAAGCCCCCCGGAGGTGCTAACCTCTTCGACAAGATGCTCAAGGAGCCGTGCCCCTATCATCAGGGGCCCGTCAAGCACACTCTCGAGGAGTGCGTCATGCTTCGGCGCCACTTCCACAGGGCCGGGCCACCCATGGAGGGTGGCAGGGCCCACGACGACGACAAGAAAGAAGATCACCAAGCAGGAGAATACCCCGAGGTCCGCGACTGCTTCATGATCTACGGTGGGCATGCGGCGAATGCCTCAGCTCGGCATCGCAAGCAAGAGCGCCGGGAGGTCTGCTCGGTGAAGGTGGCGGCGCCGGTCTACCTAGACTGGTCCGACAAGCCCATCACCTTCGACCAGGCTGACCACCCCGACCACGTGCCGAGCCCGGGGAAATACCCGCTCGTCGTCGACCCCATCATCGGCGACGTCAGGCTCACCAAGGTCCTGATGGATGGGGGCAGCTGCCTCAACATTATCTACGCCGAGACCCTCAAGCTCCCGCGCGTCGATCTGTCCTCCGTCCGGGCAGGCGCTGCGCCCTTCCACGGGATCATACCTGGGAAGCGCGTCCAGCCCCTCGGACGACTCGACCTCCCCGTCTGCTTCGGAACGCCCTCCAACTTCCGAAGGGAGACCCTGACGTTCGAGGTGGTCGGGTTCCGAGGAACCTACCACGCTGTACTGGGGAGGCCATGCTACGCGAAGTTCATGGCCGTCCCCAACTACACCTACTTGAAGCTCAAGATGCCGGGCCCCAACGGGGTCATCACCATCGGCCCCACGTACAAACACGCGTTCGAATGCTACGTGGAGTGCGTGGAGTACGCCGAGGCCCTCGCCGAGTCCAAGGCCCTCATCGCCGACCTGGAGAACCTCTCCAAGGAGGTGCCAGACGTGAAGCGTCATGCCGGCAACTTCGAGCCAGCGGAGACGGTCAAGGCCGTCCCTCTCGACCCCAGTGGCGACTCCTCCAAGCAGATCCGGATCGGTTCCGGGCTCAACCCCAAATAGGAAGCAGTGCTCGTCGACTTTCTCCGCGCAAACGCCGACGTCTTTGCGTGGAGTCCCTCGGACATGCCCGGCATACCGAGGGATGTCGCCGAGCACTCGCTGGATATTCGGGCCAGAGCCCGACCCGTCAGGCAGCCTCTGCGCCGATTCGACGAGGAGAAGCGCAGAGTAATAGGCGAGGAGATCCACAAGCTAATGGCAGCAGGGTTCATCAAAGAGGTATTCCATCCCGAATGGCTTGCCAACCCTGTGCTTATGAGGAAGAAAGGGGGGAAATGGCGGATGTGTGTAGACTACACTGGTCTCAACAAAGCATGTCCGAAGGTTCCCTACCCTCTGCCTCGCATCGATCAAATCGTGGATTCCACCGCTGGGTGCGAAACCCTGTCCTTCCTCGATGCCTACTCAGGGTATCACCAGATCAGGATGAAAGAGTCCGACCAGCTCGCGACTTCTTTCATCACACCGTTCGGCATGTGCTGCTATGTCACCATGTCGTTCGGTTTGAGGAATGCGGGCGCGACGTACCAACGGTGCATGAACCATGTGTTCGGCGAACACATCGGTCGCACAGTCGAGGCCTACGTCGATGACATCGTAGTCAAGACAAGGAAGGCTTCCGACCTCCTCTCCGACCTTGAAGTGACATTCCGATGTCTCAAGGCGAAAGGAGTCAAGCTCAATCCTGAGAAGTGTGTCTTCGGGGTGCCCCGGGGCATGCTCCTGGGGTTCATCGTCTCCGAGCGAGGCATCGAAGCCAACCCGGAGAAGATCGCAGCCATCACCAGCATGGGACCCATCAAGGACTTAAAGGGCGTACAGAGGGTCATGGGATGCCTCGCGGCCCTGAGCCGCTTCATCTCACGCCTCGGCGAAAGAGGTCTGCCTCTGTACCGCCTCTTAAGGAAGACCGAGTGTTTCGCTTGGACCCCTGAGGCCGAGGAAGCCCTCGAGAACCTGAAGGCGCTCCTTACAAAGGCGCCTGTCTTTGTGCCCCCAGCTGATGGAGAAGCCCTCTTGGTCTACGTCGCCGCCACCACTCAGGTGGTTAGCGCCGCGATTGTGGTCGAGAGGCAAGAGGAAGGGCATGCACTGCCCGTTCAGAGGCCAGTCTACTTCGTCAGCGAGGTACTGTCCGAGACCAAGATCCGCTACCCACAAGTTCAGAAGCTGCTGTATGCTGTGATCCTGACGAGGCGGAAGTTACGACACTACTTCGAGTCTCATCCGGTAACTGTGGTGTCATCCTTCCCCCTGGGGGAGATCATCCAGTGCCGAGAGGCCTCGGGCAGGATCGCAAAGTGGGCGGTGGAAATCATGGGCGAAACGATCTCGTTCGCCCCTCGGAAGGCCATCAAGTCCCAGGTGTTGGCGGACTTCGTGGCCGAATGGGTCGACACCCAGCTGCCGACGGCTCCGATCCAACCGGAGCTCTGGACCATGTTTTTCGACGGGTCGCTGATGAAGACAGGAGCCGGCGCGGGCCTGCTCTTCATCTCGCCCCTCGGAATGCACCTGCGCTACGTGCTACGCCTCCATTTCCCGGCGTCCAACAATGTGGCCGAGTACGAAGCTCTGGTCAACGGGTTGCGGATCGCCATCGAGCTAGGGGTCAGACGCCTCGACGCCCGCGGTGATTCGCAGCTCGTCATCGACCAAGTCATGAAGAACTCCCACTGCCGTGACCCGAAGATGGAGGCCTACTGCGATGAGGTTCGGCGCCTGGAAGACAAGTTCTTCGGGCTCGAGCTCAACCACATCGCTCGGCGCTACAACGAGACTGCAGACGAGCTGGCTAAAATAGCCTCGGGGCGAACGACGGTCCCCCCAGACGTCTTCTCCCGGGATCTGCATCAACCCTCCGTCAAGATCGACGACGCGCCCGAGCCCGAGGCACCCTCGGCTCAGCCCGAGGCGCCCTCGACTCAGCCCGAGGTACCCTCGGCCCCCGAAGCCGAGGCGCTGAACGTCGAGGAGGAGCAGAGCGGGGCCACGCCTGATCGAGATTGGTAGGCCCCGTACCTGCGATATCTCCGCCAGGGAGAGCTACCCCTCGACCAAGCCGAGGCTCGACGGGTAGAGCGACGCGCCAAGTCATTCGTCTTGCTGGGCGACGAGGAGGAGCTCTACCACCGGAGCCCCTCGGGCATCCTCCAGCAATGCATCTCCATCGCCGAAGGTCAGGAACTCCTGCAAGAAATACACTCGGGGGCTTGCGGCCATCATGCAGCGCCTCGAGCCCTTGTCGGGAATGCTTTCCGGCAAGGCTTCTACTGGCCAACGGCGGTGGCTGACGCCACTAGAATTGTCCGCACCTGCGAAGGGTGCCAATTCTATGCGAAGCAGACCCACCTGCCCACTCAGGCCCTGCAGACGATACCCATCACCTGGCCCTTTGCTGTATGGGGTCTGGACCTCGTAGGTCCCTTGCAGAAGGCGCCCGGGGGCTACACGCACCTGCTGGTCGCCATCGACAAATTCTCCAAGTGGATCGAGGTCCGACCCCTGAACAGCATCAGGTCCGAGCAGGCGGTGGCGTTCTTCACCAACATCATCCATCGCTTCGGGGTCCCAAACTCCATCATCACCGACAACGGTACCCAGTTCACCGGCAAAAAATTCTTGGATTTTTGCGAGGATCACCACATCCGGGTGGACTGGGCCGCCGTGGCTCATCCCATGTCGAATGGGCAAGTAGAGCGTGCCAACGACATGATTCTACAAGGGCTCAAGCCTCGGATCTACAACAGCCTCAGCAAGTTTGGCAAGCGATGGATGAAGGAACTCCCCTCGGTGGTCTGGAGCCTAAGGACGACGCCGAGTCGTGCCACGGGTTTCACGCCGTTCTTCCTGGTCTACGGGGCCGAGGCTATCTTGCCCACTGACCTGGAATACGGCTTCCCGAGGACGAGGGCCTACACCGATCAAAGCAACCAAGCTAGCCGAGAAGAATTGCTGGACCAGCTGGAGGAGGCTCCGGACAGGGCCTTACTACACTCGGCGCGGTACCAGCAGTCCCTGCGACGCTACCACACCCGAGGGGTCCAGCCCCGAGACCTCCAGGTGGGCGACCTGGTGCTTCGGCTGCGGCAAGACGCCCGAGGGAGGCACAAACTCACGCCCCCCTGGGAGGGGCCATTCGTCATCGCCAAAGTTCTGAAGCCCGGAACATACAAGCTGGCCAACAATCAAGGCGAGGTCTACGGCAACGCTTGGAACATCAAACAGCTACGTCGCTTCTACCCTTAAGATGTTTTCAAGTTGTTTATATACCTCGCACCCACGCAAAGTTTAGTCATCAAGGAAGGGTCGGCCTCGCCTCGGCAAAGCCCGACCCTCCCTCGGGGGCTAAAAGGGGGGAGACCCCCTCTACGTCGAAATTTTCCTCGAAAAAGGATCTCTTTTTAGCAGAATTTCTTTCGTGCTTTTTGACTACTTCGAAAAGCGGATCCTGGAAACGACGGAGTACACGTAAGCAGCCAAGGCTGACCGAGCCGAGGGACTCCTACGCCTCCGGGATACGGATACCTCACTCATCACCTTCTGCGATAAGTAACTCGTGTTCGGATAAAGTGATTCCGCGGACCGAACAAGTCTTCACGCTTGGAAGCTCTTCTGCCGAGACGGTCCTTCAAGCCTTCTCGACTGAATCGGTGACAGGGCCTCATGGACGGGCGAAAGTACGCGTAAGCGGCAAGGCCGACCGAGCCGAGGGACTCCCACGCCTCTGGGATACGGATACCTCACTCGTCACCTTCCGCGAGAAGCAACTCTCGCCCACACAAACATCCCTGTTACCGATGGAAAGTCCAGATGCTCGAAATAAGAGGAAAGGAGACGCAGCTTTACAACGCAGCGAGGGTGTGTTTTCTGGCCTCGGCGGCCACAGAAGGCACACGCTACAAGACAGTCTGATCCTGCAGGCTCGGGTCTTCACGCTGAAAGAGGCTGTAGCACCCTCGGCATCGACGACGCCTTCAGCAAGGTCTGACCCAGCCTCGGACGGCAACGCGGCCCCAGGGACTTCTCCGGGAATCCGGCCCGAGCAGGCGGCTCGGCCGGTTACCCCTGGGGCCTCGGCCAAGCATCTTCCAAGGGCGCCAGCCCGACCCGAGGCCTCGGCTGATCGACTCCGGCGTCAGCCCCGCTGACAGGCAACCCGGCTAGGCTCCGGCCAACCAGGTTCCCATTTTCGAGCCAACTCCGCCTCTGTTCGTACTGATATCGCTACCCCTGGCCTCGGCTCGTCGAAGAGCGGCCAAGGGGTCCCTTTAACTAAGCTAGAGGAGCCTCAGACAACAAGGCCGATCGAGCCGAGGGATTCCTACGCCTCCGGGATACGGATACCTCACTCGTCACCTTGACACGGGGCGACTCATGCTTGGTGAAGCGGTTCAGATAATCAACAGGCGAGACTTAGTGCTCGAAAACGAGGAAAAAACACGGCTCAGTGCCGAAGTTACATACATGTTCAGGCCTCGACAGCCGCAATGAACAAAAACACTGGCATTCGAAGTGCCACTACAAACGGAACTCCGGTTCCCCCTCCGCAGGTACGAACAACCCCACTCCATGGGGAAGGCCTGCGGAACAACAGAAGACTGACGAGCGGCTCGCCGCCGCCCGCTCTGACAACGACAACGACCCCCGCACCGGATGGCCGAGCCACAGCAGTGCAGGCCTCAGGGTGGGCGCTGCTGCAATCTTGCCCTTGCCCACGCCGACGCTCGAGGGGCGAGGACAAGTACGAAGAACCGGAGGCCCGGGGCGCGGATGGTGGCAGTGATCCCGTCGGCGACGGGGACTTCTCGAGCCGCCTCCGCCTCGGCGCTGATAGCGGGGGCCGCCGGCCCCTCGGCAGATCCCCACTCAAATCCTCCCAGACGAGTGGGGCGCCGGCCTCTGCCGGAGGGCGCCATCCCGGTGCAAAAGCAGGGCCACCCCAGAACACGAACGCTGCCCTAGCAGCGCGCGGCATCGTGGGTGGTCCTCCCGTGCTCACGGCGCGGCAGCCGCCCCCCGGCAGGAGGGGCCGCCAGGAGCCAAGCCGACGACTCCGACACGCTGGAGGTGACGATGCCCGCCGTCGATCAGCCCCACGTTGTCCAAGTCCGCGCCGCCCGCAGGGCCAGTGAGCGCCTCCTCCCTCGAACGCCGCGGGAGAGGGTGACCCGCAGACCCGCGCGGGAGGTAGAGCGCCGGCTCAGCCTGGACCCCACCCCAGCGAGGATGATGAACATCCTTGAAGCTGAGGGTGGGACCGAGATCGCAGCCCGGCTTGCTCTTCCCCACCCAGGGACTGGTGGTCACCATCTTGGGTGACCACCGGCGTGGGGATGCAGCCGGGCCAGCTGATGAAAATCCTTGAAGCCGAATGATGGCTGAAAGGTACCAACTCCCACGGAGTTGCGTTCCTCCAACGAGGAGGCGGAAAGACGGCGGGTACCCCCATCCGGGGGCTTGGAAGATGGAAAGACACGACGCATAAGGGAGGAAGAAGACATGGTTGCCTTCCGAAAGGGGTCGCCCTCCTTTTAAAGGCGACTCTCCCTACGTGCGCCCCCAAACGCCACGGGCCGAATCTTCTCCAACACGCTCCAAGGCCCTCCCCTGCGGCGCGGGGGCTGGGTCCCGCATGTCATGCGAACCGGCTCAAAAGCAGAAGAAGCCAAACCGCCGCGCGCGCGGTGCACACAACCGCCCAGCGGTTACAAGCGTTTCCCCACTTTCGCCCAGACCAACGGGCGGAAGGGGCGGGCAGCCATGCAGGCGGCATGCAACCGCGCCAGGTGGACGCGCTTCTCCGACTTCTGACACGCCGGCTTGGAGGCCCAGGCCCACGCGTCGCGCAACCAGCGCGCCAGTTGCTGCATGCAAGCAACCGCACCGCCACTTGTGCCACCGTCGCACCTCTTCGGTTGCGGAGCCTGTGCCGCGACTCGAGGCGACCCAGCGCACGACCCAGCAGCGCCAGCCTGGCGCAACGGTCAATGCGGTCGAAAGTGGGCCGGCAGTAATGACGGTGGCAGGCGGGCGGGAGCAGCGGTCACGTCGTCAGCCAGGCTCACGTCCCATCCGGGAACAGCAAGAGAGCCTCCTCCCACGGCGTGAAGACGGTGCGCCCGTGACCCGTTCCTCGAACGGCTCGCGCACGCGCAACGGCCGCCCCGCCAACCACTCGCCCCGTCGCATTAACTCCGCGGCGGGACACGCGGCGCCTCTGGCAGGAGAAGCGGACGACGCTTCGCCTTCGCCGTAATAACCGCGTCAAAAAAGGTACGCCACGTCGCCCGATTTCGTATCCTTTTCCTTTTTCCTCTTTCTCTATCTCTTGCAACAGGGATCGGGAAAGGGGGATACCCCGAAAAGGATCCTTCTCTGTGAAGGAACCGGGCTCCGAGCCCCCCCTTACTGATCAGAGGTTCGAAGGCTGGCCCTCCGAGGGGTTCAACAGTCGCCTCAGATCGCGTGGGCCCGACACCCACTACTGGTCAGGGGTTCGAAGGCCAGCCCCCCGAAGGGCTCCATGGCTGCCTCAGGCTACTCGGGCTCCGCGCCCATTACTGATCAGGGGTTCGAAGGCTGGCCCCCGAAGGGTTCACAGTCGCCTCAGACGCCGAGCGAGGGATGACCAGGGGTACGTTCGATACATAACCAAGGCTCGGGTTGCGCTCCCGAGGTACCCTAGGACATTTCCGAGACCAGCGGGAACGATCTTGTAACGGAATCCCATCGGAGGGAGGCATCGAGCCCTCAGACCCCGTCGCCAGGGGACCGGGTCCGGCAAATCACCCGCAGGTACTTTTGGGCGTGCCTCTGGGCCCCTAGCCGACCCCCAACGAACGGGGCACGGACGTCCACTCGGATTACCCGCTTGCAGCTCACCGGAGACACCATGTTCGGTGCCCATCGAGGGTAACATGGCGCTCTCCCCCCTCCTCCTTGCGGAAAGGCGACGTAGGGGCGTATGTAAAAAAGCCGGGTCTGTCCCTGATCGTCCTCTCGCCCTGTGCGGAGGCTCGGGGGCTGCTCTCGCAAACCCGGCTCCGGCCAAACCGTTGACAGCGTCAACATACCAGCCCGAGAGCTTGAGCCCCGACCGTGCACCCGGGCTACGGCCAGTTCGCATGAGGGAACAACCAGACCAGCCGAAGCATTACGCAAGGCATTAAGACCTCGAAGGAGTGTAACCACTCCTCCGAGGCCTCGGGGGCTACACCCGGCGGGTGCGCTCGCGCGCACCCACCGGAACAAAATGCAACCGAGAAAGGCTGGTCCCCTTGCAAAAAAGTGCGATGAAAGCCTCCAAGCGAGTGCTAACACTCCCTTCGAGGCTCGGGGGCTACTGTCGGGGACCATAATTAGGGGTACCCTCAAGACGCCTAATTCTCAGCTGGTAACCCCCATCAGCATAAAGCTGCAAAGGCCTGATGGGTACGATTAAGTCAGGGATCAAGTCCACACGAGTGACTCGATCACGCTTCGCCCGAGCCTAGCCTCGGCCAAAGGCAGCCGACCTCGAGAGACTTCCGTCTCGCCCGAGGCCCCCCTTTTAACGGCGGACACACCTCCGGCTCGCCCGAGGCCTTGGCTTCGCTTAGAAGCAACCCTGACTAAATCGCCGCACCGACTGACCAAGTTGCAGGAGCATTTAACGCAAAGGTGGCCTGACACCTTTATCCTGACACGCGCCCCCCGGCAGAGCCGAAGTGACCGCCGTCACTCCACCGCTCCACTAACCAGTCTGACAGAAGGACAGCGCCGCCTGCGCCACTCCGACTACAGTGCCACTCGACAGAGTGAGTCTGACAGGCAGTCAGGCCTTGCCAAAGGCGCCATAGGAAACTCCGCTCCGCCCGACCCAGGGCTTGGACTCGGGCTAAGACCCGGAAGACGGCGAACTCCGCTCCGCCCGACCCCAGGGCTCGGACTCGGGCTAAGACCCGGAAGACGGCGAACTCCGCTCCGCCCGACCCAGGGCTCGGACTCGGGCTAAGACCCGGAAGACGGCGAACTCCGCTCCGCCCGACCCAGGGCTCGGACTCGGGCTAAGACCCGGAAGACGGCGAACTCCGCTCCGCCCGACCCCAGGGCTCGGACTCGGGCTAAGACCCGGAAGACGGCGAACTCCACTCCACCCGACCCCAGGGCTCGGACTCCGCCCTGGCCTCGGCCGAATGATCTCCGCCTCGCCCGACCCGGGGGCTCGGGCTCGACCTCGGCCACGGAAGACAGACTCGACCTCGGCTTCGGAGGAACCCCCACGCCGCCCGACCTAGGGCACAGGCCCGTCACGTCAACAGGAAGCGCCATCATCATCCTACCCCGAGCCGACTCGGGTCACGGAGAACAAGACCGGCGTCCCATCTGGCCAGCTCCGCCAGATGGGCAATGATGGCGCCCCACAAGCTCTGTGACGACGGCGGCTCTCAGCTCTCTTACGGAAGCAGGGCGACGTCAGCAAGGACTCGACCGCTCCAACAGCTGTCCCTCCGCCAGGCTCCGTCGCTCCTCCGACAGCCACGACATCACGCCAGCAAGGTGCCAAGACCTCTCCGGCTGCCACATTGGCATGTACCTAGGGCGCTAGCTCTCTCTCCGCTAGACACGTAGCACTCTGCTACACCCCCCCATTGTACACCTGGATCCTCTCCTTACGACTATAAAAGGAAGGACCAGGGCCTTCTTAGAGAAGGTTGGCCGCGCGGGACCGAGGACGGGACAGGCGCTCTCTTGGGGCCGCTCGCTTCCCTCACCCGCGTGGACGCTTGTAACCCCCCTACTGCAAGCGCACCCGACCTGGGCGCGGGACGAACACGAAGGCCGCGGGACTTCCACCTCTCTCACGCCCGTCTCCGGCCACCTCGCCTCTCCCCCCTTCGCGCTCGCCCACGCGCTCGACCCATCTGGGCTGGGGCACGCAGCACACTCACTCGTCGGCTTAGGGACTCCCCGGTCTCGAAACGCCGACACTACCGGAATTTGACTCTTTACCGAGTGTCAAGTTCTTTGTCGAGTTTTTTTTGTCGGGCACTCGGCAAAAAAGCTCTTTGCCGAGTGTCACGCAAAAAACTCTCGGTAAAAGTAAACACTCGGCAAAGAGCTCTTTGCCGAGTGTTTTTTTCCAACACTAGGCAAAGACAATTTAAAAATCACATTTTAAAGCAGTAAATTAATTCAAATGAAAAAGCTTTCAACTACAAATTTGTATAACTCATCATGATGTACAATTTATATATTGAACATTTCTTCATATGACAAAATAAAAATAAATTTGTTCATAAAACATATATCTCTCTCGTAGTTCATGAAACTACGAGAGAGATGTATAGAATTTGTGCATATTGTTAGAACCATCATGAGAGATGAATAAATGACCAAACAACCAAAATAAATTTTGTAGATCTTGAAAAGTGTCGGCGTCTCGGACCCGGGGGGGTCCCTTGGACCGACCAGTGAAATCGCTGCGTGTCCCTGCCCAGATGGGTTGGCGCGGGATGGAACACAAGAGGTGGGACAAGCCTTGTATTATCCTGCACCAGGGGTGTCGCTCGCAGTAGGGGTTACAAGCGCGTCGCGTGAGAGAGGGAGAGACACAGAGTTCGTCCGCCGCTTCCCTCGCGCGAACCCCCCTCAGGGTGGCCCTGGACCTCCCTTTTATAGAGACAATGAGAGAGTCCAGACGTACAACGGGGGGCGTAGCTATGCGCTAACGTGTCCGGCAGTGGAGTGCCTAAGCCCTGTGTACATGCCAACGTGGCTGTTGGGGGAGAGCTTGGGCCCTGTACATGTGATGGCGTGGCCGCCGGAGGAGCGCCTGAGTCCTGTAGGAGCACAGCTGGCAGCGCGGCGAGGATCCTGCTGACGTCTCCTTGCTGTCGTAAGGGGCTGAGAGCCACCGGCGTCATGGTGCACGCGGGGCACCATCATTACCCGTCGCTGGGGTAAGCCAGATGGGATGCCGGTCTTGTTCCTTGTAGCCTGAGCAGGCTAGAAATAGAGAAATGATGCATCCCCTATTAGCGCGGTCAGTCCGAGCCCAGGGTCGGTCGAGGCGGAGAGTTCTCTTGAGGCCGAGGCCGGGGTCGGGCGAGGACGCGATTCCTCCCGAGACCGGGGTCGAAGCCGAGTCCGGGGGTCGGGCGAGGCGGAGACCTCCTCCCGAGGCCGGAGCCTGAGGTCGGGCGAGGCGGAAACCTCCTCCCGAGGCCGGAGCATGAGGTCGGGCGAGGCGGAGCTTCCTGTTGCGCCCAAGGCTGAACTCGGTGGTTGATCGTGACTTGTTGTCAGTCGTTGCCGGGGTGGCTGACACGGCAGTCGGAGCGGAGCGAGCGGCGCTGTTTTCCTGTCATATCGGACAGTAAAGAAGAGGGGCAAAGTGACTGCGATCACTTCGGCCTGCCCGTCTGATGCGCATGTGTTAGGATACGGCGTCAGGCATCCCCTGCATTTAATGCGCCTGCGAAGCGGTCGGTTGGTGAGGCGGTCTGGCCAAGGTTGCTTCACAACGAAGGTTGCCCGAGCCGGGCCTCGGGAGTGCTGAGGGGGCGCCCGCTGCCTGAGGAGGCCCTCGGGTGAGGCGTGAACTCATCTGGGACTACTGTTCCAACCCGAGGCTGGGCTCGGGTGAGATCGCGTCCCTCAGGTAGACGAAGTCTTGGCTTGAACTGCACCCGTCAGTTGGTCTGAGGGTGTTTACCAGTCATGATTAGGAGCGTTGGGGGTACCCTAATTATGGTACCCGACAAGAAGTTATAGAAGTTTGTAGTTGACAACGTTTTCATTTGAAGTCATATTGTCAACAAAAACTACGTCTGAATTTAAAAAATTTAAAATTCGAATTTTGAAAACGACCTCGAAAGAAAAAACCACCAACATGAAAGTTGTAGGTAATGAAGAGTTATGAAACTTTTTAGTTGACAATGTTTTGGTTTGAAATCATATTGTTATGCAAAACTATGTTTGAATTTTGAAATTTGAATTTTTCAAACTATCTCGGATGGAAAACCCACCAAAATGAACTCATTTAGTGCCTTAAATAATTAAATTACTCTCGGTTTGTTATAGTACATGGGAAATGAAAACGTAATATAGATATAATTGGTGTAGTAGTATAGTGGTATAGGAGGGTATGCGAGAGAGAGGTTGCGAGTTCGAATCTCACCATTCACAAAACATATAACTTGATTTAAAATAATAGTGAAAAATGATAGGGCAATACCTAAGGTAATTTGAGAGTTGTTACTATAATTTTAAAAATGTTTTGCTATTTTTTTATATTTTTTGATTCTTAATTTGTCGAGTGTTTTTTTTTGCCGAGTGCTTTTCGACACTCGGCGAAGTCTTTACCGAATGTCCGAAAAAAGTACTCGGCAAAGAACCCTTTGCCGATAATGTCGGGGACCATAATTAGGGGTACCCTCAAGACTCCTAATTCTCAGCTAGTAACCCCCATCAGCATAAAGCTGCAAAGGCCTGATGGGTGCGATTAAGTCAGGGATCAGTCCATTCGAGCGACTCGATCATGCCTCGCCCGAGCCTAGCCTCGGACAAGGGCAGCCGACCCCGGAGGATTTCCGTCTCGCCCGAGGCCCCCCTCCAACGGCGGACACATCTCCGGCTCGCCCGAGGCCCTGCCTTCGCTAAGAAGCAACCCTGACCAAATCGCCGCACCGACCGACCGAATCGCAGGAGCATTTAACGCAAAGGTGGCCTGACACCTTTATCCTGACGCACGCCCCCCGGCAGAGCCGAAGTGACCGCCGTCACTTCACCGCTCCACTGACCGGCCTGACAGAAGGACAGCGCCGCCTGCGCCACTCCGACTGCAGTGCCACTTGACAGAATGAGACTGACAGGCAGTCAGGTCCTGCCAAAGGCACCATAGGAAGCTCTGCTCCGCCCGACCCAGGGCTCGGACTCGGGCTAGGTCCCGGAAGACGGCGAACTCCGCTCCGCCCGACCCAGGGCTCGGACTCGGGCTAAGTCCCGGAAGACGGCGAACTCCGCTCCGCCCGACCCAGGGCTCGGACTCGGGCTAAGTCCCGGAAGACGGCGAACTCCGCTCCGCCCGACCCTAGGGCTCGGACTCGGGCTCAGCCCCAGAAGAAGACGAACTCCGCTCCGCCCGACCCCAGGGCTCGGGCTCGGGCTCGGGCTCAGCCTTAGAAGACGACGAACTCCGCTTCGCCCGACCCCAGGGCTCGGACTCCGCCCTGGCCTCTGCCGAACGACCTCCGCCTCGCCCGACCCAGGGGCTCGGACTCGGCCTCGGCCATGGAAGACAGACTCGACCTCGGCTTCGGAGGAGCCTCCACGTCGCCCAACCTAGGGCGCAGGCCAACCACGTCAACAGGAAGCGCCATCATCACCCTATCCCGAGCTGACTCGGGCCGCAGAGAACAAGACCGGTGTCCCATCTGGCTAGCTCTGCCAGATAGGCAATGATGGCGCCCCGCATGCTCTGTGACGACGGCGGCTCTCAGCTCTCTTACGGAAGTAGGAGGACGTCAGCAAGGACTCAACCGCTCCGACAGCTGTCCCTCCGCCAGGCTCCGTCGCTCCTCCGACGGCCACGACATCTCACCAGCTGGGTGCCAAAATCTCTCCGGCTGCCACATCGGCATGTACTTAGGGCGCTAGCTCTCCCCCGCTAGACACGTAGCACTCTGCTACACCCCCATTGTACACCTGGATCCTCTCCTTACGCCTATAAAAGGAAGGACCAGGGCCCTCTTAGAGGAGGTTGGCCGCGCGGGGACGAGGACGGGACAGGCGCTCTCTTGGGGCCGCTCGCTTCCCTCTCCCGCGTGGACGCTTGTAACCCCCTACTGCAAGCGCACCCGACCTGGGCGCTGGACGAACACGAAGGCCGCGGGATTCCCACCTCTCTCACGTCGGTCTCCGGCCGCCACGCTCCTTCCCCCTTCGTGCTCGCCAACGCGCTCGACCCATCTGGGCTGGGGCACGCGGCGACACTCACTCGTCGGCCCGAGGGACCCCCCGGTCTCGAAACGCCGATAGTTGGCGCGCCAGGTAGGGGCCTGCTGCGTGTTGACGAACATCTTCCCGTCAAGCTCCAGATGGGCAGTCTCCAGCAACCTCTCCGACCCGGGACGGTGCTCCGTTTCGAGGGTCTTGAGTTCATGTCCTTCGACGACAGCTACGACATGATACTCCTTCCACCGCCGCGCGACAACGACAATGGCGGCCGACAGCCCGCCCGCCGGCGGCGGAATCGACGACGTCTTCCCCGCGTGGTAGAAGAACAACATTCGAGCTCGCCCCGTCCTCTCCCCCGCCAACGGAGGAGGAGGCGGGGCAACCAAGGCCAAGCGGGAGGCCGCGCCTTGTCGGCTGTCGAGCGAGTCGACGTCCCCAGCGCCCCAACGGGGGGCGCGTCGGGCGTCGACCTCGCGCTTGAGGCGAAGGCGAGCGCCGTCTCCCCGCGACACGCCAATCCCGAGCAAGCGGACAACGCCAGTGCGCTCGCGGAGAGCTTGCAGGACGTCGCCCTCGTACCTGAGACGACGGTGCATTCAGTCCCCGATGTGACTATGTCGCTGCTCGTCGACCGAAAGGTACCGACCGATTCCCATCCTACGTCATTTGGACTCAGCCTCAACCCGCCTAGCGACCTTGCTTTGGCGGGCGCTCTCGTAGAGGCGAGATCAAACGCACTGGGGTTTCGCATGCGGTCGCCTTGGGACCGGCTGACGGACGTCTCGACCTACGGGCCCTCTGGGTCCGAGGAAGATGACGACCCCAACATCTGTTGGGATTTCTCTGGATTTGGCGACCCCAGTGCCATGCGGGACTTCATGACCGCATGTGACTACTGCCTCTCCGACTGTTCCGACGGTAGCCGCAGCCTCGACGACGAGGACTGCGGCCCAAGCCGCGAATGTTTCCACGTCGATCTAGGGGATCCCTCCGAAGGCAATCATCTCGGCATGCCGGAGGACGGTGATCTCCCTAGGCCGGTGCCTCGCGCTGACATCCCATGGGAGCTAGCTGTGGTCCCCGTTCCGGCGGGGGGTCACGACCCACAGCTCGAGCAAGTCCGAGGGGCGCAGGCCAGGCTCGACGAGGGAGCAGGAGCGCTTGAGCCGATCCGCCGGGACGTCGGGCAGGCATGGGCGGGCCAACCCCCGGCCGGAGAAATACGTCACCTGCCCCAGGATCTCCAGCACCGCGTCGCCAACGACGTCAGGGTCAGGCCGCCACCCGCATCCAGTGGGGTCGGTCAGAACCTGGCTGCAGCAGCGATGCTTCTCCGCGCGATGTCGGAGCCATCAACCACCAAGGGTCGGTGGATCCAGGGAGAGCTCAAGAATCTCCTGGAAGGCGATGTGGTCCGACGGGCCGAGAGCTCTGCCTCCCAAAGGCAGGGATACCCCTCGGAACCTCATGCCGCAACTTCCCGATTCTTGCAGGAAGCCTCGGTCTACACCGGGCGCACGCGCAACACCGCGCCTGCAGCCCCGGGCCACCTCGGCAACGAGCACCATCATCGCGACCGTCGGGCCCACCTCGACGAGAGGGTGCGCCGAGGTTACCACCCCAGGCGTGGGGGACGCTACGACAGCGGGGAGGATCGGAGTCCCTCGCCCGAACCACCCGATCCGCAGGCCTTCAGCCGGGCCATCCGACGGGCACCGTTCCCGACCCGGTTCCGACCCCCGACTACTATCACAAAGTACTCGGGGGAAACGAGACCGGAACTGTGGCTCGCGGACTACCGCCTGGCCTGCCAACTGGGTGGAACGGACGACGACAACCTCATCATCCGCAACCTCCCCCTGTTCCTCTCCGACACCGCTCGCGCCTGGTTGGAGCACCTGCCTCCGGGGCAGATCTCCAATTGGGATGACCTGGTCCAAGCCTTCGCCGGCAATTTCCAGGGCACGTACGTGCGCCCCAGGAATTCCTGGGACCTCCGAAGCTGCCGGCAGCAGCCGGGAGAGTCTCTCCGGGACTACATCCGGCGGTTCTCGAAGCAGCGCACCGAGCTGCCCAACATCACCGACTCGGATGTCATCAGCGTGTTCCTTGCCGGCACCACCTGCCGCGACCTGGTGAGTAAGTTGGGTCGCAAGACCCCCACCAGGGCGAGCGAGCTGATGGACATCGCCACCAAGTTCGCCTCTGGCCAGGAGGCGGTCGAGGCTATCTTCCGAAAGGACAAGCAGCCCCAGGGCCGCCCATCGGAAAATGCTCCCGAGGAGTCTACTCCGCGCGGCGCCAAGAAGAAAGGCAAGAAGAAGTCGCAAGCGAAACACGACGCCGCCGACGCGGACCTTGTCGCCGCCGCCGAGTACAAGAACCCTCGGAAGCCCCCCAGAGGTGCCAACCTCTTCGACAAGATGCTCAAGGAGCCGTGCCCCTATCATCAGGGGCCCGTCAAGCACACCCTTGAGGAGTGCGTCATGCTTCGGCGCCACTTCCACAGGGCCGGGCCACCCGCAGAGGGTGGCAGGGCCCGCGACGACGACAAGAAGGAAGATCACCAAGCAGGAGAGTTCCCCGAGGTCCGCGACTGCTTCATGATCTACGGTGGGCATGCGGCGAATGCCTCGGCTCGGCATCGCAAGCAAGAGCACCGGGAGGTCTGCTCGGTGAAGGTGGCGGCGCCAGTCTACCTAGACTGGTCCGACAAGCCCATCACCTTCGACCAAGCTGACCACCCCGACCACGTGCCGAGCCCGGGGAAATACCCGCTCGTCGTCGACCCCATCGTCGGCGACGTCAGGCTCACCAAGGTCCTTATGGACGGGGGCAGCAGCCTCAACATCATCTACGCCGAGACCCTCAGGCTCCTGCGCGTCGATCTGTCCTCCGTCCGAGCAGGCGCTGCGCCCTTCCACGGGATCATTCCCGGGAAGCGCGTCCAGCCCCTCGGACGACTCGACCTTCCCGTCTGCTTCGGAACGCCCTCCAACTTCCGAAGGGAGACTCTGACGTTCGAGGTGGTCGGGTTCCGAGGAACCTACCACGCGGTACTGAGGAGGCCATGCTACGCGAAGTTTATGGCCGTCCCCAACTACACCTACCTGAAGCTCAAGATGTCGGGGCCCAACGGGGTCATCACCGTCGGCCCCACGTACAAACACGCGTTCGAATGCGACGTGGAGTGCGTGGAGTACGCCGAGGCCCTCGCCGAGTCCGAGGCCCTCATCGCCGACCTGGAAAGCCTCTCCAAAGAGGTGCCAGACGTGAAGCGTCATGCCGGCAACTTCGAGCCAGTGGAGACGGTTAAGGCCGTCCCCCTCGACCCCAGTGGCGACGCCTCCAAGCAGATCCGGATTGGTTCCGGGCTCGACCCCAAATAGGAAGCAGTGCTCGTCGACTTTCTCCGCGCGAATGCCGACGTCTTCGCGTGGAGTCCCTCGGACATGCCCGGCATACCAAGGGATGTCGCCGAGCACTCGCTGGATATTCGGACCGGAGCCCGACCCGTCAAGCAGCCTCTGCGCCGATTCGACGAGGAGAAGCGCAGAGCGATAGGCGAGGAGATCCACAAGCTAACGGCAGCCAGGTTCATCAAAGAGGTATTCCATCCCGAATGGCTTGCCAACCCTGTGCTTGTGAGAAAGAAAGGGGGGAAATGGCGGATATGTGTAGACTACACTGGTCTCAACAAAGCATGTCCGAAGGTTCCCTACCCTCTGCCTCGCATCGATCAAATCGTGGATTCCACTGCTGGGTGCGAAACCCTGTCTTTCCTCGACGCCTACTCAGGGTATCACCAAATCAGGATGAAAGAGTCCGACCAGCTCGCGACTTCTTTCATCACGCCCTTCGGCATGTACTGCTATGTCACCATGCCGTTCGGTTTGAGGAATGCGGGCGCGACGTATCAGCGGTGCATGAACCATGTGTTCGGCGAACACATCGGTCGCACGGTCGAGGCCTACGTCGATGACATTGTAGTCAAGACAAGGAAAGCTTCTGACCTCCTCTCCGACCTTGAAGTGACATTCCGATGTCTCAAAGCGAAAGGCGTCAAGCTCAATCCCGAGAAGTGTGTCTTCAGGGTGCCCCGGGGCATGCTCCTGGGGTTCATCGTCTTCGAGCGGGGCATCGAAGCCAACCCGGAGAAGATCGCAGCCATCACCAGCATGGGGCCCATCAAGGACTTAAAAGGCGTACAGAGGGTCATGGGATGTCTCGCGGCCCTGAGCCGCTTCATCTCACGCCTCGGCGAAAGAGGCCTGCCTCTGTACCGCCTCTTAAGGAAGGCCGAGTGCTTCGCTTGGACCCCTGAGGCCGAGGAAGCTCTCGGGAGCCTGAAGGCGCTCCTCACAAAGGCGCCTATCTTGGTGCCTCCAGCTGACGGAGAAGCCCTCTTGGTCTACGTCGCCGCGACCACTCAGGTGGTTAGCGCCGCGATTGTGGTCGAGAGGCAAGAAGAGGGGCATGCATTGCTCGTTCAGAGGCCAGTTTACTTCGTCAGCGAGGTACTGTCCGAAACCAAGATCCGCTACCCACAAGTTCAGAAGCTGCTGTATGCAGTGATCCTGACGAGGCGGAAGTTGCGACACTACTTCGAGTCTCATCCGGTAACTGTGGTGTCATCCTTCCCCCTGGGGGAGATCATCCAGTGCCGAGAGGCCTCGGGCAGGATTGCAAAGTGGGCGGTGGAAATCATGGGCGAGACAATCTCGTTCGCCCCTCGGAAGGCCATCAAGTCCCAGGTATTGGCGGACTTCGTAGCCGAATGGGTCGACACCCAGCTACTGACGGCTCCGATCCAACCGAAGCTCTGGACCATGTTTTTCGACGGGTCTCTAATGAAGACGGGAGCCGGCGCGGGCCTACTCTTCATCTCGCCCCTCGGGAAACACCTACGCTATGCGCTACGCCTCCATTTCCCGGCGTCCAACAATGTGGCTGAGTACGAGGCTCTGGTCAACGGGTTGCGGATTGCCATCGAGCTAGGGGTCAGGCGCCTCGACGCCCGCGGTGACTCGCAGCTCGTCATCGACCAAGTCATGAAGAACTCCCACTGCCGCGACCCGAAGATGGAGGCCTACTGCGATGAGGTTCGGCGCCTCGAAGACAAGTTCTACGGGCTCGAGCTTAACCACATCGCTCGGCGCTACAACGAGACTGCGGACGAGCTGGCAAAAATAGCCTCGGGGCGAACAACGGTTCCCCTGGACGTCTTCTCCCGGGATCTGCATCAACCCTCCGTCAAGATCGACGACTCGCCCGAGCCTGAGGCGCCCTCGGTCCAGCCCGAGGTACCCTCGGCACAGCCCGAGGCACCCTCAGCTCGGCCCGAGGCGCCCTCGGTTCAGCCCGAGGTAACCTCGGCCTCCGAGGGCGAGGCACTGCGCATCGAGGAGGAGCAGAGCGGGGCCACGCCTGATCGAAATTTGCAGACCCCGTACCTGCAATATCTCCGCCAAGGAGAGCTACCCCTCGACCGAGCCGAGACTCGGCGGGTAGCGCGACGCGCCAAGTCGTTCGTCTTGCTGGGCGATGAGAAGGAGCTCTACCACCGCAGCCCCTCGGGCATCCTCCAGCGATGCATCTCCGTCGCCGAAGGTCAGGAACTCCTGCAAGAGATACACTCGGGGGCTTGCGGCCATCACGCAGCGCCTCGAGCCCTTGTCGGGAATGCTTTCCGGCAAGGCTTCTACTGGCCAACGGCGGTGGCTGACGCCACTAGAATCGTCCGCACCTGCGAAGGGTGTCAATTCTATGCGAAGCAGACCCACCTGCCCGCTCAGGCTCTGCAGACGATACCCATCACCTGGCCCTTTGCTGTGTGGGGTCTGGACCTCGTCGGCCCCTTGCAGAAGGCGCCCGGGGGCTACACGCACCTGCTGGTCGCCATCGACAAATTCTCCAAGTGGGTCGAGGTCCGACCTCTGAACAGCATCAGGTCCGAGCAGGCGGTGACGTTCTTCACCAACATCATCCATCGCTTCGGGGTCCCGAACTCCATCATCACCGACAACGGTACCCAGTTCACCGGCAGAAAATTCTTGGACTTCTGCGAGGATCACCACATCCGGGTGGACTGGGCTGCCGTGGCTCATCCCATGTCGAATGGGCAAGTAGAGCGTGCCAACAGCATGATTCTACAAGGGCTCAAGCCTCGGATTTACAACGACCTCAACAAGTTCGGCAAGCGATGGATGAAGGAACTCCCCTCAGTGGTCTGGAGCCTGAGGACAACGCCGAGCCGAGCCACGGGTTTCACGCCGTTCTTCCTGGTCTACGGGGCCGAGGCCGTCTTACCCACTGACCTGGAATATGGCTCCCCGAGGACGAGGGCCTACAATGATCAAAGCAACCAAGCTAGCCGAGAAGACTCGCTGGACCAGCTGGAAGAGGCTCGGGACAAGGCCTTACTACACTCGGCACGGTACCAGCAGTCCCTGCGATGCTACCATGCCCGAGGGGTCCGGCCCCGAGACCTCCAGGTGGGCGACCTGGTGCTTCGGCTGCGGCAAGACGCCCGAGGGAGGCACAAGCTCACGCCCCCCTGGGAGGGGCCATTCGTCATCGCCAAAGTTCTGAAGCCCGGAACGTACAAGCTGGCCAACAGTCAAGGCGAGGTCTACGGCAACGCTTGGAACATCCAACAGCTACGTCGCTTCTACCCTTAAGATGTTTTCAAGTTGTTCATATACCTCGCACCCACGCAAAGTTTAGTCATCAAGGAAGGGTCGGCCTTGCCTCGGCAAAGCCCGACCCTCCCTCGGGGGCTAAAAGGGGGGGAACCCCCTCTGCGTTGAAATTTTCCTCGAAAAAAGATCTCTTCTGCCAGAATATCTTTCGTGCTTTCTGACTACTTCGAAAAGTGGATCCTGAAAACGACGGAGTACACGTAAGCAGCCAAGGCTGACCGAGCCGAGGGACTCCTACGCCTCCGGGATACAGATACCTCACTCATCACCTTCTGCGATAAGTAACTCGCGTTCGGATAAAGCGATTCCGCGGACCGAACAAGTCTTCACGTTCGGAAGCTCTTCTGCCGAAGCGATCCTTCGAGCCTTCTCGACTGAGTCGGTGACAGGGCCTCATGGATGGGTGAAAGTGCGTGTAAGCGGCAAGGCCGACCGAGCCGGGGGACTCCCACGCCTCCGGGATACGGATACCTCACTCATCACCTTCCGCGAGAAGCAACTCTCGCTCGCACAAACATCCCTGTTACCGACAAAAAAGTCCAGATACTCGAAACAAGAGGAAAGGAGACGCAGCTTTACAACACAGCGAGGGTGTGTATTCTGGCCTCGGCGGCCGCAGAAGGCACACACTACAAGACACTCTGATCCTGCAGGCTCGGGTCTTGACGCTGGAAGGGGGAAGTGGCACCCTCGGCATCGACGACACCTTCAGCGAGGTCCGACCTAGCCTCGGACGGCGACGCGGTCCAGGGATCCCCACTCTGGAGGATAACGTCATCGCCACGCCCGGACAATCGCTGCCAGGGACTTCTCCGGGAATCCGGACCGAGCAGGCGGCTCGGCCGGTTACCCATGGGGCCTCAGCCAACCATCTCCCAAGGGCGCCAGCCCGACCCGAGGCCTTGGCTGATCAACTCCGGCATCGGTCCCGCTAACGGACAACCCGGCTAGGCTCCGGCCAACCAGGTTTCATTTTCGAGCCAACTCCGCCTCTGTTCATGCTAATATCGCTACCCCTGGCCTCGGCTCGTCGAAGAGCGGCCAAGGGGGCCCTTTAACTAAGCTAGAGGAGCCTCAGACAACAAGGCCGACCGAGCCGAGGTACTCCTACGCCTCTGGGATACGGATACCTCACTCGTCACCTTGACACGGGGCGACTCATGCTTGGTGAAGCGGTTCAGATAATCAACAGGCGAGTCTTAGTGCTCGAAAATGAGGAAAAAACACGGCTCCGTGCCAAAATTACATACATGTTCAGGCCTCGACAGCCATAATGAACAAAAACACTGGCATTCAAAGTGCCATTACAAACGGAACTCCGGTTCCCCCTCCGTAGGTACGAACAACCCCACTCGATAGGGGTGGGCCTGCGGAGCAACAGAAGACTGACGAGCGGCTCGCCGCCGCCCGCTCTGACTACGACGACAACGACCCCCGCTCCGGATGGCCGAGCTGCAGCAGCGCAGGCCTCAGGGTGGGCGCTGCTGCAATCTTGCCCTCGCCCACGCCGACGCTCGAGGGGCGAGGACAAGTACAAAGAACCGGAGGCCCGAAGCGCGGATGGTGGCGGTGATCCCGTCGGCGACGGGGACTTCTCGAGCCGCCTCCGCCTCGGCACCGACGGCAGGGGCCATCAGCCCTCCGGCAGATCCCCACTCAAATCCTCCCGGACGAGTGGGGCACCGGCCTCCGCGTGAAGGCGCCATCCCGGTGCAAAGGCAGGACCACCCCAGAACACGAACGCCGCCCTAGCAGCGCGCGGCATCTTGGGCGGTCCTCCCGTGCACACGGCGCGGCAGCCGCCTTCCGGCAGGAGGGGCCGCCGGGAGCCAAGCCGACGAGCTCGACACGCTGGGGGTGACGACGCCCGCTGTCGACCAGCCCCGTGTTGTCGAAGTCCGGGCCGCCCGCGGGGTCAGCGAGCGCCCTCTCCCTCGAACGCAGCAGGAGAGGGTGACCCGCGAACCCGCGCGAGAGGTAGAGCTCCGGCTCAGCCCGGCCCCCACCCCAGCGAGGATGATGAACATCCTTGAAGCTGAGGGTGGGACCAAGATCGCAGCCCGGCTTGCTTCTCCCCACCCAGGAGCTGGTGGTCACCGTCTCGGGTGACCGCCGGCGAGGGGGGGGGGGGTACAGCCGGGCTGGCTGATGAAAATCCTTGAAGCCGAACGATGGCTGAAAGGTACCAACTCCCACGGAGTTGCGTTCCTCCAACGCTGAGGCGAAAAGACGGAGGGTATCCCCCATCCGGGGGCTTGGAAGGTGGAAAGACGCGATGCATAAGGGAGCGAGAAGACATGGCCGCCTTCCGAAAGGGGTCGCCCTCCTTTTAAAGGCCACTCTCCCTACTTGCGCCCCCAACCGTCACGGGCTGAGTCTTCTCCAACACGCTCCAAGGCCCTCCCCTGCGGCGCGGGGGCTGGGTCCCGCATGTCATGCAAACCGGCTCAGAGCAGAAGAAGCCAAACCGCCGCGCGTGGTGCACACAACCACCCAGCGGTTACAAGTGACCCTCCACTTTTGCCCAGACCAACGGACGAAAGAGGCGGGCAGCCATGCAGGCGGCATGCGACCGCGCCAAGTGGACGCGCTTCTCCGACTCCCGACACGCCAGCATGGAGGCCCAAGCCCACGCGTCACGCGACCGGCGCGCCGGATGCTGCATGCAAGCAACTGCACCGCCACTTGCGCCACCACCGCGCCTCCTCGATTGTGGAACCAATACCGCGACTCGAGGCGACCCGGCGCACGACCCAGCAGCGCCAGCCTGACGCGGCGGTCAATGCGGCCAAAAGTGGGCCGGCAGTAATGACGGTGGCAGGCGGGCGGGAGCAGCGGTCACGTCGTCAGCCAAGCTCACGTCCCGTCCGGGGGCAGCAAGAGAACCCCCTCTCACGGCGTGAAGACAACGCGCCCGTGATCCGTTCCTCGAACGGCTCGCGCACGCGCAACGGCCGCCCCGCCAACCGCTCGCCCCGTCGCATTAACTCTGCGGCAGGACAGGCGACGCTTCCGGCAGGAGCAGTGGGCGACGCTTCGCCTTCGCCGTAATAACCGCGCCAAAAAAGGGACCGGGAAAGGGGGATACCCCGAAAAGGATCCTTCCCCGTGAAGGAACCAGGCTCCGAACCTCCTTACTGATCAGAGGTTCGAAGGCTGGCCCCCCGAAGGGTTTCGACAGCCGCCTCAGATCGCGTGGGCCCTACACCCACTACTGGTCAGAGGTTCGAAGGCCGGCCCCCCGAAGGGTTCCACGGCCGCCTCAGGCTACTCGGGCTCCGCGCCCATTACTGATCAGGGGTTCGAAGGCTGGCCCCCGAAGGGTTTACAGCCGCCTCAGACACCGAGCGAGGGATGACCAGGGGTACGTTCGATACATAACCAAGGCTCGGGCTGCGCTCCCGAGGTACCCTAGGACATTTCCGAGACCAGCGGGAACGATCTTGTAACAGAATCCCATCAGAGGGAGGCATCGAGCCCTCGGACCCCGTCGCCAGGGGACCGGGTCCGGCAGATCACCCGTAGGTACTTTTGGGCGTGCCTCTGGGCCCCTAGCCGACCCCTAATGAACGGGGCACGGACGTCCACTCGGATTACCCGCTTGCAGCTCACCGGAGACACCATGTCCGGCGCCCATCGAGGGCAACATGGCGCTTTCCCCCCTCCTCCTTGCGGAAAGGCGACGCAGGGGCGTATGTAAAAAAGCCGAGTATGTCCCTGATCGCCCTCTCGCTCTGCGCAGAGGCTCGGGGGCTGCTCTCGCAAACCCGGCTCCGGCCGAACCGTTGACAACGTCAACATACCAGCCCGAGAACTTGGGCCCCGACCGTACACCCGGGCTACGGCCAGTTCGCATGAGGGAACGACCAGACCAGCTGTCGGGGACCATAATTAGGGGTACCCTCAAGACGCCTAATTCTCAGCTGGTAACCCCCATCAGCATAAAGCTGCAAAGGCCTGATGGGTACGATTAAGTCAGGGATCAGTCCACATGAGAGACTCGATCACGCTTCACCCGAGCCTAGCCTCGGCCAAGGGCAGCCGACCTCGAGAGACTTCCGTCTCGCCCGAGGCCCCCCTTTTTACGGCGGACACACCTCCGGCTCGCCCGAGGCCTTGGCTTCGCTCAGAAGCAACCCTAACTAAATCGCCACACCGACTGACCAAGTTGCAGGAGCATTCAACGCAAAGGTGGCCTGACACCTTTATCCTAACACGCGCCCCCCGGCAGAGCCGAAGTGACCGCCGTCACTCCACCGCTCCACTGACCAGTCTGACAGAAGGACAGCGCCGCCTGCGCCACTCCGACTGCAGTGCCACTCGACAGAGTGAGTCTGACAGGCAGTCAGGCCTTGCCAAAGGCGCCATAGCGAACTCCGCTCCGCCCGACCCCAGGGCTCGGACTCGGGCTAAGACCCGGAAGACGGCGAACTCCGCTCCGCCCGACCCCAGGGCTCGGACTCGGGCTAAGACCCGGAAGACGGCGAACTCCGCACCGCTCGACCCCAGGGCTCGGACTCGGGCTAAGACCCGGAAGACGGCGAACTCCGCTCCGCCCGACCCCAGGGCTCGGACTCGGGCTAAGACCCGGAAGACGGCGAACTCCGCTCCGCCCGACCCCAGGGCTCGGACTCGGGCTAAGACCCGGAAGACGGCGAACTCCGCTCCGCCCGACCCCAGGGCTCAGACTCGGGCTAAGACCCGGAAGACGACGAAACTCCGCCTCGCCCGACCCCAGGGCTCGGACTCCGCCCTGGCCTCAGCCAAACGATCTCCGCCTCGCCCGACCCAGGGGCTCGGGCTCGGCCTCGGCAACGGAAGACAGACTCGACCTCGGCTTCGGAGGAGCCCCCACGCCGCCCTGCCTAGGGCACAGGCCCGCCACGTCAACAGGAAGCGTCATCATCATCCTACCCCGAATCGACTCGGGTCACGGAGAACAAGACCGGCGTCCCATCCGGCCAGCTCCGCCGGATGGGCAATGATGGCGCTCCACGAGCTCTGTGACGACGGCGGCCCTCAGCTCTCTTACGGAAGCAGGGCGACGTCAGCAAGGACTCGATCGCTCCAACAGCTGTCCCTCCGCCAGGCTCCGTCGCTCCTCCGACAGCCACGGCATCACGCCAGCAAGGTGCCAAGACCTCTCCGGCTGCCACATTGGCATGTACCTAGGGCGCTAGCTCTCTTTCCGCTAGACACGTAGCACTCTGCTACACCCCCCATTGTACACCTGGATCCTCTCCTTACGACTATAAAAGGGAGGACCAGGGCCTTCTTAGAGAAGGTTGGCCGCGCGGGACCGAGGACGGGACAGGCGCTCTCTTGGGGCCGCTCGCTTCCCTCACCCGCGTGGACGCTTGTAACCCCCCTACTGCAAGCGCACCCGACCTGGGCGCGGGACGAACACGAAGGCCGCGGGACTTCCACCTCTCTCACGCCCGACTCCGGCCACCTCGCCTCTCCCCCCTTCACGCTCGCCCACGCGCTCGACCCATCTGGGCTGGGGCACGCAGCACACTCACTCGTCGGCTTAGGGACCCCCCTGTCTCGAAACGCCGACAGTTGGCGCGCCAGGTAGGGGCCTGCTGCGTGCTGACGAACAGCTTCCCGTCAAGCTCCAGATGGGCAGTCTCCAGCAACCTCTCCGGCCCGGGACGGTGCTTCGTTTCGGGACTCTTGAGTTCATGTCCTTCGACGGCAGCTACGACATGATACTTCTTCCACCGCCGCGCGACAACGACAATGGCGGCTGACAACCCGCTCGCCGGCGGCGGAATCGACGACACCTTCCCCGCGTGGTGGAAGAACAACATTCGAGCTCGCTCTGTTCTCTCCCCCGCCGACGGAGGAGGAGGCGGGGCCATCAAGGCCAAGCGGGAGGCCGCGCTTCGTTGGCCGTCGAGCGAATCGATGCCCCCGACGCCCCGACGGAAGGCACGCCAGACGTCAACCTCGCGTTCGAGACGAAGGCAAGCGCCGTCCCCCCGCGACACGCTGACCCCGAGCAAGAAGACGACGCCGGCGCGCTCGCGGAAAGCCTGCAGGACGTCGCCCTCGTACCTGAGATGACGGTGCAACCAGTCCCCGATGTGACTACGTCGCTCCTCGTCGACCAAAAGGTACCGACTAACTCCCATCTTACGTCATTTCGACTCGTCCTCAACCCGCCAAACGACCTCGCTTTGGCGGGCGCTCTCATTGAGGCGAGTGCAACCCCACTGGGGTTTCGTATGCGGTCGCCTTGGGACCGGCTGACGGACGTCTCGACCTACGGGCCCTCTGGGTCCGAGGAAGATGACGATCCCAGCATCTGTTGGGATTTCTCCGGACTTGGCAACCCCAGTGCCATGCAGGACTTCATGACCGCATGTGACTACTGCCTCTCCGACTGTTCCGACGGAAGCCGCAGCCTTGGCGACGAGAGCTGCGGCCCAAGCCGCGAATGTTTCCACATCGAGCTAGGGGATCCCTCCAAAGGCAAACATCTCGGCATGCCGGAGGACGGTGATCTTCCTAGGCCGGTGCCTCGCGCCGACATCCCACGGGAGCTAGCTGTGGTCCCCGCTCCGGCGGGGGGTTACGACCCACAACTCGAGCAAGTCCGCGAGGCGCAGGCCAGGCTCAACGAGGGAACAGGAGCGCTTGAGCCGATCCGTCGGGACGTCGGGCAGGTATGGGCGGGCCAACCCCTGGCCGGAGAAATACGTCACCTGCCCCAAGGTCTTCAGCACCGCGTCGCCAACGATGTCAGGGTCAGGCCGCCGCCCGCATCCAGCGGGGTTGGTCAGAACCTGGCAGCCACAGCGATGCTCCTCCGCGCGATGCCGGAGCCATCAACCACCGAGGGTCGGCGAATCCAGGGAGAGCTCAAGAATCTCCTGGAAGGCGCTGCGGCCCGACGGGCCGAGAGCACTGCCTCCCGAAGGCAGGGATATCCCTCGGAACCTCATGCCGCGACTTCCCGATTCATGCGGGAAGCCTCGGTCTACACCGGGCGCACGCGTAACACCGCGCCTGCGGCCCCGGGCCACCTCGGCAACGAGCACCATCGACGCTACCGTCGGGCCCACCTCGACGAAAGGGTGCGCCGAGGCTACCACCCCAGGCGTGGGGGGCGCTACGACAGCGGGGAGGATCGGAGTGCCTCACCCGAACCACTCGGTCTGCAGGCCTTCAGTCGGGCCATCCGACGGGCGCCATTCCCGACCCGGTTCCGACCCCCGACTACTATCACGAAGTACTCGGGGGAAACGAGACCGGAACTGTGGCTCGCGGAATACCGCCTTGCCTGCCAACTGGGTGGGACGGACGACGACAACCTCATCATCCGTAACCTCGCCCTGTTCCTCTCCGACACTGCTCACGCCTGGTTGGAGCACCTGCCTCTGGGGCAGATCTCCAACTGGGACGACTTGGTCCAAGCCTTCGCTGGCAATTTCCAGGGCACATACGTGCGCCCCGGGAATTCCTGGGACCTTCGAAGCTGCCGGCAACAGCCGGGGGAGTCGCTCCGGGACTACATCCGGCGATTCTCGAAGCAGCGCACCGAGCTGCCCAACATCACCGACTCGGATGTCATCGGCGCGTTCCTCGCCGGCACCACTTGCCGCGACCTGGTGAGCAAGCTGGGTCGCAAGACCCCCACCAGGGCGAGCGAGCTGATGGACATCGCCACCAAGTTCGCCTCTGGCCAGGAGGCGGTCGAGGCTATCTTTCGAAAGGACAAGCAGCCCCAGGGCCGCCCATCGGAAGAGGCTCCCGAGGCGTCTGCTCCGTGCGGCGCCAAGAAGAAAGGCAAGAAGAAGTCGCAATCGAAACGCGACGCCGCTGACGCGGACCTTGTCGCCGCCGCCGAGTACAAGAACCCTCGGAAGCCCCCCGGAGGTGCAAACCTCTTCGACAAGATGCTCAAGGAGCCGTGCCCCTACCATCAGGGGCCCGTCAAGCACACCCTCGAGGAGTGCGTTATGCTTCGGCGTCATTTCCACAGGGCCGGGCCACCCGCCGAGGGTGGCAGGGCCCGCGACGATGACAAGAACGAAGATCACCAAGCAGGAGAGTTCCCCAAGGTCCGCGACTGCTTCATGATCTATGGAGGGCATGCGGCGAATGCCTCGGCTCGGCATCGCAAGCAAGAGCGCCGGGAGGTCTGCTCGGTGAAGGTGGCGGCGCCAGTCTACCTAGACTGGTCCGACAAGCCCATCACCTTCGACCAGGCCGACCACCCCGACCATGTGCCGAGCCCGGGGAAATACCCGCTCGTCGTCGACCCCGTTGTCGGCAACGTCAGGCTCACCAAGGTCCTGATGGATGGGGGCAGCTGCCTCAACATCATCTACGCCGAGACCCTCAAGCTCCTGCGCGTCGATCTGTCCTCCGTCCGAGCAGGCGCTGCGCCCTTCCACGGGATCATCCCTGGGAAGCGCGTCCAGCCCCTCGGGCGACTCGACCTCCCCGTCTGCTTCGGGACGCCCTCCAACTTCCTGTCACACCCGGTTTTGGAAGGCAAACCGAATGCGAACTATGTACGTGCCAGGATCAGAACTCACGTACACAGCGATTACATAAATGAACATCATCACACAATGCTCGAATAATAACATAAAAGAGTACTTATTACATCATAGAGTCATAGACATCCACATAGTCATTGTCTTAACAAGTAAATCAAAGTGCTAAACGAAACGCAGTAACGATAAGGCCTTCACAGGCAGCTGACTGGGGGTTGCCGCCAACCCACACCTAGAATTCATCGTAGTCTTGGAACTCCTGGAAGTCTCCTTCCACGGCTTCGCCTTCTCCTGAGCAGTGATTACAATGCGGACAACCTGGTGTTTGGTGGTAAAGCAAGGATGAGTACACATCAACGTACTCAGCAAATGTCCCGTTTGGCTGAGGTGGACTAGCTTTATGTGGGGTTAGGCTCAAGCAGTTGCTTTTAGTTGGTCAGGTATTTATCATTAGTAGAAGCCAGATTTTAGCATTAATCAACCCGTAAACCATTTCCTCATCGAGGAACATCATCAACTTAGTCGAACCAAAACCATATCATAACCATTGTATCTCGAATCATCTGTATCTCTAATCAAAGAGGATCCCAAGGCTGCTCTTAACCGTGAGCACGGCTGATATACCAGTTTCACTACCCTCTGCAGAGGTTGCACACTTTACCCATGAGCCATGATTCCCTTTCTACCCGGGGAGAGCTAATCCCCATTGACCACTACCTAGGTGGTCCGGCAGGGCATCACTACGTAGCTTTTACAAAGATTCCCTAGAGATCATAGCTGCCCGTTAGGTTTCTCCAGTTTGATAAACACAGTACCCCTCCCCGCAGGAGAGTGACTAACAAAGAGCAAAACGAAAGAACCTCGGCACTCAGCCTCGGCAGAGCAAGCACTGTGCCTGGACCCCATTGACGGCACGACGGCTAAGCAACTACACCTCTAGCTCATCTAATTAATCAGCTAAGGGCATCCCATTTCACCCTCATGGTTGCACTGTTATCCCGGGTGGTCTCTCAACGAACCAGTCCTTACGGAGAGGTACTCAGGAAACAGCCTGAGCCCCCTAGAGTATCACAAGGTCATCAACATCAACAGGATAACAGTATCATAAATAGCCACATCATGTTTATTGATTATGTTAAAGCAGTAGCAAAGTGCTAACCATAATAACCCAGTAGGTCATCAAGGACAAAGTAAAGTGTAAAGCTAGTCAATCCTTAGGTTTCAAGTAAGTAATGCGGGGTAGTAAGTTATAAATGAATAGGACATAGTGGGACAGAGGACACTTGCCTTCACCAAACTGCTGATCAGGGACTTCCTCTGCAACTGCCTCGGGAAACACAGACTGCTCGTTGTCTACGCAAAGCAATCATTCACACTATGCACTTGGGAAAATAACAGACAAAAACAATATACCAAACATATACAGCAGAGAGGGGTCACAAGTTCATCACAGAAAAGGGATAGGCACTCTAAAGTTCCCTAGGTCTGGGGGTAGAGGATTACACAAAGTGATTCACTATCCACTAATCAGGTCTAAGTTGGTGGTGGGATTAAATAATTATCTGGCTTAAGTTCCTAAACTTAAGTGTTTAAGTCCACAAACTTAAGTAATCCAACTTTTATTAAAGTCTACTCATTTCCAATTATCTTAAATAAGGTTTCAATAGTCTTAATCCTATCCTAGTGATTAGCTATTAATTAATACATGGAAACAGCAGGGAAACATTGCATAAACAGATAGATAATAATATTATGAACATTTTGCAATTTGAAGCACCTAATTTGGAGTTCATATGGCAAAGTTATGAATTTTACAAGTTTAGGGGTTAAAATTATACCCTAAGGACTTATTTTTAATTAAATAAAAGGGCCAAGGGCTTAACTGCGAGAAACCAGGGACGGCGGGCGCAATTCCCAGAAAACAGGGGGGCTCTTTAAGAAAAGCGCGGGCGAAGGGGTATCGAGCGCCTACAGCCGTCAGATCTAAAGCGAACGATCAGGATTAGATCCTGCGGGCGGGCGCGCGGGCGCGCGGCGGCCTGGGCGGCTGACAGGCGGGACCGGGCGGGCAGCGCGGGGCGCGGACAGGCTGACAGGCGGGGCCGGGCGGACAGCGCGCGCGCGGGCGGGCTGACAGGCGGGGCCGGGCGGACAGCGCGCGCGCGGGCGGGCTGACAGGCTGGGCCCAAACGGCAGAGAGACGGGGTGAGGGGGCAGTGGGCCTGGGCCGCTGGATCGCTGGCGGACGGCCAGGATTAGGTCTGGGCGAGTTGAATCAGGGCCGCCCGATCTGGATTGAACGGCGGAGATCGGGTGGGCGGCCTGGGTCTTCCCTACGGCTAGTTGGGGCGGCGGCGCTCGTCCCCGCGGCGGAGGGCTCGCCGGAGACGAGGGGCACGGGCGACTGGCGGGGCCCTGGGGTAATCCGAGCGGTCAGGGAGGTCGGGGAGGGCGCGGGGAGTTCTCCGGTAGGGTCTGGGTCGGGGCAGAGGCACCGGAGGGGGGCGGTTCACGGCGGGGCGGCTCGGCGGCGGGGTTATTCTACTCCGGCGAGCAATCAATCGCAACAGAGAGCAAAACAAGGGGCGATAGGGGCGGGAGAGGTCCGTTACCTCAAGGCGGGCTCCGGGGACTCCTCGGCGGCGACGGAGACGCGACGGGGACCCGGGGCGACGGTGGCGGCTGCACGGCGGACGACGGGTGAGCGCGGGCAGAGAGAAATAGGGAGGGGGAGAAGGAATTGGGGCACGTTCCGGGTTGCGGACGCCAGAGCGGAGCTCATCGGGGCTAAGGGCGCGGCGGAGCTCCACCGGCGACGAGAAACCGAGCTCGGGACGGCGGGGTTATGGCGGTGGCGCTCTGCGTGCGCGTAGCGAGGGAGAGAGAGGGTCTACTGGGGCGCAAATGGGGGAGGGGGGTGAGGGCGAGTGGGGTTCGGGGCTCAAGTGGCCAGGGGCGAGGTGGGGGCGAGTTCCACGCGCGACGTGGGCGCGGGGAAGGCGGGCGCGAGCAGCTCGGGCGGCGGTTACGTGAGGAAGACGGGGCTGACAACCCGGGCCCGCGAGCAGAGAGAGAGCGAGGGAGCGGGCGCGCGCGGGGAAGGAGGGCGCCGACAGGTGGGGCCGGACGAGCAGTGAGAGAGGGAGGCGGGTGCGCGGAAGGCGGCCGCGCCGACAGGCCGGGCCCGCTGCGCAGAGAGAGGAGGGGAGGGAGGCGCGCGCGCGAGAGATGGGCCGGCTGGGCCGAAAGGCCGAGGGGGCGGCTGGGTTGGGCCTCTTTGCCTTTTTCTTTTATTCTGAATTGTTTTTCCCTTTTCTTTTTTTTACCTATTCTATTTGATTCAAATTCAAATGAGCCCCAAATTCAAATTAGACCTTTTGAGAATTATGCACCAAACCAAAAGTGAAATCTAGGGTTCAACATGATGCAACAATTCATACTCCACTAAGGTTTAACATAATAGACTATAATTACAAGTAAAATAAGCACTTAGCTCCTATAGAAATGAGAGAGAAAAGAATTAGGAAGGATGAGAAAAGGAAATAACACCTGAATTTGTGAATATGAGCAAAGAAATTTTATACCCCCAAATTCAGGGTGTTACACTTCCGAAGGGAGACCCTGACATTCGAGGTGGTCGGGTTCCGAGGAACCTACCACGCTGTGCTGGGGAGGCCATGCTACGCGAAGTTCATGGCCGTCCCCAACTACACCTACCTGAAGCTCAAGATGCCGGGCCCCAACGGGGTCATCACCGTCGGCCCCACGTACAAACACGCGTTCGAATGCGACGTGGAGTGCGTGGAGTACGCCGAGGCCCTCGCCGAGTCCGAGGCCCTCATCGCCGACCTGGAGAACCTCTCCAAGGAGGTGCCAGACGTGAAGCGCCATGCCGGCAACTTCGAGCCAGCGGAGACGGTTAAGGCCGTCCCTCTTGACCCCAGTGGCGACACCACCAAGCAGATCCGGATCGGTTCCGGGCTCGACCCCAAATAGGAAGCAATGCTCGTCGACTTTCTCCGCGCAAACGCCGACGTCTTTGCGTGGAGTCCCTCGGACATGCCCGGCATACCGAGGGATGTCGCCGAGCACTCGCTGGATATTCGGGCCGGAGCCCGACCCGTCAGGCAGCCTCTGCGCCGATTCGACGAGGAGAAGCGCAGAGTGATTGGCGAAGAGATCCGCAAGCTAATGGCAGCAGGGTTCATCAAAGAGGTATTCCATCCCGAATGGCTTGCCAACCCTGTGCTTGTGAGGAAGAAAGGGGGGAAATGGCGGATGTGTGTAGACTACACTGGTCTCAACAAAGCATGTCCGAAGGTTCCCTACCCTCTGCCTCGCATCGATCAAATCGTGGATTCCACCGCTGGGTGCGAAACCCTGTCCTTCCTCGATGCCTACTCAGGGTATCACCAGATCCGGATGAAAGAGTCCGACCAGCTCGCGACTTCTTTCATCACGCCGTTCGGCATGTACTGCTATATTACCATGCCGTTCGGTTTGAGGAATGCGGGCGCGACGTACCAGCGGTGCATGAACCATGTGTTCGGCGAACACATCGGTCGCACAGTCGAGGCCTACGTCGATGACATCGTAGTCAAGACAAGGAAGGCTTCCGACCTCCTCTCCGACCTTGAAGTGACATTCCGATGTCTCAAGGCGAAAGGAGTCAAGCTCAATCCTGAGAAGTGTGTCTTCGGGGTGCCCCGAGGCATGCTCCTAGGGTTCATCGTCTCCGAGCGAGGCATTGAAGCCAACCCGGAGAAGATCGCGGCCATCACCAGCATGGGACCCATCAAGGACTTAAAAGGTGTACAGAGGGTCATGGGATGCCTCGCGGCCCTGAGCCGCTTCATCTCACGCCTCGGCGAAAGAGGTCTGCCTCTGTACCGCCTCTTAAGGAAGGCCGAGTGTTTCGCTTGGACCCCTGAGGCCGAGGAAGCCCTCGGGAACCTGAAGGCGCTCCTTACAAAGGCGCCTGTCTTGGTGCCCCCGGCGGATGGAGAAGCCCTCTTGGTCTACGTCGCCGCGACCACTCAGGTGGTTAGCGCCGCGATTGTGGTCGAGAGGCAAGAGGAAGGGCATGCATTGCCCGTTCAGAGGCCGGTCTACTTCGTCAGCGAAGTGCTGTCCGAGACCAAGATCCGCTACCCACAAGTTCAAAAGCTGTTGTATGCTGTGATCCTGACAAGGCGGAAGTTACGACACTACTTCGAGTCTCATCCGGTAACTGTGGTGTCATCCTTCCCCCTGGGGGAGATCATCCAGTGCTGAGAGGCCTCGGGCAGGATCGCAAAGTGGGCGGTGGAAATCATGGGCGAAACGATCTCGTTCGCCCCTCGGAAGGCCATCAAGTCCCAGGTGTTGGCGGACTTCGTGGCCGAATGGGTCGACACCCAGTTGCCGACGGCTCCGATCCAACCGGAGCTCTGGACCATGTTTTTCGACGGATCGCTGATGAAGACAGGAGCTGGCGCGGGCCTGCTCTTCATCTCGCCCCTTGGAAAGCACCTGCGCTACGTGCTGCGCCTCCATTTCCCGGCGTCCAACAATGTGGCCGAGTACGAAGCTCTGGTCAACGGGTTGCGGATCGCCATCGAGCTAGGGGTGAGACGCCTCGACGCCCGCGGTGATTCGCAGCTCGTCATTGACCAAGTCATGAAGAACTCCCACTGCCGCGACCCGAAGATGGAGGCCTACTGCGATGAGGTTCGGCGCCTGGAAGACAAGTTCTTCGGGATCGAGCTCAACCACATCGCTCGGCGCTACAACGAAACCGCAGACGAGCTGGCTAAAATAGCCTCGGGGTGAACGACGGTCCCCCCGGACGTCTTCTCCCGGGATCTGCATCGACCCTCTGTCAAGATCGACGACGCGCCCGAGCCCGAGGCACCCTCGGCACAGCCCGAGGCACCCTCGGCACAGCCCGAGGTACCCTCGGCCCCCGAGGGCGAGGCACTAGACGTCGAGGAAGAGCAGAGCGGGGCCACGCCTGATCGAGATTGGCAGGCCCCGTACCTGCAATATCTCCTTCGAGGAGAGCTACCCCCCGACCAAGTCGAGGCTCGGCGGGTAGCGCGACGCGCCAAGTCGTTCGTCTTGCTGGGCGATGAAGAGGAGCTCTACCATCGCAGCCCCTCGGGCATCCTCCAGCGATGCGTCTCCATCGACGAAGGTCAGGAACTCCTGCGAGAAATACACTCGAGGGCTTGCGGCCATCATGCAGCGCCTCGAGCCCTTGTCGGGAATGCTTTCCGGTAAGGCTTCTACTGGCCAACGGCGGTGGCTGACGCCACTAGAATTGTCCGCACCTGCGAAGGGTGCCAATTCTATGCGAAGCAGACCCACCTGCCCGCTCAGGCTCTGCAGACGATACCCATCACCTGGCCCTTCGCTGTATGGGGTCTGGACCTCGTCGGTCCCTTGCAGAAGGCGCCCGGGGGCTACACGCACCTGCTGGTCGCCATCGACAAATTCTCCAAGTGGATCGAGGTCCGACCCCTGAACAGCATCAGGTCTGAGCAGGCGGTGGCGTTCTTCACCAACATCGTCCATCGCTTCGGGGTCTCAAACTCCATCATCACCGACAACGGTACCCAGTTCACCGGCAAAAAATTCTTGGATTTTTGCGAGGATCACCATATCCGGGTGGACTGGGCCGCCGTGGCTCATCCCATGTCGAATGGGCAAGTAGAGCATGCCAACGGCATGATTCTACAAGGGCTCAAGCCTCGGATCTACAACGACCTCAACAAGTTCGGCAAGCGGTGGATGAAGGAACTCCCCTCGGTGGTCTGGAGCCTAAGGACGACGCCGAGTCGTGCCACGGGTTTCGCGCCGTTTTTCCTGGTCTACGGGGCTGAAGCTATCTTGCCCACTGACCTGGAATACGGCTCCCCGAGGACGAGGGCCTACACCGATCAAAGCAACCAAGCTAGCCGAGAAGAATCGCTGGACCAGCTGGAAGAGGCTCGGGATAGGGCCTTACTACACTCGGCGCTGTACCAGCAGTCCCTGCGACGCTACCACGCCCGAGGGGTCCGGTCCCGAGACCTTCAGGTGGGCGATCTGGTGCTTCGGCTGCGGCAAGACGCCCGAGGGAGGCACAAGCTCACGCCCCCCTGGGAAGGGCCATTCGTCATCGCCAAAGTTCTGAAGCCCGGAACATACAAGCTGGCCAACAATCAAGGCGAGATCTACGGCAACGCTTGGAACATCAAACAGCTACGTCGCTTCTACCCTTAAGATGTTTCCAAGTTGTTCATATACCTCGCACCTACGCAAAGTTTAGTCGTCAAGGAAGGGTCGGCCTAGCCTCGGCAAAGCCCGACCCTCCCTCGGGGGCTAAAAGGGGGGAGACCCCCTCTGCATCGAATTTTTCCTCGAAAAGGATCTCTTTTTAGCAGGATTTCTTTCGTGCTTCTTGACTACTTCGGAAAGCGGATCCTGAAAACGACGGAGTACACGTAAGCAGCCAAGGCTGACCGAGCCGAGGGACTCCTATGCCTCCGGGATATGGATACCTCACTCATCACCTTCTGCGATAAGTAACTCGCGTTCGGATAAAGCGACTCCGTGGACCGAACAAGTCTTCACGTTCGGAAGCTCTCCTGCCGAAGCAGTCCTTCAAGCTTTCTCGACTAAGTCGGGGACAGGGCCTCATGGACGGGTGAAAGTACGCGTAAGCGGCAAGGCCGACCGAGCCGAGGGATTCCCACGCCTCTGGGATACGGATACCTCACTCGTCCCTTCCGTGAGAAGCAACTCTCGCTCACACAAACATCCCTGTTACCGACAGAGAGTCCAGATGCTCGAAGCAAGAGGAAAAAAGACGCAGCTTCGCAAGCACGGCGAGGGTGTGTTTTCTGGCCTCGGCGGCCGCAGAAGGCACACGCTACAAGACGATCTGATCCTGCAGGCTCGGGTCTTCACGCTGAAGGGAGCTGTAGCACCCTCGGCATCGATGACATCTTCAGCAAAGTCCGACCCAGCCTCGGACGGCGACGCGGTCCAGGGACTTCTCCGGAATCTGGCCCGAGCAGGCGGCTCGGCCGGTTACCCCTGGGGCCTCGGCCAACCGGCTTCCAAGGGCGCCAGCCCGACCCGAGGCCTCGGCCGATCGACTCCGGCGTCGGCTCCACTGACGGACAACCCAGCTAGGCTCCGGCCAACCAGGTTCCCATTCTCGAGCCAACTCCGCCTCTATTCATACTGATATCGCTACCCCTGGCCTCGGCTCATCGAAGAGCGGCTGAGGGGTCTCTTTAACTAGGCTAGAGGAGCCCCAGACAACAAGGCCGATCGGGCCAAGGGATTCCTACGCCTCCGGGATACGGATACCTCACTCGTCACCTTGACACGGGGCGACTCATGCTTGGTAAAGCGGTTCAGATAATCAACAGGCGAGACTTAGTGCTCGAAGATGAGGAAAAAACACGGCTCCGTGCAGAAATTACATACATGTTCAGGCCCCGACAGCCGCAATGAACAAACACACCGGCATTCGAGATGCCATTACGAACGGAACTCCGGTTCCCCCTCCGCAGGTACGAACGACCCCACTCCATGGGGAAGGCCTGCGGAGCAACAGAAGACCGACGGGCGGCTCGCTGCCGCCCGTTCTAACAAGGACGACAACCACCCCCGCCCCAGCGAGGATGACGAACACACCCGATGCTGAGGGCGGGATCACAGCCTGGTTTGCCTCTCCCCATCCAGGAGCTGGAGGTCACCGTCTTGGGTGACCACCGGCGGAAGGGAGCAACCAGGCTGCCTGATGAAAATCCTTGAAGCCGAACGATGGCTGAGAGGTACCAACTCCCATGGGGTTGCGTTCCTCCAACGAGGAGGCGGAAAGGCGGCGGATACCCCCCATCCGGGGGCTTGGAAGATGGAAAGACACGACGCATAAGGGAGGAAGAAGACATGGTTGCCTTCTGAAAGGAGTCTCCCTCCTTTTAAAGGCAACTCTCCCTACGTGCGCCCCCAGACGCCACGGGCTGAGTCTTCTCCAACACGCTCCAAGGCCCTCCCCTGCGACTCGGGGGCTGGGTCCCGCATGTCATGCAAACCGGCTCAGGGCAGAAGAAGCCAAACCGCCGCGCGTGGTGCGCACGACCGCCCAGCGGTTACAAGCGACCCCCCACTTTTGCCCAGACCAACAGGCGGAAAGGGCGGGCAGCCATGCAGGCGGCATGCAACCGCGCCAGGTGGACGCGCTTCTCCGACTTCTGACACGCCAGCTCGGAAGCCCAGGCCCACGCGTCAAGCAACCGACGCGCCCGTTGCTGCATGCAAGCAACCGCACCGCCACTTGTGCCACCGTCGCGCCTCTTCGGTTGCGGAGCCTGTGCCGCGACTCAAGGCAACCAGCGCACGACCCAGCGGCGCCAGCCTGGCGCGTTGGTCAAAGCGGCCGAAAGTGGGCCGGCAGTAATGGCGGTGGCAGGCGGGCGGGCGCAGCAGTCACGTCGTCAGCCAGGCTCACGTCCCATCCTGGGACAGCAAGAGAGCCTCCTCCCACGGTGTGAAGACGGTGCACCCGTGACCCGTCCCTCGAACGGATCGCGCACGCGCAACGGCCGCCCCACCAACCACTCGCTCCGTCGCATTAACTCCGCGGCGAGACACGCGACGCCTCTGGCGGGAGAAGCGCGCGACGCTTCGCCTTCGCCGTAACAACCGCGTCAAAAAAGGTACGCCACGTCGTTCGATTTCGTATCATTTTCCTTTTTCCTCTTTCTCTATCTCTTGCAACAGGGACCGGGAAAGGGGGATACCCCGAAAAGGATCCTTCTCCGCGAAGGAACCGGGCTCCGAGCCCCCCCCCCTACTGATCAGGGGTTCGAAGACTGGCCCTCCGAAGGGTTCAACAGTCGCCTCAGATCGCGTGGGCCCGGCACCCACTACTGGTCAGGGGTTCGAAGGCCAGCCCCCCCGAAGGGTTCCATGGCCGCCTCAGGCTACTCGGGCTCCGCTGAAAGTCGCCTAGAGGGGGGGTGAATAGGGCGAAACTGAAATTTACAATTATAAACACAACTACAAGCCGGGGTTAGCGTTAGTAATAAAGAAACGAGTCCGCGAGAGAGGGCGCAAAACAAATCCCAAGCGAATAAGCAAGTGAGACACGGAGATTTGTTTTACCGAGGTTCGGTTCTTGCAAACCTACTCCCCGTTGAGGAGGCCACAAAGGTCGGGTCTCTTTCAACCCTTCCCTCTCTCAAACGATCCCTCGGATCGAGTGAGCTTCTCTTCTCAAATCAAAGCCGGGAATAAAACTTCCCCGCAAGGGCCACCACACAATTGGTGCCTCTTGCCTTGATTACAATGGAGTTATGATCTCAAGAACAAGCGAGAAAGAAAAGAAGCAATCCAAGCGCAAGAGCTCGAAAGAACACAAGCAAATCACTCTCTCTAGTCACTATGGCGTTGTGTGGAGTTTGGAGAGGATTTGATCTCTTTGGTGTGTCTAGAATTGAATGCTAGAGCTCTTGTAGTAGTTGGGAAGTGGAAAACTTGGATGCAATGAATGGTGGGGTGGTTGGGGTATTTATAGCCCCAACCACCAAAAGTGGCCGTTGGGAGTCTGTCTGTTCGATGGCGCACCGGACAGTCCGGTGCACACCGGACAGTCCGGTGCACACCGGACAGTCCGGTGCCCCCTGCCACGACATCACTGCCGTTGGATTCTGACCGTTGGAGCTTCTGACTTGTGGGCCCGCCTAGGTGTCCGGTGCACACCGGACATCTACTGTTCCTTGTCCGGTGTGCCGGAGTGGGAGCGCCTGACTTCTGCGCGCGCAGAGCGCGCATTAAATGCGCGGCAGAGAGCCGTTGGCGCGGAGATGACCGTTGCTCCGGAGTCGCACCGGACAGTCCGGTGCACACCGGACAGTCCGGTGAATTATAGCGGACTAGCCGTTGGAGTTTCCCGAAGCTGGCGAGTTCTTGAGGCCGACCTCCCTTGGCGCACCGGACACTGTCCGGTGTACACCGGACAGTCCGGTGAATTATAGCGGAGTCGCCTCTGGAAATTCCCGAAGGTGGCGAGTTCGAGTTGGAGTCCTCTGGTGCACCGGACACTGTCCGGTGGTGCACCGGACACTGTCCGGTGTACACCGGACAGTCCGGTGCTCCCAGACCAGAGGGCCTTCGGTTCCCACTTTGCTCTTTTGTTGAATCCAAAACTTGGTAATTTTATTGGCTGAGTGTGAACCTTTTTACACCTGTATAATCTTGTGCACTAGAGCAAACTAGTTAGTCCAAGGATTTGTGTTGGGCAATTCAACCACCAAAATTATATAGGAACTAGGTGTAAGCCTAATTCCCTTTCAATCTCCCCCTTTTTGGTGATTGATGCCAACACAAACCAAAGCAAATATAGAAGTGCATAATTGAACTAGTTTGCAAAATGTAAGTGTAAAGGTTGCTTGGAACTTGAGCCAATGTAAATACTTACAAGATATGCATGGATTGTTTCTTGCTTATATAACATTTTGGACCATGCTTGCACCACATGTTTTGTTTTTGCAAGTTCTTTTGTAAATCCATTTTAAAGTTCTTTTGCAAATAGTCAAAGGTAAATGAATAAGATTTTGCAAAGCATTTTCAAGATTTGAAATTTTCTCCCCCTGTTTCAAATGCGTTTCCTTTGACTAAACAAAACTCCCCCTAAATGGGATCCTCCTCTTAGTGTTCAAGAGGGTTTTGATGTATCATTTTTGAAATACTACTTTCTCCCCCTTTTGAACACAATAGGATATCAATTGAAAAATATTCAACACTTAAGTTTTTGAATTTGGTGGTGGTGCGGTCCTTTTGCTTTGGGCTCATTTCTCCCCCTTTTTGGCATGAATCGCCAAAAACGGAATCATTAGAGCCCTTTAAGTGCTATCTTCCCCTTTGGTCATAAATGAATGAGTTAAGATTATACCAAAGACGAAGTCCTTTTGCTTTGAATTCTCCCCCTAAAGATGGAGAGAAGCGTGGAGTGACGGCGAAGGATGAGTTACGTAGTGGAAGCCTTTGTCTTCGCCGAAGACTCCAATTTCCTTTCAATACACCTATGACTTGGTTTGAAAACAGACTTGAAAACACATTAGTCATAGCATATGAAAGAGATATGATCAAAGGTATACAAATGAGCTATGTGTGCAAGCTAGCAAAAGAAGTTCCTAGAATCAAGAATATTGAGCTCATGCCTAAGTTTGTTAAAAGATTGTTCATCAAGAGGCTTGGTAAAGATATCGGCTAATTGATCTTTAGTATTAATGTAAGAAATCTCGATATCTCCCTTTTGTTGGTGATCCCTCAAAAAGTGATACCGAATGGCTATGTGCTTAGTGCGGCTATGCTCGACGGGATTGTCGGCCATTTTGATTGCACTCTCATTATCACATAGCAAGGGGACTTTGGTCAGTTTGTAACCGTAGTCCCGCAGGGTTTGCCTCATCCAAAGTAATTGCGCGCAACAATGGCCTGCGGCAATATACTCGGCTTCGGCGGTGGAAAGAGCGACCGAATTTTGCTTCTTTGAAGCCCAAGACACCAAGGATCTTCCCAAGAACTGGCAAGTCCCCGATGTGCTCTTCCTATTGATTTTGCACCCTGCCCAATCGGCATCCGAATAACCAATTAAATCAAATGTGGATCCCCTAGGATACCAAAGCCCAAACTTAGGAGTATAAACCAAATATCTCAAAATGCGTTTTACGGCCGTAAGGTGAGCTTCCTTAGGGTCGGCTTGGAATCTTGCACACATGCATACGGAAAGCATAATATCCGGTCGAGATGCACAAAGATAAAGTAATGAACCTATCATCGACCGGTATACCTTTTGATCCACGGACTTACCTCCCGTGTCGAGGTCGAGATGCCCATTGGTTCCCATGGGTGTCTTGATGGGTTTGGCATCCTTCATCCCAAACTTGCTTAGAATATCTTGAGTGTACTTCATTTGGCTAATGAAGGTGCCCTCTTGGAGTTGCTTGACTTGGAATCCTAGGAAATACTTCAACTCCCCCATCATAGACATCTCGAATTTTTGTGTCATAATCCTACTAAACTCTTCACATGTAGACTCGTTAGTAGACCCAAATATGATATCATCAACATAAATTTGGCATACAAACAAGTCATTTTCAAGGGTTTTAGTAAAGAGTGTAGGATCGGCTTTTCCGACTTTGAATCCATTTGCAATAAGAAAATCTCTAAGGCATTCATACCATGCTCTTGGGGCTTGCTTGAGCCCATAAAGCGCCTTAGAGAGCTTATAGACATGATTAGGATACTCACTGTCTTCAAAGCCGGAAGGTTGCTCAACATAGACCTCTTCCTTGATAGGTCCATTGAGGAAGGCACTTTTCACATCCATTTGATAAAGCTTAAAGCCATGGTAAGTAGCATAGGCTAATAATATGCGAATTGACTCAAGCCTAGCTACTGGTGCATAGGTTTCACCAAAATCCAAACCTTCGACTTGAGAGTACCCCTTGGCCACAAGTCGAGCTTTGTTCCTTGTCACCACACCATGCTCATCTTGCTTGTTGCGGAAGACCCATTTGGTTCCTACAACATTTTGGTTAGGACGTGGAACTAAATGTCATACCTCATTTCTAGTGAAATTGTTGAGCTCCTCTTGCATTGCCACCACCCAATCCGAATCTTGGAGTGCTTCCTCTACCCTGTGTGGCTCAATAGAGGAAACAAACGAGTAATGTTCACAAAAATGTGCAACACGAGATCGAGTAGTTACCCCCTTATGAATGTCGCCGAGGATGGTGTCGACGGGGTGATCTCTTTGGATTGCTTGGTGGACTCTTGGGTGTGGCGGTCTTTGTTCCTCATCCTCCTTGTCTTCCTCATTTGCATCTCCCCCTTGATCATTGCCATTATCTTGAGGTAGCTCATTTTCTTGATCTTCTACTTCATCAACCTGAGCTTCTTCCTCATCATGGGTTGGTGGAGATGCTTGCGTGGAGGAGGATGGTTGATCTTGTGCATTTGGAGGCTCTTCGGATTCCTTAGGACACACATCCCCAATGGACATGTTCCTTAGTGCGATGCATGGAGCCTCTTCTTCACCTATCTCATCAAGATCAACTTGCTCTACTTGAGAGCCGTTAGTCTCATCAAACACAACGTCACAAGAAACTTCAACTAGTCCCGAGGACTTGTTAAAGACTCTATATGCCCTTGTGTTTGAATCATATCCAAGTAAAAAGCCTTCTACAGTCTTAGGAGCAAATTTAGATTTTCTACCTCTTTTAACAAGAATAAAGCATTTGCTACCAAAGACTCTAAAATATGAAATGTTGGGCTTTTTACCGGTTAGGAGTTCATATGATGTCTTCTTGAGGATTCGGTGTAGATATAACTGGTTGATGGCGTAGCAAGCGGTGTTGACCGCCTCGGCCCAAAACCGATCCGAAGTCTTGTACTCATCAAGCATGGTCCTTGCCATGTCCAATAGAGTTCTATTCTTCCTCTCCACTACACCATTTTGTTGTGGCGTGTAGGGAGAAGAGAACTCATGCTTGATGCCCTCCTCCTCAAGGAAGCCTTCAATTTGAGAATTCTTGAACTCTGTCCCGTTGTCGCTTCTTATTTTCTTGACCCTTAAGCCGAACTCATTTTGAGCTCGTCTCAAGAATCCCTTTAAGGTCTCTTGGGTTTGAGATTTTTCCTGTAAAAAGAATACCCAAGTGAAGCGAGAATAATCATCCACAATAACTAGACAGTACTTACTCCCGCCGATGCTTATGTAAGCAATCGGGCCGAATAGATCCATGTGTAGGAGCTCCAGTGGCCTGTCTGTCGTCATTATGTTCTTATGTGGATGATGAGTGCCAACTTGCTTTCCTGCCTGGCATGCGCTACAAATCCTGTCTTTCTCAAAATGAACATTGGTTAGTCCTAAAATGTGTTCTCCCTTTAGGAGCTTGTGAAGATTCTTCATCCCAACATGGGCTAGTTGGCGGTGCCAGAGCCAACCCATGTTAGTCTTAGCAATTAAGCAAGTGTCGAGTTCAGCTCTATCAAAATCTACCAAGTATAGCTGACCCTCTAACACTCCCTTAAATGCTATTGAATCATCACTTCTTCTAAAGACAGTGACACCAATATCAGTAAATAGACAGTTGTAGCCCATTTGACATAATTGAGATACGGAAAGCAAATTGTAATCTAAAGAATCTACAAGAAAAACATTGGAAATAGAATGGTCAGGAGATATAGCTATTTTACCAAGCCCTTTGACCAAACCTTGATTTCCATCCCCGAATGTGATAGCTCGTTGGGGATCTTGGTTTTTCTCGTAGGAGGAGAACATCCCTTTCTCCCCTGTCATGTGGTTTGTGCACCCGCTGTCGAGTATCCAACTTGAGCCCCCGGATGCATAAACCTACAAAACAAGTTTAGTTCTTGACTTTAGGTACCCAAATGGTTTTGGGTCCTTTGGCATTAGACACAAGAACTTTGGGTACCCAAACACAAGTCTTGGAGCCCTTGTGCTTGCCCCCAACATACTTGGCAACTACTTTGCCGGATTTGTTAGTCAAAACATAAGATGCATCAAAAGTTTTAAATGAAATGTTATGATCATTTGATGCATTAGGAGTTTTCTTAGGCAACTTGGCACGGGTTGGTTGCCTAGAGCTAGATGTCTCACCCTTATACATAAATGCATGATTAGGGCCAGAGTGAGACTTCCTAGAATGAATTCTCCTAATTTTGCTCTCAGGATAACCGGCAGGGTATAAAATGTAACCCTCGTTATCCTGCGGCATGGGAGCCTTGCCCTTAACAAAATTAGATAATCTTTTAGGAGGGGCACTAATTTTGACATTGTCTCCTCTTTGGAAGCCAATGCCATCCTTGATGCCCGGGCGTCTCCCATTATAAAGCATGCTACGAGCAAATTTAAAATTTTCATTTTCTAAGTTGTGCTCGGCAATTTTAGCATCTAGTTTTGCTATATGATCATTTTGTTGTTTAATTAAAGCCATATGATCATGAATAGCATTAACATCAATATCTCTACATCTAGTGCAAATAGATACATGCTCAACGATAGATGTAGAGGGTTTGCAAGAATTAAGTTCAACAATCTTAGCATGAAGAATGTCATTTTTATCTCTAAGATTGGAAATGGTAGCATTGCAAACATCTAGTTCTTTAGCCTTAGCAATTAAATTTTCATTTTCTACTCTAAGACTAGCAAGAGAAATGTTTAATTCTTCAATCCTAGCAAGCAAATCATCATTATTATCTCTAGGATTGGGAATTGAAACATTACAAACATGTGAATCAACCTTAGCATTTAAACTAGCATTTTCATGTCTAAGGTTGTCAATCATCTCACGGCAAGTGCTTAGCTCACTAGATAACTTTTCACATTTCTCAATTTCAAGAGCATAAGCCTTTTTAACCTTAACATGTTTCTTGTTTTCTTTAATTAGACAATCCTCTTGGGAATCCAAAAGGTCATCCTTCTCATGAATGGCACTAATTAATTCATTTAGTTTTTCCTTTTGAGCTATGTTAAGGTTGGCAAAAAGGGAACGCAAATTATCCTCCTCATCACTAGCATTATCATCACTAGAAGACTCATATTTAGTGGAGGAGTTAGATTTAACCTTCTTCCGCTTGCCGTCCTTTGCCATGAGGCACTTGTGGCCGACGTTGGGGAAGAGAAGTCCCTTGGTGACGGCGATGTTGGCGGCGTCCTCGTCGTTGGAGGAGTCGCTTGAGCTTTCGTCGGAATCCCACTCCCGACAAACATGGGCATCGCCGCCCTTCTTCTTGTAGTACCTCTTCTTTTCCTTTCTTCTCCCCTTCTTGTCGTCACCTCGGTCACTGTCACTAGATATAGGACATTTAGCAATAAAATGACCGGGCTTACCACACTTGTAGCAAACCTTTTTGGAGCGGGACTTGTAGTCTTTCCCCCTCCTTTGCTTGAGGATTTGGTGGAAGCTTTTGATGACGAGCGCCATTTCCTCATTGTCGAGCTTGGAGGCGTCTATTGGTTGTCGACTTGGTGTAGCCTCCTCCTTTTTGTCCTCCGTCGCCTTGAATGCGACGGGTTGAGCCTCGGATGTAGATGGATCATCAAGCTCGTTGATCTTCCTCGAGCCTTCGATCATGCACTCAAAGCTTACAAAATGCCCGATTACTTCCTCGGGGGTCATTTTAGTATATCTAGGATTACCACGAATTAATTGAACTTGAGTAGGGTTAAGGAAAATAAGAGATCTTAGAATAACCTTAACCATTTCATGGTCATCCCATTTTATGCTCCCGAGGTTGCGCACTTGGTTCACCAAGGTCTTGAGCCGGTTGTACATGTGTTGTGGCTCCTCCCCTTTGCGAAGCCGGAACCGACCGAGCTCCCCCTCGATCGTTTCCCGCTTGGTGATCTTGGTGAGCTCATCTCCTTCGTGCGCGGTTTTGAGCACATCCCAAACCTCCTTGGTGCTCTTCAACCCTTGCACTTTGTTATACTCCTCTCTACTTAAAGAGGCGAGGAGTATCGTTGTCGCTTGAGAGTTGAAGTGCTCGATTTGGGCCACCTCATCCTCATCATAGTCCTTATCCCCTACCGATGGTACCTGTGCACCAAACTCAACAACATCCCATATACTTTTGTGGAGTGAGGTTAGATGAAATCGCATTAAATCACTCCACCTAGCATAATATTCACCATCAAAAGTTGGTGGTTTGCCTAATGGGACGGAAAGTAGAGGTGCATGTTTAGAAATGCGAGGATAGTGTAGGGGGATCTTACTAAACTTCTTACGCTCTTGGCGTTTAGAAGTTACGGAGGGTGCGTCGGAGCCGGAGGTCGATGTTGATGAAGTGTCGGTCTCGTAGTAGACCACTTTCCTCATCCTCTTTTGCTTGTCCCCACTCCGACGCGGCTTGTGGGAAGAAGATTTTTCCTTCTTCTCTTTGTGGTGAGAAGAAGATTTCTTCTCCTTCCCTTTGTTGGAGGAGATCTTCTTCTTCTCCTTCCTCTTGGTGCGGGACTCTTCCGATGAAGTGCTCCCTTGGCTTGTAGTGGGCTTTTCGCCGGTCTCCATCTCTTTCTTGGCGTGATCTCCCGACATCACTTCGAGCGGTTAGGCTCTAATGAAGCACCGGGTTCTGATACCAATTGAAAGTCGCCTAGAGGGGGGGTGAATAGGGCGAAACTGAAATTTACAATTATAAACACAACTACAAGCCGGGGTTAGCGTTAGTAATAAAGAAACGAGTCCGCGAGAGAGGGCGCAAAACAAATCCCAAGCGAATAAGCAAGTGAGACACGGAGATTTGTTTTACCGAGGTTCGGTTCTTGCAAACCTACTCCCCGTTGAGGAGGCCACAAAGGCCGGGTCTCTTTCAACCCTTCCCTCTCTCAAACGATCCCTCGGATCGAGTGAGCTTCTCTTCTCAAATCAAAGCCGGGAATAAAACTTCCCCGCAAGGGCCACCACACAATTGGTGCCTCTTGCCTTGATTACAATGGAGTTATGATCTCAAGAACAAGCGAGAAAGAAAAGAAGCAATCCAAGCGCAAGAGCTCGAAAGAACACAAGCAAATCACTCTCTCTAGTCACTATGGCGTTGTGTGGAGTTTGGAGAGGATTTGATCTCTTTGGTGTGTCTAGAATTGAATGCTAGAGCTCTTGTAGTAGTTGGGAAGTGGAAAACTTGGATGCAATGAATGGTGGGGTGGTTGGGGTATTTATAGCCCCAACCACCAAAAGTGGCCGTTGGGAGTCTTTCTGTTCGATGGCGCACCGGACAGTCCGGTGCACACCGGACAGTCCGGTGCCCCCTGCCACGACATCACTGCCGTTGGATTCTGACCGTTGGAGCTTCTGACTTGTGGGCCCGCCTGGGTGTCCGGTGCACACCGGACATCTACTGTTCCTTGTCCGGTGTGCCGGAGTGGGCGCGCCTGACTTCTGCGCGCGCAGAGCGCGCATTAAATGCGCGGCAGAGAGCCGTTGGCGCGGAGATGACCGTTGCTCCGGAGTCGCACCGGACAGTCCGGTGCACACCGGACAGTCCGGTGCACACCGGACAGTCCGGTGAATTATAGCGGACTAGCCGTTGGAGTTTCCCGAAGCTGGCGAGTTCTTGAGGCCGACCTCCCTTGGCGCACCGGACACTGTCCGGTGTACACCGGACAGTCCGATGAATTATAGCGGAGTCGCCTCTGGAAATTCCCGAAGGTGGCGAGTTCGAGTTGGAGTCCTCTGGTGCACCGGACACTGTCCGGTGTACACCGGACAGTCCGGTGCTCCCAGACCAGAGGGCCTTCGGTTCCCACTTTGCTCTTTTGTTGAATCCAAAACTTGGTAATTTTATTGGCTGAGTGTGAACCTTTTTACACCTGTATAATCTTGTGCACTAGAGCAAACTAGTTAGTCCAAGGATTTGTGTTGGGCAATTCAACCACCAAAATTATATAGGAACTAGGTGTAAGCCTAATTCCCTTTCATCCGCGCCCATTACTGATCAGGGGTTCGAAGGCTGGCCCCCGAAGGGTTCACAGTCGCCTCAGACACCGAGCGAGGGATGACCAGGGGTACGTTCGATACATAACCGAGGCTCGGGCTACGCTCCCGAGGTACCCTAGGACATTTCCGAGACCAGCGGGAACAATCTTGTAACGGAATCCCATCGGAGGGAGGCATCGAGCCCTCGGACCCCGTCGCCAGGGGACCGGGTCCGGCAAATCACCCGCAGGTACTTTTGGGCGTGCCTCTGGGCCCCTAGCCGACCCCCAACGAACGGGGCACGGACGTCCACTCGGATTACCCGCTTGCAGCTCACCGGAGACACCATGTTCGGTGCCCATCGAGGGTAACATGGCGCACTCCCCCCTCCTCCTTGCGGAAAGGCGACGTAGGGGCGTATGTAAAAAGTCGAGTCTGTCCCTGATCGTCCTCTCGCCCTGTGCGGAGGCTCGGGGGCTGCTCTCGCAAACCTGGCTCCGGCCAAACCGTTGACAGCGTCAACATACCAGCCCGAGAGCTTGGGCCCCGACCGTGCACCCGGGCTACGGCCAGTTCGCATGAGGGAACGACCAGACCAGCCGAAGCATTACGCAAGGCATTAAGACCTCGAAGGAGTGTGACCACTCCTCCGAGGCCTCGGGGGCTACACCCGGCGGGTGCGCTCGCGCGCACCCACCGGAACGAAATGCAACCGAGAAAGGCTGGTCCCCTTGCAAAAAAGTGCGACGAAAGCCTCCAAGCGAGTGCTAACACTCCCTTCGAGGCTCGGGGGCTACTGTCGGGGACCATAATTAGGGGTACCCTCAAGACGCCTAATTCTCAGCTGGTAACCCCCATCAGCATAAAGCTGCAAAGGCCTGATGGGTACGATTAAGTCAGGGATCAGTCCACACGAGAGACTCGATCACGCTTCACCCGAGCCTAGCCTCGGCCAAGGGCAGCCGACCTCGAGAGACTTCCGTCTCGCCCGAGGCCCCCCTTTTTACGGCGGACACACCTCCGGCTCGCCCGAGGCCTTGGCTTCGCTCAGAAGCAACCCTGACTAAATCGCCACACCGACTGACCAAGTTGCAGGAGCATTCAACGCAAAGGTGGCCTGACACCTTTATCCTGACACGCCCCCCCCCCCCCCCCCCCCGGCAGAGCCGAAGTGACCGCCGTCACTCCACCGCTCCACTGACCAGTCTGACAGAAGGACAGCGCCGCCTGCGCCACTCCGACTGCAGTGCCACTCGACAGAGTGAGTCTGACAGGCAGTCAGGCCTTGCCAAAGGCGCCATAGCGAACTCCGCTCCGCCCGACCCCAGGGCTCGGACTCGGGCTAAGACCCGGAAGACGGCGAACTCCGCTCCGCCCGACCCCAGGGCTCGGACTCGGGCTAAGACCCGGAAGACGGCGAACTCCGCACCGCCCGACCCCAGGGCTCGGACTCGGGCTAATACCCGGAAGACGGCGAACTCCGCTCCGCCCGACCCTAGGGCTCGGACTCGGGCTAAGACCCGGAAGACGGCGAACTCCGCTTCTCCCGACCCCAGGGCTCGAACTCGGGCTAAGACCCGGAAGACGGCGAACTCCGCTCCGCCCGACCCCAGGGCTCGGACTCGGGCTAAGACCCGGAAGACGACGAAACTCCGCCTCGCCCGACCCCAGGGCTCGGACTCCGCCCTGGCCTCGGCCAAACGATCTCCGCCTCGCCCGACCCAGGGGCTCGGGCTCGGCCTCGGCAACGGAAGACAGACTCGACCTCGGCTTCGGAGGAGCCCCCACGCCGCCCTGCCTAGGGCACAGGCCCGCCACGTCAACAGGAAGCGCCATCATCATCCTACCCCGAATCGACTCGGGTCACGGAGAACAAGACCGGCGTCCCATCCGGCCAGCTCCGCCGGATGGGCAATGATGGCGCTCCACGAGCTCTGTGACGACGGCGGCCCTCAGCTCTCTTACGGAAGCAGGGCGACGTCAGCAAGGACTCGACCGCTCCAACAGTTGTCCCTCCGCCAGGCTCCGTCGCTCCTCCGACAGCCACGGCATCACGCCAGCAAGGTGCCAAGACCTCTCCGGCTGCCACATTGGCATGTACCTAGGGCGCTAGCTCTCTTTCCGCTAGACACGTAGCACTCTGCTACACCCCCCATTGTACACCTGGATCCTCTCCTTACGACTATAAAAGGGAGGACCAGGGCCTTCTTAGAGAAGGTTGGCCGCGCGGGACCGAGGACGGGACAGGCGCTCTCTTGGGGCCGCTCGCTTCCCTCACCCGCGTGGACGCTTGTAACCCCCCTACTGCAAGCGCACCCGACCTGGGCGCGGGACGAACACGAAGGCCGCGGGACTTCCACCTCTCTCACGCCCGACTCCGACCACCTCGCCTCTTCCCCCTTCGCGCTCGCCCACGCGCTCGACCCATCTGGGCTGGGGCACGCAGCACACTCACTCGTCGGCTTAGGGACCCCCCTGTCTCGAAACGCCGACACCAGCCGAAGCATTACGCAAGGCATTAAGACCTCGAAGGAGTGAAACCACTCCTCCGAGGCCTCGGGGGCTACACCCGGCGGGTGCGCTCGCGCGCACCCACCAGAACAAAATGCAACCGAGAACGGCTGGTCCCCTTGCTAACACTCCCTTCGAGGCTCGGGGGCTACTGTCGGGGACCATAATTAGGGGTACCCTCAAGACTCCTAATTCTCAGCTGGTAACCCCCATCAGCATAAAGCTGCAAAGGCCTGATGGGTGCGATTAAGTCAGGGATCAGTCCATTCGAGCGACTCGATCATGCCTCGCCCGAGCCTAGCCTCGGACAAGGGCAGCCGACCCCGGAGGATTTCCGTCTCGCCCGAGGCCCCCCTCCAACGGCGGACACATCTCCGGCTCGCCTGAGGCCCTGCCTTCGCTAAGAAGCAACCCTGACCAAATCGCCGCACCGACCGACCGAATCGCAGGAGCATTTAACGCAAAGGTAGCCTGACACCTTTATCCTGACGCACGCCCCCCGGCAGAGCCGAAGTGACCGCCGTCACTTCACCGCTCCACTGACCGGCCTGACAGAAGGACAGCGCCGCCTGCGCCACTCCGACTGCAGTGCCACTTGACAGAATGAGACTGACAGGCAGTCAGGTCCTGCCAAAGGCACCATAGGAAGCTCCGCTCCGCCCGACCCAGGGCTCGGACTCGGGCTAGGTCCCGGAAGACGGCGAACTCCGCTCCGCTCCGCCCGACCCAGGGCTCGGACTCGGGCTAAGTCCCGGAAGACGGCGAACTCCGCTCCGCCCGACCCAGGGCTCGGACTCGGGCTAAGTCCCGGAAGACGGCGAACTCCGCTCCGCCCGACCCAGGGCTCGGACTCGGGCAAAGTCCCGGAAGACGGCGAACTCCGCTCCGCCCGACCCTAGGGCTCAGCCCCAGAAGAAGACGAACTCCGCTCCGCCCGACCCCAGGGCTCGGACTCGGGCTCAGCCTCAGAAGACGACGAACTCCGCTTCGCCCGACCCCAGGGCTCGGACTCCGCCCTGGCCTCTGCCGAACGACCTCCGCCTCGCCCGACCCAGGGGCTCGGACTCGGCCTCGGCCATGGAAGACAGACTCGACCTCGGCTTCGGAGGAGCCTCCACGTCGCCCAACCTAGGGCGCAGGCTAGCCACGTCAACAGGAAGCGCCATCATCACCCTACCCCGAGCTAACTCGGGCCGCAGAGAACAAGACCGGTGTCCCATCTGGCTAGCTCCGCCAGATAGGCAATGATGGCGCCCCGCATGCTCTGTGACGACGGCGGCTCTCAGCTCTCTTACGGAAGCAGGAGGACGTCAGCAAGGACTCAACCGCTCCGACAGCTGCCCCTCCGCCAGGCTCCGTCGCTCCTCCGACGGCCACGACATCACACCAGCTGGGTGCCAAAATCTCTCCGGCTGCCACATCGGCATGTACTTAGGGCGCTAGCTCTCCCCCGCTAGACACGTAGCACTCTGCTACACCCCCATTGTACACCTGGATCCTCTCCTTACGCCTATAAAAGGAAGGACCAGGGCCCTCTTAGAGGAGGTTGGCCGCGCGGGGATGAGGACGGGACAGGCGCTCTCTTGGGGCCGCTCGATTCCCTCTCCCGCGTGGACGCTTGTAACCCCCTACTGCAAGCGCACCCGACCTGGGCGCTGGACGAACACGAAGGCCGCGGGATTCCCACCTCTCTCACGCCGGTCTCCGGCCGCCACGCTCCTTCCCCCCTTCGCGCTCGCCCACGCGCTCGACCCATCTGGGCTGGGGCACGCGGCGACACTCACTCGTCGGCCCGAGGGACCACCGGTCTCGAAACGCCGACAGATAAAATATTTGCCGAGTGTTACACTCGGCAAAGTCTTTGCCAAATGTAAAATAGCCTTTGCCGAGAACGCGATTCCGGTAGTGATTAGGTTATCAAGAAATTATGAAGTTATAGTTATACCTTTTTTAAAAAATTAGATAAATTATTTATTTTTAATATTTATATTATAAATTACGGATCCACGCAAAAGCTAGAATTAGAACTTAGAATAATTACAAGCATATCTTAATTATAGAAGGTTTGTAGTAGTGCCTGCTTTATGTATATAGCTCTTTCTAGAAGTTAGTCTCTAGAGGTAGGCTGAGGACAAATCTGAACCGTCTATGAAAATCATTATCTATAATTTATACACAGAGCAAAAATAGTAAAAGAATCAGGCAAAAGCAAATAGTAAACCAATTCCCAGGATTCTACCGGACCGAATTTATAGGAAAAAAACGTCACTGAGATTCTTGAAACAAATTTTACTATTAGATAATCTCATAAGATATATTTTAGTATATTTATTTGGTATGATAATATTTTTTATAAATTTAATTAGATATAAATAGACAAATTTGAAATGAATCTATAATCAGAGTGGTCCTATTTTTACAAAGCTGAAGCTCTATTCTTGTTTTGTATACTATTTCTAATCTTTTTATTTCTTAAATAACATGATATATGAGTTAATTACTGAAGCTACAAATATTTTGTGGCTCTAAATATTTTAAATCTGGTTCTATTTAAAATTTCAGAACCCAAATATAGGATTTATTGTTAGAGATGCTTTGAGTAAATAAGGAAGACCATGGATTTTGGTTAGTTAGTACTAATAACAGGAATAAAGTCTTCCCACTAAATTTAATTGATGGACTTATGATGCACCATCTAATTTTGAATAAAATGATTTTCAAACTAAACACCCTATTAAAAAATAAACTTATGTGCATCATATCAACTTAGATGCGGTGATTTCTCAAAACAAACACCTCCACAGACTTTTGTTTGCTCCGTATGATTGGGAGGATGACCGGAGATATCGTCTCCGACAAGATTATTCTTCTCAGAGAGGCGTCTCCGTCTCCAGAATACGGAGCAGCCAGTGTATTCTCTTTCGATGTTGTCCTTCGTCCGTCTCGTGTGGAAAGCGCCATACCAGCTGCAGCGGTAAGGCTCTCGCGAGTGGCATCCCCAACATTCGGTGGCGTTGGGGCTCGCCGCTCAGACGCTCACATCAAGCTCACGACAGCCGAGCTCAAGAGCGAGAGCGGCGCATGGGGAAGGAGACTGGGACGGCGAGACATGCACTTCTACACTGATGCTTTTGGGAAGTAAAGGCTTGTTCTAGTTAAAAAAAACATGATCGAGTTGCTAGAGCACGTCATTCCTTGAAAACTGTGAGTTAGAGTCACGACCTTTAGATAAATATTTTTATTTGTTTTCTATACTTAAAATATTTTTTAAACTATCTAATTTTATTTCTTAAAGTACAGCTCTAAGTTGAAACTAAAACTTAAATCAGTCTAACACTAGGTAAGTGCCTGTACGTTGCAACAGAAACATATAATACTACGATAACTTATATACAAACGTGTGTTATACTTTATTTCTGATCCTAGTTATACATAATTTTTATTATTTTAATCTAGCTATTTCACCACTATATTACAACCCCATACACCGTGCGTGTTTTAGTATAGAATATAAAACATACTTTGTGTATTCTATTAATTATATAGGTGTTAATGTGAGTTTGGAACCAACAAGCATGATTCAAATTCACATATTCAAATCCATATTTAGGTGAACCTACTTTATAGTAGTCAGACTTATTGTCTGTAAGTAGTTTTTTTATTGAAAAGAACTTATTATTTGTTGGTATTAGGGAAAAACCCAAAGCTCTTTGCGGGTGAGTACGAGTAGAATCCCACGACAATAATGATAGTAACTTTTTGTGAATGAACAACACCACTTAGATGATTTAGGGTATACAATATCTTGCAAGTAGCCATGGAATCACTACAATGTCAAAATCAAAGATTGCTAGATAAGATAGTGTCCTTACACCTAAGAATCAGCTTCTTCAAATAAAATCATGTAAGACTTACTACTTACTAAGAAAATATTTTATCGGCCTACAAATTGGCTCCAGCTCTTCTTCACATTGGTGATTATAGATGTACAGGAAGCCCAAAGTCCAACCCGAAGCACGTTTTTTTGGCCCGGTACCAGCTCGGTTCGGCCCGCTTTTATACAGGCCCAGGCCAGCATGACACGAATAAGCGGGCCAGATCCAAATAGAAAACTAAGCCCAGTAGGCTAGCCCGGCCCTAGCTCTAAGCCCGTCAAGCCCCCTTTTTGCTTAGCACGATTTTCGACCCATTTTTACTGCGCTTACCAAGTCGGGCCATCCCATTTAGGCCCACAGCGGGCCGGGCTCGGTCAAGGAAATGAGCCCACGGGCTTGAAAGGCCTGGCCCGGTTTTCTTAACGTGCCTGGCGGGCCGGGCTTTATCGGATTCGGGCCAGGCCGGACGGCCCATTTGGCCATCTCTATTGGTGATCACTACACCACTATTCGGTGTTAAGCTTAGGCCATAGGCTATCATTTCGCCTGTTGACAAAAAATCAACCAACTGTGCATCAGTAATATAACACATATGGACAAATTACAAAATATTTTTTAAGGTCTCACTCACATGTCAACTGCATTAGTAATATAACACATATGCACATACTCCAGATCCAGTATATCCCTCACCTAAGAAATAACAGAATATTTAGTAGCCTTAATTCAATTCGTAAGTGGTAAGTGTATTTAATGAATAGAAAAATAAAGAAAAGAAGCCTAACAAAGCATATTAATACCTCTCAGGGTGAAGTTTTACAAGAATAGTGATTGAACTGTTATATCTGATTTTTAAATGAATGCTAAAAACGGCGCCACGATATCAGGTAAATGGCACCGATAAAAGTGTTTAGCTAAAAACACATGGGAGGACAGTAGTATCCCTTGGTTCTTGGAGGCAAAAAAACGCATTCTTTCCATGGATCATTTGCATCAGCGTCACCTTTCATGGAATTCCCTATGTCATATATTTCTTGCAGTTCTGATTTTAATATTCAAGCAACAAAGCATGTATGATAGATTATGGAATAAGAAGCTATAGGGAAGATGAATTCTGAGAATACACGGAAGACGAATTCTGAAGTTTTTCGCTCATCCTGCATAAAAAAATTGAAAATGATCTGTGTTGTTTCATACTTTTAGATGGAACAATTGTATTTTCAACAATGAAAAGGGCGACAGCGCCACCAAGCAACGTGCATGGTGCTTAAATGGATTGAACCTGACTTCCTTCTAGCCCACCAGTATTAGTAATCGCGACGCGGACATATCAGAGCATAAATCGTATCTCAGATGAGTAGATGACAAAGCACCGAGAGGTTATTCTGGCACAAAATAACTACAGTTCAGTGTCCATACATGTGTAGGGCCATGCCTGCGCCATGAAGGCGGCGGCTAACATGCGTGTGCGTGAAGCGCTCGACTGAACCCATGGCGGCCAGCGGCACCCGCCCAGACTTCTGTGTTCGGCGGACAAAGACCTTAAGGAGACGAAAACAAAAACACAATTATAAATATATCTTGCTAAACCTTGGCATAAGCGAGCTTAAGAACAGAGATTGCATCAAGCATCTTATCAACAAACGCTTCCTTATCACTTCACAATAGCAACTACAACCATTTGAACAAATTACTTAATAATTACTTCATTTTAGTTTGGTACAGATGCAAATTCAGATTAGCTGGAAGTGCTGATCTATGAGAACATATGCTACTTGTCGGTGTTTCGAACCTGGCGGGGGCCCTCAACCGGCTAGTGAATTTTATGATGCGTGTCCCTGCCCGGATGGATTGATGCAAGATGAAACACAAGAGAGAGGATGAGGCTTATATTATCTTGCATCGGGGTGCTTGTAGTAGGGGATACAAGCTTTGCGAGAGAGGGAATGGATCCCAGGTCTCTTGAGAGGTCTAGTGCTATGGAGAGAAGGTTTGCCTTGAAGTGCGTTGATGTTTGGTGAGCCGTCTGAGTAAGCCTTCAAAGCGTGTCGTGGGAAGGCCCTCGGCATCTCCTTTTATAGATACAAGGAGGTGACCCAGCTGTACATATGGGGGTGTAGCTATGTGCTAACGTGGACGGCGGAGAAGCGCTTGAGCCCTGTAGAAGCGCGGCCGGCGGCGCGGCCCCAGGTCCTGTCCCCTGTAGCGGTGCGGCCAGCTCCACCGAGTTGAAGCCGAGCACTGTAGTGTCGTGGCTGGCGGTCGAGGTGGCCTTGAAGTTCGTGTCCTGCTGACGCTTCTTTGACTTTGTAGAGAGCTGAGGACAGTCGTCGTCATGGGCGCATGCCGGGGATCATCATTACCTGTTACTGGAGTAATTTGATGTGACACCGGTCTTGTTCCTTCGTAGCCTGAGGTGGCTAGCTAGGGGAAGGATAGTGTTGTATTCCCTGTTCGCGTAGTCGGTCCGAGGCTGTCTCGGGCGAAGCGGTGATTTCTCCCGAAGCCGAGGCCTAGGTCGGGCGAGGCAAAGACCTCCTCTCGAGGCCGAGGCTAAGGCTGAGGCCTTGGTCGGGCGAGACGAAGACCTCCTCTCGAGGCCGAGGCTGAGGCTGAGGCTGAGGCCTGGGTCGGGCGAGGCGAAGACCTCCTGTCGAGGCCGAGGCTGAGGCCGAGGCCTGGGTCGGGCGAGGCGAAGACCTCCTCCCGAGGTCGAGGCTAGGGTCGGGCGAGGCGGAACTTCCTGCTGCGCCCGAGGCTGATCTTGGGAGAGGCGGTGACTTACTGTTGTCAGTCTTACCCCGGTGGTTGGCATAGTGGTCTGAACGGGGTGAATAGTGTTGTCATCCTGTCAGAACGATCAGTAAAAGGGTGAAGTGACTGTGGTCATTTCGACCTTGCTAACTGAGGCGCTCGTGTCAGGATAAGGTGTCAGGTGATCCCCGCATTAAATGCGCACGTGATACGGTCGGTGGCAAGGCGATTTGGCCGAGGTCGCTATATGACAAAGTTTGCGCGAGCTTCGCCTCGGGCGAGCCGGGGATACGCCCACTGCCTGAGGGGACCCTCGGGCGAGCCGTGAATCCATTCGGGACTACTGTTCTTGCCCGAGGCTGGGCTCGGGTGAGACGGGATCACGTCCCTTGGTAGATGAGGCCTTAACTTTGAACCATGCTTAGGAGTACTGGGGGTACCCCTAATTATGGTACCCGACAGTAGCCCCCGAGCCTCAAAGGGAGTGTAGGCACTCGCTTGGAGGTTCTACCGGATTTTTGCAAGGTGACTGGCCTTTTTCAGTTGTATTTTGTTCCGATGGGTGCGCGCGAGCGCACCCGTCGGGTGTAGCCCCTGAGGCCTCGGAGGAGTGGTTTGACTCCTCTGAGGTCTTTAACGCTCTTCTTGTTACTCCTCGGTCGGCCTTGTTGTTCTTTTATGCGGCCTGGCCGCATTCCGGGTGCATAGTCAGGCTCCGAGTTTTTAAGTTAGTTTGTCGACGCGGTCAACAATTTGGCCGTAGCCTGGTGCGAGAGCAGCCCCCGAGCCTCTGCACGGAGCAAGAGGACGATCAAGGACCATCTCAACTTTTTATTGTACGCCCCTTCGTCGCCTTTCCGCAAGGAGGAAGGGGGAACACGCTATGTTACCCTTGGTGGGCGCCGAACACGGTGTTTCCAGTGAGTTGCTAACGGGTAATCCGAGCGGACGGTCGAGCCCCGTTTGATAAGGGTCGGCTAGTGGCCCAGAGGCGCGCTCCAAAAGTACCTGCAGGTGATTCGCTAGACCAGAACCCATTTGATAGGGTCCGAGGGCTCGGTGCCTCCCTTCGATGGGATTCCACTACAAACTGTTCCCGCTGGTCTCGGAAATGTCTTAGGGTACCTCGGGAGTGTAGTCCGAGCCTTGGCCATGTAACGGACGTACCCAGGGTCATCCCTGACTCTGCATGCTCTGAGGCGGCTGTCGAATCCCTCCGAGGGGCCAGCCTTCGAACCCCTGATCAGTAAAGGGCTCGGAGCCTGAGTGCTCTAGGGCGGTTGCCGAACCCCGCAGGGCGCAACCTTCGAACCCCTGATCAGTAGGAGGGCTCGGGGCCAGTTTCCTTTGCTGAGAAGGACTCTTTCGAAATATCTCCTTTCCTGATCCCTGCGGAGAGAGAGAGAGGGGAAAGGAAGAAAGGAGATATTTCGAAACAGTGTGGCGCACCTTTTTTGAGGCAGTCATCATGACAGAGGCAAAACGGCGTCCGCTCAGCTGCCACGGGTGACGTGTGTCCTGCCAGAGAGTTAATGCGACGGGACGGGCGACTCGCGGGGTATCCGTTGCGCGTGCGCGAGTCGTTCGAGGAACGGAAAAACCGTTTTGCCTTCGAATTTAAAATTCACGAGGGGTTCGGGCGATGTTTTGGGTGGATTTCGCTCGGGCCTTTATATACCTGGAAGAGGGGCCGACAGTGGTTCTTTACCCTGCCATTTGCGCTTGCCTTCCGCTTTTGCTTTCGCAACCTGAGAGAGTAGGCAGAGAGAAGAGAAAATCGCGCACCTCGTCCCCTCCGCTTCCACCGCTTCCGCTCGGCGATGGCTGACAACGCAACCGTCATTCCGCCGCACGACCCGTGGCCCTTCTCCACCGTCACTATGGAGGATCTACAGGCCCTCGTTGCCGAGGGTTTGCTCCGTCCTCTCTCCGGCGGGCCGCAGCCTGAGTGGTTGGCCCCCGGGAGCGAGGCCGACCCGACTCCGCCGCCGGGGCACGTGGTCAGCTTCACCCCTTTTCATGAGCGGGGGTTTGGGATGCCAGCGAGCCGTTCATGCGGGCGCTCCCGCATTACTACGGGGTGGAGCTTCACAACTTCAACCCCAACTCCATCGCGCAGGCGGCCATTTTCGTGGCGGTTTGCGAGGGGGTTTTGGGGATTGACCCCCACTGGGACCTGTGGACCCATCTCTTCTCCGTGGAGTTCTTCGTCGCGTCGACGGACGTGAAGAAGGTCCGTATGGTGGTGCGGGCTAGCGGCTGCACCCTCCAGCTGAGGTCGGGACGCGCACAACAGTACATCCCTGCCTCCCTTGTGTCTTCGAACAAGGGGTGGCAGAACCGGTGGTTTTATCTCCGGAATGACGACGGGGTGCTGCCGCCCTTTTTCTCAACGAGTGGTGACCGCCACTGGCGATAACTGGCGCTGGGGGGCCACACGCGAGAACCAGGAGAAGCTCCAGCCCATTCTCCGTGCCCTGCAGAAGCTCCAAGCCGAAGGCCTTACCGCCGCGGGGGTCGTTGCCGCTATCCACCGCCAGAGGGTGCTCCCATTGGCAGAGCGGCGGTTGCGGCTTTCGAAAATGAAGTCGGGGGTTGATTTGGAGGGTTCACGGATGTCCTTGACCCCCCTTTCCACCGACGACCTCCTCAGACGGATAGCGGGCATGGTAGGGAGGCTGGACGCTGGCGTCCTTAACCAGCCCCCGATGCGTCCCGACCACGGATATGTGTCCCTGGTAAGTGTCCGACCCTTCTTCTGTTTTGTGATGTGTTTATTACGTCTTTAGTCCTTACCCTTGGGATTTTTGTTCATCCCCAGGGGTTGAGGAATTTTAAAACCTCTCGGCCACCAGTCCCGGAGAACGCGGCGGACCGAACCGCGCGTAGGCTTGCCGCGGAGAAGGATAAGCAGAAAAAAAGATGTGGAAAAGGCCCGAGCTCGTGAGAGGATGCGGGCTCGGGAAGCCTTGGAGAAGCGTCGTCAGAGGCAAGCAAGGGATGGGCTCCCGTTGGAGCCGTCGCCGGACACGCCCGACGATGACGACGACGATGATGATGATGATGATGATGATGATGACGAGGACGAAGACATGTCTGCCCGACTTGGCCTCAGTCCGGATCCGAGGCTGGGCCAGGGGTCGTCAAGCCAGCCTCCAGGTGGGCTGGCACCACTAGTGTTTGGGGTCGGGACGCTGGGGTCCCAGTCCGAGGAGCAGAGGCGGGCCTAGGGGGTACTTGACCCCTTGGCCGAGATAATTGGGGTGACTCCAGGGGTCAGGCCGAACCGCATGCCCCCAAGAGCATGTGCATGTGCCAGCCGTACGGGAAGTTGGTCCCTCGGCTGTCGTGACGTCGCTCGGGCAGGCCGCCCCCTTGGCGCCTCGGGCGTCCGAGGCGGAAGCGGCGTCGAAGCCAGCCGCTGGACAACCCTCAGCAGCGTCTACGGAGACCGGGGTCCGAGAGGTCTCCCCGCAGGCACGATTGGCCTTGCCCCAGAGCGGGTAAGTATCTGAGGGTACCCTTGTTTCAGTCATTTTTCTGTGTATCTTGATTTCGCCTTTTCTTCCTTTTATCAAGCGGAGGCAGGGCTCGGCTGGTCTAGCCCCCACGAAGGCCCTCAAGACGGGGCCGGCCTCTTCAACCGGAGCTGCGGCGCGCCATGCTGGTTGGTCGGCCTCCGCGCAAAGCGCCCTCCGGCGGGGGGCCCAGGAGGCACGGGCTGTCGTGGGGCAAGCCTCCCAGGTCGACCCCCTGTTGGGAGCGGCCATCATGCCAGGGGAGGCCGTTGACGTGGCCGCGGCCTCGAGCCCGCCTGCCTCGTTGCCAGCGCCGATGTCGATTCCTGCCAGGGTCGCCGCTGGTGCGCCCACGGAGCCGCCCGTCGCCGTCGATGTTGAGATGGCTGAGGTGCCTCCGCCCCCGGCTCCTTCGGTCCTGGTCATCCCTGATTCCCCCGTTTTCAACCGTGAGGAGGGGGCGGCCGTTGTTGCCGAGGTTGGTGAGCGAAGGCTTGTCACCTTGACCGAGGAGAGGCCCGATGCGTTGGCTACAGAGGGACCCGATGCCTCGGTCGCGGGGCGCGCAGATCCGTGGCCCGTCGTGGGGAGCAGCGGCCTTATCCCCACGCAGCTCAATCCCAATGAGTGGGGAGGGCAGCCGCTCGTGTTCTAGGGTCGCGATACCTCAGAGCCTCTCCTTGCCCTTAATAATGAGTTGGAGGAAAAGTTGCGGGATAATTTCCGTGAATATAGCGAGGCGGCGATGAGGTCGCTTCGAATGGCCATGGAAATCCTTTCTAAAGACGTTCCTAGGGTCTTCCAGGTAAGGATTTAGATGCACACCTTGTGTGATCAGGGCATTCTTTGTGATATTCTATTTTCCTTTTCAGGAGCTTGCGAACATGAGTACCGCTAAGTCGATGTTCCTCCGCCGTGAAAGCAGCGTTTGGGAATCGCTGCGGCTCCAGTGGGCCGCGCTTACCGAGGCCAACGAACGCCTCGCCCAACAGAGCGCCGAGGCGGTGGACCTTCGGCTGCTCTGTGAGGAGCTGAAGTCGGTGGCAGTGGCGACGCGGACATAGGCGGCGTCGGCACGGACGGAGGCTTCGTCGGCTCGGGAGCAGGCGGCTTCCCAAGACGAGGAGATGCAGTAGCGGCAGCTGGAGCTTGGTCAGGTCACCAGAGAGCGGGACCAACTCTGGGGCCAAGCTGCCGAGGCCGTGAGCCGGGCTGAGACCCTTAAGGGACAGCTGGCTGAGGTCACGGAGCGGCTAGCTGAGGCGACTGCTCGGTCCGGGACCCTTTCGGAGGGCCTGGCCATAGCCATCGGGTCAGCCTGGTCCGCCCAAGCTATGGCTTCACAGCAGCGTGCTCGGGCCAAACGTACGTTTTGCCTGCTTTGTGATTTTGCCTTAGCTTAACTCTTCTCCTCGTGTCTGAATATTGTCTAGCTGTCTTCAGGGTTCGAGACGGCTCTTAACGAGTCCGTTAAGAACTGCAATGCGCTTGCCTAGGTGGTCGAGCAGAAGGAGACTGACCGCACGGCCATGTCCGAGGCCATTTCAGCCTTTTGCCGGACCTTTGGCCTCGACGACGTCCCCTCGGGCAGCTCCCCCCAGAGTCGCTTGCGGGCCTTGGGCAGCCACGTGCGCAGCAGACTCCGCGGGGCGCTGCATCATGGTGTTAGGCGGGCCTTCGCCGTCCTTGCTTCCCACTACGACGTGAATTTGGAGCGGGTTAGCGAGGGCTATTGCCTACCTGATGACGAGGAGGCCGCCTTGGCCGAGGCCCAAAGGCTTAATGTGGCTGCTGAGGGTCTAGGCGCGGAGCTGGCTTCCTTTTTTGAGGTGGAGATCCTTCCGCCTGGGTCGTCGTCCGAGGTCGGTCCACATTCTGTCGCTGGTGGAAACAACGCCGAGGGTGCTCCTCCTCCTCCTGCCGACACCTGAGCCTGAGTGGAACAGTTATTTTAAGTATGTGTATGTTTTATGCGGCCACTGAGGCCTAAACATTTTGGGTGTCTGAGTATAAAGTTGTGTTTCTTTCCTCTCGTTTCGAGCGTTAGGACTTGTTCGGTAGCAGAATCACTTATCCGAGCGTGAGGTACCTTTCGCGGAAGGTGATGAGTGAGGTATCCGTATCCCGAAGGCGTAGGAGTCCTTTGGCTCGGTCGGCCTTGCCGTTCGAGGTCTCTCTCGTTCATTTTTTAGGATTCCGTTATCGATATAGTCGAAAGGCACAAAAGTCATTTTGGTAGAAAACTTTTCCGAGGAAAATTTTGACGCGGAGGGGGTTCCCCCCTTCTAGCCCCCGAGGGAGGGTCGGTCTTTGCCGAGGCAAGGCCGATCCTTCCTTGACGGTTAGACTTTATTTATACATGTAAAGGAACCGAGATACATGCACAGCTTGAAACATTTTAAGGGTAAAAGCGACGTAGCTGTTCGATGTTCCAAGCGTTGCTGTAGACCTCGCCTTGATCGTTGGCCAGCTTGTATGTCCCGGGCTTCAATACTTTGGCCATAACGAACGGCCCTTCCCAGGGAGGAGTAAGCTTGTGGCGCCCTCGGGTGTCTTGTTGTAGCCGAAGCACCAAGTCTCCAACTTGGAAGCCTCGGGGCCGAATCCTTCGGGCGTGATAGCGTCGCAGAGACTGCTGATACTGCGCTAAGTGCAGTAAGGCTATGTCCCGAGCCTCTTCCAGCTGGTCCAATGAATCCTCTCGGCTGGTTTGGTTGTTTTGGTCGTCGTATGCCTTTGCCCTCGGGGAACCGTATTCTAAGTCTGTGGGTAGGATGCAGGGGCGTCGTAGTTTCTTGGCATGTCGAGGTGGTTGTCTCTGTCGTGCCCTTCCTGATCGATGTGGAAGCACTCGCGAGTTGGGTCGTAACCCTTGTCATCAAGGTTGTGGTCGTCGTCAGAGTCGCCGGAGAGGCAGTAGTCACATGCGGACATGAAGTCTCGCATGGCCCTGGGATCACGGAGTTCGGAGAAATCCCAACTGAAGTCAGGGTCGTCCTCTTCCTCGGGACCCGCAGGTTCGGAGGTCGAGGCGACCATCAGTAGGTCCCAAGTTGACCACATATGGTACCCTGGGAGGTCAGGATATGTCCTTGTGAAAGCGCTCGTCGAAGTGGGGTCGCCTGACGGATCGAAGCTGAACCTAAAAGAAACAGGATGGAAAACCGATGGTACCTCCTGGTTGGTGGATGGTGGTGAAGTTACAGTGGAGATGAAACGTGTCGTTGTCTTAGGCGCGAGACTAATGCCCGACAAGTCCCTCGCAAGGGTGCTGGCGTCATCAGTCCGCCTGGGGTTGGCACGTTGTTGGGAAGCGACACCCGTCGTTGTCCTAGGTGCGAGGATAACGCCCAACATGTCCCCCGCAGGGGTGCCGGCGCCGTTAACTCGCTCTGGTCCGACAACCAACGAGGTGGTGCCTCCTGCCTGGCCATGGTTACCCCGTCTCCCTCTCCTTCGGCGAGGAGGGTGGCGGGGTAGACCCGAGTGTCCCTCTTCCGCCCTAGGGAGATGTCGTCGTCGAGTTCGCCTCCGCCGGGCGAGCCGACGACCGTCATTGCTGTCGTGCTGCGGTAGGAGGAGTATCATGTCGTAGCTGCCGTCGAGGGACATGAACTTGAGACTCCCAAAACGGAGCACCGTCCTAGGCTGAAGAGGCTGCTGAAGATTATCCATCTGGAACTGAATGGGAAAGTATTGTCAACACGCAGCGAGCCCCTACCTGGCGCACCAAATGTCGGTGTTTCGAACCCGGGGGGCCCTCAACCGACTAGTGAATTTGATGTTGCGTGTCCCTGCCCGGATGGATTGATGCAAGATGAAACACAAGAGGGAGGATGAGGCTTATGTTATCTTGCACCGTGGTGCTTGTAGTAGGGGATACAAGCTTTGCGAGAGAGGGAACGGATCCCAGGTCTCTTGAGAGGTCTAGTGCTGTGGAGAGAAGGTTTGCCTTGAAGTGCGTTGATGTTTGGTGAGCCGTCTGAGTAAGCCTTCAAAGCGTGCCGTGGGAAGGCCCTGGGCATCTCCTTTTATAGATACAAGGAGGTGACCCAGTTGTACATATGGGGGTGTAGCTATGTGCTAACATGGACGGCGGAGAAGCGCTTGAGCCCTGTAGAAGCGCGGCCGGCGGCGCGGCCCCAGGTCCTGTCCCCTGTAGCGGTGTGGCCGGCTCCGCTGAGTTGAAGCCACGCACTATGTAGAGAGCTGGCCTTGAAGTTCGTGTCGTGTTGACGCTTCTTTGACTTTGTAGAGAGCTGAGGACAGTCGTCGTCAGGGGCGCATGCCGGGGATCATCATTACCTGTTACTGGAGTAATTTGATGTGACAGCGGTCTTGTTCCTTCGTAGCCTGAGGTGGCTAGCTAGGGGAAGGATATTGTTGTATTCCCTGTTCGCGTAGTCGGTCCGAGGCTGTCTCGGGCGAAGCGGTGATTTCTCCCGAAGCCGAGGCCTAGGTCGGGCGAGGCGAAGACCTCCTCCCGAGGCCGAGGCTGAGGCTGAGGCCTGGGTCGGGCAAGGCGAAGACCTCCTCTCAAGGCCGAGGCTGAGGCTGAGGCCTGGGTCGGGCGAGGCGAAGACCTCCTCCCGAGGCCGAGGCTGGGGTCGGGCGAGGCGGAACTTCCTGTTGCGCCCGAGGCTGATCTCGGGAGAGGCGGTGACTTACTGTTGTCAGTCTTACCCCGGTGGTTGGCACACTGGTCTAAACGGGGTGAATAGTGTCATCATCCTGTCAGAACGATCAGTAAAAGGGTGAAGTGACTGCAGTCATTTCGACCTTGCCAACTGAGGCGCGCGTGTCAGGATAAGGTGGCAGGTGATCCCCGCATTAAATGCGCACGTGATACGGTCGGTGGCAAGGCGATTTGCCCGAGGTCGCTATACAACAAAGTTTGCCCGAGCTTCGCCTCGGGCGAGCCGGAGGTGCGACCACTGCCTGAGGGGACCCTCGGGCGAGCCGTGAATCCGTTCGGGACTATTGTTCTTGCCCGAGGCTGGGCTCGGGTGAGACGGGATCGCGTCCCTTGGTAGATGAGGCCTTAACTTTGAACTGTGCTTACCAGTCTTTATGGTTTATTTTAAAAGATGTTCTCCAGCCACGCTTAGGAGTACTGGGGGTACCCCTAATTATGGTACCCGACACTACTCTTTCCTTAGTTGCATTTTTTGCTACCATGTGCATCACTTTTTGGAAGTGGTATATGTTTTCATCCAGCATGAGACCATGTCCTACATGATATGCAAGTGCTATTTACTATATAGTCATGAACTGCCATGAACTCACTTTGCGAGCAGGTGTGTGTACGGTGTACCTTCCTCAACTTGTCAATTTATCATACACAGGGCCATGAAAAGAATGCCCAAGATAAACTCTAACATCAGTTATGATTGGTTACAACAGGATATTTTGTTCAGATATTCACGTCAGCACATAACTAAGCAGATGAAATTAATGTATACAACAGTTAGCTATGGAAACACGATTCAGATGCAAAATCGAACACACCTGCAGTTATCGAGTTGCATCCTCATATACACACCTCCAATGCACAGCAACAACCTTAGTACCTGACGTCCAGCACAATCGATGCAGCACGAAGCAACAAACACCAGCATCTTCCCAACCCTGTTAACGCGATGCCGATCATATCATGGCCCGAGAGCATAATGAGAAGCTCCCGAACTGGATGGGTGTGGGCTGGACGATGGCTTAGGGCCTTCCTCTTACGCATGGGCAACACCATTGTCAACATCTTGGCGGAGTCCTTGTTGCTCGCCGCCTTCTCCTTGCAGTCGGATGCAAAAATCCAAATCTGGTCAGATGTCAAGATGATTGGAATATAAAGGGAACAACAACCAAACAGATGAAAAGAACAAGTCACTCAATAACAATGTTGTTCAACACCAAACAATATCTGTTACTCCACAGTAAGCAAATTAGTTGACAACACAACCTAGTGAATAAAAAAAGACAAGCTCGCGGCTGAACATTATCGTGGGCTTTGGTGCTAGCATGACTACTGAAATAAGTGGTATTAGCTTGGTTAACTTGTTAATCATTGATCTACTACAGAGGAGCTATGTAGTATTGTAGTAATTTTTTAATGTCAGTGTATTATTGATTGTATTCAGATGCTACTAATTGTTTGCTACCTAAGCATGCAATCACTACAATTCTGTGTGTGAAGATGCCATTCAGGGTATTGTTGGGACCATGCTTCGTCGCCGAAGGTCGTGCAGGAAGAAGCAGCTTCGGCTGAAGCTGTTTGTACGAGATACCGAAGGATGCAGTTCATGAAGCTTCGGAAATGCAAACCGACTTAAAGATAGAATGACCCTTTAGCCCATAAGAGTTTGAGTCATTGTTGTAAACTTTTATGAGGGGTATGATTGTAATTCCTCACAGGCTGGGTCCTGTGCCTATAAATAGTAAACAATATTCCTTTACTGTGGACGATTTTTCCGGTATTTGCAATCGCATCACTCGGGAACCAATCTTTGTCAAGGCAAAGGTATAATTGTATTCAACACTTAAATATAATGAATGGATAAAATATGGTTTATTTATGATTCATTTACCTTTGATATTCTATATTTTATATTTTATGTCATTTTATACAATCTGTTAGAATTCGATTACGAAGATATAACCTTCGTAATTGCATTGCCATCAACCTTCGTCCAAGGTCCATTATCCCCAAGGGAATAATGCTTCGTTGGACGAAGAACATTAACATTTAACATTTTATGTTGCCTTGTTCTTAATTCATAGCATTTGAGAACAAGTCCCCAACATTGGCGCCCACCTCCGGTGAACTCACTTCCACTTTTTTGAGCTGATGGCTTCGTTCAACGATCGAGCTGGAGCTGCTTCGGCTCCGAAGCTGGTGCTCCCGATAACAGGTGGTTCGTGCTCAGAACCAGCCAACAAAAAGCAAAAGAAAGAGGCGCAGAGAAGGGTACAACATGTTGGAGTGCAGGGACCCTTCATCAAGTCAAGGTGGTCCCACATTCCAATCATCTTCTCCCAGGAGGACCTTCAGCTCAAGGATTTTCCTCATAACGATGCTATGGTTATTTCTTGCGTTATCAAAGGGTTTCTGGTCCACAATGTCTTGGTTGATAAGGCAGTGCAGCTGATATCATATTTGCTAAGGCCTTCAGGCAAATGCAAGAGCCAGAAGATAAGATTCATGATGCTACGCACCCTCTCTGTGGCTTCGGAGGAAGACAGATTGTAGCACTGGGCAAGATCACCATGCCAGTGACCTTCGGATTCATCAACAACACCAGAACTGAGCAAGTTGTGTTTGACATTGTTGACATGGAATACCCTTACAATGCAATTATTGGTCGTGGCACCCTCAATGCTTTCGAAGCAATTCTTCATCCTGCTTACCTTTGCATGAAGATACCTTCGGATCAAGGACCCATTGCTATTCATGGGAGTCAGGAAGCTGCCAGAAGGGCTGAGGGAAACTGGACTGACTCAAAAGCAATCCATAACATAGATGGAGCTGAAGCTTGTGAACAGTACAAATTCAGAAGGGAGAAAGCAGCTTCAGCAGATCAGCCGAAGCCCATGCTCTTATGTGAGGACATAGCAGAGCAGAGGGTGCTGTTGGGCTCTCAATTATCCGAAGAACAGGAGAAAACCTTGATAAGGTTTTTGTTCAACAACAAAGATGTTTTTGCATGGTCAGCCAATGATCTTTGCGGAGTTAACAGGGATGTTATTGAACACTCGCTCAATGTTGACCCATCCTTCAGACCCAGAAAGCAGAGGCTTCGGAAAATGTCTGATGACAAGGCCGAAGGTGCTCGTAATGAAGTCAAAAGACTCCTCAGTGCAGGAGTTATCAGAGAAGTAAAATACCCAGAATGGCTAGCTAACACTGTTATGGTAAAAAAGGCCAATGGCAAATGGCGAATGTGTATCGATTTAATAGATCTCAACAAGGCATGTCCGAAGGACGAATTCCCATTGCCAAGGATAGATTCCTTAGTTGATGTAGCAGCTTCGTCAGAGCTTATGAGTCTTCTTGATTGTGATTCAGGCTATCATCAAATTTGGATGAAGAAGGAGGATGAGCCGAAGACCAGTTTCATAACCCCTAGTGGAACATATTGTTACCTTCGGATGCCTGAGGGGCTCAAGAACGCTGGAGGAAGTTTCAGCAGAATGACTGCGAAGGTTCTCCAGTCTCAGATAGGCAGAAATGTGCTAATTTATGTTGATGATATCATTGTAAAAAGCACGAAACAGGAAAATCACATTGCTGATTTGTAGGAGACCTTCGCCAGTTTTAGACAAGCTGGCCTAAAGTTGAATCCAGAAAAATGTGTCTTCGGAGTAAAGAAGGGGAAATTTCTTGGATGCTTGGTTTCAACAAAGGGAATTGAAGCTAACCCAAGTAAAATTGAAGCTATACTTCGAATGGAGCCACCACTACAAAAAAGGGGGCCCAAAGATTGACAGGGAGGCTGGCATCTCTTAATAGATTTATATCCAGATCAGCAGAAAGAAATTTACCATTCTTCGAAGTGCTGAAATCAGCCGAAGTCTTTCAATGGGGACCAAGCCAACAAAAAGCCTTCGAGGAACTGAAGCAATATTTGATAGATTTAACAACATTAACTCCACCAACGCCAGGGGCTCCTTTGTTATTATATGTGGCAGCTTCGCACTCAGCGGTAAGTGCAGCACTTGTTCAGGAGAAGCTTGATGGCCAAGTCAAGAAGCAGGTCCCAGTGTATTTTGTATCTGAAGTTCTTAGCATATCAAAGAAAAACTATACAGAATTGGAGAAGGTGTTATATGCTGTTTTGATGGCATCCAGGAAGCTTCGGCATTACATTCAAGCATACAATATTGTTGTTCCTTCTTCGCAGCCGTTGAAGGATATTATGAGAAATAGAGAAGCTACTGGGCGGATTGGAAAATGGGCTGCAGAGCTCAATGAATTTTGCATTGATTATGTGCATAGATCTTCGATCCAGTCTCAAGCGTTGGCAGATTTTATCGCCGATTGGACGCCAGGGCCTCAGGATGAAGAAACAAATAAAGATGCCGAAGTATGGATAGTGTTTTGCGATGGGTCTTGGGGAACCTTCGGAGCAGGAGCAGCCGCTGTGTTGGTCTCACCATCCAAAGTTAAAACTTGTTATGCGGCAAGACTCGATTTTAGTTGTACAAACAATATTACTGAGTACGAAGCCCTGCTTTTGGGTCTTCGGAAGTTAAAAGCAATGGGAATCAGAAGGGCCATTCTTAAAACTGATTCCCAGGTTGTTTCGGGTCATATCGACAAGAGTTGCAAGGCTAAAGATCCGAAGCTTGAAAAATATCTAGACACGGTCCGAAGAGTCGAAGCTTCCTTCGAAGGATTTTCTGTCAAAAATATCCCTCGAGGACAAAATGAGCATGCTGATTTGCTAGCTAAGTCAGCAGCACAGGGGCTGCCCTTACCTTCGGATGTGTTCTTCGAAACAATAAAAGCACCTTCAGTGGAACTTGTTGAAAGAGCAGTCCTCAATATATCTCCTGTTTATAGCGAAGACTGGAGAACTGAGATCATCTCTTACCTTCAGGGTAAATTCCTTTCAGATGACGAAACTTATAATAGGAGGATAGAGGCAAGAGCTCGTCCATATGTCATGATAGAAGGGGAGTTGTACAAGCATGGAGTTTGTGCTCCATTACTCAAGTGTTTATCTAGAACCGAAGGCATAGAATTGATGAAAGAAATACATGCAGGCCTGTGTGGATCTCACATTGGATCTAGGCCGTTACTTGGAAAAGTTTTCCGTCAAGGGTTTTATTGGCCGAAGGCAGCTTCGGATGCAGCGGAATTAGTTCAAAAGTGTGAAGGTTGTCAGAAATGTGCAAGAGATCAAAAACAACCTTCGTCCTTAACCCAGCTCATACAACCCATCTGGCCATTGCAAAGGTGGGGCCTTGACTTGTTAGGTCCGTTACCACCGGCCCAAGGGAACTTAAGATATGTTGTAGTGGCTGTGGAATATTTTTCTAAATGGATTGAGGCAAAGCCTTTAGCCACAATAACTTCGGCCACCATTCAAAAGTTTTTCTGGCAGAATATTGTTTGTCGTTTCGGGGTACCAAAGGCCATCACTGTAGATAATGGAACCCAGTTCGACTCCGAAGCTTTCAGAGATTTCTGTGATCAAATTGGTACGAAGATCCATTTTGCATCAGTTAGGCATCCGGAGTCAAACGGACTCGTTGAAAGAGCCAATGGCATTATAATGACAGGAATAATGAAGTTAATCTTCAATCAACCCAGGGGAAAGTTGCCAGATCAATTAATCAAAGTGGTATGGAGCCACAACACAACAATATCAAGGTCAACAGGCTTTACTCCATTCAAACTATTGTTTGGTGACGAAGCAATAACTCCGGAGGAAGCCAAAACTGGATCAATAAGAGTAGTAGCTTCGGCAGAATCAGATTCTGAAGCTATTCATTCTGTGGAAAAAGATGCTATAGAAGGGATCAGGCTTCAAGCTGTGGAGAACATCAATAAGTATCAAGCCGAAACAATCAAATGGCGTGATAGAAAGGTTCGGCTAAAGAATATTGAGCCAGGACATTTGGTGCTTCGGCGAGTGGCTAACCCAGATACAGTGGGCAAGTTGCAGTTGAAATGGGAGGGACCTTTTTTGGTAGCATCTTCGTCAAGACCCGGTTCATACAGATTGAAGGATATGGACGGCAACGACATTCCTAGATCTTGGAATGCGGATGAGCTTCGGCGATATTATGTGTAACTTGATGTAATTTTTTATATTTTTTCTTTCATGGCACCCTTTTCCTTTCTGAAGGGGGAGAAAGGTTTTTAATGGGGCCATCATATGTAATTTCCTTTTTTAGTTCTATAAGAGCAAAATCCCCCAAGGATGTAAATGTAAAAGCTGAGAACGCACCATCGAGTGCCGGAAAGTAAAAGGCGAAGAAGCTCCAAAGTCGTTCCTAAGGGAATGCAGAGCTTACAGCGAAAAGTCAACGCTGATTCCGCCGAAAGTAAAAGGCGAAGAAGCTCCAAAGTCGTTCCTAAGGGAATGCAGAGCTTACAGCGAAAAGTCAACGCTGATTCCGCCGAAAGTAAAAGGCGAAGAAGCTCCAAAGTCGTTCCTAAGGGAATGCAGAGCTTACAGCGAAAAGTCAGCGCTGATATGTGATTGTTTCTAAGGAAATAACGGCTGTGATTATGGCTTCGGATATGTGTTTGGACATTCATTTGCACATCACATTACATCATAACATTTGCATTCATAAACATTCATCCAGGCATATGTAGGATAACCATCATCATAGCATAAGTGGCTGCTTCGGCAAAAAGAAAAAACTGTCTTTTGTACTTCTTCGTGTACGAAAAGAAAAGCTTCGGAAGAAAGGGAAATGTTGTTTTTTATGCTTCGCTGTGTACGAAAAGAAGGGAAGGTGTTTTTTCGCTTTCGGCTCAAAAAGATAATTTCGTCCACATCAAAGCACCTCTCATACATTAATGGAAGGGTAAGAACATATTACAAGGTATGAACAGAATTCATTAAGAACAAGTTTAGCCACATTTACAAAAGTTATCTCAAAAGTTTCTTGAGTCTGTCTACAGTCTACTCCTATTTAATCTTCAAGGGACCTCAGCTTCGGCGTCATTCTCTTTAAGCATCGGCCTCGGCTTCGTCATCCTACATGAATTAAGTTGTTGTAAGTCAAAATCAAGCTTGAAGGAAAAGGTAAGCACAAGGTATGATTTCTTACTGGTTCAAGATGACTCCGAGCTTCGTCTCCAGCCTTTTCTCGCCCGCCTTTTGTCCATATCATCTTTACAAATCTATTAGAAATGCTTCGGGCGAGATCAGGAATGTCATCCAGAATTGATGGTGATAGAGTGAAATTGGGCCTATTGACAATTTTTCCATGATCGCAGCCAGCTTTTAGGAAAGCTGCAGCAGTGCCCCGAGAAGCTACCCAGGCGCAGAAGTCACCGTGCCCGGCTATAACTTCGTCAAGCTCATCAATTTCACCCTCAATATGTTCGAAGGTCTTTGGTAAATCTTCAGCTGATGGGGTGAATTTCTCACTGCTAGCTCCAACTGAGTGGAAAATTTTTCTCAGTCGTTGAATACATTTGTTGCTAAATTCCAAACATTTGTCTTGAAGGCCCGCCAATAGTCTTTTCAAATCTGAATTTTGTTGGACTTCGGCTTCAAGTTTTGCATTAAGTTCTTGCTTTTCTTGTTTAAACTGTTCAGATTGGCAGAGAAGCTTCGTATTCAATTATGTTATTTTAGCTTCAGATTCTGCCAATAAGCCTTCAGTTGCCTGAAGCTCGAAATTCTTCTTTTCAATAGTAGTTGATTGCTCTTTTATTTTGCTTTCTAAATTTTCAATTATAACCTCGTATTTTTTGTCTTCCAGATCTTGTTGCATTTTCAAAGCTTTGCTCAACAGCATACTCTGCACGTAAACAACCTTCGTTAGACATGTCTTCATTATTAAAAACAATAAAAGTCAAGGGAAAAGTAGTTCACCTTGAAATTGGAATAAAATAAACTACCAACGATATGTTGTCGTCGGTAGCGGCTAATGTCCGTTTCCAGCTTCGGAAAGCCGATACTCTTTGACAGAGTACCGATAACCTTAGCTCCAGTTTGATCCCGGATACAGTCTAATTTTTCATCATCAATACCTCCGAAGAGGAGTGCTCCTGGTTTATATCCACAAGATTTGGCATACTCTTTAAGCTCTTCTATTTCGGTTTTTGACAATTTGTCTCCATTAAATTTTGAAACATGAAGGCCTCGTCCTCTGAAGCTTCATCAGCAATTTCCTTTTCTTTCCCAGACACTGCGGCCATGGCCTCTTCGGCGGCAGTAGTAGCTTCTTCTGTGGCCATGTCTAGCAGTATTTTGTCGATGTGTTCGATTGTGCTTTCCAAGTTCAAATCTTCAATTGAGGTAGCTTCGGCAGCCGCGACCTCCGAAGGTGTGTTTTCAATATTTGTTATTTCCTCAGCCGCTGGTATCTTCTGAGCTGAAGCTCTCGGCGGTGTCTTGTCAATGACTTCTGTCACTGCGATGATTCTTTGTCTCTTTGTTTTAGTCGTTTTCTTCGTTTTTTCGGGCTCCTTTTCCTTCTGAAAAAACTTTGTCAATTGAGGCCTCAATGGACTTAGCTTCGCAGGCAGGGATTCAGTCATTACCTTCAAAATTTCTTCCACGTCAGTGGCAGAGCGTGATGCGGGAGTCTCCTCTTCGTCGGATATTTTTTGCTTCGGAGATAGTACTTTCCTCTTCTTCGGAATATTCTTCTTTTTTGGTGGGTCTTTCTCATCTTCATTTAAAGTTTCGGTTCCCCTTTTCCTTTTCCGGCCTTCGATACCTTTATTCAGATTTTCGTAGTCAGGATATTCAAAACCCAGGGCGTCCAGCACTCGATTCAGTCTTCGCTTCGGACGGGTACCGAAGGCTGCAGTCATCAGCTGATCTTCTTTTTTGGAATAATTACCGAGTATTTCATTGCACATTATTTCAATCGTGTCCAACCACTCTTGGCAAGGTGTTTTAAAATATTTCTTAAACTTGTAATAGTAAGGTAACCGCACAAGTTCCCCTTCTTTCTTCTCCCCCTCCAGCTTCGGCATTTCCCATTCTTTTAAGGTAGGAAAAACCCGGAAAGCCAAAAACTCTTGGGCCAAGTCTCTTGTGCTGATATGCTCTGAAATAATTTTAAACTCAGCCAACGCTTTTTGGGTTGGACCTTCTGGTGTCATGTTGCAATGAGGTCGGGTTTCTCCGAAGATTAGTTCAAGCGGACTCTGCACGAGCTTCTCCTTGTCGTCATCAACCTTGACGTAGAACCATTCCGATTTCCACCCTGCCGGCCACTTGCTTCGATAGCTGATGACAGGAAACTTTGTGGTTTTCCGATAGGCAAAATTATAGCAACCAAAGTTATCATGCAATCCATCCTTTCTAGCCTTCGTCTGATAATGCAGTTCGTGAACTCGACAAAAGCTGTCCGCAAACGGCTCCACCGCCTGGCTTCGGAGGGCCTAGATATAGACGCTGAGCCTAACGATAGCGTTAGGAGTCAGCTGATGAAAGTAGATCCCAAACCTCTTCAATACATCTGCAATAATCCCATGCAGGGGGAATCTCAACCCAGCCTTTAGAAAGCTCTTGAAAATAACTATTTCGTCCTTCTCTGGCTTTGGGGTAGTTTCTTCCCCTCCGAAGCGAAGTAGCTTCTTCTGACTTTCATTGAAATAACCCGATTTCACCATCTTGGACTGATCAGCCTTCGAAACAGTCGACTTTCCGAAGTCCAAGTGGCTGGGCTTACTTGGCATGGCAATACGGTAATCATCTTCGGAATCAGTTTCCTCAATGTTTTCTTCTTCCGCTTCGGCAGTCGCCTGTTCTGCCTCAGCAGTGGGGATTTCCTCTGGGGTTACCAGTCCGGATCGTTGCATCGCTTCGAAGATGGGAACAGTCTCCGATCCTTCAGCTTCACCTCCCTCACGTTCAACCCTAGCGGTAGAACGCACTCTGGCCATTTAACTCTGAATTTTTTGGGAACTAAATGCTTTTTCTTCCGAAGCTTTTTCTTCTGACGAAGTAGGCTTCAATCTGGAGCTTCGTCTGGTTCTGAGAGTCAAGCTTCGGCTATGGTTAAAAATTTTGGCAGCAAAACAATGCAAATAGCAATGAATGCTGTGGTAACTTCACACCTACCCGTCTGTTTATATAGTGATGCAGGCAAGAAGGCGAGTCGCCAGGATTTTTACACCAGGCGAACAGCTGGTACCCACTGAACACTGGGCCACAGAACCCGAGAAGGTGAATCGCCAGGACACGTGTAACTGCTGCATGGCGGGGCCACCTTGCGCTCGGATTATTTTAATCGTTTCTTGGCAACGAGCTCAGGGAAGGTGTTTTTTTGGACCTTCGGCTTCCCGAAGCTTGAGATACTTTTTTCACGGATCAAGCTCGTTACGAAAAACGATCTAGCACCGCGAAGGGGCTACTGTTGGGACCATGCTTCGTCGCCGAAGGTCGTGCAGGAAGAAGCAGCTTCGGCTGAAGCTGTTTGTACGAGATACCGAAGGATGCAGTTCATGAAGCTTCGGAAATGCAAACCGACTTAAAGATAGAATGACCCTTTAGCCCATAAGAGTTCGAGTCATTGTTGTAAACTTTTATGAGGGGTATGATTGTAATTCCTCACAGGCTGGGTCCTGTGCCTATAAATAGTAAACAGTATTCCTTTACTGTGGACGATTTTTTCGGTATTTGCAATCGCGTCACTCGTGAACCAATCTTTGTCAAGGCAGAGGTATAATTGTATTCAACACTTAAATATAATGAATGGATAAAATATGGTTTATTTATGATTCATTTACCTTTGATATTCTATATTTTATATTTTATGTCATTTTATACAATCTGTTAGAATTCGATTACGAAGATATAACCTTCGTAATTGCATTGCCATCAACCTTCGTCCAAGGTCCATTATCCCCAAGGGAATAATGCTTCGTTGGACGAAGAACATTAACATTTAACATTTTATGTTGCCTTGTTCTTAATTCATAGCATTTAAGAACAAGTCCCCAACAGGTATGGAGGCTTGCTATTCAGGGTATTAGCGTGTGTCTACATGCGTAGCTGGAATATGGAGGCTTGCCATTCAGGGTATTAGAGATCAAGATATCAACCTTTCTCCACTGTCGGCAGCCTTGGTGGCGGCCGCCATCACAAACTCATCCGTGTCTGCATCCGCCGGAGCCATGCTCTGCAGCGACGAGGAGGCCAACGAAGACGAGCACGACGACGACGTGGTAGGCAAAGAGGAGCGCGAAGGCGGTGTGGTAGGCGGACAAGCGGTAGATGCCGACGCCACCCAATGGAGCTCCTCTGGCTCGCACTCCATGCCTGCCTGGGATTCGGTGGTGGAGGTGGCGGGCGGATCGACGGTTGGAGACGATCCGCGAAGTAGATGTCGTTGGTGGTGCAGCGGATGGCGGGGCGCCCCAGCTGCTCCCCCTCCACGATGCCAACGCCGCCCAACAGAGCTCCTCTGGCTCGCACTCCATGCCTGCCTGGGATTCGGTGGTGGAGGTGGCGGGCGGATTGACGGTTGGAGACGATTGGATTTGGAGGAAACGGAGAGGGGAAGCGGTGGCCTGCGGATTGGGAATTTTCTCGTGCTCTCCTCTGGTTTGTCGCGATTGGGATGAGGCTGGATGACCTGGAGGTGGGGGTGGGGCGGAGGTCGCGGCGGAGGTCGCGGCGAACATGGTGTGGCGCCGAAGACGGGAGGACAAGGACGCAGAGGTTTCCTTGTGATGATTCCTTTCCGGATCCTGGTGGAGTCGATGCACATCTTCCGGTCGGGCGCGGGCGAGGCCCCGGCCGTGATCCGGGTGGTGCTGGCCAAGGCGTTGGCCTTCTTCTACCCACAAGCGGGGCGTATCACGGAGGGGGAGCAGCCGAGGGTCGGGCGCGGGCGAGGCCCCGGCCGTGATCCGGGCAGCACTGGCCAAGGCGCTGGCCTTCTTCTACCTACAGGCGGGGAGTATCGCGGGGGGGGGGGGGGAGCAGACGGGGCGAGAGAGCGCACATATTTGGAGACAGCAGAGAGGAGATGGCGGGCGGGTCTGGCGGCAAGAGAGCGCGCAAATTTGGAGACAGCAGAGAGGAGATGGCGGGCGGGTCTGGTGGCGAGAGAGCGCGCAGAGAGGAGAGCGGGGACGCGGAGATGGCGGCGAGAGAGCACGCAGATGGCGGCGAGAGAGACAGCAGAGAGGAGAGCGGAGACGAACCTTCCATGGAACTACGCGGACCTTCCCTGGTTGGAGATTCCCCTTCCACGATGGCTGCCGAGAGAGCGTGGGCGACGGTAGACGGCAGAACCAAAAATTGTGGACGTCTACACTAGGGACTTAAGTAGTAGTAGAGATATACTCTAACTGTAGATGGTTTATAGGAGTGGCAGCTTTATCTATCTAGCCCTCCAGAACTTATCTTTAAAGATAGGCAAATATTATCTTCGGTAGATCATGTAAAATAGAGGATGCAAGTACAACATTGTAGAAGACACTGTTTTATGTACTGTTTGTAGAATAAAGTTTGAAGTAGAAAAGCTGCTGAAGACACCCTCAATCGTCCTTAAAAATGTTTTCTATAGAATTTATAAACCGAGCAAAAAATAGTAACAGAATCAGGCAATGAAAATACTAAACACGATTCCTATAAAATATATTTTTAGTGTACTTATTTGGTATCATAAATATTTAGCTTTTTATAAATTTAATTAAATAAAAAATTCTAAATTGAGAAGAATCTAATGTATTGATTTTATTCATGATGGAGTGGAGTAGATATGTCCAAACGAGTCGTCTGGCTCGACCCGGGTTCGATGAAGCACGGTCCGCTTAGGCACGGTACAGTTAGACCTGAATAATTATCCGGGTTGGATCGAGCTGCCCGATGGGCTCAACTATGTGAACGAGTCTAGCACGAGCCCAACCGTGCTGGGCGGGCTCAGTAAGTCCGGCCCGAAAATGAACATCCAGCCAGCACAAGTCCGCCGACGCATAAACCAAGCTTAAAATTAGATCGCCATAAAAATTGAACATATTTATAAATCACAGTTGAAGGATATATCTAAATACAATAGCATATATTACAAATAATACACATATCACAAATATTGATAGACCTTAAATAAAAGATAAAGATATCTTTGCAACGTTTGCCTTATTAAACGGTTCGAGTCTTAGCACATTTTAGAATGTATCGTGTTTGGGCTAGTCCGATAGGCCAAAAACTCTAAACAAACTTGGCACGTCGCTCGTGCCAAGCTGGGCCAGGGACGCATAGAGCAGGACCGTGTCGGGTTCGATCGAGCCCAAAGAGTGGGCTTTTTGTCGGGCTCGTAGGCCACGTGTTTTGGTGGCCATAAGTGGAGGGAGTACGATTATATAGTGTTAGAATATGAGGCTATGAGTAAATAAGGAAAATCGTCAATTTTGGTTAGGTCCCGTTTGTTTCCTTTCATTTCGAGGAATTGGAATCTTACTAATAAAATAGGCTATTTTTTAGAATGTGACATTTCACCACTTTCCAAAGTTATCATATAAGATCATCTCAAATTCATGGGGTGAGAGTTGGAAATTGATTCTATAGATTTACATGCTAATTTTCCGATGTACAAATTATAACACACTGTTCTACTTGCTTCGCTATAACATATATGTAGTATATAACTATCTCTCGCATATAATTTAAGATAATATACAAATATATTACATATATAAATATATGAACTTAATTAGTTTTGTAAAAATTATAATTATTGAAATGGAATTCAATTCCAACCAAACAAACGGGGCCTTAGTTAATCAGCCTGATCCCAGAATTTATCCACGATTTTTTGACGCTTGCGTTTTTTATATGCAAGAACACGTGCCTAGTTTATCCGATGAACAGATACAATACTCCTTGATGGTTGTGAGTTTGAGCACCTTCCATTCCATTACACGCGAGGACCCCGCCCGGTTATAATTATATGATGTTTGGTTCAGTGTCAATGAGGGATGGGACGGGATCAACCCTGAGTTGACCTCGTCCCTTATTTTTTGAGGGGTGACCCTATCCACTATTTTTGAAGAATATTCCTTGACCCTGACTCTGGACCTCCAAACCAAACATGAGTCAACTTAGAATGATCACAATTCACACCTCATCCTTCTTCATCCTTTCCATCCAAACACTACCTAAATCCCACGCACCTTTGGTTGCTCAGCATGTCTCGCGGGTCCTGCCGTCTCGTCGCCACTACTGACTACTGAGGAGAGGAGCATGGCCCTGACTAACGTCTTCGTCGTCCTCCTGAGTACCGCATTGGCTGTGCTCCCCTTCTCCCCTGCCGGTAACCGCGTTCGGCTCGCACCTGCTGCTTATTTTACAGGTCCAATCTAGTGCTAATCGTTGTCCATCGTGTACAATGTAGATGCCGGCGTGGTGGGCGTGAGCTACGGCCGATTAGGGAACGACCTGCCGGGCACGGCTTCGGTGGTAAAGCTGCTGAAGAAGAGCGGCATCACCTCGGTGAGGCTCTACGACGCCAACTCAAAGGTGCTCAAGGCCCTGGCCAACACCGGGATCACGGTGATGGTAATGCTACCCAACGACAAGCTCGCCGCGGCGGCCGCGGACCCGTCGAGCGCGCGACGGTGGGTGCGGAGGAACGTGGCGGCGTACTACCCCGCCACGCAGATCCACGCCGTCGCCGTCGGGAACGAGGTGTTCGAGGAGGCCAAGAACCTGACCGGGCAGCTCGTCCCGGCCATGTCCAACGTGCACGACGCGCTGGTGAAGCTTGGCCTGGACGGGGCCGTGAAGGTCTCGACGCCGATCGCGTTCACCGCGCTCCAGGAGTCGTGGCCGCCGTCCGCGGGCAGGTTCCGGGACGACATCGCGCGGTCGGTGATGAAGCCCATGATCGATTTCCTGGAGCGGACCGGGTCGTACCTCACCGTGAACGCCTACCCGTTCTTCGCGTACGCCGAGGAGCCAGACAAGATCTCCCTCGACTACGCCCTGGGGAACTCCAACGCCACCGGCGTGCGCGACCCCGTGACCGGGCTCGTGTACCACAGCCTCCTGGACGCCCAGCTCGACGCCACGTACTTCGCGATGGAGAAGCTGGGGACGTCCAGATCCAGTGCGCGGGGGCCAAAATCCGTGGCGCCAGCAGCGCACGTTTCGGAGAGCGGGTGGCCTTCCGGCGGCAAACCCAAACGCGGCGGCAGGCCGCGGCCACGCCCACGCGGCGGCGGGAGGCGTTTGGAGTTGGAGCAGGCTGGAGGTGAAGCGGCTTCGGTAGCCAACGCGCAAGCGTACAACAACTACCTGATCAAGCGCGTGCTGTCCGGTGACACGGGCACCCCGTACCACCCCGACGCCGACATGGACGTCTACATCTTCTCCCTCTTCAACGAGAACCAGAAGGGCGACGGGGCGGACGACGTCGAGCAGCACTTCGGGCTGTTCTACCCGAACCGGACGAAGGTGTACGAGTTCGACTTCCGGGGCGGCGCGCTGGTGGCCAGCTGGTGCGTGGCGAACGCGTCCGCCGGGGACGCGCGGCTGCAGGCGGCGCTGGAGTACGCGTGCGGCCACGGCGCCGACTGCGGCGCCATCCAGCCCGGCGCGCCGTGCTTCGAGCCCGACACCAGGCTCGCGCACGCCTCGTATGCGTTCAACAGCTACTACCAGCGCAACGGCCGGGCCAAGGCGGCGTGCGACTTCGACGGCGCCGCCTACGTCGTGTATCACGAACCAGCTGGTGAGTTCTCGATCTCCATCGCCGATTCTCTCTCTCTCTCACACACACACAGATTCTCAATTTCTACTTCTAGTGGTATGCATGGCAACGTGTTGTTTACTTGTGTTCGTGTCATGTAGGCACCTGTGACCCGAACGTGAGCTGGTGCGTGGCGAATGCGGCGGCCGGCGACGCGCGGCTGCTGGCAGCGCTGAACTACGCGTGTGCCAACGGCGCGGACTGCGGCGCCATACAGCCCGGCGGAGCGTGCTTCGAGCCCAACACCGTGGTCGCCCACGCCTCGTACGCGTTCAACAGCTACTACCAGCGGAAGGGGCGGGGCAGCGGGACGTGCGACTTCGCCGGAGCCGGTTCCGTGGTCTACCACGCGCCAAGTGAGTCCACGAACGCCACGCTTCTTTCTTTCTTTCTCTCGCCGTCGCCGGCCGTGACTCCAGCTGTCCCTCACTGCTGAAAGCGTGAAACATGTCTCCCACGTGGGGGATCCAGAAATCCAGTGAACTGTAGGCTCACTTTTGTTTGCTTGCATTGTGTGGTCACCGCAGAGATTATTGGGAAGTGCGTCCTCCCGTCGAAAGCTTGGATTCAAGAAACAACAACAGTCAAGTCTAGAGGATTCAAGACAAGTTCGGTTTAACCTCGTACTAGGAACGTAGAATAATGTAAACATTGGCATCTGCACATCAGGATAACTGATGTCTTTGTGTTGCTTTGCTTTTCGGACACTCATGAACCATCGTTCCTGTTTCCTGAGGCGGATCTCCTGCTAGGTTTGGTTCCCGGCTTCTGGCTTTATCGGATACTGTAGCTTTTTTAAAAATACATCTGGGGTCCTTAACTTTTTTATATTCTCAGCTACGCTATGAAACTAAAAAAAAAAATCCCAAACCACCACTACGCCATCACCATCTGTCAGTTAGTTAAATTCAAAAAAAAAACTCTCTTCAATCTCCCTCTCTCTTTGTTTATTCCATGGCCGCTGAGTATGTGCCTCGCCAGTCGTCATGATAGGACTGTGCAGACGAACGCACGAGAGTTCACGCGAGATGGGGGGGGGGGGGGGGGGGGGGGGGGGGGCAAGAAGAATAAAAAGAGTCGTAGTAGAAAAAGGAAAAATACACATTTTTAGGTTTCATAATCTAATCTTAATATAAGTAAAAGATAATACACGTGGACAAAATTCAAACTTCTGTTGATGGCAACTCGATTGCATGTATAATGAGATGGTGCAAAAAGAAATAAATTATGACAATACTAGCTCATGAGTAGATATTAGAAGGAAGAAAAAGATACTAATAATAGTGAACAATTTTTTAGCTTTCACCTGCTCCTTGATAGTATCTTCAAAGGCAACGAACATCTAGTAGTGGCACTAAAGGCTGGCGAGCATCTGCTGTGAAAGTATATAATTTCAGCTTCAATTTCAGGCAGTATCGGATGAGCAACAAAAACTAGACAGGTAAACGTGCATATGCAATAGACAATAAGACCTAATACATTTTTAAAGTTCAATAGTTTCATTAGTATCGAAAATGTCATCAAATATATCGAATACTTGCAGTGGCCAAACCACACCGGCAAGAAAAAAAATGTTGAATAAATTTTTTTATGATACATGGAGATAGCTAGTGAAAGAACTTTTGCAAAACAACCGTCTAATGTTGTCTCCTGCAACTATCCTATCGTATTCCTTATTTCAAACTTCATTATATAAATAGTATAATATATGGTGTACAATTTTTATTTTACATTATTTGCTACGGACAACCTAATAAGTTAAAATTTAGGATTATATGTGTGATAAATCCAACACCGTTGCATGAGTTACGATTGTCATGAAGGTTGTCGGGACATGTTCAAATCAGAAATGAACCTTCTATGTCATCGAGTTAAGCCAGTAATAGGAGATAAAATTAAAACCTGGCTTCAGTATTCTGTTCTGTAACTTTCATTTTTCTTTCTATACTTACCCTTCTGTATCTACTCCCCCTTCATTTTCTTAAGCAATAAAATACTGTAAGCCTCCCTACAGTAACTTTTATTTCAAAAAAAAGTTACGATTGTCATGCAACTCAAATGTGTTCCTTCTATTATATGTAAACGAGTTATGAGTAGACAACTGAAATGATAATTTATTTTAATAAATTGTCTATTAAACTATCTTATGATTACATAGAACTAAATGTTGATGTCAAGCTCCTAATAGCGAACAACTCCAAGTCATGAAAACCATCATGATGCATAGAATTATATAATATATATATAAGAGCTAAAAAAATGTCTCCGGTTTAAATGTACAAAAGAGCTAAAAAAATACTAGATACAAATTTCAAAAGTGACTTTTATCTCCAATAGAGCTTACCAAGATGAGGCCAACTTAATTTGGACTCAGCCAAAATTATTCTGTCACAATATAATAATAGGAAAAAAAACGAGAAAGATGACAATAGCTCGAGCTAAATTCTTTGCTCGCAATCATTACTCTCGCCGTGAATTCAGAGTATCGAGCAGTCCAGCTGTTCCTCACTACTGAAAGCTGAAACATGTCCTCCACGTGAGGAATCCAGAGATCCAGAAATTGTTGTTTGCTCACTGTCGTTTGCCGCGGAGATTGGAAACTGTGTCCTCCCGTCGATTGCTTGGGCTCCAGCGAAGCATACATGATACATCTGATGCTCAACTTTCGAGACATGTTCAGTTTTAACCTCGTACTAGGAACGTAGAACAATGTATAAAAGATCGGCATTGCACATCAGATAACAGATGTCTTTGCGTGCTTTGCTTTGCGAATATTCAATTATTCATGGATCGTTGTTCCTATTTTCCTGAGGTGGATCTCCTGCTAGGTTTGGCTCCGGTTTTATCGTAACTATAGCTATACTTATTGCATCTTGGCTCCTTAATCTTTTGTGTATACTCTTCTCAGTTTAATTCCTCAAACTAAAACTGCTTATATGCTCATGCCAATTAAATTAAAGTAAAAAAAATTATCTTCAATCTAGCTCTCTTTGTTCGTTCCATGGCCGCTCACTGTGTGTGCCTTAATTTAGAGCCCATGCATAGCCACAAAGACAAGGCCGGCCGACGGGTAGCCAGGGTTTACAAAACCGGTGGGGAGGTAAAAACCGTCCCCCACCGGTAATGGTTTACCACCGGTAACGGTTTACCGCCGGTAAACCGGTAGAAACCGGTAAAAATCGACCGTTTGGCCAAACCAAATCAGTTTGAATTCGAATTGGTTTACCGGTGAAAAACCGGCGAAAAACCGGCGGTTAACCGTGAAATAAACTGTTTTTACCGTTTTTAGCAGAAAAAAATGAAAATTTTGGCAGGGTTTATTTGTAGTTTGCTCAATTCACATTGTACAGTAAATATTAATTGATCCACACAACATGAGTTCATCAAAATAACATACAACATACATATGCAACCACAAACTCCAGTTCTCATGCAATAAACATCCAGCGAACTTCGCAATACTCAAATACAAGTTCTTTTACACCTCTCCAACGAGGCAACGACACATAGGTCGACTTATTTCACAATACTCACATGTTCAGCTCGAGTCATAGTGATAGTACTCAGGCATGTTGGAAGGGTCGTGATATTGATCCAATCTGTCATACTGATAGTGATAGCCTGATAGGCCTATTCAAAAGATATGAGATACATTAGTGATGAAACAAGAACGACAAATAAATACTTATCCACAAAGCAAAAGAACATACCGGTGCAGCGGGAACTTGTCCATACCCATATTGTGGTCCTGGTGGATACATATTTGATAAATTTGAATATGGTGGTGGAGAAGGTCCATAGTTTCCATACCCATACATGATCGATGGTGGTGCTTCGCCTGATGGTGGAGGGGGTCCATAGGTTCCTTGACTCGGTTGCCATTGCCATGCATAAGGGTTATAGACTGGGTCTTGTCCAGTCGGATAGTTAGAAGAACCAGAGCTACTTGAGCTACGGATTCCATCTTGGACAAGAAATGAAACCGAACGACGTCGACCACTTATTGTCTCCCGCTGTGAATGAGGTGCATCATGGTAAGAATCTTGTGTGGAATGGGTGAACCGACTTCCTCCAGTGGACCTCCAATCTCCTGCACCACTCCCTCCCGTACCACTCCCTCCTGCACCACTCCCTCCTACACCATATAATCCAGCATCACCATGGCTGCCATCATCACCAGCACTAGGGTCGGTTGTGTTATCATCACTGTTTTCATCCTCGTCTTCCTCTTCGATTTGATCGGTGATTTTGACCCTTTTTCCTTTCCTATCTGATGGACCAAGTCTTGTCTTCCGCTTACCAAGGTGGGTGTCACCAATTGTTTCATCGGCCCATTCTTGCACTTCCTCTGTGCCTCCTTGTTCACGTACAAGCGATGTAAAAAGCGTGCTAGGAAGAGGAGTGTCACTGATAGGTGAGTCTTCATCCAATGTTGGAGGTGCATTGGATCTTCCTCTTTCCATCCAATCTCTAATGGCTTCATTATGCCTATGTAATGATAGATCCATGAAGGCCAAGGCAGGATCAAACTCACTAGGCTCTGGTGTACCAGTTGCTCGTTGGATGCAAAGACGAAAGTTGTAGTTAACGAACACAAGCTCATGCAATTTCAAGTAGCCGAGTTTGTTGCAGAGCTTTGTGTGGATGAATGCGAAAGTACTCCAGTTGCGCTCACACCCACTCGACGAGACACACTGTGATAGCAGCCGCTTAGCAACACGTTGAAGTGTTGGCGTATCTGATCCAAACATGGACCACCAACTCGAAGGAGAAGTCCCGCAGTCAACGGCCATTCTCCTTGCAAGATCACTCGAGAAGTCTCCAATCTTCCTCTTGAAGAAGTCATGCTCTTGGAGTGCCATTGCAGCAGTATTTGAATCAAACATCCTTTCAACACCCTTACAAAGATCTGTCATGAGATTGCTCGTCATCCCCATGACATAGTTCACATATGGATGCAAGGCACACGCTGGTTGCACATATGTGTCTGTCATGACAGTGCTCATTCTAGCATCAACCACATCCATGATCATTTTGTAGCGGGCGCTGTTGTCAGGGACCATAATTAGGGGTACCCTCAAGACTCCTAAATCTCAGCTGGTAGCCCCCATCAGCACAAAGCTGCAAAGGCCTGATGGGTGCGATTAAGTCCAGGATCGGTCCATTCAAGGGACACGATCACGCCTCGCCCGAGCCTAGCCTCGGGCAAGGGCAACTGACCCCGGAGGATTTACGTCTCGCCCGAGGACCCCCTCCAGCAACGGACACACCTTCGGCTCGCCCGAGGCTCAGTCTTCACCAAGAAGCAACCTTGGCCAAGTCGCCGCGCCAACCGACCGAATCGCAGGGGCATTTAATGCAAAGGTGGCTTGACACCTTTATCCTGACGCGTGCCCTCCAGTCGATAGAGCCGAAGTGACCGTAGTCACTTCGCCGCTCCACTGACCGGCCTGACAAGGGGACAGCGCCACCTGCGCCGCTCCGACTGCTGTGCCACTCGACAGAGTGAGGATGTCAGCAACCCAGTCCGGCCTCAGGCGCCATAGGAAACTCCGCTTCGCCTGACCCCAGGGCTCGGACTCGGGCTCGGCCTCGGAAGACGACGAACTCCGCTTCGCCCGACCCCAGGGCTCGGACTCGAGCTCAGCCCCGGAAGACGACGAACTCCGCATCGCCCGACCCTAGGGCTCGGACTCGGGCTCAGCCCCGGAAGACGACGAACTCCGCCTCGCCCGACCCCAGGGCTCGGACTCGGGCTCAGCCCCTAAAGACGACGAACTCCGCTTTGCCCGACCCCAGGGCTCGGACTCGGGCTCAGCCCCGGAAGACGACGAACTCCGCTTCGCCCGACCCCAGGGCTCAGACTCGGGCTCAGCCCCGGAAGACGACGAACTCCGCTTCGCCCGACCCAGGGCTCGGACTCGGGCTCAGCCCCGGAAGATGACGAACTCCGCTTCGCCCAACCCCAGGGCTCGGACTCGGGCTCAGCCCCGAAAGACGACGAACTCCGCTTCGCCCGACCCCAGGGCTCGGACTCAGCCCTGGCCTCAGCCGACGGTCTCCGCCTCGCCCGACCCAGGGGCTCGGACTCGACCTTGGCCTTGGAAGACAGACTCGACCTCGACCTCGGAGGAGCCTCCACCTCGCCCAACTCAGGGCTCGGACCGGCCACGTCACAGGAGGCGCCATCATTACCCTACCCCAAGCTGACTCAGGCTACGGGGGACAAGACCGGCGTCCCATCTGTCTCGCTCCGTAAACAAGTAATGATGGCGCCCCGCATGCTCTATGACGACGGCGGCTCTCAGCCCCCTTACGAAAGCAAGAGGACGTCAGCAAGGACTCGACAGCCCCGACAGCTGTCCTTCCGCCAGGCTCCAGCGCTCCTCCGATGGCCACGACACCACACGAACTGGGTGCCAAAACCTCTCCGGCTGCCACGATGGCATGTACTTAGGGCGCTAGCTCTCCTCTGCTAGACACGTTAGCACACTGCTACACCCCCCATTGTACACCTGGATCCTCTCCTTACGCCTATAAAAGGGAGGTCCAGGGCCCTCTTACAGAAGGTTGGCCGCGCGGGGAAGGACGGGACGGCGCTCGCGCAAGGCCGCTCGCTCCCTCCCGCGTGGACGCTTGTAACCCCCTACTGCAAGCGTACCCGACCGGGGCGCGAGGCTAACACGAAGGCCGCAGGTTCCACCTCCCACGCCTGTCTCCCTCTGGCTGCTTTCCCCCCTTCGCGTTCCGCCTCGCGCCGACCCATCTGGGCTGGGGCACGCGGCGACAATTTACTCGTCGGTCTAGGGACCCCCCTCGGGGTCGAAACGTCGACAGTTGGCGCGCCAGGTAGGGGCCTGCTGCGTGTTGACGAACAGCTTCCCGTCAAGCTCCAGATGGGCAGTCTCAAGCAACCTCTCCAGCCCGTGACGGTGCTCCGTTTCGGGAGTCTTGAGTTCATGTCCCTCAACGGCAGCTACGACATGATACTCCTTCCCCCGCCGCGCGACAGCGACAATGGCGGTCGACAACCCGCCCGCCGGCGGGGAAATCGACGACGCCTTCCCCACGTGGTGGAAGGACGACATTCAGGCTTGTCCCGTCCCCTCCCCCGCCGACGGAGGAGGAGGCGGGGCAACCAAGGCCAAGCAGGAGGCGGCACCTCGTCGGCTGTCGAGCGAGTCGACGGCGCCAGCGCCCCAACGGAGAGCGCGTCGGGCATCGGCCTCGCGTCTGAGACGAAGACAAGCGCTGTCTCCCTGCAACACACCAACCTTAACGAAACGGACGACGCCAGCACGCTCGCGAAGGACTTGCTGGGCGTCACCCTTGTACCTGAGACGACGGTGCAGTCAGTCCCTGACGTGACTTCGTCACCGCCCGTCGACCAAGAGGTACCGACCGATTCCCATCTCGCGCCTTTTGGATTCAGCCTCGACCCACCGAGCGACTCCGCTTCGGTGGACATTCCCATAGAGGCGAGTCCAAACCCTCTGGGGTATCGTGTGCGGTCACCCTGGGGCCGGCTGACGGCCGTCTCGACCTACGGGCCCTCGGGGTCCAAGGAAGATGGCGAGCCCGACCTCTGTTGGGATTTCTCCGGACTTGGTAACCCCAGTGCCATGTGGGACTTCATGACCGCATGCGACTACTGCCTTTCCGACTGTTCTGACGGTAGCCGCAGCCTCGGCGACGAGGACTGTGGCCCAAGTCGCGAATGTTTCCACGTCGATCTAGGGGGTCCCGGCGAAGGCAACCATCTTGGTATACCGGAGAACGGTGATCCCCCTAGGCCCGTGCCTCGCGTTGACATCCTTCGGGAGCTAGCTGTGGTCCCCGTCCCGGTGAGGGGTCATGACCCACAGCTCGGGCAAATCCGCGAGATACAGGCCAGGCTCGACGAGGGAGCAGGAACACTTGAGCCGATCCGCCGGGACATCGGGCAGGAATGGGCGGGCCAACCTCCGGCCGGGGAAGTGCGTCATCTCCCCCAGGGCATCCAGCACCGCATCGCCGACGACGTCAGGGTAAGGCCGCCACCGGTTTCCAGTGGAGTCGGCCAAAACCTGGCCGCAGCGGCAATACTTCTCCGCGCGATGCCGGAGCCATCAACCACTGAGGGGCGGCGTATCCAGGGAGAGCTCAAGAACCTCCTGGAGGATGCCACGGTCCGACGGGCCGAGAGCTCCGCCTCCCGAAGGCAGGGGTACCCCTCGGAACCTCGCGCTGCGGCTTCCCGATTCATGCGGGAAGCCTCGGTCCACACCGGGCGCACGCACAACACAGCGCCTGCGGCCCCGGGTCGCCTCGGCAACGAGCACCATCACCGCAGCCGTTGGGCCCACCTCGACGAGAGGGTGCGCCGAGGCTACCACCCCAGGCGTGGGGGACGCTACGACAGCGGGGAGGATCAAAGTCCTTCGCCCGAACCACCCGGTCCACAGGCTTTCAGCCGCGCCATACGACGGGCACCGTTCCCGACCCGGTTCCGAACCCCGACTACTATCACAAAGTACTCGGGGGAGACGAGACCGGAACTGTGGCTCGCGGACTATCGGCTGGCCTGCCAACTGGGTGGAACGGACGATGATAATCTCATCATCCGCAACCTCCCCCTGTTCCTCTCCGACACCGCTCAAGCCTGGCTAGAGCACCTGCCTCCGGGGCAGATCTCCAACTGGGACGACCTGGTCCAAGCCTTCACCGGCAATTTCCAAGGCACGTACGTGCGCCCTGGAAACTCCTGGGATCTCCGAAGCTGCCGCCAGCAGCCGGGAGAGTCTCTCCGGGACTACATCCGGTGATTCTCGAAGTAGCGCACCGAGCTGCCCAACGTCACTGATTCGGATGTCATCGGCGTGTTCCTCGCCGGCACCACTTGCCGCGACCTGGTGAGCAAGCTGGGTCGCAAGACCCCCACCAGGGCGAGCGAGCTGATGGACATCGCCATCAAGTTCGCCTCTGGCCAGGAGGCGGTTGAGGCCATCTTCCGGAAGGACAAGCAGCCCTAGGGCCGCCCACCGGAAGATGTCCCCGAGGCGTCAACTCAGCGCGGCACCAATAAGAAAGGCAAGAAGAAGTCGCAAGCGAAACGCGACGCCGCCGACACGGACCTTGTCGCCGCCGCCGAGTACAAGAACCCTCGAAAACCTCCCGGAGGTGCCAACCTCTTTGACAAGATGCTCAAGGAGCCGTGCCCCTATCATCAGGGGCCCGTCAAGCACACCCTTGAGGAGTGCGCCATGCTTCGACGCCACTTTCACAAGGCCGGGCCACTCGCGGAGGGTGGTAAGGCTCTCGACGACGCTAAGAAGGAAGATCACAAGGCAGGAGAGTTCCCCGAGGTCCGCGACTGCTTCATGATCTATGGTGGGCAAGTGGCAAACGCCTCGGCTCGGCATCGCAAGCAAGAGCGTCGGGAGGTCTACTCGGTAAAGGTGGCGGCGCCAGTCTACCTAGACTGGTCCGACAAGCCCATCACCTTCGACCAGGGCGACCATCCGGACCATGTGCCGAGCCCGAGGAAATACCCGCTCGTTGTCGACCCCATCATCGGCAATGTCAGGCTCACCAAGGTCCTCATGGACGGAGGCAGCAGCCTCAACATCATCTACGCCGAGACCCTCGGGTTCCTGCGGATCGATCTGTCCTCGGTCCGGACGGGCGCTGCGCCTTTCCACAGGATCATCCCCGGGAAGCGCGTCCAACCCCTCGGACAACTCGATCTACCTGTTTGCTTTGGGATGCCCTCCAACTTTCGAAGGGAGACCCTCACGTTCGAAGTGGTCGGGTTTCGAGGAACCTACCACGCAGTGCTGGGGAGGCCATGCTACGCCAAGTTCATGGCCATCCCCAACTACACCTACCTCAAGCTCAAGATGTCGGGCCCCAACGGGGTCATCACCGTCGGCCCCACGTACCGACACGCGTACGAATGCGACGTGGAGTGCGTGGAGTACGCCGAGGCCCTCGCCGAATCCGAGGCCCTCATCGCCGACCTGGAGAACCTCTCTAGGGAGGCGCCAGACGTGAAGCGCCACGCCGGCAACTTCGAGCCAGCGGAGACGGTTAAGTCCGTCCCTCTCGACCCCTGCAACGACGCCTCCAAGCAGATCCGGATCGGCTCCGAGCTCGACCCCAAATAGGAAGCAGTGCTCGTCGACTTTCTCCGCGCAAACGCCGACGTTTTCGCGTGGAGTCCCTCGGACATGCCCGGCATACCGAGGGAAGTCGCCGAGCACTCGCTGGATATCCGAGCTGGAGCCCAACCCGTGAAGCAGCCTCTGCGCCGATTCGATGAAGAAAAGCGCAGAGCCATAGGCGAGGAGATCCACAAGCTAATGGCGGCAGGGTTCATCAAAGAGGTATTCCATCCCGAATGGCTTGCCAACCCTGTGCTTGTGAGAAATAAAGGGGGGAAATGGCGGATGTGTGTAGACTACACTGGTCTAAACAAAGCATGTCCGAAAGTTCCCTACCCTCTGCCTCGCATCGATCAAATTGTGGATTCCACTGCTGGGTGCGAAACCCTGTCTTTCCTCGATGCCTACTCAGGGTATCACCAGATCAGGATGAAAGAGTTCGACCAGCTCGCGACTTCTTTCATCACACCCTTCGGCATGTACTGCTATGTTACCATGCCGTTTGGTTTGAGGAATGCGGGTGCAACGTACCAACGATGCATGAACCATGTGTTCGGCGAACACATTGGCCGAACGGTCGAGGCCTATGTCGATGACATCGTAGTCAAGACGAGGAAAGCCTCCGACCTCCTTTCTGACCTTGAAGCGACATTCCGATGTCTCAAGGCGAAAGGTGTAAAACTCAATCCCGAGAAGTGTGTCTTCGGAGTCCCCCGAGGCATGCTCTTGGGGTTCATCGTCTCCGAGCGGGATCGAGGCCAACCCGGAGAAGATCGCGGCCATCACCAGCATGGGGCCCATCAAGGACTTGAAAGGCGTACAAAGGGTCATGGGATGCCTCGCGGCTCTGAGCCGTTTCATCTCGCGCCTCGGCGAAAGAGGCCTGCCTCTGTACCGCCTCTTAAGGAAGGCCGAGTGCTTCGCTTGGACCCCTGAGGCCGAGGAAGCCCTCGGGAACCTGAAGGCGCTCCTCACGAATGCGCCCATCTTGGTGCCCCCGCTGCCGGAGAAGCCCTCTTGATCTACGTCGCCACTACCACTCAGGTGGTTAGCGCCGCGATTGTGGTTGAGAGACGAGAAGAGGGGCATGCATTGCCCGTCCAGAGGCCAGTCTACTTCATCAGTGAGGTACTGTCCGAGACCAAGATCCGCTACCCACAAATTTAGAAGCTGCTGTACGCGGTGATCCTGACGCGGCGGAAGTTGCGACACTACTTCGAGTCTCATCCGGTAACTGTGGTGTCATCCTTCCCCCTGGGGGAGATCATCCAGTCCCGAGAGGCCTCGGGTAGAATTGCAAAGTGGGCGGTGGAGATCATGGGCGAGACGATCTCGTTCGCCCCTCGGAAAGCCATCAAGTCCCAGGTCTTGGCGGACTTTGTGGCCGAATGGGTCGACACCCAGCTCCCAACAGCTCCGATCCAACCGGAACTCTGGACCATGTTTTTTGACGGGTCGCTGATGAAGACGGGGGCAGGCGCAGGCCTGCTCTTCATCTCGCCCCTCGGGAAGCACCTACGCTACGTGCTACACCTCCACTTCCCGGCGTCCAACAACGTGGCTGAGTACGAGGCTCTGGTAAACGGGTTGTGAATCGCCATCGAGCTAGGGGTCCGATGCCTCGACGCTCGCGGTGACTCGCAGCTCGTCATCGACCAAGTCATGAAGAACTCCCACTGCCGCGACCCGAAGATGGAAGCCTACTGCGATGAGGTTCGACGCCTGGAAGACAAGTTCTACGGGCTCGAGCTCAACCACATCGCCCGACGCTACAACGAGACTGCGGACGAGCTAGCTAAAATAGCCTCGGGGCGAACAACGGTTCCCCCGGACGTATTCTCCCGAGACCTGCATCAACCCTCCGTCAAGACCGACGACACGCCCGAGCCCGAGAAGGCCTCGGCCCAGCCCGAGGCACCCTCGGATCAGTCCGAGGCGACCTCGGCTCAGCCCGAGGCACCCTCGGCTCAGCCCGAGGTACCCTCGGCCCCCGAGGGTGAGGCATTGCGCGTCAAGGAGGAGCGGAGCAAGGTCACGCCTAATCAGAACTGGCAGACCCCGTACCTGCAATATCTCCACCGAGGAGAGCTACCCCCGACCGAGCTGAAGCTCGGCGGTTGGCGCGGCGCGCCAAGTCGTTCGGGCTGGGAGACGAGAAGGAGCTCTACTACCGCAGCCCCTCGGGCATCCTCCAGCGATGCATTTCCATCGCCGAAGGCCAGGAGCTCTTACAAGAGATACACTCGGGGGCTTGCGGCCATCACGCGGCACCTCGAGCCCTTGTTGGAAACGCCTTCCGACAAGGTTTCTACTGGCCGACGGCGGTGGCCGACGCCACTAGAATTGTCTGCACCTGCGAAGGGTGTCAGTTCTACGTGAGGCAGACCCACCTGCCCGCTCAGGCTCTGCAGACCATACCCATCACCTGGCCGTTTGCTGTGTGGGGTCTGGACCTCGTTGGCCCCTTGCAGAAGGCACCCGGGGGCTACACGCACCTGTTGGTCGCCATCGACAAATTCTCTAAGTGGATCGAGGTCCGACCCCTAAACAGCATCAGGTCCGAATAGGCGGTGGCGTTCTTCACCAACATCATCCATCGCTTTGGGGTCCCGAACTCCATCATCACCGACAACGACACCCAGTTCACTGGCAAAAAGTTCCTGGACTTCTGCGAGGATCACCACATCCGGGTGGACTGGGCCGCCGTGGCTCACCCCATGACGAATGGGCAAGTAGAGCGTGCTAACGGCATGATCCTGCAAGGGCTCAAGCCGCGGATCTACAACGACCTCAACAAGTTCGGTAAGCGATGGATGAAGGAGCTTCCCTCGGTGGTCTGGAGTCTGAGGACAACGCCGAGCCGAGCCACGGGCTTCACACCGTTCTTTCTAGTCTATGGGGCTGAGGCCATCTTGCCCACAGACTTAGAATACGGTTCCCCGAGGACGAGGGCCTACGCCGACCAAAGCAATCGAGCTAATCGAGAAGACTCACTGGACCAGCTGGAGGAGGCTCGGGACATGGCCTTACTACACTCGGCGTGGTACCAGCAGTCCCTGCGACGCTACCACGCCCGAGGGGTTCGATCCCGAGACCTCCAGGTGGGCGACCTGGTGCTTCGGCTGCGACAAGACGCCCGAGGGCGGCACAAACTCACGCCTCCCTGGGAAGGGCCGTTCGTCGTCGCCAAGGTTCTGAAGCCCGGAACATACAAGCTGGCCAACAGTCAAGGCGAGGTCTACAACAACGCTTGGAACATCCAACAGCTATGTCGCTTCTACCCTTAAGATGCTTCCAAGTTATTCGTACACCCTGTTCACACACAAAGTCTGGTCGTCAAGGAAGGGTCAGCCTTGCCTCGGCAAAGCCCGACCCTCCCTCGGGGGCTAGAAGGGGGGAACCCCCTCTGCGTCGAAATTTTCCTCAAAAAAGAAAAAAAATCTTTTCTGCCAGAATGCCTTTCGTGCTTTTCGACAACTTCGAAAGTGGATCCTGAAAACGACGGAGTACACGTAAGCAGCCAAGGCTGACCGAGCCGAGGGACTCCTACGCCTCCGGGATACGGATACCTCACTCATCACCTTCTGCGATAAGTAACTCACGCTCGGATAGGTGACTCCACGGACCGAACAAGTCTTCACGCTCGAAAGCTCCTCTGCCTAAACGATTTTTCGGGCCTTCTCGACTACGACGGTGACAAAACCCTATGGGCGAGTAAGAGTACACGTAAGCGGCAAGGCCGACCGAGCCGAGGGATTCCTACGCCTCTGGGATACAGATACCTCACTCATCACCTTCCGTGAAAAGTAACTCTCGCTCGGACAAAGAATTTTGTTACCGACAAGTAAGTCCAGACACTCGAAACAAGAGGAAAAGGAACACAACTTTACAACACGACGACAGTGTGTTTGGGCCTCGGCGGCCGCAGAAAACATACACACACTACAAGACAACCCGATCCTGCAGGCTCGGACGTCGACAGTTGAAGGGACAGCAGCACCCTCGGCGTCAACTACACCTTCGGCGGGGTCTGACCTAGCCTCGGACGGCGACGCGGTTGGAGGATCTCCACCTCGAAGGACGACAGCAGCACCACGCCCACACCAGCGCCGGCGGGGTCTTCTTCAGGAATCCGGCTCGAGCAGACGACTCGGCCGGCCACCCCAAAGCCTCAGCCAGCCGTTCCCTGAGGACATCAGCCCGGCTCGCAGCCTCGGCGGCTCAACTCTAGCGTCGGTCCCGCCAGTGGACGACCCGGCCAGGCTCCGGCCGACCAAATCTTCTTTTCGAGCCAACTCTGCCTCTGTCCGAGCTGACACCACTACCTCCGGCTTCGGCTCATCGAAGAGCGGCCGAGGGTTCCTTTAACTGAGCAAGAGAAGCCTCGGACAGCAAGGCCGACCGAGTCGAGGGATTCTTACGCCTCCGGGATACGGATACCTCACTCGTCACCTTTGCACGAGGCGACTCACGCTCGGTGAAGCGGTTCAGATAGTCGACAGGCGAGTCTTAGTGCTCGAAATGAAGAAAAAACACGGCTCCGTGCCGAAAATACATACATGTTCAGGCCCCGACAGCCGCAATGAACAAGACACCGACATTCAAGGTGCCATTGCAAACGGAACTCCGGTTCCGTCCCCACAGCAGCAGCTATGGCCCCAGGACGGACGCGGCCACCGGAAGGCTCTCGTTCGTGTCCCCACTCAAGGGACACGAACCAGACATTAAAGCCAAAGAGCCGGGGGCCGGTCCGTAGGCGGCGCCGACGGCCTCGACGGGGGGGAAGCTTCCTCCAGCTGCCACCACGTCAGCACAGACGGCGGCGTCCGCCTCTCCACCAACACCGACAGTTGGCGAGGTGCACCGGCAGGTCCTCACTCCCGTCCTCGCCACGAAAGCGAGGAGGAGGACGGAATGTTGCATCCTAGCTGGACAACAACAGTTCGCCTTCCCCGGCATGGCTGGAGGACGCCTCCTCCGCAGGGCCTAAGGATGGTTTCCACCACCAGAAGCTGGAAGAGGAGGTGACCAGCCGGCCCGCACGGGGGGAAGAGCTCTGACTCAGCCCGACCCCCGCCCCAGCCAGGATGATGAACATCCTTAAAGCTGAGGGCGGAACCAAGATCGCAGCCCGGTTCGCTTCTCCCCACCATCGGACTGGAGGTCACCGTCTTGGGTGACCACCGGTGAGGGGATACGGCCGGGCTGCCTAATGAAAATCCTTGAAGCCGAACGATGGCTGAAAGGTACCAACTTCCTCGAAGTTGCGTCCCTCCAACGACAAGGCGGAAGGATTGCGGGCGTCCCCCATCCGGGGGCTCGGAAGGTGGAAAGACGCGACGCATAAGGGAACGCGAAGACATGGTCGCCTTTCAAGGGGGTCACCCTCCTTTTAAAGGTGACTCTCCCCACTTGTGTCCTCAGCCATCGCGGGCTGAGTCTTCTCCAACACGCTCCAAGGTCCTCCCCCTATGACACGGGGGCTGGGCCCCACGCGTCATGCAAACTGGTCCAGGGCAGAAGGAGCCAAACCGCCGCACGCAGTGCATGCAACTGCCCAGCGGTTACAAGCATTAGAGGGAGGCGTCGAGCCCTCGGACCCCGTCAAAAGGGGACCGGGTCCGGCAGATCACCCGCAGGTACTTTTGGAGCGCGCCTCTGGGCCTCTAGCCGACCCCTAACAAATGGGGCACGGGCGTCCACTCGGATTACCCGTTAGCAGCTCACTGGAGACACCATGTTCAGCGCCCTCCAAGGGCAACATGGCGCTTTCCCCCCCTCCTCCTTGCAGAAAGGCGACGTAGGGGCGTATGTAAAAAAGACGAGTCTGTCCTTGACCGTCCCCTCGCCCTGTGCGAAGGCTCGGGGGCTGCTCTCGCAAACCCGGCTCCAGCCAATCCGTTGACAGCGTCAACATACCAGCCCGAGAACTTGGGACCCGACCGTGCACCCGGGCTACGGCCAGCTCGCATGAGGGAACAACCAGACCGGCCGAAGCGTTGCGAAATACATTAAGACCTCGAAGGAGTCAACCCACTCCTCCGAGGCCTCGGGGGCTACACCCGGCGGGTGCGCTCGCGCGCACCCACCGGAACAAAACGCAACCAAGAAAGGCTGGTCCCCTTGCAAAAAAGTGCGACAAAAGCCTCCAAGCGAGTATTAACACTCCCTTCGAGGCTCGGGGGCTACTGTCGGGGACCATAATTAGGGGTACCGTCAAGACTCCTAAATCTCAGCTGGTAACCCCCATCAGCACAAAGCTGCAAAGGCCTGATGGGTGCGATTAAGTCCAGGATCGGTCCATTCGAGGGACGCGATCACGCCTCGCCCGAGCCTAGCCTCGGGCAAGGGCAGCCGACCCCGGAGGATTTACGTCTCGCCCGAGGACCCCCTCCAGCAACAGAGACACCTTCGGCTCGCTCGAGGCTCAGTCTTCACCAAGAAGCAACCTTGGCCTAGTCGCCGCGCCAACCGACCGAATCGCAGGGGCATTTAGTGCAAAGGTGGCCTGACACCTTTATCCTGACGCGCGCCCTCCAGTCGACAGAGCCGAAGTGACCGTAGTCACTTCGCCGCTCCACTGACCGGCCTGACAAGAGGACAGCGCCGCCTGCGCCGCCCCGACTGCTATGCCACTCGACAGAGTGAGGCTGTCAGCAACCCAGTCCGGCCTCAGGCGCCATAGGAAACTCCGCTTCACCCGACCCTAGGGCTCGGACTCGGGCTCGGCCCCGGAAGACGACGAACTCCGCTTCACCCGACCCCAAGGCTCGGACTCAGGCTCAGCCTCGGAAGACGACGAACTCCGCTTCGCCCGACCCCAGGGCTCGGACTCGGGCTCAGCCCCGGAAGACGACGAACTCTGCTTCGCCCGACCCCAGGGCTCGGACTCGGGCTCAGCCCCGGAAGACGACGAACTCCGCTTCGCCCGACCCCAGGGCTCGGACTCAGCCCTGGCCTCAGCCGACGGTCTCCGCCTCGCCCGACCCAGGGGCTCGGACTCGACCTCGGCCTTGGAAGACAGACTCGACCTCGACCTCGGAGGAGCCTCCACCTCGCCCAACTCAGGGCTCGGACCGGCCACGTCACAGGAGGCGCCATCATTACCCTACCCCAAGCTGACTCAGGCTACGGGGGACAAGACCGGCGTCCCATCTGGCTCGCTCCGCTAAACAAGTAATGATGGCGCCCCGCATGCTCTATGACGACGGCGGCTCTCAGCCCCCTTACGGAAGCAAGAGGACGTCAGCAAGGACTCGACAGCCCCGACAGCTGTCCTTCTGCCAGGCTCCAGCGCTCCTCCGACGGCCACGACACCACACGAACTGGGTGCCAAAACCTCTCCGGCTGCCACAATGGCATGTACTTAGGGCGCTAGCTCTCCTCCGCTAGACACGTTAGCACACTGCTACACCCCCCATTGTACACCTGGATCCTCTCCTTACTCCTATAAAAGGGAGGTCTAGGGCCCTCTTACAGAAGGTTGGCCGCGCGGGGAAGGACGGGACGGCGCTCGCGCAAGGCCGCTCGCTCCCTCCCGCGTGGATGCTTGTAACCCCCTACTGCAAGCGCACCCGATCGGGGCGCGGGGCTAACACGAAGGCCACGGGTTCCACCTCCCACGCCTGTCTCCCTCCGGCTGCTTTCCCCCCTTCGCGTTCCGCCTCGCGCCGACCATCTGGGCTGGGGCACGCGGCGACAATTTACTCATCGGTCCAGGGACCCCCCCGGGGTCGAAACACCGACAGCTGTCATTTTCAAACTTACTTTGATATGTGTGTTTGGTGTTTGTGTATTGCATGAGCACCTCGCCAAGTGTTGGACTTTTCTCCTGATCAGCAAATCTTAGGAACACGTACATAGGTTCAACTTCATCTAAAACATTTTGCATGTTCTCCCACCATTCGACATTAGTGATGTTGTCGAAAGCATATCTTCCCATTTCAGTTAGGAAGTAACGTGAGTGCCTGAATTCTGGTGACATAAACCATACCATGAACTTATCCTTCCTTCTCATGAAACTTTCCAAGAACATGTAGTTAGTGCCAAATCTGGTAGCATTCCATTTCACTAACTCACCTCCGATGGCTTTCTTCATCATACTGTGTAAACTTGATGAGTTGTACATCCAACTACAGATCCTTTGTGCGCTTTGAATCATCGCTTCATGATGTGCCCACTTCCCAATGTCCTTTAGCATCAGATTAATGGTATGTGCTAAACATGGCTGTCATACTATATGCTTGTACTCTATGGCTTCTCTGCTCAGCATCTTACAAGCCTTCTTAAAGTTGGAACCATTATCTGTTACAATTTGGACAACATTATCTGGTTCAGTAATCTTCAAGACATTTTTGATCTCCTGCTACATCAACATATGTATGAGTGGCCAGTAAAAAAAAGGGTGAAGCAACTACGAGTATGTACAACATACGTACCTGCATTATGAATTTATGGTCCTGGACCTCTCCAGTTGCATCAACAGTCTTTAAAAAATACATCATCCCATTGCAATACACCAAAAAGTTAATGATGCTCTTTTGTGTAGGACCAGTCCATGAATCACACATTAGAGTCGCACCAAACTCATTCCACTCAATCTTCCATTTGTCAATCTCCTTCTGAAACTCCTTAACATTTTCATCAAGATACTTGCCATCAATCTCCCGACCAGTTGGTAATTTGACCCCCACACCTGCATTTAAGGCAACAAGATTATGTCAACAACATAGATCAAATACAACAAAATATATTGTGTTATTTGTTACCTTGTTTTTGGGACTCCATAATTGCGGCCGTAAAATTTGGGTTATCGACCTTTCGACCCGGGATGCCAATGGCATGACAAGCCTTTGCCCAAGCCCTACCAAGAATCTCTTTCGAGCTCCTTCCCTTACTTGTCCAGGGACCAGTATCTATCCTCTGTTGCCTTAGTCCAGAGGCTTGAGCAAGATTGTAGTCTCTAACACGTTCAGGTACCCTCTGGTTGGAGGATCCACCACCCCTATCATACCTTGCACCAGCCCTCTGACTAAATTCGTGCTCCACACGTGACTGATGCAGAGCCGCTTTAAGTTCATCCTCATACTCATCGTCCCCAAAATGGGTTCGTACTGCCTCATCTGCCCTCAACTGCTGCCTGAACCTAGAACTCTTTTTTTCCTTTGTCTTATCTATGTCAAGCTGGAAGTATGCCTTTATGTCTGGAGGAACAGAGGGACATTTCTTGACATTCTTCCCTCTATGCGTGAGATGCTCCTTCAATCGGGTACCACCCCCTCCGCTCTTTGTTTCTCTACAATACTTGCATTTGAAACCTGCGCCAACCTTCTCTCCGTGTAACCAGACTCTATCTCTATCTCTATCTTCATCCGACATGTCTCCTACAGATGTGGCAAAAATATCATATAACTTGAAACAATAACTAAACCATAACTAATACATAAACCATAAGCCAACACATCTATAATAACAATACCAAATCATATTTACATTAGTAGTAAATAATATTATGAGTTACATATACTATAACTAAAACAGAGCTAGGCACTAAATATTAAAAATCCATGAATGAAATCTAACAATAACTATGTATTAAGTTATTAACGCAAATATGAATGAAATCTGAAAACCTAAACATTAAAAATCCAAATCTAGGCACTAAATATCTAAAGCAGAGCTAAATCTTGGTACCATAACCGGTTTACCGGTGGTAAAACACGATTTACCTCTCCCCGTGGGCGGTTTACCGCCGGTTTTGCGATGGAACCCGTCGGCGAGGGGATCTGCGGCGACGATGGGGGGCAGCGGCGAAGCGGGCGGTAAACCGCCGCTGGCCGGCGGTTAACCGCGCTTAGCCGCCGGTAAAAGCCGCAGCGGCGGCGATTTTTGCGTGTGCGGCGGCGTCAGGTCTGTGGCTGAGAGCGTAAGTGAATGGGGAAAGTGAGGGGAGCTGGGGAGGACGCGGAGGAGAGGAGTTTTTATATTTTTTTTGTTAACGGGTTAACGGGTCCATAACGGGTCCATATATGTTTCTATTTTTTTTGTTGACTAAACTGATTTGAATTTAAATATCTTCTATACCAAATTACTCAGAAAAGCATGTAGTTTTTTATCATATATTTTTTATAAATTTTTTAAATTTAGACTGAATTAAAAAAACGCTGAAAAACCGTTACCGCCCCTGGCGGTTTCGGTTTACCGAGCGGTTTACCGCCGGTTTTCGGCGGTTTTGGAATCCTTGCGGGTAGCGCAGGCGCGCACACAGCGGAAGGCGGGTGTGGGTCCAACAAAAATAAACAGTAGTAGAAAAGTGACAAAATATGTATTTTAGATTTGATAATGATCTAATGAATGAGAATAAATTGAATATAAAAAATATAGAATAATAGATTTTATGACGATCTAAAGGACTGAAATACAATATTCATATCAAATAAAGGACCTATAAGTTACGAGATTAATCGAAAAAGAATAGAAAAGAATATGCACCGTTAGATTTTACGAGGATATAATAGACAGAAAGTAGAGTATCCTTATCAAATACCTAAAACTTACGTAATTGTCTAAAAAAGAAAAGAATTTACACATGAGAACAAATAGAGTATATATACATATATATCAAATACAGGGCATACCAAAAAAAAGTATCACTAGACTTTATGATGATCTAACGTCTAAGAACAAATAAATTATACATGTCAAATATGAACTCTAGAAATTTGAGATTACTAAGAAAGGAGAAAAAAATATCATTGTCGAATGTTATAATGATCTAACAATTAAGAATAAAGAGTATCTATGTCAAATACAATTCATAGAAAAATTCAGTTTATATCTAATATGTCAGGAAAAATATTAGAGCTGTGTCAAATATAAGTAAAGACAATACAAGTGGACAAACTTCTGTTGATGGAACTTGACTACATGCACAATTAGAGCTGTGTTTGGTTTGACTTTTGGCTAAGGCTCAATTCAACCAACAGTTTTTCTAAAAGCCATGTTTATCTTTGGACTTGTTTTTAGTGGCTTTCACATGGAAGAAATTTGTAAATATATGGTAGAATTTTTATTGGCTTCCACCAAACTTTTTTTAGTTTTTTTATAGCTTACAGTCCTTGCCAGTTTGTTTAGAGGAGCCAGAGTCATTTTTAGAGGAGCCGGAGTCGTGCCAAACGGGGCCTTAGGGCTTAACTATTAGTGGTCAATTTATTTTAGTGTCCTAAACACTTTAAATAATGCAATACTTTGATTTTTAGGGCACTATTTTGAGACACCTTATTCGAAATTCTCTTATAAGAGCATCTTCAATAAGAAGTTCTATATTTGAATCATAAAAATTAAAATAGAACATGATTTAAAATGTTTAGGACCATAAAAAATTATAGCTCAAACAGTTGAGTCCTATACCATGTTATTAGGAAATAGATCATGTTATTTAGAAAATAAAAGATTAGGATTAATATACTAAATGAGGATATGGGTCCAACATATGGGATCCTATATTCAGGACATGAGAGGTTGAGACATCGGGTCCTATAATTGTTTGACGATGTTTTGTGAAATAAGACCTCTGTTAGAGTAGGTTTTTGATGTTAGGGTCTTATATTTCAAAATAGGACCACATTTAGGACTTCTGTTAGAGATACTCTAATTAATAGAGATAAGTTTTTTTCCTTTTTCTTCAAGATGACGAGAATTATAGAGGATATAAGCACTAGATTAGATATTGTTGGGGACTTGTTCTCAAATGCTATGAATTAAGAACAAGGCAACCCAAAATGTTAAATGTTAATGTCCTTCGTCCTTCGAAGCATTATTTCTCTTGGGATATAATGATCTTCAGACGAAGGTTATGAAGGGCATACCTTCATCAACGCGTATGTTAATAAAAGAAGAAGTATATGAAATATAAGAGGCAAGATAAGCAATCATATAATATTATTAATTTATTATCATTATATTATCCTAAAAAGACAGAGACAATATTGAATTACAAATATACCTTCGACTTGATAGAAGACAAAAAGTACAAGTGTGACGCAAAAGCAAGTACAAGTCATCGTGAACAGTGCGGGGGTACTGTTCATCTATTTATAGGCACAGGACATAGCATGTGAGAAATTACAGTCATGCTCTTTACATTTACTATTGACTTATAGAAAAATCTATGAGGACTAGATAGCCTTTTTCCCTTTAAGTCGGTTCCTTTTTCCGCGATTGAGCCGAAGCTCCCTTGCGCGTAGCTTCGGAACAACGGCAACCTTCGTCACGATCATGCTCTTCTCATCGTGTATGCTTTTAACCTGAGTCCGAAGGTACCTGTCCATAAGCCATGCTTGGAAGACATTGTTAAATTACGTTTTTGAGGACCTTCGGAGGACGAAGGCCCCCAACAGTAGCCCCTCGCAGTATTAATTTGTTTAAGATAACGAATTTAGACTGCGACATGGACGAAGGCCTTAAGCCGAAGGTCCGAAAAAACACCTTCCCTTTATTAGAATAGCAACAGTCAATGACAGACGGGACCCTCCAATTTGGAGCGTGCCGAGCGTATAAATAAGAACTCGCACCAACCACATTTGGTATGCTGCTTGTGCCATTTGCTTTGTTTTCTCAATTTTATAGCTCTTGCTTACTAAAGCTTGCTAGTTTTTCAAGCTTCCTGAGCTTCGGTTTAAAAGATACATTTTCGTCATTTCCGAAGGAAAAAATGTCTCAAGACAAGAAGGTTGCTGCTGAGACGAAGCTAACTGAAGAGGAGAAGCTCTTTGAGGAAAAGAAGGCTGCAAATCCTTACATAGCTGGGTTTATCGAGTCAATGGCAAAATCAAATATAGAGAAGATTACTAAGGAAATACTGGAAGGCTTGTCTGAAGATACCGGTGACAGTGATGATTATGATGCTGAAAGCGGGGGAGAAGATTCTGAGGATCGGCCATGGAGGCCGAGTCATACAATTTTTGGGAAATCAACAATTAAACGGAGTCATCTTGACAATATGAGAGGAAGGTACTTTCGGGATATGTCTATTGTGAGAGTTGGTGGAGACAACAACGTCCCTGCCCCTGAGGAAGACGAAGTTGTGATTTACCGAAGTTTCTTCAAAGCTGGGCTTCGGTTTCCATTGAGCAGGTTTGTAGTCGAAGTACTGAAAATTTATCAGATTTACCTTCATCAGATAACCCCCGAAGCTATTATTAGAATGGGGATTTTTGTTTGGGCTGTGAGAAGCCAGGGGCTAGAGCCAAGCGCGAAATGCTTTTGCAGTATGCACGAACTTGTATATGAGACGAAGGCCATGGGCAAAGAACAATATCATAACAATTTTGGCTGTTATGGATTTACCGCTCGCCCCAACGCAAGCTACCCGGTGCCAACATTCTGGAAAAGATGGCCCAGAGCTTGGATGGAGGAATGGTTTTACGTGAAGAATGATTTGAAGGCAAGAGAAGATATTAAGGAAGTCATCATGCGCCCCATTTGGTCCCGCTTCGGCCTCCGAAGGCCGAAGGTTGAAATTGATGATGTCGCGGAAGCTTGCCAGAAGGCATTTGGTACTGTCTGTTTTTTCATTGGTACAAGAGATTTAATCCAAGAGCATATAGCCTTCAGAGTATGGCCGCTTGTAGAGAACTAGGAAGTGCCGAAGGAGACTGTCACCAAATCTAGCGAAGGTGAGCTGGTCCGGCTGAAGTATACTTTCAGATATGGGGATAAGTTTGATGAACCAAACGATGACTGGCTAAAATGCATCGAAGTTACAAGTGATGAACTGCTTGGATCATATTCCAAGGCAGAAGATAATGCATTATCCAAAGCCTTCGGAGGTCGGGGAAAAAAGAGATTGAACAGAGTTTTTGATGCCATTGGCTTTGTTTACCCCGACTACCGCTATCTGCTACGAGGACAGGGAAAGGAGAGGAAAACTGCTGCTTCGGTCACTCCAGACGAGCCTGTGCCGTAGGGCAAAAAGTTAAAGGTCCTTACCCACCGACCACGCTATATTGAACCGGCCGTGGTGCCTGAGTTTGGCGGGGAGGCTTCTTCAACTACTGAACCAAGAGAACCCGTTCCTCCTACGCAGAAGGCTGAAGAGCCGGCTATAATGCCGAAGGCACCTTCGGTTGATCTAGTTGAAACGAAGGTTGACAAAGATAAGGATGAAGAGTAAAATATTGAAGAAACAAAAGTGTTAGAAATTTTAAGCCTTTCATCAGAAATAACAGGATAGTAAAGAAATATCCGTATGTCGGGAGATAGGGAGAAGCATCGGATTTTCGACGCTAGAAGATGGCCTTTCAGTCTTATCGAAGGATGAGCTTACTGACAGCCTAGCGTATAACATCATAAAGGTATAAAGGCTAATTTAGTATTTTGAAAACAAAACATTCTATTTGTTTATACTTAATTCTATCTCCCTCTTGCAGGGCTTAATTCTTAGCAATGCCCTTAGGGCACAGAAGAATGTTGAAGATGAAGGATATACAATAGCTCTGAACAACCTTCGTTCAGAGGTAATCGAACTAAGGAACAAAGGACTTGAAAAAGACAAAATTTTGATTTTGTTGGTGAACAAAGTGAAAGAAGATGAAGCCAGCTTCAAGGCTCAAGCTGAGATCCAAAAGAATGAGATCGAGGACCTTCGGAAACAATTAGCAAAGGCCAAAGAAAAATGCGCTCTCGCTGAAGCTAACTGAGAGACCAGCGAGTATTGGAAAAACTATCTAGAAAAAACAGTTGAAGAACTTCGCGCATCCAAGGAAAGATGTTTTGAAAAATCTTTGGGTTGCGTGAAGAAGATAAAGGCTAGCTTCACCAATGTGGGAGCCTATTCAAACGAAGATAACTTCATACGAGGCGACCCTGAGGGTGTTATTGAGTGGATAAGCAGAGAAGCCGAAGCTTTTGAGGAAATTTTAAGTGATCGCGGGGATGTCTGCGCGTTCTCCGGTGCAAGAGGAATTTCAGCCATCCTAGAGAAGGCGGGTTGCGATCATGTCAAAACCCTGGCTCAGGCCGAAGCTGCCTTCTCCATGGATGATACAAAAGATCCCTCAGCTAAAGCAAGTTTAGTGGGCGGAAAATTTTACACTGACATCTGGGAAAATGGCGACCGAGAAATGGCTCACGAAGTAATGAAGAAAAGTGAAAAAGATATTCATGACGCTCGAGAAGCAGCGAAAAAAGCTGAGGAAGCTGCAGAACGCGAGAGACGGATATGTATCGTTTAATGGCCTTTAGCTTCGTCGTTTGTTTTCGTGACTTCGAACTGATTGATTTTTTCTACCGTAGCTGAATTATCTCCTCCACCGGAGCCGTTCGACCCCCTGGCCGACCCAGAAACGAAGAAAGCAATAGAAATTATCAACATGGTTGAATCTATTGTTGACGAAGTTGTTAACAAGTTATTGAATGAAATTGCGGAAAAGGTCCTGAAAGAGGACTGATATTGTAAAAACATTTTTAGACAATCAATGTAGCTTCGTTGTATGAAGACTGTAATATTCGATGTGCATATTTTTGAATTTAATGTGTAAATTATTTGTAATTCAGTTCTGCGATGCATGAAACTTTATATACATACCATTTTGAGCCTTCGGCGAAAAAATACGTTCCCTTCTTTTCATGCTTCACAAAGAAGAGAATCTGCGCTTCGTGAAATATTCCATGTTTCATGAAAATATCCATGCTTCGTAAAAACTTCTCAGCTTCTGTCGGCGTTTCGAGACCGGGGGGTCCCTAGGCCGACGAGTGAATGTCGCTGCGTGCCCCAGCCCAGATGGGTCGAGCGCGAGGCCGAGCGCGAAGGGGGGAGAGCGAGGCGGCCGGAGACCGGCATGAGAGAGGTGGGAATCCCGCGGCCTTCGTGTTCGTCCCGCGCCCAGGTCGGGTGCGCTTGCAGTAGGGGGTTACAAGCGTCCACGCGGGAGAGGGAGCGAGCGGCCTCAAGCGAGCGCGTACCTCGTCCTCGTCCCCGCGCGGCCAACCCTCTCTAAGAGGGCCCTGGTCCTTCCTTTTATAGGCGTAAGGAGAGGATCCAGGTGTACAATGGGGGGTGTAGCAGAGTGCTACGTGTCTAACAGGGGAGAGCCAGCGCCCTAAGTACATGCCGTTGTGGCAGCCGGAGAGATCTTGGCACCCAGCTGGTGTGATGTCGTGGTCGTCGGAGGAGCGATGGAGCCTGGCGGAGGGACAGCTGTCGGAGCGGTTGAGTCCTTGCTGACGTCCTCTTGCTTCCGTAAGGGGGCTGAGAGCCGCCGTCGTCACAGAGTATGCAGGGCACCATCATTGCCTATCTGGCGGAGCGAGCCAGATGGGACGCCGGTCTTGTTCCCTGCGGCCCGAGTCAGCTCGGGGTAGGGTGATGATGGCGCCTCCTGTTGACGTGGCTGGTCTGCGCCCTAGGTTGGGCGATGTGGAAGCTCCTCCGAAGCCGAGGTCGAGTCTGTCTTCCGTGGCCGAGGTTGAGTCCGAGCCCCCGGGTCGGGCGAGGCGGAGATCGCCGGCTGATGCCGGGGCGAAGTCCGAGCCCTGGGGTCGGGCGAAGCGGAGTTCGTCGTCTTCTGGGGCTGAGCCCAAGTCCGAGCCCTGGGTCGGGTGGAGCGAAGTTCGCCGTCTTCCGGGACTTAGCCCGAGTCCGAGCCCTGGGTCGGGCGGAGCGGAGTTCGCCGTCTTCCGGGACTTAGCCCGAGTCCAAGCCCTGGGTCGGGCGGAGCGGACTTCGCCATCTTCCGGGACTTAGCCCGAGTCCGAGCCCTGGGTCGGGCGGAGCGGAGTTCGCCGTCTTCCGGGACTTAGCCCGAGTCCGAGCCCTGGGTCGGGCGAAGCAGAGTTCGCCGTCTTCCAGGACTTAGCCCGTGTCCGAGCCCTAGGTCGGGCGGAGCAGAGTTCGTCGTCTTCCGGGACTTAGCCCGTGTCCGAGCCCTGGGTCGGGCGAAGCGGAGCTTCCTATGGTGCCTTCGACCGGGCCTGACTGCCTGTCAGCCTCACTCTGTTGAGTGGCACCGCAGTCGGAGCGGCGCATGCGGCGCTGTCTTTCGGTCAGGCTGGTCAGTGGAGCGGCGAAGTGACGGCGGTCACTTCGGCTCTGGGGGCGCGCGTCGGGATAAAGGTGTCAGGCCACCTTTGCATTAAATGCTCCTGCGACTTGGTCGGTCGGTGCGACGATTTGGTCAGAGTTGCTTCTTAGCGAAGACAGGGCCTCGGGCGAGCCGGGAACACATTCGCCGTTGGAGGGGGGCCTCGGGCGAGACGGAGATCCTCCGGGGTCGGCTGCCCTTGTCCGAGGCTAGGCTCGGACGAGGCGTGATCGGGTCCCTCGTATGGACCGATCCCTGACTTAATCGCACCCATCAGTCCTTTGCAGCTTTATGCTGATGGGGGTTACCAGCTGAGAATTAGGAGCCTTGAGGGTATCCCTAATTATGGTCCCCGACAGTAGCCCCCGAGCCTCAAAGGGAGTGTTAGCACTCGCTTGGAGGCTTTCGTCGCACTTTTTTGCAAGGGGACCAGCCTTTCTCGGTTGCGTTTTGTTCCGGTGGGTGCGCGCGAGCGCACCCGCCGGGTGTAGCCCCTGAGGCCTCGGAGGAGTGGTTTCACTCCTCCGAGGTCTTAAAGCCTCGCGTAATGCTTCGGCTGGTCTGGTCATTCCCTCATGCGAGCTGGCCGTAGCCCGGGTGTACGGTCGGGTCCCAAGTTCTCGGGCTGGTATGTTGACGGTGTCAATGGTTCGGCCGGAGCCGGGTTTGCGAGAGCAGCCCCCGAGCCACTGCACAGGGCGAGAGGGCGATCAGGGACAGACCCGGCTTTTTTACATACGCCCTTGCGTCGCCTTTCCACAAGGAGGAGGGGGGGGGAAGCGCCATGTTGCCCTCGATGGGCGCCGAACATGGTGTCTCCGGTGAGCTGCAAGCGGGTAATCCGAGTGGACGTCCGTGCCCCGTTCGTTAGGGGTCGGCTAGGGGCCCAGAGGCACGCCCAAAAGTACCTGCGGGTGATCTGCCGGACCCGGTCCCCTGGCGACGGGGTCCGAGGGCTCGATGCCTCCCTCTGATGGGATTCCGTTACAAGATCGTTCCCGCTGGTCTCGGAAATGTCCTAGGGTACCTCGGGAGCGCAGCCCGAGCCTTGGTTATGTATCGAACGTACCCATGGTCATCCCTCGCTCGGCGTCTGAGGCGGCTGTGAACCCTTCGGGGGCCAGCCTTCGAACCCCTGATCAGTAGTGGGCGCGGAGCCCGAGTAGCCTGAGGCGGCCGTGGAACCCTTCCGAGGGGCCGGCCTTCGAACCTCTGACCAGTAGTGGGTGTAGGGCCCACGCGATCTGAGGCGGTTGTCGAACCCTTCCGAGGGGCCAGCCTTCGAACCTCTGATCAGTAGGGGGGCTCGGAGCCTGGTTCCTTGTCGTGGAAGGATCCTTTTCGGGGTATCCCCCTTTCCCGGTCCCTGTTGCAAGAGAGAGAAAGAGGAAAAAAGGAAAAGGATACGAAATCGAACGACGCGGCGTACCTTTTTTGACGCGGTCATTATGGCGAAGCGTCGCCCGCTTCTCCTGCCAGAGGCGCCGCCTGTCCCGCCGCGGAGTTAATGCGATGGGGCGAGTGGTTGGCGGGGTGGTCGTTGTGCGTGCGCGAGCCGTTCGAGGAACGGATCATGGGCGCGTTGTCTTCACGCCGTGAGAGAGGGTTCTCTCGCTGCCCCCGGACGGGACGTGAGCTTGGCTGACGACGTGGCCGCTGCTCCTGCCCGCCTGCCACCGCCATTACTGCTGGCCCACTTTTGGCTGCATTGACCGTCGCGCCAGGCTGGCGTTGCTGGGTCGCGCGCTGGGTCGCCTCGAGTCGCGGTGTTGGTTCCACAGTCGAGGAGGCGCGGTAGTGGCGCAAGTGGCGGTGCAGTTGCATGCACGAAGCATTTGGCGCGCCGGTTGCATGACGCGTGGGCCTGGGCCTCCATGCTGGGTGTGTTGGGAGTCGGAGAAGCGCGCCCACTTGGCACGGTTGCATGCCGCCTGCATGGTTGCCCGCCCCTTTCGCTCGTTGGTCTGGGCAAAAGTGGAGAGTCGCTTGTAACCGCTGGGCGGTTGTACGCACCACGCACGGCGGTTTGGCTTCTTCCGCTCTGAGCCGGCTTGCATGACATGTGGGACCCAGCCCCCGCGTCGTAGGGGAGGACCTTGGAGTGTGTTGGAGAAGACTCAGCCCGTGACAGCTAGGGACGCAAGTAGGGAGAGCCGCTTTTAAAAGGAAGGTGACCCCCTTGGGAGGCGACCATGTCTTCGCGCTCCCTTATGCATCGTGTCTTTCCACCTTCCAAGCCCCTGGATGGGGGATATCCGCCGTCTTTCCGCCTCGTCGTTGGAGGACGCAACTCCGTGGGAGTGGGTACCTTTCAGCCATCGTTCGGCTTCAAGGATTTTCATCATGCAGCCCGGCTGCACCCCTCCGCCGGCGGTCACCCAAGATGGTGACCTCCAGTTTGATGGTGGGGGAAAGCGAGCCGGGCTGCGGCCTCTGCCCCTCCCTCAGCCTCAAGGATTTTCATCACCAGGGCTGGGGAGGGGAGTGAGCCGAGGTGGGGTCGGCCCCTACGTGGGCGGTGGCCCGCTCCTTCCCTCAGTGATCGGGGGGAAGGGCGGCTGTCGTCCGTGGCGCCGGCAGCTGCAGCGTGCCTGGCTCTCGGACCCGAGTGGCTTCGGAGCCGTTCTCGGCGCCGGCTTTCGCCACGGCAGCTGGAAGAGGTTCTTCCACCGACGAGATAGCCAGGGCCACCCACGGGCCGACCTCCAACTCTACGGCCTTCTGCCCGTCCTTGCCTCACGAGTTTGGGCATGGGCGGGGGCCCCTTGGCAGCAGCATCCGCCCTGAGGTCAGCGCTGCCGCTGTTCGGCCCCCCGGAGCAGAAGTCGTCGTCGTCGCCGCTGCTGGAGCGGGCGACGGCGCGCCGTTCGTCGGTCTTTTGTCGCTCCGCAGGCTCCCCCCCATCGAGTGGGGTTGTTCATACCTGCGGAGGTGGAACCGGAGTTCCGTTTGTAATGGCACTTTGAATGCCAGTGTTTTTGTTCATTGTGGCTGTCGAGGCCTGAACATGTATGTATTTTTGGCACGGAGCCGTGTTTTTTCCTTATTTTCGAGCACTAAGACTCGCCTGTTGGTTGTCTGAACCGCTTCACCAAGCGTGAGTCGCCCCGTGTAAAGGTGACGAGCGAGGTATCCGTATCCCGGAGGCGTAGGAGTCCCTCGGCTCGGTCGGCCTTGTTGTCCGAGGCTTCTCTAGCTTAGTTAAAGGAACCCCTCGGCCGCTCTTCGGTGAGCCGAGGCCAGGGGTAGCGGTATCAGCATGAACAGGGGCAGAGTTGGCTCGAAAAGGAATCCTGGTTAGCCGGAGCCTAGCCGGGTCGTCCGTTAGCGGGACCGACGCCGGAGTTGACCAGCCGAGGCCTCGGGTCGGGCTGACGTCCTTGGAGGACGGCTGTCCGAGGCCCCGGGTTGACCGGCCGAGCCGCCTGCTCGGGCCGGATTCCCGGAGAAGACCCTGGCAGCGATTGCCCGGGCGTGGCGATGACGTCGTCCTTTAGAGTGGAGATCCTCGGACCGCGTCGCCGTCCGAGGCCAGGTCGGACCTCGCCGAAGGTGTCGTCGATGCCGAGGGTGCCGCTGCTCCCTTCAGTGGTCGAGATCCGAGCCTGCAGGATCGGATTATCTTGTAGCATGTGTTTTCTGCAGCCGCCGAGGCCTAAACACACCTTCGCCGTGTTGTAAAGCTGCGTCTCTTTTCCTCTTGTTTCGAGTATCTGGACTTTTTTGTCAGTAACAGAATTGTTTTGCGCGAGCGAGAGTTGCTTCTCACGGAAGGTGATGAGTGAGGTATCCGTATCCCGGAGGCGTAGGAGTCCCTCGGCTCGGTCGGCCTTGCCGCTTACGCGCACTCTTGCCCGTCCATGGGGTTCTGTTACCGACACAGTCGAGAAGGCTCAAACAATCGCTTCGGCAGAAGAGCTTCCGAACGTGAAGACTTGTTTGGTCCGCGGAATCACTTATCCGAACATGAGTTACTTATCGCAGAAGGTGATGAGCGAGGTATCCGTATCCCGGAGGCGTAGGAGTCCCTCGGCTCGGTCAGCCTTGGCTGCTTACGTGTACTCCGTCGTTTTCAGGATCCACTTTCGAAGTAGTCGAAAAGCACGAAAGACATTCTAGCAGAAAAGATCTTTTTTCGAGGAAAAAATTCGACGCAGAGGGAGGGTCGGGCTTTGCCGAGGCAAGGCTGACCCTTCCTTGATGACTAAACTTTGCGTGGGAGCAAGGTTTATGAACAACTTGAAAACATCTTAAGGGTAGAAGCGACGTAGCTGTTGGATGTTCCAAGCGTTGCTGTAGACCTCGCCTTGACTGTTGGCTAGCTTGTACGTTCCGGGCTTCAGAACTTTGGCGATGACGAACGGCCCCTCCCAGGGGGGCGTTGTGGCGGAACCACCCGAATTATTCCAGCTTAAGTGCCTAAGTCACGCCTCAGGGGCCGTAACACACTTAAATCGGAATAATCCGTCAGTCCCTCAGATCTAGTCTGATAGAGCCACTTAACCAGGATCAAATTCCACAATCTCACTCGAAGGTGAGTCACAGAAGAAATACCATAAAACAGGAAACCTCAAATTAAGTACTGAATTATTACATAGATCGGAGTTTTTGAGTAGCGAATAAGAGTTCACAAAATAAAGTGCAGCGGATAATCGATGTCGTCGGTAATGAGGGATTGGGCAAGGCCTAGCCCACTACTCCTCATGCTCCTCTCCTGCCGGAGCCACGTCCCACTCGACCGTCCAACCCGGTGGCAGGGTGGTAGGCCAAGTCACACCATCAACCAATTCCTGCATGGTACCTGCAAAAATTGTGCCACAAGCAAGGCTGAGTATACTAATACTCAGCTAGACTTAACCGGTGTGAGGAGTCTACTCCTCTACCTCTAGACTATGCAGCTGTTTGGCTGAGGGGTTTGGTTTGCCAAAAGCACTAGCTGTTTCTAAAAGCAAATTTTAGCTTTTCAAATTCTATCATCATTAACTTAGCTAGGTTTGCTCCTTCTAAGCATATATGGTAACAATCAATTAGTTCAATCAACAAATTATCTCATATAGTCGACATTTCACTTCTTACTCGATGCAGTACAAGGAATCAAGCAGTCTCATTAGCTGCGAGAAGCAGACGATTCGAATCGAGTTTTAACCTTGCAAGGTAAACCTAAACACACGGCATGTCAGGGTACTCCGACCCCACACATGACAACCGTCCCCATCGATTCCCCGTTCGCGTCCAGGCCTCACCGCCTTGGCATACAATGCTCCACTGACCCCGGCTGCCGCCGTGCAGTGACCGCACTTGTACCCACCATAGCTAGCATGGGAGACCCAGTCTCAGGTCGCATGAGGGATAAAGTCCGCGCCTGGCTTCACTCAGGTACTAGGTTTACCGGTTACCATTTTTCCCGGCATGTGCTTAGTACGTTCAAAAGCTTGACTCAGGTATCCACACATTAATCCTTAATTCCTTTTCCCGTCTCATGGACAAGGCATCCTCCCTGGATCCAAATCCATAGACTAACATCTATCCCGTTATCAAGATGAATACAATCAATTCCTGACCTCGCGCGAGTGCTAGAAAAATCACTCGACTTCTACCGAGATCCTGATTAGCAAGCAGCTACTTGACCTAGCATACTAGTATTCATCTCAAAAAGGAATCCTAAGTTCATGCAACTAGAGGTTTCAAGCAACTCCTACACTTAAGTGCACATTGCAATCCTACAAGCATTAAGTGTAGTAAAGTAGCATATAATAATACGGTTATGCATAAAACCGGGGCTTGCCTTCAATTGCTGGGGCTGCGGGGAGATCCTCAATAGCAGCCTCTGAAGCCTGCTCCTGGTCCTCCTCTTGGATAGGTCCTTGCTCGGGGATGAGCACGTACTCTCCGTCGGCAAGATTACAATCTAATGAATGCAATGCGTAAGATATATGCATGATATGATATGTGCTTTTAGAAATTACAACTTTAAAGGTGTATGATCTTTTTGAATTCCAACAAGTTAACTTCACTTATGTAAAATCCTTTTAGTGGTATACTTGGTAAGTTGAGTTAAACTTAGCTAAGGTAAGTGGTAGGTTTATTTTTGGGGTTCCACTGAATTCCTTTTAAGTCTTAGGGAGAATTGATAAGTTCTCAAGTTAGGTTTATTGGGATGAGGTTTATTCCTTCTTTCCTTTTCTTTTATTCTCTTAAGGGTTTTGGAGTGGGTTTGAACTACAAGTTGCTTTTAAAAAATTCCAAAAATTCCTCAAAAATTACAGTGGCTTGTTACTGGTGGGTGATGCTCTGTCTTAAAATTTGGGGATCAGAAGGTGAATAGTTTTCTCTGGACAAAATTATTAAACTTTAGGGCAGAAGGGGTGCTTTGAACTACAACTATTATTTAACAGTAGGTAATTCTCTAAAACTTATTTTTGCTGGCTTTTAGGCGTTACAACATGACTTGATACAAATTTCTAACCATTACTACCTTTTAATTATTTTTATATGGTTTTCTCAAGTTTCTAACCAAATGGGTGCTTTCTACTACCACTATATTTGAAAATTATCAAACAACAGAGTTCTTATTTTTCATAGTTAGTATTTTGTGCAAGAGCAATCATTCTGAAGTTTGGCCTCTTTTTGCTTAAGGGAAGGGGTGGTTTGCATTATTTGAATTAAATGGCCTTTCTCATAAGTTACTAGCAAAAGGTATGGGTTTACTTCTTTTTCATGGGTTTGCATTTTTCTCTGGTGGTTTGTCTCATCATGGACTTAGCAAATTTTTGGTTGCCCATTATCACATTAAAAGGGGTTGTTTATGATTTATTGGAAAAATGCCTTATTATCACTCTGTATTTATTTTCCCTACTTAAAAAGTTGGGCTGGGGTGTTCTGTATTTTTGTAGTGGGGCTCTGGTGGTTGTAAGTTCACTGGATTTTTATTAATCATTTAGGTTATAGTTTTGTAATTCTAATAATTGATTTTCAGTCCATATAAGGCTAAACAAATCATCTTAATTTAAAGCTGGTTCAAATTAATGGTCTCTGTATTTTTCCTAGGTTTTCTGGTGCATAAGTAAACTAGGAAAAATATTATTAATCACTGTTCATTAATTCCTAATGCCTTTCTGATTTTTTTTAAGTTTGGGACAAAATAGCTTTAAATGGATAACTACATCATATTTTTCAATGCTGGGGTTCCTACTATTTTTAAACAGTGTCTAAATAAGGTTTAAACATCTACAAATTTTCTTAAGCTCAGCACAAAAGAAAAACTAATTTTTCTTATTTAAACAAGGTTTAGTAGGTTTCTGTTTTTAATTTTAAACTCTAAAATTTAGAACAGAAAGCATGGGGTTCACTATTTTTAAATGATAGGTCATAATATTCCAGAGCTAGCAAAATTGGTTTAACAACTTTTGGTTAATATTTCATCAAGTTATGGATTTTCTAAGTTCTCTGGTCATTTTAAAAAGAATAACAGAATTGATTAAATGGAAATCCACTTTGCACTGGGGTCCCTGGCGATTTTCTAAGTTCTCTTCGCGAATCAGTCCTTAGGTTACTATTCACATGAGTCACTGGCATTACAGAAAACCCCTCGGGTTCTACAAATCCTAACTCGAGGTCCTTCTTCTACCTTAAACAGTAGCCGCGGCGAAGAAAAGGGCGGAGGGGCTTACCGGCGGCGAGACTGTTCCGGTGAAGTGGTCGAGGATGAAGGGGAGGTCGCGGGGATCACAACGGTGTGCGGAACGCCGTCGGAGATGGCCGGAGTCGGTCGGTCCACGCGCGCAGGCGGGGATGCTCGTCGGCGGCGAGGAGACCGGCCTGGTCACGGCGAGATAGTTCAATCAAATGGGTCAGGGAGGTCCACGGGATGCCAGAGAAGTTATGAGCGAAGGGAATTGAGCGGAGACTCACTGGATAGCTCGGCCCACGCGCGGCGGCGGAAGACCGAAGTCCGGTGAGGTCGATCTCGGGCCTCCGGTGAAGTCCGGTCGGGTCCGAGGGCTTGGCGAGCTTCACGGGCTACTGGCGGAGCTAGCCGAAGCACTGGCCTGCCCAGAGGATGGCTGGAGGGGGCTGGCCACGGTGGCCGAAGCTCTGGCGGCAATGGCGGGCGGAAATGAGCTCGCCGGAGCTAAAGGAAAGTGGCTGGCCGGTGAGGGTGAGTGTGGGGCGAAGTGGGGCGCGCCTGGGAGGGCTTTATAGGCACGGCGCGGTGCACGGGCGGTCGTGGACCGGCGAGTGCGCGCGGGCGTGCACTGGGAGGCGCGGTGCGCGAACGGGCGTGAACCAGGGGTGTCAGCCGCGGTCGAACACGTGTTCCCGTTGCCTCTGCCCCTGTTCAAGCGCCGATTGGGAGCAAATCTTCGCGAATTTGGGCAAGATCACTGCAAGGGATTTGTTCACCAGACCAAGCTTTGTCTTTTGTGTATGGACGACGTGCGGTTTTAGGCTAGGGACAGGGAGTTGTAGCGTCACCGAGGTGCCAGTGTCAGAATGCCTGGTCCCGAGGTTAAGCTGCGCCAAAACCGTGCCAAATGGATTTGGTTTGAGTTCAAACTTTCCCAGAATGTGTTCAAGGTAATTTGGCACGATTTTGATATTTGGATCTTCTGGCTTTGAGTTTTGAAAAACAGAGAACACAGATGATCTTTGGGAAGAGGTCTGAAAATTCAGGAATTCAGAAATCTGAATTCCCTAAGGATTCATTGATCAAGGGCTGATTTGGGAATTTATTTGAGTTATTTTGACTAAGCCTTCTCAATCTTTCTTGTTGCTTAATAAATATACTTTAACTTATATAATTGGCTCAACTCAAAATTTTAAACTTTTCATCCCCTTTTTCATATTTTCTTGAATTTTGTTCATGGGGCTTACTTAGGGTTTGAATTAGGGTTGCACATTCTTATCTTTCAAAAGTCTCAATTGTTTTGATCATGACACTTTTAAGTATATACATTTGGTGAATTCTTTCTTACTTAAGCTATTTTGATGCTCATGCTTACTTTGGTTCACATAAAATAATGGCTCTTAGGTTTGGCATTTGAGAGAAACTCTAGGTGACACTAGGGTGTCACAGCCTTCCCCCCTTAAAGGAATCTCGTCCTGAGATTTGGGCCAGAGTCCTCCCTGGGTGAAGCGAAGGGTGAGACTGATAAGAAAAAGGGTGATGATTGTTATTATTAGGATAAACTGCTCTTCGAATGTCATTCTCTTTGCAACTTCAGAAGGAAGTCCTTTTAAGATTTACTTTATAGTTACTTCATTCTGAATTAACATCATATTTTTGGGAATTAGATTCGAAAGGCAGGAGGAGGGGTTGGGGTGATTACGTACCAGCTTCCTTAGGTAGGCAATCGGGGAAGTTGGATCTTAAGAATTCCTCGGTTTCCCAAGTAGCTTCCTCCTCTGAGTGATTACTCCACTGGACCTTGAACATCTTGATCGATTTAGCCCGAGTTGATCTTTCCTTGCAATCCAGAATCTTGGAGGGGTACTCTTGGTACGAGAGATCTGGCTCTATCTCCAATTCTGGCTCTGCTATGATCTCAGTCGGCAATCAAACACACTTCTTCAGCTGAGATACATGGAATACACTGTGAATGGCAGACATCTTTGAAGGTAACTTCAGCTTGTATGCCACGGGTCCACATGCTTCTATGATCTCATAAGGTCCAATGTAACGAGGGGCTAGCTTGCCTTTTATCCCAAACCTCTGCACTCCCTTGGTGGGTGATACCTTGAGGTATACAAAACTTCCCACCGCGAACTGGAGAGGTTTCCTTCTTTTATCATGATAGCTCTTCTGCCTGGCCTGAGCAGCTTCTAGATTCTTCCTGATTAGCTTGACCTTCCTTTCGGCTTCAATCACTAAATCAGGTCCAAAAACTTCTCTTTCACCAGGTTGAGACCAATTGAGTGGTGTCCTGCACCTTCTTCCATAGAGAGCTTCGAAAGGTGCCATCTTTAGGCTGGATTGATAACTATTGTTATAAGCAAACTCTGCCAAGGAGAGGTGCTTATCCCAGTTCTTGCCACAATCGATCGCACAAGCTCTCAGCATATCCTCCAGAATCTGGTTTACCCTTTCCGTCTGACCATCAGTCTGTGGGTGGTAAGCTGAACTCCTGATTAGCTTGGTTCCCAAGGACTCTTGCAATTGTTCCCAAAATCTAGCAACAAATTGGGCTCCTCGGTCAGAAACAATGGTCCGTGGTAATCCGTGCAAACACACGATCCGGTCGATATACAATTCTGCATACTTCTGGGCCTTATCAGTGGTGTGCATAGGAAGAAAATGTGCCACTTTCGTCAATCGGTCCACAATAACCCAAATCGAATCATGATGACGAGAGGTGTTGGGCAGACCCACAATGAAATCCATGCTGATGTCGTCCCACTTCCACGAAGGTACGGACAGTGGTTGCAAAGCTCCAGCGGACTTCAAGTGGCTTGCCTTTATCCTCTGACAGGTGTCACACTCTGATACATACTGGGCCATCTCCCCCTTCATTCTGGTCCACCAGTACAAACGCTTCAAATCATGGTACATCTTGGTGCTTCCCGGATGCATAGAGAATTTGGAGAGGTGGGCCTCATCCAAAATTTTCCTCTTGAGATCCTGGTCCTTAGGAATTACCAATCTGCTCTTGAACCATAACACACCTTTCTCATCCTGGCGGAAACAATTATACTTCTCAACCTTCTGATGGAGATTCTTCTTGATAATCTGCACTCCCTTGTCACTGAGCTGGGCCATGATAATCTGGTCTTGCAACTCTGGCTCAACAGCAATGTGAGACAAAGAACCAGAAGGAATCACTTCAATTTGCATCTTGCTCAACTCATCACACAAGGTGTTAATGCGAGAATCCATCAGAATACAGTTGCACTGCAACTTCCGACTTAAGGCATCTGCTACCACATTAGCTTTCCCTGGGTGATAATGTACCTCCAGGTCATAATCCTTGATCAGCTCTACCCATCTTCTCTGCCTCATGTTGAGATCAGCCTGAGTAAAAATGTACTTAAGGCTCTTATGATCAGTGAAGATGTTGCAGTGGGTTCCCATTAGATAGTGCCTCCACATCTTCAATGCATGAACCACTGCTGCTAACTCAAGGTCATGAGTGGGATAATTTTGCTCATGAGGCCTGAGTGCTCTTGAGGCATAAGCAATGACTCGGTTGTCTTGCATCAAGACACAACCTAGCCCGGTGCCAAAGGCATCACAATATACATCAAAAGGCTTGCTGCTGTCGGGTTGCGCCAATACTGGTGCTGTGGTCAGATGCTGCCTTAATGCATGGAAGGCATCTTCGCACTTCTGACTCCACACAAATTTGACTTCTTTCTTCAGCAACTCAGTAATAGGCTTCACAATTCGAGAGAAGTCCGGAATAAATCTTCGGTAATAACCAGCTAATCCCAGAAAACTCCGAATCTGGCGAACAGTCGTTGGTGGTCTCCAATTCATCACCTCTTGCACTTTATCAGGATCAACAGCTATTCCAGCCTGAGAGATAGTGTGACCCAAGAATTTGATTTCCTTTAGCCAAAAATCACACTTGGATAACTTGGCATAAAGGTGGTGCTCTCGCAGACGTTGAAGCACTACATGCAAATGCCCGACATGTTCTTCTTCGTTCTTTGAGTACACCAAAATATCATCGATGAAAACCACCACGAACTTGTCCAACTCCGGCATGAAAACAGAATTCATCAGATACATGAAATATGCTGGTGCATTTGTCAGCCCGAATGACATCACCAAGAATTCATATAGCCCATATCTGGTTGAGAATGCCGTCTTTGGAATATCGCTTGCTCGTATTTTGATCTGATGGTAGCCAGAGCGAAGGTCTATCTTGGAAAACACCTTGGCCCCGACCAACTGGTCAAAGAGAACATCAATACGAGGCAAAGGATACTTGTTCTTGATAGTTACCGCATTAAGAGGGCGGTAATCTATACACAGCCTCAAGCTTTCATCCTTCTTCTTCACAAATAGTGCTAGACATCCCCAAGGCGAAGTGCTTGGGCGAATGAATCCCTTATCCAGCAGTTCTTGCAACTGCTTCTTCAATTCCACCAACTCAGCGGGTGGCATTCGGTAGGGCCTCTTGGAAATTGGGGCTGTTCCCGGTTGCAACTCGATGGCGAATTCAATATCCCGGTCCGGTGGCATTCCTGGCAATTCATCAGGGAAGACATCTGCATACTCACAGACCACTGGGATCTTCTTTAGGGGTAACTCCGTCATAGAGAAAGTACATGACCGAGAAGAACCCTGACTAGGCAGAATCAAAGTGAAATTCCCGCAGAAAGGAGAATTAACTTCCACGGTACGACTGGCTACATCAAGCACAACTTGGTGCAAGGTCATCCAATTTGCCCCTAGAATAATGTCCACATTTTCCAATCCCAACACAAGAAGAGTGGTTTTGATAATGTGGCTTCCCAGTTGAATAGGCACACTTTGGTTTAATTGATTAGTTGCAATTTTACCCCCAGGTGTGACTATCATGAATGACCCTTTTGAGTGAGAGAATGGCAGTTTGCGTTTAGCACTGAACTTTTGGCTAATGAAACTATGAGATGCACCAGAATCAAACAGAATTAAAGCAGGTTGATTATAAACTGAAAAGGTACCGGTCATGATAGGAGCTCCTTCTGGCATTTCCTCTAGAGCAGTGAAGTTGAGCTTCCCTTGCCTGACTTGCACCTTCTGCTTTCTTCCCTTGTCTTGATTTGGCGCTGGCATCTGCCTCTGCTGGTTCCTGGGACAATTCTTGGCATAGTGGCCCACATTGCCACAAGTGAAACACTTGTTCCCATTGCCCTGGCGGAACTGCTGCTGCTGCGGAGGCTGATTGTTTCTTGGGGCGGGAGCTGGGTAGCGGTTGGGTGCCGGCTGCTGCTGCTGAGGTGGCCTGATCACCCATCTGCCTGCCTGCTGCTGAAAACCCCTGCTCTGATTGTGAGAAACAATCCGGAACCTCTGAGCCTGAGCGGATGGTGCTGCCATTGGTGCCTTTCTCTTCTTCTCTGCCCGGTGAGCAACAATGCAATCCTCCTGAGAGATGGCCATATTGACCAGCTCATTGAAGCTATCAGCCCGGACAGTGTTGAGTCGTTCCCGCAGCTTGGTATTGAGACCCCTGCGGAAGCGATCCCTCTTCTTCTCATCAGAATCAACATGATACCCTGCATACTGGCATAAGTCGTTGAAGGCTTGTGCATACTGCAGTACCGTGCGGGTTCCTTGATTAAGGGCCAGAAATTCATTCAACTTCCGATCAAGAATGCCAGCTGGAATGTGGTGTCCTCTGAAGGCAGTCTTGAATTCCTCCCAAGATACCTCATGATCAGCGGGGAGCATAGCACGGAAGTGGTCCCACCAAGTCCGAGCAGGTCCGCGAAGCTGCTGTGCGGCGAAGCGAGCCTTGGCCTCATCAGGGCAGTCTCCTGTGAGGAGGGGAAACTTGGACTCGACGACGCGAAGCCATACGTCGGCGTCCAATGGATCCTCTGCCTTGGTGAACAAGGGCGGCTGCGTGCTCAGAAACTCCTGGTATGTTGCCATAGCCGGAGGTCGCTGATGCTGGCCTCCACCATGCTGCTGTTGGTGGGGCGGGCGCTGCAAGAGCTGTCGCAGAATCTCATTCTGCTGGGCCATCAGCTCCTGTACTGTGGGAGCTGGAGGAGGTGGCGGGGGAGCTTGCTCGTTCTGCCCGCGACGCTGCCTAGCTGCCATCTGAAAACAGAGATTGTTGCCATTGTTATCCCAACTCACAGTTTCGAACGACAAGATATCATTCATATGGAAGGAAAAATGCCATAATCATAATATTGGGTTCGAAATGAAGATAACACGGTGACAAAGATCCCACAGATTTAAAAGTTTATAGGGTTACATCAATCAGGGGAAAGTACCCATAAGCCTAGTCCAAAATATGATACTACTAAGCTCGCATAGGTTTCTATCCGCCTAAAAGTGTCGAAGCGACTGCTTAACCCTGAGCGGTGGAAGCGACACTGGATACGGGTGAAGGAGGCATCGCGGAGGTAGTCCCATTGGCACCAGGGGCTGGTCCTAGCTCCTCGGGAGCCTCTTCTCCCTCGCTTCCTGCTTCATTAGCCTCCATCTCCAGGTGGTGCATGTCCAAGTGGTCATTTGCTTCCTCGAGTTCCCTCTGCACATCGTGAAGCTGGTTCTCCAAGACATCAATAGTGTTGTCTCGGATCTCCACTTGCTGCTCCAGGGTAGCGATACGCTGGCTCAGCCTCTCCACCTGCAGATCCTTCTCCACCAACTCCGTGGATAGGTCGACCACAAAATCTTCCCGACTGTCGAGAGTGAGCTTGGCAGTCTGAGCGGTGTTAGCAAGAAGTGCCATAGCATCACTCTGAAGGGCCTGAAGGCGGTACAGCGCACTCATGCACTGAACAGTGACCCTCCCAACCAAGTCAGGATACATTGCCCACACATCCTTCACATGGCTCACGCGGTTACACCACATGGGATCATCCTTCTTCTCAGCAGGGAAAAGTCCCAAGGGGTGCATCACCATCTCCAGGGGATGGTAGCCACAGAAAGTCGTCAGAGTCTTCATGGCTGCTGCCTCAACGGTGTCGTCCGTCCTGAGTCCAATCGTCTCGGAATCAAGAGAACGCCAACCTGGCTGAAGGGGATGAGCCTCCAAGGTCAGCCAGACCCGACAACGAGGTACCCGATGCTCCTCATACAACTGCACCGTGTACAAAGGGGGCGTAGGGTAACCGGCGGAGTTAAGCACTTCCCACAAGATGGAAGGAAAGCCATCGCGAGAAAGGAAGTCAGAACTGAAACGAGAGTCTCCTCCACTGGCGGGGGTGGGTGAATTCATCTGCGGAAGGGAATCAAAGATAAAGATTATGGTGGAAGGAAAAAGAAAAAGAGAGCCCGGATGATTTTAAAGAAAGGGGTTAGCTCAAATTTTAATTCCTCTTGGTGTTTTATAATGCATGCATGCTGTAAGAAACGTTGCCTCTCACAAGAAAATAGGGTGCCTTTTTAGGGCATCCTAAAAATATAAGTATTGGCCCACAGGGCCTAATTAATTAGCCACCTATTTCTCTCTCTATGCCTAAGGCCTTTCGTCCTAGGTCTAGCGGTCTAATCCTGACGATCCGTAACAGTTTCTAGGCAAGTTTTAGGTTTTGAAAATTGGTACCCATGGTTTATTGTCCTTCTCTGTGGTGGAATTTGCTCCGATACCAGCTGTGGCGGAACCACCCGAATTATTCCAGCTTAAGTGCCTAAGTCACGCCTCAGGGGCCGTAACACACTTAAATCGGAATAATCCGTCAGTCCCTCAGATCTAGTCTGATAGAGCCACTTAACCAGGATCAAATTCCACAATCTCACTCGAAGGTTTGTCACAGAAGAAATACCATAAAACAGGAAACCTCAAATTAAGTACTGAATTATTACATAGATCGGAGTTTTTGAGTAGCGAATAAGAGTTCACAAAATAAAGTGCAGCGGATAATCGATGTCGTCGGTAATGAGGGATTGGGCAAGGCCTAGCCCACTACTCCTCATGCTCCTCTCCTGCCGGAGCCACGTCCTACTCGACCGTCCAACCCGGTGGCAGGGTGGTAGGCCAAGTCACACCATCAACCAATTCCTGGATGGTACCTGCAAAAATTGTGCCACAAGCAAGGCTGAGTATACTAATACTCAGCTAGACTTAACCGGTGTGAGGAGTCTACTCCTCTACCTCTAGACTATGCAGCTGTTTGGCTGAGGGGTTTGGTTTGCCAAAAGCACTAGCTGTTTCTAAAAGCAAATTTTAGCTTTTCAAATTCTATCATCATTAACTTAGCTAGGTTTGCTCCTTCTAAGCATATATGGTAACAATCAATTAGTTCAATCAACAAATTATCTCATATAGTCCACATTTCACTTCTTACTCGATGTAGTACAAGGAATCAAGCAGTCTCATTAGCTGCGAGAAGCAGACGATTCGAATCGAGTTTTAACCTTGCAAGGTAAACCTAAACACACGGCATGTCAGGGTACTCCAACCCCACACATGACAACTGTCCCCATCGATTCCCCGTTCGCGTCCAGGCCTCACCGCCTTGGCATACAATGCTCCACTGACCCCGGCTGCCGCCGTGCAGTGACCGCACTTGTACCCACCATAGCTAGCATGGGAGACCCAGTCTCAGGTCGCATGAGGGATAAAGTCCGCGCCCGGCTTCACTCAGGTACTAGGTTTACCGGTTACCATTTTTCCCGGCATGTGCTTAGTACGTTCAAAAGCTTGACTCAGGTATCCACACATTAATCCTTAATTCCTTTTCCCGTCTCATGGACAAGGCATCCTCCCTGGATCCAAATCCATAGACTAACATCTATCCCGTTATCAAGATGAATACAATCAATTCCTGACCTCGCGCGAGTGCTAGAAAAATCACTCGACTTCTACCGAGATCCTGATTAGCAAGCAGCTACTCGACCTAGCATACTAGTATTCATCTCAAAAAGGAATCCTAAGTTCATGCAACTAGAGGTTTCAAGCAACTCCTACACTTAAGTGCACATTGCAATCCTACAAGCATTAAGTGTAGTAAAGTAGCATATAATAATACGGTTATGCATAAAACCGGGGCTTGCCTTCAATTGCTGGGGCTGCGGGGAGATCCTCAATAGCAGCCTCTGAAGCCTGCTCCTGGTCCTCCTCTTGGATAGGTCCTTGCTCGGGGATGAGCACGTACTCTCCGTCGGCAAGATTACAATCTAATGAATGCAATGCGTAAGATATATGCATGATATGATATGTGCTTTTAGAAATTACAACTTTAAAGGTGTATGATCTTTTTGAATTCCAACAAGTTAACTTCACTTATGTAAAACCCTTTTAGTGGTATACTTGGTAAGTTGGGTTAGACTTAGCTAAGGTAAGTGGTAGGTTTATTTTTGGGGTTCCACTGAATTCCTTTTAAGTCTTAGGGAGAATTGATAAGTTCTCAAGTTAGGTTTATTGGGATGAGGTTTATTCCTTCTTTCCTTTTCGTTTATTCTCTTAAGGGTTTTGGAGTGGGTTTGAACTACAAGTTGCTTTTATAAAATTCCAAAAATTCCTCAAAAATTACAGTGGCTTGTTACTGGTGAGTGGTGCTCTGTCTTAAAATTTGGGGATCAGAAGGTGAATAGTTTTCTCTGGACAAAATTATTAAACTTTAGGGCAGAAGGGATGCTTTGAACTACAACTATTATTTAACAGTAGGTAATTCTCTAAAACTTATTTTTGCTGGCTTTTAGGCGTTACAACATGACTTGATACAAATTTCTAATCATTACTACCTTTTAATTATTTTTCTATGGTTTTCTCAAGTTTCTAACCAAATGGGTGCTTTCTACTACCACTATATTTGAAAATTATCAAACAACAGAGTTCTTATTTTTCATAGTTAGTATTTTGTGCAAGAGCAATCATTCTGAAGTTTGGCCTCTTTTTGCTTAAGGGAAGGGGTGGTTTGCATTATTTGAATTAAATGGCCTTTCTCATAAGTTACTAGCAAAAGGTATGGGTTTACTTCTTTTTCATGGGTTTGCATTTTTCTCTGGTGGTTTGTCTCATCATGGACTTAGCAAATTTTTGGTTGCCCATTATCACATTAAAAGGGGTTGTTTATGATTTATTGGGAAAATGCCTTATTATCACTCTGTATTTATTTTCCATACTTAAAAAGTTGGGCTGGGGTGTTCTGTATTTTTGTAGTGGGGCTCTGGTGGTTGTAAGTTCACTGGATTTTTATTAATCATTTAGGTTATAGTTTTGTAATTCTAATAATTGATTTTCAGTCCATATAAGGCTAAACAAATCATCTTAATTTAAAACTGGTTCAAATTAATGGTCTCTGTATTTTTCCTAGGTTTTCTAGTGCATAAGTAAACTAGGAAAAATATTATTAATCACTGTTCATTAATTCCTAATGCCTTTCTAATTTTTTTTAAGTTTGGGACAAAATAGCTTTAAATGAATAACTACATCATATTTTTCAATGCTGGGGTTCCTACTATTTTTAAACAGTGTCTAAATAAGGTTTAAACATCTACAAATTTTCTTAAGCTCAGCACAAAAGAAAAACTAATTTTTCTTATTTAAACAAGGTTTAGTAGGTTTCTGTTTTTAATTTTAAACTCTAAAATTTAGAACAGAAAGCATGGGGTGCACTATTTTTAAATGATAGGTCATAATATTCCAGAGCTAGCAAAATTGGTTTGACAACTTTTGGTTAATATTTCATCAAGTTATGGATTTTCTAAGTTCTCTGGTCATTTTAAAAAGAATAACAGAATTGATTAAATGGAAATCCACTTTGCACTGGGGTCCCTGGCGATTTTCTAAGTTCTCTTCGCGAATCAGTCCTTAGGTTACTATTCACATGAGTCACTGGCATTATAGAAAACCCCTCGGGTTCTACAAATCCTAACCCGAGGTCCTTCTTCTACCTTAAACAGTAGCCGCGGCGAAGAAAAGGGCGGAGGGGCTTACCGGCGGCGAGACTGTTCCGGTGAAGTGGTCGAGGATGAAGGGGAGGTCGCGGGGATCACAACGGTGTGCGGAACGCCGTCGGAGATGGCCGGAGTCGGTCGGTCCACGCGCGCAGGCGGGGATGCTCGTCGGCGGCGAGGAGACCGGCCTGGTCACGGCGAGATAGTTCAATCAAATGGGTCAGGGAGGTCCACGGGATGCCAGAGAAGTTATGAGCGAAGGGAATTGGGCGGAGACTCACTGGATAGCTCGGCCCACGCGCGGCGGCGGAAGACCGAAGTCCGGTGAGGTCGATCTCGGGCCTCCGGTGAAGTCCGGTCGGGTCCGAGGGCTTGGCGAGCTTCACGGGCTACTGGCGGAGCTAGCCGAAGCACTGGCCTGCCCAGAGGATGGCTGGAGGGGGCTGGCCACGGTGGCCGAAGCTCTGGCGGCAATGGCGGGCGGAAATGAGCTCGCCGGAGCTAAAGGAAAGTGGCTGGCCGGTGAGGGTGAATGCGGGGCGAAGTGGGGCGCGCCTGGGAGGGCTTTATAGGCACGGCGCGGTGCACGGGCGGTCGTGGACCGGCGAGTGCGCGCGGGCGTGCACTGGGAGGCGCGGTGCGCGAACGGGCGTGAACCAGGGGTGTCAGCCGCGGTCGAACACGTGTTCCCGTTGCCTCTGCCCCTGTTCAAGCGCCGATTGGGAGCAAATCTTCGCGAATTTGGGCAAGATCACTGCAAGGGATTTGTTCACCAGACCAAGCTTTGTCTTTTGTGTATGGACGACGTGCGGTTTTAGGCTAGGGACAGGGAATTGTAGCGTCACCGAGGTGCCAGTGTCAGAATGCCTGGTCCCGAGGTTAAGCTGTGCCAAAACCGTGCCAAATGGATTTGGTTTGAGTTCAAACTTTCCCAGAATGTGTTCAAGGTAATTTGGCACGACTTTGATATTTGGATCTTCTGGCTTTGAGTTTTGAAAAACAGAGAACACAGATGATCTTTGGGAAGAGGTCTGAAAATTCAGGAATTCAGAAATCTGAATTCCCTAAGGATTCATTGATCAAGGGCTGATTTGGGAATTTATTTGAGTTATTTTGACTAAGCCTTCTCAATCTTTCTTGTTGCTTAATAAATATACTTTAACTTATATAATTGGCTCAACTCAAAATTTTAAACTTTTCGTCCCCTTTTTCATATTTTCTTGAATTTTGTTCATGGGGCTTACTTAGGGTTTGAATTAGGGTTGCACATTCTTATCTTTCAAAAGTCTCAATTGTTTTGATCATGACACTTTTAAGTATATACATTTGGTGAATTATTTCTTACTTAAGCTATTTTGATGCTCATGCTTACTTTGGTTCACATAAAATAATGGCTCTTAGGTTTGGCATTTGAGAGAAACCCTAGGTGACACTGGGGTGTCACAGGCGTGAGCTTGTGCCGCCCTCGGGCGTCTTGTCGCAGCCGAAGCATCAGGTTGCCCACCTGAAGGTCTCGGGACCGGACCCCTCGGGCGTGGTAGCGTCGCAGGGACTGCTGGTACCGCGCCGAGTGTAGTAAGGCCTTGTCCCGAGCCTCCTTCAGCTGGTCCAGTGAGTCTTCTCGGCTAGCTTGGTTGCTTTGGTCGGTGTAGGCCCTCGTCCTCGGGGAGCCGTATTCCAGGTCTATGGGCAAGACGGCCTCGGCCCCGTAGACTAGGAAGAACGGCGTGAAGCCCGTGGCTCGGCTTGGCGTTGTCCTCAGACTCCAGACCACCGAGGGGAGTTCCTTCATCCATCGCTTGCCGAACTTGTTGAGGTCGTTGTAGATCCGAGGCTTGAGCCCTTGTAGAATCATGTCGTTGGCACGCTCTACTTGCCCATTTGACATGGGATGAGCCACGGCGGCCCAGTCCACCCGGATGTGATGATCCTCGCAGAAGTCCAGGAACTTTCTGCCGGTGAATTGGGTGCCATTGTCGGTGATGATGGAGTTCGGGACCCCGAAGCGATGGATGATGTTGGTGAAGAACGCCACCGCCTGCTCGGACCAGATGCTGTTCGAAGGTCGGACCTCGATCCACTTGGAGAATTTGTCGATGGCGACCAGCAGGTGCGTGTAGCCCCCGGGTGCCTTCTGCAAGGGGCCGACGAGATCCAGACCCCACACAGCGAAAGGCCAGGTGATGGGTATCGTCTGCAGAGCCTGAGCGGGCAGGTGGGTCTGTCTTGCGTAGAACTGACACCCTTCGCAGGTGCGGACAATTCTAGTGGTGTCGGCCACCGCCGTTGGCCAATAGAAGCCTTGTCGGAAAGCATTCCCAACAAGGGCTCGAGGTGCTGCGTGATGGCCGCAAGCCCCCGAGTGTATCTCTCGCAGGAGTTCCTGACCTTCGGCGATGGAGATGCATCGCTGGAGGATGCCGGAGGGGCTGCGGTGGTAGAGCTCCCTCTCATCACCTAGCAAGACGAACGACTTGGCGCGTCGCGCCAGCCGCCGAGCTTCGGCTCGGTCGGAGGGTAGCTCTCCTTGGTGTAGATATTGCAGGTACGGGGTCTGCCAGCTTTGATCAGGCGTGACCCCACTTCGCTCCCCCCAACGTGCAGCGTCTCGCCCTCGGGGGCCGAGGGTACCTCGGGCTGAACCGAGGATGCCTCGGGCCGAGCCGAGGGTGCCTCGGACTGAGCCGAGGGTACCTCGGGCAGGGCTGAGGGTGCCTCGGGTTCGGGCGTGTCGTCGATCTTGACGGAGGGTTGATGCAGATCCCGGGAGAAGACGTCCGGGGGAACCGTCGTTCGCCCCGAGGCTATTTTAGCTAGCTCGTCCGCAGTTTCGTTGTAGCGCCGAGCAATGTGGTTGAGCTCGAGCCCGTAGAACTTGTCTTCCAGGCGCCGAACCTCATCGCAGTAGGCCTCCATCTTCGGGTCGCGGCAGTGGGAGTTCTTCATGACTTGGTCGATGACGAGCTGCGAGTCACCGCGAGCGTCGAGGCGTCGGACCCCTAGCTCGATGGCGATCCGCAACCCGTTGACCAGAGCCTCATACTCGGCCACATTGTTGGACGCCGGGAAATGGAGGCGTAGCACGTAGCGTAGGTGCTTCCCGAGGGGCGAGATGAAGAGTAGGCCTGCGCCGGCTCCTGTCTTCATCAGCGACCCGTCGAAGAACATGGTCCAGAGCTCCGGCTGGATCGGAGCTGTTGGGAGCTGAGTGTCGACCCATTCAGCTACGAAGTCCGCCAAGACCTGGGACTTGATGGCCTTCCGAGGAGCGAACGAGATTGTCTCGCCCATGATTTCCACTGCCCACTTTGAAATCCTTCCCGAGGCCTCCCGGCACTGGATGATCTCCCCCAGGGGGAAGGATGACACCACAGTTACCGGATGAGACTCGAAGTAGTGTCGTAGCTTTCGCCGCGTTAGGATCACCGCGTACAGCAGCTTCTGAACTTGTGGGTAGCGGATCTTGGTTTCGGACAGTACCTCGCTGACGAAGTAGACTGGCCTCTGAACGGGCAATGCATGCCCCTCTTCTTGCCTCTCGACCACAATCGCGGCGCTAACCACCTGAGTGGTCGCGGCGATGTAGACCAAGAGGGCTTCTCCGGCAGCTGGGGGTACCAAGATAGGCGCCTTCATGAGGAGCGCCTTCAGGTTCCCGAGGGCTTCCTCGGCCTCAGGGGTCCAAGTGAAGCACTCGGCCTTCCTTAAGAGGCGGTACAGAGGTAGACCTCTTTCGCCGAGGCGTGAGATGAAGCGGCTCAGAGCCGCGAGGCATCCCATGACCCTCTGTACGCCTTTCAAGTCCTTGATGGGCCCCATGCTGGTGATAGCTGCGATCTTCTCTGGGTTGGCTTCGATGCCCCGCTCGGAGACGATGAACACCAAGAGCATGCCTCGGGGCACCCCGAAAACACACTTTTCGGGATTGAGCTTGACGCCCTTCGCCTTGAGACATCGGAATGTCACTTCAAGGTCGGAAAGGAGGTCGGAGGCTTTCCTCATCTTGACCACGATGTCATCGACGTAGGCCTCGACCGTGCGGCCGATGTGTTCGCCAAACACGTGGTTCATGCACCGCTGGTACGTCGGGCCCGCATTCCTCAAGCCGAACGGCATGGTGACATAGCAGTACATGTCGAAGGGCGTGATGAAAGAAGTCGCGAGCTGGTCGGACTCTTTCATCCTAATTTGGTGATACCCCGAGTAGGCATCGAGGAAAGACAGGGTTTTGCACCCAGCAGTGGAATCCACGATTTGGTCGATGTGAGGCAGAGGGTAGGGAACCTTCGGACATGCTTTGTTGAGACCAGTGTAGTCTACACACATCCGCCATTTCCCCCCTTTCTTTCTCACAAGCACAGGGTTGGCAAGCCATTCGGGATGGAATACCTCCTTGATGAACCCTGCCGCCATTAGCTTGTGGATCTCCTCGCCTATGGCTCTGCGCTTCTCCTCGTCGAATCGACGCAGAGGCTGCTTGACGGGTCGGGCTCCGGCTCGAATGTCCAGCGAGTGCTCGGCGACATCCCTCGGTATGCCGGGCATGTCCGAGGGACTCCACGCGAAGACGTCGGCGTTCGTGCAGAGAAAGTCGACGAGCACTGCTTCCTATTTGGGACCAAGCTCGGAGCCGATCCGGACTTGCTTGGAGGCGTCACTGCTGGGGTCGAGGGGGACGGACTTAACCGTCTCCGCTGGCTCAAAGTTGCCGGCATGACGCTTCACGTCTGGCACCTTCTTCGAGAGGCTCTCCAGGTCGGCGATGAGGGCCTCGGACTCGGCGAGGGCCTCGGCGTACTCCACGCACTCCACGTCGCATTCGAACGCGTGTTTGTATGTGGGGCCGACGGTGATGACCCCATTGGGGCCCGGCATCTTGAGCTTCAGGTAGGTGTAGTTGGGGACGGCCATGAACTTCACGTAGCATGGCCTCCCCAGTACCGCGTGGTAGGTTCCTCGGAACCCGACCACCTCGAACGTCAGGGTCTCCCTTCGGAAGTTGGAGGGTGTTCCGAAGCAGACGGAAAGGTCGAGCTGTCCGAGAGGCTGGACGCGCTTCCCGGGAATGATCCCATGGAAGGGCACAGCGCCTGCCCGGACAGAGGACAGATCGACACGCAGGAGCCCGAGGGTCTCGGCGTAGATGATGTTGAGGCTGCTGCCTCCGTCCATGAGGACCTTGGTGAGCCTGACGTCGCCGATGATGGGGTCGACGACGAGCGGGTATTTCCCCGGGCTCGACACATGGTCGGGGTGGTCGGCTTGGTCGAAGGTGATGGGCTTGTCGGACCAGTCTAGGTAGACTGGCGCCGCCACCTTCACCGAACAGACCTCCCGGCGCTCTTGCTTGCGGTGCCGAGCCGAGGCGTTCGCCGCTTGCCCACCATAGATCATGAAGCAGTCGCGGACCTCGGGGAACTCTCCTGCCTGGTGATCTTCCTTCTTGTCATCGTCGCGGGCCTTGCCACCCTCCGCGGGTGGCCCGGCCCTGTGGAAGTGGCGCCGAAGCATGACGCACTCCTCAAGGGTGTGCTTGACGGGCCCCTGGTGATAGGGGCATGACTCCTTGAGCATCTTGTCGAAGAGGTTGGCACCTCTGGGGGGCTTCCGAGGGTTCTTGTACTCGGCGGCGGCGACAAGGTCCGCGTCGGCGGCGTCGCGTTTCGCTTGCGACTTCTTCTTGCCCTTCTTCTTGGCGCCACGCTGAGTTGACGCCTTGGGGGCATCTTCCGAAGGGCGGCCCTAGGGCTGCTTGTCCTTCCGGAAGATAGCCTCGACCGCCTCCTGGCCGGAGGCGAACTTGGTGGCGATGTCCATCAGCTCGCTCGCCCTGGTGGGGGTCTTGCGACCCAGCTTGCTCACCAGGTCGCGGCAGGTGGTGCCGGCGAGGAACGCGCCAATGACATCCGAGTCGGTGATGTTGGGCAGCTCGGTGCGCTGCTTCGAGAATCGCCGGATGTAGTCCCGGAGAGACTCTCCCGGCTGCTGTCGGCAGCTTCGGAGGTCCCAGGAATTCCCGGGGCGCACGTACGTGCCCTGGAAATTGCCGGCGAAAGCTTGGACCAGGTCGTCCCAGTTGGAGATCTGCCCCGGAGGCAGGTGCTCCAACCAGGCGCGAGCGGTGTCGGAGAGGAACAGGGGGAGGTTGCGTATGATGAGGTTGTCATCGTCCGTTCCACCCAATTGACAGGCCAGACGGTAGTCCGCGAGCCACAGTTCCGGTCTCGTCTCCCCCGAGTACTTTGTGATAGTAGTCGGGGGTCGGAACCGGGTCAGGAACGGCGCCCGTCGTATGGCCCGGCTGAAGGCCTACGGACCGGGTGGCTCGGGCGAGGGACTCCGATCCTCTCCGCTGTCGTAGCGTCCCCCACGCCTAGGGTGGTAGCCTCGGCGCACCCTCTCGTCGAGGTGGGCCTGACGGTCGCGGTGATGGTGCTCGTTGCCGAGGCGACCCGGGGCCGCAGGCGCTGTGTTGCGCGTGCGTCCGGTGTAGACCGAGGCTTCCCGCATGAATCGGGAAGTCGCGACATGAGGTTCCGAGGGGTACCCCTGCCTTCGGGAGGCAGAGCTCTCGGCCCGTCGGACCGCGGCGCCTTCCAGGAGATTCTTGAGCTCCCCCTGGATTTGCCGCCCCTCGGTGGTTGATGGCTCCGGCATCGCGCGGAGAAGCATCGCTGCTGCAGCCAGGTTCTGGCCGACCCCACTAGATGCGGGTGGTGGCCTGACCCTGACGTCGTCGGCGACGCGGTGCTGGAAGCCCTGGGGTAGATGACGTATTTCTCCGGCCGGGGGTTGGCCCGCCCATGCCTGCCCGACGTCCCGGCGGATCGGCTCAAGCGCTCCTGCTCCCTCGTCGAGCCTGGCCTGCACCCCGCGGATTTGCTCGAGCTGTGGGTCATGGCCCCCCGCCTGAACGGGGACCACAGCTAGCTCCCGTGGGATGTCAACGCGAGGCACCGGCCTAGTGAGATCACCGTCCTCCGGCATGCCGAGATGGTTGCCTTCGGAGGGACCCCCTAGATCGACGTGGAAGCATTCGCGACTTGGGCCGCAGTCCTCGTCGCCGAGGCTACGACTACCGTCGGAACAGTCGGAAAGGCAGTAGTCGCATGCGGTCATGAAGTCCCGCATGGCACTGGGGTTGCCAAGTCCAGAGAAATCCCAACAGATGCTGGGCTCGTCGTCTTCCTCGGACCCAGAGGGCCCGTAGGTCGAGACGTTCGTCAACCGGTCCCAAGGTGACCGCGTACGAAACCCCAGAGGGTTTGGACTTGCCTCTACGAGAGCACCCGCCAAAGCGAAGCCGCTAGGCGGGTCGAGGCTGAATCCGAAAGACGTGGGATGGGAATCGGTCGGTACCTTCTGGTCGACGGGCGGCGATGAGGTCACGTCGTGGACTGACTGCGCCGTCGTCTCAGGTACAAGGTTGACGTCCAGCAAGCTTTTCGCGAGCGTGCTGGCGTCGTCCGCTTGCTCGAGATTGGCGTGTCGCGGGGAGACGGCGCTCGCCTTCGTCTCAAACGCGAGGTTGACGCCCGGTGCGCCCCCCGTTGGGGCGCTGGGGCTGTCGACTCGCTCGACAGCCGACGAGGCACTGCCTCCTGCTTGGCCTTGGTTGCCCCGCCGCCTCCTCCGTCGGCGGGGGAGAGGACGGGGTGAGCTCGAATGTTGTTCTTCCACCATGCGGGGAAGACGTCGTCGATTCCGCCGCCGGCGGGCGGGCTGTCGGCCGCCATTGTCGTTGTCGCACGGCGGTGGAAGGAGTATCATGTCGTAGCTGCCATCGAGGGACATGAACTCAAGGCTCCCGAAACGGAGCACCGTCCTGGGTTGGAGAGGTTGCTGGAGACTGCCCATCTGGAGCTTGACGGGAAGCTGTTTGTCAACACGCAGCAGGCCCCTACCTGGCGCCCCAACTGTCGGCGTTTCGAGACCGGGGGGTCCCTAGGCCGACGAGTGAATGTCGCCGCGTGCCCCAGCCCAGATGGGTCGAGCGCGAGGCCGAGCGCGAAGGGGGGAGAGCGAGGCGGCCGGAGACCGGCGTGAGAGAGGTGGGAATCCCGCGGCCTTCGTGTTCGTCCCGCGCCCAGGTCGGGTGCGCTTGCAGTAGGGGGTTACAAGCGTCCACGCGGGAGAGGGAGCGAGCGGCCTCAAGCGAGCGCGTACCTCGTCCTCGTCCCCGCGCGGCCAACCCTCTCTAAGAGGGCCCTGGTCCTTCCTTGTATAGGCGTAAGGAGAGGATCCAGGTGTACAATGGGGGGTGTAGCAGAGTGCTACGTGTCTAACAGGGGAGAGCCAGCGCCCTAAGTACATGCCGTTGTGGCAGCCGGAGAGATCTTGGCACCCAGCTGGTGTGATGTCGTGGCCGTCGGAGGAGCGATGGAGCCTGGCGGAGGGACAGATGTCGGAGCGATTGAGTCCTTGCTGACGTCCTCTTGCTTCCGTAAGGGGGCTGAGAGCCGTCGTCGTCACAGAGTATGCAGGGCGCCATCATTGCCTATCTGGCGGAACGAGCCAGATGTGACGCCGGTCTTGTTCCCTGCGGCCCGAGTCAGCTCGGGGTAGGGTGATGATGGCACCTCCTGTTGATGTGGCTGGTCTGCGCCCTAGGTTGGGCGATGTGGAAGCTCCTCCGAAGCCGAGGTTGAGTCTGTCTTCCGTGGCCGAGGTTGAGTCCGAGCCCCCGGGTCGGGCGAGGCGGAGATCGCCGGCTGATGCCGGGGTGGAGTCCGAGCCCTGGGGTCGGGCGAAGCGGAGTTCGTCGTCTTCTGGGGCTGAGCCCAAGTCCGAGCCCTGGGTCGGGCGGAGCGGAGTTCGCCGTCTTCCGGGACTTAGCCCGAGTCCGAGACCTGGGTCGGGCAGAGCGGAGTTCGCCGTCTTCCGGGACTTAGCCCGAGTCCGAGCCCTGGGTCGGGCGGAGCGGAGTTCGCCGTCTTCCGGGACTTAGCCCGAGTCCGAGCCCTGGGTCGGGCGGAGCGGAGTTCGCCGTCTTCCGGGACTTAGCCCGAGTCCGAGCCCTGGGTCGGGCGGAGCAGAGTTCGTCGTCTTCCAGGACTTAGCCCGTGTCCGAGCCCTGGGTCGGGCAGAGCAGAGTTCGTCGTCTTCCGGGACTTAGCCCGTGTCCGAGCCCTGGGTCGGGCGAAGCAGAGCTTCCAATGGTGCCTTCGACCGGGCCTGACTGCCTGTCAGCCTCACTCTGTTGAGTGGCACCGCAGTCGGAGCGGCGCAGGCGGCGCTCTCTTTCTATCAGGCTGGTCAGTGGAGCGGCGAAGTGACGGCGATCACTTTGGCTCTGGGGGGCGCGCGTCAGGATAAAGGTGTCAGGCCACCTTTGCATGAAATGCTCCTGCGACTTGGTCGGTCGGTGCGGCGATTTGGTCAGAGTTGCTTCTTAGCGAAGACAGGGCCTCGGGCGAGCCGGGAACACATTCGCCGTTGGAGGGGGGCCTCGGGCGAGACGGAGATCCTCCGGGGTCGGCTGCCCTTGTCCGAGGCTAGGCTCGGGCGAGGCGTGATCGGGTCCCTCGTATGGACCGATCCCTGACTTAATCGCACCCATCAGGCCTTTGCAGCTTTATGCTGATGGGGGTTACCAGCTGAGAATTAGGAGCCTTGAGGGTACCCCTAATTATGGTCCCCGACAGCTTCGTAAACAAAGGATCCCTTCTTCTGCAATAGAGCTGACGAAGCTGTATTTCTCAGCTAACTTTGTGCCTTAGCACATTTTCATTTTTTATAAAGCAGTCTCCGAAGGTCGACTTCATATTCAATTCGTGTCATCAGTGCAATATGATGTATGATGTGATGCTATGCGGGATGATGTGACGATATGATGTGAATGATGCTAATGCCGAAGATACGCACCCACACGCCTGCACTGGAACACACCATCTCTGCGTCCCCTAAGGAACGATCGAAGTCTCTTTGCCGTTTATTTTTCGGCTTCACCGCTTATTTTTTGGTGTAAGTTCTGCATCCCCTTAGGAACGTCTTTTGAACTTCTTCGCCTTCTATTTCGGCGGTATTTTTCGCGTTGACTTTTTACGCTTCGCCTTATATTTTGGCGGTATTTGGCTCTGCATTCCCTTTGGAACGACTTTTGAGTAGAAAACTTACACTGCGCTCACTTAGGAACGACTTCTTGTAGCTTCGGCAAACTTACGCTGCACTCCTTAGGAATGACTTTTTGTAGCTTCGGTGAAACTTGCACTGGGATTTTTAGCTCTGCATTCCCTTAGGAACGTCTTCTGAGCTTCAGCAATTTTTGAGCTTCGCAAATATTTGAAGGAGATATATTTCATTCTGATAAAAGTGAAACTATTACAAGAAATTATAACTAGTTCTGCATCGTTTGTTCCTTATTAAAAAACAATAATGACATAGAACACAAAAATACTTCAGGGGTAGGATATCGCTCAATAAATGTGCTTTGATTCTGGCACAGTACTATTGGCTGTGCGAGCTTCGGATTCCTCCCTGACTTCGCGTTGCTGCTAAGGATACTGGCGCCCTTCTGGCTGGCCTCGAGAATAGGTCGACTGTAGTGGTGGCAGGGGTGGGAGTTGTGGCCAGGAAGCATATGAGTGACTAGCCGAAGCGACAGAAGCTGTGGGATGATTGCCCACATACTCTGGTATGTAGGGAGAGTGGCACGAAGCAGTGTGCAAGACCTGCTTCGGCTGGTTCTGCCGAGCTTCAGCTTCTGCAATCTCCTTTTGCACATTCTTGTAGTATGGCCCTTGTCCTCACCACAGAATAAGCAGTAGATCTTTCTAGGCCGATCCCCAAATCTTCCTCCGAAGCCCCTAGCGCCTCGACCCCTTGGAGCTGGTGGCCTGAAAGAGCTTTGCTGCTACCCCGAAGATTGTGAGGTATATTGTGACCTCTGAGACTGACTTCCTTTGTCGTCACTCTGAGTGGAGTTATGGATTGACCTAACGTGCCTCGGATGGATTCTTCCTCCGAAGCCCCTGGTCATTTTAGAGTATCTGTAAGCTTCCTCCCTTCTTTGACGAAAATCATTGTTAGCCCGGATGTACTCATCCATCTTCTGAAGCAACTTCTCCAGAGTTTGTGGGGGTTTCCTGGCGAAATATTGGGCGGTAGGTCCTGGACGAAGACCCTTGATCATGGCCTCAATGGCAATCTCATTGGGCACCTTAGGCTCTTGTGCCCTCAATCGCAAGAACCTTCGTACATATGCCTGAAGGTATTCTTCATGGTCTTGCGTGCATTGGAACAGAGCCTTGGAAGCCTTGGAAGCTTTGGAAGCTGTGATCGGCTTCGTTTGAAAGCCTTGGAAGCTGGTAACCAACATGTCCTTAAGCTTCTGCCATGACATGATAGTCCCTTGCCGAAGAGAAGAATACCATATTTGGGCTACATTCCGGACTGCCATGACGAAGGACTTCGCCATGACTGCAGTGTTGCCCCCATATGAAGATATAGTTGCTTCGTAGCTCATTAGAAACTGCTTTGGATCTGAGTGCCCGTCATACATGGGGAGCTGAGGTGGCTTGTATGATGGGGGCCATGGGGTAGCCTGCAGTTCTGCTGCCAAGGGAGAAGCATCATCAAAAGTAAAGGCATCATGATTAAAATCATCATACCATCCATCCTCATTGAATAAGCCTTCTTGACGAAGCTCCCTGTGTTGGGGCCTTCGATCGTGTTCATCTTGAACAAGATGACACACTTCTTCAGTGGCTTTGTCGATCTTCCTTTGAAGATCAGCCAGTCGCGCCATCTTCTCCTTCTTTCTTTGTACTTGCTGATGGATGATCTCCATGTCCTTGATCTCTTGGTCCAACTCCTCCTCCTAGAGTGTTGGACTGGTGGCTTTCCTTTTCTGGCTTCGAGCCTCTCGAAGAGAAAGAGTTTCTTGGTTTGGGTCCAGCGGCTGCAATGCAGCGGTCCCTGGTGCTGAAGCTTTCTTCGGCGGCATGACGAAGGTCAGTACTTGCCGAAGGTGGTCGAAAAGGGTTCACCGGAGGTGGGCGCCAATGTTGGAGACTTGTTCTCAAATGCTTTGAATTAAGAACAAGGCAACACAAAATGTTAAATGTTAATGTCCTTCGTCCTTCGAAGCATTATTTCTCTTGGGATATAATGATCTTCAGACGAAGGTTATGAAGGGCATACCTTCATTAATGCAATATATGTTAATAAAAGAAGAAGTATATGAAATATAAGATGCAAGATAAGCAATCATATAACATTATTAATTCATTATCATTATATTATCCTAAAAAGATAGAGACAATATTGAATTACAAATGTACCTTCGACTTGATAGAAGGCAAAAAATACAAGTGTGACGCAAATGCAAGTACAAGTCAGCGTGAACAGTATGGGGATACTGTTCATCTATTTATAGGCACATGACATAGCCTATGAGAAATTATAGTCATGCCCTTTATATTTACTATTGCCTTATAGAAAAATCTATGAGGACTAGATAGCCTTTTCCCCTTTAAGTCGGTTCCTTTTTCCGTGATTGAGCCGAAGCTCCCTTGCGCGTAGCTTCAGAACAACGACAACCTTCGTCACGATCATGCTCTTCTCATCGTGTATGCTTTTAACCTGAGTCCGAAGGTACCTGTCCATAAGCCATGCTTGGAAGACATTGTTAAATTACGTTTTTGAGGACCTTCGGAGGACGAAGGCCCCCAACAGATATACTATAAAAGTTTAATTTAGTTTTTTTAAGGTTTGAAGAGACAACTCTTTAATGTTTTTGGTGAGCACTTTTGTACATAAATATTGATGATTAAAGTGTTGATTGCAATGTTAGTGTTGGGGGTATGCTTCGTCGCCGAAGATCCTGTAAGAAGAAACACCTTCGGCAAATCCTCTCAAAAGCAGTGCCAAAGCTATCATCCATAAAGCTTCGGTATAGTGGCATGTCTCAAGACGAAGGAGTGCACCGACTTAAAGATGAAATGACCAATCGACCCGTGATAGCTTATATTATGATTGTAAGCATTTGTAAAGGGCATGAATGTAATTTCTCACAGGCTGCGTCCTGTGCCTATAAATAGATGAACAATACCCCTATACTGTTCACGCTGACTTGTATTCACTCGCACGTCACACTCGGATTCTCACCTTCTGTCAAGCCGAAGGTATAAATGTAATTCAATATTATCCATGTTCATTCATGATTATATAATAGAAATGTCTCAATGATATCATATGACTATTCATGTTTTTATGTGTCATATGATCCTGCTTTCCATTGTATATTGAGATGATGAAGGTACGTCCTTCATGACCTTCGTCTGAAGATCATTATATCCTAAGGGAAATAATGCTTCGAAGGACGAAGGTCTTTAACCATTAACTTTTGCGTTGTCTTGTTCTTAATTCATAGCATTTGAGAACAAGTCCCCAACATTGGCGCCCACCTCCGGTGAACTCACTTCCACTTTTTGAGCTGATGGCTTCGTTCAACAATCAAGCTGAAGCTGCTTCGGCTACGAAGCTGGTGCTCCCGATAACAGGCGGTTCATGCTCAGAGCCGTCCAACAAGAAGCAGAAGAAGGAGGCCCAGAGAAGGGTACAACATGTTGGGGTGCAGGGACCCTTCATCAAGTCAAAATGGTCCCATATCCCAATTACATTCTCCCAAGAGGACCTTCAGCTCAAGGATTATCCTCACAATGATGCTATGGTCATATCTTGTGTCATCAAGGGATTTCTAGTCCACAATGTTCTGGTTGATACAGGCAGTGCAGCGGATATCATATTTGCTAAGGCCTTCAGACAGATGCAAGAGCCAGAGGATAAGATCCATGATGCTACACACCCTCTTTGTGGTTTCGGAGGAAGGCAGATTGTAGCACTTGGCAAGATCACAATGCCAGTGACCTTCGGATTTGTCCACAATACAAGAACTGAACAGGTTGTGTTTGATATTGTTGACATGGAATACCCCTACAAAGCAATCATTGGTCGTGGAACACTCAACGCATTCGAAGCAATTCTTCATCCAGCATATCTATGCATGAAGATACCTTCGGATCAAGGGCCTATTGATATTCATGGAAGTCAGGAAGCTGCTAGAAAGGCTAATGGAAATTGGACAGACTCAAAAGCAATCCACAATATATATGGAGCCGAAGCTTGTGAACAGTATAAGTATAGAAGAGAGAAGGCTGCTTCGGCTGATCAGCCGAAGCCCATGCTTCTATGTGAAGACATAGCAGAGCAGAAGGTATTGCTAGGGTCCCAATTATCTGAAGAGCAGGAGAAAACCTTGATAAGGTTTTTATTCAACAACAAAGATGTTTTTACATGGTCAGCCAACAATCTCTATGGTGTCAATAGGGACGTCATTGAACATTCACTCAATGTCGATCCATCCTTCAGACCTAGGAAGCAAAAGCTTCGGAAAATGTCTGACGACAAAGCCGAAGGTGCTCGGAATGAAGTAAAAAGACTTCTCAGTGCTGGTGTCATCTAAGAAGTAAAATACCCAGAATGGCTAGCCAACACTGTTATGGTGAAGAAGGCCAATGGTAAATGGAGAATGTGCATTGATTTTACTGATCTGAACAAGGCTTGTCCAAAGGATGAGTTCCCATTACCAAGAATAGATTCTCTAGTAGATGCAACAGCTTCGTCAAAGCTCATGAGTCTACTAGATTGTTATTCAGGCTACCACCAAATCTGGATGAAGAAGGAAGATGAGCCAAAGACCAGCTTCATAACCGGGGCAGAGGCACCGGAGGGGGGCGATTCACGGCGGAGCGGCTCGGCGGCGGGATTACTCTACTCCGGCGAGGAATTACACACGGCAGAGAGCAAAACAAGGGGCGATAGGGGCGGGAGAGGTCCCTTACCTCAAGGCGGGCTCCGGGGACTCCTCGGCGGCGACGGAGACGCGACGGTGGCCCGGGTCGACGGTGGCGGCTGCACGGCGGACGATGGGTGAGCGTGGGCAGAGGGAAATAGGGAGGGGGAGAGGGAATTGGGGCGTGTTCCGGGTTGCGGACGTCGGGGCGGAGCTCACCGGGGCTAAGGGCGCGGCGGAGCTCCAACGGCGACGGGGAACCGAGCTCGGGACGGCGGGGTTATGGCGGCGGCGCTCTGCGTGCGCGCAGCAAGAGGGAAAGAGGGTCTACTGGAGCGCAAATGGGGGAAAGGGTGAGGGCGAGTGGGGCTCGGGGCTCAAGTGGCCAGGGGCGGGTCAGTTCCGAGCTCCACGCGCGACGTGGGCACGGGGAAGGCGGACGCGAGCAGCTCGGCGGCGGTTACGCGGGGACGACGGGGCTGACAGCCCGGGCCCGCGACGCAGAGAGAGAGAGAAGAAAGCGGGTGCGGGCGGGGAAACGGCAGCGCCGACAGGTGGGGCCGGGCGAGCAGAGAGAGAGGGAGGCGGGTACGCGGAAGGCGGCCGCGCCGACAGGCCGGGCCCGCTGCGCAGAGAGAGGAGGGGGGAGAGGCGCGCGCGCGAGGTGGGCCGACTGGGCCGAAAGGCCGAGGGGGGCGGGTAAGTGGGCTGCTTTGCCTTTTTCTTTTATTCTGAATTGTTTTTTCCCTTTTCTTTTTACTTATTCTATTTGATTCAAATTCAAATGAGCCCCAAATCCAAATTAGACTTTTTGAGAATTATGCACCAAACAAAAGTGAAATCTAGGGTTCAACATGATGCAACAATTCATACTCCCTTAGGGTTTAACATAATAAACTATAATTACAAGTAAAATAAGCACTTAGCTCCTATAGAAATGAGAGAGAAAAGAATGAGGAAGGATGAGAAAAGGAAGTAACACCTGAATTTGTGAATATGAGCAAAGAAATTTTATACCCCCAAATTCAGGGTGTTACAAACCTATCCCCCTTAAAAGAATCTCGCCCCGAGATTCAAGGTTGGTCAGCAAAGAGTTCAGGGTATTTGGCCTTCAGGTCATCTTCTCGTTCCCAGGTTGCTTCTTCCTCAGAGTGGTGACCCCATCTGACTTTGCACATTCTGATGGTATTCCTCCGGGTGACTCTGTCTGCAACCTCCAGAATCTGCGTTGGCTTCTCTATGTATGTCAGATCCTCCTGGACTTCCAAGCCCTCCACTGGTAACTGTTCTTCTGGTACTCGCAGACACTTCTTCAATTGCGACACATGGAACACATTGTGCACTGCTGACAAGCTCTCTGGTAGGTCGAGCTGGTAGGCCACTTCTCCACGCTTGGCTTGAATCTGATATGGTCCGACGTACCAGGGTGCTAACTTGCCTTTAACTCCGAACCTTCTGACTCCCCTGATAGGTGACACCTTCAGATAGACGTAATCTCCCACTTCGAAACTCAGTTCCCTTCTCCTTCTGTCAGCATAGCTTCGCTGTCTTGACTGGGCTGTCTTCAGGTTCTCCCGAACCATTTTGATATTCTCTTCGGCTTCAAGCAAGATGTCGGGGCCAAACACTTGTCTCTCTCCAGGCTGGTCCCAATGCAGCGGAGTCCTACAACTCCGTCCGTAGAGTGCTTGAAACGGTGACATCTTCAAGCTGGCCTGGTAACTATTGTTGTAGGAGAATTCTGCATAAGGTAACCTTTTGTCCCATCCTGACTTATCTTGCAACGCACAGGCTCTCAACATATCTTCTAGGATCTGGTTAGTTCTTTCAGTCTGGCCGTCTGTCTGCGGGTGATAAGCTGAGCTGAAGTTCAAATGGGTGCCCAAAGCTTCTTGTAGCTGCTGCCAAAAATGAGATGTGAACTGCGTTCCTCGATCTGACACTATCTTCTTCGGCACACCATGAAGGCAGACTATCCGTGACATGTATAACTCAGCTAACATTGCTCCGGTGTATGTCGTCTTCACAGGTATGAAATGGGCCACCTTTGTTAAGCGGTCCACAACCACCCAGATGGAATCGTAGCCGGCCCGGGTACGAGGTAGGCCAACTATGAAATCCATCCCGATTTCATCCCACTTCCACTGAGGAATCCGCAGTGGCTGCAACAATCTGGCAGGCCTTTGATGCTCTGCTTTGGTTCTCTGACAGCTATCACAGATGGCGACATATTCTGCGATCTCTCTTTTCATGCCATACCACCAAAACCTCCTTTTTAAATCCTGGTACATCTTCTCACTTCCAGGGTGTATGGAGTAGGCTGTCTCATGAGCTTCCTTGAGGATCAGTTCCCGAATAGGTTTGAGGTCGGGAACACACAATCGGTCCTTGAACCAGATTACCCCTTCTTCATCCTCTCGAAAGTCCTTGCCTCTTCCTTCTAGGATCAGCTGCCGGATCTTGTTGATGTTTTCATCATCCTTCTGCCCTTCTTTGATCTCCCGCTCTAGGGTGGGCTCTAATTCCACTGTCACTCCTTGCGTACTATTCAGGAAACCGAGGCTCAGTCTATCAAACTCCTTGGCTAACTCATACGGCATTGGGTGCGAGGCCAACATATTGACTTGACTCTTCCTGCTCAGAGCATCTGCAACAACATTGGCTTTGCCTGGATGGTAATGTATCTCCAACTCATAGTCTTTGATCAGTTCCAACCATCTTCGCTGCCTCATGTTTAACTCTGACTGGGTGAATATGTACTTCAGACTTTTATGATCTGTGTAGATGTCGCACTTCTGCCCATACAGGTAATGTCTCCAGGTCTTTAAAGCATGAACCACTGCTGCCAACTCCAGGTCATGTGTGGGATAATTCTTCTCATGGATCTTCAGCTGTCGAGATGAGTACGCTACAACCCTCCCTTCTTGCATTAGCACACATCCCAATCCGGTGTAAGAAGCGTCGCAATATACTGAGAATGACTTGTGAACATCAGGCAGAACTAACACAGGAGCTGTAGTCAATCTATTCTTCAGTTCTTCAAATGCTTCCTGACACTTTTGAGTCCACTTAAACTCAACTTTCTTCGCTAGCAACGCTGTCATTGGTCTAGCAATCTTTGAGAAGCCTTCAATGAAACGCCTATAGTATCCAGCCATTCCAATGAAGCTCTTGATCCCACGAGCATCCTTCGGTGCTTTCCAGTTCAGGATATCTGCTACTTTCTTTGGATCTACTGCTAACCCATCTTGATTTATGATGTGACCCAGAAACAAGACTTCGTGAATTCAGAACTCGCATTTGCCCAACTTGGCATACAACTGATGCTCTCGAAGTCTTTGCAATGCCATCTTCAAATGCTCTACATGATCTTCCTCACTTTGAGAGTATATGAGAATGTCATCGATGAACACTACCACAAACTTGTCCAGATAATCCATGAACACACTATTCATCAGGTACATAAAGAAGGCTGGCGCATTTGTCAAACCAAAGGACATAACTGTGAACTCATATAACCCGTACTTGGTGATGAATGCCGTCTTCGGTATATCCGAGGGTCAGATTCTGAGTTGATGATAACCTGATCTCAGATCTATCTTCGAGAATACACTGGCACCTCTGAGTTGGTCAAATAGATCTTCTATTCTTGGCAAAGGGTACTTGTTCTTAATAGTGACTTCGTTCAGGGCTCTGTAATCTATGCACATCCTTATGGTACCATCTTTCTTCTCTACAAACAACACTGGAGCGGCCCAAGGCGAGGTGCTTGGCCTGATGTAACCCTTCTCTAACAGCTCATCAATCTGCTTCTTGAGTTCCACCAATTCTGGTCCAGACACTCGATAGGCTCTTTTTGAAATGGGGGCGGTACCAGGGATAAGCTCTATGGCAAATTCGACTTTTCTCTCGGGTGGCATGCCCGTTAGCTCCTCGGGAAACACATCCGGAAAGTCCGACACAACCTTGATAGCCTCGAGCGGGTTGGGCTCCTTACTATCGACTGAAATCTGGTGACAGACTCCCTCTTCTGACTTAGGCATCCTTAGCTCGGCCACTACCTCTTCTCCTGACGGGGACTTCAATGTTATGGTCCTCTTGTCACAACTAACATTTGCTTCATACTTCATTAACCAGTTCATCCCTAGAATAACATCTATCCCAGGGGTGTCTATTACTATTAAGTCACTGGGGAATCCTATCCCCCTTATTTCCACCATTATGTTTGAACATATTTTATCTGTTTGCACCTTGCCACCAACCGAATTAATCCTCATGGGTGGCATCATTGCCTCTACTGAGATGCTATGCAATTCTACCCATGTTGCAGTGACAAATGAATGAGTTGCACCAGTATCAAATAGCACTTTCGCGGGATGAGATTCGACTGAGAACATACCTACTGCCACATCTGGTGCATCCTGGATCGCTTCGGCCTCCAAGTGGTTCACCTTTCCACGGTTGTACGCTTGGTTACGATTGCCTGCTGCCGGCTGCAGTACACCTTGCCTTGCTGGAGCATTGGGGTTGGTCTGCTGCTGAGCCGTCTTCTTTGGGCACTGCATCGCCCAGTGGCCTTGATCTCCACAGTGGAAACATCCTCTGCCTCCTCCTTGTGCTGGGGCTGCTTGGTTGCTCTGATTCGCTGCTGGGGCGGGAAGGCGAGGTGCCTGGTTGTTCTGCTTCTGATACTGATTACCTCCCTGCTGGCTGTGCTGACGATACTGCTGCTGCTGCTGCGGGTACTGTCTCTGAAACTGCTGCTGATGCGGACGCTGATTCTGATTCTGATATCCCTGTGGGTGACCAGGTCTGCCTTGCTGAGATGAACTGCCTGAGAAACGTGGACGGCTGATGCCTCCGGACTGGGGTCCACTCATCTTGCGTTTCCGATCTTCCATGTCCTTACGCTTCTTCTCAGTCATAACTGCCCTATCGATCAGGTGCTGGAAGGTGGGGAAGGTGTGATTCATCAACTGGTAATGCAGGGGATCCACCAAACCTCTCATGAACCTGTACTGCCTTTTAGCATCAGTGTTGACGTCCTCAGGTGCATAACGAGACAGCTGCAGAAACTTATCTCTGTACTCACTAACAGACAGGGGTCCCTGCTTCAGGGCCAGAAATTCCTCCTTCTTCACGATCATCAGTCCCTCCGGCACATGGTACCGACGGAAACTCTCGCTGAATTCCTCCCAAGTGATAGCTTCGGGGTTAGCATGGGTGGCGAGGTAGGACTCCCACCAGGACTGGGCTGCTCCCCTCAGCTGGTGGGGACCATACAGAACCTTCTCCCTGTCGTCGCATTGGGCGGTGCGCAGCTCCCTTTCCACTGCGCGCAGCCAGTCTTCTGCATCCATGGGGTCAGCAGAATGGGCGAAGGTAGGAGGGTGCCCTCTCATGAACTCACCACGCTTATCTCGTGGCATCTGGGGCATCTGCACTTGCAATTGGGGTTGGGGTTGCTGTTGAGCCTGCTACATGGCTGCCAGAGTCTGCCCAATGGCCTGCACTGCCTGGGTCTGCATCAAGAACATCTGCTCCACTGACATCGGGGGTGGTGGGGGAGGCTGCCTCTGATTTTCCTCCTGCTGGTCATGCTGCTCCAGCTGAGCACGCCTGTTGCATCGGCGCCTGTTGTCAGACATCTGTGGAAGACATTCATACATCAGCATTGATCTTACAACCCTTCAGCATAAGAAAAGAGAATACAGAATTCTTCATGACACTGAGTGAACAAAAGAGCTTCACTGATCCTCATTCATGATTCAACACAGCTTCTCAGATAAGTAAGGAAAGTAAGAGTAAATGGCTTCCCAACTAAACAACTGACTTCATTAACATTACTAGCTAAGCCGAACTGCAGGGGAAACCCGCAGGTTGGCAACAGTCATTACAAAGATTCAAATCCAGTACAAGTTCATCATAACAAGCATGGAAGCAACTGATAAGCAACCTAAACTGACTACCTAAGACTGAGATACCTGACTTAAGAATTATTACAAACTTCGACGCTAACGATCTAAGGATCCAGATCTATCCTGGTCTTACAGACAGGGGAACCATAAGTGTGGTGACCACGTGGCGGTGAGCGGTATGGGTGCTGAGTCCCAACAGGTGCGGGAGAACCACCCTCCTGGTGGTGGCGCTCTGCCAACTCAGCACGCAACTCCGCAATCTCCGTTCGAGCTCTGCTTAGCTCGTCCAGAGAGTGATCCAGCTCAGTGTTAAGCACCGCGACTAGGTTGACTGTGCTGCTCAACCTAGGGTTAGCCTCACCAACAGGTGAGACAACCACACTCTCCGTGCTGCCAGTAGGGCGGCGGGGGTAGTACCGAAGGTTAAGACCGTCGGCCACGCCACCGAACAAAGAACAGTACTGGGAGAGTGCACGCCGTGCTGCATCCTGCATAGCCGCCTCTGCAGTGTCCCTCTCGGAGATGGAATAGTGCTCCGAAACGGCCTCCGCACCCCGGAGGTCATCCTCCGGACGGCGAACTAGGCAGGTAGCCTCCCAGCGGTCCGGGTACCTCCCGCGACTGTGCTGGTAGACTACACAACGATACTCGATCGACCAGGTGTGCCGGTCGAAAGCCTGGCGCAGCAAGGTGTCGAGTGCGTCGTGGAAGTGACAACCACGAGCGGCGTCACGGGTGATGGGTCGGGCGACCCATCCTTCCGCCTCCTGCGGCTCAGAAGACTCCGTGCTGTGGTCTGAGTCGTCGTCGTCGGGATCTCCTCCAGTAGCTCCTCCAACAGCCGGGGCGTCCCGTGGTGGTACAAGGGGCGCCTCCAGCTGGGCAACAGAGGAACGGGGCCTCACGGTCTCCACCTCCTGCTAGGGTGAGGAGGAAGAGCCCTGCTGCTCTCCGTGCTGGCGCCGGCGTTCCTGCTCCTCACGCAGGCGGTGGTGCAGCCTCTCCAGGTGACTCGACTGTCCGGACACGGTGCGGTGCAGAGGACGCTCCGCAAGTCGAGACGGCAGGAAAGGAATCACCGACTTACGTGCAGTGTGTCTAAGACGAGCCATCTACAAAAGACACCGTAAGCATAAGAGTAAGAGCAGAACTAATATGACAAGTGAATAAACCAAAGACAGAATAAGGTAAAAATTTTAACAAGGTATTGTATAGATAGATAGTAAAATATGGGGTTGGTCGAGGTGACCGACTTTTGAAGTAACATCAGATGTCAAGGTGAGGGGGAGGGTCAATAGTCCTTAGTACGACCAGTGCTACTCTAGGTCAGCGGTCCTACAGTCAGCATGGCTTTGATACCACTTATGTCACACCCGGTTTCGAAGGTAAACCGAATGCGAACCATGTACGTGCCAGGATCAGAAATTCACGTACACAGCGATTACATAAATGACTCATCATAGCACAATGCTTCGAATTACAACATAAAAGAGTACTTATTACATCATCGAGTCATAGACATCCACATAGTCATTGTCTTAACAAGTAAATCAAAGTGCTAAACGAAACGCAGTAAAGATAAAGCCTCCACAGGCAGCTGACTGGGGGTTGCCGCCAACCCACACCTAGAATTCATCGTAGTCCTGGAACTCCTGGAAGTCTCCTTCCACGGCTTCACCTTCTCCTGAGCAGTGGTTACAATGCGGGCAACCTGGTGTTTTGTGGTAAAGCAAGGATGAGTACACATCAACGTACTCAGCAAATGTCCCGTTTGGCTGAAGTGGACTAGCTTTATGTGGGGTTAGGCTCAAGCAGTTGCTTTTAGTTGGTCAAGTATTTATCATTAGTAGAAGCCAGATTTTAGCATTAACCAACCCGTAAACCATTTCCTCAACGAGGAACAACATCATCATAGTCGAACCAAAACCATAACATAATCCTTGCATCTCGAACCATCTGTATCTCTAATCAAAGAGGATCCCAAGGCTGCTCTTAACCGTGAGCACGGCTGATATACCAGTTTCACTACCCTCTGCAGAGGTTGCACACTTTACCCATGAGTCATGATTCCCTTTCTACCCGGGGAGAGCTAATCCCCATTGACCACTACCTAGGTGGTCCGACAGGGCTTCACTACGTAGCTTTTACAAAGATTCCCTAGAGATCGTAGCTGCCCGTTAGGTTTCTCCAGTTTGATAAACACAGTACCCCTCCCCGCAGGAGAGTGACTAACAAAGAGCAAAACGAAAGAACCTCGGCACTCAGCCTCGGCAGAGCAAGCACTGTGCCTGGACCCCATTGACGGCACGACGGCTAAGCAACTACACCTCTAGTTCATCTAATTAATCAGCTAAGGGCATCCCATTTCACCCTCATGGTTGCATTGTTATCCCGGGTGGTCTCTCAACAAGCCAGTCCTTACGGAGAGGTACTCAGGAAACAGCCTGAGCCCCCTAGAGTATCACAAGATCATCATCATCATCAGGATAACAGTATCATAAATAGTCACATCATGTTCATTGATTATGTTAAAGCAATAGCAAAGTGCTAACCATAACAACCCAATAGGTCATCAAGGACAAAGTGAAGTGTAAAGCTAGTCAATCCTTAGGTTTCAAGTAAGTAATGCGGGGTAGTAAGTTATAAATGAATAGGACATAATGGGACAGAGGACACTTGCCTTCACCAAACTGCTGATCAGGGACTTCCTCTGCAACTGCCTCGGGAAACACAGACTGCTCGTTGTCTACGTAAAGCAATCATTCACACTATGCACTTGGGAAAATAACAAACAAGAACAATATACCAAACATATGCAGCAGAGAGGGGTCACATGTTCATAACAGAAAAGGGAAGGCACTCTAGTGTTCCCTAGGTCTGGGGTAGAGGATTACACAAAGTGATTCACTATCTACTAATCAGGTCTAAGTTAGTGGTGGGATTAAATAATTATCTGGTTTAAGTTCCTAAACTTAAGTGTTTGAGTCCATAAACTTAAGTGCTCCAACTTTTATTAAAGTCTACTATCTTTTATTTATCTCAAATAGGGTTCCCATAACATTAACCTTATCCTAATGATTAACCATTAATTGGGACATGGGAACAGCAGGGAAACATTGCATAAACAGATAGATAATAATATTATGAACATTTTGCAATTTGAAGCACCCAATTTGGAGTTCATATGACAAAGTTATGAATTTTACAAGTTTAGGGGTTAAAATTATACCCTAAGGACTTATTTTGAATTAATTAAAAGGTCCGAGGACCTAACTGCGAGAAACCAGGGACGGCGGGCGCAATTTCCAGAAAACAGGGGGGTTCTTTAAGAAAACGCGCGGGCGAAGGGGTATCGGGCGCCTACCGCCGTTGGATCTCAGATCTACGGCCAGGATTAGATCCCGCGGCGGGCGCGCGGGCGCGCGGCGGCGGCGTGAGCGGCTGACAGGCGGGGCCGGGCGGACAGCGCGGGCGCGGGCGACTGGCAGGCGGGACCGGGCGGGCAGAGCGCGCGGGCGGACTGACAGGCGGGGCCGGGCGGGCAGCGCGGGCGCGCGGGCGATTGACAAGTGGGGTCTAACGGGCAGAGAGACGGGGTGAGGGGGCAGTGGGCCTGGGCCGCTGGATCTCCGGCGGACGGCCAGGATTAGGTCCGGGCGAGTTGAATCAGGGCCGCCCGATCTGGGTTGAACGGCGGAGATCGGATGGGCGGCCTGGGTCTTCCCTACGGCTAGCTGGGGCGGCGGCGCTCGTCCCCGCGGCGGAGGGCTCGCCGGAGACGAGGGGCGCGGGCGATTGGCGGGGCCCTAGGGTGACCTGGGTGGTCGGGGAGGTCGGGGAGGGCGCGGGGAGTTCTCCGGTAGGGTCTGGGTCGGGGCAGAGGCACCAGAGGGGGGCGATTCACGGCGGAGCGGCTCGGCGGCGGGATTACTCTACTCCGGCGAGGAATTACACACGGCAGAGAGCAAAACAAGGGGCGATAGGGGCGGGAGAGGTCCCTTACCTCAAGGCAGGCTCCGGGGACTCCTCGGCGGCGACGGAGACGCGACGGTGGCCCGGGTCGACGGTGGCGGCTGCACGGCGGACGACGGGTGAGCGCGGGCAGAGGGAAATAGGGAGGGGGAGAGGGAATTGGGGCGTGTTCCGGGTTGCGGGCGTCGGGGCGGAGCTCACCGGGGCTAAGGGCGCGGCGGAGCTCCAACGGCGACGGGGAACCGAGCTCGGGACGGCGGGGTTATGGCGGCGGCGCTCTGCGTGCGCGCAGCGAGAGGGAAAGAGGGTCTACTGGAGCGCAAATGGGGGAAAGGGTGAGGGCGAGTGGGGCTCGGGGCTCAAGTGGCCAGGGGCGGGTCAGTTCCGAGCTCCACGCGCGACGTGGGCGCGGGGAAGGCGGACGCGAGCAGCTCGGCGGCGGTTACGCGGGGACGACGGGGCTGACAGCCCGGGCCCGCGACGCAGAGAGAGAGAGAGAAGAAAGCGGGTGCGGGCGGGGAAACGGCAGCGCCGACAGGTGGGGCCGGGCGAGCAGAGAGAGAGGGAGGCGGGTACGCGGAAGGCGGCCGCGCCGACAGGCCGGGCCCGCTGCGCAGAGAGAGGAGGGGGGAGAGGCGCGCGCGCGAGGTGGGCCGACTGGGCCGAAAGGCCGAGGGGGGCGGGTAAGTGGGCTGCTTTGCCTTTTTCTTTTATTCTGAATTGTTTTCCCCTTTTCTTTTTACTTATTCTATTTGATTCAAATTCAAATGAGCCCCAAATCCAAATTAGACTTTTTGAGAATTATGCACCAAACAAAAGTGAAATCTAGGGTTCAACATGATGCAACAATTCATACTCCCTTAGGGTTTAACATAATAAACTATAATTACAAGTAAAATAAGCACTTAGCTCCTATAGAAATGAGAGAGAAAAGAATGAGGAAGGATGAGAAAAGGAAGTAACACCTGAATTTGTGAATATGAGCAAAGAAATTTTATACCCCCAAATTCAGGGTGTTACACAAATGCACAATCAAATAAACTCCAGCATGATGCACAGGTTATCTATGTGTTCTTTGTGTTAATTATCCACTTATAACTAGGGTTGATCACATGTGATGATAAGTAGAGGACACAAATTACTGAGATTATCTCTGTTCTCATTATTGCACTTTTGAGTATTACAAATCCTACCCCCCTTAAAAATAATCTCGTCCTCGAGATTTAAGAAGATCTAGGGAAAAGGTGGGGAAAATCTATACGAAGCTCTTCTTCTCTTTCCCAAGTTGCTTCATCTTCACCGTGGTGGCTCCATTGCACTTTACACATCTTTATAACCTTATTTCTTGTAACTCGAGTCAATGTATCCAAAATCTTGATGGGGTACTCAGCATAAGTCAGATCCTCTTGAACACTAAGGTCTTCCATTGATAACTGTTCTTCAGGTACCCTAAGACATTTCTTCAGCTGAGATACATGAAAGACATCATGAACATCCGCAAGATGATTCGGTAACTCCAATTGGTATGCAACCTCTCCCACTCGCTTTAAGATTAAGAAGGGTCCAATAAAGCGAGGGGACAACTTTCCTTTGACTTTGAATTTGCTCATACCCCTGAGTGGTGACACCTTCAAATAGACATAATCACCCTCCTTAAACTCAAGCAGTCTTCTCCGGGTATCAGCATGGCTTTTCTGCCTGGATTGTGCAGTTCTCAAATTCTCCCTTATTTGCTGAACTTGTTCCTCTGCTTCTTGTATAATCTTAGGTTCAAATAATTGTCTTTCACCAGTTTGATCCCAATACAATGGAGTCCTGCACTTTCTGCCATACAAAGCCTCAAACGGTGACATCTTCAAACTGGCCTGATAGCTATTATTGTAAGAGAACTCCGCATATGGCAAACTCTTATCCCAACTTCCACCATGCTTAAGAGCACAAGCTCTTAACATATCTTCCAGCACTTGGTTAGTCCTCTCAGTCTGCCCATCAGTCTGTGGATGGTAAGCCGAACTAAAATTCAATCTCGTATCCAAGGACTCGTGTAACTTCTTCCAATATCTGGAGGTAAACTGTGATCCTCTATCCGAAACGATCTTCTTTGATACTCCATGTAAACACACAATCCAAGCCATATATAAGTCAGCCAATTGAGATACCTTATAAGTAGTCTTGACCGGAATGAAATGAGTCACTTTGGTCAATCTATCCATAATCACCCATATAGCATCATATCCTTTCTAGGTACGAGGTAACCCAGTAATAAAATCCATACCAATCTCTTCCCACTTCCACTCGGGTATCTTAAGTGGGTATAATAGTCCAGCTTGTCTTTGGTGTTCGGCCTTAACTCTTTGACACACATCGCACATAGCCACATGTGCAGCCACATCTCTCTTCAATCCATACCACTAGTATTTCTGCTTCAAATCCTGATACATCTTGGTACTCCCAGGATGAGTAGAATAATTCGAGTCATGGGTTTCCTTTTTAATAGTTTCACGAAGACTATCGATCTAAGGAACACATATCTTGTCCTTGAACCATATGGTGCCTTTCTCATCTTCCGTGAATTTTGGACCTCGGCCTTCCGTAATAAGATCCTTGATCTCTTGTATCTTGGCGTCACCAATCTGTCCTTTGCGGATTTCTTGCTCCAAAGTAGGTTCCACAGCAATAATAACTCCTTCAGTGTGAGCAACTATCCCTAGGTTAAGTCTCCTGAAATCCTCAACAATCTCATCGGGTAATTGGGCAACAATAGCTGAATGAACATGCTCCTTTCGACTCAAGGCATCTGCAACCAAATTTGCCTTGCCCGGGTGATAGCGAATCTCCAATTCACAATCCTTAATAAGCTCCAACCAACGACGTTGCCTAAGGTTGAGATCCTTCTAAGTGAATATACACTTCAAACTCTTATGATCCATGCATACTTGACACTTGTTTCCCATAATATAATGTCTCCAAATCTTAAGCGCATGCACAACGGATGCCAATTCCAAGTCATGAGTGGGGTAGTTCAATTCATGTTTCCGTAAGTGACGAGAAGCATAAGCAATCACATGTACTTCCTGCATGAGCACACATCCTAAGCCTTGGCCACATGCATCACAATAGATATCAAATCCTTTCTGTAGGTTTGGCATAACCAATACTGGTGGCGACATTAATCTCTTCTTCAATTGATCAAAGCTATCTTGGCACTTCTTGTCCCACTTAAATTCTTTTCCTTTCTCCAAAAGTGAAGTCATAGGCTTAGCAATCTTAGAAAATCCTTCAATAAATCTCCGATAATAGCCAGCAAGTCCCAAGAAACTCCGAATCTCAGTAACTGTAGTGGGTACTCCCCACTCCATTATCTCCTTAACTTTAGCAGGATCCACTGATATTCCTCCATTAGAAATAATATGACCAAGAAATGGCACCTCGCCAATCCAAAACTCGCACTTGCTGAACTTGGCATATAGCTGGTTATCTCGTAGCTTCTGTAGCACCAATCTCAGATATTTCTTGTGATCACTATCACTCTTGGAATAAATAAGAGTATAGTCGATGAAAACCACGACGAATCTGTCCAGATCATGAACACCTTATTCTTTGAATCCATAAAATAGGCTGGTGTATTAGTTAGTCCAAATGACATAACGATGAACTCATATAAACCATATCGGGTTGATAAAATCGTCTTGGGAATATCCGATGGCCTAATCTTCATTTGGTGATAACCTGATCGGAGCTCAATCTTCGAGAATACTCTAGCACCTCTCATCTGATCAAATAAATCCTCAATACGGGGTAATGGGTACTTGTTCTTCACCGTGACATCATTAAGTGATCTATAGTCCACGCACATCTGTTGCGATCCATCCTTCTTCTGCACAAATAACACCGGTGCTCCCTAAGGTGAGGAACTCGGACGAATATACCCCGCCTCCTGTAACTCAGTTAACTGCTTCTTAAGTTCCTTCAACTCCTCTACGGACATCCTATATGGCCATTTAGAAATAGGGGCGGTTCCAGGTAAGAGATCAATAACAAACTCAACTTCTCTACCAGGTGGCATCCCTGGTAACTCCGCTGGAAAGACATCCGGAAAATCTCTAACCACCCGGATGTTGTCACCAACAAACTCCTCAGGCATAAAGAACATTGCACGCATGGATGAGGAGTTTACTGCAATATTAACTTGAAATCTTTCTCCTTTAGTGGTAGTGAGTTCTACGGTACCTCTACCACATGCTATAACGGCATTTGCCTTTCTTAGCCATGACATACCAAGGATCAGATCTATACTGCTTGACTCTAATATTATAGCAGTAGCTCCAAATTCTCTACCCATAATGGTCAATGTCAATCTATGTGTCATTTGGTTCGCCTCAACAGGCCCTTTAGGTGTAATTGCTCTCATGGGTTTTCTCATATTGTCCAACACATATGCACAAACCAAAATCTCAGCATGACGCATAATTTTATTAGCAACACATGGGGTCAAATAGACCTTTTTATTCCTCCTAAAATAGTATCATACCGAATACTAACTAAAGGAACATGTAGATCTTACAAATAGTAGTAATTTATATATATGTTTATGTAGCTTGGTGGAGCTGGTGGTGGTGGAGATGGTGGTTGTTGTCGTTGTCTCTCCAACCGTGATTGCCTTATTTCTTGATGTATCTCCAGACGGGCCTGACGTATTTCCTCGCGTTCTTGTCTTATCTGGTTTTGCATTTCGGTCACCATGTCTGTCAATTGTTGTATTACCAGCCTTTGGGTTGCAATCACTTGATCGATTTCAACAGGTGGAGGATTTGGAGGATTCATTTCTGATTGCTGTTGCGTGATAATCTTTCCTTTCCTGGTATTGACCATCTGAGTTAGATACATATGGTAGGAGGGAGTAGTAGACAAGGCAGTAATTACGACTCATGTTACTTTGGGGGATTTATTAGCTAAGCAGATTAATATTTTACCCGCCATAGCTAATTTATTACCTTATGCTGGCACATGCTAAGATGTCCATATATAATATTTCAATCAATCAAAGAAGCAAATCAGACATTTTTCATGAGAACAATCAAACAACATTTTTAATAGAGAAAATATTTTTTTGTCTTAGGTCTCCTATCTCTTAAAAATGTTATAGGGGTAGGGATTCCAAGGTGTGAAATCCATCTTGTCTTAGAATAGAAAAGGTAAGAATGATCAGAGTAGAACAGTAGAAGGTGAGACGGGCTCAAGATAAGTATAGAGAGATCCAGAGTAAGGTAAGTATAGAATGAATCAGAATGAGATAAGTAGGTAAGGGTTGTCCATTTCTATCTAGGTTTCGTCATACAGTCAACATTTCCCTCTGATACCACTTCTGTCACACCCGGTTTTAAGGAACAAAGCCGGGTGCATCTCATACATGCGCCAAGAAGACAACATATATAATAACAGAGTGTATAGAGATAAATGTCACATAATTCAGAGTAGTTATTACATAGCGGAAGACTTATTACAAAATAAAAGAATAAATATAAAACGAACTAAGGATCGTCGGCGCCAATGTCAACTGAGAAACGCCACCTAGATCAGATCATACTCCTCGCCTTGTGGCTCCTCCTGAACCACCTGTTCTTCTCCTGTGGGGGGGGGGGTTGTGAGACAGCAAGAGTGAGCTCACATACGTTCATAGCTCAACAAGTCGTGGGGAATAATGTGGCATAAACTCACCAAAGGTGGGAGTTCATGTAGTGTAAGGCTGATCAATGAAATAAAGGCTGAAGCTGAGCATTGCTTTTATAAGTTGGTCAAAATTTTATTAGCAATTACTAAGTGTAAGTAAATACCAAACCTTAATAATAATAAAGAAAAAGTAATAGTAAAATAATCCCAAATGCGATGCAAATGTCAAATTAAATTTAAGTTCCATAAATTAATCATGTGAGGATCCGAGCCGCTCATGACCGTGAGCACGGCTAGTATACTAGTTTTACACTCTGCAGAGGTGAGAGCACCTAGAGGGGGGGGGGTGAATAGGTGATCCTGTAAAAACTTAAACTTATAGCCACAAAACTTGATTAGGTGTTAGCACAGTTTATGCCAAGTGGCTAGAGAGGAGTCAAAACACAATAACCACAAGAATCCAATCACAGAGATGACACAGTGGTTATCCCGTGGTTCGGCCAAGTACAAAACTTGCCTACTCCACGTTGTGGCGTCCCAACGGACGAGAGTTGCACTCAACTCCTCTCAAGTGATCCAATGATCAACTTGAATACCACGGTGTTCTTGCTTTTCTTTTCTCAATCCCGTTTGCGAGGAATCTCCACAACTTGGAGCCTCTCGCCCTTACAAAAGATGTTCACAGAGAATCACAGAGCAAAGGAGGGATTAGCAACTCACACACGACACAAAGATCACAGCGAATACGCACACACAAGACCCAGACTTGAGCTCAAAAGACTAGCACACTAGAACGGAGCTCAAATCACTAGAATGTCGAACAAGTGCGCGAGATTGATGTGTGAGTGATCAAGAGTGCTCAAGGAATGCTTGGTGTTCTCCTCCATGCGCCAAGGGGTCCCTTTTATAGCCCCAAGGCAGCTAGGAGCCGTTGGGAACAAATCTGGAAGGCCATCTTTGCCTTCTGTCTCGTGGCGCACCGGACAGTCCGGTGCACACCGGACACTGTCCGGTGCCCGATTTCTTTCCTTAACAGGCGCAGCCGACCGTTGCCGACCACTGCAGATCTGGCGCACCGGACAGTCCGGTGCTCCCTTCTGACCGTTGGCTCGGCCACGTGTCGCGCGCCGATCGCGCGGCCGACCGTTGGCCCGGCCGACCGTTGGCTCACCGGACAGTCCGGTGCACACCGGACAGTCCGGTGAATTTTAGCCGAAGTCGCCGGAGAAAAACCCGAGAGCGGCTGGTTTGCGCTGCGCTGATCTGGCGCACCGGACACTGTCCGGTGCACACCGGACAGTCCGGTGCCCCAGCCCGAAGCAGCCTTTGGCTGTACACAGCCACTCTCCACTTCTTTTCTTTTCTTCTTTCTCCTGTTTCTAACACTTAGACAAGATGTTAGTACACAGAACTAATGTACTAAGGCTTAGAAACATACCTTTACTTGTGATTTACACTTTGTTCATCCATGAGCATATTTTCACATTTAGGCCCTTGTGTTTGCACTCAATCACCAAAATACTTAGAAATGGCCCAAGGGCACATTTCCCTTTCAATCTCCCCCTTTTTGGTGATTTATGCCAACACAACATAAAGCAAGTGGAACAAGTGCAAAATCACTTCAAATAAAAACTCAAATTGGTTTTGATTCAATTTTGGCATATATGGATCATCCTTTGCCACCACTTGGTTTGTTTTTGCAAATCAAACTCAAATCTCTATCTATAAGTCAAACACACATATTGAAGCATAAAGAGAGTCATTTCAAAAGAATTTGACCACGGATTTCAAAAACTCCCCCTTTTTCCCATAATCAACACTTCTCCCCACAAGAAGCCAACTTTTGAAAATAGAGACAATAAGAGACAATAAAAGCTTTTGACAAAACAAAAACTCTATTCTACTATTTTCAAAATCTCTCAAGTGGTAGCTGATCCATTTATCACTTTGGCCTTTATTTTCTCCCCCTTTGGCATCAAGCACCAAAACGGAATCAATCTTGGCCTTTTAACCCCATTGCCTCACCAAAGTCTTCAATTAAGAGCAAATGGCAATAAGATTTCATGAGATGAACTTGGAATTAGTTACCCTCTCATCGGAGTGCAGTGGAAGTCTTTTCATGGTCCAAGTCCACCTTTTCCCTTTCAATCCTCCTTCGAGACTAAATTACCAAACTCAAGCACATGGTTAGTCTCAAAGGGTCAAGTTGTAACACATCTCCCCCTAAACATGTGCATTGCTTTGCAACGGACTTGTGAGGTCCAGGGAGTGTTTGTACAACTTGAGCACCACAATAAGCAACATAATGCAAAAAGGAACATGATCAAAAGCATAACTACATGTATGCTACAATTCAATCCAGGTTCCGCGAATCTAAGACATTTAGCTCACTACGCAACCTGCAAAAGGTCTTCTCATCTAGAGGCTTAGTGAAGATATCGGCTAGCTGGTTCTCGGTGCTAACATGAAACACTTCGATATCTCCCTTTTGCTGGTGGTCTCTCAAAAAGTGATGCCGGATGTCTATGTGCTTTGTGCGGCTGTGTTCAACAGGATTTTCCGCCATGCGGATAGCACTCTCATTATCACATAGGAGTGGGACTTTGCTCAGATTGTAGCCAAAGTCCCTGAGGGTTTGCCTCATCCAAAGTAGTTGCGCGCAACACTGTCCTGCGGCAACATACTCGGCCTCAGCGGTGGATAGGGCAACGGAAGTTTGTTTCTTAGAGTTCCATGACACCAGGGACCTTCCTAAGAATTGGCACGTCCCCGATGTACTCTTCCTATCGACCTTACATCCAGCATAGTCGGAGTCTGAGTATCCAACTAAGTCAAAGGTAGACCCCTTTGGATACCAGAGCCCGAAGCAAGGCGTAGCAACCAAATATCTAAGAATTCGCTTCACCGCCACTAAGTGACACTCCTTAGGATCGGATTGAAATCTAGCACACATGCATACGCTAAGCATAATATCCGGTCTACTAGCACATAAATAAAGCAAAGAACCTATCATTGACCGGTATGCTTTTTGATCAACGGACTTACCTCCTTTGTTGAGGTCGGTGTGTCCGTCGGTCCCCATCGGAGTCTTTGCGGGCTTGGCGTCCTTCATCCCAAACCGCTTTAGCAGATCTTGTGTGTACTTCGTTTGGGAGATGAAGGTGCCTTCCTTGAGTTGCTTCACTTGGAACCCAAGGAAGTAGTTCAACTCGCCCATCATCGACATCTCGAATTTCTGCGTCATCACCCTGCTAAACTCTTCACAAGACTTTTGGTTAGTAGAACCAAATATTATGTCATCAACATAAATTTGGCACACAAACAAATCACCATTACAAGTCTTAGTAAAAAGAGTTGGATCGGCTTTCCCAACCTTGAAAGCATTAGCAATTAAGAAATCTCTAAGGCATTCATACCATGCTCTTGGGGCTTGCTTAAGTCCATAGAGCGCCTTAGAGAGCTTACACACATGGTCGGGGTACCGTTCATCCTCGAAGCCAGGGGGTTGCTCCACGTACACCTCCTCCTTGATTGGCCCGTTGAGGAAGGCGCTCTTCACATCCATTTGAAACAACCTGAAAGAATGGTGAGCGGCATATGCTAGCAAGATACGAATTGATTCTAGCCTAGCCACAGGAGCAAAAGTCTCCTCGAAATCCAAACCTGCGACTTGGGCATAACCTTTTGCCACAAGTCGAGCCTTGTTCCTCGTCACCACCCCGTGCTCGTCCTGTTTGTTGCGGAACACCCACTTGGTTCCCACAACATTTTGCTTCGGACGAGGCACCAGTGTCCAAACTTCATTGCGCTTGAAGTTGTTTAACTCCTCTTGCATGGCCAACACCCAGTCCGGATCTAGCAAGGCCTCTTCTACCCTGAAAGGCTCAATAGAAGAGACAAAGGAGTAATGCTCACAAAAATTAACTAATCGAGATCGAGTAGTTACTCCCTTGCTAATGTCACCCAGAATTTGGTCGACGGGATGATCCCTTTGAATCATCGCTCGAACTTGAGTTGGAGGTGCCGGTTGCGCTTCTTCCTCTATCACTTGATCATCTTGTGCTCCCCCTTGATCAAGCGCCTCCACTTGAGGTACCTGTTCGTCATCTTTGGTTGGGGGTTGCACCATAGTTGAGGAAGAAGGTTGATCTCGTTCATCTTGTTCCTGTGGCCGTACTTCTCCAATCGCCATGGTCCGTATAGCGGCCGTCGGAACATCTTCTTCATCTACATCATCACAATCAACAACTTGCTCTCTTGGAGAGCCATTAGTCTCATCAAATACAACGTCGCTAGAGACTTCAACCAAACCCGATGATTTGTTGAAGACTCTATACGCCTTTGTATTTGAGTCATAACCTAATAAAAACCCTTCTACAGCTTTGGGAGCAAACTTAGAATTTCTACCCTTCTTTACTAGAATGTAGCATTTACTCCCAAATACACGAAAGTACGATACATTGGGTTTGTTACCGGTTAGTAGCTCATACGACGTCTTCTTGAGGAGGCGATGAAGGTAGACCCTGTTGATGGCGTGGCACGCCGTGTTCACGGCTTCCGTCCAAAAGCACTCGGGGGTCTTGAACTCTCCTAGCATCGTCCTCGCCATGTCGATGAGCGTCCTGTTCTTCCTCTCTACCACACCATTTTGCTGTGGTGTGTAGGGAGCGGAGAACTCGTGCTTGATCCCTTCCTCTTCAAGGAACTCCTCCACTTGAAGGTTCTTGAACTCGGACCCGTTGTCGCTTCTTATCTTTTTCACTTTGAGCTCAAACTCATTTTGAGCTCTCCTGAGGAAGCGTTTGAGGGTCCCTTGGGTTTCAGACTTATCCTGCAAAAAGAACACCCAAGTGAAGCGGGAAAAATCATCAACAATAACTAAACCATACTTACTTCCCCCTATGCTTAGATAGGCGACGGGTCCGAAGAGGTCCATATGCAGCAGCTCCAGGGGTCTTGAAGTGGTCATCACATTCTTGCTGTGATGCGCTCCTCCCACCTGTTTCCCTGCTTGACAAGCTGCACAAGGTCTATCTTTTTCGAATTGAACATTGGTTAGACCTATCACGTGTTCTCCCTTTAGAAGCTTGTGAAGGTTCTTCATCCCCACATGTGCTAAGCGGCGATGCCACAGCCAGCCCATGCAAGTCTTAGCCATTAAGCATGCATCTAGACCGGCCTCTTCTTTTGCAAAATCAACTAAATAAAGTTTGCCGTCTAATACACCCTTAAAAGCTAGTGAACCATCACTTCTTCTAAAGACAGACACATCTATATTTGTAAACAGACAGTTATATCCCATATTGCACAATTGACTAACAGATAGTAAATTATATCCTAGTGACTCTACTAAAAACACATTAGAGATAGAGTGCTCATTAGAAATTGCAATTTTACCTAACCCTTTTACCTTGCCTTGATTCCCATCACCGAATATGATTGAATCTTGGGAATCCTTATTCTTGACGTAGGAGGTGAACATCTTCTTCTCCCCCGTCATATGGTTTGTGCATCCGCTATCAATAATCCAGCTTGAACCCCCGGATGCATAAACCTGCAAGGCAAATTTAGGCTTGGGTCTTAGGTACCCAACTCATGTTGGGTCCTACAAGGTTAGTGCAAATATCCTTAGGGACCCAAATGCAAGTTTTGTCTCCCTTGCATTTTGCCCCTAACTTCCTAGCAACAATTTTCTTATCCTTTCTACAAATAGCAAAGGAAGCATTTAAAGCATAATAAATTGTGGAAGGTTCATTCACTACTTTCCTAGGAGCATGAATAGCATTCTTTCTAGACACATGATGAATAGTATTTCTCTTAGGAACAACATTGCTCCTAGTAACATTTCTATCATACACATAAGAGGAACTAGGAGCAAACATGGCATGAGAGTCAAAATCATCAAAAGCATTATAACTCCTATAAGCATTTCTAGTTTGTCTCCTATCATAATACATAAAAGCATGGTTCTTTTGCACATTACTAGCCATAGGGGCCTTCCCTTTCTCCTTGGCGGGAATGGGAGCCTTATGGCTTGTTAAGTCCTTAGCTTCTCTCTTGAAGCCAAGTCCATCCTTAATTGAGGGGTGTCTACCAATTGTATAGGCATCCCTTGCAAATTTTAGCTTATCGAAATCATTCTTGCTAGTCTTAAGTTGAGCATTAAGACTAGCCAGTTCATCATTAAGCTTGGAAATTGAAACTAGGTGTTCACTACAAGCATTAATGTCAAAATCTTTACACCTAGTACAAATTTCAACATGTTCTACACAAGAATTGGATTTATTTGCTACTTCTAATTTAGCATTTAAATCATTGTTGACACCTTTCAAAGTAGAAATGGTTTCATGACAAGTAGATAGTTCAAAAGAAAGCATTTCATTTCTTTTAACTTCTAAAGCACAGGATTTTTGTGCCTCAACAAATTTATCATGCTCTTCATACAACAAATCCTCTTGCTTTTCTAAAAGTATATTCTTTTCATTCAAGGCATCAATTAACTCATTAATTTTGTCTATCTTAGATCTATCTAAGCCCTTGAACAAACATGAATAATCTACTTCATCCTCATCACTAGATTCTTCCTCACTTGAAGAAGCATAGGTAGAGTTGCGAGTACATACCTTCTTCTCCCTTGCCATAAGGCATGTGTGACGCTCGTTGGGGAAGAGGGTTGATTTGTTGAAGGCGGTGGCGGCGAGTCCTTCGTTGTCGGAGTCGGACGAGGAGCAATCCGAGTCCCACTCCTTGCCTAGATGCGCCTCGCCCTTTGCCTTCTTGTAATGCTTCTTCTTTTCCCTCTTGTTTCCCTTTTCCTGGTCACTATCATTATCGGGACAGTTAGCAATAAAATGACCAAGCTTACCGCATTTGAAGCATGATCGCTTCCCCTTGGTCTTAGTCTTGCTCGGCTGTCCATTGCGACCCTTTAGCACCGTCTTGAATCTCTTGATAATGAGGGCCATTTCTTCTTCATTAAGACCGGCCGCCTCAATTTGCGCCACCTTGCTGGGTAGCGCCTCCTTGTTCCCTGTGGCTTTGAGAGCAAAAGGTTGCGGCTCGTTGATCGGTCCATTCAAGGCGTCGTCCACATACCTTGCCTCCTTGATCATCATTCGCCCGCTGACGAATTTTCCTAGGACTTCTTCGGGCGACATTTTGGTGTACCTGGGATTCTCACGAATATTATTCACCAAATGAGGATCAAGAACGGTAAAGGACCTGAGCATTAGTCGGACGACGTCGTGGTCCGTCCATCGCGTGCTTCCATAGCTCCTTATTTTGTTGATAAGGGTCTTGAGCCGGTTGTATGTCTGAGTTGGCTCCTCGCCCCTTATCATCGCGAACCGTCCAAGCTCGCCCTCCACCAACTCCATTTTGGTGAGCAAGGTAGCGTCATTTCCCTCATGAGAGATCTTGAGGGTATCCCAGATTTGCTTGGCGTTATCCAAGCCACTCACTTTATTATATTCATCCCTGCACAATGAGGCTAGAAGAACAGTAGTAGCTTGTGCATTCTTATGGATTTGCTCATTAATGAATATAGGACTATCCGAACTATTAAAGTGCATTCCACTATCTACAATCTCCCATATGCTAGGATGGAGAGAGAATAGGTGACTACGCATTTTGTGGCTCCAAAATCCGTAGTCCTCCCCATCAAAGTGTGGGGGCTTGCCGAGTGGAATAGAAAGCAAATGTGAATTTGAACTTTGCGGAATACGAGAGTAGTCAAAAGAAAAGTTAGAATTAACCGGTTTCCTTTGTTTGTCGTAGTCGTCGTCCTTTTGGGAAGAAGAGGACTCATCGCTGTCGTAGTAGACGATCTCCTTGATGCGTCTTGTCTTCTTCTTCTTCCCATCTCTTCGCTTGTGGCCCGAGCCCGAGTCATTGGACTTGTCATCCCTTGGCTCGTTGACGAAGGACTCCTTCTCCTTGTCGTTGATCACAATTCCCTTCCCCTTAGGATCCATCTCTTCGGGCGGTTAGTCCCTTTCTTGAAGAGAACGGCTCCGATACCAATTGAGAGCACCTAGAGGGGGGGGTGAATAGGTGATCCTGTAAAAACTTAAACTTATAGCCACAAAACTTGATTAGGTGTTAGCACAGTTTATGCCAAGTGGCTAGAGAGGAGTCAAAACACAATAACCACAAGAATCCAATCACAGAGATGACACAGTGGTTATCCCGTGGTTCGGCCAAGTACAAAACTTGCCTACTCCACGTTGTGGCGTCCCAACGGACGAGAGTTGCACTCAACTCCTCTCAAGTGATCCAATGATCAACTTGAATACCACGGTGTTCTTGCTTTTCTTTTCTCAATCCCGTTTGCGAGGAATCTCCACAACTTGGAGCCTCTCGCCCTTACAAAAGATGTTCACAGAGAATCACAGAGCAAAGGAGGGATTAGCAACTCACACACGACACAAAGATCACAGCGAATACGCACACACAAGACCCAGACTTGAGCTCAAAAGACTAGCACACTAGAACGGAGCTCAAATCACTAGAATGTCGAACAAGTGCGCGAGATTGATGTGTGAGTGATCAAGAGTGCTCAAGGAATGCTTGGTGTTCTCCTCCATGCGCCAAGGGGTCCCTTTTATAGCCCCAAGGCAGCTAGGAGCCGTTGGGAACAAATCTGGAAGGCCATCTTTGCCTTCTGTCTCGTGGCGCACCGGACAGTCCGGTGCACACCGGACACTGTCCGGTGCCCGATTTCTTTCCTTAACAGGCGCAGCCGACCGTTGCCGACCACTGCAGATCTGGCGCACCGGACAGTCCGGTGCACACCGGACAGTCCGGTGCACACCGGACAGTCCGGTGCTCCCTTCTGACCGTTGGCTCGGCCACGTGTCGCGCGCCGATCGCGCGGCCGACCGTTGGCCCGGCCGACCGTTGGCTCACCGGACAGTCCGGTGCACACCGGACAGTCCGGTGAATTTTAGCCGAAGTCGCCGGAGAAAAACCCGAGAGCGGCTGGTTTGCGCTGCGCTGATCTGGCGCACCGGACATTGTCCGGTGCACACCGGACAGTCCGGTGCCCCAGCCCGAAGCAGCCTTTGGCTGTACACAGCCACTCTCCACTTCTTTTCTTTTCTTCTTTCTCCTGTTTCTAACACTTAGACAAGATGTTAGTACACAGAACTAATGTACTAAGGCTTAGAAACATACCTTTACTTGTGATTTACACTTTGTTCATCCATGAGCATATTTTCACATTTAGGCCCTTGTGTTTGCACTCAATCACCAAAATACTTAGAAATGGCCCAAGGGCACATTTCCCTTTCAAGAGGTTGCGCATCTTTACCCACAAGTCATGTTACCCATCTGCCAAGAGACGGCCAATCCCATACACCTCTACCGAGGAGGCGAGGCAGGGTAACACTACGAGGCCTTTACAAAGTTCCACTAGCTTCAGAAATCCCGCTACAGTTTATAGGAAGCTCCAGTGCAGGGTTCTTGCCTGACCGCCATCGCAGCAAAATCAACCAAGGACCTCCCCACACTGACCACTCCCCTACTGCCCTTGCCCCTTTCGGGTAAGGAAGACCTCCACTAGCTTTCCTAGTTAATTAGCCAAGGGCGTCCCATTAAACCCTTGTGGTAGCACTGTTTTCCCGGGTGGTCGCTCCATGTTCCCATTAATTTAATGATCTTAACATGAACAGTAATAATAACAAGATAATAACAGAATAATCATGAGTAGTGTATCTCCATACCCAACCCACATAAAGCAATAGCAAGTACTACCCAAAAATATTTCAGTGGTGAACAAGGTATAAAGATAACCAAAACTGGGGTAACCTAAAGGATCCCATCAAAATTAACCTATGTAGATCATTAAAATTAATAAGAACATGGCTGGGAAAAGTAAGTGATCAAGGGCACAACTTGCCTTCAATGAGCTCCTGCTCAGCTACCTCTACTTGTTGAACCTCAGATTCCACAGTGGCTTGTTCGTCTACTCGCATCAACACAATACATACATAGTATAGCATAAATTAACATCACATCAAACATGCAAATAAAATATACAGTAAACATCTATACATTAAAATGAGATCATAGGAATTGGAATCACTAAATTTGGAGTTATAGAATTCAAGTTATGAATTTTCTAAGATTTAATGTGCCTGAAATAGGGTTAAATGATAAATAAATTTTCTAACAGAGTTCATGTCAAAACAGTGACTCTAAGTGTTAGAGAATAATATTACAAAATTTTAGAAATTGGAATGGTTCAGTTTGGAGTAAAAATGAATTTTCTATGCATTTTACAAGTTTCTGGAATTGTTTTTGTATTAAAAATGAATTTCTAATATCATTTATCTGTTTTTAAACGTCTCTGGACTGGGCCTCAATTATCAGAAAACGCAGGGGCTAAACTAAAAAGGTCCCCGAGACACAGCTTACTGTTGCCGAGGATGGCGGGTTTATTTGACAAAAGTACAGGGGCTCTTTACAAAGGTTGCCACGATGAAAGGCTACGGGCGATCCTCGGCCGTTGGATCAACGACCGACGCGCCAGATTAAATCTAAATTTAAGCGAACCGGTACGCAGTAAGGGACGCACGATTGACAACCAACGATCCAGATTTAAAAAGTCTTGCGATCAATCCCCCTCCACCCGATTGCTGATCAACAGTCAGGATGAGATTCACTGAAGCGGTACACCCGATCTAATCGTAGCCCTCTGTTCCCGATCCAAAGGCCAGGGCAGCCCCCCATTCCCTCTGATGGAGGAGCACGGTGGCGCGCGCCCGACCACGGCGGTCCGCCCGCCGGAGATCTCGAATCCGGCCAGTACGAACGCCATAACCCGATTCACTCATCCCACGCGCAATTGACGACTCCCAGAACTCAATGCTACAACTAATTTTGGCTGAGGTCGAGTGTGGGACACGGCCCCCGGCGTGCCGCGGCAGCGCCCTTGCCATCGGCAGTGGCCACGCGAACTAACGCACCTAGGCCAAATCAGAGCTACTTTAAACGTGCTAGAGATTCAAGCGAAACATGGGAAGGAGAACTCACCGAGGATGGTGGTGAACACCGAGCTGACCACGATGCCTCGCTCCTCCCGTGGCGGCGGATTCGCTTTTTCCCGGCAAGCCCTTGGCGAATTGGCGGCTGAGGTTAAACGGAGAAGAGGTCTCGAGCGGTCGGTCATATACCCAGAGTGAGGTGGGCACAGGCGCCAACGGTCCCGGCCGACTCGCGCGGAGCCGTTGCGCGCGCGATTCCGTCGCCGCGAAGACCGGTCGGGGAAGAGGACGGGTCTGCCAAGCGGGCCCGCCCAGACAGCGATAGGGAAGCTAGCCGATTGTAGAGCGGACGCTGGCGTGTGGTCCCGGCCGACAGGGCAGCGCAAGGCGTCTGACATCGCGACCCCAGGTGTCGGCGCAGTGTTTAGTTGGGCTGGTCGCGCGGATGGAAATAGTTGTTGGACCAGATTAGGAGTCCGAGGCCCAGGTAAGGTTTTAATCCTTTTCTTTTTATTTTCTTTCCTAATCTCTTTTCTTCCTTTCCAAATTCATATTTATTTCAAATTTAAATTCCACCCTTGTGTCAAGTTTATCCACAGATTATAAGTGCAATTTTAACATACCCAAAAATGAGAGGAATATATTGATTTATATATTTATTTTGCATTGTACAATATTTATTCCTTTCCTTCTCCATTTTCATGGTTTTGTTTTTAATTTAGGGTTTGGATGTCATGGGCACATTATTACATTGCTATTGATGCTTTTATTTTTATTATCCACAAATGCACAATCAAATAAACTCCAGCATGATGCACAGGTTATCTATGTGTTCTTTGTGTTAATTATCCACTTATAACTAGGGTTGATCACATGTGATGATAAGTAGAGGACACAAATTACTGAGATTATCTCTGTTCTCATTATTGCACTTTTGAGTATTACACGAGCCCTGGGGTCGGGCGAGGCGGATACCTCCTCCTGAGGCCGAGGCCCAAGGTCGGGCGAGGCGGAGCTTCCTGTTGCGCCTGAGGCTGAACTTAGCTGTTGTCAGTCTCACCCTGGCGGGTGGCACAGCAGTCGGAGCGAGGCGAGCGGCGCTGTTTTCCTGTCAGGTCGGTCAGTGGAAGGGCGAAGTGACTGCGGTCACTTCGACCTTGCCGACTGAGGCACGTGTGTCAGGATAAGGTGTCAGGCGATCCTCGCATTGAATGCGCCTGCGATACGGTCGGTTGGTGAGGCGATTTGGCCAAGGTTGCTTCACTACGAAGCCTGCCCGAGCTGGGCTTCGGGCGAGTCGAGGGTGCGCCCGTTGCTTGAGGAGGCCCTCGGGCGAGGCGTGAATCCGTCTGGGACTACTGTTCCCGCCCGAGGCTGGGCTCGGGCGAGGCGAGATCGCGTCCCTTGAGTAGACGAAGCCTTGACCTGAATCATGCCCATCAGTCTCTGCAGCTTGTGCTGATGGTGGTTACCAGCCGTGTTTAGGAGTGTTGGGGGTACCCCTAATTATGGTACCCGACAATATGACTATTCATGTTTTTTATGTGTCATATGATCCTGCTTTCCATTGTATATTGAGATGATGAAGGTACGTCCTTCATGACCTTCGTCTGAAGATCATTATATCCTAAGAGAAATAATGCTTCGAAGGACGAAGATCTTTAACCATTAACTTTTGTCTTGTCTTGTTCTTAATTCATAACATTTGAGAATAAGTCCCCAATAGTTAGGGTGGTAATCTCATTACTCATGCTTTGGTCATTAGTTGCATGCCTAGTTTTGATCTTAGATTGAGTTATTAATTTCAGTTGTAGTGTGGATTTGAATCATGCATCTAGATCATTTGCTAGACCATCCGTTTATGACTGCAAAGTTTAAAATGTTAATGTTTTATGGATCTTACTTAATTTCGAAATTAGATTTCTGTCATATTCTAGAACAACAATATTGTTTTGTTGATAACTTTAGATCCAGAAGTCCGAACGACGTGATTGTAGCTAGGTTATGTTGTTAAAATTTGATGTCGTCGAACAGAGTTGTGGATTTTGGTTTTGTGACTAGAAAGAGGTGACACAATTATTTTTAAGTTTATTTAATTATTCACCCTATGTGATTGCCTATTCTAGTGTTGTATGGTCTACAGTTTTTCCTTATCTTCGTTGTGGCTTCAGTCCTAGAGACCGTATCCAGTGCACATGGGTTGACGGTGCACAATATACACATATTAAATCCTGCTCTTCCATCTAAGATTTAATGGCTCACACGTATCTCAACTCTCTCTCTCACTGCTTTTTGCTAAAATCCCCTCCCACCTCTCTCATACCTGCCCGTGTTCTTTTACTAAAAAAACCCAGATGAACTGTTCGTCTCCCTGATTTCTCGTATCCCTCGGCTCCCTCCCTAAGCACGATCGCTCGGCTCCCTCCCTAAGCACGATCGGCATGGATGGACCTTCGCCACACCTCCATGGCGGCGGCTTCCTAGAGCTCCTCAATGCCATGGGATACCCCAGAAGCAGCGCCCTGGAGGCTGCCTTGGTCCCTGGCATCTCTGCGCACGACGCAACGGAGACAGGATTATGTGGTTCAAGTGCCATGGAGGTGTTGCCCTTCTGTGGCAGCAGTGATGTCATGGCTGCGGTGTCGTCGGCGTCTGTTCATGCGGCAAGAAGTAAGGCTTCGAGCTCCATGGAGGCACTGGGTGTCCGTGGCAGCAACAATGAAATGGTTGTGGCGGTGTCAGCCTCTTTTCATGTTCTGTCCACACAACCGTCGTCATCATCTGGTGGTCCTTCTCAGGTTAGGAGAGGATACAGTACGCCAAAAAAAGTCCAATCTTTGCAGCAACGGTGAGTCATTACAGTACAAATTAATTATTTGATGGTTAGAATGATTAAATCATTTGATCCGGTATAAATTATTTATGCCATTACAGTACTCGACATTTGTACCTGAATGTGATGATGTATTCAAGCCAAAAGTTGGAATGTCGTTTGATTCTCTAGATGCAGTGGAGGAATTTTATAAGATATACGCTCATGAAGCTGGTTTTGCTGTACGAGTAGGAGCTCAAAACAAGGTGGTCGGTGTGGTTGAGAATAAGAGGTTATTGTGTATCAGGCAAGGTTTCTCGAAGAAAACTGCTAAAGTAGATGTTGTTCCTTCTATTGTAAAAGATAACAAAAATGCAAAGATGCGGCCGGAGACAAGATGTGGATGCAATGCACAAATATATGTGAAGTTGGGTTCACATAAAAGGTACCATATTGCTTCTATGGTTGAGCAACATAATCATGGTTTAGTCTCGCCTGATAAAGTTCCCTTTCTTCGATCAAACCGCTCAATCAGTGAAAGAGTCAAGACAACCTTATTTACGTGCCACAAAGCAAGTATAGGTACATCGCAAGCATATAGACTTCTACAAGTTAGTGATGGATTCAATAACATTGGATGCATGAAAAGAGATCTTCAAAATTACTATCGAGGACTTATGGAGAAAATTAAGAATGCAGATGCTAAATTATTTGTTGCACAGATGGGCAGAAAAAAGAGGCAAATCATGCCTTTTCTATGATTTTGTTGTGGATGACCAGGGAAAGTTGGTCTACATTTTCTGGGCTGATGCTACAAGTAGAAAAAATTATAGTCATTTTGGTGATGTGGTCACTTTTGATGCAACATATAGCACAAACCAATATAATATGAAATTTGCGCCCTTTACCGGCATCAACAATCATATGCAAAGTGTCTTCTTTGGAGCTGCTTTTCTAGTGAATGAGAAGATTGAATCATATAAATGGTTGTTTCAAACTTTCCTTTCGGCGATGGGAGGAAAAGCCCCGGGGCTTATTGTAACAGATGAAGATGCTAGTATGAAATCAGCTATTGCTTCCATTTTTCCAGATACAGTTCATAGGTTTTGCATGTGGCACATTATGGAGAAGATGCCGGAGAAGGTTGGGGCTCCAACAAACAAAGATGAACAATTTTGGAGAGATTTGAATGAGTGCGTATGGGGTTCAGAGACTGGAGAAGAATTTGAGATGTTGTGGGATGCTCTGATAGTTGGTAATGGTCTTCAGGGGAATCAATGGTTGGCTAATAGGTACCAGATTCGTAAGTCATGGATTCCAGCATACTTTATGGATGTACCCCTTGCAGGACTCCTTAGAACCACCTCAAGATCTGAAAGTGTGAATTCATTCTTCAATCGCTTTATACATCGCAAATTAAGTTTTGTTGAGTTTTGGCTTCGATTTGATATGGCCTTGGAATGCCAACGACATGAGGAGTTGAAGGCAGATCACACTAGTATTCATAGCACATGTCTATTGAGTACACCATGGCTTATTGAGAAGCAAGGAAGCATATTGTACACATAGGTTGTGTTTAAATATTTCCAAAACGAAGTGATTGCTGCTAGGGACCATTGTATTGTGGCAGGCATTATGCAACAAGAGGGTATCAAGATTCTTATAATCAATGATGGGTCCATGAGGGATCGTATGGTTCAATGGTGTGCGTCAAACATGTTTGGAAGTTGCTCCTGCAAACTTTTTGAGAGGATAGGAATTCCATGCCGCCATATTATTCTAACATTGAGAGGTGAAAAGATTTATGAACTTCCTTTGTCATTTGTTTTGAAGAGATGGGAGACAAGATGCAAGAGGTAAAAATAAACATGTTTTGTATTTCTTCTTTGAATCATTACAATAGTACATCCTACCTGACCATTTTTTTAACATGTGACTTTAGAGAGATTGTGTTTGACGACGAAGGAAATTTATTGGAGGAAAAGCCCGAAGATCCTAATGAGGTGGAAAGGAGGAAAAATATATCAGCGGTGCGGAACAAGGTTGAAGATTTGATTCAAAGAGCGAAGAGTTCAAAAGAAGGCATGGATTTCTTGCTTTCAAGTGTGAAGAGCATAGAGACTTCGTTTGGTCAAATTGTGCCTACCACAGTACAAACTCGTCAACAAGAATATGAGTCCTTTATTGGTTGCACAATTCCACAAGAGATTGAAATCCATCCACCAACCAATGTTCTTTCGAAGGGAAGGAGTAAAAGAATCAAGAGAGCCAAAGAATTACCAAAGCCACGGAAGAGCAAAATTGCCAAGAATGGCACCTAAATATAGTTCATGTTATGTATGGTTAGCTTATTTGGTGGTGCAGATTTCAGATTGCCATGTTTTGATTGTGCCATGGATACTGTTAAATTTGACATGTTTTAATTGAACCCTGCACTCAGACACTCTCTCTATTTCCCCCCACTTAGCAGCTCTGTCTGCTTCCCCCACTCAACAGCTCTCTCTGCTCTCCCAGCGACATGTTGTGACACTTGCAGAAGCTGATATTATGCACTTCCTTGAAAGCACAACAACATTGGAGAAGATGTCGGCCAACCGTGATAGCAAGGGAAGCTGACTGACGGTGCAGTTTGTTTGGTCTCCAGGAAGAACCATCGAGGATGGAGCAGAGGGGGTTTTAGCAAACTAATAGAGAGCAGGTACGAGAGAGATGGGAGGGGATTTTAGCAAAAAGCAGTGAGAGAGAGGTGAGATACGTGTGAGCCATTGGATGTTACATGAAAGAGCAGGATTTAATATGTGTATTTTGTGCACCATCAAACCATGTGCACTGGATACGGTCTCTCAGTCCTATGGCCAGGCTAAGCATCCACCGGCACTGTCGACACGGTTGTGTAGGCGCTGTTGTTCCTGGCGAAGAATCCCGGCTTGGACGGAGCCTGGAGGGTGACCGTGTCGCTGCCGAGCATCGTGACGACCGACGACATCACTGGTCGGGCCGCAGGGTCTGGCTGGACGCACAAGAGGCCGATGTGGATGCACCTCAGCACGTCGCCCTCCGGGAAACTGCCGCCCATGCTCGTCGGTTCGACCAGCTCCGCCACCGTCCCGGCCTCCCAGTGCATCCATACCTGCTCATGGATTTGTAGCGAGCGTGAGGCAGCCAGCATCCATTCTTCTGCAGGTGTTATCGTTGTACTTACCGTGGTCAAGAGATCGCAGCCATCGTTGCTGTTCTTCCGACCCGTTACGATCTCCAGCACCATGACGCCGAAGCTAAACGCGTCCGACTTCACGGAGTAGTTCCCCCGCATCATGTACTCCGGTGCCATGTACCCACTGAAACAAACCAGGAAACCTCGAGGAGTTTAGTTACTTCAGACGAATACTCAACACTTGAATAGAGCTGTTGTGTTTTTTTTTTTTTTTTTTGCAGCACTGACTAGGTGCCCACGACGCGGCTGGTGACGGCCTGCGTCTGGTCTCGGCCAAAGATCCTGGCCAGGCCGAAGTCCGAGATCTTGGGGTTCATGTTCTTGTCAAGGAGGACGTTGCTGGCCTTGAGATCGCGGTGCACCACCCTGAGCCGGGAGTCCTCGTGGAGGTACTGCAGGCCCCGAGCGATGCCGTTGATGATCCTGTACCTCTGCCCCCAGTCCAGCTCCAGCGGCGGCTGTTCACGTCCATCAGCACCGAAGAGTGCCAGGTCGAGGCTCCGGTTGGGGACGAACTCGTAGACCAGCAGCCGCTCCTGCTGCTCCAGGCAGACGCCGACGAGCCTGACGAGGTTCCTGTGCTTCAGCTTGGCGACCAGCGCGAGCTCGTTCTTCAGCTCCTCCACTCCCTGCGACGAGCTGCTAGACAGACGCTTCACCGCTATCTCCTCGCCATCCGGGAGGACACCCTAAGCTCGTCGAAACTCGAAACCGTACATACATTAATTAGGTGCAGTGTTACCATGTTTTCTTTCTTTTTCTTTCTTTCTTTCTTTACAGTTCAGAATCAGATGCTATGTGTTCGTTCAGTACGCGCTACGTACCTTGTACACAGCACCAAAGCCGCCTTCGCCGAGCTTGTTGCTCTCGTCGAAATCCCCTGTGGCGGCTCGAAGGGTGGAGACGTCCATCATCATGGACTCCACCATCTCGATGTCCTCTGCTTCGGTGGAATGCACGGGATCTGGGAACGTATATGGATTGTATAACTCAGAGATGCTTTCAGATCCTTCGAAGCATTTCACGCCGTCGTGAAATCTTGCGCCGGAACATACCTTTTTGCTGCTTGTCCCGTGGTGCAGTTGGTTGCCGCCGGCGCCGCCTCCGGAAGCGGAGACAGAGGCAGGCGACAAGGTTCAAGGCTGCTAGAGCCGGTAGCACAACGGCAAGAGCCACCCAGGGCACATGGTACTTCCGTCCGTCCGCCGCAGGAACCCGAAAGTTCACAGCCGGCGCCGGCGCCGGCGCTCCAGAGCTTGGTGGTGCCAGCCGTACCATCGCCGGTCCATCATAGAAAGGCGCACTCTCGTACCTGTAGGTGCAGCTGACGGCGAGCACCCTGCCTCCGATACTGTTCCGGAATCCGTCCAGCGACTGCGATATGAGCCTGGAGAGGCACTCCCGGCACAGCGCCGGCGTCTGGCCCGGCATGCACTGGGCCAGGGCGTAGAGCTTGGGGAACTCCGGGTCGAAGCCTGCGTCGGCTTCGCCTGTCGCAAACCCCCGGCGGGCGGCGGAGCCGGAGCCGTACGCGGCGTAGTCGGCGGTGGCGTTCACGAGCGCCGCCACGAGGAGGACGAACCGGCCGGGGTCCGATGCGATGGTTTGGGTGTCGCCGATGGCGTACCTGTCCATCATCGGGCCGGTGTCGTCGTCGCCGGAGAGTGTGTGCACGTCGGAGTAGTGGACCATGCAGCGGTCGTAGTAGATGCTGGCGTCCTTGGCGTAGGTGCAGTAGCCGGGCAGGTCCTGGAAGGCCAGGGTGAGGCAGGTGAAGCACGCCGTGGGCTTGGCGTCGCCGCGGCAGAGCCCCACGGCCCAGACCTGGTCCGGGACGGTGCCGGCGACGACGGTTGCGAAGAGGTATGGCGACTTGGAGGCGTTCTTGGGCAAGGCAGCTGCGATGAAGTCGAGATGGGCCTGGTATCTGCCGTTAGGCATAAAGTCGCTGCTGTCGGTGCTGTCACCGCACACTGACCACGGGTAACCGGCGGCAGCGGCCATGAGCGATGCGACGACGGCGAGGACTGCGGCCAGGGGCAGCAGGTTCTTCTGAAACATTGTATTGGGGCATCGAGGAAGGAAGATCGATGCACTGCACATACTGTCGTTGTAGGGAGTGGGGGACGCACACCAGCGTCCCTGCCAGTTGTTTTTCTACCCCCCTCAAAATGGATTAAGACTAATTTAGGAACCTCATTTTCTCATTTTCCCAAGTAAAATTAGTTTATTTTTCCTGGAAAAATATAAATCCCTTGAGAAATTAGAGTTCCCAAACTAGACTTTCATGTTAAAAACAAGAGAAATTTCCATGAAAAATGGCTGGTTTATTCGTATCCACGCCATAATTAACCTTAAAATTATCCACGGTTGCAGCAAACAGGCGATCATGACTTAAATTATTACCAACACCAATTGAAGGTGAAAACCTGTGGACAGCGATAGTTCGCTAGTGCTCGTTCGCGCGTGCACTCATACATGATAGTGCTGTTTCCCACTCGGCATGGAGCAACTTGTGAGTGACGTGAATTGAATCTTCAGTCAGTCCAAAGCCGGCGACGACTTGACTCGTCGTTGGACAGAGCGCGAGATCAACTCATCGTGGACACCAAACCACTACTTGACTCCATCTTTCCAATGTTATTCAACTCGTGTGGAAAAAGAAAAGGAAATCTTCGCATGCAGGCCTAGTGGCAATACCAATGACCGCATCACAGTGTCGTCGTTCCGTCTACAAAAGTTGACGCCTGTCCAAATTTTATCATCAAAGCGATAGGAGGAACTACAATAAAGTAGTCAATGACACAGTCCGCAGAACTGGTGGTACGCGTTTATAAATCGCAACCTTCTTCCACGGCTGGTACGGATTGATTTATATATATGCTATAGCAAATATATAAAATATTTTATGGGATCAGATGTATAGTGTTGGGGCGAAAGCGAAGACGCCACCCTTCGCTCGAGGCCTTCGTCGTATTCGCTGCACCAACGGTGACAAGACAACGGGCAGACTTACCCTTCGTCTCATACGCTGCTGGACGAAGACCTGTGACGAGGTCGTCTCATCCTGCGACCTCGTCCAGAGTGGAGGCCCGCGTGTGATCCGGCCCATTGTAACAGGCCCTGCGTGGCCGTTGCGCGTTACGGGCCTAATTTGTAAAGGTCTCCCTGTAATTACAGTCTGTAACCCCGCTTTAAGGGAATATTCCGGGGATAACCTAGGTGTCTGAGGGCACATGCATCCTTAACACGAGACGCTGGGCACCCGGATACCTATAAATACCCCCGCACAGTGCCCTTGAGAGGCTAGATTAACAGATCTATTGTCATCTCGTGCGAAAACTCTGTTTACGTTGCTACACCCCCCGTTGGATCAACTTGCACCAGTGAGCAAGTTCCAACATTTGGCGCCCACCGTTCGTGCTACGAAAAAACCACCCGTGATGGCACCCAAGAAAGCTAGCTCGAAGGCTGACGAGGCTGCGAAGGCAGCACTGCTGGCCGCAAAAAAGGGCAAGGCCCTCGCCCTCACCCACTCCACCCACCAAGAGGCTACTGAAGACGACGCTCTCCGCACCTGTGGCCCTGAAGGCCAGCCGCAACCTCCCCAGGCTTCGCTCCACCAGAGGGCACGGACTTCACCGAGGACGGCGAAATCATCGGCGTCTCAGCGGAAGAACAGCTACAGCTGCGCGCCTTGCGCATTAAGAACCGCAATCTCCAGAGGCAAAAAGAGATACTTGAGGCCAATCGCCAACGTGTGTCTGCACTAGCCAAGGTGCGGCAAATGATACGCGACGAAGAGCAGAAGGCCCAGGACCTCGAGCAGGAGATCGTGCTGATGCAGCGCGAAGGCCACCTCGGCCTGCAGCACGGGCCACCCCTACAACAGCGCGCACAACTGGAAGACATACGCGAAGGCCACCTCGGCCTGCAGCACGGGCCACCCCTGCAACAGCGCGCACAAATGGAAGACCTACACTTCCCCCAGCGCGACCACGCCTTCCCACACGCCGCGCCATTCCAAGGGGTCAACTACCTCGACGAGCGAAGTCCCCTGGCGCCACACCTGCAAGTGACCCCCTGGCCTGCCAACTTCCGGGCAGGGACCTATCCCAAGTACAACGGCAGCACTGACCCAGCACAGTACATCATGAATTATCAGGTCGCCGTTGCATCTTCCGGAGGGGACGACGCCACGATGGCCAAGTCTTTCGTCATCGCCCTCGAAGGCCCAGCTCTCACCTGGTTCACCAGGTTGCCCCCGCTGTCCATTGACTCCTAGAGAAGCCTACGGGACAAATTCCTGCTCAACTTCCAAGGGTCCCGCCCAGACACCGACGCCTTGGCCGAACTCTCACTCTGCAAGCAGCTGGAAAAAGAGACTCTGCGGGAGTATTACCGCAAGTTTCTAACACTCAAGTCACAGCTGCCCTCAGTCGATGACCAGATCGCCATCCACTACGCCATCAGTGGCCTTCACGCTGGCGTCCTTTACAGCCACTGCATCAGAGATCCGCCCAAGAACCTCCAGGAATTATATAAGCTATTTGAAAAATACGCCAAATCTGAGGAACTCCACCAGCGCAAGGTTGAGTCTCAGAGGAAACCCAAAGATGCTCCACAGTCCAGCCGCACGTGGACGAGAACTCCGCAGCCAGACTCCGGTCGAGACGGCCGCAATCAGCAGCAGGTGCACAACATCGCCAACCAGCACCCCGCTGGTGACGCCCCTCGCCGCCAGGAATATCCCCCCAGGGCCGCGGAAATGGAAATCGCGGTAGGGGTCGGGGACGTGCGCAGCCGCCGCGCCGATTCTACTGTCTTTTTCACGGCGAAGACTGCGCCCACCAAACCAGAGACTGCCCAGAGACGAAGGCCACCAAAGACAGGATGACACGGGCGCAGCCAACCGACAACCCTAGAGTTGTCGCGCACACTTATCAGCAACCCCCTCCACCATACATCCACGCCCCCGCCCCGCATCCACCGCACCACGCATACCAACACCACCAGGAAGTACAAATCGTACCTCCCCCACCCCACCTCCACACCAGCAACAACAAAACATCCCCCACCCCCACGCCCCAAAGCAAGAAGACTTCGCCGATCAGCCGTATCGCGGAGTCATTCATATGATCACTGGGGGTCCAGTACCGACTTCGACACAAAGCGGTAGAAGCGGGACCACTACCGCAGCATAAACCACGTCACCATCACCGGTCCAGTCGTGCAGACGAAGTGGTCCCATGTACCACTAACCTTCGACGGCCGAGACGTCGACCTGCGCAGCGCCCCCCACATCGACGTCATGGTTATCAACTGCAGCGTGGCAGGCTGGGACCTGCACAAAGTTCTAGTCGACAATGGCAGTCAAGCAGACATCATTTTCCTCCATGCCTTCGACCGCATGGGCATAAGCCACAGCCTGCTCAAGCCTTCGGACAACCCGTTGTATGGCTTCGGCGGCAAGGGCACTTTTCCTGTCGGCAAAATAGAATTGCCTCTCTCCTTCGGTGTAGCACCCAATGCCCGAAGTGAGCAAATAACCTTTGATATCGTCGATATGGTGTATCCGTACAACGCCATCATGGGCCGGGGCTCCATCAACAAGTTTGAGGCAGCCATTCACAGACTGTACCTATGCATGAAGATACCGGGTCCGTTAGGCGCCATCACGGTCTACGGCAATCAGCAGACTGCGCGCAACATAGAGCGGGACTTCGTCCCCGGGCAAAGAAATGTGCACTGCTCACGGCCCAGCGCGAGGTCCCTGCGTCCGCCAGCCCAACCGACAAAGAACACGACAAGGCACAGCTGCAGAGCAACGACGGGACCAAGACTGTTCCCCTCGACCAGGCCACGCCCAAGCAGACAGTCACCATCAGCGAAGACCTCACTTCGCATGACGAGGAGAAACTCCTATGCTGCTTGTCCAAGAACAAAGACGTCTTCGCCTGGTCTGCCCTCGACCTGGTCGGGGTCAGCCGATCCATAATTGAGCACAGCTTGGGAATCGACTCGGTGGGCGCCAGCAGCGTCTCCGCCATCTAGCGACGTCTTCGGCACCAGGTGACTTAGTCGAACTGGTCCCTCGGAGGGCAATTGTTGGGGCGAAGGCAAAGACGCCACCCTTCGCTCGAGGCCTTCGTCGTACTCGCTGCACCAACGGTGACAAGACAACGGGCAGACTTACCCTTCGTCTCATACGCCGCTGGACGAAGACCTGTGACGAGGTCGTCTCATCCTGCGACCTCGTCCAGAGTGGAGGCCCGCGTGTGATCCGGCCCATTGTAACAGGCCCTGCGTGGCCGTTGCGCGTTACGGGCCTAATTTGTAAAGGCCTCCCTGTAATTACGATCTGTAACCCCGCTTTAAGGGAATATTCCGGGGATAACCTAGGTGTCTGAGGGCACATGCGTCCTTAACACGGGACGCTGGGCACCCAGATACCTATAAATACCCCGCACAGTGCCCTTGAGAGGCTAGATTAACAGAGCTATTGCCATCTCGTGCGAAAACCCTGTTTACGTTGCTACACCCCCCGTTGGATCAACTTGCACCAGTGATCAAGTTCCAACATATAGCTTGTTGTTTTGTCACACGATGCTCTAACTTGTTTTTTACAAGAAAGATATATTAAATTTCAAGAGCAATGCAACGAGGTGAAGCAACGTCTTGAGACATAAGGACTTCCTGCTTCTCTGTAACAAGAAACACACATCCAAACAAAAAGTAAACAAACTAAACACCAAAAATGAAGACTGGCCATTTTTCTTTTGAAACACTAACTCATTTCTACAAAGCCAAATAGATCGACACAAAGCCATCGTCCCAAGAAAGGTCATTCCCCACCAAGTGCTAGGTAAGCCTTGCACCCATGAACCAAACATGTTAGAAGCATTATTCGGTTTGCTAAGAAATAATGTCCAAACTGTTCTTTGAACCAACACTCAAAGAAAAAGTGCTCTATGGTCTCATTGGTGTGGCAAAACACACACACACACACACGACATGTTACCTTGCCAACTACGCTTAGTTAAATTATCTTTCATGAGTAAAATGCCTTTGTGAAGGAACCATATGAAGAATTTAACTTTTTTGAGGTGCTCTACTCTTCCAATCATTTTATTCAAGTAAGGTACTTCTACCTGAATGAGAGCTTGGTAATGAGATTTCACTGAGAACACCCCATTTTGGATTAAATTATAATGAAATGAATCAAGACTCTTGTAGTATGGTTAGATTAGCAATTCGAGGAAGTAGGTCGTTCCAAGCTACCAATTTAGCACCTACAAGTTCTTTGCGCCAAGATATATTAGGAGGGGTGACCTTAAGACCTCCACGATAGTAATGTCCTTAAGCCTTACTATGTTATAGAGACATGGATATTGAGCTTGTAATGTTTTGAACCCAACCAACTGTCCTCCCAAGAACGCACATGTGATCCGTCTTTAACAATGAAAGAACCAAAATGTTCAATCCCCTGATTGCCATTGAACTTGGGAAAGACGGGTAGAACATAGGTATTTGCTACGAATCAATTGTTGCCAAGTCCCATCAGAGGTAAGAAGTTTATATAGCCATTTACTAAGTAAAGAGATGTTTTTGGTGCCTAGCTCATGAATCTTAAGACCCCGTGATCCTTAGGTTGGCTAAGGATGTTCCACTTAGTAAGACCATATTTTTTTCTTGTGTTGATCTCCTTGCCAGAAGAAGCGAGATTGTAAATAGTTCAGTTTTCGAGTGACTCGCTTAGGAACATCGAAGAAAGACATCATGTACATTGGCAAGCTATGGATAGATGTTTGCTTTCCAACTGCTAAGGCATTTCTCAAACCACTTTTCAACTTTTTTCCAATTCACGTTCCTTAGCTTCTTAAAATGAATTGGTATGCCTGGATAGCTGAAATGGAATTCTCCATCCTTACAACCAAAGATCTCTATGTATTGGTCCAAAGCTTCCTCAGCATTGACGAAGCAAATACAGTTCACTGTTGTTAAAATTGATTTTGAGTCTAAACAATTGTTCAAAAGCACAAAGTATGAGATTCATGTTGCGGTCCATCTTAAGATCACGATCTTGAAAGATTATTATATCATCGACATACTTGTTGGTGTTTGGTACTGAGGACACACTACATGGCATACCACATAATGCTTTTGGGAGGATGACGATGTCAATCGCAGCTCGATGGCTCGTGCAGGGCACGACAGAACATGACGATTTATACAGGTTCGGGCCACCTAGAGGCGTAATACCATACGTCCAATGAGTTTTTGGTGATGGTATTGCTCTGAGTTTGAGGATTACATGTGATTGCTGAAGGTGGGAGATGAAGGTTCTCTTATGATCTAGCGGGGTCTATCTCTTTTCTAGGGATACCCTCAGCCTTATATATCCAGCTAAGGAGATATCCCTATACACTTACGCGAAATCTATGCACTACCTGCTACGATTGAGCCGAGTCTTCCAGGATTAATTTGCCCTCTTCCGCAATGCTCGAGCCCATCTGCATGCGAGATCCGAGTCTTGCGGCATTCATTTGGCCTCCCTAAATCGGCGCGCGGGAGCTTAAGTCGGATTCAGTTACCTCCTGTCGAGGGCCACGATGTATCCTTTGGACAACTTATCGGGGGGGGGGGGGGGGGGGGGGCTTTCAGGCTGCCTATGAAACGAGTCCACATCTTAATGACCCGAGGATATCCTTCCACATAATACTGAAGTACAGATAGCCGTCATCAACTAGATGCGGCACAATACCTCTAATATGCCCATCAAGTTTAGCCCTTTTAATTAAAGTGGCCAGCATATAAGCCACCATATTAAAGAGTAAAGGAAATAGATGGTCTCTTTGTCGAAGGCCTTTTTTATTTGGAAAAAAAACGCCTGTCCTTTTTATTTACATTGACGGCGGCTACGCTTTCTCTCCATCTATTTAACCCATTTACGAGGAAACTTTCGTTCTGAGAAAATTCTTATGGGGTAATCGGATTTGGGACTTTGGGTGCACCATATTGGCATCTCTAATCTCAATTGTTGCTGGTGAGTGGACGCTGGACGGTGCCTATTTTGCCCCTTGTTTGAAAGTCAGACCTTGGTGGCTACATTAAACAACCACCGAACTTCTCCTTCCACCAGCACAATGGCGCACCATCTTATGACCCTGGCCGCCATTGTCGCAGCGGTCGTGCTGCTCCTGCCCTGCGCCACGGGTTATCCATGGGCCTTCTGCGGCGAGAACAATAACTTCAAGGCCAACAGCTCCTATCAGTCCCATCTCAGCCTCGTCGCCGCCACCTTGCCCAAGAACGCCTCCACGTCCCCGGACCTCTTCGCTACCGCTGTCGTCGGCACCATCCCGCGGCAGCTCTGGGCTATGGGGCTCTGCCGCGGCGACGTCGACGGCACGGCCTGCTTCAACTGCCTCACCCAGGCCTTCCGAGACCTACCGAACCACTGCTCGTACAACAAGGACGCCACCATGTACTACGACCCCTGCATGCTACACTACTCCAACAACCAGTTAATCCCCGACGACGACTCGGGAGATTTTTACACCATCAACTCCACAGCAGCTGTCAACTCGGATCCAGTGGGGTTCAACCGTCTCGTGGCCGCGCTCGTGAACGCCACCGCCGACTACGCCGCGCACAAGTCCACGCGGCGGTTCGCCACGGGCGAGACAACGGCCGGCTCCGTCTCGGAGGAGTTCCCCAAGCTGTACAGCCTAGCGCAGTGCACGCCCGACATGAAGGCGGCGCGGTGCCGAGAGTGCCTTGCGGCGCTCATATCGCAGTCGCTGGACGCGTTCCAGAACCTTACCCTAGGCCGGGTGCTTTGGATCAACTGCACCTACCGCTACGAGGCCGCGCCCTTCTTCAATGGACCGGCCATGGTGCAGATAGCAGTGCCGAGCTCATCTGTACCCGTGCCGGCGCCGGCGCCGACGTTAGCGCCAGCTATCCAGCCATCTTATGGGACGCCGGCGGCGGTGGCCGGAGTAGGTGAGTCTCAGTCGACTGTGCATATCTCGTCATATCTAAAGGTCCCTGATTCTGGGATGTTGGGTTCCAAATTTTGACGAAATTTCTGTTAGGAGTGGCTGCCATGTGGGGCCATTGCCAGGGGGCAAGTAGATTTCTACAGCTATAAAAGAACAGTTGTATAGGCTAAGAGGGAGATCAATTACCAATTATCATAATACAAACACTATCGTCATCTATTTTCTCATCTTCTTCCTAGCTATTCCCTTCTCCAAGTCTCATTCTTCTCTGAGCTCTTCCTCTCTGATCCCCTTTCCCAGGTGTTGCTAACATTTGGTATCAGACTAGGACTCAATCTCGATGGAGGCCACGATGCAGGATATTCTAGACGCACTGACGCGCATGGAGGCACGCTTGACCGATGCGCTGGTGGGTCGCTGCGGCGAGCCGTACGCACGCGAGCACACTTCCCCCTTCGATGGATGCGCGCCTCCTTCTTCCATCGTCAACACACAGTACCGCGACGAGGCAATCCTTCCGCCTCTCGTCCACGACGACGCTGCGAAGGTGGCGTCCTTGGATTCGGGAAACGACTTTGGCCTGCAGCAGACCGCCACGGTGCTTGCGTCCCTGGGGTCCGACGAGATGTCTTCGTCGACCACGCTCCTCGCCGGCTCCATATCCGACCGCTACATTCCGCCGTTCTACGACGACGACTGCTACACCATGCCACAGCCGTTTGTCGATACTCTCGCCAACCCCGACGATGACCTCCTCCAGGAGCTCGACGTGTTGGACGAGGATGCCGCGAGCGCCAACGCGGCTGACGACGATTCAGGCGCTGTCCTCGTCTATGCGCCGCTCGACTCGAACATCGACAGCAGCGGATCACCGCGCTACCCGTGCCTCCCCGAGGGTGCGGTGTTGTTCCATCGGGACCCGGACGAGAAGGTCCTCATCGGCGGGACGGAGTTGTCCGGCGAAGTCCGCCGCCTCCGTTTCTCCTTGCCGTCACCAGACCAGGCGATGAACCCCGCGCTCGTCCCCAACACCGACGCAGAGGAGGAGGAGGTTCTCACCATCACGCCCACCAAGTGTTTGATGAGAGTCCTCAACCGGCGCACCTACTCCGTCCCCAACCTCCCGGAGGAAAAGGTGCAGAACTTGATCCGCGTCGGCGGCGACAAGCTCAGGTTTCCCGATGACAGGACCATGTTTCCCAACAGCGCCAACGCCTACACCGACGACATTGGCAGGCTTGTCCTGTCCCACGGCTCCATCCACATCGCGCTCGACATCGAATGCGGGATGACGAGCTGGGCCGCCTACCTGTTGTCATGGGACATCCTAGCCATGTCGTTCGCGCTGCGGGACTCTCACGAGGCGCGGATGCAGTTCACGCTGGTGCGCGGTGTGCCAGTCATGATTGGTGTGCTCGCGTCCAAATGCTTCGCCTACCCGACCCGTGCCTTACATATGGCGCACTGCTTCTGCTGCTACAGCCCTTTGCAACTCTACGATGGACTGTACTTGATCGAGGATGATCGTGTACTGCATCCCAGAGGGTACTGGATCCTGTCCGGCCCGCCAATCAACTGGAAGAAGTACTGGAAGGGGTGGGAGCGGACGAAGGAGGATGCAGCTAACAACTGTGCCCATGGCTACTACACTGCTGGAAAGGGAACTGTGCTGGTAGCTAACAATTTTGGTGATGACCTCTTTGCTGGCAGCAATGAGATCAAACAACCATGGCCTCCACCTCTGGAGTTAGCGTGCTTGGATTGGAACATCATGGTCTTCTTTGTGTTTCGTGTTTCCACGACCCTCTTCATCGACATTGACTCAGCTGGCTTTGGCACTGGTCTCGAGCTGTGGTCTAGCAGGGCCAGCGACAAAAACAAGTTCATGCTTGAACAACTGCATAGGAACAAGATGTCCAATAGGGCCACCCATGGGTGTTATGCCTGTCGACGGCCAATCCACCTTCGTGGACAGGATACCATTTGTTCCGGCTGCAATGATGGTTTTATCCAGGAAAGCAGTGAGATGGGTGGCGTACTGAACACTTATGGGCTCCTTGAACCAGACTTTGAAGAGCGTCGAGCCAAAAGAATTGGAATGATGGACGCCATATCTGCCCTTATCCAGCAACAGATGGCAGAAATAGGAAGAGATAGTTTGTTTGATATACATGGTCGACAAGGGACTTGTACTGAACATAGAAGGAGATCAACTGCTATTCATACTCTCATAATTGGGTGCATCCCTTCTCCTGCAGTTGGTAGTAGTGAATCTAGTGATGTCAATATTATCATGAGGGGAGGCTCTCGAGTTCGCGCTGTCCATCCAAATTTTAGTAGTCTAGTTGTTGGTTCAAGTCTGGAAGCTCTATTTGAGCATCTACTACTCCAAAACAATCGTCAAGCCACACCTCCTGCTCCACAGTCAGCTATTGACTCCATGTCGATTGGGTACAATACCACCATATCAGTGCCACAAATGCATGCAGTTTGCCTGAAGCTCCTCGAGAAGAATCTTCAGCCGGGAATGCGAGCTCTCGACGTTGGTTCAGGGATTGGTTTGGCCGCTGGCCTTGTTCCTTCTGGTCTGAGTGCTGTCAGCAGTGGCCAAGGTAATTTTTCAGTATTTGTTTGGGATCCTGGTGATAGCGGCTTGGTTACCTCTAGTCTGAGTGCCGTCAGCAGTGACCAAGGCAATTTTTCAGTCTTTGTTTGGGATCCTGGTGATCGTGGCTTGGTTACCTATGGTCTGAGAGTTGTCAGTATTGCAAGAGTTACTGCTATTATGTCAGGCACATATGCAAGAGCTGCTGCTACAACTTCCTCTCCGAAGATGCGCCAGACCCAGTTCAGATGGCGGGCCGAAGAGAGGCGTGATGCATTCAACAATGATGCTAATCCACAGATGAAGTTGATTCTACACCGTCAGCGTCTTGGGGGCAAGCCGCGTTTCAAGGAGTGGGGAATGTTAGGAGTGGCTGCCATGTGGGGCCATTGCCAGGGGGCAAGTAGATTTCTACAGCTATAAAAGAACAGTTGTATAGGCTAAGAGGGAGATCAATTACCAATTATCATAATACAAACACTATCGTCATCTATTTTCTCATCTTCTTCCTAGCTATTCCCTTCTCCAAGTCTCATTCTTCTCTGAGCTCTTCCTCTCTGATCCCCTTTCCCAGGTGTTGCTAACAATTTCGCCCAAGTTTTTATAGAGAAACCAAATGTTGTTCCTTGTGAAGTTTGTTATGAAACATATGCTTGTGGGTTCAATTCAATCAGCAGGGGGGAGGAAGTACAATTTGCCGGGCGTGGTTGTTGCAGTCGTGCTGACTACAGTAACAGCCTTGAACCTCGTAGTTTGCCTCTGTTTCTGGAGGCGGCGGCGGCGGCGGCGTGGACCAACAGCACAGGCGAAGCAGCCATGTATATATGTGATTCTTCAGCAATTTCTATTTGCTTTATTTACAGCGTTAAACCTCGAAGAATTGACCGCACAGATCCCACGTACTCCGTCGAAGCAGAGGACACAGAAATGGTGGACTCCATGATGATCGACGTCGCTACCCTACGAGCTGCAACGGGTGATTTTGACGAGAGCAACAAGCTCGGCGAAGGCGGTTTCGGTGCTGTGTACAAGGTTGTGATCCTGACAGACAGACAGGCGAGTATGAATGTCTTGTGAACAGAGAACGCTCATGCATGGATCTTTAATATCTGTTCAGGGCGTCCTCCCGGACGGCGACGAGATAGCTGTGAAACGGTTGTGGCAGTGCTCGACTCAGGGACTGGATGAGCTGAAGAACGAGCTCGCGCTGGTAGCCAAGCTGAAGCACAAAAACCTCGTCAGGCTCGTCGGCATCTGCTTGGAGCAGCAGGAGCGGCTGCTTGTCTACGAGTTCCTCCCCAACCGTAGCCTAGACCTGATCCTTTTCGGTACTGGTTCAATACTTCTTCTTCAAAAGAGCAAAAACTGTAAAAAAAAAAAGAAACAGAGCTTAAATTAAGTTGATATTATCATTATTATTGATCTGTTACTTGATGTTCGGTCGGTGTCATCTATCAGATGCCGAGAAACGTGAGCAGCTTAGCTGGGAGCAGAGGTACAGGATCATAAACGGCATCGCCCGAGGCCTGCAGTACCTCCACGAGGACTCCCAGCTTCGAGTAGTCCACCGTGATCTCAAGGCCAGCAACGTCCTGCTAGACGCAAACATGAACCCCAAGATCTCGGACTTCGGCCTCGCGAGGATCTTCGGGCGGGACCAGACGCAGGCCGTCACGGACCGCGTCGTTGGCACCCAGTCAGTACTCAGTACTGCTGCAAAACTAACTCTGTTCAAGTTGTTCAGTAACCTGCTGCCTGTGGTTGTGTGCCAAAACAAGTCATCCAAATCTTTGCTTGATTTGATTTACGTTCCAGTGGATACATGGCGCCGGAGTACATGATGCGCGGGAACTACTCCACCAAATCGGATGCTTTTAGCTTCGGCGTCATGGTGATGGAGATCATCACGGGGAGGAAGAACGGCTGCTGCAACTCCGGGATGTCTGATGATCTCCTCACTACCGTAAGGGCTGATTTGGTGATCAAGATTAATATCATCGCCATTACTGTTGCGCTGCAATGGAGTTTGGCTCACCGTATCAACCCCACCGAGCAGGTATGGGAGCACTGGGATGCCGGGACGGCGATGGAGACGGTGGACCCGTTCATGGCGGCGGCCGGCATCTTTTCTGAAGTCGACGTGCTGAGATGCATTCACGTAGGGCTCCTCTGCGTGCAGCCAGACCCGGCGGCCCGGCCGGTTATGTCGTCGGTTCTCGTGATGCTCGGGTGCGATACCATCACTCTCCAGGCCCCGTCTAAGCCCATGTTGTTTCTTCCCAGGAATACCGCAGGCAACACCACCTTGTCGACGGTGTCGTTGCAGGGTTAGCCATGGATCTACTCATCTACCACTACAGGAAACGCCTAAATTTTCGTGGGCCAAAAACCCACGAAAATAAGCCTAAACCGACGAAAATAGAGAATTTTCGTCGGCAAGCCGACGAAAATAGCCGCCGAAAATAAGTTCGACGAAAATAGGCGGCTATTTTCGTCGGTACCGACGAAAACGACTTATTTTCGTCGGCTTTCCCAAAGCCGACGAAAATAGTTGGTCGGCTAACTATTTTCGTCGGTCTCAGTGGCCGACGAAAATAAGGACATAATTTCCGTCGGCCCTGGGTGGTGGCCGACGAAAATATCTGGGCACGTATTTTCGTCGGCCACCACCCAGGCCGACGAAAATTCATGATACCCCCCAAAAACAGATTTTTCTGCACCTTTTATTAATTCACAGCAAAATAAACATATACACAATCACATATACAGATTTCACAAACAATACTGTTTTTCGCAAACAACATTCACAAGCACTTACATAATTGTTTCAAACATATTCCATACATATAGTCCATATATAGTCCATACATAAACAAAGTCACTCCATCCAGAACCATAAACAAAGTCTATACATATCCATACATAGTCCATAAACAAATTCACTACTCACTCCGGCGGGCTATGTGAGTTTTGGCCACTCCCTCCTCCGCCACCAGGAAGGTGGCCACTCCCTCCAGAACCATGGACGAGGAAGTCTTAGACGTTGACAGCACCATCCGATCCCTGAGCATGTGATGCTGAACCCTGCAATTCATCAATCATTCAAATAAGGCTGTGTTTGGTCAATATTTGCATAAAACTAAACATGGAACGTCACCTGTGATCCATGGTGATGAGGAGGCTGTGCATGCATCCACGGGTACTGTTGTGCTGGCCACCCCTGAGGTGGTGGCACCCACCCCGTCGGTGGCGGTGCCATCCACGCTTGAAATGGTTGAGAGCCCGCCGGTGGCTGGAAGACCGGTGGCACCCATCCCGGGACTGGCTGCGATCCTTGGGGTGGTGGAGGTGTCCAAGTGCCTGGAGGTGCCTGCGTCCACCCAACACCAGTCCACTGTGGCTGCGACGCTGGAGCTTGTCCTGGCCACTGTCCCCATCCTTGTGCCTGCGAGCCATTTTTGATAATAAAAAAAGAGTTGCTATGGAATTGAAGTGTTCAGATAGTGTTACCTGGGAGGGCGAAAAGCTGGCAAGTTCATATCAGGGCCGAGTCGAGTAGTCATTTCCTGCAAATGGATGAAACGTTAGAATCGCAACATTATACTTTGAATTCAATGACACGTGATGAGATAGATGAATTACCTGAAAATAAGAAGTCATATACTGCGTCAGCTGTCCGACCTGCTCCTGCGCTGCTCGAGCCTGCTCCTGTGCTGCCCGAGTCTCCTCCTCCAGCTGAGCCTCTCGAGCAGACTTGGAGGAGCGAGAACTCCCTGCCGAAGATGATGTTTTCCCTTGACCTAATGTCCTGTTGTACTCCACAACGCCGGTGCCAAAGGCAAACTTGCATGATACACATAGTTGAGCCATTAAGTGGACACATTCTTGTTAATGAAATTGTCGAATCAAAGACAACCACCTCACCTGCCATGCTTTCTACCCCCACCACTGTGGTACAACGCCGAGGCATCTAAGTCTGAATGCATCCAGTCGAAATCAGGCCCATGGCGTTGAGTCATTTCCTCCCCATATGCATTCTGCAAAGAAAGTTAGAGTTGGAGTTAGACACAAAACATGCAATTTAATTCGTAAATACAACTTGTTTACCATTTTCTCCCTTGCCGCCTCGCTGCATAGCTCATCAGGGTTCGCCGGATCAGGGCCACGGTGACCACGGACGTAAACCTCCATAAACCTTGGAGCAACTCCACTTTCAGCTTCCTGCATGAAAAAGAAGAGTTAAACCATAGAATTGTAATAGATGTAACATACAAGTTTGATTTATATACTTACCATGCGGCGTGCGGTACCAAGGTGTCCATCGGCCCCGTACCTGTGCCCCGGTCCTTCAGTGCCACGGTTGGCACGGTGCTTGTTGGACTCTGCAATCCACTCAGGCGACGCCCATCTCTTAGCCAACCACCTCCAGGCTTCCATGTCCTTCGCCAGCCAATCCACAACGCTCTCCAGGTACTGCTCCTCTGTGAGGTAGATCTCATTGGCCCCTAATGCTTTGCTCATTTTCTGCCCCTTTATCTTCTTGTAGTAGTAGTTGACGGCCGCGATGCGAGCATTGTACATGGCATCCTTGATTACCTTATCAGCGCACTTCCGAAAGTGCCTCTTCACACGTGCCCACTGAGCCTGATCCTCCTCGATGTCATCCGGCAATTCGAACCTCCCCTACATATCAATGGAGAAGTTAAGTTAAAGTAAGATTAGGAGAAGCAATAATTCAGTGAATTGCTTATATACGAAAGTAAACTCACCCAGAACTCGTCCCACACAGCCACCTGACAAGTCCTTCGTTTTTGTTCCGAACTTCCCCCTCCGCTACTGCTTTCCCCTGACTCCCATGGCTGGATATAGTCCTTTAGACCCCAGTCGGCCCACTGCATAGCCGCGAACCTCTCGCCATTGAGCTCCACCATGCCAGGGTAGTAGAAGCGACAGAGGCTACCCAACACCGCGTTCACCTTGGGACGTCTGCCTGTACCGTCCCAATTCAAGTCTTCCCATGACCTACAAACATTAATAAAACAAGTAAAATAGTGCAATCACGTTCACATTAAAAAATTAACACAACATAAATAAGTCCCACCATTCTCCATGCGGCCGGATGAGCCTCCTCTCGGCAGGTCTCGGACCAAGCGCATTGCTCTTCTTATACCTAAGTATATAAGTAAATTCAATATGATGAAATGATTAAAAACTAATATCAATTAAACTAATATGCATAATAATACCTGAAGGACGTAGAACCATCTGACGCGTCGCCCGCGCTGCCTGCCCCCATAGGGTCAACCTCCTCATCCTGCTCACCCTCCTCATCCTGCTCACCCTCGTCACCCTGCACATGAGCATCCTGCCGAGGAGCCTCCTGCTCACCCTCCTCACCCTGTACTTCGTCTAGACAGTCGAGAAGTTGCTGCTGCCTCTGTCGGCTCTGTGAGGTGCCCTGAAAAAGCCCACTGCCCGAGCTGTCCTCGCTGGCCGCGCTGCCCCCACTCCTCCTCGATCTCCTATGCTTGAACATGTTCAACTGTAGATAAATTAATGTCAAACCACAGTATATGAAACAAATAATATGAAAATTAATAATGTGAAAATTGAATACATAGCTTCATTGATTAACTAAAAGAAACATACTAATCAAAAGTCATCCGCATCCGATGATGCTTCTTCGGCTCGTTGTTTATTCATACGCTCTTGATTTCGTTGGATCCTTACTGATCTTCTAACGACGACAGGTCGTTTGCGCTTTGACCTAGGTTCTTCAATTAAGTCGCTTGAATTGCAACAGAGATTTTCAAGGCCTTCTCCATTGGTCACATGGAATCGGTGAGCTATGTCTTGATTCGACGCCGCTTCTGGTTGAAAAACAACATCATCGTTGTCCCTGCTCGTACTCACGTAGTCAGCACTCTCTGGAGCGACGACTTGTGGGTTGACTTTGATTGCAACCCACCAAGCCCTAAGGCTTGGGTGAGGATATGGCAGGTAGTACACCTGTTTTGCCTGATTTGCAAGGACAACATCGCTCATACTGCTCGGAATCCTAGAGCTATGCTTCACCTCGACATTACCATACTTGTCGACACGAGTCCCACTATGAGCATCAAACCAGTCGCACTCGAAAAACACGACTTTAAGTTCTTTGGGGCCATCGAAAATCAACTCTACAATGTTTTGAAGAACACCGTAATAGTCCACTACTTTGTCATCGTCAACATATGAACTTGCCAACACACCACTATTGGTGGTGGCTGCCAATGGTCGACTCTTCTCCAATTTCGCGGTTCGAAAGCGATATCCATTTACATCATAGCGAGTATAGTTCCGGACGGACACAGAGGTATGTGCCATTTGTTGCAAGTCTGGGTGCACAGAGTTTTTGGAAACCTATACAAGGAATTAGTATATGCATTATATCTTCCAAGTCCAAAATTCAAAGATTAAGTATGGACAATGAGAGAACGACAATTACTAACATAATTACGAAACCACTGCACGAAGTTTGGTCCACCTTTCAACCCATCACGTCGAAGATTTTCTAATTGGATGACCGTAGGTTTACTAGTAGATTTCCAACATTCTTCATCAAACATGCTGGACATATTAGAAACATGGAGATTACACACTATAGAAATTATGAGATGAGAAAATGGACGTTACTATGAGGAAAACTTACTCAAACGCCTCCTGTGTGCTGTCAATATTGCTATACATATATAGCATTAGCGTGTTCAAATCTGATGCTTCAATGTGACGTACACTCCCTTTTCCAACTGCTTTACCCGGATTCGCAAAAATTTGAAGGGTGCTTTGGGGTGATTCATTTTCGACATGAAGTCGCACTGAAGGCGCAAACACATTGTTCGCTCGAGCGAAATACCTGGTTGAGAATTGGGATATCTCCTTAAGGGCAAAAGCCTCCGCAATACACCCTTCGACTCTAGCCTTGTTGCGAACAGACGCCCTAAGCTTTTTCAACGCCCTTTCTATAGGATACATCCACCTGAATTGCACTGGTCCGCCTACCAAAGCTTCCCAAGGCAAATGCACAATTAGATGTTGCATCACATTGAAGAATCCTGGCGGGAAAACCTTTTCAAATTTACAAATAAGAATTGGAATTTCTTTCTCAAATTTCTGCATCAACCTCTTCGATACCGTCTTTGCGCATACTTCCCTATAGAAGTAACTCAACTCTGCAAATATGCTCCAAAGCTCATCCTTAAAATAGCCTCGAAACATCACGGGCATCAGCCTCTCCATAATAATATGGTAGTCATGGCTTTTCAAACCGATCAATTTACCGGTCTTCAGATTGACTGCCCGTTTCAGATTTGCCGCATACCGATCTGGAAATTTCAGATTCTTCAACCACTTAAATATTTCTTTCCTTTCTTCCGGCTTGAGGCAGTAATCAGCTCGCGGCCTACTTTCATGCCCTTTATCGCTTACTTTCAACTCGAGCATCGGTCTCTTACAAATTTCAGCCATGTCTTTTCTTGCCTTCATATTATCTTTCGTTTTATCAGTCACATCGAAACATGTGCTTATGATGCTTTCAGCAACGTTACGCTCTTGGTGCATCAAGTCTATGTTGTGCGGCATGATCAAGGCTTTTGCATACGGAAGCTCCCATATTGATGAAATATGGGTCCAGTTATGGTCCTCCCCGTAGCCTTGGGACCTATCATTTTCTCCTTGCTTCAGACAAGCATGCCATGCCATTATCTGCGGTGCAGTTTTCCTCTTTGGTGGCCCATTTCTGATTTTGGCTCCACTTCTGAATGCAGTAAGCGAATTCCTGAAATCATGCTTGAATGGAGTCCAACGTCGATGAGCATCAAAGAATGACACTTTCCCACCATGCTTCAATCTGAATGCATCCGTATCATTCATACATATGGGACAGCACAACCGACCATGGACACACCATCCAGACCAATCTCCATACGCCAGCAGATCATGCACTGACCACAAATAAGCAGCGCGCATGGTAAACTCCTTTTCAGTATGGCTGTCATAAGCCTTCACACCTCTCCACAATTGTTTCAGCTCTTCAATCAAAGGGCGAACAAACATATTCAGCTTTGGCCCTGGATGCTCGGGGCCTGGGATGACTAGTGCAAGGAACATGAACTCTTCTTTATCGACCAACTCAGGAGGAAGATTATATGGCACAATGAAGACAGGCCAACACGAGTAAGGGCTTGCACTGGTATTGAAAGGTGTGAATCCATCCGTCGATAGACCAAGCCGTACACTCCTAGGGTCGTTTGCAAATTCGGGATCAAACTCGTCAAATGCATTCCACGCATCACCGTCCGATGGATGGACCATTATGTCTGGATCAGTGACGAGACGTACACCATTCTTTGGCCATGTCATATGCAGAGCTATTTCCTTGTTGAGGAACAACCTTGAAAGCCGAGGAATGATGGGCAACCGACGAAGTTGCTTAGCTGCGACCTTCGTAACTACCAATTCACCCTCATCATTTGTCACCTCGACATATCTAGAAGCTTCACAATGCTTACAACGGTCCAGCTTGTCCTCCTCCTCAAAGAATAGCATGCAACTGTTGGGACACACGTCGATCTTCTCATATGTCATCCCAAGACCAGCCAACATCTTCTTTGCGAAGTACATATTCTTTGGCAACTTATGATTCTCCGGGAGAACCTCGCCCATCAGTTGGACGATGTCGTTGTAAGCACTGTTTGAAATGTTGTGCTTCGACTTTATCGCCATTAGTCTTGTGAGAGTCCCAAGAACTGACATCTGAGTGTGCTCGTGCAGTCTCTCTTCCCCCGCGGCGAGTAGCCGGAAGAATTCCTGAGCATCGCGTGGAAGCTGCCCCGGCTCCTCAGCGTTCATTTCAACATCCCTACCAAGATCATGCAACATGTCGTCCATCCTATCATGATCGTCATCAAGTTCCACCTCCGCGTCAACGTGTTTAATAGACTCTCCATGCCGGTACCATACAAGGTACTTCGGCATAAACCCACTTTTGCAAAGGTGTTTCTCCATTTCTTCCTTCTTCTGAGGCCACTTGTTCTCGCATCGATTGCAAGGACACTTCACTAGACGACCAGTTGCATCTTTGAAAGCGTGCTCAAGAAAAGCCTTTGTTACACCCATCCATTCATTCGAATGTGCCCCATCCTTTCTCCACCCGTCATACATCACCCTCCGATCACCGTCCATTTCAAAGGCTAAACAAAAGACGAAGAACATCAACGATCGTCCGTGGCTTAGGTGAACTCCCTATTAGGTAAAGGCCCTAAACCCACCCAAGAGTTTAGGCCGATGCTTGTGATTTGTGACGTGTATCCTACGATTGCCGCGAAATTTCGGCAGCATAACCTCGCTGCTCTCCAAGCACACGCCTGAACATGGTGCGTTGGAGAACAACTGGGTTACACAACCGAAATTCCGTGTCAATCGTAAGGCACATGTCACAAATCACAAGCATCGGCTTGCACTCTCAGGCTGTCCAAAATACGTGGACAATTCCGGAACGGCGAACCTCACAAGCCAATGTGACGTTCGCCGTTCCCGAACGGGTGACGCATACGGTTCGCTACGGTTAACGATTAAAACTGAGAATAATGTATACATGACAAATTACGAAAACAATGTATACCTGAGAATAATGTACGAGTCTAGCTAACGGTGGAGAAGGTCAAGTCGGAAGAACACCTATGTACAAAAAATATTATTGTTAATAAAAATTCGGCAGCACCTCCCCTATAAAGTGATGTTTCTAAAACCTGCAAATAAACGACAACACGATGGTTGCCAACACAGAAAACTACACGATAGCTACATAATAAACAATATGCTGACCAGTATATGCTAAACAATATGTTGACCAGTATATGCTAAACAATATGCTACAAGTATATGCTAAACAATATGCTACAAGTATATGCTAACTATATACTCACTAACTTTCCTTCATCCAATATACTAACAATTTCCTAACTATATAATCACTATATAGTTAGTTTAACATAATGCTATGTTAAACAATATACTTTAGCATGTGCTAAGTAACTAAAAAAATTTAAAATTTTACCTGTCGGACTAGGAGGCGAGGCGGAGCTCGGTGCGGCTGCGGCGGGGGACGGCGGTGGAGAGAGCCGGTGCCCGAGGCTCTCGGGCCGAGGGCGGTGGTGGGGGCGAGGCTGCCGAGCAGTGGGGGCGCGTGTCGCCGGAGCTGCACGGGCGAGGCGGGCGCGCAGCGGGCACGATGGGGCAGAGGCGGTGATCGCTGGTGGGCAGAGGCGGGCACGCGGCGGGCGCGCGGCGGGCGCGCAGAGGCGGCTCGCAGCGGAGGGCGCGCAGCGGCGGCTCACAGCGGAGGGCGCGCAGCGGCGACGCGGCAGGCGCGGGCGCGCGGCGCTGCAGCGGCGAGGGAGGACGGGCGGGCGGCGTTGCAGCGGCGAGGGAGGACCCGACGGCGGCGAGGGAGGACGGGCGCGCGGCGCTGCAGCGGCGAGGGAGGACCCGACGGCGGCGAGGGAGGACGGGCGCGCGGCGCTGCAGCGGCGAGGGAGGACCCGACGGCGGCGCGGAGACGGAGAGCGGGCGGGCGGCGGCGCAAAGAAGAAGTGCGAGACGAGCGAGAGAGAGAAAGTGGGCTGAGGCCGATTAACGGACCACTATTTTCGTCGGCCTCACTGAGGCCGACGAAAATAGTGGCCAGTTAATGCCTTATTTTCGTTGGCCGGGAGAAGACCGACGAAAATAATTGACTTATTTTCGTCGGTCTGGCTATGACCGATGAAAATACAGCTTATTTTTGTCGGCCCCGGGGCCCACGAAAATATATTTCCTATTTTCGTGGGCAGGCCGACGAAAATATGTACTGGCCCACGAAAATAAGCCAAATTTTCGTCGGTCCCGAGGGCCGACGAAAATAACTATGTAATTTCGTGGGCCGACCGACGAAAATAGCTAGGCCCACGAAAATTTATGTGTTTCCTGTAGTGTACAGAGATTGAGTAAACTGTAGTCTAGCTCGCCACTGAAAAACGACCAAATAGACTACGGTGTAGCAGTGTGGTGTGGCTAGTCTTTCTTTGTACCTTGATCCACGAAGGTGGCCCACACAAATGGTAAGTGTAGTTGTTCTTTTTTATTGTAACGTTTGAATCTCACCTAATAATAAATTTAGCAAATAGTTTTGTTTAGTTTTAATTATATCGTCTCGCCTCGGTTAGAGAAGAGATACAAGAATGTATACCATAGAGTACAAGTATAAGTCTCTAGGGCTACTTGCATCCGAGGGTATCTGATAGTATAAATGCAAGTCCTAGGGCCCATACATCTTAGGGCATTTGATGGCATAAGTCTATTAGGACCCCTCGTGTCTTAGGACATGTAACAACATAAACTTCTGGCCCTTGCATTCTAAGGCAGTTGATGCTATAAGCCCTTGGTGCCCCTCGTCACATCGGGGATCCTAACGGTTTAAAGCACCAAGGCCCCTTACATGTCCTAGGTACTTCACAATAGAAGTCCTTAGGGCCCCTAGTGTCTTAGGGCATCTAATGGTATGAGCCCTTAGGCCCGAGGCCCCCCCCGAAGGAGTCAAGAACTTTGGGTAACAACTTAGTCTCATCAAGAGGTTGAAGGATGCAACGGGCCTATCAATAGCAGCATGACACTAGAACATGGGCCCCACACCAGCATGACACCAGAACATTGGCCCCACACCCGAATGCCCTATAGACTATTATGTAGTAATAGCATAATGTACACATATCGAGTACGGCACATTAAATTTATGATGGGCAACATTATGAAGCTAACATAACATGCAACATAGATTGTAGGGCACTTGATATTGCTACATGGTGTGTATGCGTCGTGTCCTTTAACAACATAAGTGCATGCATGGTGTACTAGGAAATACAAAAAAAACTACAAGAGATTATATACTAGCAATCAATCACCTTAGGACAACATGCCTAGGTCCCGAAGGCTGATCCGCTGATGTTGTAGGTTATCATACCTACCATAGTAGCCAGTACGATGATCACCTTGGGAGGAGATAATTATGAAAGGGCTCACATTGAGCCCAATGTTGTAGGCATGCCCTCACCCTAACACATGCACAGGGCCATGCATACCTAAAGCCAATGCACAAGCATACCTAAAAGGACCATGATGTTGTCTAGGGAGGTGAATAGGCTTCCTGTAAAAACTTAGCTCCAAAAACGATCCGAACTACAAGCGTCGTGTTGCTTGACACCCAATACTACTGCGCTACAGCACTGCCGGACAGTGCACGACACTGGCGAGCAGGCTCACTAGGTCTGATTAAGTTGAAACTTTGAGTAACAACTACTGAAAGGGAAATGTGCCCTTGGGCCATTTCTATATTGTTTTGGTGATTAGATGCACAACACATTTTGTTTGAACTAACATGACATTGAGCAAAGGTATATGAAGTAAATTGAGCTCGGAAGAAGACTTAGTGCAAATCTATATGGATTAAGCAAAAAAGGTATGCTCTGGACACTTAGTCAATTGATTTGTGCGCTAATCATGTTTTCTAAGTGACAGGGACTTTATAAAGTCAAGCCAAAAAGGAGCAAAACAGAACAAGGAAGAAAAAGAGATAAGGTGCACGGTCCAGCCAACTCGCTGCTCTCAGTTTTTTCAGCCTGCGTCTGCTATAATTCACCGGACGGTCCGCGTGAGGCGCCGGACAGTCCGGTAAGCCAGCAGCCAACGACTAGTGGCCACGTCGGCCCTACACCAACGGTCGAGTGGCGCATTGGACGGTCCGATGTCCCATAGAACAGGAAATCAGCCAATTAGGGGATTCTCTGTCGCGCCCAGCGTGTGCACTGTTCACTGTCCGGTGTGCACACCCGCGGATAGAAGGCAACCAAGCCTTCCAAATTGAGCTCCAACGGCTCCTAGCTCCCTTGGGGCTATAAAGGGGACCCCTAGGCGCATGGAACATAACACCAAGCACCCATTGAACATTATACAACACCGAGACTTTGCAAACACGCATTGGGTTCATTGTGATAGAGATTCGAGCACTTCTTTGAGTTGTAACTCCGCTGTGCTATTTCATGTGCTCGTTCTTGTCTTGTGTTCGTGTTGTTGCTGCAACTCTCGCTCTTGTGTGTGTTTCTATTCCCCTTTACTCTTGTGTTCATTTGAGATCATTTGTGTAAGACGTCAGAGACTCCAAATTGTGGAGATTCTTCACGACGTGATATTGTTGAGATAAAGACGACCATGTATTCAAGTTGATCTTTAGATCACTTGAAATGGGTTGAGTGCAACCCTCGTCCATTGGGATGTCACAGCGTGGAGTAGGCAAGTATTCTACTTAACCGAACCACGGGATAAAAATCGATGTGTCACATGACGTGTCTTTATTCCTGTGTGATTTTCTCTCTCTCTCTCTACTTCACTTACATTATTGCTCTAAGTTTAATACTCACCTTGTGAAGAGCAATTAAGTGAAGAAGTTTACTCCGCTCGTACTCCTCACTCGAACTTGCCCTTAGCTTTCACTAATCCAATATTAGTCCAAGTTTGGTTTGTTGAGCTGTTTTTTACAGGATCAACTATTCACCCCCTCTAGGTGCTCTCAACTACAATATGTAGGCACTAGTTTCTTAAAATATGAGGCTCAGTCTAGCACTTTAACAAAGATTGTAAAACTATCTAGGATAATCAGATATATGAATATCAAATCCTAGATGATATGAATTGAGCAAAACACACTCAACGGAAGGAGCACATCGGAATATGTATATTAAATACAACTCATTGCTCGGCACTACCGTTTGGTGCATGACACTGTCGTGCTCAGCCCGACACTATCGCTCGATGTAGAATATTCAACAGCAGCTATGCCTGCAAGCAATACTTAGATATAAACTTGGTGATGTCTTGTGGCAAGTCCACTAAGTACCTACACTCATAAGCATGCACACCTAAATATATCTAGTGGAAAGCAAGTAATGCAATTTAAAATATAAGAGACAAGACACGTGATTTATCTCGTGGTTCACCTCTCCACAAAAGCTTGCCTACGTTCACGTTGTTGAGAATGCTAAAACAGTTTTGGAGTCTCTTTCAACTCACTTATCTTCTCTAACTCACCACCGAGGTGATGAGATGAGATTTCCACTAAAGTATGGACTAATTACAAACTTCTCGTGGCTCTCACCACAAGCACAAGAGCTCATCGAGCGATGCCTAGCCGTCTAGGAGGATTCCCCTCCAAGACTAATGAATGTGCAACGAATGTTGATGAAGCCTGGCAAGTGCTCAAGGTTGTCTTACTCTAGATCTACTCTCTAGCTTTTAATCAGCTCTCTAACTCTTAATCAAACACTAATCATACACTCTCACAAAAAGAGGAGTTAGAGAGGGCTCAAATATGGCTTGTGATGAGTTGGGAGTGATTTGGGCACCAGCAGGACCCCCTGGGGCATAGGATGGGTATATATACACCCCAACCCAAAACTAGTCGTTTGGAGCAGTATAGGTCCGACACTGCTGCTCGTTCGTGCGGGACTGTCGTGCCCTCATAGTGTCGGGCCTTCGGGAAGCAATGCCAGCCACATGAAAAACACCATAACTTTTTTGTGAGAGTGTATGATTCATTCTTCAATAGAATATCATCAAGTTTGACTTCTTGTTGAACCTTTGTATACAAATCACTATACATTGTTCAAGTGTATTGAATATACTCAATTTCCTATTCAACAATTAGCAAACTTGTTAGACCTTTAATTGTGTTGTAATTCAATTCACCAAAACCCACAAAAGGGCTAGATGCCTAGATGCACTTATAATACCTTATCATTTATGACCATAGATCTTGCCTGCCGTAGGATTGAGAGAATCTTTGTAATTGTCACTAGGTAGTATGAGGGGCTCTAAACTTATAATAAAGGATACGAGAAATCATACTAGGAACCATTAATACACTATCCTTACAAAGACCATAAGCCATGACTACAGGTAGGACCAGAGCCAGAAAAATTTTAGGAGTGGCTGACCTGAACTGCTACAATGACATAATCTCAGTAAACCACTCGTAATTGAAAAATATAATAGTTTAAAGTAGTGTTATGTTGAAACAAAGACCAACGATGAAAATCATAAAATACATAATGGGATTATACTATGTATGTTTAAAATCTTAGGAGGGGCTTTAGGTGGGCTTTGAAGCAGAAGTAGGGATGAAAACGGTTTCGAAATTTTTCGGAATTCCGGAAACCAATTTCGAAATTTTTCGATCGGATTCACCGGTAACGGTATTTTTCGAAAACAGAATCGGTTTTCGGAATTTTCTATCGGAATCGGTATCGGAATCGGCGTGGTGTTTTACCGACCGTTTCTTTCGGTTACCGGTTTTTGTCGGAAATTACCGGATTTGTGTCTCAGAATTTTTCGGAATTTTCCAGCATGTGATTTTTTCGCATCGACTGTACGTCTCTAGATAAGGATTACTTATTTTTATATTTTTGAATGTTTTAAGATTTTTTTGGGGATAGATGGCGTTGGAAGGCAGTTGAGATTAACGATTTGGTCTCTCGAACGAATCCATCATTTTCTATGCACATGTAATGGCCGCGTTTGGTTTAGCTTTTGGTGGGCTTCTGGCCGCCAGAAGCTGGAAGCCCAACCAAACGCCTAGCTTTTGGTCCGGCTTCTGGTGAACGCGCGGCGGCCCGCAGCGGCTCTAGCACAGGCCACCAGAATCGGTCGGCTGGTCGTGCCGTGTAGAAGCTGAACGACTTCTCAGCTTTAACAATGTTTAAACTTCACTGTTTTAGTGATGCAGGGCACGCGTGTATATATATATATATATACACGTCGGCTTTAATTGCCTTTTAATTAAGTCTAGGATACTAGGAAGGTTTAACTCATGTTTGGAACAGTATATCCATACGCGGCTGCCATTGTTGTTGTTAAGTGTACCTTTAATCCTCATATTCAGATGTTAACAATACGATAATTTTAACATTTAAGCATATAAACTTGAGACATTGATATTTAATAATCCGATCTGTATTTATCTATTTTTTTAATTAAAATCTACAATCTCATAATCTGCGTATCCAAACACTCAGATTCTACCGACCAGCTTCTATCCACAGCAGCCGAACCAAACACGTAGATTCTAACCACCTGCTTCTCCTCACAGCCAACTTTTCCCCACAGCCAGCTTTTCAAAAAAGCTCTTCAGAAAAAAGCCGAACCAAACAGGCCCAATATATAATGATAGAGAGTCGACAGTCTGCCTTTTCCACACACTAGATTTTAGGGTTTTATGTGAGACTGTGAAAAAACCCTTTATGTGAGGAAAAAATAATTCATGAGTAAGCATGCCATGTCAGCTAAATCGAGTGGATATTATGAATTGTGAACTTTGAGTCTGTGAACTTGTGATCTTTATGAACTTGTTATACTGTGAACTTGTTATATTGTGAACTTGTAATCTTTGTAAACTTTTTATATTATAAATTTATGGTCCTTATGAACTTGTTATATCATTAATTGTGAACTTGTGGTCTTTGTGTTCTTTTGTCAAATTTGTTGTATTCTGAAGTTTGATATGTTTACCGATCGTATTTTAGATTTTGACCGTTACCGATGTATTTTCCGCACCGAACTTTCGTTTCCGATGTTTCCGAAATACCGATATCGTTTCCGTTTTCGATTTTGTTTCCGATAAAAAGTATGAAAACAGTAATGGTTTTAGTGTTTACCGACCGTTTCTGATCGTTTTCATCCCTAAGCAGAATTGGGGCTCGAGCCCCACCTGCCCCATCGCTAGCACCGTCCCTGGCTACATGCCTCAACGGAAATGGTTACACTAATGCATGCATGATGCATGTTGCAGGTCATAAGATCACAAGACCTAGTCAATCTGGGGTAGTGGGCCCAATAACAGGTAGGAACCACATGTGGTATACACGTATAATACCCTTAGGGTGGTAGTTATACCCAGTAGTCGATACCATGTTCACCTTGAGAAGAGATAATTATGATGGGGCTAACAATAAATGTGAGGCGAACGTTGTAGGCATGCTCTCGTCCTAACACATGCAAAGGGGCTAGGCATACCCAAAGCCACTGCACAAAGCATTCAAGTGATACGAGCATACCTTAGCATTTATGTCCATATACATTCAAGTGATTGCCTACCGTGGGATTGAGAGAATCTTTTTGCGTGACATCTTTTTTTTTCTGTATCCATTTTTTTCTTGATATTTGCAGTGAAAGAGATGTTCATATATACGCTAGCTGCTTTGTCGTCGAAATGTCAGTTCGTCAGTCATTTGCCAAACTTTATCTTCATGAACGACGTTAGTGCCCGTTCGGGCGCGCATGCACTCGTACATGCAAGTGCAGCTTCCACGCGCGCGCGGGCAACCTGTGACTTGACTCATCGTGGAGAAAACCAAACGAGTCATGCATTGCATGGTGGACAGAGCACGCTCGACGAGACGGCTCGTCGTGGATCTAAAAAGTCACCAAACCACGACGACGACTTGACGACTGAATATTAATTTCCAATGTTCTTCAACGCATGTGGAAAAATGCCTGTGTGCTGCATACCATCACCAGCAACGACGACCGCATTTCTTAGTCCAAGTGAGCGAGGTCGAGGAGGAACTACAGTGTACGTCTATCGTACATGGAAGATTATGCCCTATCGCTCTCGCTCTGACAAAATGAAATCTTGGTCGTTGGTGGCAACAGGCGGCAACTTCTGGAGACGAATCAGCTGAAGCCTGAAGGGGACTCATGTGGAGTATAATTTGGCGTGCCGTGATGCTGCATTGCATTGAGCCATGCATATGCCTGGTGCTGCTGGTGGGATGAATTCCACCCGACAGATGTTGCGAACCAAATCCTACCATTATATAATGTGTGGTCCAGCAGCGAAAACATCAAGATGTGATATCCAGTGGACGACTTGCAGGGGATGTATGTATATGAATTGACTGATAGATCAGCTAAGATTTAAGTACATCTACCATCCGACTATATATATTATTAACGTTGCTCTCACAAATTGCGCAGGCAGGTGTGTGGCAACTAACGTGCATGTATACCTGAATGAATGCACGCGCGAACGGGCAATTGCAATTAGCATGGGGTCGACCACCAACATAAAATTTGGTTTGAATAAAAAACGTGCAAAGCACGTTCTTGGAAAATTTGTTTAGCAAATAGCAACAAATATGACATTTCGATAAAGCAATACTACAAGGACATTAAATTATAAATTAATTTTTATTCAGTTCTAAGTTGAACTCGCCCAATTTCAACTAATTTGTGTTAGTAATTTTATGGGTTTGGCCCATATAAATATTTCAATAAGTCCTATTGAATAAGTTATGTGTTATGGCGGTTAAGTACAATATGATAAGTTAATAGGATGGTAACATAGGTTATCTAGCTGGACCATATTTGTCTATCTGGATTTGTTGGTAAAGTGATGAAGGTGTGCCACACGCCCGCACGCGTGACCTCCGACCCAAGGCGTGTCGTGGTACGACGCTCATCGCTATTTGGTTCGCCACTACTTGCCTCTGCTTTAGTTGTTAGACAAGTGCCATCATTCTAGTTCCTGCGTGCACGACTACTAGAAGAGCAGACCTCTGAAATGAGGGATGCCCAACAGGTTTATCTGCTCAAGTGAAGAACGACAATCATGTTTTTTTTGGAAAGTGTCTGCAAGCATCGTGACTGCTCGCTCCGTCCTCTCCTTTCTGGTGATGATCGACACTCCATCCTCTCTTTCTCGACACAACTACCTCTCTACTGCATCGAGCGGTACAACTACTCCAATTAGACACTATATGTCTGCAAATGGGTGTTCTCTCTATATCCAATAAAGGGGGTTTGCGTGTCAAAATCATATTAGTTAGTATTTTCTATATGCTCATCATGCTTAGATCACATGTGCCCATATATGTTGTCACAAACTATTTCTAGATTAAATTGCTACTATAATTGCCTAGTTTTTTAACGACCCAAAAATATGATAGGATTTTTCGGTAACTGGCTTTGAAAGCATGTTGAAACCGAATATTTTTAAGGAACACAATATAAACGATGATGTCAGAGATGCATATTATGGTTGACTGTTATACACCGCTACTTTGTTGCCAAACCTAGATCGCCTGAGCTGCATACTTCTCAAGAGGAGTGTGTGTTTCAGGATGTTGATACTACATTCAAGGGAGAAATAATTAATGCGCTAGGAAATTTCATAGTTGATGCATATGTGGTGGTTTCCACTAGCAAAGAAATGTGGAATGCACTAGAGGCAAATAGAGTTTTTGACACTGGTAGTGAATTGTATGTCATGGAGCAGTTTCCTGACTACAAAATGACTAATGTTCGTTTTATAGTAGAACATGATCATAAAATATATATACTGGTGAAAGAACTCAAGAATATTAGTTGTGTTGTCGAAGATGTTTGTGGTGGGTTACATTATTGCTAAGCTACACAAACTTGGATATATTTTGCTACTTCTAAAATATAAGAGATAAGAGTTTAGCATTTTCGACCTCATTGGTTCTTTGGATGTTGAAGAGAAAGCAAGATCTAAAGATGGTCGTTGTAAGAAAGTTACTGAGGGAAGTTCTAGTGCCCCTGTGACACAGAAAAATCCTCAAAACTCTCACAAGAAAATATTCAAGCAAGAGCTCAAGAAAAAGAACATACTCCTTTTAATTTAAAAAGAAGAAAAAGCCAATTGTTTCACTTGTAGCATGCCAGAGAATTTTGCTAGGTAGTGCGAGGAAGTCAAGTGAAAGCCAAATAAGAAATCTACAAACATGGTTGAGGATAACAGAGGAACTTTGGGTTATGGTAATTTACTACCTATTGTACTTTCAAATGCCATTCACCTGACCAGTAGGTTGACATAAGGGTTAATATTCATGTTGTGCTGATATTTCTTTGTTTTCTTATTATTAGGTCATGAAAAAGTCCCCTTATTGATGGGGAATGGAGCATGTGTGGTTGCTCATGGTGTTGGTATATATGGTCGATCTAAATCTTACTTTGGAAAAGACCATACAACTAAAGAACATACAATATGTCCTCTTAATAAGGAAGAATTTAATAGTGGTTTGTTGAACTATTAAGATGGGTACAAACTTGTGTTTGAGTCTAGTAAATATATATTTTCTAAGTATGAAATTTTATTAGTAAAAGTTATTAGAACGGTGTCTTGTTCCGCTTATCTTCATCAGATGCTTGTTTGAAATTTGTGAACTATGTGAGCCATGACAATGAGAAAAATATTTGGCTTTCACGTTTATATCACAAAAAAATAGTTGTATGACACACTTAAATAGTATGAATTTAATCCCAAAATTTGATTTGGTCGAAGGTTCTAAATGCTATGTATGTGTGCAACTAAAGCAACCTTCCAAGCCTCACAAGGCTGATGCAACGAGGTATTTGGCACCATTAGAACTAATCCATTCTATTTTCTGTGAAATGAAAGGCGAGTTGACCAAAGGTGGTAAAAGATATGTGTATCATAATTTTCATATGATTGATTACACTAGATTGATCTACATGTACTTATTGAAATCAAAAGATGAAGCATTACATGATCTATAAAGTTAAAGTAGAAAATCAACTTTAGAGGAAAATTAAACAATTGCAACGTGATCGTAGATGAGTATATTTCTCCAATGAGTTTTTTGAGTTTTACGCAAATGCTGATATTATTCATGAGAGGACACCACCATAATCATCACAATCTAATAGGATTGCCGAAAGAAAGAACCACACTCTAAATGAGTTGGTCAACACCATATTAGACATATTGAGACTATCTAAGGAATGGTGGGGTGAGTCAATTATGATAGCGTATCATGTCCTCAATAAAAAGTTGCCCACAAAGAATAAAGAAATTACACTATTCAAGGCATGTGAGAAGAAGAGATCAAATCCTTCTTACCTAAGAACAAAAAATTGTTTGGTTGAGGTGGATGTGCCAATCAACAAGAAATGAAAGCTTGGTCCAAAAATTGTTGAATATATCTTTCTTGCATTGCGTATGCTTTTAATAACATGAGTTATAGAATTTTACTAATAAATTCTAGAGTACCTGATATAAATATTAGTACAATTATGGAATCAAGAGCTGCTATATATTTTGGAGTGAATTTCCTATAAAAAATACACCTATCACTTCTAGTCATGAATCTATTTAAACTAAGATGCATGAACTAGTAATACACGCTAGTGCTAAAGTACTAGACACCAAATTAAAGTGGAACTTGCACTAAGCTGTGTTCCGATGGTGGAAGCACCAGATCCATATTAAATAAAAAAATAAACTCATTCGATAGAGAGGGAGGCAGTAAAGAGGAAGCATGTCTCATCGAACTCAACATGTCTAGAGATCAGGAGATAATTTGTAGTAAGATTAAGACACCAATATCCCTTATGATCCGGAGAGTATCCTATAAAAATACATGGAGTGGAATGAGAAGCAACATGGCTGAAAGGTCTGTGATCATGCATGACGTTCCCCCATATAGCGTGCCAGTTGTAGTGGATATGGTGCCACAACAGTGATTACTGATCTGATTTCTAGGCTGATGCATGTGACTTTGGTGGTTAAGCACTCAAGATACAAATGATATATCATAGTTTGGGCATGTAAACTCTACGTCCAACAACAATTTTTCATGTTAAAATGCTCAATTGAGTTCTTATAATGGCGGGAAAAAGAGAGATGGTATGTGAGCGCTAAGTTAGTGATCTAGGGTTCGATCATTTGATTGGTTTGTTGATCAATTAACATCCCCTCTATAGGAGCTACTGACCACCTTATATATACTAGAGGGTCAAGAGAGTACAAGGAGAGCTGGTTCATTTAGGTTTTCTAGGGTTTTGGGTCCTATTTTTTTGGTTGGTGGTAATGTGGGGTGCCTTCCCTCATCCTTGATTGTGGCCTACAATCCTAAGCTGCTTCTAACATCTTCTATAGAAACTAAGAGTTGACCGTTAGAAGCTAGAGTTAACATTGTCCCTTGTCTAGATCTGTCTTTCTTGTGGCATTCGGTGCATGTTAAGGACATGGTTGTATGTAGGGAGAGGCTGACTTATGAGCTCAGGTGCGACCGTGCCCTCATCCGTCATGTTGCCCTATGCACTGAGCATGATCTTGAACCCAAAGTGGCTGACACAACCTCATAGAAGGTGATGGAATAGACCCCTCATAGGGTCTATGGCTCTGCCCACGCATGCCAAGTTTAGGGCATCTATTGTTGGATCTTTTATGGGCTTGGCCCATTTATTCAATAAATTCTATGGTGTGTAATGGTGGAGAATACCAATAGTACCATATTGAAAGTCCAAGGGTCGTTGGCTTGACTTATATGGTGAGAATTATTACACTTAATTTGAGAAGTCAAGAAACGTACAAGGGCGTGCCACACACGCGCGTCGTCGCCGCCGGTCGGGCCGGGCTCGGGGCGGGCGTGGCAGGCGGCGAGCGGGCGGGCGTGGTTGTGTTAATTTTTAGCACTCATTAACCAAACCTTTCAGATGCCCGTCTCTTGATCAGCCACATGCAACCCTTCTCCTTCAGCTTCCCTCCGCGAGAGGTTAAGTAGGGGAGAACCTCTGTCATTTGGTACACGAGAGCTGAACCTTCAGAATCACACTCCAGTCTCGTAGTTCTGCGCGCACAGAGAAGCGAGAGGGCAGGTGCCTCCGAAGCCCTTGCCGTTCGAGACCTTGCACGGCGGAGTGTCTACGCGACTGCCCAAAACATCTTCTTCTTCCTGGCGACATGACAAGAGAAGCTGGACAAGGATCTGGATCCTCAGAGCGCATGGGAGGGTATGATCAATTTATCTCCTTACTGTTTTGCATTCTGTAGATCATATATGTTTCATATATTCATCTCTGCTGTTTCATACGTAGCCATGAACTTATCTCATATGTTCTGTCATATTATAATATGTTATATCTGTTTGTTTTAATTTTACAATCATGCTATTTATGTTGCTATCTGTTTATTTTCAGTTATTCCATCATAATACATGTATCATGTTTATATGCTTATTATATTTATATGATTCATATGCTTTATGTTCTCATGATCCATATTCTTATGGATATATTTGAGATAACGATTTCTATGATTAATTATCTGTTATATGTCATCATCATAATGTTAATTTATGGAATTAAAATGATATGGAAAATGCCTATATTTCTAACAATCCAAAAACCTAATGTTAGGCATTTTTTTGTCAGAGGTTTTGCTGCTATGCTACTTCGTGATCCTTTTGATGGTAAAAACTTCTTGATATGGAAAGCTAAGATGGAATTGTGGCTTACTACAATGTCTTGTTTTTATGCCGCTGAGGGCAAGCCTGTCAACTTACCTCCTGAGGATGAGGCTAAGTTTAAGGCTGAAGACAACCTCTTTCGAGGAGCAGTAATTAGCACACTTGATACAAAATTCTAGAAAAGCTATATCATCCTACCTACATGGAAAGAGCTGTGGGATGCACTTGTTGGAAAGTTTGGAGTAACTGACGCTGGTAGCGAGCTGTATCTCATGGAGCAGCTGTATGACTACAAGATGGTTGAGAACCGATCTGTAGTGGAACAGGCTCATGAGTTTCAGGCACTAGCTAAGGAACTCGAACTTTTTCCTTGTCTTTTGCCTGACAAGTTTGTGGCTGGAGGTATAATCGCCAAGTTGCCACCTTCTTGGAAGCAGAGCCGGCCCAAGGCCCATGCACTAGAGGCGACCGCCGGGGGCCCAAAAAAACAGGGGCCCAATATCTAATATGTAGTAGAGTGTAGAGATAAGGATGTAGGCTGGCAGGCTGTGTCCCTAGAAGCCCAAGAGCTAGGCTCTACGTCTCCATGACTCCATGCCCAATGCACAGGAGACTACAGGAGTCCAGGAAGGCAGTCCAGGAGACGTACGTATGCGCCGCACAGGAGTTCAGGGAATTAGTAGAACACCAGTCGCCGTCTCGCCGACTCAGCGACTCGCCGCCCGCCACTCCGCCAGCGCCCGGCGCTAGGTTTTCGACTTCCGGCCATCGGCATTCGGCAACCTGCAACCAAGAGCCCACAGTCCAGGCCGCCCAGGCGACGAGCAGCCGAGCCGATCCGTCAATCGTCATCTTCTACAGCGACACCATCCGCCGATCCATCATCGTCATCTTCTACAGCGACACCATCCAGGTGAATAGGTGATTTAATTTACTGATTTGGTGATTTCCTTGCACCGCTTCATATTATGTACCGTACAGGCTGTTAGATTAGATGTTTAAAAAAATATTTTAGTGCACATGTCATACATGATACGTGTTCTTTAAAATTTTAATTATTTGCTTTTCTGATTAGGTCTTAGATGTTGCCTAAGAAATCATTATCAGGTTATCAAAAAAGAAAAAAGAGAAAACATGAAGAACAATTGGTTGAATCGCAAAAGGGCGCTTTACATAAGTTCTTTAATATTGATGTGAACGAAGTTGAAGGACAGGAATCTGATCCTGCTGATGAGCATACGCAACAAGACCATGATCATGAACATGATCATAATTTAAATGCAGAAGGTGAGATCAGTGAAGATGGTTCAATGGAAGAAAATTTAGTTACAGCAATTAATGCAGTTGAGGATAGTATGATGCGGGAAAACTTGCAGCCCTTATCTGATCATGAAAAATCAAATGATGATGAACAAGATAGTTCTGGTTTATCTATCTTTGATCCTAGAACATGGGATAATCTTGACAATAACAAAAGGGATATCTTAATTGAAAAGGGCCCGGTAAGAGATATGAATCTGGTTTTTCCTAAGGATTCCATTGGCAGACATTTTTCATATGCTTACTATTCCAGAAATTTAAGTAATGGCGAGTCGGTTGATAGAAAGTGGTTAGTTTACTCTAAACATGTGAACAAAGTTTATTGTTTTTGTTGCAAGTTGTTCAAGTCAAGCAAAAGCAAGTCTTTGTTAGCATCTGATGGAGTGAGGGACTGGCAGCGTCTCAGTAGGAGACTCAAAGAACATGATAGCAGTGTTGATCATCTGACAAACATGAATACTTGGAATGAACTTAGGATGAGGTTGAGCAAACATAAAACAATTGATGATGATTTGCAACGGGAAATTTCAAAGGAGAGAGAGCGTTGGAGACAAGTTTTTTTAAGAATTGTTTCTGCTGTCAAGTTTCTTGCTAAACATAATTTGGCTTTCCGAGGGACAAATGACAAACTATACCAAGCTAATAATGGTAACTTTCTGGGCATAATTGAAATGATGAGTGAATTTGATCATGTGATTCAAGACCATATTAGGCGGATTCAAAATAGTGAGATTCATCATCACTATCTTGGGCATAGAATCCAGAATGAGATTATTTCCCTTCTTGCAGATTGTGTGAAACAAACTATATTAAAGGTCATCAAGGCTGCTAAGTATTTTTCTGTGATTTTAGATTGTACTCCGGATGTGAGCCATGAAGAACAAATGACAATGATTATACGGTGTGTGAATATATCGGGGACAGTTCCAAGGGTTGAGGAGTTCTTCCTAGAGTTCTTGAAGGTAGATGACACATCAGGATTGGGTCTTTTTGATGAATTAAAGAGTGCACTGGTCTCTCTCGATTTGAATATTGTTGATGTGAGGGGACAAGGATATGATAATGGTTCAAATATGAAGGGGAAACATCAAGGTGTTCAGACTCGCATGCTTGAAATTAATCCAAGAGCACTATATATGCCATGTGCATGTCATAGTCTAAATCTTACTCTTTGTGATATGGGAAAATCTTGCAGGTATGATATTATTTATTTTATATGATACAATATGCCATAAGATTGAATCTTACTATTTGTGATATTTTAAATCTTGTAGGCAAGCTATTACTTTTTTTGGTATTATCCAACGTATATACACATTGTTTGCAAAATCTACCAAAAGGTGGAAAATTTTTGTTGATAATGTCCCAGGATTAACAGTGAAGTCATGGTCTAATACACGATGGGAAAGCCGAATAAAAAGTGTTCAGGCTATCAGATACCAAACTCCTCAAATAAGATCTGCTCTAAAAGCATTAGAGGAGGTGAGTGCACTTGACAATGACCCATCGACAGTTAGTGATTGCCAATCTTTGGTGAGTGCACTTGAGAATTTTGAATTTTTAGTTGGATTGGTTATTTGGCACGATATTTTATTCTCTATAAATAAGGTGAGCAAGAAGTTGCAATCTAAAATTGTGAGTATAGATGCTACTCTTAAACACATCGAAGGTGTCATATCATATTTTAAGAAGTATAGAGATGAAGGATTCACTTCTAGTATGGATACGGCAAGAATGATTTCATCTGAACTTGACATCGAGCCAATATTTCCTACAAAAAGGAAAGGAAAGAGAAAGAAACATTTTGATGAACAAGAAGACGAGGATGAGGAAATGCAACAATCTGCTATAGACTTGTTTAGAAGAGAGTACTTCCTTGTCATGATTGATGCTGCAATAGCTTCATTGACTAGTAGATTTGAGCAGATGAAAGCATTTGATAATGTTTTTGGGTTCTTGTTTAACTCTGGAAATTTAAAATCCTTAGATGAAGTAAATCTTTGGTCGCACTGCAAGATATTTGCTGAAAAATTTACTCATGAGAACTCATCCGATGTTGAGATTAATGATTTTTATTCAGAATTAAAGGTGTTGCAAGTAAGTTTACAAGATTGTTCGATGTCAGCGCTTGAGATTCTGAAGTTTGTTATGGATGCAGATTGCTATCCAAATGTTACAGTTGCCTATCGAATTCTCTTAACTATACCTGTGACTGTAGCTTCAGCTGAAAGAAGTTTCTCAAAACTGAAATTATTGAAGAATTATCTGAGATCAACTATGTCGCAAGAAAGGTTGAATGGCTTAGCTATGTGCTCTATCGAGAAGGATATCGTGGACACTGTTGATTTCAATGCAGTCCTTGATGATTTTGCATCAAGAAATGCTCGAAGAAGTATCTTTTCTTGAAAAGCAATGGATGTCATAGAGTTTTGTTCTTCATTAAGGTAATCATATTAGCCTCAAGGTATATATATATATTGTTATCTTGGTTGACTTTATTCTTCGATAAATATTTGACATGTTAAATTAAATATATCAACGTATTTTTTTGCATGCTAAATATTTGTGTGTATATGTATTATAAGATTTTTTATATATTATAGAGGGGCCATCACGGTGAGTTCGCCTAGGGCCCTCAAAATTATAGGACCGGGCCTGCTTGGAAGGACTTTGCTACCTCTCTCAAACATAAGAGACAAGAGTTCAATGTGGAAGAGCTCATTGGTACTCTTGATGTTGAGGAAAGGGTTAGAACAAAGGACAATAGAAAAGGCGTGGAGACCTCTACTACTAATGTGGTGCAGAAGAGAAACTTCCGCAAGTTCAACAAGAAGAAAAACCAGAACAAACAAGAGAATACAAAGAAACCTGTTCAAATAGCATAGTTTAAAAAGAAGAACAATAACAATAACAAGGGAAAGGGAGGATACTTTGTCTATGGCAGTGATCAACATTGGGCTAGAGAGTGCCCTGATCGCAAGTTCACACAGGACAAGAAATCAGCTAATGTTGTAACCACTGAAACTGGAGATGGAACATCTGGGTATGGTAATTCTTTACCATTTGTTCTTTCAGTTTGTAATTCACCTGAGTGGTGGATGGACAGTGGTCCAAATATTCATGTGTGTGCTGATGCCTCTATGTTCTCCTCCTACCAGGTCGGGAGGTCTGGCGCCTTGTTAATGGGAAATGGGTCACGTGCTCATGTTCTTGGTGTTGGTACGGTCATTCTGAAGTTTACTTCGGGAAAGACGGTGCCATTGAAGAGTGTGCATCATGTGCCCTCTATCAAGAAGAATCTCGTTAGTGCTTCTATGCTATGTCGAGATGGATACAAAGTTGTTCTTGAGTCAAATAAATGTGTTGTGTCGAAACATGGTACTTTTGTTGGTAAAGGATATGACTGTGGAGGCTTGTTCCGCTTATCACTGCATGATGTGTGTAATAAAATGGTGAATTCCGTTAATTTTTCTGATGAGTCAGATTTATGGCATTCACGTTTTTGTCATGCAAGCTTTGACTGTCTTATGCGGTTAGCAAATCTAAATCTAATTCCTAAATTTAACTTGGTCAAAAAGTCTAAGTGCCATGTGTGTGTTGAATCAAAACAACCCCGCAAGCCTCACAAGGCTACTGAGGCGAGGAGTTTGGCACCTCTAGAACTTGTTCATTCTGATCTGTGCGAGATGAATGGAATTTTGACCAAAGGTGGTAAAAGATACTTTCTCAGTTTTATAGATGACTCCACCAGATTTTGCTATGTGTATCTCTTAAAAACAAAGGATGAAGCGTTTAATTATTTTAAGACCTATAAAGCTGAAGTTGAGAACCAACTTGAGAGGAAAATAAAATGGTTAAGGTCCGATCGAGGTGGAGAATATTTCTCTAATGTGTTCGATGAGTTCTGCGTGGAACATGGTATTATTCATGAGAGGACACCACCATTCTCACCACAATCCAATGGGATTGCTGAAAGGAAAAACTGCACTCTAACAGATTTGGTGAATGCCATGTTGAGTACAGCGGGATTATCCAAGGCATGGTGGGGTGAGGCGATTTTGACGGCATGTCATGTCCTGAATAGAGTTCCAACAAAGAACAAAGAGATCACACCATTTGAGGAATGGGAAAAGAGAAGATTAAATCTCTCATATTTGCGCACTTGGGGTTGCTTGGCTAAAGTGAATGTGCCAATCAACAAAAAGCATAAACTTGGGCCTAAAACTATTGATTGTATATTCCTTGGGTACTCTTTTCACAGCACTAGGTATAGGTTCTTAATTATAAAATCTGATGTGCCTGATATGTATGTTGATACTATCATGGAATCAAGAGACGCAACATTTTTTTAGAATGAGTTTCCCATGAAGAATACACCTAGTGATACAAGTCATGAGACTATAATTCCCCATGAGCACGAACTGTCGATTCCTATAAATCATGCTGAGGATTCTCACGTGCACATCCCTGAGGAGGATGACACTATAGTCACTCAAAAGAGCAAGAGACAGAGGGTTGCAAAATCCTTTGGTAATGACTTTATAGTGTACCTTGTGTAAGACACACCAACTATACCATTAGTGAGGCATATTCCTCTCCTGATGCTGACTTATGGAAGGAAGCAGTAAGGAGTGAGATGGAATCTATTATGTCTAATGGAACTTGGGATGTCGTTGACCGTCCTTATGGTTGTCAACCTATAGGTTGCAAATGGATCTTCAACAAAAAGCTTAGGCCTGATGGTACAATCGAGAGGTACAAGGCAAGGCTTGTGGCCAAAGGATATACCCAAAAAGAGGGTGAAGATTTCTTTGATACCTACTCACCAGTGGCTCGATTGACTACAATTCGCACATTAATAGTTGTGGCAGCCTCTTATGGTCTTATCATTCATCAGATGGATGTTAAGACAGCTTTCCTAAATGGAGAGTTGGATGAGGAGATCTACATGGATCAGCCAGAAGGGTTCATTGCGGATGGTCAAGAGAACAAGGTGTGCAGGTTGATAAAATCATTGTATGGCCTAAAACAAGCACCTAAGCAATGGTATGAAAAGTTTGATAATACTCTTACAGCTGCTGGCTTTGTTGTAAATGAATCTGACACGTGTGTGTATTATCGGTATGGTGGGGGTGAGTCTGTTATGCTGTGCCTTTATGTTGATGACATCTTCATCTTTGGATCAAATCTCAATGTGATTGAGGAAGTTAAAAATCTTCTATCGAGCAATTTCAAAATGAAAGATTTGGGAGAAGCTGATGTCATTCTTAACATCAAGCTTGTTAGAGAAGGTGATGGTGGGGTAACTTTGTTACAATCTCATTATGTGGAAAAGGTATTGAGTCGCTTTGGTTTTAGTGACTGTGATCCTGCTCCAACACCTTATGACCCTAGTATGCTATTGAGAAAGAACCGGAGAATAGCAAGGGATCAATTGACATACTCCCAAATCATTGGCTCGCTCATGTACCTTGCAAGTGCAACAAGGCCAGACATCTTTTATGATGTGAGTAAGCTAAGTCGGTTTGTGTCGAAACCAGGAGATGATCACTGGTGTGCTCTTGAGAGAGTGTTGCGATATTTGAAAGGTACTATGACATACGATATTCATTATACTGGAAACCCAAAAGTGCTGGAAGGCTATTGTGATGCCAACTGGATTTCTGATGCTGATGAGCTTTATGCCACAAGCGGATATGTGTTTCTGTTTGGAGGTGGCGCTGTTTCCTGGAAGTCTTGCAAGCAAACTATCTTAACGAAGTCTACAATGGAAGCAGAACTCGCAGCATTAGACACTGCTGGGGCTGAGGCCGAGTGGCTTCGTGATTTTCTATTGGATTTACCGGTAGTTGAAAAACCAATATTGGCTATTTCCATGAACTGTGACAACCAAACGGTGATTACAAAGGTTAACAGTTCTAGGAATAACATGAAGTCTACAAGGCATGTTAAGAGAAGATTGAAATATGTTAGAAAGCTGAAAAACTCCAGAGTTATAACGGTGGATTATGTCCACACATCGAATAATCTGGCAGATCAATTCACTAAGGGTCTGTCACGCAACGTGATAGAAAGTGCATCGAGAGAAATGGGTATGAGACCCATGTGAAATCTACTCTAGTAACCTGCTCTATGTGATCGGAGATCCCGTGAAGTAGAGTGGAGAAACAAGCTAGAAGTAGGTTGTGAGGAAAGATCCCTTCCTTAACTCATTTCTGATGCACATCTTTCCTATCTGTAAGGCAGGATGGTTTTTACCTTAATGTATTCCAAGAGTCTTATAAAGGTGAGATGTTGTCCTACAGAACATCTTCTGAGGAATACACCTATATGAGTCAGACTGCTAGTCACAGTCTATGGGACTTGGGTAATCCCTAAATACTCATGAAAGGCACTAAAGTGTGACTTATATGCTTCTAAACAGCGGGAATGCCCTTTTGCAGCCTAGTATCAGCAAAGGATTTGAGCGAATCTTATTTCGCACAAAACTGTCAATTCAAGGCTTAGTCCATTGTTCAGTTGTGAATGAGTGAAACTCTTATTCTAGATAGATGTTCAACTTAACAGTCTCCACCGAAACACTGGTATATCAAAGGATTGTGATTCTGATACTTTATCATTACAAACCCTAGAGTTTGGTGGGGATTGTTGGATCTTTTATGGGCTTGGCCCATTTATTCAATAAACTCTATGGTGTGTAATGGTGGAGAATACCAATAGTATCATATTGGAAGTCCAAGGGTCGTTGGCTTGACTTATATGGTGGGAATTATTCCACTTAATTTGAGAAGTCAAGAATCGTACAAGGGCATGCCCCACGCGCGCGCGCGTCGCCGCCGGCTGGGCCGGGCTCGGGCTAGGCATGGCATGGCGTGGCGAGGCGAGGCGAGGCAGGCAGGCAGGCGAGCGGGCGTGGTGTGGTTGTATTAATTTTTAGCACTCATTAACCAAACCTTTCAGATGCCCGTCTCTTGATCAGCCGCATGCGACCCTTCTCCTTCAGCTTCCCTCCGCGAGAGGTTAAGTAGGGGAGAACCCTTGTCATTTGGTACACGAGAGCAGAACCTTCAGAATCACAGTCTAGCCGCAAGTGTGGGTGTTTCCATCTCGTAGCTCTGTGCGCACAGAGAAGCGAGAGGGCAGATGCCTCCGAAGCCCTTGCCGTTCGAGACCTTGCACGGGGGATCGGCAATTAGGTTTTTGGGGAGCGTCTACGCGACTGCCCAAAACATCTTCTTCTTCCTGGCGACATGACAAGAGAAGCTGGACAAAGATCTGGTTCCTCAGAGCGCATGTGAGGGTATGATCAATTTATCTCCTTACTGTTTTACGTTCTGCAGATTATATATGTTTCATATATTCATCTCTGTTGTTTCATACATAGCCATGAACTTATCTCATATGTTCTGTCATATTATAATATGTTATATCTGTTTGTTTTAATTTTACAATCATGTTGTTTATGTTGCTATCTGTTTATTTTCAGTTATTCCATCATAATACATGTATCATGTTTATATGCTTATTATATTTATATGATTCATATGCTTTATGTTCTCATGATCCATATTGTTATGGATATATTTGAGATCACGATTTCTATGATTAATTATCTGTTATATGTCATCATCATAATGTTAATTTATGGAATTAAAATAATATAGAAAATGACTATATTTCTAACAATCTATCATGTCCCAAAGGAATATTCCTCACACCGGTAGGATTGGGAAGCTAAACCAAGTAATGTGATGGTACTTGCTGCCTCGCTTGGTGGGCTGCCACCTTCCAAGGTCAGGAACCCTACAAAAAAGTTAAGCTTTTGATAACTATTTATTAGCTAGCTAATTCCACTAACAATTTTTAGCTAACTAACTGTTAGTTTCAGTGTATTCAAACATCCCTTTAGCAATCTACTCCACAAACACCGTCGTCGGAAGACAGATAGATACAAGGTTAAAAAGCTAAGCTATATGGCTCGAAAATAAAGATAAAAGCAGATGTATTACTTTTTATCGATAAGATATTCTTAATTGGTTATATATAGAGAAGAGTGGGATGGACTTATCCTATCAGAAGTTGAAAACTGACATAAAATCCGTATAAAAAATACAACCCCAACTAATTCATGCCAAAATTACAACTCTTCCGGAGCATATGAAACTGTGGTGTTATGCACGTATCACGTACTTATGCATTTTCCAAGCCATAATATGCATTTTGATCACGTCTCGAGGAGAGGAGAGGGACACGGGCACACAGCGGTTAAGTCGAAAGCTACATTTTTTCCCCCAATTTTATTGCCGGCTGGGGGTGTTTCCAGAGAACATTCAAAATACCTTCTGTAATCTGTGATGCATGCGCATTACCTCAGCTCGACCCTGAACTTAATTGTCGCCTGCAGCAGTGCCGCGCCCGCGCCTATAAATTTCCATGCAACCCTTGTGCTTGTCCCGCACTCACCTTTGCTACGCTGGAGAGCGGATCAATGGCGTTCACTCTCCGCCTCGGGACAGCATTTCTGGTGCTCCTCCTCTTCTCTTGTGCCGCAGGTAATAATACCATCGATATGATGATCGTGCACTGCACTTCCTAGCTGGGCAATAATACGATCGATATGATCGTGTATATCGCAGAGGCGGGCGAGGTTGGTGTGAACTATGGAATGGTGGCGAACGACCTGCCGAACCCTGCGTCGGTGGTGCAGCTGCTCAAGCAGAACGGCATCACCATGGTGAAGATATATGACGCCAACGCAACCGTGCTGACGTCGCTGGCCAACACGGGCATCAAGGCGATGGTGATGATGCCCAACCAGAACCTGGCCCACGCGGCCAGGGACCCGGTGTACGCGGCGCAGTGGGTGCAGGACAACGTGAAGAAGTACTTACCCAGGACGCAGATCAACGCCGTCGCCGTCGGGAACGAGGTGTTCGACGACCCGAACGTGGACAAGATGACCCTCGTCCCCGCCATGAAGAACGTGCAGAAGGCGCTGGCGGATCTGGGCCTCGCCAACGCCGTCAAGGTGTCCACGCCGATCGCCTTCTCGGCCGTCAGGGATTCGTTCCCGCCGTCCGGCTCCAGGTTCCGGGACGACATCGCGCAGCCGGTGATGAAGCCCATGCTGCAGCTCCTGCAGCGGACCGGCTCGTTCCTCACCGTCAACATCTACCCGTGCTTGACCCAGATGCAGCAGCCGGACGACATCCCCCTGGACTACGCCCTGGGGAACGCCCAGCACGCCGTGCTCGACGGCAGCAACAAGTACTACAGCCTCCTGGACGCCCAGCTCGACGCCACGCACTACGCCATGGAGGCCCTCGGGTTCGGCAACGTGGAGGCCGTTCTCGGGGAGACCGGGTGCCCCAACAAAGGGAAGATAGGAAAGCACAGACCACCCCGGCGTGGCGTCGGAAGCAGCAGGCGCCGTCTGTTGGATGACGGAGGCTCAGAGCCTGAGGCCTCGGTCGCCAACGCCCGAGCGTACAACAACTACGTCATCAACCGCGTGCTGTCCGGCAACACGGGCACCCCGCACCGCCCTCGCGCCGACATGCACGTCTACATCTTCGCGCTCTTCAACGAGAACAACAAGAGCGCCGATCCGGACGACGTGGAGAACAACTTCGGCTTGTTCTACCCCAACATGCAGAAGATCTACGACTTCAACTTCCGCGGCGGCGGCGGCGGCGGCGGCCAACCGCCGGCAGGCCCGGCGGCGGCGAGCTGGTGCGTGGCGAACGCGGCCGTCGGGGACGACAGGCTGCAGCAGGCGCTGGACTACGCGTGCGGCCACGGGGCGGACTGCAGCGCCATCCAGCCCAGCGGGTCGTGCTTCGAGCCGGACACCAAGCTCGCGCACGCCTCGTATGCGTTCGACAGCTACTACCAGCGGAACGGCCGGGCCACCAGCGCGTGCGATTTCAGCGGCGCGGCCTCCATCGTCTACCAGGCACCAGCCGGTGTGTGATTCGCGTACTCGATCGATCGATCGATCGATCTGCTTGCTTCCACTTCCACCATGCGTCTCGTCTTCGATCAGTTACTAACAATAATTTATTTTATTTAACCGCCGTGGCATATGGCAGTCACTTGCAGCAGCGCGAAGCCAAGCTGGTGCGTCGCCAAGCCAGGGGCCGGGGGCGCACAGCTGCAGCAGGCGCTGGACTACGCGTGCGGCCACGGCGCGGACTGCAGCGCCATCCAGTCCGGCGGCTCCTGCTTCCAGCCCGACACCGTGGCCGCGCACGCCTCGTACGCGTTCAACAGCTACTACCAGCGGAACGGCCGGGCTAGAGTGGCGTGCGACTTCTCCGGCGCCGGCTCTATTGTTTACCAGCAACCCAGTACGCGATTCATCTCATCATCACGGCACCCGGTAGTGTCCATTATTGATTGATTATTGTTCACCGAGGCGAGGCATGCCGCATGCATGTACGTAGGCTTCTGCGCCGCGACGGCAAGCTGGTGCGTGGCGAACCCGGGTGTCGGGGACGCGCGGCTGCAAACGGCGCTGGACTACGCGTGCGGCCATGGCGCGGACTGCCGCGCCATCCAGCCCGGGGGAGCGTGCTTCCAGCCGGACAACAAGGCCTCCCATGCCTCGTACGCGTTCAACGGCTACTACCAGCGCAACAACCGGGCTAGAGTGGCGTGCGACTTCTCCGGCGCCGGCTCTATTGTTTACCAGCAACCCAGTGAGTTCCATCGGACGGATAACATATTTTGTTTCTTTCTAAATACATTATTGATTTTACTGTGTATTTTAAATACATAGCAAAATATATGTACCTAGTAACCTAGACAAGCTAATACGTCATATGTTTCTTGCATGAGCCTAATAACCGTCCGGTGTTTATTCTGTTGTTTACTGCAGAGGTGGGAAACTGTGTGCTTCCATCGAACGCCGGCTGATCAACTCGAGAAACAAAACTACATCACATTTAGCTTGCTTGAGGCGACGATATGAAGATGCTAACATATATCTCGATCAGTATTTCTGGGATGGGAATAAATTTTCCATCGTTCTGCGTGGCAAACTATTATCTAATAAATTATTAATAAAATCCTGCGCCTGCAAATCGACTGTGCCGGGTGCTCCCTCCCCTCAAATCTTTGCAATAGTACGTGTAATACCACATGTCAACGTGTTGTCTTCACTGCTAATAATGCATGCTATTGGTACTTCTGTACAATCTCTTGATGAAAAATAATATGAAATAACCTTTAAGTCTCTATCTACTAGATGGTTCATCTTATTTCAGCAGTGAAAACTTTGCTCTGACAGTGAAAATTAATTGGACGTGTAATTTTGTTTAAATCTCGAACGTGTTCTTGAAAATCTCAAATCCATAACTTTTTTCGAGAGGAAGGTAGGTATATATATTTCTCATTTCAAAATGTTTACATCAAGGAACAAAGGAGGGGAACCAGGCGAAACATGCCGGCCAGCTCCAAGCGAACATGAATGCATACTTCGCAAGATACACTACTGGAACAGACTGCTTTGCCGAGTGCCGCAATGCAAGCACTCGGCAAAGTTTTAAAAAACACTTGGTAATCTCTTTGTCGAGTGGACTCGGTGAACTATGTGCATCAACAATGGCCTCTTTGTCGAGTGTATTATGTCGGGCATTCCGCAAAGTCTTGTCGAGTACCATCTGATACTCGGCAAAGAAAAATCATCGTGACAACAACAAGTGATGGTGACAGAAACTTTATACTCAGCAAAGAGGGAGCCTTTTGCCTAGTGCCTGCTGGCCTGGCACTCGATAAAGAAAGCTCTCCACGATAGCCTCTGTGCCGAGAACCACAAACTGACACTCGACAAAGGGTGCCTGTCTGTCTAGCACTCGGTAAAGGGAGTACCAGTGGGCCCCTTTGTAGTCCCTTTACCGAGCGCGTTCGCCGACACTTGGCAAAGGGAGATTTTTTGCTAAGTGCTAGGACTAAAGCACATGATAAAGAAGCTTTACCGGTTCTCAGGTGTGCCTTCTTTACCGAGTGCTATGATTATTGCACTCGACAAAGACATTCTTTGTCGAGTGTAACACTCGGCCAAGTAACCAGAAACCCCTCTTTTTATTTGTTTTTATTATTCCATCGAAACAAACAAAACATATATCACATGAAATGATAAAACTTCTGTGGAGGCTGGATATGTTTCTACACATAGTGCGTGATAATTTTCACGATATAGTGTCAAATTTTTTCAGAGTCTTTACATATGATATCATGACATGTCGACAAGTTACATTATTTTCTGACTTTGTTTGTGTTTTATACAATTTTAAAACAACTGAATAACAAGTTCGTGGTGATGTTTCTTGAGCATGGTGTTCGAAAGTTATGGTATGTTCCTAAAATAGGTTGTAACTTGTGCTAAATAACATAAATATCATTTTTTGCATTCACTATTTTCCATTTTTGGAGTGACTTGCAGTTCAAATCTGAATTATCCGAAGAAATTCAATTAAACAAACTAAATCTAAATGTTATAGCAAACACTTTGATAATTGTGCCAAATTTGAACATGTAAGTCTAGTGGCTGTATGAACACAGTACAAAAATTTTGATGGAAAAAAGAAAAAAACAAATAAATTTTGTCAAATGTCTGAATGATACACTCGGCAAAGAAATTATATTACCGAGTGTTTGACTGGGACACTCGGCAAAGTTAACTGGCGTCAGCTGACGGCGCTTTGTCGGTGACCGTTTTTGCTGAGCACGGGGCTCTCGGCAAAGATGTCTTTGTCGAGAGCCGTTTTATGCCGAGTGTTTGGCTCTCGGCAAAAATACTCTTCATCGAGTGCTATACTATGTCGAGCGCGGTACTCAGCAAAGTATGTTTTGCCGAGGAAAAAAGATAAATTGCTCTCAACAAAGAGCTAGACATTCGGCAAAGAGCTGGATTTTGGTAGTGAAAATAAGTCTCACCATTAAACCTCATGCCTTCGTGTGTGAAGCGCACACAATCAAAGGATTTTAGGTGTCTTACCACATTTAGGACATGTTTGGTTCATGGCTAACTGTGCCATACTTTGTCTAAGTTAAGTTTAGTCATCTGAATCGAAGAACTAACTTTAAACAGAAAAGTTAAACAAAGTATGGTAAGTTAGCCAGCGAACTAAACATGCCCTTAGACAAATCAGAAGCCACAATCAGTATATAGACTCAATAATTCTCCGCAAGCGCGCTAGTGCCTCTGTCTCAAGACAAGCCATCGCTTTTATAGTTTTACTAGAACATCAGGCACCCATTCAGGCGCCCTACCGTAGTTGAAGGTAAAAGCAAATGTCGAGACAACATGGCTCTATGCAACTATAATAATTAGATAGTAAGAATAAGATCTAAACAAACACAACAGCACAACACATTTAGGCGAAAAGACATTAGAAGCTAAGATTAATATAGGTTGCGTAACGATGACAAGTAATAATGAGCATTTAAAAATAAAACTGAAGGCTCAACATCTTTTCCATCATTTCTAAGGTTGTAGCAGCAGCATTCACTACCCTCCCTAGCAGAGCAGAAAGGAATCCTACCCACTGCCTATTGAATCTCTGAGTCCTTTGTTTCAGTCGCAATGTCCTCTAAATGCATATTAACCAAGAGAGCTTCACCTGTAATACAGGAAGCAACACCAACATTTGTAATCACCGCAGAAACCACACCAGATGCATCATTCGGATCTTCAGTTTTAACAACATGAATCATTTCAGTGTCCTCATTGATGTTCTTCACATCTGGCACTGTTAACTGCAAAAAACTATAATTGCAGTTCAAATGATGCAGATAACCGAATAGAATTCTCATAGTAACATGGAGCATGTTAAACTAAAACCATACAACAAATCTCTTCTAGTGTTGGGGACTTGTTCTCAAATGCTTCGGCTTGGAAGGAGATGAAAATACAAGTGCGACGCAAAAGCAAATGCCAAGTCCACCTGAACAGTACGGGGGTACTGTTCACCTATTTATAGGCGCGGGGTACAACCCATACAAAATTACATACATGCCCTTTACATTTGGTGATAATTCTATAGCACTCTATCGAGGTCTAAATGGCCTTTTCATCTTTAAGTCGGTTCCCTTTTCTGCGAACATGCCGAAGCTTTCCTGCTTCACAGCTTCGGCGCTGTGTCAACCTTTGTATCTTTTGAGCTTCTCCCTTTCTGATACGAGTCCGAAGATACCTGCTCACACATTATAAAGCCGCTTCTCCCTTGAAGACCTTCGGCGACGAAGCATAGACCCAACAGTAGCCCCTTTCGCGGTGCTAGATCGTTTTTCGTAACGAGCTTGATCCGTGAAAAAAGTCTCTTAAGCTTCGGGGAGCCGAAGGTCCAAAAAACACCTTCCCTGAGCTCGTTGCCGAGAAACGATTTAATTTCCCAGCACGTAGCGGTCCCACCTTGCAGAGTTTACTGTTTGTCCCTGCGGTCCACTGCGCAGCGAGCGCACGCGGGTGTGCGCCTGGTGTAAAAACTCTGGCGCTTCGCCTTCTTACCTGCAGCACTATATAAACAGACGAGTAGGTGTGAAGTTACCACAGCATTCATTGCTATTTGCACTGTTTCCCTGCCAAAATTTTTAACCATCACCGAAGCTTGTCTGTTAGAACCGAACGAAGCTCCAGTTTGAAACCTGCTTCGGAGGAAGAAAATTTTAAAGTTTCACAAGTTTATAATTGAATGGCCAGAGTCCGCTCTACCGCCAGGGTTGAGCGCGAGGAAGAAGAAACTGAAGCTTCGGAGACTCTCCCCATCTCCGAAGCCATGCAACGATCGGGTCTAGTAACTTCGGAAAAGATCCCTCATGATGATACAGAACAAGCAAAACAAGCAATCGCTGAAGCAGAGGAAGAAGATATTGAGGAAACTGATTCCGAAGATGATTATCGCATTGCCATGCCAAGCAAGCCGAGCCACTTGGACTTCGGAAAATCTACTGTTTCGAAGACTGATCTATCCAAGATGGTAAAATCGGGCTTTTTCACTGAAAATCAGAAGAAGCTTTTGCGCTTCGGGGGAGAAGAGACTACCCCAAGACCGGAGAAAGATGAAATTGTTATTTTCAAGAGCTTTTTAAAGGCTGGACTAAGATTCCCCCTACATGGGATCATTGGAGAGGTGCTGAAGAGGTTCGGTATCTATTTTCATCAGCTGACCCCTAATGCTATCGTTAGGCTTATTGTTTATATCTGGGCACTCCGAAGCCAAGCAATGGAACCATTTGCGGACAGCTTCTGCCGGGTTCACGAGCTGCATTATCAAACAAAGGCTAGAAAAGATGGATTGCACGATAATTTTGGTTGCTATAACTTTGCCTATCGGAAAACTACAAAGTTCCCTGTAATTAGCTACCGAAGCAAGTGGGCAGCAGGCTGGAAATCAGAGTGGTTCTATGTCAAGGTTGATGACGACAAGGAAAAGCTTGTACAAAGCCCGCTGGAATTAATCTTCGGAGAAACCCGACCTCGCTGCAATATGACACCCGAAGGTCCAACACAACAAGCAATGAGTGAATTCAGAATTATTGCAGAGCATATCAGCACAAGGGACCTGGTTCAAGAGTTTTTAGCATTCAAAGTTTTTCCCAGTTTGAGAGAATGGGAAATGCCGAAGCTACAGGGGGAAAAGAAAGAAGGTGAACTCGTACGTTTACCTTACTATTTCAAGTTTAAAAAGTACTTTAAAGCACCTTGCCAAGAGTGGCTAGATATGATTGAAGCAATGTGTAATGAAATACTTGGCAATTATTCCAAAAAAGAAGATCAATTGATGACCGCAGCCTTCGGCACTCGTCCGAAACGAAGGCTAAATCGAGTGTTGGACGCCTTGGGTTTCGAATACCCAGACTACGAAAATCTGAACAAAGGTGCCGGAGACCAAAAAAGGAAAAGGGTAACTGAAGGCTTAGATGAAGGTGAAAAAGAGCCAGTAACGAAGAAAATTCCGAAGAAAAGGAAAGCTTCTTCTCCGAAGCAACAAATATCCGAAGCAGAAGAAACTCCCGCATCACCTTCTGCTGCTGTTGTTGAGGAAATTCTGAAGGTAATGACTGAATCCTTACCTGCGAAGCTAAGTCCACTGGGTCCTCAACTGACAAAGTTTTTTCAGAAGGACAAGGAGCCCGAGAAATCGAAGAAAACAATCAAGGCAAGGAAACAAAGAATCATTACCGTGACAGAGGTAATTGACAAAACGCCGCCAAGAGCTTCGGCCCAAAAAACACGAGCAGCTGCAGAGGGGGCAGATATTGAAATTGCACCTTCGGAGGCCGCAGCCGCCGAAGTTACCTCAGCTGAAGATTTGAATTTAGAGAGCACAATTGAACATATTGACCAAATGCTGCTAGACATGGCTGCAGAAGAAGCTGCCACTGCTGCCGAAGAGACTGTGATCGCAGCGTCAAAGAAAGGAAAAGAAATTGCCGATGAAGCTTCAGAAAACGAAGCCTTCGCGTTCCAAAACTTAGTTGGAGAACATCTAACAAAAGCTGAAATAGAAGAGCTTAAAGAGTATGCCCAATCCTGTGGATACAAACCTGGGGCACTCCTCTTCGGAGGCGTTGATGACGAGAAATTAGAGTGTATTCGGGACCAAACAGGGGCCAAAGTTATCAGTACTCTGTCCAAGAGTATTGGATTCCCGAAGCTAGAAACAGACATCAGCCGCTACCGACGACAACATGTCGTTGGTAGTTTATTTTACTCCAACTTCAAGGTGAATGACTTGTCCCTTAACGTTTATTGCTTCTAATAAAAACATGTCTGACGAAGGTTGTGTTTGTGTAGAGTATGTTATTGAGCAAAGCCTTGCAAATGCAGCAAGATCTTGAAGATAAAAAGCATGAAATTATAATCGGAAATTTGGAAAACAAAATAAAGGAGCAATCAGATGCTTTTGAGAAAAAGAACTTTGAGCTCCAGGCAGCCGAAGGTTTACTGGCGGAAGCTGAAGCAAAAATATCAGAACTGAACACGAAGCTTCTCCGCCAGTCTGAGCAGTTCGAACGAGAAAAACAAGATCTCAATGCAAAACTTGAAGCCGAAGCTCAGCAAAATTCGGATTTGAGAAAACTACTGACAAATCTTCAAGAAAAATGCCTGGAATTTAGCAACAAGTGCATTCAACGACTAAGAAAGATTTTTTACTCAGTTGGAGCCAGCAGCGAAAAATTTACCCCCTCAGCTGAAGATCTACCAAAAACCTTCGAACACATTGAGGGGGAGATTGACGAGCTCGACGAAGTCATAGCTGGGCATGGTGACTTCTGTGCCTGGGTGGCTTCTCGAGGGACTGCTGCAGCCTTCATGAAGGCTGGCTGTGATCATGGAAAAATTGTCAACAGGCCAAATTTCACTTTGTCACCATCAATCCTGGATGACATCCCTGATCTCGCCCGAAGCATCTCGAATCGATTTGTAAAAATGATATGGACAAAAGGTGGTCGAGAGAAAGCTGGAGACGAAGCTCGTAGCCACCTTGATCCAGTAAGAAATCATACCTTGTGCTTACCTTTTCCTGTAAACTTGATTTTGACTTCCAACGACCTTATTCATGTAGGATGACGAAGCCGAAGCTGATGATCAAAAATAACGCCGAAGCCGAAGCTCCTTGGAGATTTAGACAGTAGACTGCAGACAGTACTTGAAAAACTTTTAAGATAACTTTAGTAAATGTAAACAAAACTTGTTTTTAATGTATACTGTTCATACCTTGTAATATATCCTTAACCTTTCACTGATGTATGAGAAATGCTTTGATGTGGACGAAATTTCCTTTTTTTTTGAGCCGAAGGCGAAAAAACACCTTCCCTTCTTTTCGTATGCAACGAAGCATAGAAAACAACATTTTCCTTTTTTCCGAAGCTCTCCTTCATAGAAAACAACATTTTCCCTTCTTCTTTGTGCACGAAGCCCTTCTTTCCCTTTCTTTTTCTCTTCTTGCCGAAGCAACCATTTTATGCGATGAAGATGATTATCCTACATATGCCTAGATGAATGTTTATGAATGCAAATGCTATGATGTAATGTGATGTGCAAATGAATGGCCAAACACGTATCCGAAGCCATATTCATAGCCATTGTTTTCTTAAAAACAATCACACCTCAGCTCTGCATTCCCTTAGGAACGACTTTGGAGCTTCTTCGCCTTTACTTTTGGCGGAATCAGCGTTGACTTTTCGCTGTAAGCTCTGCATTCCCTTAGGAACGTCTTTGGAGCTTCTTCGCCTTTACTTTTGGCGGAATCAGCGTTGACTTTTCGCTGTAAGCTCTGCATTCCCTTAGGAACGTCTTTGGAGCTTCTTCGCCTTTACTTTTGGCGGAATCAGCGTTGACTTTTCGCTGTAAGCTCTGCATTCCCTTAGGAACGTCTTTGGAGCTTCTTCGTTTTTACTTTTTGGCACTCGATGGTGCGCTCTCAGCTTTTACATTTACATTCTTTGGGGGATTTTGCTCTTATAAGACTAAAAAAGGAAATTACATATGCTGGCCCCATTAAAAACCTTTCTCCCCCTTTGGAAAGGAAAAGGGTGCCATGAAAGAAAAAATAAAAATGTGAAAAATTACATCGAATTATACATAATATCGCCGAAGCTCATCCGCATTCCAAGACCTAGGAATGTCATTGCCGTCCATATCTTTCAATCTGTATGAACCGGGTCTTGACGAAGATGCTACTAAGAAAGGCCCGTCCCATTTCAACTGCAATTTGCCCACTGTTTCCGGGTTGGCCACCCTCCGAAGCACCAAGTGCCCTGGCTCAATATTTTTTAGCCGAACCTTTCTATCCCGCCATTTGACTGTTTCAGCTTGATATTTATTGATATTCTCCACGGCTTGCAGTCTGATCCCTTCTAAAGCATCTTTTTCTATAGAATAAGCAGCTTCGGAATCTGATTCTGCCGAAGCTATTATCCTTATTGATCCGGTTTTAGCTTCCTCTGGAGTTATTGCTTCGTCACCGAATAACAACTTGAATGGAGTGAAGCCTGTAGACCTTGATGTTGTCGTGTTGTGGCTCCACACCACTTTGGTTAACTGATCTGGCCATTTTCCTCTGGGTTGATTGAAGATTAACTTCATTATTCCTGTCATTATAATGCCGTTGGCTCTTTCAACGAGTCCATTTGACTCCGGGTGCCTAACTGATGCAAAATGGATCTTCGTACCAATTTGGTCACAGAAATCCCTGAAAGCTTCGGAGTCAAACTGTGTCCCATTGTCCACAGTGATGGCCTTTGGCACCCCGAAACGACAAACAATATTCTGCCAGAAAAACTTTTGGACGGTGGCCGAAGTTATTGTTGCTAAAGGCTTTGCCTCAATCCATTTAGAAAAATATTCCACAGCTACTACAACATATCTCAGGTTCCCTTGGGCCGGTGGTAACGGACCTAACAAGTCAAGGCCCCACCTTTGCAATGGCCAAGTGGGTTGTATGAGCTGTGTTAGGGACGAAGGTTGTTTTTGATCTCTTGCACATTTCTGACAACCTTCGCACTTTTGAACCAATTCTGCTGCATCCGAAGCTGCCTTCGGCCAATAAAACCCTTGACGGAAAATTTTTCCGAGTAACGGCCTAGATCCGATGTGAGATCCACACAGGCCTGCATGTATTTCTTTCATTAACTCTATACCTTCGGTTCTGGATAAGCATTTGAGCAGCGGAGCACAAACTCCATGTTTGTACAACTCCCCTTCTATCATGACATATGGACGAGCTCTTGCTTCTATCCTCTTGTTATAAGCTTCGTCATCTGAAAGAAATTTACCCTGAAGGTAAGAGATGATCTCGGTTCTCCAATCTTCGCTAAAAACAGGAGATATATTAAGAACTGCTCTTTCAAGAAGTTCCACCGAAGGTGCTTTTATTGTTTCGAAGAACACATCCGAAGGTAAAGGCAGCCCCTGTGCTGCTGACTTAGCTAGCAGATCAGCATGCTCATTTTGTCCTCGAGGGATATTCTTGACAGAAAACCCTTCGAAGGAAGCTTCGACTCTTCGAACCATATCCAGATATTTTTCAAGCTTCGGATCCTTAGCCTTACAACTTTTGTCAATATGACCCGAAACAACCTGGGAATCAGTTTTAAGTACGGCCCTTCTGATTCCCATTGCTTTTAACTTCCGAAGACCTAGAACCAATGCTTCGTACTCAGCAATGTTATTTGTGCAATTAAAATCAAGCTTTGCCGCATAACAAATTTTGACTTTGGAAGGTGAAACCAACACAGCAGCCGCTCCTGCTCCGAAGGTTCCCCAAGATCCATCACAAAACACTGTCCAGGCTTCGTTGTCTTTATTCGTTTCCTCCTCCTGAGCCCCTGGCGTCCAATCAGCAATAAAGTCTGCCAGCGCCTGTGACTGAATCAAAGATCTATGAACATATTCAATACAAAATTCATTGAGCTCTGCAGCCCATTTTCCAATCCTTCCAGTAGCTTCTCGGTTCCTCATAATATCCTTCAGAGGTTGTGAAGAAGGAACAATTATGTTGTAAGCTTGGAAATAGTGCCGAAGCTTCCTGGAGGCCATCAAGACAGCATACAGTACCTTCTCCAACTCTGTATAATTTTTCTTTGACAAACTAAGAACCTCGGATACAAAATATATTGGGGCCTGCCTCTTGACTTGACCATCAAGCTTCTCCTGGACAAGCGCTGCACTTACCGCTGAGTGCGAAGCTGCCACATATAATAACAAAGGAGCCCCTGGCATTGGTGGAGTCAATGTGGTTAGATCTATTAAATACTGTTTTAGCTCTTCAAAGGCCTTCTGTTGGATTGGTCCCCATTGAAAGACTTCGGCTGACTTCAGCACTTCGAAGAATGGTAAGTTTCTCTCTACTGATCTGGATATAAATCTATTGAGAGATGCCAATCTTCCTGTCAATCTTTGAGCCCCCTTCTTTGTAGTTGGTGGTTCCATCCGAAGTATAGCTTCAATTTTACTTAGATTAGCTTCAATCCCCTTCGTTGAAACCAAGCATCCAAGAAATTTCCCCTTCTTCACTCCGAAGACGCATTTTTCTGGATTTAACTTTAAGCCAGCCTGCCTGAAACTGGCGAAGGTTTCCTGCAGATCAGCAATATGATTCTCCTGCTTCGTGCTTTTGACAATGATGTCATCAACATAAGTTAGCACGTTTCTGCCTATTTGAGATTGGAGAACCTTCGCAGTCATTCGGCTGAAACTTCCTCCATCGTTTTTGAGCCCCTCAGGCATCCGAAGATAGCAATATGTGCCACTTGGAGTTATGAAGCTAGTCTTCGGCTCATCTTCCTTCTTCATCCAAATTTGGTGATAGACTGAATAACAGTCTAACAGACTCATGAGCTCTGAAGAAGCTGCTGCATCAACTAAAAAATCTATCCTTGGTAGTGGGAATTCATCCTTCGGGCAAGCTTTGTTAAGATCTGTAAAATCGATGCACATTCGCCACTTGCCATTGGCCTTTTTTACCATAACAGTGTTAGCCAGCCATTCTGGGTACTTCACTTCTCTGATAACTCCTGCACTGAGGAGTCTTTTGACTTCATTGCGAGCACCTTCGGCCTTATCATCTGACATTTTTTGAAGCCTTTGCTTTCTGGGTCTGAAGGATGGATCGACATTGAGCGAGTGCTCAATAACATCCCTATTAACTCCGCATAGATCATTGGCTGACCATGCAAAAACATCTTTGTTATTGAACAAAAACCTTATCAAGGTTTTTTCCTGCTCTTCAGATAGTTGAGAGCCTAACAGCACCTTCTGCTCTGCTATGTCCTCACATAAGAGCATAGGCTTCGGCTGGTCTGCTGAAGCTGCTTTCTCTCTTCTGAATTTGTACTGTTCACAAGCTTCAGCTCCATCTATGTTATGGATTGCTTTTGAGTCAGTCCAATTACCTTCGGCCCTTCTTGCAGCTTCCTGACTTCCATGGATAGCGATGGGTCCCTGATCCGAAGGTATCTTCATGCAAAGATAGGCAGGATGAAGGATTGCTTCGAAGGCATTGAGAGTACCACGACCAATAATTGCATTGTAAGGGTATTCCATGTCAACAATGTCAAACACAACTTGCTCAGTTCTAGTGTTGTTGATGAATCCGAAGGTCACTGACATGGTGATCTTGCCCAGTGCTACAATCTGTCTTCCTCCGAAGCCACAGAGAGGATGTGTAGCATCATGAATCTTATCTTCTGGCTCTTGCATTTGTCTGAAGGCCTTAGCAAATATGATGTCAGCTGCACTGCCTGTGTCAACCAAGACATTGTGGACCAGAAATCCTTTGATAACACAAGAGATAACCATGGCATCGTTGTGTGGGTAATCTTTGAGCTGAAGGTCCTCTTGGGAGAAGGTAATAGGAATGTGAGACCATCTTGACTTGATGAAGGGTCCTTGCACCCCAACATGCTGTACCCTTCTCTGTGCTTCCTTCTTCTGTTTCTTGTTAGCTGGCTCTAAGGACGAGCCACCTGTGATCGGGAGCACCAGCTTCGGGTCCGAAGCAGCTCCAACTTGGTCGTTGAACGAAGCCATCAGCTCAAAAAGTGGAAGTGAGTTCACCGGAGGTGGGCGCCAATGTTGGGGACTTGTTCTCAAATGCTTCGGCTTGGAAGGAGATGAAAATACAAGTGCGACGCAAAAGCAAATGCCAAGTCCACCTGAACAGTACGGGGGTACTGTTCACCTATTTATAGGCGCGGGGTACAACCCATACAAAATTACATACATGCCCTTTACATTTGGTGATAATTCTATAGCACTCTATCGAGGTCTAAATGGCCTTTTCATCTTTAAGTCGGTTCCCTTTTCTGCGAACATGCCGAAGCTTTCCTGCTTCACAGCTTCGGCGCTGTGTCAACCTTTGTATCTTTTGAGCTTCTCCCTTTCTGATACGAGTCCGAAGATACCTGCTCACACATTATAAAGCCGCTTCTCCCTTGAAGACCTTCGGCGACGAAGCATAGACCCAACAGTAGCCCCTTTCGCGGTGCTAGATCGTTTTTCGTAACGAGCTTGATCCGTGAAAAAAGTCTCTTAAGCTTCGGGGAGCCGAAGGTCCAAAAAACACCTTCCCTGAGCTCGTTGCCGAGAAACGATTTTCTCTTATTTTAAAGTGTTTACGCATTTTTATTCAGTTGTTCCACTATATTCTCAAAAGCACTAGAAGCTGGCATGGCATCCCTTATATCGCTAATAACATGTTGAGATTTTGTTGCAGAAACGAATTTCTTTGTTAACCATTTTTTTCAATTTCCCACTTCTCATAGGAATCTCCTTTGCTATAAATACAAAAATCAAGGGAAAAGTTATTATCCAAGGAAACAAAGAAATACAACTAAACAAGTTAAGATAACTAATAAACATATCTCAAGTAGAGTTTTATTGGGTAATACATATAGCCAGTGCTCTCATCCTCTGCACAAGCAATGTCATCTCTCCATCAATATAGACTATGTCATTGGAACACTTGTTTTAAACCATCTAGACAATTTGTTCCTTATGTCTAAAAAGCTTTGATCTAAGCACTAGTCCCCACAGGAGCTCTCAGGTGACCACAATGTCAACTGGCCACTGATATTAATCCCAAAGGAGAGTACATCAAGAGAAGGAAAAGAGGTATTAGTCTATCCGAGGTTCTTTACCTGATCTTCATTGTCATGTCCCTTTGATTTATTGTTATTATGGCATAAATAATCTGTAACGATGTTATTCATCCTACTCCATGCAGGTTGTAAATTCTTTTGCCGATGGTGGTTTGCCCTCAAAACTAAAACCAAAGATGACACTCGATGCAAATGAGATCCTTCTAGTTCAAAAGAGAAGTGTTCTAGGGAAGGATGGTCCTAAGGTTTTGGTTTAGGGTCACTGCATTTGAGATGCAAACAATGTTATAGGGTGACTGCATTCTAGGAAAGGATGACACTCGACGCAAACGATGTTATTAATCCTACTCCATGCATTCGAGATAAAATTTCTCATAATCATCTTGCATTATGTAAACCTAGCTAGCCTAATAATTGGAAGAATGGGATTGCAGAAACATACCTCATAACTCATATAGTTCTCAAAGTAAATATCCTCTCTCGCTTTTGAAGTATGCTTTCTTCTGAGTTGTGATGTATTCTGGCAGTACAAAAAAGGCAGGACTATACACCCCACTTCAGTACCTGTTCATGCTGCCAATTACCAAGTTAGGCCTTATTCCCAATTGTTCCAATGTCCACACAGTAAATGTGGCTTACCTGCATGTAGACATTTAAAATAATCGCACATCATCTTGCAACTGAATGCAGGTAACCAAAGGGGTCTGATGCCTTGTAGCCTCCTGAGCGGCCCAACCAAACCTGAAACCATGAAAATGACAAGCGAGCGACCAAGCCTTGGAGGATCAAAGAGTGGCCTAAGAGCAAAAAAATACCATGGCCCACCAGGACACTCTTTCTTTCCATCTGGCACTTGTTGTATGAATAAGAGAACATCCATAATCAGAACGACATCACTTTAAAATAATTGTTGATACTACATGATCTATAGCTAGCTTAGATTCAGCAATGTTTAAGCGTATTCTGGATGACTATCCTTCTAAGTTCACCCACCTAATACACTACAGCAAGTGATCTAAGTTCACGCTCAGCAAACTTGTCATTTAGGGCATGAACTCTTTGTTCTATTCCTGACTTATTGTAGGCAAGGTTGAGAATCTGCATGTCACTTTCTTGATCAACAAGATTTTGATGTAAACAGAAAAATCATGTCATACTTTTGAAGCTATGTTGCAATCTAGTTTCTTAAGACCTGCTCTAGCACACTTTTACTAACACGGCACATCTTCCCATCACTATCAGTGTATGTCAAGGCAGTTCTTTTGTCGGTAGGATTAAACGGAAGGAAATGAACCTCTTGAATACCAGCACAGGCCTATGGGAAATATTGTTAGCTGTTCATATCACCAAACAAATAAGACACGTATGTATATATATTCATATTCCATCCCTATTCAAAAAGTATTATAACTCTTTTGGATCAGCTAGCATGCCAACTATTGCAGTATCAATAGCACCTTGATTTTCTATCCGGGAGGCTCTAGCAGCCTTCATAATTACTTGGTCCTGAGTGAACTCCCTTTCAAAAACCTGAACCAAGCATATATAAGTGTTTTAAGGTTAGATATGAAGGACCAACGATGGTTGTTCAAGTGTAACTTCAATGAGGTTCTTGTCCACTGTGAGTCTATTTAGAGTCAGAGTTCTAGTTTTGTCACTACAAAGTACATCCATACCAGTCATTTATCCAATTGCAGAAGTGCTTCTTGATCCTCAGTGAGGTCTCCTCGAGGGCTCAAGCAGGGGAATGGTGTATGCAGCTAGGCTCGGGGCACACGTACACCTGGCGGCGCTATCGCACACACGCACACGAACACTTTCAGGTACCTTACGGGCGCCCTATCAACAGAGTACTCAATATCTACATTCATTATTATAGTATAGGAACAATGTTTGTACACATTAGATCAATGGCGCGCGCCAGCGCGCGCATGCAAATTAAATACTTAATACTGGCGTACAGTTGTAGAAGAGAGACATTATATTACAATACGGATATAAAGTGCTTCGATGATTATGGGCATTATATAATATATTATGGCTACATAAAAGACTGAGTTGCAAACAATATGTTTCTGGTAGCATTTCAGTCTACATATATCAGGATGCATAGACAAAAAGACATGAGGATCCTGTTTTCCAGATAAGGCATTAGTTATATACATCTGGCATTGTTTTCAAGGATTAACTTTGAAATCAGAACGTCTTTCCTGCAGTTTAAGGTAAATAAGTTACTTTAAAGTTCAACAAAATGTTGTTGTAATTGAAGTAAGGAATTGCAATAGATTGTATGGACGGGAAAGTAGAGTGAATTAGATCATACATTTGTATTTGTCGGAGTCATTTTTGTCAGAATTGAATTTTAAGGACCTGTACTTAGATCTGATCCGAAAAAGAATAGTAAAATGGTGAATGTGTGGGAAGTAAGGAGGTTGCCATGTTATGTATCTGAGTTTAGTACCTTTTTGTGGTGATTCAAAAGTTTCCAGGTCCTGGTCTTCAATTCTAAGATTGACTTGTTGCTTGTATGTATAATTATGCGTTAGAACAGAACATATAAATGTAAATAAATTGGTAAACAAAATGAACTCGAAATAGTAAATACATTGAAGTTGACTTACATTTGGAGAAATGTTTATTGACAGTTTGCACATTGTTGTAGAAGGTGAAACGGATTGGTTTGTAAATATATTGAAGTTGACATACATTTGGAGAAACCTTAGAGTGACCTGATAATAGTCCATAACATAGAAAAGGGTTTGGCTCTTTTTTCTTATAATGAAAACAATAGCAAAAGAAATCTTGCATAGTCACATGAGACCTTCTATTATTATCTGCATTCTTCATTTCAACATATGGAACACCAATTTGAAATCCACGCTCACCAAAAGTAAATAGCAATGGATATTGCAGTGCCATATAAACTGGACATATGGAACAAATACGTTTAAGGTCTTTGTTGTGTTTTTGAATGATAATGTCTCTTTTAAATGTACCAAAAGATAAGTCTCCGCAAACTATTCAGTAAATGCATGTAAAAAGGAATATACTCCGTAGAAGACCAAAATAAGAAAGGTGCGCAAGAACTGTTCCCTTTTTCTAGGGAAATATTGCAATCATAAAACAGAAACACAGCTTTGCTAACACGTGAGCAGCAAAAGGCAACTGCAGGTCCACAATACCTGCCCTTAGATTTAGGGTTTGTAATATCCTAAGAAAATGAGAAAAGTGTGTGGGTTTGCGGCTGTAGATGTAGAGCGCATTGCAACATGAGTTTGGAGAGCAATGAGGAAAATAAATGTGTAATTTGCAGTAAGCCACGAACGGCGGAAAGCGAACAAAAACATTAAAAGCATTTCTTTACCTAAAAAGGTGACAATGGCCGAATGTAGACGCTGACGACAGAGGAAGCCGCGAGCTCGCAGTCCCTCGAAACTGGCCGGAGGTGGACGTCGACGACCGAGGAAGCCATGGGCTTGCTGTCGCCCTCGAAACGGATGCGGGAGCCATAGTAAGGGACGGCCAGTGGGTAGAGAAGGGAAGCATACGAATCTTTTTTTACCTGGAAAAGCGGTAATCGTCGGAGAGTGCAGCGGAAGCCGCGGAGTCGCTGTCGGCGGCGGCGTTGAAAGTCGCCTAGAGGGGGGGTGAATAGGGCGAAACTAAAATTCTCAAAAATAAACACAACTACAAGTCGGGTTAGCGTTAGAAATATAATCGAGTCCGCGAGAGAGGGCACAAAACAAATCGCAAGCGAATAAGGAGTGTGACACGTGGATTTTTTTTACCGAGGTTCGGTTCTCGCAAACCTACTTCCCGTTGAGGAGGCCACAAAGGCCGGGTCTCTTTCAACCCTTACCCTCTCTCAAACGGTCCCTCGGACCGAGTGAGCTTTCTCTTCTCAAATGTTTGGAACACAAAGTTCCCACAAGGACCACCACAAGATTGGTGTCTCTTGCCTCAATTACAAGTGAGTTTGATCGCAATGAAGAATCAAAGAAGAAAGAAAGCAATCCAAGCGCAAGAGCTCGAAGGAACACAAGCAAATCTCTCTCACTAATCACTAGGGCGTTGTGTGGAGTTTGGAGAGGATTTGATCACTTTGGTGTGTCTAGAATTGAATGCTAGAGCTCTTGTAAGTAGTTGAAGTGGGAAAACTTGGATGACTTGAATGTGGGGTGGTTGGGGGTATTTATAGCCCCAACCACCAAACTAGCCGTTTGGTGCAGGCTGGCTGTCGTATGGTGCACCGGACAGTCCGGTGCACACCGGACTGTCCGGTGCGCCAGCCACGTCACCAAAGCCGTTGGGTTCCGACCGTTGGAGCTCTGTCTTCTGGGCCCGCCTGGATGTCCGGTGTCGCACCGGACATGTACTGTAGAGTGTCCGGTGCGCCACTACGCGCGTGCCTGCCTTCTGCGCGCTCTGGCGCGCATTAATTGTTGTTGCAGGTGACCGTTGGCGCGAAGTAGCCGTTGCCCCGCAGTTACACCGGACAGTCCGGTGTACACCGGACATGTCCGGTGAATTTTAGCGGAGCAGCCGAGGCGAATTCCCGAGGCTGGCGAGTTCCGAGGTCGCCTTTTCTTGGAGCACCGGACACTATCCGGTGTACACCGGACAGTCCGGTGAATTATAGCGAGCCGCCTCCGGATTTTCCCGAGAGTGAAGAGTTCAGCCTCGAAGTGCCTCTGGTGCACCGGACATGTCCGGTGGCACACCGGACAGTCCGGTGCGCCAGACCAGAGGTGCCTTCGGTTGTCCGTTTGCTCTTTTGTTGAACCCAATACTTGGTCTTTTTATTGGCTAAGTGTGAACCTTTGGCACCTGTATAACTTATACACTAGAGCAAACAAGTTAGTCCTTTTATTTGTGTTGGGCAATTCAACCACCAAAATTAATTAGGGACTAGGTCTAAGCCTAATTCCCTTTCAATCTCCCCCTTTTTGGTGATTGTTGCCAACACAAACCAAAGCAAATATAAAAGTGCATAATTGAACTAGTTTTCATAATGTAAGTGCAAAGGTTGCTTGGAATTGAGCCAATAAATATTACTTACTAGATATGCATGGATTGTTTCTTTATTTTTAACATTTTGGACCACGCTTGCACCACATGTTTTGTTTTTGCAAATTCTTTTTGTAAATCCTTTCCAAAGTCTTTTTGCAAAATAGTCAAAGGTAAATGAGTAAGATTTTGCGAAGCATTTTCAAGTTTGAAATTTTCTCCCCTTGTTTCAAATGTTTTTCCTTTGACTAAACAAAACTCCCCCTCAAATAAATTCTCCTCTTAGTGTTCAAGAGGGTTTTTAAGATATCAAGTTTTGAAAGTACTACTTTCTCCCCCTTTAGAACATAAAGAGATACTAATTTGAAATTTATCAATTTGAAAATCATTTTAAAATTAGGGTGGTGGTGCGGTCCTTTTGCTTTGGGCTCATACTTTCTCCCCCTTTGGCATGAATCGCCAAAAACGGATACTTTGAGTGAGATATAAGCCCTTTTCTAACTACATTCTCCCCTTTGGCAAATAAAACATATGAGTGAAGATTATACCAAAGACGGAGAGTGAAGCGGAGCGACGGCGAAGGATGAGTAGTAGAGTGGAGTGGAAGCCTTTGTCTTCGCCGAAGACTCCAATTTCCTTTCAATATACCTATGACTTGGTTTGAAATACACTTGAAAACACATTAGTCATAGCATATATCAAAGGGACATGATCAAAGGTATGTTTATGAGCTATGTGTGCAAATTAGCAAAAGAAATTCCTAGAATCAAGAATATTGAGCTCATGCCTAAGTTTGGTAAAAGTTTGTTCATCAAGAGGCTTGGTAAAGATATCGGCTAATTGATCTTTAGTGTTAATGTATGAAATCTCGATATCCCCCTTTTGTTGGTGATCCCGAAGAAAATGATACCGAATGGCTATGTGTTTAGTGCGGCTATGCTCAACGGGATTGTCCGCCATGCGGATTGCACTCTCATTATCACATAGAAGAGGAACTTTGGTTAGTTTGTAACCGTAGTCCCGCAGGGTTTGCCTCATCCAAAGTAATTGCACGCAACAGTGGCCTGTGGCAATATACTCGGCTTCGGCGGTAGAAAGAGCGACCGAATTTTGCTTCTTTGAAGCCCAAGACACCAAGGATCTTCCCAAGAACTGGCAAGTCCCCGATGTGCTCTTTCTATTAATCTTACACCCCGCCCAATCAGCATCCGAATAACCAATCAAATCAAATGTGGATCCCCGAGGGTACCAAAGCCCAAACTTAGGAGTATAAGCCAAATATCTCAAGATTCGTTTTACGGCCGTAAGGTGGGATTCCTTAGGGTAGGATTGGAATCTTGCACACATGCATACGGAAAGCATAATGTCTGGTCGAGATGCACATAAATAAAGCAATGAACCAATCATTGACCGGTATACCTTTTGATCCACGGACTTACCTCCTGTGTCGAGGTCGAGATGCCCATTTGTTCCCATGGGAGTCTTGATGGGCTTGGCATCCTTCATTCCAAACTTGCTTAGAATGTCTTGAGTATACTTCGTTTGGCTAATGAAGGTGCCTTCTTGGAGTTGCTTCACTTGAAATCCTAAGAAATACTTCAACTCCCCCATCATAGACATCTCGGATTTCTGTGTCATGATCCTACTAAATTCTTCACATGTAGATTCATTAGTAGACCCAAATATAATATCATCAACATAAATTTGGCATACAAACAAATCATTGTCAAGAGTTTTAGTGAATAAAGTAGGATCGGCCTTGCCGACTTTGAAGCCATTAGCAATAAGGAAATCTCTAAGGCATTCATACCATGCTCTTTGGGCTTGCTTGAGCCCATAAAGCGCCTTAGAGAGCCTATAGACATGGTTAGGGTACTCACTATCTTCAAAGCCGGGAGGTTGCTCAACATAGACCTCCTCCTTGATTGGTCCGTTGAGGAAGGCACTCTTCACGTCCATTTGATAAAGCTTGAAGCCATGGTAAGTAGCATAGGCTAATAATATGCGAATGGACTCAAGCCTAGCTTCGGGTGCATAGGTTTCACCAAAATCCAAACCTTCGACTTGTGAATACCCCTTGGCCACGAGTCGAGCTTTGTTCCTTGTCACCACACCATGTTCGTCTTGCTTGTTGCGGAAGACCCACTTGGTTCCTACAACATTTTGGTTAGGACGTGGAACTAAATGCCATACCTCATTCCTAGTGAAGTTGTTGAGCTCCTCTTGCATCGCCATCACCCAATCCGAATCTTGGAGTGCTTCCTCTACCCTGTGTGGCTCAATAGAGGAAACAAAAGAGTAATGCTCACAAAAATGCGCAACACGAGATCGAGTGGTTACCCCCTTATGAATGTCGCCGAGGATGGTGTCGACGGGGTGATCTCGTTGGATTGCTTGGTGGACTCTTGGGTGTGGCGGCCTTGGTTCTTCATCCTCCTTGTCTTGATTGTTTGCATCTCCCCCTTGATCATTGTCGTCATCTTGAGGTGGCTCATCTCTTTGATCTTCTACTTCATCAACTTGAGCCTCGTCCTCATTTTGGGTTGGTGGAGATGCTTGTGTGGAGGAGGATGGTTGATCTTGTGCATTTGGAGGCTCTTCGGATTCCTTAGGACACACATCCCCAATGGACATGTTCCTTAGCGTGATGCACGGAGCCTGTTCTTCACCTATCTCATCAAGATCAACTTGCTCTACTTGAGAGCCATTAGTCTCATCAAACACAACGTCACAAGAAACTTCAACAAGTCCTGAGGACTTGTTAAAGACTCTATATGCCCTTGTGTTTGAGTCATATCCTAGTAAAAAGCCTTCTACAGTTTTAGGAGCAAATTTAGATTTTCTACCTCTTTTAACAAGAATAAAACATTTGCTACCAAAAACTCTAAAATATGAAATATTTGGCTTTTTACCGGTTAGGAGTTCATAGGATGTCTTCTTGAGGATTCGGTGTAGATATAATCGGTTGATGGCGTAGCAAGCGGTGTTAACCGCTTCGGCCCAAAACCGATCCGGCGTCTTGTACTCATCAAGCATGGTTCTTGCCATGTCCAATAGAGTTCGATTCTTCCTCTCCACTACACCATTTTGTTGTGGGGTGTAGGGAGAAGAGAACTCATGCTTGATGCCCTCCTCCTCAAGGAAGCCTTCAATTTGAGAGTTCTTGAACTCCGTCCCGTTGTCGCTTCTAATTTTCTTGATCCTTAAGCCGAACTCATTTTGAGCCCGTCTCAAGAATCCCTTTAAGGTCTCTTGGGTATGAGTTTTTTCCTGTAAAAAGAATACCCAAGTGAAGCGAGAATAATCATCCACAATAACTAGACAGTACTTACTCCCGTCGATGCTTATGTAAGCGATCGGGCCGAATAAATCCATGTGTAGGAGCTCGAGTGGCCTGTCACTTGTCATGATGTTCTTGTGTGGATGATGAGTGCCAACTTGCTTCCCGGCTTGGCATGCGCTACAAATCCTGTCTTTCTCAAAATGAACATTTGTTAGTCCTAAAATGTGCTCTCCCTTTAGAAGCTTATGAAGATTCTTCATTCCAACATGGGCTAGTCGGCGGTGCCAGAGCCAACCCATGTTAGTCTTAGCAATTAAGCAAGTGTCGAGTTCAGCTCTATCAAAATCTACCAAGTATAGCTGACCCTCCAACACTCCCTTAAATGCTATTGAATCATCACTTCTTCTAAAGACAGTGACACCTACATCAGTAAAGAGACAGTTGTAGCCCATTTGACATAATTGCGAAACGGAAAGCAAATTGTAATCTAAAGAATCTACAAGAAAAACATTGGAGATGGAATGGTCAGGAGATATAGCTATTTTACCCAAACCTTTGACCAAACCTTGGTTTCCATCCCCGAATGTGATAGCTCGTTGGGGATCTTTGTTTTTCTCGTAGGAGGAGAACATCTTCTTCTCCCCCGTCATGTGGTTTGTGCACCCGCTATCGATGATCCAACTTGAGCCTCCGGATGCATAAACCTACAAAACAAGTTTAGTTCTTGATTTTAGGTACCCAAACGGTTTTGGGTCCTTTGGCATTAGAAACAAGAACTTTGGGTACCCAAACACAAGTCTTGGAGCCCTTGTGTTTGCCCCCAACAAACTTGGCAACTACCTTGCCGGATTTGTTAGTCAAAACATAAGATGCATCAAAAGTCTTAAATGAAATGCCATGATCATTTGATGCACTAGGAGTTTTCTTTCTAGGCAACTTAGCACGGGTTGGTTGCCTAGAGCTAGACCTAGATGTCTCACCCTTATACATAAAAGCATGATTAGGGCCAGAGTGAGACTTCCTAGAATGAATTCTCCTAATTTTGCTCTCAGGATAACCGGCAGGATATAAAATGTAACCCTCGTTATCCTGAGGCATGGGAGCCTTGCCCTTAACAAAATTTGACAATTTTTAGGAGGGGCACTAAGTTTGACATTGTCTCCCCTTTGGAAGCCAATGCCATCCTTGATGCCAGGGCGTCTCCCATTATAGAGCATACTTCTAGCAAATTTAAACTTTTCATTTTCTAAGTTATGCTCGGCAATTTTAGCATCTAATTTTGCTATATGATCATTTTGTTGTTTAATTAAGACCATGTGATCATGAATAGCATCAACATCAATATCTCTACATCTAGTACAAATAGACACATGCTCAATAGTAGATGTAGAGGGTTTGCAAGAATTAAGTTCAACAATCTTAGCACACAAAATATCATTGTTATCTCTAAGATTGGAAATTGTAACATTGCAAACATCTAATTCTTTAGCCTTAGCAATCAATTTCTCATTCTCATTTCTAAGGCTAGCAATAGAGACATTCAACTCATCAATCCTAGCAAATAAATCAACATTATCATTTCCAGGATTGGAAGTTGAATCAATACAAACATGAGAATCAACCTTAGCAATTAATTTAGCATTTTCATTTCTAAGGTTGGCAATAGTGTCATGGCATGTGCTTAGCTCACTAGATAATTTCTCACATTTTTCTACCTCAAGAGCATAAGCATTCTTAACCTTAACATGCTTTTTATTTTCCTTGATTAGGAAGTCCTCTTGGGAGTCCAAGAAATCATCCTTTTCATGGATGGCACTAATTAGCTCATTTAGTTTTTCCTTTTGTTGCAAGTTTAGGTCGACAAAAAGGGTACGCAAATTATTTTCCTCATCACTAGCATTATCATCACTAGAGGATTCATATTTAGTGGAGGATTTAGATTTAACCTTCTTCCTTTTGCCGTCCTTTGCCATGAGGCACTTGTGGCCGACGTTGGGGAAGAGGAGTCCCTTGGTGACGGCGATGTTGGCGGCGTCCTCGTCGTCGGAGGAGGAGTCGGTGGAGCTCTCGTCGGAGTTCCACTCCCGGCACACGTGGGCATCACCGCCCTTCTTCTTGTGGTACCTCTTCTTTTCTCTCCTCTTGCCCTTCTTGTCATTATCCCTGTCACTGTCACTTGATAATGGACATTTAGCAATAAAGTGACCGAGCTTACCACACTTGTAGCAAACCTTCTTGGAACGGGATTTGTAATCCTTCCCCTTCCGTTGCTTGAGGATTTGGCGAAAGCTTTTGATGATTAAAGCCATCTCCTCATTGTCGAGCTTGGAGGCGTCAATTGGTTGTCTACTTGGTGTAGACTCCTTCTTCTCCTCTGTCGCCTTAAAAGCCACCGGTTGTGCCTCGGACGTGGAGGGTTCATCAAGCTCGTTGATCTTCTTTGAGCCCTTAATCATACATTCAAAGCTCACAAAATTCCCGATTACTTCCTCGGGAGTCATTAGTGTATATCTTGGGTTGCCACGAATTAATTGTACTTGAGTAGGGTTAAGGAAAATGAGAGATCTTAGAATAACCTTAACCACCTCGTGATCGTCCCACTTTTTGCTCCCGAGGTTGCGCACTTGGTTCACCAAGGTTTTGAGCCGGTTGTACATATCTTGTGGCTCCTCCCCTTGGCGAAGACGAAAACGACCGAGCTCCCCCTCGATCGTTTCCCGCTTGGTGATCTTGGTGAGTTCATCACCTTCGTGCGCGGTCTTGAGTAGGTCCCAAATCTCCTTTGCACTCTTCAACCCTTGCACCTTGTTATATTCCTCTCTACTTAGAGAGGCGAGGAGTATGGTTGTGGCTTGGGAGTTGAAGTGCTCGATTTGGGCCACTTCGTCCGTATCATAGTCTTCATCCCCTATGGATGGTATCTGTGCTCCAAACTCAACAACATTCCATATACTTTTGTGGAGTGAGGTTAGATGAAATTTCATTAAATCACTCCACCTAGCATAATCTTCGCCATCAAAGGTTGGCGGTTTGCCTAATGGAACGGAAAGTAATGGAGTATGTCTAGATGTACGAGGATAGTGTAAGAGGATCTTACTAAACTTCTTGCGCTCTTGGCGCTTAGAAGTTACGGACGGCGCATCGGAGTCGGAGGTCGATGTTGATGAAGTGTCGGTCTCGTAGTAGACCACTTTCCACATCCTCTTGTGCTTGTCGCCTTTCCGATGCGACTTGTGGGAAGAAGATTTTTCCTTCTTCTCTTTGTGGTGTGAAGAAGAAGATCTTTTCTCCTTCCGTTTGGAGGAGTCCTTCTTCTTCTCCTTCCTCTTGGTGCGGGACTCTTCCGATGAAGTGCTCCCGTGGCTCGTAGTGGGCTTGTCGCTGGTCTCCATCTCCCTCTTGGTGTGATCTCCCGACATCACTTCGAGCGGTTAGGCTCTAATGAAGCACCAGGCTCTGATACCAATTGAAAGTCGCCTAGAGGGGGGGGGGGGTGAATAGGGCGAAACTGAAATTCTCAAAAATAAACACAACTACAAGTCGGGTTAGCGTTAGAAATATAATCGAGTCCGCGAGAGAGGGCACAAAACAAATCACAAGCGAATAAGGAGTGTGACACGTGGATTTTTTTTACCGAGGTTCGGTTCTCGCAAACCTACTCCCCGTTGAGGAGGCCACAAAGGCCGGGTCTCTTTCAACCCTTACCCTCTCTCAAACGGTCCCTCGGACCGAGTGAGCTTTCTCTTCTCAAATGTTTGGAACACAAAGTTCCCACAAGGACCACCACAAGATTGGTGTCTCTTGCCTCAATTACAAGTGAGTTTGATCGCAATGAAGAATCAAAGAAGAAAGAAAGCAATCCAAGCGCAAGAGCTCGAAGGAACACAAGCAAATCTCTCTCACTAATCACTAGGGCGTTGTGTGGAGTTTGGAGAGGATTTGATCACTTTGGTGTGTCTAGAATTGAATGCTAGAGCTCTTGTAAGTAGTTGAAGTGGGAAAACTTGGATGACTTGAATGTGGGTTGGTTGGGGGTATTTATAGCCCCAACGACCAAACTAGCCGTTTGGTGCAGGCTGGCTGTCGTATGGTGCACCGGACAGTCCGGTGCGCCAGCCACGTCACCAAAGCCGTTGGGTTCCGACCGTTGGAGCTCTGTCTTCTGGGCCCGCCTGGATGTCCGGTGGCGCACCGGACATGTACTGTAGAGTGTCCGGTGCGCCACTACGCGCGTGCCTGACTTCTGCGCGCTCTGGCGCGCATTAATTGTTGTTGCAGCTGACCGTTGGCGCGAAGTAGCCGTTGCCCCGCAGTTACACCGGACAGTCCGGTGTACACCGGACATGTCCGGTGAATTTTAGCGGAGCAGCCGAGGCGAATTCCCGAGGCTGGCGAGTTCCGAGGTCGCCTTTTCTTGGAGCACCGGACACTGTCCGGTGTACACCGGACAGTCCGGTGAATTATAGCGAGCCGCCTCCGGATTTTCCCGAGAGTGAAGAGTTCAGCCTCGAAGTGCCTCTGGTGCACCGGACTGTCCGGTGTGTGCCACCGGACAGTCCGGTGCGCCAGACCAGAGGTGCCTTCGGTTGTCCCTTTGCTCTTTTGTTGAACCCAATACTTGGTCTTTTTATTGGCTAAGTGTGAACCTTTGGCACCTGTATAACTTATACACTAGAGCAAACTAGTTAGTCATTTTATTTGTGTTGGACAATTCAACCACCAAAATTAATTAGGGACTAGGTGTAAGCCTAATTCCCTTTCAGGCGTCGTCTACCTCTCTGGCAAGTTCTGGGGTGTTTACTCGGTGGCGTCATCGTTTCATTTTTTAATAAATGCTGCTGAGCGGCGGAGCAGGGACGGGACATATGAGGGAGCTACCCTCTCGCTCACGAACGGGAGCGGGACAGAGGCGAGCCGGAAGATGGGGTTGGAGAAGGGGAGAAGGTGGATGTGAGAGATGAAGGGGCCGGAGGGGGGGGGTCGTGGCTGACGGTGGCGGCGACGAGGAGGAAGGGAGCTAGCGGACGAGGTCGACGGAGGAGGCGAGCGGGGGCCGACCACGGTGGTGGAGACAGAGGGGATCTGGCGAGCACGTATGGGGAGGGGAGACGGAGATAGAGTTGACCACGATGGGTACGGACACCTTGCTGTGGAGCGGCAACGAGCCTAGCTCCGTCGAGCGGCGGCGAGCCTAGCTCCATCGAGCGGCAGCGGCGCGGGGATGGTGAGTATGTTAGGGAGCCGTCCTCTGGATTGCACGGTGAAACGCGCGGAAGGCGGACGCAACGCGCGGTCCGCTCTCTCGAGATGAATGAAAAATTTCGAGTCCGACGTATTCGTACACGCGTCAGTGCCGAGATGGATAAAGTCCCCTGAAGCGTGGACAGACCTCCAATTCCTAGTGTCTTTTAACAAGAAGTAATTAGGAACCACCACACAACATTGGCAGCATTAAAATGTCCTTGATTGCTCGGGCGTACAGCAGCCACAGTCCCTTTAGAACTAGCTATCAACAACAACATCTACATTTATCTTACGCATGCGGCATGCCCCTCTCGGAAGCTATCTATCGTCGAGTTACTGGTTTTGACTGAGATTTACTACTTCCTTTGAACTCAAACCCCTTAACAAAATCGAATTCTACAATTAGAGCTAGTTTGGAAACTCCATTTTTCCAATGTATTTCTATTTTCTCAAGAGAAAATGGAAATTCCATGGTAAAATGAGGTTCCCAAACTTCCTAAACTAGCCCTAAGCGGTTAACTTGGATTGGTATTTATTTCTGTGAACATTAACCCTGTATTTTTGTAGTTCCTTGTTGTTGCATTCTTCTATAACTGGGCCAAAATAAAGCCCGGCAGGTAGCAAGAAGAATTAGGTATGTTCTCTTAGTCGCCGTGTCTTTTCCAGTCCAATCTATGGGCCCTCTATGATGTTTTATAGTAGAGAAGTGCTGCATCGACAAGGCCCTAGAACGTATCTCCGGTCAGTATTTGGTCAGACTCCAGCTAGGCTTGCAGGTTGCTTGGCCAGTTGGTCTGCCACTGCCTACCAAGCGTCCACACAAGTCACTAGCATTTTACAGATTTTGCGGTAAGCAACACATAGTTGTTAAAATCTACGGTTTTGCTGTACGATTATACGTATTTACGTTCTTAATTAAGGGGTCTAATTCTAAGATTAATCAGTGAAGCCTATGTTTTTAATGACTTTTATGTTTATGGTTCTATGATTTCTTACCTAAGGACCTCCGGTTCGATTTAGATTCTACAATTTCAACAACATGTAAACTGACACCGGCATGCACTAGTAGAAAAAGGCTCAAAACCTGTGGTGCGATACATTTTTACAGGCGGATTCGGTTATCAACCGTCTATGCTATTTTTAGTGGCGGTTTCTTAAGAAAACCGCCACTAGAAATCATATTTCTAGAGGCGGTTCCTTATGAAAACCGCCAGTATAAATCCATGATTTCTAGTGACAGTTTTCTTAAGGAACCGCCTGTAAAAATCGATTACTAGTGGCGGTTTTCTTAAGGAACCGCCACTAGAAATCATTTTTATACTTAATTTTTCGAGTTTTTCAAACGACCTCGTATGATGAAACCATCAAAATAAAAGTTGTAGATCTCTGAAAGTTATAAAACTTTATAGTTGACAACTATTTTATTTAAAATCATTTCGGCTCTCAAAAATTGTATCTAAATTTGTCAAATTTAAAATTCAAATTTTGCAAACGACCTCGGATGAAAAAAGTGTCAAAATAAAAGTTGTAGAACTTCAAAAATTATTCAACCTTGTAGTTGGCAACTTTTTTATTTGAATTCATTTACGGTCTCAAACAAGCAATTTACACTCATTTGGTTGTAATATGTGGGCAACAAAACTATAAACTAGACACAAAGCATGTCATAGACGGAGTGATAGAGGAGGGTACGCGTGAAGGTGAGGTCAGGGGTTCGATTTCTAGCAACCACGTAGTGCACGAAAAGTGCCACGACCTGCGACTTCGACGAAGACGTGCGGGCATGTGGGATGGGTGGGCCGAGGCCTCCCCTAATAAAAATATTTTTTTGCTATTTTTAAAATCTGTTTTATGTTTCCTGGAAATGATTTGCACTGGCGGTTTTATTACACCGACCGCCAGTGAAAATCGATTTTCACTGGCGGTCCTCAGTTACCCGCCTGTAAAAATGATGATTTCTACTGGCCCCTAGTACTGGCGGTTACGAAAAACGCCACTGTAAATAGGTTTACGACCGCCACTATAGAGCTTCTCTGTACTAGTGATGACTATGGATAGCAAGGCATGGGTAATATACACCAACGTGTACGCCTATCCAATCACGGCTCCCGCACGTCTTCTTTGACAAGATCATAAGCATGCTCCCTCTTCTCCGCAGTCCCTGGGTCCTCCTTGGTGACTTCAATTTGGTCTGCGACTTGTTCGACAAAAATAACGACGTCGTGGACCCCGTCTCTATGCCGCCTTCAACGATGCCCTGGACACCCTCGGCGTTCAAGAGCTCCCTCTCCTTAGGCTCTGTTCATTTAGTCCAGATTGGAGGCCAAAACCATTCCAACTCATCAAGCTAATACAAATTTGTGAACTATTCCAATCCAAAACCAATCCAGTAAAGCATATATTCAGGAAGAACTGAACGGGCACTTAATTGGCTTCCTCTACACCTGGTCAAACCCCCACTTTCCTCCCCTCCTTGCCCTTGGTGGAAACGATCCGGACGTCACCGACAACCTTGCTGCTAAGTTGAAGCATGCCCGATGAGCTGCTAAAAACTGGGCTCGGTGTAACAAGGTTCCCAGGCCTTAGTTTGACTACTAAAATTTAAGGGTTTACTTGGTTATGTTTTATAAGTAGGGTGAGTAGTTTAGATAAAAATCAATGACATTGTTTGGGTTATTTTTCTAATGACAGATGTGGACATTTTTTTTATAAAACACATTTGATTCATATTAGTGATTACTAGTTAGAGTGTAATGAGATTTTTTAATAGTAGGAAAGTAACGTGGAGCTCCACTTACTCCAATGGGATTTCCAAATAGTGATGCTAACAACCTATCAGCTTCAGCTGTCTGAATTTCAACACCCCCTCCTTTTGAAGTCTTCTTCATCACCGATGGGATGCATGCAGGGAAACATGTATGCTACATATTAGCATATCAATCATGTTGAATCAAAATATCTTGTAAGTACATGATTATGGATTGTTACCATAGATGCACAATGCAATATAAGAAGAGTGTATCGATGTAGCGAAAGTAGGTGTATGTCCTCACGTACCAGCAACAGCAACATGTTTGACATGTTCTTCTCAAGTTTATTGCTAATCAATACCACAACAACAACAACACCTTCAGGTATTCAAGCATGCGAGGATGAAACACCATGACGTTGGTGTGCTAGCACCGAACATGCAGTGAGAGAAATAGTAGAGACATCTCGGGCACCCACAAAGCTAGGAAGAGAGGTATCGGCTAAGATGATTTTCTTCCCTCTAGCATGATAGCCCCTTCATATTCATATATAAAAACCCCTACCGATGAGCCTTTACCCTAGTATCCCATTAGCATTTTGATGGATGGCGGTTGTCTTTTTGGTATATATTGAAAAATCTTCTACATGCACTAGAGTCAATTATTTCTGTAACTATTTCAGTCCCTTAAGTATGTGAGTCGTTAGGTTCATATGTATGGACATCATCAAAAACTGCTTCCGAGCTGTTAGTCAATAATGGAGCCTAGTAGTATATATTGAATCTTATGTACACATAAAGATCATATTAGCCGAATCTTGATATACTCATGTATTAATCATTTTGCCATACAATATCTGTCGAACTCAAGGCAAAATTTATGCTACCCTTGTAATAGCTCAAGAATTCACTTGATCTTGTAGTGGACTATAACTCGTGACAAATTCTTTAATCATATCATGATTAACTCTTTAATCATATCGGCATGGTTATGTGCTTTTCAAATCTAACTGCATCGTGGGTCCAGAGATATCTCTCTCGTTATGTAGGAGGGACAAATTCTATCTTAATCTACTCATGTCCCATCCTATGTTTCATGGAACATCTAAAAATAGCTTTTATAACTACCCTGTTATAAAGTAGCATTTGTCAACCGCAAAATGCATCACTACACAAAGCGAGAAACAATGATGATCTTAGGTCTAAGGTTCCAATATAATGAGTATACCACTCTGAGAGCACCTAGAGGGGGTGAATAGGTGATCCTGTAAAATCAAACAATAAATAGCCACAAATTTGATTATTAAGATGTTAGTGAAATCAAGTGGCTATGGAACACGCTCGTGCGGACAAAACAATCACAAGAAGCAACAATGTTTTTATCTTTGAGACACGCGATTTTTATCTCGTGGTTCGGCCAAGTAACACTTGCCTACTTCCACGTTGTGGCATCCCAATGGACGAGGGTTGCACTCAACCCCTTTCAAGCGATCCAATGATCAACTTGAATACCACAGTGTTTTTATCTTTGAGTACTCTTCCCGTTCGCGAGGAATCTCCATAAGTTGGAGCCTCTCGCCCTTACAATATAGATCACAAAGAAAGCACAAGAGTAAGGTTGGGAGAGCAACACACACAAGACTTAAATCCGTAGCACAACCACGCACAAAAGCCAAGACTTGAGCTCAAAACACAGCACAGGGAGTTCGCAACTCAAACGGAGCTCAAATCACTAACACAACGAATCAAATGCGTGGAGACATAGTCTGGGAGTCTTAGAATGTTTCTTGAGAGCTTGGTGTACTGCTCCATGCGCCTAGGGGACCCTTTTATAGCCCCAAGACAGCTAGGAGCTGTTGGAGATCAATTTGAAAGGCCATTCTTGCCTTCTGTCGAGTGGTGCACCGGACAGTCCGGTGCACCACCGGACAGCCACTGTTCATGTCCGGTGCGCGATCTCTTTCCATATCGGGTGCAGCCGACCGTTGCTCCTCGGGACCGGTTGGCGCACCGGACCGTTCGGTGCACCCAGCCGACCGTTGGAGCGAGCCACGTTGAAAGTCGCCTAGAGGGGGGTGAATAGGGCAAAACTGAAATTTACAAAGTTAATCACAACTACAAGTCGGGTTAGCGTTAGAAATATAATGCGAGTCCGAGAGAGGGCGTAAAAACAAATCGCAAGCGAATAAAGAAGTGAGACACAAGGATTTGTTTTACCGAGGTTCGGTTCTCTCAAACCTACTCCCCGTTGAGGTGGTCACAAAGACCGGGTCTCTTTCAACCCTTTCCCTCTCTCAAACGGTCACTTAGACCGAGTGAGCTTCTCTTCTCAATCACATGGGACACAAAGTCCCCACAAGGACCACCACACAATTGGTGTCTCTTGCCTCGGTTACAATTGAGTTTGATCACAAGAAGAATGAGAAAGAAAAGAAGCAATCCAAGCGCAAGAGCTCAAATGAACACAACAAATCACTCTCTCTAATCACTAAAGCTTTGTGTGGAGTTGGGAGAGGATTTGATCTCTTTGGTGTGTCTTGCAATGAATGCTATAGCTCTTGTAAGGTGTAGAAGTGTAGAAACTTGGATAACTTGAATGTGGGGTGGTTGGGGTATTTATAGCCCCAACCACCAAACTTGACCGTTGGTGGAGGCTGCAGTCGACGGGCGCACCGGACAGTCCGGTGCGCCACCGGACACTGTCCGGTGTGCCAGCCACGTCACCTGGCTGTTGGGTTCCGACCGTTGGAGCTCTGACTTGTGGGCCCGCCTGGCTGTCCGGTGGCGCACCGGACAGGCCCTGTAGGCTGTCCGGTGTGCCACCCGCGCGTGCTCTGCTCCTCTACGCGTGCAGGCGCGCATTTAATGCATTGTAGTCGACCGTTGCGCGCGAAGTAGCCGTTGCTCCGCTGTCACACCGGACAGTCCGGTGAATTATAGCGGAGCGGATTTCCGAAGCTGGCGAGTTCAGAGTCGCTCTCCCTTGGGGCACCGGACACTGTCCGGTGGGGCACCGGACAGTCCGGTGAATTATAGCGGAGCTCCTCTAAAAATTCCCGAAGGTGAAGAGTTGGGCGTTGAGTTCCCTGATGCACCGGACACTGTCCGGTGGTGCACCGGACACTGTTTGGTGGCACACCGGACAGTCCGGTGCGCCAGACCAGGGTGCCTTCCGGGTTGTCTTTTGCTCTCTTGTTGTAACACCCGGTTTTAAGGAACAAAGCCGGGTGCATCTCATACATGCGCCAAGAAGACAACATATATAATAACAGAGTGTATAGAGATAAATGTCATAAAACATCAGAGTATTTATTACATAGCGGAAGACTTATTACAAAATAAAAGTGTAATCATAAAACGAACTAAGGATCGTTGGCGCCAATGTCGACTGGGAAACGCCACCTAGATCAGATCGAACTCCTCAGTGTTAGGCGGCTCCTCCTGAACCACCTGATCTTCTCCTGTGGGGGGGTGTGAGACAGCAAGGGTGAGCTCACACATGATCATAGCTCAACAAGTTGTGGGGAACCAGTGGACATAAACTCACAAAGGTGTGAGTTTATGTGATATGTAAGGCTAATCAATGATAGGGGTTAAAGCTGAGCATTGCTTTTAAGTAGTTGGTCAAAATTTTATTAGCAGTTACTAAGTGTAAGTAAATACCAAACCATAAGTAAAGTAATAGAACAAAATTAATAACAAACCCATGCAATGCAAATGACAAAATTGAATTTAAGTTCCATAATTTAAACATCAGAGAGTCCTGAGCTGCTCATGACCGCGAGCACGGCTAGTATACCAGTTTTACACTCTGCAGAGGTTGTACCCTTTACCCACAAGTCGTGTATCCCATGTCACCAGGGTTTGCAAGGCCCTTAGACACTACCGAGGTGAATGGCTAGGGATCCACTACGAGGCCTTTACAAAGTTCCACTAGCTTCCGAAAACCCGCTACAGTTTATGGGAAGTTCCAATGCAGGGTTCCTGGCTGACTGCCATCCCAGCAAAATCAACCAGGGACCTCCCTACACTGACCACTCCCCTATTGCCCTTGCCCCTTTCGGGTAAGGTAGTCTTCCACTAGCTTTCCTAATTAATCAGCCAAGGGCGTCCCATTAAACCCTTGTGGTGGCACGTGTTACTCAAGTTAAGCTCTATGTTCCAATTAACATTAATGAACTTGACATGAACATAAACAGAATAACAAGAATAATTGGAACATAGATATAATCAATGATTATCCCAAAACCATGTAAAGCAATAGCAAACTACCCAGTGATTCAGGGGTAATCAAGGTAATGAGATAAACAAATCTAGGGTGACCTATTGGGTCCCGTCAAAATTAACCTATGCATGGATAAGTGATATTAAAGAGCATTATTAGGTAAAAAGTGGTCAAGGGCACAACTTGCCTTCAATGAGCTCCTGCTCAGCTACTTCAACCTGCTGCTCACCAGGATCCTCAGCAACGGGCTCTTCTACTCGCCACAATACAAACAAGCACAGTGTATATAGAGAAATTAACATTACACCAAACATATAAATAAAATACACAGTAATAATCTACATATTAAAATAGAATCCTAGGAACAGGAATCATAATTTTTGGAGTTATAGAATTTAAGTTATGGATTTTCAAAGGTTTTATGTGCTTTAAATAGGATTAAATGATAAATAAATTTCTTACTGTTTTCATGATATAACAGAGGCTCTAGGTGATAGATAATAAAATTACAAAATTTTAGAAAGTGGAATGGCTCAATTTGGAGTTAGTATGAATTTTCTATGAATTTATGAAGTTCTAGCAATTATTTTTCTATTAAAAATCTATTTAATAACCATTTTCTCTGATTTTGTTATGTTCTGGACTGGGCCTCAAATTTGTAAAAGGGCAGGGACTCTGGCGCAAAATAGCCCAGACACAGTGAACAACGCTCACTGGACGGCGGGTTAATTCAGGGATAATACAGGGTCTCTTTTATAAATTTCTCGGCCGAAGGGGTATCTATGAATCTGAATCGTCCGATCATAATCCTAGGGCCCCGATTAGATCGCCGATATCTTAAACCAGCGCGCGGGAATAGCCATCGGATTTCTGATCTACGGTTTGGATCACACGCGTGTTCTGATCAATACCGGCCGTCCGATCCTAAATCTATGGACGAGGCGCAACATCCCTGTGATCTAATCACCACCGTTAACTCCTAGATCTAGGGCCACGGCTGGTTCTTCCCCAGACGACCAGAGCGGCGGTGCGGCCCGATCCACACGGTGGCGCTCGCTACCGGCGGGCGGCCACCCCGCGCTCCCGCTTCCCCATTCCCCAATTCGTCGCTGCTACACTATGCGCAATGCATAACGAGGACAAGGATGGGCTTGTTACCGGTAATCGATGCCACGGCGACGCTGGCCACGACGAAGAGCGGACCGCGGCGGCGATTTGAAGTCCGATGAGCAATTCCGCCTTGCTCGTCGATCAATCTCCCCCACGGACGGCACGCCACCCGCCCAAAAGGCCCACGGACGCTCCTAGACTAATCCCTGGGGCCCAACGCCGGTGACCACTTGGTTCGGATGTGGCGGCGGGCTTAGTTCTCTCACGGCGCGGCGGCGGTGTGGTGTATGACGTGGAGAGCGGAAATACGAGGAAGGAAGGGGCCTGCGCTCGCACCTTATGGACTAGCGAGTCCGCGCCGAACGAGAGGAAGGCGGAATGATGGTTAGAACCGCCCGCGCGAGGTCCGCGCATCAGCCGAGCGGTGTCAATTCTCGGATCGCATGGCCTGGGAAAAACGGCGGCCACGTTTTTCTCTGGGCGCCCGAGAAGGTCGCGCGGACGCGATCGAGTCCACCGAACGGAGCTGACCCGATCCCAGCGCCTTCCCCGGCCGGTTTTGCGCAGAGTTCGGTAAGAGCTCCCACGCGCGCGGGGTCACCAGAAGGAAGAGGAACAGGGCAATGCGGGTCCCGCTGTCAGTGTCAACAAACGGAAGCAGGCGCGCACCAGAGACCGTCCAAACGGGCCCGCGCGACAGCGAGCCTACACGCGCGCGTGCGGATGACGGGTCGGTCCCACTTGTCGGTCGCTAGAGCTCGATGCACGCGGAGGCGCAAGCGCGGCTGACGGGAGGGGCCCGCGTGTCGGCGCCATCCTCCGAGTGGGCTTCGCAGCGGTGAGGGGCATTGGGCCGAAATGATGCTAGCCGGCCCAGGTAGGTTCTTTTCCCTTTTCTATTTATTTTTCTTTTGTTTTTACTATTTTCTTGTTTTCTTTTCTTTTTTTCAAATCCAAACTTCAATCCAAATTCAAAGTTTGTGGCACTTTATATACTGGCCAATCCTATCAACTGTGATGAAGTAATTTTAATGCTAATTTTATTTGTATTGAATAATATTCCTTTCCCTTCTCTATTTTCAAGGATTTCTTTTAGGTTTTAATTTTCCCTTTTTGGTCTTTAATATTTTCTTGTTACAAAATGCACACAAAAATAGAATATTCAACATGATGCATGGATTTAGTAGCATATCTTTTTATTAATAGTTCTTGGACATGGTGTTCACATATGATGATGCACAAAGATCAAACTCACATAAAGAGAAACTGTTTCTCTATTGGTATTATTCCTAACCAATTACAAAGTGGGTATTACAAATCCTACCCCCCTTAAAAATAATCTCGTCCTCGAGATTTAAGAAGAACTAGAGAAAAGATGGGGAAAATCTATACGAAGCTCTTCTTCTCTTTCCCAAGTTGCTTCATCTTCACCATGGTGACTCCATTGGACTTTGCACATCTTTATAACCTTATTCCTTGTAACTCGAGTCAAAGTGTCCAGAATCTTGATCGGGTACTCCGTGTAAGTCAAATCACCTTGAACACTGAGCTCATCCATGGGTAACTGCTCCTCAGGAACACGGAGACACTTCTTAAGTTGAGACACGTGGAACACATTATGCACATCTGATAGACTAGCAGGTAACTCAAGTTGGTATGCCATCTCTCCAATTCTCCTAAAGATCAAGAATGGTCCAATGTAGCGAGGGGACAATTTGCCCTTAACTTTGAATCTTCTCATTCCACGCAGTGGTGACACCTTGAGATACACATAATCTCCTTCTTCAAATTCCAGTGGCCTCCTTCTATTATCAGCATAACTCTTTTGCCTGGTTTGAGCCACTCTCAAATTCTCTCGAATTATACGGACTTGTTCTTCTGCTTCTTGGATCAGTTCAGGCCCAAAGAACTGTCTCTCTCCAGTTTGATCCCAATACAAAGGAGTTCTGCACTTCCTCCCATACAAATCTTCAAAAGGTGACATCTTCAGACTGGCCTGATAACCATTATTATATGAGAACTCAGCATAAGGTAGACTCTTATCCCAACTTCCTCCATGCTGAAGGGCACATGCTCTCAACATATCTTCCAATACTTGATTAGTCCTTTCAGTCTGTCCATCAGTCTGAGGGTGATAAGCTGTACTAAAATTCAACTTTGTACTCATGTTCTCATGAAAGCTTCTCCAAAACCTTGAGGTAAACTGCGAACCTCGATCAGACACGATCTTCTTTGGTACTCCATGTAAACACACAATCCGAGCCATATATAACTCTGCTAGCTGAGAACCTTTATAAGTAGTCTTGACAGGAATAAAGTGAGCCACTTTAGTCAATCTATCCACAATCACCCATATTGCATCATATCCTTTCTGGGTGCGAGGCAATCCAGTAATAAAATCCATACCAATCTCTTCCCATTTCCACTCGGGTATCTTCAGTGGATGCAGTAGTCCAGCTGGCCTCTGGTGTTCAGCCTTAACTCTTTGACATACATCGCACATAGCCACATGTGCAGCTACATCTCTTTTCAATCCATACCACCAATACTTCCGCTTCAAATCCTGATACATCTTAGTACTACCAGGATGAATAGAATAATCTGAATCATGGGCCTCTTTCAATATAGTCTCTCGAAGGCTTTTAATATCAGGAACACACATTCTATCCTTGAACCATACAGTGCCTTGCTCATCTTCCGTGAACTCCGGAACTCGACCTTCAGTAATCAGATCCTTAATCTCTTTTATTTTAGCATCACCAATTTGTCCTTTGCGGATCTCCTGCTCCAAAGTAGGTTCCACATCAATAGTAACTCCTTCAGTATGAGTAACTATCCCCAGGTTAAGTCTCCTGAAATCCTCCACAATCTCATCAGGTAGCTGGGCAATAATAGCTGAATGAACATGCTCCTTGCGACTCAAGGCATCTGCAACCAAATTTGCCTTGCCCGAGTGATAGTGAATCTCCAAATCATAATCCTTAATAAGCTCCAACCAACGGCGTTGCCTAAGGTTGAGATCCTTCTGAGTGAATATATACTTCAAACTCTTATGATCCGTATATACTTGGCACTTGGTCCCCCATAATGTAATGTCTCCAAATCTTAAGAGCATGCACAACTGCTGCTAGTTCCAAGTCATGAGTGGGGTAGTTCAATTCATGCTTCCACAACTGACGAGATGCATAGGCAATCACATGTCCTTCTTGCATAAGCACACATCCAAGTCCTTGGCCACATGCATCACAATAAATGTCAAACCCCTTCTGTAGGTCTGGCATAACCAATACCGGTGGCGACATCAACCTCTTCTTCAATAGATCAAAGCTGTCTTGACACTTCTCGTCCCACTTAAATTCTTTTTCCTTCTCCAAAAGTGAAGTCATAGGCTTAGCAATCTTAGAAAATCCTTCAATAAATCTCCGATAATAGCCTGCTAATCCCAAGAAACTCCGAATCTCAGTAACTGTAGTGGGTACTCTCCACTCCATTATCTCCTTAACCTTAGCAGGATCCACTGAAATTCCTCCATTAGAAATAATATGACCAAGAAATGGCACCTCGCCAATCCAAAACTCGCACTTGCTGAACTTGGCATAGAGTTGATTATCTCATAACTTCTGTAGCACCATCCTTAGATGTTCCTCGTGATCACTATCACTCTTAGAATAGATAAGAATATCGTCGATGAATACCACGACGAATCTGTCCAAATACTCCATAAACACCTTGTTCATTAAGTTCATAAAATAAGCTGGCGCATTGGTTAATCCAAACGACATAACAGTAAACTCATATAATCCATATCGAGTCGAGAAAGCCGTCTTGGGAATATCCGATGGTCTAATCCTCATCTGATGGTATCCCGATCGGAGATCAATCTTCGAAAATACTCTTGCACCTCTCATCTGATCAAATAAATCCTCAATACGGGGCAACGGATACTTGTTCTTCACCGTAACATCATTAAGAGATCTATAATCCACACACATCCGATGCGATCCATCCTTCTTCTGTACAAACAGAACCGATGCTCCCCAAGGTGAGGAACTCGGACGAATGTACCCAGCCTCTTGTAACTCAGTTAACTGCTTCTTAAGTTCCTTCAACTCCTCTACGGACATCCTATATGGCCGCTTAGAAATAGGGGCGGTTCCAGGTAAGAGATCAATAACAAACTCAACTTCTCTCTCAGGTGGCATCCCTGGTAACTCCTCCGGAAAGACATTCGGAAAATCTCTAACCACCCGGATGTTGTCACCAACAAACTCCTCCGGTATAAAGAACATTGCGCGCATGGGTGAGGAGGTTACTGCAATATTAACTTGAAACCTTTCTCCCTTAGTAGTAGTGAGTTCTACGGTACCTCTACCACATGCTATAACGGCCTTTGCCTTTCTTAGCCATGACATACCAAGGATCAAATCTATACTGCTTGACTCCAATATTATAGCAGTAGCTCCAAATTCTCTACCCATAATGGTTAATGTCAATCTACGTGTCATTTGATTCGCCTCAACAGGCCCTTTAGGTGTGATTACTATCATTGGTTTTCTCATATTTAGCAGGGGTATCTCATTAGTGTTGGCATATCGAGCAGACATGAATGAATGTGTAGCACCAGAATCAAATAATATGGTTGCAGGAATTGCATTAACATAAAACATACCAATTACGAGGTCCCCTCCATCCGGAGTAGCATCAACGCTGACTTGATTAACCTTGGCAATAGAATATCCCTTGCCAGAACTTGGTGTTTGATGCCTGTTCTGAACTGGGGTAGTAGCCATCCTCTGTGGGCAGACATTTGCATAATGACCAGTCTTTCCACACTTGAAACAAGTAGTACCTGGACTCTGTCCTGAAAACTTCGTCGGGGTGCCAGTAGGGGTAGCCTGTCGAGGGGGTGGAGTCCTCAGTGGTGATTGCTGAACTGGGCGCGGTCCTCCTGGTCGAGTCGGTGTACCCTGCGGTGAACTGTAGCGAGGACGAACACTGCTGCTTCCTTGTCCTTGAGATATAGCCTTTCTCTTCAAATCTCCCAGCTGAACACGCTTGTGTTCAATAGCCAGGGCCTTATCAAGCAGCCTCTGAAATGATGGAAATGTGTGTGCCACTAGAGCATACTGCAGTGGTCCATTAAGTCCTTCAATGAAATGCTCCTGCTTCCTCTCGTCTTCAGCAACTTCTTCAGGGGCATATCTGGATAACTGAATAAACTTGTCTCTGTACTCGCTAACTGACATACTTCCTTGCTTCAGCGACAGAAACTCCTTCTTCTTGATCTTTATCATACCAGCTGGAATATGGTAGTTCCTGAATTGTGTACTGAACTCTGCCCAAGTAATAGTATCAGCAGCATCGTGGGCAGCAGTATAAGAATCCCACCAGTCAGCAGCAGGACCTGTCAGACGTCCAGAAGCATATAAAACCTTCTCCCGGTCAGTACATTGTGCAATATTCAGCATCTTCTCAATGGACTTCAGCCAATCATCCGTGTCCAGTGGATCCGGTGAGCTTGCAAATGTAGGTGGCTTATGACTCATGAACTCCCGGTGCTTATCACGGGGTGGAACTGGTGGTGGTGGTGGAGGCAGTGGCACTTGTTGCTGCTGTTGCTGTTGTTGTGCCCTCCTTTCCTGGCGTATCTCATCCCGCTCCTGGCGCAACTCCTGCCGTATATCTTCTCTTTCCTGACGCATCTCCTGGCGTTCTTGCTGTATCTGGGCACGCATATCAGCCATAGTGTCCGCCATTTGCTGCATCACCGCCATCTGAGCAGCAACCAGTGGGTCAACTCCGCCTGGTGGAGGATTAGGAGGATCCATCTCTGTAGGTTGTGGCTGGGGTTGTCTGTATATTCTCCGAGTGTGTCGATTGGGAGGCAAATCAATTCCACCACCCCGCCTGGTATTGACCATCTGAGTTAGATACATATGGTAAGAAAATAGTAGACAAGGCAGGTATTTACAAGCAAGTTACTTTGGGGAATTTTATTAGCTAAGCAGATTAATATTTTACCTACTAAAGCTAATTCAACTCCTTATGTTGGTACATGCTAAGATGTCCATCTATAATTCAATCAATCAAAGAAGCAAATCAGGCATTTAGCATCAGCACAATCAAACAACATTTTTAAAGAAAATACTTTTATTTTCATCTCAGGTTCCCTATCTCTAAAAAAAATCATAGTGGTAGGATTCCAAGGTGTGAAATCCATTTTGTCTTAGAGTAGAAAAGATAAGATTAATCAGAGTAGAATAGCAAAAGGTGAGACAAGATCAAGATGAGATAAGTATAGAATGAGTCAGAGTAAGGTAAGTAGGAAAGGGGTTTGTCCATTTCTATCTAGGTTTCGTCCTACGGTCAACATTTCCTCTGATACCACTTCTGTAACACCCGGTTTTAAGGAACAAAGCCGGGTGCATCTCATACATGCGCCAAGAAGACAACATATATAATAACAGAGTGTATAGAGATAAATGTCATAAAACATCAGAGTATTCATTACATAGCGGAAGACTTATTACAAAATAAAAGTGTAATCATAAAACGAACTAAGGATCGTTGGCGCCAATGTCGACTGGGAAACGCCACCTAGATCAGATCGAACTCCTCAGTGTTAGGCGGCTCCTCCTGAACCACCTGATCTTCTCCTGTGGGGGGGGGGGTGTGAGACAGCAAGGGTGAGCTCACACATGATCATAGCTCAACAAGTTGTGGGGAACCAGTGGACATAAACTCACAAAGGTGTGAGTTTATGTGATGTGTAAGGCTAATCAATGATAGGGGTTAAAGCTGAGCATTGCTTTTAAGTAGTTGGTCAAAATTTTATTAGCAGTTACTAAGTGTAAGTAAATACCAAACCATAAGTAAAGTAATAGAACAAAATTAATAACAAACCCATGCAATGCAAATGACAAAATTGAATTTAAGTTCCATAATTTAAACATCAGAGAGTCCTGAGCTGCTCATGACCGCGAGCACGGCTAGTATACCAGTTTTACACTCTGCAGAGGTTGTACCCTTTACCCACAAGTCGTGTATCCCATGTCACCAGGGTTTGCAAGGCCCTTAGACACTACCGAGGTGAATGGCTAGGGATCCACTACGAGGCCTTTACAAAGTTCCACTAGCTTCCGAAAACCCGCTACAGTTTATGGGAAGTTCCAATGCAGGGTTCCTGGCTGACTGCCATCCCAGCAAAATCAACCAGGGACCTCCCTACACTGACCACTCCCCTACTGCCCTTGCCCCTTTCGGGTAAGGTAGTCTTCCACTAGCTTTCCTAATTAATCAGCCAAGGGCGTCCCATTAAACCCTTGTGGTGGCACGTGTTACTCAAGTTAAGCTCTATGTTCCAATTAACATTAATGAACTTGACATGAACATAAACAGAATAACAAGAATAATTGGAACATAGATATAATCAATGATTATCCCAAAACCATGTAAAGCAATAGCAAACTACCCAGTGATTCAGGGGTAATCAAGGTAATGAGATAACAAATCTAGGGTGACCTATTGGGTCCCGTCAAAATTAACCTATGCATGGATAAGTGATATTAAAGAGCATTATTAGGTAAAAAGTGGTCAAGGGCACAACTTGCCTTCAATGAGCTCCTACTCAGCTACTTCAACCTGCTGCTCACCAGGATCCTCAGCAACGGGCTCTTCTACTCGCCACAATACAAACAAGCACAGTGTATATAGAGAAATTAACATTACACCAAACATATAAATAAAATACACAGTAATAATCTACATATTAAAATAGAATCCTAGGAACAGGAATCATAATTTTTGGAGTTATAGAATTTAAGTTATGGATTTTCAAAGGTTTTATGTGCTTTAAATAGGATTAAATGATAAATAAATTTCTTACTGTTTTCATGATATAACAGAGGCTCTAGGTGATAGATAATAAAATTACAAAATTTTAGAAAGTGGAATGGCTCAATTTGGAGTTAGTATGAATTTTCTATGAATTTATGAAGTTCTAGCAATTATTTTTCTATTAAAAATCTATTTAATAACCATTTTCTCTGATTTTGTTATGTTCTGGACTGGGCCTCAAATTTGTAAAAGGGCAGGGACTCTGGCGCAAAATAGCCCAGACACAGTGAACAGCGCTCACTGGACGGCGGGTTAATTCAGGGATAATACAGGGTCTCTTTTATAAATTTCTCGGCCGAAGGGGTATCTATGAATCTGAATCGTCCGATCATAATCCTAGGGCCCCGATTAGATCGCCGATATCTTAAACCAGCGCGCGGGAATAGCCATCGGATTTCTGATCTACGGTTTGGATCACACGCGTGTTCTGATCAATACCGGCCGTCCGATCCTAAATCTATGGACGAGGCGCAACATCCCTGTGATCTAATCACCACCGTTAACTCCTAGATCTAGGGCCACGGCTGGTTCTTCCCCAGACGACCAGAGCGGCGGTGCGGCCCGATCCACACGGTGGCGCTCGCTACCGGCGGGCGGCCACCCCGCGCTCCCGCTTCCCCATTCCCCAATTCGTCGCTGCTACACTATGCGCAATGCATAACGAGGACAAGGATGGGCTTGTTACCGGTAATCGATGCCACGGCGATGCTGGCCACAACGAAGAGCGGACCGCGGTGGCGATTTGAAGTCCGATGAGCAATTGCGCCTTGCTCGTCGATCAATCTCCCCCACGGACGGCACGCCACCCGCCCAAAAGGCCCACGGACGCTCCTAGACTAATCCCTGGGGTCCCAACGCCGGTGACCACTTGGTTCGGATGTGGCGGCGGGCTTAGTTCTCTCACGGCGCGGCGGCGGTGTGGTGTATGACGTGGAGAGCGGAAATACGGGGAAGGAAGGGGCCTGCGCTCGCACCTTATGGACTAGCGAGTCCGCGCCGAACGAGAGGAAGGCGGAATGATGGTTAGAACCGCCCGCGCGAGGTCCGCGCATCAGCCGAGCGGTGTCAATTCTCGGATCGCATGGCCTGGGAAAAACGGCGGCCACGTTTTTCTCTGGGCGCCCGAGAAGGTCGCGCGGACGCGATCGAGTCCGCCGAACGGAGCTGACCCGATCCCAGCGCCTTCCCCGGCCGGTTTTGCGCAGAGTTCGGTAAGAGCTCCCACGCGCGCGGGGTCACCAGAAGGAAGAGGAACAGGGCAATGCGGGTCCCGCTGTCAGTGTCAACAAACGAAAGCAGGCGCGCACCAGAGACCGTCCAAACGGGCCCGCGCGACAGCGAGCCTACACGCGCGCATGCGGATGACGGGTCGGTCCCACTTGTCGGTCGCTAGAGCTCGATGCACGCGGAGGCGCAAGCGCGGCTGACGGGAGGGGCCCGCGTGTCGGCGCCATCCTCCGAGTGGGCTTCGCAGCGGTGAGGGGCATTGGGCCGAAATGATGCTAGCCGACCCAGGTAGGTTCTTTTCCCTTTTCTATTTATTTTTCTTTTGTTTTTACTATTTTCTTGTTTTCTTTTCTTTTTTTCAAATCCAAACTTCAATCCAAATTCAAACTTTGTGGCACTTTATATACTGGCCAATCCTATCAACTGTGATGAAGTAATTTTAATGCTAATTTTATTTGTATTGAATAATATTCCTTTCCCTTCTCTATTTTCAAGGATTTCTTTTAGGTTTTAATTTTCCCTTTTTGGTCTTTAATATTTTCTTGTTACAAAATGCACACAAAAATAGAATATTCAACATGATGCATGGATTTAGTAGCATATCTTTTTATTAATAGTTCTTGGACATGGTGTTCACATATGATGATGCACAAAGATCAAACTCACATAAAGAGAAACTGTTTCTCTATTGGTATTATTCCTAACCAATTACAAAGTGGGTATTACACTTGTTTGAACCCTTTCTTGGTCTTTTTATTGGCTTATTCTAAACATTTGGCACCTATAAAACTTATATACTAGAGCAAACTAGTTAGTCCAATTATTTGTGTTGGGTAATTCAACCACCAAAATCAATTAGGAAATAGGTGTAAGCCTAATTCCCTTTCAATCTCCCCTTTTTTGGTGATTGATGCCAACACAAACCAAAACAAATATAGAAGTGCATAATTGAACTAGTTTGCATCATTGTAAGTGCAAAGGTTACTTAGAATTGAGCCAATATAAATTCTCATAAGATATGCATGGATTGTTTCTTTATTTTTAACATTTTGGACCACGCTTACACCACATGTTTTGTTTTTGCAAATTCTTTTGTAAATTCTTTTCAAAGTCCTTTTGCAAATAGTCAAAGGTAAATGAATAAGATTTTGCGAAGCATTTTCAAGATTTGAAATTTTCTCCCTCTGTTTCACATGCTTTTCCTTTGACTAAACAAAACTCCCCTCAATAAATTCATCCTCTTAGTGTTCAAGAGGGTTTTAAGATATCAATTTTGAAAATACTACTTTCTCTCCCTTTTGAACATAATAAGATACCAATTTGAAATTCATTAGTTTAAAATTAGGTGGTGGTGCGGTCCTTTTGCTTTGGGCTAATACTTTCTCCCCCTTTGGCATGAATCGCCAAAAACAGATACTTAGAGTGAAATATAAGCCCTTGTTAAACTATTTTCTCTCCCTTTGGACAAAAATAAAGGAGTGAAGATTATACCAAAGTTGGAGAGGTGGAGCGACGACGAAGGATGAATGAGTCGATGAAGCGGAGTGGAAGCCTTGTCTTCGCCGAAGACTCCTTTTCTTTTTTAATCTATGACTTAGCATGAAATGGACTTGAAAGAACACATTAGTCATAGCACATGAAAGAGATGATCAAAGGTATATATATGAGCTATGTATGCAAGACATCAATAAAAATTCCTAGAATCAAGAATATTTAGCTCATGCTTAAGTTTGGTAAAAGTTTGTTCATCCAATGGTTTGGTAAAGATATCGGCTAATTGTTCTTTGGTGCTAACATATGCAATCTCGATATCCCCCTTTTGTTGGTGATCCCTTAGAAAATGATACCGAATGGCTATGTGTTTAGTGCGGCTATGCTCAACGGGATTATCCGCCATGCGGATTGCACTCTCATTATCACATAGAAGAGGAACTTTGGTTAATTTGTAACCATAGTCCCTAAGGGTTTGCCTCATCCAAAGCAATTGCACGCAACAATGGCCTACGGCAATATACTCAGCTTCGGCGGTTGAAAGAGCCACAGAATTTTGCTTCTTTGAAGCCCAAGACACCAAGGATCTTCCCAAGAACTGGCAAGTCCCCGATGTGCTCTTTCTATTAATCTTACACCCCGCCCAATCGGCATCCGAATAACCAATCAAATCAAATGTGGATCCCCGAGGGTACCAAAGCCCAAACTTAGGAGTATAAGCCAAATATCTCAAGATTCGTTTTACGGCCGTAAGGTGAGCTTCCTTAGGGTCGGCTTGGAATCTTGCACACATGCATACGGAAAGCATAATGTCCGGTCGAGATGCACATAAATAGAGTAATGAACCTATCATCGACCGGTATACCTTTTGATCGACGGATTTACCTTCCGTGTCGAGGTCGAGATGCCCATTGGTTCCCATGGGAGTCTTGATGGGATTGGCATCCTTCATTCCAAACTTGTTTAGAATGTCTTGAGTATACTTTGTTTGGCTAATGAAGGTGCCCTCTTGGAGTTTCTTTACTTGAAATCCCAAGAAATACTTCAACTCTCCCATCATTGACATCTCGAATTTCTGTGTCATGATCCTACTAAATTCCTCACATGTAGATTCATTAGTAGACCCAAATATAATATCATCAACATAAATTTGGCATACGAACAAATCATTTGCAAGAGTCTTAGTAAATAAAGTAGGATCGGCCTTACCGACTTTGAAACCATTAGCAATAAGGAAATCTCTTAGGTATTCATACCATGCTCTTGGGGCTTGCTTGAGCCCATAAAGCACCTTAGAGAGCCTATAGACATGGTTAGGATACTCACTGTCTTCAAAGCCGGGAGGTTGCTCAACATAGATCTCCTCCTTGATTGGTCCGTTGAGGAAGGCACTCTTCACATCCATTTGATAAAGCTTGAAGCCATGGTAAGTAGCATAGGCTAATAATATACGAATGGACTCAAGCCTAGCTACGGGTGCATAGGTTTCACCGAAATCCAAACCTTCGACTTATGAATATCCCTTGGCCACAAGTCGGGCTTTGTTCCTTGTCACCACACCATGCTCATCTTGTTTGTCGCGGAAGACCCACTTGGTTCCTACAACATTTTGGTTAGGACGTGGAACTAAATGCCATACCTCATTTCTAGTGAAGTTGTTGAGCTCCTCTTGCATCGCCATCACCCAATCCGAATCTTAAAGTGCTTCCTCTACCCTGTGTGGCTCAATAGAGGAAACAAAAGAGTAATGCTCACAAAAATGTGCAACACGAGATCTAGTGGTTACCCCCTTATGAATGTTGCCGAGGATGGTGTCGACGGGGTGATCTCGTTGGATTGCTTGGTGGACTCTTGGGTGTGGCGGCCTTGCAACTTGCTCATCCTCCTTGTCTTGATTATTTGCATCTCCCCCTTGATCATTGTCGTCTTCTTGAGGTGGCTCATCTTCTTGATCTTCCTCTTCATCATCTTGAGCCTCATCCTCATCTTGGGTTGGTGGAGATGCTTGCATGGAGGAGGATGGTTGATCTTGTTCATTTGGAGGCTCTTCGGATTCCTTAGGACACACATCCCCAATGGACATGTTCCTTAGCGCGATGCACGGAGCCTCTTCTTCACCTATCTCATCAAGATCAACTTGCTCTACTTGAGAGCCGTTAGTCTCTTCAAACACAACGTCACAAGAAACTTCAACTAGTCCTGAGGACTTGTTAAAGACTCTATATGCCCTTGTGTTTGAATCATATCCTAGTAAAAATCCTTCTACTGTCTTAGGAGCAAATTTAGATTTTCTACCTCTTTTAACAAGAATAAAGCATTTGCTACCAAAGACTCTAAAATATGAAATGTTGGGCCTTTTACCGGTTAGGAGTTCGTATGACGTCTTCTTGAGGATTCAGTGCAGATACAACCGGTTGATGGCGTAGGAGGCGGTGTTGACCGCCTCGGCCCAAAACCGATCCGAAGTCTTGTACTCATCAAGCATAGTCCTCGCCATATCCAGTAGAGTTCTATTCTTTCTCTCCACTACACCATTTTGTTGTGGCGTGTAGGGAGAAGAGAACTCATGCTTGATGCCCTCCTCCTCAAGGAAGCCTTCAATTTGAGAGTTCTTGAACTCCGTTCTGTTGTCGCTTCTTATTTTCTTGATCCTTAAGCCGAACTCATTTTGAGCCCGTCTCAAGAATCCCTTTAAGGTCTCTTGGGTTTGAGATTTTTCCTGCAAAAAGAATCCCCAAGTGAAGCGAGAATAATCATCCACAATAACTAGACAGTACTTACTCCCGTCGATGCTTATGTAAGCAATCGGGCCGAATAGATCCATGTGTAGGAGCTCCAGTGGCCTGTCAGTAGTCATGATGTTCTTATGCGGATGATGAACACCAACTTGCTTCCCTGCTTGGCATGCGCTACAAATCCTGTCTTTCTCAAAATGAACATTTGTTAATCCTAAAATGTGCTCCCCCTTTAGAAGCTTATGAAGATTCTTCATTCCAACATGGGCTAGTCGGCGGTGCCAGAGCCAACCCATGTTAGTCTTAGCAATTAAGCAAGTGTCGAGTTCAGCTCTATCAAAATCTACCAAGTATAGCTGACCCTCTAACACTCCCTTAAATGCTATTGAATTATCACTCCTTCTAAAGACAGTGACACCTACATCAGTAAATAGACAGTTGTAGCCCATTTGACATAATTGGGAAACGGAACGCAAGTTATAATGTAAAGAATCTACAAGAAAAACATTGCAAATGGAATGGTCAGGTGAAATAGCAATTTTACCCAAACCTTTGACCAAACCTTGATTTCCATCCCCGAATGTGATAGCTCGTTGGGGGTCTTGATTTTTCTCATAGGAGGAGAACATCTTCTTCTCCCCTGTCATGTGGTTTGTGCACCCGCTATCGATGATCCAACTTGAGCCCCCGGATGCATAAACCTACAAAACAAGTTTAGTTCTTGATTTTAGGTACCCAAACAGTTTTGGGTCCTTTAGCATTAGAGACAAGAACTTTGGGTACCCAAACACAAGTTTTGGAGCTCTTGTGTTTGCCCCCAATATACTTGGCAACTACCTTGCCTGATTTGTTGGTTAGCACATAAGAAGCATCAAAAGTTTTTAATGAAATGCTATGATCATTTGATGCAGTAGGAGTTTTCTTCTTAGGCAACTTAGCACGGGTTGGTTGCCTAGAGCTAGATGTCTCACCCTTATACATGAAAGCATGATTAGGGCCAGAGTGAGACTTCCTAGAATGAATTCTCCTAATTTTATGCTCGGGATAATCGGCAGGGTACAAAATGTAACCCTCGTTATCCTGAGGCATGGGAGCCTTGCCCTTAACAAAGTTGGATAATTTCTTAGGAGGGGCATTAAGTTTGACATTGTCTCCCTTTTGGAAGCCAATGCCATCCTTGATGCCAGGGCGTCTCCCACTATAGAGCATGCTTCTAGCAAATTTAAACTTTTCATTTTCTAAGTCATGCTCATTTATTTTAGCATTCAGTTGAGCTATGTGATCATTTTGTTTCTTAATTAAAGCTAGATGGTCATGGATAGCATCAACATTAATGTGTCTACATCTAGTGCAAATGGAAGTATGCTCAACGGTAGATGTAGAGGGTTTGCAAGATTTTAATTCTACAACCTTAACATGTAATATATCATTTTCACTTCTAAGGTTAGAAATAGTAACATTGCAATCATCAAAATCTTTAGCCTTAGCAGTCAATTTTTCATTTTCATTTCTAAGACTAGCAAGAGAATCATTCAATTCTTCAATCTTAGCAAGTAAATCAACATTATCATCTCTAAGATTGGGAATTGAAACATTACAAACATTAGAATCAACCTTAGCAATAAGTTTAGCATTTTCATTTCTAAGGTTGGCAATAGTATCATGGCAAGTGCTTAGCTCACTAGACAATTTTTCACATTTTTCAACTTCTAGAGCGTAAGCATTTTTAACCTTAACATGCCTTTTGTTTTCCTTGATTAGGAAGTCCTCTTGGGTGTCCAAGAGTTCATCCTTTTCATGGATGACACTAATTAATTCATTTAATTTTTCTTTTTGTTGCATGTTTAGGTTGGCAAAAAGAGTACGCAAATTATCCTCCTCATCACTAGCATTATCATCACTAGAGGACTCATATTTAGTGGAGGACTTGGATTTAACCTTCTTCTTTTTGCCGTCCTTTGCCATGAGGCACTTGTGGCCGACGTTGGGGAAGAGAAGTCCCTTGGTGACGGCGATGTTGGCGGCGTCCTCGTCGGATGAGGAGTCGGAGGAGCTCTCGTCGGAGTCCCACTCCCGGCAAACATGGGCATCGCCGCCCTTCTTCTTGTAGTACCTCTTCTTCTCTCTCCTCTTGCCCTTCTTGTCGTTGTCCCTGTCGCTGTCACTTGATAATGGACATTTTGCAATAAAGTGACCGGGCTTACCACACTTGTAGCACACTTTCTTGGAGCGGGGCTTGTAGTCCTTCCCCCTCCTTTGCTTGAGGATTTGGCGGAAGCTCTTGATGATGAGCGCCATCTCCTCATTGTCGAGCTTAGAGGCGTCGATTGGTTGTCAACTTGATGTAGACTCTTCCTTTTTCTCCTCCGTCGCCTTGAATGCAACCGGTTGTGCTTCAGGCGCGGAGGGGCCATCTAGCTCGATGATCTTCTTTGAGCCTTTGATCATCAACTCAAAGCTCACAAAATTACCTATTACTTCCTCGGGGGTCATTTGTGTATATCTAGGATTACCATGAATTAATTGAACTTGAGTGGGGTTAAGGAAAATAAGGGATCTTAGAATAACCTTAACCATCTCATGGTCATCCCATTTCTTACTCCCGAGGTTGCACACTTTGTTCACCAAAGTCTTGAGCCGGTTGTACATTTCTTGTGGCTCTTCTCCTTGGCGAAGTCGAAAGCGACCGAGCTCCCCCTCGATCGTCTCCCGTTTGGTGATTTTGGTCACCTCGTCTCCTTCGTGCGCGGTCTTGAGTACGTCCCAAATCTCCTTGGCACTCTTCAATCCTTGCACCTTGTTATACTCCTCTCGACTTAGAGAGGTGAGGAGTATAGTGGTGGCTTGTGAGTTGAAGTGCACTATTTGGGCCACTTCGTCCTCATCATAATCTTCATCCCCTACGGATGGTACCTGTACACCAAACTCAACAACATCCCATATACTTTTGTGGAGTGAGGTTAGGTGATATCGCATCATATCACTCCACCTAGCATAATCTTCACCATCAAACGTTGGTGGTTTGCCCAATGGGACGAAAAGTAAAGGCGTATGTTTAGGAATGCGAGGATAGCATAGGGGGATCTTACTAAACTTCTTGCGCCCATGGCGCTTAGAAGTTACGGACGGCGCGTCGGAGCCGGAGGTCGATGGTGATGAAGAGTCGGTCTCGTAGTAGACCACTTTCCTTATCTTCTTGTGCTTGTCGCCTCTTCGATGCGACTTGTGGGAAGAAGATTTCTTCTCCTTCCCTTTCCCTTTGTTGCGGGACTCTTCCGATGAAGCCTCCCCGTGGCTTGTAATGGGCTTCTCGCCGGTCCCCATCTCCTTCTTGGCGTGATCTCCCGACATCACTTCGAGCGGTTAGGCTCTAATGAAGCACCGGGCTTTGATACCAATTAAAAGTCGCCTAGAGGGGGGGTGAATAGGGCGAAACTGAAATTTACAAAGTTAATCACAACTACAAGTTGGGTTAGCGTTAGAAATATAATGCGAGTCCGAGAGAGGGCGTAAAAACAAATCGCAAGCGAATAAAGAAGTGAGACACAAGGATTTGTTTTACCGAGGTTCGGTTCTCTCAAACCTACTCCCCGTTGAGGTGGTCACGAAGACCGGGTCTCTTTCAACCCTTTCCCTCTCTCAAACGGTCACTTAGACCGAGTGAGCTTCTCTTCTCAATCACACGGGACACAAAGTCCCCACAAGGCCCACCACACAATTGGTGTCTCTTGCCTCGGTTACAATTGAGTTTGATCACAAGAAGAATGAGAAAGAAAAGAAGCAATCCAAGCGCAAGAGCTCAAATGAACACAACAAATCACTCTCTCTAATCACTAAAGCTTTGTGTGGAGTTGGGAGAGGATTTGATCTCTTTGGTGTGTCTTGCAATGAATGCTATAGCTCTTGTAAGGTGTAGAAGTGTAGAAACTTGGATAACTTGAATGTGGGGTGGTTGGGGTATTTATAGCCCCAACCACCAAACTTGACCGTTGGTGGAGGCTGTAGTCGACGGGCGCACCGGACAGTCCGGTGCGCCAGCCACGTCACCTGGCCGTTGGGTTCCGACCGTTGGAGCTCTGACTTTTGGGCCCGCCTGGCTGTTCGGTGGCGTACCAGATAGGCCCTGTAGGCTGTCCGGTGTGCCACCCGCGCGTGCTCTGCTCCTCTGCGCGCGCAGGCGCGCATTTAATGCGTTGCAGTCGACCATTGCGCGCGAAGTAGCCGTTGCTCCGCTGTCACACCGGACTGCACCGGACACTGTCCGGTGACTCACCAGACAGTCCGGTGAATTATAGCGGAGCGGATTCCCGAAGCTGGCGAGTTCAGAGTCGCTCTCCCTTGGGGCACCGGACACTGTCCGGTGGGGCACCGGACACTGTCCGGTGGGGCACCGGACAGTCCGGTGAATTATAGCGGAGCTCCTCTGAAAATTCCCGAAGGTGAAGAGTTGGGCGTCGAATTCCCTGGTGCATCGGACACTGTCCGGTGCACCAGACCAGGGTGCCTTCCGGGTTGTCTTTTGCTCTCTTGTTTGAACCCTTTCTTGGTCTTTTTATTGGCTTATTGTGAACCTTTGGCACCTGTAAAACTTATAGACTAGAGCAAACTAGTTATTTCAATTATTTGTGTTGGGCAATTCAACCACCAAAATCAATTAGGAAATAGGTGTAAGCCTAATTCCCTTTCACACGTGTCGCACGTTGATCGCGCGGATGGCCTTTGGCTGCTGGCGCCGTTGGCTCACCGGACAGTCTGGTGCACCACCGAACAGTCTGGTGAATTATAGCCACGTTGCCTTTTTCTTTTCCCGAGAGCGACGAGTTCGTCGCTGACGAATCACCGGACAGTCCGCTGCACCACCGGACGGTCCGGTGATTTATAGCCGCGTCACTCCCGAGAGCAGCTGGTTCAGGGTTACCGGACACTGTCCGGTGCACCATGCCCGAGCAGGTGTTGGCTGTACACAGCCAACTCTTCTTCAATTCAAATCTTCTCTTCTTGCCTCTGTTTCTAGCACTAAGATGAGCATGTTAGCACTCAAAAACAATTCACTAAGTCTAGAAACATACCTTGTTCTTTGATTTGCATTTCTTGCTCGTTTAGCACATAAGAATTCAAAACATTGTGTTGGGCATCTAATCACCAAAACAATTATAGAAATGGCCCAAGGGCACATTTCCCTTTCAATCTCCCCCTTTTTGGTGATTTATGCCAACACATCAAAAAGCAACAAAAGAAGTGCAATATTAATGCAAATGAAGACCAAATTTTCTTTACTTAGGATTTGGCATATTTGGATCATTCTTTGCCACAATTTTCTTACTTAGGATTTGGCATATTTGGATCATTCTTTGCCACCACTTCGTTTGTTTTTGCAAATCAAATTATTTTTCCTATCTCTAAGTCCAACACGCTTGTTTGGGCACAAAGAGAGATATTCCATTAGTAGAATTGATCAAGTGCCAAAAACTCCCCCTTTTCCCATAATTAAAATTCTCCCCCATAAGACTCCAAATTTTGCAATAAGAGTATTTTGGTCAAAGCACAAATTCTAACTCTAGTATTTTCAAAATTCACAAGTGGTTGGCTGATCCATTTGCTTTGGCCTTAATTTCTCCCCCTTTGGCATTAAGCACCAAAACAGGATTATTTTTGGCTTTTTAACCCTATTGCCTCACCAAAAATGTCAATTAAGAGCAAAAGGCAATGAGAGCACAAGGATGAACTTGGAATTAAATACACTAATACCGGAGTGCAGTGGAAGTCTTTGCGTCGTCCAAATTCATTTTCCCTTTCAATGTACCTTCGAGACTACATCAAGTGTACTCAAACAAACAAATTAGTCTCAAAGGGATCAAGTTGCAGCACATCTCCCCCTAAACATGTGCACATCTACATACGGACTTGTGAGGTCCGGGGGTGACTTGTACAACTTGAGCACCATAAATAAACAATAACTGATTTAAATGCATAAAGTAACATGATCAAAGGCATAGAACATATGTATGTTATAGATCAATCCAAGTTACGCGAATCTAAGACATTTAGCTCACTGTGCAACCTGCAAAACCTTTTCTCATCTAAAAGCTTAGTGAAAATATCGGCTAGCTAGTTCTCGGTGCTAATATGGTACACATCGATATCTCCCTTTTGCTGGTGGCCTCTTAGGAAGTGATGCCGGATGTCTATGTGCTTAGTGCAGCTGTGTTTAACAGGATTATCCGCCAAGCGGATTGCACTCTCATTGTCACGTAGAAGTGGGACTTTGCTCAGATTGTAGCCAAAGCCCCGGAGGGTTTGCCTCATCCAAAGCAGTTGCGCGCAACACTGTCCTGCGGCAACGTACTCGGCCTCAGTTGTGGATAGGGCAACGAATGTTTGTTTCTTCAAACTCCAAGACACCAGGGACCTTCCTAGAAATTGACACATCCCTGATGTACTCTTCCTATCAACCTTGCACCTAGCATAGTCGGAGTCTGAGTATCCAATCAAGTCAAAGGTAGACCCCTTTGGATACCAGATCTCGAAGCAAGGCATATAAACTAAATACCTAAGAATTCGCTTAACAGCCACAAGGTGACATTCCTTGGGGTCGGATTGAAATCTAGCACATATACATACACTAAGCATGATGTCTGGTCTACTAGCACAAAGATAAAGTAATGAACCTATCATTGACCGGTATGCCTTTTGATCAACAGACTTACCTCCTTTGTTGAGGTCAATATGCCCGTCAGTTCCCATCGGTGTCTTCGCGGGCTTGGCGTCCTTCATCCCAAACCCCTTGAGAAGATCCTGAGTGTACTTCGTTTGGGAGATGAAAGTGTCGTCCTTGAGTTGCTTCACTTGGAATCCAAGGAAGTAGGTCAATTCGCCCATCATCGACATCTCGATTTTTTGCATCATCACCCTGCTAAACTCTTCACAAGACTCTTGGTTAGTAGAACCAAATATTATGTCATCAACATAAATTTGGCAAACAAAGAGATCACCGTTGCAAGTCTTTGTGAAAAGAGTGGGATCGGCTTTCCCAACCTTGAAAGCATTAGAAATAAAGAAATCTCTAAGGCATTCATACCATGCTCTTGGGGCTTGCTTAAGTCCATAGAGCGCCTTAGAGAGCTTATATACATGGTCGGGATACCTGTCATCCTTAAAGCCAGGGGGTTGTTCCACGTATACCTCCTCCTTGATTGGCCCGTTGAGGAAAGCGCTCTTCACATCCATTTGGAACATCCTAAAAGAGTAGTGAGCAGCATAGGCCAATAATATCCGAATTGACTCTAGCCTAGCAACAGGAGCAAAAGTCTCCTCAAAGTTCAAACCTGCGACTTGGGCATAACCTTTTGCCACAAGTCGAGCCTTGTTTCTTGTCACCACTTCGTGCTCATCTTGCTTGTTGTGGAACACCCACTTGGTTCCCACAACGTTTTGCTTTGGACGTGGCACCAGGTTCTAGACTTCATTTCTTTTGAAGTTGTTGAGCTCTTCCTGCATGGCCAACACCCAGTCCGGATCCTGCAAGGCCTCTTGTACCTTGAAAGGCTCAATAGAAGAGACAAACAAGTAATGCTCACAAAAATTAGCTAATCGTGAGCGAGTAGTTACTCCCTTGCTGATGTCACCCAAGATCTGATCGACGGGGTGATGTCTTTGGATCGACGCTCGGACTTGAGTTAGAGGGGCCTGTGGTGCTTCTTCCTCCACCACTTGATCTTCCTGTGCCCCCCTTGATCCTGCCCTTCTTCTTGAGGTACCTGGACATCTTCTTGAGTTGGGGGATGCACCATTGTTGAGGAAGATGGTTGATCTTCTTCATGTGGTTCCTGTGGTCGCACATCGCCTATCGCCATCATGTGCATTGCGGCCGTCGGAACTTCTTCTTCATCTATGTCATCAAGATCAACTTGCTCTATTGGAGAGCCATTAGTCTCATCAAATACAACGTTGCTAGAGACTTCAACTAATCCTGATGATTTGTTGAAGACCCTATACGCCTTTGTATTTGAGTCATACCCTAGTAAAAACCCTTCTACTGCCTTGGGAGCAAATTTAGAATGTCTACCTTTCTTCACTAGAATGTAGCATTTGCTCCCAAATACACGAAAGTAAGAGACATTGGGTTTGTTACCGGTAAGGAGTTCGTAGGAGGTCTTCTTGAGGAGGCGATGCAGATAGAGCCAGTTTATGGCGTGGTAGGCTGTGTTCACAACTTCCGACCAAAACCGCTCGGGCGTCTTGAACTCTCCAAGCACTGTTCTCGCCATGTCGATTAGCGTCCTATTCTTACTCTCTACCACACCATTTTGCTGTGGTGTGTAGGGAGCGGAGAACTCGTGCTTGATGCCTTCCTCCTCATGACACTCTTCAACTTGTAGATTCTTGAACTCGGACCCATTGTCGCTTCTTATCTTCTTCACCTTTAGCTCAAATTCATTTTGAGCTCTCCTTAAGAAGCACTTTAGGGTCTCTTGGGTTTCTGACTTATCCTACAAAAAGAATACCCAAGTGAAGCATGAAAAATCATCAACAATTACAAGACCATACTTACTTCCCCCGATGCTGAGGTAGGCAACGGGTCCGAAAAGTTCCATGTGAAGAAGCTCCAGTGGTCTTGATGTCATCATTACATTCTTGTTGTGATGAGTGCTTCCCACCTGTTTCCTTGCCTGACATGCTGCACAAGGTCTGTCTTTCTCAAAACAGACATCTGTTAGTCCTAACACATGATCTCCCTTTAGAAGCTTATGAAGGTTCTTCATCCCAACATGTGCTAGACAGCGATGCCAAAGCCAGCCCATACTAGTCTTAGCAATTAAGCATGCATCTAGATCGACATTCTCTTTTGAAAAATCAACTAAATAGAGCTTGCCATCTAATACACCCTTAAAAGCTAATGAACCATCACTCCTTGTAAAGACAGATACATCTACATTTATGAATAAACAATTATAACCCATGTTACATAATTGACTCATAGACAATAAGTTGTACCCGAGCAATTCAACTAAAAACACATTGGAGATAGAATGCTCGGATGTGATGGCTATCTTTCCCAATCCTTTAACCTTGCCTTGGATCCCATCTCCAAAGATGATCGAATCCTAGGAGTCCTTGTTCTTGACGTAGGAGGTGAACATTTTCTTCTCCCTCGTCATATGGTTCGTGCATCCGCTGTCGATAATCTAGCTTGAGCCCCCGGATGCATAAACCTGCAAGGCAATTTAAGCTTGGGTTTTAGGTACACAACTCTTGTTGGGTCCTGCAAGGTTAGTCACAATAACTTTTGAAACCCAAATACAAGTCTTGTCTCCCTTGCATTTGGATCCCAACTTCCTAGCAACTACTTTTGCATTCTTACATGAAAGTACAAAAGAAGTATTGCAAGCATGATAAATAGTAGAAGGTCCATTGCACATTCTCCTAGGCGCATGAGACACAACATGATTTCTCCTAGGCCTACTTCTACCATGAACAAAGGTGGAACTAGAGGCAATCATAGCATGTGAATCATTATAAGCAACATGATCATAACTCCTATTGTAATGAGAACGACTAGCAATTTTCCTATCATAAATAAAGGCATGGTTCCTTTGAGGACTACTAGCCATAGGGGCCTTCCCTTTCTCCTTGTTGAGAATGGGAGTCCTTTGGCTTGTTAAGTTCTTGGTTTCCTTTCGAAAACCAAGTCCATCCTTAATTGAGGGGTGTCTACCAACAGTGTAGGCATCCCTAGCAAATTTTAATTTATCAAAATCAACTTTGCAAGCCTTAAGTTGAGCATTAAGACTTGCCACCTCATCGTTTAATTTAGCAATAGAAATAAGATGTTCATCACAGGCATTAACATCAAAGTCCTTACATCTATTGCAAATAACTACATGTTCTACACATGATCTAGTTGCATTTGCTTCCTCTAGTTTAGCATTTAATTCAACATTTAAATCTTTTAGATTAGAGATAGATTCATGACAAGCAGACAACTCAGAGGATAGCATTTCATTTCTTTTAATTTCTAAAGCAAGAGATTTTTGAACATTAACAAACTTGTCATGTTCCTCATACAAAATATCCTCTTGCTTTTCTAGCAATCTATCCTTTTCATTTAGAGCATCAATCAATTCATTAATTTTGTCTACCTTAGCTCTATCTAGTCCTTTAAACAAGTCAGTGTAATCTACTTCATCATCAGAGGATTCCTCATCGCTAGTAGAAGAGTACTTGGGGGTATCTCGAATACATACCTTCTTTTCCTTAGCCATAAGGCAAGTATGGCATTCGTTGGGAAAGAGCGTAGACTTGTCAAAGGCCGAGGTAGCCGGTCCTTCATCGTCAGAGTCGGATGAAGAGCAGTCAGAATCCCATTCCTTTCCAAGATGCGCCTCACCCTTCACCTTCCTGTAATTCTTCTTCTTTTCCCTCTTCCCGATCTTTTCTTGTCCCTAGTCATTATCATTATTGGGGCATTGTGCTATGAAATGACTAGTCTTACCGTATTTGAAGCAAGAGCGCTTTCCCCTTGTTTTATTCTTGTTGGGGTACTCTTTGCGTCCTTTGAGTGCGGTCTTGAAACGCTTGATGATAAGCGCCATTTCTTCCTCATTGAGCCCGGCAGCCTCCACTTGTGCTACCTTGCTTGGTAGCGCCTCCTTGCTGCTTGTTACTTTGAGAGCAACAGGCTGTGGCTCGTAGATGGGTAGTGGACCATTTAGTGCGTCGTCCACGTATCGTGCCTCCTTCACCATCATGCGTCCGCTCACAAATTTTCCAAGGATCTCCTTAGGCGTCATCTTGGTGTACCTGGGGGGTCAATAACGATAAATGACCTGAGCATGAGTCGGACGACATCATGATCCATCCATCTTATGCTTCCGTAGCTTCGGATCTTGTTGACCAGGGTCTTGAGCCTGTTGTAGGTCTGAGTTGGCTCCTCTCCCCTGATCATCGCGAACCTCCCGAGCTCGCCCTCCACCAGTTCCATCTTGGTGATCATGGTGACATCATTTCCCTCATGTGATATCTTGAGGGTGTTCTAGATCTGTTTGGCGTTGTCCAAGCCACTCACTTTATTGTACTCATCCCTGCAAAGAGATGCTAGCAAAACAGTGGTAGCTTGGGCATTTTTATGGATTTGCTCATTTATAAAAACAGGATTATCAGTGCTATCAAAATGCATCCCATTTTCTACAATTTCCCATATGCTAGGATGGAGAGAGAATAATTGACTACACATTTTATGGCTCCAAAACGAATAGTCCTCTCCATCAAAGTGTGGAGGTTTTCCAAGGGGAATTGAAAGTAGATGCGCATTTGTATTATAGGGAATGCGAGAGTAATTAAAAGAATAATTTTGATTGACCGTCTTTTTCTTGGATGAGGAGTCGTCGTCGTCCCTTGGTGAGGAAGAGGATGCATCGCTGTCATAATAGATGATCTTCTTGATTCGTCTCTTCTTCTTCCCGTCCCTCTTCTTGTGACTCGAGCCTGAGTCAGTGGGCTTGTCGTCTCTTAGCTCATTGAAGAGGGACTCCTTCTCCTTATCGTTGATCACCATCCCCTTTCCCTTAGGATCCATCTCTTCAGGCGGTTAGTCCCTTAGATGAAGAGTATGACTCCGATACCAATTGAGAGCACCTAGAGGGGGTGAATAGGTGATCCTGTAAAATCAAACACTAGATAGCCACAAATTTGATTATTAAGATGTTAGTGAAATCAAGTGGCTATGGAACACGCTCGTGCGGACAAAACAATCACAAGAAGCAACACATGAGACACACGATTTTTATCCCATGGTTCGACCAAGTAACACTTGCATACTTGTTGTGGCGTCCCAATGGACAAGGGTTGCACTCAACCCCTTTCAAGCGATCCAATGATCAACTTGAATACCACAGTGTTTTTATCTTTGAGTACTCTTCCCGTTTGCGAGGAATCTCCACAAGTTGGAGCCTCTCGCCCTTACTAATAGATCACAAAGAAAGAACAAGAGTAAGGTTGGGAGAGCAACACACACAAGACTTAAATCCGCAGCACAACCACGCACACAAGCCAAGACTTGAGCTCAAAACACAACATAGGGAGTTCGCAACTCAAATGGAGCTCAAATCACTAACACAGCGAATCAAATGTGTGGAGACGGAGTCTGGGAGTCTTAGAATGTTTCTTGAGAGCTTGGTGTACTGCTCCATGTGCCTAGGGGACCCTTTTATAGCCCCAAGGCAGCTAGGAGCCGTTTGAGATCAATTTGGAAGGCCATTCTTGCCTTCTATCGAGTGGTGCACCGGACAGCCACTATTCATGTCCGGTGCGTGATCTCCTTCCATATCGGGTGCAGCTGACCGTTGCTCCTCGGGACAGGTTGGCACACCGGACACTGTCCGATGCACACCGGACAGTCTGGTGCACCCAGGCGATCGTTGGAGCGAGCCACATGTCGCGCGTTGATCGCACGGACGACCGTTGGCCGCTGGCGCCGTTGGCTCACCGGACAGTTCGGTGCACCACCGGAGAATTATAGTCACGTCACCTTTTTCTTTTCCCGAGAGCGACGAGTTTGTCACTGACGACTCACCGAACAGTTCGGTGCACCACCGGACGGTCCGGTGATTCATAGCCGCGTCACTCCCGAGAGCAGCTGGTTCACCGTCGGCTTGCTTGGGGCACCGGACACTGTCTGGTGCGCCAGGCCCGAGCAGGTGTTGGCTGTACACATCCAACTCTTCTTTAATTCAAATCTTCTCTTCTTGGCTCTGTTTCTAGCACTAAGATGAGCATGTTAGTACTCAAAAACAATTCACTAAGTCTAGAAACATACCTTGTTCTTTGATTTGCACTTCTTGCTCGTTTAGCACATAAGAATTCAAAACATTGTGTTGGGCATCTAATCACCAAAATAATTATAGAAATGGCCCAAGGGCACATTTCCCTTTCACACTCGAGAATGCTTGTTGGTATATTTTTATATAACAATCGCAACAACGTTTAGAGTGGATCAATCCAACATCATGAACCTTATCATGTTCCAAAATTATTGATTTTATATCTTTATATCAATGATCCATGAAACATGATCATAAACCAATACATATGCTAGTCTATAAAATCATTATCATCTCAAATAATAACATAAGACTGGATTTTGAATGACATTATAAAACATAGAGTTTCACGAACAAGTCACATACTCGTCAGTCAATGTAATAATGATAATTCAAGAGATTGAATAACACTTTAGCAAACACTCATAAACATAAGATGCTTATTCAATTATCTTCTACTTACACTAAAGTTAATCATGTAGGTATGTAATATTGATTACACTCATGTGTGTGTGTGTCATGTTTTGGTCGTGGAAAATGATTCATCAATGGATCAACAACATTAAAATTCACATGCACTTTATAAATCTTCACAACACCTTTATTACCTATATCACAGATAAAGGTCCAAAGTATGTGTTTAGATTTTGGTGCAATCTAGATTCCTTGGCATGTGCAATGACACCATTATAACCACAATAAAGGTCCTTGGCACACTCAAAAACACACCCAACTTATAAACAAACTTTCTGATCGAAATGACATAATTAGCAACTTTGACACTATATACTTGGCCCATATTGTAGAATCAACTATCCTCTCTTGCTTGGAACTTCTCCAACTTATTACTCCTCCATTGAGGCAGAATATAAATTAGTATTGCGATTGACTATCATCTGTATTGATTAGGAATCTAGCATTGGTGTAACCATTTATAATGAGATCTTCCTCACCTCCATAAATCATGAGCATATCCTTAGTTTTTTGCAAGTACTTCAAGATATTCATTACATCCACCCAATGAGTTTCACCAGGGTTAGATTGGTATCTATTCATAATGCTTAGCGCATAAACAACATCTAAGCAAGTACATATTATAGCATACATGATGGATCCAACTATGAAGGCATACATAATCACACTCATATTTTTTCTTATTATGTGTCGAAGGACACTGAGTATTGCTTAGGATAATTCCATGTGACATTGGCAAGAAACCTTTCTTAGACTCTTTCATTTTGAATCATCTCAATACCTTGTTAATGTATGTACTTTAGCTTAATCCAATTAGCCTTTTTATCTATCTTTGTAAATCTTAATGCCCAAAATGTAAGATGTAGCTCCTAGATCATTCACAGAGAGACTATTTCTTATTGAAGACTTGACACATTGTAACATAGTAATATTTTTTATCAACAATGTCATCTACACCTAGAACTGAAAATACATGTCCACTCCCACTAGCCTCCTTGTAAACACAAGTCTCTTCTTCACTCTTAATGAAGCCAAACCTTTTGACTTCATCAAAATAAAGATTCAAACTCTATGATGCTTGCTTCAATCCATAAATAGTCTTTCGAAGTTTGCATATTTTTCAATATTTTTAGGATAGACAAAACCTTCAAACTACATTACATACACATCACTAAGGTTTCCATTTAGGAAATCTATTTTAACATCTATCTATTAAAAGTCATAATCAAAATACGCAACAATTACTTGGAGAACCCGAATAGATAGGGCTGGACGAAATGCTTGTGGCTCGTTGGCTCACTCGATTTGTGGCCAGCTTGGCTCAGATCGGATCGACTCGTTTGAATTTTTTCACAAACTAAGCTGATATTCTAGCTCGGTTCGTTAACAAGCCAGCTCACGAGTTAAACAAGCTATCACATTTCAATAAAACAGAACTATATATGCATATCATTTACGTAACAATTGATGAACATGTTATATGTATGTGTGGTGTCTATGGCCTATGAGTTAAACTATGATTGATGAATTGTCTATGTGTTAAATTGGTCTATGTGATTATAAATGTGCGTTAAACTGATGAACATGTGTGTGAATTGTGAATTGATGAGTGATGATTGGTGTTAATTTGATGTTACATTGTTGTGATCCGTGTAACCATGAGTATAATTACTATTTTCCATTGTTAAATTAGTTTGAAATTAACAAGAAATTGATTATTACGTATATATTGTTTTTTCCTGCTTTGACTTGCGAGCTAAATGAGCCGAGTCGAGCTGACACTATGGCTCATTAGCTTAACGAGCTGAGCCGAGCCAACTCATTAGCTTAACGAGTCATCTCGAACTCGGACAAGCTGAGCCGAACTGGCTCTATATCCAGCCTTACAAATAGACTTTAGCATAACGATGGGTCAAAAGGTTTCCTCATAATCAACACCTTAATCCAGCTTGAAACCTTTCATTACTGATCGTGCTTATGGATGTGAACATTTTCATCTATGCTTATCTTTTTCTTAAAAATCCATTTGCGCTCAATGGATTGAACACTATACTCAATATGTCATCGAAACCGGTCAAATGACTGAGTCAAACTCGAACAATGCATCTGTTGACACCTTTTTGGAGGCGCCAATCACTTCAAAAGAACCAGCGGCGGTGCTCTCTGGTCAGGCGCGAACGGTCCGCGGCACAGGGCCGGACGGTCCGCGACCTGGCGCGAGGCGATGGTGCTCTCTGGTCAGGCGCGGATGGTCTGTGGCACAGGGCCGGACGATCCGCGATCTGGCGTAGGAGCTAAGGTTCCCTGCCTGACGGCCGGACAGTCCGCACCCTAGGGCCGGACGGTCCGCGCGTGCGCAGGGGCGGCGGAAGATCGCCGGCGGCGCCTGGATCTCGCTCCCGGGAGGGACCCCGTCGGGGAGGAGAGATCCTAGGTGGTGTCTAGGCTCGGGCAGGCCGACGTAGACTCCTCTAATCGACATAGAGTCGAGGAGATGCGGAGAATTTGGGGATCGAGAGGCTAAACTAGAACTAGACTAGAACTACTCCTAATTGTACAGGAAATAAATGTGAAATAGAAGTTGTATTGATTCGATTGATGATTACAAATCGGCCGAAGACCTCTCTATTTTTAGAGGAGGGGGGCTGGACCCTTTACACAACTGATTCCGAGCTAATTCCGCGAATCTAGCTAACAACCGTAGCACAAAACTCGGAACCCTAATCTGTTCTGCGCACGCGCGGACCGTCCGGCCCACAGGCGCGGACTGTCTGGACCGCGGACTGTCCGGCCTCAAGGCCGGACCGTCCGCACGCTCATTTCAGTACCAAACATATGCCCCCCTGCCTTTTGGTGGAGCTGGGCAAGCCAAAAGCATCTTAACTCGAAGTGATCACATCGGTTTTCTTAAGCATCTTGCCACATACTAGGATGGTATTGCTTGAGGAAGCGCCCATTCAAAGCTTTGGGTAAATCCTTGCCTTGTAGTGTTTGTAGTAAATAGGCGTTACCAGATACTACCTGTTTTACTTTATAAGGACCCTCCCAGCTTGGCGATCATTTTCCAAACTTCCGGTCTTTATTCCTTGGAGGCAGGATGGTCTTCCACACCTAGTCCCCTACTTGAAATGATTTTGCTTTGACCTTCTTATTGTAGGCCCTGGCTACCATGATCTTGTCCTTTTCTATTGCTCCCAAAGCTATCACCCTCTTGTCGGTCACTTCATCAATATTATCCATCATTGCATCGTAATAATTAGTGAGAGTTAGATCATTTTGTCTGGCGAACCTGACAACATTCAAACTTATTTCCATAGGCAACACTGCTTCCTGCCCATAGACAAGCTCAAAAGGAGACACTTTAGTAGCACTATGTTTAGATATTCTATGAGCCCATAAAGCTTCGGACAAAATCTTATGTCAATGCTTAGGATTATCAGATATCTTCTTTTTTATCAAGTTGACCAATGTCCTATTACTAGACTCGGCCTGTCCATTGGCCTGAGCATAGTATGGAGATGAATTAAGCAACTTAATTATATATAATTTAGCAAATTCACGTACCTCCTTTGACATAAAAGAAGTCCCTTGATCTGTAGCCAAGGTCCGGGGAATGCCGAATCTATGAATAATATGCTCAGTTATGAACTCAATTACCTCCTTGTGTGCCATGTTCTTCAGAGCAACGGTTTCAGTCCATTTGGTAAAGTAGTCAGTGGCAACTAACACGAATCGATGCCCCTTTGATGATGAAGGATGAATTTCTCCAATAAAGTCTAATCCCCATCCTCTGAAAGGCCAAGGCTTGATGATAGGATGCAATTCGGCTACAGGGACCAACTGTAGGTCGCCGAATTTTCGACACACCTGGCAACCCTTGTAGTACTTGAAACAATCAGCTATCATGTTAGGCCAATAAAAACCAGACCTTCGCAACAGCCATTTCATCTTTGGAGCCGATTGGTGGGTACCACAAATTCCTTCATGCACTTCGGCCATGGCCAATATAGCATCATCTGGGCCCAAGCACTTAAGCAGGACATCGTTGACTGTTCGGTGGTAGAGTTCATCACTCATCAAGACATACTTGAAAACTATTCACCGAATGTTCTTATCTGTCCTGATATTGGGATTTCGTAAATAATTAAGTATGGGTGTCCTCCAATCACTTGCATCGGCTTCATTATCAACCGAATCAATTAAGAGAACATTTTTGGTAACCCCGGACGGTCCGGCGTCTCGATGCGGACGGTCCACGACCTGGGGAATTGGCCTAGCACCGGTTATCAGATTTTCAGTGTTATGAAATCTCCCTCGCTTTATCTGATAACCTGATGCGTCTTGTGCCAAATTGTTAGCTCTATGATTCTCAACTCTAGAGATATGCCGAATACTGAATTCGTCAAAAGAATGGATTATGCTCCAACATTTTTCAAGGTAACTATTTGAAGTACCATCAAAACATTGATATTCTTCTAACACCTGTTGGACGACCAGCTGAGAATCACCAAATGCCTTCACATGTTTTACTCCCATACAATTTAAGAGTTCCAAACCGAATAAGAGGGCCTCATATTCGGCTTGATTATTAGTGCAATAAGTTTTCAATCGGCTAGAGAAGTCGAAGGAGACATCACTTGGTGAAACAAGTACGATGCCAATGCCTTGCCCTTCATTGCAAACCGATCCATCAAAATATAAAGTCCAAGGAGTAATAATGAGGTATGTCATGTCTATTTTATGAATATCATTAATCCGATGTTCTACAATAAAATCCGCTACGACCTGGCCTTTCATAGATTTCAATGGTTCATAGGCCAAGTCATATTCTATAAGCGCATAAGCCCACTTACCAATTCTACCACTCATAATTGGGTTATGCAACATGTATTTGATTACATCGGCTTGACCAAAAATAGTGCAATGACTAGACAGTAAATAACATCTACACTTGGTGCATGCATAAAACAAGCATAAGCATAACCTTTCAATAAAAGTGTACCTTGTTTCAGCATCCACCAACATCCGACTTAGATATGTCACCACATGCTCCTTTCCTTTAGTTTCTAGTGTCAGAACAGCCCCAATAACCTTATCTTCAGCTGCAATGTATAATATGAATGGTGCTCCTACTTGTGGTGCTTTTAATACGGGAGCCGAAGACAAGTATTTTTTTAATGAGATCAAATGCTTCCTGCTGCTCTACCCCACAAGCGAATTCGGCATCATTCTTAAGCCGAAGGATAGGGGTGAAGGCATCAATCTTCTCGGCTAGGTTAGAAATAAACCTTCGTAAATAATTCACCTTGCCAAAAAACTTCTGCACTTTGACCTTACAAGTCGGAGGCCCCACATTCCGAATAGACTTGATTCAGTCAGGGTCTATTTCTATACCATGTTCATGTATGACAAATCCTAAAAACTTACCAGCCAACAATCCAAAAGCACATTTACGTGGGTTCATTTTAAAACCATACCGACACATTTTATCAAAGGCTTTGCGCAAATCAGCTATATGAGAACTAAACTCAGCCGATTTGACTACAATATCATCAATGTAGACCTCCACAGTGTTTCCTAACAACTCATGGAAGATCAGATTCATAGCCCTCTGATAAGTAGCACCAGCATTTTTAAGACCGAATGTCATGACAACCCATTCAAATAAACCAATGAAGCCTGGACGTATAAAGGCCGTTTTAGACACATCCTCTTCGGCCATGAAAATCTGGTTATATCCGGCATTACCATCAAGAAAGCTAATAATTCTATTTCCTGATGCATTATTGATTAATGTGTCAGCTATGGGCATGGGATATTCATCTTTAGGAGTTGCTCTATTTAAATTGCGAAAATCAATGCATACCCTAAGCTTACCTGACTCCTTCTTCTCCACCGGCACAATATTGGAGACCCACTCTGTATATCTGCAAGGTCTAATAAAATTAGCTTCTAGCAGCCGGTGGATTTCGTCCTTGATTCGTGGGAGAAGATCTGGACGAAATGTTCTAGCTTTCTGCTTGAAAGGTCTGAAACCAGACTTAATAGGCAGCCGATGTTCGACGATCTCTCGGCTTAGTCCAGGCATCTCAGTGTAATTCCAAGCAAAACAATCTGAATATTCCTTCAATAGACCGATCATCTCATTTCTAGGATCGGTCTCTAGGGTCTTGTTTACAAAAGTCGGCCTTGGAGTTTTACCATCTCCTATGTCAATCTCCTCCAAAGGATCGGCCGATGTAAACCCCTGTCCTAGTTTATCAAGATCTCTGAATTCCTCTATCTTGTCCCCCATAGAGGAATTAGATGATCTTTGTGTGATGGCAGACTTTCCGGTCTCGGGGACCGGATCATCCGTAATACTGTCTTTTCGCTGCGGTAGATGTTCAGTCTTAAAGTCCGAACTGTTTTGTGAAAGACCAGACCATCCGGCTTTGAGAGCCGAACTGTCCGTGATCAAAGACTCATGAACTTTGTGTGTATTCATCATTTAAACTTTATTTAGGATTTAGCCGATTCTCCATCGGCTCTAGCATTACAGGAATGAAACCTTTCTTATCTATACTTATGAACTGATAATCAGAAAAATCTACTCCTGTGAGACATGTAGCAGTCTCATAAGTCCAGAGTACAGGGGCATCGGCCACAGCGATGCAGGCCGATACATCAGCATGTACCTATTCTACATCATCGCCTACCCATTGTATTAACATTTAATGTAATGTAGAAGGTATACATTGGTTGGCATGAATCCAATCTCTACCTAGGATTAGGCTGTAATTTCCTTCTACATCAGCGACGAAAAATGCAGCAGCCAGGGTCTTAGTCCCGATGGTTAATTCAACGGGCGTGACTCCCCTGGCTTTAATCGAACTATCCCCAACACCGCTGAGGGTCATGTTGGTCTTGACAAGTTCGTCATCTTGTTTACCTAATTTTCTGTATAATGAATAAGGCATTAGATTTACAGCCGCCCCTCCATCTACTAACATTTTAGCAATCGGTATCCCATCGATGTGACCGCGCATGAAGAGCGGCTTTAAATGGTTTACCGATTCCTTTGGTTTAGTAAAGGCGGCTTCTTTAGGACCAAAATTAAACTGGGCAACAGCAGGTTCATCATCGCCAACAATAGTACAATCGGCGGAAAATGTAATAACATTTACATCCATACCTGGGCGCTCTGGAGAAGCCTCGTAGTCTACCAGGTCTTCTCCCAGTAGATCATCCTCTTCCATTGATGTTGGCGTGTCGTTGGAGGCTTCCTGGTGTGGTGCGGACGATCCGGACTCTGGGGGCAGACGGTCCGCGCCTGGTGCAGATTGTCCAGCCTTGTTGGCCAGGCTATCTGTCATGCCTGCAGGGTGTTGTACAAGTGTTGTTTCATTTTCTATCTTTGTGGTCATTTGTTTTTCTTCAATGGCCTTTGGTCTCCATTTCTTTTGCGGTGGCGGGTACTGTGGATGTGTGTCATTGAATATCTCTTCTGCCTCCTTTTCCTGGTTTTCTTTTGCTCTTAGGCGTTGTAATTTTCGCTTTTGGGACCGTGTCAATCCCGCTGGGCACCATCGAGGCATGGAGTATTTTGGATCGGCTGTTTTGATGGTAGCCGTATCTTCTTTTTTGGTTGTGTTGGCCGATTCACCAAAAATCATCGGCCCTTTATTATCTTCCTGTATGACAACATCTATAGTACCTATTTTGATGACGTCCTTCTTTGTTGTCCTTTCGGTTGCTGCAGGTACATACCCCCCTGCCGGATTGGTCGGCCTTTGAGGCCGAGTACTCCGGCACTCTTGTTGGGCCTGTGCCTGGTGACCGGATTGAGCGGCGCTCAATCGATCTTGTGTTGGAGGTGCCAACCTGTCGAATACAGATGTTTAGGGTGCCCCCCAAGCAGGGTACTGTGGCATCCCAAATGGATATGGTGGCATGCCCCACATTTGGTTTGGGACATATGGTGGAGGTAAATATGTGTATGGATATAGCATAGGCGGATAAGGTGGAGGTGTCCATGCAGGTATGTTAGGTCTTAGTTGCATAGTATGACCTTTCATTTCTTCCAATTGGTGAGGTGGTCCAATCGGCCTTACCTGACGTTGCTCATGGATGGGTGAGCGGGGTCGCTTTGCTGGCCGGTCACTAGGGCCGGCCTTCTTTTTTACGTATTTAGACAATAATTGATCAAAGTTGGGCCGACTTTAACCAACCGACCAGCTGCCTTGAATGTATTTGTTTTCCACGTACCTATCTCTGGTCGTCGTGGTTTGAAAGTACGTGGCCGTTGTGAGTCCTGAGTACGGCCGGACCGTCCGCTGGAGTTCTCCGGACCGTCCGGCGGGGTCCCGGACCGTCCGCGCCTATGTGCCGGACCGTCCGGGGTGCGCAGCACGAGTTCCTGCTCCTTAGTCCGTGCTTGCCCCCCAACGCCGTAGGCCGTGATGGTCACCTTAAGAGTTTCCCCTCCGTCAGGAGTCGTTTCTGCCACCACTTTTCTGCAAGAAACTTTACGATTTTCATCGGCATCTCTTGCATTGCCGATGACTATCTCTTTGCCTTTGCCTTTATCGTCTGCGTTTGGCCGAACCAGGACTTTCTTGCCCTCGAAGTCGATCATGTTCATCGGAAAGGGCTCTGTATCCACCTGTATTTCCTGAAATTTCAATCGTCCCTCATTAATGGCCGATTGAATCTGTCGACGGAATACATTACAATCATTTGTGGCATGAGAAAATGAGTTATGCCACTTGCAGTATGCACGACGTTTTAGCTCGTCGGAGGATGGAATAGTGTGATTTATTTTAATGTTGCCATTTTTGAGTAATTCATCAAATATTTTATCACACTTACCAACATTAAACGTAAACTTAACCTCCTCTTGCCGTTTCTTTTGAACCTGCTGTAAGGAGGAACAAGCTGAAGATTTGGCCTGCTTTGGCCAAACCATTTCAGCAGCATACACTTCTGCCGATTCGTCATCTGAGCTACTTTGGTCGCACTCTACTATATGTACGTTGTGACGAACTGTTTTAGCAGTTTCTTTGCTTCGGCTTTCACAAGCCAAAGCTCTCTGGTGTAACTGTGCTAGTGTAAAAAATTAGATGTCTTCTAATCTTTCTTTTAAATAATATCGTAGACCATTAAAAGCTAATCATGCTAGCTGTTTTTCAGCTAAATGAATTTGGAAGCATCGGTTTCTTGTATCTCGGAATCTCCAGATGTAATCATTAACCGATTCATCTTTTGCTTGTCGCAATGACATTAAATCTACCAAATCCAACTCATAGTCACCGGAGAAAAAATGATCATGAAATTTTTATTCTAGATCCCCCCATGATGAAATGGAATTAGGAGGTAAAGTGGCGTACCATGCAAACACGGTTCCTGTTAGAGATAATAAAAATAAACGTACGCGAAATGCCTCTGTGTCGGCCAACTCTCCTAACTGTGCTAAAAACTGGCCTATGTGTTCGCGTGTGTTCTTTCCTTGATCACCCGAAAATTTTGCGAATTCGGGTATCCTGGTTCCCTGTGGGTATGGGTGGTGATCAAATCGGCTATCATAAGGTTTCCGATATGATTGCCCCCCAGGGACCATGCTTACTCCGAGCTTATCTCGGAACGTCCCGGCTATTTCTTCCCTCACTATATCAATGGCAGCCGGTGCGAGACCACCGACTCTTTGGTCAAACATAGGTGGGGTTGGCTGGATATTAGCATGTTGTCTTTCCCCCCATTGGTTTGAGCTACGTGGTCCATTGCCACTTGCCTTATATGGTTCATATGTTTGATCGTTCCTTTTCGGCCTTCTAGGTGGGGCCGGAAAGCTTTCCTAGGCTCTAGACCTCGAATTAATGGGCTGATGCATTGCATAGTGCGATGGGAAGTGCTGCTGGGACGGGTGAGGATTCAGGTAACAATCCTCCTCAAAAAGGTCATGCGCGGACTGTCCGGACATTGGCCCGGACCGTCCGTGATTTAATGCGGACCGTCCGTCGTTGTATGCGGACGGTCCGACTGGGTAGTTTAGATTCTGTGCCGTATGTGGTGGCTCGGGTGCATGTCTAGGTAACTCATTAAAAATAGGCCCGACTATTGCTGGCCTGGACGGTCCGTGCTCACGTGCGGACGGTCCGGGCATGTGCAGATCGGCTGATTTGCTGCCGATTTGTGGTTGCTCAGGGTACGTGTCCATCGGCATCCCATAAAGGGGTTGTGACTGGTCGTGACAACCTCTAGCCGATGTATTACGTGTGTTATCCCCTAATTCAACCTCGTGTGAAGGAAAATTTGCTATACTAGATTTATCAAATGCACGTACTAGTCTCCTGTAATCTTTTTGCATATCCCCTATGATATTTTGCATTTGCTCACGCTGTTCATCTACATAATTTCTAAGAGATTGTAGCTCGTTTGTATTACTTACATTGGGGATTTCTGGTGTGGGTCGGAGCGAAGCCGGATCCGTCGCCCGATGTCGGACGACCTTGTTGTTCCTGTCCACTTTGAAGTTGGCCAAGAACTTTGCTTTTGCCTCCTGGATCATCTGCTCCTTGTGCTCCTCGAATTGGAGCTGTTCGTCAGCTGGCAAGGTCTCCCAAGTCGGCTCTATGATGTTGCTTGGGGAAATATCAGAGCTATCTCTTGAACCGGCCATTGAGGGCTGATTTGATGTGTCTATATTTGTTATCCCCAGCGGAGTCGCCAAAAAGTATGTTGACACCTTTTTGGAGGCGCCAATCACTTCAAAAGAACCAGCGGCGGTGCTCTCTGGTCAGGCGCGGACGGTCCGCGGCACAGGGCCGGACGGTCCGCGACCTGGCGCGAGGCGATGGTGCTCTCTGGTCAGGCGCGGACGGTCCGCGGCACAGGGCCGGATGGTCCGCGACCTGGCGCAGGAGCTAAGGTTCCCTGCCTGACGGCCGGATAGTCCGCGCCCTAGGGCTGGACGGTCCGCGCGTGCGTAGGGGCGGCGGAAGATCGCTGGCGGCGCCTGGATCTCGCTCCCAGGAGGGACCCCCGTCGGGGAGGAGAGATCCTAGGTGGTATCTAGGCTCGGGCAGGCCGATCTAGACTCCTCTAATCGACGTAGAGTCGAGGAGAGGCGGAGAATTTGAGGATCGAGAGGCTAAACTAGAACTAGACTAGAACTACTCCTAATTGTACATGAAATAAATGCGAAATAGAAGTTGTATTGATTCGATTGATGATTACAAATCGGCCGTAGACCTCTCTATTTATAGAGGAGGGGGGCTGGACCCTTTACACAACTGATTCCGAGCTAATTCCGCGAATCTAGCTAACAACCATAGCACAAAACTCGGAATCCTAATCTGTTCTGCGCACGCGCGGACCGTCCGACCTACAGGCGCGGACTGTCCGGACCGCGGACTGTCCGACCTCAAGACCGGACCGTCCGCACGCTCATTTCAGTACCAAACAACATCCTTATGGACTACGGTCATAGGCGTTATATAAATGAAGCTCAGAGCTAACGCAGGAGCCAACACTTTTACCAACCTTAGCCACCACAATTAGATATGTACTTCCTTCGTTTCTTTTTAGTTGTCGCTAGATAGTTCAATTTTGCACTATCCAGCGACAACTAAAACGAAACGGAGTAAATCTACATCGATTACTTCATTTCTAAAGGATGGAGACAGGTTAGAGGGGATTAGCAAGACCCTAATCATCAAAGAAACCTATCGAGTTCAACATGTTAACTGTATTCCATGTGCTCAGTATCCAGACTTTGATCCTATCTAGGATACAGTTCACTGAGTGTAACCCCATTCACCGAGACGCCCTGTCCCAATTTGAAACCATCACGGTGATATACATAGCTGCTTTGACCATCTAATCGTAAAGCTGAAGGTGATTCTCTACCGAAGAAGAACGCAGGCTGCCCCGGCGGCTGGAGCTCTATGCTATCCCTGGTTAACATGAACACTACGGCTGATATGTCAGGCCTATCGTCAGGTTCCGGCTGGACGCACAGCAGACCAATGTGGATGCATCGCAGCGCTTGGCTTCGAGCAAACTCATCCAGTGACCGGTGAAGCATTTGTGGCATCGTCCCTTTCTTCCAGTGATCCCAGACCTGCCAGATGACCAGCATCAATTTATAATTTTTTGAGACAAGCATCAGTATATAATTTGTCAGTAGAAACTAGGGAGGCCTTCCAGATTTAGACACGATGGTATGAATGTTCAGAGCTTAATTGCAGTAAAAAATATGGAAAACAAAGCCAACCCGGCACTTCACTTACATCACTTAGGAGATTCACAGTGCTGTGGTCATCAGAGCTGCAGTTGCTTCTCCTGGTCACGATCTCAAGGATCAAGACGCCGAAGCTAAAGATGTCAATCTTAGGCGACACACTACCATGTGATGCATACTCTGGCGCCATATAACCGCTGCATAGGATGGGAGGCGCTTCAGTTAGCTAGGCCTGGACTGAACACGCATGCATTCAGCTTGCGCAGTGAGACAAGTCTATGATCTTTGCTTACAATGTCCCAACAACTCTGCCTGTCTGAGTATGTGTGTGGCCTTCTCCTAGAAGCCTTGCCAACCCGAAATCTGCAATTTTCGGTTCCATGTTGTCGTCAAGAAGAATGTTATTTGCCTTCAGGTCCCGATGGATGATCCTCATGCTTGAGTCCTCATGGAGATACAAAATCCCCTTGGCAATTCCAAAGATGATGTTGTACTGTTGCTCCCAGTTAAGTGCATTTCCTTCCCTATCATCTGTTGTGCCCAAATTATCAGCTTATAATTAGATGTTAGTGTGTTACTGATAGGTAAATACTGGCAAAACAATATAGAAACACCCTACTGTCATAATGGCTGCTCACTTATCAGACAAAGTTCAGGAAAAAAATCTAAACCGTCACTACAATAACACCATGTAAATTACGTTGTCAGATATCAATCTAGTGATCTTATTTCCCTTTTTTCATAATCTGTGCTCCCTCGGGTCACAAAACATGTCATTTAGCTAGGGTAACATTTGATCAAACCTTAAAAAGAACAAGCGCCAATAACTATTACATTATTCAGTTTGAAACATGTAAGTTATATAAGTATATTTGTGTTCAAAATACTTCTGAAATCTCTTTAATTGAAGGGTTTTAATAATATATTCAAGAGTAAATTAGTGGCCAAAGATATGCATCGAAGAAATGCAAAGTTAAATGTGTCAAGTTTTTTTTTTACCCTAGGGAGTATCAACAAGCAATTATGTTTCCTGTCACACTCATCTATCATTAGGTTCATAAAAAGCATTGGAGCAGCTTGATAATGGAATTCTGGATATGAATCTGAAGAGGTGAATGAAGAGGAAAGTACCAAATAGAATAGTGTCAAGGCTCCCGTTCTTGATGTATTCATAAACTAGCAGTGTATCATTATGATGCGAGCAAAAACCCTGTAACCCAACAAGATTTTTGTGCTGAAGCTCTGCCAGTACTTGCACCTCATTTTGTAGCTGATCCAACCCACTCCCGGCTCTTCCTAAAAGTTTCTTGACTGCTATCTCTTGCCCGTCAGACAGTATCCCCTGAAACAGATCATCTTTCAGAAAGGGGATGAAGTACTAGAATATGTTTCCCCTGAGTTATCACTTGATTACCTACCTTGTACACAATACCGAAACCACCTTTTCCAAGCTTATTTTTCTCTGCGAAATGTTCAGTCGCCTCTTCCAGTGTCAATAAATCAAAGATCGTGCATTGAGCTCTCCCAATCTTCTTTAGTGCTGGTATCATATGACAAGAATTTATGTGAGGAAACCAAAAATACAGGATCATAAGAAAAACCAATATTGCTACTCACAGTGATCATTTTTCTTCACTTTAATCCTTAGCCTGAAGCGAATAAAGAAAAAGACCGAAAGAATCAACATCAACACAACAACACAGGCTATGCCTGCAGAGATTCCTGCTGCATTCACTTTCCTCCCTGCATACACCAAACCTGAATATCAAGTAGGAAAGGATGCAATTCTAGCATAGTGCCGAGTCAAACTATTTTGAGTTTGACCAAATTGAAAGTATCAGTATTTATGATGCCAGATTAGTATCGTTAGATTTGTCATGAAATATAATTTCATAATATACATGTCTTGTGTTACTAAGACTATCTGCAGCTCTTGCCTCTCCCCCTCCCCTAGCTGCTGCGCGACGCCTACAGTGCAACAGCAAAGGGCGCAGTGGTTGCCCCTTCCAAGCCCCCTACCCTGCGGCAAAGTTCTCTATCCCGCGGAATGTGTGGTGCCCCCTTGCACTGTTTGCATCCTCGTGTTTTGTGCCCGCGAGTAATTGTTAGTATAGGAAAAATTGATAATGGATGAAAAGTAGGTATAGGAAATAATATTTTATGGTTGTAGTGTGGTACTGTGGTATAGGGGGAATTTAGAGGGCACCGGGGGATTAAAAAAGTAGGGGCAGAATCTTAGTGACGTGGCGCTAAGCTGCTAAAGTGGGGATATAGGGAGAGAAATTCAGGTTAACCACTGCGGATAGTCTATATTGGTACTTTTATCTATGACCTTGGTCGAATTTTAGGAAATTAATCAATGATAGAGCTAAAATTGTGTTCTTTTCAGGATGGAGAGAGTACTTGATATTGAACCTTAAAAATAGTGAAGTAAAAGACTCAAAGTAGTACTGCCTTCTGCTGAAATTCTGGCGAAAGTTTAGTCTGATCTAGTTATCATTTGATGAATTTCGAACATATTTGAGAGTTAACATGGTGACTGAAAGTAATATTTAGTTTGGCGGAAAATAAGAGTCGAGTGTCCAACTCCTATGTTCAGACCTGAAGAATGAAGCGTGGGCGTGGACGTTGGTGGAGGTGCCGGCGGCGCCGGAAGCTGTAGCATCGCCCGGCCAGCGTAGAACGGCGACACACTATACCTCAGGGAGCACCACACCATGAAAGCGTTGTTGCCGAGGGGCCGTCCGCTCAGGAACTGCGCCGTCACCCTCGACTGGAGGTCTCCAAGGCAGCCCTGGCACTGCGCCGGCGTCAGATCCGGCGCGCACTGCGCGAGGCCGTAGAGCTTAGGGTCGAAATCCATCTCCGCCGTGGCGAAGTACTTCCTCGTCGCGTTGCTCGCCGCCGCTGCGCGGTCGACCAGGGCCGTGAAGATCCCCGCGACGGCGGCGCCGAACCAGGCATCTGTGGCGTTGACGCTCCCAGAGGCAGGTTCAATCGCGGGACTTGTAACAAGTTCACAAATTTGTAAGGCACGCGCGCCTCTTAGCTGGAAAGAAATTTTGTTGGGTTATTGATGTACAAAAATTGGAATCTTGAGTTCATAGCCATATTTACACCAATTCTGGGACGAGCCACTGGTCCTCTCTAAGGAAGTCGAGGAATCGGATGCCGGCGAAGCGAAGGGTACAATCGTCCAGGTAGACGGTGGCGCCCTTCGTGAGGGGGCAGCCCTGCTGCGCCTGCGCGTACCGGAACGCGGCCGCGACGCAGGAGGAACAGGAGGAAGCGTTCGTATCGCCGCGGCAGAGCGCCATCCCATTGACCTGTTCCGGCGCCGTACCGACTGCGCCAGTGGCGAACCCTGCCGGCGAGGCGGAGGCGTTGGCGGGGAGCGCCGCGCTAAGGAGATTCAGGTTCGCCTGGAACGTGCTGTTGTCGGCATAGGTGGAATCGTCGCAGTAAACCAACTGGGTCGCCGCGGCCGGCAGTAGAAGCACGGCGAGGGCGACGACAACGACGACGGCACAGCGGCAGGTGAACATCGCCGGGCGGCTACTCCTCCCTCCTTCGCCAAGGAATGCGGGATATTTAATTGTTTGTCACATTTTACAGATGGCAAGTGGGTCAAGTGCCAACTTCCATTTTATATATCATCCGATGAAGTAAAACTTTACGTTTTTTTGTCGTTTTTTATTATAGAATGGTTAAATGGGCGTGCGCGAAGGCCTGATCTAATACTCCTCGCCTCCTTGTGTCGAGAGGAATATAATAAGGTGCAAGGGTTGAAGAGTGCCAAGGAGATTTGGGATGTCCTAAAGACCACACATGAAGGAGATGAGGTGACCAAGATCACCAAGCGGGAGACGGTCGAGGGGGAGCTCGGTCAGTTCATCCTCAACCAAGGAGAGGAGCCACAAGCCATGTACAACCGGCTTAAGACCTTGGTCAACCAAGTGCGCAACCTCGGGAGCACCAAGTGGGATGACCATGAAATGGTCAAGGTTATTCTTAGATCACTTGTTTTTCGTAATCCCACTCAAGTTCAATTAATATGTGGTGATCCTAGATATAAGTTAATGTCTCCCGAGGAATAATGTCTCCCGAGGAAGTGATAGGAAAGTTTGAGAGCTTTGAGCTAATGGTCAAAGGCTCCAAACACATCGTAAGCTTGGAGCAAGGCGGCGCCTCCACACCCGAGGTGCAACCCGTCGCATTCAAAGCGACAGAGGAGAAGAAAGAAGAGTCTACATCAAGTAGGCTCTCCATCGACGCCTCCAAGCTCGACGACAAGGAGACGTCGCTCATTATCAAGAGCTTTCGCCAAATCCTCAAGCAAAGGAAGGAGAAAGACTACAAGCCCCGTTCCAAAAGGGTGTGCTACAAATGTGGTAAGGCCGGTCATTTTATCGCTAAATGTCCAATGTCTAGTGATAGTGACAGGGGCGACGACAAGAAGGGAAAGAGGAAGGAGAAGAAAAAGTACTACAAGAAGAAGGGCGGCGATGCCCATGTGTGTCCGGAATGGGACTCCGATGAGAGCTCCACTGACTCCTCCTCCAACGAGGATGCCGCCAACATCGCCATCAACAAGGGCATCCTCTTTCCCAACGTCGGCCACAAGTGCCTCATGGTAAAGGACGGCAAAAAGAAGAAGGTAAAATCTAGAGCCACTACTAAATATACAACATCTAGTGATGAGGGTAGCTCTAGTGAAGATGAGGATGATTTAATTACTCTTTTGCCAACCTTAACATGCAACAAAAAGAAAAATTAAATAAATTGATAGGAGCTATTCATGAGAAGGATGAACTTTTGGATAGCCAAGAGGAATTCCTTATTAAAGAAAACAAGAAGCATGTTAAAGTAAAAAATACTTATGCTTAGGAAGTAGAGAAAAATGAAAACTTGACTAAAGAGCTTAGCATTTGCCATGACACTGTTTCCAACCTTAGAACTGAAAATGCTAATTTAATTGCTAAGGTTGAAAAGTTAAATGCTTGTAATGATTCAATTGTTAGTCTTAGAAATGAAAATGCTAGTTTATGAAGCGCCCAATCCTCTGGGACTCAAATGTGATACAATTACTAGTCCCAGGAGGCTAGTAAACACATTTATACAACATATGATTATAGATCTGCCTAAACGAGACAAACCTATAAAGGTGGCGATCAACTTTAAGAGTTGGTCCACAACTCAAGACATATCATCAGAGTGGGGCTGAAGCAGCCTGATATACGCAGCGAAGCAATTCAGCAGTCCAACAGCCACAGACAAGGTTGGGAACAGGCGTAACTCTTACCTGATCTCCTTTTTCTGAAAAACAACAAATAAGCAAGGGTGAGTACAAACGTACTCAGCAGCCCACCTTCACCCGCGGAATGGGGAAATCAGATATAATGCATGGAATATGTGGAGCTTAGGATATTTTGAAGAAACAACAATATTTTATGCAAGGTTGTTTTCTAAACATTTTGTATTTTTCAAAGCGCATCCTCTCCCAAAGGAGCAGAAAATTTTTCAATATAGAACAAAATCCCCTGGACTAAACCATCCAGGTATCTCAACATTTTCCCACTGGTTTTCATTTTCAACAACAGCCACTGGACTTCCCATCCACCATAGCTCACGGCTCAATCGTTGGACCTTTTAAAATCACTTTTCTCAAAAGCACCCCCTTTTTTTAAAAAAACAAACACTAATTGCCATACCACACCAGACTCGTCCATTCCTGTGGATACAGACTATTCGAATAGGTTTTCAAACTCTGCGCAGAGGTGTACACTTTACCCACTAGTCCGGCTCTGCGATCTCATGGCCAATGAGATCCGAATCCGAATCTCTCTCTTTCCTCGCACGTCCTAACCTTAACGGTTATAACGGAAGGAGTCAGGCCACCACCATGCCCAAACCGGACAAAACATTCCCCCTCCTTATCCTCCCGGTGCTCCCCAGCCTTCATAACCCTGGGGTTGGACCATACGAGTTCAGATTGAGTGACTGCCCACACAGTCTCGAGTGGTTGTACTTATCATGAGTACAGGTAGTGAAGGATGAAAAACTGGTCCTTATATGAGGGGACAATCCTTCTACTCACACCTAAACCAGCTGAGCCATCACCTTAGGCCCTCCCCTAAACCAGGGAGTTCCTGATCATCCCTACTAAAGGTGATAAGGGTGAAAACCCTTCATCATACATATTTTGAAAAGCATTTTCTTTTGAAAACTCACACCTTTCCTCAAATCATTTGTAACAAATATATCAAGGATTGATTGCGGCAAGCGGCTGGGTGGCCATAATAACTTGTCTCAAAATCATATCATGCATAAAATAACAGGCTAAGGGTTGTGGTTGAAAAATCATAGGTAATTTATGCATCAAAGGGATCCAGTGAGCTTGCCGTGCTTATCCGGCGAAGGGGGAAGGGGAGCTCGCGGAACTGGCTTCTAGCTCCACTGCCTAGTGTAGACTTGCAGATCTAGCCTCCACGAGACGGCACGAATGCTTCGATAACTGTGCAACATGAACAAGCAAACATACAAACCAGCAAGCATACCAACAAATATTTAGTGTAGTGGTCAGAATAGCGATATATGGATGGATAGAGTCTTGAGTAGAATCTGTGTCATGTGGTGTTGAGATACTACTAGTGGTGGAGCGGAGGTGTGAAAGGGAAATGTGCCCTTGGGCCATTTCTAAGTATTTTGGTGATTGAGTGCCAACACAAGTGCTTTTGTGCTAATCTATGCAAAGTGGTGGACAAAGGACAAATCATGTCAAAAGGTATGTTTCTAGACTTAGTACATTGTTTTATGGACTAATGTATTGTGTCTAAGTGCTGGAAACAGGAAAAGTTGAATTGGAAATGAGATGGCTTTGTTCAGCCAAAGTCTACTCAGTCTGGGTGCACCGGACTGTCCGGTGGTGCACCGGACAGTGTCCGGTGCGCCAGGCTGGCTCTTGCGAATAGGCTGCTCTCGGGACTTCGACAGTGGTGTACGGCTATAATTCACCGGACTGCCCGGTGAGCCGTTCACAGGCGAACTCGTCGCTCTCGGGAGATGATCAACGATGTACGGCTAAAATTCACCGGTCTGTCCGGTGGTGCACCGGACTGTCCGGTGAGTCAACGGTCAGCCGGGGCAACGGTCGGCCGAGGATTCCGCGCGTGACGCGTGGCCGAGCCAACGGTCACATTGGTGCACCGGACTGTCCGGTGTGCACCGGACAGTGTCCGGTGCGCCAACGGCTCTCAGACTCCAACGGTCGGCTTCGCCAAATAAGGAAGGATATCTGCACCGGACAGTGTCCGGTGGTGCACCGGACTGTCCGGTGCGCCAGTCGATAGAATGCAAGATCTGCCTTCCAAGATTGCTCTCAACGGCTCCTAGCTGCCTTGGGGCTATAAAAGGGACCCCTAGGCGCATGGAGGAGTACAACAAGCATTCCTACAACATTCCTAAGCACCAAGACCTCGATTCCGCGCATTTGTTTCTTTGTGATAGCATATAGAGCTCTAGTGGAGTTGTGAACTCATTGGGTTGTGTTGCGAGCTCTTGTTGTGACTTGTGTGCGTGTTGACACTCTGGTTCTTGTGTCTTGGGTGCGTTGCTAATCCCTCCCTTGCTCCATGCTTCTTTGTGAACTTCAAGTGTAAGGGCGAGAGGCTCCAAGTTGTGGAGATTCCTCGCGAACGGGATTAAGAAAAGCAAGCAAAACACCGTGGTATTCAAGTGGGTCTTTGGACCGCTTGAGAGGGGATGATTGCAACCCTCGTCCGTTGGGACGCCACAACGTGGAGTAGGCAAGCGTTGGTCTTGGCCGAACCACGGGATAACCACCGTGCCATCTCTGTGATTGATCTCTTGTGGTTATTGTGTTTTGACTCCTCTCTAGCCACTTGGCGATTATTGTGCTAACACTTAACCAAGTTTTTGTGGCTTAAGTTTCAAGTTTTACAGGATCACCTATTCACCCCCCCCTCTAGGTGCTCTCAATTGGTATCAGAGTCGTTCTCTTCGCAAAGGGACTAATCGCCTGAAGAGATGGATCCTAAGGGGAAGGGAATCGTGATCAACGACAAAGAGAAGGAGTCCTTCGTCAACGAGCCTAAGGATGATAAGCCTACCGACTCGGGCTCCGGCCATAGACGCAAAGATGGAAGGAAGAAGAAGACGAGACACATCAAGGAGATCGTCTACTACGACGACAGTGATGAGTCCACTTCTTCTCATAAGGACAACGACGACAATGACTACGACAAACGAAAGACGGTTAACTCAAACTTTTCTTTCGATTATTCGCGTATTCCTCAAAGTTCAAATTCACATTTGCTCTCCATTCCTCTCGGCAAGCCTCCACACTTTGATGGGGAGGACTACGGATTTTGGAGCCACAAAATGCGTAGTCACCTATTCTCTCTCCATCCAAGCATATGGGAGATTGTTGAGAATGGAATGAAGTTTGATAGCTCGGATAGTCCTATTTTTATTAATGAACAGATTCATAGAAATGCACAAGCCACTACTGTGTTGTTAGCATCCTTGTGCAGGGACGAGTACCATAAAGTGAGCGGCTTGGACAATGCCAAATAGATCTGGGACACCCTCAAGATTTCTCATGAGGGGAACGACGTCACCTTGCTCACCAAGATGGAGTTGGTGGAGGGAGAGCTTGGACGATTCGCGATGATAAGGGGCGAGGAGCCAACCCAAACATACAACCGGCTCAAGACCCTTATCAACAAAATAAGGAGCTACGGAAGCACGCGATGGACGGACCACGATGTCGTCCGATTGATGCTAATGTCCTTTACCGTTCTTGATCCTCATTTGGTGAATAATATTCGTGAGAATCCCAGGTACACCAAAATGTCGCCCGAAGAAGTCCTTGGAAAATTCGTAAGCGGGCGAATGATGATCAAGGAGGCAAGGTACGTGGACGACGCACTGAATGGTCCAATCAATGAGCCTCAACCCGTTGCTCTCAAGGCAACGAGAAGCAAGGAGGCGTTACCTAGCAAGGTGGCGCAAGTTGAGGCGGCAGGGCTCAATGATGAAAAGATGGCCCTCATCATCAAGCGTTTCAAGACGGTGCTTAAGGGTCGCAAGGGACAGCCAAGCAAGACCAAAGCCAAGGGGAAGCGCTCATGCTTCAAATGCGGTAAGATTGGTCATTTTATTGCTAACTGTCCCGGTAATGAAAGTGACCAGGAACACGGGAGCAAGAGGGAAAAGAAGAAAAATTACAAGAAGGCCAAGGGCGAGGCACATCTAGGAAAGGAGTGGGATTCGGATTGCTCCTCCTCTGACTCCGACAATGAAGGACTCGCCGCCACCGCCTTCAACAAGTCATCCCTCTTCCCCAACGAGCGTCACACATGCCTCATGGCAAAGGAGAAGAAGGTATGTACTCGAGATAGTACTACTTATGATTCTTCTAGTGATGATGAGTCTAGCGATGAGGAAATAGATTACTCTAGCTTGTTCAAGGGATTGGATAGAAATAAAATTGATAAAATCAATGAATTGATTGATGCCTTGAATGAAAAGGATAGACTTTTAGAAAAGCAAGAGGATTTGTTGTATGAAGAACATGATAAATTTGTAGAGGCTCAAAAATCCTATGCTTTAGAAGTTAAAAGAAATGAAATGCTTTCTTATGAACTATCTACTTGTCATGAAACCATTTCTACTTTAAAAGGTGTTAACAATAATTTAAATGCTAAATTAGAAGTAGCAAATAAACCTAATTCTTGTGTAGAACAAGTTATGATTTGCACTAGGTGTAAAGATTTTGATATTGATGCTTGTAGTGAACACCTAGTTTCAATTTCTAAATTAAATGATGAATTGGCTAGTCTTAATGCCCAACTTAAGACTAGCAAAAGTGATTTCGATAAGCTAAAATTTGCAAGGGATGCCTACACGATTGGTAGACACCCCTCAATTAAGGATGGACTTGGCTTCAAGAGGGAAGCCAAGGACTTAACAAGCCATAAGGCTCCCATATCCACCAAGGAGAAAGGGAAGGCCCCTATGGCTGGTAGTGCTAAAAACCATGCTTTTATGTATCATGACAGGAGACAATCTAGAAATGCTTATAGGAGTTATAATGCATATGATGCTCATGCCATGTTTGCTTCTAGCTCTTCCTATGTGCATGATAGAAATGTTGGTAGGAGAAATGTCGTTCATAATATGCCTAGGAGAAATGTTGTCAATGTTCCTAGGAAAGTTAATGAACCTTCTACAATATATCATGCTTGCAATGCTTCTTTTGCCATTTATAGAAAGAATAAGAAGGTGATTGCTAGGAAGCTAGGGGCCAAATGTAAGGGAGATAAAACTTGCATTTGGGTCCCTAAGACAATTGTAACTAACCTTGTAGGACCCAACAAGAGTTGGGTACCTAAGACCCAAGCCTAAATTTGCCTTGCAGGTTTATGCATCCGGGGGTTCAAGCTGGATTATCGACAGCGGATGCACAAACCACATGACGGGGGAAAAGAGGATGTTCTCTTCCTACGTCAAGAACAAGGATCCCCAAGATTCAATAATATTCAGTGATGGGAACCAAGGCAAGGTAAAAGGGTTAGGTAAAATTGCTATTTCATCTGAGCACTCTATTTCTAATGTGTTTTTAGTTGAGTCGCTTGGATATAATTTGTTATCTGTTAGTCAATTATGCAAAATGGGATATAATTGTCTATTTACAAATGTAGATGTGTCTGTCTCTAGAAGATGTGATGGTTCACTAGCTTTTAAGGGTGTACTAGACGACAAACTTTATTTGGTTGATTTTGCAAAAGAAGAGGCCGGTCTAGATGCATGCTTAATGGCTAAGACTTGCATGGGCTGGTTGTGGCATCGCCGCTTAGCACATGTGGGGATGAAGAACCTCCACAAGCTTCTAAAGGGAGAACACGTGATAGGTCTAACTAATGTACATTTCGAAAAAGATAGACCTTGTGCAGCTTGTCAAGCACGGAAACAGGTGGGAGGCTCTCATCACACCAAAAATGTGATGACCACATCAAGACCCTTGGAGATGCTTCATATGGACCTCTTCGGACCCGTCGCCTATCTAAGTATAGGAGGAAGTAAGTATGGTCTTGTTGTAGTTGATGATTTTTCCCGCTTCACTTGGGTATTCTTTTTGCAGGATAAATCTGAAACCCAAGGGACCCTCAAGCGCTTCCTCAGGAGAGCTCAAAATGAGTTTGAGCTCAAAGTGAAGAAGATAAGGAGCGACAACGGGTCCGAGTTCAAGAACCTTCAAGTGGAGGAGTTCCTTGAGGAGGAAGGGATCAAGCATGAGTTCTCCGCTCCCTACACACCACAACAAAATGGTGTGGTAGAGAGGAAGAACAGGACGCTCATTGATATGGCGAGGACTATGCTTGGAGAATTCAAGACCCCCGAGCGTTTTTGGTCGGAAGCCGTGAACACGGCTTGCCACGCCATCAACAGGGTCTACCTTCACCGCCTCCTCGAGAAGACTTCATATGAGCTGCTAACTGGTAACAAACCCAATGTGTCTTATTTTCGTGTATTTGGGAGCAAGTGTTATATTCTTGTGAAGAAAGGTAGAACTTCTAAATTTGCTCCCAAAGCTGTAGAAGGGTTTTTATTAGGTTATGACTCAAATACAAAGGCGTATAGGGTCTTCAACAAATCATCGGGTTTGGTTGAAGTCTCTAGCGACGTTGTATTTGATGAGACTAATGGCTCTCCAAGAGAGCAAGTTGTTGATCTTGATGATGTAGATGAAGAAGATGTTCCAACGGCCGTGATACGCACCATGGCGATTGGAGATGTGCGGCCTCAGGAACAATTGGAGCAAGATCAACCGTCTTCCTCAACTATGGTGCATCCCCCAACCCAAGATGACGAACAGGTATCTCAAGTGGAGGCGCATGATCAAGGGGGAGCACAGGATGATCAAGTTGAAGAGGAAGAAGCACCTCAGGCACCTCCAACCCAAGTTCGAGCGACGATTCAAAGGAATCATCCCGTCGACCAAATTTTGGGTGATATTAACAAGGGAGTAACTACTCGCTCTAGATTAGTGAATTTTTGTGAGCATTACTCTTTTGTCTCTTCTATTGAGCCTTTCAGGGTAGAAGAGGCCTTGCTAGATCCGGACTGGGTGTTGGCCATGCAGGAGGAACTCAACAATTTCAAGCGCAATGAAGTTTGGACACTGGTGCCTCGTCCCAAGCAAAATGTTGTGGGAACCAAATGGGTGTTTCGCAACAAACAGGACGAGCACGGGGTGGTGACGAGGAACAAGGCTCGACTTGTGGCAAAAGGTTATGCCCAAGTCGCAGGTTTGGACTTTGAGGAGACGTTCGCTCCTGTGGCTAGGCTAGAATCAATTCGTATTTTGCTAGCATATGCCGCTCACCATTCTTTCAGGTTGTACCAAATGGATGTGAAGAGCGCTTTCCTCAACGGGCCGATCAAAGAGGAGGTGTACGTGGAGCAACCCCCTGGCTTCGAGGATGAACGGTACCCCGACCACGTGTGTAAGCTCTCTAAGGCGCTCTATGGACTTAAGCAAGCCCCAAGAGCATGGTATGAATGCCTTAGAGACTTTTTAATTGCTAATGCTTTCAAGGTTGGGAAAGCCGATCCAACTCTTTTCACTAAGACTTGCGATGGTGATCTTTTTGTGTGCCAAATTTATGTCGATGACATAATATTTGGTTCTACTAACCAAAAGTCTTGTGAAGAGTTTAGCAGGGTGATGACGCAGAAATTCGAGATGTCGATGATGGGCGAGTTGAACTACTTCCTTGGGTTCCAAGTGAAGCAACTCAAGGACGGCACTTTCATCTCCCAAACAAAGTACACGCAAGACTTGCTAAAGCGGTTTGGGATGAAGGACGCCAAGCCCGCAAAGACTCCGATGGGAACCGACGGACACACCGACCTCAACAAAGGAAGTAAGTCCGTTGATCAAAAGGCATACCGGTCTATGATAGGGTCTTTACTTTATTTGTGTGCTAGTAGACCGGATATTATGCTTAGCGTATGCATGTGTGCTAGATTTCAATCCGATCCTAAGGAGTGTCACTTAGTGGCCGTGAAGCGAATTCTTCGATATTTAGTCGCTACGCCTTGCTTCGGGATCTGGTATCCAAAGGGGTCCAACTTTGACTTGATTGGATACTCAGATTCCGACTATGCTGGATGTAAGGTCGATAGGAAGAGTACATCGGGGACGTGCCAATTCTTAGGAAGGTCCCTGGTGTCGTGGAACTCTAAGAAACAAACTTCCATTGCCCTATCCACCGCTGAGGCCGAGTACGTTGCCGCAGGACAGTGTTGCACGCAACTACTTTGGATGAGGCAAACCCTCCGGGACTTTGGCTACAATCTGAGCAAAGTCCCACTCCTATGTGACAATGAGAGTGCTATCCGAATAGCGGAAAATCCTGTTGAGCACAGCCGCACAAAGCACATTGACATCCGGCATCACTTTTTGAGAGACCACCAGCAAAAGGGAGATATCGAAGTGTTTTATGTTAGCACCGAGAACCAGCTAGCCGATATCTTTACCAAGCCTTTAGATGAAAAGACCTTTTGCAGGCTGCGTAGTGAGCTAAATGTCCTAGATTCGCGGAACTTGGATTGATTTAGAGCATACATGTGTTTATGCCTTTGATCATGTTCCTTATGCATTTTGTTGCTTACTATGGTGCTCAAGTTGTACAAACACTCCCCGGACCTCACAAGTCCTTGTGCAAGTAATGCACATATTTAGGGGGAGTTGTGCTACAACTTGACCCTTTGAGACTAACCGTTTGCTTGAGTTTGCTTGATTTAGTCTCAAAGGAAGTTTGAAAGGGAAAAGGTGGACTTGGACCATGAAAGACTTCCACTGCACTCCGATGAGAGGGTAACTTATTCCAAGTTCATCTTATGTACTCTTATTGCTTTTGTCTTCTTATTGAAGATTTTGGTGAGGCAATGGGGTTCAAGGGCCAAGATTGATCCCGTTTTGGTGCTTGATGCCAAAGGGGGAGAAAATAAAGGCCAAAGCAATAAATGGATCAGCTACCACTTGAGAAATTTTGAAAATAGTAGATTAGAGCTTTTGGTTTGTCAAAACTCTTTTATTGTCTCTTTTGTCAAAAGTTGGCCTCTTGTGGGGAGAAGTGTTGATTATGGGAAAAGGGGGAGTTTTTGAAATCCTTGATCAATTTCTTTTGGAATACCTCTCTTTATGTCTCTACAAGTGGATTTGACTTAGAGATAGGAAATTGAGTTTGATTTGCAAAAACAAACCAAGTGGTGGCAAAGTATGATCCATATATGCCAAAATTGATTCAAAACAACTTTTGGTTTTCATTTGCATTGATATTTCATTTGTTCTAGTTGCTTTATGTTGTGTTGGCATAAATCACCAAAAAGGGGGAGATTGAAAGGGAAATGTGCCCTTGGGCCATTTCTAAGTATTTTGGTGATTGAGTGCCAACACAAGTGCTTTTGTGCTAATCTATGCAAAGTGGTGGACAAAGGACAAATCATGTCAAAAGGTATGTTTCTAGACTTAGTACATTGTTTTATGGACTAATGTATTGTGTCTAAGTGCTGGAAACAGGAAAAGTTGAATTGGAAATGAGATGGCTTTGTTCAGCCAAAGTCTGCTCAGTCTGGGTGCACCGGACAGTGTCTGGTGCACCAGGCTGGCTCTTGCGAACAGGCTGCTCTCGGGACTTCGACGGCGGTGTACGACTATAATTCACCGGACTGTCCGGTGGTGCACCGGACTGTCCGGTGAGCCGTTCACAGGCGAAGTCGTCGCTCTCGGGAGATGATCAACGGCGTACGGCTAAAATTCACCGGTCTGTCCGGTGGTGCACCGGACTGTCCGGTGAGTCAACGGTCAGCCGGGGCAACGGTCGGCCGAGGATTCCGCGCGCGACGCGTGGCCGAGCCAACGTTCACATTGGTGCACCGGACTGTCCGGTGTGCACCGGAGGACTGTCCGGTGTGCACCGGACAGTGTCCGGTGCGCCAACGGCTCTCAGACTCCAATGGTCGGCTTCGCCAAATAAGGAAGGATATCTGCACCGGACAGTGTCCGGTGGTGCACCGGACTGTCCGGTGCGCCAATCGACAGAAGGCAAGATCTGCCTTCCAAGATTGCTCTCAACGGCTCCTAGCTGCCTTGGGGCTATAAAAGGGACCCCTAGGCGCATGGAGGAGTACAGCAAGCATTCCTACAACATTCCTAAGCACCAAGACCTCGATTCCGCGCATTTGTTTCTTTGTGATAGCATATAGAGCTCTAGTGGAGTTGTGAACTCATTGGGTTGTGTTGCGAGCTCTTGTTGCGACTTGTGTGCGTGTTGACACTCTGATTCTTGTGTCTTGTGTGCGTTGCTAATCCCTCCCTTGCTCCGTGCTTCTTTGTGAACTTCAAGTGTAAGGGCGAGAGGCTCCAAGTCGTGGAGATTCCTCACGAACGGGATTAAGAAAAGCAAGCAAAACACTGTGGTATTCAAGTGGGTCTTTGGATCGCTTGAGAGGGGTTGATTGCAACCCTCGTCCGTTGGGACGCCACAACGTGGAGTAGGCAAGCGTTGGTCTTGGCCGAACCACGGGATAACCACCGTGCCATCTCTATGATTGATCTCTTGTGGTTATTGTGTTTTGACTCCTCTCTAGCCACTTGGCGATTATTGTGCTAACACTTAACCAAGTTTTTGTGGCTTAAGTTTCAAGTTTTACAGGATCACTTATTCACCCCCTCTAGGTGCTCTCAAGGTGCTTACCAGGAGGGTGGACTGGAGGCGAAGCGACACTATGCGTGTAGCCAGCAGAGCGAAGTATCTAAGTGGGTGGGGGTTTGCCTTGGCTGAGGGTGTTGAGTGTGTGTGGAGAGGGAGAGGGTAGCTGGGTGTATTTATAGCTGGGTGTATGTGGTGTAGCACAGTGAAGTTCACTGTTGGTGAGAATAGTGACGAATGAATCATTTGACTTAGTATGAACAGGAGAGTTATAGGCAGAATATGGGACAAGAGTATTTTGGGAGTTTTCTGGAATATGGACCATGCTTAAGGGATGGCATGGTTGGATAGGGAATAGTTTGATAAGAATTTAGAAACAAGAATTATTGGAATATGAGTTTGGAAGCCTGGTTCAAAGGAATCTCAAAGTTAAGCGTGCTCAACTTGGAGAAACCTAGGATGGGTGATCAGATGGGGAGTTCCCACTAGAAGGAAAATCACAGTCACCGGAGTTTGTATGACAGGAATATGGGTCTGGCTGGTCTTAAGTGGACTGGACAGCATGATGGATGAGTAGTTGAAATTTGGGGGTGATCGGATGAACGATGAATAGTAACGATGAATAGTAACGATGATGAATAGTAACGATGAATAGTAATGGTAAATAGTGATGTGAATAATCATATGAACAAACGATGAACGATGAATAGTGGCTATAAACGAACGATGAACGATGAATAGGAACTATGAACAAATGGACGAACGATCGAATGACCAGACGAACGAACGATCGGAATTTCGGCAGCATAACGGCAGGATAAAGATTATCTGGAAGAACGATGAAATAGGGACTATGAACGAACGATGAACGATGAATAGGAACTATGAACAAACGGACGAACGATCGAATGATCGAACGAACGATCAGAATTTTGGCAGCATAACGACAGGATAAAGATTATTTGGACAAACGAACGGACGAACGATCGGACGATCAGACGAACGAACCATGAACGATCGGACGAACGAACGAACTAAGAACAGGGGGACGAACGATCGAAGAACGACCGAACGATCGTTGTGCTAGTGTGTGTTTGTGTGGAACATGGAGTGGGTGTGTGTGGGGGGGGGGGAAGAGAGTTGCCATGAAATGGCTTGGGGTGGGATGAGAGGACGCCCTTGCCCCTCTATTTATAGCCATGGTGGGGGGATTAGAGGGAGGGATGAGAGGATTAGTGTGAGGATGAGAGGATTAGTGGGAGATTAGCATGTATTTGTCTTGTATAAGTGAGATTAGCTTGTAGAGCTCACCGTATGACACCGGAGGCATACGTATACGTATGAGCATGAGGAAAGTTATGAAGAAAATATTTATAGGGACTTGAAAAATGATTCTGAAGGTATTTCTCAAGAGGAATATACTTGGAGATATATCGGTGGAATATTTGGGCAATATTTTTGGAAAGAATCAGAGGGGATCACTGGGGAAATATCTGGGCAGTATTTCTGGAAAGAATTTGAGGGGGATCACTGGGGAAATCTTTGCATGATATTTTGAGGAGGATTTTGGAGAGAATATAGACCACTATATTTTATTTGTTGATATCAATTTGCAAACATTTTGAAATGAAATTTAAAATTCATTTTGAATTTGGAGCGAGTTTGAGAAAATTTCAAGATTTGAATTTTTGGGATGCTACAGTTTAATTGCTAAGATTGATAAATTGAATGAATCAATTTCTTAGCCTTAGAACTGAGAATGATAAAATAATTTGTAAGGCTAAAGATTTAAATGTTTGAAATGATGCTATTTCCAATCTTAGAAATGAGAATGCTATTTTACATGCTAAGATTGATAAATTAAATGCTTGCAAACCATCTACATCTACTGTTGATTATGTCTCTATTTGTACTAGATGTAGAGATGTTAATGTTGATGCTATTCATGATCACCTTGCTTTAATTAAACAACAAAATGATCATATAGCACAATTAACTGCTAAAATTAATGAGCATGAAATTGAAAATGAAAAGTTTAAATTGGCTAGAAGCATGCTCTATAGTGGGAGACGCCCTGGCATTAAGGATGGCATTGGTTTCCAACAGGGAAGCAATGTTAAAATTAATGCCCCCAAAAGATTGTATAATTTTGTTAAGGGCAAGGCTCTCATGGCTCAGGATAACGAGGGTTACATTTTATATCCTACTGGTTATCATGAGCACAAGATTAGGAGAATTCATACTAAGAAATTTCATTCTGTTTCTCATCATGCTTTTATGTATAAGAATGAGACATCTAGCTCTAGGCAATCCACCCATGATAAATTGCCTAAAAGGAAATCTCCTGCTGCATCAAATGAACCTAATATTTAATTTAAAACTTTTGATGCTTCATATGTTTTAACTAACAAATCAGGCAAAGTAGTTGCCAAATATGTTGGGGGAAAAGACAAGGGGTCAAAGACTTGTGTTTGGGTACCCAAGGTGCTTGTTTCTAACGTCAAAGGACCCAAGACTGTTTGGGTACCTAAGAACAAGGCCTAAATTGTTTTGTAGGTTTATGCATCCAGGGGCTCGAGTTGGATAATTGATAGCGGATGCACAAACCACATGATAGGGGAGAAAAGAATGTTCTCCTCCTATGAGAAAAACGAAGATCCCCAAAGAGCTATCACATTTGGGGATGGAAATCAAGGTTTGGTCAAAGGACATGGTAAAATTGCTATATCTCCTGACCATTCTATTTCCAATGTTTTTCTTGTAGATTCTTTAGATTACAACTTGCTTTATGTATCTCAATTATGTAAAATGGGCTATAGCTGTCTTTTTAGTGATACTGGTGTTACTGCCTTTAGAAGAAGTGATGATTCAGTAGCTTTTAAGGGAGTGTTAGAGGGTCAGCTATACTTAGTTGATTTTAATAGAGCTGAACTCGACACTTGCTTAATAGCTAAGACTAATATGGGTTGTCTCTGGCATCGCCGACTAGCCCATGTTGGAATGAAGAATCTTCACAAGCTTCTAAAGGGAGAACACATTTTGGGACTAACAAATGTTCATTTTGAGAAAGACAGGGTTTGTAGCGCATGTCAAGCAGGAAAGCAAGTTGGCGCCCATCATCCACACAAGAACATCATGACAACGGACAGGCCACTGGAGCTACTCCACATGGATTTATTCGGCCCGATAGCTTACATAAGCATCGGCGGGAGTAAGTACTGTCTAGTAATTGTGGATGATTATTCTCGCTTCACTTAGGTGTTCTTTTTGCAGGATAAATCTCAGACCCAAGAGACCTTAAAGGGATTCTTGAGACGGGCTCAAAATGAGTTCGGATTAAGAATCAAAAAGATAAGAAGCGACAATGGGACGGAGTTCAAGAATTCATAAATTGAAGGGTTTCTTGAGGACGAGGGCATCAAGCATGAGTTCTCTTCTCCCTACACACCTCAACAAAATGGTGTAGTGGAGAGGAAGAATCGAACTCTATTGGACATGGCAAGGGCCATGCTTGATGAGTACAAGACACCAGACCGGTTTTGGGCCGAGGCGATTAACACCGCCTGCTACTCCATCAAACGGTTATATCTTCATCGAATCCTCAAGAAGACATCATACGAACTCCTTACCGGTAAAAAGCCCAATGTTTCATATTTTAGAGTCTTTGGTAGCAAATGTTTTATTCTTGTTAAAAGAGGTAGAAATCTAAATTTGCTCCTAAGGCTGTAGAAGGCTTTTTACTTGGTTATGACTCAAACACAAGGGCATATAGAGTCTTTAACAAATCCACTGGATTAGTTGAAGTCTCTTGTGACATTGTGTTTGATGAGACTAACGGCTCCCAAGTGGAGCAAGTTGATCTTGATGAATTAGATGATGAAGAGGCTCTGTGCGTGGCGCTAAGGAACATGTCCATTGGGGATGTGTGTCCTAAGGAATCCGAAGAGCCTAAACAAGCACAAGATCAACCATCATCTTCCAATCAAGCATCTCCACCAACTCAAGATGAGGATCAGGCTCAAGACAATGAAGAAGAAGATCATGAAGATGAGCCACCTCAAGAGGAGGACAATGATCAAGGGGGATATGACAATGATAAAGACAAGGAAGATGATCAAGAAATATAGGGTCAAATACTGCCACACCCAAGAGTCCACCAAGCGATTCAAAGAGATCACCCCATCAACTCCATCCTCGGTGACATTCATAAGGGGTAACTACTAGATCTCAAGTCGCTCATTTTTGTGAGCATTACTCTTTTGTGTCCTCTATTGAGCCATACAGGGTGGAGGATGCACTAAGAGATTCGGATTGGGTGTTGACAATGCAGAGGAGCTCAACAACTTCACGAGGAATGAGGTATGGCATTTGGTTCCACGTCCTAATCAAAATGTTGTAGGTACCAAGTGGGTATTCCGCAACAAGCAAGATGAGCATGGTGTAGTGATAAGGAACAAAGCCAGACTTGTCGCCAAACATTATTCAGAAGTCGAAGGTTTGGACTTTAGTGAAACTTATGCACCTGTAGCTAGGCTTGAGTCAATTTTCATATTACTTGCCTATGCAACTTACCATGGCTTCAAGCTTTATCAAATGGACGTGAAGAGTGCCTTCCTCAATGGACCTATCAAGGAAGAGGTCTACATTGAGCAACCTCCCGACTTTGAAGATAGTGAGTACCCTAACTATGTTTATAAGCTCTCAAAGGCGCTTTATGGGCTCAAGCAAGCCCCAAGAGCATGGTATGAATGCCTGCGAGACTTTCGTATCACTAATGACTTCAAAGTCGGCAAAGCCAATCCTACTCTCTTTACTAAAACTATTGTAAATGATTTGTTTGTATGCCAAATTTATGTTGATGATATCATATTTGGGTCTACTAACAAATCTACTTGTGAAGAGTTTAGTAGGATTATGGTTCAAAAATTCGAGATGTCTATGATGGGGGAGTTGAAGTATTTCTTAGGATTTCAAGTCAAGCAACTCCAAGAAGGCACCTTCATCAGCCAAACAACATATATTCAAGACATTCTTACAAAGTTTGTAATGAAGGATGCCAAACCCATCAAGACACCCATAGGAACTAATGGGCATCTCGACCTCGACACGGAAGGTAAATTCGTAGATCAAAAGGTATACCGGTCGATGATAGGTTCCTTACTCTATCTATGTGCTTCTTGACTGGATATTATGCTTTCTGTATGCATGTGTGCAAGGTTCCAAGTCGATCCTAAGGAAGTTCACCTTAGGGTCGTGAAGCGAATCATGAGATATTTAGTTTACACTCTTAAGTTTGGGCTTTGGTACCCTAGGGGATCAACCTTTGATTTGATAGGATATTCTGATGCCGATTGGGCTGGGTGTAAAACTGATAGGAAGAGCACATCAGGGACTTGTCAGCTTCTAGAAAGATCCCTGGTGTCTTGGGCTTCAAAGAAACAAAACTCAGTAGCCCTATCAACCGCCGAAGCCGAGTATATTGCCGTAGGCCATTGCTGTGCGCAATTACTTTGGATGAGGCAAACCCTCAGGGACTATGGCTACAAACTGAGCAAAGTCCCTCTCCTATGTGACAATGAGAGTGCAATCCGCATGGCAGATAATCCCGTTGAACATAGCCGCACTAAGCACATAGACATTCGGTATCACTTTCTGAGAGATCACCAACAAAGAGAGGATATCGAGATAGCTTATGTCAATACCAAAGATCAATTAGTCGATATCTTTACCAAGCTATTAGATGAGAAAACCTTTAGCAAACTTAGGAATGAGCTAAATATACTTGATTCTCGGAATTTTGATTGAAACATTGCACACATAGCTCATTTATATACCTTTGATCATATCTCTTTCACTTGCTACGGCTAATGTGTTTCCAAGTGTCTTTTTAATGCTAAGTCGTAGATTGAAAGGGAAATGGAGTACTCGACGAAGACAAGGCTTCCACTCCACTCTACTTGTATCATTTACCCTTCGTTGTTACTCCACCACACTTCACATTGTTATAATATTTTCACTCATATTTACTTGTACCAATGTGGGAGAAAGTAAAAGGGTTCTCAATGTCTCCGTTTTTGGCGATTCATGCCAAAGGGGGAGAAAGTATCAGCCCAAAGCAAAAGGACTGCACCACCACACCAAATTTCAAAAAGAAGTTTTTAAATTGGTATCATTTATGTATTTGATCTTTTTTCAAATAATATTTTCGAAAAATTGGTAAAACCCTCTTGAACACTAAGAGCAGAATTTTTTCCAGGGGGAGTTTTGTTTAAGTCAAAGGAAAAGCATTTGAAATAGGGGGAGAAAATTTCAAATCTTGAAAATGCTTCTTGCAATCTTATTCATATGCCTTTGACTATTTGCAAAAGACTTTAAAAAGATTTTCTAAAGGAATTTGTAAAAACAAAACAAGTGGTGCAAACGTGGTCCAAAATGTTAAATAAAAGAAAGCAAACCATGCATACCTAGAAAAATTATAAATTGGTTTAATTCTAAGTAACCTATACACTTATATTATGCAAACTAGTTCAATTCTGCACTTATATATTTGCTTTGGTTTATGTTGGCATTAATCACCAAAAAGGGGGAGATTGAAAGGGAAATAGGGTCAAACCTTTTCCTATAAATAATTTTGGTGGTTGAAATGCCCAACACAAATATTGGACTAACTAGTTTCCTCTATATTATATGTTCTACAGGTGCATAAAGGTTCAACACAAACCAATAAAAGACTAGAAAAAGGGTTCAAATCAAAAGGAACAAAGAAACCGAGTGTGCCCTGGTTTGGCGCACCGGACTATCCGGTGTGCCACCGGACAGTGTCCGGTGCCCTAGGACTGTACAACAACCAACTCTTCACTCTCGGGTTTCTTCTGAAGCCGCTCCGCTATAATTCACTGGACTGTCCGGTGTGCCACCGGACTGTCCGGTGTGCCACCGGACTGTCCGGTGCACCAGTGGAGCAACGACTCCTTCGCGCAACGGTCGACTGCAAAAGCTGAAGTTTCAGGTGAACAGTGCGCAACAGTGCACGACAGAGCAGAGCCGCCCGTCAGAGCGCACCGGACAGTGAACAGTGCCTGTCCGATGCGGCACCAGACTGTCTGGTGCCACTAGAAGACAAAGACTCCAACGATCGACAGCGCCAGAACCCTAACAGTTGGGTGACGTGGCTAGCGCACTGGACAGTGTCCGGTGGTGCACCGGACTGTCCGGTGCGCCCATCAACAGCAACCACCCCAACGGTTGTTTTGGTGGTTGAGGGCTATAAATACCCCCAACCACCACCACTCCAACCATCCAAGCATTCAACACTCTTCATTCAATACAAGAGCAAAGTGCAACACTCCAAGATACAAATCAAAGCCACCGATCCAATCAAAGTCCCCATTTCAACTCTAGTGCTTTAGGACTTGTGAGAGGATCGTTCTTGTGTTTCTTTGTTGCTCTTGTTGCTTGGTTGGCTTTCTTCTTTCTCTCATTCTTACTCTCAAAGCCTTGTAAGCGAAGCAAGAGACACCAATTGTGTGGTGGTCCTTGCGGGGTCTAAGTGACCCGTGAAATCAAGGAAGAAAGCTCACTTGGTCTAAGTGACCGTTTGAGAGAGGGAAAGGGTTGAAAGAGACCCGGTCTTTGTGACCACCTCAACAAGGACTAGGTTCTCAAGAATCAAACCTCGGTAAAACAAATCACCGTGTCATCCGCTTTATTTCTTGGTTGATTTGTTTTCCTCTCTCTTTCGGACTCGGATTTTATTCTTACGCTAACCTCGGCTTGTAGATTGTGCTTTAAGTTATAAATTTCAGATTCCGCCTATTCAGCCCCCCTCTAGGCGACTTTCAATTCCCCAACATTTGTTTCTCCGCTCTAGCCACCTCCATTTCCCTTGCATCATGTGCTCTCTTCTGATTTGCCGCCTTCAATCACCTCCGCTCAACACGCATCGGGCTGTCATAATACATTGATTCTGTGAACCTACGCATCTCCTGTCCACGATCTTTAATGGAGGAATCGACGAGCTGAGATCCACAGCGTATCTTCTGTCCCATGAGTCTCTTGGACTTTATTGTATGCATCACCTCTTCTTTGTTGGTGTATCTCTCCCAACTGCATTTCCTTGTCTCCTACAAAAAACAATAAGTACTGATGCAACATTATAGCTCATGCAATCAAAACGAAATACCAACTTCATCGTAATCTACCATATGTCTACAAAAATAGCCCACACCAAGCTCGGAAGGAACTAATCCATACTTAGCTTCAATACCACATTTGTAGAGTACAGGATCAGACTTCAACTCTTTCGCCCACTCAATTTTTTTCTTTTCTGTTGCCTCTGACTCAGGCCAATTGGACCTAGGACCATACAACCACTCTCTGAAATTACACTTACGTGCCACCATATGGCTGCAGGAGAATAAATTAGTAAATTTATGCAAAAAATAAAAATTTTTGGATATTTGTTATGCACTCACATAATTACTATTGGGACACACGAAGTACTTCGCAGTGTCCTCACATATGACAGCACGATCCTCGCAATCGCACCGAGGCAGAGACTCCAGTCATCTTTCTGTGGCTAAGCTCTTCTCCTCATCTGTCATTGGTGGCGGGTTCAGGGGAGGAGGCACCCAACACTTAAAATGCTCATGTAAATTCCTTCCACTAGAAAAAAACACCTCAAGTGATCCTACAGGAATGGAACAAAGCATTAGTACACATCTAGTAAACATCAATAGCACACAAGTGATAAGCTACATACGTTAAAACTGCCACAAGTGTAGAAGCAGCGAGCAGCCGTGTTTGGATGTTTGGATTGACATACCCAAGCCAGTCTGCCACAGTTACAATTAGACACAGGAAGATCACGAGGAACTGGAGCATACTTACTAGATACATCCGGATATAATTCTCGAGGACGACCTCTCTTTTACCACAATGACTCCCGATACATGTCTTTCCTTTAACAAACGATTATATATTAACACAACTATATAGAAATAGCAGAAATGATTTTAACTTATAAATACATGTCTTTTTCATAAACTATCTAACAAACTGTAGTCATCATATGAACCATATATCTTAGGAACCATAACTAATAGCAAATATGTACGCCTATCAAAACTAATTAATCGAAACCATACAACGCAATATACGTAACAAACGAATCTGTGAGACACCATACTTTGGTCCTCAAGATATAAGGATCAAATCAAAGTTTTCCAACTTGAATACGAAGATTGGAGCACTTCTGGGCAGTATGGAAGCAGATTGAAATGGGGGATTCAAATGGCTGGACGGAGCTCTCGACCATAAAATGATCGACTTATATGCCTTCCTAGCCGGCGCCAAGATCCGTGGCGCTGAGCTAGGTGCCACGTCGGCGCCGCGTCAAGCCCTCGTATGCCTGCAAGTCAGGTAGCTCGGCGTCATGGCCTACAGCACCGACCAAAGGGTCCAAACACAGAAATAAGTCATTCAAAACGTGAACTTTTTTTGGAAAACGACCAAAATAAAAAAAAATCGGGAACACTGGGTACAACCAAAATTTGCAGCAGCTGAAGGCTTGTTAGGCTCTACTGGTTTGTTCAGCTCAACAAGTGTATCCACATCACAGTTAGGTGATAGGTCGGATTGCCTGTTTGGCCACCTATGTTTTTTACCCTAGAGCACTCGAAGTCAGCGTGGCAAAGACATGCAAAATGACATCACTAACCTCTCTACTCTCTTATCCTCTACATTGCTTTTTCTTTGTTTAGATGCTGCTTCTCGAGCAAAGCTCAGCCAATGCCGCTTGTGCCTTGCTGAGTTGCCGACGTTGTTGATTTCATGTGCCTGCAGTCCTGCACCCTGTAGTCGTCTTGAGTAACGCCTCCACAGCAAGAACCACGACGCCGTGAACATCGGACGCGTCGGCCTGGAGCATAGCCAGGCTAGTCGGGGAAGCTGAGGCCCTCCACGACGGCGTCGTGGGCGCAGTGGAGCATAACCATGGTGGTGGCGTGCGCGCGCATGGCGTCCTCCGTGGTGCCGAAGAGGGCGAGCCAGAGCCGGCAGCCGGCGTTCTGGCACACGGACCATGCAGTTGGTCCGGCCGTGCAAACTGTTGAAATAATGTGGGACTGATCTAAATTAATTAGTTGATCCGGTCGTGTAAACTGTTGAAATAATGTGGGACTGATCTAAATTAATATTCAATAATAGTCATTGCTAAAGGCACACTTTAATGTTATGGTGTATTTTACTTTAGTATTATACTAGAAATTCAAGGGACAATTCAATCAACTTAAATAGGTGGACCTTTGATACATCTATTGAGAAGTATGTTTCCTGTGTTATGACTAGTAACAAACGGGCTGTAATGTACATATACGGATGAGGTGAGGCTGTTTCTGGTTATCGCACGTACAAACACTATCAGACCCATTACACACAACCATTCCCGTACCACCTTCTGCTAGCACAGAGAGTGTTGGAGAGCAGGCCTTCGAAATTGCCATCCGCAGAGGTACACTTGCACGGGTGTGCGAGCGATCAGGTTTTTTTGTAAGCATACTCGCGACTGCTCGCTTCGTCCGTTCGACCAACGTTGATCAGGTTCCTCAGCGATGGCGCCATTCGAGAGACTACACTGCGTACATCTGCCTGCATCGACTGCGTACGACCACTACAAAACAAGAGCACCCCTTTAGCAATGCATATATGTGTTGCAAAAAGTTCATATACGTGTTGCTAAGGTCTATACCAACGCATAATTATACGTTGCCTATACTGCCGTTGCTAGGATCTAGAACAACACTTATACATACGTTGGTAAAACAAGAGTTAAGCATTGCCATGCTACAATGGATATCCAAGGACTATAGTAACGATTCCATGTGTAGCAAGAAATGAACTAGGTAATAAATATTATTATTACAATAATTTAATTTGAATACAAATGTAATCAATGTAGCTGAAAATTTATATATTATTATACCAAACCCATACACAAACTATAAACAAATATATTTATTATTTAGCAATAAATTCTTGAATTACAATAGTATCCACATACAACGTCATTTTTCTTGGTCCATACAAAGATTGTAAGGGTAAAATAGTATCGAAGTCATATCGAAATCTACCACCTCAACATCCTCCATCTCTAGTGCAACGAACTCTTCACTGATTTGTGTTCATCCGTTCTTAGTCAACATATGAACTTGCTTCACATTACTGCTTGGCGATAAGAAGACACCAATGCAAAGGATGTATCTAGCTTCTTTGCCAATCATGATAGTTTCAAGATGCAGAGTTTCTGTAAGATCGTCTGCCTTCTTTACTTCCATCAATTCATCCATACATTGCTAGTTGTAGTGCTACCTAAGTTATTATATGTCTCCATTCACATAGAGAAACAATTAGATTAAGTATAAACCAAATGTCTACCTCACTCAATGACAATCTACAATAGTAAAAAAATCAACTTCAACAGTAGTCAAAGCTTCTATGAAATTCTGGTTGTCCAAAATTTATTTTCAAGGGCTAGTGACCACTATTGTTATCCTTAAGGAATCCAACCGAATAATAGAATAAATCTATTTCAAGCCAGCTAGGGCAATAGAATTAAATAAAGGTTACTGCAGAATTCAATAGCCATCTCATTGCACATATTAAGAACAGACAGATCTTAAGCACTCCATTCAAAGTCACAAAAATTTGGAGAAAGATGAACCATGACAACTGTTAAGGTTGAGATTTTTTATCTTAACGAGTGGTGATTAACTTCCACAGAAACCAACTGACAACAAACTTTTATATCATTGTGACAATCAGTGGTGATTAAGTCAATGGTTTGTTGAAGAACATTAAGATAAATAGTTGCAGAACAAAACAAAATCACTCACCCATTGTCCTAGACACTTTTGGCGTTCACATATCTGCCATGCAACATAACATGGTCATATACTATGGAAATAGGCTTACACCTTTTCCTAATTGATTTTGGTGGTTGAATTGCCCAACACAAATAATTGGACTAATTACTTTGCTCTAGTCTATAAGTTCTACAGGTGCCAAAGGTTCACAACAAGCCAATAAAAAGACCAAAGATGGGTTCAAATAAAGAGAGCTAAAGAAATCCCAAAGGCACCCTAGTCTGGCGCACCGGACTGTCCGGTGGGCCACCGGACAGTGTCCGGTGCACCACCGGACAGTGTCCGGTGCACCAGGGAAATCAGCTCCAAACTCGCTACCTTCGGGAAAATCAGAGGGCGCTCCGCTATAATTCACCGGACCGTCTGGTAATGCACCGGACTGTCTGGTGTGCCAGCGGAGCAACGGCTATTTCAAGCGCAACGGTCGACTGCAACGCATTTAATGCACGCCTGCGCGCGCAGAGGTCAGAGGACGCGCAGTTGGCACACCGGACAGTCTACAGGACTTGTCCGGTGCACCACCGGACAGCCAGAGGCCCCACAAGTCAGAGCTCCAACGGTCGAACCCCAATGGCTGACTGACGTGGCTGGCGCACCGGACAGTGTCCGGTGGCGCACCGGACTGTCCAGTGCGCCATGCGACAACAGACTTCCAACGACCACATTTTGGTGGTTGGGGCTATAAATACCCCAACCACCCCACATTCAATGGCATCCAAGTTTCCAACATTCTACACATTACAAGAGCTATAGCATTCAATACAAGACACACCAAAGAGATCAAATCCTCTCCCAAGTCTCTAGTTCAATTCCAATCAATAGTGACTAGTGAGAGAGTGACTTGTGTTCATTTGAGCTCTTGCGCTTGGATTGCTTCTTTTCTTTCTCATTCTTTCTTGTGACAAACTCAATTGTAACCAAGGCAAGAGACACCAATTGTGTGGTGGTCCTTGCGGGGACTTAGTGTCCCGTGTGATTGAGAAGAGAAGCTCACTCGATCTAAGTGACCGTTTGAGAGAGGGAAAGGGTTGAAAGAGACCCGGTCTTTGTGACCACCTCAACGGGGAGTAGGTTTGAAATAACCAAACCTCGGTAAAACAAATCCTTGTGTCTCACTCTTCATTTGCTTGCGATTTGTTTTCCACCCTCTCTCTCGGACTCGTTTATATTTCTAACGCTAACCCGGCTTGTAGTTGTGATTAACTTTGTAAATTTCAGTTTTGCCCTATTCACCCCCCCTCTAGGCGACTTTCAATTGGTATCAGAGCCTGGTGCTTCATTAGAGCCTAACCGCTCGAAGTGATGTCGGGAGATCACGCTAAGAAGGAGATGGGGATCGGCGAGAAGCCCGTTACAAGCCACGGGAAGGCTTCATCGGGAGAGTCCCGCAACAAAGGGAAGGGGAAGGAGAAGGAATCCCCTTCACACAAGTCGCATCGGAGTGGCGATAAGAAAAAGAAGATGAGGAAGGTGGTCTACTACGAGACCGACTCTTCATCACCATCGACCTCCGGCTCCGACGCGCCGTTCATAACTTCTAAGCGCCAAGAGCGCAAGAAGTATAGTAAGATCCCCCTACGCTACCCTCGCATTCCTAGACATACTCCATTACTTTCCGTTCCATTAGGCAAGCCGCCAACCTTTGACGGTGAAGATTATGCTAGGTGGAGTGATTTGATGAAATATCACCTAACCTCACTCCACAAAAGTATATGGGATGTTGTCGAGTTTGGAGTACAGGTACCTTCCATAGGGGATAAGGATTACGATGAGGACGAAGTGGCCCAAATCGAGCACTTCAACTCTCAGGCCACCACTATACTCCTCCAATCTCTAAGCCGTGAGGAGTATAACAAGGTGCAAGGATTAAAGAACGCCAAAGAGGTTTGGGACGTGCTCAAAACTGCGCACGAAGGAGATGAGGTGACCAAGATCACCAAGCGGGAAACGATCGAGGGGGAGCTCGGTCGCTTCATGCTTCACCAAGGGGAGGATTCGCAAGCTATGTACAACCGCTTGAAGACCTTGGTGAACCAAGTGCGCAACCTCGGGAGCACAAAATGGGATGACCATGAGATGGTCAAGGTTATTCTTAGATCCCTCGTTTTTCTTAACCCTACGCAAGTTCAATTAATTCGAGGTGATCCTAGATACAAGCTAATGTCTCCCGAGGAGGTTATAGGAAAATTTGTGAGCTTTGAGCTAATGATTAAAGGCTCAAAGAAGATCATCGAGCAAGACACCTCCTCCACACCCGAGGCACAACCCGTCGCATTCAAGGCAACGAAGGAAAAGAAGGAAGAGTCTACACCAAGTAGGCTCCCCATCGACGCCTCAAAGCTCGACAATGAGGAGATGGCTTTAATCATCAAAAGCTTTCGTCAAATCCTCAAGCAAAGGAGGGGGAAGGACTACAAGCCCCGCTCCAAGAAGGTTTGCTACAATTGTGGTAAGCCCGGTCACTTTATTGCCAAATGTCCTATTTCTAGTGACAGTGACAGGGGCGACGACAAGAAGGGGTGAAGAAAGGAAAATAAGAGGTATCACAAGAAGAAGGGCGGCGATGCCCATGTGTGCCGCGAGTGGGACTTCGACGAGAGCTCCACGACTTCTCCTCCGACGAGGATGCCGCCAACATCGCCGTCAACAAGGGACTTCTCTTCCCCAACGTCGGCCAAAAGTGTCTTATGGCAAAGGACGGCAAAAGGAAGAAGGTTAAATCCAAATCCTCCACTAAATATGCATCCTCTAGTGATGAAGACAATTCTAGTAATGAGGATGATAGTTTGTTTACCCTTTTTGCCAACCTTAACATGGAACAAAAAGAGAAGCTAAAATGAATTGATTAGCGCCATTCATGATAAGGATGAACTCTTGGATACCCAAGAGGACTTCCTAATTAAGGAAAATAAGAAACATGTTAAGGTTAAGAATGCTTATGCTCTAGAAAGGGAAAAATGTGAAAAATTATCTAGTGAGCTAAGCACTTGCCATGATGTTATTGCCAACCTTAGAAATGAAAATGCTGAATTAGTTGCTAAGGTTGATTCAAATGTTTGTGATGATTCTTATGCCAATCTTAGAAATGATCATGCTATTTCTATTGCTAAGATTGAAAAATTGAATGCCTCTCTTGCTAGCCTTAGATTTGATAACGAAAAATTGATTGCTAAGGCTAAAGAGTTAGATGTTTGCAATGCTTCCATTTCCGATCTTAGAAGTGAAAATGATATTTTACATGCTAAGATTGTTGAACTAAAAACTTGCAAACCCTCTACATCTACCATTGAGCATGTTTCTATTTGCACTAGATGTAGAGATGTTGACATTAATGCTATTCATGATCATATGGCTTTAATTAAACAACAAAATGATCATATAGCAAAATTAGATGCTAAAATTGCCGAGCATGAACTAGAAAATGAAAAATTTAAATTTGCTCGTAGTATGCTTTATAGTGGGAGATGCCCTGACATCAAGGATGGCATTGGCTTCCAAAAGGGAGACAATGTCAAACTTAATGCCCCTCCTAAAAAATTATCTAACTTTGTTAAGGGCAAAGCTCCCATGCCTCAGGATAACGAGGGTTACATTTTGTACCCTGCCGGTTATCCCGAGCATAAGATTAGGAGAATTCACTCTAGGAAGGCTCACTCTGGCCCTAATCATGCTTTTATGTATAAGGGTAAGACATCTAGTTCTAGGCAATCAACTCGTGCTAAATTGCCTAAGAAGAAAACTCCTAGTGCATCAAATGAACCTAGCATTTTATTTAAGACTTTTGATGCATCTTATATTTTAACTAACAAATCCGGTAAAGTAGTTGCCAAGTATGTTGGGGGCAAACACAAGAGTTCCAAGACTTGTGTTTGGGTACCCAAAGTTCTTGTATCTAATGTCAAAGGACCCAAAATTGTTTGGGTACCTAAAATCAAGAAATAAACTTGTTTTGTAGGTTTATGCATCCGGGGGCTCAAGTTGGATCATCGACAGCGGATGCACAAACCATATGACAGGGGAGAACAAGATGTTCTCCTCCTACGAGAAAAACCAAGATCCCCACCGAGCTATCACATTCGGGGATGGAAATCAAGGTTTGGTCAAAGGATTGGGTAAAATTGCAATATCTCCTGACCATTCTATTTCCAATGTTTTTCTTGTTGATTCATTAGATTACAATTTGCTTTTCGTTTCTCAACTATGCAAAATGGGCTACAACTGTCTATTTACTGATGTAGGTGTCACTGTCTTTAGAAGAAGTGATGATTCAGTAGCATTTAAGGGAGTGTTAGAGGGTTAGCTATACTTAGTTGATTTCAATAGAGCTGAACTCGACACTTGCTTAATTGCTAAGACTAACATGGGATGGCTCTGACATCGCCGACTAGCACATGTTGGAATGAAGAATCTTCACAAGCTTCTAAAGGGTGAACACATTTTAGGACTAACCAATGTTCATTTTGAGAAAGACAGGATTTGTAGCTCATGCCAAGCCGGGAAGTAAGTTGGCGCTCATCATCCACATAAGAACATCTTAACGACTGACAGGCCACTCGAGCTCCTCCATATGGACCTATTCGGCCCGATCGCTTACATAAGCCTCGGCGGGAGTAAGTACTGTCTTGTTATTGTGGATGACTATTCTCGCTTCACTTGGGTGTTCTTTTTGCAGGAAAAATCACAAACCCAAGAGACTTTAAAGGGATTCTTGAGACGGGCTCAAAATGAGTTCGGCTTAAGGATCAAGAAAATTAGAAGCGATAATGGGACGGAGTTCAAGAACTCTCAAATAGAAGGCTTCCTTGAGGAGGAGGGCATCAAGCATGAGTTCTCTTCTCCCTACATGCCACAACAAAATGGTGTAGTGGAGAGGAAGAATAGAACTCTATTGGACATGGCAAGAACCATGCTTGATGAGTACAAGACTTCGGATCGGTTTTGGACCGAGGCGGTCAACACCGCGTGCTACGCCATCAACCGGTTATATCTTCACCGAATCCTCAAGAAGACATCTTACAAACTCCTCACCGGTAAAAAGCCTAATGTTTCATATTTTAGAGTCTTTGGTAGCAAATGTTTTATACTTGTTAAAAGAGGTAGAAAGTCCAAATTTGCTCCTAAGGCTGTAGAAGGCTTTTTACTAGGATATGATTCAAACACAAGGGCATACAGAGTCTTTAACAAGTCCACTAGACTAGTTGAAGTTTCCTGTGACATTGTGTTTGATGAGACTAACGCCTCTCAAGTAGAGCAAGTTGATCTTGATGAATTAGATGATGAAGAGGCTCCGTGCATCCCGCTAAGGAACATGTCCATTGGGGATTTGTGCCCTAAGGAATCCAAAGAGCCCATTCAAGCACAAGATCAACCATCCTCCTCCATGCAAGCATCTCCACCAACTCAAGATGAGGATGAGGCTCAAGATGATGAAGAAGAAGATCAAGAAGATGAGCCACCTCAAGACGACGACAATGATCAAGGGGGAGATACAAATGATCAAGACAAGGAGGATGAGCAAGTTGCAAGGCCGCCACACCCAAGAGTCCACCAAGCAATCCAACGAGATCACCCCGTGAACACCATCCTCAGCGACATTCATAAAGGGGTAACCACTAGATCTCGTGTTGCACATTTTTGTGAGCATTACTCTTTTGTTTCCTCTATTGAGCCACACAGGGTAGAGGAAGCACTTCAAGATTCGGATTGGGTGATGGCGATGCAAGAGGAGCTCAACAACTTCACGAGGAATGAGGTATGGCATTTAGTTCCACGTCCTAACCAAAATGTTGTAGGAACCAAGTGGGTTTTCCGCAACAAGCAAGATGAGCATGGTGTGGTGACTAGGAACAAAGCCCGACGTGTGGCCAAGGGATATTCACAAGTCGAAGGTTTGGATTTCGGTGAAACCTATGCACCCGTAGCTAGGCTTGAGTCCATTCGTATATTATTAGCCTATGCTACTTACCATGGCTTCAAGCTCTACCAAATGGACGTGAAGAGTGCCTTCCTCAATGGACCAATCAAGGAAGAAGTCTATGTTGAGCAACCTCCCGGCTTTGAAGATAGTGAGTATCCTAACCATGTTTATAGGCTCTCTAAGGCGCTTTATGGGCTCAAGCAAGCCCCAAGAGCATGGTATGAATGCCTAAGAGATTTCCTTATTGCTAATGGCTTCAAAGTCGGAAAGGCCGATCCTACTTTATTTACTAAAACTCTTGCAAATGATTTGTTTGTATGCCAAATTTATGTTGATGATATTATATTTGGGTCTACTAACGAATCTACATGTGAGGAATTTAGTAGGATCATGACACAAAAATTCGAGATGTCAATGATGGGGGAGTTGAAGTATTTCTTAGGATTTCAAGTGAAGCAACTCCAAGAGGGCACCTTCATTAGCCAAACGAAGTACATTCAAGACATTCTAACCACGTTTGGGATGAAGGATGCCAAACCCATCAAGACACCCATGGGAACTAATGGGCATCTCGACCTCGACACGGGAGGTAAATCCGTAGATCAAAAGGTATACCAGTCGATGATAGGATCTTTACTCTATTTATGTGCTTCACGACCGGATATTATGCTTTCCGTATGTATGTGTGCAAGATTCCAAGCTGATCCTAAGGAAGCTCACCTTAGGGCCGTAAAACGAATCTTGAGATATTTAGTTTATACTCCTAAGTTTGGCCTTTGGTACCCTAGGGGATACACATTTGATTTAATTGGTTATTCCGATGCCAATTGGGCAGGGTGCAAAATTAATAGAAAGAGCACATCGGGGACTTGCCAGTTCTTGGGAAGGTCTCTGGTGTCTTGGGCTTCAAAGAAGCAAAATCATGTGGCTCTTTCAACCGCCGAAGCCGAGTATATTGCCGCAGGCCATTGTTGCGCGCAATTGCTTTGGATGAGGCAAACCCTTAGGGACTATGGTTACAAATTAACCAAAGTTCCTCTTCTATGTGATAATGAGAGTGCAATCCGCATGGCGGATAATCCCGTTGAGCATAGCCACACTAAACACATAGCCATTTGGTATCATTTCTTAAGGGATCACCAACAAAAGGGGGATATCGAGATTGCATATGTTAGCACCAAAGAACAATTAGCCGATATCTTTACCAAGCCATTGGATGAACAAACTTTTACCAAACTTAGGCATGAACTAAATATTCTTGATTCTAGAAACTTTTATTAATGTTTTGCACACATACCTTTGATCATCTCTTTCATGTGCTATGACTAATGTGTTCTTTCAAGTCCATTTTATGCTAAGTCATAGATTGAAAGGGGAAAGGAGTCTTCGGCGAAGACAAGGCTTCCACTTCGCTCCATCGAATCACTCATCCTTCGCCATCGCTCCGCACTACCCTCCAACTTTGGTATAATCTTCACTTCTATACTTCTATCCAAAGGAGGAGAGAGTAGTTTCAAAGGGCTTATATTTCACTCAAGCATCCGTTTTTGGCGATTCATGCCAAAGGGGGAGAGAGTATTAGCCCAAAGCAAAAGGACCGCACCACCACCAATTTCAAAAATATAGTCTTTTATTTGGTATGGAGTCTATTAATTGGTGAAGTTTTTCAATTGGTATCTTATTTTGATACAATTTCAAATTGGTATACCCTCTTCAAAATTAACATCTAAAACCCTCTTGAACACTAAGAGGAGGTTTTCATTAAGGGGGAGTTTTGTCTAGTCAAAGGAAAAGCATTTGAAACAGGGGGAGAAACTTTCAAAACTTGAAAATGCTTCTCAAAATCGTATTCATTTACCGTTGACTTTTTGTAAAAGAACTTTGAAAAGAATTTCCAAAACATTTTGCAAAAACAAAACATGTGGTGCAAGCGTGGTCCAAAATGTTAATAAGAAGAAAAGACATCCATGCGCATCTAGTAAGTAATATTTATTGCTTTCATTCCAAGCAACCTTTGCACTTACATTATGCAAACTAGTTCAATTCTGCACTTCCATATTTGCTTTGGTTTGTGTTGGCATCAATCACCAAAAAGGGGAGATTGAAAGGGAAATAGGCTTACACCTTTTCCTAATTGATTTTGGTGGTTGAATTGCCCAACACAAATAATTGGACTAATTAGTTTGCTCTAGTCTATAAGTTCTACAGGTGCCAAAGGTTCACAACAAGCCAATAAAAATACCAAAGATGGGTTCAAATAAAGAGAGCTAAAGAAATCCCAAAGGCACCCTGGTCTGGCGCACCGGACTATCTGGTGTGCCACCGGACAGTGTCCGGTGCACCAGGGAAATCAGCTCCAAACTCGCTACCTTCGGGAAAATCAGAGGGCGCTCCGCTATAATTCACCAGACCGTCCGGTGATGCACCGGACAGTATCCGGTGGCACACCGGACTGTCCGGTGTGCCAGCGGAGCAACGACTACTTCAAGCGCAACGGTCGACTACAACGCATTTAATGCGCGCCTGCACGCGCAGAGGTCAGAGGACGTGCAGTTGGCACACCGGACAGTCTACAGGACTTGTCTGGTGCACCACCAGACAGTCCAGAGGCCCCACAAGTCAGAGCTCCAACGGTCGAACCCCAATGGCTGGCTGACGTGGCTGGCGCACCGGACAGTGTCCGGTGGCGCACCGGACTGTCCGGTGCGCCATGCGACAGCAGACTTCCAACGACCACATTTTGGTGGTTGGGGCTATAAATACCCCAACTACCCCACATTCAATGGCATCCAAGTTTCCAACATTCTACACATTACAAGAGCTATAGCATTCAATACAAGACACACCAAAGAGATCAAATCCTCTCCCAAGTCTCTAGTTTAATTCCAATCAATAGTGACTAGTGAGAGAGTGACTTGTGTTCATTTGAGCTCTTGCGCTTGGATTGCTTCTTTTCTTTCTCATTCTTTCTTGTGACAAACTCAATTGTAACCAAGGCAAGAGACACCAATTGTGTGGTGGTCCTTGCGGGGACTTAGTGTCCTGTATGATTGAGAAGAGAAGCTCACTCGGTCTAAGTGACCGTTTGAGAGAGGGAAAGGGTTGAAAGAGACCCGGTCTTTGTGACCACCTCAATGGGGAGTAGGTTTGAAAGAACCGAACCTCGGTAAAACAAATCCTTGTGTCTCACTCTTCATTTGCTTGCGATTTGTTTTCCACCCTCTCTCTCGGACTCGTTTATATTTCTAACACTAACTCGGCTTGTAGTTATGATTAACTTTGTAAATTTCAGTTTCGCCCTATTCACCCCCCTCTAGGCGACTTTTAGACGTGCTTCTTCATAAGAGTTATTTTGTAAAATGGATTTTGTCTTGTCTGTGCTAGATACTTTAGATGGCCCTGAGACAACCATAGTTGCATCTAAGCTCTTACAGGAATAATCACTAATAGACCTAAGGGGCCAAGAACAAATTCCTCTGCATTTGGATTGAGCACAGTACTCTTGCCTATCATACTTATCTTCCTCTCTTCTATGGACATTGCTGATGGATAGATGTACCTCTTCTCAAGAATGATAATTGGTAAGATTGTTACAAATAGTAAGATACACGTACACCCAGGAGTACAATTCTTCTATGGAGCGTTTGGATCCCTTCATTTTAGAGGAATTGGAATTCACTCAATAAAGGAACTTATTTAGATTGGAATTTGATATTCCACCACTTTTCAAAGTTCAGATATAAGCCTATCTCAAAATCATAGGGTGTAGAATGGAAAATGATTTTATGCATTAGTATAATTTGTTTCTAACACTCTTAGTCTCACTCCTCTATAGTAAAAATATAGCACATAAATATCTCTGACATCTTGTTATAAATAGTATACAAATATATTTTGCATAAAACCAAATTAGCTTAATTGATATACGCCTAAATTACTATTATTAGAATGGAATTCAATTCCAATGACCCAAACGGGGCGCTAGAGTAATTGTTCGTTGTGCCTATTAGACAGAATTAGGCATGGTAGTAAAATTTAGATTTATGCAAATAAAAAACTTAATAGAAGAACGGAATGCTCGTAAGAATGGAGCAACTGGCCTTGATCATGATATAATTAAGCAGAACTAACTTAGAAAAATAATGATAAAGAAAATTAAAAATCATTGGCAATGTTAAAGTACCATAGCTCATAGACATTCTGGTCCTTGTTTGCCGCTACAACTTGGAGCCAGTCACCCTCTCGTTCAGTGGAACATGGTCCAACATATGCATCCTTATCTTTTCAGTGAACCCAGGTCTTGCTGCAATACATTAAAACAACAATGATGAAGCCAGCATAAAAGTATTTTCTTTCTTTCCTTTTACTTAGCAGGGATTTACACAGTTCTGATTTATTTATCCTCTTCTCTGTATCGCTATATGGGTAGTATGGACCACTAACTCTACTAAAAGATGTCATTCGTTGGAGGATTATTACAGGGGAATAAAGATGTATGTTTGATACTGGTACCCCAATCCACTACATCAGTCCAAAGCACCTTCATAGATATTTAAAAAAAATAGAAAACTAGCAGTGTTCTTCTATAAGTAGAACTCTTGCAGTACTCCTGAATTAAACGAAATGAATTACACTCTATGTAATTAATAAATCACAGTTTCACTTAGGCATCCGCATCCTCTGCTAGCATAATTTGCTAAACAAAACAACTTGTCATCTTAGTTTGCATGAGTCAAATCATTTTTTGTCTGAGCAATCCCTGGGTTTCTCAAGGAATTTGGTCATGGTGCAAGATTTGTCCGTTTGTATTTTTTGCAGATGGTATGAAATTTTTGCCATGTTGTATCGATCTGAGTTTTGGCATTTTGCAGCCCAACCTACTCCCTTTCAGAAGAAAAGGAGACTAGTTTGTAGATCTCAGTAAAAATCCCAGGCAGTGAACCCCACGAAGCCTAGGGAGCTTCAATTTTTAACAACCTACACTCACTCATTGATGGACCAATCCACATCGCTTGTCTTCCCTACACCCAACCCCGCTCCCACATCTTTCTTTCGCGGGAGGCAACGCCAATCATTAGGTTGGGATGTGGGCTAGGGATCAGGCCCATCAATGCTCGTCCATGGAGATAAAACCCTAGCAAAACTGCGGTGCCAAAAGAAATCACGGTCTCGATCCCGCCCTAAAATCCTAAGAGCTACTACCACAAATCAGATAAGGAAGAGGATTGAGCATTTCAGGCAGTCTCCTCACAATCCTTGAGGCGGCGAAGCGAGCTCCTATCACGGGCGGCGACTAGTGTGCTGCTTCTTCTCAACGGCCACCATCTTCATCGCCGACTTCATCGCCGGCCTTCCTGCCATTGCCATAGTGGGACCGAGGGAGAGTACTCAGGCCCTGAGAACGACCATAGCTTCATTTGATAAAAAATTTGTCTGCTAGCGCTACGCGTCGGTGAAGGAGGCTATGTCGTCCTAGGTGACTCTCGTGCGCGCAATCTTGTGTAGGTTCTAACCAAAAGAGACAGAAAAATGTGTTGTGGGATCATGAAAGCTCTCTTGTGGGTTTTGGTGGTTGGATGACAACTCAATTAAAGGACTAACAAGTGTGCTAAGTGTTGAACATGTGCTTAATGTAAAGCTAACAGGGTTCAACACAAGTGAACAAGTGTGATGTCCAAGGACTAGATTAAGGATAGATAATGGACATCACAAGTAATATGGACATTGCATAAAGTGAGACTCGGGTGCGTAGCTCGGAGACAACTGATCAAGCCAAGGATGGAGGCAAGAAGAGCTTCGAGGTACCAAGTGCACGGGAGAAGGTCAAAGAGGCTAAGGAACACAACAACACTGTACATGATTTTCGGCGGCTAAAGTTATTTTCGGCGGCACGGGGTAGGCCGCCGAAAATAATATACTATTTTCGGCGGCGTACACTGGCCGCCGAAAATAAGCTTATTTTCGGCGGCCTCTGACACTGGCCGCCGAAAATAGGCTTATTTTCGGCGGCCTCTGACACAGCCGCCGAAAATAGGCTTATTTTCGGTGGCCTATAACCTAGCCGCCGAAAATTAGGATTTTAAAAAGGCTCCCGACTCCTTTCTTCTCTGTCTCTTTCTCAACTTGCGCCGCCGCCTTCTGCCCCGCGCCGCCGCCACCGCGACGCCCATCGCCGCCTTCTGCCCCTGCGCGCTGCCCCTACCCGCCCGCCCGTGCGCCGCGCGCGCCCCTGCTCGGTCGCCGCGCGCGCTGCCCTGCCGCCCTGCTCGCCCGCGCGCGCCGACCACCGCCGCGCCGCTGCCCGCCCGCCCGCCACGCCGCTAGTTGCCTGCCCGCCGCGCCGCTGCTGCCCCTGCCCAACAGCGCACGCTGCCCTGCCCGTCCCGCGCTGCCCGCCCGCCGTGTGCTGCCCGTCGGCCGCGCCGCCCGACCCCGGCCGCCATCGCCGTCCGCCGCCACCGTCGACGTCCGCTGCCGTCCTCCGCTACGGTCGACCGCCCGCGTCTTCTTCTTCTACCACTCCGCCGTCGTCGCCAAACTCTTCGCCATCCAAAGGTATTTTTTGCGTATTTTATTTCATATTTTCGGCGGCCGTTATTTAATTGCTGCCGAAATTAATATATATTTGTAAATGTTTGTTTGATTTGTGTTTGGTTAGTGTTATTGTTTAATTTGATTTCATTAATATATTAGTGGTATATGTGGTTTAGGTATTAGTGGCATATATTTGTAAATGTTTGTTTGATTTGTGTTTGATTAGTGTTATTGTTTAATTTGATTTCATTAATATTGTATTTGTGTCATTAATTTTATATTACTATTATATTATTAGTTTTACAAGTACATTATATTTGTACGTAGAATTGTTGCATTATTATGATATGTGGTAGTTAGTTTGATTTAATTAATAGTATATCATTTTATGTTTTATATATACGTAATATATTGTTTAGTGGCAGCGAGGTTATGCTGCCGAATTTTTTTTGATCCTTCTAGTTTGCTGTGGGTTTAGAACCTATCTTTGCCTATACATATGTGGTAGTTAGTTTGATTTAATTAATAGTATATCATTTTATGTTTTATATATACGTAATATATTGTTTAGTGGCAGCGAGGTTATGCTGCCGAAATTTTTTTGATCCTTCTAGTTTGCTGTGGGTTTAGAACCTATCCTTGCCTATACATATAGGAACTAAACCCTTAATGAAGTTGAATAATGGTTTAACGATATGGTTCGGCGGCAAATGGCTTATTTTCGGCGGCTTCTGGCCGCCGAAAATGACTGTAGCTGTTGTAGTGGAACCCAAAGCCACGGGTGTAGAAGAAGACTTGCAAAGTCAAGGGTGATCGAGTTGAGAAGAGCTATGTCACATCAAGGATCACTACATAAGGACGTGACTTACAACCAATGAGGAAACATCTATAGTTATGTGGTGTAAGTCATAAGGCTCAAGATCAAGCTCTAAGAAGGTGAACAAAGTCACTAGAAGGAGAACAAATGTCAAAATCAGAACTGGAAGCATCCCAAAAGAGCTAAGTGCACTTTGACCTTTAGTTTGGGTTGTTCCTATGTTTGGAGATATTCTATGTGACCTTTGCAGGATGTTGGAGCTCAGAAATGATAATCTAGATCTAGTCAAGCTGACTTGATGATTTATGAGTCCAACATCAATCTTAAGCATGTCGAGTGCTAGAGAAGTGAAAATCCAAGAGAAGGTATGTTTCTAGACTTAGTACATTGGTTTTTGTGTACTAACATATTTGTCTAAGTATTAGAAACAGAGAGAAGAAGAAAAGAAAATACAAAAAGAGAAAGACTTGGCTGGTGCAGCCATGACTATACGCAGTCTGGGTACACCGGACTGTCCGGTGGTGCACCGGACAGTGTCCGGTGCGCCAGGCTGGCGTCTGGCCAACTGGCTGCTCTCGGGTCTCGACGGAGGCGTACGACTATAAATCACCGGACTGTCCGGTGGTGCACCGGACAGTGTCCGGTGAGTCGGCTGCGGCAAAGTCGCCACTCTCGGGAACCAAGTCAACAGCGTACGGCTATAATTCACCGGACTGTCCGGTGATGCACCGGACTGTCCAGTGAGCCAACGGTCGGGCGCGCCAACGGTCGGCTGCGCAATCCGCGCGTGACGCGTGGCCGAGCCAACGGTCAGATGGGGGCACCGGACTGTCCGGTGTGCACCGGACAGTGTCCGGTGCGCCAACGGCTCCTAGTCTGCAACGGTCGACTGCGCCAAGTTTGGAAGGAGATCCGCACCGAACCGTGAATAGTGGATGTCCAGTGGTGCACCGGATTGTCCGGTGCGCCACCCGACAGAAGGCAAGATTTGTCTTCCTAGATTGCTTCCAACGGCTCCTAGGCCCCTTGGGCCTATAAAAGGGACCTCTAGGCACCTCAAACATGATGAGAAGTGCAGCCAACAAGTGTAGACATCACTCGGATCAATTCTCTCTCTCCCTCTCGTGTATATCTCTCTAGTTTGTGTAGAGGCAAAGATATAAGCCTTGAGAGAGTGGAGAGGTGCTGCTAAGGGCTAGAGCAAGGTCTTGAGCATATCGTTACTCTGCCGGAGTGCTGCCAAGAAGATTGTAAGCAGCCGCGGTTTCGTTGTAACCATCTCAACATAGTGGAAGGCTCTACCTGTCAGATTGACAGATTTGAGCAAACGGAGGAAGGAGTTGAAATAGACTCCAAGCCCAGGTGTGGCTAACTCCAACAAGGACTAGGCAAGCATTTTAGGCTTGGCCGAACCTCGGGATAAATTCCTGTGTCCACGTGCTCTGCTCTGTGTTGTGTGCTGATTCCCTGTCTTATTCAGTTCTTACATCTGCACTTCACTGCTTACTTGTGGTACTAGCTTTCTTTGAAGTGCAGGATATTCTTAAGACAGGAATTTCTATTCCGCTGCAACCTACTCGAAGGGTCTTCTCATTCCACTGCGTTCTAGTCTTCGAGTAGAGTAAGAATTTAAGTTTTCCAGTGATAATTTTTATTCGCCTATTCACCCCCCCTCTAGGCGACATCCAGATCCTGTTCCCGGGCAAAGGGAACTTTCAATTGGTATCAGAGCTAGGCCTCTCCAGTGTGGGCTTAGCCGTCCGAAGATGACGATGTCGTCACAAGAGGTAACTGTAGAACTTCTTCTAGGCGATGGCTCTAATTATAAATCTTGGTATGTCTCTATTTATAATGCCTTCATGAGTGTTGATCCTGATTTAAGACAAATCTTTATAGAAGTATTTTTCCCTCTGATATTAGTAAAAATCCCTCTAATGCTGAACTAAGATGTTTATCTCTCAATCATCGTGCTTGCAACATCTTAGTTGACTCTCTTTCTAGAAGTGCTTATTTTGCCATCATGAGTAGTGATAGTGATTTATTTGTTGATGCTCATGATTTATGGAATAAAATTAAAGTAAAATATTCTGTGGCAAATTGTGATGCTCCTACTCCCTATATTGCTTGTGATACTAACCCTTCAAAGGGAGAAGAAAAGCGTTGGCCACCAAACGATGAATCTACATCACCGAAAGGTTTGTCTTCCACTAGTTATAAATGTCTTATTGCTAACGATTATAGTGGAGACGAAAGCAATGATGAGGAGTCTACATCATCACAAGGTACATTTCCCTATATCGCTTTCACTGACAATAGTGACAGGGAAAATGAGATCGACGATGTAGAAGAAGAGGAGATTCGCCGTTTCTACATCCATCACAACAAAGAGGACAAAGCGCTCTTGGTTAAGCTGTTGAGAAGGAACAAGGAACAAGGCGAGACGCTTCTCAGGCTAGAGGAGACACTCATCAAAACAAACAACAGCATGGAGAAGATGACCAAAGAACATGAGGAGCTAAAGTGCTCTCATAATGATTTGGTCCAACGGTATGATTCAATTTTAATTGAGCAAAGAAATAATGATGATACTTTATCTTGTGTTGCTCAACTTAAAACTGAAAATTCTATGCTTAGGAGTCAAGTAGAGATGATAAATCTAGAAAAACTTGCTTTAAATGAAAAATATGATATGTTGTCAAACTCTCATAGTGAATTTGTTGATGACCATATCATGCTCAATATTGCTCATGAGGTTGTTTTTGCGAACTTAAATTCATGTGAACCTCATTCTTGCAAGTGTACGCATTCAAATTGTATATCACCATGTTCTAACCCCCGCTACTCAAAAGAAAGCCAATCCTTGATTGAGCAACATGTTGTAGGGTCTAAAAGAAAATTGCTTGGGAACAAGAAACAAAGACAACTAAGGAGAAGACGTCATGCTCGACTTCCTCAAGATATCTACAAACACATGGTGAAGAAACATGAGGAAGGAGAAACCGCAGCAAGGGTCAACCTCCTTGAGAAAGATGTTCCTAAAGCAATAAGTGAAGAAATCAACATGAGACAAGAGAAAGGTAACGATTTAATTAGTCATGTTGTTTACACTAATAATCTCTCTATGTCATCCAAAAGTAAAAAGAGGAGAGGAAAAAGGAGATGCTTCAAGTGCAAAGCATTAGGCCACCTCATCGCGTCTTGTCCGTACAACGACAAGGATGAAGGGGCAATGAGATGTTTTGGATGCAACAACAAGGACCACATGATCACTTCATGTCCGGTCATGAAGAATCAAAGATGTGCACTCTCCAAGATGACTCTCACTAAGGAAAATGACAAACAGCAAGCGTCATGTCAGGTTGAGCGACGCTTCTGCTACAAGTGTGGTGAGCAGGGTCATCTATCCAAGGTATGTAATAAAGGTAAGGTTCCTAAGCAAGTAAATTTGTCTCAATCTCATTCTCTTAGGAGACCCAAATCATACACTTGTGCTAGATCTATAACGAGATCTCCTAGAACTAGCACAAAGGCTATTTGGGTACCGAAGGCACTTTTAGTTGAATGTCATGGACCCATCCCGAGATGGGTACCAAACTTTGTCAACTAGACCATGAAGATGCCTCGAGATGGAATGGAGACCCTGGGAGAGCTTAAGATGGTTAATTTAAACTCTATGCTTAAGCTGTTGATCTTTATTGTCTATTTATTAACTCAAGGGTGGATTATTGTGCAATACTAATCCCATGTTCATCTCGAGTTAAATAAGTTGTAGAAGTCCTTAATCATTATTGGTGAATCAAGCAAAGGACTTTGATGAGAATCTGCATCTGGCTCTCCAAAGGACGGTACCTTGTATCTTAAGTATATTATTGCAAATCAGTATTACTCCTAAGCTTGATGGTTGTGCTACCTGTCCTTAGAGTAGTTATGTTTTTGAAGATTGCCTGTGTTGAATAGCCTTCAATCAATGATTCATGATTTCCAAAATCATAATAATGCTTGCTTAATCATGAATATGCGTTCTAGATGTTATATCTTTTGAATTATTCAATGAGTAGCTTTTCATTTGATATATTCACCATGATTAACTCTCTGTATGTGTCCATGGATAAACCTGCATCGTTTTTAAGTCATGCTAAATGGTGTTTAATGATTAACCTATGTGTGCAAGCATGACATCCTGTCTAGTCCATGTTCACACAATTACCTGGGTGTATATCAAATCTATGTTGTGTCACTACTGCACCTTCTTGAGTTATGAGGTGAATGAGCAAAAGGAGCACTCATTTAGGTGACAACTGGTGCTCTCATGGCCATTCAGGTAAAAGGCAAAGGTATATGGAACTATGCAATTTCATTAAATATCTTGAAGTTCCAATGATTGTGATCACAACTATGTTCTTGCATCCGAATTGGTGGTTTCTTGGCATAGGTGCTCCTTACTTTAAAATGTTGTTTCTTTTGGTGTACCTAAGAAACCCTCTTAATCATGGTGTGCTTAGACATGCTCGTGTTGTTTTTCAATTGATAAATATGGTGCAATGATTGTCATGTATGAAGCATGTCTAGGTTGCGTGTAAATTGTTATACTCCTTGAGGCATGCATTGTTTTCTCTAGTCATAAGTTGTATTATGTCATCGATTCATTTGGTATCTCCTCGTGATGAAGTTAATAGAATATGCCTTGACCAAGATATGTTGTGATCCCCTCTAGTTCTAAGGAAGCTAGAATGTGCAAAGTGCAAGTCATTCAAATACTTGATGCACAACTTTAGGGGGAGTACACATAACTTGTGTCTTTTGAGACTAATTGTTTCTTGAGTGACCTTGTATAGTCTCAAGGTGGAAAAGAGAAGATGAGCAAGAAATGGAGCAATCAGGACTTGGGTACCTCCGTAAGTCAAGTAGTTGGTATCTTAAGTCATGAGTAATTGCATATTTTTAGATTGCTCATGCTCTATAATATTTGGTGATACTAGATGCTTATCCTTAAATATCATGGAGCTATGATAATAAATGATCTTTCAATTGGTAGCCGTGATAGTTTGCTTCAATTGACATCTTTTGGTAATCACTAGAATAGAAGCTTCATCTTGTGCCACAATACTATAACTTGCTCTAAGCTTGGTGTCTTAGCAACAAGAAAAGGTTAGGATAAAGGATCAGGCACAAGTGTGGAGAAGCTCCCGAGAGATTAATACTTTCAAGATGGGAAGTACACCACAACAGGGTAAAGGTACAAAAGGAAGTATTGATCTTTTGCGTATATGTACCTTAACTTTCCTCCAAATGCTTGTGGTGCATATGTTGAATGAGTAAGGGGGAGTATTGTTAGTGTGTTTTTACCTACTCAATACCATGTTGTCCCTTGACATCATTCTATGCTCTTGCTTGAATATGGTTTTGGTGTTTGATGTCAAAGGGGGAGAATTTGTGCATTAAAGCTCATCTCAACCTGAGAGGAAAGCTTATCCAAAAGGGGTTTCCTTGATCTTAAGGAAGGATGTGTTAGTTTGGAATATGTTAGTTTATGTTATTGATAATTCTTATCATATGCTTCTTATTGTATTATATGTGTTGCATCATATGGTGATGATGCGAAACTAGTGCTTCCGCTGATATGAATTAATTGGCATCTACTGTGTTTAATTCTGTAATAGATGTTCATGTGGGTAATGGTGGTTAATGGTGCTTTAAAATTGCTTTAAATTAGTTTAAATTGGTATCTTAATGGTGAATAGTGGTAGGTTGATATTCCTGTGGTATATCCACTCAATTGGTTGATGTTGATTCTGTGCATTTGAGTGTTATACGCATCATGGTTTGATCCTTGACACAATGCATCCCACTGGTGCTAAGGTGTAGCAATGCTTCGATTTAGCCTAAGTATGTGCATTTTGGCATTTAAGGCCGAAGTTAAGATTTTAATGTAAGCACATATTTAGGGGGAGCATTCTACAAACTTAGAGTTCAAAATTTGTGCTTTAAATTTCACTCTTATGTAAGCTTTAATTGTGTTGCCATCAATCACCAAAAAGGGGGAGATTGAAAGCTCTCTTGTGGGTTTTGGTGGTTGGATGACAACTCAATTAAAGGACTAACAAGTGTGCTAAGTGTTGAATAGGTGCTTAATGTAAAGCTAACAGGGTTCAACACAAGTGAACAAGTGTGATGTCCAAGGACTAGATTAAGGATAGATAATGGACATCACAAGTAATATGGACATTGCATAAAGTGAGACTCGGGTGCATAGCTCGGAGACAACTGATCAAGCCAAGGATGGAGGCAAGAAGAGCTTCGAGGTACCAAGTGCACGGGAGAAGGTCAAAGAGGCTAAGGAACCCAAAGCCAAGGGTGAAGAAGAAGACTTGCAAAGTCAAGGGTGATCGAGTTGAGAAGAGCTATGTCACATCAAGGATCACTACATAAGGACGTGACTTACAACCAATGAGGAAACATATATAGTTATGTGGTGTAAGTCATAAGGCTCAAGATCAAGCTCTAAGAAGGTGAACAAAGTCACTAGAAGGAGAACAAATGTCAAAATCAAAACTGGAAGCATCCCAAAAGAGCTAAGTGCACTTTGACCTTTAGTTTGGGTTGTTCCTATGTTTGGAGATATTCTATGTGACCTTTGCAGGATGTTGGAGCTCAGAAATGATAATCTAGATCTAGTCAAGCTGACTTGATGATTTATGAATCCAACATCAATCTTAAGCATGTCAAGTGCTAGAGAAGTGAAAATCCAAGAGAAGGTATGTTTCTAGACTTAGTACATTGGTTTTTGTGTACTAACATATTTGTCTAAGTATTAGAAACAGAGAGAAGAAGAAAAGAAGAGAAAATACAAAAAGAGAAAGACTTGGCTGGTGCAGCCATGACTATACGCAGTCTGGGTACACCGGACTGTCCGGTGGTGCACCGGACAGTGTCCGGTGCGCCAGGCTGGCGTCTCGTCAACTGGCTGCTCTCGGGTCTCGATGGAGGCGTACGACTATAAATCACCGGACTGTCCGGTGGTGCACCGGACAGTGTCCGGTGAGTCGGCTGCGGCGAAGTCGCCGCTCTCGGGAACCAAGTCAACAGCGTACAGCTATAATTCACTGGACTGTCCGATGATGCACCGGACTGTCCGGTGAGCCAACGGTCGGGCGCGCCAACGGTTGGCCGCGCAATCCACGCGTGACGCGTGGCCGAGCCAACGGTCAGATGGGGGCACCGGACTGTCCGGTGTGCATCGGACAGTGTCCGGTGCGCCAACGGCTCCTAGTCTACAACGGTCGACTGCGCCAAGTTTGGAAGGAGATCCGCACCAGACCGTGAATAGTGGATGTCCGGTGGTGCACCGGACTGTCCGGTGCGCCACCCAACAGAAGGCAAGATTTGCCTTCCTGGATTGCTTCCAATGGCTCCTAGGCCCCTTGGGCCTATAAAAGGGACCTCTAGGCACCTCAAACATGATGAGAAGTGCAGCCAACAAGTGTAGACATCACTCAGATCAATTCTCTCTCTCCCTCTCATGTATATCTCTCTAGTTTGTGTAGAGGCAAAGATATAAGCCTTGAGAGAGTGGAGAGGTGCTGCTAAGGGCTAGAGCAAGGTCTTGAGCATATCGTTACTCTGCCGGAGTGCTACCAAGAAGATTGTAAGCAGCCGCGGTTTCGTTGTAACCATCTCAACATAGTGGAAGGCTCTACCTGTCAGATTGACAGATTTGAGCAAACGGAGGAAGGAGTTGAAATAGACTCCAAGCCCAGGTGTGACTAACTCCAACGAGGACTAGGCAAGCATTTCAGGCTTGGCCGAACCTCGGGATAAATTCCTGTGTCCACGTGCTCTGCTCTGTGTTGTGTGCTGATTCCCTGTCTTATTCAGTTCTTACATCTGCACTTCACTGCTTACTTGTGGTACTAGCTTTCTTTGAAGTGCAGGATATTCTTAAGACAGGAATTTCTATTCCGCTGCAACCTACTCGAAGGGTCTTCTCATTCCACTGCGTTCTAGTCTTCGAGTAGAGTAAGAATTTAAGTTTTCCAGTGATAATTTTTATTCGCCTATTCACCCCCCCTCTAGGCGACATCCAGATCCTGTTCCCGGGCAAAGGGAACTTTCAGATCACAAGTTTTTACTAGACACTCCAAAATAGTAGATTGAAATCACGTTGGGTACATAAAGATGCATGGTACAGAAACATATAAAGGCATAAACATAGAAAATACTAGTCATTTTTACATAGATGCACTAGCTTTTCTTTCGAGGTACTGGAACCAATAAAAATACTCCCCCAATCTCAATTTATAGTTTGTTTGACTTTTTTGACACCAAATTTAACCAACTCATCCTATTAAAAATTTACGAAAGTATAGGAAAATTAAACCACAATAAAAATAAATAGTAATTATGAATTTTTTGAATAAGACAAATAAGTCAAACTTGGTTTCCAAAAAAATCAAACGGTCTATAATTGGTACGGATGGAGTACTTTGTAAGTATCAAAACCAGTATAGTGATTTGTATAAATAATGCTTGCAACGCATGATAAGCGTTGCTAGGTAACACAAATACTATGGATGACACTTGCAACACATGGCAAATGTTGTTAGTCGACATAAATACTACGAATGACTCTTGCAACGCATGACAAACGTTGCTAGGTAATTTGGATATTCTATAGATGACACTTGCAACGCATGGTAAATGTTGCCAGTTGATTTTCTTGCAACATATAAATGTGTTGCTAGCATCCATTGCTACATAATTTCTTGCAACGCATAAACCATTTGGTTGCTATGTATGCGTTGCTATAGGGGTGTTTGTGTTGTTGTGGACTACATCGAACATACACACGAGATGTCTCGTTTGAATGAAGCCACTGATGTCTTGAGCATCAGTCTCTCCGCAGGGTACATTCTGTTCTTAGTAATTGTGCATGTTTTAGTGTTGTTTACTATTTATGTGAGTAGTGATACACGTACACATGCACATACATGTTGTCACATACATCACTATGGTTTTCTAAATTAAATTAAAACTAAAAATGCCTATTTATCTAACACAAACAAGGCAAGCGAGCAGCAGCGCAGATGAGGCAAGCGCGTGACTTAGCGGCGCAGACGAGGCGAGCACGTGACTTGGGGGTACCACAGTAGTATGCCACACTTTAGAGTTGAGACAAGCGACCCGCTTGTGGTGGCATTCGTGAAGACGGGACGCTACGTGCGGTAGCGCCACCGTCTCCTCGATGTCCATGACTCCCTGTACCGGAGCAGCTCCATGTCGAACACCTTCACGGTCTACTCCTCCTCCACCACGGACCGCACCCAATCCAAGAGCCCATCTACCATCGCTACGCCCTTCTTATGCACGTTGCGTCGGTGCGGCTACACGTGCGGGTGGCGAAGGCGGCCGATGAGGTCCAAGTAGTGGTGGAACTCATCGTGCTCGCAGCCGCTTCACAGCGAGGACTCTTAGAACCAAACCGCTGACACAAGACTTATTTGTTAGGTCGACCGCACACATGGCGCGTCCACCAGGTTTTTGGACCGCGACACACATATCCGAACGCATAGCAACGGGCTTTAGGTCTGTTGGACCAATACTTCTTTGAAAAGCTAGCCCATTAGAGTGCTGCACCCTCAACCATATATATCATTCTTGCCCACCCACACCACATAATATGGAACTATTCACAACAATCTCCCCCTCACACATTATGAGTTGAGATTTGTCTAATAATGCATTGGGCTAATCTGGCTCCGATACCAATTGTAGGAACAAGATCATCAACACATGGCATGCTCGTTGGGTCGTTCGCACACACAACGTGCCCACCCAGGCCGCTGGGCTGCGACACATGCACCCGAACGCATGGCAGCGGACTTTAGGTCTGTTGGACCAACACTTCCATCAAAAAGTTAGTCCATTAGGGGGTTGTACCCTCAACCATATAAATCATGCTTACCCACCCACCCACACCACATAATGTGGGACTACTCCCAACAATGGCATGCGACCATCACCCTGCACGGCGTCGACCATCTCCACGGACACGCGCAGCAACTCCTCCATCTAGAATCTGCTGCCCCACCGGCCTGCAGGTGCGAGGTCAGCGGCGCCCCTGAAGGTGCTACTCGGAAGCCTTAACCATTATGCTAGAGGCCCTTTCGCAAGGCTGCACTTAAAAGAGATAGGCAATATGATTTATGCAAGTGACCTATTTATGGAGTTGAGTTTCCTCTAAGGTTTTATTCTACAAGATGTGTCCTATTAACTTTCTATTTTAAAGCAATATGATTATTTTTCTAATGCAACAGGTGTATATAGAGTTCTTTTGACTATTTTGTTTACACTTGCATTGGATAAGTGACTTTTTCTAAATTGAAGTTATTGAAGTCCTATTTGCGTTCTATAAACTGGATGCATTAGGTGTTAACTTAATGCATCAGATGTAATGGTAATTTACAGTAAAATGTTATAGAAGATTAAACACAAACATGTATACACCTTGATTTTTTGCTACATTTTGAAAGGGCCTCCCAAAGTGCCAGGATGCCCTGCCGCGATGTAGTCCAACACCTCGGCTAGGAGCTCCAGTACCCAACCACCAGCCACCCCAGTACCTTGGTCCTCCCTGCCAACCGACCCCGGCGGCCGCTCCTCGTTGTCCTGATGCTGATGTCGTCGACGGGCCTCGACGGCATTCAGCGCGCACATAGGACCGCCCGATAGTGTTGGCTGCGTGCCAACCTGCCAGGATGGCGTAGCTCTAGCGCAAGTGGCCCCGTGCCACGACAGCCAGCGCGCGTTAGATTGTGTGGCACATCGTCGTGGTAGAGGCGGAGCGGGCGCCAGTGGTGGCACCGCAGCGCACGAGGCGTAGCACCTGGAGGAGCCTGGCGGAGTTGGCTTGCTACGTGCGTGGCGTCCGCCACTTACACGATAAGCCCTGGCTGTCGCCCACTACCAGAATCGCAGGCTTTGCCGAGTGTTGTCTTCTTTGCCGAATGCCTTTTGTCGGGCACTCGGCAAAGAAGGTTTTGCCGCGTGCCGCACTCGGTAAAGTTAGGCTCTCGGCAAAGAGCCCCTTTACCGAGTGCTGAACACTCGGCACAGGACGGCACTCGGCAAAGATAAGTTTGCCGAGTGTCAAACACTCGGCAAAGGGGGCTCTCGGCAAAGCGCCGTCAGCGGTCGTCCCAAAGCTGACGGCCGTCAGTCTTTGCCGAGAGCCAACGGCTGGCACTCGACAAAGAGGCTTCTTTGCCGAGTGTTACACAGTAGGCACTCGGCAAAGCATACTTTGCCGAGTGTCATCTCTAGACACTCGACAAAGTATATTTTTATTTTTTTTATTTTGTCTCTCAAAATTTTTGTGGTACGTTCCTACACTATGTAGACCTACATGTATCATTTGTGGACAATTTTAACAGAGTTTTCAATCGTTAGTAGATTTAGTTCGTTTATTTGAATTTCTTCGGAAAATTTAGATTTGAACTGCAGGTCACTCGAAACTTAGAAAACCGTGCATGCAAAAATGATATTCATGTTACTTAGCATAAGTTACGACTGATTCCAGGAGCGGACCGGAAACTTCGAGCAACATGCTCACTAAACATGGCCGTGAACTTGCCATACAGCTGTTTAAAAATTTTATAAAACACAAACAAAGTCAGAAAATCATGAAACTTGTCCACGTGTCATGATATCATATGTACAGGCTGTGATAAAAATTTTAGAATGTTTGGACAAAGTTGTGAGACACTATGTGTACAAACCTAGAAGATCCATATTGAAACTCTATAATTTCATGTGTAGTTCTCTTAGGTTTCTACACATAATGTCTCACAATTTTCTCCAAACATTCTAAATTTTTTATCATAGACTCTACATATGATATTATGACACGTGGACAAGTTTCATGATTTTCTAAGTTTGTTTGTGTTTTATAAAATTTTTAAACAGTTGTATGGCAAGTTCACGGCCATGTTTAGTTAGCATGTTGCTCGAAGTTTTCGGTCCGCTCCTGGAATCGGTCGTAACTTATGCTAAGTAACATGGATATCATTTTTGTATGCACGGGTTTCCAAGTTTCGAGTGACCTGCAGTTCAAATCTAAATTTTCCGAAGAAATTCAAATAAACGAACTAAATCTACTAACGATTGAAAACAATTTTCTAATTGTCTCAAAATAGTACATGTAGGTCTATATAGTGTAGGAACATACCACAAAAAATTTGGTTGGGAAAATAAAAAAAATAAAAATGTACTTTGCCGAGTGTCCAAAGAAGACACTCGGCAAAGACTCTCTTTGCCGAGCGCCAGCCTGGCAGCACTCGGCAAAAACAATAAGTTAAGGTTTTGCCGAGTGCCTGTCAGTCGGCACTCGGCAACGATGGCTTAGCCGAGTGCCAGGTCCGCGACACTCGGTAAAATATATTTTAAAATTTTTAAAAAATTCTTTGTCGAGTGCCCGCGATCTGGCACTCGGCAAAGCCGTTGAATAATACTCCGGTCGTCTTCCTCTCTTCTTCTCTTCGCTCACTTCCTCTCTTCTCTCTTCTATCTCGCGCCGCCGCCACGCCGTCGGGCCGCGCCCCGCCCCCACACCGCCGGGCCGCACTCCGCCGCCCCCACGCCGCCAAGCGCCGCCGCCCCCACGCCACCAAGCGCCGCCCCCACCAAGCGCCGCCGCCCCTGCCGTGCCATCTCCGCCACTCCCCGCTCCGGCCATCGACATTTTCCCTGCGCAGACCGAGGTTGGAAATTAGAGTGTTAAATTTTTCTCACACATTAGTCACTCGAGTGATGTTGGGCTTGCAATTAGGATTTAATTTTTGCAATTAGGATTTAATTCTTGTTAAGTTAGAATCATGCAAGTAGAAATAGATCTTTGAAAACCTTGTGCTCACTTGTTCTCAACACTAATTAGATTGCTCTATTACCTTTGGAGTGTATACTTTAGGTGAATTTTTTCTTACTGTGTGCATATCAGCCATCGTGCTGTTAGTGTTATTTGCAGGTTTTAAAAACCTCAACGTACAGGGGAGGTACTGTCGATTTTTTTTGTATTAATAGACTTGTGTTTCTTTTTTACAGAGAAGATACTTGTCTTCCTAGCCACTGCGGGTCTGCCTGCACCGTGTCGCGTTGCCACTGCACCGACCCGCCACAGCCCCACTAGCCTGACTCCACCGCCACCCTAGGTATAACCTCTATTTCCGCATCATGGTCGTAGATCACGTAACCCAGTTAGGTGTCTCCCGTTCGAAAGAGATACGGTGTAGATATGCAGATCTTTGTATATCTACAAATGTATCAGTTTCGAATTGTCCATGTTTTTTGGACAGCCCGCGGTTGCGTAGATGGTGTTAGTTTCCATGCTCTACTCCGGTCCGAGAAAGAGTTTCGGCGTCACCTCCCTGTTGTTCTCCGGACAGTACACTCTCCCTGCCAGGACGTGTATCCGGAGAACAGCGGGGAGGTGCTGCCGAAATTCTATCTCGGATCGGAGTAGAGCATGGAAACTAACTCCATCTACGCAACCGCGGGTGGGATTAGGACCTATCCTCACCTATTCGAAGGTAGGAACGTAGTGTACATGCATTACATGTCTATATTAAACTATACTCGGTTATATATGTTAGAGGATGGAGGACCGTGAGTGGATGTACACAGGCCGTGTTCGACGTAATGATGTCACCCCAGAATGGATTAGGAAGACCGATGCTTTCGTGGAACGGGCATATGGCGAAGCTGCTAAAGGAGCTAGCCTAGTCCCTTGTCCGTGCAGCAAATGTGACAACCGGAAAAGAAAACCAAAGAAGGCCATGGTAGAACATATTTGGAAGAATGGATTTACGCCGGACTATACTCGGTGGATCTTCCATGGTGAAGCGCATCGCACGAGAGAGGAGGTAGTGAGACAACGCGTCGAGGATTACGATGCTGATGCCGGGGTAGCAGACATGTTGAACGACTATCACGAGGCACAGTTCACCGAAGGACGTACGGAGGATGAGCCAGAGGCGACCGCAAAGGCATTCTACGACATGTTTGACGCGGCACATAAACCCCTTCACGACAAGACAAAGGTTTCTCAACTGGATGCCATTGGGCGTATAATGGCGTTCAAGTCGCAGTATAGCATGAGTTGAGACGCCTTCGATGGTTTGTTGACAGTTATTGGCAGCCTGCTTTTGGAGGATCACGTTCTGCCAAAGAGCATGTACGAGGCACAGAAACTCCTTCGTGCACTCAAGATGACGTATGAGCAGATACATGCTTGTCCGAAGGGCTGCGTCCTATTTAGGAAAGAACACACTGAGACAAAGTACTGTCCAAAGTGTAAATCGTCTAGGTTCATGGAGGTAGACTCTGGTGATGGACAGAAGAGGCAGCTCGACATCCCCGTGACAATCCTACGCCACCTTTCATTCATACCGAGGATCCAGCGTCTATACATGACAGAGGAATCCGCGAAACAGATGACATGGCACAAAAAAGGCAAACGATACAATCCTGACAAAATGGTTCACGCATCCGATGGTGAAGCATGGACCCACTTTGATGCCATTCACCATGAGAAAGCCAAAGAGGCTCGTAATGTTCGTGTTGCGCTGGCCACAGATGGGTTCAATCCCTATGGAATGACCGCTGCCCCATACACATGTTGGCCCGTGTTCGTTATCCCCATCAATCTCCCCCCGGCGTATGCTTTCAAAGACAGAACATATTCGTGTCGTTGATAATTCCTGGACACCCGGGGAATAAAATGGGCATGTACATGGAGCCTTTGATTGATGAATTGGTCCGTGCTTAGGAGGAAGGGGTATGGACGTACGACCGAGCTACGAAGACAAACTTCAAAATGCATGTTTGGTACCAGTACTCCATGCATGACTTTCCGGCGTATGGGCTATTTTGCGCCTGGTGTGTTCATGGTAAGTTCCCATGCCCAGTTTGCAAGGAAGTTCTTAGGTTCATTTGGTTGAAGAAGGGTGGAAAATATTCGTCATTCGATAAACATCGACAATTTCTCCCTCCTGACCATGCATTCTGACTAGACATCAAGAACTTTACGAAAGGTGTCGTGGTGACAGACCGCCCACCTACAATGATGACTGGTGCCGAAGTTCGCGAATAGATAGATGGTCTCGTGGCCAACCCAGAAGGTGGTTTTGTGGGATATGGTGAGCAACATATGTGGACACATAAGTCGGGCTTGACTCGTCTCCCCTATTATGATGACCTGCTCCTTCCACACAACATTGACGTGATGCACACTGCAAAAGAATGTCGCCGAGGCACTTTGGGCAACAATTATGGAGATTCTTGATAAGTCAAAGGATAACGTAAAGGTAAGAGTGGATCTGGCAGAGTTATGTGATAGACCAAACCAAGAGATGAAGCCGCCTAGTGGTGGTAAGACATGGAGAAGGCCTAAGGCCGATTTCATCCTGAGCAGGGCCCAAAGGAAGGAAGTACTACAGTGGATCAAGATGTTAATGTTCCCTGATGGGTATGCAACTAACCTTAGTAGGGGGGTGAACTTATCTACTCTGCGAGTCTTAGGGATGAAGAGTCATGACTTCCACATATGGATTGAACGAATTCTTCCGGCGATGGTTCGAGGCTATGTCCCTGAGCATGTCTGGCTAGCGCTTGCAGAGTTGAGCTATTTCTTCTGCCAGCTTTGTGCAAAAGAGTTAGCTCGGACCATGATTGTAGACTTGGAAAGGATGGCACCCGTGTTACTGTGTAAGCTGGAGAAGATCTTTCCACCCAGCTTCTTCAATCCGTTGCAGCATTTGATTCTTCATCTCCCGTATGAGGCACGAATGGGGGGGCCCGTGCAGGGACGTTGGTGCTATCCAATCGAGAGATGTCTAAAGACTATCTGAAAGAAATGTAGAAATAAATGCAAAATCGAGGCTTCCATTGCAGAGGCATACATACTGGAGGAGGTGTCAAACTTCACAACAACTGTAATACCCAAAAAAAATGTAAAAGAAGACATAGTTGATTCACATATATGTTTTTGCCTCTGATTATTACAACATGTAAACCAACACTTCAAAAGACATTAATTAACCAATGACACCTAAAACAATATGTGCATAATGCTGGGTTTTATTGTGTGTGCATTTTGTGACAATATAAAAGTAAGGAAAAAAAATATATTAATATCCAAATTTGGATATTCAATCCTAGCTTGCAAATTAGGGTTAGAGAAGGAAAGAAAAGAATATTATACAAAACCAAAATAAAATTTATAAATACACAAATTCATCTCATTTTGGGTATGTTCAAATTGCACCTTTGATTTAGGGTTAAACTCGACACAAGATGGGAATTTAAATTTGAAGTGGAAATTGAATTGGGAAAAGAAGAAAAAGGAGAAGTGAAAAATTAAAAAAAAAAGAAAAGAAGTGAGGTTCCGCGCGCTTGGGCCGTTTCAGCTCGCGGCCCATCTCCAATTCCCACCCCGCGCGGCCCAGTGGAGAGAAATTCCGTGACTGCCATCTGGGCCCCATCATCCAGCCACTGCCAGCCGCTCATCACCCGCACGCCTGCTGCGCTCACAACTACCGACAGGCGGGGCCCACGTTGTTAGCTGTGTGTGTGGCGCGTGTGCCTGGGTGTCCCGTCTCACTGCCAGGTGGGCCCCTGTTACCGGGTCTCCTTCTCCCCCGCGCGACTCGCTCGCGAGTTCACCGGCCGCCGGGGAATTCGGGGGCAGTTAGGCCGGTTGATTACCTCCGCTCACCTCTGCAACTATAAGTCCCTGCCGCAACCTCTTGCCTCACCTCTCTGATTCCCTGGTCGAGCCATCATCACCCCCGCGCGCCATAGCTGACGCAGAGAGGAGAGGATTAGTGAGGAGGTGGTTGCGCCGCCGTGGCCAGCTGCTGGGCGGCGATTATCCTGGGTGCTTGGCAGCACTCTCTGGTCTATCCTCGTGCCCTCGGGCTCTCTGCCAGCCTGCCTCGTCAAATCGCCAGCCGCCATTATCGCCAACACCTGCGTCGCCGCGTTCCACACAAAGACTGTCTGCCGCCACCGTCAGGAGCGAGGTAGATCGTCGATTGGTCCTTGGGGAGGGGATGCTTGGAGTCGTGGGCATCTCTTGATGCTGGTTGATATGTCGTTGGATCTGGCATACCACTGGGGAGCTTCCAATTGCTCGTCGGAATCTCCTCCGCCCCGCCAATCGCCTCCCACCGTGGTCGTGTGCCTCCGCGCCATAATCGCCGGTAAGAAGTCTTCCTATGTGTTCACCTTCGCCTTCTCATCGCGTAGCACCCGTGGGATTCGAGTTTGCATGTCCGTGTGTGGGGGAGGGAGGTCCGGCCATGGAGCGCCGCCGTGGTCGGGCACTGCTGCTCAGGGTGTTCACTCAGCCGTTGTGTGGACCGATGGTGGAAGAATGGCCTCGGGCCATTGGATAGTTAACGGACGGTTGAGATTAGGCGTCTAGATACCCCTTCACCAGTTCGGATCCGGTCCGTTGGATCGTGATCTGGCGGCCACTGAAAGGGAAATGTGCCTTTGGGCCATTTCTAAGTATTTTGGTGATTGAGTGCCAACACAATGCTTTTGTGCCAATCTATGCAAAATGGTGGACAAAGTGCAAATCATATCAAAAGGTATGTTTCTAGACTTAGTACATTGTTTTATGGACTAATGTATTGTGTCTAAGTGCTGGAAACAGGAAAGATTGAATTGGAAATGAGATGGCTTTGTTCAGCCAAAGTCTGCTCAGTCTTGGTGCACCGGACTGTCCGGTGATGCACCGGACAGTGTCCGGTGCGCCAGGCTGACTCTGGCGAACAGGCTGCTCTCGGGACTTCGACGGTGGTGTACGGCTATAATTCACCGGTCGGTCCGGTGGCGCACCGGACTGTCCGGTGAGCCGTTCACAGGCGAACTCGTCGCTCTCGGGAGATGATTAACGGCGTATGGCTAAAATTCACCGGTCTGTCCGGTGGTGCACCGGACTGTCCGGTGAGTCAACGGTCAGCCGGGGCAACGGTCGGCCGAGGATTTCGTGCGTGATGCGTGGCCGAGCCAACGGTCACATTGGTGCACCGAACTGTCTGGTGTGCACCGGACAATGTCCGGTGTGCCAACGGCTCTTAGACTCCAACAGTCGTCTTCGCCAAATAAGGAAGGATATCCGCACCGGACAGTGTCCGGTGGTGCACCGGACTGTCCGGTGCGCCAGTCGACAGAAGGCAAGATCTGCCTTCCAGGATTGCTCTCAACGGCTCCTAGCTGCCTTGGGGCTATAAAAGGGACCCCTAGGCGCATGGAGGAGAACACCAAGCATTCCAAAAGCACTCTTGATCACTCACACTCCATTCTTGCGCACTTGTTCGACATTCTAGTGATTTGAGCTCCGTTCTAGTGTGCTAGTCTTTTGAGCTTAAGTCTGGGTCTTGTGTGTGTGTATTTGCTGTGATCTTAGTGTCTTGTGTGAGTTGCTAATCCCTCCCTTACTCCATGCTTCTTTGTGAACTTCAAGTGTAAGGGCGAGAGACTCCAAGTTGTGGAGATTCCTCGCAAACGGGATTAAGAAAAGCAAGCAAAACACCGTGGTATTCAAGTGGGTCTTTGGACCGCTTGAGAGGGGTTGATTGCAACCCTCGTCCGTTGGGACACCACAACATGGAGTAGGCAAGCGTTGGGCTTGGCCGAACCACGGGATAACCATCATGCCATCTCTGTGATTGATCTCTTGTGGTTATTGTGTTTTGTTGAGACTCCTCTCTAGCCACTTGGCGACTATTGTGCTAACACTTAACCAAGTTTTTGTGGCTTAAGTTTCAAGTGTCCCAGGATCACCTATTCACCCCCCTCTAGGTGCTTTCAATTGGTATCAGAGCCGTTCTCTTCACAAAGGGACTAATCGCCCGAAGAGATGGATCCTAAGGGGAAGGGAATCGTGATCAACGACAAGGAGAAGGAGTCCTTCGTCAACGAGCCAAAGAATGACAAGCCTACCGACTCGGGCTCGGGCCACAAACGCAAAGATGGGAGGAAGAAGAAGACGAGACGCATCAAGGAGATTGTCTACTACGACGACAGCGATGAGTCCACTTCTTCCCAAAAGGATGACTACGACTACGAGAAACAAAAGACGGTTAATTCGAATTTTTCTTTCGATTATTCTCGTATTCCTCAAAGTTCAAATTCACATTTGCTCTCCATTCCTCTCGGCAAGCCTCCACACTTTGATGGGGAGGACTAAGGATTTTGGAGCCACAAAATGCGTAGTCACCTGTTCTCTCTCCATCCAAGCATATGGGAGATTGTTGAGAATGGAATGAAATTTGACAGCTCGGATAGTCCTATTTTTATTAATGAACAGATTCATAGAAATGCACAAGCTACTACTGTGTTGTTAGCCTCCTTGTGCAGGGACGAGTACCATAAGGTGAGCGGCTTGGACAATGCCAAGCAAATCTGGGACACCCTCAAGATCTCTCATGAGGGGAATGACGTCACCTTGCTCACCAAGATGGAGTTGGTAGAAGGCGAGCTCGGAAGATTTGCGATGATAAGGGGCGAGGAGCCAACCCAAACATACAACCGGCTCAAGACCCTTATCAACAAAATAAGGAGCTACGGAAGCACGCGATGGACGGACCACGACGTCGTCCGCCTAATGCAAAGGTCCTTTGCCGTTCTTGATCCACATTTGGTGAATAATATTCGTGAGAATCCCAGGTACACCAAAATGTCGCCCGAAGAAGTCCTTGGAAAATTCGTAAGAGGGCGAATGATGATCAAGGAGGCAAGGTACGTGGACGACGCACTGAATGGTCCAATCAATGAGCCTCAACCCGTTGCTCTCAAGGCAACGAGAAGCAAGGAGGCGTTACCTAGCAAGGTGGCGCAAGTTGAGGCGGCAGGGCTCAATGATGAAGAAATGGCCCTCATCATCAAGCGCTTCAAGACGACGCTTAAGGGTCGCAAGGGACAGCCAAGCAAGACCAAGACAAAGGGGAAGCGCTCATGCTTCAAATGTGGTAAGCTTGGTCATTTTATTGCTAACTGTCCCGATAATGATAGTGACCAGGAAAAAGGAAACAAGAGGGAAAAGAAGAAGAATTACAAGAAGGCCAAGGGCGAGGCACATATCGGAAAGGAGTGGGATTCGGATTGCTCCTCCTCCGACTCCGACAATGAAGGACTCGCCGCCACTGCCTTCAACAAGTCATCCCTCTTCCCCAACGAGCATCACACATGCCTCATGGCAAAGGAGAAGAAGGTATGTACTCGGGATACCACTTATGCTTCTTCAAGTGATGATGATTCTAGTGATGACGATGAGATAGACTATTCTAGTTTATTTAAAGGTTTGGATAGAATTAAAATTGGCAAAATTAATGAGTTGATTGATGCCTTGAATGAAAAGGATAGACTTTTAGAAAAGCAAGAGGATTTGTTGTATGAAGAACATGATAAATTTGTAGAAGCACAAAAAGCTCATGCTTTAGAAGTTAAAAGAAATGAAATGCTTTCTTATGAACTATCTACTTGTCATGAAACCATTGCTACTTTAAAAGATGTTAATGATGATTTAAATGCTAAACTAGAAGTAGCTAGTAAATCTAACTCTTGTGTAGAACATGTTTGCACTAGGTGTAAAGATCTTAATGTTGATAACTGTAGTGAACACCTATAGTGCATTTCTAAACTAAATGATGAAGTAGCTAGTCTTAATGCTCAACTTAAGACTAGCAAGAGTGAATTTGACAAATTAAAATTTGCAAGGGATGCCTACACGATTGGTAGACACCCATCGATTAAGGATGGTCTTGGCTTCAAGAGAGAAGCCAAGAACTTGACAAGCCATAAGGCTCCCATCTCCGCCAAGGAGAAAAGGAAGGCCCCTATGGCTAGTAGTGTGCAAAAGAACCATGCTTTTATGTACCATGATAGGAGACAATCTAGAAATACTTATAGGAGTTGTAATGCATATGATGCTTTTGATTCTCATGCCATGTTTGCTTCTAGTTCTTCCTATGTGCATGATAGAAATGTTGGTAGGAGAAATGTTGTTCATAATATGACTAGGAGAAATGTTGTTAATGTTCCTAGAAAAGTTAGTGAACCTTCTACAATATATCATGCTTGCAATGCTTCTTTTGCCATTTATAGAAAGAATAAGAAGGTGATTGCTAGGAAGTTAGGGGCAAGATGCAAGGGAGATAAAACTTGCATTTGGGTCCCTAAGACAATTGTGACTAACCTCGTAGGACCCAACAAGAGTTGGGTACCTAAGACCCAAGCCTAAATTTGCCTTGCAGGTTTATGCATCCGGGGGTTCAAGCTGGATTATCGACAGCGGATGCACAAACCACATGACGGGGGAAAAGAGGATGTTCTCTTCCTACGTCAAGAACAAGGATCCCCAAGATTCAATAATATTTGGTGATGGGAACCAAGGCAAGGTAAAAGGGTTAGGTAAAATTGCTATTTCATCCGAGCACTCGATTTCTAATGTGTTTTTAGTTGAGTCGCTTGGCTATAATTTGTTATCTGTTAGTCAATTATGCAATATGGGATATAATTGTCTATTCACAAATGTAGATGTGTCTGTCCTTAGAAGGTGTGATGGTTCACTAGCTTTTAAGGGTGTACTAGACGGCAAACTTTATTTGGTTGATTTTGCAAAAGAAGAGGCCGATCTAGATGCATGCTTAATGGCTAAGACTTGCATGGGCTGGTTGTGGCATCGCCACTTAGCACATGTGGGGATGAAGAACCTCCACAAGCTTCTAAAGGGAGAACACGTGATAGGTCTAACTAATGTACATTTCGAAAAAGATAGACCTTGTGCAGCTTATCAAGCAGGGAAACAGGTGGGAGGCTCTCATCACACCAAAAATGTGATGACCACATCAAGACCCTTGGAGATGCTTCATATGGACCTCTTCGGACCCGTCGCCTATCTAAGTATAGGAGGAAGTAAGTATGGTCTTGTTATAGTTGATGATTTTTCCCGCTTCACTTGGGTATTCTTTTTGCAGGATAAATCTGAAACCCAAGGGACCCTCAAGCGCTTCCTCAGAAGAGCTCAAAATGAGTTTGAGCTCAAGGCGAAGAAGATAAGGAGCGACAACGGGTCCGAGTTCAAGAACCTTCAAGTGGAGGAGTTCCTTGAGGAGGAAGGAATCAAGCACGAGTTCTCCGCTCCCTACACACCACAACAAAATGGTGTGGTAGAGAGGAAGAACAGGACGCTCATCGATATGGCGAGGACTATGCTTGGAGAGTTCAAGACCCCCGAGCGCTTTTGGTCGGAAGCCGTGAATACGGCTTGCCACGCCATCAACCGGGTCTACCTTCACCGCCTCCTCAAGAAGACTTCGTATGAGCTGCTAACTGGTAACAAACCCAATGTGTCTTATTTTCGTGTATTTGGGAGCAAGTGTTACATTCTTGTGAAGAAAGGTAGAACTTCTAAATTTGCTCCCAAAGCTGTAGAAGGGTTTTTATTAGGTTATGATTCAAATACAAAGGCGTATAGGGTCTTCAACAAATCATCGGGTTTGGTTGAAGTCTCTAGCGACGTTGTATTTGATGAGACTAATGGCTCTCCAAGAGAGCAAGTTGTTGATCTTGATGATGTAGATGAAGAAGACGTTCCAACGGCCGCAATGCGCACCATGGCGATTGGCGATGTGCGACCACAGGAACAATTGGAGCAAGATCAACCATCTTCCTCAACAATGGTGCATCCCCCAACCTAGGATGACGAACAGGTACCTCAAGTGGAGGCACATGATCAAGGGGGAGCACATGATGTTCAAAGTGAAGAGGAAGAAGCACCTCAGGCACCTCCAACCCAAGTTCGAGCAATGATTCAAAGGAATCATCCCGTCGACCAAATTTTGGGTGATATTAGCAAGGGAGTAACTACTCGTTCAAGATTAGTTAATTTTTGTGAGCATTACTCCTTTGTCTCTTCTATTGAGCCTTTCAGGGTAGAAGAGGCCTTGCTAGATCCGGACTGGGTGTTGGCCATGCAGGAGGAACTCAACAACTTCAAGCGCAATGAAGTTTGGACACTGGTGCCTCGTCCCAAGCAAAATGTTGTGGGAACCAAAAGGGTGTTCCGCAACAAATAGGACGAGCACGGGGTGGTGACAAGGAACAAGGCTCGACTTGTGGCAAAAGGTTATGCCCAAGTCGCAGGTTTGGACTTTGAGGAGACGTTTGCTCCTGTGGCTAGGCTAGAATCAATTCGTATTTTGCTAGCATATGCCGCTCACCATTCTTTCAGGTTGTACCAAATGGATGTGAAGAGCGCTTTCCTCAACGGGTCGATCAAGGAGGAGGTGTACGTGGAGCAACCCCCTGGCTTCGAGGATGAACGGTACCCCGACCATGTGTGTAAGCTCTCTAAGGCGCTCTATGGACTTAAGCAAGCCCCAAGAGCATGGTATGAATGCCTTAGAGACTTTTTAATTGCTAATGCTTTCAAGGTTGGGAAAGCCGATCCAACTCTTTTCACTAAGACTTGCGATGGTGATCTTTTTGTGTGCCAAATTTATGTCGATGACATAATATTTGGTTCTACTAACCAAAAGTCTTGTGAAGAGTTTAGCAGGGTGATGACGGAGAAATTCGAGATGTCGATGATGGGCGAGTTGAACTACTTCCTTGGGTTCCAAGTGAAGCAACTCAAGGACGGCACCTTCATCTCCCAAACGAAGTACACGCAAGACTTGCTAAAGCGATTTGGGATGAAGGACGCCAAGCCCGCAAAGACGCCGATGGGAACCGACGGACACACCGACCTCAACAAAGGAGGTAAGTCCGTTGATCAAAAAGCATACCGGTCCATGATAGGTTCTTTGCTTTATTTATGTGCTAGTAGACCGGATATTATGCTTAGCGTATGCATGTGTGCTAGATTTCAATCCGATCCTAAGGAGTGTCACTTAGTGGCTGTGAAGCGAATTCTTCGATATTTAGTCGCTACGCCTTGCTTCGGGATCTGGTATCCAAAGGAGTCTAACTTTGACTTAATTGGATATTCAGACTCCGACTATGCTGGATGTAAGGTCGATAGGAAGAGTACATCGGGGACGTGCCAATTCTTAGGAAGGTCCCTGGTGTCGTGGAACTCTAAGAAACAAACTTCCGTTGCCCTATCCACCGCTGAGGCCGAGTACGTTGCCGCAGGACAGTGTTGTGCGCAACTACTTTGGATGAGGCAAACCCTCCGGGACTTTGGCTACAATCTGAGCAAAGTCCCACTCCTATGTGACAATGAGAGTGCTATCCAAATAGCGGAAAATCCTGTTGAGCACAGCCGCACAAAGCACATTGACATCCGGCATCACTTTTTGAGAGACCACCAGCAAAAGGGAGATATCGAAGTGTTTCATGTTAGCACCGAGAACCAGCTAGCCGATATCTTCACTAAGCCTTTAGATGAAAAGACCTTTTGCAGGCTGCGTAGTGAGCTAAATGTCCTAGATTCGCGGAACTTGGATTGATTTATAGCATACATGTGTTTATGCCTTTGATCATGTTCCTTATGCATTTTGTTGCTTATGTATGGTGCTCAAGTTGTACAAACACTCCCTAGACCTCACAAGTCCTTTTTGCAAGTGATGCACATATTTAGGGGGAGTTGTGTTACAACTTGACCCTTTGAGCTAACCGTTTGCCTGAGTTTGCTTGATTTAGTCTCAAAGGAGGTTTGAAAGGGAAAAGGTGGACTTGGACCATGAAAGACTTCCACTGCACTCCGATGAGAGGGTAACTTATTCCAAGTTCATCTCACGTACTCTTATTGCCTTTGTGCTCTTATTTGAAGATTTTGGTGAGGCAATGGGGTTTAAGGGCCAAGATTGATCCCGTTTTGGTGCTTGATGCCAAAGGGGGAGAAAATAAAGGCCAAAGCAATAAATGGATCAGCTACCACTTGAGAAATTTTGAAAATAGTAGAATAGAGCTTTTGGTTTGTCAAAACTCTTTTATTGTCTCTTGTGTCAAAAGTTGGCTTCTTGTGGGGAGAAGTGTTGATTATGGGAAAAAGGGGGAGTTTTTGAAATTCTTGATCAATTTCTTCTGGAATACCTCTCTTTAGATCTCTACAAGTGGATTTGACTTAGAGATAGGAAATCGAGTTTGATTTGCAAAAACAAACCAAGTGGTGGCAAAGTATGATCCATATATGTCAAAATTGAATCAAAACAATTTTGAGTGTTCATTTGCATTGATATTACACTTGTTCTAGTTGCTTTATGTTGTGTTGGCATAAATCACCAAAAAGGGGGAGATTGAAAGGGAAATGTGCCTTTGGGCCATTTCTAAGTATTTTGGTGATTGAGTGCCAACACAAGTGCTTTTGTGCCAATCTATGCAAAATGGTGGACAAAGTGCAAATCATATCAAAAGGTATGTTTCTAGACTTAGTACATTGTTTTATGGACTAATGTATTGTGTCTAAGTGCTGGAAACAGGAAAGATTGAATTGGAAATGAGATGGCTTTGTTCAGCCAAAGTCTGCTCAGTCTGGGTGCACCGGACTGTCCGGTGGTGCGCCAGGCTGACTCTGGCGAACAGGCTGCTCTCGGGACTTCGACGGCGGTGTACGGCATAATTCACCGGTCGGTCCGGTGGCGCACCGGACTGTCCGGTGAGCCGTTCACAGGCGAACTCGTCGCTCTCGGGAGATGATTAACGGCGTACGGCTAAAATTCACCGGTCTGTCCGGTGGTGCACCGGACTGTCCGGTGAGTCAACGGTCAGCCGGGGCAACGGTCGGCCGAGGATTCCGTGCGTGATGCGTGGCCGAGCCAACGGTCACATTGGTGCACCGGACTGTCCGGTGTGCACCGGACAGTGTCCGGTGTGCCAACGGCTCTCAGACTCCAACTGTCGTCTTTGCCAAATAAGGAAGGATATCCGCACCGGACTGTCCGGTGCGCCAGTCGACAGAAGGCAAGATCTGCCTTCCAGGATTGCTCTCAACGGCTCCTAGCTGCCTTGGGGCTATAAAAGGGACCCCTAGGCGCATGGAGGAGAACACCAAGCATTCCAAAAGCACTCTTGATCACTCACACTCCATTCTTGCGCACTTGTTCAACATTCTAGTGATTTGAGCTCCGTTCTAGTGTGCTAGTCTTTTGAGCTTAAGTCTGGGTCTTGTGTGTGTATTTGCTGTGATCTTAGTGTCTTGTGTGAGTTGCTAATCCCTCCCTTACTCCGTACTTCTTTGTGAACTTCAAGTGTAAGGGCGAGAGACTCCAAGTTGTGGAGATTCCTCGCAAACGGGATTAAGAAAAGCAAGCAAAACACCGTGGTATTCAAGTGGGTCTTTGGACCGCTTGAGAGGGGTTGATTGCAACCCTCGTCCGTTGGGACGCCACAACGTGGAGTAGGCAAGTGTTGGTCTTGGCCAAACCACGGGATAACCATCGTGCCATCTCTGTGATTGATCTCTTGTGGTTATTGTGTTTTGTTGAGACTCCTCTCTAGCCACTTGGCGACTATTGTGCTAACACTTAACCAAGTTTTTGTGGCTTAAGTTTCAAGTGTCACAGGATCACCTATTCACCCCCCCCTCTAGGTGCTTTTAGCCACCCACGAATACCAGTCCGCTTATAAGCTTGAACTAATCGTGGCCGCTGTGGGTTGATCGGATGGCTGCAGTCGCTTGATACCCGTTCGGCTGGGGATATATGCATAAGGGCCCCTGCAGTTTTATTCAATCAACCCGCGGTCCCACCTGGTCTTAAGAACTATTACAGCTAGGTCCTGAAAACTTGCTTGCGACCCCCTGGGCTTCGCTGGAATTGTGGCAGCAGCCCAAAAATTAAATAGAATAGATAAAATTGATGAAGAAAATAATTTTAGGATAAAAATAATTCCCTAAACTTCGGAAAATCATATCTCCTTTGTTTTAACTCCGATTTGATCCATTCGAATTGCGTTGGCTTCGTAAAAATATTCTCTACGCAGTAGCAACATCATGTGTACCATATTCCATATAATTATAATTAGGAAAGTGTTCAATCTTTATTCAGTAGACTAACTCGACTAACATAGGATTAATCTCTCTATAAATATAATCCGGGTAAAAGGTAATCCCTAACCAAGTTATGATCTAGGTTAAAGTTGAATTAACTATTTAGAATATACTTTCTTATATACAGTATGCTATTCAATTTATAATATAGTTTAATCACATAGACATCACATAAATCATATCTTTATAACCATAACTTCGATTTTAGTCATACTCGAAACCACGATCTCGTAACAGCGCGTAGTTATTATTACACAGTTTATTCTTATATTTGGTGTGATGTTAATTTTATCTATACCATGTTTGTTTGTATTTCTACGACTAGCGCGAGGACACGTGTCATCTGAAAATCAAGTTGGTTCCTGGAATCTCAAGTGCCAGGCAAGTTGTGCCCTTGATCACTTCCTTTTCCCAGCCATGTTCTTATTAATTATAATGATCTACATAGGTTAATTTTGATGGGATCCAATAGGTTACCTCAGTTTTGGTTATCTTTATACCTTGATCACCCCTGAAATATTTTTGGGTAGTACCTGCTATTGCTTTATGTGGATTTGGGTATGAAGATACACTATTCATGATTATTCTGTTATTATCTTGTTATTATTACTGTGCATGTTAAGATCATTAAATTAATGGGAACATGGAGCGACCACCCGGGAAAACAGTGCTACCACAAGGGTTTAATGGGACGCCCTTGGCTGATTAACTAGGAAAGCTATTGGAGGTCTACCTTACCCGAAAGGGGCAAGGGCAGTAGGGGAGTGGTCAGTATAGGGAGGTCCTTGGTTGATTTTGCTGCGATGGCGGTCAGGCAAGAACCCTGCATTGGAGCTTCCTATAAACTGTAGCGGGTTTTCTGAAGCTAGTGGAACTTTGTAAAGGCCTCGTAGTGTTACCCTGCCTCGCCTCCTCGGTAGAGGTGTATGGGAAGTCGCGATCCCTTGGCAGATGGGTAACATGACTTGTGGGTAAAGATGCGCAACCTCTGCAGAGTGTAAAACTGGTATACTAGCCGTGCTCACGGTCATGAGCGGCTCGGACCCTCACATGATTAATTTATGTAACTTAAATTTAATTTGACATTTGCATCGCATTTGGGATTATTTTATTATTACTTTATTATTATTATGGTTTGGTATTTACTTACACTTAGTAACTGCTAATAAAATTTTGACCAACTACTTAAAAGCAATGCTCAGCTTTAACCCCTATCATTGATTAGCCTTACACATCAAATGAACTCACACCTTTGTGAGTTTATGTCCATTGGTTCCCCACAACTTGTTGAGCTATGATCATGTGTGAGCTCACCCTTGCTGTCTCACACCCCCCCACAGGAGAAGAACAGGTGGTTCAAGAGAAGCCACAACGAGGAGTTCGATTCGATCTAGGTGGCGTCTCCCAGTTGACTTTCTGGCGCCAAGGATAGATTTTAGATCCTGTTATATTTATCTTCTATTTTTGTAAGTCTTCCGCTATGTATTAAGTACTCTGATTATTGTGACATTTATCTCTATACACTCTGTTATTATATATGTTGTCTTCTTGGCGCATGTATGAGATGCACCTGGCTTTGTTCCTTAAAGCCGGGTGTGACAGAAGTGGTATCAGAACAAATGTTGACTGTAGGACGAAACCTAGATAGAAATGGACAAAACCCTTACCTACTTACCTTACTCTGACTCATTCTATACTTATCTCATCTTGATCTTGTCTCACCTTTTGCTGTCATACTCTGATTACTCTTATCTTTCACTACAACCTTCTATGCCTTCTGTGACATTAACATTACGTCACAAACAGCAGTATTTTTGTCATACCTTACATGTTGGTGACGTCATTGTGACGAAAATTACATCGTCACAGAAGGTGCGTATTAAATGGAGTACTATGACGAATAACAAAAAAATGTCATAATAGTTTATGACACAAACTACAAACGTCACTACTTCTATGACAATCGAATTCGTCACTAATTATGTTTAAATATGTCACAATTCATGTATTCGTGCCTTGCCACGTGGCTGATTACGTGGCGAGATGACATGGCAGTTGACGTGGCAGGTGATGTGGCAAAAATGTTGTGACGATTTCATTCGTCACAAATGTTATGATGTGGCATGCCACATGGCAGATGATGTGGCAAAATGATGTGACAAAAATATTTGTCATAAATATCAATGATGTGGCAGCTGATGTGGCAATATATTTGTGACGATTTTTGTTCATCACAAAGTACGATGGCGTTGTAATATATTTATGACGGATTTTTCATCATAAGGCGTGGTGAATTCATAGCGTCATGGTCACATGCTAATAACCAAAACATTGAATTATTTAGTTCAACATTCACACAATTCATACAAGAGATACTTTTATAACTTCAAATCGTATGATTGTAGATCATGTAACTTAAAATACAAAGGAAATCCTATAACTTCAACTCAAAGTATGAAAGTTTAAACATATTCCAAATTTATAAAACCTGAATCCAGAACTAATATAACATGATACTATAGCAGACTTAAGATGGGGGCACTTGGCTTCGATTGAAGCTCAACAGTTGATGGAGGAGACTATTATTTTCTTCCATCGATCTCTTCATATTGTCCATGGTCTCCTTTGAGGCCTGTGCCTGAGCCTTTAAGGTTTCTACTTCTTCCCGAAGTCCATCTTTTTCTAGCCTCTCAAACTCCAATTGATTCTGAAGTTCTTGAACCATTGCAGAAACAGTTGTTGTGGAGCTTTTCTTGGAGTTATCTTGCAGACCAACATTCTTTAGAAATAAACTGGAGCCCCCTAGCACTTCAGAAACAACTTCCATAGGAGACTTCTGCTGTTGTCCATCCTCAACTGGTGTTGTCACCATTGCTTCCATGTCAACCTATTATAAATATTATTTGTTAGTATAACATAGTCGTAGTTGTAATTTTTCAGAACAAACATAAAAGAAAATGAGTACTCACAATTGCTTTCTTTACATTTTCAGAAAAACCTTTCTTCTTGCTGCAATGCATGTCCTTGAAAAGATCTATTGCACTCGGTTCAGCATCCTTATATTTCTCTTGTTTCTAAAGCGAGGAAATGAATCTGGTGAGAATAGAGACCTTGGCACATAATGTACAAGTCAGATTTATAAATTTCAATATGACGTATATTGAAGGTTGAACATTTGTTAAAAGGTTTACAATACATTTTAGATATGGACAGTACTAAATCGGTTGAATGAAATAATATTTCTAGTAGATATATGAGCAGTGCTAATTCATCATCTAAAAAGATAAAAGACAGTGATGGCAGCATGCTGCTTTCTCTATAGCTTGGCATTGGGTTGCTTTCTCTGCAGTAGGTGTTGCAATGCAGCCACAATGAACAGAGGAAGCAAACTCCAATAAATAAAACTAGAATACATATTTGCTACTGTTATCAAAATGATCTATAATTTACAACATATAATTGTGGACATATTGATTGAAAGCTAGTCAAACTTCTTTGAAGGCCTAGGAAACTGCTCTGACATCCAATGATCATTTTCTTACCAATAAATTAGGGGACAACTTCATGAGTAAATAGAGATGTTAATATTGAATTTATTGGCAGCAGTAAACAATCAGAGATTTGGCAACCATGTAGTTCAGTAACCAATGATGCTTTTCTTACCAGTAAATAAGCTTTTGCAATATATGACTGGGATCCTGTGCATTGTTGATACTGTACTTTTTCACGATTAAGTTTATTCTTCATACAACTATCCTGTACATTAAATCAACATGTTAGAAATAATATGTACAATAAGTAGTGTGAAATAGTATAGCAGTTTTCAGAGTCTACATTAGTTAATTATTGCATTGGTTTTCTCTATGTGCTACTTTATTTGATGTTTTTAGTTATGTTGCAGAATCTGAACTATATGTACTTTTATTGGGTGCATTCACTAAGGATGGTGCAAAAGCTAGATCAATGTTCCATTATCTAAAAGGTAGACACTTAATGTGGGCATAAATTATTTGGGACGAAATGTCAAAATAGGAAAGGTAAAATTCATAAGGATATCCATGATTTCACTTCAAACAATAAAGATAGTATAGTGCAAGTCAGTGGAGATTTATTGCAAAAACCTTGTGTTTTGGGGTAGACCACTTCTCCACCAACTTTCTCCAGTCCTCATCAGACATGCTTGAAATAGGCGATGTAGTCCTCACTTGATTAGCAGGTATCCCATTGAAATACTTTTGTTTTAGTCTATACCTCATTTGGCGTTGTCCAACCTTTAGCATATCTAGACATGCAACTTCCACTGCCTTGCTATCATTGTCCATGGTGAATTGAGCCTGGTAAATAAGAAACAATTTCAACAATAATTGAAAATGTCGATGAACTGTAACTTGACAAATGAGTAAAAGTAACTTACAGTAACTTTTCCAATATAGTTTTTTATTGTAGGTTCATTCTCTTTCCTCTTGTACTCCTTCCAGTGGTGAAATATTGGAATGTGCTGCCTCAATGTGATTCCCCCCTCTGATGCAAACTTAGCAGCTTGAATGGGTGGCTCTGGCCTCTTGCTCCCTTCAGTAATTTGGATTGGAATCTTCATTCCTAGTCCTCTGCTTAACGATTCAAGTTGTTTGCCCATACTTTTTCTCCTTGGTATGATATCTATTGTTCCTGGTCAGGACACAAAAAGTTTTTGATATGTGTGATGCTGCATATAACTAAGAATTAGTTGCCATAAATCATACTAAAACATATGAGTAATTTTGTTTAAATTTAAGTTATACTAGTTACCTAAACTAATGCTGGAAAACATAAAAGTTATTTGCTCAAGGATAGTTCAATGTCTAAATAGTTAAAATGTTTAGTTACCTTCAACTGCATTGTGGTTATCACTCTCCTCCTATATCAGAGAATTAGGCTCTATAGCATTGTCTATGTGATGTGTTGGGTTATTGTCTATGGTGGCATTTGCACTAGGTTGTGTAGGAACAACAAGAGTTTCGATCGAATCATGGTTTGTAGCAGGACATGAACTGAGTTGTTTATGAACAGACGGGTTGTGGCTATTTTCTTGGTTTATTTCAGCAATTCTTTGCCTAGTGACTCTAATTGTTCGCTCATGTGCAGGTGCCACAATTCTTTTATTTCCTCTTGTTACTTTTGTTGAGATCTGATGACCATCATCGGATATGTTGGCACGACCACTGTTACGACATTGGGATTCCTGAATATGTAGAATACAATAAGGATATGCATATCAAATTCATTGTGAACCCAAAACTAAAGATAGATAATTGAGAAGCTAAGAATTAATAAGTACTATAGTGACCTCTTCATTAGAATTATCAGTGTTTTCACCATCATATAAACTCTCTGATTGTTGAGGACAGTCTTCTTTGTTGTTTGCAGCTGTAGCAGTCACCAGTGATTTCAATTGTCCAAGGCCTAGCCGTTGAAACAATTGATTGTTCTTCATCATATTCATAGCCCTTATTTTCTCGTAATCAGTTGGCATAGGTTCTGTTAATGTAACACAAAGTAAAATAAAGGCATACAATACTAAAACAAAATAAATTAAGAAGGTATTGCCATAAAGAGTAAATTACCTTCGGGTTTCCGTGAGGTCCATGTGGACCTCTTCCCTGGAGCCATCTTAGTCACCGGATCAACAACCACCAGATGCAGGGGTGGACCTAGGTATTATATAAAAACTGTCTAAAGAAGGTATACTAGAGCAATATATGCAGCTAGGCACACATTCACTATTCAGGTTATAACCCCATCATGAACAGAAATGGTGTTGTTGAATAGATAAAATAACATCAAAGCATTGATGTTCAACCATTTCAGCTTGATCATGTTATGGATGGCAAGATAAAATAGATAGCAGAAATGTATCCATGCATAGGAAAAAGGACCCTACAAAAAATAAGCCATTCTATATAATAGAGCTGGGAGCAAAGACGTGCTCCCGGCGTGTCCACGTCGTCACTTGAGAACCTGCAGATATAATTACACTCCACACAAATAAAACACAAATGATTTGAGAACCTGCGGGTATAAGAAGAATTGTATATACTGAATTGGATGTCCTGCTGTTGTCTATGAAAGTATATCTAGTCCTGGTCCTGGCACGCCCTGGCCAAACGACGACCTAAGAAACTACCACAAGCCAATATGCACATAGATCGAACAAACTAGAAGCTGGACTATTGCAATTGCAAGCAAACGAACTCATACCGTGGCTACGTTACGTTCTAGAATAACAGCGGCGCTGGCTGTCCACGTCGCGGTGTGGAACGGCGGCGGCGAGATAAAATATCTGGCGGCGCTCGGCGAATTCTGGGTGCAGCGGCTCCCTCTCTCTCTGCGACGAAGTCTCTAGTTAAGAAACGGGCCTGGACCGCTGGATGGCAGGGACGCTGGACGCAGGGCGCTCGGTTTCTGCGGTTCTGCTTTCTGGCGGGTGGCGGCTGCTTGTGGCTGGGCGGGCAGGCGGCTGAGAGAGAGACGCGTGAGAGAGCCAGAGAGGAGAGAATAGGGTTCAGTAATAGGGAATAAAAATGGACATTAGGCCGGTTTCTAGAATCTGGACTCTCGTGGGCTGAAAACTGATTAAAAAAGCTATTGGTTCAATTACGGAAGGATATACCAGGGGAGCAGTCTATTTTTTGTAGGGATTATATTGGTTCAATTTTGATTAAAAAAGAAGAATAATTATCTGAAAATAGGTACGCCGTCACAAGGAAATATTTTTAAAAAAATAATACATGCGCATGTGCAAAAAGAATAATGTGCAAGGGATCCTCTAGAACACTTTTGATTATGTAGAAAGAAGAGCATTTGCTTGTCGCTCATAAAGAAAAATGTCCTCTATTGCATAGAATAAAAAATATTTCGTTTTTGTTCTTGAATAAAGACAGTGGTTGCTTGTTTCCGAGGTAAACTAAAAATTTATCATCTCAACAAAAAGATGTTGTAAACCCTGTTCGTATTTCATATTAGACGTTATAAACAACGCCTCATTAAAAAATAGGTAATAATTTCCTAAGGTTCTAAACAAATTTATAATAATATTAATTAAAATGATGTGTTTCTGAATGGCAGTTTAGTCTGTGAAATGATTATGCGAAGAATTGGCCCTGTCGGTCGGCGTAAGTGTGCCCATGAGCCCATCGACTACGGTGCCCGACACGGCTCTGACCGCCATGACCACGACAACCTCGATGTGGGTGAGCTGCTTTGCTAGAGACGCCTGCACGTCAGCCTCCGACGACCTGTCATGGTAATCGGAGAGAACAATAATATACACGCGACGAAGCAGATGACATTGAGGGATGGCTGCAAACACAATCATATGGTAACCGACATCGACGGTGTGCTGACCTGACGGAGACGACGATGTCTGGTCCGCACCACACAGACCATAGATGAAGCGCTCATAGATCAAGGTACAATGAGTACCCGCCGCCGTGGTTGTTGTGGACTGCTCTCCTTTTCCCCTTCCACCACGGCGGACACGACGATGCCTGCTTTTTTCTACTTTTATTGTGGCGCGATGCTTCGATTTTTGCCTGGAAGTTTCTCATGGCCTTGGGAGGAACGCGCTGTGTGGAGTTCTACGATTTGCCTCCTACAACCATGGGATATAAATCATACGCACGCCGTCATTTTGCCTTTAACAGGAGACTATACGTGAGGCCTGCTGCTCGCTCTAGCTGTCGTTCACGCCCAACCAAACCAAGATCTCAACCAAACCCTAGCCGCCGCACCGTAGCCGCTGCACCAGAGCCACCGCACTAAAAACCTCATGGATCGAACTGCTCCCGTCGTCGCTGTTGCAGAGGCTGTTGATGCTGCTCGTTTCTGGGCACATTTCTGGGAGTTCTGTTCAAGACCTAAATAAAGGAATGAAAACAGCTGCAAGATCCGCTTACTTCTTTCTCTTAGTCAGCTCTATCTCATATTGCCTACGAGCTCTCGTAGTATCTCACAGCAGTATCGAATAGTGAAAAGAAGGAAAGCTCTATTGAATAAGCCAAGGATAGAACTCAAGGCCCGCCCTCCCCCGGCCGCGGCGGCGCTCCCCGCCCCTCCCCTCGCGCGCGGCGGCGGCGCCCGCCCCTCCCCTGGCCGCGGCGGCGTTCGCCCGCCCCTCCCCCGGCCCGCGGCGGCGCTCCCCGCCCCTGCCCGTCCGCGGCGGCAGCGCCCGCCCTTCCCCAGCCCCGCGGCGGCGCCCCCCGCCCCTCCCCCGGCCCGCGGCGGCGCTCCCTGCCCCCTGCCCGCCCGCGTGGCGCCCCCCGCCCCTCCCCGGCCCGCGGCGGCGATCCCGCCCGCCCCTGCTCGCCGGTGCGCGGCCCCCGGCGCGGCCCCGGCCGGCCCAGCCGCCCCTGGCCGGTTCAACCCCCCCCCCCGGTTCAACCGCCCCGGCCCCGGCTCGGCCGCCCGTTCCTGCGCTCGGCCTCGTCCGACCGTGTCCCCGCTCGCCCGCGCTCGTGGTGATTATTTTTGTTAGTTGATGGTTAATGTCAAACTCCGTTAGTTAGCGTGCTGCGTCGCGCGCTTCGCCGCGCGACGGATTGTCTAATTTCAGATTCTATCTGTGTGTTGCGTCGTGCGCTTCGTCGCGCGACGATTCATTTTAATTTCAGGTTGTTTAAGGTGTAACGCCGCGTGTGTATTCACGCGACGTTCCACTTTGGACTCAGTTTAGTCGACGTATGCCGTCGTGCGTTTCGTCGCGTGACGCTTAACGTCTCCTCATAACCAAGGCGAAGTGTCTCGTTGCGTGCCCGGTCGCGCGACGAGTCGTTAACTTCTTAATTTGTTTTAGAATGCTATGTCGCGCGTCTCGCCGCGCGACCATCCTTTTTATTTATCTCCACCTGCTTATAATGATTAGACATGAAACATGACTTTACTTTACGCTAAACATAGTGTCTACATTAAATTTCCTTCCATTAAGCGAGTGGTTAATTTATAATCATGTAACGTGATCGTTTCTCGACTGTCTTTTCCTCTTTCTCTCTTAACCGTACTCGCGGGCCCGCGTGAAACGTCTGTTTACTTATTGCATTCTATTGAATGGTGTACTGTTCTTTTGTATTAAATATGTGGATGTATGTATGTTTGTGCTCGCATAGAGAACGATCCGGTCGGAGAACCCGAAGAACCCGCAGGAGAAGCCCCTGAGCAGCAGTCGGTTGGTGGAGGCAAGTGTCCTTTGACCTATCTCTGTCCTATTCATTCTTTAATTCACCTCCCACATTACACATTTATACCTAAGGATTGACTAGCTTTTGTTATCCATGTCCTTGTTTACCTATTTGGGTCGGATTATTATTGTTTAGCTTCATGCTATTGCTCAAACTCTAATCAATGAACATGATGAGATTATATATGATACGCTGTTTTCCCTTCTCTTATTATGATGTTGTACTTGTGGTCTTCAAGGGGGCTCGAGCGGTTTCTCGAGTGCCTCTCCGTAAGGACCTGTTCTATGGATGACCGCCTGGGAAAACAGTGCAACCATGAGGGTGGAGTGGGACGCCCTTAGCTGAATAATTAGAGGAACCGGGGTGTAGTTCGCTTAGCCGTTGTGCCGTCAATGGGGCTCGGTGTATGCGGCTCGCTCTGCCAAGGTTGATTTGTCCCTTGGGGAGGAGTGCGGTACATTTAGGAAACCTAACGGGCGGCTACAGCCCCGGGAAATCTTTCTAAAGGCTACGTAGTGAGACCCTGCCTATTCACCTTGGTAGTGTTTAAGGGTTTGATCGGCCCGAGGCAAGAGGGAATCACGGCTTGTGGGTAAAGTGCACAACCTCTGCAGAGTGTTTGAAAACTGATATATCAGCCACGCTCGCGGTTATGAGCGGCCAAGGGAGCTCCAATGATTAGTGGTACTTGATCAGAGACATTTTGGTTTACAGATGACAATGAGGATGGTTATGATTATGCTTATGGTAATGGTAAGTGGTATTCTTTCCGTTTGGAAAGGGTACTTTGGGTTAATAACTTGGGTTAATGCTAAAACCTGGCTTTCTACTAGTAAATAATAAACTGACCAACTAAAAGCAACTGCTTGACTTATCCCCACATAAAGCTAGTCCACTACAGCCAAACAGGATACTTGCTGAGTATGTTGATGTGTACTCACTCTTGCTCTACACACCAAACCCCCCCTAGGTTGTCAGCATTGCAACCACTACTCAGGAGAAGATGAAGCTGTGGAAGGAGACTTCCAGGAGTTCCAAGACTACGACGAGTTCTAGGTGTGGGTTAGCGGCAACCCCCAGTCGGCTGCCTGTGAAGGCCGTGTTATCTACGTTTCTTTTCCGCACTTTGATTTATTGTAAGGACTATATGGACGTTTCAGACGTATGATGTAATCGACTATTATTTCCCTTTTAATACTATTTTGAGCACTGTGTGATGATGTCCATGTTATGTAACTGCTGTGTACGTGAATAACTGATCCTGGCACGTACATGGTTCGCATTCGGTTTACCTTCTAAAACCTGGTGTGACATAAGTGGTATCAAAGCCGTGTTGACTGTAGGACCGCTAACCTAGAATACAATGGTCGTTCTAAGGACTATAGACCTCTGTCCCTGCCTTGACTTTGATATCCCTTCAAAAGTTGGTCATACTGACCAAACCTATGTTCTACTATATATTATACCTTGCTGAAAATTATGTTTTATTCTAATCCTTCATTTATTTATGATTCATTATTTGCTGGTCATATTAATTCTGTTCTCACTCTTTTGCTTGCGGTGTCTTTTGTAGATGGCTCGTCTTAGACACACTGCACGAAAGTCTGTCATCCCCTTCTTACCCTCCCGCCTTGCGGAGCGTCCGCTTCGCCGTCCCGTGGCCGGACAGTCCAGCCACTTGGAGAGACTGCACCACCGCCTGCATGAGGAGCAGGAACGTCGACGACAGGAGCAGCAGGGCTCTTCTTTCTCGCTCCAGCAGGAGATAGAGTCTGTGAGGAGCTGCTCTCCTGTGCTTCCCCTGGAGGCGCCCCCTGCACCACCACTAGGCGCCCCAGCTTCTGGAGTAGCTGCTGGAGGAGACCCAGACGACGGAGATGGCGACGACAGCCCGAGCCACGACACTGACTTCCCTGCTGACCATGAGCCGGAAGGATGGGTTGCTCGACCCATCACTCGCGACGCTGCTCGCGGGTGTCACTTCCACGACGCGCTCGACACCCTGCTACGTCAGGCACTTGACCGGCGTACTTGGTCCATCGAGTATCGCTGTGTGGTCTACCAGCATAGTCGCGGGGTCTACCCGGACCGGTGGGAGGCAACCTGCTTGGTGCGCCGTCCGGAGAACAGTCTCCAGGGCGCGGAGGCTTGCTCAGAGCACTATTCTATCTCTGAGCGGGACTCAGCTGAGGCGGTCATGCAGGATGCTGCACGGCGTGCGCTTTTGCACTACTGCTCGGTTCTCGGTGGGGTAGCTGATGGTCTCGACCTGAAGTATTACCCCCGCCGTCCATCTGGCAGCACAGGAGGCGTGATTGTTTCACCTGCTGGTGAGGACAATCCTAGGTTGAGCAGCACAGTCAACCTAGCCGCCGTGCTAAACACGGAGCTGGACCATGCATTAGACGAGCTGAGTAGGGCTCGTGCTGAGATCGCCCTGCTGCGGGCTGAGCGCGCGGAACGTCGTCACCTGGATGATGGTTCCCCCGCTCCCGTCGGGACTCAGCACCCGTACCGCTCACCTCGGCGTGGACTCCAGTCTTATGGCAATCCTGACTGCAAGACCAAGATAAATCTAGGACCATAGATCGTTAGAGTTGGATCTTGTAATTAATACAAAATATATACGTAGAAGCTACAGTCTTAGCGTTAGTCTCGCTGTTAGTTAGTCTTAGTTAGACAGGGTAGTTTGCTATATCCTGTGCATTTATGTTTGTCATGATGAACTATGTTTGGTTTGGATCTTTGTAATGACTGTCACCAGAGTGTGGGTATCCCCTGCATTTTGGTTTACCTATTATGTTAATGGAGTTAGTTATATAGTTGGGAAACCTCTATTCCACTTTCCTCTTTATCTGAGAAGTTGTGTGGTCTGTGTTGGAGATCAGTGAAGATGCTCATCTGTTCAGTGCTGTTGGAGAATTCTATACTCTTTTCTTATGCTGCAAGATTTGCCAGATCAGTTCTGATGTGTGGTTGCATTCTGCAGATGTCAGAGAACAGGCGCAGAGGAGGAAGGCGTGCTCAGCAGGAGCGAGTCGCTCCGCAAGATGAGGTGCCTCAGCAGCAGCACCTGCCGCCCCCGCCCCCGATGTCGATCGAGCAGATGTTTCTGATGCAGACTCAAGCGATTCAAGCCATCGGTTAGACTCTGGCCGCCATTCAGCAGCAGCAGCAGCAGCAACAGCAGCAAGCACCACCCCAGCCTCAGATGCCTCAGATGCCCAGAGACAAGTGTGCTGAATTCATGAGAGGTCATCCACTAACGTTTGCTCACTCTTCTGACCCCATGGATGCTGAAGATTGGCTGCGCACTGTGGAGCGGGAGTTGCATACCGCTCAGTGCGATGACAGAGAGAAAGTTCTGTATGGTCCCCGTCTGTTGAGAGGAGCAGCCCAATCATGGTGGGAGTCTTACCTCGCCACCCATGCCAACCCCGATGCCATCACCTGGGAAGAGTTCAGAGGTAGCTTTCGTCAGTACCATGTGCCTGCAGGTCTGATGACAGTGAAGAAGGAGGAGTTCCTGGTCCTTAAGCAAGGGTCATCATCTGCAGCGAGTATCGAGACAGGTTTCTGCAGTTGTCTCGCTATGCTCCTAAAGATGTCAACACCGACGCCAAGCGACAGTACCGTTTCTTGAGAGGCTTGGTTGACCCTCTGCACTACCAACTGATGAATCATACCTTCCCGACATTCCAGCACCTGATTGACAGAGCAATCATGACAGAAAGGAAGCGTAAGGAGATGGAGGATCGTAAGCGCAAGATCAGTGGACCCCAGCCTGGAAGCAGCAGCCGTCCTCGTTTCTCAGGCAATCAACCTCAGCAGTTCAGGCAGAACCAGCGTCCACCTCAGCAGCATCAGCAGTTCCAAAGGCAGTATCCTCAGCATCAGTACCAGAACCGTCAGAGCAATCAGTCAGGAGGTCAGTTTCAGAGGTAGAATCAGCAGACACCTCGTCTTCCTGCCCCAGCAACCCAGCAAAACAGTCAGGCAGCACCAGCTCAGGTTGGAAACAGAGCATGTTTCCACTGTGGGGAGCAAGGCCACTAGGTGATGCAATGCCCGAAGAAGGCAGCCCAGCAGCAGTCAGGCCCCAATGCCCCGGCAAAACAGAATGTGTCTCAGCCTGGAGCAGGCAACCGCTCTCAACCGTGCTATAATCATGGAAGGCTGAACCACTTGGAGGCTGAAGCAGTTCAGGAGACCCCCGGCATGATAGTAGGTATGTTCCCAGTCGACTCCCATATTGCAGAAGTGTTATTTGATACTGGAGCAACGCATTCTTTCATTACTGCATCGTGGGTAGAAGCACATAATCTTCCAATTACTACTATGTCAACCCCCATTCAAATTGACTCAGCCGGTGGTAGAATTCGAGCCGATAGCATTTGTTTGAATATAAGTGTGGAAATAAGGGGGATAGCGTTTCCCGCTAACCTTATAGTAATGGGTACTCAGGGAATAGATGTCATCCTAGGGATGAATTGGCTAGATAAGTATCAGGCAGTTATCAGTTGTGATAAAAGGACAATCAAGTTGGTGTCCCCACTAGGAGAAGAAGTGGTGACCAAGTTAGTCCCGCCTGAGCCAAAGAAAGGAAGTTGTTATCAGATGGCTGTCGGTAGCAGTGAAGCAGACCCAATTGAGAGTATCAAGTTTGTGTCCGAGTTCCCAGATGTGTTTCCAAAGGATTTACCGGGTATGCCACCAGAGCGGAAAGTTGAGTTTGCCATAGAGCTTCTTCCTGGAACCGCCCCTATCTTTAAGAGAGCTTACAGAATATCTGGACCAGAGTTGGTTGAGCTTAAGAAGCAGATTGATGAGCTGTCAAAGAAAGGTTACATCCGGCCAAGCACCACGCCTTGGGCTGCCCCTGTCTTGTTTGTGGAAAAGAAAGATGGCACCAAGAGGATGTGTATCGATTATCGAGCTTTGAATGAAGTCACGATCAAGAACAAGTACCCTTTGCCCAGAATAGAAGATTTGTTCGACCAGTTGAGAGGAGCCAGTGTGTTCTCCAAGATCGATCTGAGGTCAGGTTATCATCAGCTCAGGATCCGACCTTCGGACATTCCGAAGACGGCATTCACTACCAAGTATGGGTTATATGAGTTCACAGTGATGTCTTTTGGTTTGACCAATGCACCAGCGTTTTTCATGAACTTGATGAACAGTGTATTCATGGATTATCTTGATAAGTTCGTGGTGGTATTCATTGATGACATTCTGATTTATTCTCAAAGCGAAGAGGAGCATGCAGATCATTTGAGGATGGTATTGCAGAGATTGCGAGAGCACCAGTTGTATGCAAAGTTGAGCAAGTGTGAGTTCTGGATCAGTGAAGTCCTGTTCTTGGGTCACATAATCAACAAAGAAGGATTGGTTGTGGATCCAAAGAAAGTGGCAGACATTTTGAACTGGAAAGCGCCAACAGATGCTCGAGGAATCAAGAGTTTCATTGGAATGGCCGGATATTATCGGCGATTCATTGAAGGGTTTTCGAAGATTGCGAAACCAATGACAGCGTTGCTAGGCAACAAGGTTGAGTTCAAGTGGACCCAGAAATGTCAAGAGGCCTTCGAAGCGCTAAAAGAGAAGTTGACAACAGCGCCTGTCCTAGTCTTGCCTGATGTGCACAAGCCCTTCTCTGTGTACTGTGATGCTTGTTACACAGGTTTGGGATGCGTGTTGATGCAAGAGGGAAGAGTTGTGGCTTACTCGTCCCGACAGCTGAAGGTTCATGAGAAGAATTACCCAATCCATGACCTAGAGTTGGCAGCAGTGGTTCACGCACTGAAGACATGGAGGCACTATCTGTATGGACAGAAATGCGATGTTTACACAGACCACAAGAGTCTGAAGTACATATTCACTCAGTCGGAGCTGAATATGAGGCAGCGAAGATGGTTAGAGTTGATCAAAGACTATGAGTTGGAGATCCATTACCATCCAGGCAAAGCAAACGTAGTGGCAGATGCTTTGAGCAGGAAGAGTCAAGTCAATCTGATGGTCGCTCGTCCGATGCCTTATGAGTTGGCCAAGGAGTTTGACAGGTTGAGTCTCGGGTTTCTGAACAATTCGCGAGGAGTCACAGTTGAGTTGGAACCTACCTTGGAGCGAGAAATCAAAGAAGCGCAGAAGAATGATGAGAAGATCAGTGAGATTCGGCGACTGATCCTAGATGACAGAGGCAAAGATTTTCGTAAAGATGCAGAAGGTGTGATATGGTTCAAAGACCGATTGTGCGTTCCCAATGTCCAGTCCATTCGAGAGTTGATTCTCAAGGAAGCTCATGAGACAGCTTATTCGATTCACCCTGGTAGTGAGAAGATGTATCAGGATCTGAAGAAGAAATTCTGGTGGTACGGAATGAAGAGGGAAATCACAGAGCATGTGGCTATGTGCGATAGTTGTCGAAGAATTAAGGCAGAGCACCAGAGACCAGCTGGATTGTTGCAACCGTTGCAAATCCCTCAGTGGAAATGGGATGAAATTGGTATGGATTTCATAGTCGGATTGCCTCGCACTCGAGCCGGCTACAATTCTATTTGGGTAGTAGTGGACCGTTTGAGCAAGTCAGCCCACTTCATACCTGTCAAGACCAACTATAGCAGTGCCGTATTGGCAGAGTTGTATATGTCTCGGATCGTTTGTCTTCATGGTGTGCCAAAGAAGATAGTGTCAGACAGAGGAACGCAGTTCACCTCTCATTTCTGGCAGCAGTTGCATTAAGCTTTGGGCACACATCTGAATTTTAGTTCAGCTTATCACCCGCAGACAGATGGCCAGACCGAAAGGACCAATCAAATTCTTGAAGATATGTTGAGAGCCTGTGCGCTGCAAGATCAGTCCGGATGGGATAAGAGATTGTCTTATGCAGAGTTTTCTTATAACAACAGTTACCAGGCCAGTTTGAAGATGTCACCATTTCAAGCGCTCTATGGGAGGAGTTGCAGAACTCCGTTGCAATGGGATCAGCCTGGAGAAAAGCAAGTGTTTGGGCCAGACATTTTGCTTGAAGCCGAAGAGAACATCAAGATGGTCCGAGAGAATCTGAAGATAGCGCAGTCGAGGCAGCGAAGCTATGCAGACACAAGAAGAAGAGAGCTGAGTTTCGAAGTCGGAGACTTTGTCTATCTGAAAGTGTCACCGATCAGAGGAGTCAGAAGGTTCGGAGTGAAAGGCAAGCTAGCACCCCGCTACATTGGTCCGTATCAGATTCTTGCAAGACGTGGAGAAGTGGCCTATCAGCTCAGTCTGCCAGAGAATTTGTCCGTAGTGCATGATGTCTTTCATGTGTCTCAGTTGAAGAAGTGCTTGCGTGTGCCAGAAGAGCAGTTGCCAGTGGAAGGTCTTGAAGTCCAAGAGGACTTGACCTACGTTGAGAAGCCAGTGCAGATCCTTGAGGTTGCAGACAGAGTCACCCGAAGGAAGACCATCAGAATGTGCAAAGTCAGGTGGAATCATCACTCTGAGGAAGAAGCAACCTGGGAGCGTGAAGATGATCTGATGGCTAGATACCCTGAGCTCTTTGCTAGCCAACCCTGAATCTCGAGGGCGAGATTCTTTTAAGGGGGATAGGTTTGTAACGCCCTGAATTTGGGGGTAGAATTTTTTCTTCTTTTCTCTCACTAAATTCGGGCGTTACTCTCTTTTCTCTTTCCCCGTTTTGCTCATTCTTCCCAATTTCAAACCAGTATAGTGACAGGTGTTCGTGTCATGTATAAACCAAAACCTAAGTGTCATGGGTGTTGCATCATGCCGAAGCACATTTCTTGGTCTGATGTTGAGTGCTCGTCTTGTTCCGTTCCGGATTTCGATTTGCGATTTAATTCCGTTTAGTGGTCTGCGCGCGTCGCGGGTTTTCGATCCACGAAGTGGCCCGGCCCAGCCCAGCCCAGTCCAGCCCGGCCTGGCCCTGCGCGCCCCTGGCACCCCACCCCCCCCCCCCCATGCGCCCCCTTCTCTCTCTCTCTCTCATTTGGATCTCCCGCGCAACAACCTCTCCTCTCCCTCTTCCACCTCTCTCTCCCCGTGGTGCCCTAGGAATTGGAGACGGCGATCACCGGATTTTGGACCCCGAGGTGAGCTCCCCTCCCCTTCTCCTCTCTCTCTCTCCCTCCTCTTCTTCCTCCCCACGCCCCCCCCCCTTTCTTCCCCTGCTCGCGCGCGCCCCTGCCCGCCCCTGCTCACCGGCGGCGCGGCGCCCCCCCCCCCCCCCCCCCCCCCCGCCCCTCCCCCGGCCACGGCGGCGCTCGCCCGCCCTCCCCCGTCCGCGGCGGCGCTCCCCGCCCCTCCCCTCGCGCGCGGCGGCGCTCCCCGCCCCTGCCCGTCCGCGGTGGCGGCGCCCGCCCTTCCCCAGCGCCGCGGCGGCGCCCCCCGCCCCTCCCCCGGCCCGCGGCGGCGCTCCCCGCCCTCTGCCCACCCGCGCGGCGCCCCCCGCCCCTCCCCGGCCCGCGGCGGCGATCCCGCCCGCCCCTGCTCGCAGGTGCGCGGCCCCCGGCGCGGCCTCCGGCCCCCGGCGCGGCCCCGGCCGGCCCAGCCGCCCCTGGCCAGTTCAACCCCCCCCGGTTCAACCGCCCCGGCCCCGGCTCGGCCGCCCGTTCCCGCGCTCGGCCTCGTCCGACCGTGTCCCCGCTCGCCCGCACTCATGGTGATTATTTTTGTTAGTTGATGGTTAATGTCAAACTCCGTTAGTTAGCGTGCTGCGTCGCGCGCTTCGCCGCGCGACGGATTGTCTAATTTCATATTCTATCTATGTGTTGCGTCGTGCGCTTCGTCGCGCGACGATTCATTTTAATTTCAGGTTGTTTAAGGTGTAACGCCGCGTGTGTATTCACGCGACGTTCCACTTTGGACTCAGTTTAGTCGACGTATGCCGTCGTGCGTTTCGTCGCGCGACGCTTAACGTCTCCTCATAACCAAGGCGAAGTGTCTCGTTGCGTGCCCGGTCGCGCGACGAGTCGTTAACTTCTTAATTTGTTTTAGAATGCTATGTCACGCGTCTCGCCGCACGACCATCCTTTTTATTTATCTCCACCTGCTTATAATGATTAGACATGAAACATGACTTTAATTTACGCTAAACATAGTGTCTACATTAAATTTCCTTCCATTAAGCGAGTGGTTAATTTATAATCATGTAACGTGATCGTTTCTCGACTGTCTTTTCCTCTTTCTCTCTTAACCGTACTCGCGAGCCCGCGTGAAACGTCTGTTTACTTATTGCATTCTATTGAATGGTGTACTGTTCTTTTGTATTAAATATGTGGATGTATGTATGTTTGCGCTCGCATAGAGAACGATCCAGTCGGAGAACCCAAAGAACCCGCAGGAGAAGCCCCTGAGCAGCAGTCGGTTGGTGGAGGCAAGTGTCCTTTGACCTATCTCTGTCCTATTCATTCTTTAATTCACCTCCCGCATTACACATTTATACCTAAGGATTGACTAGCTTTTGTTATCCATGTCCTTGTTTACCTATTTGGGTCGGATTATTATTGTTTAGCTTCATGCTATTGCTCAAACTCTAATCAATGAACATGATGAGATTATATATGATACGCTGTTTTCCCTTCTCTTATTATGATGTTGTACTTGTGGTCTTCAAGGGGGCTCAAGCGGTTTCTCGAGTGCCTCTCCGTAAGGACCTGTTCTATGGATGACCGCCCGGGAAAACAATGCAACCATGAGGGTGGAGTGGGACGCCCTTAGCTGAATAATTAGAGGAACCGGGGTGTAGTTCGCTTAGCCGTTGTGCCGTCAATGGGGCTCGGTGTATGCGGCTCGCTCTGCCAAGGTTGATTTGTCCCTTGGGGAGGAGTGCGGTACATTTAGGAAACCTAACGGGCGACTACAGCCCCGGGAAATCTTTGTAAAGGCTACGTAGTGAGACCCTGCCTATTCACCTTGGTAGTGTTTAAGGGTTTGATCGGCCCGAGGCAAGAGGGAATCACGGCTTGTGGGTAAAGTGCACAACCTCTACAGAGTGTTTGAAAACTGATATATCAGTCGTGTTCGCGGTTATGAGCGGCCAAGGGAGCTCCAATGATTAGTGGTACTTGATCAGAGACATTTTGGTTTACAGATGACAATGAGGATGGTTATGATTATGCTTATGGTAATGGTAAGTGGCATTCTTTCCGTTTGGAAAGGGTACTTTGGGTTAATAACTTGGGTTAATGCTAAAACCTGGCTTTCTACTAGTAAATAATAAACTGACCAACTAAAAGCAACTGCTTGACTTATCCCCACATAAAGCTAGTCCACTACAGCCAAACAGGATACTTGCTGAGTATGTTGATGTGTACTCACTCTTGCTCTACACACCAAACCCCCCCCCCCAGGTTGTCAGCATTGCAACCACTGCTCAGGAGAAGATGAAGCTGTGGAAGGAGACTTCCAGGAGTTCCAAGACTACGACGAGTTCTAGGTGTGGGTTAGCGGCAACCCCCAGTCGGCTGCCTGTGAAGGCCACGGTTATCTACGTTTCTTTTCCGCACTTTGATTTATTGTAAGGACTATATGGACGTCTTAGACGTATGATGTAATCGACTATTATTTCCCTTTTAATACTATTTTGAGCACTGTGTGATGATGTCCATGTTATGTAACTGCTGTGTACGTGAATAACTGATCCTGGCACGTACATGGTTCGCATTCGGTTTACCTTCTAAAACCGGGTGTGACATAAGTGGTATCAAAGCCGTGCTGACTGTAGGACCGCTAACCTAGAGTAGAATGGTCGTTCTAAGGACTATAGACCTCTGTTCCTGCCTTGACTTTGATATCCCTTCAAAAGTTGGTCATACTGACCAAACCTATGTTCTACTATATATTATACCTTGCTAAAAATTATGTTTTATTCTAATCCTTCATTTATTTATGATTCATTATTTGTTGGTCATATTAATTCTGTTCTCACTCTTTTGCTTGCGGTGTCTTTTGTAGATGGCTCGTCTTAGACACACTGCACGAAAGTCTGTCATCCCCTTCTTACCCTCCCGCCTTGCGGAGCGTCCGCTTCGCCGTCCCGTGGCCGGACAGTCCAGCCACTTGGAGAGACTGCACCACCGCCTGCATGAGGAGCAGGAACGTCGACAGGAGCAGCAGGGCTCTTCTTTCTCGCTCCAGCAGGAGATAGAGTCTGTGAGGAGCTGCTCTCCTGTGCTTCCCCTGGAGGCGCCCCCTGCACCACCACTAGGCGCCCCAGCTTCTGGAGTAGCTGCTGGAGGAGACCCAGACGACGGAGATGGCGACGACAGCCCGAGCCACGACACTGACTTCCCTGCTGACCATGAGCCGGAAGGATGGGTTGCTCGACCCATCACTCGCGACGCTGCTCGCAGGTGTCACTTCCACGACGCGCTCGACACCCTGCTACGTCAGGCACTTGACCGGCGTACTTGGTCCATCGAGTATCGCTGTGTGGTCTACCAGCATAGTCGCGGGGTCTACCCGGACCGCTGGGAGGCAACCTGCTTGGTGCGCCGTCTGGAGAACAGTCTCCAGGGCGCGGAGGCTTGCTCAGAGCACTATTCTATCTCTGAGCGGGACTCAGCTGAGGCGGCCATGCAGGATGCTGCACGGCGTGCGCTTTCGCACTACTGCTCGGTTCTCGGTGGGGTAGCTGACGGTCTCGACCTGAAGTATTACCCCCGCCGTCCATCTGGCAGCACAGGAGGCGTGATTGTTTCACCTGCTGGTGAGGACAATCCTAGGTTGAGCAGCACAGTCAACCTAGCCACCGTGCTAAACACGGAGCTGGACCATGCATTAGACGAGCTGAGTAGGGCTCGTGCTGAGATCGCCCTGCTGCGGGCTAAGCGCGCGGAACGTCGTCACCTGGATGATGGTTCCCCCGCTCCCGTTGGGACTCAGCACCCGTACCGCTCACCTCGGCGTGGACTCCAGTCTTATGGCAATCCCGACTGCAAGACCAAGATAAATCTAGGACCATAGATCGTTAGAGTTGGATCTTGTAATTAATACAAAATATATACGTAGAAGCTACAGTCTTAGCGTTAGTCTCGGTTTTAGTTAGTCTTAGTTAGACAGGGTAGTTTGCTATATCCTGTGCATTTATGTTTGTCATGATGAACTATGTTTGGTTTGGATCTTTGTAATGACTGTCACCAGAGTGTGGGTATCCCCTGCATTTTGGTTTACCTATTATGTTAATGGAGTTAGTTATATAGTTGGGAAACCTCTATTCCACTTTCCTCTTTATCTGAGAAGTTGTGTGGTCTGTGTTGGAGATCAGTGAAGATGCTCATCTGTTCAGTGCTGTTGAAGAATTCTATACTCTTTTCTTATGCTGCAAGATTTGCCAGATCAGTTCTGATGTGTGGTTGCATTCTGCAGATGTCAGAGAACAGGCGCAGAGGAGGAAGGCGTGCTCAGCAGGAGCGAGCCGCTCCGCAGGATGAGGTGCCCCAGCAGCAGCACCTGCCGCCCCCGCCCCCGATGTCGATCGAGCAGATGTTTCTGATGCAGACTCAAGCGGTTCAAGCCATCGGTCAGACTCTGGCCGCCATTCAGCAGCAGCAGCAGCAGCAGCAAGCACCACCCCAGCCTCAGATGCCTCAGATGCCCAGAGACAAGCGTGCTGAATTCATGAGAGGTCATCCACCAACGTTTGCTCACTCTTCTGACCCCATGGATGCTGAAGATTGGCTACGCACTGTGGAGCGGGAGTTGCATACCGCTCAGTGCGATGACAGAGAGAAAGTTCTGTATGGTCCCCGTCTGTTGAGAGGAGCAGCCCAATCATGGTGGGAGTCTTACCTCGCCACCCATGCCAACCCCGATGCCATCACCTGGGAAGAGTTCAGAGGTAGCTTTCGTCAGTACCATGTGCCTGCAGGTCTGATGACAGTGAAGAAGGAGGAGTTCCTGGTCCTTAAGCAAGGGTCATCATCTGTCAGCGAGTATCGAGACAGGTTTCTGCAGTTGTCTCGCTATGCTCCTGAAGATGTCAACACCGACGCCAAGCGACAGTACCGTTTCTTGAGAGGCTTGGTTGACCCTCTGCACTACCAACTGATGAATCATACCTTCCCGACATTCCAGCACCTGATTGACAGAGCAATCATGACAGAAAGGAAGCGTAAGGAGATGGAGGATCGTAAGCGCAAGATCAGTGGACCCCAGCCTGGAAGCAGCAGCCGTCCTCGTTTCTCAGGCAATCAATCTCAGCAGTTCAGGCAGAACCAGCGTCCACCTCAGCAGCATCAGCAGTTCCAAAGGCAGTATCCTCAGCATCAGTACCAGAACCGTCAGAGCAATCAGTCAGGAGGTCAGTTTCAGAGGCAGAATCAGCAGACACCTCGTCTTCCTGCCCCAGCAACCCAGCAGAACAGTCAGGCAGCACCAGCTCAGGTTGGAAACAGAGCATGTTTCCACTGTGGAGAGCAAGGCCACTGGGTGATGCAATGCCCGAAGAAGGCAGCCCAGCAGCAGTCAGGCCCCAATGCCCCGACAAACCAGAATGTGTCTCAGCCTGGAGCAGGCAACCGCTCTCAACCGCGCTATAATCATGGAAGGCTGAACCACTTGGAGGTTGAAGCAGTTCAGGAGACCCCCGGCATGATAGTAGGTATGTTCCCAGTCGACTCCCATATTGCAGAAGTGTTATTTGATACTGGAGCAACGCATTCTTTCATTACTGCATCGTGGGTAGAAGCACATAATCTTCCAATTAGTACTATGTCAACCCCCATTCAAATTGACTCAGCCGGTGGTAGAATTCGAGCTGATAGCATATGTTTGAATATAAGTGTGGAAATAAGGGGGATAGCGTTTCCCGCTAACCTTATAGTAATGGGTACTCAGGGAATAGATGTCATCCTAGGGATGAATTGGCTAGATAAGTATCAGGCAGTTATCAGTTGTGATAAAAGGACAATCAAGTTGGTGTCCCCACTAGGAGAAGAAGTGGTGACCAAGTTAGTCCCGCCTGAGCCAAAGAAAGGAAGTTGTTATCAGATGGCTGTCGGTAGCAGTGAAGCAGACCCAATTGAGAGTATCAAGGTTGTGTCCGAGTTCCCAGATATGTTTCCAAAGGATTTACCGGGTATGCCACCAGAGCGGAAAGTTGAGTTTGCCATAGAGCTTCTTCCTGCAACCGCCCCTATCTTTAAGAGAGCTTACAGAATATCTGGACCAGAGTTGGTTGAGCTTAAGAAGCAGATTGATGAGCTGTCAAAGAAAGGTTACATCCGGCCAAGCACCTCGCCTTGGGCTGCCCCTGTCTTGTTTGTGGAAAAGAAAGATGGCACCAAGAGGATGTGTATCGATTATCGAGCTTTGAATGAAGTCACGATCAAGAACAAGTACCCTTTGCCCAGAATAGAAGATCTGTTCGACCAGTTGAGAGGAGCCAGTGTGTTCTCCAAGATCGATCTGAGGTCAGGTTACCATCAGCTCAGGATCCGACCTTCGGACATTCCGAAGACGACATTCACTACCAAGTATGGGTTATATGAGTTCACAGTGATGTCTTTTGGTTTGACCAATGCACCAGCGTTTTTCATGAACTTGATGAACAGTGTATTCATGGATTATCTTGACAAGTTTGTGGTGGTATTCATTGATGACATTCTGATTTATTCTCAAAGCGAAGAGGAGCATGCAGATCATTTGAGGATGGTATTGCAGAGATTGCGAGAGCACCAGTTGTATGCAAAGTTGAGCAAGTGTGAGTTCTGGATTAGTGAAGTCCTGTTCTTGGGTCACATAATCAACAAAGAAGGATTAGCTGTGGATCCGAAGAAAGTGGCAGACATTTTGAACTGGAAAGCACCAACAGATGCTCGAGGAATCAAGAGTTTCATTGGAATGGCCGGATATTATCGGCGATTCATTGAAGGGTTTTTGAAGATTGCGAAACCAATGACAGCGTTGCTAGGCAACAAGGTTGAGTTCAAGTGGACCCAGAAATGTCAAGAGGCCTTCGAAGCGCTGAAAGAGAAGTTGACAACAGCGCCTGTCCTAGTCTTGCCTGATGTGCACAAGCCCTTCTCTGTGTACTGTGATGCTTGTTACACAGGTTTGGGATGCGTGTTGATGCAAGAGGGAAGAGTTGTGGCTTACTCGTCTCGACAGCTGAAGGTTCATGAGAAGAATTACCCAATCCATGACCTAGAGTTGGCAGCAGTGGTTCACGCACTGAAGACATGGAGGCACTATCTGTATGGATAGAAATGCGATGTTTACACAGACCACAAGAGTCTGAAGTACATATTCACTCAGTCGGAGCTGAATATGAGGCAGCGAAGATGGTTAGAGTTGATCAAAGACTATGAGTTGGAGATCCATTACCATCCAGGCAAAGCAAACGTAGTGGCAGATGCTTTGAGCAGGAAGAGTCAAGTCAATCTGATGGTCGCTCGTCCGATGCCTTATGAGTTGGCCAAGGAGTTTGACAGGTTGAGTCTCGGGTTTCTGAACAATTCGCGAGGAGTCACAGTTGAGTTGGAACCTACCTTGGAGCGAGAAATCAAAGAAGTGCAGAAGAATGATGAGAAGATCAGTGAGATTCGGCGACTGATCCTAGATGGCAGAGGCAAAGATTTTCGTAAAGATGCAGAAGGTGTGATATGGTTCAAAGACCGATTGTGCGTTCCCAATGTCCAGTCCATTCGGGAGTTGATTCTCAAGGAAGCTCATGAGACAGCTTATTCGATTCACCCTGGTAGTGAGAAGATGTATCAGGATCTGAAGAAGAAATTCTGGTGGTACGGAATGAAGAGGGAAATCGCAGAGCATGTGGCTATGTGCGATAGTTGTCGAAGAATTAAGGCAGAGCACCAGAGACCAGCTGGATTGTTGCAACCGTTGCAAATCCCTCAGTGGAAATGGGATGAAATTGGTATGGATTTCATAGTCGGATTGCCTCGCACTCGAGCCGGCTACGATTCTATTTGGGTAGTAGTGGACCGTTTGAGCAAGTCAGCCCACTTCATACCTGTCAAGACCAACTATAGCAGTGCCGTATTGGCAGAGTTGTATATGTCTCGGATCGTTTGTCTTCATGGTGTGCCAAAGAAGATAGTGTCAGACAGAGGAACGCAGTTCACCTCTCATTTCTGGCAGCAGTTGCATGAAGCTTTGGGCACACATCTGAATTTCAGTTCAGCTTATATTATCACCCGTAGACAGATGGCCAGACCGAAAGGACCAATCAAATTCTTGAAGATATGTTGAGAGCATGTGCGCTGCAAGATCAGTCCGGATGGGATAAGAGATTGCCTTATGCAGAGTTTTCTTATAACAACAGTTACCAGGCCAGTTTGAAGATGTCACCATTTCAAGCGCTCTATGGGAGGAGTTGCAGAACTCCGTTGCAATGGGATCAGCCTGGAGAAAAGCAAGTGTTTGGGCCAGACATTTTGCTTGAAGCCGAAGAGAACATCAAGATGGTCCGAGAGAATCTGAAGATAGCGCAGTCGAGGCAGCGAAGCTATGCAGACACAAGAAGAAGAGAGCTGAGTTTCGAAGTCGGAGACTTTGTCTATCTGAAAGTGTCACCGATCAGAGGAGTCAGAAGGTTCGGAGTCAAAGGCAAGCTAGCACCCCGCTACATTGGTCCGTATCAGATTCTTGCAAGACGTGGAGAAGTGGCCTATCAACTCAGTCTGCTAGAGAATTTGTCCGCTGTGCATGATGTCTTTCATGTGTCTCAGTTGAAGAAGTGCTTGCGTGTGCCAGAAGAGCAGTTGCCAGTGGAAGGTCTTGAAGTCCAAGAGGACTTGACCTACGTTGAGAAGCCAGTGCAGATCCTTGAGGTTGCAGACAGAGTCACCCGAAGGAAGACCATCAGAATGTGCAAAGTCAGGTGGAATCATCACTCTAAGGAAGAAGCAACCTGGGAGCGTGAAGATGATCTGATGGCTAGATACCCTGAGCTCTTTGCTAGCCAACCCTGAATCTCGAGGGCGAGATTCTTTTAAGGGGGATAGGTTTGTAACGCCCTGAATTTGGGGGTAGAATTTTTTCTTCTTTTCTCTCACTAAATTCGGGCGTTACTCTCTTTTCTCTTTCCCCGTTTTGCTCATTCTTCCCAATTTCAAACCAGTATAGTGACAGGTGTTCGTGTCATGTATAAACCAAAACCTAAGTGTCATGGGTGCTGCATCATGCCGAAGCACATTTCTTGGTCTGATGTTGAGTGTTCGTCTCGTTCCGTTCCGGATTTCGATTTGCGATTTAATTCCGTTTAGTGGTCCGCGCGCGTCGCGGGTTTTCGATCCGCGAAGTGGCCCGGCCCAGCCCAGCCCAGTCCAGCCCGGCCCGGCCCTGCGCGCCCCTGGCGCCCCCCCCATGCGCCCACCTTCTCTCTCTCTCTCATTTGGATCTCCCGCGCAACAACTTCTCCTCTCCCTCTTCCACCTCTCTCTCCCCGTGGTGCCCTAGGAATTGGAGACGGCGATCACCGGATTTTGGACCCCGAGGTGAGCTCCCCTCCCCTCCCCTTCTCTCTCTCTCTCCCTCCTCTTCTTCCTCCCCACGCGCGCCCTCCCCCTTTCTTCCCCTGCTCGCGCGTGCCCCTGCCCGCCCCTGCTCGCCGGCGGCGCGGCGCCCCCCCGCCCCTCCCCCGGCCGCGGCAGCGCTCGCCCGCCCTCCCCCGGCCGCGGCGGCACTCCCCGCCCCTCCCCTCGCGCGCGGCGGCGGCGCCCGCCCCTCCCCCGGCCGCGGCGCCGTTCGCCCGCCCCTCCCCCGGCCCGCAGCGGCGCTCCCCGCCCCTGCCCGTCCGCGGCGGCGGCGCCCGCCCTTCCCCAGCCCCGCGGCGGCGCCCCCCCCGCCCCTCCCCCGGCCCGCGGCGGCGCTCCCCGCCCCCTGCCCGCCCGCGTGGCGCCCCCGCCCCTCCCCGGCCCGCGGAGGCGATCCCGCCCGCCCCTGCTCGCCGGTGCGCGGCCCCGGCCGGCCCAGCCGCCCCTGGCCGGTTCAACCGCCCCCCCCCCGGTTCAACCGCCCTGGCCCCGGCTCGGCCGCCCGTTCCCGCGCTCGGCCTCGTCCGACCGTGTCCCCGCTCGCCCGCGCTCGTGGTGATTATTTTTGTTAGTTGATGGTTAATGTCAAACTCCGTTAGTTAGCGTGCTGCGTCGCGCGCTTCGCCGCGCGACGGATTGTCTAATTTCAGATTCTATCTGTGTGTTGCGTCGTGCGCTTCGTCGCGCGACGATTCATTTTAATTTTAGGTTGTTTAAGGTGTAACGCCGCGTGTGTATTCACGCGACGTTCCACTTTGGACTCAGTTTAGTCGACGTATGTCGTCGTGCGTTTCGTCGCGCGACGCTTAACGTCTCCTCATAACCAAGGCGAAGTGTCTCGTTGCGTGCCCGGTCGCGCGATGAGTCGTTAACTTCTTAATTTGTTTTAGAATGCTATGTCACGCGTCTCGCCGCGCGACCATCCTTTTTATTTATCTCCACCTGCTTATAATGATTAGACATGAAACATGACTTTACTTTACGCTAAACATAGTGTCTACATTAAATTTCCTTCCATTAAGCGAGTGGTTAATTTATAATCATGTAACGTGATCGTTTCTCGACTGTCTTTTCCTCTTTCTCTCTTAACCGTACTCGCGAGCCCGCGTGAAACGTCTGTTTACTTATTGCATTCTATTGAATGGTGTACTGTTCTTTTGTATTAAATATGTGGATGTATGTATGTTTGCGCTCGCATAGAGAACGATCCGGTCGGAGAACCCAAAGAACCCGCAGGAGAAGCCCCTGAGCAGCAGTCGGTTGGTGGAGGCAAGTGTCCTTTGACCTATCTCTGTCCTATTCATTCTTTAATTCACCTCCCGCATTACACATTTATACCTAAGGATTGACTAGCTTTTGTTATCCATGTCCCTGTTTACCTATTTGGGTCGGATTATTATTGTTTAGCTTCATGCTATTGCTCAAACTCTAATCAATGAACATGATGATATTATATATGATACGTTGTTTTCCCTTCTCTTATTATGATGTTGTACTTGTGGTCTTCAAGGGGGCTCGAGCGGTTTCTCGAGTGCCTCTCCGTAAGGACCTGTTCTATGGATGACCGCCCGGGAAAACAGTGCAACCATGAGGGTGGAGTGGGACGCCCTTAGCTGAATAATTAGAGGAACCGGGGTGTAGTTCGCTTAGCCATTGTGCCGTCAATGGGGCTCGGTGTATGCGGCTCGCTCTGCCAAGGTTGATTTGTCCCTTGGGGAGGAGTGCGGTACATTTAGGAAACCTAACGGGCGGCTACAGCCCCGGGAAATCTTTCTAAAGGCTACGTAGTGAGACCCTGCCTATTCACCTTGGTAGTGTTTAAGGGTTTGATCGACCCGAGGCAAGAGGGAATCACGGCTTGTGGGTAAAGTGCACAACCTCTGCAGAGTGTTTGAAAACTGATATATCAGCCGTGCTCGCGGTTATGAGCGGCCAAGGGAGCTCCAATGATTAGTGGTACTTGATCAGAGACATTTTGGTTTACAGATGACAATGAGGATGGTTATGATTATGCTTATGGTAATGGTAAGTGGTATTCTTTCCGTTTGGAAAGGGTACTTTGGGTTAATAACTTGGGTTAATGCTAAAACCTGGCTTTCTACTAGTAAATAATAAACTGACCAACTAAAAGCAACTGCTTGACTTATCCCCACATAAAGCTAGTCCACTACAGCCAAACAGGATACTTGCTGAGTATGTTGATGTGTACTCACTCTTGCTCTACACACCAATCCCCCCCTAGGTGTATCATTGTTCACATTCACTTCAGTATGTTGAATATTACAAGCTGTACACTCATCATCTTGGTAAGAAAGTGACACACCATTGGGTATTTCATCACTACAAGTTTCATCAACATTCCAAATATGCCTATGCGCAAATTTTTGAACTACCCTCCAGTTACCCCCATATCTGGTGTCTTGCAAATAAAAAACCATTGTTGCCTGTGGGGCAAGAATGAAAGGATCATTTTTGTACCAACATATGGAATGGTTGATGCTTTTGAATAATCCGTCATCTTTTATTCTTCCCTTCTTGCTTTCTGTGTCGAACCAATCACATCGAAAAATAACCACTGACCGATGCCCGCTCTTGTCTGCATTATATTGCAACTGAATTATTTCTCTCAAGGAACCATAAAATTCAATATCTTCACTATTATGTGTGCCTTCTGCCATTACACCGCTATTTTGTGTCCTCCTATTTTTCTCACGATCGATAGTGTGGTATCGAACACCATCAACAATACATGCTGAATAAATTCTTATTCGCATATCAGGTTCACATGACAAAGCGAATAGATCAGAACAGACATCTTCTCCTTGCGCATGCCAAAGTGTTCCAATCTGTACATATCAAATGTGTATACAATGAGAAAAACTTCAAGTAATAAAGGATTAAAATGAAATATAAAACATGTTCTCACATGGTTTTTAAACCAGGAAGAAAATTGTTTTTCTACTTGTTTTTCAACATCAGGAAATCCTCCCTCATTCTGTAACTCCTTTCTGTATAGACTGTAAAATATATTAAAATCATCATTTAGCATGCAATGAATACTAAAATAACAAGAGCAAGCAAGAGGAATAATGGGAATACATACTCCATATATGGATCAACCTCTACAAAGTTGTTAAGCACATACCAAACCATCTTATCATAATCCTTATCTAGATATGTAATCCTTGGGGCTCCAAGTAATTGTACTCCATGTTGGAAAACAGATATACCACCCTTACTCATATCAACATGCTCTCTATTCCTTCCCTCACAATTGTGTCTTGTCTCAAGATCATCAAAATACCTTGAAGATGCATGCAAACATTCGTTAGCAACATATGCTTCTGCAATTGAACCCTCAGGTCGTGCCATATTCCTCACAGAATGTTTCAAGGTGTATAACCTCCTTTCTACGGGGTACATCCAACCATATTGGACTGGTCCTCTAAGTATTGCCTCATCAGGTAAATGTATCGACAAGTGGAGCATAACATCAAACAATGAGGGGGGGAATATTTTCTCAAGCTTGCATAGGACAATTGGGATATTCTCTTTCATTTGGTGCAGAACATCTAATTTAAGGGTCCTAGCACATAGTTGCTGGAAGAAGTTACCTAGTTCAGCAATTGCTACATATATTTCATTGTTCATTATTCCTCGGAGAGCAGCTGGTAAAATCCGTTGAAGTATGATATGGCAATCATGAGTTTTCAAGCCTTGGAGGTTGCATCCATCAGCAGTGATGCATGATGCTAGGTTAGAAGCATAACCATCTGGAAACTTTACACTTCTCAAAAAATCATAAAATGCTACCTTTTGATTTTTATCCATTGTATAGGGGGCATGAGGAACCACATAGGAACCTCCATCATGCTTCAAGTGTAAATCTTTTCTTATGCACATGTCTTCAAAATCAAGCCTTGCATTAATACTGTCCTTTGACTTTCCTAGAAGAGCAAGAAATGTACCAAGCAAAGACTCACATATATTTTTTTCAATGTGCATTACATCAAGGTTATGGCGCAGCTTCAAATCTATCCAATATGGCAAATCCCACAGGCACGACCGTTTCTTCCAACATTGACCATCATTTGCATCTCGCTTCCTCTTATTGTTGTTTGGATGTTTCCCTGCTTTAACTTCCTTGACCCTTTCCAATTGCTGCATCAACTCATTGGTACTAAATTGATGCGGCTTCTCATGTTTCTCAATTTGGCCATCATAATCCTTCTTTTTCCTCCATGGATGGTCATGTGGAAGCCAACGTCGATGACCTATATAACATATTTTATTTCTTATTCTTTTAGAGCAAGGATCTTTGTCACAATGTACACAAGCATAGTATCCTCTTGTAACTCTACCAGACAAAGTGCTCAAACCAGGATAGTCATGAATACACCAGATTACAGCAGCATGTAGATCAAAATCCCTTCTACTCAATGCATCAAAAGTAGAAACACCCAACCAAAGTTGTTGTAACTCATCAACTAGTGGTTGTAGAAATACATCAAAATCTTTTCCCGGACATTCCCGACCAGGGATGAGTAGACACATCATGAAGTTCCATTGCTCCATACATACCCATGGAGGAAAGTTATAAGGGATAGCAAAAACTGGCCACATACTGTAAGAGGAGCTCATTTTGCCAAAGGGATTAAAACTGTCTGTGGCAAGCCCAAGCCTTATATTTCTAGGATCTTCTCCAAACCAATTATGTTTTCTATCAAAGTCTTTCCATGCCTGACCATCAGCTGGATGGCTAAGCTCATTTTCCACTTCTTTCCTCTTCAACTTGTGCCATTGTGCATCCTCAGAGTTTTTTTCTGAAGCAAACATCCTCTTCAATCTAGGAATCAAATGAAAATGTCGCAACACCTTCTGAGGGCTCTTATTTCTTTGTTCACCATCTTTCCATCTTGATGAACCACACACTGGGCACTCATTATTTTTTGCATAATCCTTTCGAAACAAAACACAATTGTTAGGACACACATGGATTGACTCATATCCAAGTCCCAATGCTTTAATAAGTTTCTTAGCTTCCTTATAAGATGTTGGTACAGAACAATGTGGGAAAGCCAATGACAACAACTTTAGAATAGCAGAGAAGGCAACATTACTGATCCGGTAACGAGATTTGATATGAAGTAACTTCACTACAAAAGAAAATCTTGTGTATGATGCACCTGGGTGAAGTTCTTGCTTCATCTCATCCAATACAACTGCAAACATAGAATTTTGTGCACCTCCCTCTTCAGCTCTGAAAAAATCTTGTACCATATCAGGCAATCTATCTTCAGGGTTTTCAGGCTCATTCATACAAACATCCTCATTCATACTATAATGTTCATGTAGATGGCCAGCTTGTTCACTCAGTTCAGCATCCAATTGTTCTTCCCTATGATGTATCCATGTAGTGTATGTGCTCACCATTCCATGAATATATAAATGATCCTGTATCTGTGACTTAGGTTTGGCAAGCCGATTCAAACACTTTCTACATGGACATAGTACCTCCTCACTATCATCAAATCGCTCTGAAATTAACTTCATAAAACCCCTCACTCCTGTGATATATTGCTCGCTAAAAAGCCTACTGTTGATCCAAGATTTGTCCATCTACAAACACAAAAATTTAAAAACACATGTGTTAGATGTATCTTGTTCATAAATTGTGCAAAAAATAATTATTCAACACTTCGGCTACTCATATTAGTGTTTCATGGAATCATGTTTAGCATGGCTAGATGCTCGTATCTGTCTTTCATGGATACTAGTGTATAAAGCGCGCTCAGCGCGCCTTTTTTTATATATTTATAAATTTTCTGGATTAGTTTTTCAATATACTTTGGTGTATCAATGTGTTCTGAATTTCTTAGCTTTTTTAATCCATTGGCTTGTACCAAAGGCGTTCCTTGCTCTTTTTTAAAGCAATTACATATTATTAGTAGCTATTTTAAACATGTCAGCCTCATGTTATTCTTTGCGTTGAAAACAGAAGGATGACATTGTATGGAGAGTAAGTGATGGCGAACCAATTGGAATTTATGGATGAAGATTTTGAAACTTACTTATCCCCTGAAAGCATAAGGCAGTTTGTGTGGCGCCTGATGCACTGTAGCTTGGCTGTTAAAATGAACCTGAAGCGTATAGTAGTTCTAACTGACACTATTTGCCTGGTTTGTAAACAATGTGATGAAGGTGGTTACTGAAGTACACAGAAAGCAAAAAATCCTGCATCAACTAGAAATTTGATGATAGGTAGGCGTCTGTGGGCATCTCCTCCGTCAGATTTACAGAAGATTAAGGACCTGAAGATTAATGGTGACAACACCTTTATCCAAGCTAACAGCTCTGAAGCATGGTGACAACACCTTTATCTAAAAAGGATTCTAACATGCTCCGCCATCGATCAAGTGCCATGCGCTGAGCCCTTCCTAACGAATGGAAATTTCTGAATTGGATAGTCACAAAACCCTAACAAACAGAAATCCCTGAACAGAGAATGCATGGTGGAAGATGGTAGGTAATACCTCTAGCGAGTAGCAAGATGAACGCGCGCGCAGCAATTGGGGATGGGGGCGCACGTCGTGGTGTCTTTTTTCCCCCAAACAATTCTTCGTATGAAGGTCTCGCGCGCGCAGCAATCTGGGATGGAGCCGCACGTCGTGGTGTCCCAAACAATTCTTCGTACGAAGGTCTGCTCCTGAAGATGAAGACCAACAGCCGACCATATATGAAGACCAACAGCCGACCATATATCATAATTTCGACTCTATTGCAGTGGTTTGGATCATTATCTGTATTTGTAACGTGTCAGGTTTGAATCTTGACCAGGCGTTTTTATTTTTATTTTTTTGTTTTTTAAAGTATTTTTTGAAACACAGCACCGGCACATGCGTCCAAATATGCACATAATACTTGCGCATGTAAAAATAGATTTTACATTATTATTTGTATTAAAATAATAAAAGTTATGACGAAACATGATATGACACACTATATCGTCATAGTTATGGCATAAAAGGGTACTGTGACGATTCACTCTTATGACAATTCAGTATTATCATTAAATATCGTCACAATGGTCTGATTCTTCCAAATTATGACGACTTTAATGACGAATATTTTTTTTGCGACACTATGTTGGGTTAGCTCTCAGAAAACGTCATAAACAGAACTAATTTGTGACAAATGTGTGTGGTGTCATTGTATATTCGTCATAGAAGGCATAAAAGGTTGTAGTGTTTCCTCTTCTAAGACAAGATGGATTTCATACCTTGGAATCCTACATTTACGAACTTTTTAAGAGATAGAAGACCTAAGACAAAACTAAAACTATTTTCTCTATTAAAAAAATATTGGTTGATTGTTCTGATGATGAATGCTTGATTTGCTTCTTTGATTGATTGAAACATTATAGTTGGGCATCTTAGCATGTACCACCATAAGGTATTGTATTAGCTTTAGTAGGTGACACACTAATCTACTTAGCTAATAAATCCCCCGTAGTAACATTCCTCGTAATGACTCGCCTTGTCTACAATTCTTCCTTTCTTACCCTATGTTTCTAACCCAGATGGGCTACCCCTATAGTGTTAGAAGAGCGCACTATAGACGTGATTCTTGGTATGTCATGGTTAAGAAAGGCAAAGGCAGTATATACATTGTGCTAAGGAAACCGTAGAACTCACCAGTTCCAAAGGAGAAAGATTTGAAGTTGAGATTGCAGTAACTACCACCATCAGATTAGCGGCATTCTTAGTAGATGAGAAGTTTGTGGGTGGCAACATCCGTGCAGTTAGGGATTTTCCGGATATCCTTCCAGACGAGTTATTAGGGATGCCACCAGATAGGGAAGTCGAGTTTGTCATTGATCCCTTACCTGAGACTGCACCTAATTCTAAACGGCCATACAGGATGTCCATAGAAGAACTAAAAGAACTTAAGAAGCAGTTAACGGAATTACAAGATGCTGGGTACATTTGTTCGAATTCTTCACCTTGTGGAGCGCTAGATCTATTTGTACAGAAGAAAGATGAGAGGTGCAAGGGTATTCTCAAAGATTGAACTCCGACCGGGTTATCATCAAAGGAAGATTAGACCATCGGATATTCCCAAGATGGATTTCTTGACCCGATATGGTTTATATGAGTTCACCGTTATGTCATTTGGACTAACTAATGCACCAACCTATTTTATGGATCTGAAGAATAAGATGTACATGATCTAGACAAATTTGTCATGGTTTTCGTCGACGATATTTTTATTTATTCCAAGAGTGATAGTGATCATGAGGAACATCTGAGATTGATGCTATAGAAGCTATAAGACAATCAACTCTACGCCAAGTATGGCAAATGCGAGTTTTGGATTGGCGAGGTGCCCTTTTTCTTGGACATATCATTTCTAATGGAAGAATATCAGTGGATCCTGCTAAAGTCAAGGAGTTAGTGGTGTGGAGCATACCCACTACAGTTACGGAGATTCGGAGTTTCTTAGGAGTTGCAGGATACTATCGGAGATTTATTGAAGAATTTTCTAAGATTGCTAAGCCTATGACATCACTTCTAGAGAAGGGAAGAGAGTTTAAGTGGGACGAGAAGTACCAAGATAGTTTTAACCAACTGAAGTTGAGATTGATGTCACCCCAGTGTTGGTTATGCAAGATCTATAGAAGGAATTTGATATTTATTGTGATCATGTGGCCAAGGATTAGGATGTGTGCTCATGCAAGAAGGACATGTGATCGCCTACGCGTCTCATCAGCTACGGAAACATGGATTGAACTACCCACTCATGACTTAGAGCTGGCAGCCGTTGTGCATGCACTTAAGATTTGGAGACATTAAATTATGGGAACTAAGTGCCAAGTATACACGGATCATAAGAGTTTGAAGTATATATTCACTTAAAAGGATCTCAACCTTAGGCAACGTCGTTGGTTGGAGCTTATTAAGGATTATAATTTGGAGACTCGCTATCACCCGGGCAAGGCAAATTTGGTTGCAGATGCCTTGAGTCGAAAGGAGCATGTTCATTCAGTTGTTGTTGCCCAGCTACCCGATGAGATTGTTGAGGATTTTAGGAGACTTAACCTGGGGATAGTTGCTCATACTGAAGGAATTACTATTGATGTGGAACCTACTTTGGAGCAAGAAATCCGCAAAGGACAGATTGGTGATGCTAAAATACAAGAGATTAAGGATCTGATTACTAAAGGCCGAGGTTTGGAATTCACGGAAGATGAGCAAGGCACTGTATGGTTCAAGGATCGGATATGTGTTCCTGAGATTGATAGCCTTTGTGAGACTATTTTGAAGGAGGCCCATGACTCGGATTATTATATTCATCCTGGTAGTACCAAGATGTATCAGGATTTGAAGCAAAAAATACTGGTGGTATGGATTGAAGAGAGATGTGGCTGCACATGTGGCTATGTGCGATGTGTGTCAAAGAGTTAAGGCCGAACACCAAAGACCAGCTGGACTAATATACCCATTAAAGATACCCGAATGAAAGTGGGAAAAGATTGGTATGGATTTCATTACTGGATTGCCTCGTACCTCGAAAGGATATGATTATATGGGTTATTGTGGATAGCCTGACCAAAGTGGCTCATTTCATTCCGGTCAAGACTACTTATATGGATCTCAATTGGCAGAGTTATATATGGCTCGGATTGTGTGTTTACATGGAGTATCAAAGAAGATCGTTTTGGATAGAGGATCACAGTTTACCTCTAGATTTTGGAAAAGTCTTCATGAGAATATGGATACAAAGTTGAATTTTGGTTCGGCCTATCATCCTTAGACTGATGGACAGACTGAAAGGACTAATCAAGTATTGGAAGTCATGTTGAGAGCTTGTGCCCTTCAGCGTGGTAGTAGTTGGGACAAGAGTCTACCTTATGCTGAGTTCTCATATAATAATAGTTATCGGGCCAGTCTGAAGATGTCACCGTTCGAGACTCTGTATGACAAGAAATGCTGGACTCCTCTATTTTTGGACCAGACTAGAGAAAGACAGTACTTTGGACCTGAACTTATTCAAGAAGCAGAAGAACAAGTACGTATAATTCGGGAGAATTTGAGGGTATCTCAAACCAGGTAAAAGAGCTACGCTGATAATAGAAGACCACTGGAATTTGAGGAAGGAGATTATGTGTATCTCAAGGTGTCACCACTTCGTGGGATGAGGAGATTCAAAGTTAAGGGCAAATTGTCCCCTCGTTTTATTGGATCATTCAGAGTTTTTAGGCGAGTTGGAGAGATGGCCTATCAACTCGAGCTACCTAATAATCTAACTGATGTGCATAATGTATTCCATGTGTCTCAACTTAAGAAGTGTCTTCGTGTCCCTGAGGAACAGTTACCAATGGAAGAGCTCAGTGTTCAGGGTGATTCGACTTACACGGTGTATCCTGTTAAGATTCTGGATACATTGACTCGAGTTACAAGGGATAAGGTGATAAAGAGGTGCAAAGTGCAATGGAGTCATCATGGAGAAGATGAAGCTACTTGGAGAAGAGAAAAAGAGCTTCGCATAGATTTTCCCCATCTTTTCCCTCGTCCTTCTTAAATCTCGAGGACGAGATTCTTTTTAAGGGGGGTAGGATTTGTAATACCCAAAAAAATATAAAAGAAGACATAGTTGATTCACATATATGTTTTTGCCTCTGATTATTACAACATGTAAACCAACACTTCAAAAGACATTAATTAACCAATGACACCTAAAACAATATGTGCATCATGCTGGGTTTTATTGTGTGTGCATTTTGTGACAATATAAAAGTAAGGAAAAAAATATATTAATATCCAAATTTGGATATTCAATCCTAGCTTGCAAATTAGGGTTAGAGAAGGAAAGAAAAGAATATTATACAAAACCAAAATAAAATTTATAAATACACAAATTCATCTCATTTTGGGTATGTTCAAATTGCACCTTTGATTTAGGGTTAAACTCGACACAAGATGGGAATTTAAATTTGAAGTGGAAATTGAATTGGGAAAAGAAGAAAAAGGAGAAGTGAAAAATTAAAAAAAAAGAAGTGAGGTTCCGCGCGCTTGGACCGTTTCAGCTCGTGGCCCATCTCCAATTCCCACCCCGCGCGGCCCAGTGGAGAGAAATTCCGTGACTGCCATCTGGGCCCCATCATCCAGCCACTGCCAGCCGCTCATCACCCGCGCGCCTGCTGCGCTCACAACTACCGACAGGCGGGGCCCACGTTGTCAGCTGTGTGTGTGGCACGTGTGCCTGGGTGTCCCGTCTCACTGCCAGGTGGGCCCCTGTTACCGGGTCTCCTTCTCCCCCGCGCGACTCTCTCGCGAGTTCACCGGCCGCCGGGGAATTCGGGGGCAGTTAGGCCGGTTGATTACCTCCGCTCACCTCTGCAACTATAAGTCCCTGCCGCAACCTCTTGCCTCACCTCTCTGATTCCCTGGTCGAGCCATCATCACCCCCGCGCGCCATAGCTGACGCAGAGAGGAGAGGATTAGTGAGGAGGTGGTTGCGCCGTCGTGGCCAGCTGCTGGGCGGCGATTATCCTGGGCGCTTGGCAGCACTCTCTGGTCTCTCCTCGCGCCCTCGGGCTCTCTGCCAGCCTGCCTCGTCAAATCACCAGCCGCCATTATCGCCAACACCTGCGCCGCCGCGTTCCACACAAAGACTGTCTGCCGCCACCGTCAGGAGCGAGGTAGATCGTCGATTGGTCCTTGGGGAGGGGATGCTTGGAGTCGTGGGCATCTCTTGATGCTGGTTGATATGTCGCTGGATCTGGCATACCATTGGGGAGCTTCCAATTGCTCGTCGGAATCTCCTCCGCCCTGCCAATCGCCTCCCACCGTGGCCGTGTGCCTCCGCGCCATAATCGCCGGTAAGAAGTCTTCCTATGTGTTCACCTTCGCCTTCTCATCGCGTAGCACCCATGGGATTCGAGTTTGCGTGTCCGTGTGTGGTGGAGGGAGGTCCGGCCATGGAGCGCCGCCGTGGTCGGGCGTCGCTGCTCAGGGTGTTCACTCAGCCGTTGTGTGGACCGATGGTGGAAGAATGGCCTCGGGCCATTGGATAGTTAACAGACGGTTGAGATTAGGCGTCTAGATACCCCTTCACCAGTTCGGATCCGGTCCGTTGGATCGTGATCTGGCGGCCACCCGCGAATACTAGTCCGCTTATAAGCTTGAACTAATCGTGGCCGCTGTGGGTTGATCGGATGGCTGCAGTCGCTTGATACCCGTTCGGCTGGGGAAATATGCATAAGGGCCCCTGCGGTTTTATTCAATCAACCCGCGGTCCCACCTGGTCTTAAGAACTATTACAGCTAGGTCCTGAAAACTTGCTTGCGACCCCCTGGGCTTCGCTGGAATTGTGGCAGCAGCCCAGAAAATAAATAGAATAGATAAAATTGATGAAGAAAATAATTTTAGGATAAAAATAATTCCCTAATCTTTGGAAAATCATATCTCCTTTGTTTTAACTCTGATTTGATCCATTCGAATTGCGTTAGCTTCGTAAAAATATTCTCTACGCAGTAGCAACATCATGTGTACCATATTCCATATAATTATAATTAGGAAAGTGTTCAATCTTTATTCAGTAGACTAACTCGACTAACATAGGATTAATCTCTCTATAAATATAATCCGGGTAAAAGGTAATCCCTAACCAAGTTATGATCTAGGTTAAAGTTGAATTAACTATTTAGAATATACTTTCTTATATACAGTATGCTATTCAATTTATAATATAGTTTAATCACATAGACATCACATAAATCATATCTTTATAACCATAACTTCGATTTTAGTCATACTCGAACCCACGATCTCGTAATAGCGCGTAGATTATTATTACACAGTTTATTCTTATATTTGGTGTGATGTTAATTTTATCTATACCATGTTTGTTTGTATTGCTACGACTAGCGCGAGGACACGTGTCATCTGAAAATCAAGTTGGTTCCTAGAATCTCAAGTGCCAGGCAAGTTGTGCCCTTGATCACTTCCTTTTCCCAGCCATGTTCTTATTAATTATAATGATCTGCATAGGTTAATTTTGATGGGATCCAATAGGTTACCTCAGTTTTGGTTATCTTTATACCTTGATCACCCCTGAAATATTTTTGGGTAGTACCTGCTATTGCTTTATGTGGATTTGGGTATGAAGATACACTATTCATGATTATTCTGTTATTATCTTGTTATTATTACTGTGCATGTTAAGATCATTAAATTAATGGGAACATGGAGCGACCACCTGGGAAAACAGTGCTACCACAAGGGTTTAATAGGACGCCCTTGGCTGATTAACTAGGAAAGCTATTGGAGGTCTACCTTACCCGAAAGGGGCAAGGGCAGTAGGGGAGTGGTCAGTGTAGGGAGGTCCTTGGTTGATTTTGCTGCGATGGCGGTCAGGCAAGAACCCTGCATTAGAGCTTCCTATAAACTGTAGCGGGTTTTCTGAAGCTAGTGGAACTTTGTAAAGGCCTCGTAGTGTTACCCTGCCTCGCCTCCTCGGTAGAGGTGTATGGGAAGTCGCGATCCCTTGGCAGATGGGTAACATGACTTGTGGGTAAAGATGTGCAACCTCTGCAGAGTGTAAAACTGGTATACTAGCCGTGCTCACGGTCATGAGCGGCTCGGACCCTCACATGATTAATTTATGGAACTTAAATTTAATTTGACATTTGCATCGCATTTGGGATTATTTTATTATTACTTTATTATTATTATGGTTTGGTATTTACTTACACTTAGTAACTGCTAATAAAATTTTGACCAACTACTTAAAAGCAATGCTCAGCTTTAACCCTATCATTGATTAGCCTTACACATCACATGAACTCACACCTCTGTGAGTTTATGTCCACTGGTTCCCCACAACTTGTTGAGCTATGATCATGTGTGAGCTCACCCTTGCTGTCTCACACCCCCCCCACAGGAGAAGAACAGGTGGTTCAAGAGAAGCCACAACGAGGAGTTCGATTCGATCTAGGTGGCGTCTCCCAGTTGACTTTCTGGCGCCAAGGATAGATTTTAGATCCTGTTATATTTATCTTCTATTTTTGTAAGTCTTCCGCTATGTATTAAGTACTCTGATTATTGTGACATTTATCTCTATACACTCTGTTATTATATATGTTGTCTTCTTGGCGCATGTATGAGATGCACCTGGCTTTGTTCCTTAAAGTCGGGTGTGACAACAACTTACTATGGTGACAAACTGCCGAGCGTGCATAATCCACCCCCTCGTTATAATGATGGCGACAATGAATCGAACCTCAGCATTTTTCGAGGGCAACTCGGAAGCGCAAGTGGTTCGACCACCAAGACCCTGACACATGAAGAGTGGCGGCATATCATGCTATATGTATTGACCAACCTTGAAGAGGTGACGCCATACATGGAGCAATTTCTTCATGAATTCTGGCGTCGATCAAGGGACCCAACTCCACAGGAATATGATACCCTTCTTGGAAAGGGTGCGGGAAATGGATTGCCCGATTTCATTTCCTGGTTTAAATGTAAGGTACGTGCTTAGTTTGTCATTTGAAGTTGCTATTACGTGCGAATAATATAACAATCTAATGTGTTTGAACTTGCAGGGCCAAAGAGAGCCGTCTATGAGTGCCGAGTTGAGACAAGTAGCCAATGGCTTTGCCTATAGGGTCAGGAAATTTTTTGGGTATGACGTCAATGGATACCGTTTTCGCACAACAAGCTACGACCAAAGTCGGCCCAATCGAAAAACCACGTGTTCTGGAGTCTTTACGCCCGGGCTTGACGAGGTCGAGTATTATGGAAGAATTGAAGAAATATATGAACTCAATTTTTATGGTTACAAACCTCTTACTCCAGTGATATTCAAATGTCATTGGTTTGACCCTAAAGTTACGAGACGGACACATTCTAATCTTGGGCTAGTCGAAATTCGACAGGATTCCACCTTACCAGGAGACGATGTCTATATTGTGGCCCAACAGGCCACACAAGTGTATTATCTTCCATATGCGTGCCAAACGAAACAACATCTTAAGGGTTGGGATGTTGTGTATAAGGTATCACCGCACGCTAAATTACCTGTTCCAAACGATGAAGATTATAACTTAGACCCGGACACATATGACGGAGGTTCTTCCAAGAAGATGGGCTCGAAGGGCGATTTGAGATAGACTTAACCGAAGCGATCGGAATGGAAGTAGATATTGAAATGGTTGTTGATGACGAGGATGATGAGGTGCAAAATGAGAATGACTTAGAAATACTTGAAGGCAATGCCAATGATGAAATTGCGCCTTCAGATGGTGTTGACTATGAAATGGTTGATAGTGATGATGACACTTATGATCCGGCTAACCCGGACACATATGAAGATTATTTTTAATTGATATAATGCTATATTTCATTTATTTTGCATATGTTTCTAAATACATATTTTTTATCTGTGCTTAATTGTTTACTCTTAATTGCAGGTTGTTGGACAAAGATGGTGGGCGGTGGGACGAGGACGAGGAGGGGGAGGGGGAGGGGGAGGGGGAGGAGGAGCACCCGTAGGACGGAGGAGGAGGCACAGCAGGACGACGTCGTACAGCAGCAGGTGGAGCAGCAAGCCGCTGTCGATGCGGCACAACAGGACGACGACGATGCGGCGCAGCAGGACGACGACGATGCGGCGCAGCAGGACGACGACGACGACGCCGCCGCTCAGCAGGACGTCTCAGGTTCTGGCTCCTCAGGTTCGAGGAGTATCTACCTGCGAGGTCCCGCGAGTCTCCCTAAGCGACCCATACTTCGTGACAGACGTCCGCTGATACGACCCGATGGAGAGAGGTAGGTAACTTTAGATGTTGTTGCTGCTTTTTCATATTATATGTTCAAATTAATAATAGAAACTAATACTTCATCTTAATCACTTGGACAGGTCTTGGATGGTTTTGGAGACTGCAGGGGGTCACGGCCGCAACCCCAATGGCATCCTCAGCCTTCTATGCAGGGAACACTTCCCTGAACTTGTCGAGTACGCCGGAGTGACGAGCCCAGCATACACCTTCGACCACTACGTCGTCGCCCCCGATGTAGTAGATCGGGACGGCAGACAATTCAACAACAAGGCGGAGCGAGTGAAGCAAGAGCTGTGGGTAAGTCTTCCTCGCACTATATTGTTTAATAAGTCGCATTTGTTGCATATTCTTGAAATAATGTATGGATACATCGTCTTTGTATGTAGGATTTCTTCAGATGCGATGCTGGATACGAGGCCAGGGCGGATGTGGTGTCTACTACGTGCTGTAAGAAGCTCGTCGTGGACATGCACTACGAGGCGCGCATCCAGGCCATCGTCACTTACCACGGCTCTGTCCTTGGGGAGAAGGTGAACAAGAAGGACGCCCGAACCATGTCGTTGACTCCGAACCAGTACTTGCAGGTAAATACAAAACTTTATTATTGGTACTAAATATGCTTATTTTTATCTTCTGATATGCGGTGTACTTATATTTTTTAGATGATTCCTCATTGGTGCGCCGCGCATCCTGAGTGCTGGGAGCAGATGGTGCAGAGGTGGTGCTCGGCTGAGTGGGATGAGGCGCACAACGCTAGCCGGGAACGGCATTTGCTGATGCAAGGTCCCTCCCACCATCAAGGCAGCCGTAGCCTGGGCAAATACGCGGAAGCATGGGTACGCGCTCTTTTTTATTTAGGTATATAACTTTCGATTAGACATGATTTCTAACCATCTCGTTGGTTTTCTCGCAGTCGGCGGCACATGGTGGCGCGTCTTGCTCCACGTTCTCGGCAAATGCTATGGCCCCACAAGGGGAAGGCGACGTCCGACGTCACCTACAACCCGGATGACGGGCCCGAGGCGTACACCAACCCCGCCATCCACAGCCGCCTCAATGAGTACACCGCCATGGCCAAGGAGGTCCATGGGCCAGATTACGATCCGAGGACCGAGGACATCGACGGAGATGTCCTCATGAGGGTCGGAGGAGGCAAGAGGCAAGGGCGGTACTGGATTGCCGACGGGGCAATCGACTCGTCCTCCACTCCCACTCTCTCTCAGGTGCGAGCAAGGAGCACAAGCGCGAGCCCAGCCATACGACCTCGGCAGGACAGCTCACAGCATCGTATCCAGCAACTCCAGGTTATTCCTTATCTATTCATCGTTCATTGATTATTATATATCTTCTCTTTGCATTATCGTAACATTAGGGTGAAATATTACAGACTCAGCTAGATGATGAGAGGAGGCAACGTGAGGAGCTGGAGAAGAGGATGGCGGAGATGTTCGCGTACATGCAGAGCCTTGGCGCCGCACAGGGTCATGCTCCACCACCTCCGTTGTTCCCTGCAGCTGACCCTGCAGAGTTCACTACTCCTGTGAGTATCAAAATTTTAGTACTGCATGATATATATTCATATGTTCTCACACATACAATCTCTTCTCTGTGCAGGGTCAATCGGCGGCGTCGAACAACCCTCATGCTTCGTCCAGCCCTTCGCCAAACCAGTCCAGATGCCCACCTCGTTGATGATCTGTTTTGTGATGATCCAGACTTACCTTTGTGAGTGTTGGTGATGTTAGTTAGACTTTGTCTTGTGAGATACTTGGTGATGTTAGTGATGATCCAGACTTATATTTGTTTTGTGATGATCCTGACTTATATTTGTGAGACTTTAGTGAGACTTTGTGATATATATGGTGTTGATGATAAATGTGTTCATTCTGTGATGCGATTGATATATAATGTGATGTGAATGATATATATCTTTTGTTTGTTTGGATAGAACAGCAAAAACAAATAAAAAAGGGACATCCTGGTCACTTTGCCGAGTGTAACACTCGGCAAAGGGTCGCTTTGCCGAGTGCTATGACCACGGCACTCGGCAAAGAAGGAAACCTGGGAACCGGTAAAGCCATCTTTGCCGAGTGCTGATCATGGCACTCGACAAAGAAGGAAACCTGGGAACCGGCAAAGCCGAACAGCAAAAACAAATAAAAAAGGGACATCCTGGTCACTTTGCCGAGTGTAACACTCGGCAAAGGGTCGCTTTGCCGAGTGTAACACTCGGCAAAGGGTCGCTTTGCCGAGTGCTATGACCACGGCACTCGGCAAAGAAGGAAACCTGGGAACCGGTAAAGCCATCTTTGCCGAGTGCTGATCATGGCACTCGACAAAGAAGGAAACCTGGGAACCGGCAAAGCCATCTTTGCCGAGTGTTGTTGCCAAGGCACTCGGCAAAGGGACTGGCAAAGGGACCCACTGGAGGACTCTTTGCCGAGTGCCGGTCCACTAGACACTCGGCAAAGAGTCCTCCTTTGCCGAGTGCCTACGAGAGCTCTCGGCACAGGGACTGGCGGTGGGGCCCACTGGACCCGTCTTTGCCGAGGGCCACGATAGCAGGCACTCGGCAAAATTGGCCTCTTTGCCGAGTGCCAAAGAAGACACTCGGCAAAGGATCCATCACCGTCACTTGGCGCCGTGACGGTGACTTTTCTTTGCCGAGTGTCAAACGACACTCGGCAAATTCTTTGCCGAGTGCCCGACAAAAAGTACTCGGCAAAGAGACCGCTGCCGATGTACAGTTCGCCGAGCGTTCTTTGCCGAGTGTTACACTCGGCAAAGCCTTTGCCGAGTGTAAAATAGCCTTTGCCGAGTGTCTAAGACACACGGCAAAGGAGCTGATTCCGGTAGTGGCCGTCGGATGCGCATGCGCATTGCGCCTGAGCCCCTCTTGCGCTTGCCAGCCAGGGCGCCTTCATCGTCAGCGAAGGAGGCTGGGGCAGGGTAGCCTTTTTGTGTGCCTCCTGCCACGCTAGAAGGGTGAGATGGCAACTACGCGTGCAAAATTTCTAAGGGCTAGTTTGGAACCTCATTTCCAAGGGATTATCATTTGCTTAAGGAAAATTAGTTTATTTTCTTTTAGAAAAATAGAACCCCTTGGAAAAATGAAGTTTCCAAATTAGCTCTAAAGCTGCAAAGCTCTCGTCGGTGTGGTTGTGACGTCAACAACGGTTGGCATTGGAGTTTGCTAAATGTAAAAGTGACAAAAAATCAATGCACACGTTTTTTAAAGTAAAGTATTGCAAAACCATGGTTTTGGAATACTACGGTTTTAAAATATCATGATACAAGTGTAGTATTTTTACAATATTCTTAACAATATGTGTTTGGAGACTAAGTATATCAAACCATGGTATTTAGGATACATGTGCAAGGCTGGTCATAGAGAAAAAAATTGGGTTGAAGTGGAGTTTTAAATACTCCAAAAAATACTATGGTATCTATGAAACAATGGTATTCAAAATAGATTTTTTTACAATACAGCCAAACACCTGTAGGGAAAAAATACTACTTTAAAAAGTCAAAAAATACTATGGTTTTGCCTCAAAACTCCAAAAATATTTTATTTTCAAATAGCCCAAAGTCTACCAACTGCCCTGGCCCCGACACTGACAGGCGACGACAGTGGCCGACTGACTGTAGGTGGCCCCGGCGGGCGACGACAGTGGCCGACTGACTGTAGGCGTCACCTTTTGCTTTATTTTACTCGGTGCAAGTGGTATATACTCCCTTCGATTTTTTATATAACGCCATTTAGTTCAAAATTGAACTGACCAACGACATATATAAACGAACGGAGGTAGTATTAGATAAATTTCTAACTTTGACATACAATTTTTTAGTCTTTCAAGATTTGATATCCTCACTCCTATGAGAATGACTCTGCAGGTTGACTTCATATAACTGCAAAAATGAGTGTTAAATATTAAAAGGCTGGATTTCTATATATTGGCTCGTTTTATCGAAGCTCTAGCTCTAGAAAATATGTGGATTTCCTAGCTAGTTACCAGTAGCTTACGAAATTTTGGATCTATAAATGCATGTTAAACATATTTACAAGACTCACTTTATTATTTACAATTTAGATTAAATAACAGTATTTTAATTATTTTAATTTAGTTTAAAAACTATACATCTAAAATAAATCTTAGGGTCAGAGCTTTATCAAACATGTTTATTGAAGTTATCATCGGGTAACCCAACACATCGACAAGCAAATACAATTAGGACTAATCACTATTTGATTAAGTTTATAATAACATCAATATTTATATTCCGGTAGATAACTATAAAAATATACCTTGCAACTACTCTTGTTTAGTATCAGACATGTAAGTATGTTTGTAAGATTTGGTTAAACTTAAAATATTTTGCTGCTCGAAAAACAAGAATTTATAATGTTCCAGAGTTCAAACAGTTTAGATCTATTTTACACATTAAGTGAACCACACACCATCACTAACTCGCTTATACTTTTGGTCTCGCTTCGCATCAAAGGACTCACCTGAGGTTTATATTTTTAAAACCTTTTTAAAACAGTATTTTAAAAATAAAACATATCCTAAATATATATCTAACCCTTTTTGGTAATGCTAGTTCATGTGAGTCAAAAAATAATATTGTCGTGTGAGCGACACATATTGGCAAGATAAATTCCCCACACTAGGAGGTATACCTATATCATATTTATATATAGGGATGTCGGAACAACAACATGGTTGTCACGGGTTTTGATTCTATGGTGTGTTTATGCAAGAAAACATAGAGATACCTAATTTATCCTCTCTTAGATGTCTTAATCTGATTATTTTAAAAAAAAATAGTCACATGACATATAGAAGCAGAGCTATGTGACTTTAAAGAGAGGAGTATCACCCCCTAAAATTTCATTGTCTATATACATTCTAGGGTAGAAATAGATTTGTAACTGATGTACTTTATTCTCTAGTTCCAAGATACAGTGGGATTGGAACTTTGTTGATATTTGATAGTACAGTATTATAGCATGATATAATCCTATTCTGATATGATGGATACAAGATGGGTCCGTGTTGGTCCTTCAGTTCATGCCCTTGATGGGAGCACACAATTTCCGACCTCTGCATGAAACAATGGAGTAAACATTATCTCAACCTCTATTTGAGTGCACAAAATCTTATCTCCCTAGTATTCAGTCATGTCTAAAAGCCTTTGTGTAATCCTCTTCATCCTTTTTGTTTGTTATTAGAAATAAACATGTTCACATAAATTGACATAATAGTGGCTCTAGACTTCAATCATCTTTGGTAATACTATGGGACCTATTCTATTTTCTAAAAAAATCACCACATGTATCATTATAAAAATACAATATATAGTAATAACTAAACCAACATCTAAAGTACCCACCTATTTCATCTACACCTTGAGACTAAAGTACCGATATATTCTACTATAAAACGTAATTCCCACTCTTATTAACCTATGTCATTATTAAAAACATTGAATCTCCCAAATTAATCTATAAATTACTATTTTTCCACCCATGCATGTCATCATTTTCTCCCTTTGCATGGAACTTCATGTATCTTAAATAATATACATTAACTTTAAATCCTTAGCTTCAGTTTTGGTGAATCTTATTGTGGTCCATGTTTCGTGATGTCATGAATCTAAATTTGAGTTACGACTTTAATTTTTGATTTGGTACAAGCTTATTATAGTCAACTTAAGTTCAAATCATTATTCTTTTTGTACCTTGTATTCAAAACTCTTATTGGTTAAAGTGAGATCAAGAAGGGGGCAATAGTGCTAGACTCAAGAGGATATTTAGATTTAAGCCTAACAATCACCTCAAAAGTAATTTAGTTCCTCCACTACTCAAAATGTTGAATTTTCTCAATCAAAGAATACTATGTGTAGTACTATTTTTGTATATGAACAAAATGTTTAAAATACACTGTCAATATATATTAGATAATGGTTTAATGAAAACACATAGAAGGTTATATATGTAATGGCAACACTATTCGTCACCCAGAAATGACTTACAACGAGTCAACGATCACCACAAATAACATAAATTTGTTAAGTCATTTTAAGATGGATGATCATTACCTAAGGTGACGAATAACATAGCGTTATTTATTACCTTAGATGATGATCACTCACCCTGTAATGATTTACAAAAATCACGAATAACTTAAATTTGTTAAGTCATTTTAGGTTGGGCGCGTGCGTGCATGCGTTCGTGTGTGTCAGTGCTATTCGTCACGAACTCACGACTGACTGGTGATGATGATCACCTACCCTAGAATAACTTAACAATTCTTCGTTAATTGTTAAGTCATTCATGGTTTTTATTAAACCATTTTAGAGTGCATGATCATCGCATATGATGACAAATATATATATATATATATATATATATATATATATATATATATATATATATATATATATATATATATATATATATATATATATATATATATGAGCGTGCATTTGCGTGTGTGTTAGAGAGAGAGAGAGATTGGAGAAAACGAGTGCAGCGAGGCTGGAACTCACCTGGCGCTTGGTAGACGACGGAGGCGGCGCCGGCGAAGTCGCAGGTCCCGCTGGCTCGGCCATTTCGCTGGTAGTAGCTGTTGAACGCATGCGAGGCGTGCGCGACCTTAGTGTTAGGTTCGAAGCACGTGGCACCGGGCTGGATGGTGCTGCAGTCAGCGCCGTGGCCGCACGCGTAGTCCAGTGCGGCCTGCAGCCGCGCGTCCCCAACGGCCGCGTTCGCAACGCACCAGCTCGACTTGGCATCGCAGGCGCCTATATATATCTCGCCTCGGTACGGTGAAGCCGCCATGCATGGACGAAAAGACACCGGATGAGGAACCATAACTACGTAGCCATCACCCATCAGTAACGACGAACTACATCATGCATGTGTGTGTCACTTTAATTTACCAGCTGGTTCCTGGTAGACAACGGAAGCAGCGCCGGCGAAGTCACACGTCCCGCTTGCCCGGCCATTGCGCTGGTAGTAGTCGTTGAACGCGTAAGAGGCGTGGGCGGCCTTGGTGTTGGGCTTGAAGCACGTCGCGCCGGGCTGGATGGCGCCGCAGTCCGCGCCGTGTCCGCATGCGTAGTCCAGCGCCGCCTGCAGCCTTGAGTCCCCCACGGCCGCGTTCGCCACGCACCAGCTCGCCTTTGCCGCGCTGCAGGTGTCTGAGAAGGCGAAGAATAATAGATCTAGCTCACCACCAGCTGAATCAAGAAGCGTGCGCCCATCTTCATGAAAACAAAGCCGAGAGAAAAGAGAACTCACCGGCTGGCGCCTGGTAGACGACGTTGGCGGCACCGGCGAAGTCACAAGTCCCGCTGGCCCGCCCTTTCCGCTGGTAATAGTCGTTGAGTGCATAGGAGGCATGCGCGAGCTTGGTGTTGGGTTCGTAGCACGCCGCGCCGGGCTGGATGGCGCTGCAGTCCGCACCGTGGCCGCACGCGTAGTCCAGCGCCGCCTGCAGCCGTGAGTCCCCAGCGGCCGCGTTCGCCACGCACCAGCTCGCCTTCGCGCCGCCACTGCCGCCGCCGCCGCCGCCGCCGTGGTGGAAGTCGAATTCGTACACCTTCTGCTCGCTCGGGTAGAACAGCCCGAAGTTCTGCTCGATGTCGTCCGGCCCGTCGCCTTTCTGGTTCTCGTTGAAAAGCGCGAAGATGTAGACGTCCATGTCCGCGTCGGGCCGGTGCGGGGTGCCCGTGTTGCCGGACAGCACGCGGTTGATGACGTTGTTGACGTATGCGTGGGCATTGGCTATCGAGGCGACGGGGTACCCGTCGTCGTCCCCGGCCACCAAATGCCTCCGGCCTCCGCGAGGCGGCCTCCGGCCGGGTCTGGGCCTTCCTCCAGACGGATGCCCAGTCTCCCCAACATGTGCTTTCAGACTGGTGAACCCCATGGCATCCATGGCGTAGTACGTGGCGTCGAGCTGGGCGTCCAGGAGGCTGTGGTACGTTACGCCATTGTCGTCGTCGAGCGCGATGCTGCCCGTGTCGTCGTCGTCGACGCGCACGCCGGGGTTTGGGTTCCCCAGGGCGTAGTCGAGCGAGATCTGGTCCGGGTGCTCGGCGTACGCCAGGTACGGATAGATATTGATGGTGAGGTAGGAGCCTGTCCTGTCCAGGAAGCCGAGCATGGGCTTCATCACGCTCTGCGCGATGTCGTCCCGGAACCTGCCCGCGGACGGCGGGTACGAGTCCTGGACCGCCGAGAAGGCGACCGGCGTGGACACCTTGACGGCGTCGGCCAGGCCCAGCTGCGCCAGCGCGTCGTGCACGTTGGCCATGGCCGGGACGAGGTTCGAGTTCAGGTCCGGCCTGGAGTCGAACACCTCGTTGCCCACCGCGACGCAGTGGATGTGCGTGGCCGGGTAGAACGCCGCCACGTTGGCCCGCGCCCACTGGAGCGCGTAGGACGGGTCCGAGGCCGCGGCGGCCAGCTCCTCGTTAGGCAGCATCACCATCACCTTGATGCCCGTGTTGGCCAGCGACGTCAGCACCTTGGGATTCGCGTCGTACAGCCTCACCATGGTGATGCCGCTCTGCTTGAGCAGCTGCACCACCGACGCCGGGTCCGGCAGGTCGTTCGCCACCCTCCCGTAGTTCACGCCCACCTCGCCCGCCTCTGCTGCTCCACAGAGGAGTAGCGGCAATGCCGCTCCGAGGAAGTGAGCGAGAGCGACGGCTGCTGCCATGACCATGGTAGGCTCCGCTGCTGTGGCGCGGGGCACTGGGCCGGCGATTGGGCTGAGCAGGACGAGGCTAGCTGCTGAGTCCTGACTCCTGACTGAGTGTGTGACGAGTGACGACGATGATACATGAACCAAAGGGTTGGTGGGTGGGAGTTTAGACTGCCTCCAGCAATACACGATAAATGGTTCTATACTCTAAATTTAGAGTACGAAACGTTCTCTATGCCGTCTAACAAGGAACTCTAAAAGGAACTCTAAAATATAGAGGACGTACGGCGAACGCTAAACGTAGAGGAGTCCTTACGCGCGCTATCCGTCTGCTCAGCCCTGGGGCCCGCTCTTCAATGTGGTCATCCGTCTGCAGCTACCTCTACTACCTCTGTTGGCCGATTAATTCTATTCTTTTTTTTTGCGTGTAAATCTAATAGTAGCAGCACTTTTGCTAATTGGGATTATTAGATTAATATTATCAGTTTATGTCCAATACATATATAGATATGTACGTAGACGGCGTTATGAAAAAACGATTAGTAATGTCGGTTGCAAAATGTAATTATTATAATTAATTCCTAATTCATTTTTATAAAATTTCTAGAAATAAATAACTTTATTTTTCCATTACGCACATAAGTTCAAATTGTATTAATATAAAAAAATAAGTATTAAAAATGAGTATATGAATTCTGTTAGATATAGAGTACCGAATTTAGAAGACGTTGCTGGAGTTGGCGAAGATATAGAGGACGAAATTTTTTAGAGAGTTCTGTAAAGGACAGAGAATATTCCTTTAGAGGATAGAATTTAGGGGGACGTTGCTGGAGACAGCCTTATAGGCAAGGTTCAAGCGCTGCATGCATAGTGGTGGTGGGTCCCGCCACCGCAGCCGCCGGTGCAGGTGATGGCTAAGACTAACTGCAACACTACCGTCTGGGCAGCCCCTCCTCTTGCATGGCGCCTGTAGGGGTACTTTACCGCTGCAGCGCTGCCCCCTACAGCGCTCCTTACGCGCCGGCCCCTTTCTCGGCTAACTGCAACGCTGCCCCCTGGGTAGCTCTCTCCCCTTGCATGGCGCCTGTAGGGGGCACTCTACGGCCGCAGCGCTGCCCCCTACAGCGCCCCTTACGCGCCGGCCCCTTTCTCTCTCTCTAGATATAGCGTGTCATTGTTTATCCCCCAAACACTGTGTTGTGGGTCCATGAGTAATTGTTAGTAGATAAAAAATTGATAGTTGATATAGAAAATGATATTTTATAGTTGTAGTGGGATATAATGGGAGTATTTTGGGGGAACCGCTGCAGGAGATGAAAAAATAGGGAGAAAAATAGGGGAAAAAGTGATATAGGCCCTGTTTGGCACAGCTGCTGCTTGTTGAAAAAGCAGCTTATCTGATAAGCTGGTGAAAAGCAGCTTCTGCTTGTTGGCTGCTTTTAGTGTATTCTGAGAAGCAGCTGAACTGATAAGCTGCTGCAGAAGCTAACTGTTTGGCAGACCTTCTGCTTAAATTTATGAAGAAGCTGAAAATAAGCTGTGCCAAACAGGGCCATAGGGGGAAAATTTAGGGGTAACGCTTGCGGATAACGTTGGCGTTTAGCACGGGAAGGAAAAAGTGCACGATGCAGACACGCAGTAGTGAGTCCTGCGTACGAAATCCACCACCCACATTATCTGTAGTGGATGGATTGATCCCCGCCCAACCCACTTTCACGTGAGTGATCTCCGTCCCGTCCAGCCCACTTCGGCTCCCCCCTCCTATATCCCGCACCCGCAGGCCGGCCCGTCACTTGCTGCTTAAAAAAACCGAGAGAAATGTTGAAGAACAACCAGTCTACGTTGCCATCGTATCACCCCATGCGCGATGAACATTTGACAGGCGTCAGTGCTTGGCCTAGGAGTCGTGAAATTTACGTAGATGTAATTTCTTAGGCCATTTTATTTATACCTTTCTTCCTCTCGCGCCATCCACTGTCGATCCCTCTAACGAACATGATAATGTGTATGGATGAAAACAATCGTGTATAGTTTGTGGGGGGAAATCCACTTGCCGCTTTTCATTTTCACAAATTTTATTTGGGAATACCATGGTTTTAGAGGCTAAATGATGTTTGGTAGACCATCAAAAACCACATTATATAAAAAATTTGGTTTCGGCAATAAGTATAGAAAACTTTGGTACATACCAAAGTTTTTCTTGTGGGCGTGAAGCGGGGCGACGAGTGTTGTGCAAACCGTCTTTAGATGTAAGAATGCACGCGAGTCTCCTGATTTGTTAGATTAAGTTTCATGTGAACCGGTACACAGTTCTTTTTTAGTCCATATGAAGTGTTATGATTTATTTGACTTGTATGATCGTTTGTCAACAACGTTTCAATGGAACTTAATGACATCACAAAAATCATGACACCAAATAGGTGTTCGATTGACTGCGGTAAAAAACTATAGTTATGCCATAACAATTATCAGACTATATAGTATTGAAAAACTGTGAAAATTGCGCTCTCAAAATGGGCCTAAGCTGCAATCATGTGTGCAAAAGTGCAATGAACATCAGCCATGCCTGCTTGACCTGTATGAATGATGACATTTACTATTACAAATACGTGTAACTTAGATCTGACGCTCGACGTCGCTCGAGTTGTTAGGTCGTCCCCATACCTTCTACCCATAAGGTAGCATGAGAATGAACTATTCCTTTGTAATAAGATAACATTATTTGTGGTCTAGCCCAATGAGGTGCGCCCTCATAAACCCGACCCACGCTTAGTGAGGTTCGCCCTCATAAACCTGATCCGGCTTGGTGAGGTCCGGCCTCATAAATCCGATCTCTGGTGTTCATCGCACATATCTCAGGTAACCAATTATAAAGGAAGAATTTACTCTCAGTTCAGTCCTTATGTATTAATTCATTTTCCTGTTTAAAATTACGCATATCGTTTCCTCTAGACCTCTACCCTCATGCGGACCCAAACTGTTGTTGTTATCATGAAATCTGAGTTATGTAACTAGCCTGACACTTAGTTTGGAGGATCCCACTTGATGATGAATGAGGATCGAGTTACTAGGAACTCGATCTAGGGGAAATGTCCACGTTCTCGAGGGTGGTTCGGATCTAGGTAATCGCTTAGCATGGTCCTGTACCGTAATCCTACGCCCTCCACCACCCTAGAACAGGTGTCCTAGTACCTTGGATTGGATTCCTGGAAGTCCGAACCTTGTCCAAACTTAAGGGTTGGTTCCCGAAACAATACTCAACAGGATCCAGTTATATGATTCGATGGATTGAATGCAACAAAATAAGGGTCCCATGGGTACGCTGCTGAGCATTGGTCCTGAGCCGTATTCAGGACTGACCTCTGGTCTAACGATTGACTCAGAGAGTCGAGACTACCTCCGAGAGTGCCAAGGTACCTGGGGCCAGTAGAGGAAAAATCTTGCCTTTGAACCAGGTTGCACGTACGCGAGGTCCAGTCCGGTGGGGGTCTGGACCCACAAACTCGGCTTATTATCGTACGTCGCATAGTTCAAGTATGCTAACCTATGAAAGAATTGTTTACTCCCAAGTTTTGTCATTGCTGCAATAGCGAAGCGCTGCCAAGCGAACCAGTTGACATGGAGGCCGCAGGTGCAGAGCTGATGCACAGGACCAGCATGCCTAGAGTAAGGCGCTTGTTTGGCCCCACCTGCGGGTTTGCCACCTCACCTAAGGTGGCCCGAGGGCCTCTGTCGGTACCCCAAATATAGGGTACCCACTCTTGTTGGCTTTAGGCAGGACCCCTGTGCCTATCAGTGGCCATGGGATGATGAGCAATCTACTCCAACTTAGAGTTTGGGCTAGTCCAGTAGGGTCATTCGCCTTCGAGCCACCGGCACCATCACACACCCTGTTGCTGGGATTACTCGTCATCTACAGTCTGGGGTCGGACCCTCGTGGGACAGTCCCGGACCCCTACATGTGTCGTCTAGACCTCTGACCAGGGGAGGTCCGGTGCCACCACGTGTCTAGACCATCATGGATGAGTCTCGGACCTCCACAAGTGCCATCCGAACCCCTGACTAGGGAGGTCTGGGTCCACCACGTCTGCGTACGTTCCCGGTCCTTGCTCTTCACTTAGGTGGAGATACGGTGCTGCCACGTGGCCTGAGGCGTATCACGAAAGTTGTCAAGCATTGCCTATCATAGGCATCTGCCATGGTGGGCCGTCCACATTAAATGCGGGCATGATGCACACTTTTCCACACTAGTGGCAGACAACATGCACCCTGCATTAAATGTTGGCGACGTGTGCAGTTCGCAAGGCCTAGGTCGCGCCAATAACTTGCGCGTTACCAAGGCAAAGACCATTGACCCACTGCGTCGTGTGTGGGTAATTCTCATCATGACTTCTAGTATTCCCGCTATAGAGGCAGGAAAAGCAACAGGAAGAGGGACATGAGAACACCATCCACCTACTCCCCTACGCAAGTCGACAAGCCAGTCTACACCACAGCCTACACCACAGCCTACACCAAGCCTTCACCCACACGCCGACAACATGGGGCGAAGGCGAGTCTAGACAGAGGGCCCACATGGTGACCATTATCTGATGCTCTGCGCTTCATACTTTAGTATTCCTGGGCCCACCAGTCGGGGCCAAGCTCCATTGTACGTGCTCCCCTTGGGCTATAAAGGGAGGGCACATGCGTTGTAGGGGGAGCGGGTTCGAGACATCCAGGGACTCGGGCAGACACACTCACTTAAGCGCTCTCGAGTCCACCCAAGTTCATCAACACTCACAACAATACAACTCACAATAGAGTAGGGTATTATGCTCCGGTGGCCCGAACCACTCTAAACCCTTATGTGTTCTTGTGTTCATCCACCAGATCTGGCAAACCCTAGGTTGCCCTGTTCATATGATTAGGCATGTAAATTCTTCTGCCCGACTGGAGTTTACTCTTCAACATTATTCTTAAAATATGGTCAGAGGTCTAACTCTGGCGAACCTTCTAGATAGTGGCGAAGGGGTCATAGTCATCCATCCGACAGCATATACTCATACTTCAAACCACCGGAACAAAATCGTAGTTGCCCGCTCTATCTTGTAGTATTCTTAAATCCAAAAATAGTGATAAGAGATTCAATTGTTATGAACATTAAAGCAAAGACGACACTAGAGCGCATCAAGGAAAAACATGTGCCAACACCAATAGGAGTAAAGGATGTTTGTGTATATTTCACATGGATAGCTCTATTTTGGATAGATTAGGAGTTAAAGTATTTTCAAGAGTTTCTTAAGCTCACTCACAATCTTGATAAGACTTAAAACATTCTCTAACAATTCTTTATCTAAACTCTCAACCTTTCTATACTTAGAAAAGTCAATCTAATTGTGGGAACATTCGTGTGTGGATCCATCGACTAATCAGAAGGTGGAAGGACATGGAGAAGTATGAATATGATAGGTTTTCCAATGCAAATGTAGAAGAAAGAAGGTATAAAAAAGATTGGATGATTTTAAAATAATCTAGGATTCCTGATTCAAAACTACCTTCTCTTTAGGAGTGAGATTTTAAAAATGGTTTGAGCGAGCCAACAAATATTCTCCCAATTTTTAGTCACTTAGAAAACTCATTAATTTACCAAGTGATTTTTAGAAACTATAGGAGATGCTCTTAGGATAAGGATTTGTTATAGTAATTTTTAAATTATGTAATAAAAATAAGATTGGTAGTTGGTTTACCGAACAATTGGATATATTGTAAAGAAGTGAATCGACAAACTTTAAAAGTTACACGAATTTGTTCAAAATTATGGAACAGGTTCTACGCTTTTAAACAAAATTCAAGTTAACAAAGAAGTAGGCTTATATTTTAACTAGACCATCAAATTACTAGGCACAAATGGATGTTTAATAACCCTTTTGTCCAGTCAACTACAACCAAAAGCTCGCACAAAATAGATCAGGCCAGGACCTAAAATTCAACAACACAAGATTGAAACAATTCAAATACAATAAATAGAAAGACACAAAAGTGTTGATGCTAAGGTTTTACTTCATCACCAAGGTTTAGGTTACCTATGTCCTGATTATTAAGAAATATGGAAATGCTTAGGTCTTTTCCATCCCTATCTCTTCTTCAAGTGATAGGCAAAGCTTAGGTTTAAGGGTTCTTACTAGAGAAGTCAGGGCAATAAAAAATCTCCTAATCACTCTGTAGACCTTTGGTGCTTTACTAAGTGATGTCTAACCATTTAGGGGCCAAGTTATAAGAGTAATTGAAAGGGATTTAGGCTTACACCTAGTCCTAAATAATTTTGGTGATTGAATTGCCCAACACAAATCTTTGGACTAACTAGTTTGCCCAAGTGTATAGATTATACAGGTGTAAAAGGTTCACACTCAGCCAATAAAAAGACCAAGTTTTGGATTCAACAAAGGAGCAAAGGGGCAACCGAAGGCACCCCTGGTCTGGCGCACCGGACTGTCCGGTGTGCCACCGGACATGTCCGGTGCACCAGGGGGACTCAGACTCAAACTCGTCACCTTCGGGAATTTCCAGGGGCGACTCGGCTATAATTCACCGGACTGTCCGGTGTACACCGGACAGTGTCCGGTGCGCCAAGGGAGGTCGGCCTCAGGAACTCGCCAGCTTCGGAAAACTCCAACGGCTAGTCCACTATAATTCACCGGACTGTCCGGTGTGCACCGGACTGTCCGGTGCGACTCCGGAGCAACGGCTATCTCCGCGCCAACGGCTCTCTGCCGCGCATTTAATGCGCGCTCTGCGCGCGCAGAGGGCAGGCTCGCCCATGCTGGCACACCGGACAGCAAACAGTACCTGTCCGGTGTGCACCGGACACCCAGGCGGGCCCACAAGTCAGAAGCTCCAACGGTCAGAATCCAACGGCAGTGATGACGTGGCAGGGGCACCGGACTGTCCGGTGTGCACCGGACTGTCCGGTGCGCCATCGAACAGACAGCCTCCCAACGGCCACATTTGGTGGTTGGGGCTATAAATACCCCAACCACCCCACCATTCATTGCATCCAAGTTTTCCACTTCTCAACTACTACAAGAGCTCTAGCATTCAATTCTAGACACACTAAAGAGATCAAATCCTCTCCAATTCCACACAAAGCCCTAGTGACTAGTGAGAGTGATTTGTCGTGTTCTTTTGAGCTCTTGCGCTTGGATTGCTTCTTTTATTTCTCACTTGTTCTTGTGATCAAAACTCCATTGTAATCAAGGCAAGAGGCACCAATTGTGTGGTGGCCCTTGCGGGGAAGTTTTGTTCCCGGCTTTGATTTGAGAAGAGAAGCTCACTCGGTCGGAAGGACCGTTTGAGAGAGGGAAGGGTTGAAAGAGACCCGGCCTTTGTGGCCTCCTCAACGGGGAGTAGGTTTGAGAGAACCGAACCTCGGTAAAACAAATCCGCATGTCTCACTTGATTATTCGCTTGCGATTTGTTTTCACGCCCTCTCTCGCGGACTCGTTTTTATTTCTAACGCTAACCCGGCTTGTAGTTGTGTTTATATTTGTAAATTTCAGTTTCGCCCTATTCACCCCCCCCCTCTAGGCGACTATCAATTGGTATCAGAGCCCGGTGCTTCATTAGAGCCTAACCGCTCGAAGTGATGTCGGGAGATCACGCCAAAAAGGAGATGGAGACCGGCGAAAAGCCCACTACAAGCCATGGGAGCACTTCATCGGAAGAGTCCCGCACCAAGAGGAAGGAGAAGAAGAAGGACTCCTCCAAACGGAAGGAGAAAAAGTCTTCCTCCTCTCACCACAAAGAGAAGAAGGAAAAGTCTTCTTCTCACAAGCCGCATCGGAGAGGAGACAAGCACAAAAGGATGAGGAAAGTGGTCTACTATGAGACCGACACTTCATCAACATCGACCTCCGACTCCGATGCGCCCTCCGTAACTTCTAAACGCCAAGAGCGTAAGAAGTTTAGTAAGATCCCCCTACATTACCCTCGCATTTCTAAAAATGCACCTTTACTTTCCGTCCCATTAGGCAAACCACCAACTTTCGATGGTGAAGATTATGCTAGGTGGAGTGATTTAATGCGATTTCATCTAACCTCACTCCACAAAAGTATATGGGATGTTGTTGAGTTTGGTGCACAGGTACCATCCATAGGGGATAAAGACTATGATGAGGATGAGGTGGCCCAAATCGAGCACTTCAACTCTCAAGCGACAACAATACTCCTCGCCTCTTTAAGTAGAGAAGAGTATAACAAAGTTCAAGGGTTGAAGAGCGCCAAGGAGGTTTGGGATGTGCTCAAAACCGCGCACGAAGGAGATGAACTCACCAAGATCACCAAGCGGGAAACGATCGAGGGGGAGCTCGGTCGGTTCCGGCTTCGCAAAGGGGAAGAGCCACAACACATGTACAACCGGCTCAAGACTTTGGTGAACCAAGTGCGCAACCTCGGGAGCGTCAAGTGGGACGACCACGAAATGGTTAAGGTTATTCTAAGATCTCTCATTTTCCTTAACCCCACTCAAGTTCAATTAATTCGTGGTAATCCTAGATATACTAAAATGACCCCCGAGGAAGTTATCGGGAATTTTGTAAGTTTTGAGTGCATGATCGAAGGCTCAAGGAAGATCAACGAGCTTGATGATTCCACCACATCCGAAGCTCAACCCGTCGCATTCAAGGCGACGGAGGAAAAGAAGGAGGAGGCTACACCAAGTCGACAACCAATCGACGCCTCCAAGCTCGACAATGAGGAAATGGCGCTCGTCATCAAGAGCTTCCGCCAAATCCTCAAACAAAAGAGAGGGAAAGACTACAAGTCCCGCTCCAAGAAGGTTTGCTACAAGTGTGGTAAGCCCGGTCACTTTATTGCTAAATGTCCATTATCAAGTGATAGTGACAGGGGCGACGACAAGAAGGGAAGAAGAAAGGAGAAGAAGAAGTGATGATTCAATAGCATTTAAGGGTGTGTTAGAGGGTCAGCTATACTTAGTAGATTTTGATAGAGCTGAGCTCGACACATGCTTAATTGCTAAGACTAACATGGGTTGGCTCTGGCACCGCCGACTAGCCCATGTTGGGATGAAGAATCTTCATAAGCTTCTAAAGGGAGAGCACATTTTAGGATTAACAAATGTTCATTTTGAGAAAGACAGGATTTGTAGCGCATGCCAGGCGGGGAAGCAAGTTGGAGTCCATCATCCACACAAGAACATCATGACGACCGACAGGCCGCTTGAGCTACTCCACATGGATCTATTCGGCCCGATTGCTTACATAAGCATCGGCGAGAGTAAGTATTGTCTTGTAATAGTGGATGATTATTCTCGCTTCACTTGGGTATTCTTTTTACAGGAAAAATCCCAAACCCAAGAGACCTTAAAAGGATTCTTGAGACGGGCTCAAAATGAGTTCGGCTTAAGAATCAAGAAAATAAGAAGCGACAACGGGACGGAGTTCAAGAACTCTCAAATTGAAAGCTTTCTTGAGGAAGAGGGCATCAAGCATGAGTTCTCCTCTCCCTACACCCCTCAACAAAATGGTGTAGTAGAGAGGAAGAATCGAACTCTATTGGACATGGCAAGAACCATGCTTGATGAGTACAAGACACCGGACCGGTTTTGGGCCGAAGCGGTCAACACCGCCTGCTACGCCATCAATCGGTTATATCTTCACCGAATCCTCAAGAAGACATCATATGAACTCCTAACCAGTAAAAAGCCCAACATTTCATATTTTAGAGTTTTTGGTAGCAAATGCTTTATTCTTGTTAAAAGAGGTAGAAAATCTAAATTTGCTCCTAAAACTGTAGAAGGCTTTTTACTTGGTTATGACTCAAACACAAGGGCATATAGGGTCTTTAACAAGTCCACTGGACTAGTTGAAGTCTCATGTGACGTTGTGTTTGATGAAACTAACGGCTCTCAAGTAGAGCAAGTTGATCTTGATGAGATAGGTAATGAAGAGGCTCCATGCATCGCGCTAAGGAACATGTCCATTGGGAATGTGTGTCCTAAGGAATTCGAAGAGCCTCCAAATGCACAAGATCAACCATCCTCCTCAACGCTAGCATCTCCACCGACTCAAAATGAGGATGAAGCTCAAGTTGATGAAGTAGAAGATCAAGCAAATGAGCCACCTCAAGATGACGGCAATGATCAAGGGGGAGATGCAAATGATCAAGACAAGGAGGATGAAGAGCAAAGGCCGCCACACCCAAGAGTCCACCAAGCAATACAACGAGATCACCCCGTCGACACCATCCTCGGCGACATTCAAAAAGGGGTAACCACTAGATCTCGTATTGCACATTTTTGTGAACATTACTCGTTTGTTTCCTCTATTGAGCCACACAGGGTATAGGAAGCACTACAAGATTCGGATTGGGTGGTGGCGATGCAAGAGGAGCTCAACAACTTCACTAGAAATGAGGTATGGCATTTAGTTCCACGTCCTAACCAAAATGTTGTAGGAACCAAATGGGTCTTCCGCAACAAGCAAGATGAGCATGGTGTGGTGACAAGAAACAAAGCTCGACTCGTGGCCAAAGGATATTCACAAGTCGAAGGTTTGGATTTCGGTGAAACCTATGCACCCGTAGCTAGGCTTGAGTCAATTCGCATATTATTGGCCTATGCTACTTACCATGGCTTTAAGCTTTATCAAATGGACGTGAAAAGTGCCTTCCTCAACGGACCAATCAAGGAAGAGGTCTATGTTGAGCAACCTCCCGGCTTTGAAGACAGTGAGTATCCTAACCATGTCTATAAGCTCTCTAAGGCGCTTTATGGGCTCAAGCAAGCCCCAAGAGCATGGTATGAATGCCTTAGAGATTTTCTTATTGCAAATGGATTCAAAGTCGGAAAGGCCGATCCTACACTCTTTACCAAAACACTTGAAAATGATTTGTTCGTATGCCAAATTTATATTGATGATATTATATTTGGGTCTACTAACGAATCTACATGTGAAGAGTTTAGTAGGATCATGACACAGAAATTCGAGATGTCTATGATGGGGGAGTTGAAGTATTTTCTAGGATTCCAAGTCAAGCAACTCCAAGAGGGCACCTTCATTAGCCAAACGAAGTACACTCAAGACATTCTAACCAAGTTTGGGATGAAGGATGCCAAACCCATCAAGACACCCATGGGAACAAATGGGCATCTCGACCTCGACACGGGAGGTAAGTCCGTGGATCAAAAGGTATACCGGTCGATGATTGGTTCATTGCTTTATTTATGTGCATCTCGACCGGACATTATGCTTTCCGTTTGCATGTGTGCAAGATTCCAATCCGACCCTAAGGAATCCCACCTTACGGCCGTAAAACGAATCTTGAGATACTTGGCTTATACACCTAAGTTTGGGCTTTGGTACCCTCGGGGATCCACGTTTGATTTGATTGGTTATTCGGATGCCGATTGGGCGGGGTGCAAAATTAATAGGAAGAGCACATCGGGGACTTGTCAGTTCTTGGGAAGATCCTTGGTGTCTTGGGCTTCAAAGAAGCAAAATTCGGTCGCTCTTTCCACCGCCGAAGCCGAGTACATTGCCGCAGGTCATTGTTGCGCGCAATTGCTTTGGATGAGGCAAACCCTGCGGGACTACGGTTACAAATTAACCAAAGTCCCTTTGCTATGTGATAATGAGAGTACAATCAAAATGGCCGACAATCCCGTCGAGCATAGCCGCACTAAGCACATAGCCATTCGGTATCATTTTCTTAGGGATCACCAACAAAAGGGGGATATCGAGATTTCTTACATTAATACTAAAGATCAATTAGCCGATATCTTTACCAAGCCTCTTGATGAACAATCTTTTACCAAACTTAGGCATGAGCTCAATATTCTTGATTCTAGAAATTTCTTTTGCTAGCTTGCACACATAGCTCATTTGAATACCTTTGATCATATCTCTTTTATATGCTATGACTAATGTGTTTTCAAGTCTATTTCAAACCAAGTCACAGGTATATTGAAAGGGAATTGGAGTCTTCGGCGAAGACAAAGGCTTCCACTCCGTAACTCATCCTTCGTCATCGCTCCAAGAAAAGGACCTTGTCTTTGGGGGAGAAAGTAAAAGCCCAAAGCAAAAGGACCGGATTTCGTCATTGGTATAATCTTAACTCATTTACTTATGACCAAAGGGGAAGAAATTACTTCGAGGGCTCTAGTGATTCCGTTTTTGGCGATTCATGCCAAAAAGGGGGAGAAATGAGCCCAAAGCAAAAGGACCGCACCACCACCAAATTCAAAAACTTAGTGCTTTCCAAAAGTATTTATCAATTGGTATCCTATTGTGTTCAAAAGGGGGAGAAAGTAGTATTTCAAAAATGGTATATCAAAACCCTCTTGAACACTAAGAGGTGGATCTCTTTTAGGGGGAGTTTTGTTAAGTCAAAAGAAAAGCATTTGAAACAGGGGGAGAAAATTTCAAATCTTGAGAATGCTTTGCAAATCTTATTAATGTACCTTTGACTATTTGCAAAAGAACTTTGAAAAGGATTTACAAAAGAATTTGCAAAAACAAAACTCGTGGTGCAAACGTGGTCCAAAATGTTACATAAGAAAGAAACATTCCATGCATATCTTGTAAGTAGTTATATTGGCTAAATTCCAAGCAACCTTTACACTTACATTATGCAAACTAGTTCAATTATGCACTTCTATATTTGCTTTGGTTTGTGTTGGCATCAATCACCAAAAAGGGGGAGATTGAAAGGGATTTAGGCTTACACCTAGTCCTAAATAATTTTGGTGATTGAATTGCCCAACACAAATCTTTGGACTAACTAGTTTGCCCAAGTGTATAGATTATACAGGTGTAAAAGGTTCACACTCAGCCAATAAAAAGACCAAGTTTTGGATTCAACAAAGGAGCAAAGGGGCAACCGAAGGCACCCCTGGTCTGGCGCACCGGACTGTCCGGTGTGCCACCGGACATGTCCGGTGCACCAGGGGGACTCAGACTCAAACTCGTCACCTTCGGGAATTTCCAGGGGCGACTCGGCTATAATTCACCGGACTGTCCGGTGTACACCGGACAATGTCCGGTGCGCCAAGGGAGGTCGGCCTCAGGAACTCGCCAGCTTCGGAAAACTCCAACGGCTAGTCCACTATAATTCACTGGACTGTCCGGTGTGCACCGGACTGTCCGGTGCGACTCCGGAGCAACGGCTATCTCCGCGCCAACGGCTCTCTGCCGCGCATTTAATGCGCGCTCTGCGCGCGCAGAGGGCAGGCTCGCCCATGTGAAAGGGAAATGTGCCCTTGGGCCATTTCTAAGTATTTTGGTGATTGAGTGCAAACACAAGGGCCTAAATGTGAAAATATGCTCATGGATGAACAAAGTGTAAATCACAAGTAAAGGTATGTTTCTAAGCCTTAGTACATTAGTTTTGTGTACTAACATCTTGTCTAAGTGTTAGAAACAGGAGAAAGAAGAAAAGAAAAGAAGTGGAGAGTGGCTGTGTACAGCCAAAGGCTGCTTCGGGCTGGGGCACCGGACTGTCCGGTGTGCACCGGACAGTGTCCGGTGCGCCAGATCAGCGCAGCGCAAACCAGCCGCTCTCGGGTTTTTCTCCGGCGACTTCGGCTAAAATTCACCGGACTGTCCGGTGTGCACCGGACTGTCCGGTGAGCCAACGGTCGGCCGCGCGATCGGCGCGCGACACGTGGCCGAGCCAACGGTCGGAAGGGAGCACCGGACTGTCCGGTGTGCACCGGACTGTCCGGTGCGCCAGATCTGCAACGGTCGGCAACGGTCGGCTTCGCTTTCTATGGAAACAAATCGGGCACCGGACAGTGTCCGGTGTGCACCGGACTGTCCGGTGCGCCACGAGACAGAAGGCAAAGATGGCCTTCCAGATTTGTTCCCAACGGCTCCTAGCTGCCTTGGGGCTATAAAAGGGACCCCTTGGCGCATGGAGGAGCACACTAAGCATTCCTTGAGCACTCTTGATCACTCACACATCAATCTCGCGCACTTGTTCGACATTCTAGTGATTTGAGCTCCGTTCTAGTGTGCTAGTCTTTTGAGCTCAAGTCTGGGTCTTGTGTGTGCGTATTCGCTGTGATCTTTGTGTCGTGTGTGAGTTGCTAATCCCTCCTTTGCTCTGTGATTCTCTGTGAACATCTTTTGTAAGGGCGAGAGGCTCCAAGTTGTGGAGATTCCTCGCAAACGGGATTGAGAAAAGAAAAGCAAGAACACCGTGGTATTCAAGTTGATCATTGGATCACTTGAGAGGAGTTGAGTGCAACTCTCGTCCGTTGGGACGCCACAACGTGGAGTAGGCAAGTTTTGTACTTGGCCGAACCACGGGATAACCACTGTGTCATCTCTGTGATTGGATTCTTGTGGTTATTGTGTTTTGACTCCTCTCTAGCCACTTGGCATAAACTGTGCTAACACCTAATCAAGTTTTGTGGCTATAAGTTTAAGTTTTTACAGGATCACCTATTCACCCCCCCCCCTCTAGGTGCTCTCAATTGGTATCGGAGCCGTTCTCTTCAAGAAAGGGACTAACCGCCCGAAGAGATGGATCCTAAGGGGAAGGGAATTGTGATCAACGACAAGGAGAAGGAGTCCTTCGTCAACGAGCCAAGGGATGACAAGTCCAATGACTCGGGCTCGGGCCACAAGCGAAGAGATGGGAAGAAGAAGAAGACAAGACGCATCAAGGAGATCGTCTACTACGACAGCGATGAGTCCTCTTCTTCCCAAAAGGACGACGACTACGACAAACAAAGGAAACCGGTTAATTCTAACTTTTCTTTTGACTACTCTCGTATTCCGCATAGTTCAAATTCACATTTGCTTTCCATTCCACTCGGCAAGCCCCCACACTTTGATGGGGAGGACTACGGATTTTGGAGCCACAAAATGCGTAGTCACCTATTCTCTCTCCATCCTAGCATATGGGAGATTGTAGATAGTGGAATGCACTTTAATAGTTCGGATAGTCCTATATTCATTAATGAGCAAATCCATAAGAATGCACAAGCTACTACTGTTCTTCTAGCCTCATTGTGCAGGGATGAATATAATAAAGTGAGTGGCTTGGATAACGCCAAGCAAATCTGGGATACCCTCAAGATCTCTCATGAGGGAAATGACGCTACCTTGCTCACCAAAATGGAGTTGGTGGAGGGCGAGCTTGGACGGTTCGCGATGATAAGGGGCGAGGAGCCAACTCAAACATACAACCGGCTCAAGACCCTTGTCAACAAAATAAGGAGCTACGGAAGCACGCGATGGACGGACCACGACGTCGTCCGACTAATGCTCAGGTCCTTTACCGTTCTTGATCCTCATTTGGTGAATAATATTCGTGAGAATCCCAGGTACACCAAAATGTCGCCCGAAGAAGTACTAGGAAAATTCGTCAGCGGGCGAATGATGATCAAGGAGGCAAGGTATGTGGACGACGCCTTGAATGGACCGATCAACGAGCCGCAACCTTTTGCTCTCAAAGCCACAGGGAACAAGGAGGCGCTACCCAGCAAGGTGGCGCAAATTGAGGCGGCCGGTCTTAATGAAGAAGAAATGGCCCTCATTATCAAGAGATTCAAGACGGTGCTAAAGGGTCGCAATGGACAGCCGAGCAAGACTAAGACCAAGGGGAAGCGATCATGCTTCAAATGCGGTAAGCTTGGTCATTTTATTGCTAACTGTCCTGATAATGATAGTGACCAGGAAAAGGGGAACAAGAGGGAAAAGAAGAAGCATTACAAGAAGGCAAAGGGCGAGGCGCATCTAGGCAAGGAGTGGGACTCGGATTGCTCCTCGTCCGACTCCGACAATGAAGGACTCGCCGCCACCGCCTTCAACAAATCAACCCTCTTCCCCAACGAGCGTCACACATGCCTTATGGCAAGAGAGAAGAAGGTATGTACTCGCAACTCTACCTATGCTTCTTCAAGTGAGGACGAATCTAGTGATGAGGATGAAGTAGATTATTCATGTTTGTTCAAGGGCTTAGATAGATCTAAGATAGACAAAATTAATGAATTAATTGATGCCTTGAATGAAAAGAATATACTTTTAGAAAAGCAAGAGGATTTGTTGTATGAAGAGCATGATAAATTTGTTGAGGCACAAAAATCCTATGCTTTAGAAGTTAAGAGAAATGAAATGCTTTCTTTTGAACTATCTACTTGTCATGAAACCATTTCTACTTTGAAAGGTGTCAACAATGATTTAAATGCTAAATTAGAAGTAGCAAACAAATCCAATTCTTGTGTAGAACATGTTGAAATTTGTACTAGGTGTAAAGACTTTGACATTAATGCTTGTAGTGAACACCTAGTTTCAATTTCCAAGCTTAATGATGAACTGGCTAGTCTTAATGCTCAACTTAAGACTAGCAAGAATGATTTCGATAAGCTAAAATTTGCAAGGGATGCCTACACAATTGGTAGACACCCCTCAATTAAGGATGGACTTGGCTTCAAGAGAGAAGCTAAGAACTTAACAAGCCATAAGGCTCCCATTCCCGCCAAGGAGAAAGGGAAGGCCCCTATGGCTACTAGTGCTAAAAGGAACCATGCATTTTTGTATCATGATAGAAGACAAACTAGAAATGTAAGTCATGATGCTTATGATTCATATGTTTATGATTCTCATACCATGTTTGCTCCTAGTTCCTCTTATGTGTATGATAGAAATGTTACTAGGAGAAATGTTGTTCCTAAAAGAAATGCTATTCATCATGTGCCTAGAAGGAATGTTATTCATGCTCCTAGGAAAATAGCAAATGAACCTTCCACAATTTATTATGCTTTAAATGCTTCCTTTGCTATTTGTAGAAAGGATAAGAAAATTGTTGCTAGGAAGTTAGGGGCAAAATGCAAGGGAGACAAAACTTGCATTTGGGTCCCTAAGGATATTTGCACTAACCTTGTAGGACCCAACATGAGTTGGGTACCTAAGACCCAAGCCTAAATTTGCCTTGCAGGTTTATGCATCCGGGGGTTCAAGCTGGATTATTGATAGCGGATGCACAAACCATATGACGGGGGAGAAGAAGATGTTCACCTCCTACGTCAAGAATAAGGATTCCCAAGATTCAATCATATTCGGTGATGGGAATCAAGGCAAGGTAAAAGGGTTAGGTAAAATTGCAATTTCTAATGAGCACTCTATCTCTAATGTGTTTTTAGTAGAGTCACTAGGATATAATTTACTATCTGTTAGTCAATTGTGCAATATGGGATATAACTGTCTGTTTACAAATATAGATGTGTCTGTCTTTAGAAGAAGTGATGGTTCACTAGCTTTTAAGGGTGTATTAGACGACAAACTTTATTTAGTTGATTTTGCAAAAGAAGAGGCCGGTCTAGATGCATGCTTAATGGCTAAGACTTGCATGGGCTGGCTGTGGCATCGCCGCTTAGCACATGTGGGGATGAAGAACCTTCACAAGCTTCTAAAGGGAGAACACGTGATAGGTCTAACCAATGTTCAATTCGAAAAAGATAGACCTTGTGCAGCTTGTCAAGCAGGGAAACAGGTGGGAGGAGCGCATCACAGCAAGAATGTGATGACCACTTCAAGACCCCTGGAGCTGCTGCATATGGACCTCTTCGGACCCGTCGCCTATCTAAGCATAGGGGGAAGTAAGTATGGTTTAGTTATTGTTGATGATTTTTCCCGCTTCACTTGGGTGTTCTTTTTGCAGGATAAGTCTGAAACCCAAGGGACCCTCAAACGCTTCCTCAGGAGAGCTCAAAATGAGTTTGAGCTCAAAGTGAAAAAGATAAGAAGCGACAACGGGTCCGAGTTCAAGAACCTTCAAGTGGAGGAGTTCCTTGAAGAGGAAGGGATCAAGCACGAGTTCTCCGCTCCCTACACACCACAGCAAAATGGTGTGGTAGAGAGGAAGAACAGGACGCTCATCGACATGGCGAGGACGATGCTAGGAGAGTTCAAGACCCCCGAGTGCTTTTGGACGGAAGCCGTGAACACGGCGTGCCACGCCATCAACAGGGTCTACCTTCATCGCCTCCTCAAGAAGACGTCGTATGAGCTACTAACCGGTAACAAACCCAATGTATCGTACTTTCGTGTATTTGGGAGTAAATGCTACATTCTAGTAAAGAAGGGTAGAAATTCTAAGTTTGCTCCCAAAGCTGTAGAAGGGTTTTTATTATGTTATGACTCAAATACAAAGGCGTATAGAGTCTTCAACAAATCATCGGGTTTGGTTGAAGTCTCTAGCGACGTTGTATTTGATGAGACTAATGGCTCTCCAAGAGAGCAAGTTGTTGATTGTGATGATGTAGATGAAGAAGATGTTCCGACGGCCGCTATACGGACCATGGCGATTGGAGAAGTACGGCCACAGGAACAAGATGAACGAGATCAACCTTCTTCCTCAACTATGGTGCAACCCCCAACCAAAGATGACGAACAGGTACCTCAAGTGGAGGCGCTTGATCAAGGGGGAGCACAAGATGATCAAGTGATAGAGGAAGAAGCGCAACCGGCACCTCCAACTCAAGTTCGAGCGATGATTCAAAGGGATCATCCCGTCGACCAAATTCTGGGTGACATTAGCAAGGGAGTAACTACTCGATCTCGATTAGTTAATTTTTGTGAGCATTACTCCTTTGTCTCTTCTATTGAGCCTTTCAGGGTAGAAGAGGCCTTGCTAGATCCGGACTGGGTGTTGGCCATGCAAGAGGAGTTAAACAACTTCAAGCGCAATGAAGTTTGGACACTGGTGCCTCGTCCGAAGCAAAATGTTGTGGGAACCAAGTGGGTGTTCCGCAACAAACAGGACGAGCACGGGGTGGTGACGAGGAACAAGGCTCGACTTGTGGCAAAAGGTTATGCCCAAGTCGCAGGTTTGGATTTCGAGGAGACTTTTGCTCCTGTGGCTAGGCTAGAATCAATTCGTATCTTGCTAGCATATGCCGCTCACCATTCTTTCAGGTTGTTTCAAATGGATGTGAAGAGCGCCTTCCTCAACGGGCCAATCAAGGAGGAGGTGTACGTGGAGCAACCCCCTGGCTTCGAGGATGAACGGTACCCCGACCATGTGTGTAAGCTCTCTAAGGCGCTCTATGGACTTAAGCAAGCCCCAAGAGCATGGTATGAATGCCTTAGAGATTTCTTAATTGCTAATGCTTTCAAGGTTGGGAAAGCCGATCCAACTCTTTTTACTAAGACTTGTAATGGTGATTTGTTTGTGTGCCAAATTTATGTCGATGACATAATATTTGGTTCTACTAACCAAAAGTCTTGTGAAGAGTTTAGCAGGGTGATGACGCAGAAATTCGAGATGTCGATGATGGGCGAGTTGAACTACTTCCTTGGGTTCCAAGTGAAGCAACTCAAGGACGGCACCTTCATCTCCCAAACGAAGTACACGCAAGATCTGCTAAAGCGGTTTGGGATGAAGGACGCCAAGCCCGCAAAGACTCCGATGGGGACCGACGGACACACCGACCTCAACAAAGGAGGTAAGTCCGTTGATCAAAAAGCATACCGGTCAATGATAGGTTCTTTGCTTTATTTATGTGCTAGTAGACCGGATATTATGCTTAGCGTATGCATGTGTGCTAGATTTCAATCCGATCCTAAGGAGTGTCACTTAGTGGCGGTGAAGCGAATTCTTAGATATTTGGTTGCTACGCCTTGCTTCGGGCTCTGGTATCCAAAGGGGTCTACCTTTGACTTAGTTGGATACTCAGACTCCGACTATGCTGGATGTAAGGTCGATAGGAAGAGTACATCGGGGACGTGCCAATTCTTAGGAAGGTCCCTGGTGTCATGGAACTCTAAGAAACAAACTTCCGTTGCCCTATCCACCGCTGAGGCCGAGTATGTTGCCGCAGGACAGTGTTGCGCGCAACTACTTTGGATGAGGCAAACCCTCAGGGACTTTGGCTACAATCTGAGCAAAGTCCCACTCCTATGTGATAATGAGAGTGCTATCCGCATGGCGGAAAATCCTGTTGAACACAGCCGCACAAAGCACATAGACATCCGGCATCACTTTTTGAGAGACCACCAGCAAAAGGGAGATATCGAAGTGTTTCATGTTAGCACCGAGAACCAGCTAGCCGATATCTTCACTAAGCCTCTAGATGAGAAGACCTTTTGCAGGTTGCGTAGTGAGCTAAATGTCTTAGATTCGCGGAACCTGGATTGAATTGTAGCATACATGTAGTTATGCTTTTGATCATGTTCCTTTTTGCATTATGTTGCTTATTATGGTGCTCAAGTTGTACAAACACTCTGGACCTCACAAGTCCGTTGCAAAGTGATGCACATGTGTAGGGGGAGATGTGTTACAACTTGACCCTTTGAGACTAACCATGTGCTTGAGTTTGATAATTTAGTCTCGAAGGAGGATTGAAAGGGAAAAGGTGGACTTGGACCATGAAAGACTTCCACTGCACTCCGATGAGAGGGTAACTAATTCCAAGTTCATCTCATGAAATCTTATTGCCATTTGCTCTTAATTGAAGACTTTGGTGAGGCAATGGGGTTAACGGGCCAAGATTGATCCCGTTTTGGTGCTTGATGCCAAAGGGGGAGAAAATAAAGGCCAAAGTGATAAATGGATCAGCTACCACTTGAGAGATTTTGAAAATAGTAGAATAGAGTTTTTGTTTTGTCAAAAGCTTTTATTGTCTCTTATTGTCTCTATTTTCAAAAGTTGGCTTCTTGTGGGGAGAAGTGTTGATTATGGGAAAAAGGGGGAGTTTTTGAAATCTTTGATCAATCTCTTTTGGAATGACTCTCTTTATACTTCAACATGTGTGTTTGACTTAGAGATAGAGATTTGAGTTTGATTTGCAAAAACAAACCAAGTGGTGGCAAAGGATGATCCATATATGCCAAAATTGAATAAAACCAATTTGAGTTTTTATTTAAAGTGATTTTGCACTTGTTCTAGTTGCTTTATATTGTGTTGGCATAAATCACCAAAAAGGGGGAGATTGAAAGGGAAATGTGCCCTTGGGCCATTTCTAAGTATTTTGGTGATTGAGTGCAAACACAAGGGCCTAAATGTGAAAATATGCTCATGGATGAACAAAGTGTAAATCACAAGTAAAGGTATGTTTCTAAGCCTTAGTACATTAGTTTTGTGTACTAACATCTTGTCTAAGTGTTAGAAACAGGAGAAAGAAGAAAAGAAAAGAAGTGGAGAGTGGCTGTGTACAGCCAAAGGCTGCTTCGGGCTGGGGCACCGGACTGTCCGGTGTGCACCGGACAGTGTCCGGTGCGCCAGATCAGCGCAGCGCAAACCAGCCGCTCTCGGGTTTTTCTCCGGCGACTTCGGCTAAAATTCACCGGACTGTCCGGTGTGCACCGGACTGTCCGGTGAGCCAACGGTCGGCCGCGCGATCGGCGCGCGACACGTGGCCGAGCCAACGGTCGGAAGGGAGCACCGGACTGTCCGGTGTGCACCGGACTGTCCGGTGCGCCAGATCTGCAACGGTCGGCAACGGTCGGCTTCGCTTTCTATGGAAACAAATCGGGCACCGGACAGTGTCCGGTGTGCACCGGACTGTCCGGTGCGCCACGAGACAGAAGGCAAAGATGGCCTTCCAGATTTGTTCCCAACGGCTCCTAGCTGCCTTGGGGCTATAAAAGGGACCCCTTGGCGCATGGAGGAGCACACCAAGCATTCCTTGAGCACTCTTGATCACTCACACATCAATCTCGCGCACTTGTTCGACATTCTAGTGATTTGAGCTCCGTTCTAGTGTGCTAGTCTTTTGAGCTCAAGTCTGGGTCTTGTGTGTGCGTATTCGCTGTGATCTTTGTGTCGTGTGTGAGTTGCTAATCCCTCCTTTGCTCTGTGATTCTCTGTGAACATCTTTTGTAAGGGCGAGAGGCTCCAAGTTGTGGAGATTCCTCGCAAACGGGATTGAGAAAAGAAAAGCAAGAACACCGTGGTATTCAAGTTGATCATTGGATCACTTGAGAGGAGTTGAGTGCAACTCTCGTCCGTTGGGACGCCACAACGTGGAGTAGGCAAGTTTTGTACTTGGCCGAACCACGGGATAACCACAGTGTCATCTCTGTGATTGGATTCTTGTGGTTATTGTGTTTTGACTCCTCTCTAGCCACTTGGCATAAACTGTGCTAACACCTAATCAAGTTTTGTGGCTATAAGTTTAAGTTTTTACAGGATCACCTATTCACCCCCCCCTCTAGGTGCTCTCACCATGCTGGCACACCGGACAGCAAACAGTACCTGTCCGGTGTGCACCGGACACCCAGGCGGGCCCACAAGTCAGAAGCTCCAACGGTCAGAATCCAACGGCAGTGATGACGTGGCAGGGGCACCGGACTGTCCGGTGTGCACCGGACTGTCCGGTGCGCCATCGAACAGACAGCCTCCCAACGGCCACATTTGGTGGTTGGGGCTATAAATACCCCAACCACCCCACCATTCATTGCATCCAAGTTTTCCACTTCTCAACTACTACAAGAGCTCTAGCATTCAATTCTAGACACACTAAAGAGATCAAATCCTCTCCAATTCCACACAAAGCCCTAGTGACTAGTGAGAGTGATTTGCCGTGTTCTTTTGAGCTCTTGCGCTTGGATTGCTTCTTTTATTTCTCACTTGTTCTTGTGATCAAAACTCCATTGTAATCAAGGCAAGAGGCACCAATTGTGTGGTGGCCCTTGCGGGGAAGTTTTGTTCCCGGCTTTGATTTGAGAAGAGAAGCTCACTCGGTCGGAAGGACCGTTTGAGAGAGGGAAGGGTTGAAAGAGACCCGGCCTTTGTGGCCTCCTCAACGGGGAGTAGGTTTGAGAGAACCGAACCTCGGTAAAACAAATCCGCGTGTCTCACTTGATTATTCGCTTGCGATTTGTTTTCACGCCCTCTCTCGCGGACTCGTTTTTATTTCTAACGCTAACCCGACTTGTAGTTGTGTTTATATTTGTAAATTTCAGTTTCGCCCTATTCACCCCCCCCTCTAGGCGACTATCAGTAATAAACACAAATGTGGCATCTTGACGAAGTAACATGTGCTCAATGTTGGGAATCTTGCTCACAACCTTCCATTCACTATATAGCTTAGTTCTCAAAGAATCACTCAAGAAACCAATGGAATAGTTCGAGAGAAGCACATATATAGTGAGCACAACCTTTTAAAGTGTGTAAGCATTTCCATACTTTCTGAAAGCTTGTAGGACATATAGTAAGAGAAAATTTATATTTGAGGATTTGGTAAGAAACTAATAATGAGCACAAGCTATTACAATTCAGGATGAATTCCATGTTTATTTCAACCAATACACAATAAGAAACAAACAAGCAACAATATGTCGATATTCATATAAAGGTGTGCATTAGGCCTTAGCCTACACTACCTTGCAGAAGGATGTGAAATGGTGCCCGAGGTGTAAGAGTAGCCTGAGCTTGCATCCAAGAAAAAAGTTGGTTTTGCAGCAGCAGGTAGAGAACTAGTATCATCATCATTGAGCATCACCATGACATCTGACATTGTAGGTCGGTCCATTGGATTCTGTTGAAGGCACCACAAGCCAATGTTAACACATTTTAGCACCTCAGTCTCTGAGTAGTTTCTCCCTAAAGAATCATCTATAATCTCTGCAAGTGTTCCCTCGCTCCAGTGCTTCCATACCTATCATTGATTTCATGTGTTTACAATTGGCAACAATATATTGTATAATTTTACAAGTAGTCTTATAGGTAGTATAGTGTTTTAAGGTCAAATACTCACAATGCTCACAACATCCTCGTTTTGCTCGTCGAAGTAATGCCCATTGTTCTTTTGTCCTGTTACAATCTCTATAACAAGGATGCCGAAACTAAATACATCTGATTTTATGGAGTATTGTCCACGCATCACATACTCGGGAGACATGTAGCCGCTGCAATAAGAAGAATTAGCAATATGGTCAATTAGAGGGCATTATGTATATAAATCGAACATTGAATGATTAACTACTAGATGACAGTGATTGATTACAATGTCCCAACGATGTGGTTTGTGATGCCTCGAGTCTGATCTTGCAAAAAGAGCCTGGCTAGGCCAAAGTCACCAATCTTAGGGTTCATATTTGAATCCAACAGAATATTGCTTGCTTTTAGGTCACGGTGAACTATCTTATTTTGAGAGTCTTCATGAAGATATTGCAATCCACGTGCAACTCCTTCAATTATGTTGAATCGTTTCCTCCAATCTAGTTGTCTTTTCTTCTCATGATCTAAATTATAAGCAACTTTTAAGGTTAGTACAACTACAAAAAGTTAACAACACATGCATATTCTTAAGGAAGATTATTTCCAGTACCAAAAAGAATATTGTCAAGGCTTTTGTTGGGCATGTACTCATAGACGAGCAACCTCTCTCCCTCTTCTAAGCAGAAACCCTCCAGTCGAACAAGATTTCTGTGATGAAGTTTTGCCATCAAACCTAGCTCATTTTTTAGTTCCTCTAGCCCCTGATCTAAACCCTTTGGTAGCCTCTTCACAGCCACTTCTTGTCCAGAAAGATTGCCCTACATCGGTTTTATTATCGACATAAGTTAATCAAATGAACTGGATATAAAATGTTGGAACATTCGAGAAGCTTCAAAGTATTATGTCATAATAGTTAAGTTTAAACTTTTTTTTTGAAAAAAAAAACATGCGTACAAGTCCATGATTTGTATATATGATTACTTCATACTTTGACAACCTGATATGAACCAACTATCCATGTATGTTGTACAACAATCACACAAACTCTTTTACATAAATCTTGCTATAAACTTGCAAAAGAACTGTTAATAGAGAGGGTGTTATCATACCTTGTAAACTGTTCCAAATCCCCCTTCGCCTAGTTTATTGCTTTCATCAAAATTATTTGTTGCTGCTTGTAGTGATGGCAACGATAACAATATCGACTTGATGCTTTCGATGTCCTCGGCCATATAAGCTAGCAAATTTGCACCGGTTTAGTTTTAAGTGTTAAAGACCGAAATGTATGATAGCTTGATACCAAACAATACAAAAGACTTACTTGTGTCTGTTTGGGGAAGATTTGTTCCTTGGTATGTTCTCTTCTTACGAACAATCCAAATGCAGAGGGCTATGGCAGCTATTGCAGCAACAAATACTATCGGCAATATAATTCCGAGAAGTTTGCCAACTGAATTTTTCTTACCTGGTGATTTTGCAAAAAAAAAATGAAAAATGGATTTAGGTTTGTCTAGCAATTGATGCGTCAGCTTTCTTTTATGTTGCTCGTCATTATAATGATGTTGTTGAATCTTACTATTACTGATTATATGCCCCCAACACAGCCTCCACGCATTATTAGAAACAACTGGCGTTTAATTTGTGCACTTGAATCATCATCATAAACAATAGTCATTGGATCTATTTTGTTGTAATAAAAAAATATTATCTCTGCCACTACGAACATAAAGTCACCTCTAAATTTACATATAAATTGTACATATCTATCATTATAAAAGTCTAGCAAACTCGCAAAAGAGAAAAGGCCAAAGTCTCGACACCAATACATAGAGTTTTGTGTTTACAACATTTTATTTTTATTGCACTTAATACTACATATTTGGTACAAAACCTATATAGTTTTATCGTGGCGTAAGCAAAGGCTCGGCAATTATCTTTTGTAAAAATAGAAGGATTGTTTTAACTATCTGTTTAGCTACAAATTTAGGTAGTTGTTTTGAATTAATGTAAAATTAGAGGTTATTTATATATTTTGTATAATGATAGAGGTGATTTATAGCACAGAATAGATATATACAATGATTATTATGACGATGAACGATGATCAGTAGAGTATATATAACAAATTAAATATGACAGGTTTCTAATTATGACGATGAACGATGACATGAAGTATCTAGATAAGCGCTCACCTCCTGTGGTGCCAGGTAGAACATCCGTGGAAGGCACCGGAGCTGGAGCGGCCTCCTCGCCGTTCATCTGCAGCTTCACCATCGGGCTGCCGGTGTAGAAGTTCCCCGTTTCGAACCTGAGGTTGCATCGCGAACCGTCGAGCCTCGCGCCGATCTCCTTGCTGTCGAACTTCTGCCACCACTGCGCCAGCAAGTCGTCCAGGCAGCTCCGGCACTGCACCGGCGATATGTCCCCCGCGCACTGCGCCATGGACCAGATGCCGGTCGGGAACCGCGGGTCGACCCCCGCCATCTGGCCCGTGGCGAAGTACTTCCTGGGAGACAAGGACGGGGCGGAGCTGTCCACCGCGTAGCGCGCGGTGGCGTTGAGCAGCCTGGTGATGGCGCCGTCGTAGGCCGTCACGTTGACTCCCGCGGGGACGCTGTTGCCGTTGATGAGGTCTCTCATGCCGGTGTTGTTGGTGGTGGCGAGGAAGTCCGTGGGGGCGAGGCGGACGTAGCACTGGTTGTAGACGAGCGCGGCGTCCCGGGTGCCGTTGCAGACCCGGTACACGTCCTGGCCGGCGTTGGTGCCGCAGTCGAAGCAGTCGGTGGGGCTGAGGTCGCCGCGGCAGAGTATGAGCCCGTACACGGCGTCGGCGCCCGCGCCGGCGGAGCCCGTCGCGAAGAGGGCGGGCGTGTTGGACGCGTTTGCCTGGAGGCTGAGGATGAGCTGCTTGATGTTTTTGGCGTAGGCGCTGCCGGCCGAGTAGTTGCCGGTGGTGTCGTCGCACGTCGGCCACGGGCCCACCCACGGCTGCGCGGCGGCGGAGGGGAGAAGCGTGAGCGTGACGGCCGACGCGAGCAGCGCTGCTGCTGCTGCTGCTAGCAGGGCGCGGCCGTGCATGGCGCACGCGAAGGGAGGAGCCATACAGCCAGCGCAGTGCAGGGGGGAGAACCGGTGAGCTGAAGCGATGGGTGCAGAGAAACTTGGCACGGAGAGGAGCTCAGAGTCCGACCATCATCAGCTATGCATGCGTGACAATGGCATCGGTAGCCGGTATTATATGATATAGTAGCCAAAAGCCAAAAACTGACGGAAAGATGAGCTGCAACTGCAACAAGTTGCTTGGCCAGTTTCGCAGAAACCTGACCAGAGCAGGTGCACGTGTTTCACTCAACTTGGTATTTTGGTCCAGTCTCGAGTGACCAGAGGAGCTGCACGCTACTGAGTGGGGGTGGGGGTTGCCTATCCACCGGAGGAGCCGAGACAAGACAGCGGCGTGGCTGGTGGTTTCTTCGGTCGCCGAGACTGCTGCAGGTCGCACAAAACAAAGAGAGAGGTGGGCCAAGTTGGAGCAACTAATCATTCTTGTAAATTAATCATTCTTGTAAATTATATAAAAAAGACATGAATAAAAAAACGGGTACAGAGGTCAGCACAAAACAAAGAGAGAGGTGGGCAAGTCGGAGCAACTAATCATTCTTGTAAATTAAGTGTAGTTGCGGACGGACTTCGCAGTAGTGAAGGTCCACATCCACACCCTCAATCCTTGGGCGTCAATGGCGGACCGGATCCTTGCGCTTGGGCGCATGCATTCACATTCCCGCGACGCGACCCGAGCATATGCTGCGAACACAACGGACTATGGGTAGAGATGTCCAAATGGGTCGCCTGGCCCGGCCCGGCCCGGGCCCGGTGAAGCCCGACCCGTCATGCACAGTTATAAAACAGGGCCGGGCCGTCTAGGCACGCGGGCTCAATTTCCTGTCTGAGCCCGGCCCGCATCGGATCTAAACGGGCCGGGTTTAGCACGAAAAAAGCGGGCCGAAAAGCGTGCTATGCGGGCCGGTAAGCACGTTTTAGTGTAAAAAAAGCGAGCTTAATGGGCTTAGAGGTAAACGGGCCGTGCCGGGCTAGCCCACTATGCCTAGTTTCTTGTCCGAGCCCGGCCCGCTTATTCGTGCCGGGCCGGCCCGGGCCCGCATAGAACCGGGTCGTGCCGGGCTCGGACAGGGCCCAAACAATGGGCCTCGTGTTTATTGGACATCTATAACTATGGGCCTGTTTGGACAGGCGTCGCAGTACGCCTAACCCGCGGCAGCCGATTTGGGCGCCACACCCGCGGCGGCCGGAGTGTGGCGCGGTGTGGCGTCCGAGGCAGCCTACCAAACAGGCTCTATGTCCAGCAGCAGCTTACGCAACAGGTCACACAACATACTCATTTTGTGTTTCTATTGTGTTTGTATTGCAATATGTTTTCTCCTTTCCTCCTTCGGTTCTCTTGCAATTCATCCTCATTATACATTCACTTGTTGCTCTAAGTCTTAATTTCTCACAATTCAAGAGAGCAACATGCGCAAGTAGAACTTATAAATTTGCTCCGATCAAACCGTATTGTGGTCTAACCTTTAATTGCGATCAATTTTATTCTTTATTTGATAAATTTTAGGTTTCACATATTCACCCCTCTCTAGGCAACTTTCAAATCCACAATTACAAATGGCAACTACAAATCACACTTTGTGATAAATCAAACTAGTTGATCTAAACTACTATACATCAAGATGCGAACAAGTAACAATATGCTACTATCAACAATTGTTTGTGCTACCTAGGAGACATATGTGTAATAGTACATGAATTATAGGAGTAAGGAGTGCTTCTATCCAAGAAAAATGTGGGCCTCGCAGCAGACGGTATAGAACTAGTATCATCACCATTAAGCATCACCATGACATCGGACATCGTAGGTCGATCCATTGGACTATGTTGAAGGCACAACAAACCAATGTTAACGCATTTTAGCACCTCGCTCTCCGAGTAATTTCTCCCAAGAGAATCATCTATCATCTCTACAATTGTTCCCTCAGTCCAGTGTCTCCATACCTAGAATGGGTTTCATGGGTTCACAATGCGAAATAATATAATCTAGCAATATGCAAGTACTATTAGAGGCGTATATATAGTATGTTCATTGAAAAGTACTCACGAGGCTTATAATATCTTCATTTTGCTCATCAAAGAAGTAGTGCCCAATGTTTCTCCGCCCTGTTATGATCTCTATAACAAGGATCCCAAAACTGAACACGTCTGATTTTGTGGAAAACTGTCCACGCATCACATACTCAGGAGACATGTAGCCACTGCATAGAGAAGAATTAGCAACATGGTTAGATAGAGGGAATTATGCACCTAAATAGGAGATTATAATAACAGTTGTTGGATAACAAAGATTGATTACAATGTCCCAACAATGTGTTTTGTGACATCTCGAGTCTGATCTTGCCCAAAGAGTCTAGCTAGGCCAAAGTCTCCAATCTTAGGGTTCATGTCTTCATCCAACAAAACATTGCTCGCTTTCATGTCACGATGTATAATCTTCTTTTGAGATTCCTCATGGAGATATTGTAATCCTCTAGCAACTCCTCCTATTATGTTGAACCGTTTCCTCCAATCTAGTCGTATTTTTTCCTCGGGGTCTACAAAAGAAATCAAAATTTTGATATTACATCAGAAGTAGAGATGCTAAAATCATAAATTCATTTATGAAGATCATTTCTTATACCAAAAAGAATAGTGTCAAGGCTTTTGTTGGGCATGTACTCATAGACAAGCAATCTTTCTCCCTCTTCTAAGCAAAAACCTTCTAGGCGGACAAGGTTCTTATGGTGAAGTTTGGCGACCAGAACTAACTCATTTTTTAGTTCTTCTAGCCCCTGACCCGAACCTTTTGACAACCTCTTCACAGCCACTTGTTGTCCAGAAAGATCTCCCTACAAAAAATTAGTATATCTGTGAAGTTGATTGAACGATACAATATAAATGTTAAAGATTTCTAAAAGCTCCATGTATTACAATTCACAATAGTTGAGTATGATTATTTTTTAACAAACTTGAGTTCTATGTTGATGTTTTATAGTCATACTCTAATAATTCTTTGTATAAATCAACTAATGTATGTTGTTCAGTATTCATGCATATTCTTTTACATAAAAGTTTGCTATAAAATTGCACATAAGTTAGCAGTGAAAGGGTGTCATCATACCTTATAAACTACACCGAATCCCCCTTCACCAAGTTTATTGTTTTCATCAAAGTTACTTGTTGCAACTTGTAGTGATGACAATGATAATAAAGTTGACTTGATGCTTTCAAAGTCCTCGGCCATATGAGCTGATAAATTTGCATCATTTCAATTATCGGTGCAAAATAATAGAAGTTTTTATAGCTTCATACCAAACTATACTTAGGACTTACTTCCGTGTGGCAGCTTTATTCCTCGATATCTTCTCTTTTTACAAACAAAGAGGACTATGGCAGTTACTACAACAACAAACATTATTGGCAATATGATTCCAAGAAGCTTGCCCGATGAATTATTTTTACCTATGATTTTCGCAAAAAGATTCTCAATTCAATGGAGCTCAATATTGTATACAAAAGTGTAGATGAATCTGGAGAGAACAATGAATCTGATGCTAGTTGTTTTCACAATAGCGATCAACATATTTTGCATTCAATCAATTACAAGATGAATACTAGGATTTGAAAAAAAACAGAAAGGAAACTTATCAAGACGAAACGTTTTGATAAATGCAAGAGCACTACAAATTTGTCATGACATTGAAATGAGAATACAAAAGAACTACTTCAAGTCAATCTAGGTTTTAGTTTAATCAAGTCAATTTTTTCATAGTAAGTATACAAAGATCTTGAATTTATAGATTGACAAGCGTTGATATTTACTTCTTTCATTGTAAAATAAGTTATCATAACTTATTTCTTTTTGTATCTAATATATTATTTTTTTATGTAAGTTGTAAGTCAAAATTCCATTGTATAGAGTATCGATCTCTTGATGGACCTATATTTCCTCAAACATATTAATCAAATATACTAATACAAGTATGTAGTTTGAGTAGTTATATTTAGATGATTATCCAAAATTTAAGGCAATTGTCCTCAATCAAACTTAAAAAACCATTTTTTTTCTTTTTAGGATGTAAATTCCGTTACTTAATCTTTTTCTTCCTTTATTTACACATTAATCAATATCACCATGATAGTCTGATTAACCAAACACATTAGCTTCTTAATATAACATCAGATCAACTATCTGTTTGAAATAAGAGCATAGCTAAGTTGATTGGTCACAAAGTTAGTTAATCAACATATTTATTATCTTAGCATTTAATCGACAAAAGAAGCATCTATGTTAATTCGAAAGTCATAGAAAATACCCCATTAATCGGAGCAAATAAAATCAAAGTGCATTTAAACACATTGATAAATTATCTACCATAGCCATTAGGCGAAAAAAATCCCTTGCTAATTTACTTGTCACCAAATCAACCCTTAGGAGAAGCTTTAGTTAGATTGTTTAGAACTCATATAACTAATTTAACTAATTTTAGGTGCGAACAATTATTTAAATAGGTTCCAAAGATGCCGTTAGTTGCCAATACGTAGCTACTAAGCTGCTAATCAAATGAAATAGAATAAGCGTTCACCTGCCATGGAAGGCGCTTGCGCTGGAACGACCACTTCGCTGTTCATCTGCAGCTTCACCATGGGGCTGCTGGTGTAGAACTTGTCCCCCAGGTCAGACTTGAGGTTGCACCGCGAGCCAGCGAACATCGCGCTTTCCCCGTCCGGCTTGAACCCACTTCCGTTCCACCACAGTGTCATCAGGTCATCCAGGCACCTCCGGCACTGTGCCGGCGCCAGGTCCCCCGCACACTGCGCCAGGGACCAGATGTTGGGGACCCGCGGGTCGAGCCCCACGAACTGCCCCGTCGCGAAGTACAGCCTCGGCGGCGACGACGGGACCGAGCTGTCCACCGCGTACCGCGCGGTGGCGTTGAGCAGCCGCCTGAGCGCGGCGTCGTAGGCCGCGACGTCGACGCCGCTGGGGATGCTGGCGCCGCCGACGACGCTCACCAGGCCGGTGTTGTTGGGCGAGGCGAGGAAGTCGGTGGCGGCGACGCGGACGTAGCACTGGTTGTCGGCGAGCGCGGCGTCCCTGGTGCGGTTGCAGAGCGGCTGCACAGCCTGCACGTCCTGCCACGCGCGGGTGCCGCAGTCGAAGCAGTCGTTGCTGCTGACGTCGCCGCGGCAGATCATGAGCCCGTGGACGGCGGCCGCGCCCGCTCCGACGGAGCCGGACGCGAAGTAGGCGGGCGAGTCGGACGCGTTCGTCTGGAGGCCCAGGATGAGCTGCAGGGTGTTGTTGGCGTAGGCGCTGCCGGCCAGGTAGTTGCCGCTGGCGCCGTTGCAGCTCGGCCACGGCTGCGCGACGGCCGACGACGCGAGCAGCAGCACTGCTGCGGCTACTACTAGCAGGACGGTGACGCGGCCGTGCATGGCGCGCGCGAAGGAGGAAGGATCTGTGAGCTGCTGGACTGATGGTGCACAGAAGCTTGGCAGCTTGGCACGGAGGAGCGCTCGATGCAAGAGGAGGATCGATGCACCAGTGCTACGCATTGCGATGGTCAATGGCACATTGGCAAGTTGGATATGGATATGATTCTTGGATATTGGTTGCAGCAGGTGGGTTGGTGATTGGTGTGTCATGGCCATGCCAAGTGGATGGTGACTTGCCGGGTTTTTTTCCCCCTTTGGGACGCCATTAACGGCGAATTCCACAAGATGGCAAGAGGAGCTGCAAGTTGCTTGGCCATCAGTTTCGCCGAAACCAGACCAGACCACGTGTTCCGAATTAAGTTAGGCATCCACTGGAAGCTGGATATGGATTAAACAAAACAAAGCCTGGGCCGTCGACGTCACCGGGCAATTTGGCGCGAAAAGAGGTACTAGAAGGATTTCTGCGAGTTGTGCACAGAATAAACATAGGTAGGTCAGGTCGCCCCGAGCCTGAGTCCCAGTCCCAGCTGCTAACACACACACACAGTGACATAGAAGAAAAGAACGTAGCTGATAAAATGTTGTACGTTCAACGTTCAACGTCCACATCCACATGAGCTCATACCTCAACCGCCTCAAGCTTGCCGAGTCATCAGTCATGGCCATGAGTCTTGTACAAGTGTTTACACCGCTGATCACGAGACGAACCGGCGTGGCGTGGCGTGGCGCCGCGGACAACGATGTCTTTTGGGATCTGATCTACGTGGAGGCAAAGGTCTTGTGTACTTATTAGATGCTACTACATCCTTTCGGAACCACAACAACTTATACACGTTAGAGTCATACATGGTCGGACATAAGTTATTTCTAACGGCTGAAATAAACATACTTCCGACAGTAGGTGTCTAACATAATCTATGTCCGACGGTCATCAGGGGCCATTGTTATTTAAATCCGTTGACGGCCGTAATGGTGCCCAGTGGGTCCAATGCCTGCATGCGGGCCGTCGGACATAATTTTGTATTATGTCTGATGACCCACTGATAGTTGTCGTACCTATAACACTTATGCCCGACGGTCTATGCTTGTGTCATCTTATGCGTCCTGTTGTATTCTTGGAGATAAACAAACGTTTTCAATCGATGTTTATGAGGCATATAATGAAGCTGCTTATGTGCTACCTCGGTCGTTATGGACATAATTTTCAATCGATGTTTATGAGACCTAAGAGCAACATCTTGGATTGGTACATGTCCTTGGGCATCTTGTGATTCTTCAGAAGTACATCACTGATCAAATTCACAAGCTTCGTATAGCATTTGTTTGAGAATGCAAAGTTGTACTTAATAACCATAAGCCGAGTCACAAAAACAAGGATGGCCACTTTCGTGTGCTCATACAACGGCTCTTCGAAAGCCTTAAGGAGCTCAAAAAACATTAGAATCTCAGGCATAGGAGGATCCTCAGAATCGGGGGTTCATCGGGTAGAAGCTCATGTCGTACATCATCAAACATCTCTTTCATCATTCGTAGTACCCCTCTTCATCTTACTAAACTTCCAATGCAACATGAGGAGGTGGATCCTCACTGTGGTGCACCCTAACCTCATAGACAAACATATAGTTGTTCTTACAAAGATCTAACGACATATCCCTCTTGTCAAGGAAATAAATGTTCCGATACTTGCTACAAAGGCGCCTAACGTCGGTTCGGTCCCCGACCTAGCAAAAGCACGTCGAGAAAAGTGGCAGTCTTGGCAACCCACTCACTTGATACAGTCCCTCTCTTCTTTCAACCTTTATATATCTGTCGGTGGGAAAATCCTCCGGCCGGGTGGCGGAATGCACCCGCCCTAATCCTAAGATGAGGAGGGGGCCTAAGCGGTTGCCTGTTTTGTGAATTCTAGAAGAACACAAGAACACTCGAGGGTTTATAGTGGTTTAGGCCGCCGGAGCGTAATACCCTACCTCCACTGTCTGTAAGTTGTGTTGAGCGTGTCCCTTGTAACGCTGTGTTCCTTCCCTTTTATAGTTTAAGGGAGGCACATACAAGGATGCTGAGCTCCAACATGCGGGCCAGGAGCATAATAGAAGGAATAGATTATGTGAATAATTAATGCTGACAGCACACCAAGATCTTTACTGGACGCTGTGCTGCTTCCTCTGTCTTAGTAACGCATGAGTAATCAGCAGGAGTCATGATGACTGCAGTCCATGCAGCATTGATAGGCAATAACCCTTTTCTTGGAAACTCACGAGTAATGGTGAGTCATTGTCCTCGCTATGGTAACGTGTGAGTAACTGCACGGCCCACGCAACATGGACTGGGCGCGCCGCCTGTCACTGGAATGGACAGACACACGTCTTATTCGTAATAAATGCAAAGATGCGCGTAGCCCAGAGGCTTTATGCCAGGCTCCGCTTGTTGGCTTACGCCGCGCGTAGTAGGCCACGTGGCAGCATCGGGTCTCCGTCTGGGCGGGGAGCAGGAGTGTATGTGACAAGGTGCGGATCCCACCAGATTGGGTCTAGACACGTGTCAGCTCCAGACCCTCGCCTCGGTCTTGATTAAGGCCCAAGTATGTTCTGTCCTGGAACCCTGGGACCCCACTGTGAGCGGCCCAGACCCCATACGGGGGTCCGGATCCCATTCTAGGGGTCCGGTTCGTACACGTGGGGGTCTTGGTCCAAACTTGGAGGCCTGGACCGTATATACAGGGGTTCGGCACTTTCCCATGGGGTCCGGACTCACTGTTGATGCCTTAGAGTATGTCACTCTTTCTGGACACGTGGCGGCACCGGACCCACCCATGTGGTGGGGTCAGGCGCCATTGCTAGCCCAGAGTAGTCGCCTGAGGCTGGGGCGAGTCATGGCCTGGTCCTACATACAGCTCTTTTACCATGCGACTAAAAGTAGCCACGAGGGTACTGTGCTTTTATAAAGCAGTAAGGGATACCCTAGTTTTAGGGTACCGACAGTAGCCCTCGGGCCCACCTTAGGGGAGGATGCGAGCCTGCAGGTGGGGCCAAAGCTTGCACCTTGCCTCAACATGGCCTGATTGGTGATTAGCGCGCTGTTTCAGCACGTCTGCTGATGCACCCGCTGTCAATCCACCTTTGGTCACGTCAACGGCCATATCTGTCTCCACGGCTGACTGACCCATGGCCCCACGCCTGGTGGTTTCGTCGGGCCACTCGCGGGGTGCCTCGTTGCCGCTGCATTGGTTTTAAAGATTACCTTTTGTCTTCTGCAGCAGCCCCAAGGAGGCGCGCTATCGCGTGCGGCGGTTCGCTCTTTCCGCACCCGAAATCCGGCACACAACTGTATGACTTGTGGACCCGGGCCCCCGTGTCATAGACTGGGCTGCCTGGGTCCTAGGTGCCCGTCGAGCGGGATTTCCTGCGGCGATTCAGGGGCACGCGAAAGGGTTTCCCTGAACAAGGACTTAGGTTTCCTTGAAAAAGGATTCACCCCGCGTGCAGCAGTTACCTTTTCACATTCTCTCCCAATCAGCTGCGCCCCTTTGCATTCGTGCTCCTCTGTTCCACGCCCGCGCCGCCGCACACGCCATGGCTTCGCTTGGTCATCCTGACCGCTTTCTGTAATACCCAACTTGTAATTTGTGGAGGATAACCTAAAAAGAGAAATGATATTCCATTGTATATATGTGTGTTATCCATATTTATCATTTTATGAGAACATCACATGAAAACAAATAATTAAATAACAAAGGACACCCAAAAATAAATCATGTTGGGATTTTATTTTGTGTGCATTATGTGACAACATAAAATAATGTAAAAAGATATATGTTAAAATCCAAATTGGAATTGAATTCTAAAGGAAATTCTATAATTTGAGAAGAGAAGAAAAATACTATAACATATAGAGAAAATAAATATTTTAGATCAGTATTTGAATTTGCATATTTAAAATAAATAGGAAAGCTCTATATAAAATGCAAAGCAAATTTTATAAATAAATATACCATGTCATACTGGTAATTCGTTTATTTTAATTATGCACTTAACCTCTAGGATGGATCCACAACTCAAATGGGAAATTCAAACATTGAAATTTGAATTTGGAAAGAAATAAAAAGAAAATAAACAAAAAAATAGAAAACATAAACCTATCAGCCTACCTGGGCCAATTTTCTCCCCTCGGCCCAACTAATCGCGCGGCCCACACTACACAGCCGAAAGCCCCCAGCGCACCTACAAACCCTAGCCGCCAGCCTCACTACTTCCCACTGCGCCCTCACTGCCATCTGGTCCCACCAGTCAACCTCACACACGCGCACTTAACTCGGCCCAACAACTCCTTTACACCCGTGTGGCCCAACTGCTGATCGGGCGTCCTGCCGTGTGGGTCCTTTTGTCAGCCACTCTTCCCCACCCACTGCGTCGCACGCTTGGTCCATGACGTGTGGGCCTCGATCGGGCTCTGTCTTCTCCATTGGGCTCGCGAACGCAGACAGGGGATCCCGCCGCCGGATGTTCTCGGGCGGGTCGATGCAGTCGCCGTTAATCCCGCGCGCCAGAGTTTTCTTCCCCGGAGATCTGGATCGCGCTGACCGAATCCTCCAGGATTGCGCGAACTTCGGTCAGCTGGGGGTTTGTTGCAAGCCGCCGCCGGAGTTCTCCGGATTCCGTTTCGGCTAGACATCAATTGATCGCCTCTCGGATTTTTCCTTGACTATAAACCCGACCGCATTCTCTTCTCCTTTATCCTCCAAACCAAGCGCCCCAGCGCACTGGCCTCCTCTGGCAGGATCGTCTTCTCCACATCGCCAGGCGGCTCCATATCTGCTCCACGCCCAAATCCTCGGACCACGCCCAGCCGCCGCCGATGATCCCCGCCCCTGTTGGCGCATCGTCTTCGGAGTTGGGTTTGGGGCCTCGCCACTTCGTGTGGGGTGTGAGTGCTGTGTTATTGGGATCGGAGGGCCGTCTGAGCGTGGGTAATCGCTCACCGATGGCGAGGACCCGCGGACTTCCGCCATGAGCCATGGGCAGTGTTCTGCGCTGCGCGATTAACGGTGAGACCTCTTCCCTATGGTTAGCTTTGGCATGTGATTCGTGTAGAGCGTTGCGGGTCGGGGAGTAGTGCACCAGAGCCCTGGATCGCCGCACTCCGGCGATAGCTCCGCCGTCGTTCACTGGTGCGCCGCCGTGTGTAGCTGTGGGGAGGAAGACGTATTATTTGTCGTTAGATCTTCAGCAGACGACTAGGATTAGATCCTAGGTAACGGTTCGGAGCATTCAATCCTGACCATTGATTCAACTGCGGACAAATCTGATGGGACCTGGGCATGGGAAGTTGCCATCCGTGGATCTCGGATCCTACGGTGGACAGAGCGTACCGGTTCGATGTGGCTCAGATCTAATCTAAGCGCTTGAACTAGGATCCAACGACCTAAATCGCCCCATATCCCTTCGTTGAAGCCGTTTTACAAAAGAAACCCCGGGAATAGACATAATAAACCCGCAGTCAGCAGAGCCTATTCACTGAGTCTTAGAGTTTTTGCATCCTAGACCCTGGATTCTTCGGGTTTAATGCGCCCAGTCCAGAAGATTAGAAAAATCAAGAAATAAATTTAGAAATAGATTTTTAATGAAGAAAGAAATGCTGGAATTGGTTTAATTCATATAAAATTCATATGAAGTCCAATTTAATCCATTCCAGTCTCTATAATTTTGTAATATTATTGTTTATCACATAGTACCTCTGTTTTGACATGAAAGCCACAATAAAATTTATATCTTATTTAATCTTGTGCAAAACACATAAAACCTTCAGAAATTCATAACTCAAAATATATAACTCCAAATTGATTCATTCCAGTGGCATTTATCTTGTTTAAAATATTGTTTATCACCTGGTCTCTTTGTCTAACCATGAAACTTAATTTAAAAATTATCCACATGAATAACTCTATTCTAGGCATTAAATAACTTCAGAAAATCATAACTTAATAACCCTAACTCCGATTTTAGTGGTTTTCGAACCCGCGATCTCGTAGCTTCGCGTAAATCATTATTATTTAGTTTGTACTTATGTTTGGTGTGATTTAATTTTGTCTATACCATGTTTGTTTGTATTGCTACGACTAGCGCGAGGACACGTGTCATCTGAAAAGCAAGTTGGTACCTGGAATCTCAAGTGCCAGGCAAGTTGTGCCCTTGATTCACTTCTGTTACCCAATAATGTTCTTTGTAATCATTTACCATGCATAGGTTTAATTTTGATGGGACCAAATAGGTCACCCTAGATTGTTTATCTCATTACCTTGTTTACCCCTGAATCACTTGGGTAGTTTGATATTGCTTTATATGGTTTTGGGATAATCATTTATTATATCCATGTTCCAGTTATTATGTTATTTTATTTATGTTCATGACAAGATCATTATATTATTGTTAATTGGAACATGGAGCTTAACTTGAGAAACACGTGCCACCACAAGGAAGGAATGGGACCCCTTGGCTGACTAATTAGGAAAGCTAGTGGAAGACTACCTTACCCGAAAGGGGCAAGGGCAGTAGGGGAGTTGCATGTAAGGAGGTTCTCGGGTTGATTTTGCTACGATGGCGGTCAGACGGGGGATTCTTGCAAGTGCTCTTCCCATAAACTGTAGCGGGTTTTCGGAAGCTAGTGGAACTTTGTAAAGGCCTCGTAGTGGATCCCTAGCCATTCACCTTGGTAGTGTCTAAGGGCCTAGCTAACCCTGGCGACATGGGAAACACGACTTGTGGGTAAAGGGTACAACCTCTGCAGAGTGTAAAACTGGTATACTAGCCGAGCTCACGGTCATGAGCAGCTCAGGACTCTCCGATGATTAAATTATGGAACCTATACTCAATTTGTCATTTGCATTAGCATGGGTTTATTATTAATTTTGTTCTATTATTTTTATTATGGTTTGGTATTCACTTACACTTAGTAATTGCTAATAAAATTTTGACCAACTTATAAAAGCAATGCTCAGCTTTAACCTCTATTGTTGATCAGCCTTACACTTCATGAACTCCCCATCTTTGGTGAGTTCATGCACATTATTCCCCACAACTTGTTGAGCGATGAACATGTGTGAGCTCACCCTTGCTGTCTCACACCCCCATAGGTCAGTAACAGGTATCACTAGTTGGTGCATGGTGGATGTTGCGCTGGGTTCGTGAGAGGTCTAGGTCATCGTCTCCTAGTTGACTTTTGGCGCCAAGGATGGATTGTAGATCCTGTTATATTTATCTTTTATCTTGTAAGACTTCCGCTATGTAATAAGTACTCTAATTATTGTGACATTTATATCTATACACTCAGTTATTATATATGTTGTCTTCTTGGCGCATGTATGAGATGCACCTGGCTTTGTTCCTTAAAGCCGGGTGTGACAGAAGTGGTATCAGAGGAAATGTTGACTGTAGGACGAAACCTAGATAAAAATGGACAAAACCCTTACCTACTTACCTTACTCTGATTCTTTCTATACTTATCTTGAACCTGTCTCACCTTCTACTATTCTACTCTCATCATTCTTACCTTTTCTACTCTAATACAAGATAAATTTCGCACCTTGGAATCCTACACTTATGATTTCTTTAAGAGATAGGGAACCTAAGACAAAATCAAAACTATTTTCTATATTTAAAAATGTTGTTTGATTGTTCTGATGACAATGCCTGATTTGCTTCTTTGATTGATTGAAATAGTATAGACGGGCATCTTAGCATGTACCACCATAAGTTAATGTATTAGCTTTAGTAGGTGACACACTAATTTACTTAGCTAATAAATCCCCCAAAGTAACATGCCTCGTAATTACATGCCTTGCCTACAATTCTCCCTTCTTACCCTATGTTTCTAACCCAGATGGGCTACCCCTATAGTGTTAGAAGAGAGCACTATAGACGTGATCCTTGGTATGTCATGGATAAGAAAGGCAAAGGCCATTATAGCATGTGGTAGAGGTACCGTAGAACTCACTACCCCTAAAGGAGAAAGATTTCAAGTTAATATTGCAGTAACCACCTCATCCAAACGTGCAATGTTCTTTATACCTGAGGAGTTTGTTGGTGACAACATCCGTGTGGTTAGAGATTTTCCGGATGTCTTTCCAAAGGAGTTACCAGGGATGCCACCTGATAAAGAAGTTGAGTTTGTTATTGATCTCTTACCTGGGACTGCTCCTATTTCTACACGGCCATACAAGATGTCCGTAGAAGAACTAAAGGAATTTAAGAAGCAATTAACAGAGTTACAAGAGGCTGGGTACATCCGTTCGGATTCTTCACCTTGTGGAGCGTCAGTTCTATTTAGACAGAAGAAAGATGTGGCTACACGTGTGGCTATGTGCGATGTGTGTCAAAGAGTTAAGGCCGAACACCAAAGACCAACTAGACTATTATACCCGTTGAAGATACCTGAATGGAAGCGGGAAGAGATTTGTATGGATTTCATTACTGGATTGCCTCGCACCTCGAAAGGATATGATTCTGTATGGGTTATTGTGGATAGACTGACCAAAGTGGCTCATTTCCTTCTGGTCAAGACTACTTATAAGGGATCTCAATTGGCAGAGTTATATATGGCTCGAATTGTGTCTCTACACGATGTACCGAAGAAGATCATTTTGGATAGAGGATCATAGTTTACCCCTAGATTTTGGAAAAGTTTTCATGAGAATACGGATGCGAAGTTGAATTTTAGTTCGGCCTACCTCATACTGATGGACAGACTAAAAGGACTAACCAAGTATTGGAGGACGTGTTGAGAGCTTGTGCCCTTTAGCATGGTAGTAGTTGGGACAATACGCTACCTTATGCTGAGTTCTCATATAATAATAGTTACCAGGCCAGTCTGAAGATGTCACCTTTTGAAGCTTTATATGAGAGAAAGTGCATGACTCCTCTATATTGGGATCAGACTGGAGAAAGACAGTTCTTTGGGCCTAAACTGATTCAAGAAGCAGAAGAACAAGTCCGTATGATTCGATAAAATTTGAGGGTAGCTCAAACCAGACAAAAGAGCTACGCAGATAATAGAAGAAGACCACTGGAATTTGAGGAAGGAGATTATGTGTACCTCAAGGTGTCACCACATCGTGAAATGAGGAGATTTAAAGTTAAGGACGAATTGTCCCCTCGCTTTATTGGACCATTCAGAGTTTTTAGGTGAGTTGGAGAGATAGCCTATCAACTCGAGCTATCTGATAATCTATCTGATGTGCATAATGTATTCCATGTGTCTCAACTTAAGAAGTGTCTCCGTGTCCCTAAGAAACAGTTACCAATGGAAGAGCTCAGTGTTCAGGGTGATTTGACTTACACGGAGTATCCTATCAAGATTCTTGACACTTTGACTCGAGTTACAAGGAATAAGGTGATAAAGATGTGCCAAGTACAATGGAGCCATCATGGAGAAGATGAAGCTAATTGGGAAAGAGAAAAAAAGAGCTTCACATAGATTTTCCCCATCTTTTCCCTAGTCCTTCCTAAATCTCGAGGACGAGATTATTTTTAAGGGGGTAGGATTTGTAATACCCAACTTGTAATTTGTGGAGGATAACCTAAAAAGAGAAATGATATTCCATTGTATATATGTGTGTTATCCATATTTATCATTTCATGAGAACATCACATGAAAACAAATAAATAAATAACAAAGGACACCCAAAAATAAATCATGTTGGGATTTTATTTTGTGTGCATTATGTGACAACATAAAATAATGTAAAAAGATATATGTTAAAAATCCAAATTGGAATTGAATTCTAAAGGAAATTCTATAATTTGAGAAGAGAAGGAAAATACTATAACATATAGAGAAAATAAATATTTTATATCAGTATTTGAATTTGCATATTTAAAATAAATAGGAAAGCTCTATATAAAATGCAAAGCAAATTTTATAAATAAATATACCATGTCATACTGGTAATTTGTTTATTTTAATTATGCACTTAACCTCTAGGATGGATCCACAACTCAAATGGGAAATTCAAACACTGAAATTTGAATTTGGAAAGAAATCAAAAGAAAATAAACAAAAAAAAATAGAAAACATAAACCTATCACCCTACCTGGGCCAATTTTCTCCCCTCGGCCCAACTAATCGTGCGGCCCACACTACACAGCCGAAAGCCCCCAGCGCACCTACAAACCCTAGCCGCCAGCCTCACTACTTCCCACCGCGCCCTCACTGCCATCTGGTCCCACCAGTCAACCTCACATACGCACACTTAACTCAGCCCAACAGCTCCTTTACACCCGCGTGGCCCAACTGCTGATCGGGCGTCCTGCCGTGTGGGTCCTTTTGTCAGCCACTCTTCCCCACCCACTGCGTCGCACGCTTGGTCCATGACGTGTGGGCCTCGATCGAGCTCTGTTTTCTCCGCTGGGCTCGCGAACGCAGACAGGGGATCCCGCCGCCGGATGTTCTCGGGCGGGTCGATGCAGACGCCGTTAATCCCGCGCGCCAGAGTTTTCTTTCCCGCGAGAACCGGATCGCGCTGACCGGATCCTCCAGGATTGCACGAACTTCGGTCAGATGGGGGTTTGTTGCAAGCCGCCGCCGGAGTTCTCCGGATTCCGTTTTGGCTGGACATCAATCAATCCCCTCTCGGATTTTTCCTTGACTATAAACCCGGCCGCATTCTCCTCTCCTTTATCCTCCAAACCAAGCGCCCCAGCCCACTGGCCTCCTCTGGCAGGATCGTCTTCTCCACGTCGCTAGGCGGCTCCATGTCTGCTCCGCGCCCAAATCCTCGAACCGCGCCCAGCCGCCGCCGATGATCCCCGCCCTTGTTGGCGCATCGTCTTCGGAGTTGGGTCAGGGGCCTCGCCACTTCGTGTGGGGTGTGAGTGTTGTGTTATTGGGATCGGAGGGCCGTCTGAGCGTGGGTAATCGCTCACCGACGGTGAGGACCTGCGGACTTCCGCCATGAGCCATGGGCAGTGTTCTGCGCTGCGCGATTAACGGTGAGACCTCTTCCCTACGGTTAGCTTTGGCATGTGATTCGTGTAGAGCGTTGCGGGTCGGGGAGTAGTGCACCAGAGCCCTGGATCGCCGCACTCCGGCGATAGCTCCGCCGTCGTTCACTGGTGCGCCGCCGTGTGTAGCTGTGGGGAGGAAGACGTATTATTAGTCGTTAGATCTTCAGCAGACGACTAGGATTAGATCCTAGGTAACGGTTCAGAGCATTCAATCCTGACCATTGATTCAACCGCGGACAAATCTGATGGGACCTGGGCATGGGAAGTTGCCATCCGTGGATCTCGGATCCTACGGTGGACAGAGCGTACCGGTTTGATGTGGCTCAGATCTAATCTAAGCGCTTGAACTAGGATCCAACGGCCTGAATCGCCCCATATCCCTTCGCTGAAGCCGTTTTACAAAAGAAACCCCGGGAATAGACATAATAAACCCGCAGTCAGCAGAGCCTATTCACTGAGTCTTAGAGTTTTTGCATCCTAGACCCTGGATTCTTCGGGTTTAATGTGCCAGTCCAGAAGATTAGAAAAATCAGGAAATAAATTTAGAAATAGATTTTTAATGAAGAAAGAAATGCTGGAATTGGTTTAATTCATATAAAATTCATATGAAGTCCAATTTAATCCATTCCAGTCTCTATAATTTTGTAATATTATTGTTTATCACATAGTACCTCTGTTTTGACATGAAAGCCACAATAAAATTTATATCTTATTTAATCTTGTGCAAAACACATAAAACCTTCAGAAATTCATAACTCAAAATATATAACTCCAAATTGATTCATTCCAGTGGCATTTATCTTGTTTAAAATATTGTTTATCACCTGGTATCTTTGTCTAACCATGAAACTTAATTTAAAAATTATCCACATGAATAACTCTATTCTAGGCATTAAATAACTTCAGAAAATCATAACTTAATAACCCTAACTCCGATTTTAGTGGTTTCCGAACCCACGATCTCGTAGCTTCGCGTAAATCATTATTATTTAGTTTGTACTTATGTTTAGTGTGATGTTAATTTTGTCTATACCATGTTTGTTTGTATTGCTATGACTAGCGCGAGGACACGTGTCATCTGAAAAGCAAGTTGGTACCTGGAATCTCAAGTGCCAGACAAGTTGTGCCCTTGATTCACTTCTGTTACCCAATAATGTTCTTTGTAATCATTTACCATGCATAGGTTTAATTTTGATGGTACCCAATAGGTCACACAAGATTGTTTATCTCATTACCTTGTTTACCCCTGAATCACTTGGGTAGTTTGCTATTGCTTTATATGGTTTTGGGATAATCATTTATTATATCCATGTTCCAGTTATTATGTTATTTTATTTATGTTCATGACAAGATCATTATATTATTGTTAATTGGAACATGGAGCTTAACTTGAGAAACACGTGCCACCACAAGGGAGGAATGGGACCCCTTGGCCGACTAATTAGGAAAGCTAGTGGAAGACTACCTTACCCGAAAGGGGCAAGGGCAGTAGGGGAGTTGCATGCAAGGAGGTTCTCGGGTTGATTTTGCTGCGATGGCGGTCAGACGGGGGATTCTTGCAAGTGCTCTTCCCATAAACTGTAGCGGGTTTTCAGAAGCTAGTGGAACTTCGTAAAAGCCTCGTAGTGGATCCCTAGCCATTCACCTTGGTAGTGTCTAAGGGCCTAGCTAACCCTGGCGACATGGGAAACAAGACTTGTGGGTAAAGGGTACAACCTCTGCAGAGTGTAAAACTGGTATACTAGCCGAGCTCACGGTCATGAGCAGCTCAGGACTCTCCGATGATTAAATTATGGAACCTAAACTCAATTTGTCATTTGCATTAGCATGGGTTTATTATTAATTTTGTTCTATTATTTTATTATGGTTTGGTATTCACTTACACTTAGTAATTGCTAATAAAATTTTGACCAACTTATAAAAGCAATGCTCAGCTTTAACCTCTATTGTTGATCAGCCTTACACTTCATGAACTCCCCATCTTTGGTGAGTTCATGCACATTATTCCCCACAACTTGTTGAGCGATGAACATGTGTGAGCTCACCCTTGCTGTCTCACACCTCCCCACAGGTCAATAATAGGTATCACTGGTTGGCGCATGGTGGATGTTGCGCTGGGTTCGTGAGAGGCCTAGGTCGTCGTCTCCTAGTTGACTTTCTGGCGCCAAGGATGGATTGTAGATCCTGTTATATTTATCTTTTATCTTGTAAGACTTCCGCTATGTAATAAGTAATCTGATTATTGTGACATTTATCTCTGTACACTCTGTTATTATATATGTTGTCTTCTTGGCGCATGTATGAGATGCACCTGGCTTTGTTCCTTAAAGCCGGGTGTGACACTTTCAGTCTGAGGAAGCGCTTAATCTAGTGTGTGGCCTGCTCGGGTGGAGCGCGCCAAGGCTTGCCAGAAGAATCTATGTCGGCGCTGCCTTCTTGGCGATCTCGCCGCAGGGGAGTTCGTGCTGTTCACCTCCTACATTTCTTGCGGGTTGGCACTGCCGATTTCGCCCTTCTTCCTGCTGCTGCTGGAGGAGTTCAGGCTTCAGCTTCAACACCTCACGCCCCACTCCATCCTCCAAGCAGCAATCTTCGTCCACCTCTGCGAGATGTTCGTAGGTGTGGCCCCCTGCACTTCCCTCTTCCACTACTTCTTCGTGTTGGTCAAGTCCGGGAAGACTAGGGACCACATCGGTGCCTACTACTTCTAGATGAGGCCAGATAGGGTCGTAGTCTACATCCCCACCTTTGGTGGTGCGAGGTGGGAAAATGGTGCAGCGACTGGGTGATTGCCAGCACCGAGGCCAACGACCGCCTCATCCTGCCGAGCGATGGGCCACCGCTCGACCGCAAGCAATGGAGGACCAAGCCATCCCTCTTGCTAGAGTTCCTACCCGTAGTGGAAAGGATCAAGGTCTTGCCTACAGGCGGCCTGACATCAATGCACGTGGTCGGTGATCTCCTGAACCACCGGATTGCGCCGCTGCAGAGGAGGTCGCGCCTGACCTGCTGGTTCACCGGCCCGAACGACATCGGTAGGATCCAGCGCGGGCCGGGTACCGATCTGTCCTGGGACGAGCTGGAACTCCTGGTGGGGGATTACTGGGGAGACTTTTGTCCCTGAATCCCTGATACTCCCCCAGGACATCTCTGCGCTCTGCGATGACCCAGGCCTGAGGACAGCGATCTTGGCCACGCTGCCGACCCTCGACGACAACGGCGTGGTGGTTCGCCAGACCAACGGTTGGGACCCCCTTCGTGGGATTCGGATCTCCGATGCACCAGCTGGAGGTCCCCAGCCCGCCGTTGTGGCTCCCAGCACCAATCCTATCATGGCCCCAGCCCCTTGGACAAGGGCAAAGGGGCTGCAAGCAGTGCCTCCGCCCCAGGTAGCTCTGGGGGGTCAGAGGAGGAGAGGCGACGCAGGCTGCGTCGCGCTGACGGGTCGCTCATTTCGGAGCCCCCCAGAAGTGCCAGAGGACTGCAGGTGGGGCCAAGGAGGCTAGCTCCCAGGTCCACGGTGCGCAGAGGCGCGTCAGTCCTCCAGTCCCGCCGCCACAACCACCATCTGGGGGTGATCACCCCCAGGAGCGCCAGCAGCAACAACAGCAACAGAAGCAGCAGTGGGAGCGGTGATTGCCTCGCTTCCAAGGTCACTGGAAAGTCCAGGGCCCCAAGTAAGTGTAGTCCCTTTTTCTTTGAGCCTAATCATCATGCCGACAAGTCTTAACCCATCATCTGTTTGCCAGGGCTTCTTCCCCCGCTGCTCCCAAGGTCATGCCTCCTCCACCAGATAACAGGCCCACCAACGGGTCTGGCTCTTAGCAGCAGGAATCTGCTGAGGGTGGTGCCGGCGGTCTGCCCCCGGCTGCTACCAAGACAGCGCCAGTGGCTTCCCATGCCCCAGCCGGGGATCCAGCGGCAGTGGCCCCAGCGTCGAGCGGTGTCGCAGTGGCGGAGGAGGTCCCAGCTGGGGGATCCGCGTCCACTCCCGACACTGGGGGTGACACCGGAGGCGCATCTAGCTCCAACCCCCTGCCTGCATCGAAGGAGATGGAGGTGGTATTTGGGCGGCAACTCCGGTCGGGCGCCGAGCAAGAAGCGGCGCCAGTCCCACTCCCCCGCATGCTGTCTCGTGCCCACCAGGTCCTTAGTGAAACTGAGGCAGCAATCTTGCGGGAGTGGGAGGCGCTTGAAGCTGAGCACCAGTGCCTCAGTGACTGGCGCACCCAACTGGAGGAGCGCACCAAGACGGCGTCCCGACAGTTCGCCTTCGAGCGGTCCCAACTCGAGCGGGACCATAAGAAGTACAAGAAAGACATCTAGAAGGTGTGTGCCAGGGAGCTGGAGGCTGCCCGGAGGGAAAAGAAGGTGACCAGGAGGGAGGAAGCCGTGACCCAGCGGGAGGCCCTCACGATAGAGTACTAGGCCAAGCTGAGCGCCCTGGACCAGACTCTGGAAGCCCAGTGGGCCCAGCAGGTCAAGGCTGTGGAGAGGCTGCAAAAGTGGCAGCAAGAGCTCGAGGGCAAGGCCAGCGATGCCGCCCTCGTCGAGGAAAACCTTAAGGCGAAGGAGCAGTCCTTGGACAGGCGGGAGACGGACCTCGCCAGGCGAGAGACGGATCTCGCCTTCAAGGAAGAAATGCTCACCTGGGAGGCGAGATGCTGGCCGAGCACAAGCTTGAAGCAGAAGAAAGGGAGAGGAAGCTAGAGGAGCAGATCCACCAGTATAATGCGGCATAGGCGGTGCCGGGTCCCCAGACGTTGGAGGCCACCAGAAAGGCCCTTGAAGATCTCCAAGAAGAGCACCGTGCCAGGGTCCAGCGCATTGCCGCATGGGGCGGTGAGGCAAGCACGACACTAGTGTCGCTAGGGATGAGCCCCATCCCAGTGTCGGAGCTGCCTGCGTCGATCTCCGATGCGCTCCCGGTGCTGGACTCTGCCGCCGATCACCTTCGACGCCTGGATCAGATCCTCGGTGCCCGCCTGGAGGCTGAGGGTAGCAAACTCTGTCGGGCGATGGTGGACTACATCCTAACGTGCTTCTGGAGTCATGACCCCACCATATCCTTGGCGTCGGTGATCGATGGTCCGGTAGCCGCCACAGAAGATGTCGCCCGGGAGAGCGTACAAGATACAGTGGAGATGGTGGCCGCTCGCTTCCAGTGTGATCCTATCGACGCCGAATAGCTAAATTTGTAGAGACAAGGTGAGGGTTCCGCTGGGAGGCGGCTTGTAATAACTTTTGGTCTTGTAACATATTTTAGGAACCGTTAATCAAGTAGAACAGGAACTTATCTGTATGTTATTTGCCCTTGTTATCTTCTCTCTGGTACTTGGCCCTCCTGGGAGGTAGGCTCAACGTGTTGAGGCTGGATACTAGTATACCAAAGGAAAAAAACTGGTGGCCCGGTCCCTAGGAGGTATTTTCTATAGTTTGAGACTACCTATCTCTGGACTGGGACCTGGACCTGCACACAGCTCCGGCTTTGAAGTTTTAGGAGCACACCCATAGGACCAACCATCTCGTATCTTTCATCCTTTGATTCATGCAATAGGACCTGTAGGATCTTGCCTGGGAAGCCAAGACGTATGCCCGGACTAGAGGATCACAGTTCCAAATACTAGGGTACCCGTTGTAGAGTGATGGAGCATGCAGGCTTAGGGTATGGAACCATGCTAAGCAGCTACATGGCTCCGGACCACTCCAAGAGATGAGCGCCCATTCTCTAGAACTGGCCCCCTAGGTTGCCAGACCCCCTGCAGCAGTAGAGGGGTCCTGAACTGCAAGCCTGGCTACTCAATTCGGATGTCATCATACCAGCGAGGGTGGGAAACTGTATGGGTGGGTTAGATAAAAATAATGCTTGTAAACTGAAGTAGAATATAACCATCACAAAAGCACATCTGGGGGTGAACCTTTTCCTTATAACTTGATATACATGGGTGTAGACCAACAGGCCGGGCTTACGAGGGTGGGCCTCACTAGATTGACGCACACATATGCCCAACCTAGTTACAAAGGAAGAAAACTCAACCCCCAGTTTTGCTTCTATGGGTAGAACTTGTGGAGATGCTCTATATTCCAGGGATTGGGAAGAGGTACTCCTTCTGTTGTGGCAAGGCGGACACACCCGGGTCGGCATATTTCCTTCACCTTGAAGGGTCCTTCCCAACTGGGGGAGAGTTTGTGGAGCCCTTCTCGGTTCAGTACTCGCCTTAGGACCAGGTCCCCGACCTTGAGCTCCCTACTATGCACAAACCGCTGGTGGTAGCGCCTGAGCGCTTGGTTGTACGGTGCATTTCGGATCGCCGCTCGCCATCTACGTTCATCGATGAAGTCCACGTCCTCACGCCGTAGTTGTTCCTGCATAGATTCATCGAAAGACTGGATCCACAGGGAGCCCATAATGATTTCTAGGGGAAGATAGGCTTCAGCCCCGTAGACCAGGAAGAACAGGGTCTCCCCGGTAGCTCGGCTGGGTGTGGTCCGGTTCCCCCATAGTACGCATGGCAGCTCGTTGACCCAATTTGCACCGTGCTTTTTTAAGCAGTCATAGGTGTGTGTCTTGAGTCCCTTGAGGATTTTTGCATTTGCCCTCTTAGCCTGGCCGTTGCTCATGGGATGTGCCACAGACGCAAAGCAGATCTGGGTGCTGATGCCCTCACAATACTCTTGGAAGAGCCGACTTTTGAACTAGGTCCCGTTGTCCGTAATGATACGGCTTGGGACCCCAAATCTACAGATAATCGACTTGAGGAAGGCAACGACAGCAGCCTAGGTGATACTGACCACCGGGGTGGCCTCTGGCCACTTTGTGAATTTGTCGATAGCGACGAAGAGGAAACGGTACCCACCGACAGCCCTGGGAAATGGTCCCAGGATATCCACCCCCATACAACAAATGGCTGGGAGGGTGGAATCATTTGCAGAGCCTGAGCCGGTGTGTGTATCTGCTTTGCATGGAACTGACATGCTTTGCAGGACTTTACCAACTCAGCTGCATCCTGGAGAGCGGTTGGCCAATAGAAGCCATGCTGGAAGGCCTTACCAACCAGTGTGCGGGATGACGAATGGCTTCCAAACTCACCTCCATGGATTTCCGCGAGCAGCTCATGGCCCTCCTCCTGGGTGATGCACCGCAAGAGAATGTCGTTGGCGCCACGGCGGTATAGATCCCCTTCTACCACCGTGTATCGTTTAGCCAACTACACTATGCGCTCTGCGGACACATGATCTTCAGGAAGGATATTTTCTTTCAGGTAGTCTCGGATCTCTGAGATCCATGCATCGGGACCACTCTGAGCTACTGGCTGTGGCGCTAAGAGGTTGGCAGGACCCTCTATAGCACACACAATCCTTGGTGGGTTATGCAGTTGGAACGCCACCGGGACTGCTAGCTTCGAGGTGCTAGTCTCGCCCCTTCGCCCGGTTCGACAAGCTGGGCGATAGGTCTCAGCAGCCGTCTTTCGAAGACGCCCTCGAGCATTGGTGCCCAAGTTGATGCCCTCGTGGAGAGTTCATCTGTTGTTGAGTTGTTAGCCCGAGGAACATGTTGCAGTTCCAGGGCAATGAAATCCTTCTCCAGCTTCCTTACGTGGAGAAGGTAGGCTACGAGCTTGGGTTCGTTGTAGCTACATTCTCCGCGAACCTGCTTGATAATCAACTGGGAGTCCCCCTTCACAAGGAGCTGGCAGATCCCTAGGGATAGGGTCGCAGACAAGCCGAAAATAAGTGCTTCATACTCTGCCATGTTGTTGGTGGCCTTGAACTCAAGGTACACCATGTACTTCACTTGATCTCCGCTTGGGTCGAGGAGGACCACTCCAGCACAGCCACCCTGCTGGCGGGCAGATCCGTCGAAGAAGAGCATCCAGTGGGGATCCGTGAATACTGGAGCCCTGGGCTCCGCGGGTGTGGGGTCCAAACCGGGATCTGGACCCCAAGGAGCGCATGGGGGAAGGGTCCATTCCACGATGAAGTCAGCCAGAACTTGGCTATTGACAGCGAGGTGAGGCTGGAAGTCCAGTTGGAACTCAGCGAGCTCCACGACCCACTTGGCGATGTTGCCCGTGGCGTTAGAGTTGTGGAGGATGGCCCTTAACGGGAAGGATGTCACCACCACAACTCTGTGTGCCTGAAAATAGTGGCGCAACTTCCTGAATGCAACAAGTATAGCATAGATAAGCTTGTGTGTCTCAAGGTACTTGGCCTTTGCCTCATGGAGGACTTCACTGACGTAGTAGACCGGCTTCTGGATGGTTCGGACCCCTGTGGTTGGACCCGAGCCCTCAAACTCTTGACCTTCCATCATCATCGTGGTGGCCGAACCACCACCTTCTCCTAGGGGAACTTTTTGACTCCCCTAGGGATGTTGTGTTGTCCTTTTGAAGACTAGCACCATGCTCACCACCTCTGTAGCTGCTGCAATGTATAAGTACAACGGCTCCCCTGGCTCTGGAGCTACCAGTATTGGTAGGGACGCAAGGTGCTGCTTCAACTCTTAAAAGGCTTGACTGCCTCGTCGGTCCAAGAGAATGGGCCGGACTTCCGTAATAGCTTGAAGAAGGGCAGCGCCCTCTCGGCCAGTCTTGAGATGAAGCGGCTAAGGGCGGCCAGTGACCCCGTAAGCTTCTCGACGTCCTTGATTTAGGTCGGAGGCCTCATTGTCTCAATTGCTTTGATCTTCTCTGGGTTTGCTTCAACGCCCCGGTGTGAAACCAGGAATCCCAGCAACTTCCCTGCATAGACACCAAAGACACACTTTTCCGGGTTCAGCTTCGTGCGCGTTGCCCGTAGCTTGTCAAAGACCAGGGTTAAGTCTTCCACTAGGGTCGACCCTCTCTTAGTCTTGACCACGATGTCATCAACGTATACCTCTATCTTGTCCCTAATCAGGTCCCCAAAGGTCTTACTCATTGCCCGTACAAATGTCGACAAGGCATTTTTCAGATTGTAAGGCATTACAATATAACAGTAAAGCCCATCCATAGTTACAAAAGCGGTATGCTCCCTATCTTGCCTAGACATCTGGATCTGATGGAAACCAGAGTAAGCATCTAGGAAGGACAGGAGGTCGCACCTAGAGGTAGAATCCACGATTTGATCTATTCGTGGAAGTGGATATGGGTCCTTGGGACAGGCCTTATTAAGGTTGGTGTAGTCGATGCACATTTGAAGCTTCCTGTTAGCCTTGGGAACAATGACTAGATTGGCCAGCCATACTGGGTGATGAACCTCTTCGATGAAGCCAGCATGCAGCAGCTTCCGGACCTCCTCACGGATGAAATTCTGCCGCTCAATGGACTGTCTTCGAGGTTTCTGACTCACTGGTTTGGCATCAGGGTAGATCTTCAAATGGTGCTCGATCACCTCCCTAGGGATCCCAGGCATCTACGACGGTTCCCATGCGAATACGTCGGCGTTTGCCTGGAGGAAGGCGACAAGCGCGATTTCCTATTTCTCCTCCAGATTGCCTGCTATGCGAGTGATCTAGGAGGAGTCGACGCCGACCTGGATGGTCTTGACAGGACTGCCATTTGCTCCAGATGGTTGCACCTTAGGCACCTTGGTTCGTGCCTTGGTACAAGAAGTCGAGGGGTCCTTCCCCCCGTCATCCGGGCGAGCGGTTTCTGCTGCCAGGGCGTGCAACTTCTCGACAGCTGCAAGCGCAGCGGGGCGGTCGCCCCGCACAGTGAGGACCCCAGCAGGTGAAAGCCGCCTAGAGGGGGGGGGGGTGGATAGGCGGAATCTGAAATTTACAAACTTAAGCACACACTACAAACCGGGGTTAGCGTTAGAATTAAATCCGAGTCCGAAAGAGAGGGCCAAAACAAATCACAAGCAAAAGAAGCAGATGATATGGTGATTTGTTTTACCGAGGTTCGGTTCTTGCAAACCTACTCCCCGTTGAGGTGGTCACAAAGACCGGGTCTCTTTCAACCCTTTCCCTCTCTCAAACGGTCACCTAGACCGAGTGAGCTTCCTTCCTTGATTTCCCAAGTCACTTAGACCCCGCAAGGACCACCACACAATTGGTGTCTCTTGATTCGCTTACAAGGCTTTGAGAGTAAGAATGAGAGAAAGAAGAAAGCCAACCAAGCAACAAGAGCAACAAAAGAACACAAGTCGATCTTCTCACAAGTCCAAAAAAACTAGAGTTGAATTGTGGACTTTGATTTGATCGGAGGCTTTGATTTGTGTCTTGGAGTGTTGTGTATTGCTCTTGTATTGAATGAGGAGTAGTGAATGCTTGGATACTTGAAGTGGTGGTGGTTGGGGGTATTTATAGCCCCAACCACCAAACCAACCGTTGGGGAGGCTGTCTGTCGATGGGCGCACCGGACAGTCCGGTGCGCCACCGGACACTATCCGGTACGCCAGCCACATCGCCCAACCATTAGGGTTCTGACAGTTTCGACTGTTAGAGCTCTGACATCTTGGGGCACCGGACGGTCCGGTGCCGCACCGGACATGCACTGTTCACTGTCCAGTGCGCCTCTGGCGCCTACTCTGACTTCTGCCGCGAACTATAGTTCTATCAAGGCACTGTACAGTCGACCGTTGCGCTGGTAGCTGTTGCTCTGCTTGGTGCACCGGACAGTCCGGTGACACACCGGACAGTCCGGTGAATTATAGTGGAGTGCGCCTGAAGAAACCCGAAGCTGAGGAGTTCAGACTGTACGGTCCCTGGTGCACCGGACACTGTCCGGTGCGCCAGACCAGGGTTCTCTTCGGTTTCTTTTGCTCCTTTCTTTTGAACCCTAACTTAGATCTTTTTATTGGTTTCTGTTGAACCTTTGGCACCTGTAGAACATGTAATCTAGAGAAAACTAGTTAGTCCAATTATTTGTGTTGGGAATTTCAACCACCAAAATCATTTAGGAAAATGTTTGACCCTATTTCCCTTTCAATCTCCCCCTTTTTGATGATTGATGCTAACACAAACCAAAGCAAATATATAAGTGCAGAATTGAACTAGCTTGCATAAGGTAGGTGCAAAGGTTGCTTGGAATTAAACTAATTTATACTTTTACTAGATATGCATGGATTGCTTTCTTTCTTTTAATATTTTGGACCACGCTTGCACCACTTGTTTTGTTTTTGCAAATTCTTTTGGAAAATTGAAAGGGAATTAGGCTTACACCTAGTTCCTATATAATTTTGGTGGTTGAATTGCCCAACACAAACAATTGGACTAACTAGTTTGCCCAAGTGTATAGATTACACAGGTGTAAAAGGTTCACACTCAGCCAATAAAAGGACCAAGTTTTGGATTCAACAAAGGAGCAAAGTGGGAGCCGAAGGCCCTCTGGTCTGGGAGCACCGGACTGTCCGGTGTACACCGGACAGTGTCCGGTGCACCACCGGACAGTGTCCGGTGCACTAGAGGACTCCAACGCCAACTCGCCACCTTCGGGAATTTCCAGAGGCGACTCCGCTATAATTCACCGGACTGTCCGGTGTACACCGGACAGTGTCCGGTGCACCAAGGGAGGTCGGGCTCAGGAACTCGCCAGCTTCGGGAAACTCCAACGGCTAGTCCGCTATAATTCACCGGACTGTCCGGTGTGCACCGGACTGTCCGGTGCGACTCCGGAGCAACGGCTACCTTCGCGCCAACGGCTCTCTGCCGCGCATTTAATGCGCGCTCTGCGCGCACAGTTGTCAGGCGCGCCCATTCCGGCACACCGGACAAGGAACAGTCGATGTCCGGTGTGCACCGGACACCCAGGCGGACCCACAAGTCAGAAGCTCCAACGGTCAGAATCCAACGGCAGTGATGACGTGGCAGGGGCACCGGACTGTCCGGTGTGCACCGGACTGTCCGGTGCGCCATCGAACAGACAGCCCAGCCAACGGTCAAATTTGGTGGTTGGGGCTATAAATACCCCAACCACCCCACCATTCATTGTATCCAAGTTTCCCACTTCCCAACTACTACAAGAGCTCTAGCATTCAATTCTAGACACACCAAAGAGATCAAATCCTCTCCAAACTCCACACAACGCCATAGTGATTAGAGAGAGTGATTTGCTTGTGTTCTTTCGAGCTCTTGCGCTTGGATTGCTTTCTTCTTTCTTGATCCTTTCTTTGCAATCAAACTCACTTGTAATTTGAGGCAAGAGACACCAAACTTGTGGTGGTCCTTGTGGGAACTTTGTGTTCCAAGTGATTGAGAAGAGAAAGCTCACTCGATCCGTGGATCGTTTGAGAGAGGGAAGGGTTGAAAGAGACCCGGCCTTTGTGGCCTCCTCAACGGGGAGTAGGTTTGCAAGAACCGAACCTCGGTAAAACAAATCTCAGTGTCTCACTTGCTTATTTGCTTGGGATTTGTTTTGCGCCCTCTCTTGCGGACTCGTTTCTTATTACTAACGCTAACCCCGGCTTGTAGTTGTGTTTATATTTGTAAATTTCAGTTTCGCCCTATTCACCCCCCCTCTAGGCGACTATCAATTGGTATCAGAGGCTAGTGCTTCATTAGAGCCTAACCGCTCGAAGTGATGTCGGGAGATCACGCCAAGAAGGAGATGGAGACCGGCGAAAAGCCCACTACAAGCCAAGGGAGTACTTCATCGGAAGAGTCCCGCACCAAGAGGAGGGAGAAGAAGAAGATCTCCTCCAACAAAGGGAAGGAGAAGAAATCTTCTTCTCACCACAAAGAGAAGAAGGAAAAATCTTCTTCCCACAAGCCGCATCGGAGTAAGGACAAGCAAAAGAGGATGAGGAAAGTGGTCTACTATGAGACCGACACTTCATCAACATCGACCTCCGACTCTGACGCACCCTCCGTAACTTCTAAACGCCAAGAGCGTAAGAAGTTTAGTAAGATTCCCCTACACTACTCTCGCATTTCTAAACATGCACCTCTACTTTCCGTCCCATTAGGCAAACCACCAACTTTTGATGGTGAAGATTATGCTAGGTGGAGTGATTTAATGCGGTTTCATCTAACCTCACTCCACAAAAGTATATGGGATGTTGTTGAGTTTGGTGCACAGGTACCGTCGGCAGGGGATAAGGACTATGATGAGGATGAGGTGGCCCAAATCGAGCACTTCAACTCTCAAGTGACAACAATACTCCTCGCCTCTTTAAGTAGAGAGGAGTATAACAAAGTTCAAGGGTTGAAGAGCGCCAAAGAGGTTTGGGATGTGCTCAAAACCGCGCACGAGGGAGACGAGCTCACAAAGATCACCAAGCGGGAAACGATCGAGGGGGAGCTCGGTCGGTTCCGGCTTCGCAAAGGGGAGGAGCCACAACACATGTACAACCGGCTCAAGACCTTGGTGAACCAAGTGCGCAACCTCGGGAGCGTAAAGTGGGACGACCACGAGATGGTTAAGGTTATTCTAAGATCACTTATTTTCCTTAACCCTACTCAAGTTCAATTAATTCGTGGTAATCCTAGATATACTAAAATGACCCCCGAGGAAGTTATCGGGCATTTTGTAAGTTTTGAGTGCATGATCGAAGGCTCGAGGAAGATCAACGAGCTTGATGATCCATCTACATCCGAGGCTCAACCCGTCGCATTCAAGGCGACAGAAGAAAAGAAGGAGGAGGCTACATCAAGTCGTCAACCAATAGACGCCTCCAAGCTTGACAATGAGGAAATGGCGCTCGTCATCAAGAGCTTCCGCCAAATCCTCAAGCAAAGGAGAGGGAAAGACTACAAGTCCCGCTCCAAGAAAGTTTGCTACAAGTGTGGTAAGCCCGGTCACTTTATTGCTAAATGTCCATTATCAAGTGACAGTGACAGGGGCGACGACAAGAAGGGGAGAAGAAAGGAGAAGAGGTACTACAAGAAGAAGGGCGGCGATGCCCATGTTTGTCGGGAGTGGGATTCCGATGAAAGCTCAAGCGACTCCTCCGACGACGAGGACGCCGCCAACATCGCCGTCACCAAGGGACTTCTCTTCCCCAACGTCGGCCACAAGTGCCTCATGGCAAAGGACGGCAAGCGGAAGAAGGTTAAATCTAACTCCTCCACTAAATATGAGTCTTCTAGTGATGATAATGCTAGTGATGAGGAGGATAGTTTGCGTTCCCTTTTTGCCAACCTTAACATAGCTCAAAAGGAAAAATTAAATGAATTAGTCAGTGCTATTCATGAAAAGGATGACCTTTTGGATTCCCAAGAGGATTGTCTAATTAAAGAAAACAAGAAACATGTTAAGGTTAAAAAGGCTTATGCACTAGAAATTGAGAAATGTGAAAAATTATCTAGTGAGCTAAGCACTTGCCGTGAGATGATTGACAACCTTAGGAATGAAAATGCTAGTTTAAATGCTAAGGTTGATTCACATGTTTGTAATGTTTCAATTCCTAATCCTAGAGATAATAATGATGATTTGCTTGCTAGGATTGAAGAATTAAACATTTCTCTTGCTAGCCTTAGAGTAGAAAATGAAAATGTAATTGCTAAGGCTAAAGAACTAGATGTTTGCAATGCTACCATTTCCAATCTTAGAGATAAAAATGATATTCTTCATGCTAAGATTGTTGAACTTAATTCATGCAAACCCTCTACATCTATTGTTGAGCATGTATCTATTTGTACTAGATGTAGAGATATTGATGTTGATGCTATTCATGATCATATGGCTTTAATTAAACAACAAAATGATCATATAGCAAAACTAGATGCTAAAATTGCCGAGCATAACTTAGAAAATGAGAAATTTAAATTTGCTCGTAGCATGCTTTATAATGGGAGACGCCCCGGCATCAAGGATGGCATTGGCTTCCAAATGGGAGACAATGTTAAACTTAATGCCCCTCCTAAAAGATTGTCCAACTTTGTTAAGGGCAAGGCTCCCATGCCTCAGGATAACGAGGGTTACATTTTATACCCTGCCGGCTATCCCGAGAGCAAAATTAGGAGAATTCATTCTAGGAAGTCTCACTCTGGCCCTAATCATGCTTTCATGTATAAGGGTGAGACATCTAGCTCTAGGCAACCAACCCATGCTAAGTTGCCTAGAAAGAAAACTCCTAGTGCATCAAATGATCATAATATTTCATTTAAAACTTTTGATGCATCCTATGTTTTGACTAACAAATCCGGCAAGGTAGTTGCCAAATATGTTGGGGGCAAACACAAGGGGTCAAAGACTTGTGTTTGGGTACCCAAAGTTCTTGTGTCTAATGCCAAAGGACCCAAAACCATTTGGGTACCTAAAGTCAAGAACTAAAACTGTTTTGTAGGTTTATGCATCCGGGGGCTCAAGTTGGATACTCGACAGCGGGTGCACAAACCACATGACAGGGGAGAAAAAGATGTTCTCCTCATATGAGAAAAACAAGGATCCCCAACGAGCTATCACATTCGGGGATGGAAATCAAGGTTTGGTCAAAGGTCTTGGTAAAATTGCTATTTCTCCTGACCATTCCATTTCTAATGTTTTTCTTGTAGACTCTTTAGATTACAATTTGCTTTCCGTTTCCCAATTATGTCAAATGGGCTACAACTGTCTATTCACTGATATAGGTGTCACTGTCTTTAGAAGAAGTGATGATTCAATAGCATTTAAGGGAGTGTTAGAGGGTCAGCTATACTTAGTAGATTTTGAAAGAGCTGAACTCGACACTTGCTTAATTGCTAAGACTAACATGGGTTGGCTCTGGCACCGCCGACTAGCTCATGTTGGGATGAAGAATCTTCATAAGCTTCTAAAGGGAGAACACATTTTAGGACTAACAAATGTTCATTTTGAGAAAGACAGGATTTGTAGCGCATGCCAAGCAGGGAAGCAAGTTGGCTCTCATCATCCGCATAAGAACATAATGACGACCGACAGGCCACTGGAGCTCCTACACATGGACCTTTTCGGCCCGATCGCTTACATAAGCATCGGCGGGAGTAAGTACTGTCTAGTTATTGTGGATGATTATTCTCGCTTCACTTGGGTAATCTTTTTACAGGAAAAATCTCAAACCCAAGAGACCTTAAAGGGATTCTTGAGACGGGCCCAAAATGAGTTTGGCTTAAGGATCAAGAAAATAAGAAGCGAAAACGGGACGGAGTTCAAGAACTCTCAAATCGAAGGCTTCCTTGAGGAGGAGGGCATCAAGCATGAGTTCTCTTCTCCCTACACGCCACAGCAAAATGGTGTAGTGGAGAGGAAGAATAGAACTCTATTGGACATGGCAAGGACCATGCTTGATGAGTACAAGACTTCGGATCGGTTTTGGGCCGAGGCGGTCAACACCGCCTGCTACGCCATCAACCGGTTATATCTACACCGAATCCTCAAGAAGACATCATACGAACTCCTAACCGGTAAAAAGCCCAACATTTCATAATTTAGAGTTTTTGGTAGCAAATGCTTTATTCTTGTTAAAAGAGGTAGAAAATCTAAATTTGCTCCTAAAACTGTAGAAGGCTTTTTACTTGGTTATGACTCAAACACAAGGGCATATAGGGTCTTTAACAAGTCCACTGGACTAGTTGAAGTCTCATGTGACGTTGTGTTTGATGAAACTAACGGCTCTCAAGTAGAGCAAGTTGATCTTGATGAGATAGGTGATGAAGAGGCTCCGTGCATCGCGCTAAGGAACATGTCCATTGGGGATGTGTGTCCTAAGGAATCCGAAGTGCCTCCAAATGCACAAGATCAACCATCCTCCTCCATGCAAGCATCTCCACCGACTCAAAATGAGGATGAAGCTCAAGTTGATGAAGAAGAAGATCAATCAAATGAGCCACCTCAAGATGACGACATTGATCAAGGGGGAGATGCAAATGAGGAAGACAAGGAGGATGAAGAGCAAAGGCCGCCACACCCAAGAGTCCACCAAGCAATTCAACGAGATCACCCCGTCGACACCATCCTCGGCGATATTCATAAGGGGGTAACTACTCGATCCCGTGTTGCACATTTTTGTGAACATTACTCGTTTGTTTCCTCTATTGAGCCACACAAGGTGGAGGAAGCACTTCAAGATTCGGATTGGGTGGTGGCGATGCAAGAGGAGCTCAACAACTTCACTAGGAATAAGGTATGGCATTTAGTTCCACGTCCTAACCAAAATGTTGTAGGAACCAAATGGGTCTTCCGCAACAAGCAAGACGAGCATGGTGTGGTGACAAGGAACAAAGCTCGACTTGTGGCCAAGGGATACTCCCAAGTCGAAGGTTTGGATTTCGGTGAAACCTATGCACCCGTAGCTAGGCTTGAGTCAATTCACATATTATTAGCCTATGCTACTTACCATGGCTTTAAGCTTTATCAAATGGACATGAAAAGTGCCTTCCTAAATGGACCAATCAAGGAAGAGGTCTATGTTGAGCAACCTCCCGGCTTTGAAGACAGTGAGTATCCTAACCATGTCTATAAGCTCTCTAAGGCGCTTTATGGGCTCAAGCAAGCCCCAAGAGCATGGTATGAATGCCTTAGAGATTTCCTTATTGCTAATGGCTTCAAAGTCGGAAAAGTCGATCCTACTCTATTCACTAAAACTCTTGAAAATTATTTGTTTGTATGCCAAATTTATGTTGATGATATCATATTTGGATCTACTAACGAATCTACTTGTGAGGAATTTAGTAGGATCATGACACAGAAATTCGAGATGTCTATGATGGGGGAGTTGAAGTATTTCTTAGGATTCCAAGTGAAGCAACTCCAAGAGGGCACCTTCATCAGCCAAACGAAGTACACTCAAGACATTCTAACCAAGTTTGGGATGAAGGATGCCAAACCCATCAAGACACCCATGGGAACTAATGGGCATCTCGACCTCGACACGGGAGGTAAGTCCGTGGATCAAAAGGTATACCGGTCGATGATAGGATCATTACTCTATTTATGTGCATCTCGACCGGATATTATGCTTTCCGTATGCATGTGTGCAAGATTCCAAGCCGACCCTAAGGAAGCTCACCTTACGGCCGTAAAACGAATCTTGAGATATTTGGCTCATACTCCTAAGTTTGGGCTTTGGTATCCTAGAGGATCCACTTTTGATTTAATTGGTTATTCCGATGCCGATTGGGCGGGGTGTAAAATTAATAGAAAGAGCACATCGGGGACTTGCCAGTTCTTGGGAAGATCCTTGGTGTCTTGGGCTTCAAAGAAGCAAAATTCGGTCGCTCTTTCCACCGCCGAAGCCGAGTACATTGCCGCAGGCCATTGTTGCGCGCAATTACTTTGGATGAGGCAAACCCTGCGGGACTACGGTTACAAATTAACCAAAGTCCCTTTGCTATGTGATAATGAGAGTGCAATCAAAATGGCCGACAATCCCGTCGAGCATAGCCGCACTAAGCACATAGCCATTCGGTATCATTTTCTTAGGGATCACCAACAAAAGGGAGATATCGAGATTTCTTATATTAACACCAAAGATCAATTAGCCGATATTTTTACCAAGCCTCTTGATGAACAATCTTTTAACAAACTTAGGCATGAGCTCAATATTCTTGATTCGCGCAATTTCTTTTGTTAGATTGCACACATAGCTCACTTATATACCTTTGATCATATCTCCTTCATGTGCTATGACTAATGTGTTTTCAAGTCTATTTCAAACCAAGTCATAGGCATATTGAAATGGAATTGGAGTCTTCGGCGAAGACAAAGGCTTCCACTACGTAACTCATACTTCGCCGTCACTTCAAGCATGAGCATCAAGCAAAAGGACCGGACTTCGTCTTTGGGGGAGAAATGAGCCCAAGGCAAAAGGACCGGACTTCGTCTTTGGTATAATCTTAACTCATTTATTTATAACCAAAGGGGAAGATAGCACTTAAAGGGCTCTAATGATTCCGTTTTTGGCGATTCATGCCAAAAAGGGGGAGAAATGAGCCCAAAGCAAAAGGACCGCACCACCACCAAATTCAAAAACTTAGTGTTGATTATTTTCAATTGATATCCTATTGTGTTCAAAAGGGGAAGAAAGTAGCATTTCCAAAAGTCATATCAAAACCCTCTTGAACACTAAGAGGAGAATCTCTTTTAGGGGGAGTTTTGTTTTAGTCAAAGGAAAAGCATTTGAAACAGGGGGAGAAAATTTCAAATCTTGAAAATGCTTTGCAAAATTCTTATTCACTACCTTTGACTATTTGCAAAAGAACTTTGAAATGAATTTACAAAATAGTTTGCAAAAACAAAACATGTGGTGCAAGTGTGGTCCAAAATGTTATAAGAAAGAAACATTCCATGCATATCTCGTAAGTAGTTATATTGGCTCAATTCCAAGCAACCTTTACACTTACATTATACAAACTAGTTCAATTATGCACTTCTATATTTGCTTTGGTTTGTGTTGGCATCAATCACCAAAAAGGGGGAGATTGAAAGGGAATTAGGCTTACACCTAGTTCCTATATAATTTTGGTGGTTGAATTGCCCAACACAAACAATTGGACTAACTAGTTTGCCCAAGTGTATAGATTACACAGGTGTAAAAGGTTCACACTCAGCCAATAAAAGGACCAAGTTTTGGATTCAACAAAGGAGCAAAGTGGGAGCCGAAGGCCCTCTGGTCTGGGAGCACCGGACTGTCCGGTGTACACCGGACAGTGTCCGGTGCACCACCGGACAGTGTCCGGTGCACCAGAGGACTCCAACGCCAACTCACCACCTTCGGGAATTTCCAGAGGCGACTCCGCTATAATTCACCGGACTGTCCGGTGTACACCGGACAGTGTCCGGTGCACCAAGGGAGGTCGGGCTCAGGAACTCGCCAGCTTCGGGAAACTCCAACGGCTAGTCCGCTATAATTCACCGGACTGTCCGGTGCGACTCCGGAGCAACGGCTACCTTCGCGCCAACGGCTCTCTGCTGCGCATTTAATGCGCGCTCTGCGCGCGCAGTTGTCAGGCGCGCCCATTCCGGCACACCGGACAAGGAACAGTAGATGTCCGGTGTGCACCGGACACCCAGGCGGACCCACAAGTCAGAAGCTCCAACGGTCAGAATCCAACGGCAGTGATGACGTGGCAGGGGCACCGGACTGTCCGGTGTGCACCGGACTGTCCGGTGCGCCATCGAACAGACAGCCCAGCCAACGGTCAAATTTGGTGGTTGGGGCTATAAATACCCCAACCACCCCACCATTCATTGTATCCAAGTTTCCCACTTCCCAACTACTACAAGAGCTCTAGCATTCAATTCTAGACACACCAAAGAGATCAAATCCTCTCCAAACTCCACACAACGCCATAGTGATTAGAGAGAGTGATTTGCTTGTGTTCTTTCGAGCTCTTGCGCTTGGATTGCATTCTTCTTTCTTGATCCTTTCTTTGTAATCAAACTCACTTGTAATTTGAGGCAAGAGACACCAAACTTGTGGTGGTCCTTGTGGGAACTTTGTGTTCCAAGTGATTGAGAAGAGAAAGCTCACTCGATCCGTGGATCGTTTGAGAGAGGGAAGGGTTGAAAGAGACCCGGCCTTTGTGGCCTCCTCAACGGGGAGTAGGTTTGCAAGAACCGAACCTCGGTAAAACAAATCTCAGTGTCTCACTTGCTTATTTGCTTGGGATTTGTTTTGCGCCCTCTCTTGCGGACTCGTTTCTTATTACTAACGCTAACCCCGGCTTGTAGTTGTGTTTATATGTGTAAATTTCAGTTTCGCCCTATTCACCCCCCCTCTAGGCGACTATCAAAAATCTTTTCAAAGTCCTTTTTGCAAATAGTCAAAGGTATATGAATAAGATTGCGAGAAGCATTTTCTGATTTGAAATTTTCTCCCCCTGTTTTAAATGCTTTTCCTTTGACTTAAACAAAACTCCCCCTCAATGAAATTCTCCTCTTAGTGTTCAAGAGGGTTTTAGATACCAATTTTTCAAAGTGGTCATACCAATTTGAAATATGTCAAAAATAAGATACCAATTGAAAACTTCTTTAAAAACGTTTTTGAAATTGGTGGTGGTGCGGTCCTTTTGCTTTGGGCTCATACTTTCTCCCCCTTTGGCATGAATCCCCAAAAACAGAGTCTTTTGTGAGCCCTTTTACTTTCTCCCCAAATGGTACATATAAACATGAGTGAAGATTATACCAAAGTGGAGAGCGGTGCAGAGTGACGGCGAAGGGTAAATAATACCGATAGAGTGGAGTGGAAGCCTTGTCTTCGCCGAAGACTCCATTTCCCTTTCAATCTTTTACTTAGTATAAATTTTCTTGAAAACACATTAGTCATAGGCATTAAAGAGATATGATCAAAGGTATATAAGTGAGCTATGTGTGCAAAGTGTCAATCAAAGTTTCAAGAATCAAGAATGTTTAGCTCATTCCTAAGTTTGGTAAAGGTTTTCTCATCTAATGGCTTAGTGAAGATATCGGCTAATTGTTCTTTGGTGCTAACATAAGCAATCTCGATATCCCCCCTTTGTTGGTGATCCCTCAAAAAGTGACACCGAATGACTATGTGCTTAGTGCGGCCGTGTTCAACGGGATTATCCGCCATGCGGATTGCACTCTCATTGTCACATAGGAGAGGGACTTTGCTCAATTTGTAGCCATAGTCCCTAAGGGTTTGCCTCATCCAAAGTAATTGCGCACAACAATGGCCTGCGGCAATATACTCGGCTTCGGTGGTAGAAAGAGCTACATAATTTTGTTTCTTTGAAGCCCAAGATACCAGGGATCTTCCTAAGAACTGACAAGTCCCTGATGTGCTCCTCCTATCAATTTTACACCCTGCCCAATCAGCATCTGAATAACCTATTAAATCAAAAGTGGATCCCTTGGGGTACCAGAACCAAACTTAGGTGTATGAACTAAATATCTCAAGATTCTTTTCACGGCCCTAAGGTGAAATTCCTTAGGATCGGCTTGGAACCTTGCACACATGCATACGGAAAGCATAATATCCGGTCGAGATGCACATAAATAGAGTAGAGATCCTATCATCGACCGGTATACCTTTTGATCTACGGATTTACCTCCCATGTCGAGGTCGAGATGCCCATTGGTTCCCATGGGTGTCTTGATGGGCTTGGCATCCTTCATTCCAAACTTGGTAAGTATATCTTGAATGTACTTGGTTTGGCTGATGAAGGTGCCCTCTTAGAGTTGCTTGACTTGAAATCCTAGGAAATACTTCAACTCCCCCATCATTGACATCTCAAATTTTTGAATCATAATCCTACTAAACTCTTCACATGTAGATTTGTTAGTAGACCCAAATATGATATCATCAACATAAATTTGTCATACAAACAAATCATTTGCAATGGGTTTAGTAATGAGTGTAGGATCGGCTTTACCGACTTTGAAGCCATTAGTGATAAGGCATTCATACCATGCTCTTGGGGCTTGCTTGAGCCCATAAAGCGCCTTAGAGAATTTATAGAGATGATTAGGGTACTCACTATCTTCAAAGCCGGGAGGTTGCTCATCATAGACCTCTTTCTTGATTGGTCCATTGAGGAAGGCACTTTTCACGCCCATTTGGTAAAGCTTAAAGCCATGGTAAGTAGCATAGGCAAGTAATATGCGAATTGACTCAAGCCTAGCTACAGGTGCATAGGTTTCACCGAAATCCAAACCTTCGACTTGTGAATATCCCTTTGCCACAAGTCGGGCTTTGTCCCTTGTCTCCACACCATGCTCAGCTTGCTTGTTGCGGAATACCCACTTGGTTCCTACAACATTTTGATTAGGACGTGGAACTAAATGCCATACCTCATTCCTCGTGAAGTTGTTGAGTTCCTCTTGCATTGCCAACACCCAATCCGAATCTCTTAATGCATCTTCCACCCTGTATGGCTCAATAGAAGACACAAAAGAGTAATGTTCACAAAAATGTGCGACACGAGATCGAGTGGTTACCCCCTTATGAATATCGCCGAGGATGGCGTTCATGGGGTGATCTTGTTGTATCACTTGGTGGACTCTTGGGTGTGGTGGTCTTTGACCCTGTACTTCCTGATCATCTTCCTTGTCTTGCTCTTTATCATCTCCCCCTTAATCATTGTCCTCCTCTTGAGGTGGCTCATCGTCTTGATCTTCATTTTCATCATCTTGAGCTTGATCCTCATCTTGGGTTGGTGGAGATGCTTGCATGGAAGATGACGGTTGATCTTGTGCTTGTGGAGGCTCTTCAGATTTCTTAGGACACACATCTCCAATGGACATGTTCCTTAGCGCGACGCACGGAGCCTCTTCATCATCTAGCTCATCAAGATCAACTTGCTCTACTTGAGAGCCATTAGTCTGATCAAACACAATGTCACAAGAAACCTCAACCAATCTAGTGGATTTGTTGAAGACTCTATATGCCCTTGTGTTTGAGTCATAACCAAGTAAAAAGCCTTCTACTGCCTTAGGAGCAAATTTAGATTTTCTACCTCTTTTAACAAGAATAAAACATTTGCTACCAAAGACTCTAAAATATGAAACATTGGACTTTTTACCGGTTAGGAGTTCATATGATGTCTTCTTGAGGATTCGGTGAAGGTAGAGCCGGTTGATGGAGTAGCAGGCGGTGTTAATCGCCTCAGCCCAAAACCGGTCCGGTGTCTTGTACTCATCAAGCATGGTTCTTGCCATGTCCAGTAGAGTTCGATTCTTCCTCTCCACGACACCATTTTGCTGAGGTGTGTAGGGAGAAGAGAACTCATGCTTGATGCCCTCATCCTCAAGAAAGCCTTCGATTTGTGAGTTCTTGAACTCCGTCCCATTGTCGCTTCTTATTTTCTTGATCCTTAATTCGAACTCATTTTGAGCCCGTTTCAAGAATCCCTTTAAGGTCTCTTGGGTTTGTAATATTTCCTGTAAAAAGAACACCCAAGTGAAGCAAGAATAATAATCCACAATTACTAGACAGTACTTACTCTCGCCGATGCTTATGTAAGCAATCGGGCCGAATAGATCCATGTGGAGTAACTCCAGTGGCATGTCTGTCGTCATGATGTTTTTATGTGGATGGTGGATTCCAACTTTCTTCCCTGCTTGACATGCGCTACAAACCCTGCCTTTCTCAAAATGAACATTTGTTAGTCCCAAAATGTGCTCTCCCTTTAGAAGCTTGTGAAGATTCTTCATCCCAACATGGGCTAGTCGGCGATGCCAGAGCCAACCCATATTAGTTTTAGCAATTAAACAAGTATCGAGTTCAACTCTATTAAAATCAACTAAGTATAGCCGACCCTCTAATACTCCCTTAAATGCTACTAAATCATCACTTCTTTTAAAGACAGTAACACCTATATCCGTAAAAAGACAGTTGTAACCCATTTTGCATAATTGAGAAACTGAAAGCAAGTTATAGTCTAAAGAATCTACAAGAAAAACATTGGAAATAGAATGGTCAGGAGATATAGCAATTTTACCAAGTCCTTTGACCAAACCTTGATTTCCATCCCCGAATGTGATAACTCTTTGGGGGTCTTCGTTTTTCTCGTAGGAGGAGAACATCCTTTTCTCCCTAGACATGTGGTTTGTGCATCCGCTATCAATGATAAACTTGAGCCCCCGGATGCATAAACCTACAAAACAAGTTTAGGCCTTGTTCTTAGGTACCCAAACGGTCTTGGGTCCTTTCACATTAGAAACAAGCACCTTGGGTACCCAAACACAAGTCTTGGAGCCCTTGTGTTTGCCCCCAACATATTTGGCAACTACTTTGCCTGATTTGTTAGTAAGCACATATGAAGCATCAAAAGTCTTAAATGAAACATTAGGTTCATTTGATGCAATAGGAGATTTATTTTTAGGCATTTTAACATGGGTAGAATGCCTAGAGCTAGATGCCTCATTCTTATACACAAAAGCATGATGGGTGACAGAATGAGTCTTCTTAGCATGAATTCTCCTAATCTTGTGCTCAGGATAACCAGCAGGATATAAAATATAGCCCTCATTATCCTGTGCCATGGGAGCCTTGCCCTTAACAAAATTGAACAATCTCTTAGGGGCATTAAGCTTGACATTGTCTCCATGTTGGAAGCCAATGCCATCCTTAATGCCAGGACGTCTCCCATTATAGAGCATGCTCCTAGCAAATTTAAATTTTTCATTTTCTATCTCATGCTCATTAATTTTAGCAATTAGTTGAGCTATGTGATCATTTTATTCTTTAATTAAAGCTAGGTGATCATGGATAGCATCAACATTAATATCTCTACATCTAGTACAAATAGAAACATGATCAACACTAGATGTAGAAGGTTTGCAAGATTTTAATTCATCAATCCTAGCATGCAAAATGGCGTTCTCATTTCTAAGATTGGAAATAGAATCATTACAAACATTTAACTCCTTAGCCTTAGCAATTAATTTATCATTCTCAATTTTAAGGCCAGAAAGTGATTCATTCAACTTATCAATCTTAACAATTAAACTAGCATTATCATTCTTAAGATTGACAATTGAATCATCACAAGCATTCCTCTTTTCAACCTTAGCAAGTAATTTGGCATTCTCAGTTCTAAGGTTAGAGACAGTGTCATGGCAAATGCTAAACTCTTTAGACAAGTTTTCATTTTTCTCTACTTCCTGAGCATAAGCATTTTTAACTTTAACATGCTTTTTGTTTTCCTTAATAAGGAATTCCTCTTGGCTATCCAAGAGTTCATCTTTCTCATGAATGGCACCTATCAATTCATTCAATTTTTCTTTTTGTTGCATGTTTAAGTTGGCAAAAAGGGCAAGCAAATCATCTTCATCATCACTAGAGCTACCCTCATCACTAGATGTTGTATATTTAGTAGAGGCTCTAGATTTTACCTTCTTCTTTTTGTCGTCCTTGCCATGAGGCACTTGTGGCCGACGTTGAGGAAGAGGAGGCCCTTATTGACAGTGATGTTGGCAGCGTCCTCGTCGGAGGAGGAGTCGGTGGAGCTCTCATTGGAGTCTCATTCCCGACACACGTAGGCATCGCCGCCCTTCTTCTTGTAATATCTCTTCTTTTCCTTCCTCTTTCCCTTCTTGTCGTCGCCCCTGTCACTATCACTAGACATAGGACATTTAGCAATAAAATGATCGGGCTTACCACATTTGTAGCAAACCTTCTTGGAGCGGGGTTTGTAATCCTTCCCCTCCTTTGCTTGAGGATTTGGCGGAAGCTCCTAATGATGAGTGTCATTTCCTCATTGTCGAGCTTGGAGGCATCGTTGGGGAGCCTACTTGATGTAGACTCTTCTTTGTTTTCTTCCGTTGCTTTGAATGCGACGGGTTGCACCTCGGGTATGGAGGTGCCGCCTTGCTCGACGATTTGTTTGGAGCCTTTGATCATCAACTCAAAGCTCACAAACTTTCCTATAACCTCCTTGGGAGACATTAGCTTATATCTAGGATCACCACGAATTAATTGAACTTGTGTAGGATTACGAAAAACAAGTGATCTTAGAATAACCTTGACCATTTCATGGTCATCCCATTTGGTGCTCCCGAGGTTGCGCACTTGGTTGACCAAGGTCTTGAGCCGGTTGTACATGGCTTGTGGCTCCTCTCCTTGGTTGAGGATGAATCGACTGAGCTCCCCTTCGATCGTCTCCCGCTTGGTGATCTTGGTCACCTCATCTCCTTCGTGCGTGGTTTTTAGTACGTCCCAAATCTCCTTGGCACTCTTCAATCCTTTCACTTTATTATACTCCTCTCGACATATAGAGGCGAGGAGTATAGTAGTGGCTTGGGAGTTGAAGTGCCGGATTTGGGCGACCTCGTCCGAGTCGTAGCCTTCATCCCCCACGGATGGTACCTACGCTCCAAACTCAACAATGTCTCAAATGCTAGCATGGAGTGAGGTTAGATGATGCCTCATTTTGTCACTCCACATACAATAATCTTCACCATAAAAAACCGGTGGTTTACCTAATGGGACGGAAAGTAAAGGAGTGCGTTTGAAAATGCGAGGATAGCGTAAGGGGATCTTACTAAACTTCTTGCGCTCATGGCGCTTAGAAGTGACGGACGGAGTGTCAGAGCCAGAGGTGGAGGGCGACGAAGAATCGGTCTCATAGTAGACCACTCTCTTCATCTTCTTTTTCTTGTCGCCACTCCGATGCGACTTGACGCGGGGAGGTGATTCCTCCCTTCCTTTGGCGCCAGACTCCTTTGATGGAGCCTTCTCATGGCTTGTGGTCGTTTCCATCTCCCTCTTGGCGGATCCTCCCGACATCACTTCGAGTTGTTAGACTCTAATGAAGCACCAGCTCTGATACCAATTGAAAGTCGCCTAGAAGGGTGGTGGATAGGCAGAATCTGAAATTTACAAACTTAAGCACACACTACAAGCCAGGGTTAGCGTTAGAATTAAATCCGAGTCCGAAAGAGAGGGCCAAAACAAATCACAAGCAAAAGAAGCGGATGACACGGTGATTTGTTTTACCGAGGTTCGGTTCTTGCAAACTTACTCCCCGTTGAGGTGGTCACAAAGACCGAGTCTCTTTCAACCCTTTCTCTCTCTCAAACGGTCACCTAGACCGAGTGAGCTTCCTTCCTTGATTTCCCGGGTCACTTAGACCCCGCAAGGACCACCACACAATTGGTGTCTCTTGCTTCGCTTACAACGCTTTGAGAGTAAGAATGAGAGAAAGAAGAAAGCCAACCAAGCAACAAGAGCAACAAAAGAACACAAGTCGATCTTCTCACAAGTCCAAAAAACTAGAGTTGAATTGTGGATTTTGATTTGATCGGAGGCTTTGATTTGTGTCTTGGAGTGTTGTGTATTGCTCTTGTATTGAATGAGGAGTAGTGAATGCTTGGATACTTGAAGTGGTGGTGGTTGGGGGTATTTATAGCCCCAACCACCAAAACCAACCGTTGGAGAGGCTATCTGTCGATGGGCGCACCGGACAGTCCGGTTCGCCACCGGACACTGTCCGGTGCGCCAACCACGTCATCCAACCATTAGGGTTCTGACGGTTTCGACCATTGGAGCTCTGACATCTTGGGGCATCGGACAGTCCGGTGCCGCACCGGACAGGCGTTGTTCACTGTCCGGTGCGCCTCTAGCGCCTGCTCTGACTTCCGCCGTGAACTATAGCTCTGTTAGGGCACTATACAGTTGACCGTTGCGCTGGTAGTCGTTACTCCGCTTGGTGCACCGGACAGTCCGGTGAATTATAGCGGAGTGCGCCTGAAGAAACCCGAAGCTGAGGAGTTCAGACTGTATGATCCCTAGTGCACCGGACACTGTCCGGTGGTGCACCGGACAGTCCGGTGCGCCAGACCAGGGTTCTCTTTGGTTTCTTTTGCTCCTTTCTTTTGAACCCTAACTTAGATCTTTTTATTGGTTTGTGTTGAACCTTTGGCACCTGTAGAACATGTAATCTAGAGCAAACTAGTTAGTCCAATTATTTGCGTTGGGCATTTCAACCACCAAATCATTTAGGAAAAGGTTTGACCCTATTTCCCTTTCAGTAGGGGACGACATCTTGAGGACCAAGTACCCGTAATGGGCAATGGCCATGAACCGGTACAGGGCCGGCCTGCCAATGATGGCATTGAAAGGGAGGTTTACCTCCACAACGTCGAACTGGACGTTCTCAGTGCGGAAGTTTTCCTCAGTCCCGAATGTAACTAGGAGTACGATGCTCCCAAGGGGATACACCGATTGAGGGCCCACTCCGGAGAATGGGCGAGAGGGTCCCAGTCGGGATCCTGGGATCTGCAGCTGCTTGAACGTAGCATGACTGATGACGTTGAGGCCAGCCCCACCATCAATTAGGACATGATGCAGCTTCATGTTGGCGATGACAGGGGCGGTGATGAGTGGTAGTATGCCAGCCCTGTCATGTTTTCGAGGCAGTCAGATGCCCCGAAGGAGATAGTGGTGCTCCGCCAATGCTGATGTGGGGCTGCCTTCAGGACCCTCGGGTTCGTCGAAAGAACCTCACGGCGCAGGAACTTCACGTTCCTGCGGGAGGTGAGCTCCTAGCTTCCACCATACATCACATACAGCTTCTTGCAGCGGTCATTGTCATCACCGGAGTCGGAGTCTCCAATGAGGATGTCCTTAAGGACTTGCTCGGGTGACTGATACCGAGGTCCCGTTCTCCCGCGGCTGTGTCAGCTTCGTCGACCTTCTCCTTGCCAGGTCGATGACAAGGCGGCGAGCCATCCTTGGAGGCCTGCTCGCGCCGCTCGCTGATGCGCTTCACGAGCTTGAGGATCTCTCGGCACTCCGAGGCGCTGTGGCAACTGTTGGGGTGGACAGGGCATGACCCACTATCGCTTCCCTGTTGCCGTGGGCGCTTGCCACGCTCGTCCCGGCCCCCAGCCACAGCTGCGGCGACCAGAGCAGCAGACTGCAGCTTATTGTAGCCGCAGTTCTTCTTCTTGCCACCGCCCTAGGTGGCGACACCTGAGCCGCCCGTCTGGGTAACTCCGGTCTGCAGTGACGAGTGCCATGCACGGCCCTCGGCAACTCTAGCACATTTGTCGGCCAGAGCAAAGAGCGTAGTGACGGTTTCTACGTCATGTGTCGCCAACTTCTCCAACATCTTCTTATCACGCACCCCCTATCGGAAAGCAGTGATAATGGAGGCATCGAAGATGCGAGGTATAGTCCCCTGTACCTTGGTGAAGCGAGAGATGAAAGCCCGGAGAGTCTCCCGGGTTCCTGCCTCACTTCATGGAGATGAGCCTCCACGCCATGCTACTGATAAGCACTGGCGAAGTTTGCTGTGAACCGTGCATAGAGTTCTTCCCAGGAGTAGATCGACCCCAGGGTAAGGTTCATGGGCCAGGTTCGGGCCGGCCCAGTCAAGGCTACATGGAAGTAGCTTGCCATTACGGCAGTGTTCCCACCAGCTGCCGTAATGGCGGTGACATAGACCTGCAAAATTCTGACGGGTTTGACGTACCGTCGTACTTCTCCGGTAGGTGTGGCCAGAACTTGGGTGGCCAAGTCGCTGCACGGAGATGATCCGCTAGTGCGGCACAGCCCACACCGACCAATGGGACACCCGCTTGGATTCGGGTGTCCCTTGCAGTGAAGTCTTGGTCGAGGTTGTGACCCTCAAAGTTTTGTTGGCGCTCACGCGCCCTCTCCAGAGAGACTCGAGCATCCTCGCCCACACGCCTGCGGTTGAGTTCTGTCCGCAGGTCATCAGTCTATGCACCCCTCACTGAGGGTGAGCGCACAGACACCGATGCCTCGCGTTGACGCCGGAATGATCGTGGCCTGGACCTGGCCGAGCCAGGATGGGCCATGCCGAGGAGACGGTCGACATCTTCGCGCCACTACCTCATGGCCCCTGGCGAGGCCATGGAACTTGGTGGGTTACGCAGCAACTCCCTGGCTGCAGACAACGCCCCACCATGAGCAGCCCTCAACGGAGTCCTGGAGGTCTGCGCGGGCGTGTGCTGCTGCGCAGCGTGCATAGCAGCAACACCAGGTGTAGGGTGGTTGGAGCCTCATGGCATGGAAGATACTGCTCCTTCTTCCATCAGGAAGTCCTCAGGAGACAAGTCACGGTGCTCGACGATCTGAACCATGATGTCGAGCAAGAAAATAGGCAAAAAACCTAAAGCCGTCCCCTACCTGGCGCGCCAAATGTCGGTGGGAAATCCTGCGGCCGGGTGGTGGAATGCACCCGTCCTAATCCTAAGATGAGGAGGGGGCCTAAGTGGTTGCCTGTTTTGAGAATTCTAGAAGAACACAATAACACTCGAGGGTTTATAGTGGTTCAGGCCGCCGGGGCGTAATACCCAACCTCCACTGTCTGTAAGTTGTGTTGAACGTGTCCCTTGTAACGCTGCGTTCCTTCCCTTTTATAGTTTAAGGGAGTCACATACAAGGATGCTGAGCTCCGACATGCGGGCCCAGGAGCATAATAGAAGGAATACATTATGTGAATAATTAATGCTGACAACGCACCAAGATCTTTACTGGACGCTGTGCTGCTTCCTCTGTCTTAGTAACGCATGAGTAATCAGCGGGAGTCATGATGACTGCAGTCCATGCAGCATTGATAGGCAGTAACCCTTTTCTTGGAAACGCACGAGTAATGGTGAGTCATTGCCCTCGCTATGGTAACGTGTGAGTAACTGCACGGCCCACGCAACATGGACTGGGCGCGTCGCCTGTCACTGGAATGGACAGACGCACGTCTTATCCGTAATAAATGCAAAGATGCGCGTAGCCCAGAGGCTTTATGCCAGGCTCCGCCCGTTGGCTTACGCCGCGCGTAGTAGGCCACATGGCAGCATCGGGTCTCCGCCTGGGCGGGGAGCAGGAGTATATGTGACAAGGTGCGGATCCCACCAGATCGGGTCTGGACACGTGTCGGCTCCGGACCCCCGCCTGGGTCCTGATTAAGGCCCGGGTATGTTCTATCCTATAACCCTGGGACCCCACTTTGGGCGGCCTAGACCCCATACGGGGGTCCGGATCCCATTCTAGGGGTCCGGTTCGTACACGTGGGGGGTCCTGGTCCAAACTTGGAGGCCTGGACCGTATATACAGGGGTCCGACACTTTCCCATGGGGTCCAGACTCACTGTTGATGCCTCAGAGTATGTCACTCTTTCTGGACACATGGCGGCACCGGACCCGCCCATGTGGTGGGGTCAGGCGCTGTTGCTGGCCCAGAGTAGTCGCCCGAGGCTGGGGCGAGTCATGGCCTGGTCCCACATACAGCTCTTTTACTAGTCGCGTGGGTACTGTGCTTTTATATAGCAGTAAGGGCTACCCTAGTTTTAGGGTACCGACAATATCCATCGACGATCCTCTGTCATAATAGATATGAAACGTTAACTTAGTTAAGCAACGCACGGACCATCAGATATGAAGAAGAAATCATGCCCCTACATTTATAGGAAAGGATATGTACTAAACCCACATAGGAGTGATCAATAGAGTCTGTATTTATGACAAGGCATAAGTTCAAGCAAAATTTCGACAGCATAACCCTGATGTTCTCCATTTGCACGTCTGAAAATGGTGCAATAGAGAACATAAGGGTTATGCTGCCAAAATTACGCACGAGCACACACATAGTCATAAATACAGGCTCTGACGATCACTCTAAGGTTGTCCAATAAAGGAACAATATAGGCCCAACATACATCACATACATCATATGTGAGGTATGTTGTTCTAAAACGGATGATGCATAGGTTCCATTCCATTTGTCAAGACTACGATACATGTACACTACAATCATCAATCTGGATTATATAATTCAACTAATAAAACACTAATACAATATTTTATACTAAGTAACATTGTCTCGGGTGAAAATAATATTAAATGACCTTAATTCCGAGGGTTTAATAATTACCCTCGAAAACACCATATTTAAGTTATTTAAGCACCCCTAAATAAAACTAAAACAATCTAAATAAACTATATAATGACCATTACGGTTGTTGTTGTATAACGGGAGTCATGAGCTTCCAATAGTTAAAGGAAGCCCAGGCCGAACATCCCTGCAACCTGATTTAACCCAGCGTGTCGACTCAACCAGGCTGTCGGGTGTGCCACCCGCCCCACGTCTGTGCGCGCAAAAAAAGAATACATGCATGAGTCAAACACGTTCCCTTGCATGCGCATAAATTTAGGAAAGATATGTGTTGCGGTCTCTATTTTTAAATGTTTTATTTCCTCCATAAATTTAGGATCGCTGCAACAGCCATGCAGCTAGACGTGTAAGGACCATTTTATGATATATACTGATACTAAATATGCTACACTGTGTAAATAATTATGCAATTCAGTATACTGCATAAAAATCTATTACCAGCTGCATTCGCACGAATTTATAATGGAAAGAATGTGCAATGAAAGAAAATAAATTGCATGCATAGAAATAAAAAAAATCATGTTTAATGTTTTATTTCCTTCATAAATATAGGATCCCTCCAACAGCCATGTGGCTAAATATATTAGAACTAGTTTATGATATATACTGATACTAATTATACTACACGTTGTAGATATTTATGCAATTCAGGACACTGCATAAAAAATCTGGCATGTTGTTCACCGGTAGACGCATCTCCAGGTTAGAGCGTAAAAACCTTAAGTTTTGAGCATAAAATCCCTCAATTATAGGTTGTTATTACGAAAAACATGGCAGCCGCATGCATGCGGTTTCTATTTTTATACATATCCAAAAATTATGACAAAATGCATGCATGAGTCAAACATGTTCCCTTGCATGCGCGTAAATTTAGGAAAGATATGTGTAGCGGTTTCTATTTTAAATGTTTTATTTCCTTCATAAATTTAGGATCGCTGCAACAGCCAAACGACTAGACTCATAAGGACCATTTTATGATATATACTGATACTAAATATGCTACATTGTGTAGATAATTATGCAATTCGGTAAACTGAGTAAAAATTGTTAGCAGCTCCATGCGCACGAATTTATGATGGAAAGAATGTGCAATGAAAGGAAATGAATTGCATGCATAGAAACAAAAAAATCGTATTTAATGTTTTATTTCCTTCATAAATATAGGATCCCTCTAACAGTCATGCAGTTAAACACATTATAACTAATTTATGATATATATTGATACTAATTATACTACACGGGGTAAGTATTTATGCAATTTTGTACACTACGTAAAAAATCTGGCATGTTGTTCACTGGTGGACGCATCTCCAGGTTGGAGCGTAAAAACCTTAAGTTTTGAGTATAATATCCTTCAATTATAAGCGTAAATACCGAGCCAATGTGAGAGATTGATAGCTCTATTAGGTTGTTATTACGATCCTATTTTTATGGCAGATCCGAAAAACATGGCAGCCGCATGCATGCGGTTTCTATTTTTATACAGATCCAAAAATTATTGCAAATCGTTAGAGTTTCTATTGCATGCACGTAAATTTTGGATTATATTTTCCTTTCCAGTTCATGCGCGCAAAAAATTAGATGACATGAGTCACATAGAGCATAAATTCTTATACAACGTCGCATAAATACTTACACCGTGTAGCATAATATATCGGTTCAACTAAGAACGCTAGCAAAAATTAGAGACGGTTTTATGGCAGACGTAAAAATCTGGCATTTATGAACACAAGTGATTTGATTTGATTTTTATGATAATTACAAACAACATAAATCAAGGAATTGTCTTTCCAATGTGCATGCAAAAAATATGCATGCAGCAAACTGATATACGAACTCCATGTTCAAGCATAAAATCGTACAGTTTTTAGCGTAAATAATACATGTGGTTGGCATAAAACACAATAATCGAAAATAAAACACGAATCGGATGAGGTAGTGGCCGAAAGACGTCGTCGATGACACAAGCACAAATGTAGGTCATCACTTGGGCCGCCCAAACTGCGTCGGATCGGAGGATGTCACACGCGATCATCGCTGCGCGCACCTCGCGTCTTTCGTGACGCCGCTCGCTCGAACCTCGCGCCTCATGCGTCGCTGTCGCTACTCGCACGTCGAGGGGCGCTGCCTGCTCGCCGACCTTGGAAGTGCCGCCGCCTCGGGGCCCCGGGCACGCCGCCGCTTGCCCGCGCAAGGGTCCCGCAGTCGCTCGCCCTCTGGATCAGGGAGCCGCCGCCGCAGACCTAGGAACCGCCGCCACTACTCTGGATCGAGGAACCGCCGCCACCGCGCGTCGAGGTTAGGGAGCCGCGGCCACCGGCTGAGAGTCCACCGCCGCGCACGCTCTCGGGCAACCGCCATCGTCGCACGCGTCGTCGCTAATGAATCGGGTGGAGCATGAAAAACTGAACCCTAGCACTCCGGGTCTTGTTTTATAGACGTCCGGACCTGGTCCGGCTCGACCGGATTGCACCGTCCGACCTGAGCTTCCTTTAGTTATTGGAAGCTCATGGTCATGGCTCTTAATATATAAACTATATATATAATACTTATTAAGGCTGCAAGAGTATTCTGTCATTCCGTGTTCTGCCATCATTCCCATTCCTTATTCTGCGTTTCTCATTCCCATGTTCTGCCATCATTATATTTTCTGTCATTCCCATTCTCTCCTCCCCGCAAGCTCATTCTTATTCCCCCATACAGCCCACGTCTAGCTAAAATTAAAAAAAACACATATGTCCTCAAGGGGATTTGAACCCGTGACCTCTCAAGCAACGACCAAGAGTAGTTACCACTACACCACATGTGTGTTTATGTTTGCATCTATGACAGGAAACACATCTACTACATCTCTCATCAAGCTCACTTGTTACCCTAGCACAATGCGTAGTAGTAGATAAGTATCACCGAGATTCTTGAATTATATTTTTGGATGGAGGTAATATTATTTAAAGAGAGCTTTGCATGCAATTTCTTTTGTTTGAATAATGTTTTATACTTAAATTCCCTTTTTTGCATGCGTGACATTTATTTTTTGTAATATTTTTTCCATGGATTAGACTTGCCAGCCATTTTCATAAACCAACGCCAAGCAAGAATCTATATTTCTTACTTGAAACCCTGAACAAACACCATGAGCAGGAGGCACTCGCATTGGCGTCGCTCATCGATGACGAGAAGAAGCTTGGCAACTGTCAGTTCGACCTCTAGAAGCAGTCCTACGTGGTCGCATGCGCCGCTGTGTATGACAAGCTCCCGCGAAGCCGCCGCTTGGACGCGGTCCAGAGCAGCTGCACCGCGCTGTCCATCGTTAAGCAGGGGGGCCTCATGGTTGTCGCCAACGTCCACGACTCTAGGTTGTTCTGGACACCGCATCCGACGACGACGCCATCACGTCGTCTAGCTCATCGTCCACCTGAAGCTCAACCTGCCACGTAAGTCACTACTGACCGGCCATGAATTCTTGTGCACTGGGACGACGGCCGTTGCTGACATTGTGTGAGTGTCCTCGAACAAGATGTATGTAGAGGAGTAGCACATCCAGTGGTGCAACAGCTAGGTGTATTACCTCGCTGATGAGCCCGGGGTGCACTTCGTTTGGCAGCCCAACCAAGAGTCATCGGTACTCGTCATGTCACGCGCGTTCGTCGACTATTATATCGAGGATTGTGGCGTCATCTTGGCGCCGGAGGTGACGCAGAGGAGGATCGACAACAGTGACCAGTTCGTCATCCTCGCCACCGTCAGGGTAGCTTTTGTGCCGGCCTGCCTTTAATTCTCTTCGCAAACACACACACTTGCCTTTTTGTTTAAGCAAGGGTGTATGGTCGTGCATGTCTGATGACTAATGATGTACGAGGGAATTTCTTCCGGCATGTGTGGAACGTGCTCTCCAATGATGAGACCATACAAATCGTGGCATATATCGAAGTCTGCATGATACTGATGGTTGCAATGTAGTGATGAAACAACTAGATTAAAATAACAAAATTTATGTATGGCTAGGATCATAAATTGATTATGAAACATTTTCTCATAACAGTATAACACATATTTTATATATAAGTTATCGTAGTATAGTGGTATTATATATTTCCGTTGCAACGCACGGACACTCAGCTAGTATATATATAACACATTTCATACAAACAAATAATCAATCGATGTATGTAATTATAAAACAAATGGTCTTACTTTGGGAGGCAGGGCGACGCTGCGAGAGGCGGGAAGGCGCTCCGGAAGGCGTGTGATGGACGGTCTGACACTCTAGGAGGCATGACGGTGGGGCAGCGCTTCGGAAGGTGTGCGGTGGGTAAGGCTGAGCGCAGCGGTAGCCGCGCGGCCTCTCCCCCCTTGCATGCAGGCTACAGACACACCCCTGTGCGCGCATCGCTTCCTCCTAGAAGCCTCTCTACGCAGGGGAAAGAAACAGGAGCACGCTGCAGATAGCGTGAGTTCCTGACGCCCCCTCCCACTGTTTGTTTGTTAGGTAAGTTTTTAATAGGTGAAGAAAAAATGATAATAAATGATGAGTAGGTTTGAATAGTGATATTTTATAGTTGTAGTGGGGTATAGGGGGAGAATATAGAAGGAATCGCTGCGGGAGATGAAAAAGTAGGGAATGAAATGTTGATGATGTGACGCAAAAAAGTGATATAGGGGAAAAAATTTAGGGGTAACCGTTGCAGACAGCCTAAAGACGCTGATGGGCAGGCACGGCTTCAAGCCGATGGTGAGGGCGCTGGCGCGGAGCCTGGGCGCAAAGCCGAGGATGAGGCGAGGCGGTCATGTGCTGTGCGTCGGAGCCAGGGATGGGGCTGACCGTCGGCGCTGGCGAGGCGATGATGACGGGGAGAGTGGCGGTGGCACACGGCGAGAAAGAAAACGAGCGGCGTTGGAAGAGAGTGAAACAACACATCTTGTCGTTGTTTGAGTGCTATATAGGGAATTTTTTTGTATATATATGATATGTGGGACCAGTGATATGCAAAAACGAGTATAATTTCCGATGGAAGAATTGCCCCTTGGTTAAACACACTCGTCGGATATTATCCGACGGTATAAATAACCCGTCGGACATGGAAATAAAAGCCGTCGGACGTTTGTTCGTTTCGTCGACAAGAATCACACCCCGTCGTCTTCTCTGCGCCATTTGTTGGGTGGCTGCACATGGTAGCGTCGTCGTCTCTTCCACCACTTGGGCGCCCCCGGGATGATATTCTATTGTAGCAGGCTAGCAGCAAGAGCGTCGGGGAGATGAACCTGTCACTGTCACCACGGCGGGTAGGCCGCCTTGTTGCCAACTTGCCATGGCGAAGGTGGTCGTGCTCGTGCAGGCAGTCGGCCTCTGGCCAGTGCTTTCTCTCCCTCTTTTGGGCCGGAACGTAATATAATAAAATAAAACAACCCCGCTTTGCAGTGTTTGCCACCTTCTGATGATGATGGAACGTGCAAGCCCATTCTGCACCGGTCCTTTAGTTGAACCTTGTGATGGATATGCAGTTCTCAATGCGTCGTTAGACAATACGTGTTATTAGAGTAGGAGCCAATGCAAAGCTTGAACCTTAGAGAGCGTTTATAACCAGCTGTTATTATCAACATGGTCGAAAAAGTTGTAAAGCCATATTTGGTGAGCTGTATGTAAAGAACTCGAACATAGACCCTTAATGCATGTTGAGAGTGAACAAGACCTAAACCAAAGGACTTGAGGATGCTATTGTGAGATTCTCACATTTGTAAAACCAATTTAATTGTAGACGGGAGACACGGACAGTCAAACAATCAGAGTTTGACGTTAATTTACATATGCAGACATACACAACTGCAAAGCCATTGATTTTAGCAAGTTTGACCTTTGAGGGCCCTGATTGGTTCCCATTGGTGTGTTTGGTTGTAATGACAGAACGGAATGGTATAGGACGATCCCTTAATAATAAGGTTGTTTGGTTAAGGATCAGAAGTTGGAACAAGACTATTCCAACGTTATATCCAGTTGTCTATCAAAATTGGAGGGACGAGATAAAACGCTATGAGACGTCTCTATCCTACCTTTCCCCAGTTGTTCCGCAACCAAACGCATTTATCGCGAACCTGGCTCGCACAGGTCCGCGAGACTTAGAATCTAGAGATGTAATACGTTTTGATTGGTTTTCGTATGTATACAGCCAGGTCTGATGGAGACAGTGATCGGTAGCCTGCATATCTTGGGCCTAACAAATTTTTCTTCACTACACGCTGGCTAAAGCATCTCGTCCTGATGGCGACGGCAGGGGGCACAGTGGGGCAATGTCTCCCTTAATGTTCCCCTAATTCTATAGAACGTGTTAGTTTTTTAGCTAATTCTCATGTAAATAGTGTAAAAAATGCTTCTAACAGTCCCTCTAATCTAATTTGTTCCCCTAATTTTGGATCCTGGTTTCGCCCCTGCTCGTCCTTACACAGCACGAGCCTGGCTCAACAGAAACGACCAATTCTCACGTTTTTCCAAAGCCTGGTCGTGTAGGCACTTTTGCATGCTGGGATGTTGCCTCATAGCTAGACCAGACATACAAACTAGCGCAACCTGCTCCTGGCGAGGCTAGATAAGCGACGTGCAGTGAACCAATCAGCCCCTAAGTGTAACTGATAAGCCGTGGTGGTGGATACAAGAATGAATTAAAGGTGGAATGCTAAGAGGAGACTATTTTTTAAAAAAAATGAACTAAATATATACCAATGTTTAATATGACAGAGTAACAAGTATACTTTAAATCTTCAAGAAATACGTAGATCAAATAAATAGGTATGAAATCTATAAATAAAATAATCAATGTATACCGCTCATGCATGATGAATTATGATTGCGAGACAAAATTATCTTTCGAGTTCTTACATCTTAAAAATGCTTCAAAATCTTGCACTAGTTGCAGCTTATGCCTTGCACTGGCCTAGAGCTTGTGCCTTGCCCTAGCCGTTGGGCGTCTGCATGCTGCTAGCTGCTGCGGGTGTGTCGCATGCGCGCTGGTCTATGCCTCTATGGCCGCATTGCGTGTGGTGGCGTGGGTGCGTAGTACGTTGCTCGTCGAGCCTCGAGCCTTATGCTGCGGCGTTGGCACTGCTGCAGTGCTGCGGCACGGACGAGGGCGGGGCGCCCGAATTTTTTTGTTGACACAAATTTATGTTTGGATCTCCAGAAATTTTATTTGTACGTTTGGACCTAATGCTCGGCGCCATAGGTTGTGGCGCCGAGGAGCGCCGAGCTCTGACGTGGTGACGACAGGTGGAGGCTGACGTGTCCCCTAGCTCGACGCCATAGATCTTGGCGCCGAGCTAGGGATTTTGAACCGCGTCGTTCTCCTCTCACTCATTCTGTTCTAACTCCTCTCGCCGAGCCGCTGCAGCAGCCACTCGTCTCCCGGTCGGTCGCCGCCCAGTCGTTCGCCACCCAGCCGTTCGCCGCTCGCCGCCCAGCCGCTCGCCGCCGCGGCATCCTCCGCCGCCCGCGCTCAGCCATTCGGCGCCCGCGCTCAGCCGCCCACGCTCAGCCGCCCGCGCCCAGCCGTCCGCCGCTCGCCGCCACCGCCGTTTTGGCCGGGGCAGCCCCACGCCGCCACCCTCCTAGCCGCTCCCCGCCGAGGCCTCCTGCAGCCGGGGCAGCGCCCCTAGCCACGGCCGCCGCAGCCCCCTCCACCGCTCGACGCCGCTGCCCCTCGTGACCCTGCTCCCCACGGTAATTATTTACTTAATTTTTAGTATATTTATTTAGTGATTATATAGTTAGCTAGTTATTTATTTGTTAGTATATTTATTTAGTGATTATATAGTTAGTAAATTCGTAGCATATTGTTAGTGTATTGGATGTAGGAAAGCGAGTGATTATAAAGTGTATAGCATATACATTTAGCAATATGTTTAGCACATTGATATCACATGGTTAGCATATTGTTTATTATGCTATCGTGCAGTATTCTGTGTTGGCAACCATCGTGCTGTCGTTTTTTTTCCAGGTTCTATAAACATCACTTTATAGGGGAGGTGCTGCCAAATTTTTTATTGACAATAGTTTTTTAATGTACGTAGGTGTTGTTCTGACTTGACCTTCTCTATCGTTTGCTGGACTCGTACGAGATCTCAGGTATAATTTGTTTTCGTACATTATTCATATATTATGTAATTTCGTTTGATGTGGTCATTTAATATTTACTATATAGTTATTAGTTAATATATATTTATTACTTAGTAAGTTTTTAGGCTTAAGTATATAGCCATTATTGAGTTAGTAATCCATTTTTGCAATAGATGGAGAGCCTAGTAACACTATACCATGGAGGACGGGTGGAGATAGATGCTTATGGGAATGTTACTTTTGATGGTATGAAGATCGTGACCATGTTGTTCGATGAAAGACCAACTTTTGACAAGCTTTTCGCTCGAGCTTGTGAGGAGATTAGTTGCGACATAAACGACCCTAGAATATCAATTCAGGGTTTGTTGTCCCATATTACATATGGAACAGTTGTCCGACGATTGATCTCCATTACCTCAGAAGATGACTGGGTGATATATTTAAGAATTGTGAAGACGATGGTTCCACCATGTTTGGATGTGGTTGTTCAAAAGTTACCTGTTAGTCATTGCGATGGTCCAGTCGGGTTGTCTCCACAAATGCCAAATGCATCTCGTATTGAAGCTCCTTTGGTAGAGCATCATGGAGAAGTGGTTGTTGTGCCCGATGCAATCGGGGCCGCACGAGTATGGGATTTCTCATCCTCTTCATGGCGTTTGTGGGGCTTCTAATCCGGTGGTACCCCCCCAAGAGATCCCATTGATCCAGGATCCAGTTCACGATCATCCTAGTAAGTGTCTTTGACACGTTGTTCGTATCCATCGTTATTCCGTTTGATTAGACTTTTTAATGTGGTTTTTCTTGCTTCGACCCGATGCAGGATCTCCACATATCGATAATGCTGCTTATCTTGATGTGCCTGTGTCATATAATATGGACAACATATGCAGGACATCCAATAGTGTTGATGTTCAGATTGAGGATGAGGAGGAGCCATATGAGGCTGCACGGGCCTTAGATTCTGATGATGACCGTCCGGTTCAAGAAATGACCGAGCAAGAAATTGAACTCATAAGACGTTTGTGTCCGGAGCGTGACCCTGCAGTACATGAATTTAGCAGTTTAAGTCATTCCACCCATGCATATGCTGAAGGACGTGATGATGAACTTCTAGAGGCTCCGGATAACGCCGACGACATTGAGATTAAGGTAGGCTTACTTTTCAAGGACCTGCCTACACTGAGACGATGGCTACAGGAATATTCTGTGAACCGCAAGAGGCCGTTCAAGGTGAGACATTCGTATGCACAGCGTCGTTACACTGTTGTGTGCGAGGTGTCGGAATGTAATTGGAGGGTATGTGCCCGAAGGCAGAAGGACACCAGAAAGTTTAAGATCACCAAAATTGTAGGTCCACACACTTGTGCCCAGACAGAGCTGAGCTCTAAGCATCGTCAGTTGACATCTACCCTGATTGTGAAAAGGATATTGGAGATATTGAAGGGTCAGCCAAACTTGAAGGTGAAGTCAATTATGACCATGACTTTGGAGCTGTTTGGTTACAGGATCAAATATGGGAAAGCATGGAGGGCAAAGCAGCGAGCATGGAAGATGATATACGGGGATTGGGAGGAGGGTTATGAGAAGTTACCAGCATTGTTCAATGCAATGAAAGCAAAAAACCCAGTCATGCATTACGAGTACATCCCCAAACCTAATGAATGGAGGAACGGCAGAGAGATATTTTTTCGTGCTTTCTGGTGTTTCTCGCAGTGCGTAGAGGCCTTCAGGCATTGTCGTCCCGTGCTCTCTATTGATGGTACTTTTCTGCTTGGGAAGTATAAGGGCACATTGTTGGTTGCCATATCATGCGACGCAGACAACGCACTAGTTCCTTTGGCATTTGCTTTGGTGGAGAGGGAGAACAGAGATAGTTGGTCTTGGTTCTTGCGGCTTGTACGCATCCATGTCGTAGGCCCTGGACGCGAGGTTGGTGTCATATCTGACAGACACCAAGGTATTCTTAATGCAGTGCAAGAGCAGATTCCTGGCTACGCACCCATGCACCACAGATGGTACACTCGACATCTAGCAGAAAATCTTCTTCGAAAGGATCATAGCAAGGCTAACTTCCCCCTTTTTGAGGAGGTATGTCGACAGTTGGAGGTTTCGTTTTTCGAGGATAAGTTGAAGGAACTAAAAGATGCAACAAATGCTGAAGGTAAGAACTGGATTGCTGGATTGCTGAGGGAACCGCAGAAATGGACAAGGGCCTACGACGAAGGTGGCTGGCGGTTCGAGTTTCAGACTAGCAACATGGTCGAGTCATTTAACAGTGTGCTCAAGGGTATACGGGGCATGCCAGTCAATGCTATAGTAACATTCACTTTTTATAGGCTTGTGGCTTGGTTTAATGATAGACACGCGCAGGCCAAGGCAATGCAGACCCGAGGGCAGAGATGGGCACTGTTGGGGACTTGTTCTCAAGTGCTAAGAGTTAAGAACAAGGCAACATAGAAAATGTTAATCGTTAACGCCCTTCGTTCCTCGAAGCATTATTTCCCTTAGGGTATAATGACTTGCGGACGAAGGTTATGAAGGTCATACCTTCATAAATTCATCAAACGATGACGAAGGATAAAATATAAAGAATGCAAAAGAGCACATGAACAATCATTTATTATTATTGAACATAAACAAAAGTATTATTGAACTATAAGTATACCTTCAATCGGAAGGAAATGATAATACAAGCGTGACGCAAAAAGCGAATGCCAAGTCAGCGTGAACAGTACGGGGATACTGTTCACCTATTTATAGACACGGGACACAGCCCTTACAAAATTACATTCATGCCCTTTACATCTGACAATAACTCTATAGTAATCTATTGAGGTCTGAATAGCCTTTTCATCTTTAAGTCGGTTCCATTTTTTGCTGTTACGCCGAAGCTTTCCTGCTCAACACCTTCGGCTCTGTATCAAGCTTCGTATTATTCCGGTCTGCTGCAATGCCGACTTTAGTCTGAGGGTACCTGTTCACATATTGTACTACAGAAATACTGTTAAATCCTGTTTTTGAGGACCTTCGGACGCCGAAGGTCCCCAACAGTAGCCCCTCGCAATATTAATTTGTTTGAAATAATAAATTCAGATTGCGATATGGACGAAGGCTTTACGCCGAAGGTCCGAAAAAACACCTTCCCTTTGCTAGAATAGCAACATTCAATGACAAGTGGGGTCTTTCAACTTTCAACGCACCGAGCGTATAAATACGGCCATACCGCAAACTTATTTTGCACGCTTTCTGGCCAACCACTCCCGCTCACTCATTTTTTAGCTCTTGTGCACTGTGATCTGCTAAGCTTTTAGCTTTGAAGCTTCGGCTTTGAAAACAGTTTTTTAGCGTTTCCGAAGATGTCTGAAGCTGCTAAGAAGGCTGCTGCTGAGATGAAGCTGAGTCTTGATGAAGAGAAGAACTTAGGATTTCTTATAGCTATGTCGAAGACCAACACAGAAAAAATCACCAAGGAGATTCTGGAAGGGCTGTCTGAAGATACTGGTGACAGTGAAAGTTATGATGTGGACAGCGGTGGCGAAGACTCCGAAGATCGCCCCTGGCGACCAAGCCATTCAGTTTATGGTAAATCAACTATCAAAGAGAATCATCTTGTTAACATGAGAGGAAGGTATTTCCGGGATTTGTCCGTTGTGAGGGCCGACGAAGGGGAGAAGACTTGTCCACACCCCGAAGAGAATGAAGTCGTAGTGTTCCGAAGCTTTTTTAAGGCTGGGCTGCGATTGCCCTTGAGCAGCTTCGTCGTGGAGGTGCTGAAGATTTTTGAAGTCTATCTTCACCAACTTACCCCCGAGGCAATCATAAGGCTGAATATCTTCGTGTGGGCCGTGCGAAGCCAAGGTCTGAAGCCTGATGCAAAAAGCTTCTGCAATATGCACGAATTATCATACGAGACAATACCTTGGGGTAAGGAACAGTATCACAATAACTTTGGCTGCTACAATTTTGTTTCTCGGTCTGGGTCAAGCTGCCCCGTGCCAACTTTTCGGAAGAGGTGGCCTAGCGGCTGGATGACAGAATGGTTTTATGTAAAAAATGATCTGAAAGCACGAGAAGATATCAAGGGTATAATTATGCGCCCTATTTGGCAAAGCTTCGGCCTTCGCAGGCCGAAGGTTGAAATGAATGAAGCTGCCGAAGAATGCCAGAGAGCCTTCGGCGTTGTCTGCTCTTTTATAGGAACAAGGGACTTAGTACAAGAGCACATCGCCTTCAAGGTGTGGCCGCTTGCAGAGAAATGGGAAATGCCACAAGAAACCATTAAAGAGGCCGACGAAGGTGGACTTATCAGGTTTAAGTATACTTTTAAGTTTGGAGATAAATTTATTGAGCCAGATGATGAGTGGTTGAAAAGCATTGACAATTTAAGTGATGAGCTGCTTGGGACCTATTCGAAGGCCGAAGATACTGCAATGTCAGCAACCTTCGGAGGCCGAAAAAAGAAGAGGCTGAATCGGGTATTTGATGCCATCGGGTTTGTCTACCCTGACTATTGCTATCCCACCCGAAGGCAGAAGAGAAAAAACACAACCTCTGCAAAGGAAGAAACTGCAGCTGCTCCTAGCGAGCCAGAACCGAAAAGGAAGAAAATAAAGGTTCTTACGCATCGGCCGCGCTATATTGAACCAGCTTCGGTGCCTGAGTTTACCGGAGAAACTTCTTCGGCCACCGAAGCTGAAAAACCAGCCGAGCCAACTTTGCTGCCAGAAGTCGCAGAAACAGCCGAAGTGCCAACAACGACAGAATTGGAGCAAGCAAAGATTTTGTTACCGGAAACGAAAGAGAAGGCCGAAGCGCCATTCACAGAAAAAATGGAAGAGGTGAAAGAAGCAACTGAGGGCTCTAAAACATCAGAAGTTTTGAGTCCTACAGCAATCATTGGGACAACAAAAAATGAAAAAGTGCCAGCTGTAACTCCGAAGAGGAAGAGAATGGCTAATGTGTTAGATGTACTAGAAACGATCAAATCTTCGAGCACACCTCCGAAGAAGGGTGCTGTTACTCTTGAAACAACAGTTGAAACTTCTGGTTCTAAAATTCCAGAGCAAGGGGCTGAAGCCGAAGCTGGGCCCTCAGAGCCCGCAAAGGGAAAACCCTTGGAAAGTGAGGCAGAAAAAATAATAAAGCCAACTTTTGTTGAAGAACCCGGTGTTGTTGCCCCCGAAGCATCCCCCAAAATTCGTGATTATATTTTCTGTCATGCTTCGGGGAAAAAATTATCAGAAAAAGAAGAACAAGAGGCCCAACATTATGCCCAAAAACTGAAATATCCAAAGGGGGCGTTAATATTTAATGGCAGCGGAGAAGAAGACTTCTTGTATTGTCTTCCCGACAGCAAGGAAATTTCCGTCTGCCGGGAGATGAGCAAGAGCTTCGGATTCCCGACTTTAGAAGACGGGCTCTCAGTGCTGTCGAAGAACGATCTGGCTGACAGCCTGGCTTACAATAGCTTAAAGGTACGATATATGAAATCCTTGTATTTTTCTGTTCGTTTAAACCCATTGACACACACACATATTTCTTTTTGCAGGGCTTGATACTTAGCAATGCTCTTAGAGCACAGAAAGATGCTGAAGACGAAGGGTGTACTATAGCCCTGAGCAACCTTCGTTCCGAAGTAATTGAACTGAGGAACCAAGGTCTCGAAAAAGACAAAATATTATACTCATTGATAGATAAAATAAAGGAGGACGAAGCTGCTTTTAAAAGTCAAGCTGAAGCTCAGAAACGCGAAATTGAAGACCTTCGGAAACAACTGGCCAGAGCCAAAGAAGAACGTATACTTGAAGAAACAAAGCGTGAACTCAGCGATCAATGGGCAGATCACCTAGAAGTGACTGTGGAAGAGCTTCGTTCATCCAAAAAGAGATGCTACAATAAATCTATAGATTGTGTTAAAAAATTAAAGGCTAGCTTCGCCAAGGTCGGCGCATTCTCAAGTGAGGAAAACTTTTCGAGGGGCAATCCCGAAGGTGTCATTGAATGGATTGACCACGAAGCTGAAGCCTTCGAAGAAATTTTAAATAGCCGAGGAGATATATGTGCCTTCTCTGGCGCCAGAGGGATTGCCACCATTTTAGAGAAGAAGGGCTGCGAACATGTAAAAATTTTAGCACAGTCCGAAGCTGCTTTGTCCTTTGAAGATACAAAAGATCCTTCGGCCGAAGCTAGCATAATTGGTGGAAAGTTTTTTACCGATATCTGGGATAATGGTGGCCGAGAAATGGCCGGAGAAATTATTCGAAGAAGTGAAAAGGGCATTCACGATGCGAGAGAAGTAGCTGAGGCTGCTGTCAAGAGCGCAGAAGCCGAAGGTCAATTAGGTACTAAATAATAGTTTTTTTCGTGTTGTAATCTTTAGGCTTTTAAGATCTGTTTGCGATTTGTAATAGCAATGTAGCCGTGTCCTGCTTCAGATCCGACTAAAGCGCCTTCGAACCCTCAGCCGAAGGGGGACGACGAAATTAAAAAGATGGCCGAAGATATTATGGATGAAGTTGTCGATCGACTGTTGAACGAAGCTGCAGAAGTGGTACTTAGGGAAGACTAGATGCTATTTGTAAAAACATTTTAAATGTAACATGTGTAATATCTTGTAATCCTGTATGTAATATATTTGTTTTATTTTTCTTTATGGTTCAATTCTTTACGATGCATGAAACTTTACATATGTACCTTTTTTGAGTCTTTGACGAAAAAACACCTTCCCTTCTTTTCATGCTTCGTGAAGAGAAATTACCACTTATCACAACAATATCCGAAGTATCCTGGAAAGTTTTGAAGCTTCGTAGAAACATTCCTCAAGGCTATACTTCAGAAATCAATATTGTTTCTCCTTGTGACTTGGCATGATTTGCCCCTCTTTCAAAGCGTTTTCCCGAAGATTGATATCATATTTCCTTCTTATGCCACATGCAGTATGATGTATGATGCTTATGTTATGCAAAGATGATGTGATGATGCTATGCTATGTAAGGTGATATTCCGAAGATACACGCATATTTGCGCGATAAAACACATAATCCTTTTGTGAATCAGCGTTGACTTTTCGCTATAAGCCTCCCTTAGGAGCTTCTTCGCCTTTTACTTCAGCGGAATCAGCGTTGACTTTTCGCTGTAAGCTCTGCATTCCCTTAGGAACGTCTTTGGAGCTTCTTCGCCTTTTACTTAGGCGGTATCAGCGTTGACTTTTCGCTGTATGCTCTGCATTCCTTTTGGAACGACTTTGGAGCAGAAAACTTACACTGCGCTCCCTTCGGAACGACTTTTTGTGACTTCGTTAAACTTACTCTGCGTTCCTTAGAACGACTTTTTGTTGCTTCGAAAATTTTTCGATAGTCCGAAGGTCCTTTTTATTATCACAAGCCTGTGAGGAAAACATATTTTTTTTGTAGGAATCACCGAAACTAATTACATGAAACCTAAACAATGTCCTTTATTACAGAAAATAAAACTGAATGAAAAAGACTGCTATTAGGGTAGGATATTTGTCAATAGATGTGCTTTGATTCTGGCACAGTGCTGTTGACCGTGCGAGCTTCGGACTGTTCTCTGAAGTCCCTTTGATGCGGAGCATATTGGCTCCCTTCTGGCTGCTGGCCTTGCTGCAACGGAGGTGGAGGCGGAGGCTGTTGCCAGGAAGCTTGAGGCTGACTTGCCGAAGCAACAGAGACTGCAGGATGGTTGCCCACATACTCTGGGATGTAGGGCGAATGATACGAAGCTGTATGCATGACCTGCTTCGGCTGAGCTTGTTGTGCTGCTGCTTCAGCTATTTCCTTTTGCTTCTGAATAGTGACATGGCACATCCTGGTAGTATGGCCTTTGTTCTCACCGCAGAATAAGCAAAAGATTCGTCTTGGTTGATCGCCAAATCTTCCTCCGAAGCCCCTGGCGTCTCTGCCTCTTGGAGCTGGAGGTCGGAAGGAACTTTGTTGTTGCCCTGAAGCCTGTGAGGAATATTGTGGCCTTTGTTGCTGACTCCCTTTATCATCATTCTGAGTGGAATTGTGAATTGACCTGACATGCCTCGGATAAAACCTTCCTCCGAAGCCCCTGGTTATTTCAGAAAACCTGAAAGCCTCCTCCCTTCTTTGACGAAAATCATTGTCAGCTCGAATGTATTCGTCCATCTTCTGGAGCAGCTTTTCCAGCGTTTGTGGTGGCTTCCTGGCAAAATACTGTGCTGACGGCCCTGGCCGAAGCCCCTTGATCATAGCCTCAATGACAATCTCATTGGGCACTGTTGGCGCCTGTGCCCTCAATCGTAGAAACCTTCGGACATATGCCTGAAGGTATTCTTCATGATCCTGGGTGCATTGGAAGAGAGCCTGAGCAGTGACCGGCTTTGTCTGAAACCCTTGAAAGCTAGTTAACAGCAAGTCCTTCAGCTTCTGCCATGAGGTAATCGTTCCTGGTCGAAGGGAGGAATACCAGGTTTGAGCAACGCTTCTGACAGCCATAACGAAAGATTTGGCCATGACTGAAGCGTTGCCACCGTACGAAGACACTGTTGCTTCGTAGCTCATCAAAAACTGCTTCGGGTCTGAATGGCCATCAAATACGGGGAGCTGAGGCGGCTTGTAGGACGGAGGCCAAGGTGTAGCCTGCAGCTCAGCGGACAAGGGAGAAGCATCATCAAAAACAAAATTCCCATGATGTAAATTGTCATACCAGTCATCTTCGTTGGGAAAGCCCTCCTGATGAAGGTCTTGATGCTGAGGCCTTCGGTGTTGCTCATCCTGAGCAAGATGACGAACTTCTTCAGAGGCTTCGTCTATCTGCCTCTGCAGTTCAGCTAGCCTGGCCATCTTCTCCTTCTTGCGTTGAACCTGCTGCTGAAGGATTTCCAGATTTTGAATCTCCTGATCTAGATCATCCTCCGGAGGTGTTGGACTGGTAGCCTTCCTCTTCTGGCTTCGTGCCTCTCTAAGAGAAAGGACGTCTTGATTGGGGTCCAGCGGCTGCAGCGTGCCAGCCCCTGGTGCTGAAGCCTTCTTCGGCGGCATGACGAAGGTGATGCCTTCCGAAGGTGTTGAAAAGCTCAAGAAATGGAAGTGAGTTCGCCGGAGGTGGGCGCCAATGTTGGGGACTTGTTCTCAAGTGCTAAGAGTTAAGAACAAGGCAACATAGAAAATGTTAATCGTTAACGCCCTTCGTTCCTCGAAGCATTATTTCCCTTAGGGTATAATGACTTGCGGACGAAGGTTATGAAGGTCATACCTTCATAAATTCATCAAACGATGACGAAGGATAAAATATAAAGAATGCAAAAGAGCACATGAACAATCATTTATTATTATTGAACATAAACAAAAGTATTATTGAACTATAAGTATACCTTCAATCGAAAGGAAATGATAATACAAGCGTGACGCAAAAAGCGAATGCCAAGTCAGCGTGAACAGTACGGGGATACTGTTCACCTATTTATAGACACGGGACACAGCCCTTACAAAATTACATTCATGCCCTTTACATCTGACAATAACTCTATAGTAATCTATTGAGGTCTGAATAGCCTTTTCATCTTTAAGTCGGTTCCATTTTTTGCTGTTACGCCGAAGCTTTCCTGCTCAACACCTTCGGCTCTGTATCAAGCTTCGTATTATTCCGGTCTGCTGCAATGCCGACTTTAGTCTGAGGGTACCTGTTCACATATTGTACTACAGAAATACTGTTAAATCCTATTTTTGAGGACCTTCGGACGCCGAAGGTCCCCAACAGGCACCTAAACCAACATCACACCTTAATAATGCAAAGGAACGTGCCCATAGACATGAGGTACAATGCTTTGATGAGGAGTTGGGTAAATACGAGGTAACAACACTAGACGGCATAACTTCGGACGGTGAGGTGCGACCTTCGAGGACACATGTCGTGTTACTTGATGCATTCTCGTGCGGATGTGGTAAACCTAGACAATACCATTTTCCATGTTCTCATTATGTTGCGGCCGCACGTCATCGTAACTTTGCATTTGAGAGCAGAATACCTTCTGAGTTCAGTGTAGAGAGCTTAGTACGTACCTGGAGCACTCGTTTTGAGCCATTTCTTGATGAGTCACAATGGCCAACGTACACCGGTCCGGTATACGTTGCTGATCCAGCGCATCGATGGGACAAACGTGGTAGTAGGAAAAGGAGCCGGTGCAACATGGTTATGGATCAGGTTTCTGGTCGCAGTAGGAGAGGTCGAGCGTCCCCCTTTCTCGTGGACCCAGAGCAGAATGAATGCGGAAAATGCGGTAGACTTGGCCACAACTCACGTACATGCATTTGGACACTTAGTCAGGTGTGATATATTTTTTTATACACAAATTTTATTCTAATATGTCGATGTTTTTGTTACACTTTGTACACAACTTATATTCTAATATGTTGATATCTTAATTTGCAGGATGGCGCAGTTCCACTTGCTGGACCCTCACTACGACGAGCACCACATGGGCCGTCTCACCGCAGAGGGAGGGGTAATATTTTGCACATAAATTAAATTTTCGAATTAATATATGCGACCTATATTTGACTAATGAAATTCTTTTGATTGCTAGGTGTTGCCCGTTCTGCGGGTCCGGACCCACGACCGGTTTCTGGAGGAGATGAGGTACGATGAGAGGTACACTCCTCTCCTACAGAGGGCTGGCTTGGACGTCTTATCGTACCAGGTTCGCCGTGGGCTACCCACTTTCAACCTAGCGGCGTTGACGGCTCTGGTCGACAGGTAAAGACTTCTCTAGTTGTTTAATATTTACAATTATCAAATCTACTTTGCATACTAATGATTTTGTATTCGTTTGTCTTCCAATAGGTGGCGGCCAGAGACTCACACTTTCCACCTTCCCTGCGGTGAGATGACCGTGACGCTTGAAGATTGCCAGAAGATTCTTGGTCTCAGCATTATTGGTCGTCCAGTGACCGATCAGGCATCACCAGGCGGTTGGAGGCAGAGGGTGGAGGCCTTTCTTGGGAGACTGCTTCCGGATGAGCTACGAGGTAGCCACAACACTGGAGTCCCACTGACTTGGCTTAGGCAGACCTCTAGGCAGTGTCCACCTGGTGCAGACGAGCAGACGGTTGGATACCATTGTCGAGCTTGGATTCTCCATCTCTTTGGTTCAGTTCTTTTTCCAGACGCGACAGGCGACAGCGCGTCATGGATGTTTCTGCCCTGCCTGACTGACTGGGATACGATAGGAGGTTACAGCTGGGCTTCAGCAGTGTTGGCCTTCCTGTACAGGCAACTTTGCGAGGCTTGTCGTCGTTCGTCGAGGACCGCCAGCTTAGGTGGATGTGTCTACCTACAACAGCTGTGGATGTGGGCACACATACCCGTCGGGCGACCCAGAGAGTTTCCTCCTCGTGAGTGGTTCGTGGTAGCCGGACATCGGCTTAAGCCCACGGCTGCTTACCGCTGGGACCAGGTCGAGGAGCCATTCGCACGACACCAGCGTGCTTACATGGAGTACTCAAACGAGCTCGACGCACTTACTCCTTCGATGGTGAGTTGTCTACTTTTATCTTTTTACATGTGCTTTCTACTTTTATCGCACGACACCAGCATGCTTACATGTGCTTTCTAAAACTTTTGCAGGTGACCTGGCAACCGTATCTTGATCCATATTTTGCCAGCATACAGTTGAGCAGCATGTGCTCAATAGACGAGGACCTCTACCTCATGAGGTGTCCCCTCATCTGTTTTTATGCTGTTGAGTACCACTTGCCCCACAGAGTTGCTCGACAGTTCGGATTGCGCCAGGAGTTTCCGGTGGAGCCATTCTCGACTTCAATAGAACTTCATAAGTGAGTTACTACATGCACTTGTTATTCTAACTAATAATTGAAATATCAGTTAGTCGCTAATATATGTTTCTAACTTTTGCAGGTTCGACAGACAGAGACAGAAGAAGGTCACGGACTTCGAGACCCACCACCGTGATTACATTGATGAATGGGAACAGCGGGGGGATCTTAACTATGAGAACGACCAGGCGCACACAAACTACAACTTCCGGAGGTATTTGATTTGGTATGCTGGTGTGACTAGGTGCAAGCTGAAGGGACAGTGGACAGCTGCAGACTACGCCGAGCAAGAATCGTCAGACGACGAAGACACAGCTTTCGACATAGCTGCTCGGCACGGGTCCCAAATTGAGGCTGCTCCAATCCTTGATAGAGTGGTAACTATTTCTTTACTAAAATTAGAGATTTCAATTCAATGATTTATGTCTAGTTTTGAGCATCCTAATGTTTTAACTTGTGATAGGGAAATTCTATGCTCGTATCTGTTGTTGAACTTGAGCGTATCTCACAGAGAACTTCAGATAGTACTACGCTATCGTTACTATCAGTGAGTATCAATGTCTAAAAGAAAACTTGTTTATTTGTATGTTGTAACATATGTCTGTAACTAATATTTCGATTACAGAGGGTATCACGTCGTCTTCGTCGTGCAGCGGCTCGGTGTGGATGCCGGTCTCTAGCGGGCGTTGACGTGCAGCTGCCTGTGCCTCGTATGCAGCAGGACGTTCAGCCTCCCATTTGTGCAGTTGGACCATCTACAGTAGGACTGAGCTCCTCGCGATCGACGCGGGACACGTTTGAGGACGTGGCCCACGACGACGAGGACGACGACGACGACACTGGCGCTGGCGCTGGCGCCGCAGGTCAGGTGGAGATTGGACCATCTCAGTTGCAGGATGCTCCTACAACTCAGCCATCACAGCTGACACCACGTAGAAGGCGTCCACGAGACCCTTACACTCCAGGCACCGACGCTCTTAGGGCCAAGGGCAAGGGTAAGACTAGGAGGAAATGAATACTTTTGTGATGTTGGTCTTATCCTGAAAACTGTGTGATTTGGACTCATGTTGGAGACGTTGTAATATGAACTATGTTATGTGTTTTGGACTATGTGTTGTGGACATTGTATTTTGGACTTTGTTTGTGGACATTGTATGAAGAACTATGTTCTGTGGATGTTTTTATATTCGATGTTATTTTGTGATGTATTATATGTTGAAATGCTTACATGTCTTATAATATGTGATTATTTGAACTGTGGTTGTTAATAAAACAAGGGGAACTCTTGCAAATTTTTTTGTGAATTGTAAAAAAACATAACAAGCAATAAGTAACGCATCTTTAGAGTTCTAAATTATTTTTGATACGAAAATACTACATAACAGGCTACAATTCTTCAGTCTGAATCACAATCTATGAGTAACTCATCTTCGGAGTCATCCGTCGCGCAATCCTCAACGACAACCTCATTCCACTTGCTGCATTGTCCTGCATCACACTTGTCACCAGTTCTCTTGTAATAATTGGCTTCTGCTTCATCTGCAGCTTGGGAGAATAGCTCATCCTCAGCCTCAGCCTCATCAGACTTCTTCTTGTAATAAGTTGCCTCTACCTCTTCAGCGGCCTGAGACATAAACTCATCCTCTTCCTCTTGAGCACGTAATCCTGCCTCAGCTAGTGCGATGAGCTCACTCAACCTTGATGTGTCGTCCTCCTCTTCTTCATGTAATCCTGCCTCTGCGAGAGCGATAAGCTCACTCAATCTAGATGTGTCGTCCTCCTCCTCCTCCATCAGCTCAACCGTTGCCATTTTATCCTGAACATATCTCGCATGCGCCTCATCGGCCAAATAGTTTACGCCGCTTCCAATCTCTGCAAATATAATGAGAAAAATAAGTTAGCAAAGTCAAGATAAATATATTGTACTAACATAATTATAATATCATTTATCTCACTTACTTCCCTTGAGGCGATCAGCAAGATTATCCAACATCTGTTTCTCGGCTTGAGCCGCTTCCCATTCCCTTGCATCCTGTGCTCTCTTCTCATCTGCCGCCTTCAACCTCCAATACTCTGCACGCTTCGGGCTATCATAAAAGGCAGATTTTGCTTCCCTACGCATGTCGCGTATGCGATCGTTAATGTACGAATCAACGAGCCAAGATCCACAACGCATCTTCTGTCCCATTATTCTCTTGGACTCTATTGTGCGCATCACCTCTCCTTTGTCGTCGTAACTCTCCCAACTGCATTTCCTCGTCTCCTACAAAAAAATAGTAAGTACCGCTATAACATTACAGCTGGTGCAAAAAATACCAACCTCATCGTAATCGACCATATGTCCACAAAAATATCCAACACCAAGCTCGGAAGGAACTAATCCATACTTAGCTTCAATACCACATTTGCAGAGTACTGGATCAAATTTGACCTCTTCTTCCGCCCACTGATTGTATCTCTTTTCCTTTACCTCTGGCTCTGGCCAATGGGACAAAGGACCATACAACCACTCTCTGAAACGACACTTACGCCACCCGTATGGCTGCAGGAGAAAAAATTAGTAATTTATTGTAAATAATAACTAGTTCATACATTTAGCGTATCAATGGGCTCACATAATTAATGTTCGGACAACAGAACTGCTTCTCATAGTCTTCGTCGATGACAACACGGTCTCCACAATCACATCGAGGCGGTGAGTCCATCCGTCTTTCTGTTGCTACCTCCTTCTCCGCATCCGTCATTGGTGGAGGATTCGGGGGAGGAGGTACCCAACGCTTAAAACGCTCATGACTGGTCTTTCCACTCAACCAATTAACGAAAAGAAGATATCGAGGGTCAAATTTATCAGGACCGTCGATCCACTGGAAAAAGAAACACCTCTGATGTCCCTAAAATAATGGAAAGAAGCACTATTACACATCTGGATAGTAGCAGCGAGCAGCCGTGTCTGGATGTTGTGATTGATGTACCCAAGCCAGTCTGCCACAGTCACAGTTAGGCACGGGGAGTTCAGGAGGAACAGGAGCATCCTTACTAGATACGTCCGGATATAACTCCCGAGGACGACCTCTCTTCTGCCACAACGCCTCTCGGTACATGTCTTTCATCTAATAAACGATTATAATTATCACTTGTACCTAATATGCTTTATAATAAGTTTACACAATTTAATAATCGAAATGATAATATAATAGGTTTATACAAACTATTAAAATATGAAACTATGCGCAACTATGAAACTAACAACCCAATATACAAAACGAATCAGTTGGACACCATACCTTGGTCTACGAAGTGAACCAACTCAAATCTTTGAATCCAGCAAATTTTGACGAAGTTTGGAAATGAGATGAAATGCGCTGCTCTCGGCCAGCCGCGCGGGCGTTTTTATAGGAATTCGTAGCTCGGCGCCAAGATCTGTGGCGCCGAGCTACGAAGCCGCGCCGCCGCCACGTCAGTGCCAGGTCAGCCCTAGGCGCAAGTAGCCGTTGCTGCCACGTCACAGCTCGGCGCCATAGGCTGTGGCGCCGAGCTGTGTTACCTCGGCGCCACAGCCTATGGCGCCGAGCATCGGGTCCAAACGTGGAAATAAAATTTCTGGGAGTCCAAACGTAAATTTTTGTCACGAAAGGGGTTAAAATACAAAAAATTCGGGCGGGGCGCGGGTGCGCTCATTGCTTTGCTGATGCTAGCTTGCTGCAGCGATGTAGGGAGCTAGCGACACAGATGGGATCGAACGAGAGTGCTAGATGTCGTGGTTAAAAGTGATGTCGTGACCTATTTTTATTGGATTTTATATTCTAAAATTATGATATAATATAAGTTATTGTTTGATTCACGTAATTGTAACGTACCAAGTAATAGACATCGTTAAATCATGTTCGATTAAGTCCAACCGTAATTAGATACTTTACTGAAAACTGATATCGGTCTATTCAAACTTATTATCGATGTCACTTGAGTGTGAATCATTAACGTTACCATTTACGCTATAGTTTTGTCGGGGACCATAATTAGGGGTACCCTCAAGACTCCTAATTCTCAGCTGGTAACCCCATCAGCACAAAGCTGCAAAGGCCTGATGGGTGCGATTAAGTCAGGGATCGGTCCATTCGAGGGACTCGATCACGCCTCGCCCGAGCCTAGCCTCGGGCAAGGGCAGCCGACCCCGGAGGATCTCCGTCTCGCCCGAGGCCCCCCTCCAGTGACGAACATACTTCCGGCTCGCCCGAGGCCCAGTCTTCGCCAAGAAGCAACCCTGGCCAAATCGCCACGCCAACCGACCAAATCGCAGGGGCATTTAATGCAAAGGTGGCCTGACACCTTTATCCTGACGCGCGCCCTTCAGTCGACAGAGCCGAAGTGACCGCAGTCACTTCGCCGCTCCACTGACCGGCCTGACAGAAAGACAGCGCCGCCTGCGCCGCTCCGACTGCTGTGCCACTCGACAGAGTGAGGCTGACAGGCAGTCAGGCCCGGCCTCAGGCACCATAGGAAGCTCCGCTTCGCCCGACCCAGGGCTCGGACTCGGGCTCAGCCCTGGAAGACGGCGAACTCCGCTCCGCCCGACCCAGGGCTCGGACTTGGGCTCAGCCCTGGAAGACGGCGAACTCCGCTCTGCCCAACCCAGGGCTCGGACTTGGGCTCAGCCCCGGAAGACGGCGAACTCCGCTCCGCCGACCCAGGGCTCGGACTTGGGCTCAGCCCCGGAAGACGGCGAACTCCGATTCGCCCGACCCCAGGGCTCGGACTCGGGCTGAGCCCCGGAAGATGACGAACTCCGCTTCGCCCGACCCCAGGGCTCGGACTCAGCCCTGGCCTCAGCCGACGGTCTCCGCCTCGCTCGACCCAGGGGCTCGGACTCGACCTCGGCCACGGAAGACAGACTCGACCTCGACCTCGAAGGAGCCTCCACATCGCCCAACCTAGGCCGCGGACCGACCACGTCAACGGGAGGCGCCATCATTTCCCTACCCCAAGCTGACTCAGGCTACGGGGAACAAGACCGGCGTCCCATCTGGCTCTCTCCGCTAGACAAGTAATCATGGCGCCTCGCACGCTCTATGACGATGGCGGCTCTCAGCCCCCTTACGGAAGCAAGAGGACGTCAGCAAGGACTCGACAGCCCCGACAGCTGTCCTTCCGCCAGGCTTCAGCACTCCTCCGACGGCCACGACACCACACGAACCGGGTGCCAAAACCTCTCTGGCTGCCACGATGGCATGTACTTAGGGCGCTAGCTCTCCTCCGCTAGACACGTTAGCACTCTGCTACACCCCCATTGTACACCTAGATCCTCTCCATACGCCTATAAAAGGAAGGGCCTGGGCCCTCTTACAGAGGGTTGGCCGCGCGGGGGAAGAGGACGGGACAGGCGCTCGCGTGAGGCCGCTCGCTCCCTCTCCCGCGTGGACGCTTGTAACCCCCTACTGCAAGCGCACCCGACCTGGGCGCGGGACGAACACGAAGGCCGCGGGATTTCTACCTCTCTCACGCCCGTCTCCGGCTGCCTTTTCCCCCCTTCACGCTCGGCCTCGCGCCGACCCATCTGGGCTGGGGCACGCGGCGACATTTCACTCGTCGGCCCAGGGACCCCCCGGTCTCGAAACGCCGACAGTTGGCGCGCCAGGTAGGGGCCTGCTGCGTGTTGACGAACAGCTTCCCGTCAAGCTCCAGATGGGCAGTCTCCAGCAACCTCTCCAGCCCGGGATGGTGCTCCATTTCGGGAGTCTTGAGTTCATGTGCCTCGACGGCAACTACGACATGATACTCCTTCCCCCGCCGTGCGACAGCGACAATGGCGGCCGACAGCCCGCCCGCCGGCGGCGGAATCGAAGACGTCTTCCCCGCGTGGTGGAAGAACAACATTCGAGCTCGCCCCGCCCTCTCCCCCGCCGACGGAGGAGGAGGCGGGGCAACCAAGGCCAAGCAAGAGGCGACACCTCGTCGACTGTCGAGCAAGTCGATGGCGCCGGCGCCCCAACGGGGGGCGCGTCGGGCATCGACCTCGCGTTTGAGACGAAGACGAGCGCCGTCTCCCCGCAACACGCCAATCCCGAGCAAACGGACGACGCCGGCACGCTCGCGAAAGGCTTGCTGGGCGTCACCCTCGTACCTGAGACGACGGTGCAGTCAGTCCCCGACGTGACTTCATCACCGCCCGTCGACCAAGAGGTACCGACCGATTCCCATCTCACGCCCCTTGGATTCAGCCTCGACCCGCCAAGCGGCTTCGCTTTGGCGGACGCTCTCGTAGAGGCGAGTCCAAACCCTCTGGGGTATCGTATGCGGTCACCCTGGGACCGGCTGACGGACGTCTCGACCTACGGGCCCTCGGGGTCCGAGGAAGATGACGAGCCCGACTTCTGTTGGGATTTCTCCGGACTTGGTAACCCCAGTGCCATGCGAGACTTCATGACCGCATACGACTACTGCCTTTCTGACTGTTCCGACAGTAGCCGCAGCCTCGGCGACGAGGACTGCGGCCCAGGTCGTGAATGTTTCCACGTCGATCTAGGGGGTCCCTCCGAAGGCAACCATCTTGGTATGCCGGAGAATGGTGATCTCCCTAGGCCTGTGCCTCGCGTTGACATCCTACGGGAGCTAGCAGTGGTCCCCGTTCAGGCGGGGGGTCATGACCCACAGCTCGAGCAAATCCGCGGGGTGCAGGCCAGGCTCGACGAGGGAGCAGGAACACTTGAGCCGATCCACCGGGACGTCGGGCAGGAATGGGCGGGCCAACCTCCGGCCGGGGAAATGCGTCATCTACCCTAGGGCTTCCAGCACCGCATCGCCGACGATGTCAGGGTAAGGCCGCCACCCACTTCCAGTGGGGTCGGCCAGAACCTGGCTGCAGCAGCAATGCTCCTCCGCGCGATGCTGGAGCCATCAACCACCGAGGGGCGGCGGATCCAGGGAGAGCTCAAGAATCTCCTGGAGGGCGCCGCGGTCCGACGGGCCGAAAGCTCCACCTCCCGAAGGCAGGGGTACCCCTCGGAACATCGCGCCGCGACTTCCCGATTCATGCGGGAAGCCTCGGTCCACACCGAGCGCACGCGCAACACAGCGCCTGCGGCCCCGGGTCGCCTCGGCAGCGAGCACCATCACCACGACCGTCGGGCCCACCTCGACGAGAGGGTGCGCCGAGGCTACCACCCCAGGCGTGGAGGACACTACGACAGTGGGGAGGATCGGAGTCCCTCGCCCGAACCACCCGGTTCGCAGGCTTTCAGCCGCGCCATACGACGGGCGTCGTTCCCGACCCGGTTCCGACCCTCGACTACTATCACAAAGTACTCGGGGGAGACGAGACCGGAACTGTGGCTCGCGGACTACCGGCTGGCCTGCCAACTAGGTGGAACGGACGATGACAACCTCATCATCCGCAACCTCCCCCTGTTCCTCTCCGACACCGCTCGCGCCTGGTTGGAGCACCTGCCTCCGGGGCAGATCTCCAACTAGGACGACCTGGTCCAAGCCTTCGCCGGCAATTTCCAGGGCACGTACGTACGCCCTGGAAACTCCTGGGACCTCCGAAGCTGCCGGCAGCAGCCGGGAGAGTCTCTCCGGGACTACATCCGGCGATTCTCGAAGCAGCGCACCGAGCTGCCCAACATCACCGATTTGGATGTCATCGGCGCGTTCCTCGCCGGCACCACCTGCCGCGACCTGGTGAGCAAGCTGGGTCGCAAGACCCCCACCAGGGCGAGCGAGCTGATGGACATCGCCACCAAGTTCGCCTCTGGCCAGGAGGCGGTTGAGGCTATCTTCCGGAAGGACAAGCAGCCCCAGGGCCGCCCATCGGAAGATGCCCCCGAGGCGTCAACTCAGCGCGGCGCCAAGAAGAAGGGCAAGAAGAAGTCGCAAGCGAAACGCGACGCCACCGACGCGGACCTTGTCGCCGCCGCCGAGTACAAGAACCCTCGGAAACCCCCCGAAGGTGCCAACCTCTTCGACAAGATGCTCAAGGAGCCGTGCCCCTATCATCAGGGGCCCGTCAAGCACACCCTTGAGGAGTGCGCTATGCTTCGACGCCACTTCCACAGGGTCGGGCCACCCGCGGAGGGTGGCAGGGCTCGCAACGACGACAAGAAGGAAGATCACCAGGCAGGAGAGTTCCCCGAGGTCCACGACTGCTTCATGATCTACGGTGGGCAAGCGGCGAACGCCTCGGCTCGGCACCGCAAGCAAGAGCGTCGGGAGGTCTGATCGGTGAAGGTGGCGGCGCCAGTCTACCTAGACTGGTCCAACAAGCCCATCACCTTCGACCAAGCCGACCACCCCGACCACGTGCCGAGCCCGGGGAAATACCCGCTCGTCGTCGACCCCGTCATCAGCGACGTCAGGCTCACCAAGGTCCTCATGGACGGAGGCAGCAGCCTCAACATCATCTACGCCGAGACCCTCGGGTTCCTGCGTGTTGATCTGTCCTCGGTCCGGGCAGGCGCTGCGCCTTTCCACGGGATCATCCCCGGGAAGCGCGTCCAGCCCCTCGGACAACTCGACCTTCCCGTCTGCTTTGGAACGCCCTCCAACTTCCGAAGGGAAACCCTCACATTCGAGGTGGTCGGGTTCCGAGGAACCTACCACGCGGTACTGGGGAGGCCATGCTACGCGAAGTTCATGGCCGTCCCCAACCACACCTACCTCAAGCTCAAGATGCCGGGCCCCAACGGGGTCATCACTGTCGGCCCCACGTACAAACACACGTTCGAATGCGACGTGGAGTGCGTGGAGTACGCCGAGGCCCTCGCCGAATCTGAGGCCCTCATCGCCGACCTGGAGAGCCTCTCTAAGGAGGTGCCAGACGTGAAGCATCACACCGGCAACTTCGAGCCAGCGAAGACGGTTAAGTCCGTCCCCCTCGACCCCAGCAGCGACGCCTCCAAGCAGATCCGGATCGGCTCCGAGCTCGATCCCAAATAGGAAGTAGTGCTCGTCGACTTTCTCCGCGCGAACGCCGACGTCTTCGCGTGGAGTCCCTCGAACATGCCCGGCATACCGAGGGATGTCGCCGAGCACTCGCTGGATATCCGAGCCGGAGCCCGACCCATCAAGTAGCCTCTGCGCCGATTCGACGAAGAAAAGCGCAGAGCCATAGGCGAGGAGATCCACAAGCTAATGGCGGCAGGGTTCATCAAAGAGGTATTCCATCCCGAATGGCTTGCCAACCCTGTGCTTGTGAGAAAGAAAGGAGGGAAATGGCGGATGTGTGTAGACTACACTGGTCTAAACAAAGCATGTCCGAAGGTTCCCTACCCTCTGCCTCGCATCGATCAAATCGTGGATTCCACTGCTGGGTGCGAAACCCTGTCTTTCCTCGATGCCTACTCAGGGTATCACCAAATCAGGATGAAGGAGTCCGACCAGCTCGCGACTTCTTTCATCACGCCCTTCGGCATGTACTGCTATGTCACCATGTCGTTCGGCTTGAGGAATGCGGGTGCGACGTACCAGCGGTGCATGAACCATGTGTTCGACCAACACATTGGCCGGACGGTCGAGGCCTACGTCGATGACATCGTAGTCAAGACGAGGAAAGCCTCCGACCTCCTTTCCGACCTTGAAGTGACATTCCGGTGTCTCAAGGCCAAAGGCGTGAAGTTCAATCCCGAAAAGTGTGTCTTCGGGGTGCCCCGAGGCATGCTCTTGGGGTTCATCGTCTCCGAGCGGGGCATCGAAGCCAACCCGGAGAAGATTGCAGCCATCACCAGCATGGGGCCCATCAAGGACTTGAAAGGCGTACAGAGAGTCATGGGATGTCTTGCGGCTCTGAGCCGCTTCATCTCACGCCTCGGCGAAAGAGGCATGCCTCTGTACCGCCTCTTAAGGAAGGCCGAGTGCTTCACTTGGACCCCTGAGGCCGAGGAAGCCCTCGGGAACCTGAAGGCGCTCCTCACGAATGCGCCCATCTTGGTGCCCCCCGATGCCGGAGAAGCCCTCTTGATCTACGTTGCCGCGACCACTCAGGTGGTTAGTGCCGCGACTATGGTTGAGAGACGAGAAGAGGGGCATGCATTGCCCGTCCAGAGGCCAGTCTACTTCATCAGCGAGGTATTGTACGAGACCAAGATCCGCTACCCACAAGTTCAGAAGTTGCTATACGCGGTGATCCTGACGCGGCGGAAGTTGCGACACTACTTCGAGTCTCATCCGGTAACTGTGGTGTCATCCTTCCCCCTGGGGGAGATCATCCAGTGCCGAGAGGCCTCGGGTAGAATCGCAAAGTGGGCGGTGGAAATCATGGGCGAAACAATCTCGTTCGCCCCTCAGAAGGCCATCAAGTCCCAGGTCTTGGCGGACTTCGTGGCTGAATGGGTCGACACCCAGCTTCCAACAGCTCCGATCCAACCGGAGCTCTGGACCATGTTCTTCGATGGGTCGCTGATGAAGACAGGAGCCGGTGCAGGCCTACTCTTCATCTTGCCCCTCGGAAAGCATCTACGCTACGTGCTACGCCTCCACTTCCCGGCGTCCAACAATGTGGCTGAGTACGAGGCTCTGGTCAACGGGTTGCGCATCGCCATCGAGCTAGGGGTCCGACGCCTCGACGCTCGCGGTGACTCGCAGCTCGTCATCGACCAAGTCATGACGAACTCCCACTGCCGCGACCTGAAGATGGAGGCCTACTGCGATGAGGTTCGGCGCCTGGAAGACAAGTTCTACGGGCTCGAGCTCAACCACATCGCCCGGAGCTACAACGAGACTGCGGACGAGCTGGCTAAAATAGCCTCGGGGCGAACAATGGTTCCCCCGGACGTCTTCTCCCGAGACCTGCATCAACCCTCCGTCAAGATCGACGACACGCCCGAGCCCGAGGCACCCTTGGCCCAGCCCGAGGTACCCTCGGCTCGGCCCGAGGCATCCTCAGTTTAGCCCGAGGTACCCTCGGCCCCCGAGGGTGAGGCACTGCGCGTCGAGGAGGAGCGAAGCGGGGTCACGCCTAATCAAAACTGGCAGGCCCCGTACCTGCAATATCTCCACCGAGGAGAGCTACCCCTCGACCGAGCCGAAGCTTGGTGGTTGGCGCGGCGCGCCAAGTCATTCGTCTTGCTGGGAGATGGGAAGGAGCTCTACCATCGCAGCCCCTCAGGCATCCTCCAGCGATGCATCTCCATCGCCGAAGGCCAGGAGCTCCTACAAGAGATACACTCGGGGGCTTGCGGCCATCACGCAGCACCTCGAGCCCTTGTAGGAAACGCCTTCCGACAAGGTTTCTACTAGCCGACGGCGGTGGCCGACGCCACTAAAATTGTCCGCACCTGCGAAGGGTGTTAGTTCTACGCAAGGCAAACCCACCTGCCTGCTCAGGCTCTGCAGACGATACCCATCACTTGGCCTTTTGCCGTGTGGGGTCTGGACCTCGTCGGCCCCTTGCAGAAGGCACCCGGGGGCTACACGCACCTTTTGGTCGCCATCGACAAATTCTCCAAGTGGATCGAGGTCCGACCCCTAAACAGCATCAGGTCCGAACAGGCGGTGGCGTTCTTCACCAACATCATCCACCGTTTTGGGGTCCCGAACTCCATCATCACCAACAACGGCACCCATTTCACCGGCAGAAAGTTCCTGGACTTCTGCGAGGATCACCACATCCGGGTGGACTGGGCCGCCGTGGCTCACCCCATGACGAATGGGCAAGTAGAGCGTGCCAACGGCATGATTCTACAAGGACTCAAGCCTCGGATCTACAACGACCTCAACAAGTTCGGCAAGCGATGGATGAAGGAACTCCCCTCGGTGGTCTGGAGCCTGAGGATAACACCGAGCCGAGCCACGGGCTTCACGCCGTTCTTTCTAGTCTATGGGGCCGAGGCCATCTTGCCCACAGACTTAGAATACGGATCCCCGAGGACGAGGGCCTATGCCGACCAAAGCAACCAAGCTAGTCGAGAAGACTCGCTGGACCAGCTGGAAGAGGCTCGGGACAAGGCCTTACTACACTCAGCGAGGTACCAGCAGTCCCTGCGACACTACCACGCCCGAGGGGTCCGGTCCCGAGACCTCCAGGTGGGCGATCTGGTGCTTCGGCTGCGACAGGACGCCCGAGGGCGGCACAAGCTCACGCCTCCCTGGGAAGGGCCGTTCGTCATCGCCAAAGCTCTGAAGCCCGGAACGTACAAGCTGGCCAACAGTCAAGGCGAGGTCTACAGCAACGCTTGGAACATCCAACAGCTACGTCGCTTCTACCCTTAAGATGTTTTCAAGTTGTTCATATACCTCGCTCCCACGCAAAGTTTAGTCATCAAGGAAGGGTCAGCCTTGCCTCGGCAAAGCCTGACCCTCCCTCGGGGGCTAAAAGGGGGGAACCCCCTGTGCATCAAAATTTTCCTCGAAAAAAGATCCTTTCTGCCAGAATGTCTTTCGTGCTTTTTGACTACTTCGAAAGTGGATCCTGAAAACGACGGAGTACACGTAAGCAGCCAAGGCTGACCGAGCCGAGGGACTCCTACGCCTCCGGGATACGGATACCTCACTCATGACCTTCTGCGATAAGTAACTCGTGTTCGGATAGGTGATTCCGCGGATCGAACAAGTCTTCATGCTCGAAAGTTCCTCTGCCGAAGCGATTCTTCGGGCCTTTTCGACTGCGTCGGTGACAGAACCCCATGGACGGGCAAGAGCGCGCGTAAGCGGCAAGGCCGACCGAGTCGAGGGATTCCTACGCCTCCGGAATACGGATACCTCACTCATCACCTTCCGTGAAAAGCAACTCTCGCTCGCACAGACAATTCTGTTACCGACGAAAAAGTCCAGATACTCGAAACAAGAGGAAAAGAAACGCAGCTTTACAACACAGTGAGGGTGTGTTTGGGCCTCGGCGGCCGCAGAAAACGCACACTACAAGATAATCCAATCCTGCAGGCTCGGATCTTGACAGTCGAAGGGAGCAGCAGCACCCTCGGCGTCGACTACACCTTCGGCGAGGTCCGACCTAGCCTCCGACGGCGACGTGGTCCGAGGATCTCCACTCTGAAGGACCACTTCATCATCACGCCCGGGCCATCGCCGCCTGGGTCTCCTCCAAGAATCCGACTCGAGCAGGCGGCTCGGCTGGTCACCCCGAGGCCTCGGCCAGCTGTCCCCCGAAGACATCAGCCCAGCCCGAGGCCTCGGCAGATCAACTCCGGCGTCGGTCCCGCTAACGGACGACCCGGCCAGGCTCCAGCCGACCAAGTCTTCTTTTCGAGCCAACTCTGCCTCTGTCCGTGCTGACACCGCTACCCCTGGCTTCGGCTCATCGAAGAGCGGCCGAGGGGTTCCTTTAACTAAGCAAGAGAAGCCTCGGACAGGAAGGCCGACCGAGCCGAGGGACTCCTATGCCTCCGGGATACGGATACCTAACTCGTCACCTTTGCACGGGGCAACTCACGCTTGGTGAAGCGGTTCAGACAACCAACAGGCGAGTCTTAGAGCTCGAAAATGAGGAAAAAACACGGCTTCGCGCCAAAAATACATACACGTTCAGGCCCCGACAGCCACAATGAACAAAAGACCGGCATTCAAGGTGTCATTACAAATGGAACTCCGGTTCCACCTCCGCAGGTACGAACAACCCCACTCGATCGGGGGGCCTGCGGGGCAACAGAAGACCGACGGACGGCTCGCCGTCGCCCGCTCCGGCAGCAACGACAACGACCCCCGCTCCGGGTGGCCGAACTGCAGCAGCGATGGCCTTAGGGCGGACGCTGCTGCAGCTTTGCCCTCGCCCACGCCGACGCTCGAGGGGCGAGGACAAGTACAAAGAGCTGGAGGCCCAGAGCGCGGATGGTGGCGGTGATCCCGTCGGCGACGGGGACTTCTTGAGCCGCCCCCACCTCGGCACCAACGACAGGGGCCGTCAGCCCTCCGGCAGATCCCCACTCGGATCCTCCCGGACGACCGGAGCACCGACCTCCGCGCGGGGGCACCGTACCGGTGCAAAGGCAGGACCGCCCCAGAACACGAACGCCGCCCTAGCAGCGCGCGGCGTCTTGGGCGGTCCTCCCTTACGCGCGGCGTGACAACCGCCTTCGCGGCAGGAGGAGGCACCGGGAGCCAAGCCAGCGAGCCCAACGCGCTGAGGCTGACGACGCCCGCCGTCGACCAGCCCCGCGTTGTCGAAGTCCGCCCCTCTCGCAGGGCCAGTGAGCGCCCTCTCCCTCGAACGCTGAAGGAGAGGCTGACCCACGAACCCGCGTGGGAGGTAGAGCTCCGGCTCAGCCCGGCCTCCACCCCAGCAAGGATGATGAACATCCTTGAAGCTGAGGGTGGGACCAAGATCGCAGCCCGGCTTGCTTCTCCCCACCCAGGGGCTGGTGGTCACCGTCTCGGGTGACCACCGACGAGGGGATGCAGCCGGGCTGACTGATGAAAATCCTTGAAGCCGAACGATGGCTGAAAGGTACCAACTCCCATGGAGTTGCGTTCCTCCAACGACAAGGCGAAAGGACTGCGGGTATCCCCCATCCGGGGGCTCGGAAGGTGGAAAGACACGATGCATAAGGGAGCGCGAAGACATGGTCGCCTTTCAAGGGGGTCACCCTCCTTTTAAAGGCGACTCTCCCTACTTGCGTCCCCAGCCGTCGTGGGCTGAGTCTTCTCCAACACGCTCCAAGGTCCTCCCCCTACGGCGCGGGGGTTGGGTCCCACGCGTCATGCAAGCTGACCCAGAGCAGAAGAAGCCAAACTGCCGCGCGCGGTGCATGCAACCGCTCAGCGGTTACGAGCATTCCTCCGCTTTCGCCCAGACCAACGGGCGAAAGGGCGGGCAACCATGCAGGCGGCATGCAACCGCGCCAAGTGGGCGCGCCCCTCCGACTTCCAACGCACCCAGCATGGGGGCCCACGCCCACGCGTCATGCAACTGGCGCGCTGGTCGCTACGTGCAAGAAACTGCACCGCCACTCGCACCACTGCTACGCCTCCTCGACTGCGGAACCAGTACCGCGACTCGAGGCAACCCTGCGTACGACCCAGCAGTGCCAGCCAGGCGCGACGATCAATACGACCAAAAATGGGCCGGCAGTAATGGCGGTGGCAGGCAGGCGGGAGCAGCGGTCACGTCGTCAGCCAAGCTTACGTCCCATCCTGGGGCAGTGAGAGAACCCTCTCTCACGGCGTGAAGGCGGCGCGCCCGTGTTCCGTTCCTCGAACGGCTCGCGCACGCGCAACGACCGCCCCGCAAACCACTCACCCCGTCGCATTAACTCCGCGGCGGGACAAGCGGCGCCTCTGGCAGGGGGAGCGAGCGACGCTTCGCCTCCGCCATAATGACCGCGTCAAAAAAGGTACGCCGCGTCATTCGATTTTGTATCCTTTTCCTTCTCCTCTTTCTCTCTCTTACAACAGGGACCGGGAAAGGGGGATACCCCGAAAAGGACCCTTCTCCGTGAAGGAAACATGCTCCGAGCCTCCCTACTGATCAGAGGTTCGAAGGCTGGCCCCTCGGAGGGGTTTAACAGCCGCCTTAGAGCGCGTGGGCTCCACACCCACTACTGGTCAGAGGTTCGAAGGCCGGCCCCTTGGAAGGGTTCAACGGCCGCCTCAGGCCACTCGGGCTCCGCGCCCACTACTGATCAGGGGTTCGAAGGCTGGCCCTCGAAGGGTTCACAGCCGCCTTAGACATAGAGCGAGGGATGACCCTGGGTACGTTTGATACATAACCAAGGCTCGGGCTACGTGCCCGAGGTACCATAGGACATTTCCGAGACCAGCGGGAACGATCTTGTAACGAAATCCCATCAGAGGGAGGCATCGAGCCCTCGGACCCCGTCGACAGGGGACCGGGTCCGGCAGATCACCCGCAGGTACTTTTGGGCGCGCCTCTGGGCCTCTAGCCGACCCCTAACAAATGGGGCACGGACGTTCGCTCGGATTACCCGCCAGCAGCTCACCGGAGACACCATGTTCGGCGCCCTCCAAGGGCAACATGGCGCTTTCCCCCCTCCTCCTTGCGAAAAGGCGACGCAGGGGCGTATGTAAAAAAGTCGAGTCTGTCCCTGACCGTCCTCTCGCCCTGTGCGGAGGCTCGGGGGCTGCTCTCGCAAACCCGGCTCCGGCCAAACCGTTGACAGCGTCAACATACCAGCCCGAGAACTTGGGACCCGACCGTGCACCCGGGCTACGGCCGGCTCGCATGAGGGAACGACCAGACCAGCCGAAGCATTGCGCGAGGCATTAAGACCTCGGAGGAGTCAAACCACTCCTTCGAGGCCTCGGGGGCTACACCCGGCGGGTGCGCTCGCGCGCACCCACCGGAACAAAACGCAACCGAGAAAGGCTGGTCCCCTTGCAAAAAAGTGTGACAAAAGCCTCCAAGCGAGTGTTAACACTCCCTTCGAGGCTCGAGGGCTACTGTCGGGGACCATAATTAGGGGTACCCTCAAGACTCCTAATTCTCAGCTGGTAACCCCCATCAGCACAAAGCTGCAAAGGCCTGATGGGTGCGATTAAGTCAGGGATCGGTCCATTCGAGGGACTCGATCACGCCTCGCCCGAGCCTAGCCTCGGGCAAGGGCAGCCGACCCCGGAGGATCTCCGTCTCGCCCGAGGCCCCCCTCCAGCGACGAACATACTTCCGGCTCGCCCGAGGTCCAGTCTTCGCCAAGAAGCAACCCTGGCCAAATCGCCACGCCAACCGACCAAATCGCAGGGGCATTTAATGCAAAGGTGGCCTGACACCTTTATCCTGACGCGCGCCCTTCAGTCGACAGAGCCGAAGTGACCGCAGTCACTTTGCTGCTCCACTGACCGGCCTGACAGAAGGACAGCGCCGCCTGCGCCGCTACGACTGTTGTGCCACTCGACAGAGTGAGGCTGACAGGCATTCAAGCCCGGCCTCAGGCACCATAGGAAGCTCCGCTTCGCCCAACCCAGGGCTTGGACTCGGGCTCAGCCCCGGAAGACGGCGAACTCCGCTCCGCCCGACCCAGGGCTCGGACTTGGGCTCAGCCCCGGAAGACGGCGAACTCCGCTCCGCCCAACCCAGGGCTCGGACTTGGGCTCAGCCCCAGAAGACGGCGAACTCCGCTCCGCCCGACCCAGGGCTCGGACTTGGGCTCAGCCCCAGAAGACGGCGAACTCCGATCTGCCCGACCCTAGGGCTCGGACTCGGGCTCAGCCCCGGAAGATGACGAACTCCGCTTCGCCCGACCCCAGGGCTCGGACTCAGCCCTGGCCTCAGCCGACGGTCTCCGCCTCGCTCGACCCAGGGGCTCGGACTCGACCTCGGCAACGGAAGACAGACTCGACCTCGACCTCGGAGGAGCCTCCACATCGCCCAACCTAGGGCGCGGACCGACCACGTCAACGGGAGGCGCCATCATTTCCCTACCCCAAGCTGACTCAGGCTACGGGGAACAAGACCGGCGTCCCATCTGGCTCGCTCCGACAGACAAGTAATGATGGCGCCCCGCACGCTCTATGACGATGGCGGCTCTCAGCACCCTTACGGAAGCAAGATGTCACACCCAGTTTTAGAAGGCAAACCGAATGCGAACCATGTACGTGCCAGGATCAGTTATTCACGTACACAGCAGTTACATAACATGGACATCATCACACAGTGCTCAAAATAGTATTAAAAGGGAAATAATAGTCGATTACATCATACGTCTGAGACGTCCATATAGTCCTTACAATAAATCAAAGTGCGGAAAAGAAACGTAGATAACCGCGGCCTTCACAGGCAGCCGACTGGGGGTTGCCGCTAACCCACGCCTAGAACTCGTCGTAGTCTTGGAACTCCTGGAAGTCTCCTTCCACAGCTTCATCTTCTCCTGAGCAGTGGTTGCAATGCTGACAACCTGGGGATGGGGGGGTTTGGTGTGTAGAGCAAGGGTGAGTACACATCAACATACTAAGCAAGTATCCTGTTTGGCTGTAGTGGACTAGCTTTATGTGGGGATAAGTCAAGCAGTTGCTTTTAGTTGGTCAGATTATTATTTACTAATAGAAAGCCAGGTTTTAGCATTAACCCAAGTTATTAGCCCGATGTACCCTTTCCAAACGGAAAGAATACCACTTACCAGCACCATGTTCATAACCAGAACCATCAGTCTCATTGCCACCTGTAAACCAAAGTATCTCTGATCAAGTACCACTAATCACTAGAGCTCCCTTGGCCGCTCATAACCGCGAGCACGGCTGATATATCAGTTTTCAAACACTCTGCAGAGGTTGTGCACTTTACCCACAAGCCGTGATTCCCATTCTGCCCGGAGATCATGACTCTCCATTGATCACTGCCAAGGTGACCCAGCAGGGCATCACTACATAGCCTTTACAAAGATTCCACGGGGTTGTAGCCGCCCGTTAGGTTTCCTAAATGTACCGCACTCCTCCCCAAGGGGCAAATCAACCTTGGCAGAGCGAGCCGCATACACCGAGCCCCATTGACGGCACGACGGCGAAGCGAACTACACCCCGGATCCTCCAATTATTCAGCTAGGGGCATCCCATTCCACCCTCATGGTTGCACTGTTTTCCCGGGCGGTCATCCATAGAACAGGTCCTTACGGAGAGGCACTCGAGAAACCGCTCGAGCCCCCTTAAAGGCCACAAGTACAACATCAGAATAAGAGAAGGGAAAACAGCGTATCATAGATAATCTCATCATGTTCATTGATTAGAGTTGAGCAATAGCATAAGACTAAGCAATAATAATCCAACCCAGATAGGTAACAAGGACATGGATAACAAAAGCTAGTCAATCCTTAGGCATAAATGTGTAAAGCGGGAGGTGAATTAAATAATGAATAGGACAGAGATAGGTCAAGGGACACTTGCCTCCACCAACCGACTGCTGCTCAGGGGCTTCTCCTGCGAGTTCTTCGGGTTCTCCGACCGGATCGTTCTCTATGCGAGCGCAAACACACATACATCCACACATTTAATACAAAAGAACAGTACACCATACAATAGAATGCAGTAAGTAAACAGACGTTCCACGCGGGCTCGCAGTTATAGTTAAGAGAGAAAGAGAACAAGACAGTCGAGAAACGGTCACGTTACATGATTATAAATTAACCACTCGCTTAATGGAAGGAAATTTAATGTAGACACTATGTTTAGCGTAAAGTAAAGCCATGTTTAACGTCAAATCATTATAAGCAGGTGAAGATAAATAAAAAGGATTGTCGCGTGGCGAGACGCACGACATAACACTCTAAAACAAATTAAGAAGTTAACGACTCGTCGCGCGACCGAGCACGCAACGAGACACTTCGCATTAGTTATGAAGAGACGTTAAGCGTCGCGCGACGAAACGCACGACGGCATACGTCGACTAAACTGAGTCTAAAGTGGAACGTCGCGTGAATACGCGCGTGGCGTTACACCTTAAACAACCTGAAATCAAAATGGATCGTCGCGCGACGAAGCGCACGGCGCAACGCATAGATAGAATCTGAAATTAGACAAATCCGTCGCGCGGGGGCAGGGGCCGCGTCGGGGCCGAGCCGGACGAGTAGAGGGCGGGGGTCGCGCCGGGGCTGAGCCGCCGGGGACCGGAGGCCGCGCCGGGGGCCGCGCACCGGCGAGCAGGGGCGGGCGGGATCGCCGCCGCGGGCCGAGGAGGGGCGGGGGGGCGCCGCCGCGATCGGGCAGGGGGCGGGGAAGCGCCGCCGCGGGCGGGCAGGGGGCGGGGAGCGCCGCCGCGGGGCCGGGCAGGGGTGGGCGAGCGCCGCCGCGGGGCCGGGCAGGGGGCGGGCGAGCGCCGCCGCGGGGCCGGGCAGGGGCGGGCGAGCGCCGCCGGCGAGCGGGGAAGGGCAGGGGGGCGCGCGAGCAGGGAAAAAAACGGGGGGCGCGTGGGGGAGGAAGAAGAGGAGGGAGAGGGAGAGAGAGAGGAGAAGGGGAGGGGAGGGGAGCTCACCTCGGGGTCCAAAATCCGGTGATCGCCGTCTCCAAATCCTAGGGCACCACGGGGAGAGAGAGGTGGAAGAGGGAGAGGGGAGGTTGTTGCGCGGGAGATCCAAATGAGAGAGAGAGAGAAGGGGGCGCATGGGGGGTGTGGGCGCCAGGGGCGCGCAGGGCCGGGCCGGACCGGGCCGGGCCACTTCGCGGATCGAAAACCCACGACGTGCACGGACCACTAAACGGAATTAAATCGCGAATCGAAATCCGGAACGGAACGAGACGAACACTCAACATCAGACAAAGAAATGTGCTTCGGTATGATGCAACACCCATGACACTTAGGTTTTGGTTTATACATGACACGGACACCTGTCGCTATACTGGTTTGAAATTGGGAAGAAGGAGCAAAACGGGGAAAAGAAAAGAGAGTAACGCCCGAATTTGGTGAGAGAAAAGAAGAAAAAATTCTACCCCCAAATTCAGGGCGTTACAAACCTATCCCCCTTAAAAGAATCTCGCCCTCGAGATTCAGGGTTGGCTAGCAAAGAGCTCAGGGTATTTAGCCAACAGATCATCTTCACGCTCCCAGGTTGCTTCTTCCTCTGAATGGTGATTCCATCTAACTTTGCACATTCTGATGGTCTTCCTTCGGGTGACTCTGTCCGCAACCTCAAGGATCTGCACTGGCTTCTCAACGTAGGTCAAGTCCTCCTGGACTTCAAGACCTTCCACTGGCAACTGCTCCTCTGGCACACGCAAGCACTTCTTCAACTGAGACACATGAAAAACATCATGCACTGCAGACAGATTCTCTGGCAGACTGAGCTGATAGGCCACTTCTCCACGCCTTGAGAGAATTTGGTACGGACCAATGTAGCGGGGTGATAGCTTGCCTTTGACTCCGAACCTTCTGACTCCTCTGATCGGTGACACTTTCAAATAGACAAAGTCTCCGACTTCGAAACTCAGCTCTCTTCTTCTTGTGTCTGCATAGCTTCGCTGTCTTGATTGCGCTATCTTCAGATTCTCTCGGACCATCTTGATGTTCTCTTCGGCTTCAAGCAAAATGTCTGGCCCAAACACCTACTTTTCTCCAGGCTGATCCCATTGCAACGGAGTTCTACAACTCCTTCCATAGAGCGCCTGAAATGGTGACATCTTCAAACTGGCCTGGTAACTGTTGTTATAGGAAAACTCTGCATAAGGCAATCGCTTGTCCCATCCGGACTGATCTTGCAACGCACAGGCTCTCAACATGTCTTCAAGAATTTGGTTGGTCCTTTCGGTCTGGCCATCTGTCTGCGGGTGATAAGCTGAACTGAAATTCAGATGTGTGCCCAAGGCTTCATGCAACTGCTACCAGAAATGAGAGGTGAACTGCGTTCCTCTGTCTGACACTATCTTCTTTGCCACACCATGAAGACAAACGATCCGAGACATATACAACTCTGCCAATACTGCACTGCTATAGTTGGTCTTGATAGGTAAGAAGTGGGCTGACTTGGTCAAACGGTCCACTACTACCTAGATGGAATCGTAGCCGGCTCGAGTGCGAGGCAATCCGACTATGAAATCCATACCAATTTCATCCCATTTCCACTGAGGGATCTGCAACGGTTGCAACAATCCAGCTGGTCTCTGGTGCTCTGCCTTAATTCTTCGACAACTATCACACATAGCCACATGCTCTGCGATTTCCCTCTTCATTCCGTACCACCAGAATTTCTTCTTCAGATCCTGATACATCTTCTCACTGCCAGGGTGAATCGAATAAGCTGTCTCATGAGCTTCCTTGAGAATCAACTCCCGAATAGACTGGACATTGGGAACACACAAGTGGTCTTTGAACCATATCACGCCTTCTGCATCTTCTCGAAAATCTTTGCCCTTGCCTTCTAGAATCAGTCGCCGGATCTCACTGATCTTCTCATCATTCTTCTGCGCTTCTTTGATTTCGCGCTCTAAGGTAGGTTCCAACTCAACTGTGACTCCTCGCGAATTGTTCAGAAATCCGAGACTCAACCTGTCGAACTCCTTGGCCAACTCATAAGGCATCGGGCGAGCTACCATCAGATTGACTTGACTCTTTCTGCTCAAAGCATCTGCCACTACGTTTGCTTTGCCTGGATGGTAATAGATCTCCAACTCATAGTCTTTGATCAACTCTAACCATCTTCGTTGCCTCATGTTCAACTCTGACTGAGTGAATATGTACTTCAGACTCTTGTGGTCTGTGTAAACATCGCATTTCTGTCCATACAGGTAGTGCCTCCATGTCTTCAGTGCGTGAACCACTGCTGCCAACTCTAGATCATGGATTGGGTAGTTCTTCTCATGAACCTTCAACTATCGGGACGAGTAGGCCACAACTCTTCCCTCTTGCATCAACACGCATCCCAAACCTGTGTAACAAGCATCACAATACACCGAGAAGGGCTTGTGCACCTCAGGCAAGACTAGGACAGGCGATGTAGTCAACTTTTCTTTCATCGCTTCAAAGGCCTCTTGATATTTCTGGGTCCACTTGAACTCAACTTTGTTGCCTAGCAACGCTGTCATTGGTTTCGCAATCTTCGAAAACCCTTCAATGAATCGCCGATAGTATCCGGCCATTCCAATGAAGCTCTTGATTCCTCGATCATCTGTTGGCGCTTTCCAGTTCAGAATATCTGCCACTTTCTTCGGATCTACAGCCAATCCTTCTTTGTTGATTATGTGACCCAAGAATAGGACTTCATTGATCCAAAATTCACATTTGCTCAACTTTGCATACAACTGGTGCTCTCGCAATCTCTGCAATACCATCCTCAAATGACTTGCATGCTCTTCTTCGCTTTGAGAATAAATCAGAATGTCGTCAATGAATACCACCACAAAATTATCGAGATAGTCCATGAATACACTGTTCATCAAGTTCATGAAAAAGGCCGGTGCATTGGTCAAACCAAAAGACATCACAGTGAACTCATACAAACCATACTTGGTAATGAATGTTGTCTTCGGAATGTCCGAAGGTCGGATCCTGAGCTGATGATAACCTGACCTCAGATCAATCTTGGAGAACACACTGGCTCCTCTCAACTGGTCGAACAGATCTTCTATTCTGGGCAAAGGGTACTTGTTCTTGATCGTGACCTCATTCAAAGCTCGATAATCGATACACATCCTTTTGGTGCCATCTTTCTTCTCCACAAATAGGACAGGGGCGGCCCAAGGCGAGGTGCTTGGCCGGATGTAACCTTTCTCTGACAGCTCATCAATCTGCTTCTTAAGTTCAACCAACTCTGGTCCAGATATTCTGTAAGCTCTTTTGAAGATAGGGGAGGTTCCAGGAAGAAGCTCTATAGCAAACTCAACTTCCCGCTCTGGTGGCATACCCGGTAAGTCCTTTGGAAACACATCTGGGAACTCGGACACAACCCTGATACTCTCAATTGGGTCTGCTTCACTGCTATCAACAGCTGTCTGATAACAACTTCCTTTCTTTGGCTCAGGCGGGCCTAACTCGGTCACCACTTCCTCTCCTAGTGGGGACACCAACTTGATGGTCCTTTTATCACAACTGATAACTGCCTGGTACTTATCTAGCCAATTCATCCCTAGGATGACATCTATTCTCTGAGTACCCATTACTATAAGGTTGGCGGGAAACGCTATCCCCCTTATTTCCACACTCACATTCAAACAAATGCTATCGGCTCGGATTTTACCACCGGCTGAGTCAATTTGAATGGGGGTTGACATGGTAGTAATTGGAAGATTATGTGCTTCTACCCATGATGCAGTAATGAAAGAATGCGTTGCTCCAGTATCAAATAACACTTCTGCAATATGGGAGTCGACTGGGAACATACCTACTATCATGTCGGGGGTCTCCTGAACTGCTTCAGCCTCCAAGTGATTCAGTCTTCCATGATTATAGCGCGGTTGAGAGCGATTGCCTGCTCCAGGCTGAGGCACATTCTGCTTTGCTGGGGCATTGGGGCCTGACTGCTGCTGGGCTGCCTTCTTCGGACATTGCATCACCCAGTGGCCTTGCTCTCCACAGTGGAAACATGCTCTATTTCCAACCTGAGCTGGTGCTGCCTGATTGTTCTGCTGGTTTGCTGGGGCAGGAAGGCGAGGTGCTTGCTGATTCTGCCTCTGAAACTGACCTCCTGACTGATTGCTCTGACGGTTCTGGTACTGATGCTGAGGATACTGCCTTTGGAACTGCTGATGCTGCTGAGGTGGGCGCTGGTTCTGCCTGAACTGCTGAGGTTGATTGCCTGAGAAACGAGGACGATTGCTGCTTCCAGGCTGGGGTCCACTGATCTTGCGCTTACGATCCTCCATCTCCTTACGCTTCCTCTCTGTCATGATTGCTCTGTCAATCAGGTGCTAGAATGTCGGGAAGGTGTGATTCATCAGCTGATACTGAAGAGGGTCAACCAAGCCTCTCAGGAAACGGTATTGTCGCTTGGCGTCAGTGTTGACATCTTCAGGAGCATAGCGAGACAATTGCAGAAACCTGTCCCGGTACTCACTGACAGACAATGGCCCTTGCTTGAGGGCCAGGAACTCCTCCTTCTTTACTGTCATCAGACCTGCAGGAACATGGTACTGACGAAAGCTACCTCTGAACTCTTCCCAGGTGATGGCGTCAGGGTGGGCATGGGTGGCGAGGTAAGACTCCCACCAGGACTGAGCTGCTCCTCTCAACAGACGGGGACCATACAGGACTTTCTCCCTATCATCGCACTGAGCGGTATGCAACTCCCGCTCCACAGTGCGCAGCCAGTCTTCAGCATCCATGGGGTCAGAAGAATGAGCGAACGTTGGTGGATGACCTCTCATGAATTCAGCACGCTTGTCTCTGGGCATCTGAGGCATCTGAGGCTGAGGTGGGGCCTGCTGCTGTTGCTGTTGCTGCTGCTGAATGGCGGCCAGAGTCTGACCGATGGCTTGAACTGCCTGAGTCTGCATCAGAAACATCTGCTCGATCGACATCGGGGGCGGGGGCGGCAGGTGCTGTTGCTGGGGCACCTCCTCCTGTTGAGCGGCTCGCTCCTGCTGAGCACGCCTTCCTCCTCTGCGCCTGTTCTCTGACATCTGCAGAATGCAACCACACATCAGAACTGATCCTGCAAATCTTGCAGCATATGAAAAGAGTATAGAATTCTTCAACAGCACTGAACAGATGAGCATCTTCACTGATCTCCAACACAGACCACACAGCTTCTCAGATAAAGAGGAAAGTGGAATAAAAAGGTTTCCCAACTATATAACTAACTCCATTAACATAATAGGTAAACCAAAATGCAGGGGATACCCACACTCTGGTGACAGTCATTACAAAGATCCAAACCAAACAAAGTTCATCATGACAACCATAAATGCACAGGATATAGCAAACTACCCTGTCTAACTAAGACTAAGACCGAGACTAACGCTAAGACTGTAGCTTCTACGTATATATTTTGTATTAATTACAAGATCCAACTCTAACGAGCTATGGTTCTAGAGTTATCTTGGTCTTGCAGTCGGGGTTGCCATAAGACTGGTGTCCACGCCGAGGTGAGCGGTACGGGTGCTGAGTCCCGACGGGAGCGGGGGAACCACCATCCAGGTGACGACGTTCCGCGCGCTCAGCCCGCAGCAGGGCGATCTCAGCACGAGCCCTACTCAGCTTTTCTAATGCATGGTCCAGCTCCGTGTTTAGCACGGCGGCTAGGTTGACTGTGCTGCTCAACCTAGGATTGCCCTCACCGACAGGTGAGACAATCACGCCTCCTGTGCTGCCAGATGGACGGCGGGGGTAATACTTCAGGTCAAGACCGTCAGCTACCCCACCGAAAACCGAGCAGTAGTGCGAAAGCGCACACCGTGCAGCATCTTGCATGGCTGCCTCAGCTGAGTCCCGCTCAGAGATAGAATAGTGCTCTGAGCAGGCCTCCGCACCCTGGAGACTGTTCTCCGGACGGCGCACCAAGCAGGTTGCCTCCCAGCGGTCCGGGTAGACCCCGCGACTATGCTGGTAGACCACACAGCGATACTCGATGGACCAAGTATGTCGGTTAAGTGCCCAACGTAGCAGGGTGTCGAGCGCATCGTGGAAGTGACACCCGCGAGCAGCGTCGCGAGTGATGGGTCGAGCAACCCATCCTTCCGGCTCATGGTTAGCAGAGAAGTCGATGTCGTGGCTCAAGCTGTCATCGCCACCTCCGTCGTCTGGGTCTCCTCCAGCAGCTACTCCAGAAGCTGGGCGCCCAGTGATGGTGCAGGGGGCACCTCCAGGGGAAGCACGGGGGAGCAGCTCCTCACGGACTCTATCTCCTGGTGGAGCGAGAAAGAAGAGCCATGCTGCTCCTGTTGTCGACGTTCCTGCTCCTCATGCAGGCGGTGGTGCAGTCTCTTCAAGTGGCTGGACTGTCCGGCCACGAGACGGCGAAGCGGACGCTCAGCAAGGCGGGAGGGTAAGAAGGGGATGACGGACTTTCGTGCAGTGTGTCTAAGTCGAGCCATCTACAAAAGACATCGCAAGCAAAAGGGTGAGAACAGAATTAATATGACCCGCAAATAATGAATCATAAGTAAATGAAGGATTAGAATAAAACACAATTTTCAGCAAGGTATATTATATAGTAGAACATAGGTTTGGTCGGTATGACCAACTTTTGAAGGGATATCAAAGTCAAGGCAGGGACAGAGGTCTATAGTCGTTAGAACGACCATTCTATTCTAGATTAGCGGTCCTACAGTCAACACGGCTTTGATACCACTTATGTCACACCCGGTTTTAGAAGGCAAACCGAATGCGAACCATGTACGTGCCAGGATCAGTTATTCACGTACACAGCAGTTACATAACATGGACATCATCACACAGTGCTCAAAATAGTATTAAAAGGGAAATAATAGTCGATTACATCATACGTCTGAGACGTCCATATAGTCCTTACAATAAATCAAAGTGCGGAAAAGAAACGTAGATAACCGCGGCCTTCACAGGCAGCCGACTGGGGGTTGCTGCTAACCCACGCCTAGAACTCGTCGTAGTCTTGGAACTCCTGGAAGTCTCCTTCCACAGCTTCATCTTCTCCTGAGCAGTGGTTGCAATGCTGACAACCTGGGGATGGGGGGGTTTGGTGTGTAGAGCAAGGGTGAGTACACATCAACATACTAAGCAAGTATCCTGTTTGGCTGTAGTGGACTAGCTTTATGTGGGGATAAGTCAAGCAGTTGCTTTTAGTTGGTCAGATTATTATTTACTAATAGAAAGCCAGGTTTTAGCATTAACCCAAGTTATTAGCCCGATGTACCCTTTCCAAACGGAAAGAATACCACTTACCAGCACCATGTTCATAACCAGAACCATCAGTCTCATTGCCACCTGTAAACCAAAGTATCTCTGATCAAGTACCACTAATCACTGGAGCTCCCTTGGCCGCTCATAACCGCGAGCACGGCTGATATATCAGTTTTCAAACACTCTGCAGAGGTTGTGCACTTTACCCACAAGCCGTGATTCCCATTCTGCCCGGAGATCATGACTCTCCATTGATCACTGCCAAGGTGACCCAGCAGGGCATCACTACATAGCCTTTACAAAGATTCCCCGAGGCTGTAGCCGCCCGTTAGGTTTCCTAAATGTACCGCACTCCTCCCCAAGGGGCAAATCAACCTTGGCAGAGCGAGCCGCATACACCGAGCCCCATTGACGGCACGACGGCGAAGCGAACTACACCCCGGATCCTCCAATTATTCAGCTAGGGGCATCCCATTCCACCCTCATGGTTGCACTGTTTTCCCGGGCGGTCATCCATAGAACAGGTCCTTACGGAGAGGCACTCGAGAAACCGCTCGAGCCCCCTTAAAGGCCACAAGTACAACATCAGAATAAGAGAAGGGAAAACAGCGTATCATAGATAATCTCATCATGTTCATTGATTAGAGTTGAGCAATAGCATAAGACTAAGCAATAATAATCCAACCCAGATAGGTAACAAGGACATGGATAACAAAAGCTAGTCAATCCTTAGGCATAAATGTGTAAAGCGGGAGGTGAATTAAATAATGAATAGGACAGAGATAGGTCAAGGGACACTTGCCTCCACCAACCGACTGCTGCTCAGGGGCTTCTCCTGCGAGTTCTTCGGGTTCTCCGACCGGATCATTCTCTATGCGAGCGCAAACACACATACATCCACACATTTAATACAAAAGAACAGTACACCATACAATAGAATGCAGTAAGTAAACAGACGTTCCACGCAGGCTCGCAGTTATAGTTAAGAGAGAAAGAGAACAAGACAGTCGAGAAACGGTCACGTTACATGATTATAAATTAACCACTCGCTTAATGGAAGGAAATTTAATGTAGACACTATGTTTAGCGTAAAGTAAAGCCATGTTTAACGTCAAATCATTATAAGCAGGTGAAGATAAATAAAAAGGATTGTCGCGCGGCGAGACGCACGACATAGCACTCTAAAACAAATTAAGAAGTTAACGACTCGTCGCGCGACCGAGCACGCAACGAGACACTTCGCATTAGTTGTGAAGAGACGTTAAGCGTCGCGCGACGAAACGCACGACGGCATACGTCGACTAAACTGAGTCTAAAGTGGAACGTCGCGTGAATACGCGCGCGGCGTTACACCTTAAACAACCTGAAATCAAAATGGATCGTCGCGCTACGAAGCGCACGGCGCAACACATAGATAGAATCTGAAATTAGACAAATCCGTCGCGCGGCGAAGCGCGCGACGCAGCACGCTAACTAACGGAGTTTGACATTAACTACCAACCAAAAATAATCGTAGCGAGCGCGGGTTGCGCACGCGGGAATGCGCTAGCGGCAAACGGGGAGCGCGAGGCCACGCCAAGGGCCAGGACGACGCGCGCAGGGGGGGGTCGAGGCCGCGCTGGGGCAGGGGCCGCGCCGGGGCCGAGCCGGGCGAGCAGAGGGCGGGGGCCGCGCTGGGGCCGAGCCGCCGGGGACCGGAGGCCGCGCCGGGGGCCACGCACCGGCGAGCAGGGGCGGGCGGGATCGCCGCCGCGGGCCAGGGAGGGGCGGGGGGGGCGCCGCCGCGGGCGGGCAGGGGGCGGGGAAGCGCCGCCGCGGGCAGGGGGAGGGGCGGGGGGCGCCGCCGCGGGCGGGCAGGGGGCGGGGAGCGCCGCCGCGGGGCCGGGCAGGGGCGGGCGAGGCGCCGCCGCGGGACGGGCAGGGGGCGGGCGAGCGCCGCCGCGGGGCCGGGCAGGGGGCGGACGAGCGCCGCCACAGGGCCGGGCAGGGGCGGGCGAGCGCCGCCGCGGGGCCGTGCAGGGGCGGGGGGCGCCGCCGCGGCAGGGGGGCGGGGCCGGCCGCGCCGCCGGCGAGCGGGGAAGGGCAGGGCGCGCGCGAGCAGGGAAAAAAAAGGGGGCGCGCGCGGGGGAGGAAGAAGAGAAGGGAGAGGGAGAGAGAGAGGAGAAGGGGAGGGGAGGGGAGCTCACCTTGGGGTCCAAAATCCGGTGATCGCCGTCTCCAAATCCTAGGGCACCACGGGGAGAGAGAGGTGGAAGAGGGAGAGGGGAGGTTGTTGCGCGGGAGATCCAAATGAGAGAGAGAGAGAAGGGGGCGCATGGGGGGGTGTGGGCGCGCAGGGCCGGGCCGGACCGGGCCGGGCTGGGTTGGGCCGGGCCACTTCACGGATCGAAAACCCACGACGTGCACGGACCACTAAACGGAATTAAATCGCGAATCGAAATCCGGAACGGAACGAGACGAACACTCAACATCAGACAAAGAAATGTGCTTCGGCATGATGCAACACCCATGGCACTTAGGTTTTGGTTTATACATGACACGGACACCTGTCGCTATACTGGTTTGAAATTGGGAAGAAGGAGCAAAACGGGGAAAAGAAAAGAGAGTAACGCCCGAATTTGGTGAGAGAAAAGAAGAAAAAATTCTACCCCCAAATTCAGGGCGTTACACAAGAGGGCGTCAGCAAGGACTCGACAGCCCCGACAGCTGTCCTTCCGCTAGGCTTCAGCACTCCTCCACGGCCACGACACCACACGAACCGGGTGCCAAAACCTCTCCGGCTGCCACGATGGCATGTACTTAGGGCGCTAGCTCTCCTCCGCTAGACACGTTAGCACTCTGCTACACCCCCATTGTACACCTGGATCCTCTCCTTACGCCTATAAAAGGAAGGACCAGGGCCCTCTTACAGAGGATTGGCCGCGCGGGGGAAGAGGACGGGACAGGCGCTCGCGTGAGGCCGCTCGCTCCCTCTCCCGCGTGGACGCTTGTAACCCCCTACTGCAAGCGCACCCGACCTGGGCGCGGGACGAACACGAAGGCCGCGAGATTTCCACCTCTCTCACGCCCGTCTCCGGCTGCCTTTTCCCCCCTTCGCGCTCGGCCTCGCGCCGACCCATCTGGGCTGGGGCACGCGGCGACATTTCACTCGTCGGCCCAGGGACCCCCCGGTCTCGAAACGCCGACAAATTCGTGAACCAAACGACACTGGTGTAGTGACCTTAGTGTTATATATTGGACCGCGAGCGGGGCTTCAATCCTGATAGCTCTAGTCGCATATCCGCTCCTGCTGATAAGGTAGAAGATACTACTAGTCTCCTCTAATATATGATTTCATTGAAAAATAACAAGTAAGGGTCTATTTGGGAGGGCTCCACGTATTGCTCCGTCTCTTTCTACGGAGTCACGCTCGTGCGGCTCCTTGAAGGGAGCTATTCTTGTGAGAGCACGATTCACGCAACGTACGGAGTCGGAGCCGCTGCCTTTGTTTGTCTGCTGTGCACGTGGGTTGTCGGGCGTTGGTCGACCGGGAGCCGGAGCACCCTGGAGCTGTCCCAAAGAGGCCCTAATATATATCTAGGGTTACGATCGGTTCTAAACATGTTGAACTGAAATTCGTTGAGTTAAACACTGTGTGAAGACTATTTAGGTTAGGCTTTGTCATATGTATAAACAACTGTTGCTGATATTGTACAGTACCCACAACCCTGGTTACCCAAAACAAAATTCATGGGAGCTGTTTTATAAATAACATCACAAAGTATTCATGGGTTGGTAATAAAATGTGAGCACATATATGTTTTAGTTCTACCTGAAACATCTAATACATACATATGTTCTACGGTGCTTTTGAGGTACAACAGTACAGCTGCAATAATGAGGGTGCTTACGAAAATAATGTTCAAAGAACTAGTGTGTTTACAGCTAGTACGTAGGAATGCGGCCGGGTGTGCAGCACTCTTCTTCAGTCATCAGTGCAGCAAAACCATTACTCCCTCCATTTCTTTTTATTTATCGCTTTTACATTATCCAGCGACAAATAAAAAGAAACGGAGGGAGTAGTAATTAAAATGGAGTTACTACAGGCTGAAGCAGAGGCAGGACGTCGGCTCATCTATATTCTATCGGACCACTGCACGGTAGATTCGCATGCATGCTTATATAGTCATCATCTATCGGACCCACGGCAACTCTGCAAGATGGTAGTGGCCATCAGCTCGAAAATGTACACTACTGATTGAATGGTCCTAGCTAGTCTTCTAGGAGAGTTGATGTGTTTGGTTTGACTTTTGGTTTTGGCTTTTGCTCCCTTAAAAGCTAAAAACCAACCAAAGAACTGAATCCAGAAAACAGCTTTTTCTAAAAGCCGACTTTCTCGTAGTGCAAATCTGAAAGCACCCTTGTACCTGCTTTTAGTGGCTTTTTTCGGATGGAACTGTGAAAACATAAATCGAAGAATTTTTAATGACTTTTAGTGATTTACACCAAACGGTTTTTAGCTTTTTAACAGCTTACAGCCTACAGTAGCCTTTTCCACAGCTCACAGCCCACAACAACTTTTTTAACAGCCACAGCCCAACCAAACAGACCCTAAGATGAACAAACACCGGCATCGAACCAGTGTCAAACTTTCAGCGCCAGCTACCCATACAATAGGGCATGTACAACGCTAACACTGTTACACGGTACTCCAAATATAAGATATAGCTAAAACACAATGTAATACAGGATGAAGAAAAAGAAAAAAGGGCGGCGCCATGCTTCTGCCCCCCTTCTTCCGCTGGCGGCCCGTACTGTGGATGGAGTGGTTGCTGGGCCGTCTTCTCCGCGCCCCGGGCGCGCGGTCGCGTTGGAGGGCGGCCCACGGCTACAGGTGCGCGACGAGGCTTGCGAGGGACGGCGTCCTTCAGGTTCGCAGGTAGGTTTTCCTCTCGACTTCCTTGGGTCGCACTCATTTCCCCATCTCGCTTCGCGTCTTTCTCGCCTCTGGTCGCTTCCGTGTTCGTCGCGAGAAAGTTTCTGTGGTGGGTGGTTCTCCTCTCCGTTCCGCCCGCTTTCGCTTGGTGAGGAGTGGCCTCTTCCGGGTCGCTCTAGTGAGTCGGCTCTGATGGATTCGAAAAATCGAAACCCTAACTGGGATCGATGGGGTCCGAAGGAGGCGCCGCAGGGATCTCAGTCGTGGGGGAAGAATCGGAACCTTAGCTGGCGTTTGAAGACTGGATCTGGTAAATCTGAGGTCAAAGATGATATTCCCGTCTCCACTCCCGGTGATGCCGGTCTGCCAGGTATTCTCAAAACCCCCCCGCCCCCCATTCTAAAATCTGAGAATGATTTGGTGCGTAGGGTTTTTTGCCAGAAATGTGGTTTAGATGGTCATCATGCTAGGGAGTGCTTTAAGTCTTTGTGGTGCGAAATCTGTCGCAAAGAAACCCACAATACTGCTCGGTGTGTTCTTCCCAAACAGAATAAGCCAAGTATGCCGATTGTTGGGATGGCGGCCGATGGGTTAGGGTTTTATTCCTCTCATTTCGCCAAACCCTTATCCAACAAACCTAAACGCAGTTTTATCGGCTTGGTTAAAATTGTTGAGGGTTTGATCACCGCCGATGATCTGGAGAAGGATTTCGGTTTTCACTTCCCTTGGGGCCGTGCTTGGAAAGCTACTAAGTGCCATTCTGGTTTTCTCATGCAATTCCCCTCTCAAGAGAGATTGGATGAAATGATTAATTTCCGTGAATTGAAAATGAAATTGTCTGGAGCCAAAATCTCTGTCTCTTCCTGGAGTTCTCAGGCTAAGCCTAAATCTAAACTGCATTCGGTGTGGATTGTGGCTGAGAATGTGCCAGAAGAGCTACAAAATTATCAGGCCATTTGTGAATTGGGATCCACTATTGGAGTAGTGGAAGAAGTGGATATTAACTCTTTAAACTCTAAAGAGATTGTGAGGTTTAAAGTTCATGTGAAGAGTGTTGCTATGATCCCTCCTATCATTGAAGTTGGTGTCAAACCCTTTTTGTATGACATTTACTTCAAAATTGACAACATTACTGATGAAGGTTGGAATGATGATTCTGTTAATCTGGGCAAGAGGGCTTCGGTTGATAGACAAGGGTTTGGTGAGATTTCTCTTGGCAAATATGCTAAAAAGGCCAAGAGTGGTGATGAGGACTCTGGCAAGGATATCAAGGGAAAATCTCCCTTAAAGATACCATCAAGTCAAGTCAATGTTGCTGGTTCCCTGTCTGAACAATCCGAAAGCATGAAAATGGGAAAAGGTTCTGAAGATCCTAAAGGCTACCTTGATAGTCAGGGAAATGAGGATGAAGAATTCAATGATAGTGAGGATGATTTGTTGGATTCGCAGGAGTTGGATGAATTCATCAAGGATGATGATTTTATTCCTTCCCCCGCCCAAGACAAAAAGAAATTGCATATGAGTATTGTTGAGGATGCTAGCAAGACTGCTGGTGGTAAAAAATGTGGTACAATGGAAATTGAAGCTTCTGAAGGTGTGAGAAGGAGTAGTAGATTGGAATCGTCTGAGGAAGTGAAAATTGCTGATAAGGCTGCTGCAAGAGCTATGGCGAAAGATGCTTTCATCAATAAAGGTATGTCTTGTAATCCTTTCTCGGTCTTGAATACTGATAATGATGTTCTCTTTGATGTGGCTAACAAATTAGGTGTTGAATTAGGTTCTTCCTTTAATGATGCAGTTGAAAATTTAAATCTGATTAAATCTTTAGAATTGTCTAGAAAAAACTTAGTGGTTCAATCTGTTAGGATTAATGTTGATAATTCTAATGCTGATTGTATTGTTTCTGATGATGATAATATCATGCATAAAGATAATCTTGAGGATAATTTTTCTGATCTCGAAGATGTTATGATTCTTAGAAAAGGTCGTAAAATTCAACACAGGAAAAAAACTGTGAGGAAAAAAAACAATAGTATTTTGGCTGGTAAATCTCCCAATAATAGGAAAATCCCTATTAAGAGGAAAGGCCAACTAGTTGGTCAGCCCCCAATTTGTTCAGAATGATTGGTGTGATTTGGAATTGTCAGGGGCTTGGTAAAAGTGTTAAAAGTGAATTCCTTCGTGATATTATCATGAAAGAGAAGGTTAACTTCATTGGTCTTCAAGAAACCAATAAGAAAGATTTTGAGGAATCTTGGCTGAATTTTATTAGTGGTAATAGAAATTTTGTTTGGGTTTGGTCTCCTCCTAATGGTAGGTCAGGTGGTTTGTTGGTTGGTTTTGATTCGGAAATGTTTGATGTTAGAGAAAAAGAGTTGGGGGAATTTATGATTAGGTTGTTGGTGATTCATAAAGTTTCAGGTTTTATTTGGAATTTCATTAATGTTTATGGTGCTGCTCAAAATGATCAAAAACAGAAATTCTTGAGTGAGTTATCAGCTTTTTGTTCTAATTGTTCTCACCCTTTATTGATCGGCGGTGACTTTAATATTCTAAGAAAGGAATCGGATAAGAACAAACATGGGGGTACTAACAGGTGGAGCTCTCTTTTTAATTCTATTATTGAGGTTCATGATTTGATTGAGTTGGATCTTAGTGGTCGTCATTTTACCTGGTCGAATAATCGTAATCCTCCTACTTTTGAGAAGTTAGACAGGTTTCTTGTTAGTACTGATTGGGATCTGCATTATAATAATTTGAATGTTACTGGTCTTAGTAGATCCTTTTCTGATCATGTCCCTTTATGCCTAAAAACTGATTACATTTCTCCGGCTAGAAGAGAGTTTCGGTATGAGCTTTGTTGGAAGTTAAGACCTGATTTTAAGTCTTTAGTGGTGAATAATTGGTCTTTGCCTGTTAGAAGTAAGATTGGTATTGACATTTGGAAAGAAAAAATCAAAAGATTGAAAAAAATGTTGAAAGGTTGGAATATCAATGTTGAGGGTAGATATTTGAAATTAAAAAAAGAGTTAATTGGTAAAATTGATATTTTGGATAAAAAATGTGAAATTATGGGCATCTCGGATGCTGAGAGAATTGAAAAACTTGATATGGAATGGAATCTGAAGAAAATCATGGAAGAAGAGATTTGTAAAAAAAACAAACTGCTAGAGAGAAATTCATCAATGAGGGTGATGAAAACACAAAGTTCTTTCATCTTTTGGCTAAAGGCCGGAAGAGGAGGGTTAGAATTCCTTTCTTAAATCAGGATGATGTCCCTGTGAGTGATGCCGATGGTATTAATAAAATTGCCACTTCTTATTATAAAGATCTTTTTGGTCATTCGGTGATATCTAATATCAATATGGCTCAGTGTAACATGAAGCAATTATCTGACGATGATAGATCTTTCCTGACGGCTCCTTTCTCGGTGGAGGAGATTAAGAAAGTTATTTTTGAGTTGAAGCATAACAGTGCTCCTGGTCCCGATGGCTTCCCTGCTGAATTTTTTCAAACTTTCTGGGAGACTATTCATTTGGATATTATCCATTTATTCAATGACTTTTACAATGATAGTCTCAAAATTGAGAGATTGAATTTTGGGGTGGTAACATTATTACCAAAAGTGGACAAAGCGGCTGACATGAAAAACTTCAGACCTATTTGCCTGTTGAATGTGTGCTACAAGATTATTTCCAAAGTTCTGAACAACAGACTGGCAAGTTGCATCACAAAAGTGATAAGTGATTCTCAATATGGTTTCATTAAGCATAGATATATTATGGATGGGGTCATTTCGCTCAATGAAATTCTCCATGAAGTTAAAAGGAAAAAACAGAGTGGAGTAGTTCTAAAAATTGATTTTGAAAAAGCTTATGACAAAGTGAATTGGCACTTTCTTTATAATATGATGGAGAAAAAAGGTTTTGGTAGTAAATGGTGTGATTGGGTCATGAAGATTGTGAGAGGTGGTAAAGTTGCCATCAAGACTAATGATACTCTGGGCCCTTATTTCACTACTCACAAAGGAGTGAGGCAAGGGGATCCTTTTTCTCCCCTTTTGTTCAATTTGGTTGCTGATGGATTAGCTTGTATGATTAAAAAAGCTCAGGAGGAAGGTCTTATTGAAGGGTTGATCCCTCACATCATTCAAAATGGTTGCTGTTGTTTACAGTATGCTGATGATACCATTTTTCTTATTCAAGATTGCTTAGAAGGCGCCAGAAATCTTAAATTCATTTTATGTCTGTTTGAAAGCATGTCTGGTTTGAAAATTAACTTTCACAAAAGTGAAATATTATGTTTTGGTGATGCTAAAGAGATTGACTTTTTGTATGCTGATATTTTTACTTGTCCTATAGGTAATCTTCCTATGAAATATCTTGGTGTGCCAATAGATAAGAAAAAGATTAAGAAAAACCTTTGGTGCCCCATGAATGAGAAGTTGGAGAAAAGATTAGCTGGTTGGCAGGGTAGATTCTTGAGTCTTGGTGGTAGACTTACTTTGCTTAATAGTTGTCTATCTAATGTTCCTTTATATATGCTGTCAATCTATCCTACCCCTAAGTCTGTTATTAGGAAAATTGATTTGTTAAGAAGGAGACTTTTATGGCAGGGGGGTAAGCAGTCCAAGAATTTTCACCTGGCAGATTGGGTGTCAGTGTGTTCTCCCAAAATTCAAGGTGGCCTTGGAGTGTTGAATCTTGAAGTTATGAATGATTCTCTTCTTTCTAAATGGCTTTGGAATATTGAGAATTCAAATGGTTTATGGCAAAAGATTATTGCTAGTAAATATATTAAGGGAAAACCCCTTATTGTTGTTAAACAAAAGCAAAATGACACTCATTTCTGGAAAAAGCTGTTGAGTTTAAGGGACATCTTTTACAAATACTGTAAAACTGACGTGGGTAATGGTTTGAAAACTAGTTTCTGGAAAAGTACTTGGTTGGGTGACCAACCGTTGTCTAGCCAGTTTCAAGTTTTGTTTGACTTGACTTATAACAAAGATGTCTCTGTTAACGAAGTTTTCACTTCAAATTTTGAATCCCTGACTTTCAGAAGAAGGATTGTGGGTAATCTAAAATTATTATATGATGATCTGATTGATTATTGTGAGCAGATTTGTCTATCTGATCAGGAGGATAGAATTGTGTGGTCACTGGGGAATAAAAGCTTCTCTGTTAATTCTTTATACAGAAAGAAAATGGAAAATCAAGCTTTGATTCCATATAAATTTTTGTGGAAATCTAAACTGCCTCATAAAATTAAGATTTTCTTCTGGTTAGTGGTAAGAAATAAGATTCTTACTAAGGATAATTTGAGAAAAAGATGCTGGATTGGTTCTTTAAACTGCTGTTTCTGTGGGGTGGATGAATCCATTGATCACTTGTTTTTCTATTGCCCCATTGCTCAGTACATGTGGAGAGTTATTCAAGTGGCCCTGAATTTGAGATCTATTCCAAAAAATATCAAAGATTTGTATGATAATTGGTTTTGTAAACCAAAAGACACGATGGCTCAGCTGGTGTTATTTGGTTGTGGTGCTTTATTCTGGGCTATTTGGCGCACTAGGAATGATTGGTGTTTTGGGAATAGTCATTTACTTGACCCATCTAACATCATTTTTCTTTGCTGCTTCTGGTTGGATTCTTGGGCGATTCGTCAGAAAAAGAAGGAGCGAAAAATGGTGGTGCTAGGAAGCAGGTTAATCCGAAAGACGGCAAGTGAAGCTTTCGGGAGGGCCTTGGGGTGGTGTCCTCTTGACAGGCGGATTCCTGGATGACAAGATGATGATGCCGAGAAAGCTTGTTGGGATAGTTGTCTGTCTTTTGTTGGCCAAACTGTTCAGGTCTTTTGTGGCTTCTGCCTGTCTTGGTTGGTTGTATATAAGAAAGTCTTATGTAGCTCTTCGTAGGCCAAAACTTTCACTGTTATCGTAGTCTCTTCACTGATCTAGCGATAGTGTTTAGAGTCTAGATAACTTTCTGGCCATGTCTGTTCTTTTGGAGGTCCTACCACGTGGGTGCGGTTGTTACATACTTTCCTATTTCTTAATGAAATAGGGGGCTTCGCCCCTTCGTCAAAAAAAAACAATGTAATACAATTGGTGTATCTAAAATATGTATCTTACTATATTTATTACATCGATCAGAGCATTCAATAAATTAAATTGACCAATTAGCTACTCTTCTGTTTTGACTATAGAGCCAAGACACAGTGTCTTCGTCAAGGGACGTGTCTTAATTTTTTTACATTTACCTTCTTAGACATACTTAAAGACACACCTCAAGACACTCATTATACATGACATTAGGGCATTTACACTGGTGTTTAATGTAGAGGCTCTTGAAGTGTTTAAAAAAAATCGTGGAGCCGTCTCTCCGTGAAGAGACGCATCTGGCTCGTAACCCAAGTAGCAACAGACGTCTCACTTACCACTGTACGAATTTGTCGTCTGTTCTATCGATCAGATGTTGTACAAACGCATTTAATTTTGTATTTATTAATAGACTATATTTATAGACACTTCATTGTATAATAAAGTCTCTTAATTGTCTCTTTGTGCTTGGAGAATCGTTTTGGTGTCCCTCTACTATACATGCCCTTGTGCTGAAAAGATTCATCAAAATTAATCGATATAGTACGTGCGAAAATTTTCGAGGATCGTGCGAGGCACGCACGACATCGATCGGGCCGGGAGCTCCCTCGCGATCTGCTCCTGTTGCGGGACGAAGCAACCAGTGGGCCTGTGTAGCTAGTCGTGCTCACGTAGTGCACAGAATCAATGGCGAAAGTCAAACCAATAAGCATATATGCATGCCATCTTGCAATGTAATCTTGCATTGCATTGACCTTTAATTTTGAGTGTCTCAGGGTGCAGCGTACAGTTAATCATTTCGACCCCGAATTCATTTGAAAATGAACAGCAGATTCTCCAACTCATAGTCTGTGTGCCTGTCTTCCCCCCTGCTACGGGCATGTGTTTCATGGTCGGCCACGAACACCTCTTCGTTTGGCATTGGCAAAGAAGGGAATTTCTCTCCATGTTCTGTGTCTCCGTGTATATATAGTCCTATCACCTTTTGCAGCACACGCGATCCCAAATTAAAGGGCCATATATACCGACCCGAACGCCGAAGCAATATAATTCGGTGGACCACCACTCAAAGGACGCGTACGTACGGGCCGGGAGCGAGCATGAATAAGATCGCCTCCGCCGGAGCACTGCTGGCCGTGGTAGCGGTGGTTGCGGCGTTGGCCGCGACGACGGCGTCGGCGAAGGACTACACGGTGGGCGGGTCAGACAGGTGGGACACCTACGTCGACTACGGCAAGTGGACCGCCGGCAAGACGTTCATGGTCGGCGACACCATAAGTGCGTGCTACTGCTAGCTCTCTCCGTTCACGTACTTGCCCGTGCATTATTTCCTTCCCATCTCATCTTGATGTGGCGTGCGATAATGTACGTTAACGACTAACTGCAGCGTTCGAGTACATGCCGTACCACAACGTGCTGGAGGTGACGGCGGCGGACTACGCCAGCTGCAACGCCGGCAGCCCCATCTCCACCCACTCCGGCGGCAGCACCGCCTTCAAGCTCACCGCCACGGGCACCCGCTACTTCATCTGCGGCATCCCGCGCCACTGCCTCAACGGCACCATGCACGTCACGATCACCACCGTTCCCTACGATTCCGCCACCGCCGCGGCAAGCGGCCCCGCGCAGGCTCCGCTCCAGTCATCCTCATCGCCTCCAGCAGCCGACGCCTACGCGCCCGGACCGGCGGCGGGACACAAGGTGGCCCTGGGCGCTGCAGGGAAGTCGCCGGCGGGCGCACCGAGCAGCGCGCCGCGGTATCAGCAGCCCGCGGCCGCGGTGGCTGGGCTGGCGGTGGCCGCTCTGGTGGCCTTGGTCGCCTAAGCTAGCAACGTGCGTGTAATTTGCACGCACGTTGCAGTTTTGACTTTTTGAGTTACTGCTTACTGCTGCTGTACTGTACCTGAAACAGGACTTCTGTTACTGCGAACGTACAAGCGGTATATTCATTTGTGCTTCTTCTTTTTACTCTTGTCGTGTGTTTATATTCGGTACATGGGTGTAAATTGTGATATTTACTTCTTATAATTCCATTTTAGCGGCATTGGTCAATGGTTATGTCTTCAGTGACAGGGTGTGCGAATCCATTTCACAACCACTATGTTGCAAAACTTCGAGGCATAGGAACGATATAATGTTTTCCATGCTGTTCAGAAATATGAATGTTTTCCATACAGCTCAGAAATATGAATTTGGCTCTACAAATACAATGAGGCCCATTTGTTTTGTTGGAATTCAATTCCATTTTAATAATTATAAATTGGACAAAACTAATTAAATTCATATGTTTATATATGTAATATATTTGTATATTATCCTAAATCATATAAGAGATAGTTATATACTATATTTATGGTATAGCGAAACATGTAGAAGAGTGTGCTATAAGTTGTATATCGGAAAAATAGTATGTAAATCTATATAATCAATTTTCATTTCTCACTCATGAATTTAAGATAGGCTTATATAATAACTTTTAAAAGTGGTAGAATGTTACATTTAAAAAAATAGTCTATTCCATTAGTAAGATTCTAATTCCTCAAAATGAAAGGAAACATGTAAGATTTTAATTTTTTAAAATGAAATGAAACAAACAGGAGCTGATTGTTCTTAAGCAGAAAGAAGATCGATACCACCCAAATCATTTCAGGCAGAGGAACGAGGTCAATGGCGGCCACGTCTTGATAACAGGCGAGCACGTTATACCAAAACGCACAGGCGCACAGCTAGCATGTAGTAATGCGCATCCACTTCTACCAACAGCCGTCGTCAGTTTTCACATGCGAGGAGGAACATAACCAAACAGGCAAGAATAGACATAAGCTAATCCACCGATCCACATTAGCTTCTGGTCGCGGAATTTATTTATACCATACCATATATAATATACAAAGGGGTCATCAGATCACCCCATGTCACCGTCCGACACATGTAACATCCCCTTCAGTTCTGGAATCAACTACACCAACAACACTGCGGACCGATCAAGATTTGAATCAATGGAAGGCAGCATCGCCTCTTTCCAACAGGATTTCGCACGGCTTCTACGCCACAGGAGGACAAGACCTAGGGTCATCAGAGGTGTCAACATCTGAAGGCGGCATGAACTGCCACATCGGGAATCCAGGGTAGCCAATCACAGGCATCATCAGCTTGTGCCTGGCGGCGGCTGCTGGCCCCTGGGGAGCAGGGAACGCAGAGGCTGGGATCACTGGGTGGTGTGGTACGAGGCTTGGCCGGGCATTCAGGAACTTGATCTGCTGCTCCAGGCTCTCCTTCTCGGCCTTCAGCCTTTGCTTCTCGTCTCGCAGCTCATTCTTCTCGGCCTGCAAAAGGAAAGTATTTCAGGGTGAGATTGTTTTTCTGATGAACAACCAGCAAAATCGAAGGCCAAAGCCTTTTGCAGCACATGAGATGCTGAATCATAAACCTCTATATATTTTATGGAACACGTAGCAAAGAAGTGTATACAGTAGAGAAAAGAATTGACAAATGTCCATACTGTTATACAGCTGCAGGGTTTAACCATTTAAGAAAAAAAAACGCATTATGTGGATATAAAGTTGCTAATGCAAGCAACCCAAAATAAACTAAACCACAAACTGGAGGGAGAATGACAGGTGTACTAATAATTATTCCCATGTTATTTGACTGGATGAATTAAATCTAGATAAGAAAAAAAAATGACCAAATGGAAAAAGGGGATCATAAATCAAGAAAATGGAACAGTATGAAGTGCCTAAACAACACATCACGTGCCACCTCCCATCTGAACAGCACCATTTATAACTTGGCCACATGAAATAGTATAGACCTTCAGCTCTTTAATCTTCTCTTGGAGATTCTCATTTGAATCCTTGAGCTTTTTTGCTTCACTACGCAATTCACCTACTACACGAATAGCATCACTCAATATAGCTGTTTTGTCCATTTTAGGAGTTTTCCCTGGCTCCAAAATGGCACCCAATTCCAAGAATCTAACAAAAAGAATATCATAAGTACAGTGGTAGTTGACGAATACGATAATATGAAGAGAAAAAAAGATTAAACTGCAAACTAAAATGCAATCATTGTCTTGTCTCACCAGGGAACATACCTCTCGTTCAGCTTGTCCCTTCTAATTTTCTCCCTGGATGCTTTTGTGCTTGATTCTGTAGTACTTTCTGACCTTGGACTGCAATATTAAACACTCAATGATAAAAGGAACACAAACTTAAAAATGTATGGCTGCAATACACGATACAAACTACAAAGAATAAAGATACAGACCGTTTATTTGTTGGCTGTTCTTTTTCCTGACCACAGTCCACAGAGCTACTGATTTCCATACTGCTAAAATAAAAGCCAATGTTAGGATGCCAAATATTTAAAGATACTCTTCCCCAGACCCCGCACAGTGCGGGAAGCCTACAGCACTGGGTACGCCCTTAGGATGCCAAATATCAAGATAATGCGCCATAATAAGAAGCAAAAAAAGACAAATAACATAGCATGGTAAACAAAATATCTATGCAAGCAAATCGAAGACAATAATTAGTAAATATAAAAAATCACTACTTGGTGCTTTTCAACTTAGCAAATAGCAAGTCATAACCCTACAAACTACATCTAACGAAATATATGTGGAAAAATAGAAGAAGAATTTACCACAGACAGCACACAATACAACTGTTTAAAGCAGCCAACCAAACACCTCAAAACTTCTCCAACTTAACATCAAAGATGAGCTTGTATGTACTAAAGAGCAATGGAGCTGTCAGAACCCCAGCACAATATGGTAATCCTCTTCACACCACACCAATCATGAAGGATTCAATTACAACAACTTGTGTGCAACCTGTTTCTGCAGACTATTGGATGAACCAAGAGATCAATACATAAAGAATATACTGACCCAAAAGGAATTTATCTATTCTTCTCTGTGAACAAGGGTAGTAACTAGCCTTATAAAGGCCCAACAATAGAGCAGCCACAAGTTGATTGCAGAATGAGGATTGTATGTTTCTAACAGATTCTGCAAACTACTATCTTCAGTCAAGAATATTTGACCACCTTTGACTTGGAGTAGTCTTCAATACGTATATTTGACCACCTTTTTCTATAGATTAAATTCTTCGAATTTACGAGATTTTGCAAGTATTTTGATACAAATCTACACATAAAACTTTAAGTTCCCAAATAAATAATGTAACCCTAAACAGTTATTATTGTAGTTTCCAAGGTTTAGCTAAATATTTTCAATGGTGACTGGAGGGAGTATAGATGACACAAAGTGTGCACAAAAGCAATCTAGGCTAGATGAGGAGCCATAACACTACCTGTGGCCCTGTTTGTTTGGGCTTTTTTCAACTTCCGGCCACCAAAATCTGTTGCGGACTGCCAAACGCCCCAGCTTTTCAGTCCGCTTCTATAAGAATTGTTTTGGTAAAAACCGTCCAAAATCAACATGAACGCATAATCGGTCGAGTCGTCACGATATTAGAAATACATCGCTTTCTAGATCATTGACCCTTTGGACCACTTCATCTTCCTCCGCGTGTAATCCCCACGATATTCAGATTCTTCCCACAGTCAGATTTTCTCCACATCCAGATTCTTAGAAAAAATAGTCAGAAAAAAGCTAAACTAAACAGGCCTTATATATGCCTAGTTGCCTACCCACCAGCGGAGCACCATAAGATGTGAACAATCCTTTCCACCGTTCTACCGAGAATTATTACAGTAAAGGTACACCGACTCATCCACACATTCCACAGGGCCACACAGAATAAATTCTTAAAATCCTTCAAGTTTAACAGATTTTGAATACAAATCTACACATATATAACTTACATATTTCCAAATAAATAATGTGATGGTTATTGATGTTTGTAGTTTCTAATGCTTTATTAAATGTTTTAATAAACAATATGTTTTTGTGACAAGAGTATAGATGACACAAAGGTGTGCCCAAAGGAAAGCATCTAGGCTTGATGAGACTACCTATATGCACCTACCTACCAGCTTGCACACCATAAGATGGGAACAGTCCTTTCACGCCATACTACTTAGAACTTATAGTAAAGGTCCACTGACCCATCCTGTGAACCATTTCCTCAGTCCTCTCACACAACTCCACTGGCAGAACCAACAGAGTCCACAGCCCACACCTTCCACAGGACGACGCTGGTATAGTAAATTGGAAACATAAAGAACCATAATCAGTTCTACTATTAATGTTGGGCAAACACGATTCCAAGGACACGGTCCAAATCCCACAGTTCAGCCGCTTCACCGAATTCCAATCAAGTCATTGATCCATATAACGAACTACTATACGTACAGAATCTACAGATATGCTGGCAACGAACCCCGACCAAATGCAACCCAACCCCACGAAGTCCAACCAACCACCGCCACGGCCGAGCCCAAATCGAGACCGTAATCCGGCAATTACCATGGGTTGGGAGCCGACGCGGCAACGACAGACTGCACTGGCGCCTGCGGCTGCAGCGACGGCGGCGCTGCCCAGAAAAATCCTCCCGCGGGGGCTGCCGCGAAGTCGGCGGCGACCGCGAGGTCGTCCATAAGGGGACAGTCGAAGACCCACGTTGTGCCCTCGGGGGAGGCCATGGCGGGGGATCGCCGGGGCCGGCAGCAGATGGCCGGAGTATGCTAGGGTTCAGCGGTCGCGTCCGGGATTGGGGGTTCGGGGTCGAGGGCGTGGAAGCGGTCGTGGTCGTGAGCTCCGACGCCGAGTCGCCGATAAGGATTTGAGCTAAACGGAGTGACTGTGTGAGCACGTCAGCACGAGGTTCACGAGTACGGAATATGGGCCGTGTAGCCGGTGGGCTGAATGGGTCTCATTTGACTGTGAGGTTGGGATAATATATTATGCCTTTTTATCTCTCAAAATTATGTGTGTGGTTTGATTTTATGTAAACTCTAAACTCGGATATTTTACAATATCAATTTATAAAACCATTTAAATTAACTATCTATCTAGCATAGAGGTGGTTTACAGTTTTTAGTTAAAATGATAAATGTTTAATAAGATTCTAAAACTCCACGAAGATCTCTAAACTTGTAAAAACGCTAATAAATTATAGAGCTAGATTGGGATATGAAAAAACAAATGAAGTATTTGTATATTTTGAAAGGGATTGATTGTATATAGGTCACTCTACTTTTGCAAACTTAGATGGTTAGTTCATTTTAACACTATAGAGTGGCATAAAAATGAACTAGTTTCTAACTTTTTAAAACTGGAGTGGCATATTTCTACTAAACCATGTATCCTATCGAAAATTATGAGTTTAGCTCTAGTGAAATGGAAAAAAGTTTAGGAAAACCTAAAATTTTCCAAAAACATTCTAATTGATGTTTAAGTGTGTTTTAAAAACTTTAAAAACATAAGGGACAACAACACAAGAATGCATCACAAATTTAATGTCGAATACATTCATGTTAGTTGAATCTTATGTTTTGTTATGAGGTTCTCAAAACATATTTATACATCAATTAGAATATTCTAAATTGTTCATGGTATAGCCTATTTCTGGGATTTTTCTTGATACTTTTATAAGATTTGAGGATTTTTTTCATGGTTCAATAATTAATAGATATATACAAAAAATAGTCAAATGATGAAACTGCTTCAGAGAGAGAGATAGAGAGAGGTAGTTTAAATAGTTTTAACAATTAAGATGATAAGGTGTTTGATTTTAAAGGTTGAGAAGAAAATCACATGAGATAGATAATTTAGGGAGGTAAGAAGAACTCTTTCCTATTTTAAGATCCTGAGAATAGCTCTAGTAATTTTCTAAATGAACTCCCTGTTTGGATATTTCTGGAAAAAATTAAAAGTGCCCTTGGAAAAAAAAACTTCTTAAAAGTAACTTTGTAAAACTCTCCTCTAACTCATAATTTTTCAAAACCAATAGGAACTCTGTATTGGCTCCTCATCCAACGTTTTTAGATAAATATGAGTAAATTGGACGCATGGATAAATTAAGAAAATAAAAGGTTCTATTTGAGAAAATAGTAAGCGACAGAAACTATTAAAAGAGGTTTGAAAGTAAAAATAAATTGAGGTGATACATATATTTGTTAAATTGATAAATTTATGTGTTTAGAAAAATAATTATAAGGATCCAATGTGACAACCAGAGTGGGGTGAATAAAAGCCAATAAAAATATTTGCACAAAGTAAACTTGTATTAATTCCTAAAACTTGAGCCCAAGCCTCTAAAATACCAAACCTTCATAAAAGTTATGCAATCAAGAACATTGATGATGATATGGCTCCTATACATACAATGCATGGACCGATAACACAAACACATGTACAATAGCTAAATCTTTAGGTTCGTTATAACTTAGTCACTTGTGTTTTAGAGCTTACGTTTGGTGTCATAGATGTTTTGCTGATTAAGAACCTTGGAGAGGACCAGTAGGGACCTAGGAAAGGTTAAGAACTTAAGATGTCAAGAAGGAGAAGAAATGATGTTCACAGCAAGAAGGAGACCATGTTCTATTGAACTACGATTCCATCTCAGGTTCCATGAACAGTTCACACTAAAATAGACGGCCAGAACACATACTAACTTTGTTTAGGTCGGAATTTATACGGTTCGAAAGCTAAGGAGATAAGATATCCAACTCAATTGTTCCTGACTTCAAATTCGTTTGGAGTCATCGGTTATCAAAACAAGTCAACGTTAAGATTCTATTTTGGTGTTGTGACACCATTTGTTGTGTTGTTCGCCCATATATCTTGTTGGAGCCTACTAGGGGTGCGTCTAGGGGTCTTGCACGACCCTAATCTCTATTTAATCGATGGTCGTCGCTGCCATTAGGGTGGAGTTTTTCTTAGATTCACTCTGTCACCGAACAGTATCCCGTTCATCGGTTTGTGAGACCCCCGAAAGTAGCCTAGAGTGGGGTGAATAGGCTACGCCTAAAAATTTCACCACAAACTTTGAAATAATGTCAAATTATCAGTTCAACTAGTGCAGGCCGGTTCAACCGCTACCAGGGCAGTTAAAACCACTATGAACCAGTTCAACTGCGAGAATAGATCTAAACAACACATAGAATAATGAGATATTCTTCTATAGGAAGAACTCAGGGGATAATCTATTTGAAACTTAAGATGGATACGGATGGAACAACTGTAATACCCACTTTGTAAGAAAAATCTAGAAAGAGAAATTATATTACTCTATAGATATGTGTGTTATCTCTATTTATTATTTTATATGGACATCTCACTTACACAAAAGAAAATAATAATAAATAATAAAGGACACCAAAAATAATACATGCATCATGCTGGGATATTTTTTGTGTGCATTTTTGTGACAATATTACAGTAATGTGAAAAGAAATATGTTAAATATCCAAATGGGGAAATTAAATCCTAAAAGAAATTATAGAGTTTGGAAAAGAAGAAAGGAAATACTATGTGATTAAAAATGGTATAAAAATATATATAATAGAATATATTACTTGCACATTAAGATTTGAATTTGTATAATTGACTCAAAGTTGAACCTCATAACAAGAATCAAATTCAAACTGGAGATTCAAAAGAAAAAGAAAAGAAAATAGGAAATATAAAAGAAGAAAAGGAGTAAAACCCTAATTGGGCCACCGGGCGCCAATTCGGCCCACTTACCCCACTGCGCAGCCCATCTGCGCGCGCTTGCTTACCAGACACCGTTGTGTGGAGCCCACTGCATAGCCTCTCTCACGCGCGGCTCGGTATCACTGGTCCGCTGTCCAGTAGGCCCAGCTGGTCAGAATCCTCTTCTTCACCGAACTCGCGCAGCGAACGCCGAGCTTCACGGCATGGATGACCGCTTGCGTCTGGCTACCGCGCGCATATAATGAAGTCGGGTCCCCGTGCCGTTACCCTAGCCGCAACCCGTTCCTCCCCTTTGCTCTCGCAGTTCATACTAGACACCGCCATCACCTACTGTCGTGCGCCGTGTGTGAGAGAGTGCCGCTGCCGCCGTGATTACGCGTCCTAGTCATCGCTCTGGCCTCGGACGGCAGTCGGGGCCTTCGTTGGTGCATCCCGGTGCTTGTGGTGCCCTCGGCGGACGCGATTCGCGGACAGCGGGCAAGGAATTCCTCGTCGTCGTGCACACGCCGCCGTGGACCCGCCATCCTCCGTGGCCAGACTCGCCCGCGCAACAATTCGTGGTGAGTAGCCCTTTAGCATATTCACGCGATAGCTGTAATCATTTCGCGCTAGTGGAATCAAGGATTTGTGCCGAGGATCGCTGAGTAGGGAGCTCGCCGGCATGGCGAAGTGCGCTGGCCTGGGTCCGCGCGGCGCCGCCGGGTTTAGCTCGGTAGAGGAAGAAGGGCCTCCTGGCCGTTGGATAGGAAAGGAACGCCTAGGATTAGATCTGGAGAGTAGTCATCGTGCACCGTTGCTTGGCATATCCACGGTTGTGAGTGGATCTGTCGCGTACCGTTTCGTTGTGGGATCTGGGCCGCCTGTTCCAGATCGGACGGTTCCGGTTTCATCCCGAATCATTATAAGTCCCAATCTAATCCGAGCCTTCGGTCCACGATCGGACGGCTGATCTCGCGCCATACCCCTTCGGCCTGAAGTTTTGCATAAGGAACCTTATGCTTTTAGTGAATCAACCCGCCGTCCAGTGCACAGTTCCCTGAGTCTTAGGAGTAATTGCGTCGTAGCCCCTGCACTTTGCAGTAATTGATGCGAAATCCAGAGACCCAGGAAATTCAATAATTAAATATAGAAATTGATTTTAAGGTATAAATAATGGCTAGAACTTATAAAATTCATAGAAAATTTATTTTTAATCCAAATTACTTCATTCCAGTTTCTAAAATTTTGTAATTTTATTCTCCAGCACTTAGAGTCTCTGTTTTGTCATGAAAACAGTAAGAAAATTAGTTCCTCACTTGATCCATTTTAAACACATAAAACTTTTGAAAATTCATATCTTAAAATCTATAACTCCAAAAATTATGATTCCTGTTCCTAGGATTTTATTTTAATATATAGATTATTGCTGTGTATTTTGTTTATATGTTTGGTGTGATGTTAATTTCTCTATATACACTGTGCTTGTTTGTATTGTGGTGAGTAGAAGAACACGTGACTGAGGATCCTGGTGAGCAGCAGATAGAAGTAGCTGAGCAGGAGCTCATTGAAGGCAAGTTGTGCCCTTGACCACTTTTTACCCAATAATGTTCTTTAATACCATTTACTCATGCATAGGTTAATTTTGATGGGACCCAATAGGTTACCCTAGATTGTTTATCTCATTACCTTGTTTACCCCTGAATCACTTGGGTAGTTTGCTATTGCTTTACATGGTTTTGGGATAATCATTTATTACATCTATGTTCCAATTCTTTTTGTTATTCTATTTATGTTCATGTCAAGTTCATTAATGTTAATTGGAACATAGAGCTTAACTTGAGAAACACGTGCCACCACAAGGGTTTAATGGGACACCCTTGGCTGACTAATTAGGAAAGCTAGTGGAAGACTACCTTACCCAAAAGGGGCAAGGGCAGTAGGGGAGTTGCATGCAAGGAGGTTCTCGGGTTGATTTAGCTGCGATTGCGGTCAGACGGGGGATTCTTGCAAGTGCTCTTCCCATAAACTGTAGCGGGTTTTCGGAAGCTAGTGGAACTTTGTAAAGGCCTCGTAGTGTTGTCCTACCGCGCTTCCTAGGTAGAGGTGTATGGGAGTCGCGACCCCTTGGCAGATGGGTAACATGACTTGTGGGTAAAGGGTACAACCTCTGCAGAGTGTAAAACTGGTATACTAGCCGAGCTCATGGTCATGAGCAGCTCAGGACTCTCTGATGTTTAAATTATGGAACTTAAATTCAATTTTGTCATTTGCATTGCATGGGTTTATCATTAATTTTGTTCAATTACTTACTTAAGGTTTGGTATTTACTTACACTTAGTAACTGCTAATAAAATTTTGATCAACTACTTAAAAGCAATGCTCAGCTTTAACCCCTGTCATTGATTAGCCTTACACATCACATGAACTCCCACTTTTGTGAGTTCATGTCCACTGGTTCCCCACAACTTGTTGAGCTATGATCATGTGTGAGCTCACCCTTGTTGTCTCACAGCCCCCAGAAGAAGAACATGTGGTTCAGGAGGAGCCACAAGGCGAGGAGTATGATCTGATCTAGGTGGCGTTTCTCAGTTGACATTGGCGCCGACGATCCTTAGTTCGTTTTATATTTATTCTTTTATTTTGTAATAAGTCTTCCGCTATGTGATAAATACTCTGATGTTTTGTGATATTTATCTCTATACACTCTGTTATTATATATGTTGTCTTCTTGGCGCATGTATGAGATGCACCTGGCTTTGTTCCTTAAAGCCGGGTGTGACAACAACTCTAAAAGATCCATGCACACAACGAATTGCTCGATGCCTTGCTTGCCAAAGATAAAGTACGACGAATGAACAAAGCAAGAAATCAAAGACATGAGATTTATCCCGAGATTCGGTCACACCACAAAGGTGTCCTACTCCCGTTGAGGAGCCCACAATGGGTCGGGTCTTTTCCAACCCTAATCCTTCACACGCCGACCACCAAGGTCAAGGCAACCACTTTCTCAATCTTGTTCAACAAGCAGATGATACAAACTTCTTAGGTCGTCTACAAAATCAAAGACACCCAAGCAACCTCAACCATCAAGGAACACAAGGTTCCAAGAATAACAAATCCGCACAAGTGGGTATTTGCAACAAGCTCAAGAGATGGAGAAAGAGGGGGAGAACAAAAACCAAGTCTAGAATCGAAGAACTCAAACCTCACACCAATGTTCCTTCAATCAATCGATGAGGGAGAGAGTTGGGGTGTGAGAGGAGAGTTAGAGCTTTTGTCTCAAGTTTGTTGAGGAGTAAATGAGGAGAGAGAGGGGAGAGGATATATAGGGGTCTCTCAAAAAAGGTTGATTGTTCTAATTTTCAGCGTGACATGTGGTTGAACCACATCCCGGTTCAATAGGCTAGCTCAATTAGGGGGCTCAGCCGGCCTACCCCAGTTGAACCGCCCCACAGGGCCAGTTCAGTTGCCTACTCAACAGGACTTTGCATTACGGTCCTCTGACCGAGGGTTTGTTGAATCGCCCTTGGGCGCCAGTTCAACCGCTTGTGAAGCAGGGCTGTCAGACTGTGCTGAAGGGGGTGGTAGAACGGCTATCTGCTCAAGAAGCGGTTGAACCACCACTAGGGCTATATCAACCGGTTTTGAGCAGAGAGGTCCAGGATAAAAACCAAGTTGTACCTCCCTTGGGGCCGGTTCATCCGGCTTTGAGTAGAGAGCTCCATTGGCTAGGGCAAGTTGAGATGCCCCTAAGGGCATGTTCAACTGTCTTCAACCAAAGAGATTCTCCAACACCAAAACCTCAGATCAGTTGAACACGCATAAATGGTCCAAAGACTTGGTTTTTGAAATGTGATTTTGAAATAGAGAAACTTGAGCTTTGCAAACACTGGTACCTTTATGGATCCCTCTTAATTGTACGGTGATTCCTACAACTCAAGAAATGTAAAATTTGAATTTGTCGTTGTATGGAATCATGACATATGATGTGAATAACTTAGCCAATGTGTGTTCCTTTTTCGTTTGCAATTAATTCATGTACTCCTTCTGTCTTTAAAATAACTGATCATATACTAGGCACAAACTTATTAGATACTTTATTTGTTTTGTCATTTAATCACCAAAACCTTCAAACAGGTTGATTGCACTTACAACCCCACCTCATGATTAGTACAATTTTGGTTGTGTTCTCCATGTTCTTGCTTGTGTTTTTTATTGCACTTGCTGGGATAAGTCTTCTCGTCAAGGTCACTCGTGTGTCATGTGTGATAACCAACAGAGTAGTGGTATAGTGACTGTGAGGATTTGTTCATTCAAAGCCTTGGATTATCAACGTCGAGATCTCCATCCAATCAAGTTATCCTATCTCACAGAAGATCGGACCTTGCCCTATATCAAACACCTCAATCAGATAATGGTTAGATGCATTAAATAAGTTTTTTTAGAATAATATCAAACTATCAAAAAAACAAAAATGCAAAACGGTTATTGGAAAGTTTAAAAGAGGCAAATTGGAGGCCTTCTCTGAACGAATGGGCAATGACTCTATCTAAAAATACTAAAATCACAATTACTTAGGTGCCAAAATGCCTATTAAAAAATTGTATAACAATATGAAATCTTTGCAAATCTTAATGTTGAGATATATAATAAAATTAAGTCATTAGAAGCTAGTGCAAACACATCTATCAATGAGCACATAATGATGAAAAATAAGAAAATAAAAGGCAGAGTTAGCTAGCTCTCAAGATACTTATGATAGTTTGCTAAATAACATGGAAATACTTAGCATAAACAATGATGAGCTAACTAACAAGCTAGAATCCATTGTTAACACCCTTTAAGCACCTAACTTTGGAATAACCATAATTGACAAAAAAATGCATGCAATAATTTAATTAATTTAAACTCACCCCCTTATAAAAAAAAGTTTGTGTTAAGAATGTTATTGTAGAAACATACTCAAAGGAGATTGCAAGGAAGAATTAGCAATTTAAGGGAGAAGTAGCTCGCCTCACTGAGGACTTGACAAAGAGAGAAGGCAAAGGAAAGCTAACCTAACCTCATCAGGATAACACCAACAAGGGAGTGAAGAAGATTAACGAGGGATAAACTATAGTTTGCTTCAAGTGCCATAAGAAAGACCACAATTACTATCAGCACAAGGTGAACAGTTGGGGAGAAAAGCAAGAGAAAACAAGTAACCTCTCTAATACATATACCAACAAAGTGAACAAGAAGCCTAGCATGCCTTATATCCTTAAGAAAAAATGTCAAGGTGATAACCATTAAGGTGAATAAGCAAGCCAACATCAAAGGGGCCAAACTGATTTTAGTGCCAAAGAAAATCATTTCAACTATGAAGAGCACCAAAAAAAGATTTGGATCCCAAGAGGGAATTGAGAAGTCTAAAGGATTTTGGAGAATTTGTAGACTTGTAAAAATTAGGGTGAATATCATGGAGGGAATCATACTAGATCAAGTTTATTGCTAAATGAGTTAGTAAAGATTATGGACCTAAATACTGATGTGGCATTGTCAAAAACAGTACAATAAAACTTTGCACCGAGAATAGCCTTATATTTGTTTCCTTCGGAGGAATAAAAGCATAGGTGTTTACTTCATGTAATTAAATCAGATCCACATACTTGTTCGCTGCGTCTTGCTGTGGCTTTAATTTAGCTACGACTTATACAATATTTCGTCTCTATGGATTGTGAACAGCTGCAGCAACTACGGTTGCAGGACAGCCGAACAATATGGGTCACTTGGCTGCGGCGCCTTTTTTTTATTTTCTTTTGGAGCGGTTTCTGCACAAGAAACACACTTACTCAGCCAAAAGTAAAAAAAAATGCAATGACTCTGGTAGCCATCGGAAAATAATCATTTATGCACGGGAGTTGAACGACGGCTGCTGACCTGTAAGCCACCGGAGCAGGAGACCGACGGCCTGAGCGTGGGTGCTTATTAGCAAGATGGATTGGATATTTATTTGGGTATGATCGGATATTCGGAACGATCAGATGACATCAGGAGTGACATGGTAATATGGCATGCATGAACAGCATTGTTGGGTTTGATCAGCTAGCTGCATGACGATTGACGACGCACACGGTGCTAGCAATACCGATCAGAACTACTACTGTGTTCACTTCATGGACAGGGAAAGGATGGTACATCCCCTAGGCCATGTACAGTCACGAGGAAGCATGCAACTAGCTAGCTGGGGGATGGAAAGCTAGCTCAACTGCTCGTCAAGCAGAAGCAGAGTAGAGCCATGCTGTAGAAGGACGCTGACGAGAAGCTAGCTCCGACGACATCGTTCGCCAGCGTGGCCGTGCTGCATGGCCTTTGGGCGCCCGTCGCAATTTGCCGGCGATCCCAATCCCGCACCAGCCCGCCCCGCAGCCGCACTCAATGCGCGGACAGCAATGCCGCCGCGTCACTGGTGAACCCGTTGCGATTTCGCCGTCGTCCACCTCGGCCGCGGCGTGGCGGGGACGCTCACCGTCCATCCACACCGGCAGCCTCGCTTTCGCGCGTTAAAATGCCCCCCACCGCTGAGAAGATACGACAGATTAAATACGCACATGTGGGAAAACGATCCCGCGATCGAGGTCGGTCGGGCCGGCCCGGTGACAGGAAACCACCGCCTGGAGTGGAGAGGTAGGGTAGGTCGACAATTGTACCATTAGTAATGGTGGTGTTTGATTTTTAAGAACTATGTTTTCGTCTCTCTATTTATTATATTTTATCATATAAATTATTTAATATAGAAATTAAAATAGAGTTTTAGTTTATATATTTGATAATTTAACGACTAAAATGAAATAAACACACCGATTGTAGTAAACGATGTGCATTCTAACGCACATGACGGCGCACAATTATTGTGAAAATATATCGATGTTATTTTCAAAAGAGATAATATGGAACCGAAAAATTCAGCCAATCAATCAATAATGCATGTAATTGATGGGTGCCAGATCGATACTTTTTATGTCGTCCATCTCAATAATTTCATGGCAACAAACTGTCCATCCAGAATCGCGATTTTTAGAAGGTTGGTACACATGCAAACCAGATGGCTTTTGCTCAAAATATATATTTTACAACACTATAACTATGGCAATCTATCGGATGTAAACCAACTAACAAAAGTTTAAAAAAAATCTCAAAAAAATTATAGATGTAATTCGCATTGCCTACTTTGCCTAATGTATAAAATTTCAAGTTCAAATTTATCATATACATGGAGTTTTTGTGACTTTTATGGATTTTTTGTGACTTTTGTTAGTTGCTTTGCATAGAGTTTACAAGGAAACTTGATTTACACCTAATACGTTGCCACTATTAAGGTGCCAAATATGCATTATATAATTATGCGTACGAACCATTTCATTAGAGGCAGCAGCAGTTTGGACCCGAGGATAGGTTGCGGGCCTGCGGCAGTGCGCATCCACGCCCGAACAAACTTCTGTTGGGTACGTCAGGTTCTGTTCGGTTCTGGAATCCTGGCCGGCGCGCTCAGTTAGCTTACTTCTCCGGTTCCCCGAGAAACCCCCCTCACCGCCGCCTGGAATCAAGCAGCTTCTCTAGAGTTGTGGATGCATAGAGGCCTGATCTCTGCATTGCATTACCCTGTAAGTTTAGCTGCACATTTTAACTCTGCAAGGAAAGCAGATACCCAGGGATCAATGAGTTGGTTACACTTGGGGAAATCAATCCCTTGCAACTGAACATGCCCTCACCTCACGCGACAGGTACGTAACAGATTCCGTTCCATGGTCAGCCGCAAGAGAAACTGCATGATCCTGAAACTGTCAGTTGTGAACCGCATGACATGGAACACACATGGCGTGTTTGGTTTGTAGAGTCACCCAATACTTCATGAGATGATGCATCATAAGTTATTCCATCAATTTTGGTAGAATCAACTCACTCCTTATATATATACTAATTATTAGCTTATAAGGAATGAGTGGTGATAGATCAACTCATTTTATTCCTCAAACCAAATAAAAATGTAAGGAGTAAGAAGAAGATGAATCACTCTATTCCTCCAACCAAACACACCCATAGACAAGAGTGCAGGCATGATTAGTTATTTTGTGGTCATCACTCCAGACTCAGAGATGGAAAAGCAAATATACAGAGATAGATATAAGAACATTCTTTCTAGAATTTTTACTCTTGTATCATCATTTGGAAAGTTATTCGAACGAAACACATAAGAATTTTTATGTCCTCCGTATTACAAAAAAAACATTCTTCAACAATCTCTCCTAATAAATTTGACAAATATAAACATCTTTTATTTTGGATTCAGATTCCTGTCTAACTAAGAATGGATAGCGAGGATGACCGTCTAAGGTGCTTATAAGATATATATATAGAAACTGTTGAAAGGTAAAAAAAGAAAATCATTTTTACTCATCGACTCTCTAAATAATAATTTAGAGAAAAAAATTGCAAAGGTTTTTTTTTTGGATGCTCAGCCTATATAACAAAATATATACAGGGCGCTAAAAAAGCATCAAAGCGGAATATGTGTATAAAACATGCCACACACATGGTACCGCAGCCCGTGTGCTGTTATAATAAGCCATGCAATATATATATTTGTTACAATCCCACATTACAGGTTCCACTTATACTTTTTTTTTACTCGTTGCTGTTTTACATCAGAATCAGACAACACTCACGTGGCAAACGAGGACAGAAAATGTAAAATAAAAAATTCTCACCGGCCATGTTCATCCCAATCATTGCCGTACAAATACAAGGCGTCAAAACCAAAGTTCTTCAGGACGCAGTCCCCGCGAATCACAATGGCAACAACCTGCTGTGCTACATATGCCAGCTCGGGATGGTATCGATATCCAAAATCATCAGCTCACCCTGCACATGCGCATTCCTGGGCGACTATACGGAAAGATAGGTTTTTGCATCGCTGGAGAAGCGCTGCAAAGTCGCATTCCAGATCTCCCCTGCCTCCGCTGTATAAATAGACCCTCAAGCTCCCTGCAACATCCATCAAGGCCCAAGCTCAGCGACCACCAAGCAGAGCAAGCCAGTGAGGTCTCTCAGAGCGTAGCCAGCCAGCTACAATGGCGGGGAACGCGCTAGCCAACTATGTCCAGGTCTACGTCATGCTCCCGGTAAGCTGCTTAAGAATCATGTGCGGCTGCAGCATTATTAGCATACTGCTACCAGTTTGTATAACGAACAAAAAAAAGGAGAGATCGACCTAAACGAATCGTGCCATTCCAAAAAAGGAAAGATGAAGCTGAATGATTTACACCCCCCCCCCCCCCCCCCCCCTTTTTTTGTCAACTCTGCTTGGCTTGCGAACATGCAGCTGGATGTCATCACTGTCGACAACACGTTCGAGAAGGAGGACGAGACGAGGGCGCAGCTGAAGAAGCTGACGGAGGCGGGCGCCGACGGGGTCATGATCGACGTCTGGTGGGGGCTGGTGGAAGGGAAGGAGCCGGGAGTCTACGACTGGAGCGCCTACAGGCAGGTGTTCAAGCTGGTGCAGGAGGCCGGGCTGAAGCTGCAGGCCATCATGTCGTGCCACCAGTGCGGCGGCAACGTCGGCGACGTCGTCAACATCCCGATCCCGCAGTGGGTGCGGGACGTCGGCAAAAGCAACCCCGACATCTTCTACACCAACCGGAGTGGGCTGACGAACATCGAGTATCTCACGCTTGGAGTGGACGACCAGCCTCTCTTCCATGGGAGAACTGCCATTCAGGTCAGCTGACTTGAAACTCCTGCCCTCTTGGTGTACCTAGCACATGCAGAACGAAAGGAAGATGGTAAAATCAAGCGAACTTCTCTGTCTGTCTGTTGCAGCTGTATGCTGATTACATGAAGAGCTTCAGGGAGAACATGGCAGACTTCTTGGATGCTGGTGTCGTTGTGGACATTGAGGTGGGACTTGGCCCTGCTGGCGAGATGAGGTACCCATCGTATCCCCAGAGTCAGGGATGGGTGTTCCCAGGCGTTGGAGAATTCATAGTGAGTTCTCTTTCCAAAAACAAATATTTTTCTGTATTTTTTTTTGGTTATTACAAAACAAAAGGGGATTCATCTCCATGTGTTGGGCAGAGACAGACTAGTCTTGGTCCGTGCGTTGGTTTCTGCTGGAAGCAGTCACAAAAGAAATGAGAGAAAAAAAGTATAAAAGTGGCTAAATCAAAAGTTCTCTTGGATGAAGTAACAATTTGACTGATCAGGCCAGCAATGCCTTAAAATTCGTGCTGTGCTTTTCAGAAGAATGTCAGAAACAAAGCCTAGACCACATCAATTGAGAAAAATACCAGATGAATCAAATGCTTGATAAACTAATGACAAGGAATAAATAAAGCAAGCTTCCTTCAAATCAAAGAAAATGGAACAAAACAAGTACCAACTAATATTAATGTGTCATTACCAGCAAACAGAGGACTAGACCTTAAATGCTACAATTGTTACTAAAGCGATAAAATAAAACTGCAGTGCTATGATAAGTACCTGCAAGCAGACTTCAAAGCAGCAGCAGAAGAGGCTGGGCATCCTGAGTGGGATTTGCCTGATGATGCTGGGACGTACAATGACACTCCTGAGAAGACCCAGTTCTTCGCGGATAACGGAACATACCAGACCGACAAGGGGAAGTTCTTCCTCACATGGTACTCAAACAAACTGATCAAGCACGGTGATAAGATCTTGGACGAAGCAAACAAGGTCTTCCTGGGATGCAAGGTGCAGCTGGCAATCAAAGTAAGTACCATGGTGAATAACACCTAGCTTAACCCCCCCCCCCCCCCCCCCCATTTCAAGGTAGATGTCTTTGCATATTGTAACATAATAAAGGTACAAGGTTTACTATAGGCTACGACACAAACTAAGAACTGATCTACGGGTGAAAAACGCAGATATCACAGATGCACTAGTATTCGTTTGCAGGTCTCTGGCATACACTGGTGGTACAACGTTCCAAACCATGCAGCTGAGCTCACTGCCGGATACTACAACTTAGATGACAGAGATGGCTACAGAACCATAGCACACATGCTCACAAGGCATCGTGCTAGCATGAACTTCACTTGTGCTGAGATGAGGGACAGTGAACAGAGTTCAGAGGCGAAAAGTGCACCTGAGGAACTGGTTCAACAGGTTTAAGCCATTTTCACTTGTCTGTATTCTCCTTTTACGGAACACAAAAGGCACTTTTCAATCATTAACAAAATATTCTGGTGCAAACTATAAAAAATGGCAGGTGCTGAGTGCTGGATGGAGAGAGGGCCTAAATTTGGCATGTGAAAATGCACTCAACCGATATGATGCAACAGCTTACAACACCATCCTCAGGAATGCAAGACCTCAAGGCATCAACAAGAATGGCCCTCCAGAACACAAGTTGCACGGATTCACCTACCTCCGAGTATCTGATGAACTGTTCCAGGAACAGAACTACACCACTTTCAAAACTTTTGTCAGGAGAATGCATGCTAACCTGGTGAGTAACACCCTTGAAAATCTAGACATTCATAATTGGACACATTTATGTTTGAGCTACATGCTGACAGAATATATATAAAAAAATCAGGATTATAATCCAAATGTCGATCCAGTTGCACCATTGGAAAGATCAAAGGCAGAGATACCAATTGAAGAAATCCTAGAAGTAGCACAGCCAAAATTGGAGCCATTTCCCTTCGACAAGGACACCGACCTACCAGTTTAAACACTCCAATGATGCAAACTACAGGAAGAATCACGAGACACTTAAAAAATCAAGACAAATAGTAAGCCTATTGTCGAGCAGTAGTCTATTAACTAAATAAAATGCTGTGTGGAGCATATTATAATCGCATATTGCCCTAATAATATTGTGTTGTTAAACCTGAGGCTTGATGGTTATCTGATGAGTTGTAATAATAGCCTTGGTCTTCCTGTTGTATGTATGTATTTGAGCTAAGGAATAAAAATTGTGGCTTTGTGGGTTATTTATTGTGCCCTTTAGAGAGTATGTGTGGTTTACAAGTGCTTGAAATAATAGTTCTACCTGCACATTCTGGTGATGATAAAAACAAATCATTACACAACATCAAGAGAAAAATAATAATCAAATCAAAATGGTGTGATGATAAAAGAATAAAATGTGTTGTGAAGCTAAGAGAGCACCATGGTTGTATATGATTTGGATCACCTATTTTCTGTGTCAGTTTTATGCATACTGTTATGGCTCTGGACCGGATTTATGTCCGACGCCGTCTAGGTTCAGGGTTAGCAAATCAATAACCTTATCTTTCTATCTTTAGAGTTTCTACATTTTCCTTTGGAAGGTTGAGTCAGCCTCTGTCTAGGTTCAGGTTAGCAGATTAATAACCTTATCTTTCTATATTTAAGTCTTTCTACCTTTAGAGTTTCTATATTTTCCTTTGGAAGGTTGAGTCATTTATGGACTATAAATAAAGGGTTCAAGGAAGAGCAAGGCATGCTTGATTGCCAACGATTCTATTAGCAGGCACTGCCAATGACAACTGGTCGGTGACGCCGTACAGCCATTATCGTGACGATAGGTTGTCATCGATTTCCTGCGGCTGCCTCTACCAATTCTATAATTCAAAAGAATACAAACCTTTCATGTAACTAAAAAAATGTTTGCTTCACCTCAACCCAAAGCCAAAGATGTCACAAATTGGCATAAACATGTACTATGTAGTGTGGATCATCATGCAACCCGTGCTCGAACTTGAACTAAAAAAGGATCAAACCTGAGGATCGACAGATCGGCCACTTGGTTAGTGGAGGTGGGATTTAACATCCTGCCAATCTAGTGGTCCAACTCAGGCAAAAGTCCTTGAATAAAAGCCAGATGACCTAACATTCTCTGTTTTAAAAAATACCAGGACAAATCTCCTAGAAAATGCTACAAGATTTTTTTTTCGTGACCGTGTCATTGCACGTTTTTCATTAAGAGGGAGTAGAGTGAACAAAGTACAAACCCCCTGTCGGTAATTAGAGTTACCGAATAGGAGGGTTCCCAAAGGACCACTAAAGCGATACTACAGAACGCATTTTGCAACACAACATAAGCCGGTAATAGAAGGTAATCGTAGAAGAATAGGAAGCGACTGCAAGTGTCTGAAACCCGCTGAAGACCATTCACTTGTTTCGTCCAAGATCAAGCACAGCAGCTCCCGTGGCTGGCCCAACGAAGGTCTTCGTGTTCCTCTTTTTTCAATTTCTAAAATGCTACAAGATTTGTCTGTGGATTCGTCAACAGAAGCACAGGAATTGTCTTTAGAGTAAGGAGAAAATCAAAGTAACAGAGCAAAAGTAACAATATGTTTTTCTTCCAGCTCAGGGAGCTCACTAGGGCCATACATGCTAATTGATTACTGATAGAGCAACCGAATTAAGGGTACATATGCATGAATCCTTGTAGGTTTTTAACGAAACGGAAGGAAGAGTGCCAGAGAGGAACACCACTATTTCAGTTTCAGTCAGTTAATTAGCGGACTGGTGTAGCTAGAGCAGAAAATGAATCTATCAGAACATGTTATAGGGCTGATCCCACCAAGTTTAGCAAATCACAAAAGTACTACATGGAGAAAATAAAAACCCCTACATATTATGGCTCACACATATCCGTGACAGATATCCTATTGCTTTTGATCCTGAAAATATCATATAGCAACTTGGGCGTTACAAACAATACGGAATACGGTGTGTGGTATGCTGTGAATGAAGGTTAACGCTACTGCTTCAGTTAAGCGCTAGCAGGCGCGCGGGCCTTGACTTCGATTGAATTGATTGATTGATGGAACTACTCGCAAATCATGATTCGGGGTCGACTGCGTGATCTCAACGAGGGTGTGGTACTGTGGTCTTGAGCCTGGAACAGGCACAGAGCGGCCGACTAACCTGCGTGAGTGCGTGACGGCGTGGGCTGGATAGCGACTCGCGAGCCCCCCTGCGCCTTCGCCCTTCGAGCTCCGCTCCCTCCACTGTACGCGGCGCTCGAGCCGAGCATCGGAGGCGGCGCTGTCGCCGAAACCCGCCACTGCGAGAACGGAGAGGATTGTTCGTCAAGCAGTTGGCCAGTTGGGGCACTCTCCTGGCCCACGGTATATTCCGATCGAACGTTCCGGGCATCAAACGAAGCGGACCAACAAATCATCCAACGGCTCCACCAAAGGGGTACTCGTATTCAGGGTTGACTCTTTTTCTATCCGTACTCGACTACTCGTATTCTTTTATCTAAATTCATGGTTTAAAAGGTACTCCCTCTAAGTCTAAAATTCTTGACATTTAAGGCTATAAAAGGATAGATAAAAAAATTAGTGTTTTAGCTTTCATGCAAGTTTAGTCGTTTGTGCCTCTGCGTGTACGCTTAGCCTCCATGGTTCCAATGTTGCACATTTAACTCCCCTGATCTGCATGTGGCTCCTTATTTTGTCTGTATGCATGCATATTAAACATACTAGAATTGTGAAGGAAGCCGCGAGAGAGGTTGAGTAGCCTATGAAGATAATCGATCAACCTCTAGAGGTCCCAAAAATGCGAGAGTTTAGTAAGGAGACGCTGAAGATCATTTTTTTCTAAACCTTTTCTATAAGTACTAGCAAAGGTCAATGAATATTCTAGTTCTAATTCATAATACTCTATGTATACTAAGATCAGTACTACTCTAACTATCTGATTCCATTGTGCCGCTACTAATCCTTTTCTAGATATTCCATGCAGCTAGCTTGGCCATAGCATCAGCCACCAATGTTGTCTCGCAAGTGATTCGCAAAGGGAGACATCCTTATCTTTCTAGAGTATTTTTCTTCATATAGCGGTAACATTGGTGCGAACGGAAAAAATGGCGGATGCAACAAAAAAATCCCATCGCGAAAAAGGGCCTCAAATGCACTCTAGTTAATGGCTTCATGGTATGTGAGATCCTGTCTAAAACATCAAGAATTTTAGACCTGGAGGGAGTAACATTCTTAGATGAAATTCAAAATTTTATAGCAAATAACATAATCGGACTGTGTCGCCATAGATAAAAACATTTACCACCATTTGGACTCAATGTAAGGTCGTTCATCCAATCTCAACCCTAAGGTCTTCCATCATCTAAAAGAATCATTGGCCACCTTCTCCCACACATCGTACGAAAATATTCATGTAAGGTCGTCCATCCAAACTGAACCCTAAGGTCTTCCATCATCTAAAAGAATCATTGGCCACCTTCTCACACACATCGTACGAAAATATTTGTGAAGCCCGTCTGAGCATCATCGACGGTAACTATGTGTCCCACCATGATGCCTCGAGGCTACAAACATGGCCACGCCACCAACATCCTCTGTCTCTCGTGGTCCGCGTCTTCATCTGCCACCTTTCTCCAACACCAAAACTGACACCCTTCCCAATCATTCACTCGAAAGGTGTTGCCCTTATTGTGATCATTCCACCCCTATTGGGGGCAAGGCCACACCCTAGAGGGTTCATTGATAACCAATATCATATAAGTAGTAGTTGTGGTTGTAGGTACGTCACGTTTTGTGAGCCCTAGCTCGGGGACCTTCATCACGAAGACGATGATATATAATCGGTTTCAGTAGTACCAAATTCTGAACTGGCGATGACGAACATAACATCACCAACAGATTGAACATTGATCCTATAATGATGAAATTTACCATAATTGGTTTTAAATTAATGGTGATAATTGAGGCAATCACCAGCGACGATGATATATAGCAGTGAAGGTGGCTTAAAAGACAGACTCGTTCGACTGGCAAAAAGCCGTTTGGGCGCCTACCACTGTTTGGGCTGCTAGCGTGAGACAGATCTACATTTTTTTTTTCATTTGCTAAAGTGCTCGCAAAAAGCCAGCGGAACGAGTTCAACGATGATAACTTTTTGTAATAGTGATACTATGTCTTTAGGTTACTGCATCACCACTTAAAAGGAGAAGCTTTGACAGATACAAGTAGGTGATGTGCGAAGACACAACTCAAAAGAGGCACTTTCCAAATATCTAAAGAGATGATATGAACTTTCACAAAAGAGAAGATTGAACTATGTATTTTATTTTTATTTTTTTGCTTGCCCACTTAGGATCTTGATGATTCATTAGCCGATACTAGGTGCCCTTTCATAGGCGCTAGGATATTGATTTACAAATTTTTACACTTAGATCTGCAATTAGTTGTTAAAATAATATTATTTGAAAAAGGTATTTAGGGCTAGTTTGATAATCTCATTTTTTCAAGAGATTTCTATTTTTGTAAGGGATATTAGTTCATTTTTCTTTAGAAAATGAGAATCCCGTGTAAAAATAGAGTTGCCAAAATCCTTTGGGAAAATAGAGTTACGAGGATTAGTTTGGGAACCCTATTTTACCGAGTGATTCCTATTTTCTTAAGGAAAAATGAATTAATTTTCTTTGAAAAATGAAAATCCTTTAAGGGCTAATTTGAGAACCATATTTTTCCAAAGTATTCCTATTTCCCAAGAGAAAATAAACTAATTTATTTTGAAAAAAAATAAAAATATATTGGAAAAATGGGTTTCTAAACTAGCCCTAAGGTTACCAAACTAGTACTAGGTGGCAAAAATTCGGTCCAAATTAAATCTGGGAAGCATTCTGTGTGTTATTTGACAGCTGCTACCGACCAACCCAAGGGCATGCCGAGAGTGGTCACGAACAGTACTTGACACGTGTCAGCTCTCCATTGGCAGTGACGCAATCCTGAACGGAGGCCGCAAGTGGTTCACGCGGCCACATGGCGCTCACACACTGGCCATCAACTTATCCAGTCAGATAAGGTGGCGCCTCCAACTGCGAGCGACGTATATGTTTGCCACGCTGCCACTCGGGCAAGAGACTGCTCGACCGGACCGACGAGCGACGAAGCGCGCAGAAAGAGAAGAACCTCGGAGCTGAGATGGCACAAGCCATGGCGTCGATGACCGGCCTCTCGCAGGGCGTCCTGCCCAGCAGGCGCGCCGACAGCAGAACCAGGACGGCCGTCGTCATCGTCAGGGCGTCCGCGGAGGGCGACGCCGTTGCGCAGGCGGGCCGCCGCGCCGTGATCGGGCTGGTGGCCACTGGCATCGTCGGCGGCGCCTTGTCGCAGGCGGCGCGCGCCGAGACCGTCAAGACCATCAAGATTGGAGCCCCGCCGCCGCCCTCCGGTGGACTCCGTGAGTGCCTGCCCGCCCGCGCGCGCCTCATATATACGTCTCTTGAATCTTGATCACGAGTTCAGAATCGTTTGGAGCTGATTTGTAAGGGTTTAGTTTAGATTAAAAACATCGGCAAAGGATAGGTACAGATATACGAGCTCAGATCGAAAACCTCATATGTTTGCAGCTTTGCACAAAAAAAAAACATCTGACATTTGCTATGGCACAGCCGGGACTCTCAACTCTGACCAGGCGAGGGACTTCGACCTCCCCTTGAAGGAGCGGTTCTACCTGCAGCCGCTGCCGCCGGCGGAGGCGGCGGCGAGGGTGAAGACGTCGGCGCAGGACATCATCAACCTCAAGCCGCTCATCGACAAGAAGGCGTGGCCGTACGTCCAGAACGACCTCCGCCTCCGGGCCTCCTACCTGCGCTACGACCTCAAGACCGTCATCGCTTCCAAGCCCAAGGAGGAGAAGAAGAGCCTCAAGGAGCTCACCGGCAAGCTCTTCAGCACCATCGACGATGTAAGTTAACCAACCCCATTGAGATCTGGGAACAGTGCAATTTTCTTTCTCCTCCAGTTTCTGACAAGAACTGTGTGTCTCTCGTTTTGGCAGCTTGACCATGCCGCGAAGATCAAGAGCACCCCAGAGGCCGAGAAATACTTCGCAGCAACCAAAGATGCTCTTGGCGATGTTCTCGCCAAGCTAGGCTAGACGCAAGGGCTAATAATGGCCATGTAATTTCGGACTTGTGTTTGTTCATATGGACCCGGCAAGGCAATGTACCATTTTCTGTTGATATTGTATCAGGAAGCACTTAACTACAATGCTATCTTGAGTCCTTGACAAGTACCGTTGCGAGCTTATGCAAACATCAGAAAAAGGTACTAACAGACTTAATTCGTGATCCACTACATTAAAAAGGTGCAAAATTGAAAGTTCGGCATTTTAAATTGGTCATGAGATGAGTCGCAGATAACAGCAAGCGTGTCACATAGTAAGCTACCGATGAATTCATTTTGGCATTTTTGCTAATCTTTAAGCAACATAGGGATGAAACTGAAATGAGCTAGGAGTCATACCTCTAGCCAATTTAGCTCTGAGTCTCTGATAGATTCTACAATACAAACTGCCCCACAATTCAGGCTCTTGAATTTTCAAATTGTACAAAATTTCGACCTCGTGACAAGTGTTTACAATACGCTGGCTTAAGATAAACCGCCTGCTCCCTGAAAAGGGGTATAGTTATTGCACTAGAAACCTTCCCCAGTTTGTATCAAGCAGCAAGCCTCCCATTATTTGCCCAGGGACATCCAATGATTGCCAAGCTCAGAGTTTAGCAGCAGCAGCTGATACCTTTTCCTTTGTATGCGTGACTTCACCCGCTTGGTCATCACCAGCACTACTTGCTTCTAGCTGCCTTTGCTTTGCCAAAGCTCGTTTTGCTTCCCTACGAAAGTCCTTCTTGGCAGCACGAACCTCGTCAAAGCCCTCTTTAACCTTAGCCTCTTCCTCAGGAGGGAAGAAGCCTACTTCCATCTCACCCAAATCTGAATACATCTTTTCGATTTTTGCTTTCCACACTATCCCCATCTCAGTATCCATTTTATTGTAAGGTGTCTTCAGGAGGTATTCATCTATCCCACCAGCTTTGTCAATGCACCGAAGCGCATGTGTGGTAACCTTGACTCTAATGTGCCGGTCATGAATATAGCTGAAAAGACGCTTCTCCTGAACATTTGGCTTCCATGATCGCCTTGATCTAAATAAACAAAAGATAATCCAATAATATGATTACAAAAACAATATCCTTCTGACTGGCACGGTGGTACAAATAGATATTTCCATCACTACCAAGACATTCTTATGGAGTGTTTGGTTTGAGGAATGATATAGTCCATCATCTTCTCAGTCATCACTTTTTTGTTTGGTGTGTAGAATGGAGTGAGTTAATCCATCATCACCTCATTCCTCATAGTTAGTTGTTTAGTACTAATATGTGGAATGGAGTCATCCCACCAAATTTGAGGAATGGACCCATGATGCACCACTTCATTTTGGATGGAGTGATTCATCAAACCAAACACCTCATTAGTGAATGTTGTGTCATGGAATTTAACTAAAAGGAATCATTTTAATGTCAGACTGCAGGAGGTCACATTCCGCCTAAGATTTAAGAACCTGCCACTTTAAATATATAAGGCAACAATGCAGGTCTTTGCATTATCTCTATTGAGAAACCGAAGTGTAAAGCCAGTGTAATCCACAGATATATCTAGTTGAGAATGGACCCACAGACCAAATCTATAGAGCTTTTTGGATCCATAGTATTCCCAACACTGGGCTTTGTAAATATATTATCGCGAACGTTGCAATTGGATCTATAGTATTATAACAGACATTTCTTTGTAATTTTGCTATTGTAGCTACTATTAACCGTTTTCGACTGCCATCAACCCAAATCGTGTGCCTATGCTGTTGTTCAAGAACCTGTCAAGGACTTCGTTCAAGAACACCACCAGGGGTAGTCGCTGAGCTCGGAGCCTCGGACACGAGGACGCCGAGGGCCATGCACACATCCATGGGCAGGCCGGACACATCGCACACGGCGACGCAGTTGCTCAGCTTATCGAGCGCGCGCATGTCGTCGACCATGCGCTGTCACTGCAGGTTGGCCGCGCCGCCGTCGTCTTTGAGGGAGGCGATGATCCCGTGCAGGAGCAGCGTGCCCACGACAATCCCCAGTCCCCACGCGCGCACCTCGCGCTGTAAGGAGAAACAATTAATCTCTCTTTTTTAGATTCCAGACGACTAGCTTCTTCCTTCTCTTCCCTTGCTTTGATTTCTTCCCTGACACCTGAGGTGTCTGCAAAGAACCAGCAGCGAGCTAAGCTAAGCTAAACTCGGTTCTTCATATACAAGAGCTAGCAAAAGCACCAACAGTATCAAAGCAGATGTCTTCTCCCAAAAGGTGTAGCTCCTGATTAGCCCTCACAGGCGCAACGGCCTTCGCTTGCAACCATACATCTCCACCGCCCTCGCAGGTGCAACGGGCTTTGCTCTCGACGCGTCACCGCAGCCATGGGGACTCATGTTCCAGGCTAGCCGCAACACGCTCCTCTGTTGAACCGACGCACATGCTCCTCCAAGGAATGGGCGCCGCTAAAGAAGACGCGGATGAATGGGAGGAACGAAAGACTCCGATCTGTTCTAAATAATGGAAAGTTATCGGTTAATACCGGCGACAATAACAAAACTACAAAGAAGCGGCTATTATAATACTATAAATCCAATTACAACGTTTGGGATACTATTTTTAAGAAGCCTAGTGTTCGGGATACCGTAGTTCAAAAAAACTCAAATCTATATGCTTTAATGATGAGTCAATCAACCAGTTGAGTGTGGATATTGATTTAATGTATCCTATCGAGACATTCCTCTGAAAAAATATTGAATTATAAGTGGAGACAAAAGGCAAGAGATAAAAATGCGACATATTATTTATTTATATGTGATGAAAAGCAGGTGAACATGTTGCACCAGATGTGTTAAGACTGACGGTGAGATCATGAGATAATGAGTTGCAAGGTTATGGGATTATTATTCTCAAGATGGCTGATGGGCTGATGGCTTTAACTTAATTGGAGGAATCTATGAAATAATCAAGTCATGTGGGTGTGGCATTAAGAGCATGTTTAGTTCCTGGGCAAGCCCCTTGTCATGCCTCGCTAAGCAAGGATCACTGTTTGGGTACCAAGCGAGAGACTCACTTTGCCTGGCAATCTCACCCAGCTGGACATGGAAATCCTTGCTCGTGCAGAAGAGCCAAATCCGCTCTACTGCGCGATCAAGGTCACACATGAAACATGATATGCTTCCTCAGCGTGATGTCGCAGCGATGGAGCTCTGCCTGAGCTCGAAATAGCGAAGCAACAAAATTGAGCTGTTACACAAAAAAAGGGAAAAAAAACAAAGCCATGTAGCTCAGATTGAAGCAAAAATCAATGATCAGGATCAGGTACAAAAATCACAGAGATCAGAGAAGATCTCTGCCCTGCTACCAATATTGGTGTCATAATCAGTCTTCAGAGAGATGCACGAGAACCAGTAAAGCACAAGGGAAAGTTGAGGCCGCACAGACATTGGAGGTTGCCAGAGTCATGCTGCTGGGCTGCTGGCCATGCTTGCCGTAATTCCCATGGTCAGTTTTTTGGACCATTTCATTTGGGATTTGATTTGGTGGGAGGTTGAAGAAAAGGAAAAGGGGAAAAAGGGAGGCGAACAAGGTTAGGAACCAAACATGAGAACATATCTTGCCACCCTTTGCTCAGCTAGTTTGGGCAAAGCTTGCCTAAAGCCTGCTTAACCTAAACTAGCAAAAGATCCAAGCAATGGCAGGGAAACATGCTACCACAGTGGTACCTCGTTCACCCTGTCAAGAATTTACACTAACAGAAGAGAGAACAAAGCAAGCCCATTTTCTCTTGTGAGACAGCTTGGAAATTGTAACTCCTGATGTTAACATCAATGTCATAGACTAGCAAGTTTTGTTGTGTTGGGCAGACCAGAAATGTTGGTTCGGACATTCCAATCATCAAGAATATGTTATTCAAACTATCAATGACAAATGTTCCCAAAAGTGTTTGAAGCACTATCAATTCTTACATCGGGGTAATAATGCATTGTTTGGATCCCACGAGCTAAACCAAAAGTGACTAAAGTTTAGTTACTTAGGAGTTAAATATCTAAACAGGAAGAGCTAAAAGTGACTACCATTTTAGTCATGTAGTCACTTTTAGCTCTTCATGTTTGGATCTTTAGCTCCTAAGTGGAGGTGTTTGGTTTCTAGGGACTAATTTTTAGTCCCCGTTTGGTTTGAGAGACTAAAGATTAGTCCCTCCATTTTAGTCTCATTTAGTCCCTAAATTATCAAACGGTGGGACTAAAAATTTTTAGTCTCTAGTCCCTCAAGGGATGACTAAAAAGGACTAAACCATATAAATTGTCCCTCCTTTATTTCAGTTGCACTAATAGTAGGAGAATAAGGAGTATTTTAGTCCTTTTATGATTTTTTTAATGTGTTTTGAATAGTTTAGTCTCTATAACTAAACAGGGTAGGGACTAAATTTTAGTCTCCTAACTAAACTTTAGTCTCTGGACTAAAGTAACCAAACGGGCCATTAGTCCCTCCATTTTATTTCATTTTAGTCCCTAAATTGACAAATACACATATTTGGCAATTTAGGGACTAAAATAAAATAAAATGGAGGGACTAAAAATTAGTCCCTAGAAACCAAACACCCCCTAAACTTTAGTCAATTTTGTTTTAGCTATGGGATCCAAACAGCCCCTAAGGAAACTGGTTTGGCCAGACAAGTATAATTTCCAAAAATGGTAGACCTGATGGGAGGGGGGAAACCGGACAATGCATCCCTGCTCTCCCAGATAGTGGTCACCCTTGATCATGCACATTCCCTCTCTAATCTCTAGTTCTATGAAATTTGTTGCATTTTTCTTCAAGGACCAATTCTTTCGGTTATTTGCTCCAGCCTCGCATCCAGGTCGATGCATCCTAAGTTTCCCGAACAAGACTAGAACCGGAATCTTCAACACCCAACCCGCTAACTCTAAACACGATTCACAAAGTCTAAATCCTCGTTTCGGAAAATGTGCATCTTAATTTCTCCAGACAACGTCGCCTCGCATGGATCAGGACAAAGGGGAAAATTACGGAGGTGAAGAGGATAGATGCCTCACTTGTTGCCGCCGTCCTCGGAGACCTTGTTCCCGAACCGGATGTGTCGCCCAGCGAAGATGCCGCGCTTGGCCCGCCCCATGATGACGTTGCTGTCGGGAAGCATGTCCTTCACCGACTTCATAAGCTCCGCCGGCAGCTTCCCCTCGCCGCCCACGCGCCGCACCACCTTCTTGTACATCTCCCGCGCCCGGAACGACATCTTCCCCCTCCTCTGATCCTCAGCTGACTCTCTTGCTACGACGGCGGCGCCGGCGGGCGGTTGCCTTGCGAGGTTTTGGTGCCTAGGGCGGCAGGGCGCTGGACGAGAGGCGGAGATGCTTCCACTCAGCTGGCCGCTAGCGCTAGGGCTGCAATATTGGGCTTTGGGCCGTTGTATCAGTGTTGGCTGGGCCACATGTATAAGAAAAATAGTTAATGGGCCTAATGTATGTTGTTGCTCCCAACATTTTTAGGTTATGCTTATGTTGAATTTTAGCTTGCATATATCAGATATGAATGTTTCTTATTTATAGAGCCATCCAATTTTTTAAAAAAAATGACGCAGTTGTTAGCATAGTTACCATTAAAATTTGTTCCTTACACTTTACGTTTATTGGTTTCATTAATCTATACGTTTTAATTTCTATGACTGCTGTCGGGGACTATAATTAGGGGTACCCTCAAGACTCCTAATCTCAGCTGGTAACCCCCATCAGCACAAAGCTGCAAAGGCCTGATGGGTACAATTAAGTCAAGGCTCGGTCCACTCAAGGGACACGATCTCGCCTCGCTCGAACCCAGCCTCGGGCAAGGGCAGCCGACCTCGGAGGATTCACGTCTCGCCCGAGGACCCCCTCAAGCAACGGACGCACCTTCGGCTCGCCCGAGGCCCAGTCTTCGCCAAGAAGCAACCTTGGCCAAGTCGCCACGCCGACTAACCGTATCGCAAGAGCATTTAACGCAAACATTTAATGCAAAGGTGGCCTGACACCTTATCCTGACGCGCGCCCTTCGGTCGACAGAGCCGAAGTGACCGGAGTCACTTCGCTGTTCCACTAACCGGCCTCACAAGAGGACAGCGCCGCCTGCGTCGCTCCGACTGTTGTGCCACTCGACAGAGCGAGGCTGACAGCAGTCAAGTCCGGCCTCAGGCGCCATGGGAAACTCCGCATCGCCCGACCCCAGGGCTCGGACTCGGGCTCAGCCCCGGAAGACGACAAACTTCGTTTCGCCCGACCCCAGGGCTTGGAGTCGGGCTCATCCCCGGAAGACGACGAACTCTGCTTCGCCCGACCCCAGGACTCGGACTCGGGCTCAGCCCCGGAAGACGACGAACTCCGCTTCGCCCGACCCCAGGGCTCGGACTCGGGCTCAGCCCCGGAAGACGACGAGCTCCGCTTCGCCCGACCCCAGGGCTCGGACTCGGGCTCAGCCCCGGAAGACGACGAACTCCGCATCGCCCGACCCCAGGGCTCGGACTCAGCCCTGGCCTCAGCCGACGGTCTCCGCCTCGCCCGACCCAGGGGCTCGGACTCGACCTCAGCCTCGGAAGACAGACTCGACCTCGACCTCGGAGGAGCCTCCACCTCGCCCAACCCAGGGCTCGGACCGACCACGTCACAGGAGGCGCCATCATTACCCTACCCCAAGCTAACTCAGGCTACGGGGAACAAGACCGGCGTCCCATCTGGCTCGTCCCGGTAAACAAGTAATGATGGCGCCCACATGCTCTATGACGACGGCGGCTCTCAGCCCCCTTACGAAAGCAAGGAGACGTCAGCAAGGACTCGACAGCCCCGACAGCTGTCCTCCCGCCAGGCTCCAGCGCTCCTCCGACGGCCACGACACCACACGAACCGGGTGCCAAGACCTCTCCGGCTGCCACGACGGCATGTACTTAGGGCACTAGCTCCTCTCTGCTAGACACGTTAGCACACTGCTACACCTCCCATTGTACACCTGGATCCTCTCCTTACGCCTATAAAAGGAAGGTCCAGGGCCCTCATACAGAAGGTTGGCCGCGCGGGGAAGGACGGGACGGCGCTCGCGTAAGCCGCTCGCTCCCTCCCGCGTGGACGCTTGTAACCCCCTACTGCAAGTGCACCCGACCTGGGCGCGGGACAAACACGAAGGCCGCGGGTTTCCCCTTTTACGCATGTCTCCCTCCGGCTTCTTCCCCCCTTCGTGCTCCATCTCGTGTCGACCCATCTGGGCTGGGGCATGCAGCGACAATTTACTCGTCAGTCCAGGGACCCCCCGGGTTCGAAACGCCGACAGTTGGCACGCCAGGTAGGGGACTTGCTGCGTGTTGACGAACAGCTTCCCGTCAAGCTCCAGATGGGCAGTCTCCAGCAACCTTTCCAGCCCGGGACGGTGCTCCGTTTCGGGAGTCTCGAGTTCATGTCCCTCGACGGCAGCTACGACATGATACTCCTTCCCCCGCCGCGCGACAGCGACAATGGCGGCCGACAACCTGCCCACCGGCGGCGGAATCGACGATGTCTTCCCCACGTGGTGGAAGAACAACATTCGGGCTTGTCCCGTCCCCTCCCCCGCCGACGGAGGAGGAGGCGGGGCAACCAAGGCCAAGCAGGAGGCGGCACCTCGTCGGTTGTCGAGCGAGTCGACGGCGCCGGCGCCCCAACGGGGGGCACGTCGGGCATCGACCTCACGTCTGAGACGAAGACGAGCGTCGTCTCCCCGCAACACGCCAACCCCAAGCAAATGGACGACACCAGCACGCTCGCAAAGGACTTGCTGGGCGTCACCCTCGTACCTGAGACGACGGTGCAGTCTGCCCCTGACGTGACTTCGTCACCGCCCGTCGACCAAGAGGTACCGACCGATTCCCATCTCGTGCCTTTTGGATTCAGCCTCGACCCACCAAGCGACTTCGCTTTGGTGGACGCTCTCATAGAGGCGAGTCCAAACCCTCTGGGGTACCGTATGCGGTCACCCTGGGACCAGCTGACGGCCGTCTCGATCTACGGGCCCTCGGGTTCCGAGGAAGATGACGAGCCCGACTTCTGTTGGGATTTCTCCGGACTTGGTAACCCCAGTGTCATGCGGGGCTTCATGACCGCATGCGACTACTGCCTTTCCGACTGTTCCGACGGTAGCCGCAGCCTCGGCGACGAGGACTGCGGCCCAAGTCGTGAATGTTTCCACGTCGATCTAGGGGGTCCCGACGAAGGCAACCATCTTGGTATACCGGAGAACGGTGATCCCCCTAGGCCTGTGCCTCGCGTTGACATCCTTTGGGAGCTAACTGTGGTCTCCGTCCCGGCGGGGGGTCATGACCCACAGCTCGAGCAAATCCGCGAGATGCAGGCCAGGCTCGACGAGGGATCAGGAACACTTGAGCCGTTCCGCCGGGACATTGGGCAGGAACGGGCGGGCCAACCTCCGGCCAGAGAAGTGCGTCATCTACCCCAGGGCATCCAGCACTGCACCACCGACGATGTCAGGGTAAGGCCGCCACCGGTTTCCAGTGGGGTCGGCCAAAACCTGGCTGCAGCGGCAATACTTCTCCGCACGATGTCGGAGCCATCTACCACCGAGGGGCGGCGTATCCAGGGAGAGCTCAAGAATCTCCTGGAGGATGCCGCGGTCCGACGGGCCGAAAGCTCTGCCTCCCGAAGGTAGGGGTACCCCTCGGAACATCGCGTCGCTTCTTCCCGATTCATGCGGGAAGCCTCGGTCCACACCGGGCGCACGCGCAACACAGCGCCTGCGGCCCCGGGTCGCCTCGGCAACGAGCACCATCACCGCAACCGTCGAGCCCACCTCGACGAGAAGGTGCGTCGAGGCTACCACCTCAGGCGTGGGGGGCGCTATGACAGCGGGGAGGATCGGAGTCCCTCGCCCGAACCACCTGGTCCGCAGGCTTTCAGCCGGGCCATACGATGGGCGTCGTTCCCGACCCGGTTCCGAACCCAGACTACTATCACAAAGTACTCGGGGGAGACGAGACCGGAACTGTGGCTCACGGACTATCGGCTGGCCTGCCACCTGGGTGGAACGGACGATGACAACCTCATCATCTGCAACCTCCCCCTGTTCCTCTCCGACACCGCTCGAGCCTGGCTGGAGCACCTGCCTCTGGGGCAGATCTCCAACTGGGACGACCTGGTCCAAGCCTTCGCCGGCAATTTTCAGGGCACGTACGTGTGCCTAGGGAACTCCTGGGATCTCTGAAGCTACCGCCAGCAGCCAGGGGAGTCTCTCCGGGACTACATCCGGCGATTCTCGAAGCAGCGCACCGAGCTGCCCAACGTCACCGATTCGGATGTCATCGGCGTGTTCCTCGCCGGCACCATCTGCCGCGACCTGGTGAGCAAGCTGGGTTGCAAGACCCCCACCAGGGCGAGTGAGCTGATGGACATCGCCACCAAGTTCGCATCTGGCCAGGAGGCAGTTGAGGCCATCTTCCGGAAGGACAAGCAGCCCCAGGGCCGCCTACCGGAAGATGTCCCCGAGGCGTCAACTCAGCGCGGCACCAAGAAGAAAGGCAAGAAGAAGTCGCAAGCAAAACGCGACGCCGCCGACGCGGACCTTATCGCCGCCGCCGAGTACAAGAACCCTCGGAAACCTCCCGGAGGTGCCAATCTCTTCAACAAGATGCTCAAGGAGCCGTGCCCCTATCATGAGGGGCCCGTCAAGCACACCCTTGAGGAGTGCGCCATGCTTCGGCGCCACTTTCACAAGGCCGGGCCACCTGCGGAAGGTGGCAGGGCCCGTGACGACGGTAAGAAGGAAGATCACAAGGCAGGAGAGTTCCCCGAGGTCCACGACTGCTTCATGATCTACGGTGGGCAAGTGGCGAACGCCTCGGCTCGGTACCGCAAGCAAGAGCGTCGGGAGGTCTGCTCGGTAAAGGTGGCGGCGCCAGTCTACCTAGACTGGTCCGATAAGCCCATCACCTTCGACCAGGGCGACCATCCCGACCGCGTGCCGAGCCCGAGGAAATACCCGCTCGTTGTCGACCCCGTCATCGGCAACGTCAGGCTCACCAAGGTCCTCATGGACGGAGGCAGCAACCTCAACATCATCTACGCCGAGACCCTCGGGCTCCTGCGGATCGATCTGTCCTCGGTCCGGGCAGGCGCTGCGCCTTTTCACGGGATCATCTCCGGGAAACGCGTCCAACCCCTCGGACAACTCGATCTACCCTTCTGCTTTGGGACACCCTCCAACTTTCGAAGGGAGACCCTCACGTTCGAAGTGGTCGGGTTTCGAGGAACCTACCACGCAGTGCCGGGGAGGCCATGCTACGCCAAGTTCATGGCCGTCCCCAACTACACCTACCTCAAGCTCAAGATGTCGGGCCCCAACGGGGTCATCACCGTTGGCCCCACGTACCGACACGCGTACGAATGCGACGTGGAGTGCGTGGAGTACGCCGAGGCCCTCGCCGAATCTGAGGCCCTCATCGCCGACCTGGAGAGCCTCTCTAAGGAGGCATCAGATGTGAAGCGCCACGCCGGCAACTTCGAGCCAGCGGAGACGGTTAAATCCGTTCCTCTCGACCCCAGCAATGATGCCTCCAAGCAGATCCGGATCGGCTCTGAGCTCGATCCCAAATAGGAAGCAGTGCTCGTCGACTTTCTCCGCGCAAACGCCGACGTCTTCGTGTGGAGTCCCTCGGACATGCCCGGCATACCGAGGGATGTCGCCGAGCACTCACTAGATATCCGAGCTGGAGCCCGACCCGTGAAGCAGCCTCTGCGCCAATTCAACGAAGAAAAGCACAGAGCCATAGGCGAGGAGATCCACAAGCTAATGGCGGCAGGGTTCATCAAAGAGGTATTCCATCCCGAATGGCTTGCCAACCCTGTGCTTGTGAGAAAGAAAGGAGGGAAATGGCGGATGTGTGTAGACTACACTGGTCTAAACAAAGCATGTCCGAAAGTTCCCTACCCTCTGCCTCGCATCGATCAAATCATGGATTCCACTACTGGGTGCGAAACCCTGTCTTTCCTCGATGCCTACTCAGGGTATCACCAAATCAGGATGAAAGAGTCCGACCAGCTCGCGACTTCTTTCATCACACCTTTCGGCATGTACTGCTATGTTACCATGCCGTTCGGTTTCAGGAATGCGGGTGCGACATACCAAAGGTGCATGAACCACGTGTTCGGCGAACATATTGGCCGAACGATCGAGGCCTACGTCGATGACATCGTAGTCAAGACGAGGAAAGCCTCCGACCTCCTTTCCGACCTTGGAGCGACATTCCGATGTCTCAAGGCGAAAGGCGTAAAACTCAATCCCGAGAAGTGTGTCTTCGGGGTCCCCCGAGGCATGCTCTTGGGGTTCATCGTCTCCGAGCGGGGCATCGAGGCCAACCCGGAGAAGATCGCGACCATCACCAGCATGGGGCCCATCAAGGACTTGAAAGGCGTACAGAGGGTCACGGGATGCCTTGCGGCTCTGAGCCGTTTCATCTCGCGCCTCGGCGAAAGAGGCATGCCTCTATACCGCCTCTTAAGGAAGGCTGAGTGCTTCACTTGGACCCCTGAGGCCGAGGAAGCCCTCGGGAACCTCAAGGCGCTCCTCACAAACGCGCCCATCTTGGTGCCCCCTGCTGCCGGAGAAGCCCTCTTGATCTACGTCGCCGCTACCACTCAGGTGGTTAGCGCCGCGATCGTGGTTGAGAGACGAGAAGAGGGGCATGCATTGCCTGTTCAGAGACCAGTCTACTTCATCAGTGAGGTACTGTCCGAGACCAAGATCCGCTACCCACAAATTCAGAAGCTGTTGTACGCGGTGATCCTGACGCGACGGAAGTTGCGACACTACTTTGAGTCTCATCCGGTAACTGTGGTGTCATCCTTCCCCTGGGGGAGATCATCCAGTGACGAGAGGCCTCGGGTAGAATTGCAAAGTGGGCGGTGGAAATCATGGGCGAAACGATCTCGTTCGCCCCTCGGAAGGCCATCAAGTCCCAGGTCTTGGCGGACTTTGTGGCTGAATGGGTCGACACCCAGCTCCCAACAGCTCCGATCCAACCGGAACTCTGGACCATGTTTTTCGATGGGTCGCTGATGAAGACAGGAGCAGGCATGGGCCTGCTCTTCATCTCGCCCCTCGGGAAGCACCTACGCTACGTGCTACGCCTCCATTTCCCGGCGTCCAACAATGTGGCCGAGTACGAGGCTCTGGTCAACGGGTTGCGCATCGCCATCGAGCTAGGGGTCCGACGCCTCGACGCTCGCGGTGACTCGCAGCTCGTCATCGACCAAGTCATGAAGAACTCCCACTGCCGCGACCCGAAGATGGGAGCCTACTGCGATGAGGTTCGGCGCCTGGAAGACAAGTTCTACGGGCTCGAGCTCAACCACATCGCCCGACGCTACAACGAGACTGCGGACGAGCTGGCTAAAATAGCCTCGGGGCGAACAATGGTTCCCCCGGATGTCTTCTCCCGAGACCTACATCAACCCTCCGTCAAGACCGACGACACACCCGAGCCCGAGAAGGCCTCGGCCCAGCCCGAGGCACCCTCGGCTCAGCCCGAGGCACCCTCAGCTCGGCCCGAGGTACCCTCGGCCCCCGAGGGTGAGGCACTGCGCGTCGAGGAGGAACGGAGCGGGGTCACGCCTAATCGAAACTGGCAGACCCCGTACCTGCAATATCTCCACCGAGGAGAACTACCCCTCGATCGAGCCGAAGCTCGGTGGTTGGCGCGGCGCACCAAGTCGTTCGTCTTGCTGGGAGACGGGAAGGAGCTCTACCACCGCAGCCCCTCAGGCATCCTCCAGCGATGCATTTCCATCGCCGAAGGCCAGGAGCTCTTACAAGAGATACACTCGGGGGCTTGCGGCCATCACGCAGCGCCTCGAGCCCTTGTTGGAAACGCTTTCCAACAAGGCTTCTACTGGCCGACCACGGTGCCCGACGCCACTAGAATTGTCCGCACCTACCAAGGGTGTCAATTCTATGCAAGGCAGACCCACCTGCCCGCTCAGGCTCTACAGACCATACCCATCACCTGGTCGTTTGCTGTGTGGGGTCTGGACCTCGTCGGCCCCTTGCAGAAGGCACCCGGGGGCTACACGCACCTGTTGGTCACCATCGACAAATTCTCCAAGTGGATCGAGGTCCGACCCCTAAACAGCATCAGGTCCGAACAGGCGGTGGCGTTCTTCACCAACATCATCCATTGCTTTGGGGTCCCGAACTCCATCATCACCGACAACGGCACCAAGTTCACCGGCAGGAAGTTCCTGGACTTCTGTGAGGATCACCACATCCGGGTGGACTGGGCCGCCGTGGCTCACCCCATGACGAATGGGCAAATAGAGCGTGCCAACGGCATGATCGTGCAAGGGCTCAAGCCGCGGATCTACGACGACCTCAACAAGTTTGGCAAGCGATGGATGAAGGAGCTCCCCTCGGTGGTCTGGAGTCTGAGGACAACACCGAGCCGAGCCACGGGCTTCATGCCGTTCTTTCTAGTCTATGGGGCCAAGGCCATCTTGCCCACAGACTTAGAATACGGTTCCCCAAGGACGAGGGCCTACGACGGCCAAAGCAATCGATCTAATCGAGAAGACTCACTGGACCAGCTGGAAGAGGCTCGGGACATGGCCTTACTACACTCGGCGCGGTACCAGCAGTCCCTGCGCTGCTACCACGCCCGAGGGGTTCGGTCCCGAGACCTCCAAGTGGGTGACCTGGTGCTTCGGCTGCGACAAGACGCCCGAGGGCGACACAAGCTCACACCTCCCTGGGAAGGGCCGTTCGTCGTCGCCAAGGTTCTGAAGCCCGGAACGTACAAGCTGGCCAACGTCAAGGCGAGGTCTACAACAACGCTTGGAACATCCGACAGCTACGTCGCTTCTACCCTTAAGATGCTTTCAAGTCGTTCATACACCTCGGTCACATACAAAGTCTAGTCATCAAGGAAGGGTCAGCCTTGCCTCGGCAAAGCCCGACCCTCCCTCGGGGGCTAAAAGGGGGGAACCCCCTCTGCGTCAAAATTTTCCTCGGAAAAAGATCTTTTCTGCCAGAGCGTCTTTCGTGCTTTTTGACTACTTCGAAAATGGATCCTGAAAACGACGAAGTACACGTAAGCAGCCAAGGCTGACCGAGCCGAGGGACTCCTACGCCTCCGGGATACGGATACCTCACTCATCACCTTCTGCGATAAGTAACTCACGCTCGGATAAGTGATTCCGCGGACCGAACAAGTCTTCACGCTCGAAAACTCCTCTGCCGAAACGATTTTTCGGGCCTTCTCGACTACGTCGGTGACAGAACCCTATGGACGAGTAAGAGTGCACGTAAGCGGCAAGGCCGACTGAGCCGAGGGATTCCTACGCCTCCAGGATACGGATACCTCACTCGTCACCTTCCGTGAAAAGTAACTCTCGCTCGGACAAGCAATTCTGTTACCGACAAATAAGTCCAGATACTCGAAACAACAGGAAAAGGAACGCAACCTTACAACACGACGACAGTATGTTTGGGCCTCGGCGGTCGCAGAAAACATACGCACACTACAAGATAACCCGATCCTGCAGGCTCACATCTTGACAGTTGAAGGGAGCAGTAGCACCCTCGGCGTCAACTACACCTTCGGCGAGGTTCGGCCTAGCCTCGGACGGCGACGCGGTCGGAGGATCTCCACTCCGAAGGACGACATCAGCACCACGCCCGGGCCATCGCCGCCAGGGTCTTCTCTAGGAATCCGGCTCGAGCAAACGGCTCGACCGGCCACCCCGAAGCCTCAGCCAGCTGTCCCCCGAGGACATCAGCCCGGCCCGTGGCCTCGGCAACTCAACTCCGGCGTCAGTCCCACCAGTGGACGACCCGACCAGGTTCCGGCCGATCAAGTCTTCTTTTCGAGCCAACTCCGCCTCTGTCCGTGCTGACACCTGAGAGCACCTAGAGGGGGGGTGAATAGGTGATCCTGTAAAACTTAAACTTATAGCCACAAAAACTTGTTAAGTGTTAGCACAATTATTGCCAAGTGGCTAGAGAGGAGTCTCAACAAAACACAATACCACAAGAGATCAAACACAGAGATGACACAGTGGTTTATCCCGTGGTTCGGCCAAGACCAACGCTTGCCTACTCCACGTTGTGGCGTCCCAACGGACGAGGGTTGCAATCAACCCCTCTCAAGCGGTCCAAAGACCAACTTGAATACCACGGTGTTTTGCTTTGCTTTTCTCAATCCCGTTTGCGAGGAATCTCCACAACTTGGAGCCTCTCGCCCTTACAATTTAAGTTCACAAAGAAGCACTGAGAAAGGGGGGAATGAGCAACACACACAAGACTTCAAAAGATCAGAGCGACAACACGCACACAAGTAGCAACAAGAGCTCGCAACACAACTCAAAGAGTTCACAACTCCACAAGAGCTCTATATGCTAACACAATGAATCAAAGGCGCGGAATTGATGTCTTGGTGCTCAGGAATGTTGTAGGAATGCTTGGTGTCTCCCTCCATGCGCCTAGGGGTCCCTTTTATAGCCCCAAGGCAGCTAGGAGCCGTTGAGAACAAATCTGGAAGGCCATCCTTGCCTTCTGTCGTCGAGCGCACCGGACAGTCCGGTGCACACCGGACACTGTCCGGTGCCCGATTTCCTTCCTTAATCAGCGCAGCCGACCGTTGCCGACCGTTGCAGATCTGGCGCACCGGACATGTCCGGTGCACACCGGACAGTCCGGTGCCTCTTTCCGACCGTTGGCCAGACCACGTGTCGCGCGCAGATTCCGCGGCCGACCGTTGGCTCGGCCGACCGTTGGCTTACCGGACAGTCCGGTGAATTTTAGCCGTACGCCGTCGGCAAATTCCCGAGAGCGGCCTCTCCGCCCGAGGCAGCCTGGCGCATCGGACACTGTCCGGTGCACCACCGGACAGTCCGGTGCCCCAGACCGAAACAGCCTTTTGGCTGTACACAGCCAACTCTTCTTTTCTTTTCTTCTTTCTGTTTCTAACACTTAGACAAGTATATTAGTACACAAAACCAATGTACTAAGGCTTAGAAACATACCTTTACTCATGATTTGCACTTTGTTCATCCATGGACATAGATTCACATTTAAGCACTTGTGTTTGCACTCAATCACCAAAATACTTAGAAATGGCCCAAGGGCACATTTCCCTTTCAATCTCCCCCTTTTTGGTGATTTATGCCAACACAACATAAAGCAACTAGAACAAGTGCAAAATCACTTCAAATAAAATAATTCGAGTTTTATTCAATTTTGGCATATATGGATCATCCTTTGCCACCACTTGGTTTGTTTTTGCAAATCAAACTCAAATCTCTATCTCTAAGTCAAACACACATGTTGAAACATAAAGAGAGTCATTCCAAAAAGAGATTGATCAAAGATCTCAAAAACTCCCCCTATTTCCCATAATCAATACTTCTCCCCACAAGAAGCCAACTTTTGACGAAAGAGACAATGCAAGAGTTTTGAACAAACCAAAAGCTCTATTCTACTATTTTCAAAATCTCTCAAGTGGTAGCTGATCCATTTATTGCTTTGGCCTTTATTTTCTCCCCCTTTGGCATCAAGCACCAAAACGGGATCAACTTTGGCCCCTTAACCCCATTGCCTCACCAAAATCTTCAATTAAGAGCAAATGGCAATAAGAGTTCATGAGATGAACTTGGAATAAGTTACCCTCTCATCGGAGTGCAGTGGAAGTCTTTCTTGGTCCAAGTCCACCTTTTCCCTTTCAATTCTCCTTCGAGACTAAATCAAGAAAACTCAAGCATATGATTAGTCTCAAAGGGTCAAGTTGTAACACACCTCCCCCTAAACATGTGCATCACTTTGCAACGGACTTGTGAGGTCCAGGGAGTGTTTGTACAACTTGAGCACCACATTAAGCAACAAAATGCAGAATGAACATGATCAAAGGCATAAACACATGTATGCTACAATTCAATCCAAGTTCCGCGAATCTAGATCTGCAACGGTCGGCAACGGTCGGCTGCGCTGATTAAGGAAGGAAATCGGGCACCGGACAGTGTCCGGTGTGCACCGGACTGTCCGGTGCGCCCGACGACAGAAGGCAAGGATGGCCTTCCAGATTTGTTCTCAACGGCTCCTAGCTGCCTTGGGGCTATAAAAGGGACCCCTAGGCGCATGGAGGGAGACACCAAGCATTCCTACAACATTCCTGAGCACCAAGACATCAATTCCGCGCCTTTGATTCATTGTGTTAGCATATAGAGCTCTTGTGGAGTTGTGAACTCTTTGAGTTGTGTTGCGAGCTCTTGTTGCTACTTGTGTGCGTGTTGTCGCTCTGATACCAATTGAGAGCACCTAGAGGGGGGGGTGAATAGGTGATCCTGTAAAACTTAAACTTATAGCCACAAAAACTTGTTAAGTGTTAGCACAATTATTGCCAAGTGGCTAGAGAGGAGTCTCAACAAAACACAATACCACAAGAGATCAAACACAGAGATGACACAGTGGTTTATCCCGTGGTTCGGCCAAGACCAACGCTTGCCTACTCCACGTTGTGGCGTCCCAACGGACGAGGGTTGCAATCAACCCCTCTCAAGCGGTCCAAAGACCAACTTGAATACCACGGTGTTTTGCTTTGCTTTTCTCAATCTCGTTTGCGAGGAATCTCCACAACTTGGAGCCTCTCGCCCTTACAATTTAAGTTCACAAAGAAGCACTGAGAAAGGGGGGAATGAGCAACACACACAAGACTTCAAAAGATCAGAGCGACAACACGCACACAAGTAGCAACAAGAGCTCGCAACACAACTCAAAGAGTTCACAACTCCACAAGAGCTCTATATGCTAACACAATGAATCAAAGGCGCGGAATTGATGTCTTGGTGCTCAGGAATGTTGTAGGAATGCTTGGTGTCTCCCTCCATGCGCCTAGGGGTCCCTTTTATAGCCCCAAGGCAGCTAGGAGCTGTTGAGAACAAATCTGGAAGGCCATCCTTGCCTTCTGTCGTCGAGCGCACCGGACAGTCCGGTGCACACCGGACACTGTCCGGTGCCCGATTTCCTTCCTTAATCAGCGCAGCCGACCGTTGCCGACCGTTGCAGATCTGGCGCACCGGACATGTCCGGTGCACACCGGACAGTCCGGTGCCTCTTTCTGACCGTTGGCCAGACCACGTGTCGCGCGCAGATTCCGCGGCCGACCGTTGGCTCGGCCGACCGTTGGCTCACCGGACAGTCCGGTGAATTTTAGCCGTACGCCGTCGGCAAATTCCCGAGAGCGGCCTCTCCGCCCGAGGCAGCCTGGCGCACCGGACACTGTCCGGTGCACCACCGGACAGTCCGGTGCCCCAGACCGAAACAGCCTTTTGGCTGTACACAGCCAACTCTTCTTTTCTTTTCTTCTTTCTGTTTCTAACACTTAGACAAGTATATTAGTACACAAAACCAATGTACTAAGGCTTAGAAACATACCTTTACTCATGATTTGCACTTTGTTCATCCATGGACATAGATTCACATTTAAGCACTTGTGTTTGCACTCAATCACCAAAATACTTAGAAATGGCCCAAGGGCACATTTCCCTTTCAATCTCCCCCTTTCTGGTGATTTATGCCAACACAACATAAAGCAACTAGAACAAGTGCAAAATCACTTCAAATAAAATAATTCGAGTTTTATTCAATTTTGGCATATATGGATCATCCTTTGCCACCACTTGGTTTGTTTTTGCAAATCAAACTCAAATCTCTATCTCTAAGTCAAACACACATGTTGAAACATAAAGAGAGTCATTCCAAAAAGAGATTGATCAAAGATCTCAAAAACTCCCCCTATTTCCCATAATCAATACTTCTCCCCACAAGAAGCCAACTTTTGACGAAAGAGACAATGCAAGAGTTTTGAACAAACCAAAAGCTCTATTCTACTATTTTCAAAATCTCTCAAGTGGTAGCTGATCCATTTATTGTTTTGGCCTTTATTTTCTCCCCCTTTGGCATCAAGCACCAAAACGGGATCAACTTTGGCCCCTTAACCCCATTGCCTCACCAAAATCTTCAATTAAGAGCAAATGGCAATAAGAGTTCATGAGATGAACTTGGAATAAGTTACCCTCTCATCGGAGTGCAGTGGAAGTCTTTCTTGGTCCAAGTCCACCTTTTCCCTTTCAATTCTCCTTCGAGACTAAATCAAGAAAACTCAAGCATATGATTAGTCTCAAAGGGTCAAGTTGTAACACACCTCCCCCTAAACATGTGCATCACTTTGCAACGGACTTGTGAGGTCCAGGGAGTGTTTGTACAACTTGAGCACCACATTAAGCAACAAAATGCAGAATGAACATGATCAAAGGCATAAACACATGTATGCTACAATTCAATCCAAGTTCCGCGAATCTAGATCTGCAACGGTCGGCTGCGCTGATTAAGGAAGGAAATCGGGCACCGGACAGTGTCCGGTGTGCACCGGACTGTCCGGTGCGCCCGACGACAGAAGGCAAGGATGGCCTTCCAGATTTGTTCTCAACGGCTCCTAGCTGCCTTGGGGCTATAAAAGGGACCCCTAGGCGCATGGAGGGAGACACCAAGCATTCCTACAACATTCCTGAGCACCAAGACATCAATTCCGCGCCTTTGATTCATTGTGTTAGCATATAGAGCTCTTGTGGAGTTGTGAACTCTTTGAGTTGTGTTGCGAGCTCTTGTTGCTACTTGTGTGCGTGTTGTCGCTCTGATACCAATTGAGAGCACCTAGAGGGGGGTGAATAGGTGATCCTGTAAAACTTAAACTTATAGCCACAAAAACTTGTTAAGTGTTAGCACAATTATTGCCAAGTGGCTAGAGAGGAGTCTCAACAAAACACAATACCACAAGAGATCAAACACAGAGATGACAAAGTGGTTTATCACGTGGTTCGGCCAAGACCAACGCTTGCCTACTCCACGTTGTGGCGTCCCAACGGACGAGGGTTGCAATCAACCCCTCTCAAGCGGTCCAAAGACCAACTTGAATACCACGGTGTTTTGCTTTGCTTTTCTCAATCCCGTTTGCGAGGAATCTCCACAACTTGGAGCCTCTCGCCCTTACAATTTAAGTTCACAAAGAAGCACTGAGAAAGGGGGGAATGAGCAACACACACAAGACTTCAAAAGATCAGAGCGACAACACGCACACAAGTAGCAACAAGAGCTCGCAACACAACTCAAAGAGTTCACAACTCCACAAGAGCTCTATATGCTAACACAATGAATCAAAGGCGCGGAATTGATGTCTTGGTGCTCAGGAATGTTGTAGGAATGCTTGGTGTCTCGCTCCATGCGCCTAGGGGTCCCTTTTATAGCCCCAAGGCAGCTAGGAGCCGTTGAGAACAAATCTGGAAGGCCATCCTTGCCTTCTGTCGTCGAGCGCACCGGACAGTCCGGTGCACACCGGACACTGTCCGGTGCCCGATTTCCTTCCTTAATCAGCGCAGCCGACCGTTGCCGACCGTTGCAGATCTGGCGCACCGGACATGTCCGGTGCACACCGGACAATCCGATGCCTCTTTCCGACCGTTGGCCAGACCACGTGTCGCGCGCAGATTCCGCGGCCGACCGTTGGCTCGGCCGACCGTTGGCTCATCGGACAGTCCGGTGCACACCGGACAGTCCGGTGAATTTTAGCCGTACGCCGTCGGCAAATTCCCGAGAGCGGCCTCTCCGCCCGAGGCAGCCTGGCGCACCGGACACTGTCCGGTGCACCACCGGACAGTCCGGTGCCCCAGACCGAAACAGCCTTTTGGCTGTACACAGCCAACTCTTCTTTTCTTTTCTTCTTTCTGTTTCTAACACTTAGACAAGTATATTAGTACACAAAACCAATGTACTAAGGCTTAGAAACATACCTTTACTCATGATTTGCACTTTGTTCATCCATGGACATAGATTCACATTTAAGCACTTGTGTTTGCACTCAATCACCAAAATACTTAGAAATGGCCCAAGGGCACATTTCCCTTTCAATCTCCCCCTTTTTGGTGATTTATGCCAACACAACATAAAGCAACTAGAACAAGTGCAAAATCACTTCAAATAAAATAATTCGAGTTTTATTCAATTTTGGCATATATGGATCATCCTTTGTCACCACTTGGTTTGTTTTTGCAAATCAAACTCAAATCTCTATCTCTAAGTCAAACACACATGTTGAAACATAAAGAGAGTCATTCCAAAAAGAGATTGATCAAAGATTTAAAAAACTCCCCCCTATTTCCCATAATCAATACTTCTCCCCACAAGAAGCCAACTTTTGACGAAAGAGACAATGCAAGAGTTTTGAACAAACCAAAAGCTCTATTCTACTATTTTCAAAATCTCTCAAGTGGTAGCTGATCCATTTATTGCTTTGGCCTTTATTTTCTCCCCCTTTGGCATCAAGCACCAAAACGGGATCAACTTTGGCCCCTTAACCCCATTGCCTCACCAAAATCTTCAATTAAGAGCAAATGGCAATAAGAGTTCATGAGATGAACTTGGAATAAGTTACCCTCTCATCGGAGTGCAGTGGAAGTCTTTCTTGGTCCAAGTCCACCTTTTCCCTTTCAATTCTCCTTCGAGACTAAATCAAGCAAACTCAAGCATATGATTAGTCTCCAAGGGTCAAGTTGTAACACACCTCCCCCTAAACATGTGCATCACTTTGCAACGGACTTGTGAGGTCCAGGGAGTGTTTGTACAACTTGAGCACCACATTAAGCAACAAAATGCAGAATGAACTTGATCAAAGGCATAAACACATGTATGCTACAATTCAATCCAAGTTCCGCGAATCTAGATCTGCAACGGTCGGCAACGGTCGGCTGCGCTGATTAAGGAAGGAAATCGGGCACCGGACAGTGTCCGGTGTGCACCGGACTGTCCGGTGCGCCCGACGACAGAAGGCAAGGATGGCCTTCCAGATTTGTTCTCAACGGCTCCTAGCTGCCTTGGGGCTATAAAAGGGACCCCTAGGCGCATGGAGGGAGACACCAAGCATTCCTACAACATTCCTGAGCACCAAGACATCAATTCCGCGCCTTTGATTCATTGTGTTAGCATATAGAGCTCTTGTGGAGTTGTGAACTCTTTGAGTTGTGTTGCGAGCTCTTGTTGCTACTTGTGTGCGTGTTGTCGCTCTGATACCAATTGAGAGCACCTAGAGGGGGGGTGAATAGGTGATCCTGTAAAACTTAAACTTATAGCCACAAAAACTTGTTAAGTGTTAGCATAATTATTGCCAAGTGGCTAGAGAGGAGTCTCAACAAAACACAATACCACAAGAGATCAAACACAGAGATGACACAGTGGTTTATCTCGTGGTTCGGCCAAGACCAACGCTTGCCTACTCCACGTTGTGGCGTCCCAACGGACGAGGGTTGCAATCAACCCCTCTCAAGCGGTCCAAAGACCAACTTGAATACCACGGTGTTTTGCTTTGCTTTTCTCAATCCCGTTTGCGAGGAATCTCCACAACTTGGAGCCTCTCGCCCTTACAATTTAAGTTCACAAAGAAGCACTGAGAAAGGGGGGAATGAGCAACACACACAAGACTTCAAAAGATCAGAGCGACAACACGCACACAAGTAGCAACAAGAGCTCGCAACACAACTCAAAGAGTTCACAACTCCACAAGAGCTCTATATGCTAACACAATGAATCAAAGGCGCGGAATTGATGTCTTGGTGCTCAGGAATGTTGTAGGAATGCTTGGTGTCTCCCTCCATGCGCCTAGGGGTCCCTTTTATAGCCCCAAGGCAGCTAGGAGCCGTTGAGAACAAATCTGGAAGGCCATCCTTGCCTTCTGTCGTCGGGCGCACCGGACAGTCCGGTGCACACCGGACACTGTCCGGTGCCCGATTTCCTTCCTTAATCAGCGCAGCCGACCGTTGTCGACCGTTGCAGATCTGGCGCACCGGACATGTCCGGTGCACACCGGACAGTCCGGTGCCTCTTTCCGACCGTTGGCCAGACCACGTGTCGCGCGCAGATTCCGCGGCCGACCGTTGGCTCGGCCGACCGTTGGCTCACCGGACAGTCCGGTGCACACCGGACAGTCCGGTGAATTTTAGCCGTACGCCGTCGGCAAATTCCCGAGAGCGGCCTCTCCGCCCGAGGCAGCCTGGCGCACCGGACAGTGTCCGGTGCACCACCGGACAGTCCGGTGCCCCAGACCGAAACAGCCTTTTGGCTGTACACAGCCAACTCTTCTTTTTCTTTTCTTCTTTCTGTTTCTAACACTTAGACAAGTATATTAGTACACAAAACCAATGTACTAAGGCTTAGAAACATACCTTTACTCATGATTTGCACTTTGTTCATCCATGGACATAGATTCACATTTAAGCACTTGTGTTTGCACTCAATCACCAAAATACTTAGAAATGGCCCAAGGGCACATTTCCCTTTCAACACCGCTACCTCCGGCTTCGGCTCATCAAAGAGCGGCCGTGGGTTCCTTTAACTAGGCAAGAGAAGCCTCGGACAGCAAGGCCGACCGAGCCGAGGGACTCCTACGCCTCCAGGATACGGATACCTCACTCGTCACCTTCGCACGAGGCGACTCACGCTTGGTGAAGCGGTTCAGATAGCCGACAGGCGAGTCTTAGTGCTCGAAATGAGGGAAAAACATGGCTCCGTGCCAAAAATACATACATGTTCAGGCCCCGACAGCCGCAATGAACAAGACACCGACACTCAAGGTGCCATTACAAACGGAACTCCGGTTCCGTCCCCGCGGGTATGAACAACCTCCACACAGGGGAGCCCGCGGGGCGACAAGCTCCGTGCGACTCGCCGACGACCTCTGCAGCAGCAGCTATGGTCCCAGGACGGACGCAGCCACCAGAAGGCTCTCGTTCGTGTCCCCGCTCAAGGGACGCGAACCAGACATTAAAGCCAAAGAGCCGGAGGTCGGTCCGAAGGCGGCGCCGATGGCCTCGACGGTGGGGAAGCTTCCCCCAGCTGCCACCACGTCAGCACCGACGGCGGCGTCCGCCTCTCCACCAACGCTGCACCGGCGAGCGTGGGCCGCTCCAAAGCGCACCGGCAGGTCCTCACTCCCGTCCTCGCCACGAAAGCGAGGAGGAGGACGGGATGTTGCATCCTAGCTGGGCAGCAACAGTTCGCCTTCCCCGGCATGGCTGGAGGACACCTCTTCCGCAGAGCTGGAGGATGGTTTCCACCACCAGAAGCTGGAAGAGGAGGTGGCTAGCTGACCCACGCGGGAGGTAGAGCCCCGGCTCACCCCGCTCTCCGCCCCAGCAAGGATGATGAAGATCCCTGAAGCTGGGGGCGGGACCAAGATCGCAGCCCGGCTTGCTTCTCCCCACCCAGGGGCTGGTGGTCACCGTCTTGGGTGACCACCGGCGAGGGGATGCGGCCGGGCTGCCTGATGAAAATCCTTGAAGCCGAACGATGGCTGAAAGGTACCAACTTCCACGAAGTTGCGTTCCTCCAACGACAAGGCGGAAGGATTGCGGGTGTTCCCCATCCGGGGGCTCGGAAGGTGGAAAGACGCGATGCATAAGGGAGCGCGAAGACATGGTCGCCTTTCAAGGGGGTCACCCTCCTTTTAAAGGCGACTCTCCCCACTTGCGTCCTCAGCCATCGCGGGCTGAGTCTTCTCCAACACGCTCCAAGGTCCACCCCTATGACACGGGGGCTAGGTCCCACGCGTCATGAAAGCTGGCCCAAGGCAGAAGAAGCCAAACCGTCGTGCGCGGTGCATGCAACTGCCCAACGGTTACAAGCATTCCTCCACTTTTGCCCAGACCAGCGGGTGAAAGGGCGGACAGCCATGCAGTCGGCATGCAACCGCGCCAAGTGGGCGCACCCCTTCGACTCCAACGCGCCTAGCATGGAGGCCCAGGCTCACATGTCATGCAACCGGTGCGCCGGTTGCTACGTGCGAGCAACTACACCGCCCCTCGCGCCACTACCGCGCCTCCTCGACTGCGGAACCAGTACCGCGACTCGAGGCAACCCTGCGTATGACCCAACAGTGCCAGCCAGGCGCATCGGTCACGGGCCAGTGAGTCGTGGAAGAAGGCGTGACGGTCGATGCGGCCAAAAATGGGCCGGCAGTAATGGCGGTGGCAGGCGGGCGGAAGCAACTGTCACGTCGTCAGCCGAGCTCACGTCCCCTCATGGGACAGCGAGAGAACCCTCTCCCACGGCGTGAAGACGGCGCGCCCGTGATCCGTTCCTCGAACGGCTCGCACACGCGCAACGGCTGCCCCGCGAACCACTCACCCCGTCGCATTAACTCCGCGACGGGACATGCAGCACCTTTGGCAGGAGAAGCGGGCGACGCTTCGCCTTCGTCATAACGACCGCGTCAAAAAAGGTGCGCCACGTCGTTTCGATTTCGTATCCTTTTCCTCTTTCTCTCTCTTATAACAGGGACCGGGAAAGGGGATACCCCGAAAAGGATCCTTCTCCACGAAGGAAACGGGCCCCGAGCCCCCCTACTAATCAGTGGTTCGAAGGCCGGCCCCTCGGAGGGGTTCAACAGCCGCCTCAGAGCGCTCGGGCTCCGCGTCCACTACTGGTCAGAGGTTCGAAGGCCGCCCCCCGGAAGGGTTCAACGGCCGCCTCAGGCCACTCGGGCTCCGCGCCCACTACTGATCAGGGGTTCGTAGGCTGGCCCTCGAAGGGTTCACAACCGCCTCAGACACAGAGCGAGGGATGACCCCGGGTACGTTCGATACATAACCAAGGCTCGGGCTACGCTCCCGAGGTACCCTATGACATTTATGAGACCAGCGGGAACGATCTTGTAACGGAATCCCATCAAAGGGAGGCATCGAGCCCTCGGACCCTTTCAAAAGGGGACCGGGTCCGGCAGATCACCCGCAGGTACTTTTGGAGCGCGCCTCCGGGCCTCTAGCCGACCCCTAACAAATGGGGCACGAGTGTCCACTCGGATTACCCGTTAGCAGCTCACTGGAGACACCATTTTCGGCGCCCTCCAAGGGCAACATGGCGCTTTTCCCCCTCTCCTCCTTGCGGAAAGGCGACGCAGGGGCGTATGTAAAAAAGTCGAGTCTGTCCTTGACCGTCCTCTCGCTCTGTGCGGAGGCTCGGGGGCTGCTCTCGCAAACCCGACTCCGGCCAAACCGTTGACAGCGTCAACATACCAGCCCGAGAACTTGAGACCCGACCGTGCACCCAGGCTACAGCCAACTCGCATGAGGGAACAACCAGACCGGCCGAAGCATCGCGAGACGCATTAAGACCTCGAAGGAGTCTAACCACTCCTCCGAGGCCTCGGGGGCTACACCCGGCGGGTGCGCTCGCGCGCACCCACCGGAGCAAAACGCAACCGAGAAAGGTCGATCCCCTTGCAAAAAAGTGCGACAAAAGCCTCCAAGCGAGTATTAACACTCCCTTCGAGGCTCGGGGGCTACTGTCGGGGACCATAATTAGGGGTACCCTCAAGACTCCTAATCTCAGCTGGTAACCCCCATCAGCACAAAGCTGCAAAGGCCTGATGGGTACAATTAAATCAAGGCTCGATCCACTCAAGGGACACGATCTCGCCTCGCCCGAGCCCAGCCTCGGGCAAGGGCAGCCGACCCCGGAGGATTCACGTCTCGCCCGAGGACCCCCTCAAGCAACGGACGCACCTTCGGCTCGCCCGAGGCCCAGTCTTCGCCAAGAAGCAACCTTGGCCAAGTCGCCACGCCGACCGACCGTATCGCAGGAGCATTTAACGCAAACATTTGATGCAAAGGTGGCCTGACACCTTATCTTGACGCGCTCCCTTCAGTCGACAGAGCCGAAGTGACCGCAGTCACTTCGCCGCTCCACTGACCGGCCTGACAAGAGGACAACGTCGCCTGCGCCGCTCCGACTGCTGTGCCACTCGACAGAGCGAGGCTGACAGCAGCCAAGTCCGGCCTCAGGCGCCATGGGAAACTCCGCATCGCCCGACCCCAGGGCTCGGACTCGGGCTCAGCCCCGGAAGACGACGAACTCCGTTTCGCCCGACCCCAGGGCTCGAATTCGGGCTCAGCCCCGGAAGACGACGAACTCCGCTTCGCCCGACCCCAGGGCTCGGACTCGGGCTCAGCCCCGGAAGACGACGAACTCCGCTTCGCCCGACCCCAGGGCTCGGACTCGGGCTCAGCCCCGGAAGACGACGAACTCCACTTTGCCCGACCCCAGAGCTCGGACTCGGGCTCAGCCCCGGAAGACGACGAACTCCGCTTCGCCCGACCCCAGGGCTCGGACTCGGGCTCAGCCCCAGAAGACGACGAACTCCGCATCGCTCGACCCCAGGGCTCGGACTCAGCCCTGGCCTCAGCCGACGGTCTCCGCCTCGCCCGACCCAGGGGCTCGGACTCGACCTCGGCCTCGGAAGACAGACTCGACCTCGACCTCAGAGGAGCCTCCACCTCGCCCAACCCAGGGCTCGGACCGACCACGTCACAGGAGGCGCCATCATTACCCTACCCCAAGTTAACTCAGGCTACGGGGAACAAGACCGGCGTCCCATCTGGCTCGTCCCGGTAAACAAGTAATGATGGCGCCCCGCATGCTCTATGACGACGGCGGCTCTCAGCCCCCTTACGAAAGCAAGGAGACGTCAGCAAGGACTCGACAGCCCCGATAGCTGTCCTCCCGCCAGGCTCAGCGCTCCTCCGACGGCCACGACACCACACGAACCGGGTGTCAAGACCTCTCCGGCTGCCACAACGACATGTACTTAGGGCACTAGCTCCTCTCTGCTAGACACGTTAGCACACTGCTACACCTCTCATTGTACACCTGGATCATCTCCTTACGCCTATAAAAGGAAGGTCCGGGGCCCTCATACAGAAGGTTGGCCGCGCGGGAAAGGACGGGACGGCGCTCGCGTAAGCCGCTCCCTCCCTCCCGCGTGGACGCTTGTAACCCCCTACTGCAAGCGCACCCGACCTAGGCGCGGGACAAACACGAAGGCCGCGGGTTCCCCCTTTTACGCCTGTCTCCCTCCGGCTTCTTCCCCCCTTCGCGCTCCGTCTCGCGCCGACCCATCTGGGCTGGGGCACGCGACGACAATTTACTCGTCGGTCCAGGGACCCCCGGGTTCGAATTGCCGACACTGCTATTGATACATATTATATAGCATAACTAGAGATGAAAGGCCTTACATGTTTCTATGATATTTTCGCTAGGGCCTCACAATCTATTTGGTTCTACAGGATTACCAGGATCGCCTCATCCTAGAGGGTGTTTAGTTTCTTTAGTCACCCTTCTAAATTTAGTGACTAAACTAATCCCTAGAATTTCTATTTGAGAGACCACCTTTAGTTACCCTATTTAGTAATTTAGAGATTAAAAATGACTAAAGTTTAAGAGGCAGGAACCAAACATCCCCTACATGTGGCAGGTAACTTTTTTTTTGTTTCCCTTTCGAATGTTGAAGTCATTTCTTCTCAGTTTTCAAACATGGAAATTGTTATAAAGACTAAAACCACATCGCCATAATTATGAACCACATAATATTTTGGTTAACTAAGAGCGAGCTAATGCAATTTCTAGTGTTCAAATGGAGCTGCACTCTATCTGTTCTAGGGATGAAAACGGTCGAAAACGGTATTTATTCGGTAATCAGTTTTTTAGTCGTTTTTCTTCGATTGTGAATAAATAGGATATAGAATCTATAATACAAATTTGTATTCTTGTTTTTAACATTCAGCTTCTAATAATTCATAAAAGGTAAACCTCAAATTCATCATATATTTTCTCAAATAATAGATATAAACTTCGGTATGGATTCGGAAATAAATTCGGTAATTTTTTCAACTATTTGTGTTGTAGGGAGCAAATAATACATAAAACAATTTACGTAATATTTTATTTATATTTGTACTAATGTGTTTGATAACATAAGAAAAGATCAATATCAAATTTTATACATATCTATTTAAAATATTAAATTTGTCCTAACAGTTCGAATTACCACTTTCATCCCTAATCTGTTCTAACAGGTCTGACACATATCATGCTGAGAACTGCTACCATCCTTTCCCCCCCGCACGTTAACCCTGCACACACGCCACATGCTTATCTCTGAACCAAGTGAAGAATGGCTTTCCTATGACTCAAAACTGCTCAATTTTCGGTGCTATATTTACGTAGTTCTACTACGGAAGCTAATCCGATAGATATGCTCTTTTTATCTTGAGGCCATCGTATATTGCTTTTTTAAAGTAAATAAATTCAACCTTATTAGTTTACGAGTTTTTATGAGCTCTATTCTACGTTACATTTATTATCTCCAAACTGAGCTCAATTCTATACATACAAATTAAACAGGCCATCTTGGTTGCCTGAGTCATTACTATACCATTGGGCTCTCACATACTGAGCCTGACATAGCCCTTCTTCCACAACAAAGTTTTTTATTTAGGATGCAAAATAATGTGTTGCTGCAAGCTCTTGATGCTCTACACGTGACGTGATGCTTTTATGTGTCATCAGACTCAGCGTGTTTGGAATCTAGAAACTAATCTTTAGTCTCGTTATTTTATTTTATTTTAGTCCCTAAATTACCAAATACGAAAAATAAAATAGAGTTTTAATTTTTATATTTAGTAATTTAGATATTAAAATATAATAAAATGTAGGGACTGGACATTAGTTACTAGAAACAACATGTGATGACAACAAGATTTTTTCCTATAATCTGTTAAAAAATTGGCAGGGTGTCCTATATATAATGACGGAGTGAGGAGTAGAAACCCATCGCGTCGACGTGTCAATGCGTGGTAAAATTTGTGAGCCCAGGTGGCATCTGCTTACGGCACGTGTGCACCTGTCTCCGCCTGTGTGCAGCACAAAGTGGTTCCACACTGTTTGTATCATTGTATGAGGACTGTATGTAATTCAGGTGGAATTGGAATCAAGCACTTGTGATGGGCAAAAGTGTGAGAGTAGTGCTCATGGCAAAAGAAAAGCCAAGATGAAATTATATTGTCTAATGTCTATTAAAGAAAAGAAGGTCAAGTACAGCAGCACACTGCCTTTTTTATGGCTTGACAGGCTTGTTACTCGTAATGGCACCAATGGAGCATGTCGGCTCACCCTTAACCTCAACGTCTCTCTCTTTTCAGTTAAGCGCACCTGGTAGCTTCCTTCCTGCACCGCTCGTGGCAGGGAATGTGTAAAGAAAACCAAAGCCGGAACAGAGCGGAGCTAGGGATAAAGAACATCAAAAGCAGTGCGGAGACTGGACACCGGAGGCATGAGGCATCTTTCTCATATCACAGGTCACAACAGTCCATTTCAGTCTCAGCGCTGTCGCTCAACTGCTCAAGGAGGCACGGGGCTGGAAAGGGCAAGAGGAGGAGAAGCTGAACCATGGCGAGAGTAGAAGCGGTGGTCATCTGCCTCCTGGTCCTCGCCATGGACGTCGCCGCCGGCGTGCTCGGTGTCTACGCGGAGAAGGCTCAGAACCAGGCAAGTTTCCGTGTAGTCGGGAAGCTCTTTTCTTTTCATTGTAGGGTATCCGGGAACCAGGGGGCAGGGGCTTCGTCCGTATTCAGGAATCAGGCTGGCTGGCCGTGGCCGCCGCTCACCCGGTGCGGCTGGCGATTGCAGGGCAGGCACCTGCGGATCCTGTTCGTGGAGTGCCGGCAGCCGGTCCGGCGGGCCTACGAGCTCGGCATGGCGGCGGCCGCGGTGCTGGCGGCGGCGCACGCCATCGCCAACGCGGCCGGCGGATGCGCGTGCGCCTGCTCCGGCGACAAGCTCCGCCGGGCGTCGCCCAACCGGCAGATGGCGTCCTTCGCCTTGGTCCTCACATGGTACGTTACTACGTTGGTTGCATTGCATTGCATTGCATTGCATTGCCAGGGTGGGATGATGAGCTTCACAGATTCTTGCATGCATCCTCCACTCCAGCGAGTGGAAAATAAAAGGGGAACCTTGCCCTTGGAACAAATAACGCTCGATTTTATTATTGCTATTTTGCTTTAGTGACAAGCGATTCTTGTCGTCTGGTGACTGTGGATGGAGCAGGATGGTCCTTGTCGTCGCGCTCTCGCTGCTGGTGCTCGGCGCGCTGCCCAACGCGAAGCGCAAGCTGGCGGAGTGCGGGGTGGCGCGGCACCGGTTCCTCTCCATCGGCGGCGTCCTCTGCTTCGTGCACGCGCCCTTCTGCGCCGTCTACTACGCCTCCGCTAGCGCCGCGGCGCGGGAGGCTCGCCGCGACGCGACGCACGTGTAGTCTGTTCGGTTCTATTAGCCACCCCTCCATGAGACCATGACTGTATCGTGCTCTTGACGAAGGTGCTGGCACAGAAGATGGCGTCGGACGGGCTGGGCATGGGATGTAATTTTGCTCGTTTCTCGAACGATCATGCATGGCTGTGCATGGGATGGAATTTATCTCGTCTTGCAGGTATGCGGTGTGCATGTGTAGTATGTATAACATCTCGCCATGGCGTTCGCGAACTGGTACGCTCGCCGGTGAAATCTTTCAGGAACTCGATAGCACGATGTTTGCACTGTTCCACAATGATCGAGAGCGGGTCGAGTTGACAGTTGACACAACATTATATTCAGGTTGATGCAAATTAGGATGGCAACCGAGAATTCCCTCTCGAGGAATAACTCCCCGACCCCGTGACGAGAATTCCCTCTCGAGGAATAACTCCCCGACCCCATGACAAAAAAATTCTCTGCGGGGATCCACACGAACGCTTGCAGTGAACATTTCTTCTATATCTCCGTTCTCCACTGAGATAAATCCCCAACAGGGATTCTATCTCTGTTTAAATTATAACTAAGATATATGTTCTTTGTTATTAATGTTAAACATTGTTACTTATACACATTATCAGATGTAAGAAATTATTATGAATACATCAAAATGAACACATTTGTACAATTAATGGTCTTTCGACAAGGTAATTATCTATTTTTGTGGTTAACTAATAGACAAAAACATAGTCACATGCAAGTTTAATGGGTCCCTGCGGGAACGGGGATAGGAAATGCTTTCCCGTCCTAGTCCCCGTTTACCCGTCGGGGGATAAATTTTTCCCGCGGGGATTGCTAGAGGATTTCATCGATACGACAAGAGATATAAATTCTCTAGCTACAACAAGTAAGCAATCTACAAGGAACAATTATAGCAATGCTAGAAATGAGAGGCAATACACAAATTACTAACTACTTGCAAAGTAATATGTAATGCGTGAAGAGAATGACACCGAATTTTATCCTGTGGTATCGTTGATTTACCGATCACCCTAATCCACGTTGAGGTGGACTTCAAGCTCTCATTTGCTACTCTATCAAGACACGACTTGATCTTTGAGCCAAGTGGACAAGAAATCACTCAATACCTCGATTCCACTAGCGTCTCCTTTGCCGCTCCGGTGAGGTAGGCGTGAACCCCTCACTGTCAACATCGTGGCTCCTCCACAATCTTCACGGCAAGGTTTAAAATAGCGGGCTATAGCGGCGCTATAGCCTAGCTATAGCGTTTTGGGAGACCAAAAGCTACGATATACCATTTTCACACGCTATATCCGCTGCGGGCGCTATAGCTGAAAATAGCGCCGCTAAATACAATAGCGCTAGCACCAAATAGTTGACGCTATTTCTGTTTTCTAGAGTGGGCCAAAAATAGAGCAATACATTGAATTCAACGGTCCATGAAGGCCCAAAACTAAACCTACAGTCATCTGCTGAGAGGGACAGCCGGACAAGCATTAAGCCACATCCCTGAAACCTCAAAGAAACGGTGGCGGCGGTAGTGCGTCTCCCATTCGACTCGAAACATACCTACTGCCACGTCCTGAGCATCCTGGATTGCTTCGGCCTCCAGGTGATTCACCTTTCCACTGAAAGGGAAATGTGCCCTTGGGCCATTTCTAAGTATTTTGGTGATTGAGTGCCAACACAAGTGTTTAAATGTGAATCTATGCCCATGGATGAACAAAGTGCAAATCAAGAGCAAAGGTATGTTTCTAAGTCTTAGTACATTGGTTTTGTGTACTAATATACTTGTCTAAGTATCAGAAACAGAAAGAAGAAGAAAAGAGAAGAGTTGGCTGTGTACAGCCAAGAGGCTATTTCGGTCTGGGGCACCGGACTGTCCGGTGGTGCACCGGACAGTGTCCGGTGCGCCAGGCTGGCTCGAGCGAAGTGACCGCTCTCGGGAATTCGCCGACGACGTACGGCTAAAATTCACCGGACTGTCCGGTGTGCACCGGACTGTTCGGTGAGCCAACGGTCGGCCGGGCCAACGGTCGGCCGCGCGATCTGCGCGGGACACGTGGCCGAGCCAACGGTAGGAAGGGGGCACCGGACTGTCCGGTGTGCACCGGACATGTCCGGTGCGCCAACGGCTCCCGCATCTGCAACGGTCGGCTTCACCATTTAAGGAAGGAAATCGGGCACCGGACACTGTCCGGTGTGCACCGGACTGTCCGGTGCGCCCGACGACAGAAGGCAAGGATGGCCTTCCAGATTTGTTCTCAACGGCTCCTAGCTGCCTTGGGGCTATAAAAGGGACCCCTAGGCGCATGGAGGAGAACACCAAGCAACCTTAGAGCATTCTTGATCATCCACACTCAGTCTTTGCGCATTCGTTTGCCATTCTAAGTGATTCGAGCTCCGTTCTAGTGAGAACTTTGAGATAGTCTTTGAGCTCGATTCTTGGCCGTGTGTGTGCGCATTTTGCTGTGGATTTGTGTGTGTTGCTTCCCTTCCTTACTCCGTGATTCTTTGTGAACATCAAAAGTGTAAGGGCGAGAGGCTCCAAGTTGTGGAGATTCCTCGCGAACGGGATAAGAAAAGAAAAGCATAACACTGTGGTATTCAAGTTGATCATTGGATCACTTGAGAGGAGTTGAGTGAAACTCTCGTCCGTTGGGACGCCACAACGTGGAGTAGGCAAGTTTTGTACTTGGCCGAACCACGGGATAAATCACTGTGTCTTCTCTGCGTTGAATTCTTTGTGATTATCGTATTGTGCAAGACCTTCTCTCTGGCCACTTGGCGATTATTGTGCTAACACTTAACAAGTTTTTGTGGCTATAAGTTTAAGTTTCACAGGATCACCTATTCACCCCCCCTCTAGGTGCTCTCAATTGGTATCGGAGCCGTTCTCTTCAAGAAAGGGACTAACCGCCCGAAGAGATGGATCCTAAAGGGAAGGGAATCGTGATCAACGACAAGGAGAAGGAGTCCTTCGTCAACGAGCCAAAGGATGACAAGTCCAACGACTCGAGCTCGGGCCACAGACGCAAGGATGGGAAGAAGAAAACAAGACGCATCAAGGAGATCGTCTACTACGATAGCGATGAGTCTACTTCCTCCCAAAAGGACGACGACCACAACGACTACGAGAGAAAGAAACCGGTCAATTCGAACTTTTCTTTTGATTACTCTCGTATTCCTCAAAGTACTAATGCTCATTTATTATCTATTCCACTTGGTAAACCTCCTCATTTTGATGGAGAGGACTACGGATTTTGGAGTCACAAAATGTGTAGTCACTTGTTCTCTCTCCATCCTAGCATATGGGAAATTGTAGAGAGTGGAATGCACTTTGATAGTACGGATAGTCCCATATTTATTAATGAACAGATTCATAAAAATGCACAAGCTACTACTGTGTTGCTAGCCTCTTTGTGCAGGGACGAGTACCATAAGGTGAGCGGCTTGGACAATGCCAAGCAGATCTGGGACACCCTCAAGATCTCTCATGAGGGGAATGATGTCACCTTGCTCACCAAGATGGAGTTGGTGGAGGGCGAGCTTGGACGGTTCGCAATGATAAGGGGCGAGGAGCCAACTCAAACATACAACCGGCTCAAGACCCTTATCAACAAAATAAGGAGCTACGGAAGCACGCGATGGACGGACCACGACGTCGTCCGCCTAATGCTAAGGTCCTTTACCGTTCTTGATCCTCACTTGGTGAACAATATTCGTGAAAATCCTAGGTACACCAAGATGTCGCCCGAAGAAGTTCTAGGGAAGTTTGTAAGCGGGAGAATGATGATCAAGGAGGCGAGATACGTGGACGACGCGTTGAACGGTCCTACTCATGAGCCTCAACCCATTGCTCTCAAGGCAACGAGGAGTAAGGAGGCACTACCAAGCAAGGTGGCGCAAGTTGAGGCAGCCGGGCTCAATAATGAGGAGATGGCCCTCATCATTAAGCGCTTCAAGATGGCGCTTAAAGGTCGCAAGGGACAGCCAAGCAAGACCAAGACAAAGGAGAAGCGCTCGTGCTTCAAATGTGGTAAGATTGGTCATTTCATTGCTAACTGTCCCGATAATGAAAATGACCAGGAAAAGGGGAACAAAAGGGAGAAGAAGAAGCATTACAAGAAGGCCAAGGGCGAGGCACATATAGGAAAGGAGTGGGATTCGGATTGCTCCTCCTCCGACTCCGACAATGAAGGACTCGCTGCCACCGCCTTCAACAAGTCATCCCTCTTCCCCAACGAGCGTCACACATGCCTTATGGCAAGGGAGAAGAAGGTGAGTACTCGAGACTCCACTTATGCTTCTTCTAGTGATGATGAGTCCAGTGATGATGATGACATAGACTATTCTTGCTTATTCAAGGGCTTAGATAGATCTAAGATAGATAAGATAAATGAACTCATTGATGCCTTGAATGATAAGAATAGGCTATTAGAAAAGCAAGAGGACCTTTTATATGAAGAACATGATAAGTTTGTAGAAGCACAAAAATCACTTGCTTTAGAGATTAAGAGAAATGAAATGCTTTCTTGTGAGTTGTCTACATGTCATGATTCAATTTCTAGTTTAAAAAGCATAAATGGTGATTTAAATGCTAAGCTAGAAAAATCTAGTAAATCAACATCTTGTGTAGAACATGTTGTGATTTGCACTAGGTGTAAAGATTTTGACATTGATGCTTGTAGTGAACACCTAGTTTCAATTTCCAAACTTAATGATGAATTGGCTAGTCTTAATGCTCAACTTAAGACTAGCAAGAGTAATTTTGATAAACTAAAATTTGCAAGGGATGCCTACACAATTGGTAGACACCCCTCAATTAAGGATGGACTTGGCTACAAGAGGGAAGCCAAGGACTTGACAAGCCATAAGGCTCCTATCTCCGCCAAGGAGAAAGGGAAGGCTCCTATGGCTAGTAGTGCTAAAAAGAATCATGCTTTTATGTACCATGATAGGAGACAAACTAGAAATGCTTGTAGGAGTTATAATGCTTATGATGATTTTGATTCTCATGCCATGTTTGCTTCTAGTTCTTCCTATATGCATGGTAGAAATATGTCTAGGAGAAGTGCTATTCATCATGTGCCTAGAAAGAACATTATTCATGCTCCTAGGAAAGTAATGGATGAACCTTCTACAATTTATCGTGCCTTAAATGCTTCCTTTGCTATTTGTAGAAAGGATAGGAAAATAGTTGCTAGGAAGTTAGGGGCAAAATGCAAGGGAGACAAAACTTGCATTTGGGTCCCTAAGGATATTTGCACTAACCTTGTAGGACCCAACATGAGTTGGGTACCTAAGACCCAAGCCTAAATTTGCCTTGCAGGTTTATGCATCCGGGGGTTCAAGCTGGATTATCGACAGCGGATGCACAAACCATATGACGGGGGAGAAGAAGATGTTCACCTCCTACGTCAAAAACAAAGATTCCCAAGATTCAATAATATTCGGTGATGGGAATCAAGGCAAGGTAAAAGGGTTAGGTAAAATTGCAATTTCTAATGAGCACTCTATATCTAATGTGTTTTTAGTAGAGTCTCTTGGATATAATTTGCTATCGGTTAGTCAATTATGCAATATGGGGTATAAATGTCTATTTACAAATGTAGATGTGTCTGTCTTTAGAAGAAGTGATGGTTCACTAGCCTTTAAGGGTGTATTAGACAGCAAGCTTTACTTAGTTGATTTTGCAAAAGAAGAGGCCGGTCTAGATGCATGCTTAATTGCTAAGACTAGCATGGGCTGGCTGTGGCATCGCCGCTTAGCACATGTGGGGATGAAGAACCTTCACAAGATTCTAAAGGGAGAACACGTGATAGGTTTGACTAACGTACAATTCGAAAAGGATAGACCTTGTGCAGCTTGTCAGGCAGGTAAACAGGTGGGAGGAGCACATCACAGCAAGAATGTGATGACCACATCAAGACCCCTGGAGCTGCTACATATGGACCTCTTTGGACCCTGTCGCCTATCTGAGCATAGGAGGAAGTAAGTATGGTTTAGTTATTGTTGATGACTTTTCCCGCTTCACTTGGGTGTTCTTTTTGCAGGATAAGTCTGAAACCCAAGGGACCCTCAAGCGCTTCCTCAGGAGAGCTCAAAATGAGTTTGAGCTCAAGGTGAAGAAGATAAGGAGCGATAACGGGTCCGAGTTCAAGAACTTTCAAGTGGAAGAGTTCCTTGAGGAGGAAGGGATCAATCATGAGTTCTCCGCTCCCTACACACCACAGCAAAATGGTGTGGTAGAGAGGAAGAACAGGACGCTAATCGACATGGCGAGGACGATGCTTGGAGAATTCAAGACCCCCGAGCGTTTTTGGTCGGAAGCCGTGAACACGGCTTGCCACGCCATCAACAGGGTCTACCTTCATCGCCTCCTCAAGAAGACTTCGTATGAGCTACTAACCGGTAACAAACCCAATGTATCTTACTTTCGTGTATTTGGGAGCAAGTGCTACATTCTAGTGAAGAAGGGTAGAAATTCTAAATTTGCTCCCAAAGTTGTAGAAGGGTTTTTGTTAGGTTATGACTCAAATACAAAGGCGTATAGAGTCTTCAACAAATCATCGGGTTTGGTTGAAGTCTCTAGCGACGTTGTATTTGATGAGACTAATGGCTCTCCAAGAGAGCAAGTTGTTGATTGTGATGATGTAGATGAAGAAGATGTTCCGACAGCCGCTATACGAACTATGGCGATTGGAGAAGTGCGGCCACAGGAACAAGATGAACGTGATCAACCTTCTTCCTCAACTATGGTGCATCCCCCAACCGAAGATGACGAACAGGTACCTCAAGTGGAGGCGCTTGATCAAGGGGGAGCACAAGATGCTCAAGTGATGGAGGAAGAAGCGCAACCGGCACCTCCAACCCAAGTTCGAGCGATGATTCAAAGGGATCATCCCGTCGACCAAATTCTGGGTGATATTAGCAAGGGAGTAACTACTCGATCTCGATTAGTTAAGTTTTGTGAGCATTACTCCTTTGTCTCTTCTATTGAGCCTTTCAGGGTAGAAGAGGCCTTGCTAGATCCGGACTGGGTGTTGGCCATGCAGGAGAAACTCAACAACTTCAAGCGCAATGAAGTTTGGACACTGGTGCCTCGTCCTAAGCAAAATGTTGTGGGAACCAAGTGGGTGTTTCGCAACAAACAAGACGAGCACGGAGTGGTGACGAGGAACAAGGCTCGACTTATGGCAAAAGGTTATGCCCAAGTCGCAGGTTTGGACTTTGAGGAGACGTTTGCTCCTGTGGCTAGGCTAGAATCAATTCGTATCTTGCTAGCATATGCCGCTCACCATTCTTTCAGGTTGTACCAAATGGATGTGAAGAGCGCTTTCCTCAACGGGCCAATCAAGGAGGAGGTGTACGTGGAGCAACCCCCTGGCTTCGAGGATGAACGGTACCCCGACCACGTGTGTAAGCTCTCTAAGGCGCTCTATGGACTTAAGCAAGCCCCAAGAGCATGGTATGAATGCCTTAGAGACTTTTTAATTGCTAATGCTTTCAAGGTTGGGAAAGCCGATCCAACTCTTTTTACTAAGACATGTGATGGTGATTTGTTTGTGTGCCAAATTTATGTCGATGACATAATATTTGGTTCTACTAACCAAAAGTCTTGTGAAGAGTTTAGCAGGGTGATGACACAGAAATTCGAGATGTCGATGATGGGCGAGTTGAACTACTTCCTTGGGTTCCAAGTGAAGCAACTCAAGGACGGCACCTTCATCTCCCAAACGAAGTACACGCAAGATCTGCTAAAGCGGTTTGGGATGAAGGACGCCAAGCCCGCAAAGACTCCGATGGGGACCGACGGACACACCGACCTCAACAAAGGAGGTAAGTCCGTTGATCAAAAAGCATACCGGTCAATGATAGGGTCTTTACTTTATTTATGTGCTAGTAGACCGGATATTATGCTTAGCGTATGCATGTGTGCTAGATTTCAATCCGATCCTAAGGAGTGTCACTTAGTGGCGGTGAAGCGAATTCTTAGATATTTGGTTGCTACGCCTTGCTTCGGGCTCTGGTATCCAAAGGGGTCTACCTTTGACTTGGTTGGATACTCAGATTCCGACTATGCTGGATGTAAGGTCGATAGGAAGAGTACATCGGGGACGTGCCAATTCTTAGGAAGGTCCCTGGTGTCGTGGAACTCTAAGAAACAAACTTCCGTTGCCCTATCCACCGCTGAGGCCGAGTATGTTGCTGCAGGACAGTGTTGCGCGCAACTACTTTGGATGAGGCAAACCCTCCGGGACTTTGGCTACAATCTGAGCAAAGTCCCACTCCTATGTGATAATGAGAGTGTTATCCGCATGGCGGAGAATCCTGTTGAGCACAGCCGCACAAAGCACATAGACATCCGACATCACTTTTTGAGAGACCACCAGCAAAAGGGAGATATCGAAGTGTTTCATGTTAGCACCGAGAACCAGCTAGCCGATATCTTTACCAAGCCTCTAGATGAGAAGACCTTTTGCAGGTTGCGTAGTGAGCTAAATGTCTTAGATTCGCGGAACTTGGATTGAATTGTAACATACATGTGTTTATGCCTTTGATCATGTTCATTCTGCATTTTGTTGCTTATTGTGGTGCTCAAGTTGTACAAACATTCCCCGGACCTCACAAGTCCTTGTGTAAGTGATGCACATATTTAGGGGGAATTCTGCTACAACTTGACCCTTTGAGACTAACCATATGCTTGAGTTTGATGATTTAGTCTCGAAGATGGATTGAAAGGGAAAAAGGTGGACTTGGACCATGAAAGACTTCCACTGCACTCCGATGAGAGGGTAACTTATTCCAAGTTCATCTTTATACTCTTATTGCCTTTGTATTCTTATTGAAGATTTTGGTGAGGCAATGGGGTTAAAGGGCCAAGATTGATCCTGTTTTGGTGCTTGATGCCAAAGGGGGAGAAAATAAAGGCCAAAGCAATAGATGGATCAGCTACCACTTGAGAAACTTTGAAAATAGTAGAATAGAGCTTTTGGTTTGTCAAAACTCTTGCATTGTCTCTTTTGTCAAAAGTTGGCTTCTTGTGGGGAGAAGTGTTGATTATGGGAAATAGGGGGAGTTTTTGAAATCTTTGATCAATCTCTTTTGGAATGACTCTCTTTATGCTTCAACATGTGTGTTTGACTTAGAGATAGAGATTTGAGTTTGATTTGCAAAAACAAACCAAGTGGTGGCAAAGGATGATCCATATATGCCAAAAATTGAATCAAAATAAATTTGAGTTTTATTTGAAGTGATATTGCACTTGTTCTAGTTGCTTTATGTTGTGTTGGCATAAATCACCAAAAAGGGGGAGATTGAAAGGGAAATGTGCCCTTGGGCCATTTCTAAGTATTTTGGTGATTGAGTGCCAACACAAGTGTTTAAATGTGAATCTATGCCCATGGATGAACAAAGTGCAAATCAAGAGCAAAGGTATGTTTCTAAGTCTTAGTACATTGGTTTTGTGTACTAATATACTTGTCTAAGTATCAGAAACAGAAAGAAGAAGAAAAGAGAAGAGTTGGCTGTGTACAGCCAAGAGGCTGTTTCGGTCTGGGGCACCGGACTGTCCGGTGGTGCACCGGACAGTGTCCGGTGCGCCAGGCTGGCTCGAGCGAAGTGGCCGCTCTCGGGAATTCGCCGACGACGTACGGCTAAAATTCACCGGACTGTCTGGTGTGCACCGGACTGTCCGGTGAGCCAACGGTCGGCCGGGCCAACGATCGGCCGCACGATCTGCGCGGGACACGTGGCCGAGCCAACGGTCGGAAGGGGGCACCGGACTGTCCGGTGTGCACCGGACATGTCCGGTGCGCCAACGGCTCCCGCATCTGCAACGGTCGGCTTCGCCATTTAAGGAAGGAAATCGGGCACCGGACACTGTCCGGTGTGCACCGGATTGTCCGGTGCGCCCGACGACAGAAGGCAAGGATGGCCTTCCAGATTTGTTCTCAACGGCTCCTAGCTGCCTTGGGGCTATAAAAGGGACCCCTAGGCGCATGGAGGAGAACACCAAGCAACCTTAGAGCATTCTTGATCATCCACATTCAGTCTTTGCGCATTTGTTTGTCATTCTAAGTGATTCGAGCTCCGTTCTAGTGAGAACTTTGAGATAGTCTTTGAGCTCGATTCTTGGCCGTGTGTGTGCGCATTTTGCTGTGGATTTGTGTGTGTTGCTTCCCTTCCTTACTCCGTGATTCTTTGTGAACATCAAAAGTGTAAGGGCGAGAGGCTCCAAGTTGTGGAGATTCCTCGCGAACGGGATAAGAAAAGAAAAGCATAACACTGTGGTATTCAAGTTGATCATTGGATCACTTGAGAGGAGTTGAGTGAAACTCTCGTCCGTTGGGACGCCACAACGTGGAGTAGGCAAGTTTTGTACTTGGCCGAACCACGGGATAAATCACTATGTCTTCTCTGCGTTGAATTCTTTGTGATTATCGTATTGTGCAAGACCTTCTCTCTGGCCACTTGGCGATTATTGTGCTAACACTTAACAAGTTTTTGTGGCTATAAGTTTAAGTTTCACAGGATCACCTATTCACCCCCCCTCTAGGTGCTCTCATCCACAACTGTAGGCCTGACCACGGACTCCTGGTGCTTGCTGTGGCGCTCCTTGTCTTGCTAGGGCATTGACTGCTGGCAGCTGCTGAGCTGCTTTCTTTGGACAATTCTTCGTCCAGTGGTTTTGTTCTCCACAGTAGAAGCATGCACGACCTCCTACTTGTGTTGAGGCTGCTTGGCCATTCTGGTGGGTTGCGGGGGCAGGAAGACGAGTCGCCTGGGTCTACATCAAGAACATCTGTTCAATGGTCATCGGGGGTGGCGGTGGCAAATGCTGCTGCGGAGCTGCCTCCTCTTAGGCGCCTGCTGCTCTGGCTGTGCACGCCTCGCACCTCTGCGCCTGTTCTCAGACATCTGTAGAAATCCCACACATATTAGATCTGACGCGGCAGTCTTTCAGCATAAGAAAAGATATATGGAAATCTTCACAGCATTGAACAATTGATCATGTTCACTGACAACTTCTCAGATAAAGAGGAAAGTGGAGATAAATAGGTTACCCAACTAAATAACTGACTTTATTAATAACTACATCAAGTTGCAGGGGATACCCACACCTTAGTGACAATCATTACAAAGATCCAACTTCAGTACATGTTCATCATAACAAGCATCCAACCTAAAATAAGCAAAATTAACTCTAACTAAGACTGAATGGACTAAGACACTGAACTAAGCATTATTACAGACTCCGACTCTGTCGATCTAGGGATCCAAATCTATCCGGGTCCTGCAGTCTGAGGTACCATAGTCGAAGCGACCACGGGGCGGTGAACGGTAAGGGTGTTGAATCCCTACAGGGGCGGGAGAACCACCATCAAGATAGTGGTGTGTCGCGCATTCAGCACGCAATTCCGCAACCTCCGCCCGAACCTTGCCCAACTCGTCAAGGGTGTGGTCCAACTCTGTGTTGAGCATGACAGCCAAGTTGACCATACTGTTCAACTTGGGATTGCCCTCACCAACTGGCGAGACAATCACACCTCCAGCACTGCCGGTCGAACGACGAGGGTAGTACTTCAGGTCAAGGCCATCAGCTACCCCGCTGAACAACGAGCAATACTGAGAAAGTGCCCGTCGTGTTGCATCTTGCATGGCTGCCTCGGCAATATCCCTCTCAGTAATAGAATAGTGCTATGAGAAGGCCTCTGCACCCCGGAGATCATCGTCCGGACGGCGCACCAAACAAGTAGCCTCCCACCGGTCCGGGTATAGCCCGCGATGATGTTGGTAGACTACACAACGGTACTCGATGGACCAAGTGTGTCGGTCGAAGGCCCGACGCAGCAGGGTATCGAGAGCGTCGTGGAAGTGACACCCGCGAGCGACATCACGAGTGATGGGTCTCGCGACCCATCCCTCCGGCTCCGTCTCCTCTGAACGCTTCGTGTCGTGGCTCGAACTACCACCGTCGTCATCGTCTCCGTCTCCGTCTGGGTCTCCTCTAGCAGCCGGGATGTCCTGTGGTGGTGCAGGGGGGCATCTCCGGCTGAGGTGCAGGGGAAGGTGGCCTCTCAGACTCCACCTCCCGCTGAGGCGAGGGGGAAGAGTCCTGCTGCTCCTGCTCCTGGCGTCGGCGCTCCTGCTCCTCGTGCAGGCGACGATGCAGTCTCTCCAGGTGACTGGACTGACCTGGCACCGTGCGACGCAGGGGATGCTCTGCCAGGCGGAAAGGCAAAAAGGGAATCACAGACTTACGTGCAGTGCACCTGATACGGATCATCTACAAAAGACATCGTAAGCACGAGAGTAAGAGTAGAACTATGATACTAGAAAGTAAACAGGTAGAAAAGTGAGACAAAACCTTTTGAGATGAGTAAATAACATAGAGTTGGTCAAGATGATCAACTTTTGAAAGAACTCCAAGGTCAAGGTAAGAGTAAGGGTCTATAGTCCTTAGGGCGACCATTCTAGTCTAGGCTAGCGGTCCTACAGTCAGCAAGGCTCTGATGCTGTCGGTGTTTTGTGTCCGACCGCACACCCGGGGTTGCCCCTCAAGGTGTTTTTAGGAGTAGGACGGTGTCGACAACTGTAGCAAAATGGTTCGTGTCGATTGCACGAGGGACAGTGGACAAGGTTTACAGGTTCGGACCGCTTAGAGATGCGTAACACCCTACGTCCTGGTGACTATGCTTGGTGAACAAGGTTACAAGAGAGCTCTCTGAATTGAGAATGCAGAGAGTTGATGTGGGTGGCTAAGTAATAGGGTCGATCGTTCTGAAGGGGTGCCCCCTAGGCCTTATATACTCGACCGTGGGGCAATACATGTGGATATGATAACAACGAGTAGCTAAAAGATAGTGAACTGCTTGAGTTTATCTCCACGTAACCCTGCCGACTTATCCTCGCATGGCTCCGTTGCATGGGGGCTCCAGCGCGGGAAAGTCGGATCTCTGTTGTGGTCACTCGCTCGACGTTGTGGGTCGTCCGAGTTTGCATCAATCCGGCCTCATGTCGATCTGCTCTGCTGGTTGTCTCCCCCCAGGCCCACGAAAGGATGACCTTACGATTTATTGGGCCCTTGGGCCTTTCGCGAGGTCTTTTACTCTTTTAGTGGACCCGGGGGATATCTATCCCCCACAAGCCCCCGATCTTTGGGTTAATTTAGAGGTAATCTGCCCAAAGATCCCAGGTCCAGCTTGCAGGTGATTTGAAGAAAATGACTTCCTGTTGTCTTCTCCCGCTTCGATCACTCGTTGACCGAAGCTTAGTTTCGTGCTTGTGCCTTAGAGGTCGGCATTTCAATTTGTGGGATTCTGAACTTCATTGGGTGCACCAGAGGTGCACCCAATGGGTGTAGCCCCCGAGCTTCGAGTAGATTTTTAGAAAATAATCTGCTCGAAGGTCTTCCCCAGAAATTATTTCCATTTGTGCTCTTGTGTTTTGGTTGAGGGTTGACCTTTTAATCTTGTCCCACGGTTTAGAAGTCAGCACTATCTTGGTTTGGAATGATAATCCATGGGGTGCACCGGAGGTGCACCCAATGGGTGTAGCCCCCGACCTTCAAATGGATTTTTGAGGATAATCCATTCGAAGGTCTTCCTTTCGTGTCTCTTTGCTGAAAATTATCCTTTCTGTTTGTAGAAATTGGCATGAAGCTATTCGCATTATGCTTTGGAGGTCAGCATTATGTCATCAATATTTTGCTTCAGAGGTCAGCATATATTTTGTCTTTAGTAGCCGAGTTCGCAATCCATCCATATCTTGCTAGGTAGTGCAGTTTATTTGCTCTGCGACTGATTGGACGTTTGATGGACGTTCTCTGTCTAGTCTTCACGTCGCTTCTGTCGGCCATATTTTGTACTTCGCTGGCTATATTTGGCTTTCCTCTGATCCTTACTGATATCTCATTTTTGTCTTGAGGTATTCACTGCGTGCCCTGCACAGATGTGACCGTTTTGAAAAATATACTGATAATTCCTGGGCGTCCCCCCCCAATGGGTGTGGGCAAGGGACGACTTGGTACGCTGAGTGTTTTAGCCGGCTGCTTCTGAGTAGTAATGTGATGTGACGGCGAGTGTAATCATATCCTCCGCGCTGTTGACTGGAGTCCCAATGGGTGTTGTGTTGCGCGAAACGGCGTCAGCCGCCTGACGTGTCTTCAGACGGGTTGAAGTGCTTATTGAATGCTTTGCGACTGTTCAGTGACCGCAGTTGGAGGTGAGCGGTTGCCTTCTCCTTCTATAAATAATGCCATTGTCTCTCTGGCTTTTTCACATCTCTTTGTTGTTCTCTGCTGCTTCCCTTTCTTCTCTCCCTTCTGCTTCCACCATGGGCAAGAACAACAAGCGCAAGCGTGAGCCAACTCCTCCATCGGAGGAGTTTGGTGACTCGGAGTACTCAGAGGAGGAGTTCTCCTCTGAGTCTGAGGGGTCTCCGGCTCCCGTCCCCCTGCGTGAGTCATCTGACGACTCAAACGACTCCCAGGGGCTCGCGGCGGAGGTCTGGACGTACATCCGGGTCGTCGAGCGCTCCGGGCTCGAGGGCTCGGATGAGTCGGAGTACTCCTCGGATGACGAGGACTCGGATAGCGGCGGCGAGGACGACGACGACGACGACGACGACGGCGGCGACGACGACGGCGGCGGCGACGACGACGATGGCGACGGTGACGGTGACGGCAGCGGCAGCGGCAGGGGCAGCGACGGTGGCAGCAAGGACGGTGACAGCGGCGGCAGCAGGGGCAGCGACCGGGGCGGCAGCAGCAGGGGCAGTACCAGGGGCGACAGCGGCGGCGGCAACAACAGGGCCAGTGGCTAGATGCCACTGGTCTTTTAGATATTAGTATAGTATAGTTAGAATAATGTAGTAGTAATGTAGAGTAGTATAGCGTAGTGTAGTAGTAGTAGTAATGTAATGTAGTAATAGTAGGGAAGTATCAACTCGCAAAGAGTTGATTTGTAAGTATGTTATCTTCCCTTCTAATGAAAGAATGATGTTGGCTTCTCCTTTATGACTTGTCTTGCTCGTTTGTGAAGCTGATTCCTTTGAGACAGTAAATGAATTACTCGGGCATCAAACTAATGCTTTTAGGAATAGCCGCCGAGTAACTTTGTAAATGGTGTCGGCGCTTTTAGAGTAACTGCTGAGTGATTGAACACAGTATCGGAGTTTTAGAGATAACTGTCGAGCGACTGAATACAATATTAGCTTTTTAGAAGTAACGTCGAGTGACTGGGGGCGACGTCGGCGTTTTAGAGGCAACGCCGAGCAACTGAACACTATGTCAGCGTTTTAGAGGCAACACCGAGTGATTGAATACAATATCAGCGTTTTAGAGGCAACGCCGAGTGACTGGAGGGCAACGTCGGCGTTTTAGAGGCAACGCCGAGCAACTGAACACTATATCAGCGTTTTAGAGGCAACACCGAGTGATAGCAGGCCGCGTGAGCCACTTTGAGGATGATGGCCGAGTGATGAGGTGGCGCACCGGTGTTCTGGAGATAACTGCCGGGTGACCACGTGGCTCGCTGGGGTTTTGGAAATAACCACCGGGTGATGTCTGGGCACTTTTTGAAATGGTATCTCGCTCGAGAATATCCCATAAGTGCTGCGCTTTTAGCCGCCTTTGCTTTCCGTGCCCTAGTTCTTGTTTTCCCGCTTCCGAATCCTCTCTGCCATTCGCCTCCCACTCTGCTCGCTGGTGGAATCGAGATGGCACCAAAGAGGAAGACCTCGAGCTCGTCTGCTGTGGTGATTCCTCCAATCGACCCCAACAGTCAGTTGCCTTTCGCAGGTAACCATATGTCCGTCATTTCTGAAACTGAACTTCTTCATCTCGTATCCATCGGGGTTCTTCCTCCGCGGGAACTCTGTTCTTGGCGGATTTGCCATGGGTTTACTGTTCCGACAGAGGATACCCATGAGTCCGTTGTTTACGCCCCTTTCCTTCTCCGCGGCCTTGGCCTTCCCATCTCTCCCTTTTTCCGCGGCCTCCTTGATTTCTACCATATTAACTTGACCCATTTGAACCCCAATTCAATTCTGCAAATCTCCATTTTCGTTCACTTATGCGAGGCCTTTCTTGGCGTGCTGCCACATTTCGGTTTGTGGAAATACTTGTATCATTGTCGCCCTAGGATGGCCGGGGGACAACATCAGTTGGTCGGGGGTGCCAGCTTGGAGATGCGCCGCGGGAGGAAAACTGAATATCTCGAGATCCCTCTCAAGGACAGTATTAAGGGATGGCGCCTAGAGTGGTTCACAGTTGAGAATTATGGGAATTCTCTCCCCTCCTGGTCGGGAAGACAACCGGATGTTCGCACCCCAAGCTGGACCGAGTCTCCTACAGATCAGGAGGTAGTTGAGGCAGGTGTGTTGCTAGCTGAAGTTGGACTGCTGAAAGAGAGGGGTCTGACTGCTGAAGCTGTGGTTACTGATTTTGTTTTCAAGAATATTCAGCCACTGAAAGACAGGGCCTATCCAGCTTATCTGTATCGAGGGCTGGCCGACTCAACTCGGGTTACCAACAGGAGAATTCCTTCTGCAGACTTGGTGAGACGACTTGAAATGATCCTCAGAGGCAAAGTGTCAAATGTTGGTGCTCCAGTGGCATACTCGGCCTGGAACCTGCCTCCTCCCAAAGCCTTCACCCTTTTTGTGTCGAATCCACCTGTCACTGATGGCAGTTTGGGCCTTAGAGTGCGACCCTCTGCTGAAGAAGTTAGTGCTTTGGTTGCCTCGCTTGGGGAGATTCCTGATGACGAGCGGCAGGTCCATTTTGAGGTGCCCCTGAACCCTAGTGATGCAGAGATAGGTGCTATGCTTGATCTGCTAGCTGAGGATTCTTCCGACGCTGCTCCTGCTGGTGCGTTGGTGGTGGCACCCCTCCCAGAGGCTGATACGACTTTGGATGCTCAGAAGCCTGTCAATACTCGCCCAAGGCGCCCTTGCCGAGCCAACCAGCCTGATCCTTCTGCTGATGAACAGAAGAAGAAAAGAAGACGCCTCCGGCGAGTATCCAGCTTTGATCACGACGCTGGTACCTCGGTTCCTGCTACTGAAGAAGTACCTGCGACTGGACTTACTGATGCTGATCCCAATGGGTGTACCCAAACCGCTGCTGATCCCAATGTGGGTGCTCCATCTGTTGCTGATCCCAATGGGTGTGCTGCTTGTGTTGCCAATGTGGATGACGAGGAGGAAGAAAATGAGATTCCTTTGACTCGGAAAAACAGTCGGCAGTTCATCGCCAGCGGTGAAAGTAGTGGAATTCCCTCTCCTGCTTTGTCTGCCCTCATTGGTCTGCAAGAACTGTCCTTAGCCAACTTTGATCAGACTCTCGAGGATATGGTCCTAGAGGACTTGTTATCAGAGCCAGTGGATGATGGTGTAATAGAGGTTTGCGCTGACGTGCCTGATGCTGGGTTGAGGTCATCCCGCGCCTCGTCGACCTTAGAGCGCGATCTCGAGGGTCGGGAGACTGACTTGGATCGTCCTGATCCCATGGAGATAGCTGAGGGTCCGTCAACCTTAGAAGTGGCTACTGCAGGGAACTTGGACCTCAAGGATGGTGCTGACACATGCCCAGCCCCCGAGGATGTCGCCGGGGATGACTTGACTCGGGTGGGGAGTGCAAGCCACTGCCCAGCCCCCGAGGGTGCTGCCGGGGATGATCCGGCTCAAGTGGGCAGTGCAAACTATGACCCAGCCCCCGAGGGTGCCCGAGCAAGGTCTCCTTCCTGTACTTCCATGGATGTTCATGCGGGTTCTCCTCCACACTCTGGCTGTATGGTGGTAGCTCAAACCTTGGACCAGGGAGTCGCTTTAGAGGGCAACGTCCCCGCTGATCGAGTGTTGGGCTGTATTGAAGGTACTGAGCTGATCTCTGCTGGTTCGTTGCAAGCTGCTTCGGGTGGTGGCCTTACGCCTGCTTATCAACTGGTCTCCCCTGATTTGGGGATTCCTTCGTTCTTTTCCAACCTCCAGGTACTGTGATGTATTTTAGCTTGATTTTTACATTGCACGAACTGCTGTCATTACACTCATCTGTTCTCCTCATCAGGCTTTGGTGGATGGGATGGCCAGCCAGCTGAGATTGCATGGTGCTTCCGTCCCAGAAGTGGCTTCGTCTCTTGCATGTTGGAATCCAGTGTCACTTCAACATCGCGTCTCTGAATTGGAGGCAACCAACGCTGGTTAGTGCCTTTTTGCTTCTCTTTGCCTTCACTGTGGACTGCTTTACCTTCTAACCCCGTTTTGTTTGATTATCTTTTGCTAGGAATGACTCGGCAGATTTCAATTCTTGAGGAAAAACGTTCCCGAGATCAGGCTGAATTGGTCCAGCGGTGTGCTGACTTCGAGGAGAAGTACTCTCAGAGCCAAACTGAACTGGGTCAAGTCTCTGCTGCCTTGGATGACGCCAATGCACTGAGTTCTTCTCTTCATGCTCAGCTCGATTCTGAAAAGGTAATTTACAAAACTGTGCTTTGCCTTGCTGTGTTCCTATTACTTGCTTGGTTTTTGAGAGAGTTGACTTTTGCTTGCAGGAAGAAAAGCGTATCCTTGCTGCTTCTCGTGACAGTCTTGACAGATTGTATCATGATTCTAGTAACTCGCTGACCATATTGGAGAGGAGTCACCGCTTTACTATGGAGGAATTGGACAATCAACGCTGTAAGCTGCAGGAATCCGCTGACGAAGTGACCCGCCTCAAGCAGTTGATATCAGCAAAGGATGCTACCATCAAAGAACTCCGAGCTTCCAAGAAATCCATTGTTCAAGAGTTAGAAACTGCTCGACTGGCTGCTAAGGTTGCCGAGGAGACTTCTGTCACTCTCAGAGCCCAGCGCGACAGAGCCATGGACAAGGCTATTCGGGCGGGACGAATCTTGATGAGGAGACCCGGAGTGGTTGTTCCTGAAGACATAAGGGCTGATGTGAATGCTGCCCCTGATTCCTCGAGTCGCCCTTCTTCGTCGGTCGCTCCTGAGAAAGACATTGCGAAATAGAGAAACATTTTGCGTGCTTTGAGCGCGTGGTTAGTATGATCAAGTATTTGTTAGAGGACATTAGTTCAGCATTCGAATGATATAATTACTCTCTTATTGTTTCAGAATTCATCAGTTCGTAAATTTGCAGCAGTGAAATGACGCGCGATGATTTTGAAGTTTGCTTGCGGGATATAGAAGTCATCCCTATATGAGTAATCATAATTACGCCAGATCGCCTGAAGTCGCTGCCGACTTAAGTCGATCATTTATGTTAATAGGGCGTAGTGGTCACCCTGAATTGCATAGGCATGAGCATGTTGCACCGGCTTACGTCGCCATTGACTTTAGCCGATTGCTCCGTTAGTAGGGCATAGTGGTCACCCCGAGTTAAGCAAGCGTGAGCATATTGCACCGCCTTAAGTCGTGGCCGACTTAAGTCGATTGCTCCGTTAGTAGGGCATAGTGGTCACCCCAAGTTAAGTAAGCGTGAGCATGTTGCACCGCCTTAAGTCGTTGCCGACTTAAGTCGATTGCTCCGTTAGTAGGGCATAATGGTCACCCCGAGTTAAGTAAGTGTGAGCATGTTGCACCGCCTTAAGTCGTTGCCGACTTAAGTCAATTGCTCCGTTAGTAGGGCATAGTGGTCACCCCGAGTTAAGTAAGCGTGAGCATGTTGCACCGCCTTAAGTCGTTGCCGACTTAAGTCGATTGCTCCGTTAGTGGGGCATAGTGGTCACACTGAGTTAAGTAAGAATGCAAGTCAATCGTAAACGAATTGAGTATCTTTGAAACCTCTTTTTTATTGATGACATATTTCCACTTTACAGAATACATCGTCGTCCCAGCAGTTTTGAAATACAGCTAGGGATAAAACTTTCTGAGGTGTTCTATGTTCCAGGAGTTCCCAACTTCCGTGCCATCCATCTGAGTGAGACGATACGATCCGGGCCGAGTGACTTCTGCTACCATGAAGGGTCCTTCCCATAAGGGTGATAACTTGTGCCATCCCTCCCCTGATAGAATTCTGTCGGGGACCATAATTAGGGGTACCCTCAAGACGCCTAATTCTCAGCTGGTAACCCCCATCAGCATAAAGCTGCAGAGGCCTGATGGGTACGATTAAGTCAGGGATCAGTCCATACGAGCGACTCGATCACGCCTCGCACGAGCCTAGTCTCGGACAAGGGCAGCCGACCCCGAGGGATTCCCGTCTCGCCCGAGGCCCCCCTCCAACGGCGGACACATCTCCGGCTCGCCCGAGGCCTTGCCTTCGCTAAGAAGCAACCCTGACTAAATCGCCACGCCAACCGACCGAGTCGCAGGAGCATTTAACGCAAAGGTGGCCTGACACCTTTATCCTGACGCGCGCCCCCGGCAGAGCCGAAGTGACCGCCGACACTTCGCCGCTCCACTGACCGGTCTGATAGAAGGACAGCGCCGCCTGCGCCACTCCGACTGCAGTGCCACTTGACAGAGTGGGACTGACAGGCAGTCAGGCCCTGCCAAAGGCACCATAGGAAGCTCTGCTCCGCCCAACCCAGGGCTCGGACTCGGGCTAAGCCCCGAAAGACGGCGAACTCCGCTCCGCCCGACCCAGGGCTCGGACTCGGGCTAAGCCCCGGAAGACGGCAAACTCCGTTCCGCCCGACCCAGGGCTCGGACTCGGGCTAAGTCCCGGAAGACGGCGAACTCCGCTCCGCCCGACCCAGGGCTCGGACTCGGGCTAAGTCCCGGAAGACGGCGAACTCCGCTCCGCCTGACCCAGGGCTCGGACTCGGGCTAAGCCCCGGAAGACGGCGAACTTCGCTCCACCCGACCCAGGGCTCGGACTCGGGCTAAGTCCCGGAAGACGGCGAACTCCGCTCCGCCCGATCCAGGGCTCGGACTCGGGCTCAGCCCCAGAAGACGACGAATTCCGCTTCGCCCGACCCCAGGGCTCGGACTCCGCCCTGGCCTCTGCCGAACGACCTCCGCCTCGCCCAACCCAGGGGCTCGGACTCGGCCTCGGCCACGGAAGACAGACTCAACCCCGGCTTCGGAGGAGCCCCCACGTCGCCCGACCTCGGGCGTGGGCCCGCCACGTCAACAGGAAGCGCCATCATCACCCTACTTTGAGCCGACTCGGGCCGCAGAGAACAAGACCGGTGTCCCATCTGGCTAGCTCCGCCAGATAGGCAATGATGGCGCCCCGCGTGCCCTGTGACGACGGCGGCTCTCAGCTCTCTTACGGAAGCAGGAGGACGTCAGCAAGGACTCGACCGCTCCGACAGCTGTCCCTCAGCCAGGCTCCGCCGCTCCTCCGACGGCCACGACATCACACCAACTGGGTGCCAAGATCTCTCCGGCTGCCACATCAGCATGTACTTAGGGCGCTAGCTCTCCCCCGCTAGACACCTAGCACTCTGCTACACCCCCATTGTACACCTGGATCCTCTCCTTACGCCTATAAAAGGAAGGACCAGGGCCTTCTTAGAGAAGGTTGGCCGCGCGGGGACGAGGACGAGACAGGCGCTCTCTTGGGGCCGCTCGCTTCCCTCACCCGCGTGGACGCTTGTAACCCCCTACTGCAAGCGCACCCGACCTGGGCGCGGGACGAACACGAAGGCCGCTGGATTTCCACCTCTCTCACGCCCGCCTCCGGCCACCTCGCTTCCCCCCTTCGCGCTCACCCACGCGCTCGACCCATCTGGGCTGGGGCACGCGGCACACTCACTCGTCGGCTTAGGGACCCCCGGTCTCGAAACGCCGACAGTTGGCGCGCCAGGTAGGGGCCTGCTGCGCGTTGACGAACAGCTTCCCGTCAAGCTCCAGATGGGCAGTCTCCAGCAACCTCTCCGGCCCGGGACGGTGCTCCGTTTCGGGAGTCTAGAGTTCATGTCTTTCGACGGCAGCTACGACATGATACTCCTTCCACCGCCGCGCGACAACGACAATGGCGGCCGACAACCCGCCCGCCGGCGGCGGAATCGACGACATCTTCCCCGCGTGGTGGAAGAATAACTTTCGAGCTCGCCCCGTCCTCTCCCCCGCCAACGGAGGAGGAGGAGGGTCAACCAAGGCCAAGCGGGAAGCCGCGCTTCGTCGGCTGTCGAGCGAATCGACGTCCCCAGCGCCCCAACGGAAGGCGCGCCGGGCGTCGACCTCGCGTTCGAGACGAAGGCGAGCGTCGTCCCCCCGCGACACGCCAATCCTGAGCGAGTGGACGACGCCAACGCGCTCGCGGAGAGCTTACAGGACGTCGCCCTCGTACCTGAGACGACGGTGCAATAAGTCCCCGACGTGACTATGTCGCTGCTCGTCGACCAAAAGGTATCGACCAATTCCCATCCTACGTCATTTCGACTCAGCCTCAACCCGCTTAGTGACCTCGCGTTGGTGGACGCTCTCGTTGAGGCGAGTGCAACCCCTCTGGGGTTTCATATGCGGTTGCCTTGGGACCGGTTGACGGACGTCTTGACCTACGGGCCCTCTGGGTCCGAGGAAGATGACGATCCCAGCATCTGTTGGGATTTCTCTGGATTTGGCAACCCCAGTGCCATGCGGGACTTCTTGACCGCATGTGACTACTGCCTCTCCGACTGTTCCGACGGTAGCCGCAGCCTCGACGACGAGGACTGCGGCCCAAGCCGCGAATGTTTCCACGTCGAGCTAGGGGATCCCTCCGAAGGCAACCATCTCGGCATGCCGGAGGACGGTGATCTCCCTAGGCCGGTGCCTCGCGCTGACATCCCGCGGGAGCTAGCTGTGGTCCCCGTTTCGGCGGGGGGTCACGACCCACAGCTCGAGCAAGTCCGCGGGGCGCAGGCCAGGCTCGACGAGGGAGCAGGAGCGCTTGAGCCGATCCGCCAGGACGTCGGGCAGGTATGGGCGGGCCAACCCCCGGCCGGGGAAATACGTCACCTGCCCTAGGGTTTCTAGCACCGCGTCGCCAACGACGTCAGGGTCAAGCCGCCACCCGCATCCAGTGGAGTCGGTCAGAACCTGGCAGCCGCAGCGATGCTCCTCCGCGCGATGCCGGAGCCATCAACCACCGAGGGTCGGCGAATCCAGGGAGAGCTCAAGAATCTCCTGGAAGGCGCTGCGGTCCGACGGGCCGAGAGCTCTGCCTCCCGAAGGCAGGGATACCCCTCGGAACCTCATGCCGTGACTTCCCGATTCATGCGGGAAGCCTCGGACTACACCGGGCGCACGCGCAACACCGCGCCTGCGGCCTCGGGCCACCTCGGCAACGAGCACCATCGTCGCGACCGTCGGGCCCACCTCGACGAAAGGGTGCGCCGAGGCTACCACCCCAGGCGTGGGGGACGCTATGACAGCGGGGAGGATCAGAGTCCCTCGCCTGAACCACCCGGTCCGCAGGCCTTCAGTCGGACCATCCGACGGGTGCCGTTCCCGACCCGGTTCCGACCCCCGACTACTATCACAAAGTACTCGGGGGAAACGAGACCGGAACTGTGGCTCGCAGACTACCGCCTAGCCTGCCAACTGGGTGGAACGGACGACGACAACCTCATCATTCGCAACCTCCCCCTGTTCCTCTCCGACACTGCTCGCGCCTGGTTGGAGCACCTGCCTCCGGGGCAGATCTCCAACTGGGATGACTTGGTCCAAGCCTTCGCCGGCAATTTCCAGGGCACGTACGTGCGCCCCGGGAATTCCTGGGACCTCCGAAGCTGCCGGCAGCAGCCGGGAGAGTCTCTCTAGGACTACATCCGGCGATTCTCGAAGCAGCGCACCGAGCTGCCCAACATCACCGACTCGGATGTCATCGGCGCGTTCCTTGCCGGCACCACTTGTCGTGACCTGGTGAGTAAGTTGGGTCGCAAGACCCCCACCAGGGCGAGCGAGCTGATGGACATCGCCACCAAGTTCGCCTCTGGCCAGGAGGCGGTCGAAGCTATCTTCCGAAAGGACAAGCAGCCCCAGGGCCGCCCATCGGAAGATGCTCCCGAGGCGTCAACTCCGTGCGGCGCCAAGAAGAAAGGCAAGAAGAAGTCTCAAGCGAAACGCGACGCCGCCGACGCGGACCTTGTCGCCGCCACCGAGTACAAGAACCCTCGGAAGCCCCCCGGAGGTGCCAACCTCTTCGACAAGATGCTCAAGGAGCCGTGCCCCTATCATCAGGGGCCCATCAAGCACACCCTCGAGGAGTGCGTCATGCTTCGGCGCCACTTCCACTGGGCCGGGCCACCCGCAGAGGGTGGCAGGGCCCGCGACGACGACAAGAGGGAAGATCACCAAGCAGGAGAGTTCCCCGAGGTCCGCGACTGCTTCATGATCTACGGTGGGCATGTGGCGAATGCCTCGGCTCGGCATCGCAAGCAAGAGCGCCGGGAGGTCTGCTCGGTGAAGGTGGCGGCGCCAGTCTACCTAGACTGGTCCGACAAGCCCATCACCTTCGACCAAGCTGACCACCCCGACCACGTGCCGAGCCCGGGGAAATACCCACTCGTCGTCGACCCCATCGTCGGCGACGTCAGGCTCACCAAGGTCCTGATGGACGGGGGCAGCTGCCTCAACATCATCTACGCCGAGACCCTCGGGCTCCTACGCGTCGATCTGTCCTCCATCCGAGCAGGCGTTGCGCCCTTCCACGGGATCATTCCCGGGAAGCGCGTCTAGCCCCTCGGACGACTCGACCTTCCCGTCTGCTTCGGAACGCCCTCCAACTTCCGAAGGGAGACTTTGACGTTCGAGGTGGTCGGGTTCCGAGGAACCTACCACGCGGTATTGGGGAGGCCATGCTACGCGAAGTTCATGGCCGTCCCCAACTACACCTACCTGAAGCTCAAGATGTCGGGCCCCAACGGGGTCATCACCGTCGGCCCCACGTACAAACACGCGTTCGAATGCGACATGGAGTGCGTGGAGTATGCCGAGGCCCTCACCGAGTCCGAGGCCCTCATCGCCGACCTGGAAAGCCTCTCTAAAGAGGTGCCAGACGTGAAGCGTCATGCCGGCAACTTCGAGCCAGCGGAGACGGTTAAGGCCGTCCCTCTCGATCCCAGTGGCGACACCTCCAAGCGGATCCGGATTGGTTCCGGGCTCGACCCCAAATAGGAAGCAGTGCTCGTCGACTTTCTCCGCGCAAACGCCGACGTCTTTGCGTGGAGTCCCTCGGACATGCCCGGCATACCGAGGGATGTCGTCGAGCGCTCGCTGGATATTCGGGCCGGAGCCCAACCCGTCAGGCAGCCTCTGCGCCGATCCGACAAGGGGAAGCGCAGAGTGATAGGCGAGGAGATCCACAAGCTAAAAGAAGCGAAAAGTGTCAAGCCGAGCCCTTGCTGGGGGTACCCGGGGGCTGCACACACCCCTGGGAAAGGCCGCTTGTCATTGCCGACGTTCTGGAGCCCGGAATGAACAAGCTGGCCGACGGTCAAGGCGAGGGCTACGGCAACGCTTGGAACGTTCGACAGCTACGTCGCTTCTACCCTTAAGATGTTTTCAAGCTGTTCGTATACCTCGCTCATACACAAGTCTCAGTCGTCAAGGAAGTGTCGGCCTCGCCTCGGCAGAGCCCGACCCTCCCTCGGGGGCTAAAAAGGGGGAACCCCTCTGCGTCAAGAGTGGGTGTACTTCTCCGCATCCAAAATTTTCGATCAAAAAAGGGGCTTTTGCGTTCTCCCGGCTATGTCAGAAGCAGGGTCCCGAGGAGCGAACGTGGGTACATGTAAGTGGCGAGGCCGACTGAACCGAGGAACTCCTATGCCTCCGGGTTAGGGACACCTCACTCATCACCTGCCACGAAAAATGACCCAACTCGGGAAGCCACCCTATTATTGACAAGCTAGGCCGAACACGCAAATTGAAAGAAAGGAGAGTACGACTTCATGCAAGAAAAACAAAGTGTTGAGGCCTCAGCGGCCGCGGTAAGACGCACATCCAACAGAAATTGTTCCAACAAGAGTTAGGCGCCGCCTTGGGAAGGAGCCGCGCCATCAGTTCCATCCCTGCCGTCGGTAAGGTCCATCTCGGCTTCCGGCGACAGCGCAGGGGGAAGGATCTCCGCCTCAAAGGTGGTCGCCAGCGCCGCGCTCGGACCCGCGGCGACCGCGTCGAGCCGCTGAACTTCTGCCAGGGCAGCTTCGTCTTCGTCAGGAAGACAATACCCCTCACTAACCCGCTCCAGGTCCACAACGTAGTGGGAAGCGAGCACGGCGAAGGCCCGCCTGACGCCGTGGTGTAGCGCCTCGCGGACTCTGCCGCGCGCATGATCACCCAAGGCTTGAAGGCGGCTTTGAGGGGAGCTTCCTGAAGGGACGTCGCCGGAGCCAAGGATCCGATAAACGTCCGAGACGGCCTCGGACATGGCCACGAGGTCAGCCTCCCTTTGCTCGGTAGCTCCGGCAAGCGCCTCGGCGAGCGCCTTGGCGGACTCGTCAAGGGCGGACTCGAGCTCTGCGAACAACCAGAAGAAAGACCTCAAGCACAAGCAGAGGAAACATACAAGAACAAGAACCAGGGACGGCCAAGGCGTACCTCCGACTCGGGCACGCTGCTCCGAGGCCGCGACCTGGGCTGCGACTAGGTCGGTCGCGAGGGTCTCAGCCCGGCTTTCGGCCTCGGCAGCCCGGCCCCGAGATTGGTCCCGCTCCTCGACGACCTGGACGAACTCCGACCGCTGCCATTGCGCCTCCGCGCGCGCTGCTGCCGCCTCGGCTCTCAGGTCAGCGCAGAGCAATTGGAGGTCCGCTACCTTGGCATCCTGCTGAGAAAGGCATGCAGTAGCCCCGGCGAGCGAGGTCCTCAGGGATCGCAGCGAGCCCCAGACATCGACCTCGCGGCGGATGAACGACGACTTGGCGGCGCTCCGATCCGTTAGATCCTGGGGGAAGGAAACAGGGCGTCACGAAGAACGCCTCGCTCATAGAAAGGAAAAGGTATGCCTGAAACCGTTACCTGGAGAATTTTGGGGACGTCCCTGCAGAAAACCTCCAGCGACGACCGGAGCGACCCCACCGTTGCTTCAGCACGCTCGCGGAGCTCATCCCAGGACTGGTCCTCCTGTTCATCATCGAGGACGAAGACAGGGTCCGAGGCCTCGCGGGTCCGGAACCGGAGCAACTGGCGCCGGGCCCCGGGGCTCCGCCGCACAGCGATGAGGCTACCGCCCGGCTGGACGGATCGCGCCTCCACGCCCACCTCTTCCGAGGCACTGGGCGCCGACACATCAGCCATCTCGACGCCGGCAGCGACCGGTCGCTCTCCGACTGGGACGACGGCGACTTCGGTAGCGGCAGGCGCCAGCATGGCCGGCACGACAGGCGAGCTCGGGACCACGTCGGCATCAGCCGCCTCCCCTATCACGATGGCCGCCTCGGCAGAAGAGCCAGCCTCGGGAACCTGCTCCCCAGTGACAGGTGACGCTCGAGCCCCTTGCGGTGAAACGCCCTGCGAAAGGGTCGGCTGAACGACAAGGCCCGGGGCGGCGCTGGCCGCACAGACCGGCGCCGTCTTAAGGGCCTTCCGGGGTGCCAGGTCGGTCTGGCCATGGCTTCGCTTGCTGAGGAAAAAAGGAAAATCACGACCGAGACATATGAATGGAAAGCCAAGACGAAGACATTCCGAGATACTTACCCGCTTCGGGCCATGATCCACCGCGCCTGGGGGGAGGTCTCTTGGATCCCGGCCCCCGGAACAGCCGCCGAGGTCCGCTTCGCCGGCAACTTCGGCGCCACCCTTGCTTTGGACACCCGGGGAGCAGGTTGCCCGGGCACTATCGCGATGACTTGAGGGTCACCCCCATGCGCTGCCGGTACGAGCGGCGGCCCCTGGGGAGCAGACGCCCTGACCTGGCCCTCCGGAGCCACCTCAGCTCCTCCAGTCGAGGGGTCAGGTGACCTCTCGGGTTGCCCCCGTGCCTCGGGCCGGGACCCCGACGCCTCAACTCCGGGGACTGACGGTGTCGGCCTGCTCGGGGGCTGGCTCGACGGCTCCTGGCCACACCCCAAGTCGGGGCTGAGGCCGAGACGGGCGGCCATGTCGTCCTCCTCCTCATCATCATCGTTGTCGTCGTCGTCGGGCGTCTCCGGCGACGGCTCCCTCGGAAGTCCCTCCCTCTCCTGCTGGCGACGGCGCTTCTCCAAGGCGTCCCGAGCCCACCTCCGCTCGCGGGCCCGGGCCTTCTCCGCGTCCTTCTTCTTCTTCTCCTCCGCGGCGACCCGCCGCGCTGCTCGGTCCACCGCGTCCTCCGGGACCCGTGGCAGAGAGGGCTTGTGCCACCCCACCTCCTAAAGAAAGGGGGGGAAAGAAGCCCGATCGTAAGAACCAGGAGCAACCCGATGTATGAAGAAGGAAGGAGCGAACACTCACCAGAGTTACGCACCCCTGGTCGGGGCGCATCCGAAGCTGGGAGAAGGCGTGGGAGTCCGGCTTCCCCATCGCAGCCGACACCCGCCATTGGAGGGCGTCGAAGGGAAGAGGATCAGGGGACATCCGTGAGCCCTCCCAGTCAGCCTCCGGGGTCATCTCCCAAAGCGGCAGCCGTCGCTCCGCCAAGGGAAGCACCCTCCGACGGTGGATGGCGGCAACCACTCCCGTAGCGGTGAGTCCCCCCTCCCGCAACGCCTCCAGGGCCTGGAGAAGCGGTTCGAGGTTCTTCTGTCTCTCGTGCGGGGTCCCATGACGCAGGCGTCGGCGGCGGCGGTGACTACTCGCTGGGAGAACGGCGGGAGCAACTCACCGTCATTCCGAAGGTAGAACCACCGACGCTGCCACCCCTTGTTCGAGGACGTGAGGATGGCAGGAATGTACTGCGACGCCCGCGACTGCCTCAGCAAGAGGGTGCAGCCGCCGGCCCGCACCGCTGCACGGACCTTCCTCTCCCCCGTCGGCGAGGCAAAAAGCTCGGCGAAAAAGAGATGAGTCCACAAATCCCAATGGGGGGCGATCCCCAAATACCATTCGCACACCGCTACGAAGATAGCGGCCTGCGAGATGGAGTTGGGGGTGAGGTTGTGCAACTCCACCCCATAGTGGAACAGGATTGCCCGCATAAAGCGGCCCGTCGGCACACCGAATCCCCGCTCGTGGAAGGAGACGAAGCTCACGACGTACCCCAGCGGTGGGGATGGAGCGACTCCGCCCACGGGAGGAATCCATTATGGTCGCTGCTCATCGGTGAGAGGGCGAAGCAAACCCTCGCCGACCAGCTCCTCCAGATCGCTCGTCGTCACCGTAGAAAAGGGCCACGGATCGCGCGGTGAGATGATGGTCACCCGATCAGCCATCACCAAAACGGAAGGGATGGCGGCGCAAGGGGCAGGAAGGGCGGTTTCCTCTTCTCTGGCTAAAGTCTCTCGGGTTGCGAAAACCTAAAGGAAGAGGCAGGAAGCAGAGCGAAGAACCGTCACCAGACCCTCTCCCGGGTATATAAAGACCAGGGCGAGACCGTTTCCAGCGCTCCGCCCGGACCGGACGCGGGATTCAAAAAACGCGAAGCGAAACAGCCGTTCCTTGAACGGCTCGCGCACGTGCAACGGCCGCCCTGCCAACCACTCGCCTCGTCGCATTAACTCCGCGGCGGGACATGCGACGCTTCTGGCAGGAGAAGCAGGCGACGCTTCGCCTTCGCCGTAATAACCGCGCCAAAAAAGGTACGCCACGTCGTTCGATTTCGTATCCTTTTCCTTTTTTCCTCTTTCTCTATCTCTTGCAACAGGGACCGGGAAAGGGGGATACCCCGAAAAGGATCCTTCCCTGTGAAGGAACCGGGCTCCGAGCCCTCCCTACTGATCAGAGGTTCGAAGGCTGGCCCCCCGAGGGGTTCAACAGCCGCCTCAGATCGCGTGGGCCCTACACCCACTACTGGTCAGAGGTTCGAAGGCCGGCCCCCCGAAGGGCTCCACGGCCGCCTCAGGCTACTCGGGCTCCGCGCCCATTACTGATCAGGGGTTCGAAGGCTGGCCCCCGAAGGGTTCACAGTCGCCTCAGACGCCGAGCGAGGGATGACCAGGGGTACGTTCAATACATAACCAAGGCTCGGGCTGCGCTCCTGAGGTACCCTAGGACATTTCCGAGACCAACGGGGGCGATCTTGTAACGGAATCCCATCGGAGGGAGGCATCGAGCCCTCGGACCCCATCGCCAGGGGACCGGGTCCGGCAGATCACCCGCAGGTACTTTTGGGCGTGCCTCTGGGCCCCTAGCCGACCCCCAACGAACGGGGCACGGACGTCCACTCGGATTACCCGCTTGCAGCTCACCGGAGACACCATGTTCGGTGCCCATCGAGGGTAACTTGGCGCTCTCCCCCCCTCCTCCTTGCGGAAAGGCGACGTAGGGGCGTATGTAAAAAGCCGAGTCTGTCCCTGATCGCCCTCTCGCCCTGTGCGGAGGCTCGGGGGCTGCTCTCGCAAACCCAGCTCCGGCCAAACCGTTGACAGCGTCAACATACCAGCCCGAGAACTTGGGCCCCGACCGTGCACCCGGGCTACGGCCAGTTCGCATGAGGGAACAACCAGACCGGCTGAAGCATTACGCAAGGCATTAAGACCTCGAAGGAGTGAAACCACTCCTCCGAGGCCTCGGGGGCTACACCCGGCGGGTGCGCTCGTGCGCACCCACTGGAACAAAATGCAACCGAGAAAGGCTGGTCCCCTTGCAAAAAAGTGCGACGAAAGCCTCCAAGCGAGTGCTAACACTCCCTTCGAGGCTCGGGGGCTACTATCGGGGACCATAATTAGGGGTACCCTCAAGACGCCTAATTCTCAGCTGGTAACCCCCATCAGCATAAAGCTGCAGAGGCCTGATGGGTACGATTAAGTCAGGGATCAGTCCATACGAGCGACTCGATCACGCCTCGCCTGAGCCTAGCCTCGGACAAGGGCAGCCGACCCCGAGGGATTCCCGTCTCGCCCGAGGCCCCCCTCCAACGGCGGACACATCTCCGGCTCGCCCGAGGCCTTGCCTTCGCTAAGAAGCAACCCTGACTAAATCGCCGCGCCAACCGACCAAGTTGCAGGAGCATTTAACGCAAAGGTGGCCTGACACCTTTATCCTGACGCGCGCCCCCCGGCAGAGCCGAAGTGACCGCCGTCACTTCGCCGCTCCACTGACCGGTCTGACAGAAGGACAGCGCCGCCTGCGCCACTCCGACTGCAGTGCCACTTGACAGAGTGGGACTGACAGGCAGTCAGGCACTGCCAAAGGCACCATAGGAAGCTCCGCTCCGCCCGACCCAGGGCTCGGACTTGGGCTAAGCCCCGGAAGACGGCGAACTCCGCTCCGCCCGACCCAGGGCTCGGACTCGGGCTAAGCCCCGGAAGACGGCGAACTCCGTTCCGCCCGACCCAGGGCTCGGACTCGGGCTAAGTCCCGGAAGACGGCGAACTCCGCTCCGCCCGACCCAGGGCTCGGACTCGGGCTAAGTCCCGGAAGACGGCGAACTCCGCTCCGCCCGACCCAGGGCTCGGACTCGGGCTAAGCCCCGGAAGACGGCGAACTCCGCTCCGCCCGACCCAGGGCTCAAACTCGGGCTAAGTCCCGGAAGACGGCGAACTCCGCTCCGCCCGATCCAGGGCTCGGACTCGAGCTCAGCCCCAGAAGACGACGAATTCCGCTTCGCCCGACCCCAGGGCTCGGACTCCGCCCTGGCCTCTGCCGAACGACCTCCGCCTCGCCCGACCCAGGGGCTCGGACTCGGCCTCGGCCACGGAAGACAGACTCAACCCCGGCTTCGGAGGAGCCCCCACGTTGCCCGACCTCGGGCGCGGGCCCGCCACGTCAACAGGAAGCGCCATCATCACCCTACCCCGAGCCGACTCGGGCCGCAGAGAACAAGACCGGTGTCCCATCTGGCTAGCTCCGCCAGATAGGCAATGATGGCGCCCCGCGTGCCCTGTGACGACGGCGGCTCTCAGCTCTCTTACGGAAGCAGGAGGACGTCAGCAAGGACTCGACCGCTCCGACAGCTGTCCCTCCGCCAGGCTCCGCCGCTCCTCCGACGGCCACGACATCACACCAACTGGGTGCCAAGATCTCTCCGGCTGCCACATCGGCATGTACTTAGGGCGCTAGCTCTCCCCCGCTAGGCACGTAGCACTCTGCTACACCCCCATTGTACACCTGGATCCTCTCCTTACGCCTATAAAAGGAAGGACCAGGGCCTTCTTAGAGAAGGTTGGCCGCGCGGGGACGAGGATGAGACAGGCGCTCTCTTGGGGCCGCTCGCTTCCCTCACCCGCGTGGACGCTTGTAACCCCCTACTGCAAGCGCACCCGACCTGGGCGCTGGACGAACATGAAGGCCGTGGGATTTCCACCTCTCTCACGCCCGCCTCCGGCCACCTCGCTTCCCCCCTTCGCGCTCGCCCACGCGCTCGACCCATCTGGGCTGGGGCACGCGGCACACTCACTCGTCGGCTTAGGGACCCCCCGGTCTCGAAACGCCGACAAATTCGGCGGAGGACGAGATCTCCTACTGAGAAGGATCGTTGTCGCACAGCCTTGTCGTGATAGCGCCTTAGAGTCTGCTGGTACCGTGCTGATTGGATTACCGCGTTTAGCTGTTCTTCTTCAAGTACATCAATGTCCTCCAGCCTGGTGGCCTCAGCTTCTGTTATGCTTTCGAAGATCAACCTTGGCGCCCCAAACTTGAGATCAGCGGGTAGCACTGCCTCCGACCCATAGACCATGAAGAAAGGAGTGTTTCCATGCAGGGCTCGGCTAGGTTGGGTTCTTAGGCTCCAAACGACATAGGGCAATTCCCTTATCCACTTTCCTGCGAATTTTTCATTCTTATCGAAGACCTTTTTCCTGAGTGCCTCCAATATCATTCCGTTGGCTCGCTCAACCTGCCCGTTGGCTCTTGGATGTGCTACAGATGCATACTTGATCTGAATGCTCTTTTGCTCGCAGAAGTCGAAGAATTCCGAACTTGTGAAGTTGGATCCTAAGTCAGTTATGATGCTGTTTGGTATCCCGAATCTGAATATTATGTCTTGTATGAATTCCACGGCCTTAGCAGATGTTAAAGAGGCAATGGGCTTGAACTCTATCCATTTAGTGAATTTGTCAATCGCCACCAATACATGAGTGTATCCCCCTTGAGCTTTCTTGAAAGGTCCAATCATATCCAGTCCCCAGCATGCGAAAGGCCAAGTTACTGGTATGGTCTGCAGTTGCTGTGCTGGCATGTGTTGTTGCTTTGACAAGTATTGGCAAGCTTCGCACCTCTGAACTAACTCGGCTGCATCGTTCTTCGCTGTTGGCCAATAGAATCCTGACCTGAAGACCTTCCCGACTAGCGTTCTGGAGGTTGCATGTATTCCACATTGCCCACCATGGACCTCCTCCAGAAGTTGCTTCCCAGTGGACGGGAGAATGCACTTCATGAGGACGCCTGATGCACCCCTTCTGTATAATGTCTCCCCAATGAGTGTATAGTGAGCCGACTGTCTGGCAATGCGCTCTGCCGATTTCTTGTCGTCTGGTTCTTCTTCATTCTTTATATACTTAATGATCGGCCTTCTCCAGTCATTAGAGTCTGACTCGGGTTGATCTATGATGTTGCACTCTTCTGTTTGATCCATTGAGATACTCGGCTGTAGAATTTCTTGCACAAAGACTCCGGGTGGGACCTGAGTTCGACTGGATCCTAGTTTGGACAGTACATCGGCTGCCGTGTTCCGGTCTCTTTCTACATGATGAAATTCCAGACCCTCGAATTTATCTTCCAGCTTTCGGACGACAGCGCAGTATTTTCCCATTGAATCGCTTGAACAATCCCACTCCTTATTTATCTGGCTGATGACTACCAGAAAATCTCCGTATACCATCAATCTCTTGACGCCTAATGAGATGGCGATGTTCAATCCATGGATCAGAGCTTCATACTCGGCTGCATTGTTGGAAGCCGGAAATAGCAGCTGGAGGGCATATTTGAGGTGCTCGCCTCCAGGTGCGGTGAAGAGGATTCCTGCTCCTGCTCCCTGCAGCTTCAGCGAGCCATCAAAATACATTCGTCATACTTCTGCAGTCTCTGGGTTATCTGGTACTTGCTATTCAGTCCACTCTGATACGAAATCAACCAGTGCTTGAGTTTTGATGGCAGTGCGAGGTCGGAACTCGATGTCATGAGATCCTAGCTCGCAAGCCCACTTGGCTATTCGGCCAATGGCTTCCTTGTTGTGAAGAATATCCCCTATTGGAAAACCAGTTACTACTATGACTTTGTGGTCGTCAAAGTAGTGACGCAGCTTGCAGGCAGTTAGAAGTACTGCGTATAATAGCTTCTGAACTTGAGGATACTTTTTCTTTGAGGGGCCTAGAACTTCACTGACGAAGTAAACAGGATGTTGCACTGGATAGACATGTCCTTCTTCTACTCGCTCGACTACCAACGCGGTGCTTACCACGTGAGTCGTGCAAGAAATATACAGTAGCAAATCTTCAGCTGGTTGAGTTGACGTAGCTCGCCGGGGTGGCTTCAGAACTGGTGGTGTTGTCAAGAATTTTTTTCAGTGCATCTAGAGCTTCTTGTGCTTCTGAAGTCCATTGAAACTTATCCACCTTCTTGAGTAGCTTGTAAAATGGCAAACCTTTTTCCCCCCAGCCTGGATATAAATCTGCTCAGAGCTGCCATACATCCAGTAAGTCGCTGAACCTTCTTTTGTGATCGAGGAGCTTCCATCTTCATGATAGCTTCAATCTTATCCGGATTAGCCTCAATTCCTCGGTGGCTGACGATAAACCCGAGCAACTTTCCTGTTGGTACCCCGAAAACACATTTTTCGGGATTAAGCTTCCATCTATATCGTCTCAGGCTGTTGAAAACCAGCTGTAAGTCTTCGACGAAGTTTTCCGAATTATCCGTTTTGATTACCACATCATCTACGTAGGCCTCCACACGCTTGCCCCAGTGATCGACTAAACATGTTTGAATGGCTCTCTGATAAGTTGCTCCAGCGTTTTTGAGGCCGAACGACATGGAGGTATAACAGAAAGCACCAAACGGAGTGATGAACGCCGTTTTTTCCTCGTCTTCTTTCGCCAAACTAATCTGATGATACCCGGAATAGCAATCTAAGAAAGACAGCACAGAACATCCAGCGGTGGAGTCCACCACCTGATCTATCCTTGGGAGCCCGAAGGGATCCTTCGGACAGTGTTTGTTGAGATCAGTATAGTCGACGCACATGCGCCAATCCACTTTATTCTTTTTGAGTACAAGAACAGGGTTGGCTAACCACTCGGGGTGTAATACTTCTCTAATAAATCCAGCCGCGACCAAGCGAGCTAACTCCGCGCGAATGGCCTCTCTCTTGTCGGGCGTGAAGCGACGTAGCTTTTGCCGAATCGGCCTCGCCTGGGGATAGACCTTCAGTTTGTGCTCGGCCAGTTCTCTTGGGACTCCCAGCATATCCGCAGGTTGCCATGCGAATACATCTCGGTTATCTTGCAGAAACTGGACGAGCGCGCTTTCCTATTTGTCGTCCAAGCTAGAGCTGATGATGGCAGTCTTGCGCTCATCAGCAAACCCCAGGTTGATTCTCTTGGTTTCTTCAGTCGGCCGCACAGAGGTCGCGGCCTGAGCTTCGTATGCCGGTGCTACAAGGTCCTCCTCAGGCTTAGAATTCGCCAGTGTCGAAGAAACCGCCGACGGCTTGGTGGTGAGGGCTGCTTGGATGGCCACTCGGAAACACTCTGCGGCGCCTTGGAAGTCGGCGCGCACAGTTATGATTCCTTGCGGCCCTGGCATCTTCAGTATCATATATGTGTAATGAGGGATGGCCATGAATTTGGCCAGTCCCGGCCTCCCGATGATGGCGTTGTACCCGCAGTCGAAGTTCGCCACTTCGAACCTCAGGAACTCGGTTCTGTAGTTCTCCGGAGTTCCGAAGGTGACTGGCATGTAGATGTGGCCCAACGGGTATTCCCCTTCCGTCGGCACGATGCCGAAGAAAGGAGTGTCCGACTCATGGAGCTCTTTGAGGTGAACCCCCAAGCCTTGGAGTGTCCGGGGGAAGGTGACGTTGATGCTGCTCCCCTCGTCCACTAGCACCTTCTTTACCCGGCTCTCTCGGATCACCGGGTCGACGAGGAGCGGGTATTTGCCTGGATGGTTGAAGTTGAGCCACTGATCCTCCCGAGTGAAAGTGATCGGGTGTTCCGACCACCGGTATGGGGCGGGAGGACCGGTGGTCGCCACCAGTATCTGGCGGTCGTTGAGCTTTTGTTGTCTTTTGTTCTCCTGCGACCCATGTCTGCCGAAGATGACGTTGACCTCCCTGTCGACGCGCGGGAAAGCTCCTCCTCCCCCCTCCTCCTGCTGATGGGGTTGTCGTGGTTCATCTGGTCCTCCTCTCGGCAGAGGAGGAGGTAGAGGTTGGAAGGGTCGGCCGTGTCCGACGGAATGCTTGAAGTCCCGGCAGTTACGAAGAGTGTGGCGCATGTCCTTGTGGTACGGGCACTGGGCGTCGAGGATGTCGTCCAGCGTGCGTTCGCCTCCACGAGGTCCTCCTCGGGCGTGAGAGGCAGGTGGTCCGGCGGCGTGTACTTCTTCGCGAGGCCTCTTCTCCCATCGTTTGTCGGTTTGCTGGTTCGCGTCGCGTCGTGGTGCTGCCGGTGCGGGCTTTGTTCCTCCGATGAGGTCCTGGGCCCGCTCGTCGGCGGTGATGTAGAGGTCGGCTTCCCGGAACAGCTCCTCGGAGGTAGTCGGTGCCTTCTGTAGTATGGCTCGGACGAAAGCCGAGTCATTGGATCCTCTGTAGAAGTCCTCGATCACGGCCGCCTCCGTGACCTCGGGGATACGATTTCTCATGGTCTGGAACCTTTTGAGGTACGACCGAAGAGTCTCGTCCCCCCGGCGCTTGATGGATTTGAGGTCCCACGGTTGCGCCGGCTTGTCGAAGACGGACTGGAAGTTGGCGGTGAAACGTTGACTGAAGTCGCCCCAGTCATCGATGCAGTGTCGGGGTAGATGTCGCAGCCATTTCAGCGTGTCTTGCCCAAGGACAATGGGTAAGTACGCGGTCATCACGTCTTCGGACGCCCCGGCAGCTCGAGCAGCGGTGGTGTAGACGGCTAGCCAACCCCCTGGATCCTGCTTAGGTTCATATTTGTCGACATTGGATACCTTGAAGTTGGGAGGCCACTGGATGGCCCTAAGGCACGGAGTAAGAGCTGATACTCCGCACGTGTCCTCCTGTCGTCGGGGACGATGTCTGTCCTGGGGAGGGGAGTTGTGGTTGTGGTTCCTCGACCGTCCCCGGGTGGTACCACCAGTTGAGGCTGTTGCCGACTCAGTTCTGGTGGCCTGGCTCTGAGCCGGGATGCCATGATCCCTGTCGTACTCCTCCCGGCGGCGAATCTCGTTCTCATGCTGCCATTCGCGTGAAGCGTTGATGGAGCTTCGCGCGTCTCGGCGACTGTTGATGGCATGTCGTAGATCGTTCGGCGGGTGAGCAAGCGGTAGGAGATGGTTGGTCGCCTGGGTGAACAGTCGTCGGTAGCCCTCAGCGTCGGGAGTCCGAGGAAGTCCATCAGCTATCCGAGCTAGTACCCCTCCGACTTCGCTCGGCGTGTTCATAGCTCGGGCGAAGTCGGGATTCAGGTTGCGCCCGAAGAATGGATTCTCCCGGCGTTGCCTTGCATCTTGCTCGGCTTGTTCCTGAGCCCGTCGGCGATCACGTCGTCGGGAGTTCCTTCGTTCTTTGAAGACACGTTCTTCCGGAGTTTCTCCTATCTCCGAGACCTCGTCTCACGAGACAGGCTGCTCCGGATCCCGTTCTCCGGTCGCGTGATGTCGTCGAACGTTCCTGCGCCGATTCCTCCGTCGGCGGGATTCTCGTTGAGGCAGTTCTTCTCCGGGTGCGGTCGGCTCGTCGTCGGAGACGGTAGGCGACTCCACTCTCCCGATGAAGAGGACGTCGGGGTAGAATGGTGCTGCTATCGTGGCGACCTTCTTTCCGTTCTCCTTTGAGGGCGGAGGAACGGAAAGAACAACTTGCTTCTCCCTGGTCTCCTTCTTCCTCGCGATCTGTGTCCATTATTTTGTCGGAGAAGTAGGCAGTGGAGTTCTCCGGGTCAGCGAGTCCTCGGCCCCCGACTTTCCGGAGACGATCTTTTTCCGGAGAGCTGGAGGTTGCGCTTCTCCGACATTTTCGGAGTTTGTTGGAGGAGACTTCCTTTCCGGCGGATCCGCAATGCGGTGTAGAGTTCCCTCTTCATCCGCTACAGATGAGATTGTTCCGAAGCAGAATACGGATCCGGGACGCAAGGTGATCTTGCTGTAGAAGGTGACGGCCATTGAGCTAGCTTGGATCGTCGACACACCCCCTACCTGGCGCGCCAGCTGTCGGTGTTTTGGGTCCGACCGCACACCCAGGGTTGCCCCTCAAGGTGTTTTTAGGAGTAGGACGGTGTCGACAACTGTAGCAAAATGGTTCGTGCCGATTGCACGAGGGACAGTGGACAAGGTTTACAGGTTCGGGCCGCTTAGAGATGCGTAACACCCTACGTCCTGGTGAGTATGCTTGGTGAACAAGGTTACAAGAGAGCTCTCTGAATTGAGAATGCAGAGAGTTGATGTGGGTGGCTAAGTAATAGGGTCGATCGTTCTGAAGGGGTGCCCCCTAGGCCTTATATACTCGACCGTGGGGCAATACATGTGGATATGATAACAACGAGTAGCTAAAAGATAGTGAACTGCTTGAGTTTATCTCCACGTAACCCTGCCGACGTATCCTCGCATGGCTCCGTTGCATGGGGGCTCCAGCGCGGGAAAGTCGGATCTCTGTTGTGGTCACTCGCTCGACATTGTGGGTCGTCCGAGTTTGCATCAATCCGGCCTCATGTCGATCTGCTCTGTTGGTTGTCCCCCCCCCCCCAGGCTCACGAAAGGATGACCTTACGATTTATTGGGCCCTTGGGCCTTTCGCGAGGTCTTTTACTCTTTTAGTGGACCCGGGGGATATCTATCCCCCACAGATGCCACTTATGTCACACCCGGTTTTGGAAGGCAAACTGAATACGAACCATGTCCGTGTCAGGATCAGAAACTCATGTACACAACGATTACATAATTGGACATCATCACACAATGCTTGAATTAAATAGCGGAAAGGTACTTAGTTACATCAAGATGTCTGAGACATCTACAGAGTCTATTACATAAACATAGTGTTCAACATTAAATCGAAGTGCGGAAATACGAAACGTAGATGTTAAGCCTACACAGGCAGCTGACTGAGGGTTTGCCACTAAAATAAACTAGAACTCATCGTATTCCTGGAACTCCTCGAAGTCATCCATTTTACCAGTTTCACCTCCTGAGCACTGAGAACAGTGGGGACAACCTAGGGTGGGGTGGTTTGTAAAGCAAGGGTGAGTACACTTCAACGTACTTAGCAAATGTCCCGTTTGGCTAAAGTGGACTAGCTGTATATAGAGTTTGAAGTTAAGCAGTTGCTTTTAGTTGGTCAAGTTTTATTACTATAAGTAGTGCCAAGTTTTAGTAATAACCCAGTTATTACCCAGAGGCACTCCCTCCAAGAGGAAATACCAGAGATCAGGATTATAACCATCATTGTTAATCATCATCATAAAAGTAACCATTGTTCTTCTAAACGAAGAGGATCCCAAGGCTGCTCATAACCGTGAGCACGACTGATATACCAATTTCTAACACTCTGCAGAGGTTGCACACTTTACCCACAAAACGTGATTCCCATTCTGCCCGAGGTTCTAGCCTCCCCATTGATCACTACCAAGGTGACCTAGCAGGGTCTCACTATGTAGCCTTTACAAAGATTTCCCAGAGGACATAGCCGCCCGTTAGGTTTCTCCAGTTTGATAAACACAGTACATCTCCCCAAAGGAAGGGTGACTAACAAAACCAAATCAAAGAACCTCTGCAACCAACCTCGGCAGAGCAAGTACTGTGCCCGGACCCCATTGACGGCCCTACGGCGAAGCCAACTACTCCTCTGGTTCCTCTAATTATCAGCTAAGGGTGTCTCATTCCACCCTCATGGTTGCGCTGTTATCCTGGGTTGTCACTCCCCAAACAGGTCCTTACGGAGAGGTACCCAGGAAACAGCCTGAGCTCCCTAAAGTAATCACAAGGACCCCATCGGGATAACATCATCGTATTATAAAAGATCACATCATGTTCATTGATTAAGTTTAAGCAATAGCATAGGCTAACCATGATTAACCCAAAAAGGTAAATAAGGGTAAGGGAAATACAAACTAGTCAATCCTTAGGTTTCAATAAAGTAATGCGGGACAGTGAATTATAGAGTAAAGTAGGACATGATAGGTCTGAGGACACTTGCCTTTACCAGGTTGTTGCTCAGAGGGATCTTCGAAAACACACTCAGGAACCACGAGCTGCTCGTTGTCTAAGTAAAGCGAGCATACATTCAATACATTTGGAAGGTAAAAATGAACATCACATCACACATGTACAAATATTGACACACAATACAATATGGTAACAGTATTAAGTACAGAGGAATGAGGTCAAGTTATAAAAATGGACTAATCCTAATTGGGGAATTGATTACTCTCTAAATATTTGGAACATAGCTCAAAAAGGTTAAGTAGTGATTAAAACGAATGAAAGCTAGAATTATAAGATAAACTACTCACATTTAGAAATTTGATTATCCTTTAAATATTATCCATAATTGCAGTCCTAATTCTATTTATGTCATTAAGGCCTAGAGGTTAAGCCAAAAATAAATCCAAGTAATGCATAACACTAATCTCACAAGATTGAATATACTTTATTCCTAGGGTTCTCCTTTTATTTATTTCATTAAATAAATAAATCAACATATACTTTAATTCTATATTCTAAGTGTAAAAATTAAAATGTACAGATTACAGTTGGTCATATTTTATTTGAACAGAGAATAATTTGGTGAACATTTTGCAATTTTAACCACTAAATTTGGAGTTCATATGAAAAAGATATGAAATAAACAAGTTTTGAAGTTTGAAATATGAAATTAGGGCTAAATCTGTGATTAAATAAAAGTCCAGGGGCTAATTAAAACAAACCAAGGACCTATGCGCTAAAACAGAGGACGACGGGTTGATTTCCTAAAACAGGGGGTTTCTTAAGCAAAACAACCAAGCGAAGGGGTATCGGGCTCCCTCAACCGTTGGATCAGAAAATCGACGGCTGAGATTAGATCGCGCGGGCGCGCGCGCGGGTGCGGGCATGCAGGCGCGGCTGACAAGCGGGGCCAGGGGCGTCAGCGGCAGAGGGGGAGGGGCGCACTGAACGAGCGGGCCCGGCGCCAGAGGACTTGGGCGCTGACAAGCGGGTCAGGGCGTCAGGGCACACGTGCGCGAAGCGGTACTCGCGGTCCGGGCCGTTCGATCTGAATCGGACGGAGGGGATCAGACCGGGGGGTTGAACGCGCGAAGTGGTACCCGCGGTCTAGGCCGTTCGATCTGAATCGGACGGAGGGGATCAGACCAAGGGGAAACAGACGACTGCGGGCGGCGCCGCTCCTCTCCGCGGCGGTGAGGTCGCCGGAGATGAGGCAGGCGTGAGCTAGGGGGTTCCGGGGTCGCCGGAGTAGGGCAGAGAGGGAGAGGGCACCACGGCGAACTCAATGGCGGGGAAGAGGCCATGAATCCATGGGCACAGAAGGGAGAACGGCGGTGAGAAGGTCTCGGGCGGGCCGGAGCAACTCCGGTGAGCCATTCCGGACACGGGGAGGGATCCTAAGGCGCGCTAAGGCCTTGGCTAACTTCAGCAGAGGTAGGGGCGACACGGGGACCTACTCCGGTGAACTAGACCAGGCTAAATCGTCCGGCCACCGCGCGAGCACGGCGGACCATCGCGGCCGAGCGCCGCCGAAGGCGAAATTGACCGAGCACAGGGCGCAATAAGGGAAACTGGGCACGGGGACGGGTGACTCACCTTGGGGCGGAGCTTGGGGAGGCTTGGAGTGGTCTCCGACGAGCTGGATGGCCGGGAACGCGAGCGCAGGTCTCCGGCGGCGGCTGGCGGCATGGGCAGAGCGCGAGAGAAGGCGAAGCTGCGCGAAATGAGGTGAGGGGTGTGCGCGGGGCTCTAAGAAGGGAGCTGGGCACGTGGGCGGGCGTCGTGGCCGAGAAATTCGGAGACGTGCGCGAGTGCGCACGCGCCGGTCCACGGCGAGCGCGGAGGGGGCGGAACTGACAGGGCAGGGTCCACGACGCAGAGAGAGGAAAAGGGGCGTGTGGGGCAACGGCTCGGCGACTGGCGGACCGGGCCCGCGAGACAGAGAGAGAGAGAGGGAGTGCGCGGGGAAGAAAACTGGCCTCGACAGGCTGGCCCCACTAGGCAGCGAGCGAGGGAGGGAGGGCGCGCGCGCGAGGGAGAACTGACGCTGACAGGCGGGGTCCGCCTGTCACACGGCGCGGGCGCGCGAGCGCGCGACCTGGATGGGCCGATTGGGCTAGTTTGGGTTGCTTACTCCTTTTCTTTTTCTCTGAATTTTCTAATTCCTTTTCCATTTCTTTTTCTATAGGGGTTTTTGAAAGGGAATTAGGCTTACACCTAGTCCCTAATTAAATTTTGGTGGTTGAATTGCCCAACACAAATAATTGGACTAACTAGTTTGCTCTAGTGTATAAGTTATACAGGTGCCAAAGGCTCACACTTAGCCAATAAAAAGACCAAGTATTGGGTTCAACAAAAGAGCAAAGGGACAACCGAAGGCACCTCTGGTCTGGCGCACCGGACTGTCCGGTGCACCACCGGACAGTGTCCGGTGCACCAGAGGACTCCAACTTAAACTCGTCACCTTCGGGAAAATTCAGAGGCAACTCCACTATAATTCACCGGACTGTCCGGTGCTCCAAGGGAACGCGGCTCTGGAACTTGACAGCCTCGGGAATTCGCAACGGCAGCTCCGCTATAATTCACCAGACATGTCCAGTGTACACCGGACTGTCCGGTGTAACTGCGGGGCAACGGCTACTTCGCGCCAACGGTCACCTGCAACAGCAATTAATGCGCGCCAGAGCGCACAGAAGTCAGGCACGCGCGTAGTGGCGCACCGGACACTCTACAGTACATGTCCGGTGCGCCACCGGACATCCAGGCGGGCCCAGAAGTCAGAGCTCCAACGGTCAGAACCCAACGGCTTTGGTGACGTGGCTGGCGCACCGGACATGTCCGGTGTGCACCGGACTGTCCGGTGCACTATACGACAGTCAGCCCCACCAAACGGCTAGTTTGGTGGTTGGGGCTATAAATACCCCCAACCACCCACCATTCATTGCATCCAAGTTTTCCACTTCTCAACCACTTACAAGAGCTAGGCATTCATTTCTAGACACACCAAAGAGATCAAATCCTCTCCAATTCCACACAAGGCTTTAGTGATTAGCGAGAGAGATTTGTCGTGTTCTTTTGAGCTCTTGCGCTTGGATTGCTTCTTTTCTTTCTCACTTGTTCTTGTGATCAAAACTCCATTGTAATCAAGGCAAGAGGCACCAATTGTGTGGTGGCCCTTGCGGGGGAAGTTTTGTTCCCGGTTTTGACTTGAGAAGAGAAGCTCACTCGGTCCGTGGGACCGTTTGAGAGAGGGTAAGGGTTGAAAGAGACCCGGCCTTTGTGGCCTCCTCAACGGGGAGTAGGTTTGCGAAAACTGAACCTCGGTAAAAACAAATTCGCGTGTCACACTCTTCATTTGCTTGCGATTTGTTTTGCGCCGTCTCTCTCGGACTCGTTATTATTTCTAACGCTAACCCGGCTCGTTATCATTTGCTTGCGAGTTGTGATCAATTTTGTAAATTTCAGTTTCACCCTATTCACCCCCCTCTAGGCGACTATCAATTGGTATCAGAGGTCGGTGCTTCATTAGAGCCTAACCGCTCGAAGTGATGTCGGGAGATCACGCCAAGAAGGAGATGGAGACCAGCGAAAAGCCCACTACAAGCCACGGGAGCACTTCATCGGAAGAGTCCCGCACCAAGAGGAAGGAGAAGAAGAAGGACTCCGCCAAAGGGAAGGAGAAGAAATCTTCTTCACACCACAAAGAGAAGAAGGAGAAATCCTCTTCCCACAAGCCTCATCGGAGTGGGGACAAGAAAAAGAGAATGAGGAAGGTGGTCTACTATGAGACCGATTCTTCATCGGCATCCACCTCCGGCTCCGACGCGGCGTCCGTCACTTCTTGTCGGCGTTTCAAGACCGGGGGGTCCCTAAGCCGACGAGTGAAATGTCGCCGCGTGCCCCAGCCTAGATGGGTCGGCGCGAGGCCGAGCGCGAAGGGGGGAAGTGAGGTGGCCGGAGATGGGCGTGAGAGAGGTGGAAATCCCGCGGCCTTCGTGTTCGTCCCGCGCCCAGGTCGGGTGCGCTTGCAGTAGGGGGTTACAAGCGTCCACGCGAGAGAGGGAGCAAGCGGCCGCACGCGAGCGCCTGTCTCGTCCTCGTCCCCGCGCGGCCAACCCTCTCTAAGAGGGCCCTGGTCCTTCCTTTTATAGGCGTAAGGAGAGGATCCAGGTGTACAATGGGGGGTGTAGCAGAGTGCTACGTGTCTAGCGGAGGTGAGCTAGCGCCCTAAGTACATGTCGTTGTGGCAGCCGGAGAGATTTTGGCACCCAGCTGGTGTGGTGTCGTGGCCGTCGGAGGAGTGCTGGAGCCTGGCGGAGGGACAGTTGTCGGAGCTGTTGAGTCCTTGCTGACATCCTCTTGCTTCCGTAAGGGGGCTGAGAGCCACCGTCGTCACAGAGTATGCGGGGCGCTATCGTTGCCCATCTGGCAGAGCGAGCCAGATGGGACACCGGTCTTGTTCCCCGTGGCCCGAGTCAGCTCGGGGTAGGGTGATGATGGCGCCTCCTGTTGACGTGGCTGGTCTGCGCCCTAGGTTGGGCGATGTGGAAGCTCCTCCGAAGCCGAGGTCGAGTCTGTCTTCCGTGGCCAAGGTCGAGTCCGAGCCCCTGGTTCGGGCGAGGTGGAGACCGTCGGCTGAGGCCAGGGCGGAGTCCGAGCCCTGGGGTCGGGCGGAGCGGAGTTCGTCGTCTTCTGGGGCTGAGCCCAAGACCGAGCCCTGGGTCGGGCGGAGCGGAGTTCGCCGTCTTCCGGGGCTTAGCCCGAGTCCGAGCCCTGGGTCGGGCGGAGCGGAGTTTCCTATGGTGCCTGCGGCCGGGCCTGACTGCCTGTCAGCCTCACTCTGTCAAGTGACACCGCAGTCGGAGCGGCGCAGGCGGCGCTGTATTTCTGTCAGACCGGTCAGTGGAGCGGCGAAGTGACGGCGGTCACTTCGGCTCTGTCGGCTGGGGGGCGCGCATCAGGATAAAGGTGTCAGGCCACCTTTGCATTAAATGCTCCTGTGATTTGGTCGGTCGGTGCGGCGATTTGGTCAGGGTTGCTTCTTGGCGAAGACAGGGCCTCGTGCGAGCCGGAAATATGTTCGCCGCTGGAGGGGGGCCTCGGGCGAGACGGAGATCCTCCAGGGTCGGCTGCCCTTGTCCGAGGCTAGGCTCGGGCGAGGCGTGATCGAGTCCCTCGAATGGACTGATCCCTCACTTAATCGCACCCATCAGGCCTTTGCAGCTTTATGCTAATGGGGGTTACCAGCTGAGAATTAGGAGCCTTGAGGGTACCCCTAATTATGGTCCCCGACAGTAGCCCCCGAGCCTCGAAGGGAGTGTTAGCACTCGCTTAGAGGCTTTCGTCGCACTTTTTTGCAAGGGGACCAGCCTTTCTCGGTTGCGTTTTGTTCCGGTGGGTGCGCGCGAGCGCACCCGCCGGGTGTAGCCCCCGAGGCCTCAGAGGAGTGGTTTGACTCCTCCGAGGTCTTAATGCCTCGCGCAATGCTTCGGCTGGTCTGGTCGTTCCCTCATGCGAGCTGGCCGTAGCCCGGGTGTACGGTCGGGTCCCAAGTTCTCGGGCTGGTATGTTGACGCTGTCAACGGTGTGGTCGGAGCCGGGTTTGCGAGAGCAGCCCCCGAGCCTCTGCACAGGGCGAGAGGGCGACCAGGGACAGACTCGACTTTTTTATATATGCCCCTACGTCGCCTTTCCGCAAGGAGGAGGGGGGAAAGCGCCATGTTGACCTCGGTGGGCGCCGAACATGGTGTCTCTGGTGAGCTGCAGGCGGGTAATCCGAGTGGACGTCCGTGCCCCGTTCGTTAGGGGTTGGCTAGGGGCCCAGAGGCGCGCCCAAAAGTACCTGCGGGTGATCTGCCGGACCCGGTCCCCTGGCGACGGGGTCCGAGGGCTCGATGCCTCCCTCTGATGGGATTCCGTTACAAGATCGTTCCCGCTGGTCTCGGAAATGTCCTAGGGTACCTCGGGAGCGCAGCCCGAGCCTTGGTTATGTATCGAACGTACCCATGGTCATCCCTCGCTCTGTGTCTGAGGCGGTTGTGAACCCTTCGGGGGCCAGCCTTCGAACCCCTGATCAGTAGTGGGCGCGGAGCCCGAGTAGCCTGAGGCGGCCGTTGAACCCTTCCGAGGGGCCGGCCTTCGAACCTCTGACCAGTAGTGGGTTTGGAGCCCACGCGCTCTGAGGCGGCTGTTAAACCCTTCCGAGGGGCCAGCCTTCGAACCTCTGATCAGTAGGGAGGCTCGGAGCCTGGTTCCTTCACGGGGAAGGATCCTTTTCGGGGTATCCCCCTTTCCCGGTCCCTATTGCAAGAGAGAGAAAGAGGACAAAAGGAAAAGGATACGAAATCGAACGACGCGGCGTACCTTTTCTGACGCGGTCATTATGGCGAAGGCGAAGCGTCGCCCGCTTCTCCTGCCAGAGGCGCCGCCTGTCCCGCCGCGGAGTTAATGCGACAGGGCGAGTGGTTCGCGGGGCAGCCGTTGCGCGTGCGCGAGCCGTTCGAGGAACGGAACACGGGCGCGTTGTCTTCACACCGTGAGAGAGGGTTCTCTTGTCGCCCCTGGATGGGACGTAGGCTTGGCTGACGACGTGACCGCTGCTCCTGCCCGCCTGCCACCGCCATTACTGCCGGCCCTTTTTTGGCCACATTGACCGTCGCGCCAGGCTGGCGCTGCTGGGTCGTGCTCTGGGTCGCCTCGAGTCGCGGTATTGGTTCCGTAGTCGAGGAGGCACGGTGGTGGCGCAAGTGGCGATGCAGTTGCATGCACGAAGCATTCGGCGTGCCGGTTGCATGACGCGTGGGCCTAGGCCTCCATGCTGGGCGTGTTGGGAGTCGGAGAAGTGCGCCCACTTGGCGCGGTTGCATGCCACCTACATGGCTGCCTGCCCCTTTCGCCCACTGGTCTGGGCAAAAGTGGAGAGCCGCTTGTAACCGCTGGGCGGTTGTACGCATCACGCACGGCGGTTTGGCTTCTTCTGCTTTGTGCCGGCTTGCATGACGTGTGGGACCCAGCCCCCGCGCCGTAGGAGGAGGGCCTTGGAGCGTGTTGGAGAAGACTCAGCTCGCGACGGCTGAGGACGCAAGTAAGGAGAGTCGCCTTTAAAAGGAGGGTGACCCCCTTAGGAGGCGACCATGTCTTCGCGCTTCCTTATGCATCGTGTCTTTCCACCTTCCAAGCCCCCGGATAGGGGATACCCGTCGTCTTTCCGCCTTGTCGTTGGGGGAACGCAACTCCGCGGGAGTTGGTACCTTTCAGCCATCATTCGGCTTCAAGGATTTTCATCAGCCAGCCCGGTTGTACCCCTACGCCGGCGGTCACCCGAGACGGTGACCACCAGCCCCTGGGTGGGGAGAAGCAAGCCGGGCTGCGATCTTGGTCCCACCCTCAGCTTCAAGGATGTTCATCATCCTCGCTGGGGTGGAGGCCGGGCTGAGCCGGAGCTCTACCTCCCGCGCGGGTTCGTGGGTCGGCCTCTCCTTCGGCGTTCGAGGGAGAGGGTGCTCACTGGCCCTGCGGGCGGGTCGGACTTCGACAACGCGGGGCCGGTCGACGGCGGGCGTCGTCAGCCTTAGCGCGTCGGGCTCGTCGGCTTGGCTCCCGGTGCCCCCCTGCCGGAAGGCGGCTGCCGCGCCGTGTGCACGGGAGGACCGCCCAAGATATCGCGCGCTGCCAGGGCGGCGTTCGTGTTCTAGGGCGGTCCTGCCTTTGCACTGGTACGGCGCCTCCGCGCGGAGGTCAGTGCCCCACTCGTCCGGGAGGATCTGAGTGGGGATCTGCTGGAGGGCTGACGGCCCCTGTCGTCGATGCCGAGGTGGAGGCGGCTCGAGAAGTCCCCGTTGCCGACGGGATCACCGCCACCATCCGCGCTTCGGGCCTCCGGCTCTTTGTACTTGTCCTCGCCCATCGAGCGTAGGCGTGGGCGAGGGCAAGATTGCAGCAGCATCCGCCCTGAGGCCCTCGCTGCTGCAATTCGGCCACCCGGAGCGAGGGTCGTCGTCGTTGCAGCCGGAGCGGGCGATGGCGAGCCGCCCGTCGGTCTTCTGTTGCTCCGTAGGCCCCCCCCATCGAGTGGGGTTGTTCGTACCTGCGGAGATGGAACCGGAGTTCCGTTTGTAATGGCACTTTGAATGCCAGTGTTTTTGTTCATTGTGGCTGTCGAGGCCTCAACATGTATGTAATTTCGGCACGGAGCCGTGTTTTTCCTCATTTTCGAGCGCTAAGACTCGCCTGTTGGTTGTCTGAACCGCTTCACCAAGCGTGAGTCGCCCCGTGCAAAGGTGACGAGTGAGGTATCCGTATCCCGGAGGCGTAGGAGTCCCTCGGCTCGGTCAGCCTTGTTGCCCGAGGCTTCTCTTGCTCAGTTAAAGGAACCCCTCGGCCGCTCTTCGATGATCCGAGGCCAGGGGTAGCGGTGTCAGCGTGAACAGAGGCAGAGTTGGCCCGAAAAGAAGACCTGGCCGGCCGGAGCTTGGCCGGGTCGTCCGTTAGTGGGACCGACGCCGGAATTAAACTGCCAAGGCCTCGGGCCGGGCTGATGTCCTTGGAGGGCAGCTGGCCGAGGCCCCGGGGTGATCGGCCGAGCTGCCTGCTCGGGCCGGATTCTCGGGGAAGACCCTGGCGGCGATGGCCCGGGCTTGGTGATGACGTTGTCCTTCAGAGCTGAGATCCTTGGACCGTGTCGCCGTCCGAGGCCAGGTCGGACCTCGCCGAAGGTGTTGTCGACGCCGAGGGTGCTGCTGCTCCCTTCAAGCGTCAAGATCCGAGCCTGCAGGATCGGGTCATCTTGTAGCGTGTGTTTTCTGTGGCCGCCGAGGCCAACACACACCCTCGCCGTGTTGTAAAGCCGCGTCTCTTTTCCTCTTGTTTTCGAGTATCTGGACTTTTTTGTCGGTAACAGAAATGTTTGTGCGAGCGAGAGTTGCTTCTCGCGGAAGGTGATGAGTGAGGTATCCGTATCCCAGAGGCGTAGGAGTCCCTCAGCTCGGTCGGCCTTGCCGCTTACGCGCACTCTTACCCGTCCATGGGGTTCTGTCACCGACGCAGTCGAGAAGGCTCGAAGAATTGCTTCGGCAGAAGAGCTTCCGAACATGAAGACTTGTTCGGTCCGCGGAGTCACTTATCCGAACGTGAGTTACTTATCGCAGAAGGTGATGAGTGAGGTATCCATATCCCGGAGGCGTAGGAGTCCCTCGGCTCGGTCAACCTTGGCTGCTTACGTGTACTCCGTCGTTTTCAGGATCCACTTTCGAAGTAGTCAAAAAGCACGAAAGACATTCTGGCAGAAAGGATCTTTTTTCGAGGAAAAAATTCGACGCAGAGGGGGTTCCCCCCTTTTAGCCCCCGAGGGAGGGTCGGGCTTTGCCGAGGAGAGGCCAACCCTTCCTTGATGACTAAACTTTGCGTGGGAGCGAGGTATATGAACAACTTGAAAACATCTTAAGGGTAGAAGCGACGTAGCTGTTGGATGTTCCAGGCGTTGCCGTAGACCTCACCTTGACTGTTGGCCAGCTTGTATGTTCCGGGCTTCAAAACTTTGGCGATGACGAACGGCCCCTCCCAGGGGGGCGTGAGCTTGTGCCGCCCTTGGGCGTCTTGTCGCAGCCGAAGCACCAGGTCTCGAGACCGGACCCCTCGGGCGTGGTAGCGTCGCAGGGACTGCTGGTACCGCGCCGAGTGTAGTAAGGCCTTGTCCCGAGCCTCCTCCAGCTGGTCCAACGAGTCCTCTCGACTAGCTTGGTTGCTTTGGTCGGTGTAGGCCCTCGTCCTCGGGGAACCGTATTCTAAGTCTGTGGGCAAGATGGCCTCAGCCCCATAGACCAGAAAGAACAGCGTGAAGCCCGTGGCTCGGCTCGGCGTTGTCCTCAGACTCCAGACCACCGAGGGGGGTTCCTTCATCCATCGCTTGCCGAACTTGTTGAGGTCGTTGTAGATCCGAGGCTTGAGTCCTTGCAGAATCATGCCGTTGGCACGCTCTACTTGCCCATTTGACATGGGGTGAGCCACGGCGGCCCAGTCCACCCGGATGTGGTGATCCTCGCAAAAGTCCAGGAACTTTCTGCCGGTGAACTGGGTGCCATTGTCGGTGATGATGGAGTTCGGGACCCCGAAGCGATGGATGATGTTGGTGAAGAACACCACCGCCTGCTCGGACCTGATGCTGCTTAGGGGTCGGACCTCGATCCACTTGGAGAATTTGTCGATGGCGACCAACAGGTGCGTGTAGCCCCCGGGTGCCTTCTGCAAGGGGCCAACGAGGTCCAGACCCCACACAGCAAAAGGCCAGGTGATGGGTATCATCTGTAGAGCCTGAGCGGGCAGGTGGGTCTGCCTTGCGTAGAACTGACACCCTTCGCAGGCGCGGACAATTCTAGTGGCGTCGGCCACTGCCGTGGGCCAGTAGAAGCCTTGTCGGAAAGCATTCCCGACAAGGGCTCGAGGTGCTGCGTGATGGCCGCAAGCCCCCGAGTGTATCTCTCGCAGGAGTTCCTGGCCTTCGGCGATGGAGATGCATCGCTGGAGGATGCCAGAGGGGCTGTGGTGGTAGAGCTCCTTCTCATCTCCCAGCAAGACGAACGACTTGGCGCGCCGCGCCACCCGCCGAACTTCGGCTCGGTCGGAGGGTAGCTCTCCTCGGTGGAGATATCGTAGGTACGGGGTCTGCCAGTTTTGATCAGGCGTGACCCCGCTTTGCTCCTCCTCGACGCGCAGTGCCTCACCCTCGGGGGTCGAGGGTGCCTCGGGCTGAACCGAGGGTGCCTCAGGCCGAGCTGAGGGTGCCTCGGACTGAGCCGAGGGTACCTCGGGCGGGGCTGAGGGCGCCACAGGCTCGGGCGTGTCGTCGATCTTGACAGAGGGTTGATGCAGATCTCGGGAGAAGACGTCTGGGGGAACCGTTGTTCGCCCCGAGGCTATTTTAGCCAGCTCGTCCGCAGTCTCGTTGTAGCGCCGAGCGATGTGGTTGAGCTCAAGCCCGTAGAACTTGTCTTCCAGGCACCGAACCTCATCGCAGTAGGCCTCCATCTTCTGGTCGCGGCAGTGGGAGTTCTTCATGACTTGGTCGATGACGAGCTGCGAGTCACCGCGAGCATCGAGGCGTCGGACCCCTAGCTCGATGGCGATCTGCAATCCGTTGACCAGAGCCTCGTACTCAGCCACATTGTTGGATGCCGGGAAATGGAGGCGTAGCACGTAGCGTAGGTGCTTCTCGAGGGGCGAGATGAAGAGTGGGCCTGCGCCGGCTCCTGTCTTCATCAGCGACCCGTCGAAGAACATGGTCCAGAGCTCCGGTTGGATCGGAGCTGTTGGTAGCTGGGTGTCGACCCATTCGGCCACGAAGTCTGCCAGGACCTGGGACTTGATGGCCTTCCAAGGGGCGAATGAGATTGCTTCGCCCATGATTTCCACCGCCCACTTTGCAATCCTACCCGAGGCCTCTCGGCATTGGATGATCTCCCCCAGGGGGAAGGATGACACCACAGTTACCGGATGAGACTCGAAGTAGTGTCGCAACTTCCGCCGTGTCAGGATCACCGCATACAGCAACTTCTGAACTTGTGGGTAGCGGATCTTGGTTTCGGACAGTACCTTGCTGACGAAGTAGACTGGCCTCTGAACGGGCAATGCATGCCCCTCTTCTTGCCTCTCGACCACAATCGCGGCGCTAAACACCTGAGTGGTCGCGGCGATGTAGACCAAGAGGGCTTCTCCGGCAGCTGGGGGCACCAAGATAGGCGCCTTCGTGAGGAGCGCCTTCAGGTTCCCGAGGGCTTCCTCGGCCTCAGGGGTCCAAGTGAAGCACTCGGCCTTCCTTAAGAGGCGGTACAGAGGTAGACCTCTTTCGCCGAGGCATGAGATGAAGCGGCTTAGAGCCGCGAGACATCACATGACCCTATGTACGCCTTTCAAGTCCTTGATGGGCCCCATGCTGGTGATGGCTGCGATCTTCTCCGGGTTGGCTTCGATGCCCCGCTCGGAGACGATGAACCCCAAGAGCATGCCTCGGGGCACCCCGAAGACACACTTCTCGGGATTGAGCTTGACGCCTTTCGCCTTGAGACATCGGAATGTCACTTCAAGGTCGGAAAGGAGGTCGGAGGCTTTCCTCGTCTTGACTACGATGTCATCGACGTAGGCCTCGACCGTGCGGCCAATGTGTTCGCCGAACACATGGTTCATGCACCGCTGGTATGTCGCGTCCGCATTCCTCAAGCCGAACGACATGGTGACATAGCAGTACATGTCGAAGGGTGTGATGAAAGAAGTCGTGAGCTGGTCGGACTCTTTCATCCTGATTTGGTGATACCCTGAGTAGGCATCGAGGAAAGACAGGGTTTTGCACCTAGCAGTGGAATCCACGGTTTGATCGATGCGAGGCAGAGGGTAGGGAACCTTCGGACATGCCTTGTTTAGACCAGTGTAGTCTACACACATCCGCCATTTCCCTCGTTTCTTTCTGAAAGGGAAATGTGCCCTTAGGCCATTTCTAAGTATTTTGGTGATTGAGTGCCAACACAAGTGCTTAAATGTGAATCTATGCCCATGGATGAACAAAATGCAAATCAAGAGCAAAGGTATGTTTCTAAGTCTTAGTACATTGATTTTGTGTACTAATATACTTGTCTAAGTATCAGAAACAGAATGAAGAAGAAAAGAGAAGAGTTGGCTGTGTACAGCCAAAAGGCTGTTTCGGTCTGGGGCACCGGACTGTCCGGTGGTGCACCGGACAGTGTCCGGTGCGCCAGGCTGGCTCGAGCGAAGTGGTCGCTCTCGGGAATTCGCCGACGACGTACGGCTAAAATTCACCGGACTGTCCGGTGTGCACCGGACTGTCCGGTGTGCACCGGACTGTCCGGTGAGCCAACGGTCGGCCGGGCCAACGGTCGGTCGCGCGATCTGCGCGGGACACGTGGCCAAGCCAACGGCTAGAAGGGGCACCGGACTGTCCGGTGTGCACCGGACATGTCCGGTGCGCCAACGGCTCCCGCATCTGCAACGGTCGGCTGCGCTGTTTAAGGAAGGAAATCGGGCACCGGACAGTGTCCGGTGTGCACCGGACTGTCCGGTGCGCCCGACGACAGAAGGCAAGGATGGCCTTCCAGAATTGTTCTCAACGGCTCCTAGCTGCCTTGGGGCTATAAAAGGGACCCCTAGGCGCATGGAGGAGTACACCAAGCATTCCTACAACATTCCTAAGCACCAAGACATCGATTCCGCGCATTTGGTTCATTGTGATAGCATCTAGAGCTCTTGTTGAGTTGTGAACTCATTGAGTTGTGTTGCGAGCTCTTGTTGCAACTTGTGTGCGTGTTGTTGCTCTGATCTTTTGAAGTCTTGTGTGCGTTGCTCATTTCCCCCCTTACTCCGTATTTCTTTGTGAATCTCAAGTGTAAGGGCGAGAGACTCCAAGTTGTGGAGATTCCTCGCAAACGGGATATTGAAAGGCAAAGCAAAACACCGTGGTATTCAAGTTGGTCTTTGGACCGCTTGAGAGGGGTTGATTGCAACCCTCGTCCGTTGGGACGCCACAACGTGGAGTAGGCAAGCGTTGGTCTTGGCCGAACCACGGGATAAACCACTGTGTCATCTCTGTGTTTGATCTCTTGTGGTATTGTGTTTTGTTGAGACTCCTCTCTAGCCACTTGGCAATTGTTGTGCTAACACTTAACAAGTTTTTGTGGCTATAAGTTTAAGTTTCACAGGATCACCTATTCACCCCCCTCTAGGTGCTCTCAATTGGTATCGAAGCCGTTCTCTTCAAGAAAGGGACTAACCGCCCGAAGAGATGGATCCTAAGGGCAAGGGGATGGTGATCAACGACAAGGAGAAGGAGACCTTCGTCAACGAGCTCAATAATGACAAGCCCACTGACTCAGGCTCGGGCCACAAAAGAAAAGACGGGAGGAAGAAGAAGACGAGGCGCATCAAGGAAATTGTCTACTACGACAGCGACGAATCTTCCTCCTCCCAAAAGGACGACGACAACGACTACAGGAAGACGGTCAACTCAAACTTTTCTTTTGATTATTCGCGCATTCCGCATAGCTCAAATGCTCATTTGCTCCCCATTCCACTTGGCAAGCCTCCTCACTTTGATGGAGAGGACTACGGATTTTGGAGTCACAAAATGCGTACTCACCTATTTTCTCTCCATCCAAGCATTTGGGAGATTGTGGAAAGTGGAATGAAATTTGATTGCTCGGATAGCCCTTCGTTTATTAATGAACAGATCCATAAAAATGCACAAGCTACTACTGTGTTGCTAGCCTCTTTGTGCAGGGATGAGTATCACAAGGTGAGCGGCTTGGACAATGCCAAGCAGATTTGGGACACCCTCAAGATCTCTCATGAGGGGAATGATGTCACCTTACTCACCAAGATGGAGTTGGTGGAGGGCGAGCTCGGACGATTCGCGATGATAAGGGGCGAGGAGCCGACACAAACATACAACCGGCTCAAGATCCTTATCAACAAAATAAGGAGCTACGGAAGCACGCGATGGACGGATCACGACGTCGTCCGCCTAATGTTAAGGTCATTTACCATTCTTGATCCTCACCTGGTGAACAATATTCGTGAAAATCCTAGGTACATCAAGATGTTGCCCGAAGAAATTCTTGGAAAATTTGTAAGCGGGCGAATGATGATCAAGGAGGCAAGGTACGTGGACGACGCGTTGAATGGCCCAATCCATGAGCCTCAACCCATTGCTCTCAAGGCAACAAGGAGCAAGGAGGCGCTACCCAGCAAGGTGGCACAAATTGAGGCGGCCGGTCTTAATGATGAAGAGATGGCCCTCATCATCAAAAGATTCAAGACGGCACTAAAGGGTCGCAAGGGACAGCCAAGCAAGACTAAGACCAAGGGAAAGCGATCATGCTTCAAATGCGGTAAGCTTGGTCATTTTATTGCTAACTGTCCCGACAATGATAGTGACCAGGAACACGGGAGCAAGAGGGAAAAGAAGAAGCATTACAAGAAGGCCAAGGGCGAGGCACATATCGGAAAGGAGTGGGATTTGGATTGCTCCTCCTCCGATTCCGACAATGAAGGACTCGCCGCCACTGCCTTCAACAAGTCATCCCTCTTCCCCAACGAGCGTCACACATGCCTTATGGCAAGGGAGAAGAAGGTATGTAATCAAAACAATGTCACTTATGATTCTTCCAGTGATGATGAGTCTAGTGATGATGAAATAGATTACTCTAGTTTGTTCAAGGGATTGGATAGAACTAAAGTAGATAAAATTAATGAATTGATTGATGCCTTGAATGAAAAAGATAGACTCTTAGAAAAAAAGAGGACCTTTTGTATGAAGAGCATGACAAATTTGTAGAGGCACAAAAGTCTTATGCTTTAGAAGTTAAAAGAAATGAAGTGCTTTCTAGTGAACTATCTTCTTGTCATGAAACCATTGCTACTTTAAAGAGTGTTAATGATGACTTAAATGCTAAACTAGAAGTAGCCGGTAAATCTAATTCTTGTGTAGAACATGTTGAGATCTGCACTAGGTGTAAAGATTTCGATGTTGATGCTTGTAGTGATCATTTAGTTTCAATTTCTAAATTAACTGAGGAATTGGCTAGTCTTAATGCCCAACTTAAGACTAGCAAGAATGAATTTGATAAACTAAAATTTGCAAGGGATGCCTACACGATCGGTAGACACCCCTCAATTAAGGATGGACTTGGCTTCAAGAGGGAAGCCAAGAACTTAACAAGCCATAAGGCTCACATTCCCGCTAAGGAGAAAGGGAAGGCCCCTATGGCAACTAGTGCTAAAAAGAACCATGCCTTTTTGTATCATGATAGGAGACAAACCAGAAATGCTTATAGGAGTTATAATACGTACGATGATTTTTCTCATGCTATGTTTGCTTCTAGTTCTTCACATGTGCATGATAGAAATGTTGGTAGAAGGGATGTTGTTCATAATATGCCTAGGAGAAATGTTGTTAATATTCCTAGGAAAGTTAATGAGCCTTCTACAATATATCATGCTTTGAATGCTTCCTTTGCAATTTGTCGAAAGGGTAAAAAGGTAATTGCTAGGAAGTTAGGGGCAAGATGCAAGGGAGACAAAACTTGCATTTGGGTCCCTAAGAATATTTGTGCTAACCTTGTAGGACCCAACATGAGTTGGGTACCTAAAACCCAAACCTAAATTTGCCTTGCAGGTTTATGCATCCGGGGGTTCAAGCTGGATTATTGACAGCGGATGCACAAACCATATGACGGGGGAGAAGAAGATGTTCACCTCCTACGTCAAGAATAAGGATTCCCAAGATTCAATCATATTCGGTGATGGGAATCAAGGCAAGGTAAGAGGGTTAGGTAAAATTGCAATTTCTAATGAGCACTCTATCTCTAATGTGTTTTTAGTAGAGTCTCTAGGATATAATTTGCTATCGGTTAGTCAATTATGCAATATGGGATATAACTGTCTATTTACAAATGTAGATGTGTCTGTCTTTAGAAGAAGTGATGGTTCACTAGCTTTTAAGGGTGTATTAGACGGCAAACTTTATTTAGTTGATTTTGCAAAAGAAGAGGCCGGTCTAGATGCATGCTTAATAGCTAAGACTAGCATGGGCTGGCTGTGGCATCGCCGCTTAGCACATGTGGGGATGAAGAACCTTCACAAGCTTCTAAAGGGAGAACACGTAATAGGTTTGACTAACGTTCAATTCGAAAAAGATAGACCTTGTGCAGCTTGTCAAGCAGGTAAACAAGTGGGAGGAACACATCACAGCAAGAATGTGATGACCACCTCAAGACCACTGGAGCTGCTGCATATGGACCTCTTCGGACCCGTCGCCTATCTGAGCATAGGAGGAAGTAAGTATGGTCTAGTTATTGTTGATGACTTTTCCCGCTTCACTTGGGTGTTCTTTTTGCAGGATAAGTCTGAAACTCAAGGGACCCTCAAGCGCTTCCTCAGGAGAGCTCAAAATGAGTTTGAGCTCAAAGTAAAGAAGATAAGGAGCGACAACGGGTCCAAGTTCAAGAACCTTCAAGTAGAGGAGTTCCTTGAAGAGGAAGGGATCAAGCACGAGTTCTCCGCTCCCTACACACCACAGCAAAACGGTGTGGTAGAAAGGAAGAATAGGACGCTCATCGATATGGCGAGGACGATGCTAGGAGAGTTCAAGACCCCCGAGTGCTTTTGGACGGAAGCCGTGAACACGGCTTGCCACGCCATCAACAGGGTCTACCTTCATCGCCTCCTCAAGAAGACGTCGTATGAGCTACTAACCGGTAACAAACCCAATGTATCTTACTTTCGTGTATTTGGGAGCAAATGCTACATTCTAGTGAAGAAGGGTAGAAATTCTAAGTTTGCTCCCAAAGCTGTAGAAGGGTTTTTGTTAGGTTATGACTCAAATACAAAGGCGTATAGAGTCTTCAACAAATCATCGGGTTTGGTTGAAGTCTCTAGCGACGTTGTATTTGATGAGACTAATGGCTCTCCAAGAGAGCAAGTTGTTGATCTTGATGATGTAGATGAAGAAGATGTTCCGACGGCCGCTATACGAACCATGGCGATTGGAGAAGTTCGGCCACAGGAACAAGATGAGCAAGATCAACCTTCTTCCTCAACTATGGTGCATTCCCCAACTCAAGACGATGAACAGGTTCATCAACAGGAGATGTGTGATCAAGGGGGAGCACAAGATGATCATGTGATGGAGGAAGAAGCGCAACCGGCACCTCCAACCCAAGTTCGAGCGATGATTCAAAGGGATCATCCCGTCGACCAAATTTTGGGTGACATTAGCAAGGGAGTAACTACTCGATCTCGATTGGTTAATTTTTGTGAGCATTACTCCTTTGTCTCTTCTATTGACCCTTTCAGGGTAGAAGAGGCCTTTCTAGATTCGGACTGGGTGTTGGCCATGCAAGAGGAGCTCAACAACTTCAAGCGCAATGAAGTTTGGACACTGGTGCCACGTCCCAAGCAAAACGTTGTGGGAACCAAGTGGGTGTTTCGCAACAAACAAGACGAGCACGGAGTGGTGACAAGGAACAAGGCTCGACTTGTGGCAAAAGGTTATGCCCAAGTCGCAGGTTTGGACTTTGAGGAGACCTTTGCTCCTGTAGTGTTGGGGACTTGTTCTCAAATGCTAAGAATTAAGAACAAGGCAACACAAAAAATGTTAAGTGTTAAGGTCCTTCGTCCTCCATAACGATATATCCCTTCGGGATATAAAGCATCTCGGACGAAGGTTACGAAGGACATACCTTCGTAAGCATAACAACGAAAAATGAAGCATTCGCATAAATCATAGAATATGAAATAAACATTTTTATATTGTCATAGAATTATCTCTACTTGTATTAATGAATATAAATGACTTTGAATTACAAATGTACCTTCGGTCTTGCAGAAGGCAAAAGTACAAGCGTGATGTGAAAGCAAATGACAGGTTCACGTGAACAGTACAGAGGTACTGTTCATCTATTTATAGGCACAGGTCGCAGCCTGTGACAAATTACAATTATGTCCCTTGCGAAAGTTTACAGCATTGACTCAGACCTATATGTATAAAAAGGTCATTCTATCTCTATGTCGGTTTAAAACGCCGAAGCTCCATGAAAAAGGGACCTTCGGCTATCTCTTGGAGACGACTTCAGCCGAAGCTGTTTCTTCGTGTGAGACCTTCGGCGCACCGAAGCACAACCCCAACAGTAGCCCCTTTCGCGGTGCTAGATCGTTCTTCGTAACGAGCTTGACCCGTGAAAAAAGCCTCTTCAGCTTCGGGAAGCCGAAGGTCCAAAAAACACCTTCCCTGAGCTCGTTGCGGAGAAACGATCCGACTTCCGAGCGCGTGTCGGTCCCACCTTGCAGAGTTACTGTTTGATCCTTGCGGTCCACTGCGCAGCGGGTGCAAGTTACTGCGCGCCTGGTGTAACAATTCCGCCGCTTCGCCTTCTTACCTGCAGCACTATATAAACTGACAAGTAGTTGTGAAGTTACCACAGCATTCATTGCTATTTGCACTGTTTTGCTGCCAAAATTTTTAACCATCGCCGAAGCTTGTTTGTCAGAATTGAACGAAGCTCCATCTTGAAACCTGCTTCGGAGAAAAAAGTATTAAAGTTTCACAAGTTCATAGTTAAATGGCCAGAATCCGTTCTACTGCTAGGATTGAACGCGAGGGGGAGGAAACTGAAGCTTCGGAGACCGTCCCTATCTCCGAAGCCATGCAACGGTCCGGGCTAGTGATTTCGGAAAAGATTCCTATTGATGATGCAGAACAAGCAATCGCTGAAGCAGAAGGAGAAGAAGCTGAGGAAACAAACTCCGAAGATGATTATCACCTTGCCACACCAAGCAAACCCAGCCATCTGGACTTCGGGAAATCTACTGTTTCGAAGGCTGACTTGTCCAAGATGGTAAAGTCAGGCTATTTTACTGAAAATCAAAAGAAGCTACTACGCTTCGGAGGAGAAGAGACTACCCCAAAGCCGGAGAAAGATGAAATTGTTATTTTTAAAAGCTTCTTAAAGGCTGGGTTGAGATTCCCCCTTCACGGGATTATTGCAGAGATATTGAATGATTTTGGAATCTATTTTCACCAGCTAACCCCTAACGCTATCGTTAGGCTTAATGTTTATATTTGGGCACTCCGAAGCCAGGCGGTGGAACCGTTTGCGGACAGCTTTTGCCGAGTTCATGAACTGCACTATCAGACAAAGGCTAGAAAGGATGGATTACATGACAACTTTGGTTGCTATAATTTTGCTTATCGGAAAACTACAAAGTGTCCTGTGATTAGCTACCGAAGCAAATGGGCAGCAGGGTGGAAATCGGAATGGTTCTATGTTAAGGTTGATGATGATAAAGAGAAGCTTGTGCAAAGCCCACTGGAACTGACCTTCGGAGAAACCCGCCCCCAGTGCCACATGTTACCAGAGGGTCCAACTCAAAAAGCAATGTATGAATTCAAAATAATTGCAGAAAATATCGGTACAAGGGACCTGGTCCAGGAATTCTTGGCTTTCAAAGTTTTCCCTAGTGTAAAAGAGTGGGAAATGCCGAAGCTGGAGGGGGAAAAGAAAAAGGGTGAACTTGTACGCTTGCCTTACTGCTTCAAATTTAAGAAATTCTTTAAAACTCCTTGCCAAGAGTGGCTAGATACGATTGAAGTGATGTGCAACGAAATACTTGGTAATTATTCCAAGAAAGAGGATCAATTGATGACCGCAGCCTTCGGCAGCCGTCCAAAACGAAGGCTGAATCGAGTATTGGACGCCCTGGGCTTCGAATATCCAGACTACGAAGATCTGAACAAAGGTGCCAAGGGCCAAAAAAGGAAAAGAGCAACTGAGGCCTTAGATGAAGGTAAAAAAGAACCAATAAAGAAGAAAACTCAAAAGAAAAAGAAAACTTCTTCTCCGAAGCAACAAATATCCGAAGCAGAAGAAACCCCCGCGTCGCCTTCTGCTGCTGTTGTTGGGGAAATTCTGAAGGTAATGACTGAATCCCTACCTGCGAAGCTAAGTCCACTAGGTCCTCAACTGACAAAGTTTTTTCAGAAGGACAAGGAGCCCGAGAAATCAAGGAAAACAATCAAGGCGAAGAAACAAAGAATCATTACCGTGACAGAGGTAATTGACAAAACGCCGCCGAGAGCTTCGGCCCAGAAAACACGAGCGGCTGCAGAGGGAGCAGATATTGAAATTACACCTTCGGAGGCCGCAGCCGCCGAAGTTACCTCAGCTGAAGATTTTAATTTAGAGAGCACAATTGAACATATTGACCAAATGCTGCTAGACATGGCTGCAGAAGAAGCTGCTACTGCTGTCGGAGAAATTGTGACCGTAGCGTCAAAGAAAGGAAAAGAAATTGCTGACGAAGCTTCAAAAAACGAAACCTTCGCGTTTCAAAACTTAGTTGGAGAACATCTAACAAAAGCTGAAATAGAAGAGCTTAAAGAGTATGCCCAATCCTGTGGATACAAACCTGGGGCACTCCTCTTCGGAGGTGTTGATGATGAGAAGTTAAAGTGTATTCGGGACCAAACAGGGGCCAGAGTTATTAGTACTCTGTCCAAGAGTATTGGATTTCCGAAGCTAGAAGCAGATATCAGCCGCTACCGACGACAGCATGTCGTTGGTAGTTTGTTTTACTCCAACTTCAAGGTAAATGACTTGTCCCCTAACTTTTATTGCTCCTAACAAAAACATGTCTGATGAAGGTTGTGTTTGTGTAGAGTATGCTATTGAGCAAGGCCTTGCAAATGCAGCAGGATCTTGAAGATAAAAAGCATGAAGTTATAATTGAAAATTTGGAAAACAAGATAAAGGAACAATCAGATGCTTTTGAGAAAAAGAACTTCGAACTCCAGGCAGCCGAAGGTTTACTGGCGGAAGCTGAAGCAAAAATATTAGAACTGAACACGAAGCTTCTCCGCCAGTCTGAGCAGTTCGAACAAGAAAAACAAGATCTCAATGCAAAACTTGAAGCCGAAGCTCAGCAAAATTCGGATTTGAGAAAACTACTGACAAATCTTCAAGAAAAATGCCTAGAATTTAGCAACAAGTGCATTCAGCGACTAAGAAAGATTTTTCATTCGGTTGGAGCTAGCAGCGAAAAATTTACCCCCTCAGCTGAAGACCTACCGCAAACCTTCGAACACATTGAGGGGGAAATTGACGAGCTCGACGAAGTCATAGCTGGGCATGGTGATTTCTGTGCCTGGGTAGCTTCTCGAGGGACTGCTGCAGCCTTCATGAAGGCTGGCTGTGAACATGGAAAAGTTGTTAACAGGCCCAACTTCGCCTTATCTCCATCAATCCTGGATGATATGCCTGACCTTGCCCGAAGTATCTCCAACAGATTTATAAAAATGATATGGACAAAAGGCGGGCGGGAGAAGGCTGGAGATGAAGCACGAAGCCATCTTGAACCAGTAAGAGATAATACTTCGTACTTACCTTTTTCTTTGCACTTGATTTTTACTCACGATTCCTTGATTTATGTAGGTTGACGAAGGTGAAGATGATGCCTAAGTTATGTCGCTGAAACTGTCGCCGAAGCTGAAGCTTAATGAAGATCAGTAGAAATGTACTATAGGAAAAAACTCAGGATGCTTTTGTAACAAGTTTTGTAAATACAATTGAACTGTTCTCAAGGAACTTTGTACATACCTTGTAATATATCCTTACCCTTCGATTGAGTCGCTTTGATGTGGACGAAATCAGTATTTTGAGCCGAAGGCGAAAAAACACCTTCCCTTCTTTTCGTACACAACGAAGCCTAAACGGTCGCTTCCTCTTTTTGCCAAAGCTTTTCTTCATATAGCAAAACATAAAAAACTACTTCTTCTTTCTGCCGAAGCTTTTACATAGCAAGACATAAAAGACTACTTCTTCTTTCTGCCGAAGCTTTTACATAGCAAGACATAAAAGACTACTTCTTCTTTCTGCCGAAGCTTTTACATAGCAAGACATAAAAGACTACTTCTCTTATATACAACGATTCATAAAAACCACTTCTTCGAAACCTTTCATGACAAAACATAAGAGACTACTACTCTTTTACACAATGATTCATAAAAATCCAGTTCTCCCTTATACTGAAACTTTTCTTTGTGCCAAAGCAACGGAACTTTTCACTTTTGCACACAACATAGCGTAACAAGTCATATAAAGGCACTTCTCCGAAGCTTTTTTGCCGAAGCAGCCACTTGGGAACACAAATGCTATGAATGAATGCTTATGCATGCGAATGTTATGATGTAATGTAATGCACGAATGAATGTCCGAAGCATATGTCCGAAGCCATATTGTCAGCCATTACTTGGAAACAACCACACATTAGCTCTGCATTCCCTTAGGAACGACTTTGGAGCTTCTTCGCCTCTTACTTAGGCAATATCAGCGTTGACTTTTCGCTGTAAGCTCTGCATCCCCTTAGGGACGTCTTTGGAGCTTCTTCGTCTTTTACTTAGACGGTATAAGCTCTGCATTCCCTTGGGAACGACTTTGGAGCTTCTTCGCCTTTTACTTTCGGCGGAATCAGCGTTGACTTTTCGCTGTGAGCTCTGCATCCCCTTAGGGACGTCTTTGGAGCTTCTTCTCTTTTTTAGTTTCGGCACTCGATGGTGCACTCTCAGCTTTTACATGTACATCTTTGGGGGATTTTGCTCTTATAAAACTAAAAAGGAAATTACATACGATGGCCCCATTAAAAACCTTTCTCCCCCTTTAGAAAGGAAAAGGGTGCCATGAAAAAGAAAAGAAAAGTCAAAATTACATCGAATTATACATAAAACCGCCGAAGCTCATCCGCATTCCAAGATCTTGGAATTTCATTGCCATCCATGTCCTTCAGTCTGTACGAACCAGGCCTTGACGAAGATGCTACTAAGAAAGGCCCTTCCCATTTCAGTTGCAATTTGCCCACTGTATCTGGATTGGCCACTCTTCGAAGCACCAAGTGTCCTGGCTCAATATTTTTTAGCCGGACCTTTCTATCTCGCCATTTAACTGTTTCAGCCTGGTACTTATTGATATTCTCCACGGCCTGAAGCCTGATCCCTTCTAAGGCATCTTTTTCCACGAGACAAGCATCTTCGGGACTTGATTCTGCCGAAGCTACCACTCTTATTGATCCAGCTTTGGCTTCTTCCGGGGTTATTGCTTCGTCACCAAATAACAACTTAAATGGGGTAAAGCCTGTAGATCTTGATGTTGTTGTGTTATGGCTCCATACCACTTTGGTAAGCTGATCTGGCCACTTTCCCCTTGGTTGATTGAAGATTAGCTTCATTATTCCTGTCATTATAATGCCGTTGGCCCTTTCAACAAGCCCATTCGACTCCGGGTGCCTGACTGACGCAAAGTGGATCTTCGTGCCAATTTGATCACAAAAATTTCTGAATTCTTCGGAGTCAAATTGTGTTCCATTATCTACAGTTATAGCCTTCGGCACTCCGAAGCGACAGACAATATTCTGCCAGAAAAATTTTTGGACAGTGGCCGAAGTTATTGTAGCTAATGGCTTCGCCTCAATCCACTTGGAAAAATATTCCACAGCAACTACAACATATTTCAGATTGCCTTGAGCCGGTGGTAATGGGCCCAGCAAATCGAGGCCCCACCTTTGCAATGGCCAGATGGGTTGTATTAGCTGTGTCAAAGACGAAGGTTGTTTTTGATCTCTTGCACATTTCTGACAACCTTCGCACTTTTGAACTAACTCAGCTGCATCCGAAGCTGCCTTCGGCCAATAAAAACCTTGTCGGAACACTTTTCCAAGTAACGGCCTGGATCCGATGTGGGATCCACAAAGGCCTGCATGTATCTCCTTCATCAACTCTATACCTTCGGCTCTAGACAAGCACTTGAGCAGCGGGGCACAAACTCCATGCTTGTATAACTCCCCTTCTATAATGATATACGGACGAGCTCTTGCCTCTATTCTTTTATTATAAGCTTCGTCATCTGATAGGAAGTTGCCCTGAAGGTAAGAAATTATTTCAGTTCTCCAATCTTCACTGTACACGGGAGAGATAGTAAGAACTGCTCTTTCAAGTAACTCCACTGAAGGTGCCTTTATTGTTTCGAAGAATACATCCGAAGGTAGCGGCAGCCCCTGTGCTGCAGACCTGGCTAACAAATCAGCATGTTCATTTTGCCCTCGAGGGATATTCTTAACAGAAAATCCTTCGAAGGAAGCTTCGATCCTTCGGACTGTGTCTAAGTATTTTTCAAGCTTCGGGTCTTTAGCCTTGCAACTTTTGTCAATATGACCCGAAACAATCTGAGAATCAGTTTTAAGGATCGCCCTCCTGATCCCCATCGCCTTTAGTTTCCGAAGGCCCAGGAGCAAGGCTTCGTACTCAGCAATATTATTTGTGCAACTGAAATCCAGTCTTGCTGCATAGCAAGTTTTAACCTTGGACGGTGAAACCAAAACAGCAGCTGCTCCTGCTCCGAAGGTTCCCCAGGAGCCATCACAAAACACTGTCCATGCTTCGGCATCTTTATTTGCTTCTTCGCCCTGAGCCCCTGGCGTCCAGTCGGCAATAAAATCCGCCAATGCTTGAGACTGGATCGAGGATCTGTGCACATAATCAATGTAAAATTCATTAAGCTCCGCAGCCCATTTTCCAATTCGGCCAGTAGCTTCTTTATTTCTCATGATATCCTTCAAAGGCTGCGAAGAAGGAACAATAATATTATATGCCTGAAAATAATGCCGAAGCTTCCTGGATGCCATTAGAACGGCATACAACACCTTCTCCAGTTCTGTATAATTTTTCTTTGAGACACTAAGGACTTCAGATACAAAATATACTGGGACCTGCTTCTTGATTTGTCCATCAAACTTCTCCTGCACAAGTGCCGCACTTACTGCTGAGTGCGAAGCTGCCACATACAACAACAGAGGAGCCCCTGGCATTGGTGGAGTTAATGTTGTTAGATCTATCAGGTACTGCTTGAGTTCTTCGAAAGCTTTTTGTTGAGCTGGGCCCCATTGAAAGACTTCAGCTGATTTTAGCACCTCGAAGAAGGGTAGATTTCTTTCCGCTGATCTGGATATAAATCTGTTAAGAGATGCCAGTCTTCCTGTCAATCTTTGGGCCCCCTTTCTTGTGGTTGGTGGCTCCATTCGAAGTATAGCTTCGATTTTATTTGGGTTAGCTTCAATTCCCTTTGTTGAGACTAAGCATCCAAGGAACTTACCCTTCTTTACTCCGAAGACACATTTTTCTGGATTCAGCTTCAGACCAGCTTGTCTGAAGCTGGCGAAGGTCTCCTGCAGATCAGCAATATGGTCTTCTTGCTTCGTGCTTTTTACAATAATGTCATCAACATAGGTCAACACATTTCTGCCTATCTGAGATTGGAGAACCTTCGCAGTCATCCTGCTGAAACTCCCTCCAGCATTCTTAAGCCCCTCCGGCATCCGAAGATAGCAATATGTACCACTTGGGGTTATGAAACTAGTCTTCGGCTCATCCTCCTTTTTCATCCAGATTTGATGATAGCCTGAGTAACAATCCAGGAGACTCATGAGTTCCGAAGAAGCTGCTGCATCAACTAAAGAGTCTATCCTTGGCAGCGGGAACTCATCTTTCGGACAAGCCTTGTTGAGATCTGTGAAATCAATACACATTCTCCACTTTCCATTGGCCTTCTTCACCATAACAGTGTTAGCTAGCCATTCTGGATACTTTACTTCTCTGATAACTCCTGCACTTAGGAGTCTTTTTACTTCATTGCGAGCCCCTTCGGCCTTGTCATCAGACATTTTCCGAAGCCTCTGCTTGCGGGGTCTGAAGGATGGGTCAACATTAAGCGAATGTTCAATAACATCCCGATTCACTCCACAAAGATCATTGGCTGACCATGCAAAAACATCTTTGTTGTTGAATAAAAACCTTATCAAGGTTTTCTCTTGATCTTCAGATAATTGCGAGCCCAATAGCACCTTCTGCTCTGCTATGTCCTCACACAGCAGCATGGGCTTCGGCTGATCAGCCGAAGCTGCTTTTTCCCTCCTGAACTTGTACTGTTCACCAGTTTCAACTCCATCTATATTATGGATTGCCTTGGAATCAGTCCAGCTTCCTTCGGCCCTTCTGGCAGCTTCCTGACTCCCATGAATAGCAATAGGCCCTTGGTCCGAAGGTATCTTCATGCAGAGATAAGCTGGGTGAAGAATTGCTTCAAAAGCATTTAGGGTACCACGACCAATGATGGCGTTGTAGGGGTATTCCATGTCAACAATATCAAACACAATTTGCTCAGTCCTTGTGTTATTAAGAACAAGGCAACACAAAAAATGTTAAGTGTTAAGGTCCTTCGTCCTCCATAACGATATATCCCTTCGGGATATAAAGCATCTCGGACGAAGGTTACGAAGGACATACCTTCGTAAGCATAACAACGAAAAATGAAGCATTCGCATAAATCATAGAATATGAAATAAACATTTTTATATTGTCATAGAATTATCTCTACTTGTATTAATGAATATAAATGACTTTGAATTACAAATGTACCTTCGGTCTTGCAGAAGGCAAAAGTACAAGCGTGATGTGAAAGCAAATGACAGGTTCACGTGAACAGTACAGAGGTACTGTTCATCTATTTATAGGCACAGGTCGCAGCCTGTGACAAATTACAATTATGTCCCTTGCGAAAGTTTACAGCATTGACTCAGACCTATATGTATAAAAAGGTCATTCTATCTCTATGTCGGTTTAAAACGCCGAAGCTCCATGAAAAAGGGACCTTCGGCTATCTCTTGGAGACGACTTCAGCCGAAGCTGTTTCTTCGTGTGAGACCTTCGGCGCACCGAAGCACAACCCCAACATGTAGCTAGGCTAGAGTCCATTCGTATCTTGCTAGCATATGCCGCTCACCATTCTTTCAGGTTGTACCAAATGGATGTGAAGAGTGCTTTCCTCAATGGGCCAATCAAGGAGGAGGTGTACGTGGAGCAACCCCCTGGCTTCGAGGATGAACGGTACCCTGACCACGTGTGTAAGCTCTCTAAGGCGCTCTATGGACTTAAGCAAGCCCCAAGAGCATGGTATGAATGCCTTAGAGATTTCTTAATTGCAAATGCTTTTAAGGTTGGGAAAGCCGATCCAACTCTTTTCACTAAGACATGTGATGGTGATTTATTTGTGTGCCAAATTTATGTCGATGACATAATATTTGGTTCTACTAATCAAAAGTCTTGTGAAGAGTTTAGCAGGGTAATGACGCAGAAATTCGAGATGTCAATGATGGGCGAGTTGAACTACTTCCTTGGGTTCCAAGTGAAGCAACTCAAGGACGGCACCTTCATCTCCCAAACGAAGTACACGCAAGACTTGCTAAAGCGGTTTGGGATGAAGGACGCCAAGCCTGCAAAGACTCCGATGGGAACCGACGGACACACTGACCTCAACAAAGGAGGTAAGTCCGTTGATCAAAAAGCATACCGGTCAATGATAGGTTCTTTGCTTTACTTATGTGCTAGTAGACCGGATATTATGCTTAGCGTATGCATGTGTGCTAGATTTCAATCCGATCCTAAGGAGTGTCACTTAGTGGCGGTGAAGCGAATTCTTAGATATTTGGTTGCTACGCCTTGCTTCGGGCTCTGGTATCCAAAGGGGTCTACCTTTGACTTAGTTGGATACTCAGACTCCGACTATGCTGGATGTAAGGTCGATAGGAAGAGTACATCGGGGACGTGCCAATTCTTAGGAAGGTCCCTGGTGTCATGGAACTCTAAGAAACAAACCTCCGTTGCCCTATCCACCGCTGAGGCCGAGTACGTTGCCGCAGGACAGTGTTGCGCGCAACTGCTTTGGATGAGGCAAACCCTTCGGGACTTTGGCTACAATCTGAGCAAAGTCCCACTCCTATGTGATAATGAGAGTGCTATCCGCATGGCGGAGAATCCTGTTGAGCACAGCCGCACAAAGCACATAGACATCCGGCATCACTTTTTGAGAGACCACCAGCAAAAGGGAGATATCGAAGTGTTTCATGTTAGCACCGAGAACCAGCTAGCCGATATCTTTACCAAGCCTCTAGATGAGAAGACCTTTTGCAGGCTGCGTAGTGAGCTAAATGTCTTAGATTCGCGGAACTTGGATTGAAGTGTAGCATACATGTGTTTATGCCTTATGATCATGTTCCTATTTGCATTTTGTTGCTTATTGTGGTGCTCAAGTTGTACAAACATTCCCTGGACCTCACAAGTCCTTGTGTAAGTGATGCACATATTTAGGGGGAGTTGTGTTACAACTTGACCCTTTTGAGACTAACCATATGCTTGAGTTTGCGTTATTTAGTCTCGAAGGAGAATTGAAAGGGAAAAAGTGAACTTGGACCATGAAAGACTTCCACTGCACTCCGATGAGAGGGTAACTTATACCAAGTTCATCTTTAGACTCTTATTGCCTATTTGCTCTTAATTGAAGATTTTGGTAAGGCAATGGGGTTAAAGGGCCAAGATTGATCCCATTTTGGTGCTTGATGCCAAAGGGGGAGAAAATAAAGGCCAAAGCAATAGATGGATCAGCTACCACTTGAGAGATTTGAAAATAGTAGAGTAGAGCTCTTGGTTTGTCAAAACTCTTTTTGTCTCTTTTGTCAAAAGTTGGCCTCTTGTGGGGAGAAGTATAGTAGAGTAGAGCTCTTGGTCTGTCAAAACTCTTTTGTTGTCTCTTTTGTCAAAAGTTGGCCTCTTGTGGGGAGAGGTAGTTATTATGGGAAAAAGGGGGAGTTTTTGAAATCTTTGATCAATCTCTTTTGGAATGACTCTCCTTATGATTCAACATGTGTGTTTGACTTAGAGATAGAGATTTGAGTTTGATTTGCAAAAACAAACCAAGTGGTGGCAAAGGATGATCCATATATGCCAAAATTGAATAAATCTCAAATTCATTTTTATTTGAAGTGATTTTGCACTTGTTTTAGTTGCTTTATGTTGTGTTGGCATAAATCACCAAAAAGGGGGAGATTGAAAGGGAAATGTGCCCTTAGGCCATTTCTAAGTATTTTGGTGATTGAGTGCCAACACAAGTGCTTAAATGTGAATCTATGCCCATGGATGAACAAAGTGCAAATCAAGAGCAAAGGTATGTTTCTAAGTCTTAGTACATTGGTTTTGTGTACTAATATACTTGTCTAAGTATCAGAAACAGAATGAAGAAGAAAAGAGAAGAGTTGGCTGTGTACAGCCAAAAGGCTATTTCGGTCTGGGGCACCGGACTGTCCGGTGGTGCACCGGACAGTGTCCGGTGCGCCAGGCTGGCTCGAGCGAAGTGGTCGCTCTCGGGAATTCGCCGACGACGTACGGCTAAAATTCACCGGACTGTCCGGTGTGCACCGGACTGTCCGGTGTGCACCGGACTGTCCGGTGAGCCAACGGTCGGCCGGGCCAACGGTCGGCCGTGCGATCTGCGCGGGACACGTGGCCAAGCCAACGGCTAGAAGGGGCACCGGACTGTCCGGTGTGCACCGGACATGTCCGGTGCGCCAACGGCTCCCGCATCTGCAACGGTCGGCTGCGCTGTTTAAGGAAGGAAATCGGGCACCGGACAGTGTCCGGTGTGCACCGGACTGTCCGGTGCGCCCGACGACAGAAGGCAAGGATGGCCTTCCAGAATTGTTCTCAACGGCTCCTAGCTGCCTTGGGGCTATAAAAGGGACCCCTAGGCGCATGGAGGAGTACACCAAGCATTCCTACAATATTCCTAAGCACCAAGACATTGATTCCGCGCATTTGGTTCATTGTGATAGCATCTAGAGCTCTTGTTGAGTTGTGAACTCATTGAGTTGTGTTGCGAGCTCTTGTTGCAACTTGTGTGCGTGTTGTTGCTCTGATCTTTTGAAGTCTTGTGTGCGTTGCTCATTTCCCCCCTTACTCCGTATTTCTTTGTGAATCTCAAGTGTAAGGGCGAGAGACTCCAAGTTGTGGAGATTCCTCGCAAACGGGATATTGAAAGGCAAAGCAAAACACCGTGGTATTCAAGTTGGTCTTTGGACCGCTTGAGAGGGGTTGATTGCAACCCTCGTCCGTTGGGACGCCACAACGTGGAGTAGGCAAGCGTTGGTCTTGGCCGAACCACGGGATAAACCACTGTGTCATCTCTGTGTTTGATCTCTTGTGGTATTGTGTTTTGTTGAGACTCCTCTCTAGCCACTTGGCAATTGTTGTGCTAACACTTAACAAGTTTTTGTGGCTATAAGTTTAAGTTTCACAGGATCACCTATTCACCCCCCCCCCTCTAGGTGCTCTCACTTTCTCACAAGCACAGGGTTGGCAAGCCATTCGAGATGGAATACCTCTTTGATGAACCCTGCCGCCATTAGCTTGTGGATCTCCTCGCCTATGGCTCTGCGCTTCTCCTCGTCGAATTGGTGCAGAGGCTGCTTGACGGGTCGGGCTCCGGCTCGCATGTCCGAGGGACTCCACGCGAAGACATCGGCGTTCGCGCGGAGGAAGTCGACGAGCACTGCTTCCTATTTGGGATCGAGCCCGGAGCCGATCCAGATCTGCTTGGAGGCGTCACTGCTGGGGTCGAGGGGGACGACCTTAACCGTCTCCGCTGGCTCAAAGTTGCCGGCATGACGCTTCATGTCTGGCACCTCCTTAGAGAGGCTCTCTAGGTCGGCGATGAGGGCCTCGGACTCGGCGAGGGCCTCGGCGTACTCCACGCACTCCACGTCGCATTCGAACGCGTGTTTGTACGTGGGGCCGACGGTGATGACCCCGTTGGGGCCCGACATCTTGAGCTTCAGGTAGGTGTAGTTGGGGATGGCCTTGAACTTCGCGTAGCATGGTCTTCCCAGTACCGCGTGGTAGGTTCCTCGGAACCCGACCACCTCGAACGTCAGGGTCTCCCTTCGGAAGTTGGAGGGTGTTCCGAAGCAGACGGGAAGGTCGAGTTGTCCGAGGGGCTGAACGCGCTTCCTGGGAATGATCCCATGGAAGGGCGCAGCGCCTGCCCGGACGGAGGACAGATCGACACGCAGGAGCCCGAGGGTCTCAGCGTAGATGATGTTGAGGCTGCTGCCTCCGTCCATGAGGACCTTGGTGAGCCTGACGTCGCCGATGATGGGGTCGACGACGAGCGGGTATTTCCCCGGGCTCGGCACATGGTTGGGGTGGTCGGCTTGGTCGAATGTGATGGGCTTGTCGGACCAGTCTAGGTAGACTGGCGCCGCCACCTTCACCGAATAGACCTCCCGGCGCTCTTGCTTGCGGTGCCGAGCCGAGGCATTCGCCGCTTGCCCACCGTAGATCATGAAGCAGTCGCGGACCTCGGGGAACTCTCCTGCTTGGTGATCTTCCTTCTTATCGTCGTCGTGGGCCCTGCCACCCTCCGTGGGCGGCCCGGCCCTGTGGAAGTGGCGCCGAAGCATGACGCACTCCTCAAGGGTGTGCTTGACGGGCCCCTGGTGATAGGGGCACGGCTCCTTGAGCATCTTGTCGAAGAGGTTGGCACCTCCGGGGGGTTTCCGAGGGTTCTTGTACTCGGCGGCGGCGACAAGGTCCGCGTCGGCGGCGTCGCGTTTCGCTTGCGACTTCTTCTTGCCCTTCTTGTTGGCGCTGCGCTGAGTTGACGCCTCGGGGGCATCTTCCGATGGGCGGCCCTGGGGCTGCTTGTCCTTCCGGAAGATAGCCTCGACCGCCTCCTGGCCGGAGGCGAACTTGGTGGCGATGTCCATCAGCTCGCTCGCCCTGGTGGGGGTCTTGCGACCCAGCTTGCTCACCAGGTCACGACAGGTGGTGCCAGCGAGGAACGCGCCGATGACATCCGAGTCGGTGATGTTGGGCAGCTCGGTGCGCTGCTTCGAGAATCGCCGGATGTAGTCCCGGAGAGACTCTCCCGGCTGCTGTCGGCAGCTTCGGAGGTCCCAGGAATTCCCGGGGCGCACGTACGTGCCCTAGAAATTGTCGACGAAAGCTTGGACTAGGTCGTCCCAGTTGGAGATCTGCCCCGGAGGCAGGTGCTCCAACCAGGCGCGGGCGGTGTCGGAGAGAAACAGGGGGAGGTTACGGATGATGAGGTTGTCATCGTCCGTTCCACCTAGTTGGCAGGCCAGACGGTAGTCCGCGAGCCCCAGTTCCGGTCTCGTCTCCCCCGAGTACTTTGTGATAGTAGTCGGGGGTCGGAACCGGGTCGGGAACGGCGCCCGTCGTATGGCCCGGCTGAAGGCCTGCGGACCGGGTGGTTCGGGCGAGGGGCTCCGATCCTCCCCGTTGTCGTAGCGCCCCCACGCCTTGGGTGGTAGTCTTGGCGCACCCTCTCGTCGAGGTGGGCCCGACGGTCGCGGTGATGGTGCTCGTTGTTGAGGCGACCCGGGGCCGCAGGCGCTGTGTTGCGCATGCGCCCGGTGTAGACCGAGGCTTCCCGCATGAATCGGGAAGTCGCGGCATGAGGTTCCAAGGGGCACCCCTGCCTTCGGGAGGCAGAGCTCTCGACCCGTCGGACCGCGGCGCCTTCCAGGAGATTCTTGAGCTCTCCCTGGATCCGCCGCCCCTCGGTGGTTGATGGCTCCAGCATCGCGCGAAGAAGCATTGCTGCTGCAGCCAGGTTCTGGCCGACCCCACTAGATGCGGGTGGCGGCCTGGCCCTGACATCATCGACGGTGCGGTGCTGGAAGCCCTGGGGTAGATGACGTATTTCTCCGGCCGGAGGTTGGCCCGCCCATGCCTGCTCGATGTTCCGGCGGATCGGCTCAAGCGCTCCTGCTCCCTCGTCGGGCCTGGCCTGCACCCCGCGGATTTGCTCGAGCTGTGGGTCATGCCCCCCCGCCTGAACGGGGACCACAGCTAGCTCCCGTGGGATGTCAACGCGAGGCACCGGCCTAGGGAGATCACCGTCCTCCGGCATGCCGAGATGGTTGCCTTCGGAGGGACCCCCTAGATCGACGTGGAAACATTCGCGGCTTGGGTCGCAGTCCTCGTCGCCGAGGCTACGGCTACCGTCGGAACAGTCGGAAAGGCAGTAGTCGCATGCGGTCATAAAGTCCCGCACGGCACTGGGGTTGCCAAGTCCAGAGAAATCCCAACAGAAGCTGGGCTCGTCGTCTTCCTCGGACCTAGAGGGCTCGTAGGTCGAGACGCCCGTCAGCCGGTCCCAAGGTGACCGCATACGAAACCCCAGAGGGTTTGGACTCGCCTCTACGAGAGCGCCCGCCAAAGCGAAGCCGCTAGGCGGGTCGAGGCCGAATTCGAAAGACGTGGGATGGGAATCGGTCGGTACCTCTTGGTCGACGGGCGGTGATGAAGTCACGTCGGGGACTGACTGCACCGTCGTCTCAGGTACAAGGGTGACGTCCAGCAAGCCTTTCGCGAGCGCGCTGGCGTCGTCCGTTTGCCCGGAATCGGCGTGTTGCGGGGAGACGACGCTCGTCTTCGTCTCAAGCGCGAGGTCGATGCCCGGTGCGCCCCCATTGGGGTGCTGGTGCTATCGACTCGCTCGACAGCCGACGAGGCGCTGCCTCCTGCTTGGCCTTGCTTGCCCCGCCTTCCCCTCCGTCGGCGGGGAAGAGGGTGGGGCGAGCTCGAAAGTTGTTCTTCCACCACGCGGGGAAGACGTCGTCGATTCCGCCACCGGCGGGCGGACTGTCGGTCGCCATTGTCGCTATCGCCCGGCGGTGGAAGGAGTATCATGTCGTAGCCGCCGTCGAGGGACATGAACTCAAGGCTCCCGAAACGGAGCACCGTCCCGGGTCGGAGAGGTTGCTGGAGACTGCCCATCTGGAGCTTGACGGGAAGCTGTTCGTCAACACGCAGCAGGCCCCTACCTGGCACGCCAACTGTCGACGTTTCGAGACCGGGGGTCCCTAAGCCGACGAGTGAAATGTTGTCGCGTGCCCCAGCCCAGATGGGTCGGCGCGAGGCCGAGCGCGAAGGGGGGAAGTGAGGTGGCCGGTGATGGGCGTGAGAGAGGTGGAAATCCCGCGGCCTTCGTGTTCGTCCCGCGCCCAGGTGGGGTGCGCTTGCAGTAGGGGGTTACAAGCGTCCACGCGGGAGAGGGAGCGAGCGGCCGCACGCGAGCGCCTGTCTCGTCCTCGTCCCCGCGCGGCCAACCCTCTCTAAGGGGGCCCTGGTCCTTCCTTTTATAGGCGTAAGGAGAGGATCCAGGTGTACAATGGGGGTGTAGCAGAGTGCTACGTGTCTAGCGGAGGTGAGCTAGCGCCCTAAGTACATGCCGTTGTGGCAGCTGGAGAGATTTTGGCACCCAGCTGGTGTGGTGTCGTGGCCGTCGGAGGAGTGATGGAGCCTGGCGGAGGGACAGCTGTCGGAGCTGTTGAGTCCTTGCTGACGTCCTCTTGCTTCCGTAAGGGGGCTGAGAGCCGCCGTCGTCACAGAGTATGTGGGGCGCTATCATTGCCCATCTGGCGGAGCGAGCCAGATGGGACGTCGGTCTTGTTCCCCGTGGCCCGAGTCAGCTCAGGGTAGGGTGATGATGGCGCCTCCTGTTGACGTGGCTGGTCTGCGCCCTAGGTTGGGCGATGTGGAAGCTCCTCCGAAGCCGAGGTCGAGTCTGTCTTTCGTGGCCGAGGTCGAGTGCGAGCCCCTGGTTCGGGCGAGGCGGAGACCGTCGGCTGAGGCCAGGGCGGAGTCCGAGCCCTGGGGTCGGGCGGAGCGGAGTTCGTCGTCTTCTGGGGCTGAGCCCAAGTCCGAGCCCTAGGTCGGGCGGAGCGGAGTTCGCCGTCTTCCGGGGCTTAGCCCGAGTCCGAGCCCTGGGTCGGGCGGAGCGGAGTTTCTTATGGTGCCTGCGGCCGGGCCTGACTACCTGTCAGCCTCACTTTGTGAAGTGACACTGCAGTCGGAGCGGCGCAGGCGGCGCTGTCTTTCTGTCAGACCGGTCAGTGGAGCGGCGAAGTGACGGCGGTCACTTCGGCTCTGTCGGCTGGGGGGCGCGTCAGGATAAAGGTGTCAGGTCACCTTTGCATTAAATGCTCCTGTGATTTGGTCGGTCGGTGCGGCGATTTGGTCAGGGTTGCTTCTTGGCGAAGACAGGGCCTTGGGCGAGCCGGAAATATGTTCGCCGCTGGAGGGGGGCCTCGGGCGAGACGGAGATCCTCCGGGGTCGGCTGCCCTTGTCCGAGGCTAGGCTCGGGCGAGGCGTGATCGAGTCCCTCGAATGGACTGATCCCTGACTTAATCGCACCCATCAGGCCTTTGCAGCTTTATGCTGATGGGGGTTACCAGCTGAGAATTAGGAGCCTTGAGGGTACCCCTAATTATGGTCTCCGACACTTCTAAACGCCAAGAGCGTAAGAAGTTGTCGGCGTTTCGAGACAGGGGGGTCCCTAAGCCGACGAGTGAGTGTGCTGCGTGCCCCAGCCCAGATGGGTCGAGCGCGTGGGCGAGCACGAAGGGGGGAGAGGCGAGGTGGCCGGAGTCGGGCGTGAGAGAGGTGGAAGTCCCGCGGCCTTCGTGTTCGTCCCGCTCCCAGGTCGGGTGCGCTTGCAGTAGGGGGGTTACAAGCGTCCATGCGGGTGAGGGAAGCGAGCGGCCCCAAGAGAGCGCCTGTCCCGTCCTCGGTCCCGCGCGGCCAACCCTTTCTAAGAAGGCCCTGGTCCTCCCTTTTATAGTCGTAAGGAGAGGATCCAGGTGTACAATGGGGGGTGTAGCAGAGTGCTACGTGTCTAGCGGAGAGAGAGCTAGCGCCCTAGGTACATGCCAATGTGGCAGCCGGAGAGGTCTTGGCACCTTACTGGCGTGATGTCGTGGCTGTCGGAGGAGCGACGGAGTCTGGCGGAGGGACAGCTGTTGGAGCGGTCGAGTCCTTGCTGACGTCGCCCTGCTTCCGTAAGAGAGCTGAGGGCCGCCGTCGTCACAGAGCTCGTGGAGCGCCATCATTGCCCATCCGGCGGAGCTGGCCGGATGGGACGCCGGTCTTGTTCTCCATGTCCCGAGTCGATTCGGGGTAGGACGATGATGGCGCTACCTGTTGACGTGGCGGGCCAGTGCCCTAGGCAGGGCGATGTGGGGGCTCCTCCGAAGCTGAGGTCGAGTCTGTCTTCCGTTGCCGAGGCCGAGCCCGAGCCCCCGGGTCGGGCGAGGCGGAGATCGTTTGGCCGAGGCCAGGGCGGAGTCCGAGCCCTGGGGTCGGGCGAGGCGGAGTTTTGTCGTCTTCCAGGTCTTAGCCCGAGTCCGAGCCCTGGGGTCGGGCGGAGCGGAGTTCGCCGTCTTCCGGGTCTTAGCCCGAGTCCGAGCCCTGGGGTCGGGCGGAGCGGAGTTCGTCGTCTTCCGGGTCTTAGCCCGAGTCCGAGCCCTGGGGTCGGGCGGAGCGGAGTTCGTCGTCTTCCGGGTCTTAGCCCGAGTCCGAGCCCTGGGGTCGGGCGGAGCGGAGTTCGTCGTCTTCTGGGTCTTAGCCCGAGTCCGAGCCCTGGGGTCGGGCGGAGCGGAGTTCGTCGTCTTCCGGGTCTTAGCCCGAGTCCGAGCCCTGGGGTCGGGCGGGGCGGAGTTCGTCGTCTTCTGGGTCTTAGCCCGAGTCCGAGCCCTGGGGTCGGGCGGAGCGGAGTTCGCCGTCTTCCGGGTTTTAGCCCGAGTCCGAGCCCTGGGGTCGGGAGGAGCGGAGTTCGCTATGGCGCCTTTGGCAAGGCCTGACTGCCTGTCAGACTCACTCTGTCGAGTGGCACTGCAGTCGGAGTGGCGCAGGCGGCGCTGTCCTTCTGTCAGACTGGTCAGTGGTGGAGTGACGGCGGTCACTTCGGCTCTGCCGGGGGGCGCGTGTCAGGATAAAGGTGTCAGGCCACCTTTGCGTTAAATGCTCCTGCAACTTGGTCAGTCGGTGTGGCGATTTAGTCAGGGTTGCTTCTGAGCGAAGCCAAGGCCTCGGGCGAGCCGGTGGTGTGTCTGCCGTTAAAAAGGGGGGCCTCGGGCGAGACGGAAGTCTCTCGAGGTCGGCTGCCCTCGGCCGAGGCTAGGCTCGGGTGAAGCGTGATCGAGTCACTCGTGTGGACTGATCCCTGACTTAATCGTACCCATCAGGCCTTTGCAGCTTTATGCTGATGGGGGTTACCAGCTGAGAATTAGGCGTCTTGAGGGTACCCCTAATTATGGTCCCCGACAGTAGCCCCCGAGCCTCGAAGGGAGTGTTAGCACTCGCTTGGAGGCTTTCGTCGCACTTTTTTTGCAAGGGGACCAGCCTTTCTCGGTTGCATTTTGTTCCGGTGGGTGCGCGCGAGCGCACCCGCCGGGTGTAGCCCCCGAGGCCTCGGAGGAGTGGTTACACTCCTTCGAGGTCTTAATGCCTTGCGTAATGCTTCGGCTGGTCTGGTCGTTCCCTCATGCGAACTGGCCGTAGCCCGGGTGCACGGTTGGGGCCCAAGCTCTCGGGCTGGTATGTTGACGCTGTCAACGGTTTGGCCGGAGCCGGTTTTGCGAGAGCAGCCCCCGAGCCCCTGCACAGGGTGAGAGGACGATCAGGGACAGACTCGGCTTTTTTACATACGCCCCTACGTCGCCTTTCCGCAAGGAGGAGGGGGGGAGAGCGCCATGTTACCCTCGATGGGCACCGAACATGGTGTCTCCGGTGAGCTGCAAGCGGGTAATCCGAGTGGACGTCCGTGCCCCGTTCGTTGGGGGTCGGCTAGGGGCCCAGAGGCACGCCCAAAAGTACCTGCGGGTGATTTGCCGGACCCGGTCCCCTGGCGACGGGGTCCGAGGGATCGATGCCTCCCTCCGATGGGATTCCGTTACAAGATCGTTCCCGCTGGTCTCGGAAATGTCCTAGGGTACCTCTGCAGCGCAGCCCGAGCCTCGGTTATGTATCGAACGTACCCCTGGTCATCCCTCGCTCGGTGTCTGAGGCGACTGTGAACCCTTCGGGGGCCAGCCTTCGAACCCCTGATCAGTAATGGGCGCGGAGCCCGAGTAGCCTGAGGCGGCCATGGAACCCTTCGGGGGGCTGGCCTTCGAACCCCTGACCAGTAGTGGGTGTCGGGCCCACGCGATCTGAGGCGACTGTTGAACCCTTCGGAGGGCCAGTCTTCGAACCCCTGATCAGTAGGGGGGGCTCGGAGCCCGGTTCCTTCGCGGAGAACGATCCTTTTCGGGATATCCCCCTTTCCCGGTCCCTGTTGCAAGAGATAGAGAAAGAGGAAAAAGGAAAAGGATACGAAATCGAACGACGTGGCGTACCTCTTTTTGACGCGGTTATTACGGCGAAGGCGAAGCGTCGTTCGCTTCTCCTGCCAGAGGCGCCGCCTGTCCCGCCGCGGAGTTAATGCGACGGGGCGAGTGGTTGGCGGGGCGGCCGTTACGCGTGCACGAGCCGTTCGAGGAACGGCTGTTTCGCTTCGCGCTTTTTGAATCCCGCGTCCGGTCCGGGCGGTGTGCTGGAAACGGTTTCGCCCTGGCCTTCATATACTTGAGAGGGGGTCCGGTGACGGTTCTTTGCTCTGCTCCCTTCTTTTCCCTTTAGGTTTTCGCAACCCGGGAAACTTTAGTCGGAGAAGAGAGAAAACCGCCCTCCCTGCCCCCCGCACCGCCATCTCCTCCATTTTGGTGATGGCGGATCGAGTGACCATAATCCCCCCGCGCGATCCGTGGCCCTTCTCCACGGTGACGGCGAGTGATCTAGAGGAGCTGGTCGCCGAGGGTTTGCTCCGCCCCCTCACCGACAAGCAGCGGCCAGAGTGGATTCCTCCCGTGGGCGGAGCCGCTCCGTCCCCACCGCCGGGGTACGTCGTGAGCTTCGTCTCCTTCCATGAGCGGGGATTTGGTGTGCCGACGGGCCGCTTTATGCGGGCCATCCTATTCCAGTACGGGGTGGAGTTGCACAACCTCTCCCCCAACTCCATCTCACAGGCCGCTATCTTCGTAGCGGTATGCGAAGGGTACTTGGGGATCGCCCCTCATTGGGATTTGTGGACTCATCTCTTCCTCGCCGAGCCTTTCGCCTTGTCGACGGGGGAGAGGAGGATCCGTGCAGCGGTGCGGGCCGGCGGCTGCATTCTCTTGTTGAGGCAGTCGCGGGCGTTGCAGTACATTCCTGCCATTCTTGCGTCTTCGAACAAGGGGTGGCAGCGCCGGTGGTTCTACCTCCGGAATGATGGTGAGTTGCTCCCATCGTTCTCCCAGCGAGTAGTTACTGCTGCCACCGACGCCTGGCGCCACGGGACCCCGTACGAGAGGCAGAAGAATCTCGAACCCCTTCTCCAGGCCCTGAAGGAGTTGCGGGAGGGGGGACTTACCGCTGCGGGAGTGATCGCCACTATCCACCGTCGGAGGGTGCTTCCATTGGCGGAGCGGCGGCTGCCGCTCTGGGAGATGACCCCGGAAGCTGACTACGAGGGCTCGCGAATGTCCCCTGATCCTCTCCCCTTCAACGCCCTCCAATGGCGGGTGTCGGCTGCGATGGGGAAGCCGGACCCTCACGCATACTCCCAGCTTCGGATGCGCCCCGACCAGGGGTGTGTAACTTTGGTGAGTGTTCGCTCCTTCCTTCTTCGTATATCGGGTCGCTCCGGGTCCTTATGATCGGGTTCCTTTCTCCCCTCCTTTTAGGATGTGGGGTGGCACAAACCCTCCCAGCCACGGGTCCCGGAGGACGCGGTGGACCGTGCAGCGCGGCGGGTCGCCGCGGAGGAGAAGAAAAAAAGAAGGACGCGGAGAAGGCCCGGGCCCGCGAGCGGAGGCGGGCTCGGGACGCCTTGGAGAAGCGTCGTCGCCAGCAGGAGAGGGACGGACTCCCGAGGGAGCCGTCGCCGGAGACGCCCGACGACGATGATGACGATGATGATGATGAAGAGGATGACATGGCCGCCCGTCTCGGCCTCAGCCCCGGCTTGGGGCGTGGCCAGGAGCCGTCGGGCCAGCCCCCGAGCGGGCCGACTCCGTCAGCCCCCGAAGTAGGGGCGTCGGGCTCCCGACCCGAGGCACGAGGGCGAACCGAGAGGTCACCTGACCCCTCAGCCGGAGGAGCTGAGGCAGCTCCGGAGGTCCAGGCCAAGGCGTCTGTTCCCCAGGGGCCGCCGCTCGTGTCGGCGGCGCATGGGGGTGACCCTCAAGTCGTCGCGGCCGTGCCCGGGGAATCTGCTTCCCGGGCGCCCCAAGCAAGGGTGGTGCCGAAGGTGCCGGCGAAGCGGACCTCGGCGGCTGTTTCGGGAGCCGGGATCCAGGAAGGCTCCCCCCAGGCGCGGTGGATCATGGCCCGAAGTGGGTGAGTATCTCGGAATGTCTTCGTCTTGGCTTCCCATTCATATGTCTTGGTCGTGATCTTTCTTTCCTCCTTTCTTTTTTTATATCCAGCAAGCAAAGTCATGGCCAGACCGACCTGACACCCCGGAAGGCCCTCAAGACGGCGCCGGACTGTGTGGCCAGCGCCATTCAGCCGACCCTTTCGCGGGGTATTTCACCGCAGGGGGCTCGGGCGTCGCCAATCTCTGAGGAGCGGGCTCCCGAGGCCGGCTCTTCAGCCGAGGCGGCTATCGTGGTTGAGGAAGCGGCTGACGCCCACGTGGCCCTGAGGTCGCCTGTCATGCCGGCCATGCCGGCGCCTGCCACCGCCGAGGTTGCCGCCGTCCCTGTCGAAGGGCGTCCAGTTGCCGCCAGCGTCGGGACGGCTGATGCGTCGGCGCCCAAGACCTCAGAAGAGGTGGGCGTGGACGCGCAATCCGTCCAGCCGGGTGACAGCCTCATCGCTGTGCGGCGGAGCCCCGAGGCCCGGCGCCTGTTGCTCCGATTCCGGACCCGCGAGGCCTCGGACCCTGTCTTCGTTCTCGATGATGAGCAGGAGGACCAGTCCTGGGGTGAGCTCCGCGAGTGTGCAGAGGCAACGGTGGGGTCGCTTCGGTCGTCGCTGGAGGTTTTCTGCAGAGACGTCCCCAAAATCCTCCGGGTAGCGGTTTCGGGCATACCTTTTTTCCTTCTGTGAGCGAGACACTCGTCGTGGCGCCCTGTTTCCTTTCCCCAGGATCTGACGGACCGGAGCGCCGCCAAGTCGTCGTTCATCCGCCGCGAGGTTGATGTCTGGGTCTCGCTGCGATCCCTGAGGTCCTCGCTCGCCGGGGCTACCGCGCGCCTTTCTCAGCAGGATGCCAAGGTGGCGGACCTCCAGCTGCTCTGCGCCGACCTGAGAGCCGAGGCGGCAGCAGCGCGTGCGGAGGCGCAACGGCAGCGATCGGAGCTCGTCCAGGTCGTCGAGGAACGGGACCGATCTCAGGGCCGGGCTGCCGAGGCCGAAAGCCGAGCCGAGACCCTCGCGGCTGACTTAGCCGCGGCCCAGGTCGCGGCCTCGGAGCATCGTGCCCGAGCCGGAGGTACGTCTTGGTCCTCCCTGGTTCTTGTTCTTGTCCGTTTCCTTTGCTTGTGCTTGAGGTATTTCTCCTGGTTGCTTGCAGAGCTTGAGTCCGTCCTTGACGAGTCCGCCAAGGCGCTCACCGAGGCGCTTGCCGGAGCTGCCGAGCAGAGGGAGGCGGACCTCGCGGCCATGTCCGAGGCCGTCTCGGACTTTTATCGTGTCCTCGGCTCCGGCGACGTCCCTTCAGGAAGCTCCCCTCAGAGTCGCCTTCGAGCCTTGGGTGATCACGCGCGCGGCAGAGTCCGCGAAGCGCTACACCACGGCATCAGGCGGGCCTTCGCCGTGCTTGCTTCCCACTACGTTGTGGATCTGGAGCGGGTTAGTGAGGGGTACTGTCTTCCTGACGAAGACGATGCTGCCCTAGCGGAGGTCCAGCGGCTTGACGCGGTCGCCGCGGGTCCGAGCGCGGTGCTGGCGGCCACCTTTGAGGCGGAGATCCTTCCCCCTGCGACGTCACCGGAGGCCGAGATGGACCCCACCGACGGCGAGGATGGAGCTGAGGGCGCGGCTCCTTCCCAAGGCGGCGCCTAATTCTCGTTTGAACAATTTCTTGTTGGATGTGCGTCTCACCGCGGCTGCTGAGGCCTGAACACTTTGTCTTTCTTGCATGAAGTCGTACTCTCCTTTCTTTCCATCTGCATGTTCGTCCTGGCTTGTCAATAATAGGGTGGCTTCTCGAGTTGGGCCATTCTTCGTGGCAGGTGATGAGTGAGGTATCCCTAACCCGGAGGCACGGGAGTTCCTCGGCTCAGTCGGCCTTGCCATTTACATGTACCCGCGTTCGCTCCTCGAGACCCTGCTTCTGACATAGCCGGGAGAACGCAAGAGGCCCCTTTTTTGATTGAAAATTTTTGACACGGAGAAGTATGCCCAATCTTGACGCAGAGGGGTTCCCCCTTTTTAGCCCCCGAGGGAGGGTCGGGCTCTGCCGAGGCGAGGCCGACCCTTCCTTGATGACCGAGGCGAAGAGGCTGCCTGACGGATCGGGCTCCGGCCCGGATATCCAGCGAGTGCTTGGCGACATCCCTCGGTATGTCGGGCATGTCCGAGGGACTCCGCGCAAAGACGTCGGCGTTTGCGCGGAGAAAGTCGACGAGCACTGCTTCCTATTTGAGGTCGAGCCCGGAACCGATCCGGATCTTCTTGGTGGTGTCGCCACTGGGGTCAAGAGGGACGGCCTTAACCGTCTCCGCTGGCTCGAAGTTGCCGGCATGGCGCTTCACGTCTGGCACCTCCTTGGAGAGGTTCTCCAGGTCGGCGATGAGGGCCTCGGACTCGGCGAGGGCCTCGGCGTACTCCACGCACTCCACGTCGCATTCGAACGCGTGTTTGTACGTGGGGCCGACGGTGATGACCCCGTTGGGGCCCGGCATCTTAAGCTTCAGGTAGGTGTAGTTGGGGACGGCCATGAACTTCGCGTAGCATGGCCTCCCTAGTACGGCGTGGTAGGTTCCTCGGAACCCGACCACCTCGAACGTCAGGGTCTCCCTTCGGAAGTTGGAGGGCGTCCCGAAGCAGACGGGGAGGTCGAGTCGTCCGAGGGGCTGGACGCGCTTCCCAGGGATGATCCCGTGGAAGGGCGCAGCGCCTGCTCGGACGGAGGACAGATCGACGCGCAGGAGCTTGAGGGTCTCGGCGTGGATGATGTTGAGGCAGCTGCCCCCATCCATCAGGACCTTGGTGAGCCTGACGTTGCCGACAACGGGGTCGACGACGAGCGGGTATTTCCCCGGGCTCGGCACATGGTCGGGGTGGTCGGCCTGGTCGAAGGTGATGGGCCTGTCGGACCAGTCAAGGTAGACTGGCGCCGCCACCTTCACCGAGCAAACCTCCCGGCGCTCTTGCTTGCGATGCCGAGCCGAGGCATTCGCCGCATGCCCTCCGTAGATCATGAAGCAGTCGCGGACCTCGGGGAATTCTCCTGCTTGGTGATCTTCGTTCTTGTCGTCGTCGCGGGCCCTGCCACCCTCGGCGGGTGGCCCGGCCCTGTGGAAGTGACGCCGAAGCATAACGCACTCCTCGAGGATGTGCTTGACGGGCCCCTGATGGTAGGGGCACTGCTCCTTGAGCATCTTGTCGAAGAGGTTTGCACCTCCGGGGGGCTTCCGAGGGTTCTTGTACTCGGCGGCGGCGACAAGGTCCGCGTCAGCGGCGTCGCGTTTCGATTGCGACTTCTTCTTGCCTTTCTTCTTGGCGCCACGCGGAGCAGACGCCTCGGGAGCCTCTTCCGATGGGCGGCCCTGGGGCTGCTTGTCCTTCCGGAAGATAGCCTCGACCGCCTCCTGGCCAGAGGCGAACTTGGTGGCGATGTCCATCAGCTCGCTCGCCCTGGTGGGGGTCTTGCGACCCAGCTTGCTCACCAGGTCGCGGCAAGTTGTGCCGGCGAGGAACGCGCCGATGACATCCGAGTCGGTGATGTTGGGCAGCTCGGTGCGCTGCTTCGAGAATCGCCGGATGTAGTCCTGGAGCGACTCCCCCGGCTGTTGCCGGCAGCTTCGAAGGTCCCAGGAATTCCCGGGGCGCACGTATGTGCCCTGGAAATTGCCGGCGAAGGCTTGGACCAAGTCGTCCCAGTTGGAGATCTGTCCCGGAGGCAGGTGCTCCAACCAGGCGCGAGCAGTGTCGGAGAGGAACAGGGGGAGGTTACGGATGATGAGGTTGTCGTCGTCCGTCCCACCCAGTTGGCAGGCCAGGCGGTAGTCCGCGAGCCACAGTTCCGGTCTCGTTTCCCCCGAGTACTTCGTGATAGTAGTCGGGGGTCGGAACCGGGTCGGGAATGGCGCCCGTCGGATGGCCCGACTGAAGGCCTGCGGACCGGGTGGTTCGGGCGAGGGACTCCGATCCTCCCCGCTGTCGTAGCGCCCCCCACGCCTGGGGTGGTAGCCTCGGCGCACCCTTTCGTCGAGGTGGGCCCGACGGTCGCGTCGATGGTGCTCGTTGCCGAGGTGGCCCGGGGCCGCAGGCGCGGTGTTACGCGTGCGCCCGGTGTAGACCGAGGCTTCCCGCATGAATCGGGAAGTCGCGGCATGAGGTTCCGAGGGATATCCCTGCCTTCGGGAGGCAGTGCTCTTGGCCCGTCGGGCCGCAGCGCCTTCCAGGAGATTCTTGAGCTCTCCCTGGATTCGCCGACCCTCCGTGGTTGATGGCTCCGGCATCGCGCGGAGGAGCATCGCTGCGGCTGCCAGGTTCTGACCAACCCCGCTGGATGCGGGCGGCGGCCTGACCCTGACATCGTTGGCGACGCGGTGCTGGAGACCTTGGGGCAGGTGACGTATTTCTCCGGCCAGGGGTTGGCCCGCCCATACCTGCCCGACGTCCCGACGGATCGGCTCAAGCGCTCCTGTTCCCTCATTGAGCCTGGCCTGCGCCTCACGGACTTGCTCGAGTTGTGGGTCGTAACCCCCCGCCGGAGCGGGGACCACAGCTAGCTCCCGTGGGATGTCGGCGCGAGGCACCGGCCTAGGAAGATCACCACCCTCCGGCATGACGAGATGGTTGCCTTCGGAGGGATCCCCTAGCTCGATGTGGAAACATTCATGGCTTGGGCCGCAGCTCTCGTCGTCAAGGCTGCGGCTTCCGTCGGAACAGTCGGAGAGGCAGTAGTCACATGCGGTCATGAAGTCCCGCATGGCACCGGGGTTGCCAAGTCCAGAGAAATCCCAACAGATGCTGGGATCGTCATCTTCCTCGGACCCAGAGGGCCCGTAGGTCGAGACGTCCGTCAACCGGTCCCAAGGCGTCCGCATACGAAACCCCAGTGGGGTTGCACTCGCCTCAATGAGAGCGCCCGCCAAAGCGAGGTCGTTTGGCGGGTTGAGGCCGAGTCGAAATGACGTAAGATGGGAGTTAGTCGGTACCTTTTGGTCGACGAGGAGCGACGTAGTCACATCGGGGACTGGTTGCACCGTCATCCCAGGTACGAGGGCGACGTCCTGCAGGCTTTCCGCGAGCGCGCTGGCGTCGTCTTCTTGCTCGGGATCAGCGTGTCGCGGGGGGACGGCGCTTGCCTTCGTCTCGAACGCGAGGTCGACGTCCGGCGTGCCTTCCGTCGGGGCGTCGGGGGCGTCGATTCGCTCGACGACCAACGAAGCGCGGCCTCCCGCTTGGCCTTGATGGCCCCGCCTCCTCCTCCGTTGGCGGGGGAGAAAACAGAGCGAGCTCGAATGTTGTTCTTCCACCACGCGGGGAAGGTGTCGTCGATTCCGCCGCCGGCGGGCGGGTTGTCGGCCGCCATTGTCGTTGTCGCGCGGCGGTGGAAGAAGTATCATGTCGTAGCTGCCGTCGAAGGACATGAACTCAAGAGTCCCGAAACGAAGCACCGTCCCGGGCCGGAGAGGTTGCTGGGGACTGCCCATCTGGAGCTTGACGGGGAGCTGTTCGTCAGCACGCAGCGTGCCCCTACCTGGCGCGCCAACTATCCGCGTTTCGAGACAGGGGGGTCCCTAAGCCGACGAGTGAGTGTGCTGCGTGCCCCAGCCCAGATGGGTCGAGCGCGTGGGCGAGCGCGAAGGGGGGAGAGGCGAGGTGGCCGGAGTCGGGCGTGAGAGAGGTGGAAGTCTCGCGGCCTTCGTGTTCGTCCCGCGCCCAGGTCGGGTGCGCTTGCAGTAGGGGGGTTACAAGCGTCCACGCGGGTGAGGGAAGCGAGCGGCCCCAAGAGAGCGTCTGTCCCGTCCTCGGTCCCGCGCGGCCAACCCTTTCTAAGAAGGCCCTGGTCCTCCCTTTTATAGTCGTAAGGAGAGGATCCAGGTGTACAATGGGGGGTGTAGCAGAGTGCTACGTGTCTAGCGGAGAGAGAGCTAGCGCCCTAGGTACATGCCAATGTGGTAGCCGGAGAGGTCTTGGCACCTTGCTGGCGTGATGTCGTGGCTGTCGGAGGAGCGACGGAGTCTGGCGGAGGGATAGCTGTTGGAGCAGTCGAGTCCTTGCTGACGTCGCCCTGCTTCCGTAAGAGAGCTGAGGGCTGCCGTCGTCACAGAGCTCGTGGAGCGCCATCATTGCCCATCCGGCGGAGCTGGCCGGATGGGACGCCGGTCTTGTTCTCCGTGTCCCGAGTCGATTCGGGGTAGGACGATGATGGCGCTACCTGTTGACGTGGCGGGCCTGTGCCCTAGGCAGGGCGACGTGGGGGCTCCTCCGAAGCTGAGGTCGAGTCTGTCTTCCGTTGCTGAGGCCGAGCCCGAGCCCCCGGGTCGGGCGAGGCGGAGATCGTTTGGCCGAGGCCAGGGCGGAGTTCGAGCCCTAGGGTCGGGCGAGGTGGAGTTTCGTCGTCTTCCGGGTCTTAGCCCGAGTCCGAGCCCTGGGGTCGGGCGGAGCGGAGTTCGCCGTCTTCCGGGTCTTAGCCCGAGTCCGAGCCCTGGGGTCGGGCGGAGCGGAGTTCGTCGTCTTCCGGGTCTTAGCCCGAGTCCGAGCCCTGGGGTCGGGCGGAGCGGAGTTCGTCGTCTTCCGGGTCTTAGCCCGAGTCCGAGCCCTGGGGTCGGGCGGAGCGGAGTTCGTCGTCTTCCGGGTCTTAGCCCGAGTCCGAGCCCTGGGGTCAGGCGGAGCGGAGTTCGTCGTCTTCCGGGTCTTAGCCCGAGTCCGAGCCCTGGGGTCGGGCGGGGCGGAGTTCGTCGTCTTCCGGGTCTTAGCCCGAGTCCGAGCCCTGGGGTCGGGCGGAGCGGAGTTCGCCGTCTTCCGGGTTTTAGCCCGAGTCCGAGCCCTGGGGTCGGGAGGAGCGGAGTTCGCTATGGCGCCTTTGGCAAGGCCTGACTGCCTGTCAGACTCACTCTGTCGAGTGGCACTGCAGTCGGAGTGGCGCAGGCGGCGCTGTCCTTCTGTCAGACTGGTCAGTGGTGGAGTGACGGCGGTCACTTCGGCTCTGCCGGGGGGCGCGTGTCAGGATAAAGGTGTCAGGCCACCTTTGCGTTAAATGCTCCTGCAACTTGGTCAGTCGGTGTGGCGATTTAGTCAGGGTTGCTTCTGAGCGAAGCCAAGGCCTCGGGCGAGCCGGTGGTGTGTCCGCCGTTAAAAAGGGGGGCCTCGGGCGAGACGGAAGTCTCTCGAGGTCGGCTGCCCTCGGCCGAGGCTAGGCTCGGGTGAAGCGTGATCGAGTCACTCGTGTGGACTGATCCCTGACTTAATCGTACCCATCAGGCCTTTGCAGCTTTATGCTGATGGGGGTTACCAGCTGAGAATTAGGCGTCTTGAGGGTACCCCTAATTATGGTCCCCGACAGAAGTATAGTAAGATTCCCCTACGCTACCCTCGCATTTTTAAACATACACCTTTACTTTCCGTCCCATTAGGCAAACCACCAACTTTTGATGGTGAAGATTACGCTCGGTGGAGTGATTTAATGCGATTTCATCTAACCTCACTCCACAAAAGTATATGGGATGTTGTTGAGTTTGGTGCACAGGTACCATCCGTAGGGGATGAAAACTATGATGAAGATGAAGTAGCCCAAATCGAGCACTTCAACTCCCAAGCCACAACCATACTCCTCGCCTCTCTAAGTAGAGAGGAATATAACAAGGTGCAAGGGTTGAAGAATGCGAAGGAGATTTGGGATCTACTCAAGACCGCGCACGAGGGTGATGAACTCACCAAGATCACCAAGCGGGAAACGATCGAGGGGGAGCTCGATCGCTTCCGTCTTCGCCAAGGGGAGGAGCCACAAGATATGTACAACCGGCTCAAAACCTTGGTGAACCAAGTGCGCAACCTCGGGAGCAAGAAATGGGATGACCACGAGGTGGTTAAGGTTATTCTTAGATCAATCATCTTCCTTAACCCCACTCAAGTTCATATAATTCGTGGTAATCCGAGATACACACTAATGACTCCCGAGGAAGTTATCGGGAATTTTGTGAGCTTTGAATGTATGATCAAGGGCTCAAAGAAGATCAACAAGCTTGATGATCCCTCCACATCCGAAGCACAACCGATGGCGTTCAAGGCGACGGAGGAGAAGAAGGAGGAGTCTACACCAAGTAGACAACCAATCGACGCTTCAAAGCTCGACAACGAGGAGATGGCTTTAATCATCAAAAGCTTTCGCCAAATCCTCAAGCAACGGAAGGGGAAGGATTACAAATCCCGTTCCAAGAAGATTTGCTACAAGTGTGGTAAGCCCGGTCACTTTATTGCAAAATGTCCATTATCAAGTGACAGTGACAGGGATAACGACAAGAAGGGCAATATGAGAGAAAAGAAGAGGTACCACAAGAAGAGGGGCGGCGATGCCCACGTGTGCCGTGAGTGGGACTCCGACGAGAGCTCCACTGACTCCTCTGACGACGAGGACGCCGCCAACATCGCCGTCACCAAGGGACTCCTCTTCCCCAACGTCGGCCACAAGTGCCTTATGGCTAAGGACGGCAAAAGGAAGAAGGTTAAATCTAAATCCTCCACTAGATATGAGTCCTCTAGTGATGATAATGCTAGTGATGAGGAAGATAATTTGCGTACCCTTTTTGCCAACCTTAACATGGAACAAAAAGAAAAACTAAATGAGCTAATTAGTGCCATCCATGAAAAGGATGAACTCTTGGACTCCCAAGAGGACTTCCTAATCAAGGAAAATAAAAGGCATGTTAAGGTTAAAAATGCCTATGCTCTATAAATAGAAAAATATCAAAAAATTTCTAGTGAGCTAAGCACATGCCATGACACTATTGCCAACCTTAGAAATGAAAATGCCAATTTATTAGCTAAGGTTGATTCTCATGTTTGTAATGTTTCAACTTCCAATTCTAGAGATGATAATGATGATTTACTTACTAGGATTGAAGAATTAAATATTTCACTTGCTAGCCTTAGAATTGAGAATGAAAAATTGCTTGCTAAGGCTAAAGATTTTGATATTTGCAATGCTACTATTTCCAACCTTAGAACTAAGAATGATATATTGCATGTTAAGGTTATAGAATTAAAATCTTGCAAAACCTCTACATCTACCGTTGAGCACACTTCCATTTGTACTAGATGTAGAGATATTGATGTTAATACTATTCATGATCACATGACTTTAATTAAACAACTAAATGATCATATAGCAAAATTAGATGCTAAAATTGCCGAGCATAACTTAGAAAATGAAAATTTTAAATTTGCTAGAAGTATGCTCTATAGTGGGAGACGCCCTGGCATTAAGGATGACATTGGCTTCCAAAGGGGAGACAATGTCAAAATTAATGCCCCTCCTAAGAAATTGTCAAACTTTGTTAAGGGCAAGGCTCCCATGCCTCAGGATAACGAGGGTTACATTTTATACCCTATCGGTTATCCCGAGAGCAAAATTAGGAGAATTCATTCTAGGAAGTCTCACTCTGGCCCTAATCATGCATTTATGTATAAGGGTGAGACATCTAGCTCTAGGCAACCAACCCATGCTAAGTTGCCTAAGAAGAAAACTCCTAGTGCATCAAATGAACATAGCTTTTCATTTAAAACTTTTGATGCATCATATGTTTTGACTAACAAATCCGACAAGGTCGTTGCCAAGTATGTTGGGGGCAAACACAAGAGCTCCAAAACTTGTGTTTGGGTTCCCAAAGTTCTTGTTTCTAATGCCAAAGGACCCAAAACCGTTTGGGTACCTAAAGTCAAGAACTAAACTTGTTTTGTAGGTTTATGCATCCGGGGGCTCAAGTTGGATCATCGATAGCGGGTGCACAAACCACATGACAGGGGAGAAAAAGATGTTCTCCTCCTACGAGAAAAACCAAGATCCCCAACGAGCTATCACATTCGGGGATGGAAATCAAGGTTTGGTCAAAGGTCTTCGTAAAATAGCTATATCTCCTGACCATTCTATTTCAAATGTTTTTCTTGTAGATTCATTAGATTACAATTTGCTTTCTGTATCTCAATTATGCAAAATGGGTTACAACTGTCTTTTCACTGATATAGGTGTCACTGTCTTTAGAAGATGTGATGATTCAATAGCATTTAAGGGAGTGTTGGAGGGTCAGCTATACTTGGTAGATTTTGATAGAGCTGAACTCGACACTTTCTTAATTGCTAAGACTAACATGGGTTGGCTCTGGCACCACCGACTAGCTCATGTTGGGATGAAGAATCTTCATAAGCTTCTAAAGGGAGAGCACATTTTAGGACTAACCAATGTTCATTTTGAGAAAGACAGGGTTTGTAGCGCATGTCAAGCAGGAAAGCAAGTTGGTGCCCATCATCCACACAAGAACATCATGACGACCGACAGGCCGCTTGAGCTACTCCACATGGATCTATTCGGCCCGATTGCTTACATAAGCATCGGCGGGAGTAAGTATTGTCTTGTAATAGTGGATGATTATTCTCGCTTCACTTGGGTATTCTTTTTGCAGGAAAAATCTCAAACCCAAGAAACCTTAAAGGGATTCTTGAGACAAGCTCAAAATGAGTTCGGCTTAAGGATCAAGAAAATTAGAAGCGACAACGGGACGGAGTTCAAGAACTCTCAAATTGAAGGCTTCCTTGAGGAGGAGGGCATCAAGCATGAGTTCTCCTCTCCCTACACGCCACAACAAAATGGTGTAGTGGAAAGGAAGAATAGAACTCTATTGGACATGGCAAGAACCATGCTTGATGAGTACAAGACTTCGGATCGGTTTTGGGCCGAGGCGGTCAACACCGCTTGCTACGCCATCAACCGGTTATATCATCACCGAATCCTCAAGAAGACATCTTATGAACTCCTAACCGGTAAAAAGCCCAATATTTCATATTTTAGAGTCTTTGGTAGCAAATGTTTCATTCTTGTTAAAAGAGGTAGAAAATCTAAATTTGCTCCTAAGACTGTAGAAGGCTTTTTATTAGGATATGATTCAAACACAAGGGCATATAGAGTCTTTAACAAGTCCACTGGACAAGTTGAAGTCTCTTGTGACGTTGTGTTTGATGAGACTAACAGCTCACAAGTAGAGCAAGTTGATCTTGATGAGATAGGTAATGAAGAGGCTCCATGCATCGCGCTGAGGAACATGTCCATTGGGGATGTGTGTCCTAAGGAATCCGAAGAGCCTCCAAATGCACAAGATCAACCATCCTCCTCCACGCAAGCATCTCCACCAACTCAAAATGAGGGTGAAGCTCAAGTTGATGAAATAGAAGATCAAGCAAATGAGCCACCTCAAGATGACGACAATGATCAAGGGGGAGATGCAAATGATCAAGACAAGGAGGATGAAGAACAAAGACCGCCACACCCAAGAGTCCACCAAGCAATCCAACGAGATCACCCCGTCAACACCATCCTCGGCGACATTCATAAGGGGTAACCACTAGATCTCGTGTTGCACATTTTTGTGAGCATTACTCTTTTGTTTCCTCTATTGAGCCACACAGGGTAGAGGAAGCACTACAAGATCCGGATTGGGTGGTGGCGATGCAAGAGGAGCTCAACAACTTCACTAGGAATGAGGTATGACATTTAGTTCCACGTCCTAACCAAAATGTTGTAGGAACCAAATGGGTCTTCCGCAACAAGCAAGATGAGCATGGTGTGGTGACAAGGAACAAAGCTCGACTTGTGGCCAAGGGATACTCCCAAGTCGAAGGTTTGGATTTCGGTGAAACCTATGCACCCGTAGCTAGGCTTGAGTCAATTCGCATATTATTAGCCTATGCTACTTACCATGGCTTTAAGCTTTATCAAATGGACGTAAAAAGTGCCTTCCTCAATGGACCAATCAAGGAAGAGGTCTATGTTGAGCAACCTCCCGGCTTTGAAGATAGTGAGTATCCTAACCATGTTTACAAACTCTCTAAGGCGCTTTATGGGCTCAAGCAAGCCCAAGAGCATGGTATGAATGCCTTAGAGATTTCCTTATCGCTAATGGCTTCAAAGTCGGAAAGGCCGATCCTACTTTATTTACTAAAACTCTTGAAAATGACTTGTTCGTATGCCAAATTTATGTTGATGATATTATATTTGGGTCTACTAACGAGTCTACATGTGAAGAATTTAGTAGGATCATGACACAAAAGTTCGATATGTCTATGATGGGGGAGTTGAAGTACTTCTTGGGATTTCAAGTGAAGCAACTCCAAGAGGGCACCTTCATTAGCCAAACAAAGTATATTCAAGACATTCTAAACAAGTTTGGGATGAAGGATACCAAGCCCATCAAGACACCCATGGGAACTAATGGGCATCTCGACCTCGACACGGGAGGTAAGTCCGTGGATCAAAAGGTATACCGGTCGATGACAGGTTCTTTACTCTATTTATGTGCATCTCGACCGGATATTATGCTTTCCGTATGCATGTGTGCAAGATTCCAAGCCGACCCTAAGGAAGCTCACCTTACGGCCGTAAAACGAATCTTGAGATATTTGGCTTACACTCCTAAGTTTGGGCTTTGGTATCCTAGGGGATCCACATTTGATTTGATTGGTTATTCGGATGCCGATTGGGCGGGGTGCAAAATCAATAGGAAGAGCACATCGGGGACTTGCCAGTTCTTGGGAAGATCCTTGGTGTCTTGGGCTTCAAAGAAGCAAAATTCGGTCGCTCTTTCCACCGCCGAAGCCGAGTACATTGCCGCAGGCCATTGTTGCGCGCAATTGCTTTGGATGAGGCAAACCATGCGGGACTACGGTTACAAATTAACCAAAGTCCCTTTGCTATGTGATAATGAGAGTGCAATCAAGATGGCGGATAATCCCGTCGAGCATAGCCGCACTAAACACATAGCCAGTCGATATCATTTTATTAGGGATCACCAACAAAAGGGAGATATCGAGATTTCTTACATTAACACTAAAGATCAATTAGACGATATCTTTACCAAGCCTCTTGATGAACAAACTTTTAACAAACTTAGGCATGAGCTCAATATTCTTGATTCGCGCAATTTCTTTTGCTAAATTGCACACATAGCTCATTTGTATACCCTTGATCATGTCTCTTTCATATGCTATGACTAATGTGTTTTTCGAGTCTATTTCAAACCAAGTCATAGGTATATTGAAAGGGAATTGGAGTCTTCGGCAAAGACAAAGGCTTCCACTCTGTAACTCATCCTTCACAGTCACTCCAAGCAACTCTCCATTCCAGGGGGAGAAAGCATGAGAACCAAAGCCAAAGGACTCCGTCTTTGGTATAATCTTCACTCATTTATTTATTACCAAAGGGGGAGAGAGTACTTCCTAGGGCTCTAATGATTCTGTTTTTGGCGATTTATGCCAAAGGGGGAGAGAGCATGAGTCCAAAGCAAAAGGACCGCACCACCATCTAATTTTAATTTTAAAATTGGATATTTTCAATTGGTAAATTTCAAATTGGTATCTTATTGTGTTCAAAAGAGGGAGAAAGTAGTATTTCAAAATGATATATCAAAACCCTCTTGAACACTAAGAGGAGGATCTCATTTAGGGGGAGTTTTGTTTAGTCAAAGGAAAATCATTTGAAACAGGGGGAGAAAATTTCAAATCTTGAAAATGCTTTGTAAAATCTTATTCATTTACCTTTGACTATTTGCAAAAGAACTTTGAAAAGGATTTACAAAAGAATTTGCAAAAACAAAATCTATGGTGCAAGCGTGGTCCAAAATGTTAAAAATGAAGAAACAATCCGTGCATATCTTGTAAGTATTTATATTGGCTCAATTCCAAGCAATCTTTGCACTTACATTATGCAAACTAGTTCAACTATGCACTTGTATATTTGATTTGGTTTGGGTTGGCATCAATCACCAAAAAGGGGGAGATTGAAAGGGAATTAGGCTTACACCTAGTCCCTAATTAAATTTTGGTGGTTGAATTGCCCAACACAAATAATTGGACTAACTAGTTTGCTCTAGTGTATAAGTTATACAGGTGCCAAAGGCTCACACTTAGCCAATAAAAAGACCAAGTATTGGGTTCAACAAAAGAGCAAAGGGACAACCGAAGGCACCTCTGGTCTGGCGCACCGGACTGTCCGGTGCACTAGAGGACTCCAACTTAAACTCGTCACCTTCGGGTAAATCCAGAGGCAACTCCACTATAATTCACCGGACTGTCCGGTGTACACCGGACAGTGTCCGGTGCTCCAAGGGAACGCGACTCTGGAACTTGGCAGCCTCAGGAATTCGCAACGGCAGCTCCGTTATAATTCACCGGACATGTCCGGTGTACACCGGACTGTCCGGTGTACACCGGACTGTCCGGTGTAACTGCGGGGCAACGGCTACTTCGCGCCAACGGTCACCTGCAACAGCAATTAATGCGCGCCAGAGCGCACAGAAGTCAGGCACGCGCGTAGTGGCGCACCGGACACTCTACAGTACATGTCCGGTGCGCCACCGGACATCCAGGCGGGCCCAGAAGTCAGAGCTCCAACAGTAAGAACCCAACGGCTTTGGTGACGTGGCTGGCTCACCGGACATGTCCGGTGTACACCGGACTGTCCGGTGCACCATACGACAGTCAGCCCCACCAAACGGCTAGTTTGGTGGTTGGGGCTATAAATACCCCCAACCACCCACCATTCATTGCATCCAAGTTTTCCACTTCTCAACCACTTACAAGAGCTAGGCATTCATTTCTAGACACACCAAAGAGATCAAATCCTCTCCAATTCCACACAAGGCTTTAGTGATTAGCGAGAGAGATTTGTCGTGTTCTTTTGAGCTCTTGCGCTTGGATTGCTTCTTTTCTTTCTCACTTGTTCTTGTGATCAAAACTCCATTGTAATCAAGGCAAGAGGCACCAATTGTGTGGTGGCCCTTGCGGGGAAGTTTTGTTCCCGGTTTTGACTTGAGAAGAGAAGCTCACTCGGTCCGTGGGACCGTTTGAGAGAGGGTAAGGGTTGAAAGAGACTCGGCCTTTGTGGCCTCCTCAACGGGGAGTAGGTTTGCGAAAACCGAACCTCGATAAAACAAATTCGCGTGTCACACACTTCATTTGCTTGTGATTTGTTTTGCGCCCTCTCTCTCGGACTCGTTATTATTTCTAACGCTAACCCGGCTCGTAGTTGTGATCAATTTTGTAAATTTCAGTTTCGCCCTATTCACCCCCCCCTCTAGGCGACTATCAGTTTTCAAATCCAAATTCAAACTAGGTTTCAAATTCAAATAAATTCAAACTTATGCAACACTTCAAAGAATATTTTAAACTCAACATGATGCAACATGTCATGACTCATAAGGTTTTAACATGTCATGACTCTGGCATCGCCGACTAGCCCACGTTGGGATGAAGAATCTTCATAAGCTTCTAAAGGGAGAACACATTTTGGGACTAACAAATGTTCATTTTGAGAAAGAAAAAATTTGTAGCGCATGTCAAGCAGGGAAGCAAGTTGGTGTTCATCATCCACACAAGAACATCATGACGACCGACAGGCCACTTGAGCTACTCCACATGAACCTATTCGACCCGATAGCTTACATAAGCATCAGTGGGAGTAAGTACTGTTTAGTTATTGTGGATGATTATTCTCGCTTCACTTGGGTGTTCTTTTTGCAAGATAAATCACAAACCCAAGAGACCTTAAAGGGATTCTTGAGACGGGCTCAAAATGAGTTCGGCTTAAGGATCAAAAAGATTAGAAGCGACAACGGGACGGAGTTCAAGAACTCACAAATAGAAGGCTTCCTTGAGGATGAGGGCATCAAGCATGAGTTCTCTTCTCCCTACACGCCACAACAAAATGGTGTAGTGGAGAGGAAGAATAGAACTCTACTTGACATGGCGAGGACCATGCTTGATGAGTACAAGACTTCGGATCGGTTTTGGGCGGAAGCAATCAACATCGCTTGCTACGCCATCAACCGTCTCTATCTTCACCGAATCCTCAAGAAGACATCATATGAACTCCTCACCGGTAAAAAGCCCAATGTTTCATATTTTAGAGTCTTTGGTAGCAAATGCTTTATTCTTGTTAAAAGAGGTAGAAAATCTAAATTTGCTCATAAGACTGCAGAAGGCTTTTTACCTGGGCATATAGAGTCTTTAACAAGTCCACTGGACTAGTTGAAGTTTCTTATGACATTGTGTTTGATGAGACTAACGGCTCTCAAGTAGAGCAAGTTGATCTTGATGAGCTAGATGATGAAGAGGCTCCGTGCGTCACGCTAAGGAACATGTCCATTGGGGATATATGTCCTAAGGAATCTGAAGAGCCTCCACAAGCACAAGATCAACCATCATCTTCAAAACAAGCATTTCCACCAACTCAAGATGAGGATCAAGCTCAAGAGGATGAAAATGAAGATTAAGAAGATGAGCCACCTCAAGAGGAGGGAAATGATCAAGGGGGAGATGCCAATGATCAAGACAAGGAAGATGATGATGGTCCAAGGCCACCACACCCAAGAGTCCACCAAGCAATCCAACGAGATCACCCCGTGAACACCATCCTCGGTGATATTCATAAGGGGTAACCACTCAATCTCGTGTTGCTACTTTTGTGAACATTACTCTTTTGTTTCCTCTATTGAGCCACACAGGGTAGAGGAAGCACTTCAAGATTTGGATTGGGTGCTGGCGATGCAAGAGGAACTCAACAACTTCACGAGGAATGAGGTATGGCATCTAGTTCCACATTCTAATCAAAATGTTGTAGGAATCAAGTGGGTCTTCCGCAACAAGCAAGATGAGCATGGTGTGGTGACAAGGAACAAAGCCCGACTTGTGGCCAAAGGATACTCCCAGGTCGAAGGTTTGGATTTCGGTGAAACCTATGCACCCATAGCTAGGCTTGAGTCAATTCGTATATTACTTGCCTATGCTACTTACCATGGCTTCAAGCTTTATCAAATGGACGTGAAAAGTGCCTTCCTCAATGGACCAATCAAGGAGGAGGTCTATGTTGAGCAACCTCCCAGCTTTTAAGATAGTGAGTACCCTAACCATGTTTATAAACTCTCTAAGGCGCTTTATGGGCTTAAGCAAGCCCCAAGAGCATGGTATGAATGCCTAAGAGATTTTCTTATCGCTAATGGCTTCAAAGTCGGAAAAGCCGATCCTACTCTCTTTACTAAGACTATTGAAAATGATTTGTTTGTATACCAAATTTATGTTGATGATATCATATTTGGGTCTACTAACAAATCTACATGTGAAGAGTTTAGTAGGATAATGGTTCAAAAATTCGAGATGTCTATGATGGGGGAGTTGAAGTATTTCTTAGGTTTTCAAGTCAAGCAACTCCAAGAGGGCACCTTCATCAGCCAAACGAAGTACATTCAAGACATACTCACCAAGTTTGGGATGAAGGATGCCAAGCCAATCAAGACACCCATGGGAACCAATGGGCATCTCGACCTCAACACGGGAGGTAAGTCTGTAGATCAAAAGGTATACCGGTCGATGATAGGTTCTTTACTCTATTTATGTGCTTCACGACCGGACATTATGTTTTCTGTATGCATGTGTGCAAGATTCCAAGCCGATCCTTAGGAAGCTCACCTTAGGGCCGTAAAACGAATCTTGAGATATTTAGTTTATACTCCTAAGTTTGGCCTTTGGTACCCCAGGGGATCCACTTTTGATTTAATTGGTTATTCAGATGCTGATTGGTCAGGGTGTAAGATTGATAGAAAGAGCACATCAGTGACTTGCCAGTTCTTAGGAAGATCCCTGGTGTCTTGGGCTTCTAAGAAACAAAATTCTGTAGCTCTTTCTACCGCCGAAGCCGAGTACATTGTCGTAGGCCATTGTTGCGCGCAATTGCTTTGGATGAGGCAAACCCTTAGGGACTATGGTTACAAATTAACCAAAGTTACTCTTCTATGTGATAATGAGAGTGCAATCCGAATGACAGATAATCCCGTTGAGCACAGCCGCACTAAGCACATAGCCGTTCGGTATCACTTTTTAAGGGATCATAAACAACGGGGGATATCGAGATTGCATATGTTAGCACCAAAGAACAATTAGCCGATATATTTACCAAGCCTTTAGATGAGAAAACCTTTACCAAACTTAGGCATGAGCTAAACATTCTTGATTCTAGGAATTTTGATTGATATTTTGCACACATTGCTCATATATATACCTTTGATCATCTCTTTCCTATGCTATGACTAATGTGTTTTAATTTCAAGTGTATTTCATGCTAAGTCATAGATTAAAAGGAAAATAGAGTCTTCGGCGAAGACAAGGTTTTCACTCCACTCCATCGAATTATTCATCCTTCGCCGTCACTCCGCACCGTTCTCCAATTTGGTATAATCTTCACTCATATATTATTTACCAAAGGGGGAGAAAGTTTGAAAAAGGGCTTATATGTCACTCCGCACCGTTCTCCAATTTGCTTGAATCTGATATGGGCCGATATAGCGAGGGGCTAGCTTGACCTTGACTCCGAACCTCTTGGTTCCTCTGATAGGTAACATCTTCAAATAGACATAATCTCCCACTTCAAAACTGAGTTCTCTTCTTCTGGTGTCAGCATAGCTTTGTTGTCTAGACTATGCTGCCTTCAAATTCTCCCGGACCATTCTGATGTTCTCTTTGGCTTCAAACTAAATATCTGGTCCGAACACCTGTATTTCACTTTTTATATTAACACGGGTATTCTAGATTGCAGTGCATGTAGTTAATATTTGTAGATAAATAAGCATAGCGCTGCATGTTGTTACGTATTATTTGCAGCCTACTTTTTTATTAATTGATCGCCGGAACTGTTTGTAATTATTTTTTAACGAACAAACGGCCGTAAAGCACGTACATGTACCAACCTATCCATGATCACAAAATCCATCGAACACAAACAGACAAACAACAAGTTTAATCCGTAGAACTTTAGGGGATATTTATAAAATTTTAACGCGGGATGACAGTTGAAAATGATAGTAGAGATTTACCCTACATCACGCTTTACCTCATGCAGATGCCGGGCCGCTCCTCGGCATCGACGGACGGCGGAATGGCGGATGAATTAGTACGGCCACGGAGTCAAAATGATAGACACTGACAAGTGATCCCACCAAGTGGCACGTGACCAATGCCCCGATTTCCGCTTTGCGCGCGCGTCTGCCGACGCGGAACCGCCCAAATGTACGAAACCTCCAGCGCTTCCCGCCGGTTCCGGATCGCGGACCCGCGACCCGGGCCCACTCCACACATCCGCCGTCCGCCCGAACGCCCCAACCCACGATCCGCGTGATCGACTCCTATTGGCTCGCTGCGCGGGCCCGGGCCCGTGCCCGCGCCCCTATATATCCTCGCCCTCGCACCGAACAACCTCTATCTCCCTGTTTAATCAATCCTTCAAGCGCAAGCTGCCTCCTCCTCGTCGTCCGGTCGTGAGAAGGGATGGCGGGCCGTGGCAAGGCTATCGGCGCTGGCGCCGCGAAGAAGGCAACGTCGAGGAGCTCCAAGGCCGGACTCCAGTTCCCCGTCGGCAGGATTGCTAGGTTCCTCAAGGCGGGCAAGTACGCTGAGCGCGTCGGCGCCGGCGCCCCCGTGTACCTCGCCGCCGTCCTCGAGTACCTCGCGGCTGAGGTTTGTGCCCCGCTTCGTTTTCTTTCCCCTCTCCTTGTTGCGATTCGCTTCGGGTCCGCGTCGCTGCGGTCTCGGATCTGGTTGTTTTGCCGTGGAGGATTGTTCCTGGATCTGAAATGAGTCGCGGCATTGTACTTCATAAAAAGTCTCAATACATTTCCCGATTCCAATTGCTTCGATTGCACATCTATGCATCCTGTAATTTACCAACTAATTTGAACAGACTTGGCACTGAATTATTCGCATTGTAATTTCTAGGTGAACCGGACAATTTTCTGGAATAATATATCTCTGAATCCTGCAATTAAGCAGTTGGTAGTAATGTTAAGCATGAACCATTGTAGAAAATCGGAGCCAAATGCGTCCTTACTCTTACTATTTCTAGCATTTTCTCCCGTCATTTCTCAATGGCAATATATCCAGTGTTCCAATGGTTACAACAGTTTCTGACTATGTTCATTTATCCACGGTGCAACAACAGGTTCTCGAACTTGCCGGGAACGCCGCGAGGGACAACAAGAAGACCCGCATTGTGCCGCGCCACATCCAGCTTGCTGTGCGCAACGACGAGGAGCTGACCAAACTGTTGGGTGGTGCCACCATCGCGAGCGGAGGTGTTATGCCTAACATCCATCAGCATCTGCTCCCCAAGAAGGCTGCCTCCTCCAAGGCCAGTGTCGACGACGACGACAACTGAGACTGCTTCCTGCAGAAATGATCCGACCACCGCCTTGTTTTGTAGGAATAGGATGATGTTGTCTTCGATCGGGGAGGAGTCGGGTATGCTGGGAAGGAGAATTAGATTAGTATCTGTTTTTTTGAATGGGATGTGAACGTGGCTGTGAATCTCAGGATTGTATGCTCGTTGAGAAAGAAATGGAAGGACTTCGTGATGCACGATGTTGATGCCGCATCATATTCAGCGTAGAACTGCATTTCTTCTGAGTGGCAATGGTGTCACCGAAAAATGAAAGTATTTGGCTGGTGTCGCCAATCTGAATTGGTGAATTCTGATTTGAGGCCTGCATGGATGGCCAGCAGGTTGCATGACATCTAGATCCACAGTCATGAGGCTCGTGCCAAAGTTAACTCAAGGGCTTGTTCCGTTCATTTGGAAACAATAAAAAACCCGTCTAGACTTGGCAGGCCAATTTGATCGAAATTGACGAACAAGCGAAAAAAGCCCACCTGGGTTCGTAAGTCAGTGATCCAAAGGTGAGGCCCACAATTCGGGAGTAACACTTGCGGCATATAAAACGAGGACAATTCCCTGTCGTTTGTGTGCTACTGGACCTATATGTCATATACATAAAATAATGAAAATAAATTCTGATAGAACATAGAATTTTTTTCCTATAAAAGATAGCCTGCCACAGTCCACACGACACTTCCCTTCCACCGGAAGGTTAGACAACTCCAGTAACTACTCCTCACCCCCACTTCGCATCTGTATTTAACACTCGTCACCCCCCTTCACATCCGCATTTTACACGTTGAGGCATATATATGGATACAAATGGGGATTAGAAGAATATTGGAGCTTTGTTTGGGTAATTTAGTATTGATCACGTGTGCTGAAGTAGATTATGATGTAAATTAGTTTAAGTTAAATACTAATCTATTTTAATAAATGTGAATTGAGTTTAATATTAGAAAAACTAGGACTGAGTGAATTGATCAATGCGGATTGAGAGCAGCTCCAAAAAAAGCACTAAAAATTTGTTCCCAAAATCTTTTATTAGCGCATATTGGAAAATAAAATCCACTAAAAATATATTATCTCACAGTAGATCACTAAAAACTTGTCCCTAAAAAAAATAAAAAGGGACATGAGCCAACGGATGCTGTATTGGGCCAGTAAGGATATGTTTGGTTTGAGATCAAAGTGGGATGGGGCGGGGGCGACATCGTCCCCTCGATTTTTTTGGATCATGCCGCCACAAAAAGACTACTCCGATATTTACTTCGTCCCTACGTGACTCTTATCCAAACATTATAGAAACTGTGACCGCTCTCTCCCATTCCACTACGTACAACCAACCAAACACACCCTAAGTAGACACTGTTGCTCTTAGTTTTGTGCATGTCCCTTCACCCCTCCGAGGCGGAGCTGTTGGAAGTGTTGTGACATGAGTTTTCACCCTAAAAATACTTTTGGGATTAGTACGTCATTTGTTGGAGTTGCTCTGAGACAGTTGATCCCACACCGCAAGCCCCACCCAGCCACGTCTCCGATCCGCGTCGACCCGCGCCATTGGCTACCCTCACCTATATAACACGCTAACCCACCCACCCACCGGTTCCCCTCCTGTCTCCGTCTTCTCACCACCGCTGCCTCCGCGGTTTCGCTTCCCCCCGTCTTCCCAAGCCTTTGCTTCGCTCTTCGCTTCGGATTCCCTCTGCTCATGGCCGGGAGAGGGAAGGCGATCGGCTCAGGGGCCGCCAAGAAGGCCATGTCCAGGAGCTCCAAGGCCGGGCTCCAGTTCCCAGTGGGAAGGATCGCCAGGTTCCTCAAGGCCGGCAAGTACGCCGAGAGGGTCGGCGCCGGCGCCCCCGTCTACCTCGCTGCCGTGCTCGAGTATCTTGCTGCTGAGGTAAAGAAGACTTCCAATTTTGCGGTGGTAGTGTTCGATTTGGTTTTGAGCACTAGGAATTTTGGGTCCTGTGGTTTCCTGTCGTGGAAATTGCCTGGATTACTGTAGAACAACTGGGGGGATTTCAGATGACGATCTAGATTTCGGCGATTGCTATGCTAGTTCACTGTGGAACCAGTGAGGATTTTGACCGACTAAACCGTTGGGACTCTCTGCCTGCTCGTTCGTGCAGGTTCTCGAGCTTGCCGGGAACGCGGCTCGGGACAACAAGAAGACCCGCATCGTCCCGCGCCACATCCAGCTCGCCGTCCGCAACGACGAGGAGCTCTCCCGCTTGCTGGGCACGGTGACCATCGCCAGCGGTGGTGTCATGCCCAACATCCATAACCTGCTGTTGCCCAAGAAGTCTGGCGGCGGCAGTGCCAAGGCTGCGGCTGGTGATGAGGACTAGACCGACCACGCCTAGCCTTTCATCCGGTGGTGGCACCTCTTGTGGATGCTGCCGTATCAACTTGTGCCTGTGTAGTACGCTCTAGAAATGCCTTAGGTGTTGCGTTGTAGTTCGGGATGTGTCTCCCTGTACCACTGCCAAGGATTAGTTCTGTATATTTTGCTATAAGGAGTGCATCCTTTGGACGACCTGTTTATCAATCCTGGTATCCCAGTTTGCATTTCGTGTCCAAATCTTGGTTAGTCCATTTGAAAATTCTGAAAATGCTGTGATGTGCAGTTTTCTGATTTGTTTGTGAGACTGGCTGTGGCTGCTCATTGGAAAAATATGATGCCCACTGTTAGATTAGAAGTCTCAGCAAGTGGTGATTGCTGTGGATGCGAATGTCGGATCATTCAGCGAACTTAACGCTTTGGCATGAAAATGTTTGTTCATGATCGTTGTGTTCTTGAAGTTTTAAGTGTCAGTGGATATAGTGGCAGGTCTCACGAGGTGCAATGGAGTTTTATGCTGTCAGTTCTGAATTTCTGCTCGAGATTTCACTTGCCCAGAGAATTTGAAACAATTCTATGCCGGGAGACATTTGGATAATTGACATCAACTTCACGAAGAACACTTTGGTTATGGCTATGGCCTGAACTAACCTTGGGCATATTTCCAGCCCTCTAGTAGATGGATAAAGCCAACAACAAAGTACTCTGAAGTTTTTTCACCCAGAGAAGGCTCTCAAGTTCCGTATTTTCTCTCAGAACAAGGCTGATCAGAGGCTTATCACAATCCTTATCCTGACCTAGTCGAGGACCATTCAGCTGCAGCAACAGCATGAATGATGGAACAAACTTCTTGTTACATCGGTCTGTTTGCATGGGTATTGTGAGATTACAGACAAAGTCATCGGATTCACAAGTTTGCGCTGCATTTCTCTGTGTTCGGTACAATGGTACATGTGCACAGTGAACGGAAGAACAGTATTAGTCAGACTCCTTTGGTCTTGAATTGCTGGGAATAGGTTGCGCCTGGGATCATCGAAAGATGCTTGGGACGGATGAGGGGTCTTTGTTCTCTTTGGAGCTGCTTTTGATGCTTCTTTCACCTCTTCGCAAATCTTGTCCAGCATTGCAAGAAAATTTCGCACTACCACAAATAACCGCAGGCCCTCATCCTTCCCTGTGCTCTCATCCCATGGAAAATAGTCAACAGTGCCCCGGACCAAGAACCTTATTTTCTTCTCTTCCTGTAGCAGCAAAGTAACATCAGTTTGAGATCGCTCGGCGAAATGCTTCAGCTTGTGGTGAAGTGAAACCCACTGTCTTTATCCATACTTCTCACGTTCGTGTTAAGGAACTCTTTAGTTTTGGCTAGCTTGTGGCCAAGGCTTGCTACTGACATCCTCAATTGATCTGCATCCAGGATTGCTGTTGCTGCCTTCCTGACGTTTTGTAGCTCATCACCTAAATTGGACGCAGCTTTCAGCCCAAGTTGTTTGTAATCATCTCCAGTTTGCATACAACTACCGTCAGTATCATTGGCATCCACACTGGGTACACTACGATCTTGCTCTTTTGCAGCCCCTGTAGCACGGATACCTTCAGAACGAATGATTTCTTGAGCCACAAAATGCAATAGTGTTGTCTTCCATCAGTTCCTTTGACATCAGATAGCTTAAGGAGCGTGTCATTTTTTTCTCCCGCTCATTTTGGCCCAGCCGCTCAGCCCACTGGGTAAACCAACGGCTGATGCCCCACACGTAAAAAGACACGGCTGGCTGCACACTGCCCACTCGTCCACACGCGAAGGCACCCAGCAGCAGCCGCTCCCGAACTGAGGAACCCTACCACGCGGGCGACGGCGGTGCGCGACCGGTGACGGGACAGCGGCAGCGCCCCCTCCTCCATCTGCTGGGTAAGTGTGGTTGTGGCCTGTGTGCTAATCGCGATTAATCGTCCGATTAAACGATCTAATCGGCTGATCGCCCCCAACCGATTATAAAACATTGTTCCAGTCCCACCGCCTCCTGACGTTATCCGATACTGCCAATCCCCCTCTTCGCCGTTGACGGAGCTTACCGAGGAAAGAAGGGCAGGGCCATGGCGGGAGCCTTCGCTTTCCGCCTCGTGCCTCGCCTCGCCGCAGAGCCGGCGGCGAGGGGGAAGGGTGGCGGAGGAGGAGCCAACCGCGACGCCGGCAGCAGGGCGCTGTAAGTGCTAACTGGGGATATGCTTCATTGCTTCTTCTTTATTCTTGTGCCGCTTGCCCCTCGCCTTGCTCTGCGAACCTGCAGCTTTATCGTGGAGTGCATTTCGTAGAAGCTTGGTTTTCCTCAGATATGTGTAGTTCGATTTGGTGGTCCGGTTCAAGGCACACGGATGGTTCAGGGGGATTAGTTTGGCATATACGAGGTAGTCGAATATGGTTGATGTGATTTTCTGTGATTTTTCTTGTATCCGTATTGTCGGAAGAAGCTTCATTGTCGAATTCAAAAGTGTTATTGAGAGTTAGGGGGTACATGATGTGAACATCTCACAATAGATCCTTGAGATATTGCTGCAGTGCCGGTATTTGGCTGTTTGTTTGGCATATGCAGAGAGTAACTACGTTCGGTTAATGTGCATATGAATTAAGTGTACACACTTTGTGCTGTGCTATGTTGTGTTACCTCTACTTCTGTTCTGCTAGTAATTAGTCCTCCTTACGGTTTTGGATGTGTAGCTTGTCAGATAAGCTACTATACTTTCCTGCTGGTTCCATCTATCAGAGGTTTAAAAAAACAAAACAAGCAGCAACTGTTTCTGAGATAACGATGTGCACTTTGACCTGCTATTTATCATTTAATACTTTATTTTCATTTATTATGGCGTAGGGTGTCAAAGAAACCAAACAAGCAGCAGCATTTGTGGATCAGGAAGGAGACAGCTGGGTCAGGGAAGAAGGCTCTCCGTCTTATTGATGCTGTAAGATATACACTTGCCATTGATACTGTAAGATACACACATTTGCTCTCCCTATTGATAAAGCCAGAATTCTGGATGTTTTGAAAAAAAAGCTAGTGGACGTGCACGTGCGACACACACGTTATTTATGGTTATGGTAGATGACACCTTATATGTTATTGAAAAAGTGGTGCCTTTGTATACTTAAAGTAAGATGTGATTTCTAAATTGTTTCAACACATGGAGTCTTGGAAACTGAGACATGAACAACCTTCCATTGAGACTGTCTTAAACTCTTAATGGCACCTGATGGTTAATAATTGAAATTAATGTACATATTGTCGCACGTCAAAACAGTCCTATTTAATTCAACAATAGTACCTCCCATATGTATGGTCTAATTAATCTGATAATCTTTCAAGCACTCGAGCAACAATAAATTTCATGAGATGTTTGGTATTGTCTGGGGACTATTGCCAATCCAAAATCAATAATGCCCACGTGTTGCCAAATGTTTTGGTGAGTTATTTTTCAAGAAAACTTCATTTTCTTCTTAGTTGATGATGTTGCTGCTGTTGATGGTGGTTTTATTGGTGACTGAATTTAGATTGGAGGATAAAGACCTGTCTAGAAGTCTTTGTTTTTGTCTTGGCTGTATGGGTCCTAGACGAGCGTATTTTATTTCCCGGCAACATCATAGGCTCTGGCTTGAATTTATATCCAGAAAGGCTGAAGAATATGAGTCTTTTAATTCTTGAAGTACCTAAAAACTGAACAATCCGAGTCTTTTGCTTCTTCCCATTTGTAGATAAATAAAGGAAAAAGGAAAAAACGAGGTGTATGTTTCCCATGTCAGCCCACGAGACCCAAAACATACGCACATCCTTTTTTGCCTTATCTGTGCATCCGTTCAGCTCCGCTATCACATGGCAGAGCGAGCGCCGCCGGGTGATGCCTGACACGGTGATGGTTCCACCTCCATTCCTCTGACCCACAATTCGATTCCCCGATCTCCTTACAACCTGACATGGCGAGGGGGCAACCCGGGCACCTGGTGACCAGTGGCAGGCCGTTTGGGTTTGGCATGGCTGGTGGCTTCTCACTGTCCTTGGATTTTGGCTCGCTGCTCGCAGCGTGCTGTCTGCCTGTCCCTGCAAGGTAGCCTGGCCGGCTGGCCCCATGCTGGCAGGGGTGCAGGAAGGCAGGCACGTAGCGCCTGGCGGCTTGGCGCCTGGGGCTGAGTGGAGCCAGCCCCAGCCTGCAAGTCATGTCATGACTTCGTGAGGGTTTAGGAGGGCAGATGTTTATAAAAAAAATTATGCGCTAGTCATTGCAGCCAGGACTGCAATCCGAAGAGGGAGGATTTGCGCTAGAAAGTAGCAGATGGAAAGATATGTTGGTTTTTGGGCTTGCACCAAGAAACGTGGTGGTTTCGGACCGAACAGGAAGCACACATGATTCTTGTTTATCTTTATTTACGAGACATGGCTTTAGAGGAATCTTACATGTTACATGTAAGATCATGGACAACGGAAGACTTCACATAACACATCATCTAGATTGAATGGTTATTATAGAGGGTGACCCGTCAAAAAACTCGCTCTTTTTAGTGTGAAATGAAAAGATACTGTAAGATATAAGATCACTTTATCACACTTCAGCTATCCTCTAAGTATGAAAAGTTTAGCAAATGGCTTCTTCTGTTATCATATCTTATCAGGCTTCGTGTTAGTATTAATAATAGTTGTTAGTTATCGTGATAACAATCTTATCAGGCTTAAGAAACTGACATGTTCTCAACAATTCAGTCTGTGGAACCATATCTTTTAGGTTTCGAAGTTACCAAATGAAAGAGAAGCTATTTATGGTGCATTGGACAAGTGGAGTGCTTTCGAACCTGAATTTCCTATTATAGCAGCAGCAAAAGCTTTGGGGATGTTGAAAAGGCGACGACAATGGTTAAGAATAATCCAGGTATGGCCGTTATGGACAAAAGCGGTTCGGCTGCTTTAAAGCCAGCAGCTCCGGCCTCCGGTTGCCGCTGCTGGCATGTACAGAGAGAAACACTGTACAAATATGGTGAACTTCAGCAGCAACAGCCCTGCGTTGCAGCCAGCCGAACAGCAGAAAGACATTGTAGTAGTTGCTAGCAAGTCAAGAGTTTAGGTGTTCTTATTTGGAGTTCTGTTATTGCAGTCTCTGATAACAAACTAGTTTTGCCAGGCACCTGCTGAATGTCAATGCTTTTTTCACAGGTAACCAAGTGGTTGATGAGCAAAGGACAGGTGCTGACATGGACAACATATGATACACTTCTGCTCGCACTTCTTATGGATAAACGGGTAGACGAAGCTGAGTCAGTTTGGAACACTGTAATACAGACTCATACCCGCTCAGTGCCCAAGAGGTTGTTCTCTCGGATGATCTTGATCTACGACATTCACCAGCGCCCAGATAAAGTTTTGGAGGTATATCTTACCCATCTTCACCTTCTTGTAGGATTAAGCGACGTTAACCCTGCCTCCCCTTCCCTCGCTGTCGTTGAATTTGCGGCTCAGTACTGGCTTTCTTTATATCCCAACTATATTCGCTGACGGGGACATGAATAATTCTATGGCAATAAATTATGAGTCAACAGAAATAATTCTATGATAATAAATTACGAGTCAATCTTTCCACTGGAACCAAAATTATGAGTTGGCTGATGCTTAAGTTCTGAAAATCACGCAAAGTCATGTGCTGTTCAATGTTCAAGGGTAAGCAGCATTCATGCGGTCACCCTCACCCGTCTAGTACTGTTCATGGAGCCTAACCGTAAGCGACAGGTTATTCATCGTAACTAACAGGCCATATGGGAACAGGATGGGAAGCGGTTCCTTGTATGTGGTCTAGCAGGCCTGTTTCCATTACACTTGTCTAGCTGGCTGCTCAGATTTGTAGCTTACCTTTTTCTCTTCAGAAACAGATGCATGGAAGCATTTACTGTGTTCTTGTTGCCAATTTCAGATATTCGCGGATATGGAGGAGTTAGGTGTGCGTCCGGACGAGGATACAGCGAGACGGATCGGAAAGGCATTCGTGGCTTCTGGCCAAGAAGAAAAGGAGAAGCATGTCCTCGAGAAATACTTGAAGAAGTGGAAGTACATCCATTTCAACGGCGAGCGCGTTCGCGTGCGGAGGGACGGACCATTGGCGTAGTGCCCGTTTTCTGAAAAATGCTCGAACCTATCAGAGTATCGTGCCGGTAGGCGGTAGGGCAGGGGAGATGCTGTTACTGCCGCTGTGACAGTCAGGCACATGGATATCGGCACTAGTCCCTATCCTATGTATGTGGAATGGAACGGAAACTGGAGATTGGTTCCATGGCTCTAGCCTGTGGAGGAGACGAGCGGATGGGGGGTGGCTGGCTACTACCGGCGAGATAGTGATTTAATAGGCACTACATAGGCGTCCAGTGATTGCGATGGCTTTAACTTGCGTATGTGTCTGCGGAATGGTCCCGTGCTATTTCGGTGACTTGTGCTTGTGGAATTGTGAACACCCACTGGAAAGTGTATATCATGAGAGGGACGATACCTGACGTCTGGGCCCATGGCTTGCTGATTTCACGCAACGAACCATTTTCTGTTTGTTGCGGTGCCCCGGGGTTCACGTACTTGTTCTGTTCTTGTGATCTGGCACAGAGCTGTTGGCTTATCCATTTCTATGCCCATCCTTCTTCAGCAAATGATCATGTGAGTTGCGTTCCGTTTGTTCTGTCTGGCACTCAACCCACATGGTGCGTGTCAGTGTTTGGCTGAATGATGTTAGAGTTTTTTTTGGCGTTTATGATAAGGAACGCTGCTGGAGCTTGGGTTCGTTTCAGCCAGGCCAAGCGACGGGCGTGGCTGGGCGACGGAAGCACTGGACAGTTGTGCTTGCCGCCTGGCACCAGAGCAGCTGGCAGTGTGGCACTAGCAAGCACCCGCACGAAGCGCGCGCGGCCTGCCCGTGTCGCTTTCGCCGTCACTCTATAGTTTGCTAGAGGCTTCCGGTCTCCCGCGAAACACGAGAGCCACGTGGGACGAGCCGGTGTCCTGATCCGGCGGTCGGCGGCAGTTTCACTCGACCCGGCTGGAGCCTCTCGGTGTGCCGCACGAGTGGCTCGAATGCGGGCGGTGTGCCGCTTCATCACCTATCCAGTTCAGCCCCGACGCGTCCTCCCCGTGGGCTGCGCGAACTGGCCCCGGCGCAGCGTCTGTTCCTGCACCTGCACTCCTCAGAGTCTGCTCGCGCTGCATGCGATGCGGTAGGTGGGTCTGCCGTCGTGGCGTAAACTACCGGTGAATTAGCTTTTGCCCTTTTAGAAACTCGGCCTGGATCTTGGACGATAGCTTGTGCCAAGAGGCTCAGATCCGATCAACACGAGACAAGACTTTTTTACACTATTTATATTGTATTATGAATTACGAAAGTTTATCGATTTGAGTATATGAAAACTGTAGGTGGACAGGTGACAAAGACAATTCTAAGGATGTAATGCAGTTTTGAAAAAAAAAAACATAGTTGACAATTACACATGACACAAATACTAAATCATTATTTTATCTTAGCAAAAACCATATTATTGCTTAAAACCAAGACATGTTTGATTTCATTGGAAAACCAAAGTATTTGTGAAGAGAACAGAAGAAAACTAAGATCTTAAGTGGACTTTCCAAAACTCTAAAATTATCATAGTTTTAGGTAAAATCATAGTATTTAAAACTATGTTTTATCTGTACAAACTAAACTTTTTTTTGGCTTTGAATATCATAATATCATTAAATACCATAATATTGCCTCAAAGTTGAAAAATACCAAGCTTCCAAACAAAGTCTCGATCTAGTTACACTTCTTTCGATGAAAACGGCCTATAACACTGCGTTGACTAATTTTCCCACCCATTTTTTGTGTTTACATTGTTATATTTTGTGTGTATAGAAATAGGAGAGAGATATAGACAGATTTTCCACTAGTTTTCCCCAAGGGATCCCTTTTTTTCATTTTCTATGAATCCGTATTTATCCTGGTTTCATTTACAGACTGTGCCAAACAATTACACGTTCACCATTTAAGCATGTTAATATATACTCCATCCGTACCAAAATTGTATTTGTTTTATTTCTTGATTTTTATGTATATATTCAAATAAATAATGATAAAACAAATACATATATAAAACACAAATATTAAAGGCTCGTTTGGATCTCAATAGCTAAGACAAAAGTGACTTTTAGTCACTTTAGATAGTACAATTCGAATATCAGATAGGGATATAAGATGACCGAGGTCCGTTGGATTTCGAATATTTTCTTAGATACCTTTTCGAATTTCAAATTTCGGATATCCGAACATCTTTCTAGATAACTTACCATATTTCAGATTTTGGATATTCGAATAGTTACACGTGAACTCACCTAAGTATCCAGGATTCAACATAATTAATACTTTCCTCTATCATTTTTCATATGAGGACTTGAGGTTATATTCTTATAGAATGTTTATTGATCCTGGTAACCTATTTAAAATTTTTGGTACACACTATAATATTTTATGAATTTAATTGTATTTTGATAATTTATATTGTATTATGAATTGCGTGGACTATTTTTTATCCACTCATTTTTGCGTTTGCATTGTTCTGCTTTCGTGTGTATAGAAATAGGAGAGTGATAGAGACAGATATTCCACTCGTTTTCCCCCATGGGATCCCTTTTTTCATTTTGTATGAATCCGTATTTATCCTGGTTTCTCATCTACGGAATGCGGCAGATAATTTCATGTTCAACATTTAAGCATGTTAACATATAATAACAAAAATGTCATGCAGTTCAATATTAAACTGATATTCATATATATACTTTAAACTATGAAATCATATGATCGTAAATTAGTTTTCTGACATAGTGTCTATTTCTATATGCACGCGTATATCCTGATTTTGTTTTAGATCTTGTTTTTTTTACCTTAGTCCTATTTTAAAATATAGAAATGGGATGGGACTTGAACTTTTCCGTCTGTTTCCATGAATTTCCATGCCTACTCTCACTTAGTTTTTAATCTTTTCCGTTTGCTCCCTTTAATTTCCATTCCTACTCTCGCTTAGTTTTTAATCTTTTCCATACATTATGTATGATTTCTAAAAAAATAATCAATTCACACATATTCTCACGAACTCTATTCACTTGTTTGCCATAATGGCATATATCAAGCCATCTATATGCCATTTGCCCACTCAAATCTTTATCTTTATCTTTATCTTTACTATATAAAACACCAGTTCCAAATATAAGTGAAGGTTTAAACCTTGCTTGTTGGCTATACATTCACACTCACCTAACCAATAAAATACACATATCTTTGTGTTTCATTAAAACAAAGTCTACCTATACGATATATAGAAAACCTTCATTGTACTCCCTCACATTTAAATAATAATAAAATAATAAAATTATGTATGGATATGGATTCAAAACCATAATTGTTGGCTCTAAACTCATATTCACACTCACCTATCCAACATAACACACATGTCTTTATATTTTATATCTATACATAAGCATAAATGAAAATCATAATAATGTATAGGTACTTTACTAGTGTGTTTTAATGTATGACTGTGATCAGATCCACCATATGAGACATACAAACATCTTTAACATGTGTCTATGTAGGTAGACTCTGAGCTACCAAACCAACATGTGAGGCAGACTGCAGAAACACTCTCACTCTCTAGTCTATGGGTCTCTGGATCATGTGCCATGGAAAAAAACATCCTCGTTGCTACGAGTGGTAATTTTCGTCGCGACCTCTTTTTTGGAACAGATTGCAACAAATATTTCCGAAACTAATTGCAATCAACATTTGCTAATGTTTGGCTCGCAAAATCTTGGCAGCATTGACCGGACTTTATAAGTGTTGGCCAGATTTAACTAAGAATCTAATTATTACTAGTCTGAGGGCCAGTTTGGTAATCCCATTTTTTCGAGAGATTTCTATTTTCCGAAAAAATTACTTCATTTTCCCTGAGAAAATGGAGTTCCCAAACTAACCCTAAACAATATTTCATTTTTCTTCTCAATGTTAATTCAACTCTCATACATGTGTACCTAGCTCATGGTTTTCCGACGGTGACTACCCTGAAATATAACGAGGTTTGAGTTATGCTACAAATGATACTAACCTCAGTTTGACTAAGTTTTCCAGCAGCAACATCATCAGTAATAATAATAATAGTAATAATAATAATAATAATAATATGTGGCAATAAATAAGTATTTTTAAATATCTTATAAAATGGCATATATATACTTACAGATTGTAAACATTGTAATCAGTAATACGATTATCGATAAAGTTATTCAAATCTAGAATAGTTTGAATTAGGACGAGCTAAAATTCGTCATATTTTAGGTAAGTAGAGAATAAACATCTTCAGCATGATATTTGGATGTCAAAAAACTAGCACTAAACAAGATGTGGTGGTTTAACTTCTTGCCCTCTTTAGACAATATATTCACCTTCACATCAAAATTGCCTAATTTATAGATTGCCAAGGGTCTATATGTATTTAGACCATGTTTGGTGAAGTTCCGACACATCAAAACTGGTACTAAACTCGAGCTATTTTTTATCTCCCTCTCAAAATAAATTAGAAACATGTAAAACCACAATTTTTTTAAATTTACTGGCTTTGTCTCCTCCGTACACTGTAGCAAAGAGGTGGAGAAAAAATAAAACCATGCCAAATAGCCCTCCACTGTTTCCCTAGATATTAAATGGTAAATAATTGGTTACTTTTAGTTCAGTGGTCCGTGCAAAATATACATACATGATTTCCATAGTATAACACTATAGCATTAAGCAATGCTTAAATAGACTAACATTTCCATGATCACACTTGAGTATTTTACCATAAACTATGAAATGTTACTAGGAAGGATGTATTAGATGAAGTTTTCTTGAAGAAAGAGCATATGTATATAAGTTCTTAAAAATTATCCACCAATGATGGATAGACACGGAAAAGAAAAGTTATCATAAAAGTAATGTCAGAGAAGGGGACTAATTTTGTCGCTTCCCGAACCGACACTACGTGTAACAATTAAAAGCGAACGTATTTTTAAAAATGACTAACCCTTAAATTTGAGTCGTTGATCTATATCAACATTTCATCCAACCGCTCTCTTTATTTCTTCTTCCTCCCGTCGTCTTCTTCGTCGCGCCAACAGTGCTATAGTTCAATAGTACACCCTCGTCGCGCTAGCTCACTAGAGCTAGCGCCCTCCACTCCACCTAACCCTTCTAATGGTCGTCCTCTGATTGTTGTAGTCCACAATCCCCTCCTCTAATATCATCACTCTATTTGTAGCCTTAGCCTAAGATCGATTTTATAGTGTTTTGATGTTCTTGTTCTCCTGAAATCATCATGTCAATCGAAAAGGGAAGTGAATATGGTAATAAGTGAAAGAGAAACTCATATTTGATGGACCAAATATGATTTGGCAATTCCTGTTCTACTGTGTGTCCGGATCCAAATTTAGTCCGGCACATGTTTTGGCCGCGGGAGGACGAGGAAGGAAATGGTCTCAGAAAACCGGTGGCTGATGCGGACCGGAGAATCTCCGCCCGCAGGCAGGCCCACAGACATTTGGGGCCCCGCCACGCCGTCCGCCAGCCGCCAGCCGCCAGCCGCCAGCCAATCCCTTCCTGTTTCTATTTATTCATCCGCCCGGGCCCCTCCGCACGCCTGCACACATTCCGCGCACACCCCGGCAGCCGCAAACGCCTTCGCCGTCGCGTCCCGCTCCTCCGCCCGCCCGACGCGACCCCTAGGACCTGGAGAGAGAGGTCGGCATGGCTGCCGCAGTGGTCGACGACGCTGGTATGGACGCCGTCCAGAAGCGCCTCATGTTCGAAGACGAGTGAGCCCTCTTTCCTTCCCCGACTCCTTCTCCTTCCTCCAGCTAATTTTCGCTCCTCCTCCACGATCTGCTTGTCCCCCACCTGTTCCGGTTACGCGCATCGATATTTGCTCGATTTTTCTGGCGCCTGGGGGCGGGGCTTTCGTTCGCGGTTGCACAGCTGCCTGCTCCGCCGGATCTCGCCGCGATCGGAACGCGGGCACGGTTTGGGTCACGGAGGCTGTTCAGTATGTTTGACTTTGTGCCAGTGATATACTGTACCACGTTTTAGTCTCACCGTCGCACTTGTTTGATGCGCTGTTTCGTCCTATACTCGTGCTGTGGGGTTAGCCGGACAGGACTGTCCTGCGCCAAAATTCCGGGCATGCCGTGCCTGCCCAGTATGCACTAGGCTCAGTAGGTCGATGTAAGGAGGTAGGTACTATAACTGAACTGTTTTTGTTTTTGCATCTGGAATTCAGGTTCAGTAAGTTTTTTTTAAATGATCTGGTTATGGATGTCCTTTTTGTTTAATTGACGACGGGTAGATGAGTAATTCTTTATGAATCATTTAAGTTGTGGAGTGCATAGTTGATGTGAATAGTGTTCAGTAAATCCTGGACGGTGAGTACTCTCCAAAGTTAGGGCATTGCTATACTTACAAAGTGGCTCTTTTAGGAAGTTATTATAGTACAAAATTTTAAGTGGATTGTGGAGATCCATGTGGGTGAACCTGGATCGAAGAGAAACCTGTAGAATTTGTGGATCAGTTCCTCACGTTTTTCTTATGATATAGTACATGATCTTTTCGCCATATTCAAGTGATTCACTGACAATTCTTCTTGACAATGCTTGCTTGATTTTTTTTCCCACAGATGCATTTTGGTGGACGAGCAGGACAATGTTGTTGGCCATGAGTCAAAGTACAACTGTAAGATTCTATTCTGCTCTGCTTATCTACTTAATTTCTGCACCCTATTAATGTTGTTTGAACTGGTTTGTGGAACAGTACTTGATTTGTTATTTGTCATGTTAGGCCATTTGATGGAAAAGATTGATTCTGAGAATCTGCTACATAGGGCATTCAGTGTGTTCCTTTTCAACTCAAAATATGAGCTGCTACTTCAGGTTTGTTTTTTTATTTCTTGTACTCTGCATTTCTATGATGTTTTTTTTGTCTATTTTATTGCATACCAGGCAAAGGTTTTAAATTTCCGGTGATTGTTTTTCCCCTTATGTTTGAGATTAAAGTCATGAGCCATAAAGTCCCAAATTACCTAGTACCTTGTAATAGCAGATCTCTAGCTATTACAAGGTACCAGGTCTCTAGCTATTACAAGGCTCACTGAATCTCCATATATGAACTACCATTGCCTAGCATGATGCTTTGAAAACTGGTTTCAAAAGGGCAAATTCTCTCTCTTTAATTCTTGGGTTGTGTTGGGGTGCTCCGGCGGGAGCAATTTGTATGTGTGACCCCCCCCCCCCTCCCCCCCTCTTTTGTGGGCCGGCCTTTGGTGACCCGTCTTCTTTTTATGTACTTCCTCCTTAATTGATAGGCAGTGCTCCTGCCACTTTCATTCAATTTTTTTTTGTAGATGTTTCTTTGGCAGTATATATGACTGTTAGCTTTGAAGTTGCACTATATGTTATGGCTCCCAGTATTGCTGGGAGTACATATTCCATAAGTCAACTTAGTCTCAGGGACCAAAAATATCGAGAAGCTACAGTAAAATACCTGGCTCTTAAACTTTGGATTAATTGTATACGTGCCACTCAACTTCTGCAAAATTAGATAGCTAGTTCACCAAGTGAACTAGCTATCTAATTTTGCAAAAGTTGAGTGGTATGTTAGTGGCATCCAAATGAACTAGCTATCTAATTTTGCAAAAGTTGAGTGGCATGTTTCTAATTGACCCATTAACTTTAGAACTAGCCCAATTACCATTACCGTATTAAATGTTTGTTTGTTTTTGAACAACACATTCCAATGTTTGTGACTATCCTATTCTTTTCAAATTGTTTTTGATAAGTATCATTCTACTCGTGCAGCAAAGGTCCGCGACAAAGGTTACCTTTCCTTTAGTTTGGACCAATACCTGCTGCAGCCACCCTCTGTACCGTGAGTCTGAGCTTATCCAGGAGAACTACCTTGGTATGTTATGGAACAGCTCCTAGCCTAAAATTATTTTCTTATCTCTCTGTCATTGTTGCTCTGATCATTGGGAGCTCATCCTTCTCCAGGTGTGAGAAATGCAGCACAGAGGAAGCTACTGGATGAGCTGGGCATCCCAGCAGAAGATGCCCCAGTTGACCAATTCACCCCTCTGGGCCGAATGCTTTACAAGGCACCATCTGACGGGAAATGGGGGGAGCATGAGCGTAAGTTTCTACCACCTATCTCCTCATCTACTTGCATCCAGATAGTTTGAGTTGCCAATTGGTCGATGGTATGGAATAGACTGTTGACACACTAGTATAGAATCCTCCACACAGATTACACTGAACATTGTTGCTGGAAGATGTTTCGCTGAGACTACCGACTGCTAATGCTAGTTGCTCTTTCGTCTTTCCTTACCATCAGTTGACTACCTGCTGTTCATCGTCCGGGACGTGAAGGTGCAGCCGAACCCAGATGAAGTCGCTGACGTGAAGTACGTGAACCGCGACGAGCTCAAGGAGCTCATCCGGAAGGCTGACGCTGGCGAGGACGGGGTGAAGATCTCCCCCTGGTTCAGGCTGGTGGTGGACAACTTCCTCATGGGCTGGTGGGACCATGTCGAGAAAGGCACCCTCGGCGAGGCCGTGGACATGGAGACCATCCATAAGCTGAAGGAGTGAGGGGCCGCCGGCCGGCCGGCTCCGATGACCTCACCACCTGTTGATGTTGCTGCTGCTGCTGCACTGCATGTTTATCAAAAGTTATCGCTCCTGCTCGCGGAAAGTGAGCTTGACTGTTGCCGGGGTGGAAGTGTCGTTTTGGACTGAAGATGAGTGCCGCGGAGGGGTTTGTTGTTTGTTTGTTTGTTTGTTCGGTGACCGAATCGCGAGTTGGACGCCTGTTTAATCCGTGCTTATACATCGTCTGAGTAAACAGCAATAAGAGGGACATCCGTAAGCTCTTTCCGTAACTGCTTTTGCGACTCGTCTGCTGCCACTGCAGTTCCATTTCTGCATATTTTTTTGCAGAAGATCCTTGTGCAGCCTAGGCTAGCGGCAACGTGACTGGGAGGTAGGGAAGGGAACGACGCTTGTGCTTGTGCATGTTGGGTTGCTTACTTGCTTCTTGAGCTCTTTGCTTGTGGTTGTGGCTGATTTATTTTTTTTTTTAAAAAATAACTTTAGGGGCTCGTTTATCTCAGTATAACATGGGGGTTTGGGTTTATTTGCTTGTGACTGAACTTCTGTTTATGAACTTAAGGGGCTGGCTTATCTGATTATTCTAACATGAGGTTCAATAGTATCACGAACCACAACATCCAGTTAGGCCTCGTTTGGATCATTAGGATTGAATTCATTCTAATATATTTATATACTATTGTAGACTATATGAGAGAATACTTATCTGTATTTCTGTTGTAGGAGAGCGGAAATACGATCTGAAGAGCGTTTACAAATATAAATATGATGTTGTGAGAGAGTAATCCGAAGAGTGTATTATAAGTTAAATAGTCTAAATGCAAGACCTTAGAAATGCTACTTAGATCATTAAACTAAAACTTGTTTAATGAAACTGTAAAGTGACTAGTATCCAAAATGAATCAACTCTGTCTAATTCCTTTATTGCTCTGTTATTTATACATGAGGGGATGCCTTGAGGACCCGGCGTATAGAGAAGACATGGCTGTTCGAAGAGTTGGGATCGTGGGTCACGTCCCTTCGGTGAACAGACGACGGGAGCAGTTATGTTACTGCATATATTTCTTAACAAAACTAACTCGGGAACCTATCTGGTGCAAACCAACCCTTCTATGTAACCGAACTATATGATGTGTATCCAAGGGACGCAGTGACGTGGATCATTTTACATTTAACTGTCTGCTACTGATTACACCTTTTCAAATCTCCCTCACACTCCTTCGCACGTCCCCTTGGATCAACATTATGCGATTCAGATTAGAAGTTTGCACGGTTGCACGGAAGGGTTGGTTTACACCAGATACGTTCCCAACTAACTCAGCTAAAGATCATTTCGCAACTAGACACATTTCGCAGCTAGACACATCATGAGCGCAAGAGCTGCAAGGTGGCATAAGCTAATTTGTACAATGAAACAAAAGTATTTATCTTGGCATGTGCTTCTTTGAACAACGGACACCTTTCGAACAAAGTTGGTGTATCAGTTTGTAGGATGGACATCTCAAATCGGACTTTGTGCTACTGCTGCAGGTGCATGTAGATATGCCTCTGTCAGCACATGATGCATCTGCACTGCATGCCTCTTACCCGTACAAAGTGTCCTTGCTATGTTGTCACTGTGCTCAAAATCCTTTGCACTGCCACTGATGATGCCCTTAGTAGATAAACATTATCTAATTATGAGAATCCCTACCTAACCAAACGCTACCATAATCAGGCGCGTGGTCCATGTCTGACCTGGCCAATTCCCAAGTACTACGGACCAGAGAGTAATTCTATGACACCCATGGTTTCCCACGGTGGCACCAGCACAAGGTTAAATTTCCAACAGGACCAGTCGAGCAATCAGTGACCTTCTCATGCTATATATTACAGGTCCCTTCCTTTTTGGGGAGTCGGCTACCACAAGAATATGAGGTTCAAACCCTACGAGATCTGGTCGTCAGGAACAACTTGTGTGTGTTTACCATGTACTAGTATGTACATGTGCAGCCGGCGCCCCGCGGACTTTTGATCGGGAAGAAGAGCATCTACTACAGCAGATGGGCTCAAAACAAGTCTCCTCCAGCAGTCATGTAGCGTCCCCGCCATCCTCCGTCAGTGAAGCCTTAGCTGCCTGACAACAGGACCCGTGCCTGCTTTACCTTCTTTTGTACCGAAACACCACACTATATAAGCTCCTAAAATTATGCATGTTTTACTGCTGATAGAATAAACAACGGACAACCCATTTTGACTGGGTTTAACTCAAAACCTCTTGCGGGTCTTAAATTAAAACTCATCAAAGCTGACTGTTTCCTACAAATTATCTGTACTCAAAGCTGACTGTTTCCTACAAGCTGTCTGTACTCTATGGTGTCGATTCTGTTCTCAAAAAAATCAAGATAAAATCGTACCAATCCATGTTGGTTTTAGTACTGATCAATAAGACATTGGGACCGAGATTTGGATACTCTGCTGGAGGCCAGGAACGAGTGAAATGGAGGAGAAATCTTTTAGACTGGAGATCAGGATTTGGAGGGTATGCTCCGAAGTTTGGAATGATAGATCAATCCAGAGAAAGAGAATATGTACATCAAGGATTTGAAACAGATGTCTATGACTTTTGGTTAGTGCAGTTTCACAGTGTATACTTCAGTTTCGAGAAAGAATTCAGATTTTTGAGAGCAGTTAATTAAAGCAGTTCTTATGGCTCAATGAGAGACACAAATGGACCCTATACTGGTCGGAGCCACATACACAGTGTGAGGTGCACAAGCTATGCGGACCGTATGGTAGCTGCAACCCTGACGCAAATGCTACGAGCGCAAATGCTGGGAGCCCTGAGGATTGTCAGGTGACTTGCTTCAACAGTTGCAGCTGCAGTGCTTACACATATAACGGCACTGGCTGTTTTGTTTGGCATGGAGACCTACCTGGTCAACCTCCAAGAACAGCACACTGGCGATGGATGAGGAACCTGTCATGTGGGGCCTCCCCTATAACCGTCGGAGGCGCGCAAGAGACGGGAGGCGCGCTGCAGAAAGAGCAGCAGCCAGTGCCACGTCAGCAGCAGAAAAGGAAAGCCAAGAAATCAGTGGCTAGAAGAAGGAAAGAATCAAAGGACATGCAGCCGCCACCTCTATAGAAGGAAGGGCGGCTAGAAGAAGAAATAAATTAGTAGAGATCCTAAATCATAGAGATCAGTTTCCTTTTAGTAGAGATCCTAAATCAGAGGGATTAGTTTCCCCTTTCTGTTACACCGTAGGCTATAAAGCCTTGTAGCTGGCTCCTTTGAGAGACAAGCAATAACACAGTTATTTCCTCCATTCTCCCTACCACTCTCAAGCCTTCGGAAGAGGGGTAAAACCTCACCGGAGAAGACGGACCGAGGGTACGACCTACGTAGCCGAGGGCCCCCTTCCCTAGACTCTAAGGCCCTTGACAACCTGGTATCACGGTCACGTCGATCCGAGACTTCCAGTTCTTCCGCTACTTCCGCCGCAACCAGCCACCCAGCAGCCCTCAACACCGCCAACCCACGCTCATCACCCACCTCCACCGCGCCCCCGCCCAGCGCCATGTCCGAACACACCATCGCCGACCTCGCCAAGTTGATCGAGGGGCTCACCGGCAAGATCAATACCCTTCAAACCGACATCGACACGATGAAGAAGGACAAGACGTCGTCCTCGGGCACCCAGGTGCCGAGCGGCGGCTTCGACGGGCAACACCACACCGATCGACCACCGCGTTTCCAGAAGCTGGACTTCCCGCGTTACGACGGCAAGTCCGACCCGCTCGTCTTCATCAATCGCTGCGAGTCGTACTTCCATCAACAGCGGATCATGGAGGAAGAAAAGGTGTGGATGGCCTCCTATAATTTGGAGGACAAGGCCCAACTCTGGTACATGCAGGTCCAGCAGGACGAAGGCATCCCGACTTGGCGGCGCTTCAAGGATCTCCTCAACCTCCGCTACGGGCCACCGCTGCGATCAGCACCGTTGTTCGAGCTAGCCGAATGTCGGCGCACGGGCACGGTAGAGGAATACCAGGATCGCTTCCAGGCGCTCTTGCCCCGCGCGGGTCCGTGGGGGAGGCCCAACGGGTTCAACTATTCACCGGGGGGCTGCTCCCTCCGATCAGCAACCAAGTCCGCCTCCACAACCCCCAAACCCTAGCAGTGGCTATGAGCTTGGCGCGGGAAGTGGAGGTCATGGAACGGGAGCGACTGGCGTTCACACCGACGGCTGCACCGACCCGGGGGGGCCAACGCACCATGCCGGCTCCAGCTCTGCCGCCGCCAGCGCTTCCTGTCCCTCCAGCGCGGCCTGCGCTCCCAGCTCCCCCTATTGGGGCAGCCCCGGCGCGGTTGGAGACCCAACCAATCAAGCGGCTGTCGACAGAAGAGCAAGCGGAACGGCGTCGTCTCGGACTATGCTACAACTGCAACGAGAAGTACTCCCGGGGCCATAACCGGGTCTGCCGCCGCATCTTCTTCGTCGACGGCGTGATCATCACCGACGAGGAGGACACAGCCGCTGCAGAACCTAACTATGAAACAGCGGCTCCAGTCTTTTCTTTGCAGGCAGTGGCAGGAGTCCCCATATGCGACACCATGCAAGTCCGGGTGGATCTGGGGACAGCGACGCTGGTGGCTCTTTTGGACACGGGATCCACCCACAACTTCATCGGAGAGGAAGCTGCGCGCCGCACGGGCTTGGTCATCCAGCCTCGCCCGCGTCTGACGGCCACCGTGGCGAACGGGGAGCGCATCCTCTGCCCCGGAGTCATTAGGCAGGCCCCTATCTTCATCGCCGCCGAAAGGTTCCTGGTGGATCTCTTCGTAATGCCTCTCGCTGGCTATGATCTGGTCCTGGGGACACAGTGGCTCGTCACCTTGGGGCGGATCATGTGGGACTTCACGGCGCGCACCATGTCGTTCACACGACACGGACGGGAGGTCTGCTGGACCGACGTGGCGACTGTCCGCGCACCGCGTCTCGCAGCGACCGCGGCGGGCGATTCCCTCATCGAGGGGCTCCTCGGCACGTTCGCCGATGTCTTCGCTGCACCGACAGGACTGCCACCAGTACGTGCTCGAGACCACGCTATCGTCCTCAAGCCGGACGCAGCACCGGTGGCTGTGCGTCCCTACCGGTACCCGGCGGCGCACAAGGATGAGTTGGAGCGGCAATGCGAGGAGATGATGGGCCAAGGCATCGTCCGCAGGAGTAACTCAGATTTCTCATCGCCGGTCATCCTCATCAAGAAGCCCGATGGCTCCTGGCGGTTCTGCGTCGACTACAGAGCGCTGAACGCGCTCACCGTCAAGGACGCCTTCCCGATTCCAGTGGTCGACGAGCTATTGGACGAGCTCAACGACGCCCGATTCTTCACAAAATTAGACCTGCGATCAGGGTACCATCAGGTACGCATGCGGACGGCAGATATTCACAAGACGGCTTTTCGTACCCACGACGGCCTCTACGAGTTCCTGGTCATGCCATTCGGCCTGTGCAACGCACCGGCGACATTCCAAGCTCTCATGAACGACGTGCTCAGGCCATTCCTACGTCGATTTGTGCTGGTGTTTTTTGACGACATCTTGATCTACAGCTCCTCCTGGGCCGACCACCTGCGTCATATCCGGGCGGTGTTGACCATGCTCCAACAGCATCAGCTCTTCGTCAAGCAGTCCAAGTGCGCGTTCGCTGTCCCATCGGTGGCTTACCTGGGCCACGTCATCTCCGCTTCCGGCGTCGCCATGGATCCCGCCAAGGTGGAAGCTGTCCGGGACTGGCCACAACCTCGTTCGGCGCGGGCGGTCAGGGGCTTTTTAGGCCTTGCAGGCTACTACCGCAAATTCGTCCACGATTACGGTGTCATAGCGGCACCCCTGACAGCGCTGCTCAAGAAGGAGGGCTTCTCCTGGACAGAGGAGGCCACGACAGCATTTATGGCACTGAAGACAGCAGTCACTTCGGCACCAGTCCTCGCGCTACCAGACTTCACCAAGCCATTCATCGTCGAGTGCGACGCGTCGTCCCATGGGTTTGGGGCGGTGCTCATCCAGGACAGCCACCCCATCGCCTTCTTCAGCAGGCCAGTGGCGCCCCGGCACCGCTCTCTCGCTGCATACGAGAGGGAACTCATCGGACTCGTCCATGCTGTCCGGCACTGGCGACCATACCTATGGGGGCGTCGGTTCATCGTACGCACCGACCACTACAGCTTGAAGTTTCTCCTCGACCAGCGGCTAGCTACCATTCCCCAACATCACTGGGTGGGCAAGCTGCTGGGGTTTGACTTCAGTGTCGAGTACAAGCCTGGCGCTCAGAACGGGGTGGCAGACGCCCTGTCTCGCCGCGACACGCCAGAGGGTGCAGTCCTAGCGGTGTCCGCGCCACGCTTCGACTACATTGCCCAGCTGCGGCAAGAACAGGCCAACCACCCGGCGGTAGTGGCGCTCAAGGAGGAGCTAACAGCAGGCCTACGCGGCGCGCCTTGGGCCATTGTCGACGGGCTCCTCACGTACGACGGCCGCATCTTCATTCCATCGGCATCACCACTCCTCCAGGAGATATTGGCCGCTGTCCATGGGGACGGCCACGAGGGCGTACAGCGCACTCTCCATCGCCTCCGTCGGGATTTTCACTTCCCCGACATGCGCCGTGTGGTGCAAGACTTCGTCCGGGCATGCTCGACCTGCCAGCGCAATAAGTCGGAGCACCTCCTGCCGGCTGGGTTGCTGCTACCTCTGCCGGTCCCGACGGACGTATGGTCGGACATTGGCCTCGATTTCATCGAAGCTCTACCGCGTGTTCGCGGCAAGTCCGTCATCTTGACAGTGGTGGATCGCTTCAGTAAGTACGCACACTTTATTCCCCTGGCTCACCCATACTCCGCCGAGACTGTGGCACAGGCGTTCTTCTCCGACATTGTACGTCTCCATGGCATGCCGCAATCGATCGTCTCCGATCGTGATGCCGTGTTCACCTCCATGTTCTGGCAAGAACTAATGAGGCTCATGGGCGCCAAGCTTCATATGTCATCCGCATTCCACCCACAGTCAGATGGACAGACGGAGGCGGCCAACAAAGTCATCGCCATGTACCTTCGCTGTTTCACGGGAGATCGGCCACGTGAGTGGCTCAAGTGGCTGCCTTGGGCCGAGTACACATACAACACGGCGTACCAGTCTTCGCTCCGCGACACACCCTTCCATGTGGTGTATGGTCGACATCCCCCATCCATCCGGTCCTATGAGGCGGGGGATACTCGGGTGGCAGCAGTGGCCAAGACAATGGCAGAGCGGGAAGCATTCCTGGAGGATGTACGACATCGCCTGGAGCAGGCTCAGGCTGTACAGAAACGGTTCTACGACAACAAACACCGGGCGGTGGCCTACAACGTGGGGGACTGGGTCCTGTTGCGTCTCCGCAATCGGCCGGTGGCGTCCATGTCCCTGGCACAGAAGGGAAAGCTGCAGCCCAGATTCTTTGGGCCCTATTGCGTCACTGAAATCATCAATGACGTCGCGGTTCGCCTAGCTCTACCACCAAAGGCCAAGATTCATGATGTGTTCCATGTGGGGCTCTTGAAGAAATGGGTGGGCGCACCACCGACCTCTCCCCCGGAGCTTCCTGAGCTGCTCCATGGAAAGGTGATACCCGAGCCGGAACGGGTGGTGCGTTCCCGCCTCGCAAGGGGGATAAAAGAAGTCCTGGTGCGTTGGAAGGGTCAGCCAGCCTCCGCTGCAACTTGGGAAGACTGGGAAGATTTCAGCGCCAAGCACCCGTCGTTGCAGCTCGAGGACGAGCTGCCAGTCGAGGGGGGGAGAGATGTCATGTGGGGCCTCCCCTATAACCGTCGGAGGCGCGCAAGAGACGGGAGGCGCGCTGCAGAAAGAGCAGCAGCCAGTGCCACGTCAGCAGCAGAAAAGGAAAGCCAAGAAATCAGTGGCTAGAAGAAGGAAAGAATCAAAGGACATGCAGCCGCCACCTCTATAGAAGGAAGGGCGGCTAGAAGAAGAAATAAATTAGTAGAGATCCTAAATCATAGAGATCAGTTTCCTTTTAGTAGAGATCCTAAATCAGAGGGATTAGTTTCCCCTTTCTGTTACACCGTAGGCTATAAAGCCTTGTAGCTGGCTCCTTTGAGAGACAAGCAATAACACAGTTATTTCCTCCATTCTCCCTACCACTCTCAAGCCTTCGGAAGAGGGGTAAAACCTCACCGGAGAAGACGGACCGAGGGTACGACCTACGTAGCCGAGGGCCCCCTTCCCTAGACTCTAAGGCCCTTGACAGAACCCTCTAACTCACTCAGGCTTGCCGCATCCGAGCTGCCAGCTGCTGCAATGCACAAGGCTACGCTCATTGGTACAGTTGCTAGTGGAGTTGTTGCAGTTTTGCTAATCCTTGTCGTGCTAACTCCAAGGCGCTGCTGCTGCCGCCAAGAGAGCGTTCTTCAGGTATTTGAGAATACCAGTGAGAGGTTGACCACCTTCCGGTACAGCGATCTGCAGCACGCCACTGACAACTTCTCGGTGAAGTTGGGAGACACTACACCAAAATAGTAAACTTCCTAGAGCCTAAACTCTAGGAAGTTAGGCCTAAACTCTAGGAAGTTAGCTAAACTCTCGGAAGTTAAGCCATCCCGTCGGAAGTTTGGCTCTCGGAAATTTTTTGTCGGAAGTTAGCTTAACTTCCTAGAGCCCTCTAGGAAGTTAGCTAACTTCCTACAGCCAAAAAAGCCTCTCGGAAGTTAGTAGATTCTCGGAAGTTAGTAGCTTCACGCCGTCAGCGCCGTCAGCTGACTAACTTCCTACGGCTGACTGTGGCCCCTAGGAAGTTAGCTGGCTAACTTCCTACGGCTTAATAAGCCTCTAGAAAGTTAATTTGACCAGCATTACAAATGTTGTTTATTTTTATTTTACACCACATTCCACAACATAACAAATATATCAACAACTATATAGCACAACATATTTTCTCATAAAACATCTCACACACAATCACATAACAATATTTAAATCCATAGTCTCATCAATTACATCACAAAAGTCTCATCCATAGTCTCATCAATTACATCATAAAAGTCTCATCCATAGTCTCATCAATTACATCACAAAAGTCTCATCCATAGTCATAATAAGACACATCTCATCATCCAGTACTAATAAGAAACAATATCTCATACATAGTCATAAAAGGCTCAAGCTCAACTCCAATTGCACTGAAAAGGCTGGATGGGTTTCAACATGGGGACAAGCAGTTCCGTGCCGAGGTGTCCACTGTCGGAATGATCAATCGTGTGATGAACTTGGTACGCCTTCTTGGCTTCTGTGCTGAAAAGACCAGCAGGCTCCTTGACTACGAAAGTGATACTGGTTCCTTGTTTCCATGTTGGGCAGCAATCCAAGTGATCGATGGCAACGAAAGGAGCATTTTAGATCAGAGACTAGAGGGAGTTGCTGACATGGATGAACTTGTGAGGGCTTCACGGCTAGCATGCTGGTGCATTTAGTTTCAGTATGAGGCGCACTGGCCATCCATGGCGCTTGTGGTGAAGATGATGGAAGGGCCCATAGATGTTGATGTACCACCGTTTCCAGAACCTCTTCGTTGTCTACTGGACAGTCAGGCTTCCTCTCTACCTGATGTTAGCCATTCATACCACGACCCTAGTTAAAAAATAAAGTGCACACTGGCCCAGAAACCTTTTCATTGGCGCCTCTTGGGACCATGAACATGTTGCGCATTTCAGTCACAAAATTCAGTAAGCCGACTAATGTAGAAACTATTGATAAGATGACGTGTTGATCTTTCTTCTGCTAAAGTTTGAGCACATGCTTATTATTTTGTATTCCAGTAAAGCTATTGTAAATGCATATGGTGTACAGTATTGCTGAGTTTGTCAACAGTACGTTGTTGCTTATGCTAATGAAACCATGCATAGGTCCATTTTTGCCCCCTTGACTAGACACACCAAAACAGTGACAGGAATTATGAAATTCAGAAGTTACATTCAGCTACCTGGTTGGGAGTTCAGTATACTAATACCAACTATAACAGAATTAGTGGGTCCGTGAAATAGCGAACAAAAATCTTGTCAGCCTCAAGTTTTTAGCCTCAAACCAGTGTTATAGCAGTGCTTATAAGCTGCCATGTGCAAACCAGCAAAAATGGACACAAGTCAAGTGCTAAAAGAATGCATTACCATACTAATCTCCTACTCAGCCAGGAAAAAAAGTCAAAGCACTCAACAGTTTAGTACTACTATAATTTTTTTACTTAGCCTTTTAAATTCAATTTTTTAGTAACAACACAAAACTGAAATTTTGAAGGAGCCCCTTTGGCCACCCTAATGAGCTTTGGGTGAATCCTTGACTTGGTCATGCCAAATTTTATTCTGACCCACCGTCCCCCCGGGAAAAATAAGTTGAAGTAGCCTATCTCAGCGCTTCTAGTATGATTGCAAAGAGAGTACTACCTCCATTCCAAATTATAAGATTTTTTTTATTTTCTAGATTCATAACCTTTACTACGCACCTGGATACAAGCAGCAGCGGAGTGCGTGCAAAAATTAAAGTATTGTTAATGCTGTTGTAATATTAGAGAAATAAGTGACATGCTTTCTTCATTTTTAAATAAATTAAATATTCAAATTCCGAATAAAACAGGCATATAACTCAGATAAATGTCATATGTAATTATAGCAGCAATGAACAGTAGCAATTCCATTAATTGAAACCATGAAATATAGCTACTCAGGTCCATTTGTAAATTAAACGTGGCTTGTAGATGAAGAAGGCACATTAAACAAATAAACATGATTGTTTATATTAAAATGTTGCTCTCAAAATAGCGGGTTGCTATAATAAACATCCCTCCAACGCTAAAAGGTGATCAGAGATCCTCGACTAACGTGACAGTCCTATCTTACCAAATCAGGGTTTTAGATCAGATATAATAAGTCTAATAATCAAATGTAAATACTAATAGTAAGGAGTTGTGTACTAAATAAAATAACAGAATTTAACATAGGTAAACAACCTCAACAAAGAGAGATTTAATTAGGCACAAATAATATCAATACTGAAAATGATAATACACTAAAACCCAGACTGTCACGTTGTCTCACTACACCGCTATCATCATCGAGCATACAAATCCGCCCACAACAGTGCAATCACACCCAAGTATTTAATACTAGCAGATTGCACAAAATTAAACAGTAAATAAAGTGAGGCAACGAATAACTCACAGCACGTAGATTGTCTACGTGGGAATATCAGCTCAGCGAACACGAAGTTCTGTCCCAGAAAACCAATTTCGCCGCCCACGTTCGGGCCTGCACGGCGGGAGGTTGACGGAGATACTAGAGTCGCTGCCGGAGCCGAGGGAGACGTCCACGGCACCAGCCCGAGAAGAGGAACACCGCGCAGCAGAGAGCTCAAGCACCAGGCCACGGCGGACAGAGATCAGAACAGACAGAGCACCACACAGGTGCACTCGTAGAACAACGGAGCGCAGGAGAATCTCACTGCGCACAAGCAGTGCTATCTCCACCTTCTTCCACCAGCAGGATTAACACCAGAACACCAAGAATCGAAGGATTCGATCCAAACCGTGACTGGAACCGAGAGGAGGAATAGGAACAGAGAGCTGGGATTTTTGGTGAGATCCTGAGCCGGGAGTAAGTCTCCATACTTAAGGAACCAAGGGAGAAACGGTTGTAGAAGGGCGGCGTAGAGATCGGCGAGCGCAGAACTGCCAGTCTTCCGAACGCCGCCGCCAGCCCTTTCTTTTCTCCGCTCGCTCTCTCCCGAGCTTGCCTCCTCCTGCCCTAGAGAACGTGCCACTCTATGGTGGGCTGCTCGGCCACCGGGCCTTGAAACGGCCCACCTAGTTGTCTCTTTTTTTTAATAAGGTGAAAATCCAAAATGGACAACAATCCCCACCATTTTCACTCTTATTTTCTGATCGATGTCATTGAGCTCTCGTACTGTTTATATACTACTTTTCGGCAGAGGTACTTGTTAGGTTTGAACCAAAGCCTATCCCAGTGTACTCCAACCCTGCACGAGTCAGCGGAGGACTACCCCTTGATCCACAAACCCTAGTGTGAGAATCTTCGCACAAAAGGCACATAGTACTAGGCAGATTATCTGCTTCTCTTACGGGGCAGGGCGTTACGGTCATGCCCTTTAATATCTATTCATGAGCTCACTAGAGAGAAAACCCCATTCTCTCCCGGACTGCGACCCCACAGTCAGCTCATATAGGTGAAATCGTTAAGGAAATTTTGTAGGATAATTTCCTTGCTTATAGCATTGACTTCATTAAGAGCATATCGCTCAACCTGCCATACAGACAGAGCACAACAGCTAATGAGACTCTTTGTCTTTTGTGCTCTTGGTTCCACAATGCTTCGTTTCCTGGAGCCTGGATCTTGGGATCTCCGGTCACACAGGACAGTTATCCGCAGTTGAAACCGCTAACAGGGTACGAGTCCCATTCCAATGCACGCTGCTTGGATTGGCTTTTGAGCCAGTCCTTTGGTGAAAGGATCAGCAAGGTTCCTTTCAGACTTGATGTAATCTACTGTTATTACACCCGTCTCTCTAACATGCCGACATGAATCAAGTCGTCTTCTGATATGCCTCGATGATTTTTGGTTGTCCTTTCTACTGTTCACTTTCAGCAACACAGAAGTGTTGTCACAGTATACTAGGACAGCCGGTATCGGCTTTGCTAACATTGGAAGGTCTGACAACAGGTCTCTCAACCATTCAGCCTCCAATGCTGCTGAATCAAGTGCAACTAATTCAGCCTCCTTGGTGGAACGTGTCGACACTGATTGTTTAGACGATCTCCATGACACGGCCCCACCAGCTAAAGTGAACACATAGCCACTTGTAGACTTCATTTGATCCGAGTCAGAGATCCAGTTTGCATCACTGAATCCTTCAAGTACTGATGGAAATCCGGTATATTTAATACCAAGATTCATCGCTCCCTTCAACCGAAGCACTCTGTGCAAGGCTACCCAGTGTCTATCTCCTGGACTGGCTGAATAACGAGCCAGTCTGCATATTGCATATGAGATATTTGGTCTAGTTGCACTGCTCAGGTACATGAGAGATCTGATGATCTGCGAATATAGTAGCTGGTTCACAGGCTCGCCTTCATATTTACTGAGCGTGTAGGATGGATCATAGGGCGTGGTGACTAGTTTACAGTCCATATGTCCAAAGCGAGTCAGGACCTTTTCCACATAATGGGATTGTGACAAAGTAATCCCATCCTCACCCTTTATCAGCTTGATGTTCAGTATAACATCAGCTTCACCCAAGTCCTTCATATCAAAGTTCTTGGAGAGGAATGCTTTTGTCTCCATGATAGCCTCCAAATCGGTCTCAAATATCAATATGTCATCAACGTATAAACACATGATGACACCTTTGCCCCCAGAGAAGCGATAATACACACACTTGTCAGCTTCGTTTACACAAAACCCGGCAGTGGTCAGAGTATTATTAAACTTCTCATGCCATTGTCTGGGAGCTTGCTTAAGACCGTATAAGGATTTAATCAAGCGACACACTTTGCTCTCTTGTCCTTTAACCACAAATCCTTCTGGTTGCTACATATAAATTTCCTCTTCTAGCTCTCCATTTAGGAATGTTGTCTTTACGTCCATTTGATGGACATGAAGTTTATAAGCAGCTGCCAGCACTAAAAGCACACGGATTGTGGGCAATCGAGCCACTGGAGAATAAGTATCAAAATAATCCTCCTCTTTCTTTTGAGTAAAACCCTTAGCCACAAGACATGCCTTATACTTTTCAATAGTACCATCGGGTCTCCTCTTCCTCCTAAAGATCCATTTGTAGCCCATAGGCTTGCAACCAGCTGGGAGATCAGTTATCTCCCAAGTTCCGTTCGAGATGATTGAATCCATCTCGCTACAGACAGCCTCCCTCCAGTACTATGCATCCGGAGATGTATATGCCTCTGTGAGGGAGTGTGGTTCTTCATCCACTAGATAAATAATATAATCATCACCAAGAGACTTTTCAGTCCTTTGTCTCTTACTCCTCCTTAACTCCAAATCTGGAGTCTGGTCATGGACACTCGAGGGCAGAGAATATGTCCGAGATGGACCATCTGGGGCTACTACTTCCTTATCCCGCATAGGGAAGATGCTCTCAAAGAATGTCACATCCCGAGACTCCATTATTACATTTATAGCGATTTCGCTTGTCTCAGAATGAACCACTAGAAATCTATAAGCTGCACTGTTATGTGCATAACCCAGGAAGACACAGTCTACAGTCTTAGGGCCTAGCTTTCTCTTCTTTGGCAACGGGACATTCACCTTCGCAAGGCAGCCCCAAGTCTGAAGATGCGAAAGATCTGGCTTCCTTCCTTTAAATCCTTCATAGGGCGTGGCCTCACGGTTGCGAGGCGGCACCCTATTCTGGACATAGCACACTGTGAGTACTGCCTCGCCCCACCAGATGTCAGGCATCCCCGAACTTTGCAACAAAGCGTTAGCTAAGTCACACATCATTCGGTTCTTCCTTTCAGCTACCCCATTTGACTGAGGTGAATATGGAGCAGTGGTTTCATGAATGATTCCACACTCTTTGCAGTACTCATCAAAAAGGTTGGAAAGGTATTCACCTCCTCTATCAGACCGCAGCCTTTTAATTTTCTTGTCTAACTGGTTTTCAACTTCAGTCTTATAGATCTTAAAGTGTTCTAGTGCCTCATCTTTAGTTCTAAGTAAGTAAATATAACAGATGCTGGTAGCATCATCTATCAAGGTAAGAAAGTATCTTTTACTGCCTTTTGTGATTATACCATTCATCTCATAGACATCTGAGTGAATTAGTTCTAAAGGAGTGGTACTTCCGCCTTCAACCGTATGAAACGGTTTTCTAGGCTGCTTAGCTTGCACACAAACACCACATTTTACACCTTTAACATGTTTATATTCAGGAATTAAAGACATGTCACTTAATCTCTTAATGGCCTCAAAATTCACATGACACAAACGGGAGTGCTATATATTTGTCGGCGTTTCGACCCCGGGGGGTCCCTGGACCGACAAGTAAATTGTCGCTGCGTGTCCCAGCCCAGATGGGCAGCGCGAGATGGAACACAAGGGGGAAGAAAAAAGGGGAACCACGTCTCGTGTTATCCTGCGCCCAGGGCGGATGCGCTTGCAGTAGGGGGTTACAAGCGTTCGCGAAGGAGAGAGAGAGCCTGCTCGTCAGCCTGTCCTCCCGCGCGGCCACCTTTTCGTACGAGGGCACTGGACCTTCCTTTTATAGATGTGAGGAGAAGGCCCAGGTGTACAATGGGGGGTGTAGCAATGTGCTAATGTGTCTAGCAGAGAGGAGCCAGAGCCCTATGTACATGCCGACGTGGCTGTCGGAGAGGTGTTGGTGCCCTGTTCATGTGGTGTCGTGACCGTCGGAGTAGCGCTCGAGCCTGTAGAAGCACAGCTGTCGGGGATGTCGGGTCCTTGCTGACGTCTCCTTGCTTCCGTAGGGGGCTGAGAACCGCCGTCGTCATGGGAGCACGTGGGGTGCCATCATTACTTGTTTACCGGGGCGAGCCAGATGGGACGCCGGTCTTGTTCCCCGTAGCCTGAGCTAGCTAGGGGTAGGGTAATGATGTACCCGCCTGTAACGTGGTCGGTCCGAGCCCAAGGTCGGGTGAGGCGGTGATTCCTCTGAGGTCGAGGCTGAGTCTGAGCCCTGGGGTCGGGCGAGGCGGAGACCATCTTCCGAGGTCGAGGCGGAGTCCGAGCCCTGGGGTCGGGCGAGGCGGAGACCGTCTTCCAAGGTCGAGGCGGGGGCCGAGCCCTGGGGTCGGGCGAGGCGGAGCTTCCTATGGCGCCTGAGGCTGGACTCGGCTGCTGTCAGCCTCACCCTGGCGGGTGGCACAGCAGTCGGAGCAGGGCAGGCGGCGCTACTTTCCTATCAGGTTAGTGAAGCGTCCTCAATCCTCTGGGACTCAAATGTGATACAATTACTAGTCCCAGGAGGCTAGTAAACACATTTATACATCAGATGATTCCAGATATGCTTAAACGAGACAAACCTATAAAGGTGGCGAACAACTTTAAGAGTTGGTCCACAACTCGGGACATATCATCAGAGTGGGGCTGAAGCAGCCCGATATACGCAGCGAAGCAATTCAGCGGTCCAACAGCCACAGGCAAGGTTGGGAACAGTCGTAACTCTTACCCGATCTCCTTTTTCTGAAAAACAACAAATAAGCAAGGGTGAGTACAAACGTACTCAGCAGCCCACCTTCACCCGCGGAATGGGGAAATCAGATATAATGCATGGAATATGTGGAGCTCAGGATATTTTGCAGAAACAACAATATTTTATGCAGAGTTGTTTTGAAAAACATTTTGTATTTTTGCAAAGCGCATCCTCTCCAAAAGGAGCAGGAAGTTTTTCAGTATTATAACAAAATCCCCTGGACTAAACCATCCAGGTATCTCAGCAGTTTCCCACTGGTTTTCATTTTCAAAAACAGCTACTGGACTTCCCGTCCACCATAGCTCACGGCTCAACCGCCGAACCTTTTAAAAAACCACTTTTCTCAAAACCATCTCTTTTTTTGGAAAACAAAACATTAATTGCCATACCATACCAGACTCGTCCATTCCTGTGGATACAGACTATTCGAATAGGTTTTCAAACTCTGCGCAGAGGTGTACACTTTACCCACTAGTTCGGCTCTGCGATCCCATGGCCAATGAGACCCGAATCCGACTCTCTTTCTTTCCCCGCACGTCCTAACCTTAACGGTTATCCGGAAGGAGTCAGGCCACCACCATGTCCAAACCGGACAAAACTTTCCCCCTCCTTATCCTCCCGGTGCTCCCCAGCCTTCATAACCCTAGGGTTGGACCGTACGAGTTCAGATTGAGTGACTGCCCACACAGTCTCGAGTGGTTGTACTATTAAAGAGTACAGGTAGTGAAGATGACAAACCGGTCCTTATACGAGGGGATAATCCTTCTGCTCACGCCTAAACCAGCTGAGCCATCACCTTAGGCCCTCCCCTAAACCAGAGAGTCCCTGATTATCCCACTCACAAGGTGATAAGGGTGAAAACCCTTCATCATACACATTTTGAAAAGCGTTTTCTTTTGAAAACTCACACCCTTTCTCAAATCATTTGTAACAAATATATTAAGGAGTGATTGCGGCAAGCGGCTTGGGTGGCCATAATAACTTGTCACAAAATCATATCATGCATAAAATAACAGGCTGAGGGTTGTGGTTGAAAAACATAGGTAATTTATGCATCAAAGGGATCCAGTGAGCTTGCCGTGCTTATTCGGCGAAGGGGGAAGGGGAGCTCGCGGAACTGGCTTCTGGCTCCACCGCCTGGCGTAGACTTGCAGATCTGGCCTCCACGAGACGGCACGAACGCTCCAATAACTATGCAACATGAACAAGCAAACATACAAACCAGCAAGTATACCAACAAATATTTAGTATAGTGGTCAGAAAGCGATATATGGATGGGTAGAGTCTTGAGTAGAATCTGTGTCATGTGGTGTTGTGATGTTACTGGTGGTGGAGCGGAGGTGCTTACCAGGAGGGTGGACTGGAGGCGAAGCGACACTATGCGTGTAGCCGGCAGAGCGGAGTAACTGAGTGGGTGGGGTGTTTGCCTTGGTTGAGGGTGTTGAGTGTGTGTGGAGAGGGAGAGGGTAGTTGGGTGTATTTATAGCTGGGTGTATGTGGTGTAGCATAGTGAAGTTCACTGTTGGTGAGAATAGTGACGAATGAATCGTCTGACTTAGTATGAACAAGAGAGTTATAGGCAGAATATGGGACAAGAGTATTTTGGGACTCTTCTAGAACATGAACCATGCTTAAGGGATGACATGGTTGGATAGGGAATAGTTTGATAAGAATTTAGAAATGAGAATTATTGGAATCTGAGTTTGGGAGCCTGGTTCGGAGGAATCTCAAAGTTAAGCGTGCCCAACTTGGAGAAACCTGGGATGGGTGACCAGATGGGAAGTTCCCTACTGGAAGGAAAATCACAGTCACCGGAGTTCGTATGACTGGAATATGGGTCTGGCTGGTCTTAGGTGGACTGGACAGCATGATGTATGAGTAGTTGAAATTTGGGGTGATCGGCTAATCGATGAATAGTAACGACGATTAGTAACGATGAATAGTGGCGATGGAAAAGAAATTATAGATATCATCGGTGAATAGTAACGATGATGAATAGTAATGGTAAATAGTAACGATGATGAATAGTATATGTGAATAGTAACGATTGAATAGTAATGGTGAATAGTAATGGTGAATAGTAATGGTGAATAGTGATAGTGAATAGTTCGTATGAACGAACGATGAACGATGAATAGGAACTATGAACGAACGGACGAACGATCGAATGATCGGACGAACGAACGATCGGAATTTCGGCAGCATAACGGCAGGACAAAGATTATCTGGAATAACGATGAATAGGGACTATGAACGAACGATGAACGATGAATAGGAACTATGAACGAACGATGAACAATCGAATGATCGAACGAACGAACGATCGGAATTTCGGCAGCATAACGGTAGGAAAAAAAGATTATTTGGACGAACGAACGGACGAACGATCGAACGATCGGACGAACGGACGAACGAACCATGAACGATCGGACGAACGATCAAACGATCGGACGAACGAACGAACAAACTAAGAACAGGGGACGAACGATCGAAGAACGATCGAACGATCCTTGTGCTAGTGTGTGCTTGTGTGGAACATGGAGTGGGTGTGTGTGTGGGGGGGAGAGAGTTGCCATGAAATGGCTTGGGGTGGGAAGAGAGGAGGCCCTTGCCCCTCTATTTATAGCCATGGTGGGGGGATTAGGGGGAGGGATGAGAGGATTAGTGGGAGGATGAGAGGATTAGTGGGAGATTAACATGTATTTGTCTTGTATAAGTGAGATTAGCTTGTAGAGCTCACCGTATGACACTGGAGGCATACGTATACGTATGAGCATGAGGAAAGTTATGAATAAAATATTTATAGGGACTTGAAAAATGATTATAAAGGTATTTCTTAGGAAGAAAATACTTGGAGATATATTGGTGGAATACTTGGGCAATATTTCTGGAAAGAATTTGAGGGGGATCACTGGGGAAATATCTGGGCAGTATTTCTGAAAAGAAATTGAGGGTGATCACTTGGGAAATATTTGTAGGATATTTTGAGGAGGATTTTGGAGAGAATATAGACCACTATATTTTATTTGCTGATATCAACTCGCAAACAAACATTTTGAAATGAAATTTGAAATTCATTTTGAATTTAGAGCGAGTTTGAGAAAATTTCAGGATTTGAATTTTTGGGATGCTACAGTTAGTCAGTGGAGGGGCGAAGTGACTATGGTCACTTCGGCCCTGTTGACTGAGGAACGCGTGTCAGGATAAGGTGTCAGGCGATCCTTGCATTGAATGCTCCTGCGATACGGTCGGTTGGCGAGGCGATCTGGCCAAGGTTGCTTCACTGCGAAGCCTGCCCGAGCTGGGCCTCGGGCGAGTCGAAGGAGTGCCCGTTGCTTGAGGAGGCCCTCGGGCGAGGCGTGAATCCACCTGGGTCTACTGTTCCTGCCCGAGGTTGGGCTCGGGCGAGGCGAGATCGTGTCCCTTGAGTAGACGGAGCTTTGACCTGTATTGTGCCCATCAGGCCTTTGCAGCTTGTGCTGATGGTGGTTACCAGCCGAGTTTAGGAGTCTTGGGGGTACCCCTAATTATGGTCCCCGACAGTAGCCCCCGAGCCTCAAAGGGAGTGTTGGTACTCGCTTGGAGGCTTTATCACACTTTTTTGCAAGGGGACCGGCCTTTCTCGGTTACATTCTGTTCCGGTGGGTGCGCGCGAGCGCACCCGCCGGGTGTAGCCCCCGAGGCCTCGGAGGAGTAGTTTGACTCCTCCGAGGTCTTAGTGCCTTTCGTGACGCCTCGGCCGGTCTGGTTGTTCCCTCATGCGATCTGATCGTAGTCCGGGTGCATGATCAGGTTCCGAGTTCTCGGGCTGGTATGTTGACGCTGTCAACGGTTTGGCCGGAGCCGGGTTTGCGAGAGCAGCCCCCGAGCCTCCGCACAGAGCGAGAGGACGGTTAAGGACTGACTCGGCTTTTATCATACGCCCCTTCGTCGCCTTTCCGCAAGGAGGAGGGGGGAAAGCGCCATGTTGCCCTCGGAGGGCGCCAAACATGGTGTCTCCAGTGAGTTGCTAACGGGTAATCCGAGTGGACGCCCGTGCCCCGTTCGATAAGGGTCGGCTAGTGGCCCAGAGGCGCGCTCCAAAAGTACCTGCATGTGATTTGCCGGACCCGGTCCCGTTTGATAGGGTCCGAGGGCTCGATGCCTCCCTTTGATGGGATTCCGTTACAGAATCGCTCCTATTGGTCTCAGAAATGTCCTAGGGTACCTCGGGAGCGTAGCCCGAGCCTCGGCCATGTATCGGACGTACCCAGAGTCATCCCTCGCTCTGCGTGTTCTGAGGCGGCTGTCGAACCCTTCGGGGGGCCAGCCTTCGAACCCCTGATCAGTAGTGGGTGCGGAGCCCGAGTGGCCTGAGGCAACTGTCGAACCCTTCCGAGGGGCCAGCCTTCGAACCTCTGACCAGTAGAGGGCGCGGAGCCCGAGTGCTCTGAGGCGCCTGTCGAACCCTTCCGAGGGGCCAGCCTTCGAACCTCAGATCAGTAGTGGGCGCGGAGCCCGAGTGCTCTGGGGTGGCTGTCGAACCCTTCTGAGGGGCCAGCCTTCGAACCCCTGATCAGTAGAAGGGCTCGGGGCCCGCTTCCTTCGCAGAGAAGGATCCCTTTCGGAGTATCCCCTTTCCCGGTCCCTGTAGCAAGAGAGAGAAAGGGGAAGAGGAAAAGGATACAAAATTGAACGATGTGGCGCACCTTTTTTGACGCGGTCATCATGGCGGAGGTGAAGCGTCGCCCGCTTCGCCTGCCAAAGGTGTCGTCTGCCCTGCTGTGGAGTTAATGCGACGGGACGAGTGTTTCGCGGGGCAGTCGTTACGTGATCCGTTCGAGGGACGGAACACGGGCGCGTCGTCTTCACGCCGTGGGAGAGGGCTCCCCTGCTGCTCCAGGAGGGGACGTGACCCTGCCGACGATTTGACTGCTGCTTCCGCCCGCCTACTGCCGCCATTACTGCTGGTCCACTTTTGGCCATATCGACCGTCGCGCCTTCTCTCGCGGCTGACTAACCCGTGACCGATGTGCTTGGTTGGCACTGTTGGGCTATGCGCAGGGTTGCCTCGAGTCGCGGCACCAGTTCCGCAGTCGAGGAGGCGCGACATTGGCGTAAGTGGCGGTGCAGTTTTTCGCACGTAGTAACCGGTGCGCCGGTTACATGACATGTGGGCCTGGGCCTCCATGCTGGATGCGTCGAAGTCGAAAGGGTGCATCCCCGTGGTGCAGTTGCATGCCACCTGTATGGCGGTCCGCCCTTTCACCTGTTGGTTTTAGGCGAAGATGGAGGAGTGCTTGTAACCGCTGGGCGGTTACACGCTCCGCGCGCGGCGGTCTGGCTGCTTCTGTCCTAGGCCAGCTTGCATGTCGTGTGGGACCCAGCCCCCGTGTCGTAGGGGGAGGACCCTGGAGCGCGTTGGTGAAGACTTAGTCCGCGACGCCTGAGGACGCGAGCGGGGAGAGTCGCCTTTAAAAAGGGGTCAACCCCCCGAGTGATAGCCATGCCTTCGCACTCTCCTCATGCATCGCGCCCTTCCGCCTTCCGAGCCCCCAGATGGGGAACGCCCGCGTTGCCTTCGTCTCGTTGTGGGAGGAGCGCAACCTCGTGGAGGTTGGTACCTTTCAGCCATCGCTCGGCTTCAAGGATTTTCATCAGGCAGCCCGGCTGCATCCCCTCACCAATGGTCACCCAAGACGGTGACCACCAGTTCGATGGTGGGGAGAAGCAAGCCGGGCTGCGGCCTCTGCCCCGCCCTCAGCTTCAAGGATCTTCATCATCCTTGTTGGGGAGGAGGGCGAGGCGAGCCGGGGTCTGCCTTTGCGTGGGCTGGCATCTCGCTTCTTCCTCCGGCTTTTGGGGGTGGAAACCATCCTCCAGCTTTGCGGAGGAGGCGTCCTCCAGCCATGCCGGGGAAGGCGAACTGCTGCTGCCCAGCCAGGGTGCAACATTCTGTCCTCTGTCCGGGCGACGGTCGCCAGTCGCACCGGGGGGTCTCACAACACGTCGTACGCCACGAGGGCGGTACTCGTGTTCTGGGACGGTCCCATTCTCGTTTTCGTGGTGAGGACGAGAGTGAGGACCTGTCGGTGCGCTTTGAGGCGACCGGCGCTCGCTGGTGCGGTTGTGGTGGGCAGGTGGACGCCGCCGTCGGTGCTGAGGTGGTGGCAACCGGAGAAGGTTTCTTCGCCGACGAGATCGTCGGCGCCGTCTGCGCTCCGGGCCTCCGGCTCTTTGGCTTTAATATCTAGTTCTCGTCCCTCGAGTGGGGACGCAAACGAGAGCCTTCCAGCGGTAGCGTCTGCCCTGGGACCATCGCTGCTGCTGCAGAGGTCGCTGGCGAGTCACCCGGAGTTTGTCGTCCCGCAGGCCCTCCGATGTGGGGGTTGTTCGTACCCACGGGAGTGGAACCGGAGTTCCGTTTGTAATGGCATCTTGAGTGCCGGTGTATGTTCATTGTGGCTATCGGGGCCTGAACATCTTGGTATTTGAGTGCAATACTGTGTTTCTTCCTCATTTCAAGCACCAGGACTCGCCTGTCGGCTAGCTGAACCGCTTAACCAAGTGTGAGTTGCCCTGTGCGGAAGGTGACGAGTGAGGTATCCGTATCCCAGAGACGTAGGAGTCCCTCGGCTCGGTCGGCCTTGCCGCCCGAGGCTTCGCTTGCTCAGTTAAAGAAACCCTCGGTCGCTCTGCGATGAGCCGGAGCCAGAGGCCGCGGTGTCAGCATGGACAGAGGCGGAGTTGGCTCGAGAAGAAACTTTGTCGGCCCAGGAGCAGGTGACTTCCCAGGCCGAGGAGGCGTAGCAGCGGTGGCTGGAACCTGGCCAGGTCGTCCACTGGCGGGACCGACGCCGGAGTCGGGCTGCCGAGGCCATGAGCCGGGCTGATGTCCTCGGGGGACAGCTGGCTGAGGCTACGGAGCGGCCGGTTAAGCCGTCTGCTCGGGCCAGGTTTTTGGAGGAGACCCTGGCGGCGATGGTCCAGGCGCGGTGCTGACATCTTCCTTCGAGGTGGAGATCCTTCGCCCATGTCGCCGTCCGAGGTCGGGCCAGATTCCACCGAAGATGGAGACGATGCCTAGGGTGCTGCTGCTCCCCCTATTGATGTCTGAACCTGCAGAAACAGTTTGTCTGTAGTACGCGTATGTTTTTTGCGGCCGCCGAGGCCCAAACATATCATTGTCGTGTTATAAAGCTGCGTTTCTTTTCCTCTTGTTTCGAGTATTAGGACTTGTTTGTCGGTAGCAGAATCGTTTATCCGAGCGAGAGTTACTTATCGCGGAAGGTGATGAGTGAGGTATCCGTATCCCGAAGGCGTAGGAGTCCCTCGGCTCGGTCGGCCTCGCCGCTTACGTGTACTCTTACTCGTCCGCGGGATTCTGTTATCGATATAGTCGAGAAGGCACGAAAAATCGTTTCGGCAGAAAAGTTTTCGAGCGTTAAGACTTGTTCGGTCAGCAGAATCGCTTATCCGAGCATGAGTTACTTATCGTAGAAGGTGATGAGTGAGGTATCTGTATCCCAGAGGCGTAGGAGTCCCTCGGCTCGGTCGGCCTTGCCGCTTACGTGTACTCCGTCGTTTTTAGGATCCCGCTATCGAAGTAGTTGAAAAGCGCGAAAAAATGTTTTGGCAGAAAGACTTTTTCCGAGGAAAATTTTGACGCAGAGGGGGTTCCCCCCTTCTAGCCCCCGAGGGAGGGTCGGGCTTTGCCGAGGCAAGGCTGACCCTTCCTCGAAGGTTAGACTCTATTTGTGTATGTAAAGAGAACGAGGCATATGAACGACTTGAAAACATCTTAAGGGTAAAAGCGACGTAGCTGTCGGATGTTCCAAGCGTTGTTGTAGACCTCGCCTTGGCTGTTGGCCAGCTTGTATGTTCTGGGCTTCAAAATCTTGGCGATGATGAACTGCCCTTCCCAGGGAGGTGTGAGCTTGTGGCGCCCTCGGGCGTCTTGTCGTAGCCAAAGCACCAAGTCCCCCACCTGGAGGTCTCGGGACCGAACCCCTCGGGTGTGGTAGCGTCGCAGAGACTGCTGATACCGTGCCGAGTGTAGTAAGGCCATGTCCCGAGCCTCTTACAGTTGGTCCAGTGAGTCTTCTCGGCTGGTCTGGTTGCTTTGGTCGCCGTACGCCCTTGTCCTCGGGGAACCGTATTCTAAGTCTGTGGGCAGGATAGCCTCGGCCCCATAGACTAGAAAAAAACGGCGTGAAGCCCGTGGCTCGGCTTGGCGTCGTCCTTGGACTCCAGACCACCAAGGGGAGTTCCTTCATCCATCGCTTGCCGAACTTGTTGAGGTCGTTGTAGATCATCGGCTTAAGTCCCTGCAGAATCATGCCGTTGGCATGCTCTACCTACCCATTCGTCATGGGGTGAGCTACGACGGCCCAGTCCACCCGGATGTGGTGGTCCTCGCAGAAGTCCAGGAACTTCCTGCCAGTGAACTGGGTGCCATTGTCGGTGATGATGGAGTTCGGGACTCCAAAGCGATGGATGATGTTGGTGAAGAACGCCACCGCCTGCTCGGACCTGATGTTGTTTAGGGGTCGGACCTCGATCCATTTGGAGAATTTGTCGATGGCGACCAGCAGGTGCGTGAAGCCCCCGGGTGCCTTCTGCAAGGGACCCACGAGGTCCAGACCCCACACAGCAAACGACCAGGTGATGGGTATTGTCTACAGGGCCTGAGCGGGTAGGTGTGTCTGCCTTGCATAGAATTGACACCCTTAGCAGGTGCGTACAATCCTAGTGGTGTCGGCCACCGTGGTTGGCCAGTAGAAACCTTGTCGGAAGGCGTTTCCAACGAGGGCTCGAGGCGCTGCGTGGTGACCGCAAGCCCTCGAGTGTATTTCTTGCAATAGCTCCTGACCTTCGGCGATGGATATGCATCGCTGGAGGATGCCTGAGGGGCTGCGGTGGTAGAGCTCCTTCTCGTCACCCAGTAAGACGAACGACTTGGCGCGCCGCACCAGTCGCCGAGCTTCGGCTCTATCGAGGGGTAGCTCTCCTCGGTGGAGATATTGCAGGTACGGGGTCTACCAGTTTCGATTAGGCGTGACCCCATTCCGCTCTTCCTTGACGCGCAGTGCCTCACCCTCGGGGGCCGAGGCCTCCCCGGGCTCGGGCGTGTCGTCGGTCTTGACGGAGGGTTGATGTAGGTCTCGGGAGAAGACGTTCGGGGGAACCGTTGTCTGCCCCGAGGCTATTTTAGCTAGCTCGTCCACAGTCTCGTTGTATCGTCGAGCGACGTGGTTGAGCTCGAGCCCGTAGAACTTGTCTTCCAGGCGTCGAACCTCATCGCAGTAGGCCTCCATCTTCGGGTCGCGGCAGTGGGAGTTCTTCATGACTTGGTCGATGACGAGCTGCGAGTCGCCACGAGCGTCGAGGCGCCGAACCCCTAGCTCGATGGTGATGCGCAACCCGTTAACCAGAGCCTCGTACTCGGCCACATTGTTTGACGCCGGGAAATGGAGGCGCAACACGTAGCAGAGGTGCTTCCCGAGGGGTGAGATGAAGAGCAGGCCCGCACCCTCTCCTGTTTCCATCAGCAACCCGTCGAAAAACATGGTCCAGAGTTCCGGTTGGATCGGAGCTACTGGAAGCTGGGTGTCCACCCATTCAGCCATGAAGTCCGCCAAGACTTGGGACTTGATGGCCTTCCAAGGAGCGAACGAGATTGTCTCGCCCATGATCTCCACCGCCCACTTTGCAATCCTACCCGAGGCCTCTCGGCACTGGATGATCTCCCCCAGGGGGAAGGATGACACCACAGTCACCGGATGAGACTCGAAGTAGTGTCGCAACTTTCGCCGCGTCAGAATTACCGCGTATAGTAGCTTCTGAATTTGCGGGTAGCAGATTTTGGTCTCGGACAGTACCTCACTGATGAAGTAGACCGACCTCTGGACGAGCAATGCATGCCCTTCTTCTTGTCTCTCGACCACGATCGCGGCGCTGACCACCTGAGTGGTTGCGGCTACGTAGATCAAGAGGGCTTCTCCGGTGGCGGGGGGGCACCAAGATGGGCGCGCTTGTAAGGAGCGCCTTTAAGTTCCCGAGGGCTTCCTCGGCCTCGAGGGTCCAAGCGAAGCGCTCGGTCTTCCTTAAGAGGCAGTACAAGGGTAGGCCTCTTTCGCCGAGGCGCGAGATGAAGCGGCTCAGAGCCACAAGGCATCCCATGACCCTCTGTACTCCTTTCAAGTCCTTGATAGGTCCCATGTTGGTGATGGCCGCGATTTTCTCCGGGTTGGCCTCGATGCCCAGGTCGGAGACGATGAACCCCAGGAGCATGCCTCGGGGGACTCCGAATACACACTTCTCGGGATTGAGTTTTACGCCTTTTGCCTTCAGACACTTGAATGTCGTTTCAAGGTCAGTGAGGAGGTCGGAGGCTTTCCTCGTCTTGACTACGATGTCATCGACGTAGGCCTCGACCGTTCGGCCAATGTGCTCTCCGAACACGTGGTTCATGCACCTTTGGTATGTCGCGCCTGCATTCCTTAAACCGAATGACATAGTAATATAGCAGTACATGCCAAAGGGTGTGATGAAAGAGGTCACGAGCTGGTCGGACTCTTTCATCCTGATTTGGTGATACCCTGAGTAGGCATCAAGGAATGACAGGGTTTCGCACCCAGCAGTAGAATCCATGATTTGATCGATGCGAGGCAGAGGGTAGGGAATTTTCGGACATGCTTTGTTTAGACCAGTGTAGTCTACACACATCCTCCATTTCCCACCTTTCTTTTCACAAGTACAGGGTTGGCTAGCCATTCGGGATGGAATACCTCTTTGATGAACCCTGCAGCCATGAGCTTGTGGATCTCCTCGCCTATGGCCCTGCGCTTTTCTTCGTCGAATCGGCGCAGAGGCTGCTTCACGGGTCGGGCTCCAGCTCGGATATCCAGCGAATGCTCGGCGACATCCCTCGGTATGCCAGGCATGTCTGAGGGACTCCACGCAAAAACCTCGGCGTTCGCACGGAGAAAGTTGACGAGCACTACTTCCTATTTGGGGTCGAGCTCGGAGCCGATCGGGACTTGCTTGGAGGCGTCGTTGCTGGGGTTGAGAGGGACGAACTTAACCGCCTCTGCTGGCTCGAAGTTGCCGGCATGGCGCTTCGCATCTGGCACCTCCTTGGAGAGGCTCTCCAGGTCGGCGATGAGGGTCTCGGATTCGGCGAGGGCCTCAGCGTACTCCACGCACTCCACGTCGCATTTGTACGCGTGTCGGTACGTGGATCCGACGGTGATGACCCCGTTGGGACCCAACATCTTGAGCTTGAGGTAGGTGTTGTTGGGGACGACCATGAACTTGGCGTGGCATGGTCTCCCCAGCACTACGTGGTAGGTTCCTCGGAACCCGACCACCTCGAACGTGAGGGTTTCCTTTCGGAAGTTGGAGGGAGTCCCGAAGCAGACGGGCAGATCGAGTTGCCCAAGGGGTTGTACGTGCTTCCCGGGGATGATCCCGTGAAAAGGCGCCGCACCGGCCCGGATCGTGGACAGATCGATCTGCAAGAGCCCGAGGGTCTCGGCGTAGATGATGTTGAGGCTGCTGCCTCCGTCCATGAGGACCTTGGTAAGCCTGACGTTGCCAATGACGGGATCGACAACGAGCGGGTACTTCCCCGGGCTCGGCACGCGGTCGGTGTGGTCGCCTTGGTCGAAGGTGATGGGCTTGTCGGACCAGTCTAGGTAGACTGGCGCCGCTACCTTCACCGAGCAGACCTCCCAGCGCTCCTGCTTGTGGTGCCGAGCCAAGGCGTTCGCCACTTGCCCACCGTAGATCATGAAGCAGTCATGGACCTTGGGGAACTCCTCTGCTTTGTGGCCCTCCTTCTTGTCATTGTCATGGCCTTTGCCACCTTCCGCCGGGGGCCCGACCTTATGGAAGTAGCGCCAAAGCATGACGCACTCCTCAATGGTGTGCTTGACGGGACCCTGATGATAGGGGCACGACTCCTTGAGCATCCTGTCGAACAGGTTTGCCCCTCCGGGAGGCTTCCGAGGGTTCCTGTGCTCGGCGGCGGCGACAAGATCTGCATCGGCGGCATCGCGTTTCGCTTACGACTTCTTCTTGCCCTTCTTCTTCATGCCATGCTGAGCGGACGCCTCGGGGACGTCTTCCTGCTGGCGCCCCTGAGGCTGCTTGTCCTTCCAGAAGATGGCCTCGACCGCCTCCTGAGCAGAGGCGAACTTGGTGGCGATGTCCATCAGCTCGCTCGCCCTGGTGGGAGTCTTGCGACCCAGCTTGATCACCAGGTCGCGGCAAGTGGTGCCGGCGAGGAACGCGCCGATGACATCTGAGTCGGTGATGTTGGGCAGCTCGGTGCGCTGCTTCGAAAAATCACTGGATGTAGTCCCGCAGGGATTCTCCCGGCTAATGGCGGTAGCTTCGGAGATCCCAGGAGTTCCCAGGGCGCACGTATGTGTCCTGGAAGTTTCCGCCGAAGGCTTTGACCAAGTCGTCCCAGTTGGAGATCTACGCAGGAGGCAAATGCTCCAGCCAGGCCCGGGCGACGTCGGAAAGGAACAGGGGGAGGTTGCGGATAATGAGGTTGTCATCGTCCGTTCCACCCAGCTGGCAGGCCAGCCGGTAGTCCGCGAGCCATAGTTCCGGTCTTGTTTCCCCCGAGTACTTGGTGATGGTAGTCGGGGCTTGGAACCGGGTCGGGAAAGGCGCCTGTCGTATGGCCCGGCTGAAAGCTTGCGGACCGGGTGGTTCGGGCGAGGGACTTCGATCCTCCCCGTTGTCGTAGCGTCCACCACGCCTGGGGTGGTAGCCTCGGCGCACCTTCTCGTCGAGGTGGGCTCGACGGTCGCGGCAGTGGTGCTCGTTGCTGAGGCGACCCAGGGCTGCAAGTGTTGCGTCCCGTGTGCGCCCGGTGTGGACCGAGGCTTCCCTCATGAATAGGGAAGTCGTGGCGCGATGCTCCGGGCGGTATCCTTGCCTTCAGGAGGCAAAGCTTTCGGCCCGTCGGACCGCGGCATCCTCCAGGAGATTCTTGAGTTCTCCCTGGATACGCCGCCCCTCGGTGGTGGATGGCTCCGGCATCGCTCGGAGTAGTATTACTGCTGCAGCCAGGTTCTGGCCGACCCCACTGGAAGCCGGGGCAGCCTTGCCCTGGCATCGTCAGCGATGCGGTGCTGGTCGTCCTGGGCCAGATGACGCGCTTCTCCGGCTGGTGCTCGGCCTGCCCACTCCTGCCCGATGTTCTGCCGGAGCTGCACAAGTTGTCCTGCTTCCTCGTCGAGCCTAGCCTGCATCTCGCGGATTTGCTCGAGCTGTGTGTCCTGACCCCCCGCAGGGACTGGGACCATAGCTAGCTCTCGAAGGATGTCAACGCGAGGCGCAGGCCTAGGGGGATCGCCGTCCTCCGGCATACCAAGGTGGTTGCCTTCGTCGAGACCCCCTAGATCGACGTGGAAACATTCGCGACTTGGGCCACAGTCCTCGTCGTCAAGGTTGTGGCCATCATCGGAGCAATCAGAGAGGCAGTAGTCACATGCGGTCATGAAGTCTCGCATGTCACTGGGGTTATCGAGCCCAGAGAAATCCCAACCAGAGTCGGGCTCGTCATCTTCCTCGGAACCCGGGGGCCCGTAGGTTGAGACGGCCGTCAGTCGGTCCCAGGTTGACCACATATGGTACCCCGGAAGGTTAGGATATGCCTTTACGAAAGCGTCCACCGAAGCGGGGTCGCTTGGTGCGTCGAAGCTGAATCTAAAAGGCACAGGGTGGAAAACGGAAGGTACCTCTTGATCGACGGATGGTGACGAAGTCGCGTCGGGGACGGACTGGACCGTTATCTCAGGTACGAGGCTAACGCCCAGCAAGTCCTTCGCGAGCGTGCTGGCGTCATCCGTCTGCTTGGGGTTGGCGTGTTGCGGGGTAACGACGCTCGTCTTCGTCTCAGATGCGAGGTCAACGCCCGACGTGTCCCCTGCTGGGGCGCCGGCGTCGTCGACTCGCTCGACAGCCAACGAGGCGCCGCCTCTTGCTTGGCCATGGTTGCCCCGCCTCCTCCTCCTGCGGCGGGGAAGGTGACGGGACAGGCCTGGATGCTGCCCTTCCGCCATGGGGGGAAGACGTCGTCGATTCCGCCGCCGTCGGGCGGGCTGACGGCCGTCGTTGTCGTTGTCGCGCGGCGGAGGAAGGAGTACCATGTCGTAGCTGCCGTCGAGGGACATGAACTCGAGACTCCCAAAACGGAGCAGCGTCCCGGGCTGGAGAGGTTGCTGGAGACTACCCATCTGGAGCTTGACGGGAAGCTGTTCGTCAACACGCAGCAGGCCCCTACCTGGCGCGCCAACTGTCGGCGTTTCGACCCCGGGGGGTCCCTGGACCGACGAGTAAATTGTCGCTGCGTGTCCCAGCCCAGACGGGTCGGCGCGAGATGGAACACAAGGGGGAGAAAAAGGGGAACCGCGGCTCGTGTTATCCTGCGCCCAGGGCGGATGCGCTTGCAGTAGGGGGTTACAAGCGTTCGCGAGGGAGAGAGAGAGCCTGCTCGTCAGCCCGTCCTCCCGCGCGGCCACCTTTTCGTACGAGGGCACTGGACCTTCCTTTTATAGATGTAAGGAGAAGGCCCAGGTGTACAATAGGGGGTGTAGAAATGTGCTAACGTGTCTAGCATAGAGGAGCTAGAGCCCTATGTACATGCCGACGTGGCTGTCAGAGAGGTGTTGGTGCCCTGTTCATGTGGTGTCGTGGCCGTCGGAGGAGCGCTCGAGCCCTATAGAAGCACAGTTGTCGGGGTTGTCGGGTCCTTGCTGACGTCTCCTTGCTTCCGTAGGGGGCAGAGAACCTCCGTCGTCATGGGAGCACGCGGGGTGCCATCATTACTTGTTTACCGGGGCGAGCCAGATGGGACGCCGGTCTTGTTCCCCGTAGCCTGAGCTAGCTAGGGGTAGGGTAATGATGTACCCCTTGTAACGTGGTCGGTCCGAGCCCAAGGTCGGGCGAGGCGGGGATTCCTCCGAGGTCGAGGCTGAGTCCGAGCCTTGGGGTCGGGCGAGGCGGTGATTCCTTCGAGGTCGAGGCTGAGTCCGAGCCCTGGGGTCGGGCGAGGCGGAGACCGTCTTCCGAGGTCGAGGCTGAGTCCGAGCCCTGGGGTTGGGCGAGGCGGAGACCGTCTTCCAAGGTCGAGGCAGAGTCCGAGCCCTGGGGTCGGGCGAGGTGGATACCGTCTTCCGAGGTCGAGGCGGGGGCCGAGCCCTGGGGTCGGGCGAGGCGCAGCTTCCTATGGCGCCTGAGGCTGGACTCGGCTGCTATCAACCTCACCCTGGCGGGTGGCACAGCAGTCGGAGCAGGGCAGGCGACGCTGCTTTCCTGTCAGGTCAATCAGTGGAGGGGCGAAGTGACTGCGGTCACTTCGGCCCTGTTGACTGAGGAACGCGCGTCAGGATAAGGTGTCAGGCGATCCTTGCATTGAATGCTCAAGCGATACGGTCGGTTGGCGAGGCGATCTGGCCAAGGTTGCTTCACTGCGAAGCCTGCCCGAGCTGGGCCTCGGGCGAGTCGAAGGAGTGCCCGTTGCTTGAGGAGGCCTTCGGGCGAGGCGTGAATCCACCTGGGTCTACTGTTCCTGCCCGAGGTTGGGCTCGGGCGAGGCGAGATCGTGTCCCTTGAGTGGACGGAGCTTTGACCTATATTGCGCCCATCAGGCCTTTGCAGTTTGTGCTGATGGTGGTTACCAGCCGAGTTTAGGAGTCTTGGGGGTACCCCTAATTATGGTCCCCGACAATATTATTAATGGAATCGTTATTACAGACCACATTAACATGGTAAGAAGAATGATTATTCAAAACAGAAAGACGGAACAAACCGCCTAACTCATATGACTTTCCAACAAAAGTACCAAACTTAGACAGGACCACTTTATTAGACTCAAACACTAATTTGAGACCTTGTTGACATAACAGCGACACTGATATGAGGTTCCGGCTCATCGATGGCACATAGAGTACGTCCTTCAGCACGAGTGTCTTTCCTGAAGTTAACTTCAGGTAGACCTGTCCAGTACCTCGAACTGCTGCCGAAACACCATTTCCCATCAAGACTGGTGCGCTGCTGTATCCCTGGAATGAAGAGAACATGGATCGATCAACACAAATATGAACAGTAGCACCGGAATCCATCCACCAGTCATCTGATTGACTTGCCATAAAGGCCTGAGGTGCATACCCTGGGGTGGAGTTAACCACCACGTTCCCTTCTTTGCGCTGAGGTGGAGGACCTTTTCCCTTCCTAAGTTTGCACCTCCGAGCTGTATACCCGGAGACACCATAAACATAGCAGATAAAGTCCTCCTTTTTCTTCTTCATCTTTTTGGACTTAGGTTAGTTCAGATTCTTTTGTGGAAAGTTCTTCTTCTTCTGGAATTTTCTATCTCCACCCTTCTCAACAACGTGAGTCTGAAGTTGTTGGGATGGCTTATTACTGGACCTTGCACGCTCTTCCACATTTATCGCAGCTGACAACTCAGTGAGAGTCATTTGCTTCTTCATGTGGTGGCGTGAAGTCACAAAGTCTCGCCAAGAAGGCGGGAGCTTTGCCAGTATTGCATTCACCTGAAAATGTCTGGTAGGACGCAACCATATTGGACCAAGTCCCTAACAAGGAGTTGAATCTCCTATAGCTGCTCCATAACAGACCTTCCCTCAACCATTTTATAGTTGAGGTAGTTTTCCATTGTGAATGATTCATTGCCATTGTCAACTTCAGAGAACTCGTTCTCAAGTTCAGTAGACGAGACAAGCATGCCTCATTGGCTTTGTCCCACTTGGCCTTCTCCGCTAGTGCGGCGGCCTTCGCTGCATCATCAGCATTATCTGATGCAGCCTCGGGAACAGCCGACGTCACTACCCAAAATAATTTTAGGTCAGTGAGCCACATGCGAGTCTTAATCTGACAGCGCTTAAAGCTTGCACCGTCGAACGCTTCAGGCTTAATGACATCAGAACTGGAGGCCATTATATGACTTTGTTTTCTGGATTGTTGTAATATTAGAGAAATAAGTGACATGCTTCCTTCATTTTTAAATAAATTAAATATTCTAATTCCGAATAAAACAGGCATATAACTCAGATAAATGCCATATGTAATTATAGTAGCAATGAACAGTAGCAATTACATTAATTGAAACCATGAAACATAGCTACTCAGGTCCATTTGTAAATTAAACGTGGCTTGTAGATGAAGAAGGCAGATTGAATAAATAAACATGATTGTTTATCTTAAAATGTTGCTCTCAAAATAGCGGGTTGCTGTAATAAACAATCCTCCAACGCTAAAAGGTGATCAGAGATCCTCGACTAACGTGACAGTCCTATCTTACCAAATTAGGGTTTTAGATCAGATATAATAAGTCTAATAATCAAATGTAAATACTAATAGTAAGGAGATGTGTACTAAATAAAATAACAGAATTTAACACAGGTAAACAGCCTCAACAAAGAGAGATTTAATTAGGCACACATAATATCAATACTGAAATTGATAATACACTAAAACCCAGACTGTCACGTTGTCTCACTACACCGCTATCATCATCGAGCATACAAATCCGCCCATAACAGTGCAATCACACCCAAGTATTTAATACTAGCAGATTGCACAAAATTAAACAATAAATAAAGTGAGTCAACGGATAACTCACAACACGTAGATTGTCTACGTGGGAATATCAGCTCAGCGAACATGAAGTTCTGTCCCAGAAAACCAATTCCGCCTCCCACGTTCGGGCCTGCACGGCGGGAGGTTGACGGAGATACTAGAGCCGTTGCTGGAGCCGAGGGAGTCGTCCACGGCACCAACCCGAGAAGAGGAACACCGCGCAGCAGAGAGCTCAAGCACCAGGCCACGGCGGACAGAGATCAGAACAGACAGAGCACCACACAGGTGCACTTGTAGAACAGCGGAGCGCAGGAGAATCTCACTGCGCACAAGCAGTGCCACCTCCACCTTCTTCCACCAGCAGGATTAACACCAGAACTCCAAGAATCGAAGGATTCGATCCAAACCATGACTGGAACCGAGAGGAGGAATAGGAACAGAGAGCTGGGATTTTTGGTGAGATCCTGAGCCGGGAGTAAGTCTCCATACTTAAGGAACCAAGGGAGAAACGGTTGTAGAAGGGCGGCGTAGAGATCGGCGAGCGTAGAACTGCCAGTCTTCCGAACGCCGCCGCCAGCCCTTTCTTTTCTCTGCTCGCTCTCTCCCGAGCTTGCCTCCTCCTGCCCTAGAGAACGTGCCACTCTATGGTGGGCTGCTCGGCCACCGGGCCTTGAAGCGGCCCACCTAGCTGTCTTTTTTTTAATAAGGTGAAAATCCAAAATGGACAACAAATGCAACGACCGAAAAATGCACAACATGATCTAAAGCAATTCATAACTACAAAATAAACAATGGATGTGGAAATATACCTTATTGAAGAGTCATAGTGTCGGCGTTTCGAGACCGGGGGGTCCCTGGGCCGACGAGTGAATGTCGCCGCGTGCCCCAGCCCAGATGGGTCGAGCGCGAGGGCGAGCGCGAAGGGGGGAGAGCGAGGCGGCTGGAGACCGGCGTGAGAGAGGTGGGAATCCCGCGGCCTTCGTGTTTGTCCCGCGCCCAGGTCGGGTGCGCTTGCAGTAGGGGGTTACAAGCGTCCACGCGGGAGAGGGAGCGAGCGGCTCCAAGCGAGCGCCTGTCTCGCCCTCGTCCCCGCGCGGCCAACCCTCTCTAAGAGGGCCCTGGTCCTTCCTTTTATAGGCGTAAGGAGAGGATCCAGGTGTACAATGGGGGTGTAGCAGAGTGCTACGTGTCTAGCGGAGGAGAGCTAGCGCCCTAAGTACATGCCGTTGTGGCAGCCGGAGAGATTTTGGCACCCAGCTGGTGTGATGCCGTGGCCGTCGGAGGAGCGATGGAGCCTGGCGGAGGGACAGCTGTCGGAGCGGTTGAGTCCTTGCTGACATCCTCTTGCTTCCGTAAGGGGGCTGAGAGCCGCCGTCGTCACAGAGTACGCGGGGCGCCATCATTGCCTATCTGGCGGAGCTAGCCAGATGGGACGCCGGTCTTGTTCCCTGCGGCCCGAGTCAGCTCGGGGTAGGGTGATGATGGCGCCTCCTGTTGACGTGGCTGGCCTGCGCCCTAGGTTGGGCGATGTGGAAGCTCCTCCGAAGCCGAGGTCGAGTCTGTCTTCCGTGGTCGAGGTCGAGTTCGAGCCCCTGGGTCGGGCGGAGCGGAGTTCGTCGTCTTCTGGGGCTGAGCCCACGTCTGAGCCCTGGGTCGGGCGGAGCGGAGTTCGCCGTCTTCCGGGGCTGAGCCCGAGTTCGAGCCCTGGGTCGGGCGAAGCGGAGATCGCCGTCTTCCGGGGTTGAGCCCGAGTCCGAGCCCTGGGTCGGGCGGAGCGGAGTTCGCCGTCTTCCGGGACTTAGCCCGAGTCCGAGCCCTGGGTCGGGCGGAGCGGAGTTCGCCGTCTTCCGGGACTTAGCCTGAGTCCGAGCCCTGGGTCGGGCGGAGCGGAGATCGCCGTCTTCCGGGGCTGAGCCCGAGTCCGAGCCCTGGGTTGGGCGGAGCGGAGATCGCCGTCTTCCGGGGCTGAGCCCGAGTCCGAGCCCTGGGTCGGGCGGAGCGGAGTTCGCCGTCTTCCGGGACTAAGCCCGAGTCCGAGCCCTGGGTCGGGCGGAGCGGAGCTTCCTATGATGCCTTCGGCAGGGCCTGACTGCCTGTCGGTTTCACTCTGTCAAGTGGCACCGCAGTCGGAGTGGCGCAGGCGGCGCTGTCCTTCTATCAGGTCGGTCAGTGGAGCGGCGAAGTGACGGCGGTCACTTCGGCTCTGCCGGCTGGGGGGCGCGCGTCAGGATAAAGGTGTCAGGCCACCTTTGCATTAAATGCTCCTGCGATTTGGTCGGTTGGTGCGGCGATTTGGTCAGGGTTGCTTCTTAGCGAAGGCAGGGCCTCGGGCGAGCCGGAAATATGTTCGCCGCTGGAGTGGGGCCTCGGGCGAGACGGAAGTCCTCCGGGTCGGCTGTCCTTGTCCGAGGCTAGGCTCGGACGAGGCGTGATCGAGTCCCTCGAATGGACTGATCCCTGACTTAATCGCGTCCATCAGGCCTTTGCAGCTTCATGCTGATGGGGGTTACCAGCTGAGAATTAGGAGCCTTGAGGGTACCCCTAATTATGGTCCCCGACAGTAGCCCCCGAGCCTCGAAGGGAGTGTTAGCACTCGCTTGGAGGCTTTCGTCGCACTTTTTTGCAAGGGGACCAGCCTTTCTCGGTTGTGTTTTGTTCCGGTGGGTGCGCGCGAGCGCACCCGCCGGGTGTAGCCCCCGAGGCCTCGGAGGAGTGGTTTCACTCCTTCGAGGTCTTAATGCCTCGCGTAATGCTTCGGCTGGTCTGGTTGTTCCCTCATGCGAGCTGGTCGTAGCCCGGGTGTACGGTCGGGTCCCAAGTTCTCGGGCTGGTATGTTGACGCTGTCAACGGTTCGGCCGGAGCCGGGTTTGCGAGAGCAGCCCCCGAGCCTCTGCACAGGGCGAGAGGGCGATCAGGGACAGACTCGGCTTTTTTGTATACGCCCCTGCGTCGCCTTTCCGCAAGGAGGAGGGGGGAAAGCGCCATTGTTGGGACCATGCTTCATCGCCGAAGGTCCTGCAGGAAGAAACAGCTTCGGCTGAAGCTGTCTGCACGTGATGCCGAAGGTTGCTGTTCATGAAGCTTCGGAATTACAAACCGACTTAAAAGTAGAATGACCTTTTAGTCCATAAGTGTTTGAGTCGTTGTTGTAAACTTTTATGAGGGGCATGATTGTAATTCCTCACAGGCTGCGTCCTGTGCCTATAAATAGTGAACAGTATTCCTTTACTGTTCACGGATTCCTGTATTTTGCAATCACATTATTCGGGAATTAATCTTTGCCAAGGCTGAGGTATAAATGTATCTAATATTTGAATACATTAAGTTGATATAATATGAAAGTGATGTTGTTCATTTATAATTTATTTGTCTATGATGCTTCGTATTTCGTATTATTTTATATAATCTACTAGAATTCAATTACGAAGATTCAACCTTCGTAATTATATTATCCTTAACCTTCGTCCGAAGTTCATTAAATCCTTAAAGGAATAATGCTTCAGCGGACGAAGAGCATTAACATTTAACATTTTATGTTGCCTTGTTCTTAACTCATAGCATTTGAGAACGAGTCCCCAACATTGGCGCCCACCTCCGGTGAACTCACTTCCACTTTTCTGAGCTGATGGCTTCGTTCAATATTCAAGCTGGAGCTGCTTCGGTTCTGAAGCTGGTACTCCCAATAACGGGCGGTTCATGTTCAGAACCAGCCAACAAGAAACAGAAGAAGGAAGCACAGAGAAGGGTACAACATGTCGGGGTGCAAGGACCCTTCATCAAGTCAAGATGGTCTCACATTCCTATTACCTTCTCTCAAGAGGACCTTCAACTCAAGGATTACCCACACAATGATGCTATGGTTATCTCTTGTGTTATCAAAGGATTTCTGGTCCACAATGTTTTGGTTGATACAGGCAGTGCAGCTGATATCATATTTGCTAAGGCCTTCAGACAGATGCAAGAGCCCGAAGATAAAATTCTTGATGCCACACATCCCCTCTGCGGCTTCGGAGGAAGGCAAATTGTAGCACTCGGCAAAATCTCAATGTCAGTGGCCTTCGGATTCATCAACAACACAAGGACTGAGCAAGTTATGTTTGATATTGTTGACATGGAGTACCCTTACAATGCAATCATTGGTCGTGGTACTCTTAATGCCTTCGAAGCAATTCTGCATCCAGCTTATCTTTGCATGAAGATACCTTCGGACCAAGGGCCCATTGCAATTCATGGAAGTCAAGAAGCTGCCAGAAGGGCCGAAGGAAATTGGACAGACTCAAAAGCAATCCATAATATAGATGGAACTGAAGCTTGTGAGCAATACAAGTTCAGAAGGGAAAAAGCTGTTTCGGCTGACCAGCCGAAACCCATGCTCTTATGTGAGGATATAGCAGAGCAGAAGGTGCTATTGGGATCTCAATTGTCCGAAGAGCAGGAGAAAACCCTGATAAGATTTTTGTTCAACAATAAAGATGTTTTTGCTTGGTCAGCTAATGATCTTTGCGGAGTTAACAGGGATGTTATTGAGCACTCGCTCAATGTTGATCCATCTTTCAGACCCAGGAAACAGAGGCTTTGGAAGATGTCTGATGACAAGGCCGAAGGTGCTCGGAATGAAGTAAAAAGACTCCTCAGTGCCGGAGTTATTAGAGAGGTAAAATACCCAGAATGGTTGGCTAACACTGTTATGGTGAAGAAGGCCAATGGTAAATGGAGAATGTGCATCGATTTTACTGATCTCAATAAGGCCTGTCCGAAGGATGAGTTTCCATTGCCAAGGATAGATTCTTTAGTCGATGCAGCAGCTTCATCAGAACTTATGAGTTTGCTGGATTGTTATTCAGGCTATCATCAAATCTGGATGAAGAAGGAGGATGAACCAAAAACCAGTTTCATAACCCCTAGTGGGACATACTGTTACCTTCGGATACCTGAAGGGCTTAAGAATGCTGGAGGAAGCTTCAGCAGAATGACAGCAAAGGTTCTCCATTCTCAGATAGGCAGGAATGTACTAACTTATGTTGATGACATCATTGTAAAGAGCACGAAGCAGGATAACCACATTGCTGATTTACAGAAGACCTTCGCTAATTTTAGACAGGCTGGTCTAAAGCTGAATCCAGAAAAATGTGTTTTCGGAGTAAAGAAGGGGAAATTTCTTGGTTGCCTAGTTTCAACAAAGGGAATTGAGGCCAACCCAAGTAAAATCGAAGCTATACTTTGAATGGAGCCACCAAGTACAAAAAAAGGGGCTCAAAGATTGACAGGAAGGCTGGCATCTCTCAATAGATTCATATCCAGATCAGTAGAGAGAAACTTACCATTCTTCGAAGTGCTGAAGTCAGCCGAAGTCTTTCAATGGGGACCAATCCAGCAGAAGGCCTTTGAAGAGCTGAAACAGTATTTGATAGATCTAACAACACTAACTCCACCTACGCCAGGGGCTCCTTTGTTATTATATGTGGCAGCTTCGCACTCAGCGGTAAGTGCAGCACTTGTTCAAGAGAAGCTTGAAGGCCAAGTTAAGAGGCAGGCCCCAATATATTTTGTATCCGAGGTTCTTAGTTTATCAAAGAAAAATTATATAGAGTTGGAGAAGGTACTGTATGCTGTCTTAATGGCCTCCAGGAAGCTTTGGCACTATTTTCAAGCTTACAACATAATTGTTCCTTCTTCACAACCTCTGAAGGATATTATGAGGAACTGAGAAGCTACTGGAAGGATTGAAAAATGGGCTGCAGAGCTCAATGAATTTTGTATTGAATATGTTCATAGATCTTCGATTCAGTCCCAGGCGTTAGCAGACTTCATTGCTGACTGGACGCCAGAGGCTCAGGAGGAAGAAACAAATAAAGACGCCGAAGCATGGACAGTGTTTTGCGATGGGTCTTGGGGAACCTTTGGAGCGGGAGCGGCTGCTGTGTTGGTTTCACCTTCCAAAGTTAAAACTTGTTACGCGGCAAAACTTGATTTTAGTTGCACAAATAACATCGTTGAGTATGAAGCTCTGCTTTTGGACCTTCGGAAATTAAAGGCAATGGGAATCAGAAGGGCCATCCTTAAAACTGATTCCCAAGTTATTTCTGGTCATATTGACAAAAGTTACAAAGCAAGAGACCCGAAGCTTGAAAAGTATCTAGATAGAGTCCGAAGGATTGAAGCTTCCTTCGATGGTTTCTCTGTCAAAAATATTCCTCATGGAGAAAATGAATACGCTGATCTATTGGCTAAGTCAGCAGCCCAGGGGCTGCCTATACCTTCGGAAGTATTTTTTGAAACAATAAAAGCACCTTCGGTCGAGCTTCTTGAAAGAGCAATCCTTAACATATCCCCTGTTTATAGTGAAGATTGGAGAACTGAGATCATCTCTTTCCTTCAGGGTAACTTTCTTTCAGACGACGAAGCTTATAACAGGAGAATAGAAGCAAGAGCTCGACCATATGTCATAATAGAAGGGGAGTTATACAAGCGCGGGGTCTGTTCCCCATTACTCAAGTGCTTATCCAGATCCGAAGGTATAGAATTAATGAAGGACATACATGCAGGTCTGTGTGGATCTCACATTGGATCTAAACCCTTGCTTGGGAAAGTTTTTCGCCAAGGATTTTATTGGCTGAAGGCAGCTTCGGATGCAGCGGATTTAGTTCAAAAGTGCGAAGGTTGTCAGAAATGTGCAAGAGATCAAAAACAACCTTCGTCTTTAACTCAGTTAATACAACCCACTTGGTCGTTGCAAAGGTGGGGTCTGGATTTGCTAGGTCCATTACCACCAGCACAGGGGAACTTAAGATAAGTGGTGGTGGCAGTTGAATATTTTTCCAAATGGATTGAGGCGAAGCCCTTAGCCACAATAACTTCATTTACTATTCAAAAGTTTTTCTGGAAAAACATTGTTTGTCGCTTCGGAGTGCCGAAGGCTATCACTGTGGATAATGGGACACAGTTTGATTCTGAAGCCTTCAGAGAATTTTGTAATCAAATTGGCACGAAGATCCATTTTGCATCAGTCCGACATCCAGAGTCAAATGGACTTCTCGAAAGAGCCAATGGGATCATAATGACAGGAATAATGAAGTCAATCTTCAATCAGCCCAGGGGAAAGTGGCCAGACGAGTTAATTAAAGTGGTGTGGAGTCATAACACAACCATGTCAAGATCAACAGGCTTTACACCCTTTAAACTATTGTTTGGTGACGAAGCAATAACCCCAGAAGAGGCCAAAACAGGATCAATAAGGACAGTAGCTTCGACAGAGGGCGAAAACGAAGCTGATTGCTCTGTAGAAAAAGATACTATTGAAGGGATCAGACTTCAAGCCGTGGAAAACATCAATAAATATCAAGCTGAAACAATAAAATGGCGTGATAGAAAGGTCAAGCTGAATAATATTGAACCAGGACACTTGGTACTTCGAAGAGTAGCTAACCTGAAACAGTAGGCAAATTACAGCTGAAGTGGGAAGACCCTTTTTTGGTAATATCTTCGTCAAGACCCGGTTCCTACAGATTGAAGGATATGGACGGCAATGACATTCCTAGATCGTGGAATGCGGATGAGCTTCGGCGATATTATGTTTAGTTCGATGTAATTTTTTATATTCTTTTTTTGGCACCCTTTTCCTTTCCAAAGGGGGAGAAAGGTTTTTAATGGGGCCACAACGTGTAATTTTTCTTTTTCCTTATTTCAATTCTATAAGAGAGATATCCCCCAAAAATGTAAATGTAAAAGCTGAGAACGCACCTTCGAGTGCAAAGGAAAAAGAAAAGAAAACAGGAAGAAGCTCCTAAGGGAAGCTTACAGCGAAAAATAAACGCTGATTCCGCCGAAAGCAAAAGGCGAAGAAGCTCCTAAGGGAGGCTTACAGCGAAAAATAAACGCTGATTCCGCCGAAAGTAAAAGGCGAAGAAGCTCCTAAGGGAGGCTTACAGCGAAAAGTCAACGCTGATACACCGAAAAGTAAACGTTGAAGCCGAAAAGTAAACGACAAAAAGATTTTTATCATTCTTGAGGGGATGAAGGACCGTACTTATGGTTTTTGAACATGTGTCCTAATATTCATTTGCACATTACATGCCATCATGTCATTTGCATTCATAAACATCCATTTAGACATATATAGAATCATCATTATGCTACACAAAAAAGACTGGTGCTTCAGAAAATAAGGAAAAGATTCGAAGGAAAAATTTTCTATGCTTCGTTGTGTACGAAAAGAAGGGAAGGTGTTTTTCGCCTTCGGCTCAAAAGAGAAGTTTCGTCCACAGCAAAGCAAATTGAATACGGACAAGGGAAACAGGATATATTACAAGGTATGTACAAATTTACATAAGTTATTCCATATTACAAGAGTTTCTCCAAGAATTTTTGCAGGAAAGCACATTATAAGCAACTTTAAGCTTCAGCTAAGGCTTCGTCTTCAGTTTTGTCAAGCTTCAGCATTGTCAATCTTCAGCTTCGTCATCCTGTATATACCAAATAGCAGAGTAAAAAAGGTACAAATTTCAAAGGAGAAGGTAAAAGTAATAAACATAAGTTTCTTACCGGTTTAAGGTGGCTTCGAGCTTCGTCGCCTGCCATTTTCCGCCCGCCACTTACCCAGATCTGGGTCATGAATCTATTTCTGATACTTCTGGCTAAGCTTGGGATATCCATCAAATCTGAAGCTGACAAGCTGAAGTTTGGTCTATTCACAATGCTCCCATGTGTGCAGCCAGCCTTCAAAACAGCCGTAGCTGTGCCTCGAGAAGCTACCAGGGCGCAGAAGTCGGCGTGCCCACCAATAACTTCGTCAAGGGCGTCAACTTCGCCTTCAATATATTCTAATGTTCTTGGCAGATTCTCAGCTGAAGGTGTAAATTTCGAAGAGCTAGCTCCGACAGAGTGAAACACATCCTTCAGCCGCTGCACACATCGGCTGCCGAAGCTTAAGCATTTCTCCTGAAGTTCTTTGAAGGATTTCTGCAAATTTGAGTATTTATCCACTTCAGCTTTCAGGCTTGCTTCAAAATATTTCTTTTCTTGCTCGATTTTTTCTGATTGTCGGAGCAATTCATTCTTTAATTTGTCATTTTCAGTTTGGACTTCAGCCAAAGAGCCCTCCATGGTTTGAATAACAAAATCCTTCTTTTCTAATGCACCTTCGTGCTCTTTGACCATGATTTCAAGGTTTTGGATTGCGAAGTCTTTCTTTTTCAGATTGGCTTCGTGATTTTCAACTTTTTCAGCCAAATCTTGAATAACGGCTTTGTTTTTCTCCTCCTCCAGATCTTGTTGCATTTTTAAAACCTTGCCTAATAATATGCTCTGTCGAAACGATCTTCGTTAGAACACGACCTAAAAGATAATAATAATGGTAATAAAATAACAAAAATATTCGTTACCTTGAAGTTAGCATACAGCAAGCTTCCGGCGATATGTTGTCGTTGATAACGGCATAAGTCCGCTTCCAGCTTCGGCAAGCCAATGCTTTTGGAAAGGGTTCTAACAATTTTGGCCTCGGTGCGGTTCCGAAGGCATCTTAGTTTCCCTTCGTTGACCCCACCAAATAGCATAGCCCCTGATTTGTATCCGCAAGATATGGCATATTTTTTCAACTCCTCCTTTTCGGCGTCTGTTAATTCTTGTCCGAGCAAATCTTGAAAGTTAAAATCTTCTTCTTCTGAAATTTCATCAATCTGCTCTTTCCCCTTCTCAGTTGCTGTATTCACTGTAGCCACAGTAGCTTCTTCTTCAGTCATTTTCAGGAGTATATTGTCAATAACCTCAAGTGTGGTTTCCAGGTTCGACTCTTCGGTGGCCCCAGCTTCGGCCCCGGTAGCTTCGGCTTCGCCGGTTTCAGCTTCAGTAGTTTTCATTCCAGTAGCTTCGGCTTCGGCAGTTTCAGCAAAAACAATTTTTGACACCGTTGCCGGTGGCGGCGTCTGATGGATCACATCTGTTACTTGAATAATTCTCCGCTTTTTCGGCTTCGCAGGACTTTCTACTACCGAAGCTGCCTTGTCCTTCTGAAAAAACTTCGCCAGTTCCAGTGCCAGCGGACTTAGCCTGAAAGGCAAAGGTTCAGTCATTACCTTCATAATTTCTTCTACTTCAACAGTAGAAGGAGAAGCAGAAGTATCTTCTTCTCGGACCGGCGTTTCCGGCTCTGGGGATGCACTTTTTCTCTTTTTTGTAGTGACCATCTTCGGCTCAGGATTTAACTCTTCAGCGCTAAGATTTTCAGAATCTTTCTTTTTCTTTTTGGCTACCTTGACGACCTCTTCGTCAGTAGCGCTGACAATCCTTTTTCGCTTCGGGCCCCCAGCATCTCCGCCCAGTCGACCATAGTCAGCGTATTCAAATCCTATGGCATCAAGTACCCTGTTCAGCCTTCGTTTCGGCCGAGTGCCGAAGGCCGCTGTCATCAGTTGGTCCTCTTTTTTAGAGTAATTCCCAAGAATTTCATTACTCATTATTTCAATTGTATCAAGCCATTCTTGGCAGGGTACTTTAAAGTATTTTTTGAACTTATAATGGTAGGGCAGTCGGACGAGTTCCCCCTTTTTCTTTTCCCCTTTAAGCTTCGGCATTGTCCACTCTTTCATAGTTGGAAAAACCCTGAAGGCTAGGAATTCCTGCACTAAATCTCTAGTGCCAATATGTTCTGCAATAATTTTGAATTCGCCCAGTGCAGCCCAAGTTGGATCTTCTACTTCCATTCTGCATCAGGGTCTTGTTTCTCCGAAGGTTAGCTCAAGAGGGCTCTGAACCAGATTCTCTTTGTCTTCGTCAACTTTGACATAAAACCATTCTGATTTCCACCTGCCAGCCATTTGCTTCGGTAGCTGATCACGGGAAACTTCGTGGTTTTCCGATAAGCAAAATTATAGCAACCAAAATTTTCATGCAATCCATCTTTTCTGGCCTTAGTTTGGTAATGAAGCTCATGAACTCGGCAGAAGCTGTCGGCAAATGGCTCCACCGCCTGGCTTCAGAGAGCCCAGATATAGACGCTGAGCCTGACAATCGCGTTGGGAGTCAGTTGGTGAAAATAGATGCCAAATCTTTGCAGCACATCAGAGATCATCCTATTTAAGGGAAATCTCAACCCAGCTTTTAGGAAGCTCTTGAAAATGACTATTTCATCCTTTTCTGGCTTCGGGGTAGTTTCTTCCCCCCCCCGAAGCGAAGTAGCTTCTTCTCATTCTCACTGAAATAACCCGACTTCACCATCTTGGAGAGATCAGCCTTGGAGACAGTCGACTTTCCGAAGTCCAAGTGGCTGGGCTTGCTTGGCACGGCAATATGGTAATCATCATCGAGATCAGCTTCCTCAATATTTCCTTCTTCTGCTTCGGTAGCAACTTCTTCTGCCTCGGCAGCAGTCTGCTCTGTCTCGGCAGTACGGATTCCTTCCGAGGTCACCAGTCCGGATCGTTGCATCGCTTCGGAGATAGGAACAGTCTCTGCTCCTTCAGCTTCGCCTCCCTCACGCTCAACTCTAGCGGTAGAGCGCACTCTGGCCATTTAATTCTGAATTTCTTGGGAACAAAAAAATTTTTTCTTTCGAAGCTTTTTCTTCTGATGAAGTAGGCTTTGGACCGGAGCTTCGTCTGATTGCGAGAGTCAAGCTTCGGCTATGGTTAAAAAATTTTGCAGCAAAACAGTGCAATAGCAATGAATGCTGTGGTAACTTCACAACTATCCGTATGTTTATATAGTACTGCAGGTAAGAAGGTGAATCGCCAGGATTTTTACACCGGGCAAACAGCTGCTCACACCCACTGCGCGGTGGACCGCAGAGATCAAATAGTAACCCTGCAGGGTGGGACCGCTACGCACTTGGAAGTTGAATCGTTTCTCGACAACGAGCTCAGGGAAGGTGTTTTTCGGACCTTCGGTTTCCTGAAGCCTAAGAGACTTTTTTCACGGATCAAGCTCGTTACGAAAAACGATCTAGCACCGCGAAGGGGCTACTGTTGGGACCATGCTTCGTCGCCGAAGGTCCTGCAGGAAGAAACAGCTTCGGCTGAAGCTGTCTACACGTGATGCCGAAGGTTGCTGTTCATGAAGCTTCGGAATTACAAACCGACTTAAAAGTAGAATGACCTTTTAGTCCATAAGTGTTTGAGTCGTTGTTGTAAACTTTTATGAGGGGCATGATTGTAATTCCTCACAGGCTGCGTCCTGTGCCTATAAATAGTGAACAGTATTCCTTTACTGTTCACGGATTCCTGTATTTTGCAATCGCATTATTCGGGAATTAATCTTTGCCAAGGCTGAGGTATAAATGTATCTAATATTTGAATACATTAAGTTGATATAATATGAAAGTGATGTTGTTCATTTATAATTTATTTGTCTTTGATGCTTCGTATTTCGTATTATTTTATATAATCTACTAGAATTCAATTACGAAGATTCAACCGTCGTAATTATATTATCCTTAACCTTCGTCCGAAGTTCATTAAATCCTTAAAGGAATAATGCTTCAGCGGACGAAGAGCATTAACATTTAACATTTTATGTTGCCTTGTTCTTAACTCGTAGCATTTGAGAACGAGTCCCCAACAGCCACGAAGAGCATTAACATTTAACATTTTATGTTGCCTTGTTCTTAACTCATAGCATTTGAGAACGAGTCCCCAATAGCCATGTTGCCCTCGATGGGCGCCGAACATGGTGTCTCCGGTGAGCTGCAAGCGGGTAATCCGAGTGGACGTCCGTGCCCCGTTCGTTAGGGGTCGGCTAGGGGCCCAGAGGCACGCCCAAAAGTACCTGCGGGTGATCTGCCGGACCCGGTCCCCTGGCGACGGGGTCCGAGGGCTCGATGCCTCCCTCCGATGGGATTCCGTTACAAGATCGTTCCCGCTGGTCTCGGAAATGTCCTAGGGTACCTCGGGAGCGCAGCCCGAGCCTTGGTTATGTATCGAACGTACCCATGGTCATCCCTCGCTCGGTGTCTGAGGCGGCTGTGAACCCTTCGGGGGCCAGCCTTCGAACCCCTGATCAGTAATGGGCGTGGAGCCCGAGTAGCCTGAGGCGGCCGTGGGACCCTTCCGAGGGGCCGACCTTCGAACCTCTGACCAGTAGTGGGTGTAGGGCCCACGCGATCTGAGGCGGCTGTCGAACCCTTTCGGGGGGGCCAGCCTTCGAACCTCTTATCAGTAGGGAGGCTCAGAGCCTGGTTCCTTCACGGGGAAGGATCCTTTTTGGGGTATCCCCCTTTCCCGGTCCCTGTTGCAAGAGAGAGAAAGAGGAAAAAGGAAAAGGATATGAAATCAAACGATGCGGCGTACCTTTTTTAACGCAGTTATTATGGCGAAGGCGAAGCGTCGTCTACTTCTCCTGCCAGAGGCGCCGCCTGTCCCGCCGTGGAGTTAATACGACGGGGCAAGTGGTTCGCGGGGCAGCCGTTGCGCGTGCGCGAGCCGTTCGAGGAACGGAACACGGGCGTGTTGTCTTCACGCCGTGAGAGAGGGTTCTCTCGCTGCCCCCGGATGGGACGTGAGCTTGGCTGACGACGTGACTGCTGCTCCTGCCCGCCTGCCACCGTCATTACTGCCGGCCCATTTTTGGCCGCACTGACCGCCGCGCCAGGCTGGCGCTGCTGGGTCGTGCGCTGGGTCGCCTCGAGTCGCGATGCTGGTTCCGCAGTCGAGGAGGCGCGGTGGTGGCGCAAGTGGAGGTGCAGTTGCATGCACGAAGCATTCGGCGCGCCGGTTGCATGACGCGTGGGCCTGGGCCTCCATGCTGGGCGTGTTGGGAGTCGGAGAAGCGCGCCCACTTGGCGCGGTTGCATGCCGCCTGCATGGCTGCCCGCCCCTTTCGCCCGTTGGTCTGGGCAAAAGTGGAGGGTCACTTGTAACCGCCGCGCGGTTGTGCGCACCGCGCACGGCGGTTTGGCTTCTTCTGCTCTGAGCCGGTTTGCATGACGTGTGGGACCCAGCCCCCGCGCCGCAGGGGAGGACCTTGGAGCGTGTTGGAGAAGACTCAGCCCGCGACGGTCGGGGGCGCGAGTAGGGAGAGTCGCCTTTAAAAGGAGGGTGACCCCCTTTGGAAGGCGACCATGTCTTCGCGCTCCCTTATGCATCGTGTCTTTCCACCTTCCAAGCCCCCGGATGGGGGATACCCGCCGTCTTTCCGCCTCATCGTTGGAGGAACGCAACTCCGTGGGAGTTGGTACCTTTCAGCCATCGTTCGGCTTCAAGGATTTTCATCATGCAGCCCGGCTGCACCCCTCCGCCGGCGGTCACCCAAGATGGTGACCTCCAGTTTGATGGTGGGGGAAAGCGAGCCGGGCTGCAGCCTCTGCCCCTCCCTCAGCCTCAAGGATTTTCATCACCAGGGCTGGGGAGGGGAGTGTGCCGAGTTGGGGTCAGCCCCTGCGTGGGCGGTGGCCCGCTCCTTCCCTCAGTGATCGGAGGGAAGGGCGGTCGTCGTCCGTGGCGCCGGCAGCTGCAGCGTGCCTGGCTCTCGGGCGCGAGTGGCTTCGGAGCCGCTCGCGGCGCCGGTGTCTGCCACGGCAGCTGGAAGAGGTTCTTCCGCCGACGAGATAGCCAGGGCCGCCCACGGACCGACCTCCAACTCTACGCCCTTCTGCCCGTCCTTGCCTCACGAGTTTGGGCATGGGCGGGGGCCTCTTGGCAGCAGCATCCGCCCTGAGGTCAGTGCTGCCGCTGTTCGGCCCCCCGGAGCAGAAGTCGTCGTCGTCGCTGCTGCTGGAACGGGCGACGGCGCGCCGTTCGTCGGTCTTCTGTTGCTCCGCAGGCCCCCCCCATCGAGCGGGGTTGTTCGTACCTGCGGAGGTGGAACCGGAGTTCCGTTTGTAATGGCACTTTGAATGCCAGTGTTTTTGTTCATTGTGGCTGTCGAGGCCTGAACATGTATGTAATTTTGGCACGGAGCCGTGTTTTTTCCTCATTTTCGAGCACTAAGACTCGCCTGTTGGTTGTCTGAACCGCTTCACCAAGCGTGAGTCGCCCCGTGCAAAGGTAACGAGTGAGGTATCCGTATCCCGGAGGCGTAGGAGTCCCTCGGCTCGGTCGGCCTTGTTGTCCGAGGCTTCTCTAGCTCAATTAAAGGAACCCCTCGGCCGCTCGTCGATGAGCCGAGGCCAGGGGTAGCGGTGTCAGCATGAACAGAGGCAGAGTTGGCTCGAAAAGAAAACCTGGTTGGCCGGAGCCTGGCCGGGTCGTCCGTTAGCGGGATCGACGCTGGAATTGACCAGCCGAGGCCTCGAGTCGGGCTGACGTCCTTGGAGGACAGCTGGCCGAGGCCCCGGGGTGACCGACCGAGCCGCCTGCTCGGGCCGGATTCCCGGAGAAGACCCTGGCAGCGATGGCCCGGGTGTGGCGATGACGTCGTCCTTCGGAGTGGAGATCTTCGGACCGCATCGCCGTCCGAGGCTAGGTCGGACCTCGCCGAAAGTGTTGTCGATGCCGAAGGTGCTGCTGCTCCCTTCCAGCGTCAAGACCCGAGCCTGCAGGATCGGATTGTCTTGTAGCGCGTGTTTCCTGCGGCCGCCGAGGCCAGAACACACCCTCGCCGTGTTGTAAAGTTGCGTCTCTTTTCCTCTTGTTTCGAGTATCTGGACTTTTTTGTCGGTAACAGAAATGTTTGTGCGAGCGAGAGTTGCTTCTCGCGGAAGGTGATGAGTGAGGTATCCGTATCCCGGAGGCGTAGGAGTCCCTCGGCTCGATCGGCCTTGCTGCTTACGCGCACTCTTACTCGTCCATAGGATTCTGTCACCGACGCAGTCGAGAAGGCTCGAAGGATCGCTTCGGCAGAAGAGCTTCCGAACGTGAAGACTTGTTCGGTCCGCGGAATCACTTATCCGAACGTGAGTTACTTATCGCAGAAGGTGATGAGTGAGGTATCCGTATCCCGGAGGCGTAGGAGTCCCTCGGCTCGGTCAGCCTTGGCTGCTTTCGTGTACTCCATCGTTTTCAGGATCCACTTTTCGAAGTAGTCAAAAAGCACGAAAGACATTCTGGCAGAAAAGATCTTTCTTCGAGGAAAATTTCGACGCAGAGGGGGTTCCCCCCCTTTTAGCCCCCGAGGGAGGGTCGGGCTTTGCCGAGGCGAGGCCGACCCTTCCTTGATGACTAAACTTTGCGTGGTTGCGAGGTATATGAACAACTTGAAAACATCTTAAGGGTAGAAGCAACGTAGCTGTTGGATGTTCCAAGCGTTGCCGTAGACCTCACCTTGACTGTTGGCCAGCTTGTACGTTCCGGGCTTCAGAACCTTGGCGATGACGAACAGTCCCTCCCAGGGGGGCGTGAGCTTGTGCCTCCCTCGGGCGTCTTGTCGCAGCCGAAGCACCAGGTCGCCCACCTGGAGGTCTCGGGACCGGACCCCTCAGGCGTGGTAGCGTCGCAGGGACTGCTGGTACCTGCGCCGAGTGTAGTAAGGCCTTGTCCCGAGCCTCTTCCAGCTGGTCCAGCGAGTCTTCTCGGCTAGCTTGGTTGCTTTGATCGTTGTAGGCCCTCGTCCTCGGGGAGCCGTATTCCAGGTCTGTGGGCAAGACGGCCTCGACCCCGTAGACTAGGAAGAACGGCGTGAAGCCCGTGGCTCAGCTCGGCGTTGTCCTCATGCTCCAGACCACCGAGGGGAGTTCCTTCATCCATCGCTTGCCGAACTTGTTGAGGTCGTTGTAGATCCGAGGCTTGAGCCCTTGTAGAATCATGTCGTTGGCACGCTCTACTTGCCCATTTGACATGGGATGAGCCACGGCGGCCCAGTCCACCCGGATGTGGTGATCCTCGCAGAAGTCCAAGAACTTTCTGCCGGTGAACTGGGTGCCATTGTCGGTGATGATGGAGTTCGGGACCCCGAAGCGATGGATGATGTTGGTGAAGAACGCCACCGCCTGCTCGGACCTGATGCTGTTCAGAGGTCGGACCTCGATCCACTTGGAGAATTTGTCGATGGCGACCAGCAGGTGCGTGTAGCCCCCGGGTGCCTTCTGCAAGGGGCCGACGAGGTCCAGACCCCACACAGCGAAGGGCCAGGTGATGGGTATCGTCTGCAGAGCCTGAGCGGGCAGGTGGGTCTGCCTCGCGTAGAATTGACACCCTTCGCAGGTGCGGACAATTCTAGTCGTGTCGGCCACCGCCGTCGGCTAGTAGAAGCCTTGTCGGAAGGCATTCCCAACAAGGGCTCGAGGCGCTGTGTGATGGCCGCAAGCCCCCGAGTGTATCTCTCGCAGGAGTTCCTGACCTTCGGCGACGGAGATGCATCGCTGGAGGATGCCAGAAGGGCTGCGGTGGTAGAGCTCCTTCTCATCGCCCAGCAAGACGAACGACTTGGCGCGCCGCGCCACCCGCCGAGCCTCGGCTCGGTCGAGGGGTAGCTCTCCTTGGTGGAGATATTGCAGGTACGGGGTCTGCCAGTTTCGATCAGGCGTGGCCCCGCTTCGCTCCTCCTCGACGCGCAGTGCCTCACCCTCGGGGGCCGAGGGTACCTCGGGCTGAACCGAGGGCGCCTCGGGCCGAGCTGAGGGTGCCTCGGGCCATGCCGAGGGTACCTCGGGTTGGGCCGAGGGTACCTCGGACTGGGCCGAGGGCGCCTCATGCTCGGGCGTGTCGTCGATCTTGACGGAGGGTTGATGCAGATCCCGGGAGAAGACGTCCGGGGGAACCGTTGTTCGCCCCGAGGCTATTTTAGCCAGCTCGTCCGCAGTATCGTTGTAGCGCCGAGCGATGTGGTTAAGCTCGAGCCCGTAGAACTTGTCTTCCAAGCGCCAAACCTCATCGCAGTAGGCCTCCATCTTCGGGTCGCGGCAGTGGGAGTTCTTCATGACTTGGTCGATGACGAGCTGCGAGTCACCGCGGGCGTCGAGGCACTGGACCCCTAGCTCGATGGCGATCCGCAACCCGTTGACCAGAGCCTCATACTCAACCACATTGTTGGACGCCGGGAAATGGAGGCGTAGCACATAGCGTATGTGTTTCCCGAGGGGCGAGATGAAGAGTAGGCCTGCGCCGACCCCCGTCTTCATCAACGACCCGTCGAAAAACATGATCCAGAGCTCGGTTGGATCGGAGCCGTCGGTAGCTGGGTGTCGACCCATTCGGCCACGAAGTCCGCCAAGACCTGGGACTTGATGGCCTTCCGAGGGGCGAACGAGATTGTCTCGCCCATGATTTCCACCGCCCACTTTGCAATCCTACCCGAGGCCTCTCGGCACTGGATGATCTCCCCCAGGGGGAAGGATGACACCACAGTTACCGGATGAGACTCGAAGTAGTGTCGCAATTTCCGCCGCGTCAGGATCACTACATACAGCAGCTTCTGAACTTGTGGGTAGCGGATCTTGGTTTCGGACAGTACCTCGCTGACGAAGTAAACTGGCCTCTTAACGGGCAATGCATGCCCCTCTTCTTGCCTCTCGACCACAATCGTGGCGCTAACCACCTGAGTGGTCGCGGCGACGTAGACCAAGAGGGCTTCTCCGGCAGCTGGAGGCACCAAGATAGGCGCCTTTGTGAGGAGCGCCTTCAAGTTCCCGAGAGCTTCCTCGGCCTCAGGGGTCCAAGTGAAGCACTCGGCCTTCCTTAAGAGGCGGTATAGAGGTAGACCTCTTTCGCCGAGGCATGAGATGAAACGGCTCAGAGCCGCGAGACATCCCATGACCCTCTGTACGCCTTTCAAGTCCTTGATGGGCCCCATGCTGGTGACGGCTACGATCTTCTCCGGGTTGGCTTCGATGCCCCGCTCGGAGACGATGAACCCCAAGAGCATGCCTCGGGGCACCCCGAAGACACACTTCTCGGGATTGAGCTTGACGCCTTTCGCCTTGAGGCATCGGAATGTCACTCCAAGGTCGGAAAGGAGGTCGGAAGCTTTCCTTGTCTTGACTACAATGTCATCGACGTAGGCCTCGACCGTGCGGCCAATGTGTTCGCCGAACACATGGTTCATGCACCGGTGGTACGTCGCGCCCGCATTCCTCAAGCCGAACGGCATGGTGACATAGCAGTACATGCCGAAGGGTGTGATGAAAGAAGTCGCGAGCTGGTCGGACTCTTTCATCCTGATTTGATGATACCCTGAGTAGGCATCGAGGAAAGACAGGGTTTCGCACCCAGCAGTGGAATCCACGATTTGATCGATGCGAGGCAGAGGGTAGGGAACCTTCGGACATGCTTTGTTGAGACCAGTGTAGTCTACACACATCCGCCATTTCCCCCTTTCTTTCTCACAAGCACAGGGTTGGCAAGCCATTCGGGATGGAATACCTCTTTGATGAACCCTGCCGCCATTAGCTTGTGGATCTCCTCGCCTATCGCTCTGCGCTTCTCCTCGTCGAATCGGCGCAGAGGCTGCTTGACGGGTCGGGCTCCGGCCCGAATATCCAGCGAGTGCTCGGCGACATCCCTCGGTATGCCGGGCATGTCCGAGGGACTCCACGCGAAGACGTCGGCGTTCGCGCGGAGAAAGTCGACGAGCACTGCTTCCTATTTGGGATCGAGCCCGGAGCCGATCCGGATCTGCTTGGAGGCGTCACCGCTGGGGTCGATGGGGACGGCCTTAACCGTCTCCACTGGCTCGAAGTTGCCGGCATGACGTTTCACGTCTGGCACCTCCTTAGAGAGGCTTTCCAGGTCGGCGATGAGGGCCTCGGACTCGGCGAGGGCCTCGGCGTACTCCACGCACTCCACGTCGCATTCGAACGCGTGTTTGTACGTGGGGCCGACGGTGATGACCCCGTTGGGGCCCGGCATCTTGAGCTTCAGGTAGGTGTAGTTGGGGACGGCCATGAACTTCGCGTAGCATGGCCTTCCCAGTATCGCGTGGTAGGCCCCTCGGAACCCGACCACCTCAAATGTCAGGGTCTCCCTTCGGAAGTTGGAGGGCGTTCCGAAGCAGACGGGAAGGTCGAGTTGTCCGAGGGGCTGGACGCGCTTCCCGGGAATGATCCCATGGAAGGGCGCAGCGCCTGCTCGGACGGAGGACAAATCGACACGCAGGAGCCCGAGGGTCTCGGCGTAGATGATGTTGAGGCTGCTGCCTCCGTCCATAAGGACCTTGGTGAGCCTGACGTCGCCGATGACGGGGTCGACGACGAGCGGGTATTTCCCCGGGCTCGGCACGTGGTCGGGGTGGTCGGCTTGGTCGAAGGTGATGGGCTTGTCGGACCAGTCTAGGTAGACTGGCGCCGCCACCTTCACCGAGCAGACCTCCCGACGCTCTTACTTACGGTGCCGAGCTGAGGCATTCGCCGCTTACCCACCGTAGATCATGAAGCAGTCGCGGACCTCGGGGAACTCTCCTGCTTGGTGGTCTTCCTTCTTGTCGTCGTCGCGGGCCCTGCCACCCTCCGTGGGTGGCCCGGCCCTGTGGAAGTGGCGCCGAAGCATGACGCACTCCTCAAGGGTGTGCTTGACGGGCCCCTGGTGATAGGGGCACGGCTCCTTGAGCATCTTGTCGAAGAGGTTGGCACCTCCGGGGGGTTTCCGAGGGTTCTTGTACTCGGCGGCGGTGACAAGGTCCGCGTCGGCGGCGTTGCGTTTCGCTTGCGACTTCTTCTTGCCTTTCTTCTTGGCGCCGCGCTGAGTCGACGCCTCGAGAGCATCTTCCGATGGGCAGCCCTGGGGCTGCTTGTCCTTTCGGAAGATAGCCTCGACCGCCTCCTGGCCGGAGGCGAACTTGGTGGCGATGTCCATCAGCTCGCTCGCCCTGGTGGGGGTCTTGCGACCCAACTTGCTCACCAGGTCGCGGCAGGTGGTGCCGGCGAGGAACGCGCTGATGACATCCGAGTCGGTGATGTTGGGCAGCTCGGTGCGCTGCTTCGAGAATCGCCGGATGTAGTCCCGGAGAGACTCTCCCGGCTGCTGCCGGCAGCTTCGGAGGTCCCAGGAATTCCCGGGGCGCACGTACGTGCCCTGAAAATTGCCGGCGAAAGCTTGGACTAGGTCGTCCCAGTTGGAGATCTGCCCCGGAGGCAGGTGCTCCAACCAGGCGCGAGCGGTGTCGGAGAGGAACAGGGGGAGGTTGCGGATGATGAGGTTGTCATCGTCCGTTCCACCCAGTTGGCAGGCCAGACGGTAGTCCGCGAGCCACAGTTCCGGTCTCGTCTCCCCCGAGTACTTTGTGATAGTAGTCGGGGGTCGGAACCGGGTCGGGAACGGTGCCCGTCGGATGGCCCGGCTGAAGGCCTGCGGACCGGGTGGTTCGGGCGAGGGACTCTGATCCTCCCCGCTGTCGTAGCGTCCCCCATGCCTGGGGTGGTAGCCTCGGCGCACCCTCTCGTCGAGGTGGGCTCAACGGTCGCGGCGATGGTGTTCGTTGCCGAGGCGGCCCGGGGCCGCAGGCGCGGTGTTGCGCGTGCGCCCGGTGTAGACCGAGGCTTCCCGCATGAATCGGGAAGTCGCGACATGAGGTTCCGAGGGGTATCCCTGCCTTCGGGAGGCAGAGCTCTCGGCCCGTCGGACCGCGGCGCCTTCCAGGAGATTCTTGAGCTCCCCCTGGATTCGCCGGCCCTCGGTGGTTGATGGCTCCGGCATCGCGCGGAGAAGCATCGCTGCTGCAGCCAGGTTCTGGCCGACCCCACTAGATGCGGGTGGTGGCCTGACCCTGACGTCGTCGGCGATGCGGTGCTGGAAACCCTGGGGCAGATGACGTATTTCTCCGGCCGGGGGTTGGCCCGTCCATGCCTGCCCGACGTCTCGGTGGATCGGCTCAAGCGCTCCTGCTCCCTCGTCGAGCCTGGCCTGCACCCCGCGGATTTGCTCGAGCTGTGGGTCATGGCCCCCCGCCTGAACGGGGACCACAACTAGCTCCCGTGGGATGTCAACGCGGGGCACCGGCCTAGGGAGATCACCGTCCTCCGGCATGCCGAGATGATTGCCTTCGGAGGGACCCCCTAGATCGACGTGGAAACATTCGCGGCTTGGGCCGCAGTCCTCGTCGCCGAGGCTGCGGCTACCGTCAGAACAGTCGGAGAGGCAGTAGTCACATGCGGTCATGAAGTCCCGCATGGCATTGGGGTTGCCAAGTCCAGAGAAATCCCAACAGATGTTGGGCTCGTCGTCTTCCTCGGACCCAGAGGGCCCGTAGGTCGAGACGTTCGTCAGCCGGTCCCAAGGCGACCGCATGCGAAACCCCAGAGGGTTTGGACTCGCCTCTACGAGAGCGCCCGCCAAAGCGAGGTCGCTAGGCGGGTTGAGGCTGAATCCAAATGACGTGGGATGGGAATCGGTCGGTACCTCTTGGTCGACGAGCGGCGATAAAGTCATGTTGGGGACTGACTGCACCGTCGTCTCAGGTACGAGGGTGACGTCCAGCAAGCTTTTCGCGAGCGCGCTGGCGTCGTCCACTTGCTCGGGATTGGCGTGTTGCGGGGAGACGACGCTCGTCTTCGTCTCAAGCGCGAAGTCGATACCCGGTGCGCCCCCTGTTGGGGTGTCGGCGCTGTCGACTCGCTCGACAGCCGACGAGGCGCTGCCTCCTGCTTGGCCTTGGTTGCCCTGCCTTCCCCTCCGTCGGCGGGGAAGAAGGCGAGATGAGCTTGAAGGTTGTTCTTCCATCACGCGGGGAAGACGTCGTCGATTCCCCCGCCGGCGGGCGGGCTGTCGGCCGCCATTGTCGTTGTCGTGCGGCGGTGGAAGGAGTATCATGTCGTAGCCGCCGTCGAGGGACATGAACTCAAGACTCCCGAAACGGAGCATCGTCCCGGGTTGGAGAGGTTGCTGGAGACTGCCCATCTGGAGCTTGACGGGAAGCTATTCGTCAACACGCAGCAGACCCCTACCTGGCACGCCAACTGTCGGCGTTTCGAGACCGGGGGGTCCCTGGGCCGACGAGTGAATGTCGCCGCGTGCCCCAGCCCAGATGGGTCGAGCGCGAGGGCGAGCGCGAAGGGGGGAGAGCGAGGCGGTCGGAGACCGGCGTGAGAGAGGTGGGAATCCCGCGGCCTTCGTGTTCGTCCCGCGCCCAGTTCGGGTGCGCTTGCAGTAGGGGGTTACAAGCGTCCACGCGGGAGAGGGAGCGAGCGGCTCCAAGCGAGCGTCTGTCTCGCCCTCGTCACCGCGCGGCCAACCCTCTCTAAGAGGGCCCTGGTCCTTCCTTTTATAGGCGTAAGAAGAGGATCCAGGTGTACAATGGGGGGTGTAGCAGAGTGCTACGTGTCTAGCGGAGGAGAGCTAGCGCCCTAAGTACATGCCGTTGTGGCAGCCGGAGAGATTTTGGCACCCAGCTGGTGTGATGTCGTGGCCGTCGGAGGAGCGATGGAGCCTGGCAGAGGGACAGCTGTCGGAGCGGTTGAGTCCTTGCTGACGTCCTCTTGCTTCCGTAAGGGGGCTGAGAGCCACCGTCGTCACAAAGTATGCGAGGCGCCATCATTGCCTATCTGGAGGAGCTAGCCAGATGGGACACCGGTCTTGTTCCCTGCGGCCCGAGTCAGCTCGGGGTAGGGTGATGATGGCGCCTCCTGTTGACGTGGCTAGCCTGCGCCCTAGGTTGGGCGATGTGGAAGCTCCTCCGAAGCCGAGGTGGAGTCTGTCTTCCGTGGTCGAGGTCGAGTCCGAGCCCCTGGGTCCGGCGAGGCGGAGTTCGTCGTCTTCTGGGGCTGAGCCCACGTCCGAGCCCTGGGTCGGGCGGAGCGGAGTTCGCCGTCTTCCGGGGCTGAGCCCGAGTCCGAGCCCTGGGTCGGGCGGAGCGGAGATCGCCGTCTTCCGGGGCTGAGCCCGAGTCCGAGCCCTGGGTCGGGCGGAGCGGAGTTCGCCGTCTTCCGGGACTTAGCCGGAGTCCGAGCCCTGGGTCGGGCGGAGCGGAGTTTGCCGTCTTCCGGGACTTAGCCGGAGTCCGAGCCCTGGGTCGGGCGGAGCGGAGATCGCCGTCTTCCGGGGCTGAGCCCGAGTCCGAGCCCTGGGTCGGGCGGAGCGGAGATCGCCGTCTTCCGGGGCTGAGCCCGAGTCCGAGCCCTGGGTCGGGCGGAGCGGAGTTCGCCGTCTTCTGGGACTTAGCCCGAGTCCGAGCCCTGGGTCGGGCGGAGCGGAGCTTCCTATGATGCCTTCGGCAGGGCCTGACTGCCTGTCGGTTTCACTCTGTCAAGTGGCACCGCAGTCGGAGTGGCGCAGGCGGCGCTGTCCTTCTATCAGGTCGGTCAGTGGAGCGGCGAAGTGACGGCGGTCACTTCGGCTCTGCCGGCTGGGGGGCGCGCGTCAGGATAAAGGTGTCAGGCCACCTTTGCATTAAATGCTCCTGCGATTTGGTCGGTTGGTGCGGCGATTTGGTTAGGGTTGCTTCTTAGCGAAGGCAGGGCCTCGGGCGAGCCGGAAATATGTTCGCCGCTGGAGGGGGGCCTCGGGCGAGACGAAAGTCCTCCGGGGTCGGCTGCCCTTGTCCGAGGCTAGGCTCGGACGAGGCGTGATCGAGTCCCTCGAATGGACTGATCCCTGACTTAATCGCGCCCATCAGGCCTTTGCAGCTTCATGCTGATGGGGGTTACCAGCTGAGAATTAGGAGCCTTGAGGATACCCCTAATTATGGTCCCCGACACATAGTGATCATAACTCATTTTAGGCTTACAGCCTAATATCATATAGCGAATAAAATCTAAAAAATGAGAAAATGAGTAAGTAATGGTAAATTAAAGTAAAAGCCGGTAAACCAGTGAAATAAGAATTACACCTAATTGAGTCTTAGGTTTAGAAAACCTAGGCAACTACATTTGTCTAGTTTTCTTATTTTGAAATGTTTTTTAGTTTTTTCCCTTAATTTTGTTTCTAGTCATGGTCGCTGCCTGTTGCTACTGCTTCGTTTTTTTGTTCGATTTTTTCACTTTCAATGTTTGGGGCTTTGCCTCTGGGCTGGTGGGCACGAAGACTACAAGCTGGACGACTGGCTCATTCCAAACTCCATCCAAACAAGCCAGTTTCTAGGCCCTAGACATATGATCTACTGTAGTCAAGAACAGCCTGCTCATGCCGAGCTGTTGGAATTTGGCCCACTAGTGTGTGGTACAATTCAATAATAAGGATAAGGAAGTCAAGATGGTGTGTAGAGATGGCATGAGACCTTAGTCTCATATTGCCCATCTAAGAAGAAGAGAACCAACTTATATGTGGAAGTGTTCCCTACTATTCACATGAGACAAATAAAATGATATATGGATGCTGCCACACGCACGTGCTCGCTCGCGTTTCGCGTTATTTATCGCGTGACTTGTGACGATGTGCGATCGTGTCGTGACGTGTTCTAAACGACAGTTTAATTTTTGTCTTTTGTTTATCTGGTTATCAAATATCACACCTAGACTGCTACGTCAACCCAGAGTAAGAGACACACACGTTACATGCGAGATCTCAGGACGGTTGCACGCAGAGATTATCCAGGGGCAGTTCCTGAAATTTAGCAGATCGAATCAAGGGAGGTTACGGTGACCCCTCTATAAAGGGAGACGTCCTTCAGTCGGAGGACAGATGCGAATAGCAACCAACTCGTCATCTTCTTCTCGATTCTCTGCGCCACCGCTTCTCTGCCATGTCGTCCCTTCGTCTGCCGTGTCAGATCAAGGGAGAGCGGTGTCTCCGAACCACCTGAAAGGGAAATGTGCCCTTGGGCCATTTCTAAGGATTTTGGTGATTAAGTGTCCAACACAAATGCCTTAAGTATTAATAAGTGCTAAATGGTGGATGAAGTGAAAATCAACATAAAGGTATGATTCTAGACTTAGCACATTGTTTTTTGTATACTAACATATTTGTCTAAGTGCTAGAATCAGAGAAAACGCAAAAGGAAAAAGACTTGGCTGGAACAGCCAAGACTCTGCGCAGTCTGGGTGCACTGGACTGCCCGGTGCGCCAGGCTGGAGTTTGGTCAACTGGCCGCTCTCAGGAATTCGTCGGCGGCGTACGGCTAAAATTCACCGGATTGTCCGGTGGTGCACCGGACTGTCCGGTGAGCCAACGGTCGGCCACGCAATCCGCGCGTGACACGTGGCCGAGCCAACGGTCTGATGGGGGCACCGGACTGTCCGGTGCGCCAAACGGCTCCAAATCTTCAACGGTCGGTTGCGCCAATTTAGGAAAGCAATCTGCACCGGACACTGAACAGTGCCTGTCAGGTGGCACACCGGACTGTCCGGTGCGCCACCCGACAGAAGGCAAAAATTGCCTTCCTGGATTGCTCTCAACGGCTCCTAGCTGCCTTGGGGCTATAAAAGGGACCCCTAGGCACATGGAGGAGTACACCAAGCATACTCTGAACATTCTAAGACTCCCACACTCCATCCTCGCACACTCGATTGGCATTCTTAGTGATTTGAGCTCCGTTCTAGTGGTGAACTTGTTGTGTTTCAATTGAGCTCAAGTCTTGGCTTGTGTGAGTGCGTATTGCTGGGATCTGTGTGTGTTGCTTCCCTCCCTTACTCTAGTGCTTTCACTTTGATATTTGTTGTAAGGGCGAGAGACTCCAACTTGTGGAGATTCCTCGCAAACGGGAAAAGTGATAAGAAAAAGGAACACTGTGGTATTCAAGTTGATCATTGGATCACTTGAGAGCGGTTGAGTGCAGCCCTCGTCCATTGGGACGCCACAATGTGGAGTAGGCAAGTTTTGTACTTGGCCGAACCACGGGATAAACCATTGTGTCTACTGTGTTGTTTCTCTCTGTGGTTTCTGTGTTTCACAAGTACTCCTCTCCAGCTACTTGATCCTATTGCACTAACACTTAACCAAGTTTTTGTGGCAATAAGTTTTAAGTTTTACAGGATCACCTATTCACCCCCCCTTTAGGTGCTCTCACCACCGCCGGTATTTTGACGACCTGCACAGGTGCCGGCGAATCAGGTTTCTAGGGAGTGCTTCGTGCACGTCCGCTCAGGTTCCTCTCCAACTCTCGCAAAAATCACTGTAAGTAAATCTACATTTTCAGTTTATTGCGATGACAGTCTTATGGTTAGATCTGTTGTCGATTATTCTTTTATGTGTTCATCGTGTTGAGTTAGAACAAATATGTTTTGTTCCAATGTTATGGATAGTATATGCCAGTAGATCTGTTTTTTTGTTTTATGCTGCATTTCAAATTAATCTTAGGTCCTGTCAATTTTTCAACAATGCAGAAACCTGATAGAATTAACATGGCTGGACCTTCAGATGCACCGAAACCTGAGCGGTTTTGCCTGTGGTAAAAACTTTAAGAGATGGCAGACTAGGGTTAAATTCTGGCTGATGTCGTTGAGGATCTAGTGGGTGATTTCCCCAGTACTTCCTCTCATTGAGGAGCAGGACCGTAACTTCGAGCGAATAACTCTACCTGTGTTGGTTGTATCTTGATACTATTGTCAGATCAACTATATGACATGCACACGTACCACGAAGTGGCTTGTGATTTATGGGATACCCTGGACCGGATGTATACTAAATCAGATGCTGGACGTGAACTTTATGTTAATGAGCAGTACCATGAATACAAGATGGTTGATGACCGTTCTGTCATGAAACAGGCTCATGAAATCCAGTTTCTAGTGGGGGAACTTGCACACCTTGACTGTGTCTTGCCTAACAAGTTCGTGGTTGGTGGCATCATTGCCAAATTACCTCCTACTTAGAGGAATTTTGCCACGGCTCTCAAACACATGGAGGCAAAGACTGTTGAAAGTCTAATTTCTATTCTTGATGTTTAGGAGAAGGCGAGATCTAAGGATATGCCTCGTTCTGGTCCAACGGATAGTGGCACCTCTAATGCCAACGTGGTTGAAGGAAAATCTGATGAGAAAAACAAAAACAAGACGAACTGGAAACTAAAGGCCAATCAAAACACTGATTTGAAGAAAAAAATATTGCAGGAATATGGTCATATAGCCAGAAAATGTCGTAATATGAAGGGCAAGAAAGGTGATGGTCAGAAAACTGCAAATGTGGCTATTGCTGATGCTGGGAATTCTAGGTATGTCACTCAAATTCTCTTAGCATGTCAATCCATCGATTGATGGTTAGACACTGGAGTCAATGTACATGTTTGTTCTGATCTAAACTCATTTTATTCTTACCAGGCTATCGACAGTAGCGCCATCTTGATGGGCAATGGGTCAAGGGCTGCTGTATATGGAATATGAAGAGTCGATCTGAAGTTTACCTATGGAAAGAATCTCTCTTTGAAGAATGTGCACCACATTCCTGAATAAATAGGAACATTATTAGTGGTTATCTTTTATGTCGTGATGGCTTTAAGTTAGTGTTTGAATCGAACAAGTTTATTGTCTAGAAATTTGGTTTGTTTATTGGCAACAGTTATGACAGTGGTGGTTTGTTCCGCCTTTTAGTGGCTGATGATTGTAATAATGTGGCAAACTCAGTTTTATATTCTTAATTGAATGTAGGAGAGGTTGTTGTTTGACACTCTCGACTTTTTCATATTAATTTTGATCGCATTATCCAATTGTCTAGGCTTAATTTGATTCTGAAAAAAATCTAGGAAAAATTCCTGGTATGCCATCAGATTTTATACTCATTCCTTGTGTGCCACTGAGTGGCATATAAGTACATTTTTGTGTGTGTATGACATGTGGGGCCAGTGGCACACAAGGAACGAGTATATTTTCGGATGACATACAGGGAATTGGCCCAAAAATCTATTGTTAGGAGATCTAAGTGCCATGCTTGTGTGCAAGCTAAGCAACCACGTAAACCTTTTAAGAGCGTGGAAGATAAGAGTCTAGCCACTTTAGATCTCATTCACTCAGATTTGTGTGAAATGAATGGAATTTTGACGAGAGTAGCTAAAAAATATTTTATCACATTTATTCATGATGCTAGTAGATATTGCCAGGTCTATCTTGTTAAGACGAAAGATGAGACTTTTAATTGTTTTAAGATCTATAAGGTAGACTAGAAAGGGAAACTAAACGAGTTAGATCTAGTAGAGGAGAGGAGTATCTTTCTAATGAAATCGTAGAATACTGTGCGGAACATGGAATCATCATTGAGACAACAACTCCTTACTCGCCTCAATCAAATGGGGTGGCTGAACAAAAAAACGAACTTTGACAGACTTGGTTAATGCCATGTTGGATAGTTCTGACCGCATGCTTTGTTCTAAACCGAGTTCCATCAGCTAAGGGTGATAAAACACCCTATGAAAGATGGAAAGGTAGAAAGGCTGCTCTTGGATTTCTGCGTGCATGAGGCTGTTTTGCCAAAGTTAATGTGCCTGCATGCAAAAAACGAAAATTGGGACAAAAAACGTTGATCGTGTCTTTTTAGGATATGCACATAATAGTGCAACCTATAGATTTTTGGTGATTACATCTATTTTTTCCAGATGTGCATGTTAACACTGTTACTGAATCTCGTGATGCCTCCTTTTTCAAAGATATATTCCCTATGAAGGATAAAGTTACAACACGTAGTGAGGCATCTACTAGTTGTACTCCTGAACCTAATCCAATTTTTTTACCTCCTGCTTATTCTGAACAACACATTGAGGATAACAGTATGGTAGCTCCTCGTAGGAGCAAGAGACAAAGGACTGAAATATTCTTTAGTGTTGACTTTATTGTTTATCTTGTGGATGATACACCAATAACCTTTCCAGAGGCATATGCATCACCATACGCAGAGCGCTGGAAGGAGCCTACCGACAATGAAATGGAGTCCATTCCAACAAATGGGACTTGACAAATATGTGACTTGTCAGTTGGGTGTAAACCTGTGAGATAAATTTCAGTCCAAAATTGTTGAGTTTGTGATCCAAGTTCTGAAGAAGGCGGCCAAGTTGACGAGTGAAGAAACACTGTAGGATCTGGATTGGGTGATGACCATGCAGTAATAGCTCAACAACTTAAAGAGAAACGAAGTCCGAAGTCACATCCAAAGCAAAATGTTGTGGGAACCAAGTGGGTGTTCCGCAACAAACAAGATGAGTACGAGGTGGTGACAAGAAACAAGACAAGGCTTGTGGTAAAAGGTTATGCCCAAGGCGAAGTTTTGGATTTTGAGACTTTTGCTCCTATAGTTAGGCTGTAATCTATTCGCATATTATTAGCCTATGCTGCTCACCAATCCTTTAAACTCTACCAAATGGATCTGAACAGCGCTTTCCTCAACGAACCAATCAGGGAGGAGGTATATGTAGAGCAACCCCTGATTTCGAGGATGACATGTACCCCGATCATGTGTATAAATGCATTAGAGAATTACTTATTTCTAATGCTTTCAAGGTCGGGAAAACTGATCCTACTTTTTTTTGTAAAAACTTATAATAGGAAAAATGTTCGCAAGAAACACTGCAACTAATTTGTTATAGCCACAATAAATGCAGACTACATAGAGATCCCTGGTACATATGATATTTGCGCATACTAATCCTAGTATTTGATAAAATGTAAACGACATCTTTACTTAGGTAGTGTTTGGTTTGGTGTCAACGAGAGATGGGACGAGATCAACTCTGGGCTGACTCCGTCCCTTATTTTTTGAGGGATGACCTCATCCACCATTTTTTAAGAATATTCTTTGACCCTGACTCTAGATCTCCAAACCAAACACAGGTCAAGTTAAAATGATTCATCACATCCCTCTTCATCCTTTCTCGTCCCTCTATCCAAACACATTATAGACCTATTCAATTGTTGGGTCAAATCAAGTTTAGATTGTGGGTAATTTATTACGGCCCATATCCGACTCATGCCAATCGCAGGGTCGCACGGACGCACCAGGCACACAAACCCTTCCCCTCTTCCTCGGGTCCTTCAGAAGCAGGACGCGGGCGACACACATCGATCAGGCGCGCCGAAGCAGCAGCAGCAGCAGCAGCTGACGCGCATCTTCCGGCGCCGGCCAGCTCCTCGGCCACCCCGCCGGCCGCGGCCATGTCGAAGAAGAAGGCGGTCACGACGATGACGCTCAAGGACTTCCACGGTGGCTCCATCCCCTCCGAGCTCCCGCTCCCCTCCGCCCCCGGCGTGTAAGTTTCCCACCAAACCCTAGGCCCCTTAACCCGCCGCCGCTCCTCCATTCCATCCTCCTTCCTATGTGAACTGACCAGATTCGTCTCGTTTGCCCCAGCACCCCGCGCCCCGCGGACCGCACCGTCGCCTCCGCGTCCCCCGGCGCGGCCGCGGTCGCACGGCCACGAGTACCTGTCGCTTCGCCTACCGCCGCTGCGGCGGCGGCCGCGATGCCTTCCTTCCTCACCAACCCGTCCCGCATCGGCCGTCACTTCGACGAGGACGAGCGTACCCCTTTCGAGCCCGCCGCGCCACGCCGTCCGGCGCCGTCCCCGACATCGTACGCACCCGCTCCCGTGGTTGCGCCCACCAGATCCGGGTCCGGGAACGCGTGGGGCCCGAGAAAGGAGGCCTCTCCGGCGTCTTCCCCTGTGGGTCCTGCTCCCGCCTCCGCCGGCGGCCAGATCTGGTCCGCGACACGCATCGCCCAGGCCAGCGCAGTGGAGAAGGTCATCTCTGGGAGATGGCACACGTCGAAGCCCTCGTCTCCGCCGGCGCCAGTGACAGTGCCAGCTCCGGTGTTGATTACCGTGGCCCCGCCGGAGGTTGAGAGGCCTAGGTCTGTTGGGGTGAGAGAGCTGGACAGTGGGGTGGAGAGGGGCGCGGCACCCGTGAGACCCGCGTCGCATGAAGGAAGAGTTGGTGGGGAAGGGAGAGACGGGGATACCCCAGAGAGACCCAGGTTGAAGCTACTTCCTCGGTCCAAGCCAATTGAGGCTCCTGAACCATCTCCTACATATGTTGCAGAGAAGCAGGTTGTTACAATTTGTTCTTTCCATGCCTGTATTGATCAGATTGCAAATGTTTTTGTTACATCTATTATCAATAGCAACAACCAACAATACAGTATTTGGCTGCTAGATATACCTGTATGCAAATGTTAGATGCTTGTTGCATAAATTTTTTATTTTTTGTGTTTCTTTGGAAATATAATTGTTTTTTCATTGGTAATGTGGATGATTGTATAGGTGCACCAGGTCCAGGTAACTGCTAACCTCATGAAGGCTGAGGTTGATCATGATGTGCATCAGAATGCAATGACTGCTAAAACAGGAGTTTTAGGAGCAGATGCTGAGAGCAAGGTAGCTGAGCGACCACGTTTGAATCTGAAGCCTCGTTCCTATGCCACAGGACAATCTGATGAAATGGCTGTTAAGGAAAGGTATGTGATGTAATCAAACATGTCCGATCTTCTATTTGAACATTCTATCCCAACTGGCATATAACGTCTCTGTTAATCGATCTTTGCGTACTGCAAAATCAGTGTCAAACTACTCTCTGCTCTTTCAGTTTAATGTCCCTGTATGCATTAGTCATGCAATTTAGGGCCTGTTTGGATCACTAGAGCTAGTTACTAGCTGGGACTAAAAATTAGACCAAATTAGCTAGAGTTGACTAACCAGTTGAAGACTTGGCTAAAAAATTAATCTACCTATTAGCCCTCCTGTTTGGATGCACTAAGACCAATTTTTAGCTAGCTAACAATTAGAACTTGTATCCAAACATGCCCCTAGTATAGCTTGCTGCATTGTTTTGGAGTCTGGAATCATATTGGGTTCAAAGATTAAAACAACACCAACAAAGATTAAAACATGCCCCAAGGTGGTGCTGTTCACCGTCAACTTCATCAAATAATTCGTGAGTGAAGTCTATGAAGCAAACATTTTAATATTTCATTCTATCAATTAAAAAATTATAATTCTGCTTTGGATGAGATCTCCAAGAACAATGGATATAATGGTAAATGAGAATATTGATGGTTGCAATTAGTTTTGGTAGCAGAATGATGACAACACCAACAAAGATTAAAACATGCCCCAAGGTGGTGCTGTTCACCGTCAACTTCATCAAATAATTCGTGAGTGAAGTCTATGAAGCAAACATTTTAATATTTCATTCTATCAATTAAAAAATTATAATTCTGCTTTGGATGAGATCTCCAAGAACATTGGATAATGGTAAATGAGAATATTGATGGTTGCAATTAGTTTTGGTAGCAGAATGATGTTTAGATTCATTAATTGCAGGTACCAGCACCTTCTTTTCTTGAATCTGTGAGAACTTGGATCTTTGTTTTCACAATTTATTAGTGATGCTTATGTATGACAAGAATTAGGTCTGTTTAAATTCAAGTATTGTGAATTTGTAGAGTGAAATAAAATTTACTATTATTTTGACTTCCTTTTTTTTTTACTTTTAATGCCTTAGGCCATCCCTCTTTGGTGGTGCTCGCCCCCGTGAACAAGTATGTACTCTGTGCCTTTTTAGTGATATACTATTTATTCCTTTTTGTATCTGGCTGAATCAAGATCTGATATTGCTATTTTACAAATATAGGTTCTCAAAGAACGTGGAGTGGATGTTTTGGCCAGTGATCTTGAGCGGATTTCACCAGTTGGCAGGTTGTTATATGTCAGTGATGCTTTATGTTTATATTGATAGATGTATTTTAGTTAGATTGTGGTGATAAAATTTTCCTTACAGGTCACAAGTTCTGATTTATTTCTTGGAACTTGATATCAAAGAGTGTTTGTTAGATGGCACTCCGCCCTTTCCAAATTATAAGATATTTTGGCTTCTCTAGATACATAGGGTTTGCTATGCACACTATATCTAAATACATAGTAAAAGTAATATATCTAAAAAGGCAAAAATGTCTTATGATTTGGAATGCTTGGGAGTATTTTGTTATATCATATTATTATTACATGAAAGAAACCAGAAACAAATAATTTGATCTTATGGGGACAACATAAGAATATTGTTTACCGTTCTATTAGGAAAAAAGTTCATATTGTGTTCATGTCACAGAAATTCACTAGGTTTCATTTGATGACCCTTGTAATGGACCGATGAGAAGGACATATTTGGTTTCTTTACTAGGGACACGGACACGCAAGGTCAGCCTAGCCTAACTAAGCAATGCAAAGCTAGATGGAGGAGGATGTTTGGTTATTTTCCGGTAGATGAAAGCATCACATCAGGTTCTTTTGACCAGTTAACTTTGGTCAGTAAATGACAGTATCTTGGAACTTAGGCCTTATGTACCCAACCATGTGAAAAACTTGGCTGGGGAGGTATTATATTAAGAAGAGACCGAAACATGGTCCCGACTCCCGACCGAGAAAACCCTTAAACCTTGCCCCCCATCACTAACGGGCCGATCAACGGCCCACTCTGCAACGACCCAGCCGGAGGGTGGCGCGCAGGATACCGATCCCGGAGAGCGGGTGGGGCACAACGAGGTTTTTTTTTAACCAAGTACGAAATTCGGCCCCGAGGGGGATCGAACCCGAGACTTGGAGGTGCTATTCAGAAGCCTTAACCATTACACTGGAGCCCCTTTTGCTACCCAACCATGTATGAAAGGACCTTTGGATAAAATAATAGAGCAGCAAGAAGTGGATCCCAAGAATCAGTGAGGCATATTGGTAGGCTGGCAGCTGGCTGGCCACCACACCCATTTTCTTGTATCAGATCCTTGTCCTCCGTTGCGCGTGCTGGCCTTGCTCAGGTGGAAGAGGACAATCGGCTCTCCTAACTCAGTGAGAATTTCCTTTCTAGCGCCAGCTAGCTTGCCTTGCAAAGCAAGCTTTTATTTTTCCTACCAAACACAGATGACAGATCCTTACCTGGTAAGGCCAGGTGAAGCTAAGCAAGAGATTCAAATGTGCCCTAGAATGCTTGCTGTGCAGCCTTATCAGATTTTTCTTGTTTTATGGTAACTTGTAATGATTTTTTCCTTGAAATCATTTTTGCCTTGCAGAGGCTACTGGAGAACAGCATAAGTCGAACTTGTGTTACATTACTGATAGCCTCTCTGTCATTTGTAGGTCTAAAGGTGAATTTGCAAAGGTCGAGCAGAAGGTTGAAGCTTTGTCCATTAACCCTTCTCTTGAAAGAGCTGATGGTTTTTCAGCTGGTCATAGAGGCCCAAGGAGTGTTGATAAGAAGGATTACAGGCGGGATACTGAGAAGGCTGATGCATATAGGCCTTCTCGTCGGGAGGATAACAGGAGGGTCGCTAGAGATATGGAGAAGCCACAGGAGCAACCACGCCCAGAGCCTGAGACATGGCGTAAGCCAGTGGAGCCTCCAAAGCCAGAGGTTGCAACACCTCGTTTTGGGAAAGCAGCAACCGCGTTGGAGCTTGCGCAGGCCTTCTCAACGTCCATGTCTGATACTGCACCACAGAACCGGTTGACCAGCGTTCCCAGCCCAAGAGTTCCTCTTAGCCCAGGGGCTAGGGATCAGTCTGGCTTCTCAAGGCTCACTGACAGCAGGACGTTACGCTCCAGCCCTTCCCAGCGAAAGATAAATGGCTACTGATCGCTTGGCACACATATTACACGTGTCACGATGACAGTTGGCCTCGATGAAGCGCCCCGCTGTATCTTCATACTCAACTGCCCCTGCGTGGAGAAGTCCAATTGTTGCTCTGTCAGATGGTGGCACGTGAGTGGTGATAATCTCATTGGTAGCAAACAAAAGGCTCCTCTTCCATAAGTTTCTGGTCAGTGATTTATGACTCAGGGTTCATTTTTCCTCTCTTGATAACAAAGATGTGAATTTGTGGACTATTTTTTCTTATGTTCGCCAGCCCTGATTTGTTGCTGGGGAATAATTGCCACCTGCGCATCTTTTAGTTGGATGTGCTCTGCCGTGCTTGGTTTTATGATGTTGCCAGATCGGTGGTATGTAGCCTGCGTCATAATGCAAAATTGGGATTTTACTGCGAGAACAAATTATTGGTCTTGTACGGTTAAATCAGGATTAAAGGATGTAACTTTCAATCTTGGTTGTCTAGTTTATATAAGCCGCGTTTGGATCACTGGATTCCAATTTGAATTTTGAACCAAGTTACGTTGAAAATCCTGTGTAAATTGGTGTCACCCAATTGGGGTTCCGATGCTTCGTTTATTTTTCTTCCTTAACTTGATCTCCCGTTTCGTTGGGTCGCAGTTACAATTACATTCGTTGTTCGAATCTGGCCCAATTGATTAAGGAAAGAGGTGAAACTGGGTGCAGATTCCAGTAGTTGTGGGTACAGATTCCGATTTTGTAGCTCCGAAAGTAGCCCTATCAGTAGCCACGCCGCGGTGCGAGCCAAAACGGAGCAAATTATGTAGCACTATTTATGGCTGCGAGAGAAATCACAAAAGCGCTGCCCAAGTATGGTGGTGGTGGTGGGGGGGGGGGGGGGGGGGGGATCCGAAACAGCAGAGTTGTGTATACACATCATATATAGATCAGAAGCACTAAGCTAGGGATCAGCTCTTTGCTGTGCATGAAGGTTGGAAGAACAAAAACAAAGCAGGAAGCCGTCGTCGTCGTCGAGCTGCACCACCACCACACACATGAGCTGTACAAACACCGCCGCCGGTCCGCCGACGTTTTGCGTTGCTTGCGGTTCGCCACCGCTCAGAACAGGAACGCCGTCGGCGTGAAGGCCGGCAGCACCGTCGGGTGGCCGTAGTGCCTGCAGGTAGAAAAGATGGATGCACCTGAGTCAGCGTCAACGTCAACAGTGAATGCTACTATACTTTAACTAGCAGCTGACGAAAGCGAGCGAGGAACTGTTGGGTTTGGTAGGGTCGACGCTGTATACAGAAGTCGGCAGTATAGTAATAACGCTGGAGCATCATCGGATTGGATTTGAAGCTAGAGATGAGCCTTGTGAAGCGCGGGTCAGGTCCTCTTCTTGCGCAATCTGCAGTGCATTGCGCGCTGATCTTTTCGACGTACGATGATCCCCAGGGACATGTAGTAGTGGCAGGCCCTAGGTCATCATGGCGGCAGTACTCCACAGGTTCAGTTCAGTCATGCTCATGCAGCAGCAGCAGCAGCAGCACAGGCTTGTGCCTTTGCTGGGGGTGGCCACTGGCACGCCTGACCGGGTCACCAGCTTCATCTACTTTGAGTGTTTGACTACGACGGCCAAAGCTGGTGCTGGGAAAAAGAAAGGTCTGAGGTCTCCTTCTGACGCATGCACTACCGATAAAAAAAGTAGAGACTAGACCCCATCGCCCTGGATTCAGATAAGGATCGCGAGCTTGTCCGGCGTCCGCCGTGTAGGATAACCCATGGATATCGGGGTCCATAGTCACTGTCAGTCCCATGCATGTTTTACATAATACTGTAAAGATAAGTGTCCTTTTGCTAGGGATTGCACTGCACCTGCTTGCTCCTCATACCACCTGCTGTGGCTACTGTTCATTTTGGAAGCTTATTTGGCTATGGTAAAAACGTACGATGACCCGTACGTTCAAAATCCTGAATGTTAGGTGCTCGAGGTATGGAGTAATCAATTTGGAAGCTTATTTAGCCCCATGTTTTCATTTGGAAGATGGGTATGGAGTAAATCTTACAGTATCCATTCCCCTCTGTTTTTGTTTAATACAAACGCAAGGTGCCCGAGGTTTACGTTCAAAAATCATATATATATTCAGCTTGGAAATGAGTGACACTACGGGTGACTCGTGAATAAAGAGACTGAGACGTGCAATTTGCAAGATCAACAAGTTGACTGATGCGATGCATGCTCCCGTAAGCTACGTACCAAAAAGTAGGTTTGACCCGATCGATCGATTCGAGAGGGCCTCGATCTCCCTCGTGTGCGCCAGATCTCTAGTTGACTTTTGAGAAGCACCCAATCCAACTAAAAATTAGGTGCCGCGCGCGAGTTGATGTTGATCAACTATAAGGTCACCATCTTCTTCCTAACCTGGAACTGGAAGGTCATCACTCCACGTAGAAACGTGTGCGCAAACGCTACCCTAGCCTGGGCCCACAGAAACGCATCGAAGGGTCCACTCGGCGGTGACACGCAACGTCCACGCGTCCCCTCTCCTGCTCTGCCTAGCCGGCTCGCCCCCGCACGCACGCACGGCACCCACCAAGGAACTCACCGGAAGTCGTCGTAGCCGGCCGCCCGGGTGGCACGGCGAGGCGACCTCGCCTTGGCCCTGGCCGGCGCCGCTGCTGCCTTCGCCTGCGCCACGGGCGCGGACGTCATGGCGGCGTCCTCGGAGATGGCGCCCAGCGTCGGCTTCCACGCCGACCCCGACGACGAAGACGAGGACAGCCTCCGGCGCCGCTTCTCCGTGGTCGCAGCGGCGGCGGCTGTGGCTGTGTCGTCGTCGGGCGCCGTCGGCGGCGGCCGGCGCGCGCGCCTCACGAAGGCGAACAGCTTCATCTGCTGATCTGCGTGCGCGTGGCTAGCTAGCTTGCCTGCAGGTTTTTGCTTTACCGTTCGAGTGGGCAGCTGATCTGCCTCACGGGCATTTTGTAGTTGGCGGCTGCGGATGTGTGCACCACTTGTTGCTTGTTAGTTGCGACTGCAAATGACTAAAATGCCCTTCTTCTTTAGTTAATATATACTCCCCCAGCTCAAGCCGGGCCGGGGCTGATTGGATAAACCGATTTCCTCTCAATATATAGTACTCCTCCGTCCGAAATTAAAAATCGTTGTTTTATATTTTTAATAGATTTATACAATAATTAATATATATCTTATTTATATGTCTAGATTTATTATTATCGGCTAATATTTTGGGACGTAGGGAGTATATGGATTTGATTTGGAACGTAAGTGGTGAAGATTTTCACTCATCAATCCTACTCAATCTACTGCAATTCACATGAGGAATGGATTTATACAAACAAGCTTCAAATGTAAAGAATACAAGTGACAGAGTTAGCACATAGAGCACTTTAGTTCAGACCATCCTAAATTCACATGTGGTGCAATGGTTAGGGCCCAAGCCTTCATACCGCTCCTGAGCACATAGAACTTTACCGGAGCCCACTAAAATTTAAAATATACACATTATAATGTAGAACAGTCTCATATACTATAACACTTTAGTTCAGACCATTTTTTTTCTACCTGCGTCACGTAAGGAAATATGTGTAATGAGTTGGAGGAGACGATATACACTACGCGGGGTTTTATAAAAATAACTGCACAGGTACAAAGCCTCAACACGGCAAGGATTTGATTTGGCAAATGCACCTTTTCCCCACTAATAAAGAGTATCAGCGCACTGGTGGAGCCAGCTGTTTGGATTACTGCAATTTATAGAGAAAAAACACTATAAAAGCAACTGATACGGATTAAAGTCAAGCGAACAGGCGAAACTACACGCATACACCTGTTTATGTAGAATGATGAGACGATGACGCTCAGGATCCCACAAAATAGTGGGACCATAATCACTAAGAAAATTAGCCAGACTAGGGTGATGTTTGTTTCCTTAGGGTTGGTTTGGTGACCAGGTATTACGAGGGGATTCGTAGGAGAGGAATCCGACGGGATTCATAGGAGAGGAATCCCTTTACTATTCAATTATGAATAGCAGGGGAATTCCTTCCATATAGATCCCATCGTGATCCCTGGCCACCAAATCAACCCTTATATAATCTAGTTTATAGATTATATAAGTACCTTATGAGCTGCTTATGCATTATCATAATCTAGGTATCTAAATTATATAATACATCTAATAATTTGTGTTGTTTGTTTGTCTCTTAACTTATTTAAGCTAGATTATATAATCTAGAGGGTAAACAAACGGGGCCTATAAGGCCATATTTGTTTCCTTCCAAGATTATATAATTCAGCTTATGGATTATATAAGCACCTGTCGGAGAGGAAATTCTTCGGCCGGGTGGCGGAACGCACCCGCCCTAAATCCTAAGATGAGGAGGGGCCTAAGCGTTTTGCCTGTCTACTAGGTGATCGATGAACACAAGAACACACAAGGGTTTAGAGTGGTTCAGGCCGCTGGAGCGTAATACCCTTGTCGGCGTTTCGACCCCGGGGGGGGGGGGGTCCCTGGACCGACGAGTAAATTGTCGCTGCGTGCCCCAGCCCAGATGGGTTGGCGCGAGACGGAACACAAGAGGGGGGAAAACCGCGACTTCGTGTTGTCCTGCGCCAGAGTGGATGCGCTTGCAGTAGGGGGTTACAAGCGTTCGCGAGGGAGAGAGAGAGAGAGTCCCGCGCGACCACCCGCGCGGCCACCTTCTCGTACGAGGGCCCTGGACCTTCCTTTTATAGATGTAAGGAGAGGGTCCAGGTGTACAATGGGGGGTGTAGCAATATGCTAACGTGTCCGGCAGAGAGGAGCCAGAGCCCTATGTACATGCCAACGTGGCTGTCGGAGAGGTGCTAGAGCCCTGTGCATGCGATGTCGTGGCCGTCGGAGGAGCGCTTGAGCCCTGTAGAAGCACAGCTGTCGGGGCTGTCGGGACCTTGCTGACGTCTCCTTGCTTCCGTAAGGGGCTGAGAGCCGCCGTCGTCATGGGCGCACGCGGGGAGCCATCATTACTTGTCACCGAGGCGAGCCTGGATAGGACGCCGGTCTTGTTCCCCCGTAGCCTGAGCTAGCTAGGGGTAGGGCAATGATGTACCCCTGCGGCGTGGTCGGTCCGAGCCCAAGGTCGGGCGAGGCGGAGACTCCTCCTGAGGCCGAGGCTGGGGTCGGGCAAGGTCGCGATTTCTCTCGAGGTCGAGGTTGAGTCCGAGCCCTGGGGTCAGGCGAGGCGGAGACCGCCTTCCGAGATCGAGGTTGAGACCGAGCCCTGGGGTCGGGCGAGGCGGAGACCGCCTTCCGAGGTCGAGGTTGAGGCCGAGCCCTGGGGTCGGGCGAGGCGGAGACCGCCTTCTGAGGCCGAGGTTGAGGCCGAGCCCTTAGGTCGGGCGAGGCGGAGACCACCTTCCGAGGCTGAGGCGGGGGCCGAGCCCTGGGGTCGGGCGAGGCGGAGCTTCCTGTGGCGCCTGAGGCTGGACTCGGCTGCTGTCAGCCTCACCCTGGCGGGTGGCGCAGCAGTCGGAGCAGGGCAGGTGGCGCTGTTTTCCTGTTAGGTCAGTCAGTGGAGGGGCGAAGTGACTGCGGTAACTTTGGCCCTGCCGACTGAGGAACGTGCGTCAAGATAAGGTGTCAGGCGATCCTTGCATTGAATGCTCCTGCGATACGGTCTCTTGGCGAGGCGATCTGGCCAAGGTTGCTTCACTGCGAAGCCTGCCCGAGCTGGGCCTCGGGCGAGTCGAGGGTGCGCCCATTGCTTGAGGAGGCCCTCGGGCAAGGCATGAATCCGCCTGGGTCTACTGTTCCTGCCCGAGGCTGGGCTCGAGTGAGGCGAGATCGTGTCCCTTGAGTGGACGGAGCCTTGACCTGAATTGCGCCCATCAGGCCCTGCAGCTTGTGCTGATGGTGATTACCAGCCCAGTTTAAGAGTGTTGGGGGTACCCCTAATTATGGTCCCCGACAGTAGCCCCCGAGCCTCAAAGGGAGTGTTGGTACTCGCTTGGAGGCTTTGTCGCACTTTTTTGCAAGGGGACCGACCTTTCTCGGTTACATTTTGTTCTGGTGGGTGCGCACGAGCGCACCCGCCGGGTGTAGCCTTCGAGGCCTCGGAGGAGTGATTTGACTCCTCTGAGGTCTTAATGCCTTTCGTGATGCCTCGACCGGTCTGGTTGTTCCCTCATGCGATCTGATTGTAGCCCGGGTGCATGGTCAGGTTCCGAGTTCTCGGGCTCGTTTGTTGACACTGTCAACGGTTTGGCCGGAGCTGGGTTTGCGAGAGCAGCCCCTAAGCCTCTGCACATAGCGAGAGGACGATCAAGGACTGACTCGACTTTTATCATACGCCCCTTCGTCGCCTTTCTGCAAGGAGGAGGGGGGGAAGCGCCATGTTGCCCTCGGAGGGTGCCGAACATGGTGTCTCCAGTGAGTTGCTAACGGGTGATCCGAGTGGACGCCCGTGCCCCGTTCGATAAGGGTCGGCTAGTGGCCCAGAGGCGCGCTCCAAAAGTACCTACAGGTGATTTGCCGGACCCGGTCTCGTTCGATAGGGTCCGAGGGCTCGATGCCTCCCTCTGATGGGATTCCATTACAGAATCGCTCCTGCTGGTCTCGGAAATGTCCTAGGGTACCTCTAGAGCGTAGCCCGAGCCTCGGCCATGTATCGGACGTACCCAGAGTCATCCCTCGCTCTGCGTGTTCTGGGGCGGCTGTCGAACCCTTCGGGGGGCCAGCCTTCGAACCCCTGATCAGTAGTGGGCGCGGAGCCCGAGTGGTCTGAGGCGGTTGTCGAACCCTTCCGAGGGGCCAGCCTTCGAACCTCTGATCAGTAATGAGCCTGAAGCCCGAGTGCTCTGGGGTGGCTGTCGAACCCTTCCGAGGGGCCAGCCTTCGAACCCCTGATCAGTAAGAGGGCTCGGGGCCCGCTTCCTTCGCAGAGAAGGATCCCTTTCGAAATATCCCCTTTCCCGGTCCCTGTAGCAAGAGAGAGAAAGGGGAAGGAGAAAAGGATACGAATTTAAACGACGTGGCACACCTTTTTTGACGCGGTCATCATGGCGGAGGTGAAACGTCGCCCGCTTCTCCTGCCAAAGGTGTCGCCTGCCCTGCCGCGAAGTTAATGCGACGGGATGGGTGGTTCGCGGGGCAGCCGTTGTGCGGGCGTGAGTCGTTCGAGGAACGGGCGTTTCGCCTTCGAGTTTGAATTTCGCGGCGGGTTCGGGCGAAGTGTTGAACGGGTCTTGCCCGGGCCTTTATATACCCGGAAGAGGGACTGGTGGTGGTTCTTTACTCTGCTGCTCGCCTCCTGCTTTGGTTTCTGTGACCCAAGGGAATAGCCAGAGAAAGAAAACCACACACCTTGTCCGCTCCGCCGCCACCCCCTTCGTTTGGCGATGGTCGACCGGGTAACCGTCGTTCCGCCGCGTGACCCGTGGCCTTTCTCCACCGTCACGGTGGACGATCTGGAGGCCCTTGTCGCTGATGGTTTGCTCTGTCCCCTCTCCGGTGACCCACAGCCGGAGTGGATGGTCCCTCCGAGCGAGGCCGACCTGACCCCGCCGCCGGGGTATGTGCTGAGTTTCGTCTCCTTCCATGAGCGGGGGTTCGGAGTGCCAGCAAGCCGTTTCATGCGAGCGCTCCTGCATTACTATGGGGTGGAGCTGCACAATCTCAACCCCAACTCCATTGCGCAAGCGGCCATCTTCGCGACGGTTTGCGAAGGCTTTTTGGGGATTGACCCCCACTAGGATCTGTGGACCCATCTCTTCTTCGTGGAGCCTTTTGCCTTGACGACGGGGGAAAAGAAGGTCCGCATGGCGGTGCGGGCCGGTGGCTGCATCCTCCAGTTGAGGCAGGCGCGCGCGCAACAGTACATCCCCGCCATCCTTGTGTCTTCGAACAAGGGGTGGCAGCGCCGGTGGTTTTACCTCCGGAATGACGATGGGAGGCTCCCATCATTTTCTCAACGAGTGGTGACTGCCGCAGGCAGCAACTGGCGCTATGGGGCCGCGTGCGAGAAACAGGAGAAACTCCAGCCCCTTCTAGAGGCCTTGCAGGAGCTACGAGACGGGGGGCTTACCGCCGCAGGGGTGGTTGCCGCCATCCATCGCCGGAGGGTGCTTCCCTTGGCAGAGCGGCGGTTGCCGCTTTCGGAGATGATGCCGGGGGCCGACCTGGAGGGTTCGCAGATGTCCTCGGTCCCCCTCTCTACCGATGACCTCCGCAGGCGGGTAGCGGGCACGATGGGGAGGCTGGACGCCAGCGCCCTTACCTAGCCCTTGATGCGTCCCGAGCGTGGGTGCTTGTTCGTGGTGAGTGTACACTCCTTCTCCTATCTTGTGTCAAGTTGCCTTTGATTCTCTCGGTCGGGATTTCCGTTCGTCTCCAGGAGTTGGGGTGTTACAAGCCTTCCCTGCCACCGGTCCCGGAGGACGCGGTGGACTGAGCCGCGCGGAGGGTCGCTGTGGAGAAGAAGAAGGAGAAGAAGGACGCGAAAAAGGCTCAGGCTCGCGAGCAGATGCGGGCTCGGGACACCTTGGAGAGGCGCCGTCGGAGGCAGGAGAGGGACGGGCTCCCGAGGGAGCCGTCGCCGGAGACGCCTGACGACGACGATGACGACGATGATGACGAAGACGACGACATGGCGGCTCGCCTTGGCCTCAGCCCGGATCTAAGGGTGGGCCAGGGGTCGTTGAGCCAGCCCCTGAGTGGGCTGGCACCGTCGATATCTGGGGCCAGGACATCAGGGTCCCGGTCTGAAGAGCAGGGGCGGGCTGAGGGGGTACTTGACCCCTTGGCCGAGGTAGTTGAGGTGACCCCGGGGAGTCAGGCCGACCCGCCTGTCCCCCGAGAACAGTCGCCCGTGTCGGCCGTACAGGAGGTTGATCCTCGGGCCGTCGTGACGTCGCATGGGCGGGCCATCCCTTCGGTGCCCCGGGCGCCCGAAGTGGGAACGACGCTGAAGCCAGCAGCGGGGCGAACCTCGGCGGTGCCTGCGGGGACCGAGGCCCGAGGGGCCTCCCCGCAGGCACGATTGGCCTTGGTCCGGAGCGGGTAAGTATCTGAGGATACCTGTGTCTTGGCTCTTTCTTCGTGTGTCCTAATCCTGCTTTACCTTTTCCTCCCAGCAAACGGAGGCACGGTTCGGCCGATCTGGCTCCTAGGAAGGCCCTTAAGACGGTGCCGGCTTCTGCAGCCAGTGCCGCACCGCGCCACGCCGGTTGGCTGGCCTCCGCACAAGATGCCCCCAAGCGGGGGGCCCAGGCGGCGCGAGTTGCCATGGGGCGAGCTCCCCAGGCTGACCCCTCCGTCGAGGCGGTCGTCGTGTCAGGGGAGACTGCTGGCGTGGCCGCGGCCTTGAGCCCACCTGACGTGCTGCCGGCGCCGACACCAGCTTCTGCCGAGGCTGTTGCCGTTCTACCCGTGGAGCCACCCGTCACCGCTGATGCTGAGATGGCTGAGGTGCCACTGCTCGAGGTCGGTGATCGGAAGCCCGCCTCCTTAGCCGAGGGGGTACCCGATGCGTCGACTGCAGGGGGTCCCGACACCTTGGAGGAGGGGGCACAGAACCGCAGCTCGTCTTGGGGAGCGGCGACCTCATCCCCGCGCGGCGCGATCCCAATGAGCGGCGTGGATAGGCGCTCCGGTTCTGGACCCGCGGCGCCTCGAAACCCCTCTTCGTCCTTGACGATGAGCGGGAGGAGCAGTCTCGGGATGAACTCTGTGAGTATGCCGAGGCAGCGATGGGGTCGCTTCGGTCGACCATGGAGATCCTTTCCAGGGACGTTCCCAGGATCCTCCAGGTAAGGATTTCAGGCATACCTTTCGCGTGACCAGGGCATTCTTTGTGACACCCTGCTTCCCTTCCTCAGGATCTGACAGATCTGAGCGCCGCCAAGTCGTCGTTCATCCGCCGCGAGGCCGACGTCTGGGGTTCGCTGTGGTTCCTGAGGGCCGCGCTTACCGAGGCTATCGAACGCCTCGCCCAACGGAGCGCCGAGGCGGCGAACCTTTGGTTGCTCTATGATGAGCTGGGGGTGGAGGCAGCGTCGGCACGCGCAAAGGCGCAGCAGCGGCAGCTGGAGCTTGGCCAGGTCATCGGCGAGCGGGACCAATCTCAGAACCAGGCTACCGAGGCTGAAAGCCGGGCTGAGGCCCTTGGGGGCTAGCTAGCCAAGGTGTCTGCTCGGGCCGGAGCCCTTGCGGAGGACTTGGCCGTGGCCGTCGGGTCTATCCAGTCTGCCTAAGCCGCAGCTTCGGAGCAGCGTGCCCGGGCTGAAGGTATGTTTTGGCCACTTTGTGACTTCGATTCAGCTTCATTCTTCAACTCGTGTCTGAAGAATTCTGTTTGGCTGTTTGCAGAGTTCGAGTCATCCCTCAACGAGTCCGTCAAGGCACTTGCCCAGGCAGCTGAGCAGAAGGAGGCCGACCGCGTGGCCATGTCTGAAGCTATCTCGACCTTCTGCCAGGTCTTTGGTCTTGACGACGTCCCCTCGGGAAGCTCCCCCCAGAGTCGCATGCAGGCCTTGGGCGGCCATGTGTGCAGCAGACTCCGTGAGGCGCTGCATCACGGCGTTAGGCGGGCCTTCACCGTGCTCGCTTCCCACTACGACGTGGACCTGGAGCGGGTCAGCGAGGGGTACTGTCTACCCGACGAAGATGAAGCTGCCTTAGCCGAGATTCAGAGGCTCGATGCGGCCATCGCGGGCCCAAGTGTGGTGCTGGCGTCCTCCTTTGAGGTGGAGATCCTTCTGCCTGCGTCGCCGTCCAGGGCTGGGGCGGATCTCGCTGAGGGTGGAGACGAAGCTAAGGGTGGAGACGAAGCCGAGGGTGCCGCTCCTCCCCCGGGCGATGCCTGATTCTGCCGGAGCAGTTTGTTTGGAACATGCATGTGTCTTCGGCCGCTGAGGCCTAAACACTTTGCCGTCGTGTTATAAAGCTGCGTTTCTCTTCCTCTTGTCTCGAGTATTCGGACTTGTTCGTCAGTAGCAGAATCGCTTATCCAAGTAAGAGTTGTTTTTCGCGGAAGGTGACGAGTGAGGTATCCGTATCCTGGAGGCGTAGGAGTCCCTCGGCTCGATCGGCCTTGCCGCTTACATGCGCTCTTATTCGTTTTGTGGAGTTCTGTTACCGAAATAGTCGGGAAACATGAAAGTCGTTTTGGTAGAAAAAAATTTCCGAGGAAAATTTTGACACAGAGGGGGTTCCCCCCTTCTAGCCCCCGAGGGAGGGTCGGGCTTTGCTGAGGCTAGGCTGACCCTTCCTTGACGATTAGACTCTATTTGTGTATGTAAAGAGAACGAGGTATATGAACGACTTGAAAACATCTTAAGGGTAAAAGCGACATAGCTGTCGGATGTTCCAAGCGTTGTTGTAGACTTCGTCTTGACTGTTGGCCAGCTTGTATGTTTTGGGCTTCAAAATCTTGGCGATGATGAACGACCCTTCTCAGGGAGGAGTGAGCTTGTGGCGCCCTCGGGCGTCTTGTCGTAGCCGAAGTACCAAGTCCCCCACCAAGAGGTCTCGAGACCGAACCCCTCGGGCGTGGTAGCGTCGCAGAGACTGCTGATACCGTGCCGAGTGTAGTAAGGCCATGTCCCGAGCCTCTTCCAGCTGGTCCAGCGAGTCTTCTCGGCTGGTCTAGTTGCTTTGGTCGTCGTATGCCCTCATCCTCGGGGAACCGTATTCTAAGTCTGTGGGTAAGATAGCCTCGGCCCCATAGACTAGAAAGAACGGCGAGAAGCCCGTGGCTCGGCTTGGCGTCGTCCTCAGACTCCAGACCACCGAGGGTAGTTCCTTCATCCATCGCTTGCCGAACTTGTTGAGGTCGTTGTAGAGCCTCGGCTCAAGTCCCTGCAGAATCATGCCGTTGGCACGCTCTACCTGCCCATTCGTCATGGGGTGAGCTACGGCGGCCCAGTCCACACGGATGTGGTGGTCCTCGCAGAAGTCCAGGAACTTTCTGCTAGTGAACTGGGTGCCGTTGTCGGTGATGATGGAGTTCGGGACCCCAAAGCGATGGATGATGTTGGTGAAGAACGCCACCGCCTGCTCGGACCTGATGGTGTTTTGGGGTCGGACCTTGATCCACTTGGAGAATTTGTCGATAGCGACCAGCAGGTGCGTGAAGCCCCCGGGTGCCTTCTGCAAGGGACCGACGAGGTCCAGACCCCACACAGCAAATGGCCAGGTGATGGGTATTGTTTGTAGGGCCTGAGCGGGGAGGTGTGTCTGCCTTGCGTAGAATTGACACCCTTGGCAGGTGCGTACAATCCTAGTGGCGTCGGCCACCGCGGTTGGCCAGTAGAAACCTTGTCGGAAGGTGTTTCCAACGAGGTCTCAAGGTGCTGCGTGGTGACCGCAAGCCCCCGAGTGTATTTCTTGCAATAGCTCCTGACCTTCGGCGATGGATATGCATCGTTGGAGGATGCCTGAGGGGCTACGGTGGTAGAGCTCCTTTTTGTCACCCAGCAAGACGAACGACTTGGCGCGCCGCGCCAGTCGCCGAGCTTCGACTCTGTCGAGGGGTAGCTCTCCTCGGTGGAGATATTGCAGGTACGGGGTCTGCCATTTTCGATTAGGCGTGACCCCATTCCGCTCTTCCTCGACGCGCAGTGCCTCACCCTCGGCGGCCGAGGGTGCCTCGGGCTGGGCCGAGGCCTCCTCGAGCTCGGGCGTGTTGTCGGTCTTGACGGAGGGTTGATGTAGGTCTCGAGAGAAGATGTCCATGGGAACCGTTGTCCGCCCCGAGGCTATTTTAGCCAGCTCATCCGCAGTCTCGTTGTACCGTCGAGCGATGTGGTTGAGCTCGAGCCCGTAGACCTTGTCTTCCAGGCGTCGAACCTCGTCGCAGTAGGCCTCCATCTTCGGGTCGCGATAGTGGGAGTTCTTCATGACTTGGTCGATGACAAGCTGCGAGTCGCCACGAGCGTCGAGGCGCCGAACCCCTAGCTCGATGGCGATGCGCAACCCGTTAACCAGAGCCTCGTACTCGGCCATGTTGTTTGACGCTGGGAAATGGAGGCGTAGCACATAGCGGAGGTGCTTCCCGAGGGGTGAGATGAAGAGCAGGCCCGCACCTGCTCCTGTTTTCATCAGCGACCCATCGAAATACATGGTCCAGAGTTTCGGCTAGATCAGAACTGTTGGAAGCTGGGTGTCGACCCAATCAGCCACAAAGTACGTCAAGACTTGGTAATTGATGGCCTTCCGAGGAGCGAACGAGATTGTCTCACCCATGATCTCCACTGCCCACTTTGCAATCCTACCCGAGGCCTCTCGACACTGGATGATCTCCCCCAGGGGGAAGGATGACACCACAGTCACCGGATGAGACTCGAAGTAGTGTCGCAACTTTTGTCGTGTCAGAATTACTGTGTACAGTAGCTTCTGAATTTGCGGGTAGCGGATCTTAGTCTCGGATAGTACTTCACTGATGAAGTAGACCGGCCTCTGGACGAGCAGTGCATGCCCTTCTTCTCGTCTCTCGACCACGATCGCGGCGCTGACCACCTGAGTGGTTGCGGCTATGTAGATCAAGAGGGCTTCTCCTGCAGCGGGGGGCACCAAGATGGGCGCACTTGTAAGGAGCGCCTTTAAGTTCCTGAGGGCTTTCTCGGCCTCGGGGGTCCAAGTGAAGCGCTCGGTCTTCCTTAAGAGGCGATACAAGGGTAGGCCCCTTTCGCCGAGGCGCGAGATGAAGCGGCTCAGAGCCGCAAGGCATCCCATGACCCTATGTACTCCTTTCAAGTCTTTGATAGGCCCCATGTTGGTGACGGCCACGATTTTCTCCGGGTTGGCCTCGATGCCCCGCTCAGAGACGATGAACCCCAGGAGCATGCCTCGGGGGACTCCGAAGACACACTTCTCGGGATTGAGTTTTACGCCTTTCGCTCTCAGACACTTGAATGTCATTTCGAGGTCAGAGAGGAGGTCGGAGGCTTTTCTCGTCTTGACTACGATGTCATCGACGTAAGCCTCGACCGTTCGGCCGATGTGCTCTCCGAACACGTGGTTCATGCACCTTTGGTATGTCGCGCCTGCATTCCTCAAACCAAATGGCATGGTAATATAGCAGTACATGCCAAAGGGTGTGATGAAAGAGGTCGCGAGCTAGTCGGACTCTTTCATCCTGATTTGGTGATACCCTGAGTAGGCATCGAGGAATGACAGGGTTTCGCACCCAGCAGTGGAATCCACGATTTGATCGATGCGAGGCAGAGGGTAGGGAACCTTCGGACATGCTTTGTTTAGACCAGTGTAGTCTACACACATCCTCCATTTCCCACCTTTCTTTTTCACAAGCACAGGGTTGGCTAACCATTCGGGATGGAATACCTCTTTGATGAACCCCGCAGCTGTCAGCTTGTGGATCTCCTCACCTATGACTCTGCACTTTTCTTCGTCGAATCGGCGCAGAGGCTGCTTCACGGGTCGGACTCCAGCTCGGATATCCAGCGAGTGCTCGACGACATCCCTCAGTATGACAGGCATGTCTGAGGGACTCCACACAAAAACCTCGGCGTTCGCGCGGAGAAAGTCGACGAGCACTTCTTTCTATTTGGGGTCGATCTCGGAGCCGATCCGGACTTGCTTGGAGGCGTCGTTGCTGGGGTCGAGAGGGACAGACTTAACCGCCTCTGCTGGCTCGAAGTTGCCGGCGTGGCGCTTCGCATCTGGCACCTCCTTGGAGAGGCACTCTAGGTCGGCGATGAGGGCCTCGGATTTGGCGAGGGCCTCAGCGTACTCCACGCACTCCACGTCGCACTCGTACGCGTGTCGTACGTGGATCCGACGGTGATGACCCCGTTGGGGCCCGGTATCTTGAGCTTGAGGTAGGTGTAGTTGGGGACGACCATGAACTTGGCGTAGCATGGTCTCCCTAGCACTACGTGGTAGGTTCCTCGGAACCCGACCACCTCGAACGTGAGGGTTTCCTTTCGGAAGTTGGAGGGAGTCCCGAAGCAGACAGGCAGATCGAGTTGTCCAAGGGGCTGGACGCGCTTCCTGGGGATGATCCCGTGAAAGGGCGCCGCACCGGCCCGGATCATGGACAGATCGATCTGCAAGAGCCCGAGGGTCTCGGCGTAGATGATGTTGAGGCTGCTGCCTCCGTCCATGAGGACCTTGGTGAGCCTGACATTACCGATGACGGGGTCGACAACGAGCGGGTACTTTCCTGGGCTCGGCACGCGGTCGAGGTGGTCACCTTGGTCAAAGGTGATGGGCTTGTCGGACCAGTCTTGGTAGACAGGTGACGCTACCTTCACCGAGCAGACCTCCCGGCGCTCCTGCTTGCGGTGCTGAGCCGAGGCGTTCGCCACTTGCCCACCATAAATCATGAAACAGTCGTGGACCTCGAGGAACTCCTCTGCCTTGTTGCCCTCCTTCTTGTCGTTGTCGTGGCCTTTGCCACCTTCTGCCGGGGGCTCGACCTTATGGAAGTAGCGCCGAAGCATGACACATTCCTCAAGGGTGTGCTTGACGGGACCCTGATGATAGGGGCACGACTCCTTGAGCATCTTGTCGAACAGGTTGGCCCCTCCGGGAGGCTTCCGAGGGTTCCTGTGCTCGGTGGCGGCGACAAGATCTGCGTCGGTGGCATCGCGTTTCGCTTGCGACTTCTTCTTGGCCTTCTTCTTCGTGCCGCGCTGGGCGGACGCCTCGGGGACATCTTCCTGCTGGCGTCCCTGAGGCTGCTTGTCCTTCCGGAAGATGGCATCGACCGCCTCCTGACCAGAGGCGAACTTGGCGGCGATGTCCATCAACTCGCTCACCCTGGTGGGAGTCTTGTGACCCAGCTTGCTCACCAGGTCACGGCAAGTGGTGCCGGCGAGGAACGCGCCGATGACATCTGAGTCGGTGATGTTGGGCAGCTCGGTGCGCTGCTTCGAAAATCGCCGGATGTAGTCCCGCAGGGATTCTCCTGGCTGCTGGCGACAACTTCGGAGATCCCAGGAGTTCCAAGGGCGTACGTATGTGCCCTGGAAGTTTCTAGCGAAGGCTTTGACCAGGTCGTCCCAGTTGGAGATCTGCGCAGGAGGCAGGTGCTCCAGCCATGCTCGGGCGGTGTCGGAGAGGAACATGGGGAGGTTGCGGATGATGAGGTTGTCATCATCCGTTCCCCCCAGCTGACAGGTCAGCCGGTAGTCCGCAAGCCACAGTTCCGGCCTTGTTTCCCCTGAGTACTTAGTGATGGTAGTCGGGGCTCGGAACCGGGTCGGGAACGGCGCCCGTCATATGGCCCGGCTAAAGGCTTGCGGACCAGGTGGTTCGGGCGAGGGGCTCCGATCCTCCCCGCTGTCGTAGCGTCCCCCACGCCTGGGGTGGTAGCCTCGGCGCACCTTCTCGTCGAGGTGGGCTCGACGATCGCGGTGGTGGTGCTTGTTGCCGAGGCGGCCCGAGGCTGCAGGCGTCGCGTCCCGCGTGCGCCTGGTGTGGACTGAGGCTTCCCGCATGAATCGGGAAGTCGCGGCGCGATGCTCCGAGGGGTACCCTTGCCTTCGGGAGGCAGAGCTCTCGGCGCGTCGGACCGCGACATCCTCCAGGAGATTCTTGAGTTCTCCCTGGATACGCCGCCCCTCGGTGGTGGATGGCTCCGGCATCGCTCGGAGTAGTATTGTCGCTGCAGCCAGGTTCTGACCGACCCCACCAGAAGCCGGGGGCATCCTTGCCCTGGCATCGTCAGCGATGCGGTGCTGGACGTCTTGGGCCTGATGACGTGCTTCTCCAACTAGTGCTCGGCCTGCCCACTCCTGCCCGATGTTTTGCCAGAGCTGCACAAGTTGTCCTGCTTCCTCGTCGAGCTTGGCCTGCATCTCGCGGATTTGCTCGAGCTATGTGTCCTGACCCCCCGCAGGGACTGGGACCATAGCTAACTCCCGTAGGATGTCAACGCGAGGCGCAGGCCTAGGGGGATCATCGTCCTCCGGCATACCAAGGTGGTTGCCTTCGTCGAGACCCCCTAGATCGACGTGGAAACATTCGCGACTTGGGCCACAACCCTCGTTGTCAAGGCTGTGGCCATCATCGAAGCAATCGGAGAGGCAGTAGTCACATGCGGTCATGAAATCTCACATGGCGCTAGGATTACCGAGCCCGGACAAATCCCAACCAGAGTCGGGCTCGTCGTCTTCCTCGGAGCCTGGGGGCTCGTAGGTCGAGACGGTCGTCAGTCAGTCCTAGGTTGACCACATATGGTACCCCAGAAGGTTAGGATATGCCTTTATGAAAGCGCTCACCGAAGCGGGATCGCTTGGTGGATCGAAGCTGAATCTAAAAGGCACAAGGTGGAAAACGGATGGTACCTCTTGATCGACGGACGACGACGAAGTCGCGTAGGGGACGGACTGCACCGTTATCTCAGGTATGAGGCTAATGCCCAGCAAGTCCTTCGCGAGCGTGCTGGCATCATCTGTCCGCTTGGGGTTGGTGTGTTGCGGGGAAACGACACTCGTCTTCGTCTCAGGCGCGAGGTCAAAGCCCGACGTGTCCCTCGCTGGGGCGCCGGCGTCGTTGACTCGCTCAACAGCCGACGAGGTGCCGCCTTCTGCTTGGCCATGGTTGCCTCGCCTCCTTCTCCTGCGGCGAGGAAGGCGACGGGACAAACCCGGATGTTGCTCTTCTGCCATGGAGGGAAGACGTCGCCGAGTCTGCCGCCGTCGGGCGGGCTGACGACCGTAGTTGTCGCTGGCTCGTGGCGGAGGAAGGAGTACCATGTCGTAGCTGCCGTCGAGGGACATGAACTCGAGACTCCCAAAACGGAGTAGCGTCCCGAGCTGAAGAGGTCACTGGAGACTACCCATCTGGAACTTGACGTGAAGTTGTTCGTCAACACGCAGCAGGCCCCTACCTGGCGCGCCAACTGTCGGCGTTTCGACACCGGGGGGTCCCTGGACCGACGAGTAAATTGTCACTGCGTGCCCTAGCCCAGATGGGTTGGTGTGAGACGGAACAAAAGAGGGGGGAAAACCGCGGCTTCGTGTTGTCCTGCGCCAGAGTGGATGCGCTTGCATTAGGGGGTTACAAGCGTTCGCGAGGGAGAGAGAGAGAGTCCCGCGCGACCACCCGCGCGGCCACCTTCTCGTACGAGGGCCCTGGACCTTCCTTTTATAGATGTAAGGAGAGGGTCCAGGTGTACAATGGGGGGTGTAGCAATATGCTAACGTGTCCGGCAGAGAGGAGCCAGAGCCCTATGTACATGCCAACGTGGCTGTCGGAGAGGTGCTAGAGCCCTGTGCATGCGATGTCGTGGTCGTCGGAGGAGCCCTTGAGCCCTGTAGAAGCACAGCTGTTGGGGCTGTCGGGACCTTGTTGACGTCTCCTTGCTTCCGTAAGGGGCTGAGAGCTGCCGTCGTCATGGGCGCACGCGGGGAGCCATCATTACTTGTCACCGAGGCGAGCCTGGATGGGACGCCGGTCTTGTTCCCCCGTAGCCTGAGCTAGCTAGTGGTAGGGCAATGATGTACCCCCTGCAGCGTGGTCGGTCCGAGCCCAAGGTCGAGCGATGCGGAGACTCCTCCTGAGGCCGAGGCCGGGGTCGGGCAAGGACGCCATTCCTTCCGAGGTCGAGGTTGAGTCCGAGCCCTGGGGTCGGGCGAGGCGGAGACCGCCTTCCGAGGTCGAGATTGAGGCCGAGCCCTGGGGTTGGGCGAGGCGGAGACCGCCTTCCGAGGTCGAGGTTGAGGCCGAGTCCTGGGGTCGGGCGAGGCGGAGACCGCCTTCCGAGGTCGAGGTTGAGGCCGAGCCCTGGGGTCGGGCGAGACGGAGACCACCTTCCGAGGCCGAGGCGGGGGCCGAGCCCTGGGGTCGGGCGAGGCGGAGCTTCTTGTGGCGCCTGAGGCCAGACTCGGCTGCTGTCAGCCTCACCCTAGCCGGTGGCACAGCAGTCGGAGCAGGGCAGGCAACGCTGTTTTCCTGTCAGGTCAGTCAGTGGAGGGGCGAAGTGACTGCGGTCACTTCGGCCCTGCCGACTGAGGAACGTGCGTCAGGATAAGGTGTCAGACGATCCTTGCATTGAATGCACCTGCGATACAGTCGGTTGGCGAGGCGATCTGGCCAAGGTTGCTTCACTGCGAAGCCTGCCCGAGCTGGGCCTCGGGCGAGTCGAGGGTGCGCCCGTTGCTTGAGGAGGCCCTCGGGCGAGGCGTGAATCCGCCTGGGTCTACTGTTCCTGCCCGAGGCTGGGCTCGAGTGAGGCGAGATCGTGTCCCTTGAGTGGACGGAGCCTTGACCTGAATTGCGCCCATTAGGCCCTGCAGCTTGTGCTGATGGTGATTACCAGCCGAGTTTAAGAGTGTTGGGGTACCCCTAATTATGGTCCCCGATAACCCTACTCCACTGTTTGTGTATTGTATGAGAGTCTGAGGCTGAGTCCAGTGCACAACCTCCCTCTCGCCCCTGCCACGTCAGCTCTCGCCTCCACTCTCGCCCCTGCTACTCCAGTGCACAGGCTGCAGCAGGCTACAGCCTCAGGCTATAGCCACGTCAGCTTTTCTATTTCAGAATTAAGTAATTCACGCGGATTTATTTCAACGCTAAGAAAACACACAACATAATATTTTTTATTGAATTAAAAATTACAAAGTACATAATAATTAAAATAAAATGACATGATAATTAAAATAAAATTACATAACTCTAATCGGACTCCTCGATCTCATCCTCATCTTCCTTCTCTTCACGTTCCGCTTCCGGTTCCTCTTCTTTGTCATCTAGCAGACCAAGTTCTTTTTCGACCATCTTTACGGCCCTGCCATGGGTATGTCTTTCAGCCGGGTCCATATCTCTGGTTGATCAAGATTAAATAAATGAGAAACGATTCACTCACCAGCTTTTCCTCGTCTTCCTTCGTCCACTCTAGCCTCTTTGGACGCTTTTCCTTCGGCACGGGATTTTCCTCAGCTTGGTTTTCAGATCCAACAGATAAAGGTGCAACTGGAGGAGGTGCTCCATACGTAGGTGGAGCATATGGATGAGGTGCTCCATACGGAGGTGGAGCATATGGAGCATAAGGAGGTACTCCATACGGAGGTGGAGCATATGGAGGAGGGGCGTATGGAGGTATCTAGAAAGAAGCTTGACTTCCATCCACAGCAGGTGGGGGAGGGGCATACGGACGTACCGGGAATGAGGCTTGAATTCCGGCTTGGGAAGTTGGAGGTTGACCATATGAAGACGGTGGATATTGATACAAATGATAGGGATAAGAGTATGGTGGTGGACGCACAGCCGGAAATAGTGCACGGGGGAGTGAGGCTGAAACATTGGAGCGACGATGTAGTGAAGAAGACTCATCTAACGGAAGGGTTGTAGGTGACCCATCGGACTGCAAGAGATCCGTGAAGGTGTTCAAATCTGGGGACCAACCCGACATTGTGTGAAGAAAGGGGAGTTTGGAAGAGAAAAATGAGATGGAATGGTGTGTGGAATGAGCTCCACCCGGGTAGGGGTATATATAGAGGGATTGGGGATAAAATTTGTGATTTTTTGCAATTTTTTTCGAATTTTTTGGACTCCAAATGGTCAAAAACGGCTAGTTGCAACGGCTAGCACACGTGGACCAATCAGATCGCGACACGTGGACCAATCAGATCGCGCCACGTCGCTCTCGCCCGCGCTCTTGCCCCGCGCTCTCGCCCCGCCAGTGCCTCGCCTCCCTCTCGCCTCCCTCTCACCCGCCTCTCGCCCGGGCGGGCGCTCCAGCGCGGGCGAGAGCGCCATCGCCCGGCGCCGGCCTCTCGACCGCCTCTCGCCCGCGCGTGGGCGGCAGCGGCCTCTTTTCGCCCGCATTGCCACCAGCCTGAGTGAATCTGATAGTCTGCCTTGTAACGTCATGTGCCCTCCCTTTTATAGCTCAAAGAGGGCACGTACAAAGATACTGAGCCCCGACATGTGAGCCTAGGGGCAAAATGGAAGGAAATAACTAATGCCTGTAATGCCTGGGCGATCTCCGAGCGCCATAATGTCCGTAGTTCATACAATATTGATATGTCGCGGCTGCTTCCTCGGTAACACGCGAGCCATGATGAGTGTAGTACACGCGGCAGTATGGGCGTACTGTCTGCCAACGGAATGGACAGGCACGCCGCCTGCGGGATGGCCTGGTCGCTGCCCATCAGCGGAGTGGACAGGGCTCATTAAATGCTGAGGCGACACATCACCTGCCAGCGGAATGGACAAGGCTCATTAAATGCCGAGGCGGCACATCACCTGCTAGTGGAATGGACAGGCGGTGCGCCTTATCCGCAATAAATGCAGAGGCCGCGTGGCCTAGAGGCCTTACGTCATGCTCCGCCCGCTGGCTTACGTCACGGGCAGTAGGCCACGTGGTAGCATCGGGGCTCCGCCTGAGCGGGGAGCGGAAGCGTATGCGGTATGGTCCGGACACGTATCGGCTCTGGACCCCCGCCTGACCTTGACTAAGGCCTGGGTATTCTTTGTCCCAGAATCCTGGGACCCAGCTGTGAGTGGCCCGGACCTCACACAGAGGGGTCCGGGACCCGTCCCAGGGGTCCGGTTCGCGCCCGTGGAGGTCCTGGACCTTACCCGGAGGTCCATTCTGTATATACAGGGGTCCGGCACTTTCCCATGGGGGTCCGGACCCACTGTTGATACCTTGGAGTATATCGTCTTCTCTGGCCACGTGGCGGCCCCAGAGCCGTCCACGTGGTGGGGTCAGGCGCTGTTTACCACACGACTAGAGATAGTCGTGTGGGTATCGCGTCTTCATACTGTAGTAAGGGGTACCCCTATTTTAGGGTACCGACAGTGGCCCTTGGGCCCACCTCAGTGGAGGATACGAGCCTGCAGGTGGGGCCAAAGCTTGATTGGCGATTGGCGCGCCGCTTCCGTGTGTTTGTTGACGTAATCACCGCCAACCCGCCTTCGGTCATGCCATCTGCCATGCCTGCCGCGGCTAACTGACCCGTGGCCCCCACGCCTGATGGTTTCACCAGGCCACGCGCGAGGTGCCTCTATACCGTTGCATTGGTTTAAAAAATCGCCTTATCTGTCTTCTGCGGCGGCCCCGAGGAGGCGCAGTACTGGCGCGAGTGGCGGTTCGCTCTTTCTGCACCCAGGAACCGACGCGCCAAGGAGTATGACTTGCGGGCCTGGGCCCCCGTGTCATAGACTGGGCCATTGTTTTCGGCGGAGATGAAGAGGCGCACTACCGCGGGCGGCGGTTCGCCTTCTCTGCACTCGGAGACTAGCACGCCAGCTGTATGACTTGTGGACCCGGGCCCCCGTGTCATAGGCTAGGTTGCTTTGGTGCGCGTCGGGCGAGATTTTCCGTGACGTCTCGGGGCGCGAGCGGGAGAGTCTGCCTTGAAAAGGGATTCACCCCGCGTACAACAGTTACACTTTTGCATTCTCTCCAACTGTTGCGCCCTTTCCCCTCCGAGCCATCTGCGCCCCTTTGCATTCGCGCTCTTCTGCTTTCCGCTGCCGTAGTCGCCATGGCCTCGCTAGTTCATCCCGAGCGTTTCCAGTCCGAGGGGGCACTCAACCTGGTGCGCAACCTGGTCGGATGGAGCGCGCCGGCGTTCGCTGGAAGGATCCGCGCCAGCGCCACTCCCCTCGGTGATCTCGCCGACGGGGAGTTCGTGCTCTTCGTCTCCTACCTCTCCTGCGGGTTGGCGCTGCCGATCTCGCCTTTCTTCCTGCTACTGCTGGAGGAGCTCGGCCTCCAGCTTCAGCACCTCACGCCCCACTCCATCCTCCAGACGGCCATCTTCGCCCACCTGTGCGATATGTTCGTGGGGGTGGCCCCTGCACCTCCGTCTTCCGCCATTTCTTCGTGTTGGTGAAGTCTGGGAAGGCGAAGGACCATCTCGGTGCCTACTACTTCCAGATAAGGCCGGATTCGGCCGGCGCCTACATCCCCACCTTCGACGGCGCGAGGTGGGAAAACTGGCACGACGATTGGGTGATCGTCAGTGCCGAGGCTAACGACCGCCTCGCCCTACCGTGCGACGGGCCAAGACTCGACCGGAAGCAGTGGAGGGCCAAGCCATCCCTGGCGCCGGAGTTCCAGTTCGTACTGGACAGGATCAAGAGCTTGGCGGCGGGCGACCTGACGTCGATGCACGTGGTCGGAGACTTCCTGAAGCGCCGGATCGCGCCGCTGCAGCAGAGGGCGCGTCTATGTTGCTGGTTCACCGGCTCAAACGACATCGGCCGGATCCAGGGCGGGCCGGGGACTGACCTGTCCTGGGAGGAGCTGGAGGTTCTAGTGAAGGGGATTACTGGTGAGTCCTTCGTCCCTGAGTCCCTAATCCTCCCCTAGGGCATCCCTGCGCTCTACGATGATCCAGGGCTGAGGACGGCGATCTTGGCCACGCTGCCGACCCTCGATGAGAGTGGTGTGGCTGTTCGCCAGACCGGCGGCCAGGACCCCCATCGTGGGATCCGGATCTCTGATGCGCCGGCTGGAGGCCCCTAGACTGCCGGCGTGGCTCCCAGTGCCCCCGCCGCAGCCCCCCGCCCCTTGGACAAGGGCAAAGGGGCTACAGGCAGTTCCTCCACCCCGGGATGCACCAGGGGGTTGGAGGAAGAGAGGCGGCGCCGACTGCGCCGCACCGACGGGTCATTCATCTCGGACCCTCCCAGAAGCGTATGCGGACTGCTGGTGGGGTCGAGGAAGCCGGCTCCCAGGCCTAGGGCGCGCAGAGGCGCGTCAGTCCGCCGCCACCACCACCATCAGGTCCGCCGCCACCACAACCATCACCGCCATCAGTCCTGCCGCCGCCAACAGCACCTGGGGATGATCTCCCTCAGTGGCACTAGCAGCAGCAACAACAGCAGCAGCAGCAGCAGCAAAAGCAGCGGTCACCCTGCTTCCAGGGTCGCTGGAAGGTCTAGGGCCCCAAGTGAGTGGAGCCCCTTTCTTTTTGATTAATCTATTTATCATGCCGACGGGTCTTAACCATCCTTCGCTTGTTAGGGCTTCCTCCCCCTCTGCTCCCAAGGTCGTGCCTCCCCCGCCCCCGGCTGCTGCCACCGAGACAGCGCCACCGGGCCCCCAGGCTCCAGCAGCAGTGGCGCCAATGTCAAGCGGCGCCGCAGCGGCGGAGGGGGTCCCCACTGCTCCGATGGCTGCCGTAGCCTCAACGACGACGATGTCGTCGAGTACACCGTCGGCAGCGGCAAAGGAGGCCCTAACTGCACCTGCCCCCACCATCGAGGTCGACGCAGGGGGTGCGTCTAGCTCCATCCTGCCGCCCACTCTGGAGGAGACGGAGGTGATCTTTGGGCGGCGGCTCCGGTCCGGCGCCGAGCGAGAAGCGGTGCCGATTCCCCTCCCCCGGGTGCAGTCTCGTGCCCATCAGGCTCTTCACGAGACCGAGGCGGCGATCCTGCGGGAGTGGGAGGTGCTTGAGGCCGAACACCAGCGCCTCAGCGACTAGCGTACACAGCTGGAGGAGCGCACCAAGGCGGCATCCCGCCAGTTCGCCTCTGAGCGGTCTGAGCTTGAGCGGGACCGCAAGGACTACAAGAAGGACCTCAAGAAGGTGTACGCCCGGGAGCAGGAAGTGGGCTGGAAGGAGAAGAGGCTAGTCAAGAAGGAGGAGCACTTGAACCAGAGGGAGGAGGTCATCACAGAGCTCCAGGCCAAGCTGAGTGCCTTTAACAAAATCCTGGAGGAGCAGCGGGTCAAGCAGACTGCGACTGTGGAGAGTCTACAAAGGCTGTAGCGAGAGCTCGAAGGCAAGGCCCGCGACGCCGCCCTCGTCGAGGAGAAGCTTAAAGCAAAAGGAGACTCCTTGGACAGACGGGAGACGAACCTCACCAGGCGAGTGGCGGACCTCACCAGGCGGGAGAAGGATCTCGCCTTCAAGGAGGAAATGCTTGAAAGGCGGGAGAAGTCGCTGGCCGAGCATGAGCTCGAGGCAGAGGAGAAGGAGCGGACGCTGGAGGAGCGGGTCCACCAGTTCCAGGCGGCGCAGGCGGCGTGAGCAGCACCGGGCCCCCCAGGCGGTGGAGGCGATGAAGAAAACACTTGAAGATCTCCAGGCGGAGCAACGTGTCGGGGTCCAGCGCATCGCCACATGGGCCAGCGAGGCGAGCACGACACTGGTGCCGCTAGGGGTGAGTCCCATCCCGGTGTAGGAGCTGCCGACGTCCATTGCCGACGCGCTCCCGGTGCTGGACTCCACCGCTGACCGCCTTCGTCGCCTGGACCAGATCCTTGTCGCCCGTCTGGAGGCCGAGGGCAGCAGGCTCTGCCGGGCGGTGATCAAGTACAACCTGACGTGCTTCCGGAGCCACGACCCGGCCATCTCCTTGGAGCCGGTGATCGCTGGTCCGGTGGCCGACACTGAAGACGCCGCTCGGGAGGCCGTACGAGATGTTGTGGAGCTGGTGGCCGAACGTTTCCAGCGGGATCCTGCTGATGATGAGTAGCTAGATCTGCAGAGAGAAGGCAGGGGTTCCGCTGGGAAGCAGCTTTGTAATATTTTTTGGTCTTTGTAAGATACTTTTGAGTACTATTTATCGAGCAGTATTAGCACTTATCTGTATGCTATTTGTCCTTGTTGTGTGTGGTGTTACCAACTCCTCCCTGGTACTTGGCCCCCCTGAGATGTAGGCTTGACGTGTCGAGGCTGGTGTCGGTACCCTAAATCAGGGGTACCCTCTCCTACAGCATGAAGACATCGCACCCTTACGACGTCTCCTAGCCACGCGGAGGACCGCGCCTGACCCTACCGGATGGGCAGGCCAAAGGCCGCCACGTGGCAAGAAAAGGCATCACACCCCAGTAAAGCCGGACCCCCACAGAAGGACACCGAACCCCTATATACGAGTCCAGAGCCTTCGGGTAAGTCTGAACTCCAGCAGGGTCCCGGAGCGAAAAGGACCCTAGTGTGTGCAGGGGTCCGACGCTGACACGTGTGCGGGCCTTGCCTCCGCTTCCCGCTCAGGCGGAGACCCGCTGCTTGTGGTCCATGACATAAGCTACCGGGCCGAACCTGACGAGAAGTCGTGCAGCCCCTGCATTTATTGAGGAAAAGACGCGCCGCCTGCCACTGCGCTGACGGGCGACGTGCCCTCTCAGCATTTAATGTGTCCCGTCCCATCCGCTGGCAGGCGGCGTGTCAAGGTCATCCAGCAGGTGGCGCGCCTGCTGGGTCTGCTGGCAAATAGTATGCCTAGGCCGATCGGCGCGCTATACTCATCCTCTCTCCCACAAGAAGCTTCCTCTGTACGCCAAGGATACACAGATCTCGGGCGTCAGGGAAGAGAAGATTGTCTCGACACAGGCATTAGTAGCTCCAAGTGCTATATTCTTTATGTCCCTGGGCCCACATGTCGGGGCCCAGTCCCTTTTGTGCATGCCCCCCTTCAGCTATAAAAGGGGAGGCATGCGACGTTTCACACAACACGCAATCTTAGACTCGCTAAGCTCATACAAGCTCTTGAGCAATACAACTCACAATGGAGTAGGGTATTACGCTCCGGCGGCCCGAACCACTCTAAACCCTCGTGTGCTCTCGTGTGTTGATCCACCAGCCTCGTAGCAAGCAAAACGCTTACGCCCCCTCCTCTCTTCAGGATTTAGGGGGGGTGCAATCCGCCACCCGGCCGGGGAGATTTCCTCTCCGATAGCTGGATACCAGCATACCTAAGAAAGAGTTGGCAACGGCCCCCAGGAGGTAGCCTTGACTGGGACCTGGACCTGTACACAACTTCGGCTAGGAAGTGTTAGTAGCACACCCATAGGACCCATCGTCTGGTATCAGCCATCCTTTGATTCACGCAACAGGACCTGCATGATTGAGTCTGGAAAGCCAAGCCTCATGTCCGGACCTACAAGATCACAACTCCAAATACTAGGGCACCCGTTGCAGAGTGGTGGAGGTGCAGGCTTAGGGTACGGGACCAGGCTAAGCGGCTACACAGCTCCGGACCACCCCAGGAAACAAGCGCCCATTCTCTAGAATCGGACCCGCAGGTTGCTGGACCCCCTGTATCAGGATAGGGGTCCCGAACTACAAGCCTGGCTTACTCAATTCGGATGTCATCATACCAGCAAGGGTGGGAACTATATGGGTGGGTTAGATAAAATCGCTGGAAACTGTAGCAGAATAAAATCATCACAAAAGCACATTTGGGGGGGGGGGGTAAATCCTTTCTTTATAACTCGATATGCATGGGTGTAGACCAACAGACCAGGCTTATGAGGGCGGACCTCACTGGGCTGGCGTACGTATGCACAACCTAGTTACAAAAAGAAGAAACCTTAACCCCACAGACTTGCTCCTATGGGTAGAACTTATGGAGATGCTCTATGTTCCAGGGATTGGGAAGAGGCACTCCTTCAGTTGTGGCAAGGCGGACACACCTGGGCTGGCATACTTCCGTCACCTTGAAGGGTCCTTCCCAACTAGGGGAGAGTTTGTGGAGCCCTTCTCGGTTCAGTACTCGCCTTAGGGCTAGGTCCTCGACCCTGAGCTCCCTACTATGCAGAACCATTGATGGTAGCGCCTGAGCGCTTGGTTGTATCGTGCATTTTGGATCGCCGCTTGCCATCTGCGCTCGTTGATGAACTCCACGTCCTCACGCCGTAGTTATTCCTGCATAGACTCATCAAACGACTGGACCCATGGGGAGCCCATAAGGATTTTTGGGGGAAGGCAGGCTTCGACCCGTAGACCAGGAAGAACGGGGTCTCCCCGGTAGCTCGGCTGGGTGTGGTCCGGTTCCCCCATAGCACGGACGGTAGCTCATTGACCCAATTTGCACCATGCTTTTTCAAGCAGTCATAGGTGCGTGTCTTGAGTCCCCTGAGGATCTCTGCATTTGCCCTCTCAACTTGGTCGTTGCTCCTGGGATGAGCCACAGACGCAAAGAAGAGTTGGGTGCCGATGCCCTCGCAATACTCCTGGAAGAGCCGACTTGTAAACTAGGTCCCGTTGTCCGTAATGATATGTCTTGGGACCCCGAATCTGCAGACGATCGACTTGAGGAAGGCAACAGCAGCACCCTGGGTGATGCTAACCACATGGGTGGCCTCAGGCCACTTCGTGAACTTGTTGATGGCGACGAAGAGGAATCGGTACCCGCCGATGGCCCTGGGGAATGGTCCCAGGATATCTACCCCCCATACGGCGAATGGCCAGGAGGGTGGAATCATCTGTAGAGCCTGAGCTGGTGTGTGTATCTGCTTTACATGGAATTGACACGCCTTGCAGGACTTTACCATTTCAGCTGCATCCTGGAGAGCTATTAGCCAGTAAAAGCCATGCCGGAAGGCCTTACCAACCAGTGTGCGGGATGCTGAATGACTTCCGCACTCTCCTCCATGGACCTCCGCGAGTAACTCATGACCCTCCTCCTGGATGATGCACCGCATGAGAATGCCGTTGGCGCCACGGCGGTAGAGATCCCCCTCTACCACCGTGTAGAGTGTAGCCAACCGCACTATGCGCTGTGCGGACACATGATCTTCAAGAAGGATATTTTCCTTCAGGTAGTCCCAGATCTCGAAGATCCATGCATCGGGACCACTCTGAGACGCTGGCTGTGGCGCTACAAGGTTGGCAGGACCCATTGTAGCACACAGTCTTCAGTGGAATCTGTAGATGGTACGCCACCGAGACCGCTAGCTTCGAGGTGCTAGTCTAGCCCCATTCGTCCAGTTCGACAGGCTGGGCGGTGGGTCTCAGCAGCTGTCTTTTGAAGACGCCCTCGGGCACGGGTGCCCAAGTTGATGCCCTCACGGAGAGTTCATCCGCCGCCGATTTGTTAGCCCGAGGAACGTGTTGTAGTTCCAGGGTCGTGAAGTCTTTTTCCAGCTTCCTTACGTGAAGGAGATAAGTTGCGAGCCTGGGCTCGTTGCAGCTACACTCCCCATGGACTTGCTTGATGATCAGCTGGGAGTCACCCTTCACGAGGAGTTGTAGGATCCCCAGGGATAGGGCGACCGACAAGCCGAAGATCAATGCTTCGTACTCTGCCATATTGTTGGTGGCCTTGAACTCAAGGTGCACCATGTACTTCACTTGATCTTCGTTGGGGTCGATGAGGACCACCCCAGCTCCGCCAACTTGTTGACGGGTGGATCCGTCGAAGAAGAGCATCCAGTGGGGCTCGGTGAAGACCGGACCCCTGGGCGCCGTAGGTGTGGCGTCCGAATCGGGATCCGGACCCCCAGGAGCGCTCGGGGGGAGGTGTCCACTCCATGATGAAGTCAGCCAGGACCTGGCTCTTGACAACGTGGCGAGGCTGGAAGTCCAGCTGAAACTCAGCGAACTCCGCTGCCCACTTGGCGATGTTGCCTATGGCGTTAGAGTTGTGGAGGATGGCCCTTAACGGAAAGGAGGTCAACCCCACGACCATGTGTGCATAGAAATAGTGGCACAACTTCCTGGACGCAACAAGCACAACATAGAGAAGTTTGTGCGTCTCAAGGTACATGGCTTTTGCTTCGTGGAGGACCTCACTGACGTAGTAGAATGGCTTCTGAACGGTCTGGACCCCTCCTTCTAGCGCCCCTGTAGCCGGTCCCGAGCCCTCAGATTCCTGGTCTTCTTGTGCCGTCCTCTCGACGACCAGCACCATGCTCACTGCTTCTGCAGCCGCGATGTATAAATACAACGGCTCCCCAGGTTCTGGAGCTACCAGTATTGGTAGGGACACCAGGTGTTGCTTCAACTCTTGAAAGGCTTGTTCCGCCTCTTCGGTCCAAGAGAATGGGCCGGACTTCCGCAATAACTTGAAGAAGGGCAGCGCCCTCTCAGCCAGCCTTGAAATTAAGCGGCTAAGGGCGGCTAATGACCCCGTAAGCTTCTGGACATCTTTGATACGGGCCGGAGGCCTCATGGCCTCAATCGCCTTGATCTTCTCCGGGTTTGCTTCAATGCCCCGGTGCGAGACCAGGAACCCTAGCAACTTTCCTGCGGAGACGCCAAAGACGCACTTGTCCGGGTTTAGCTTTGTGCGGGTTGCCCGTAGCTTGTCGAAGACCAGGGTTAAGTCTTCCACTAGGGTCGACCTTCTCTTAGTCTTGACCATGATGTCATCGACGTATACCTCTACTCTGTCCCTGATCAGGTCCCCGAAAGTCTTACTCATCGCCCGCACAAATGTTGGCAAGGCATTCTTCAGACCGTAAGGCATTATGACATAGCAGTAAAGCCCATCCACTGTTACAAAAGCGGTATGCTTCCTATCTTCCCTAGACATCTGGATTTGATGGAAACCAGAGTAAGCATCTAAGAAGGACAAGAGGTCGCACCCGGAGGTAGAATCCACGATTTGATCTATACGTGGAAGTGGATACGGGTCCTTGGGACAAGCTTTATTAAGGCTGGTGTAGTCGATGCACATCCAAAGCTTCCCATTCGCCTTGGGGACGATGACTGGGTTGGCCAGCCATGCATACTGGGTGATGAACCTCTTCGATGAAGCCAGCGTCTAGCAGCTTCCGGACCTCCTTTCGGATGAAGTCCTGCCGCTCAACGGACTATCTTCGAGGCTTCTGACTCACCGATCTGGCGTTAGGGTTGATCTTCACATGGTGCTCGATCACCTCCCTAGGGATCCCAGGCATCTGCGACGGCTCCCATGCGAACACGTCGGCATTTGCCTGGAGGAAGGCGACGAGCGTGAGTTCCTATTTCTCCTCCAGAACACCCGCAATGTGAGTGGTCTGGGAGGAATCCGCACAGAGCCGGATGGCCTTGACGGGGATGTCGTCCGCTCCGGACGGCCACACCTTTGGCACCTTGGTAGGCGCCTTGGTGCCGGAGGTCGAGGGGTCCCTCCCTCTGTCGTCCAGGCGAGCAGCTTCTGCCGCCAGGGCGTGCAGCTTCTCCACAGCCGCCAGCGCAGCGGCGCGGTCGCCCCGCACGGTGAGGACCCCGGCTGGGGACGACATCTTGAGGACCAAATACCCGTAATGGGCAATGGCCATGAACCGATACAGGGTCGGCCTGCCAATGATGGCATTGAATGGGAGGTTAACCTCCGCAATGTCAAACTGGACGTTCTCCGTGCGGAAGTTTTCCTCTGTCCCGAATGTAACCGGGAGCGTGATGCTCCCAAGGGGATACACCGGTTGCGCGCCCACTCCAGAGAATGGACGAGAGGGTCCCAATCGAGACCCTGGGATCTGCAGGTGCCTAAACGCAGTGTGGCTAATGACGTTGGGTCCAGCCCCACCGTCGATCAGGACGTGATGCAGCTTGATGTTGGCGATGATAGGGGCGGTGATGAGCGGCAGTATGCCGGCCCCTGCCATGTTCTCGGGGCAGTCGGATGCCCCGAAGGAGATAGTGGTGCTCCGCCCCCGCTGGTGTGGGGCCACCTTCGGGACCCCTAGGGTCACCGACAGGACCTCGCGGCGCAGGGATTTCACGTTCCTACGGGAGGTGAGCTCCCAACTTCCGCCGTACATCACGTACATCTTCTTGCGGCAGTCGGTATCATCACCGGAGTCGGAATCTCCAGTGAGGACGTCCTTGAGGACCTGCTCGGGGGACTGATACCCGAGGTCCCGCTCTCCCGCGGCCACATCACCGTCGTCGACCCTCTTCTTGCCAGGCCGCCGACGAGGTGGGGAGCCATCCTTGGAAGACTGCTCGTGTCGTTCGCTGACGCGCTTCGCGAGCTTGATGATCTCGCGACACTCGGCGGCGCTGTGGCGACTGTTGGAGTGCACAGGGCATGTGCCGCTGTTACCTCCCTGTGGCCGTGGGCGCTTGTTGCGCTTGTTCTGGCCCCAGTCGCAGCTGCGACGACCGGAGCAGCAGTCTGCGGCTTCTCGTCGCCGCGGTTCTTCTTCTTTTTGCTGTCTTGGGTGACGGCACCCGAGCCACCCGTTTGGGCAACTCTGGTCTGTGGTGCCGAGTGCCATGCACGGCCCTCGGCAGCCCTGGCGCACTTGTCGGCCAGAGCGAAGAGCGTGGTGACAGTTTCCACGTCATGTGTGGCCAACTTCTCCAGCATCTTTTCATCACGTACCCCTTGGCGGAAAGCAGTGATGATGGGAGCATCGGTGATACGGGGTATAGTCCCTCGTACCTTAGTGAAGCGGGAGATGAATGCCCGGAGAGTTTCCCCAGGTTCCTGCCTCACTGCATGGAGGTGAGCCTCCACGCCATACTGTTGATAAGCGCTGGCGAAGTTCGCTGTGAACCGTGCGTAGAGCTCTTCCCAGGAGTAGAACGATCCTGGGGTGAGGTTCATGAGCCAAGTTCGAGCTGGCCCAGACAAGGCTACATGGAAGTACGTCGCCATTACAGCAGTGTCTCCACCTGCTGCCATAATGGCAGTGACGTATACCTGCAAGAATTCCGACGGATTTGACGTACCGTCGTACTTCTCCGGCAGGTGTGGCCGGAACTTGGATGGCCAAGTCGGCGCACGGAGATGATCCGCCAGTGCGGCGCAGCCCACGCCGGCCAATGGGACACTCGCTTGGATCCGGGTGCCCGTTGGAGTTTGCGATGCAACCGCAGCGAAGTCGTAGTCGAGGTTACGACCCTCGACGTTCTGTCGGCGCTCATGCACCCTCTCCAGAGAGACGTGGGCATCCTCGCCCGCACGCCTGCGGTTGAGTTCTGCCCGTAGGTCACTAGACCTCTCCAGAGAGACTGGAGTGTCCTCTCCCGCATGCCTGCGGTTGAGCTCCGCTCGCAAGTCCTCAGTCGGTGCGGCCCTCACCAAGGGTGAGCGCACTGACGCCGACGCCTCATGTTGACACTGGGACGACCGAGGCCTGGGCCTGGCCGAGCCAGAATGCGCCATGCCGAGCAGACGGTCGACATCGTCATGCCACTGCTTCATGGCCCCTGGCGAGGCCGTGGAGCTAGGAGGGTGGCGCAGCAATTCCCTGGCTGCAGACAGCGCCCCAGGCGTAGCCCTTGACGCCCTGGACGTCTGCGCAGGAGTGTGCTATCGCGCAGAGTGCACAACAGCAGCACCAGGCGTGGGGCGGTTGGTGGCCCGCGGTGTGGAAGACGCAACTTCTCCCTCCATCGGGAAGTCCTCAGGAACGAAGTCATGGTGCTCGACGATGTGAACCATGGTGTCGAGCAGAAAAACAAGCAAAAACCTAATGCCAAGCCCCCTACCTGGCGCGCCAAATGTCGGAGAGGAAATTCTCCGGCCGGGTGGCGGAACGCACCCGCCCTAAATCCTAAGATGAGGAGGGGCCTAAGCGTTTTGCATGTCTACTAGGTGATCGATGAACACAAGAACACACAAGGGTTTAGAGTGGTTCAGGCCACCGGAGCATAATACCCTACTCCATTGTCTGTGTATTGTATGAGAGTCTGAGTGAATCTGAAAGTCTGCCTTGTAACGTTGTGTGCCCTCCCTTTTATAGCTCAAGGGGGCACGTACAAGGATACTGAGCCCCAACATGTGGGCCCAGGGGCAAAATAAAAGGAAATAACTAATGCTTGTAACGCCTGGGCGATCTCCGAGCGCCATAATGTCCGTAGTCCATACAGTATTGATATGTCGCGGCTGCTTCCTCGGTAACACGCGAGCCATGATGGGTGTAGTACGCCGCCTGCGGGATGGCCTGGTCGCCGCTTGTCAGCGGAGTGGACAGGGCTTATCAAATGCTGAGGCGGCACATCACCTGCCAGCGGAATGGACATGGCTCATTAAATGCCGAGGCGGCACATCACCTGCTAGTGGAATGGACAGGCGACGCGTCTTATTCGCAATAAATGCAGAGGCCGCGCGGCCTAGAGGCCTTACGTCATGCTCCGCCCACTGGCTTACGTCACGGGCAGTAGGCCACGTGGCAGCATAGGGGCTCCGCCTGAGCGGGGTGCGGAAGCATATGCGGTATGGTCCGGACACGTGTCGGCTCCGGACCCCCGCCTGGCCTTGACTAAGGCCTGGGTATTCTTTGTCCCAGAATCTCGGGACCCTGCTGTGAGTGGCTCGGACCTCACACAGAGGGGTCCGGTTCACGCCCGTGGAGGTCCTGGACCTTACCCGGAGGTCCAGTCTATATATACAGGGGTCCGACACTTTCCCATGTGGGTCGGGACCCACTGTTGATACCTTGGAGTATATCGTCTTCTCTGGCCACGTGACGGCCCCGGAGCCGTCCACGTGGTGGGGTCAGGCGCTGTTTACCACACGACTAGAGATAGCCGCGTGAGTATCGCCTCTTCATACTGTAGTAAGGCGTACCCCTGTTTCAGGGTACCGATAGCACCTATTGACCACCTTATGAATTATCATAATCTAGGCATATAGATTACATAATTCACCTAATAATCTATGTTGTTTATTTACCTCTCAACTTATTTAACTAGATTATATAATCTAGAGGTTAAATAAATATTGCCTAACATTTTCTAGAAAATATAATCCGATGATTGTCAAGATGAATTCTTTTATATGCTGCCACTCCTTTAATTTATGAGACTACTATAGCAATCTGCAAGAAATTTATTTATTTTATGCACGGTCCATGTCATAGTTCAACTCGCATGTTGCAAGTTTTATTTTATGCACGGTCCATGTCATAGTTCAACTCGCATGTTGCAAGTTTCATTTTTTTCAATACTCTCACAAATTAAAATTCGTTTTAGTGAATTATTAGATTTATAAAATATTTGATATATGTGTATAGGTTCATCTTCGTCCATTTAATTATAGATATAAAACACTTCATCTATTTGATTATAGACATAAAATCCAAGAGCGAAAACGACTGGTATTTTGAAACGGAAAGATTTTTTTACGTTTTCTGTGGCTTGGCTGATAGTGAGACGTCAACCACCACGCCACTTGTTCTAAGACTTGTGACTACCAAGATTACCGTTGGGTCACTAGCGGATGGCCAATCATTTGTAGACCGTTTCTTTGGGACAATCACGATTCACGTACAAACAATAACAGTTACTATGAAAAATAGGAGTATACGTAAGAAGTTGTTTGAACCATAAAAGAGCCGGCGGACGGTCCGGCCCTGAGGCCGGACGGTCCGCGCGTGCGCAGAACAGATTAGGGTTCCGAGTTTTGTGCTACGGTTGTTAGCTAGATTCGCGGAATTAGCTCGGAATCAGTTGTGTAAAGGGTCCAGCCCCCCTCCTCTATAAATAGAGAGGTCTACGGCCGATTTGTAATTATCAATCGAATCAATACAACTTCTATTTCGCATTTTATCCTAGGAGTAGTTCTAGTCTAGTTTAGGTTTAGCTATCCAATCCCCAAATTCTTCGTCTCTCTTCGGCTCTACGTCGATTAGAGGAGTCTAGGTCGGCCAGCCTGAGCCTAGACACAACCTAGGATCTCTACTCCCCGACGGGGTCCCTCCCGGGAGCGAGATCCAGGCGCCGTCGGCGATCTTCCGCCGTCCCTGCGTACGCGCGGACCGTCCGGCCCCAGGGCGCGGACCGTCCGGCCGTCAGGCAGGAGCCCTAGCCGCGCACCAGGCCCCGGACCGTCCGGCCCCAGGCCGCGGACAGTCCGCCCCTGCGCAGAGAGTACCACCGCGCCTCGCACCAGGCTGCGGACCGTCCGGCCCCACGCGCGGACCGTCCGCCCCTGTGCAGAGGGCACCGCCACGGTTCTTGTTGAGTGTTTGACGCTCCGAAAAGGCGTCAACATACTTTTGGCGACTCCGCTGGAGACAGCATATTTAGACCTATCAAATCGGCCCTCAATGGCCGGTTTAAGGGATAACTCTGATATTTCCCCAAGCAACATCATAGAGCCGACTTGGGACACATTGCCGGCTGACGAGCAGCTCCAGTTCGAGGAGCACAAGGAGCGGATGATCCAGGAGGCGAAAGCAAAGTTCTTGGCCAACTTCAAAGTGGATAGGAACAACAAGGTCGTCCGACATCGGGCGACGGATCCGGCTTCGCTCCACCCACGCCAGATATCCCCAATGTAAGTAATACCAACAATCTGCAATCTCTTAGAAATTATGTAGAAGATCAGCGTGAACAAATGCAGAACATCATAGGGGGTATGCAAAGCGATCTTAAGAGACTAGTGCGTGCATTTGATAAATCTAGTATCGCCAATTTTCCTTCGCACGAGGTTGAGTTAGGAGGTAACACGCGTAACACATCGGCTACAGGTTGTCACGACCAGTCACAACCCTTTATGGGATGCCGATGGACACGTACCCTGAGCAACCGCAAATCGGCAGCAAATCAGCCGATCTGCACATGCCCGGACCGTCCGCACGTGAGCGCGGACCGTCCGGACCAACATCAGTCGGGCCTATTTTTAATGAGTTACCTAGATATGCACCCGAGCCACCACATATGACACAGAACCCAAACTACCCAGTCGGACGGTCCGCATACAATGACGGACGGTCCGCATATAACCACGGACGGTCCGGGTACGTATCCGGACAGTCCACACATGAGCCTTTTGAGGAGGATTATTACATGAATCCTCGCCCGTCCCAGCAACACTTCCCATCACACTATGCAATGCACCAGCCCATTAATTCAGGATCCAAAGCCCAGGAAAGCTTTCCGGCCCCACCTAGAAGGCCGGAAAGAAACGATCAAACATATGAGCCATATAGAGCAAATGGAAATGCACCACGTAACTCAAACCAATGGGGGGAAAGACAACATGCTAATATCCAGCCAACCCCACCTATGTTTGACCAGAGAGCCGGAGGTCTCGCACCGACTGCCATTGATATAGTAAGGGAAGAAATAGCCGGGGCGTTCCGAGATAAGCTCGGAGTAAGCATGGTCCCTGGGGGGCAATCATATCGGAAACCTTATGACAGCCGATTTGATCACCACCCATACCCACAGGGAACCAGGATACCCGAATTCACAAAATTTTCGGGTGATCAAGGAAAGAACACACGTGAACACATAGGCCAATTTTTAGCACAATTAGGAGAGTTGGCCGACACAGAGGCATTTCGCGTACGTTTATTTTCAAACTGTGTTTGCATGGTACGCCACTTTACCTCCTAATTCCATTTCATCATGGGGGGATTTAGAACAAAAATTTCATGATCATTTTTTCTCTGGTGACTATGAGTTGGATTTGGTAGATTTAGCGTCGTTGCGACAGACAAAAGATGAATCGGTTAATGATTACATCCAGAGATTCCGAGATACAAGAAACTGATGCTTTCAAATTCATTTAGCAGAGAAACAGCTAGTAGGATTAGCTTTTAATGGTCTGCGATATTATTTAAAAGAAAGATTAGAAGGCATCCAATTCTTTACACTAGCACAATTACACCAGAGAGCTTTGGCTTGTGAAAGCCGAAGCAAAGAAACTACTAAAACAATTCGTCACAACATACATGTAGTAGAATGCGACCAAAGTAGCTCAGAAGACGAATCAGCAGAGGTGTATGCTGCTGAAATGGTTTGGCCAAAGCAGGCCAAATCTTCAGCTTGTGCCTCCTTACAGCCGGTTCAAAAGAAACGGCAGGAGGAGGTTAAGTTTACATTTAATGTTGGTAAGTGTGATAGAATATTTGATGAATTACTCAAAAATGACAACATTAAAATAAATCACACTGTTCCATCCGCCGACGAGCTAAAACGTCGTGCATATTGCAAGTGGCATAACTCATTTTCTCATGCCACTAATGATTGTAATGTATTCCGTCGACAGATTCAATCGGCCATTAACGAAGGACGATTAAAATTTCAGGAAATGCAGGTGGACACGGAGCCCTTTCCAATGAACATGATCGACTTTGAGGGCAAGAAAGTCCTGACTCGGCCAAACACAGCCGATGAAGGCAAAGGCAAAGAAATAGTCATCGGCGATGCAAGAGAGGCCGGTGGGAATCATAAAACTTCTTGCAGAAAAGTGGTGGCCGAGAAGACTCCTGATGGAGGGGAGACCTTGAAGGTGACCATCACAGCCTCTGGCACTGGGGGGCAAACATAGACAGGAAGACAGGCGCAAGAACCCATTCTGCGCATCGCGGACGGTCCGCCATCCAGACGCGGACGGTCCGACGCTTCTCCGGACGGTCCGGCGAACTCCAGCGGACGGTCCGGCCGTGCTCAGGACCCGCAGCAACCACGTACCTTCAAACCACGACGACCCGAGATAGGTACGTGGAAAACAAATACATTTAAAGCAGCTGGTCGGCTGATCAAGCCTGGCCCGACTTTCGATCAATTGTTGTCTAAATACGTGAAAAAGAAGGCCGGTCCCAGTAACCGGCCACCAAAGCGACCTCGCTCACCCATTCATGAGCAACGTCAGGTTAAGCCGATTGGACCACCTCACCAATCGGAAGAAATGAAAGGTCCTATTGTACAATTGAGACCTAACATACCGACATGGACCCCTCCACCCCCTTATCCATCTATGCCATATCCATACACATACTTACCTCCACCATATGTCCCAAATCAAATGTGGGGCATGCCACCATATCCACTTGGGATGCCACAGTACCCCGCCTGGGGGGCACCCCAAACATCCGTTTTTGATAGGTTGGCGCCGCTAGTGCAAGACCGATTGAGCGCTGTTGAATCTGGTCACCAGGCACAGGCCCAACAAGATTGCCGGATTACTCGGCCTCCTAGGCCGACCAATCCGGCAGGGGGGCATATGCCTGTAGCAACTCAAAGAACAACGAAAAAAGACATCATCAAAATAGGCACTGCAGATGTTGTCATACAGGGGGACAATAAAGGGTCGATGATTTTTGGTGAATCGGCCAACACAACCAAAAAGGATAACACAACCAAAAAGGATACGGCTATCGTCAAAACAGCCGATCCAAAATACTCCATGCCTCGATGGTGCCCGGCGGGATTGACACGATCCCAAAAGAGAAAATTACAGCGCCTAAGAGTGAAGGAGAGCCAGGAGAAAGAGGCGGAAAAGATATTCAATGACACACATCCACTATACCCGCCACCGCAAAAGAAATGGAGACCAAAGGCCGTCGAGAAAAAACAAACGGCCACGGAAATAGAAAGTCAACCTGCACCAGGCGCGGACCGTCTGGCCTCTGCGCGCGGACCGTCCGTCCCTCACCAGGAAGCGTCTGGACAATCTGCACCAGGCGTGGACCGTCCGGCCCCTGCGCACGGACCGTCCGGCTTTCACCAGGAAGCGTCTGGACAACCTGCACCAGGCGCGGACCGTCCGGCCTCCGCGCGCGGACCGTCCGCCGTTCACCAGGAGGCCTCCAACGACACGACAACATCAATGGAGGAGAACGACCTGCTGGGAGAAGACCTGGTCGACTACGAGGCTTCTCCAGAACGCCCAGGTATGGATGTAAATATTATTACATTTTCTGCCGATTGCACTATTATCGGCGACGATGAACCTGTTGTTGCCCAGTTTGATTTTGGTCCTAAAGAAGTCGCCTTTACTAAACCAAAAGAATCGGTAAATCATTTAAAGCCGCTCTTCGTGCGCGGCCACATTGCTGGGATACCGATTGCTAAGATGTTGCTAGATGGAGGGGCGGTTGTAAATCTAATGCCTTATTCATTATACAGAAAATTAGGTAAACAAGATGACAAACTTGTCAAGACCAACATGACCCTCAGCGGTATTGGAACTGATAGTTCGATCAAAGCCAGGGGAGTCACGTCCGTTGAATTAACCATCGGGACTAAGACCCTTGCTGCTGCATTCTTCGTCGCTGATGTAGAAGGAAATTACAGTTTAATCCTAGGCAGAGATTGGATTTACGCCAATCAATGTATACCTTCTACATTACATCAAATGCTGATACAATGGGTAGACGATGACATAGAACAAGTATATGCTGATGTATCGGCCTGCATCGCTGTGGCCGATGCCCCTGTACTCTGGACTTATGAGACTGCTACATGTCTCACAGGAGTAGACTTTTCTGATTATCAATTCATAAGTATAGATAAGAAAGGTTTCATTCCTGTAATGCTAGAGCCGATGGAGAATCGGCTAAATCCTAAATAAAGCTAAATGATGAATACACACAAAGTTCATGAGTCTTTGGTCACGGACAGTTCGGCCGCCAAGGCCGGATGGTCTGGTCTTTCACAAAAGGGTTCGGACATTAAGACCGAACATATATCACAGCAAAAGGACAGTATTACGGACGATCCGGTCCCCGAGACCGGAAATTCCGCCGTCACACAAAGATCTTCTAATTCTTCTGTGGGGAACATGATAGAGGAATTTAGAGATCTTGATAAACTAGGACAGGGGTTTACATCGGCCGATCCTTTGGAGGAGATTGACATAGGGGATGGTAAAACTCCAAGGCCGATTTTTGTAAACAAGACCCTGGAGACCGATCCTAGAGATGAGATGATCGGTCTATTGAAGGAATATTCAAATTGCTTTGCTTGGAATTACACTGAGATGCCTGGATTGAGCCGAGAGATCGTAGAGCATCGGCTGCCTGAAAGGGAATTAGGCTTACACCTAGTCCCTAATTAATTTTGGTGGTTGAATTGCCCAACACAAACATTTGGACTAACTAAGTTTGCCCGAGTGTATAGATTACACAGGTGAAAAAGGTTCACACTCAGCCAATAAAAAGACCAAGTTTTGGACTCAACAATGGAGCTAAGTAGGAACCGAAGGCCCTCTGGTCTGGGAGCACCGGACTGTCTGGTGCACACCGGACAGTGTCCGGTGCACCACCGGACAGTGTCCGGTGCACCAGAGGACTCCAGCTCAAACTCGCCACCTTCGGGAATTTCCAGAGGCGACTCCGCTATAATTCACCGGACTGTCCGGTGTACACCGGACAGTGTCCGGTGCGCCAAGGGAGGTCGGCCTCAGGAACTCGCCTGCTTCGGGAAACCTCAACGGCTAGTCCACTATAATTCACCGGACTGTCCGGTGTGCCAAACGGCTCTCTGCCGTGCAATAAATGCGCGCGCAGCGCGCGCAGATGGCAGGCGTGCCCATACTGGCACAGCGGATAGCAAACAGTACCTGTCCGGTGTGCACCGGACACCCAGGCGGGCCCACAAGTCAGAAGCTCCAACGGTCAGAATCCAACGGCAGTGATGACGTGGCAGGGGGCACCGGACTGTCCGGTGTGCACCGGACTGTCCGGTGCGCCATCGAACAGACAGCCTCCCAACGGCCACATTTGGTGGTTGGGGCTATAAATACCCCAACCACCCCACCATTCATTGCATCCAAGTTTTCCACTTCCCAACTACTACAAGAGCTCTAGCATTCAATTCTAGACACACCAAAGAGATCAAATCCTCTCCAAATTCCACACAACGCCACAGTGACTAGAGAGAGTGATTTGCTTGTGTTCTTTCGAGCTCTTGCACTTGGATTGCTTTCTTCCTTCTTGATTCTTTCATTGCGATCAAGCTCACTTGTAATTGAGGCAAGAGACACCAAACTTGTGGTGGTCCTTGTGGGAACTTTGTGTTCCAAGTGATTGAGAAGAGAAAGCTCACTCGATCCGCGGGATCGTTTGAGAGAGGGAAGGGTTGAAAGAGACCCGGCCTTTGTGGCCTCCTCAACGGGGAGTAGGTTTGCAAGAACCGAACCTCGGTAAAACAAATCTCCGTGTCTCACTTGTTTATTCGCTTGGGATTTGTTTTGCGCCCTCTCTCGCGGACTCGTTTATATTTCTAACGCTAACCCGGCTTGTAGTTGTGTTTATATTTGTAAATTTTAGTTTCGCCCTATTCACCCCCCCTCTAGGCGACTATCAATTGGTATCAGAGCCCGGTGCTTCATTAGAGCCTAACCGCTCGAAGTGATGTCGGGAGATCACGCCAAGAAGGAGATGGAGACCGGCGAAAAGCCCACTACAAGCCATGGGAGCACTTCATCGGAAGAGTCCCGCACCAAGAGGAAGGAGAAGAAGAAGGACTCCTCCAAACGGAAGGAGAAAAAGTCTTCCTCCTCTCACCACAAAGAGAAGAAGGAAAAGTCTTCTTCTCACAAGCCGCATCGGAGAGGGGACAAGCACAAAAGGATGAGGAAGGTGGTCTACTACGAGACCGACACTTCATCAACATCGACCTCCGACTCCGATGCGCCCTCCGTCACTTCTAAGCGCCAAGAGCGCAAGAAGTATAGTAAGATCCCCCTACACTACCCTCGCATTTCCAAACATACACCTTTACTTTCCGTCCCATTAGGCAAACCACCGACTTTTGATGGTGAAGATTACGCTAGGTGGAGCGATTTAATGCGATTTCATCTAACCTCGCTCCACAAAAGTATATGGGATGTTGTTGAGTTTGGTGCACAGGTACCGTCGGTAGGGGATGAGAACTATGATGAGGATGAGGTGGCCCAAATCGAGCACTTCAACTCTCAAGCAACAACAATACTCCTCGCCTCTCTAAGTAGAGAGGAGTATAACAAAGTACAAGGGTTGAAGAGCGCCAAGGAGATTTGGGATGTGCTCAAAACCGCACACGAGGGAGACGAGCTCACCAAGATCACCAAGCGGGAAACGATCGAGGGGGAGCTCGGTCGGTTCCGGCTTCGCAAAGGGGAGGAGCCACAACACATGTACAACCGGCTCAAGACCTTGGTGAATCAAGTGCGCAACCTCGGGAGTGTAAAATGGGATGACCACGAGATGGTTAAGGTTATTCTAAGATCTCTTATTTTCCTTAACCCTACTCAAGTTCAATTAATCCGTGGTAATCCTAGATATACTAAAATGACCCCCGAGGAAGTTATCGGGAATTTTGTAAGTTTTGAGTGCATGATCGAAGGCTCGAGAAAGATCAACGAGCTTGACGAACCCACCACATCCGAAGCTCAACCCGTCGCATTCAAGGCGACGGAAGAAAAGAAGGAGGAGGCTACACCAAGTCGACAACCAATAGACGCCTCCAAGCTCGACAATGAGGAAATGGCGCTCGTCATCAAGAGCTTCCGCCAAATCCTCAAGCAAAGGAGGGGGAAAGACTACAAGTCCCGCTCCAAGAAGGTTTGCTACAAATGTGGTAAGCCCGGTCATTTTATTGCTAAATGTCCTATATCTAGTGACAGTGACCGAGGCGACGACAAGAAGGGGAGAAGAAAGGAGAAGAAAAGGTACTACAAGAAGAAGGGCGGCGATGCCCATGTTTGTCGGGAATGGGATTCCGACGAAACCTCAAGCGACTCCTCCGATGACGAGGACGCCGCCAACATCGCTGTCACCAAGGGACTTCTCTTCCCCAACGTCGGCCACAAGTGCCTCATGGCAAAGGACGGCAAAAAGAAAAAGGTTAAATCTAACTCCTCCACTAAATATGAATCTTCTAGTGATGATAATGCTAGTAATGAGGAGGATAGTTTGCGTTCCCTTTTTGCCAACCTTAACATAGCTCAAAAGGAAAAATTAAATGAATTAGTCAGTGCTATTCATGAAAAGGATGATCTTTTGGATTCTCAAGAGGATTGTCTAATTAAAGAAAACAAGAAACATGTTAAGGTTAAAAAGGCTTATGCTCTTGAGATAGAGAAATGTGAAAAATTATCTAGTGAGCTAAGCACTTGCCGTGAGATGATTGACAACCTTAGACATGAAAATGCTAGTTTAAATGCTAAGGTTGATTCACATATTTGTAATGTTTCAATTCCCAATTCTAGAGATAATAATGATGATTTGCTTGCTAGGATTGAAGAATTGAACATTTCTCTTACTAGCCTTAGAATTGAGAATGAAAAATTGCTTGCTAAGGCTAAGGATTTTGATGTTTGCAATACTACCATTTCCGACCTTAGAACTAAGAATGATATCTTGCATGCTAAGGTTGTAGAATTAAAATCTTGCAAACCCTCTACATCTACCATTGAGCATGTTTCCATTTATACTAGATGTAGAGATATTGATATTAATGCTATTCATGATCACATGGCTTTAATTAGAAAACAAAATGATCATATAGCAATATTAGATGCTAAAATTGCCGAGCATGACTTAGAGAATGAAAATTTTAAATTTGCTAGAAGCATGCTTTATAATGGGAGACGCCCGGGCATTAAGGATGGCATTGGCTTCCAAAGGGGAGACAATGTCAAAATTAGTGCCACTCCTAAGAGATTGTCCAACTTTGTTAAGGGCAAAGCTCCCATGCCTCAGGATAACGAGGGTTACATTTTATACCCTGCCGGTTATCCCGAGAGCAAAATTAGGAGAATTCATTCTAGGAAGTCTCACTCTGGCCCAAATCATGCTTTTATGTATAAGGGTGAGACATCTAGTTCTAGGCAACCAAGCCGTGCTAAGTTCCCTAGAAAGAAAACTCCTAATGCATCAAATGATCATGCTATTTCATTTAAAACTTTTGATGCATCCTATGTTTTGACTAACAAATCCGGCAAGGTCGTTGCCAAGTTTGTTGGGGGCAAACACAAGGGGACAAAGACTTGTGTTTGGGTACCCAAAGTTCTTGTTTCTAATGCCAAAGGACCCAAAACAGTTTGGGTACCTAAAGTCAAGAACTAAATTTGTTTTGTAGGTTTATGCATCCGGGGGCTCAAGTTGGATACTCGACAGCGGGTGCACAAACCACATGACAGGGGAGAAAAGGATGTTCTCCTCATATGAGAAAAACCAAGATCCCCAAAGAGCAATCACATTCGGGGATGGAAATCAAGGTTTGGTCAAAGGACTTGGTAAAATTGCTATATCTCCTGACCATTCTATTTCCAATGTTTTTCTTGTTGATTCTTTAGATTACAATTTGCTTTCCGTATCTCAATTATGCCAAATGGGCTACAACTGTCTATTTACTGATGTAGGTGTTACTGTCTTTAGAAGAAGTGATGATTCAATAGCATTCAAGGGAGTGTTAGAGGGTCAGCTATACCTGGTGGATTTTGATAGAGCTGAACTCGACACTTGCTTGATTGCTAAGACTAACATGGGTTGGCTCTGGCACCGCCGACTAGCCCATGTTGGGATGAAGAATCTTCATAAGCTTCTAAAGGGAGAGCACATTTTAGGACTAACAAATGTTCATTTTGAGAAAGACAGGATTTGTAGCGCATGCCAAGCCGGGAAGCAAGTTGGCACCCATCATCCACACAAGAACATCATGACGACCGACAGGCCGCTTGAGCTACTCCACATGGATCTATTCGGCCCGATTGCTTACATAAGCATCGGCGGGAGTAAGTATTGTCTTGTAATAGTGGATGATTATTCTCGCTTCACTTGGGTATTCTTTTTACAGGAAAAATCTCAAACCCAAGAGACCTTAAAGGGATTCTTGAGACGGGCTCAAAATGAGTTCGGCTTAAGGATCAAGAAAATAAGAAGCGACAACGGGACGGAGTTTAAGAACTCTCAAATTGAAGGCTTTCTTGAGGAGGAGGGCATCAAGCATGAGTTCTCGTCTCCCTACACGCCACAACAAAATGGTGTAGTGGAGAGGAAGAATCGAACTCTATTGGACATGGCAAGAACCATGCTTGATGAGTACAAGACACCGGACCGGTTTTGGGCCGAAGCGGTCAACACCGCCTGCTACGCCATCAACCGGTTATATCTTCACCGAATCCTCAAGAAGACATCATATGAACTCCTAACCGGTAAAAAGCCCAACATTTCATACTTTAGAGTTTTTGGTAGCAAATGCTTTATTCTTGTTAAAAGAGGTAGAAAATCTAAATTTGCTCCTAAAACTGTAGAAGGCTTTTTACTTGGTTATGACTCAAACACAAGGGCATATAGGGTCTTTAACAAGTCCACTGGACTAGTTGAAGTCTCATGTGACGTTGTGTTTGATGAAACTAACGGCTCTCAAGTAGAGCAAGTTGATCTTGATGAGATAGGAAATGAAGAGGCTCCGTGCATCGCGCTAAGGAACATGTCCATTGGGGATGTGTGTCCTAAGGAATCTGAAGAGCCTCCAAATGCACAAGATCAACCATCCTCCTCCACGCAAGCATCTCCACCAACTCAAAATGAGGATGAGGCTCAAGTTGATGAAGGACAAAATCAAGAAGATGAGCCACCTCAAGATAATAGCAATGATCAAGGGGGAGATACAAATGATCAAGAAAAGGAGGATGAGGAAGAACCAAGACCGCCACACCCAAGAGTCCACCAAGCAATCCAACGAGATCACCCCGTCGACACCATCCTCGGCGACATTCATAAGGGGGTAACCACTCGATCTCGCGTTGCACATTTTTGTGAACATTACTCTTTTGTTTCCTCTATTGAGCCACACAGGGTGGAGGAAGCACTTCAAGATTCGGATTGGGTGGTGGCGATGCAAGAGGAGCTCAACAATTTCACGAGGAATGAGGTATGGCATTTGGTTCCACGTCCTAACCAAAATGTTGTAGGAACCAAATGGGTCTTCCGCAACAAGCAAGATGAGCATGGTGTGGTTACAAGGAACAAAGCACGACTTGTGGCCAAGGGATACTCCCAAGTCGAAGGTTTGGATTTCGGTGAAACCTATGCACCCGTAGCTAGGCTTGAGTCAATACGAATATTATTAGCCTATGCTACTTACCATGGCTTTAAGCTTTATCAAATGGACGTGAAAAGTGCCTTCCTCAACGGACCAATCAAGGAAGAGGTCTATGTTGAGCAACCTCCCGGCTTTGAAGACAGTGAGTACCCTAACCATGTCTATAGGCTCTCTAAGGCGCTTTACGGGCTCAAGCAAGCCCCAAGAGCATGGTATGAATGCCTTAGAGATTTCCTTATTGCTAATGGCTTCAAAGTCGGCAAAGCCGATCCTACACTCTTTACTAAAACTCTTGAAAATGACTTGTTTGTATGCCAAATCTATGTCGATGATATTATATTTGGGTCTACTAACGAGTCTACATGCGAAGAATTTAGTAGGATCATGACACAGAAATTCGAGATGTCTATGATGGGGGAGTTGAAGTATTTCTTAGGATTTCAAGTGAAGCAACTCCAAGAAGGCACCTTCATTAGCCAAACGAAGTATACTCAAGACATTCTTGCTAAGTTTGGGATGAAGGATGCCAAACCCATCAAGACACCCATGGGAACTAATGGGCATCTCGACCTCGACACGGGAGGTAAGTCCGTGGATCAAAAGGTATACCGGTCGATAATTGGTTCATTGCTTTATTTATGTGCGTCCCGACCGGACATTATGCTTTCCGTTTGCATGTGTGCAAGATTCCAATCCGACCCTAAGGAATCCCACCTTACGGCCGTAAAACGAATCTTGAGATATTTGACTTATACTCCTAAGTTTGGGCTTTGGTACCCTCGGGGATCCACTTTTGATTTAATTGGTTATTCGGATGCTGATTGGGCAGGGTGTAAGATTAATAGGAAGAGCACATCGGGGACTTGTCAGTTCTTGGGAAGATCCTTGGTGTCTTGGGCTTCAAAGAAGCAAAATTCCGTCGCTCTTTCCACCGCCGAAGCCGAGTACATTGCCGCAGGTCATTGTTGCGCGCAATTGCTTTGGATGAGGCAAACCCTGCGAGACTATGGTTACAAATTAACCAAAGTCCCTTTGCTATGTGATAATGAGAGTGCAATCAAAATGGCCGACAATCCCGTCGAGCATAGCCGCACTAAGCACATAGCCATTCGGTATCATTTTCTTAGGGATCACCAACAAAAGGGGGATATCGAGATTTCTTACATTAACACTAAAGATCAATTAGCCGATATCTTTACCAAGCCTCTTGATGAACAAACTTTTACCAAACTTAGGCATGAGCTCAATATTCTTGATTCCCGCAACTTCTTTTGTTAGATTGCACACATAGCTCATTTATATACCTTTGATCATATCTCTTCTGTATATGCTATGACTAATGTGTTTTCAAGAGTATTTCAAACCAAGTCATAGGTATATTGAAAGGGAATTGGAGTCTTCGGCGAAGACAAAGGCTTCCACTCCGTAACTCATACTTCGCCATCACTCCAAGCAACTCTCTATTCCTTGGGGAGAAATGAGCATCAAAGAAAAGGACTTCGTCTTTGGGAGAAAGTAAGAGCCCAAAGCTAAAGGACCGGACTTCGCCTTTGGTATAATCTTAACTCATTTATTTTTGACCAAAAGGGAAGATAGCACTTCGAGGGCTCTAATGACTCCGTTTTTGGCGATTCATGCCAAAAAGGGGGAGAACTAAGCCCAAAGCAAAAGGACCGCACCACCACCAATTTCAAAAACTTAGTGTTGAATATTTTCAATTGGTTTTCCTATTGTGTTCAAAAGGGGGAGAAAATAGTATTTTAAAATGATATATCAAAACCCTCTTGAACACTAAGAGGAGGATCTCATTTAGGGGGAGTTTTGTTTAGTCAAAGGAGAAGCATTTGAAACAGGGGAGAAAATTTCAAAACTTGAAAATGCTTTGCAAAATCGTATTCATTACCTTTGACTATTTGCAAAAGAACTTTGAAAAGAATTTACAAAAGAATTTTGCAAAAACAAAACATGTGGTGCAAGCGTGGTCCAAAATGTTATATAGAAAGAAACAATCCATTCATATCTTATAAGTATTTATATTGGCTCAATTCCAAGCAACCTTTGCACTTACATTATGCAAACTAGTTCAATTATGCACTTCTATATTTGCTTTGGTTTGTGTTGGCATCAATCACCAAAAAGGGGGAGATTGAGAGGGAATTAGGCTTACACCTAGTCCCTAATTAATTTTGGTGGTTGAATTGCCCAACACAAACATTTGGACTAACTAAGTTTGCCCGAGTGTATAGATTACACAGGTGAAAAAGGTTCACACTCAGCCAATAAAAAGACCAAGTTTTGGACTCAACAATGGAGCTAAGTAGGAACCGAAGGCCCTCTGGTCTGGGAGCACCGGACTGTCCGGTGCACACCGGACAGTGTCCGGTGCACCACCGGACAGTGTCCGGTGCACCAGAGGACTCCAGCTCAAACTCGCCACCTTCGGGAATTTCCAGAGGCGACTCCGCTATAATTCACCGGACTGTCCGGTGTACACCGGACAATGTCCGGTGCGCCAAGGGAGGTCGGCCTCAGGAACTCGCCTGCTTCGGGAAACTCCAACGGCTAGTCCACTATAATTCACCGGACTGTCCGGTGTGCACCGGACTGTCCGGTGCGACTCCGGAGCAACGGCTACCTCCGCGCCAACGGCTCTCTGTCGTGCAATAAATGCGCGCGCAGCGCGCGCAGATGGCAGGCGTGCCCATACTGGCACACCGGACAGCAAACAGTACCTGTCCGGTGTGCACCGGACACCCAGGCGGGCCCACAAGTCAGAAGCTCCAACGGTCAGAATCCAACGGCAGTGATGACGTGGCAGGGGGCACCGGACTGTCCGGTGTGCACCGGACTGTCCGGTGCGCCATCGAACAGACAGCCTCCCAACGGCCACATTTGGTGGTTGGGGCTATAAATACCCCAACCACCCCACCATTCATTGCATCCAAGTTTTCCACTTCCCAACTACTACAAGAGCTCTAGCATTCAATTCTAGACACACCAAAGAGATCAAATCCTCTCCAAATTCCACACAACGCCACAGTGACTAGAGAGAGTGATTTGCTTGTGTTCTTTCGAGCTCTTGCACTTGGATTGCTTTCTTCCTTCTTGATTCTTTCATTGCGATCAAGCTCACTTGTAATTGAGGCAAGAGACACCAAACTTGTGGTGGTCCTTGTGGGAACTTTGTGTTCCAAGTGATTGAGAAGAGAAAGCTCACTCGATCCGCGGGATCGTTTGAGAGAGGGAAGGGTTGAAAGAGACCCGGCCTTTGTGGCCTCCTCAACGGGGAGTAGGTTTGCAAGAACCGAACCTCGGTAAAACAAATCTCCGTGTCTCACTTGTTTATTCGCTTGGGATTTGTTTTGCGCCCTCTCTCGCGGACTCGTTTATATTTCTAACGCTAACCCGGCTTGTAGTTGTGTTTATACTTGTAAATTTCAGTTTCGCCCTATTCACCCCCCCTCTAGGCGACTATCACTGCCTATTAAATCTGGTTTCAGACCTTTCAAGCAAAGAGCTAGAACATTTCGTCCAGATCTTCTCCCACGCATCAAGGACGAAATCCACCGGCTGCTAGAAGCTGATTTTATCAGACCTTGCAGATACGCAGAATGAGTCTCCAATATTGTGCCGGTGGAGGAGTCAGGTAAACTTAGAGTATGCATTGATTTTCGCAATTTAAATAGAGCAACTCCTAAAGACGAATATCCCATGCCCATAGCCGACACATTAATCAATAATGCATCAGGAAATAGAATTATTAGCTGCCTTGATGGTAATGCCGGATATAATCAGATTTTCATGGCCGAAGAAGATGCGTCTAAAACGGCCTTTATATGTCCAGGCTTCATTGGTTTATTTGAGTGGGTTGTCATGACATTTGGTCTGAAAAATGCTGGTGCTACTTATCAGAGAGCTATGAATTTGATCTTCCATGAATTGTTAGGAAACACTGTGGAAGTTTACATTGATGATATTGTAGTCAAATCGGCTGAGTTTAGTTCTCATATAGCTGATTTGCGCAAAGCCTTTGATAAAATGCGTCAGTATGGTTTGAAAATGAACCCACGTAAATGTGCTTTTGGAGTGTCGGCTGGTAAGTTTTTAGGATTTGTCATACATGAACATGGTATAGAGATAGACCCTGACCGAATCAAGTCTATTCGGAATGTAGGACCTCTGACGTGCAAGGTCGAGGTACAGAGGTTTCTCGGCAAGGTGAATTATTTGCGAAGGTTTATTTCTATTTTAGCCGGGAGGATTGACGCGTTCACCCCTATTCTTCGGCTTAAGAATGATGCCGAATTCGCTTGGGGGGCAGAGCAGCAGGAAGCATTTGATCTCATCAAAAAATACTTATCTTCGGCTCCCGTATTAAAAGCACCACGAGCAGGAGTACCATTCCGATTATACATTGCAGCTGAGGATAAGGTCATTGGGGCTGTTCTGACACAAGAAACTGAGGGAAAGGAGCATGTGGTGACATATCTAAGCCGAAGGTTGGTGGATGCTGAAACAAGGTACACTTTTATTGAAAAGTTATGCTTATGCTTGTTTTATGCATGCACCAAATGTAGATGTTATTTACTGTCTAGTCATTGCACTGTTTCTGGTCAAGCCGATGTGATCAAATACATGTTGCATAACCCAATTATGAGTGGTAGAATTGGTAAGTGGGCTTATGCACTCATAGAATATGACTTGGCCTATGAACCATTGAAATCTATGAAAGGCCAAGTCATAGCGGATTTCATTGTAGAACATCGGGTTAATGATATTCATGAACTAGACATGTTATACCTCACTATTACTCCTTGGACTTTATATTTTGATGGATCGGTTTGCAATGAAGGGCAAGGAATTGGCATTGTGCTTGTTTCACCAAGTAATGTCTCCTTTGACTTCTCTAGCCGATTGAAAACTTATTGCACTAATAATCAAGCTGAATATGAGGCCCTCCTATTCGGCTTAGAACTTTTAAATGGTATGGGAGTAAAACATGTGAAGGTATTTGGCGATTCTCAGCTGGTTGTCCAACAAGTGTTAGAAGAATATCAATGTTTTGATGGTACTCTAAATAGTTATCTTGAGAAATGTTGGAGCATAATCCATTCTTTTGACGAATTCAGTATTCGACATATCTCTAGAGTTGAGAATCATAGAGCTAACGATTTGGCACAAGATGCATCAGGTTATCGGATAAAGAGAGGGAAATTTCACAAAACTGAAATTCTGATAACCAGTGCAGAGCCAAATTCCCAGGTCGCGGACCGTCCGCGTGATGACGCCGGACCGTCCGGGGTTACCAGAAATGTTCTCTTAATCGATTCGGCTGACAATGAAGCCGATGCAAGTGATTGGAGGACACCTATACTTAATTATTTACGAAATCCCAATATCAGGACAGATAAGAACATTCGGCGAACAGCTTTCAAGTATGTTTTGATGAGTGATGAACTTTACCGCCGAACAGTCAATGACGTCCTACTGAAGTGCTTGGGCCCAGATGATGCTATATTAGCCATGGCCGAAGTACATAAAGGAATTTGTGGTACTCATCAATCGGCTCTAAAGATGAAGTGGTTGTTGCGAAGGTCTGGTTTTTATTGGCCTAGTATGATAGCTGATTGTTTCAAGTACTACAAGGGATGCCAAGTGTGTCAAAAATTCGGCGACCTACAGTTGGTCCCTGCAGCCGAATTACATCCTATCATCAAGCCTTGGCCGTTCAGAGGATGGGGATTAGACTTTATTGGAGAAATTCATCCTTCATCATCAAAGGGGCATCGGTTTGTGTTAGTTGCCACTGACTATTTCACCAAATGGACTAAAGTCGTTGCTCTGAAAAACATGACGCACAAGGAGGTAATTGAGTTCATAACTGAGCATATTATTCATAGATTCGGCATTCCCCAGACCTTGACTACAGATCAAGGGACTTCTTTTATGTCAAAGGAGGTACGTGAATTTGCTGAATTATACAGAATTAAGCTGCTTAATTCATCTCCATATTATGCTCAGGCCAATGGACAGGCCGAGTCTAGTAATAGGACATTGATTAATTTGATAAAAAAGAAGATATCTGATAATCCTAAACATTGGCATAAGATTTTGTCCGAAGCTTTATGGGCTCATAGAATATCTAAATATAGTGCTACTAAAGTATCTCCTTTTGAGCTTGTCTATGGGCAGGAAGCAGTATTGCCTGTGGAAATAAGTTTGAATGCTGTCAGGTTCGCCAGACAAAATGATCTAACTGTCACTGATTATTATAATTCAATGATGGATAATATTGATGAGGTGACCGACAAGAGGGTGATAGCTTTGGGAGCAATAGAAAAGGACAAGATTATGGTAGCCAGGGCCTACAACAAGAAGGTCAAAGCAAAGTCATTTCAAGTAGGAGATCTGGTGTGGAAGACCATTTTGCCTCTAAGGAATAAAGACCGGAAGTTTGGGAAATGGTCGCCAAGCTGGGAGGGTCCTTATAAAGTAAAACAGGTGATGTCTGGTAACGCCTATTTGCTACAAACATTACAAGGCAAGGATTTACCAAAGGCTTTGAATGGGCGTTTTCTCAAACAGTACCATCCTAGTATGTGGCAAGATGCATAAGAGAACCGATGTGATCACATCGAGTTAGTTGCTTTTGGTTCGCCCAGCTCCACCAAAAGGCAGGGGGGCATATGTTTGAACCATAAAAGAGCCGGCGGACGGTCCGGCCCTGAGGCCGGACGGATGTTGGCCGGACGGTCCGCGCGTGCGCAGAACAGATTAGGGTTCCGAGTTTTGTGCTACGATTGTTAGCTAGATTCGCGGAATTAGCTTGGAATCAGTTGTGTAAAGGGTCCAGCCCCCCTCCTCTATAAATAGAGAGGTCTACGGCCGATTTGTAATCATCAATCGAATCAATACAACTTCTATTTCGCATTTTATCCTAGGAGTAGTTCTAGTCTAGTTTAGGTTTAGCTATCCAATCCCCAAATTCTTCGTCTCTCTTCGGCTCTACGTCGATTAGAGGAGTCTAGGTCGGCCAGCCCGAGCCTAGACACAACCTAGGATCTCTACTCCCCGACGGGGTCCCTCCCGGGAGCGAGATCCAGGCGCCGTCGGCGATCTTCCGCCGTCCCTGCGTACGCGCGGACCGTCCGGCCCCAGGGCGCGGACCGTCCGGCCGTCAGGCAGGAGCCCTAGCCGCGCACCAGGCCCCGGACCGTCCGGCCCCAGGCCACGGACAGTCCGCCCCTGCGCAGAGAGTACCACCGCGCCTCGCACCAGGCTGCGGACCGTCCGGCCCCGCGCGCGGACCGTCCGCCCCTGTGCAGAGAGTACCGCCACGGTTCTTGTTGAGTGTTTGACGCTCCGAAAAGGCGTCAACAGAAGTGCATGCTTAATTTATCACAAGTTGGACCAACCCAAAAAACTAACGGGACAGGTGCCGTTTTCCAGCGATTTCTGACTTGGCTCCAGTAGAGGCGTTATAGTCTACCACTAGTCTTGGTTGTTGAGATAAAGAGGTTACAGAAATGACACCAACGCGTCACCCGTATCTTGACTTGTGTAGACATGGTAAGTTCTTTCTTTATCTTTCTTGGGTGTTGCCACTTGTGCCACGAAACATGATGTGATGCACAATGACCGTGGGGGTTTGTTCACATGGGCGGCTAAAATTTCAGTAGATTGTGTTAATCTTTTTAAAAGTAAAAATGCATAAAGTGATTGCCAAGGAAACAAGAGATTTTAGTTTAGTGTTGATTAACCTTAGCGTGAGTTATAGCAATGCACACTATAAGCTTATCTGATTCTTCCTTTTCCACCGACATAATATTGGAGACTCACTCTGCGTAACTGTAAGGCCTAGTAAAATTATCTTCTAAAAGCCGGTGGATTTCGTTCTTTATCCGTGGGAGTAAGTCTGAACGAAATAATCTTGGTCTCTGCTTGAAAGGCCTGAAACCGAATTTAATAGGCATCCGATGTTTTACTATCTCTCGGCTTAATAATGACATCTCAGTGTAATTCCAAGCAAATCAATCAGAATATTCATTTATTACACGATCATTTCATCTTTAGGATCGGTCTTTAGGGTCTTGTTTACAAAAGTTAGCCTTGAAGTATTCTTCTCATGTCAAAACGAGACTCGTTGAGACACATCGATATGAGTATGGGAAATTTGTTCAGTTGGCTAGGGAGTATCGATTCTATATTTTCTCGCTTTCAAACCATTATGAATGATGTGTCCAGAGTACTTGGCTTCTTGCAGTTTTGAATGATGTGGTGTGTCCATTGATCGTTATTGACAATATCAAGCCACTGTTTAGCTCGTGAACTATTCATTTATCATTTTCGCTGTCTTGAGAGTTTAAATGAAGTTTTGTGAAAAGTAGGCCAAGATTGGCTAGAGCAGAAATTTTGATTGGTTTCTAAACTTTCTATTCACCCTTTCCTTTGATCATCATTTATGCACAGTCAATATATGTGAGGCTTCACATGTAGGTATAATAAGTTAAATTTGTGGAAGTTTTTTTTCTTCACACCATCTAGTTTTATCTCTTAACGGTGGACAACCATGTCACGTTTTTAGGAAATAATATCACTCACCCTGGCTATTAATTGATCATAACAGGTTTTAGCATGAATTTTCATAGCTTTTTAATGGATTTTTTTTTAAAATATTTAGGCTTTGTTTGGATCCTCCTGGTTAATTGTTTGCCGGTGGTTAACAATTAGGCGATAAATAATTAGCTAACAACAATTAGCTAGAGTACGTTTAGAGTCTTAGTTAATAGCTGTTTTTTCTGTTTATACGATCTATTAGAACCTATTAGAAAGATTAGATGGCTAATGTGCAAGTAGTTTACCAGCCTTTCGGCTAACAATTAGTCAGTTTATTAGCTAGCTTGTTTGCAGGCCAATATTCGAAAATCCAAACGGGCCCTTGCTTGAAATATAATCGTTTAAATCTTCCCCTGATTAATGCATTTATTATAAGATCTTATCCTTTGGATAACAAATTAATATAATACGATGTCAACACCTAGCTTGATGAACGCATGCATAATTATTTATCATTCTATGTCTTTCGGATCACAAATCCAACGCAGTGGTATCTGGCAGGATATGCATATGCATGAGAAGTAAAAGAAACTTAACTGAGGATACACTACTAGAATTCGCCTCTTTGCCGAGTGCAGGCGGCTTTGCCGAGTGCTTTTTATCGAGCACTCGGCAAAGCCTAGTTTGCCGAGAGCCGCACTCGGCAAACTCCTGCGCTCAGTAAATAGCTTATTTACCGAGTGCAGGACACTCGGCACAGCCAAGCACTCGGCAAAGACTGCTTTGCCGAGCGTCAAGCACTCGGCAAATATGGCTCTCGGCAAAGGGCCGTTAGCGTCGTCTACAACTGACGGCCGTCAGTCTTTGCCGAGTGTCAAATATCTAGCACTCGGCAAAGAGAGTCTTTGCCGAGTGTCCTATGTAGACACTCGGCAAAGCATATTTTTATTTTTTTATTTTTGTCATCAAACTTTTTGTGGTATGTTCCTACACTATGTAGACCTACATGTACCATTTTGGGACAATTATAACAGTGTTTTCTATAGCTAGTACATTTAGTTTGTTTATTTGAATTTCTTCGGAAAATTCAGATTTGAACTGCAGGTCACTCGAAACTTCGAAAACCGTGCATGCAAAAATGATATCCATACTACTTAGCACAAGTTACGACCGATTTCAGGAGCGGACCGGAAACTTCGAGCACCATGCTCACTCAACATGACCGTAAACTTGCCATCCAGGTGTTTAAAAAATTGTATAAAACATAAACAAAGTCAGAAAATCATAAAACCTGTCCACGTGTCATGATATCATATGTAGAGGCTGTGATAAAAATTTGAAAAAGTTTCGAGAAAGCTGTAACGCACTATGTGTACAAACCTAAGAGATCCACATTGAAACTCTATGATTTCATGTGTGGTTCTCTTAGGTTTCTACACATAATGTCTCACAACTTTCTCCAAACATTCTAAATTTTTTATCACAGACTCTACATATGATATCATGACATGTGGACAAGTTTCATGATTTTCTAAGTTTGTTTGTGTTTTATAAATTTTTTAAACAGTTGTGTGGCAAGTTCACGGCCATGTTGAGTTAGCATGGTGCTCGAAGTTTCCGGTCCGATCCTGAAATCGGTCGTAACTTGTGCTAAGTAGAATGGATATTATTTTTGCATGCACAGTTTTCCAAGTTTCGAGAGACCTGCAGTTCAAATGTGAGTTTTTCGAAGAAATTCAAATAAAAAAACTAAATGTATTAGCTATAAAAAACACTGTTCTAATTATCTCAAAATGGTACATGTAGGTCTATATAGTGTAGGAACATACCACAAAAAATTTGGTAGGGAAAATAAAAAAAATAAAAAAGTAATTTGCCGAGTGCCAGCGGGGCGACACTCGGCAAAGGATTGTAAAAGATTCTTTGCCGAGTGTCATCCAGCTGGCACTCGGCAAAGAACACTTTGCCGAGTGCCAGCAATCTGGCACTCGACAAAGAATATTTTAATATTTTTAAAAAATCTTTGCCGAGTGCCAGGTCGCGGGCACTCGGCAAAGAACGTGTAAATAGCGCCTGGTAACTTCTTCCTTTCTCACTCCGTGCCACCGCGCTGCCCTCTCCACGCCGCCGCGTCCGACGCCGTCACGCCCCTGCCCTCGGCGGTCGCGCCCTCGGCCCCACGCCGTTGCGCCCCTGCCCAACACCGGTGCGCCCCTGCCCCCACGCCGCCACGCCCGACGACGTCGCGGCCAACGCCGCCGCGCCCCTGCCCTCGCCCGCCCTCGGCCCCACGCTGCCGCAGCCCTGCCCCCACGCCGCCGGCATCCTCGGCCGCTGCGCCCGCGCACGCCGCCGCGCCGCACACGCCGCCCCACGCCGCCGCGCACGCCGCCCCACGCCGCCGCGGCCCGGACGCCGCCACGGCCCACGGCCGCCCTCGACCTCGGCCCCGACGCCGCCGCGTCCCACGGCCACCCTCGCCCTCGGCCTCGACGCCGCCGCGCCTCCACGGTATAAACATATGTTTTTTTAATAGTCCTAGATAAGTATTATACAAATTTATGAGCCAATTTCTCTTAGCCTGTCAATTCAAGGTCCAATAAAAGAGAAACTCACATATAATAATAAAATATATATGTTAAAATGATTTATGTGATGGATTCTAGAAATCAACTTTATATATACATATATGCTATTCGTCACCCTAGGTGAAGCTTCACCCAATGATTGATACTGAATTATCTTCAACCCTTACCGTGAAATGACCGAGCAAAAACATATGTTTTTTCGTTAGTATATATGTTCTTGTATTATCAAAGCTTTTATGTGCTCAAAACATATGCCCATAAATGCTTTGTCGCCTTCAACGGTATTATCAAAGCTTTTATGTGCTCCTGGTATACGTGTGAATGTCAGCCATCGTGCTGTTACTTTTATTTGCAGGTTTTGGAAACCTCCCCGTGCAGGGGAGGTGTTGCCGAATTTTTTTGTTGACAGACTTGTTTATTTTTTTGCAGAGGTCTTCCTAGCCGCTGCGGGTCTGCCACGCGTCGCCACTGCACCGACCCGCCACAGCCCCACTAGCCTGACTCCACCGCCACCCTAGGTATAACCTTTATTTCCGCATCATGGTCGTAGATCACGTAACCCTGTTAGGCGTCTCCCGTTCGAAAGAGATACGGTGTAGATATGCAGATCTTTGCATATCTACAAATGTATCAGTTTCGAATTGTCCACGTTTTTTGGACAGCCCGCGGTTGCGTAGATGGTGTTAGTTTCATGCTCTACTCCGGTCCGAGATAGAGTTTCGGCGTCACCTCCCTGTTGTTTTCCGGACAGTACACTCTCCCTGCCAGGACGTGTATCCGGAGAACAGCGGGGAGGTGCTGCCGAAATTCTATCTCGGATCGGAGTAGAGCATGGAAACTAACTCCATCTACGCAACCGCGGGTGGGATTAGGACCTATCATCACCTATTAGAAGGTAGGAACATAGTGTACATGCATTACATGTCTATATTAAACTATACTCGGTTATATATGTTAGAGGATGGAGGACCGTGAGTGGATGTACACAGGCCGTAGAGGAAGGAACGATGTCACCACTGAATGGATTAGAAAGACCGATGATTTCGTGGAACGGGCATATGGCGAAGCTGCTAAAGGAGCAAGTCTAGTCCCATGCCCGTGCAGCAAATGTGACAACCGGAAAAGAAAACCAAATAAGACCATGGTAGAACATATTTGGAAGAATGGATTTACGCCGAGCTATACTCGGTGGATATTTCATGGTGAAGCGCATCGTACGAGAGGAGGTGCTGAGACAACGTGTCGAGGATTATGACGCGGATGCGGGGGTAGCAGATATGTTGAACGACTATCAGGAGGCACAGTACACGGGAGGATGTATGGATGACGAGCCAGAGCCGACTGCAAAGGCGTTCTACGACATGTTCGACGCGGCACAGAAGCCCCTTCACGACCAGACAAAGGTTTCTCAACTGGATGCCATTGGGCGTGTAATGGCGTTCAAGTCGCAGTACAACATGAGTAGAGATGCATTCGATGGCTTGTTGACGGTTATTGGGAGTCTGCTTCCGGATGATCACGTTCTGCCAAAGAGCATGTATGAGGCACAGAAACTACTTCGTGCACTCAAGATGACGTATGAGTAGATTCATGCTTGTTCGAAGGGCTGCGTGCTATTTAGGAAAGAATACGTGGAGGCAAAGTACTGTCCCAAGTGTAATTCGTCTAGGTTTATGGAGGTAGACTCTGGTGATGGACAGAAGAGGCAGCTCGACATCCCCTTGACAATCCTACGACACCTTCCGTTCATACCGAGGATCCAGCGTCTTTACATGACAGAGGAATCCGCGAAACAGATGACATGGCACAAAAATGGAAAACGATACAATCCTGACAAGATGGTGCACGCATCAGATGGTGAAGCATGGAAACACTTTGATGACATTCACCGTGAGAAAGCCGAAGAGGCTCGTAATGTACGTGTTGCGTTGGCCACAGATGGGTTCAATCCCTATGGAATGAGCGCTGCCCCGTACACATGTTGGCCCGTGTTTGTTATCCCAATCAATCTCCCCCCTGGTGTGTGCTTTCAAAGGCAGAATATATTCGTGTCGTTGATAATTCCCGGACACCCGAGGAACAAAATGGGCGTGTACATGGAGCCTTTGATCGATGAATTGGTACGTGCCTGGGAGGAAGGGGTATGGACATATGACCGAGCTACGAAGACAAACTTCAGAATGCATGTTTGGTACCAGTACTCCATGCATGACTTACCAGTGTATGGGCTATTATGTGCCTGGTGTGTTCACGGTAAGTTCCCATGCCCAGTTTGCAAGGAAGCTCTCAGGTTCATTTGGTTGAAAAAGGGTGGCAAATATTCGTCCTTCGATAAACATCGACAATTTCTTCCTGCTGACCATCCATTCTGCCTAGACATCAAGAACTTTACGAAAGGTGTCGTAGTGACAGATCGCCCACCTGCAACGATGACTGGTGCCGAAATTCGTCAACAGATAGATGGGCTCGTGGCCAATACAGAAGGTGGTTTTGTGGGATATGGTGAGCAGCATATGTGGACACATAAGTCTGGCTTGACTCGGCTCCCCTATTATGACGACCTGCTCCTTCCACACAACATTGACGTGATGCACACTGAAAAGAATGTTGTCGAGGCACTGTGGGCAACAATTATGGACATTCCTGATAAGTCAAAGGATAATGTGAAGGCAAGAGTGGATCTAGCAGCGTTATGTGATAGACCAAAACTAGAGATGAAGCCGCCAAGTGGCGGAAAGACGTGGAGAAGGCCTAAGGCCGATTTCGTCCTAAGCAGGGCCCAGAGGAAGGAAGTACTTCAGTGGATCAAGATGTTGATGTTCCCTGATGGATATGCAGCTAACCTGAGTAGGGGGGTGAACTTATCTACTATGCGAGTCTTAGGGATGAAGAGTCATGACTTCCACATATGGATTGAACGGATTCTTCCTGCGATGGTTCGAGGCTATGTCCCTGAGCATGTCTGGCTAGCGCTTTCAGAGTTGAGCTATTTCTTTCGTCAGCTTTGTGCAAAAGAGTTATCTCGGACCGTGGTTGCAGACTTGGAAAGATTGGCCCTCGTGTTACTATGTAAGCTTGAGAAGATATTTCCACCTGGCTTCTTCAATCCAATGCAGCATTTGATTCTTCATCTCCCCTATGAGGCACGAATGGGGGGCCCCGTGCAGGGACGTTGGTGCTATCCAATAGAGAGATGTCTAAAGACTATTCGAAAGAAATGTAGAAATAAATGCAAAATCGAGGCTTCCATTGCAGAGGCATACATTCTAGAGGGGGTCTCAAACTTCAAAACAACTTATTATGGTGACAAACTGCCGAGCGTGCATAATCCACCCCCTCGTTACAATGATGGCGACAATGAATCGAACCTTAGCATATTTCGAGACCAACTTGGAAGCGCAAGTGGCTCGACCACCAAGACCCTGACACATTGAAAGGGAAATGTGCCCTTGGACCATTTCTAAGTATTTTGGTGATTGAGTGCCAACACAAGTGCTTAAATGTGAATTTATGCTCATGGATGGACAAAGTGCAAATCAAGAGTAAAGGTATGTTTCTAAGCCTTAGTACATTGGTTTTGTGTACTAATATACTTGTCTAAGTGTTAGAAACAGAAAGAAGAAGAAAAGAAAAGAGGTGAAAAAGCCTTGGCTGTGTACAGCCAAGACTCAGCTCAGTCTGGCACACCGGACTGTCCGGTGGTGCACCGGACAGTGTCCGGTGCGCCAGGCTGACTCGGCGTGAAGTGGCCGCTCTCGGGAATTCGCCGACGGCGTACGGCTAAAATTCACCGGACTGTCCGGTGTGCACCGGACTGTCCGGTGAGCCAACGGTCGGCCGGGCCAACGGTCGGCCGCGAAATCCGCGCGCGACACGTGGCCGAGCCAACGGTCGGAAGGGGGCACCGGACTGTCCGGTGTGCACCGGACATGTCTGGTGCGCCAACGGCTCCCAGATCTGCAACGGTCGGCTGCGCCATTTTGGGAAGGAAATCGGGCACCGGTCAGTGTCCGGTGTGCACCGGACTGTCCGGTGCACCCGACGACAGAAGGCAAGGATGGCCTTCCAGATTTGCGCTCAACGGCTCCTAGCTGCCTTGGGACTATAAAAGGGACCCCTAGGCGCATGGAGGAGTACACCAAGCAACCTTAGAGCATTCTTGATCATCCACACTCAGTCTTTGCGCATTCGTTTGTCATTCTCAGTGATTCGAGCTCCGTTTTAGTGAGAACTTTGAGATAGTCTTTTGAGCTCGATTCTTGGCCGTGTGTGTGCGCATTTTGCTGTGGATTTGTGTGTGTTGCTTCTCTCCCTTACTCCGTGCTTCTTTGTGAACTTCAAGTGTAAGGACGAGAGACTCCAAGTTGTGGAGATTCCTCGCAAACGCGATAAGAAAAGAAAAGCATAACACTGTGGTATTCAAGTTGATCATTGGATCACTTGAGAGGAGTTGAGTGCAACTCTCGTCCGTTGGGACGCCACAACATGGAGTAGGCAAGTTTTGTACTTGGCCGAACCACGGGATAAACCACTGTGTCTTCTCTGTGTTGAACTCCTTGTGGTTATCGTACTGTGCAAGATCTTCTCTTTAGTCACTTGGCATTAACTGTGCTAACGCTTAATCAAAGTTTTGTGGCTTAAGTTTTTAAGTTTTACAGGATCACCTATTCACCCCCCCCCCTCTAGGTGCTCTCAATTGGTATCGGAGCCGTTCTCTTCAAGAAGGGACTAATCGCCCGAAGAGATGGATCCTAAAGGGAAGGGAATCGTGATCAACGACAAGGAGAAGGAGTCCTTCGTCAACGAGCCAAGGGATGACAAGTCCAACGACTCGGGCTCGGGCCACAGACGCAAAGATGGGAAGAAGAAGAAGACAAGACGCATCAAGGAGATCGTCTACTACGACAGCGATGAGTCTACTTCCTCCCAAAAGGACGACGACCACAACGACTACGAGAAAAAGAAACCGGTCAATTCGAACTTTTCTTTTGACTACTCTCGTATTCCGCATAGTTCAAGTTCACATTTGCTCTCCATTCCACTCGGCAAGCCCCCACACTTTGATGGAGAGGACTACGGATTTTGGAGCCACAAAATGCGTAGTCACCTATTCTCTCTCCTTCCTAGTATATGGGAGATTGTAGAAAGTGGAATGCACTTTGATAGTTCGGATAGTCCCATGTTCATTAATGAGCAAATACATAAGAATGCACAAGCTACTACTGTTCTTCTAGCTTCTTTGTGCAGGGATGAATACAACAAAGTGAGCGGCTTGGATAACGCCAAGCAAATATGGGACACCCTCAAGATCTCTCATGAGGGGAACGACGTCACCCTGCTCACCAAGATGGAGTTGGTGGAGGGCGAGCTTGGACGGTTCGCAATGATAAGGGGCGAGGAGCCAACTCAAACATACAACCGGCTCAAGACCCTTATCAACAAAATAAGGAGCTATGGAAGCACGCGATGGACGGACCACGACGTCGTCCGACTGATGCTAAGGTCCTTTACCGTTCTTGATCCTCATTTGGTGAATAATATTCGTGAGAATCCCAGGTACACCAAAATGTCGCCCGAAGAAGTTCTTGGAAAATTCGTAAGTGGGCGAATGATGATCAAGGAGGCAAGGTACGTGGACGACGCCTTGAATGGACCGATCAACGAGCCGCAACCTCTTGCTCTCAAAGCAACAAGAAGCAAGGAGGCGCTACCTAACAAGGTGGCACAAATTGAGGCGGCCGGACTTAATGATGAAGAGATGGCTCTCATCATCAAGAGATTCAAGACGGCGCTCAAAGGTCGCAAGGGACAGCCAAGCAAGACCAAAGCCAAAGGGAAGCGCTCATGCTTCAAATGCGGTAAGATTGGTCATTTTATTGCTAACTGTCCCGATAATGAAAGTGACCAGGAACTCGGGAGCAAGAGGGAAAAGAAGAAATATTACAAGAAGGCCAAGGGCGAGGCACATATCGGAAAGGAGTGGGATTCGGATTGCTCCTCCTCCGACTCCGACAATGAAGGACTCGCCGCCACCGCCTTCAACAAGTCGTCCCTCTTCCCCAACGAGCATCACACATGCCTCATGGCGAAGGAGAAGAAGGTATGTACTCGAGAAAGTACCACTTATTCTTCTAGTGATGATGATTCTAGTGACGACAATGAAATAGACTATTCTAGTTTATTTAAAGGTCTAGATAGAATTAAAATTGGCAAAATTAATGAGTTAATTGATGCCTTGAATGAAAAGGATAGGCTTTTAGAAAAGCAAGAGGATTTGTTATATGATGAACATGATAAATTTGTAGAAGCACAAAAATCTCATGCTTTAGAAGTTAAAAGAAACGAAATGCTTTCTTGTGAATTATCTTCTTGCCATGAGACAATTTCTAGCTTAAGGAGCATTAATGATGACTTGAATGCTAAGATTGCTAGTAAATCTACCTCTTGCGTAGAGAATGTTATAACTTGCACTAGGTGTAAAGATATTAACATTGATGCTTATAGTGAACACCTAGCTTGCATTTCTAAATTAAATGAAGAGGTGGCTAGTCTTAATACCCAACTTGAGACTAGCAAAAGTGATTTTGAGAAACTAAAATTTGCTAGGGATGCCTACACGGTTGGTAGACACCCCTCAATTAAGGATGGACTTGGCTTCAAGAGGGAAGCCAAGAACTTAACAAGCCATAAGGCTCCCATCTCCGCCAAGGAGAAAGGGAAGGCCCCTATGGCTAAAAGTACTAAGAGGAACCATGCTTTTATGTATCATGATAGGAGACAAACTAGAAATGCTTATAGGAGTTATAATGCTTATGATGACTTTAACTCTCATGCCATGGTTGCTTCTAGTTCTTCCTATATGCATGGTAGAAATATGTCTAGGAGAAATACTATTCATCATGTGCCTAGAAAGAATATTATTCATGCTCCTATGAAAGTAGTGAATGAACCTTCTACAATTTATTGTGCTTTAAATGCTTCCTTTGCTCTTTGTAGAAAGGATAGGAAAATAGTTGCTAGGAAGTTAGGGGCAAAATGCAAGGGAGACAAAACTTGCATTTGGGTCCCTAAGGATATTTGCACTAACCTTGTAGGACCCAACATGAGTTGGGTACCTAAGACCCAAGCCTAAATTTGCCTTGCAGGTTTATGCATCCGGGGGTTCAAGCTGGATTATCGACAGCGGATGCACAAACCATATGACGGGGGAGAAGAAGATGTTCACCTCCTATGTCAAGAATAAAGATTCCCAAGATTCAATTATATTCGGTGATGGGAATCAAGGCAAGGTAAAAGGGTTAGGTAAAATTGCAATTTCTAATGAGCACTCTATCTCTAATGTGTTTTTAGTTGAGTCTCTTGGCTACAATTTGCTATCTGTTAGCCAACTATGCGATATGGGATATAATTGTCTTTTTACAAATGTAGATGTGTCTGTCTTTAGAAGAAGTGATGGTTCACTAGCCTTTAAGGGTGTATTAGACGACAAACTTTATTTAGTTGATTTTGCAAAAGAGGAGGCCGGTCTAGATGCATGCTTAATAGCTAAGACTAGCATGGGCTGGCTGTGGCATCGCCGCTTAGCACATGTAGGGATGAAGAACCTACACAAGCTTCTAAAGGGAGAACACGTGATAGGTTTGACTAACGTACAATTCGAAAAAGATAGACCTTGTGCAGCTTGTCAGGCAGGTAAACAGGTGGGAGAAACGCATCACAGCAAGAATGTGATGACCACATCAAGACCCCTGGAGCTGCTACATATGGACCTCTTCGGACCCGTCGCCTATCTGAGCATAGGAGGAAGTAAGTATGGTCTAGTTATTGTTGATGTTGGGGACCTTCGGCGTCCGAAGGTCCTCAAAAACAGGATTTAACAGTATTTCTGTAGTACAATGTGTGAACAGGTACCCTCAGACTAAAGTCGGCATTGCAGCAGATCGGAATAATACGAAGCTTGATACAGAGCCGAAGGTGTTGAGTAGGAAAGCTTCGGCGTAACAGCGGAGAGTGGAACCGACTTAAAGTTGAAAAGGCTATTCAGACCTCGATAGACTACTATAGAGTTATTATCAAATGTAAAGGGCATGAATGTAATTTTGTAAGGGCTGTGTCCCATGTCTATAAATAGGTGAACAGTATCCCCGTACTGTTCACGCTGACTTGGCATTCGCTTTTTGCGTCACGTCTGTACTATCGTTTCCTTCCGATTGAAGGTACACTTATAGTTTAATAATATTTTTGTTTATGTTCAATAATAATAAATGATTGTTCATGTGTTCTTTTACATTCTTTATATTTTATCCTTCGTCATTGTTTGATGAATTTATGAAGATATGTCTTTCATAGCCTTCGTCCGTAAGCCATTATATCCTAAGGGAAATAATGCTTCGGGGGACGAAGGGTGTTAACGATTAACATTTTCTATGTTGCCTTGTTCTTAATTCCTAGCACTTGAGAACAAGTCTCCAATATTGGCGCCCACCTCCGGTGAACTCACTTCCATTTCTGAAGCTTTTTGACATCTTCGGCAAGCATCACCTTCGTCATGCCGCCGAAGAAGGCTTCAGCACCAGGGGCTGGCACGCTGCAGCCGCTGGACCCCAATCAAGACGTCCTTTCTCTTAGAGAGGCACGAAGCCAGAAGAGGAAGGCTACCAGTCCAACACCTCCGGAGGATGATCTAGATCAGGAGATTCAGAATCTGGAAATCCTTCAGCAGCAGGTTCAACGCAAGAAGGAGAAGATGGCCAGGCTAGTTGAACTGCAGAGGCAGATAGATGAAGCCTCTGAAGAAGTTCGTCATCTTGCTCAGGATGAGCAACACCGAAGGCCTCAGCATCAAGACCTTCATCAGGAGGGCTTTCCCAACGAAGATGACTGGTATGACAATTTCCATCATGGGAATTTTGTTTTTGATGATGCTTCTCCCCTGTCCGCTGAGTTACAGGCTACACCTTGGCCTCCGTCCTACAAGCCGCCTCAGCTCCCCGTATTTGATGGCCACTCAGACCCGAAGCAGTTTTTGATGAGCTACGAAGCAACAGTGTCTTCGTATGGTGGCAATGCTTCAGTCATGGCCAAATCTTTCGTTATGGCTGTCAGAAGTGTTGCTCAAACCTGGTATTCTTCCCTTCGACCAGGAACGATCACTTCATGGCAGAAGCTGAAGGATTTGTTGTTAACCAGCTTTCAAGGATTTCAGACGAAGCCGGTCACTGCTCAGGCTCTGTTCCAGTGCACTCAGGACCACGAAGAATACCTTCAGGCATATGTCCGAAGGTTCTTGCGTTTGAGGGCACAGGCACCAACGGTGCCCAATGAAATTGTCATCGAGGCCATGATCAAGGGGCTTCGGCCAGGCCCGTCAGCTCAGTATTTCGCCAGGAAGCCTCCTCAAACTTTGGAGAAGCTTCTCCAGAAAATGGATGAATACATTCGGGCCGACAATGATTTTCGCCAAAGAAGGGAGGAGGCTTTCAGGTTTTCTGAAATGACCAGGGGCTTCGGAGGAAGGTCTTACCCGAGGCATGTGAGATCAATTCACAATTCTACACAAAATGATGACAGAGGAAGCCAACAGCAAAGGCCACAATGCTCCTCACAGGCTTCTGGACAACAGCAAAGCTCCTTCCGGCCACCAGCTCCAAGAGGCAGAGGCGCCAGGGGCTTCGGAGGAAGATTTGGCGATCAACCGAGAAGAATCTTTTGCTTATTCTGCGGTGAAAACAAAGGCCATACTACCAGGATGTGCCATGTCACTATACAGAAGCAAAAGGAAATAGCTGAAGCAGCAGCACAGCAAACCCAGCCGAAGCAGGTCATGCATACAGCTTCGTATCATTCGCCCTACATCCCAGAATATGTGGGCAACCATCCTGCAGTCTCTGCTGCTTCGGCGAGTCAGCCTCAAGCTTCCTGGCAACAGCCTCCGCCTCCACCTCCGTTGCAACAAGGCCAGCAGCCAGAAGGGAGCCAATATGCTCCACATCAAAGGGACTTCAGAGAACAGTCCGAAGCTCGCACGGTCAACAGCACCGTGCCAGAATCAAAGCACATCTATTGATAAATATCCTACCTTAATAGCAATCTTTTTCATTCAGTTTTATTTTCTGTAATAAAGGACATTGTTTTAGGTTTCATGTAACTAGTTTCGTTGATTCCTACAAGAAAAATATGTTTTCTTCACAGGTTTGTGATAATAAAAAGGACCTTCGGATTATCGAAAATTCCTCGAAGCAACAAAAGTCGTTCTAAGGAACGCAGAGTAAGTCTGACGAAGTCACAAAAAGTCGTTCCGAAGGGAGCGCAGTGTAAGTTTTCTGCTCCAAAGTCGTTCCAAAAGGAATGCAGAGCATACAGCGAAAAGTCAACGCTGATACCGCCTAAGTAAAAGGCGAAGAAGCTCCAAAGACGTTCCTAAGGGAATGCAGAGCTTATACCGCCTAAGTAAAAGGCGAAGAAGCTCCAAAGACGTTCCTAAGGGAATGCAGAGCTTATACCGCCTAAGTAAAAGGCGAAGAAGCTCCAAAGACGTTCCTAAGGGAATGCAGAGCTTACAGCGAAGAATCAGCGCTGATACAAAAATATTGTGTGGGGATATGTGTGTATCTTTCGGAACAAATGCCATCTACGTAACATAACATCATCACATCATTTTGCATAGCATAAGCATCATACATCATGTTGCATATGGTACAAGCGGGGGACACAATATTGATCTTCGGAAGTATGCTTTGAAAGAGTGAAAATCGTATTGTCACAAGGAGACACAATCTTCAACTTCGGAGTATAGCTTCGGAGAATGTTTTCACGAAGCTTGGATATTCTTCATCTGAGCGCTATGGACATTGTTGTGATACATAAAAATTTTTCTTCACGAAGCATGAAAAGAAGGGAAGGTGTTTTTTCGCCAAAGACTCAAAAAAGGTATGTATGAAAAGTTTCATGCATCGTAAAGAATTAAACCATAAAGAAAAATAAAACAAATATGTTACATACAGGATTACAAGATATTACACGTGTTACATTTAAAATGTTTTTACAATAGCATCTAGTCTTCCCTAAGTACCACTTCTGCAGCTTCGTTCAACAGTCGATCGACAACCTCATCCATAATAGCTTCAGCCATCTTTTTAATCTCATCGTCACCCTTAGGCCGTGCACCCGGAGATACTTCAGTAGGATCTGAGGAAAGACAGGACACGGCTACTTTGCTATTACAAATCATAAACAAATTTTAAAAGTCTAAGATTACAACACGATAAAAACTATTAGTTGATACCTAATTGACCTTCGGCCCCTGCGCTCTTTTTAGCAGCCTCAGCTACTTCTCTAGCATCGTGAATACCCTTTTCACTTCTTCGAATAATTTCTCCGGCCATCTCTCGGCCACCATTATCCCAGATATCAGTAAAAAACTTTCCACCAATTATACTAGCTTCGGCCGAAGGATCTTTTGTATCTTCAAAGGACAAAGCAGCTTCGGACTGTGCTAAAATTTTTACGTGTTCGCAGCCCTTCTTCTCTAAAATAGTGGCAATCCCTCTGGCGCCAGAGAAGGCACATATATCTCCTCGGCTATTTAAAATTTCTTCGAAGGCTTCAGCTTCATGGTCAATCCATTCAATGACACCTTCGGGATTGCCTCTCGAAAAGTTTTCTTCACTTGAGAATGCGCCGACCTTGGCGAAGCTAGCCTTTAATTTTTTAACACAATCTATAGATTTATTGTAGCATCTCTTTTTGGATGAACGAAGCTCTTCAACAGTCACTTCTAGGTGATCTGCCCATTGATCGCTGAGTTCACGCTTTGTTTCTTCAAGTATACGTTCTTCTTTGGCTCTGGCCAGTTGTTTCCGAAGGTCTTCAATTTCGCGTTTCTGAGCTTCAGCTTGACTTTTAAAAGCAGCTTCGTCCTCCTTTATTTTATCTATTAATGAGTATAATATTTTGTCTTTTTCGAGACCTTCGTTCCTCAGTTCAATTACTTCGGAACGAAGGTTGCTCAGGGCTATAGTACAACCTTCGTCTTCAGCATCTTTCTGTGCCCTGAGGGCATTGCTGAGTATCAGGCCCTGCAAACACGAGCATGTCTGTGTCAATAGTTTTAAACAAACGAAAAATTTTGAACTCGACAAAAAATACAAGAATTCCATTTGTCGCACCTTTAAACTGTTGTAAGCTAGACTGTCAGCCAGATCGTTTTTTGACAGCACCGAAAGTCCGTCTTCTAAAGTTGGGAATCCGAAGCTTCTGCTCATCTCCCGACAGACAGAAATTTCTTTGCTGTCGGGGAGACAATACAAGAAATCTTCTTCTCCACTGCCATTAAATATCAACGCCCCCTTTGGATATTTCAACTTTTGGGCATAGTGTTGGGCCTCTTGTTCTTCTTTTTCTGATAATTTTTTCCCCGAAGCATGACGAAAAATATAGTCACGAATTTTGGAGGATGCTTCGGGGGTAACAACACCAGTTTTTTCAGCAAAGGTTGGCTTTGTTATTTTTTCTGCCTCACTTTCCAAGGTTTTTGCCTTTGCGGACTCTGAGGGCCCAGCTTCGGCTTCAATTTCTTGCCCTGGAGCTGTAGAACCAGAAATTTCAGCTGTTGTTTCAGGAGTAACAACAGCCTTCTTCGGAGGTGTGCTTGAAGTCTTAATTGTTTCTAGTACATCTAGCACATTCGCCATTCTTCTTCTTTTTGGAGTCACTGCTGGCGCTTTTTGATTTTTTGTTGTCTCAACATTTGCTGCAGGACTCACAATTTCTGGTACTTTTTCTTCAGTTGGTTTTTCCACTTCTGCAATTTTTTCTGTGGATAGCGCTTCGGCCATTTCTTTGGTTTCTGGCAGCGAAACCTTCGGTTCTTCTAGTTCTATCTTTTTCGCCGTTTCGGTTATCCCTGCAGCTGCAGGTGGCGTGACTGGTCTGGTTGGCTTTTCAGCCTCGGTAACCGAAGAAGATTTCTCGGTAAACTCCGGCACCGAAGCTGGTTCGATATAACGCGGCCGGTGAGTGAGGACTTTTATTTTCTTTCTTTCAGGCTCTGGCTCGCTAGGAGCAGTTGCAGCTTCTTCTTTTGCAGAAGTTATGTTCTTTCTTTTCTGCCTTCGGACGGGGTAGCAATAGTCAGGGTAAACAAACCCAATTGCATCAAATACCCGATTCAGCCTCTTCTTTTTTCGGCCTCCGAAGGCTGCTGACATCGCGGTATCTTCGGCCTTCGAATAAGCACCAAGCAATTCGTCACTTAAATTTTCAATACTCTTTAGCCAGTCGTCATCTGGCTCTGTAAATTTATCTCCAAACTTGAAGGTGTACTTCAGTCTCACAAGCCCACCTTCGTCGGTCTCTTTTATAGTTTCTTGAGGCATTTCCCATTTCTCCGCAAGCGGCCACACCCGGAAGGCAATATGTTCTTGTACTAAATCTCTTGTTCCAATAAAAGAGCAGATGACGCCGAAGGCCCTCTGGCATTCTTCGACAGCTTCATTCATTTCCACCTTCGGCCTCCGAAGGCCGAAGCTTTGCCAAATAGGACGCATGATTATACCTTTGATGTCTTCTCGTGCTGATAGGTCATTCTTCACATAAAACCATTATGTCATCCAATCCCCGGGCCATCTCTTCCGAAAGGTTGGTACGGGACAGCTTGCCCCGGACCGAGAGACGAAACTGTAGCAGCCAAAGTTATTGTGGTACTGTTCTTTGCCCCAAGGCTTTGTTTCATATAATAATTCATGTATATTGCAGAAGCTTCTTGCGTCAGGCTTCAGACCTTGGCTTCTCGTGGCCCACACGAAGATATTTAGCCTTATAATCGCCTCTGGAGTAAGTTGATGAAGATAGACTTCGAAGATTTTCAACACCTCCACGACGAAGCTGCTCAAGGGGAATCGCAATCCGGCTTTCAAAAAGCTTCGGTACACCACAACTTCATTTTCTTCAGGGTGTGGACAAGTCTTTTCCCCTTCGTCCGCCCTCACAATGGACAGATCCCGAAAATACCTTCCTCTCATATTGGCAAGATGGTTTTCTTTGATAGCTGATTTGCCGAAAACCGCATGACTTGGTCGCCAGGGGCGGTCTTCGGAGTCTTCACCGCCACTATCTACATCAAAACTGTCACTGTCACCAGTATCTTCAGACAAGCCTTCCAGAATTTCCTTGGTGATTTTTTCCGTGTTTGTCTTCGACATCGCTATAAGAAACCCCAGGTTTTTCTCCTCATCAAGAGACAGTTTCGCCTCAGTAACAGCTTCCTTGTCTCCAGACATCTTCGGAAACACTAAAAAACTATTTTCAATGCCGAAGCTTTAAAACTAAAGACTCAGGGAATCTTAGCGCGCAAGAGCTAAAAATTGAGTAAGCGGGAGTGGTTGGCCAGAAAGCGTGCAAAATGAGTTTGCGGTATGGCCATATTTATACGCTCGGTACGTTGAAAGTTGAAAGACCCCACTTGTCATTGAATGTTGCTATTCTAGCAAAGGGAAGGTGTTTTTTCGGACCTTCGGCGTAAAGCCTTCGTCCATATCGCAATCTAAATTTCAAACAAATTAATATTGCGAGGGGCTACTGTTGGGGACCTTCGGCGTCCGAAGGTCCTCAAAAACAGGATTTAACAGTATTTCTGTAGTACAATGTGTGAACAGGTACCCTCAGACTAAAGTCGGCATTGCAGCAGATCGGAATAATACGAAGCTTGATACAGAGCCGAAGGTGTTGAGTAGGAAAGCTTCGGCGTAACAGCGGAGAGTGGAACCGACTTAAAGTTGAAAAGGCTATTCAGACCTCGATAGACTACTATAGAGTTATTATCAAATGTAAAGGGCATGAATGTAATTTTGTAAGGGCTGTGTCCCATGTCTATAAATAGGTGAACAGTATCCCCGTACTGTTCACGCTGACTTGGCATTCGCTTTTTGCGTCACGTCTGTACTATCGTTTCCTTCCGATTGAAGGTACACTTATAGTTTAATAATATTTTTGTTTATGTTCAATAATAATAAATGATTGTTCATGTGTTCTTTTACATTCTTTATATTTTATCCTTCGTCATTGTTTGATGAATTTATGAAGATATGTCTTTCATAGCCTTCGTCCGTAAGCCATTATATCCTAAGGGAAATAATGCTTCGGGGGACGAAGGGTGTTAACGATTAACATTTTCTATGTTGCCTTGTTCTTAATTCCTAGCACTTGAGAACAAGTCTCCAACAGTTGATGACTTTTCCCGCTTCACTTGGGTGTTCTTTTTGCAGGATAAGTCTGAAACCCAAGGGACCCTCAAGCGCTTCCTCAGGAGAGCTCAAAATGAGTTTGAGCTCAAGGTGAAGAAGATAAGGAGCGACAACGGGTCCGAATTCAAGAACCTTCAAGTGGAGGAGTTTCTTGAGGAGGAGGGGATCAAGCACGAGTTCTCCGCTCCCTACACACCACAGCAAAATGGTGTGGTAGAGAGGAAGAACAGGACGCTAATCGATATGGCGAGGACGATGCTTGGAGAATTCAAGACCCCCGAGCGTTTTTGGTCGGAAGCCGTGAACACGGCTTGCCACGCCATCAACAGGGTCTACCTTCATCGCCTCCTCAAGAAGACTTCGTATGAGCTTCTAACCGGTAACAAACCCAATGTATCTTACTTTCGTGTATTTGGGAGTAAATGCTACATTCTAGTGAAGAAGGGTAGAAATTCTAAGTTTGCTCCCAAAGCTGTAGAAGGGTTTTTGTTAGGTTATGATTCAAATACAAAGGCGTATAGGGTCTTCAACAAATCATCGGGTTCGGTTGAAGTCTCTAGCGACGTTGTATTTGATGAGACTAATGGCTCTCCAAGAGAGCAAGTTGTTGATCTTGATGATGTAGATGACGAAGACGTTCCAACGGCCGCGATACGCACCATGACGATTGGAGATATACGGCCTCGGGAGCAATTGGAGCAAGATCCACCATCTTCCTCAACTATGGTGCATCCCCCAACTCAAGACGATGAACAGGTTCATCAAAAGGAGGCGTGTGATCAATGGGGAGCACAAGATGATCACGTGATGGAGGAAGAAGCGCAACCGGCACCTCCAACTCAAGTCCGAGCGGTGATTCAAAGGGATCATCCCGTCGACCAAATTTTGGGTGACATTAGCAAGGGAGTAACTACTCGATCTCGATTAGTTAATTTCTGTGAGCATTACTCTTTTGTCTCTTCTATTGAGCCTTTCAGGGTAGAGGAGGCCTTGCTAGATCCGGACTGGGTATTGGCCATGCAGGAGGAACTCAACAACTTCAAGCGCAATGAAGTTTGGACACTGGTGCCTCGTCCTAAGCAAAATGTTGTGGGAACCAAGTGGGTGTTCCGCAACAAACAAGACGAGCACGGAGTGGTGACAAGGAACAAGGCTCGACTTGTGGCAAAAGGTTATGCCCAAGTCGCAGGTTTGGACTTTGAGGAGACTTTTGCTCCTGTGGCTAGGCTAGAGTCTATTCATATCTTGCTAGCATATGCTGCTCACCATTCTTTCAGGTTGTACCAAATGGATGTGAAGAGTGCTTTCCTCAATGGGCCGATCAAGGAGGAGGTGTACGTGGAGCAACCCCCTGGCTTCGAGGATGAACGGTACCCCAACCACGTGTGTAAGCTCTCTAAGGCGCTCTATGGACTTAAGCAAGCCCCAAGAGCATGGTATGAATGCCTTGAAGACTTTTTAATTGCTAATGCTTTCAAGGTTGGGAAAGCCGATCCAACTCTTTTTACTAAGACTTGCAATGGTGATCTTTTTGTTTGCCAAATTTATGTCGATGACATAATATTTGGTTCTACTAATCAAAAGTCTTGTGAAGAGTTTAGCAGGGTGATGACGCAGAAATTTGAGATGTCGATGATGGGCGAGTTGAACTACTTCCTTGGGTTCCAAGTGAAGCAACTCAAGGACGGCACCTTCATCTCCCAAACAAAGTACACGCAAGACTTGCTGAAGCGGTTTGGGATGAAGGACGCCAAGCCCGCAAAGACTCCGATGGGAACCGACGGACACACCGACCTCAACAAAGGAGGTAAGTCCGTTGATCAAAAAGCATACCGGTCAATGATAGGGTCTTTACTTTATTTATGTGCTAGTAGACCGGATATTATGCTTAGCGTATGCATGTGTGCTAGATTTCAATCCGATCCTAAGGAGTGTCACTTAGTGGCGGTGAAGCGAATTCTTAGATATTTGGTTGCTACGCCTTGTTTCGGGCTCTCGTATCCAAAGGGGTCTACCTTTGACTTGGTTGGATACTCAGATTCCGACTATGCTGGATGTAAGGTCGATAGGAAGAGTACATCAGGGACGTGCCAATTCTTAGGAAGGTCCCTGGTGTCGTGGAACTCTAAGAAACAAACCTCCGTTGCCCTATCCACCGCTGAGGCCGAGTATGTTGTCGCAGGACAGTGTTGCGCGCAACTACTTTGGATGAGGCAAACCCTTCGGGACTTTGGCTACAATCTGAGCAAAGTCCCACTCCTATGTGACAATGAGAGTGCTATCCGCATGGCGGAAAATCCTGTTGAACACAGCCGCACAAAGCACATAGACATCCGACATCACTTTTTGAGAGACCACCAGCAAAAGGGAGATATCGAAGTGTTTCATGTTAGCACCGAGAACCAGCTAGCCGATATCTTTACCAAGCCTCTAGATGAGAAGACCTTTTGCAGGTTGCGTAGTGAGCTAAATGTCTTAGATTCGCGGAACTTGGATTGATTTATAGCATACATGTGTTTATGCCCTTGATCATGTTCCTTATGCATTTCGTTGCTTACTTATGGTGCCCAAGTTGTACAAACACTCCCTGGACCTCACAAGTCCTGTTTGCAAGTGATGCACATATTTAGGGGGAGCTGTGCTACAACTTGACCCTTTGAGACTAACCATGTACTTGAGTTTAGTTGTTTTAGTCTCCAAGGATAATTGAAAGGGAAAAAGGTGGACTTGGATCATGCAAGACTTCCACTGCACTCCGATGAAAAGAGTAACTCTTCCAAGTTCATCTTTATACTCTTATTGCCTATTTGCTTTTAGTTGAAGATTTTGGTGAGGCAATGGGGTTATAGGGCCAAGATTGATCCTGTTTTGGTGCTTGATGCCAAAGGGGGAGAAAATAAAGGCCAAAGCAATAGATGGATCAGCTACCACTTGAGAAATTTTGAAAATAGTAGAATAGAGCTTTTGGTGTGTCAAAACTCTTGCATTGTCTCTTTTGTCAAAAGTTGGCCTCTTGTGGGGAGAAGTGTTGATTATGGGAAATAGGGGGAGTTTTTGAAATCTTTTATCAATCTCTTTTGGAATGACTCTCTTTATGCTTCAACATGTATGTTTGACTTAGAGATAGAGATTTGAGTTTGATTTGCAAAAACAAACCAAGTGGTGGCAAAGGATGATCCATATATGCCAAAAATGAATCAAAATAAATTTGAGTTTTATTTGAAGTGTTTTTGCACTTATTCTAGTTGCTTTATGTTGTGTTGGCATAAATCACCAAAAAGGGGGAGATTGAAAGGGAAATGTGCCCTTGGGCCATTTCTAAGTATTTTGGTGATTGAGTGCCAACACAAGTGCTTAAATGTGAATTTATGCTCATGGATGGACAAAGTGCAAATCAAGAGTAAAGGTATGTTTCTAAGCCTTAGTACATTGGTTTTGTGTACTAATATACTTGTCTAAGTGTTAGAAACAGAAAGAAGAAGAAAAGAAAAGAGGTGAAAAAGCCTTGGCTGTGTACAGCCAAGACTCAGCTCAGTCTGGCACACCGGACTGTCCGGTGGTGCACCGGACAGTGTCCGGTGCGCCAGGCTGACTCGGTGTGAAGTGACCGCTCTCGGGAATTCGCCGACGGCGTACGGCTAAAATTCACCGGACTGTCCGGTGTGCACCGGACTGTCCGGTGAGCCAACGGTCGGCCGGGCCAATGGTCGGCCGCGAAATCCGCGCGGGACACGTGGCCGAGCCAACGGTCGGAAGGGGGCACCGGACATGTCCGGTGCGCCAACGGCTCCCAGATCTGCAACGGTCGGCTGCGCCATTTTGGGAAGGAAATCGGGCACCGGTCAGTGTCCGGTGTGCACCGGACTGTCCGGTGCACCCGACGACAGAAGGCAAGGATGGCCTTCCAGATTTGCGCTCAACGGCTCCTAGCTGCCTTGGGACTATAAAAGGGACCCCTAGGCGCATGGAGGAGTACACCAAGCAACCTTAGAGCATTCTTGATCATCCACACTCAGTCTTTGCGCATTCGTTTGTCATTCTCAGTGATTCGAGCTCCGTTTTAGTGAGAACTTTGAGATAGTCTTTTGAGCTCGATTCTTGGCCGTGTGTGTGCGCATTTTGCTGTGGATTTGTGTGTGTTGCTTCTCTCCCTTACTCCGTGCTTCTTTGTGAACTTCAAGTGTAAGGGCGAGAGACTCCAAGTTGTGGAGATTCCTCGCAAACGCGATAAGAAAAGAAAAGCATAACACTGTGGTATTCAAGTTGATCATTGGATCACTTGAGAGGAGTTGAGTGCAACTCTCGTCCGTTGGGACGCCACAACGTGGAGTAGGCAAGTTTTGTACTTGGCCGAACCACGGGATAAACCACTGTGTCTTCTCTGTGTTGAACTCCTTGTGGTTATCGTACTGTGCAAGATCTTCTCTTTAGTCACTTGGCATTAACTGTGCTAACGCTTAATCAAAGTTTTGTGGCTTAAGTTTTTAAGTTTTACAGGATCACCTATTCACCCCCCCCCCTAGGTGCTCTCACACATGAAGAGTGGCGGCATATCATGCTATACGTATTGACCAACCTTGAAGAGGTGACGCCATACATGGAACAATTTCTTCATGAATTCTGGCGTCGATCAAGGGACCCCACTCCACAGGAATATGACGCTCTTCTTAGAAAGGGTGCGAGAAATGGGTTGCCCGATTTCATTTCCTGGTTCAAACATAAGGTACGTGCTTAGTTTGTAAAAGAGATACATCTTTAAACTCAATTTAGCGTCTTTTAACTTGCGAATACTTGCAGGGCCAAAGAGATCCGTCTATGAGTGCCGAGTTGAGACAAGTAGCCAACGACTTTGCTTATAGGGTCAAGAAATATTCTGGGTATGACGTCAATGGATACCGTTTTCGCACAACACACTACGACAAAAGTCGGCCCAATCGGAAAACAACGTGTTCTGGAGTCTTTACGTCGGGCCTTGACAATGTTGATTATTTTGGACGAATCGAAGAAATATATGAGCTCAATTTTTATGGTTCCAAACCTCTTACTCCAGTGATATTCAAATGTCATTGGTTTGACCCTCAAGTGACGAGACAGACACATTCTAATCTTGGGATAGTCGAAATTCGACAAGATTCCACCTTAGCAGGAGACGATGTCTATATCGTGGCCCAACAGGCCACACAAGTGTATTATCTCCCATATGCGTGTCAAACGAAAGAACATCTTAAGGGTTGGGATGTTGTGTATAAGGTATCGCCGCACGGGAGGTTACCTGTTCCTAACGATGAAGATTACAACTTAGACCCGGACACATATGATGGAGATTTCTTCCAAGAAGATGGGCTAGAAGGGCGATTTGAGATAGACTTAACCGAAGCTATCGGAATGGACGTAGATATTGAAATGGTTGTTGATGAGGAGGAGGATGAGGTGCAAAATGATAATGACTTAGTAATCCTTGAAGGCAATGACATTAATGACGAACTTGCGTCTTCCGATGGTGTGGAGATTGAAATGCTTGATAGTGATGATGAGAGTTATGATCTGGCTAACCCCGACACATATGAAGATTATTTTTAATCGATGTAATGCTATATGACTTTTTATTTCGCACCTGTTTTTAAATACATCTTTTATATGTGCTTATTTGTTTACTCTTAATTGCAGGTTGTTGGACAAATATGGTGGGCGGTTTCCTGAGGAGGAGGAGGGGGAGGAGGAGTAGGACGGCGGACGATGCAGAGCAGGCAGCGCAGCAGGACGAGGCAGAGCAGGCAGCGCAGCAGCAGGCGGCGCCTCAGGACGACGACGACCAGCAGCAGGACGACGACGACCAGCAGCAGGACGCCTCAGGTTCAGGCGGCTCTAGTTCGAGGAGCATCTACCTGCGAGGCCCCGCGAGTCTCCCTCAGCGTCCCATACTTCGGGACAGACGACCGCTGATTCGGCCGGAAGGGGAGAGGTATGTAACTTTATGTTCTTCATTCTTGTTCATATTATGTGTTCAAAATCATAATGTAAACTAATACTTTTTATTTATCACTTGGACAGGTCTTGGACGGTTTTGGATTATGCTGGGGGTCATCGTCGCCCCCCCAATAACATCCTCGGCCTGCTGTGCAGGGAACACTTCCCTGGACTTGTGGAGTACGCCGGAGTGACGAGCCCAGGCTTCACCTTCGACCACTACGCCGTCGCCCCCGATGCAGTAGACCGGGACGGCAGGGAATTCAATAACAAGGCGGAGCGGGTGAAGCAAGAGTTGTGGGTAAGTCTTAGTATAATGTAAAATATGTCGCATTCGTTGCAAATTCTTGAAATAATGTATGGATACATCGTTTTTGTATGCAGGATTTCTTCAGATGCGATGCTGGATACGAGGCTAGGGCGGATGTGGTGGCCACCACGAGCTGTAAGAAGCTCGTCGTGGACATGCACTATGAGGCTTGCATCCAGGCCATCATCACCTACCACGGCTCCATCCTTGGGGAGAAGGTGACCAAAACTCAAGCCCGAACCATGTCGTTGACCAGGGAGCAGTACCTGCAGGTAAAGTCATGCATGTTTGGTACCAGTACTCCATGCATGAATTTTATTTTATCTTCTGATGTGCACTTTACGTGTTTACTTTGCAGATGATTCCACATTGGTGCGCCGCACATCCTCTGTGCTAGGAGCAGATGGTGGATAGGTGGTGTTCGGCTGAGTGGGACGAGGCACACACAGCTAGCCGCGAACGGCGTTTGATGATGCAAGGCCTCTCCCACCACCAAGGCAGCCGGAGCCTGGGCCAATATGCCGAAGCATGGGTACGCCACCTTTTTTATTTAGATATATAGCACTAAGTTAGATATTATTTCTAACTATCTCGTTGGTTTTCGTTGCAGTCGGCGTCACATGGTGGCAGACCTTGCTCCACCTTCTCGGCCTATGCTATGGCCCATAAGGGTAAGGCGACGTCCGACGTCACCTACAACCCGGATGACGGGCCCGAGGCCTACACCAACCCCGTCGTCTACAGCCGCCTCCATGACTACACCGCCATGGCGCAGGAGGTCCATGGCCCAGACTATGATCCAAGCACCGAGCCGATCGACACCGATGTGCTCATGAGGGTCGAAGGAGGCAAGAGACATGGGCGGTACTGGATTGCCGACGGGGCAATCGACTCGTCCTCCACTCCCACTCTGTCTCAGGTGAGAGCAAGGAGCACGGGCTCGAGTCCAACCATACGACCTCGGCACGACAGCTCACAGCATCGTATACATCAACTCGAGGTTAGTGCTTCTGTAACTCGTCCTTTCTTGAGTTATATCAAAATTGTAGTTAGATGTTTGTAATGCATCTGGTATAACACATGCAATCTCTTCTCTGTGCAGGGCCAATCTGGGGTGGCATCCAACAACCCTCCGGAAGGGTTCAGCCCAACGCAGCCCCGGTCAAACCGCCCACCTCCATGAGTGTTGTGTTTTCATTGTTTTAGACTTCAGAACTTATGTATAATACTTATGTCTGTGTTTGATACTTATGTGAGAGCTTGCGACGTTTGAGACTTATGTTTGTGTTTAATACTTGTGTTGAACACTTATGTTTGTGATGGATATTTATGTTTGTGGTGACGATTTTATGTTTGTGTTGGCTATTTATGTCTGTGATGATATCTGTGATGTATATATGTGATATCTTCTGTTTGTGTGGATGGAATACAAAAAACAAACTAAAAAGGTATATGCTGGTCACTTTGCCGAGTGTCATGGTCATAACACTCGGCAAAGAGCACAGACCTGGCACCGGCTTAGGTTCTTTGCCGAGTGTTATGTCGCTGGCACTCGGCAAAGAGGTCGTATTTGCCGAGTGCCGCACAGAACACTCGGCAAAGAACCTGACATGGGGACCCTCCCTGGCGGGTTCTTTGCCGAGTGTCCCACGCGGCACTCGGCAAAGATGGGTTTTTTGCCGAGTGCTGCCCGGAAGGCACTCGGCAAAGCTAACTTCTTTACCGAGTGTCACAAGGGACACTCGGCAAAGCCGCCGTCTCCGTCACCCGGCGCCGTAACGACCGCTTTTCTTTGCCGAGTGCTGTCTGGCACTCGGCAAAGATCTTTGCCGAGTGCCCGAGAAAAAGCTCTCGGCAAAGAAGGCTTTGCCGATGCACTGTTCGCCGAGCCTTCTTTGCCGAGTGTAACACTCGGCAAAGTATTTACCGAGTGTTTTCAAGGCTTCGCCGAGTGCTTCAGGCACTCGGCAAAGCGATTGATTCCGGCAGTGATACCGTAACATGGCTTGCACTCAAACTAGTTTCACTCAATGTAGAACCGATCTTGAGAGAGAGGGAAAAAACAAAGAACAAGGGTTTAAATAGTGGCATTGCCGCATTGGTCCCTATAGTGCTAGTGGGTGTTTTTTTTTCAGTTCTTTCAAAGCCACTACGATGCATTAAAACAATAGCTTGAGATGATAGGGTAGCAATAATGGTCCTCCATCGATTTCAATCCCTCTGAAGTTGTTCGTTCAAATAATCCAGCTAAAATTAGGCTTCGGAAGATAAATTTGTGAAGTTTCTTTTTTTCCTTTTAACGATTTGATTGAAGCACTAACACATCGAGCTTAATTTGCATGATAGTCACGTAATGAGAAGTAAACATCGTACTTAAAAAAACATGTCTTGCACTTAATCAAGAAATATATATCATGCACTTACCCTTTGGAGTGCTCCAATACTTTACGTAACTCGTCGAAAGGAAAAGCCACGCCCCATGCATCATGCATGGAAGCACCTTTCACTATTTTTTTGATCAATCCAATCCAACTGTGCTGTTGCATAAGCGAGAAGAGAAAAAACATGCGTAACAGGGTAGTCACGAATCGAAGCACTGAATCTGCACGATGTCACTTGGCACTTAGCGGAGCCTGTGGAGGTCGACCTTACCAAACCCAAGAGATAAAGACGGATTAAAAAAAGAAAGAAAAGCCAGAAAGATATGAAAGCAACAAAAGAGAACAAAAAGAGGCAAATGATTGTTAATTTAGATGAAAAGGACACATGTCCTATGATTAATCTCCTGGGGCACCTAGTTTAATATTTTTGTTATCTTTACGCATCACTCACGCGCCATTGCATGGAGGGTTTATATTATTATTCAAGGCTGCACATTCAATTCCACCAAGAACTCTATATATTCACACAGATGTTGCTTCGGAAAAGTCCGATTTGTCCTCCAGAATTTATCTCCGATTTTTTTTTAAAAAAAACACATTCTCTAGTTCAAACTTGCCGCCCCTTAACTTTCAAAACCCGATATTCTTGATCATTTAAAATTTTTGAATTTAAAAATACGATGACTTAAAACAGATATTCGAGGCTATAAAAGATTTCATATAAAAAAGTTGCCATCGGTTAGGTTGTAGATAACAATAACATCGACGTCTACAAAAAAAAAGTTTGTATTGATCCAACTTAACATAAAAATATTTTTTTTATATGTAGTATATAGAAGAAATAGAGAAACAGCACCGCCAGACATGTGGGCCCACCATCATGTCAGCAAAAACAACCACTCTGAATGGTTAAGATGGTTATTTTATATGGCTTTAAAGTTGATGTGTGGTAAGTTATCCGGCATTTGAGTTTGAGTGTTTTCTAAATTGAGTGACAAGTTTTTGCGGTAAATTAACTAGATATTACTCCAAAAGTAAAATGGATGCAATCGTATTGCCCGAAGGGAGTCAGACTCCACCAGCTACTGAAAATGGTACGCTCTTTCCCTTTCACAAAAAGAACCGGATACGAAAGCTAGATGACATGACAGGGTTGTTCACAAGGGGAAAAAACTCTCGAACATTGAAAAAAAAGATGACCAGGAGATGGAATGCGATCAAAGAAAACAGAAATAGCCCCAAGCTAGGTCGGCAGGTCGCCATGACATCAAAATATATTGAGTGACGATCGAGGAACCCTTCATGAATGGTAACTAAGGTGCCGTTTAATTCACATAATTAACGTAATTAGGTTACGGATAACGGTAAACTATATTTGTTTAAATCTAACTATAATTAGATATCATACTAGAAATTAATATCGATATATTAAAATTTATTACTGGTGATACTGAAGTGTAAATCATTACTGTTGTCGTTTATGTAACGTTTCGTGAACCGACGGCAGCTAAAAGCCTTTGGATCCGTCGTATCTAAGAAAGGAACGCGATGGAAAAACACATGCTGGTTTTCGTTCAGTGAATAAAGGGCTAGCTGCACTGACTGTCCACCAGGCAACTGGAAAATTTTAGGTCCAATCAAGCTGAAAACGAGGGTGACGAGACACCCACATGGTACGAATACGATAAACATGAGTTGCATTGCATCTGAAATCATCCTTCTGAACCGGTTACATAGTACCGCCAATTGGAGGCGGTGTTCAGTCTGAACTCCACCATGTGCATGCCAATCTGACCTTGTCGTGTTTGCAAGGTACCTTGGCCCTTTATTTTGGGGTCCCTGAACAAAGCAAAGCAAAGCAAGTGTTGCCGGTGCTTTACAATTTTGTCAGGTCGTTTTTCTTCCCCGTTTGTTTAGGGTCTTTATCTAAGCGGCATGCACATGCATATCGTTAGTTCAACAGCTCACCAGCTGGAGTCACAGGACCGCAGCTGCCTTTGGTGTGTTTGGTTGTGGGACAGCTAGGACGGGATCATCCCCTGACATCCTCTGTCGTCCCTCCAATTTTAAGGGATAACAGGGGACAACACTAGATAGTACTGTCTCAACCCTTGACCCAGAACCAAACAACCTAATTTGAGGGATCGTCCCATCCCGTCCTGTCATTGCAACCAAACGTAGTTAGTCCATGTTTTAAGTCACCAGTTTTCAAGAAACCAGTTTTATCTTTTAGTTAAGAAAGACCAGCTTCTTGGAGTTTATGTAACTGAAATCTAATTTCTATAAACTGTGTTATAAACTGGTATGTTTGGACCAGCTCAATTTATATAAACCGATTTTTTAAAAACTGGATGCATCCAAACAAGGTCTAGTTAGCATATTGGCTAACTACTTGTACAGAAACCTGAAACAGAGTTGTCGTCTTTGTTGGTTTTTCCAGAGTCCAATGATGAGGAAAATGGGTGGGTGGTTGGGGGAATGAACACGTTTTATTAATCTAATAGTAGTAGCTGTTTACAGGCGCGCAAGATGCAACGAACACCATTAGTAGCGTCCGCATCTCAGTGCGCTCGACCGATGAAGCAAAGCAAAGCAAAGAGCGAGGGACTGCTGGTGATAGACCACTGAAGTCTGAGGAGCACGACGACGGAGAGGAAGTCGTAGTGTAGTGCTCGTCCACACCACGCTCATCATTAGCCACCTTTTCGCCTCGCCCCGTCACGGCGGCCTTGGCTGGCCTCTCCAAAGAAGGCGCGTGGCGAGGGAGAGACCACGGAACCAAAGCCGAGGCGAATCACTCGCTGCCGATGCCGATTGATCTGTCTCGAACGGGTTCAGCTCAAATCCCAGCCAGGCACATGCATAGACATAGCAGGCAGCAGAATCAGCCGGTGAGATGGGTATCCTTGCGAAAACGAGAGGCGTGCGTCGTCCTCTTTCCGCAGCCGGCCGGGTCCTCTTCAACGCCCTTTTCAGGTAGGCAGGCTCGGCTCGGCTCGGGCCCTTTTTCCGTTTGAGATCGTCGCAGGAAGATATGATATGATACGATCCCGTAGTCTGCCACTACTGAGCTATCATAGATAGGAGTAGTAGTATAGGACGCCCGCCGTCCGCCGGCATGTGCAGTGGCACAGCTGCAGGAGGTTGGTTTGTGAAGCTGAACGTACCTGGACTCACTGGAGACGATGGTCAACCGCAGGTTACTTCGCTTGCAGTTGCAGTTGCAGTTGCAGCTGCAGAGGATGAGAGGACGGCGACGAGGCGCTGAGCAGCATCCGGGAGCTGGCGAGCTGCAGCCTCGTGGTCACGGCAGTGGCAGTGCCCCCTGCAGGATTCCCATGACTCCTAGCTCCAGTAATCCTAGTGGGGCTGGCTGAATCTTGCTAGTCCTGTCTTGAAGCTCCGGCAGCAGCATGATCCATCAGTGTCCTTGGCGACGAAAAATGCACGCATGCAAATCTCCTGTTGGTGGGCCGGGCCGACTGGGCAACGAGAAGCCAGCCAGGCCAGACGATAAGTAAGAGGAGGAACAGCGGGCGGGCTTTGGTAATGCACGGGGCAGGCAGCCCATAAAGGATTGAAAGTAGGAATACACATTGCACCAAGATGGGCCTAATTCTTGCCTAAACGACTAATGTGGCCTAGCTAGTGCCAGCTTCCTTTTCCTTGCTCTAACGACTAGTGACAAAGCATGCGGACGACGCATGCTGCTGCCGCCGCCGCCGCCGCCGCCGCCGCCGCTGCCGAGCTGCGTGACATTTGGCGTTTGACTGACCTGAGGAGCGGCCGGCACAGTCGCACAAACCAACGCGTTTGATTTCTAGTATCATTCTGGACTGATTTTTCATTAATGTAACCAACTTTTCTGGAGATAAGTTTTCTGCTTTGAGATAAAAAAAAAGATATGCTATATATACTAGTCATTAAATTCAGTAGCTCATCACTGATTGTTGCAATGCAAATTTTAAATATAAATGAGTAAACATGAGATTAAGAAGGAGAACGTCGGTTTGAGCTTATTTGAACAATCGGTCAGGGATCGATCGATCTAGGTGGTGTTTGTTTGTGCTTATTTCCACCTTTTGGCCGTCAGAAGCTGATGCGAGCTGACAAACAGTTCGGTTTTCAATCCGTTTTTGTGAGAATCGTTTTGGTGAAAATTATACTAAATCAACGTGAATATATAATCAGTCGAGTCGTCGTGTTAGTAGTAATTCACCACTTTCTAGATCCTAAATCCTATAGATCTGTTTATCTTCCTTCGTATATAATCTCTACGATACTCAAATTCTCTCTACAGCTGATTCTTAGAATAGTTTGTCAGAAAAAAAAGGCTAAAACAAACAGGCCTCTAGATATCTTGCGCCATGAGCTTATTCGAACCCTGGCACCGACCATCTTGGGCCTCCCCCACATACAGGCCCTCAAGGTTCATGTCAACCGGCCAGTGAAAAGCATATGCCACACCTGCGAAACTTTAAGATCGGATAGATTACATCCGTGGGTCAAATTCTTCACATGGGTACCCGTTGGATTTCAGATTTACGGATTAAAATTGTCATTACCGAGAACCCATTGGCAGTCACCGCTCTGTCTGGATCTCGAGTTCCTATGCCCGTCTATCTGCATGGGCATGGCGCGGACGGGCCACTTTATTTACGTCACCTGCAATGCAAGCTTGCGATGAGAATCTCAAAGCCACTACCCGCCGCTACGGTGCAGCTACTTGTACGGCCAGGGCCAGCCAATACATACAAGGTCCGACGGCTGCAGCTCCGACGGTTTGCCCATCCTTCTTGACCCTTGTCGTGTTCCTTTCTTTCTGCTCCACTGCTCCAAACTTTGGGAAGAACGTACGTACGGCCAGGCCACACGGGCCACCCTAGCTAGGGAAGACATGCAGCATGTTTAAATTTGATTTTGCTCCCTTCACAAGCAAGCAAGCAATATCGGTCCCTTCTTTTTTTGGGTCCTCCAACCATGCAAAAGCTGTCGTCCCCCTAGCTTAGGATGCTTGCTACTCCGTGATATACCTTGATTAATTAGCTATCGTAATTAACCATCCAGTGTGAGCCTGACGACCATGACGTAAATAAGTGGTCTAATAAGTGATTTGACATGAGTGTGCTAGCTAGCTCCAAGGAACTGCATAATTGTCTCTCTAATGAAAAAAAAAATCCTACTACTCTGATTGATTTGGCTCCGCCACGACGTCATGCGTGCGGTCAGGGGCGGATTTACGACCGGGGCTGCCTGGCTGCAGCCCCGGTCGCGGCCCAGTAACGCGAGCAATAGGTCCATAGCGATTTTGTGCCCAGCTCTGCCTCGTGCTGCGATTTCGTGCCCACTGTCCAGCCTCGCGCGGCCGCGCCTAACCTAATCCAGCCGCCGCCTGCTAGGTCGCCAGCCGTGGAAGACTCGCGGCACCGCGCGTCCGCGCCACCGCCCAGGCGCTCACGGCCCGACGCCCGCAGCACGCAGCGGCGCAGGCACGCAGCGTTGCTTGCCTAGTCGCTGGAGGCCAAAGCTGCCGTCCGCTGAACCGGACCGCCGGATGAGCGGAGCCCACAGGACACCCCTGGCCGTAAATCCGCCCCTGGCCGCAGCGACGCTCGCCCCGCCCGCGCCTGGACCCGGAGCACCGCCGAGGCCCGGAGCACCGCGGCCACAGGCCACCGCCGTTGTCCAGCCGAGCAACCGTGAGCCGAGCAGAGCAGGGGTTTGTGATTTGAAGTTTGATTTGAATTTGATTATTTATTTGATAGTAATTTCGTGTTTAATTATAGGAATAAGATGAACATGATGTTTAATTATTGCTTGATGTTTTCGATGTGCATGGGCAGTGGCGGATCCAGGGGTTTAATTATTTTTTTTGTTTGATTTAAATTTTTTTGTTATAGTCTTAGTAGCCCCCTCTTGTATCAATCTTGGATCCGCCACTGCGTGCGGTTGTCGCCAACCGGCCTGTTGAATAATTTGCGAGAGCATCCACGGTCGACGACAATGCATGGACAATTGTTTTTTTTCCCTTGGGTTCGCGAGGACGTAACAAGCGCTAAATCATCGCCTCGTTAAGTTGGCCATGAGTGCAGTCTAAGTGATTGTTTACGTACGTAGCAGGATTCTAATCTTGTGGATGCCCTTATTAATCCGCTCGTGTTCCGATCTGCTACTATAGCTAGCGCTTGAGTACGTACCAAGACTTGGCAAACTAAACGCGCGGTCAAAGCTGATAATGCCGTTATCCCTTGTTCGCAACACAAGCTTCTAGCGCTTGCATTGGTACTTTGCACGTGCGTGTACATTATACCATCTGCGTTTGTACATTCTCTGAATTTCAAGTTTTGAGCAAACGTACAACAGTCCAGTCATATAGGCCCGTTTAACACGGCCTATATGCTAGTATAATATAATGCATGCTCACTCTAGACATGCGTATAACGATATAGTGTTGATAGAGAGATTCCAATACATTTATCTAATGTTTGGATCAGAAATAGTACGCTCTGTATATTAGGACCGAGGGAGTAGCATAAATGCAACAACACACATGATACGTGTGGGCCATTGTACTATTAAAGGAAAAGAAAAGCGCGATGTCATGATCCCCTGGCACCGGGATCGTGATCATAGAGTTTTTGATGGGCTGTGCTCTCGCTCCTCGCTGAATGAGGATCGAGGACCAGCAGATGAAAAACAGCGAGCAGTATCGATCTATCTGGGTCAGCTTGGCATTGTATTAAAAGGAAAAAAAAGAAAAGGCACCGGTGTCATAATCCCCATATGGCCCCGGGACCGCAACGATCGACCATATAGGGGTTTTGATGGGCTGTTGTGCTTCTCCTCGCTGCTGTGCTGAATGGGCGAGGACCAGCAGATGAAAAACAGCGAGCAATATATAGTATACATCTGCTGGGTCACCTTCCAGCAATAAAGGTCACTCCTTTTTTATCTGTTCAACTGTACGGCAGCATGATGCAAATGGAGCTTTTAGTTTGATCTTCCTTGAATCATACTAGATCAGGAGGCACACTTCGTGCGCCCTACAGTAACTATGGTTATGATGAGACATATCAAATTGGAATTATAATAAAATCTTAATTTGCAGTAATAATTAGACAAAGCAATATAAAATGCAAGAGAAACATAATTAAATACATGTCTAAAGAACACAGTACCACGTATGGGATCATATCATAACGATTGATCAGATAGACACAGGCATGAACATTAGACAAGATTTACCATCAAGAGACTAAATATTTCTCTCATATGTGTCCTCACAGGATCGCAAGAGCAACAGAAACACTGGGAATCCTTTTTACATGCATCAGACCCAAAAACAAAATCTGAAAGTCTTAATGCCATCACAAGATTTTTCTGCCTAACCACCTAGTGGGACTTGGGACTTAACATGGACCATAAAAGAGGCCATCCACAACGAAGTCTTTTACCAAAGAGCCATCCCTGGCTCCATGGACCACAAAAGCTTGGAGATTTTCGGGAAGTCACGGCTCAAAAGCTTGGAGATCTCCAGCATCCCAACCTTGTCCCTCCCACCAAACAAGCTTTTGAGTGTGGCATCACAGTTGATATCTGTTTTCTTGGCTTGGTTCTGCAAACCATGGAGAGTTTTTTCTTAGTTCAAGACACAAAACAGTCTCGATGCAGACAGCTATAGTAACCTGGTATTACAAGGCAACCAAGAAAATTACAGAGTACTCTCCAAACTAACAAAGCAAGGAGGCTAACAGGCCATAATATTTTATTTTACTACGACGGGTATAGGTAGCACAGAGGATTATGATTCATCAGGCGTGTTACTAATTGAATTCTTTGACAAAATCAGTTAAGTCACTCATGATAGTCATGAAGTTAGCCATCAACTACACACTGAATGGAAAAAGGAAAGCCAACACAACTACAGTTATCTCGATCCTTTGAACTGTGCAGGCAATAATTCAAATATATATATATATATATAATATAATATATATATTCTCAAACACCAATAAATAAACATCTCCGAGAAGATCGATACCTATGTAAGATTCTTTTTTCGTATACACGCAATGCACAAGCTTCCTACAATAACAGTATTCTCAAGACAAGTAATTAATAATTCAGTGAGATAATCTGTGTTTGTTCTCAGAACAACATTCTGTTCAACCTAATCAATAATTCATAATGTTTTTTATAGTTAATGTCCAAGTTAGCAAAAACAGACAGCAGTGGTAGACTAAAACTCGAATTGTGATACCATAGGGTAACACACTTTTTCTGTGGTATAAATGTGAGAGCAATTTTTTACAACACACATGGAATTCTCATAAATATATGTAGCACAGTCCACAAATGCATAAGCAATGTGATTCAACAATTGTGTGGGGCAAGTAAATCAGCAAGACAAGGTACTGAAACAAGATTAACTGACCTTAAGCTAGAAGCAAAATGACTTTCACTATCACACTTTGTTTGAGCCCATAAATTTGTTTTTCCTCATAGCAAACCTGCAAGCACGGTGAAACATGGAAGCTAAACAAGAGGACTGATACAACTGTTGTCAGAAGCATTACAACCGAAATTGAATAAACCTGAAAATATTTAGTCAGTAAAACTTGTAATGCAGCTGCGAGCAGGTGTCAGCCAGTGCGACACCGCAACCACCGGGGCGAAGGGCTGCTCGGTGATGGAGTCGCTCGAGAGCACCAGTTGCGAACAGATCATTTCTTTGCAATTCACCTGCCCGTAAGTAGAATGGGAACATTTTTAGGGTGACAAGAACAATCTCCTATTAAAGCAGATATCAAACAAAACGCACACACTTATGCTTGATAGGAAACACATTATGATTGAATGAATGCAAGTTCTTGATTTCAAATACTTTCTTATGCTCGGCAGTAGAAATCCTCGGCACACGCTGCGTCGAACCAGCAGTGGACATAATTGGGTTTTTTTATACTGCAAACTGAAAAGGGGAGGCAAGTCATCAGAAATTATAAAGGGCAGGCGAATAGAAGTTTTTTGGCACTCAAGGGAAGCGACTGAGGTGGTCATGTTACCTGGCTGCAAGGCTCATTGCCTCTAGAACGGATCCACATACCATTTGCAAGATAAATCCACCTGAAAGCGAAGCAGGACCTGAAAGGTTTGGAACTTTGGGTAAACACAAAGCCATAATAGAAGTGTAATAGCAATGTTAGATAGACGTACCAGCATAGGAGTATAATTACATTTATACAGTCCATACTGGAAAATACCATTTCACGTCTTTTCTTTAACCCATCCGATCGCACAAAAAATAATATAACCAGTCCATAATGGAGATCATTTATTCAGTTAGATGCCTAACAGAGATCTAATTACAAAGAAGAATCTACATAAACTTTAATCTTAGGAATTCAAACACCTAGTCGTTATAAAAATGGGAACAAAGACAAAACATCACCATCTAAATTCTACTTGCATGTGCAAACCTCGCAGCAGCCTCTGACTTGACATGGATTGAATCAAACTGCGCCCTCCTCTCCTACACACACAACACACATGCACCACCCACATCACCGCACATCAGCTAAACCGCCCAGCAACTGAACTAACCAAGGGCCTGATCCAAAATGCAGGAGAGAGCAACTGGTTACCTTCTCAGAGCGCTTCTTGAAAGGGAATTAGGCTTACACCTAGTCCCTAATTAATTTTGGTGGTTGAATTGCCCAACACAAATGATTGGACTAACTAGTTTGCCCAAGTGTATAGATTATACAGGTGTAAAAGGTTCACACTCAGCCAATAAAAAGACCAAGTTTTGGATTCAACAAAGGAGCAAAGTGGCAACCGAAGGCCCTCTGGTCTGGGAGCACCGGACTGTCCGGTGTACACCGGACAGTGTCGGGTGCACCACCGGACAGTGTCCGGTGCACCAGAGGACTCCAACGCAAACTCGCCACCTTCGGGAATTTCCGGAGGCACTCGCGCTATAATTCACCGGACTGTCCGGTGTACACCGGACAGTGTCCGGTGCGCCAAGGATGAGCGGCCTCAGGAACTCGCCAGCTTCGGGAGTCTCCAACGGCTAGTCCGCTATAATTCACCGGACATGTCCGGTGTGCACCGGACTGTCCGGTGCAACTCCGGAGCAACGGCTACCTCCGCGCCAACGGCTACCTGCAGAGCAATAAATGCGCGCGCAGCGCGCGCAGAAGTCAGGCGCGCCCATACTGGCACACCGGACAGCAAACAGTACATGTCCGGTGTGCACCGGACACCCAGGCGGGCCCACAAGTCAGAAGCTCCAACGGTCAGAATCCAACGACAGTGATGATGTGGCGGGGGCACCGGACATGTCCGGTGTGCACCGGACTGTCCGGTGCACCATCAAGCAGCCGGCCTCCCAACGGCCACTTTTGGTGGTTGGGGCTATAAATACCCCAACCACCCCACCATTCATTGCATCCAAGTTTCCCACTTCTCAACCACTTACAAGAGCTAGGCATTCAATTCTAGACACACCACAAGAGATCAAATCCTCTCCAATTCCACTCAAGCCTTTAGTGACTAGCGAGAGAGATTTGCCGTGTTCTTTTGAGCTCTTGCGCTTGGATCGCTTTCTTTCTTTCTCACTTGTTCTTGAGATCAAAACTCCATTGTAATCAAGGCAAGAGGCACCAATTGTGTGGTGGCCCTTGCGGGGAAGTTTTTGTTCCCGTTTGATTGAGAAGAAGAAAAGCTCACTCGGTCCGAGGGACCGTTTGAGAGAGGGAAGGGTTGAAAGAGACCCGGCCTTTGTGGCCTCCTCAACGGGGAGTAGGTTTGCGAGAACCGAACCTCGGTAAAACAAATCCGCGTGTCCCACTCTTTATTTGCTTGCGATTTGTTTTGCGCCCTCTCTCGCGGACTCGTTTATATTTCTAACGCTAACCCGGCTTGTAGTTGTGTTTATATTTGTAAATTTCAGTTTCGCCCTATTCACCCCCCTCTAGGCGACTATCAATTGGTATCAAAGCCCGGTGCTTCATTAGAGCCTAACCGCTCAAAGTGATGTCGGGAGATCACACCAAGAAGGAGATGGAGACCGGCGAAAAGCCCACTACAAGCCACGGGAGCACTTCATCGGAAGAGTCCCGCACCAAGAGGAGGGAGAAGAAGAAGAGCTCCTCCAACAAAGGGAAGGAGAAGAAATCTTCTTCTCACCACAAAGAGAAGAAGGAAAAATCTCCTTCCCACAAGCCGCATCGAAGTGAGGACAAGCCAAAGAGGATGAGGAAAGTGGTCTACTACGAGACCGACACTTCATCAACATCGACCTCCGGCTCCGATGCGCCCTCCGTAACTTCTAAACGCCAAGAGCGTAAGAAGTTTAGTAAGATCCCCCTACACTATCCTCGCATTTCTAAACATGCACCTCTACTTTCCGTCCCATTAGGCAAACCACCAACTTTTGATGGTGAAGATTATGCTAGGTGGAGTGATTTAATGCGATTTCATCTAACCTCACTCCACAAAAGTATATGGGATGTTGTTGAGTTTGGTGCACAGGTACCATCCGTAGGGGACAAGGATTATGATGAGGATGAGGTGGCCCAAATCGAGCACTTCAACTCTCAAGCGACAACAATACTCCTCGCCTCTTTAAGTAGAGAGGAGTATAACAAAGTCCAAGGGTTGAAGAGCGCCAAGGAGGTTTGGGATGTGCTCAAAACCGCGCACGAGGGAGATGAGCTCACAAAGATCACCAAGCGGGAAACGATCGAAGGGGAGCTCGGTCGGTTCCGGCTTCGCAAAGGGGAAGAGCCACAACACATGTACAACCGGCTCAAGACCCTGGTGAACCAAGTGCGCAACCTCGGGAGTATAAAGTGGGACGACCACGAGGTGGTTAAGGTTATTCTAAGATCACTTATTTTCCTTAACCCTACTGAAGTTCAATTAATTCGTGGTAATCCTAGATATACTAAAATGACCCCCGAGGAAGTTATCGGGAATTTTGTAAGTTTTGAGTGCATGATCGAAGGCTCGAGGAAGATCAACGAGCTTGATGATCCATCTACGTCCGAGGCTCAACCCGTCGCATTCAAGGCGACGGAGGACAAGAAGGAGGAGTCTACACCAAGTAGACAACCAATCGACGCCTCCAAGCTTGACAATGAGGAGATGGCGCTCGTCATCAAGAGCTTCCGCCAAATCCTCAAACAAAGGAGGGGGAAAGACTACAAGTCCCGCTCCAAGAAGGTTTGCTACAAATGTGGTAAACCCGGTCATTTTATTGCTAAATGTCCCGTATCTAGTGACAGTGACCGAGGCGACGACAAGAAGGGGAGAAGAAAGGAGAAAAAGAGATACTACAAGAAGAAGGGCGGCGATGCCCATGTTTGTCGGGAGTGGGATTCCGACGAAAGCTCAAGCGACTCCTCCGACGACGAGGACGCCGCCAACATCGCCGTCACCAAGGGACTTCTCTTCCCCAACGTCAGCCACAAGTGTCTCATGGCAAAGGACGGCAAACGGAAGAAGGTTAAATCTAACTCCTCCACTAAATATGAATCTTCTAGTGACGATAATGCTAGTGATGAGGAGGATAATTTGCGTGTTCTTTTTGCCAATCTTAACATGGAGCAAAAAGAAAAATTAAATGAATTGATTAGTGCTATTCTTGAAAAGGATGACCTTTTGGACTCCAAAGAGGATTGTCTAATTAAAGAAAACAAGAAACATGTTAAGGTTAAAAAGGCTTATGCTCTAGAAATTGAGAAATGTGAAAAACTATCTAGTGAGCTAAGCACTTGCCGTGAGATGATTGACAACCTTAGGAATGAAAATACCAGTTTAAATGCTAAGGTTGATTCACATATTTGCAATAGTTCAACTTCAAATCCTAGAGATGATAATATTGATTTATTTGCTAGGATTGATGAGTTGAATGCTTCCCTAGCTAGCCTTAAAATTGAAAATGAAAAATTGCTTGCTAAGGCTAAAGATCTTGATATTTGCAATGCTACTATTTCCGACCTTAGAACTAAGAATGACATGTTACAAGCTAAGGTTGTAGAATTAAAATCTTGCAAACCCTCTACATCTATCGTTGAGCATGTATCTATTTGCACTAGATGTAGAGATGTTAACATTGATGCTATTCATGATCATATGGCTTTAATTAAACAACAAAATGATCATATAGCAAAATTAGATGCTAAAATTGCCGAGCATAACTTGGAAAATGAAAAATTTAAATTTGCTAGAAGTATGCTCTATAATGGGAGACGCTCGGGCATCAAGGACGGCATTGGCTTTCAAAGGGGAGACAATGTCAAACTTAGTGCCCCTCCTAAAAGATTGTCCAATTTTGTTAAGGGCAAGGCTCCCATGCCTCAGGATAACGAGTGTTACATTTTATACCCTGCCGGTTATCCTGAGAGCAAAATTAGGAAAATTCATTCTAGGAAGTCTCACTCTGGACCCAATCATGCTTTTATGTATAAGGGTGAGACATCTAGTTCTAGGCAACCAACCCGTGCTAAGTTGCCTAAGAAAATTCCTATTGCATCAAATGAACATAGCATTTCATTTAAGACTTTTGATGCATCTTATGTGTTGACTAACAAATCAGGCAAAGTAGTTGCTAAATATGTTGGGGGCAAGCACAAGGGCTCCAAGACTTGTGTTTGGGTACCCAAAGTTCTTGTGTCGAATGCCAAAGGACCCAAAACCATTTGGGTACCTAAAGTCAAGAACTAAAATTGTTTTGTAGGTTTATGCATCCGGGGGCTCAAGTTGGATACTCGACAGCGGGTGCACAAACCACATGACAGGGGAGAAGAAGATGTTCTCCTCATATGAGAAAAACCAAGATCCCCAACGAGCTATCACATTCGGGGATGGAAATCAAGGTTTGGTCAAAGGTCTTGGTAAAATAGCTATATCTCCGGACCATTCTATTTCCAATGTTTTTCTTGTAGATTCATTAGATTACAATTTGCTTTTGTATCTCAATTATGCAAAATGGGCTACAACTGTCTTTTCACTGATATAGGTGTCACTGTCTTTAGAAGAAGTGATGATTCAATAGCATTTAAGGGTGTGTTAGAGGGCCAGCTATACTTAGTAGATTTTGATAGAGCTGAACTCGACACATGCTTAATTGCTAAGACTAACATGGGTTGGCTCTGGCACCGCCGACTAGCCCATGTTGGGATGAAGAATCTTCACAAGCTTCTAAAGGGAGAGCACATTTTAGGACTAACCAATGTTCATTTTGAGAAAGACAGGATCTGTAGCGCATGCCAAGCAGGAAAGCAAGTTGGTGCCCATCATCCGCATAAGAACATAATGACGACCGACAGGCCACTGGAGCTCCTACACATGGATCTATTCGGCCCGATCGCTTACATAAGCATCGGCGGGAGTAAGTACTGTCTAGTTATTGTGGATGATTATTCTCGCTTCACTTGGGTATTCTTTTTGCAGGAAAAATCTCAGACCCAAGAGACCTTAAAGGGATTCTTGAGACGAGCTCAAAACGAGTTCGGCTTAAGGATCAAGAAAATTAGAAGCGACAACGGGACGGAGTTCAAGAACTCTCAAATCGAAGGCTTCCTTGAGGAGGAGGGCATCAAGCATGAGTTCTCTTCTCCCTACACGCCACAACAAAATGGTGTAGTGGAGAGGAAGAATCGAACTCTATTGGACATGGCAAGAACCATGCTTGATGAGTACAAGACTTCGGATCGGTTTTGGGCCAAGGCGGTCAACACCGCTTGCTACGCCATCAACCGGTTATATCTTCACCGAATCCTCAAGAAGACATCATATGAACTCCTAATCGGTAAAAAGCCCAACATTTCATATTTTAGAGTCTTTGGTAGCAAATGCTTTATTCTTGTTAAAAGAGGTAGAAAATCTAAATTTGCTCCTAAGACTGTAGAAGGCTTTTTACTAGGATATGACTCAAACACAAGGGCATATAGGGTCTTTAACAAGTCCACTGGACTAGTTGAAGTCTCGTGTGACGTTGTGTTTGATGAAACTAACGGCTCTCAAGTAGAGCAAGTTGATCTTGATGAGATAGGTGATGAAGAGGCTCCATGCATCGCGCTGAGGAACATGTCCATTGGGGATGTGTGTCCTAAGGAATTCGAAGAGCCTCCAAATGCACAAGATCAACCATCCTCCTCCACGCAAGCATCTCCACCAACTCAAAATGAGGAAGAGGTTCAAGTTGATGAAGAAGAAGATCAATCAAATGAGCCACCTCAAGATGACAACATAGATCAAGGGGGAGATGCAAATGATCAAGACAAGGAGGATGAAGAGCAAAGACCGCCACACCCAAGAGTCCACCAAGCAATCCAACGAGATCACCCCGTCGACACCATCCTCGGCGACATTCATAAGGGGGTAACTACTCGATCTCGTGTTGCGCATTTCTGTGAGCATTACTCGTTTGTTTCCTCTATTGAGCCACACAGGGTAGAGGAAGCACTCCAAGATTCGGATTGGGTGGTGGCAATGCAAGAGGAGCTCAACAACTTCACGAGAAATGAGGTATGGCATTTAGTTCCACGTCCTAACCAAAATGTTGTAGGAACCAAATGGGTCTTCCGCAACAAGGAAGACGAGCATGGTGTGGTGACAAGGAAAAAAGCTCGACTTGTGGCCAAAGGATACTCCCAAGTCGAAGGTTTGGATTTCGGTGAAACCTATGCACCCGTAGCTAGGCTTGAATCAATTCGCATATTATTGGCCTATGCTACTTACCATGGCTTTAAGCTCTATCAAATGGACGTGAAAAGTGCCTTCCTCAATGGACCAATCAAGGAAGAGGTCTATGTTGAGCAACCTCCCGGCTTTGAAGACAGTGAGTATCCTAATCATGTCTATAAGCTCTCTAAGGCGCTTTATGGGCTCAAGCAAGCCCCAAGAGCATGGTATGAATGCCTTAGAGATTTCCTTATTGCTAATGGCTTCAAAGTCGGTAAAGCCGATCCTACTCTATTCACTAAAACTCTTGAAAATGATTTGTTTGTATGCCAAATCTATGTTGATGATATCATATTTGGGTCTACTAACGAATCTACTTGTGAGGAATTTAGTAGGATCATGACACAAAAATTCGAGATGTCAATGATGGGGGAGTTGAAGTATTTTCTAGGATTCCAAGTCAAACAACTCCATGAGGGCACCTTCATCAGCCAAACAAAGTACACTCAAGACATTCTAACCAAGTTTGGGATGAAGGATGCCAAGCCCATCAAGACACCCATGGGAACCAATGGGCATCTCGACCTCGACACGGGAGGTAAGTCCGTGGATCAAAAGGTATACCGGTCGATGATAGGTTCTTTACTCTATTTATGTGCATCTCGACCGGATATTATGCTTTCCGTTTGCATGTGTGCAAGATTCCAATCCGACCCTAAGGAATCCCACCTTACGGCCGTAAAACGAATCTTGAGATATTTGGCTTATACTCCTAAGTTTGGGCTTTGGTACCCTCGGGGATCCACTTTTGATTTAATTGGTTATTCGGATGCCGATTGGGCGGGGTGCAAAATCAATAGAAAGAGCACATCGGGGACTTGCCAGTTCTTGGGAAGATCCTTGGTGTCTTGGGCTTCAAAGAAGCAAAATTCGGTCGCTCTTTCCACCGCCGAAGCCGAGTACATTGCCGCAGGCCATTGTTGCGCGCAGTTGCTTTGGATGAGGCAAACCCTGCGGGACTACGGTTACAAATTAACCAAAGTCCCTTTGCTATGTGATAATGAGAGTGCAATCAAAATGGCCAACAATCCTGTCGAGCATAGCTGCACTAAACACATAGCCATTCGGTATCATTTTCTTAGGGATCACCAACAAAAGGGGGATATCGAGATTTCTTACATTAACACTAAAGATCAATTAGCCGATATCTTTACCAAGCCTCTTGATGAACAAACTTTTACCAAACTTAGGCATGAGCTCAATATTCTTGATTCACGCAATTTCTTTTGTTAGATTGCACACATAGCTCATTTATATACCTTTGATCGTATCCCCTTCATATGCTATGACTAATGTGTTTTCAAGTCTATTTCAAACCAAGTCATAGGTGTATTGAAAGGAAATTGGAGTCTTCGGCGAAATCAAAGGCTTCCACTCTGTAACTCATCCCTCGCCGACGCTCCGAGAGACTCTCCATTCTCGGGGGAGACATGAATGAGCATCAAAGAAAAGGACTTTGGGGAAAGAGTAAGAGCCCCAAGCTAAAGGATCGGACTTCGTCTTTGGTATAATCCTAACTCATTTATTTATGACCAAAGGGGAAGAAAAGCACTTCAAGGGCTCTAATGATTCCGTTTTTGGCGATTCATGCCAAAAAGGGGGAGACATGAGCCCAAAGCAAAAGGACCGCACCACCACCTCATTCAAATTTCAAACTCAGTGTTGTATATTTCTCAATTGGTATCCTATTATGTTCAAAAAGGGGGAAAGTAGTATTTCAAAATAATACATCAAAACCCTCTTGAACACTAAGAGGAGGTTCTCATTTAGGGGGAGTTTTGTTTAGTCAAAGGAGAAGCATTTGAAACAGGGGAGAAAATTTCAAATCTTGAAAATGCTTTGCAAAATCTTATTCATTTACCTTTGACTATTTGCAAAAGAACTTTGAAAAGATTTTACAAAAGAGTTTGCAAAAACAAAACTCGTGGTGCAAGCGTGGTCCAAAATGTTATAAGTAAGAAACAATCCATGCATATCTTGTAAGTACTCATATTGGCTCAAATTCTAAGCAACCTTTGCACTTACATTATCCAAACTAGTTCAATTATACACTTCTATATTTGCTTTGGTTTGTGTTGGCATCAATCACCAAAAAGGGGGAGATTGAAAGGGAATTAGGCTTACACCTAGTCCCTAATTAATTTTGGTGGTTGAATTGCCCAACACAAATGATTGGACTAACTAGTTTGCCCAAGTGTATAGATTATACAGGTGTAAAAGGTTCACACTCAGCCAATAAAAAGACCAAGTTTTGGATTCAACAAAGGAGCAAAGTGGCAACCGAAGGCCCTCTGGTCTGGGAGCACCGGACTGTCCGGTGTACACCGGACAGTGTCCGGTGCACCACCGGACAGTGTCCGGTGCACCAGAGGACTCCAACGCAAACTCGCCACCTTCGGGAATTTCCGGAGGCACTCGCGCTATAATTCACCGGACTGTCCGGTGTACACCGGACAGTGTCCGATGCGCCAAGGATGAGCGGCCTCAGGAACTCGCCAGCTTCGGGAATCTCCAACGGCTAGTCCGCTATAATTCACCGGACATGTCCGGTGTGCACCGGACTGTCCGGTGCAACTCCGGAGCAACGGCTACCTCCGCGCCAACGGCTACCTGCAGAGCAATAAATGCGCGCGCAGCGCGCGCAGAAGTCAGGCGCGCCCATACTGGCACACCGGACAGCAAACAGTACATGTCCGGTGTGCACCGGACACCCAGGCGGGCCCACAAGTCAGAAGCTCCAACGGTCAGAATCCAACGACAGTGATGATGTGGCGGGGGCACCGGACATGTCCGGTGTGCACCGGACTGTCCGGTGCACCATCAAGCAGCCGGCCTCCCAACGGCCACTTTTGGTGGTTGGGGCTATAAATACCCCAACCACCCCACCATTCATTGCATCCAAGTTTCCCACTTCTCAACCACTTACAAGAGCTAGGCATTCAATTCTAGACACACCACAAGAGATCAAATCCTCTCCAATTCCACTCAAGCCTTTAGTGACTAGCGAGAGAGATTTGCCGTGTTCTTTTGAGCTCTTGCGCTTGGATCGCTTTCTTTCTTTCTCACTTGTTCTTGAGATCAAAACTCCATTGTAATCAAGGCAAGAGGCACCAATTGTGTGGTGGCCCTTGCGGGGAAGTTTTTGTTCCCGTTTGATTGAGAAGAAGAAAAGCTCACTCGGTCCGAGGGACCGTTTGAGAGAGGGAAGGGTTGAAAGAGACCCGGCCTTTGTGGCCTCCTCAACGGGGAGTAGGTTTGCGAGAACCGAACCTCGGTAAAACAAATCCGCGTGTCCCACTCTTTATTTGCTTGCGATTTGTTTTGCGCCCTCTCTCACGGACTCGTTTATATTTCTAACGCTAACCCGGCTTGTAGTTGTGTTTATATTTGTAAATTTCAGTTTCGCCCTATTCACCCCCCCTCTAGGCGACTATCACTTCTTCTCCCGGGCCGACTCCTTGGGTGGCGCCTCCTCTATCCTCTTCCTCTTGCTCCTCTGTTCGGGAAAAATAAGGATTCAATTGAAAAGTTATAAAAATGTTCACTTCCAACATATTCTGTTCTCCAACACAGTCTAAAAGTCTCTTTCATATGTATTAGCGGATCAGGTGAGGGCTGCCCATAGCTCTAGCTGCTTATTCCCTGATTCCTTCTTATAATATTTTACTACTTTTGTATAAAGAAATATATTTAATGTAAATGTAAATCATATGTACTATGTTGTACATGATTTCATTTTGATTTCTCTCAGGTTGTGGAATATCACATTTTGGCTGGTTCTTGAGGGTGAGTATAGACAGATCTAAAACCATGTTTACATCATGAACCATATGATGCTCCATGTAGTGCCTTGGTAAGGAGCAACACAGCTACCATGGCTAGGAAAGAAAGTAAAAATGATTTCCTCCATGCATGAACTGCGGTATGTTGCTCATGCCATATTACCATCACCCCATCCTAATCTAAGCTGTCTCAAGGTAAGGACTATTGTTTTACTGCCAGAGCTCCAATGTATGAACCTTAACTTAGGTGTACTTCAAACCGGGAAATAGTTTCATATGGAGCTAGGTATGGTTCTGTTTACCTAAAGGATCACTTAGGAAACCTCATGGAAAATGTGTTTTAATATGCCTCAATGGTTTACTGTCTAGGGGATTGAATATGCAACCTCACCTGTCTGTGCCTTAGCGCACGTATTGGATGACAACCATCTGAGCTATGAATAGTTACCCCTGTTCTTATTTAACTTGGTGATTCCAATTTACAGGCTTCAAGTTTAGAAGTATTTGACTATAGTATCTTGGTTTCAAATTTAAGAAGCAGACCAAGGGAACGACATTTATAGGCATTCAGACCATCTATCCCTCCCTTCCCTTCACTGTTGTTCAGATGATGTGACTATAATATCGTTCCTTTTTATTACCTTTCTTAGCTTAGAATTTTTATAGGCTCCAAAATTATAAGTAGGTTGCTCAGTGTTGAACATGAGTTCATTCGAGTCAGGCATCCCCACGAATAAAAATACTAAGACAAATTGATACACTGCACATGGATCAACTAATTAAAACAAGTAATAGGCGACTACTGAGAGCACAAAAGATATAACAACAAGTTTACCTATTTTAGGCCTCCTGGATTCTTGACTTCTTGATGCGTGGAACTCATCTGAAGGGCCAAAAAAGTTTTGCAAGCAATTAAAATAGAATGAATTGTTGATGTATACCATTAATATCCTAAGGACATGAGTGACTGTCTGGTTCAATGCCGTGACATGGATAAAAGTACTAAGTCAGGTTCAACAATCAAGCCCATTAAGACAGGCTTACCTTCATGGAGCCTGAGGAATTCATCATAGGAGGAATACACATGTCTCTTCACACACCTGGAAAAGCAATCTGTACTATTCATGGTTGCAAATGTTATCACGACCAAAGAATAGGAAACAAGCATGGGTAAATTGTTCAATGCTTAATAGGCTCCTCCAATCCCCTTCAATCTGCTCCTAGCCAAACAAGCCCTAACCCTTAGGAGATGTGCTATCATAGAGATAGGTTAACAGCTTTGACCAAATGTTGAAACTTGCCTTCACAACTATTTCAACACCAGCGTCATTAAACCTTAGCAATTCCTTGGCATATCTAGCAAATTTAACAGACATTCCAAGTCAGTACCAGAAAAGTTCAAGATGAAAATATAGACAATACATAATAAGTGAAGATGTGCAAGCTTTGCGTGTTTTTGAATAAGTATTCAGATGCTAGTAATGCAAAAAGTACTCACGACTTAGCAATCTCTGTAATATGAAACCTAGGATCAAGGCCTTTCCCAATACCATCTAGAACTGCACAAAATGGAGACAGTCTGAGTACACAGTATAATTACAATTTCCTTGTAAACATGTAGATTATTAGACATTAAAACCTGAGAATGCTCTGACCACAAATGTAAATGTGGCAAGGAAGCGAAATGGTTGATCAGCAGCAATCGCCAAAAGATCCTCTCCTACAAAATTAAATTCAAGTCAACATAACAAAATTTGTAGAATAAACCCGGACATATTTACATCTATCTAGTTTGTTGGTAGGTCACACAGCATTACCGATTGCAGCAAGTCTCTGCTTCCTCCTTTCAAACTTCTCCTCCTTAGTTAATTGCTTTTTGAATCCCAGTTCTGCGGTTGTCATTTCTCTCTCCTTCCTTTGTGCTGTTAGGCGCTCTTGAAAGCTATAAATAATAGATGAAAAAAGAACAAAGCCAAACATCATGCTCATCTTGTTCAAAAAACACCATGCTCATCGAGTTCAACAGACTCCATTTGCTATAACTACAAGGTAACATCTTCTCATGGGCAGTGTTGTATTTGGTTACTCTTTTTTGGTTAATGAAATAACACACAATTCTCAAGCAGGCTCGAGGAAAATAAAAATTCAAGGAAAAGTAATTACCTATTAAGGAAAAATTGAGCGGTTCTTCTGACAGCAGTCATATCTCCAGTAGGAACAAGGACATCCATTTGAACCATTGCTTGAAGCACCTGCAGGAATACAAGATTCAACACTTCCCAGAACATCACAAGGTATAAATTATCATCTGTAGGATATTATGCCCTGAGAACTAACTTTGTCAGGATCCTTTTCATAAACTCCATAATACTTCAAGCAATCCTTCCCGAATATTTTGACTGATACTGGATTAATCTACTGCTACCATTTAAATTGCAATATGGAGATAAATTTGTCTAAGTGGGGATATTATGCCTTCATCTGCTCCTCAACCCTCTTCGGCGGGTGGGGACCAAAGCATGGCGAAAGGAACGACGTCAGGATAAGACAATGGTGGTGAGGGGAGAAAAATTATCATGGGTCAGGTAAGGCTTTGGGCGAGCAACCTTTCCTGATGACTTTTATATATACTTGTTGGCGGACTGGCCTTGCACAAGTATGTCGGCGACGACGGGTGGAATGGGGGACGGGGTCCAAGCCTCAGTCAGCCTCATGCCATCACCTCCACCTGGTTTGTTCATTACATTTTCATTGGATCTGGCACAACCAAGAAAAGTGCACACTATCACCAAAAATAAATGCAGTATCAATCGACAATCTCAGCATCAATTCTGAAGCAACAAGTCAATTCACTAAAATCAGGCACTGCATAGTGAAGGGAAAGAAATAGGATCCAAGGAGAGATGTAGTCAAGCTGTATATAAGTTTATAGTAAAACAAACAGAGTTCCACTCCACAGTTTAGAGGGCTATTTGGCTGACATAGGTTCTCATATTTGTGGAATGAGGAAGTACTCGTGTCCTGTCCCATTGCTAGAAAATATAAAGCGTGCAAAAGTGAAAGAGTACTGCCACATATTGAACCATTTGAATACAAGTCAATATCCAAGTCCTAAAATCACACAGATGGGTAGCTCATAAATGCATGTATGGTATTTGAGTTTTACTCAAAACATCTCCTAAACTAAAAGGTTGTAAAAAATGTAAAAGGTTGTATATTTTTGGTCATCCGTTTGTGGCATAATTTATTAACTATACAATTGGCTGATCCACAACAATCACTGCCACTAATTGGCCTACAGAATTCACTGTCAGCGCCATTTTTCTATCTCAAATACCATTGTACTACTGAAGAAGTGCAGCATTTGAATACGGCAGTGACGTCTGTCCGGACTGAAGTCCAGGATCTTCCGGAGCATTAATTTGACGTGCTCCGTGTGCCTGTTGATGATCTTCCCAAGCAGTTGTTTTTTATAAACCAAAGTGGTTGATAAGAAAAATAGAACTATTAAAATGACAAAAAATGAGAAGGTAGATATACGCACTGCCCGCATCTTCCTTCGTAGCTGCCAAAGTGTTTGATAAGAAAAGAGGGGCTTGGTTATACGGGCTCCAAGCTGCCAACCACTTACATGCGCTCTGACCTGTCCTTTCCTGGTGGTAAGCTGCCGAATGATGGTTTCCAGCTGTGTTTTCCAATAGTTGGTTCATCACCACGACAAGGAAAGGAAACAGAAGGATAGAAAACATAATAAAGATAGTAATTTGAGCAGTTTAAAACGATAGGATAGAAAACATAATAAAGATAGAAATTTGAGCAGTTTAAAACGATATTTGATCAAGAAATTTCAAAGAAAATATAGGTTCTCACGTCTTCCTATCTAGAAAGTGAATGTTAATGTTACTAACCCCAGCTTCTAAAATCTCCAGGCTCAGAATCCCTCCAGAAAGTATTTCGAGCCCAGGTTATTTCAAGCAATACACACTCGAGTAAGCAAACAATAAGCGAGAGAAGAGTCGACTTTATCTAAAAGCAATTATGGCACTATGGTAAAAACTAATGGTTTGGTTTGAAATCAACACCGAAAATAGGCCTTTCAATTCTTGTATTACATTCTTTTAAAGACCTGATGCTCCTTAATTAGTTATGCAAATTGAGAATCACAGGAGGCAGCTGAAGCAGTCAGTAACAAAATACAAAACCAAAAAAATCCAGAACACAATGATTCATCCAAGACATCATAATCATCGTTCTCACAAGCATAAGTATAATTGTATGATCAGTGCCTTCAACAGTCTTGAGAAGAGGGTCATTTTTTGTTGCTAGATGGCCAGGTTCAACACATGCCCATGTATATTGATTATTGAATGATGCTTTGGTCGGGCATTGAAATAAAAAATTTCCACTACTCCTGAACATGAAGTATATTTTATTTATTCTCAGCCTGATTTATGTACAAATTTCGTGCATGTACTGTTGAACGTTTTCCTATGTATTTAGCGATTTTCTTTATTTTGAACTACTCAGGGAAATATTATCTTATTGATGAGGATTATTCGAATAGAAAGGCTTTCTAAAAGCTTGCCCAATTTGAGCAGCTGCCAAGGGGTGCTTTTGGCCATTGTAATATACTACATATCATTGAAGTTAAAAATACCCTATGCAACCTCTGGTCACGTATACATTATGAATACCGGTAAGTCACAAATTTAATAATACTAACCTCTACAGAAAATAGCCTACTTTTCCCACTACTTACAGTAGATCTAAATTCCACCTGTACCAAGAAGAGTTTGGGATTACTTCAAGGCCAAATAAGAAAACAAATACAAGCTAAAACAACATGGAAGAATACCCTAGAGTCACGCAGCCGCCCAATTTTTTGCAACACTGTGACATAAACCGAGGGGTTATTGCTAGCAAGCCCCCATTTGGTTAGATATTCCAAACTCCTCCAGTACCTCGGATGGGCATTCCCTCGTCATCTAGACCGAAGATTCCAGTTAGTTACTTAAACCAGCAAGTACTAATTTCTATGCTGATGATTCCTATCTATGTAGTTGCTTATTCTTTTTCCCTTTCACAAAAAATTCAGTTATTGGATACAGCTGGGAATTGTGACCCTCTATGCTCGGCTGATGAAGTTAGATCACAGTACTTTGAAGCTAACTACAAACCAAAAAATGACCTTATAAAATCTTAAACTATCACTGGCACATCCTTGACTGGAGCAGTATACAATATTTTTACTTGTTATTTACATGATTCCATCATTCAGTTCAATTAGCGGATGCAGCATACACATGACCTTCTATTTTGCTAGGGTACAACAAACAAATTAATTTTATTTCTCCACAACTCTCTCTGCTGAATCATGCTAATCGAAACTTTCTGTGTTTCAATCCATGACGTTTCAGCTTTCATTGCCCTTGATACTTTCTGATTCTTTTGGGTGATAAACAAGATATTCTAACCTTGTCCTACACACTTTAACCATAGCTCTACGATGTCCTTCCCAAGGTGGACATGCTGACTCTGTTGTTAGCTTTTAATCTTAACCATCATCCTTGATTTATATAGAGTTGGCAATATTCTTCGGATATGACATGATGGTGGCATGTATGTATTGCACGCTGCATGCTGCATAATTTGTTTCATATGGGAATATCCTATTTGTGTTTAGTTCAACATCTCTACTCTATTCTTAGTTATTGCCAAAAAATTAAAGTACCAAAAAATTGGAGATAACTATTACCTTTCTCAAATATCCCACCAGTTTCATCAACTACCAGCATGCAATCTGTCACCGCTCCATGTAAGCCTTAATAATACGAGATCTCAATAGAGCTCCATGTGCCAGTGCAGAGTTCTAGGATGGTCAAAGCTGCCATGGGGAATAGCCCTGAAAAATCCTAATAATTAGCGTCTTCAGACAATTTATTGTAGAACTGAGCCCTGAAAAATCCTTCTTCTCACACCCGTAGCCCTTCTTCTCACACCAGGCTTCGTAAGGTATGAAACAAAAGACAAGCATAAGGAACGTTTGAGTAATAGAACTAAAAAAACATTGAAGACATGAGCAAAATATTTAACCAAAAGTTGATTAGGATGGATCTAAAAATAACATAGATCGAAGACACAACCTTCGAGGGGAAATGTCGGGGACCATAATTAGGGGTACCCTCAAGACACCTAATTCTCAGCTGGTAACCCCAATCAGCATAAAGCTGCAAAGGCCTGATGGGTACGATTAAGTCAGGGATCAGTCCACACGAGTGACTCGATCACGCTTCACCCGAGCCTAGCCTCGGCCAAGGGCAGCCGACCTCGAGAGACTTCCGTCTCGCCCGAGGCCCCCTTTTTATGGCGGACACATCACCGGCTCGCCCGAGGCCTTGGCTTCGCTCAGAAGCAACCTTGACTAAATCGCCACACCGACTGACCAAATTGCAGGGGCATTTAACGCAAAGGTGGCCTGACACCTCTATCCTGACACGCGCCCCCGGCAGAGCCGAAGTGACCGCCGTCACTCCACCGCTCCACTGGCCAGTCTGACAGAAGGACAGCGCCGCCTGCGCCACTCCGACTGTAGTGCCACTCGACAGAGTGAGTCTGACAGGCAATCAGGCCTTGCCAAAGGCGCCACGGCGAACTCCGCCCCGCCCGACCCCAGGGCTCGGACTCGGGCTAAGACCCGGAAGACGGCGAACTCCGCTCCGCCCGACCCCAGGGCTCGGACTCGGGCTAAGACCCGGAAGACGGCGAACTCCGCTCCGCCCGACCCCAGGGCTCGGACTCGGGCTAAGACCCGGAAGACGGCGAACTCCGCTCCGCCCGACCCCAGGGCTCGGACTCGGGCTAAGACCCGGAAGACGGCGAACTCCGCTCCGCCCGACCCCAGGGCTCGGACTCGGGCTAACACCCGGAAGACGACGAAACTCCGCTTCGCCCGACCCCAGGGCTCGGACTCCGCCCTGGCCTCGGCCGAACGACTTCCGCCTCGCCCGACCCCTTGGCTCGGGCTCGGCCACGGCAACGGAAGGCAGACTCAACCTCGGCTTCGGAGGAACCCCCACGTCGCCCTGCCTAGGGCACAGACCGCCACGTCAACAGGAAGCGCCATCATCATCCTACCCCGAATCGACTCGGGTCACGGAGAACAAGACCGGCGTCTCATCCGGCCAGTTCCGCCGGAGGGGCAATGATGGCGCTCCACAAGCTCTATGACGACGGCGGCCCCCAGCTCTCTTACGGAAGCAGGACGACGTCAGCAGGGACTCGACCGCTCCAACAGCTGTCCCTCCGCCAGGCTCCGCCGCACCTCCGGCAGCCACGACATCACGCCAGCAGGGTGCCCAGATCTCTCCGGCTGCCACATTGGCATGTACCTAGGGCGCTAGCTCTCCCTCCGCTAGACACGTAGCACTCTGCTACACCCCCCATTGTACACCTGGATCCTCTCCTTACGAATATAAAAGGGAGGACCAGGGCCTTCTCAGAGAAGGTTGGCCGCGCGGGACCGAGGACGGGACAGGCGCTCTCTTGGGGCCGCTCGCTTCCCTCACCCGCATGGACGCTTGTAACCCCCCTACTGCAAGCGCACCTGACCTGGGCGCGGGACGAACACGAAGGCCGCGGGACTTCCACCTCTCTCACACTCAACTCCGGCCACCTCGCCTCTCCCCCCTTCGCGCTCGCCCACGCGCTCGACCCATCTGGGCTGGGGCACGCAGCACACTCACTCGTCGGCTTAGGGACCCCCCTGTCTCGAAACGCCGACAGTTGGCGCGCCAGGTAGGGGCCTGCTGCGTGCTGACGAACAGCTCCCCGTCAAGCTCCAGATGGGCAGTCTCCAGCAACCTCTCCGGCCCGGGACGGTGCTTCATTTCGGGACTCTTGAGTTCATGTCCTTCGACGGCAGCTACGACATGATACTTCTTCCACTGCCGCGCGACTACGACAATGGCGGCCGACAACCCGCCCGCCGGCGGCGGAATCGACGACGTCTTCCCCGCGTGGTGGAAGGGCAACATTCGGGCTCGCTCCGTTCTCTCCCCCGCCAACGGAGGAGGAGGCGGGGCCGTCAAGGCCAGGCGGGAGGCCGCGCTTCGTCGGCCGTCGAGCGAATCGACGCCCCCGACGCCCCGACGGAAGGCACGCCGGACGTCGACCTCGCGTTCAAGATGGAGGCAAGCGTCGTCCCCCCGCGGCACGCTGACCCCGAGCAAGAAGACGACGCCGGCGCGCTCGCGGAAAGCCTGCAGGACGTCGCCCTCGAACTAGAGATGACGGTGCAACCAGTCCCCGATGTGACTACGTCGCTCCTCGTCGACCAAAAGGTACCGACTAACTCCCATCTTGCGTCATTTCGACTCGGCCTCAACCCGCCAAACGACCTCGTTTTGGCGGGCGCTCTCATTGAGGCGAGTGCAACCCCACTGAGGTTCCGTATGCGGTCGCCTTGGGACCGACTGACGGACGTCTCGACCTACGGGCCCTCTGGGTCCGAGGAAGATGACGATCCCAGCATCGGTTGGGATTTCTCCGGACTTGGCAACCCCAGTGCCGTGCGGGACTTCATGACCGCATGTGGCTACTGCCTATCCGACTGTTCCGATGGAAGCCGCAGCCTTGGCGACGAGAGCTGCGGCCCAAGCCGCGAATGTTTCCACATCGAGCTAGGGGATCCCTCCGAAGGCAACCATCTTGGCATGCCGGAGGACGGTGATCTCCCTAGGCCGGTGCCTCGCGCCGACATCCCACGGGAGCTAGCTGTGGTCCCCGCTCCGGCGGGGGGTTACGACCCACAACTCGAGCAAGTCCGCGAGGCGCAGGCCAGGCTCAACGAGGGAACAGGAGCGCTTGAGCCGATCCGTCGGGACGTCGGACATGCATGGGTGGGCCAACCCCTGGCCGGAGAAATACGTCATCTGCCCCAAGGTCTCCAGCACCGCGTCGCCAACGATGTCAGGATCAGGCCGCCGCCCGCATCCAGCGGGGTTGGTCAGAACCTGGCAACCGCAGCAATGCTCATTCGCGCGATGCCGGAGCCGTCAACCACCGAGGGTCGGCGAATCCAGGGAGAACTCAAGAATCTCCTGGAAGGCGCTGCGGCCCGGCGGGCCGAGAGCACTGCATCCCGAAGGCAAGGATATCCCTCGGAACCTCATGTCGCGACTTCCCGATTCATGCGGGAAGCCTCGGTCTACACCGGGCGCACGCGCAACACCGCGCCTGCGGCCCCGGGCCACCTCGGCAACGAGCACCATCGACGCGACCGTCGGGCTCACCTCGACGAAAGGGTGCGCCGAGGCTACCGCCCCAGGCGTGGGGGGCGCTACGACAGCGGGGAGGATCGGAGTCCCTCGCCAGAACCACCCGGTCCGCAGGCCTTCAGTCGGGCCATCCGACGGGCGCCATTCCCGACCCGGTTCCGACCCCCGACTACTATCACGAAGTACTCGGGGGAAACGAGACCGGAACTGTGGCTCGCGGACTACCGCCTTGCCTGCCAACTGGGTGGAACGGACGACGACAACCTCATCATCCGTAACCTCCCCCTGTTCCTCTCCGACACTGCTCGCGCCTGGTTGGAGCACCTGCCTCCGGGGCAGATCTCCAATTGGGACGACTTGGTCCAAGCCTTCGCTGGCAATTTCCAGGGCACATACGTGCGCCCCGGGAATTCCTGGGACCTTCGAAGCTGCCGGCAACAGCCGGGGGAGTCGCTCCGGGACTACATCCGGCGATTCTCGAAGCAGCGCACCGAGCTGCCCAACATCACCGACTCGGATGTCATCGGCGCGTTCCTCGCCGGCACCACTTGCCGCGACCTGGTGAGCAAGCTGGGTCGCAAAACCCCCACCAGGGCGAGCGAGCTGATGGACATCGCCACCAAGTTCGCCTCTGGCCAGGAGGCGGTCGAGGCTATCTTCCGAAAGGACAAGCAGCCCCAGGGCCGCCCATCGGAAGAAGCTCCCGAGGCGTCTGCTCCGCGCGGCGCCAAGAAGAAAGGCAAGAAGAAGTCGCAATCGAAACGCGACGCCGCTGACGCGGACCTTGTCGCCGCCGCCGAGTATAAGAACCCTCGGAAGCCCCCCGGAGGTGCAAACCTCTTCGACAAGATGCTCAAGGAGCCGTGCCCCTACCATCAGGGGCCCGTCAAGCACACCCTCGAGGAGTGCGTTATGCTTCGGCGTCACTTCCACAGGGCCGGGCCACCCGCCGAGGGTGGCAGGGCCCGCGACGACGACAAGAACGAAGATCACCCAGCAGGAGAGTTCCCCGAGGTCCGCGACTGCTTCATGATCTATGGAGGGCATGCGGCGAATACCTCGGCTCGGCACCGCAAGCAAGAGCGCCGGGAGGTCTGCTCGGTGAAGGTGGCGGCGCCAGTCTACCTAGACTGGTCCGACAAGCCCATCACTTTCGACCAGACCGACCACCCCGACCATGTGCCGAGCCCGGGGAAATACCCGCTCGTCGTCGACACCGTTGTCGGCGATGTCAGGCTCACCAAGGTCCTGATGGATGGGGGCAGCTGCCTCAACATCATTTACGCCGAGACCCTCAAGCTCCTGCGCGTCGATCTGTCCTCCGTCCGAGCAGGCGCTGCGCCCTTCCACGGGATCATCCCTGGGAAGCGCGTCCAGCCCCTCGGGCGACTCGACCTCCCCGTCTGCTTCGGGACACCCTCCAACTTCCGAAGGGAGACCCTGACGTTCGAAGTGGTCGGGTTCCGAGGAACCTACCACGCCGTGCTAGGGAGGCCATGCTACACGAAGTTCATGGCCGTCCCCAACTACACCTACCTGAAGCTCAAGATGCCGGGCCCCAACGGGGTCATCACCGTCGGCCCCACGTACAAACACGCGTTCGAATGCGACGTGGAGTGCGTGGAGTACGCCGAGGCCCTCGCCGAGTCCGAGGCCCTCATCGCCGACCTGGAGAACCTCTCCAAGGAGGTGCCAGACGTGAAGCGTCATGCCGGCAACTTCGAGCCAGCGGAGACGGTCAAGGCCGTCCCCCTCGACCCCAGTGGCGACACCACCAAGCAGGTCCGGATCGGTTCCGGGCTCGACCCCAAATAGGAAGCAGTGCTCGTCGACTTTCTCCGCGCAAACGCCGACGTCTTTGCGTGGAGTCCCTCGGACATGCCCGGCATACCGAGGGATGTCGCCGAGCACTCGCTGGATATTCGGGCCGGAGCCCGACCCGTCAGGCAGCCTCTGCGCCGATTCGACGAGGAGAAGCGCAGAGTGATTGGCGAAGAGATCCACAAGCTAATGGCAGCGGGGTTCATCAAAGAGGTATTCCATCCCGAATGGCTTGCCAACCCTGTGCTTGTGAGGAAGAAAGGGGGGAAATGGCGGATGTGTGTAGACTACACTGGTCTCAACAAAGCATGTCCGAAGGTTCCCTACCCTCTGCCTCGCATCGACCAAATCGTGGATTCCACCGCTGGGTGCGAAACCCTGTCCTTCCTCGATGCCTACTCAGGGTATCACCAGATCCGGATGAAAGAGTCCGACCAGCTCGCGACTTCTTTCATCACGCCGTTCGGCATGTACTGCTATGTCACCATGCCGTTCGGTTTGAGGAATGCGGGCGCGACGTACCAGCGGTGCATGAACCATGTGTTCGGCGAACACATCGGTCGCACAGTCGAGGCCTACGTCGATGACATCGTAGTCAAGACACGGAAGGCTTCCGACCTCCTCTCCGACCTTGAAGTGACATTCCGGTGTCTCAAGGCGAAAGGAGTCAAGCTTAATCCTGAGAAGTGTGTCTTCGGGGTGCCCCGAGGCATGCTCCTAGGGTTCATCGTCTCCGAGCGAGGCATCGAAGCCAACCCGGAGAAGATTGCGGCCATCACCAGCATGGGACCCATCAAGGACTTAAAGGGGGTACAGAGGGTCATGGGATGCCTCGCGGCCCTGAGCCGCTTCATCTCACGCCTCGGCGAAAGAGGTCTGCCTCTGTACCGCCTCTTAAGGAAGGCCGAGTGTTTCGCTTGGACCCCTGAGGCCGAGGAAGCCCTCGGCAACCTGAAGGCGCTCCTTACAAAGGCGCCTGTCTTGGTGCCCCCGGCGGACGGAGAAGCCCTCTTGGTCTACGTCGCCGCGACCACTCAGGTGGTTAGCGCCGCGATTGTGGTCGAAAGGCAAGAGGAAGGGCATACATTGCCCGTTCAGAGGCCGGTCTACTTCATCAGCGAAGTGCTGTCCGAGACTAAGATCCGCTACCCACAAGTTCAAAAGCTGCTGTATGCTGTGATCCTGACAAGGCGGAAGCTGCGACACTACTTCGAGTCTCATCCGGTAACTGTGGTGTCATCCTTCCCCCTGGGGGAGATCATCCAGTGCCGAGAGGCCTCGGGCAGGATCGCAAAGTGGGCGGTGGAAATCATGGGCGAAACGATCTCGTTCGCCCCTCGGAAGGCCATCAAGTCCCAGGTGTTGGCGGATTTCGTGGCCGAATGGGTCGACACCCAGCTGCCAACGACTCTGATCCAACCGGAGCTCTGGACCATGTTTTTCGACGGGTCGCTGATGAAGACGGGGGCCGGCGCGGGCCTGCTCTTCATCTCGCCCCTCGGAAAGCACTTGCGCTACGTGCTGCGCCTCCATTTCCCGGCGTCCAACAATGTGGCCAAGTACGAAGCTCTGGTCAACGGATTGCGAATCGCCATCGAGCTACGGGTCAGACGCCTCGACGCCCACGGTGATTCGCAGCTCGTCATCGACCAAGTCATGAAGAACTCCCACTGCCGCGACCCGAAGATGGAGGCCTACTGCGACGAGGTTCGGCGCCTGGAAGACAAGTTCTTCGGGCTCGAGCTCAACCACATCGCTCGGCGCTACAACGAAACCGCAGACGAGCTGGCTAAGATAGCCTCGGGGCGAACGACAGTCCCCCCGGACGTCTTCTCCCGGGATCTGCATCAACCCTCCGTCAAGCTCGACGACGCGCCCGAGCCCGAGGTACCCTCGGCTCAGCCGGAGGTACCCTCGGCTCAGCCCGAGGCACCCTCGGCCCAGCCCGAGGTACCCTCGGCCCCCGAGGGCGGGGCACTGAACGTCGAGGAAGGGCAGAGTGGAGCCACGCCAGATCAAGACTGGCAGGCCCCGTACCTGCAATATCTCCGTCGAGGAGAGCTACCCCTCGACCAAGTCGAGGCTCGGCGGATGGCGCGACGCGCCAAGTCATTCGTCTTGCTGGGCGACGAAGAGGAGCTCTACCATCGCAGCCCCTCGGGCATCCTCCAGCGATGCATCTCCATCGCCGAAGGTCGGGAACTGCTGCAAGAAGTACACTCGGGGGCTTGCGGCCACCACGCAGCGCCTCGAGCCCTTGTCGGAAATGCTTTCCGGCAAGGCTTCTACTGGCCAACGGCGGTGGCTGACGCCACTAGAATTGTCCGCACCTGCGAAGGGTGCCAATTCTATGCGAAGCGGACGCACCTGCCCGCTCAGGCTCTGCAGACAATACCCATCACCTGGCCCTTCGCCGTATGGGGTCTGGACCTCGTCGGTCCCTTGCAGAAGGCGCCCGGGGGCTACACGCACCTGCTGGTCGCCATCGACAAATTCTCCAAGTGGATCGAGGTCCGACCTCTGAACAGCATCAGGTCCGAGCAGGCGGTGGCATTCTTCACCAACATCATCCATCGCTTCGGGGTCCCGAACTCCATCATCACCGACAACGGCACCCAGTTCACCGGCAAAAAATTCTTGGATTTTTGCGAGGATCACCATATCCGGGTGGACTGGGCCGCCGTGGCTCATCCCATGTCGAATGGGCAAGTAGAGCGTGCCAACGGCATGATTCTACAAGGGCTCAAGCCTCGGATCTACAACGACCTCAACAAGTTCGGCAAGCGATGGATGAAGGAACTCCCCTCGGTGGTCTGGAGCCTAAGGACGACGTCGAGTCGTGCCACGGGCTTCACGCCGTTTTTCCTGGTCTACGGGGCTGAAGCTATCTTGCCCACTGACCTGGAATACGGCTCCCCGAGGGCGAGGGCCTACACCGAACAAAGCAACCAAGCTAGCCGAGAGGAATCGCTGGACCAGCTGGAGGAAGCTCGGGACAGGGCCTTACTACACTCGGCGCGGTACCAACAGTCCCTGCGACGCTACCACGCCCGAGGGGTCCGGTCCCGAGAACTCCAGGTGGGCGACCTGGTGCTTCGGCTGCGGCAAGACGCCCGAGGGAGGCACAAGCTCACGCCCCCCTGGGAAGGGCCATTCGTCATCGCCAAAGTTCTGAAGCCCGGAACATACAAGCTGGCCAACAATCAAGGCGAGATCTACGGCAACGCTTGGAACATCAAACAGCTACGTCGCTTCTACCCTTAAGATGTTTTCAAGTTGTTCATATACCTCGCACCTACGCAAAGTTTAGTCGTCAAGGAAGGGTCGGCCTAGCCTCGGCAAAGCCCGACCCTCCCTCGGGGGCTAAAAGGGGGGAGACCCCCTCTGCGTCGAATTTTTCCTCGAAAAAGGATCTCTTTTTAGCAGGATTTCTTTCGTGCTTCTTGACTACTTCGGAAAGCGGATCCTGGAAACGACGAGGTACACGTAAGCAGCCAAGGCTGACCGAGCCGAGGGACTCCTACGCCTCCGGGATACGGATACCTCACTCATCACCTTCTGCGATAAGTAACTTGCGCTCGGACAAAGCGACTCCGTGGACCGAACAAGTCATCACGTTCGGAAGCTCTCCTGCCGAAGCAGTCCTTCAAGCTTTCTCGACTAAGTCGGGGACAGGGCCTCATGGACGGGTGAAAGTACGCGTAAGCGGCAAGGCCGACCGATCCGCCTCTGGGATACGGATACCTCACTCGTCCCTTCCGCGAAAAGCAACTCTCGCTCACACAAACATCCCTGTTACCGACAGAGTCCAGATGCTCGAAACAAGAGGAAAAAAGACGGCGGCTTCGCAAGCGCAGCGAGGGTGTGTTCTTCTGGCCTCGGCGGCCGCAGAAAGCACGCGCTACAAGATGATCTGATCCTGCAGGCTCGGGTCTTCACGCTGAAGGGAGCCGTAGCACCCTCGGCATCGACGACGTCTTCAACAAAGCCCGACCCAGCCTCGGGCGGCGACGCGGTCCAGGGACTCCTCCGGGAATCCGGCCCGAGCAGGCGGCTCAACCGGTTACCCCTGGGGCCTCGGTCAACCGGCTTCCAAGGGCGCCAGCCCGACCCGAGGCCTCGACTGATCGACTTTGGCGTCGGCTCCGCTGACGGACAACACGGCTAGGCTCCGGCCAACCAGGTTCCCATTCTCGAGCCAACTCCGCCTCTGTTCATACTGATATCGCTACCCCTGGCCTCGGTCCACCGAAGGGCGGCCGAGGGGTCTCTTTAACTAAGCTAGAGGAGCCCCAGACAACAAGGCCGAACGGGCCGAGGGATTCCTACGCCTCCGGGATACGGATACCTCACCCGTCACCTTGACACGGGGCGACTCATGCTTGGTAAAGCGGTTCAGATAATCAACAGGCGAGACTTAATGCTCGAAAATGAGGAAAAACACGGCTCCGTGCCGAAATTACATGCATGTTCAGGCCCCGACAGCCGCAATGAACAAAAAACACTGGCATTCGAAGTGCCATTACGAACGGAACTCCGGTTCCCCCTCCGCAGGCACGAACGACCCCACTCCGAGGGGGAAGGTCTGCGGAGCAACGGAGGGCCGACGAACGGCGCGCCGTCACCTGCTCCGGCAGCGGCGACAACGACGACTTCTGCTCCGGGGGGCCAAACAGCGGCAGCACTGACCTCAGGGTCGATGCCGCTGCCAGGGGGCCCCCGCCCATGCCAAAACTTGTGAGGCAAGGACGGGCAGAAGGCCGAGAAGTTGGAGGTCAGCCCGTGGCCGGTCCCGGCCGCCGCGCCGGCGGAAGAACCTCTTCCAGCTGCCGTGGCGGACGCCGGCGCCGCGAGCGGCCCCGAAGCCACTCGCGGCTGAAGACCGGGCACGCTGCAGCTGCCGGACGCCACGGGCAATGCCCGCTTCTCCCCCCATCACTGAGTGAAGGAGCGGGCCACCGCCCACGCAGGGGCCGACCCCAACTCGGCACTCTCCCCTCCCCAGCCTTGGTGATGAAAATCCTTGAGGCTGAGGAAGGGGCAGAGGCCGCAGCTCGGCTCGCTTTCCCCCACCATCAAGCTGGAGGTCGCCATCTCGGGTGACCGCCGGTGAAGGGGTGCGACCGGGCTGCGTGATGAAAATCCTTGAAGCCGAACGATGGCTGAGAGGTACCAACTCCCATGGAGTTGCGTTCCTCCAACGAGGAGGCGGAAAGGCGGCGGATACCCCCCATCCGGGGGCTTGGAAGATGGGAAGACACGACGCTTAAGGGAGGAAGAAGACATGGTTGCCTTCCGAAAGGAGTCTCCCTCCTTTTAAAGGCAACTCTCCCTACGTGCGCCCCCAGGCGCCGCGGACTGAGTCTTCTCCAACACGCTCCAAGGCCCTCCCCTGCGACTCGGGGGCTGGGTCCCGCATGTCATGCAAGCCGGCTCAGGGCAGAAGAAGCCAAACCGCCGCGCGTGGTGCGCACGACCGTCCAGCGGTTACAAGCGACCCCCCATTTTCGCCCAGACCAACGGGCAGAAGGGGCGGGCAGCCATGCAGGCAGCATGCAACCGCGCCAGATGGACGCGCTTCTCCGACTTCTGACACGCCAGCTTGGGAACCCAGGCCCACGCGTCGAGCAACCGGCGCGCCAGTTGCTGCATGCAAGCAACTGCACCGCCACTTGTGCCACCATCGCGCCTCTTCGGTTGCGAAGCCTATGCCGCGACTCGAGGCGACCCAACAGCGCCAGACTGGCGCGTCGGTCAAAGCGACCGAAAGTGGGCCGGCAGTAATAGCGGTGGCAGGCGGGCGGGCGCAGCGGTCACGTCGTCAGCCAGGCTCACGTCCCATCCTGGGACAGCAAGAGAGCCTCCTCTCAAGGCGTGGAGACGGTGCACCCGTGACCCGTTCCTCGAACGGATCGCACGCGCGCAACGGCCACCCCGCCAACCACTCGCCCCGTCGCATTAACTCCGCGGCGGGACACGCGGCGCCTCTGGCAGGAGGAGCGCGCGACGCTTCACCTTCGCCGTAATAACTGCGTCAGAAAAGGTACGCCACGTCGTCCGATTTCGTATCCTTTTCCGTTTTCCTCTTTCTCTATCTCTTGCAACAGGGACCGGGAAAGGGGGATACCCCGAAAGGGATCCTTCTCCGCGAAGGAACCGGGCTCCGAGCCCCCCATTACTGATCAGGGGTTCGAAGGCTGGCCCTCCGAAGGGTTCAACAGTCGCCTCAGATCGCGTGGGCCCGACACCCACTACTGGTCAGGGGTTCGAAGGCCAGCCCCCCGAAGGGCTCCATGGCCGCCTCAGGCTACTCGGGCTCCGCGCCCATTACTGATCAGGGGTTCGAAGGCTGGCCCCCGAAGGGTTCACAGTCGCCTCAGACACCGAGCGAGGGATGACCAGGGGTACGTTCGATACATAACCGAGGCTCGGGCTGCGCTCCCGAGGTACCCTAGGACATTTCCGAGACCAGCGGGAACGATCTTGTAACGGAATCCCATCGGAGGGAGGCATCGAGCCCTCGGACCCCGTCGCCAGGGGACCGGGTCCGGCAAATCACCCGCAGGTACTTTTGGGCGTGCCTCTGGGCCCCTAGCCGACCCCCAACGAACGGGGCACGGACGTCCACTCGGATTACCCGCTTGCAGCTCACCGGAGACACCATGTTCGGTGCCCATCGAGGGTAACATGGCGCACTCCCCCCTCCTCCTTGCGGAAAGGCGACGTAGGGGCGTATGTAAAAAGTCGAGTCTGTCCCTGATCGTCCTCTCGCCCTGTGCAGAGGCTCGGGGGCTGCTCTCGCAAAAACCGGCTCCGGCCAAATCGTTGACAGCGTCAACATACCAGCCCGAGAGCTTGGGCCCCGACCGTGCACCCGGGCTACGGCCAGTTCGCATGAGGGAACGACCAGACCAGCCAAAGCGTTAAGCGAAGTATTAAGACCTCGAAGGAGTGTAACCACTCCTCCGAGGCCTCGGGGGCTACACCCGGCGGGTGCGCTCGCGCGCACCCACCGGAACGAAATGCAACCGAGAAAGGCTGGTCCCCTTGCAAAAAAGTGCGACAAAAGCCTCCAAGCGAGTGCTAACACTCCCTTCGAGGCTCGGGGGCTACTGTCGGGGACCATAATTAGGGGTACCCTCAAGACGCCTAATTCTCAGCTGGTAACCCCCATCAGCATAAAGCTGCAAAGGCCTGATGGGTACGATTAAGTCAGGGATCAGTCCACACGAGTGACTCGATCACGCTTCACCCGAGCCTAGCCTCGGCCAAGGCAGCCGACCTCGAGAGACTTCCGTCTCGCCCGAGGCCCCCTTTTTATGGCGGACACATCACCGGCTCGCCCGAGGCCTTGGCTTCGCTCAGAAGCAACCTTGACTAAATCGCCACACCGACTGACCAAATTGCAGGGGCATTTAACGCAAAGGTGGCCTGACACCTCTATCCTGACACGCGCCCCCGGCAGAGCCGAAGTGACCGCCGTCACTCCACCGCTCCACTGGCCAGTCTGACAGAAGGACAGCGCCGCCTGCGCCACTCCGACTGTAGTGCCACTCGACAGAGTGAGTCTGACAGGCAGTCAGGCCTTGCCAAAGGCGCCACGGCGAACTCCGCCCCGCCCGACCCCAGGGCTCGGACTCAGGCTAAGACCCGGAAGACGGCGAACTCCGCTCCGCCCGACCCCAGGGCTCGGACTCGGGCTAAGACCCGGAAGACGGCGAACTCCGCTCCGCCCGACCCCAGGGCTCGGACTCGGGCTAAGACCCGGAAGACGGCGAACTCCGCTCCGCCCGACCCCAGGGCTCGGACTCGGGCTAAGACCCGGAAGACGGCGAACTCCGCTCCGCCCGACCCCAGGGCTCGGACTCGGGCTAAGACCCGGAAGACGGCGAACTCCGCTCCGCCCGACCCCAGGGCTCGGACTCGGGCTAAGACCCGGAAGACGGCGAACTCCGCTCCGCCCGACCCCAGGGCTCGGACTCGGGCTAAGACCCGGAAGACGGCGAACTCCGCTCCGCCCGACCCCAGGGCTCGGACTCGGGCTAACACCCGGAAGACGACGAAACTCCGCTTCGCCCGACCCCAGGGCTCGGATTCCGCCCTGGCCTCGGCCGAACGACTTCCGCCTCGCCCGACCCCTTGGCTCGGGCTCGGCCACGGCAACGGAAGGCAGACTCAACCTCGGCTTCGGAGGAACCCCCACGTCGCCCTGCCTAGGGCACAGACCGCCACGTCAACAGGAAGCGCCATCATCATCCTACCCCGAATCGACTCGGGTCACGGAGAACAAGACCGGCGTCTCATCCGGCCAGTTCCGCCGGAGGGGCAATGATGGCGCTCCACAAGCTCTATGACGACGGCGGCCCCCAGCTCTCTTACGGAAGCAGGACGACGTCAGCAGGGACTCGACCGCTCCAACAGCTGTCCCTCCGCCAGGCTCCGCCGCACCTCCGACAGCCACGACATCACGCCAGCAGGGTGCCCAGATCTCTCCGGCTGCCACATTGGCATGTACCTAGGGCGCTAGCTCTCCCTCCGCTAGACACGTAGCACTCTGCTACACCCCCCATTGTACACCTGGATCCTCTCCTTACGACTATAAAAGGGAGGACCAGGGCCTTCTCAGAGAAGGTTGGCCGCGCGGGACCGAGGACGGGACAGGCGCTCTCTTGGGGCCGCTCGCTTCCCTCACCCGCGTGGACGCTTGTAACCCCCCTACTGCAAGCGCACCTGACCTGGGCGCGGGACGAACACGAAGGCCGCGGGACTTCCACCTCTCTCACACTCGACTCCGGCCACCTCGCCTCTCCCCCCTTCGCGCTCGCCCACGCGCTCGACCCATCTGGGCTGGGGCACGCAGCACACTCACTCGTCGGCTTAGGGACCCCCCTGTCTCGAAACGCCGACATGAAATGACACAGATTGCAGCGTCGTCTGGCGGCAAGGGCGGCGTTGGTGCTTCCGCGAGGGCCAAAGGCCAGACGGTGAGAGCGCAGCACCAGCAGCAACAGCCGGAGACGCCCGCCGAGCCGGAGCGGAGCTACGGAGGATGTCGCGGGTGGGACCGTGGGAGTGGGAGGCAGAGGTTTGGGACTTACGGGTAGGTTCCGACGCGAGCGGCGTCGAGAAGGCGGAGCGAAAGGCTACCAGAGCGAGAGCTGCGGAGGGAGCCATCAGGGCGACGGGGAGAGGGAGGTGAGGCCACCCCCCGGAGACGAGGGAGAGGGTAGAAAGGAACGGGAAACAGACTTGATTTGAAGAAAAAGAGGACAGGGGGCTGATTTGACAGATACTACCAGGCAGCGGTGGCCGTGCAGACAGGTTGCAGTTGGGCGCGTGGCGGAGCTGCCGGAGGAGCCGCGGCGGGCGCGGATGGGGAAGGAGGTGCGGGCGCGGCAACAGGGTAGCGGCGCCTGCACGGGGAGGGAGAGAGTGCGGTGGGTGTCGACGCGGCGAGGAAGAGGATGAGGTGGCGGTGCAGGTACGAAGAGGATGAGCGGGTGTGCTCGCATCGTCGAAGAAGGGAGGGGATTGGAGGCGGAGCCGACCACGGAGGAGGAGGACCGGACGCAACGCTGCAATTTGGTTGATTTGAAGTAAAATTTCGGGTCCGTGGTGTGCAGCCACGCGTTGGCTCGCGCGCGGCCGAGAGCGCGTGAAACGCGGGGAGAGACTGAAACCGGAGCGTCTTTTAACTAAAGGTAATATAGTGATGTTAGCTAGCTTGGCAGTACAGTGTTCCGGACAGAGTAAAGGCAATTAGCTGTATCAGAATGGCAACATGATGCAAATGGAGCGAGCACGTACGGGCACGGCCGCCCTCCGGACTCCGTTGGCGCGCGCGCGCCCACGTCGGACCACACATCTTCCCCCCGCCGGCCCGCTGTCTGGTACGCACACGGATGCACGCCACGTGACGATTGGACTCCCATGGGCGATGCGCTGGGCCTGGACCTGGACCTGGCAGGGGCAGCGCGACCGACCATGACTCTGACTGAGGGCCGCGCAGCGCATGTCCGGCGTCGGAGTCCGCGCGACAGTTGAGAATGTGGCGTCCACGAGGAATTAAATGCTAATACTCCGTAGTACCGGACGGGCGGCGCCGAGCGAGCAACGCACGGCACGCATCAGAGACAGGGAGGAGCCTGCTGGAGCTGCTATCTCCTTCGTTTCCGGCTTCCGGCCCCGAGTACGTACACCGACGGCCAACGCCTCGTTTAGGCATGCGGTGCAGCACACCACCAGCACCAAGCGTGGCCTGACCAGCTGGTTGTTTGCCACCGCTCGCTGCAGCCTGGCTGCCTGGTCCCTCCCTCCCTGCATGCATGCACAGCACAGCACAGTCCAGTCCACACTCCACAGAGAGGTGTTTGTGGAGACCAGCACGCAGCAGCAGCAGCAGCTATCCCTTTTCTACACTTTTCAACATGAATGATGGTTTGCGCCTCGTGGTGGCCTTTGCAGACAAAGGAGATTGGGAGGAGAAAAGGCCAGAGTCTGTTTGTCACGGACTAGGTGACGAGCATATTCTTCTCCATCCTGCTGGCTGCTGCGGTGCGCTGCTGCCACTCCTCGCCTGTTGATTCAATTCACCGGTGAACGCACACACACACAGAGAGAGAGAGAACACCAGCAGTTCGTTCGGTTTCATTCAAACGCACAAGAGCCCTTAATTTGCCACCACTCCGCGTCTCATCTATAGTAGGGGGGGGGGGTTAGGAATAAGACTGGGTTAGATACAATCAAACAGACGTGGACTAGTGCCCTGCGTTTTAAGATGAACTTAACACCATGCTACGCCATGAGAGAGAGAGAAGCATTTGCAAGTAAGCGGCGTGGGTAGATCGATCACCCGTGTGGTGTGGGCCGGATGAGGCGCGGCCGACGGTGGGAGGGACACTCTGCACTGCGCTGGACAGTGGACACTGTGCTCAGCATCCTTTATTTAATCTTTGTTTTAGCTTCTCGGAGAGCATCCAAAAAGGCCGAGGAAGAAACAAAGCCCCGCGGCCTAAAAAGGCACTCGAGTGCCCATGGACCATGCAATGCAATGCAATGCATGCACTTTTCTTTTTTTCTTTATACTAGTACATGTATGTAATGAACCCCATGCACATCAGGGCTGTCAGAGTTGTCCCTCTGTAAACACTTGACGCTTTACAGTCAGTACGTAGTATGGGCTAATTTACAGTTTATGCAAGTCAACCGTTCGACTGCCTCCTGTCATGCCGTTTACCCCGCATGTCTGAAGATGTTTAGCGGCGGCCCACGAGGGGAGAGAGGTCCTGTCCTCACTCCGCTACAAGACAAGCCCACGAATCTGAGACCCCCTCCCCACTCCCCTCGCTGCACGGCCCGCTGTTGCCCCGCCTTTATTATCCGTTTGTGTGGGATTGGGGATGGGAACACAAACATAGCGCAGTGGGAACGGGCGGCAGGGCATCGTCTCGTGCTTGTGTACGCACCAGATCAGCAGCCATTGGGCGGCGGCCAACCGAATCCATAACCAACAGCGGCCACTGCCAAATGGCACGTGGACCGCAGTGGGAACGGCTGGGTCACGAGGACCGTAACCGTATAGCACTATCCGTGTAGTTGTAGCACTAGCGCTACTATGTAATTGTAGCACATGCCAGCGTCACGATGCTCGGTTTTATGTTACACTACAATATGTACGTGAGCCAATTGTCCGGGCGTTTACTGCCACCGGCCGGGCCCCCCCTCATCCGGCAGTCTTCCAGTGTCGAGTCGAATCAGGTTAAAAAATTTGCTCACGATTCTCTAAAGATGACACATCCATCAGAACACCACTCCAGTAGCACTGCCAACTCTTAAATATGGGCCGCTGCAACTGAGAAACGACCTCTGCCTGCACGCAAACGAATTTCCGTAGCGATCGATCCCTGTCGCGGAGAAATCGGGAACGTTCTGCCATCTCCGTCCCCGTTTAGCCATCCGAGAATACAATTTCTCCATTTATATCCTCGCGCCATTATCTAATTGAGAAATTTCCAGCGAAGAATCAGGGATCAGTTTCTCATTGCCATCTCTATTCATGACGTAACATACGAGGTAAGATTACAATGCGTCATTGGCAATTACTACGGGTGATCCCAGTCCTCACTATCCGAACGCGCAGGATATTGTACAGCACGTGTCGAGATTACATATCGATCATGATAATCTTCCTTGTTTAACAATAAATACGGGTAATGTTCTTCAGTTTCATAAGTTCATAATATCTTGTGCGTGATTTGACGCCCGCAAAAAAATATCTGCCGTGTCTGTGCGCATTTTTTTTTGACAAGGAACGCCTTCCGTCAACATTAGGAAACATCCCCACGAAGGATGACTACTCGAGCTTTCAACTTGTTCTCTTTTTTTTTAGTTTCTGTAGTATTTGTTTTTTTTTCTAGTTTGCATTAGTACATGACCCATTTGTGCATTTTAAAGCACCTTGGAACACTTGCTGTTAGTTGTAACGGTAAATAAATCAACGTAGTAGGTGCGGATGCGGCCTCATGCATCTTTGGAAGATGATCTGGAGTTTTGTCCTTATTACCTCCAGAAAGTTGGAAAAGAGACAGGCGCACTTGCGATGCGCTGTTTTGTAGTAGCATATTGAACCAGGAATTTTTTTCTCGTTTTGAAGAAAGATAAGGTTTGTTTGGCTGTAACTAAGTCAAATAACCTGTTACGTAGGCTGAAGGAGGGTTTGTCTCTGCTGTCTACAAATATTAAGGTCAATTATCTAGACTATTGCAGTTGTAATATATAGAGCCAAAACACTGTAAAAATAATAAAAATCGATACGAATTAAAGCCAAACAAACATGCTATAAATATTCATTCTGACGGTACTATGAATCCAAACAGAGCCAGGTTTTCAAATCCTTGTCGTCTTAAACCAGCAACCCAAGCGAAAGTAGTAAAGAACATGATCTCGTGTGGGAGGATCAGACAATCTCGATGTCACGTGGAAATGACCAACTCAGATGCTCTTTGCTTGCAATCTCAGTCGACGCATAAACAACGCATTTCTGCCTATACCTGTCTGCTGCTGCTGGTGCTATCTCTTTCAGGGATCCAGTCTTCTTCATCAACACCAAACCCATCGGGTATTCCTGTAACAAATCCAAAAACCACCTCCATTCTTCTCTCTCCCACCATCTTTTTGTTGCCCATATCTTTGGTGCAGGGAAAGGACTCCCGCAGCAGCACAGGCAGGCATAGCCGCATAGCACCCGAGTGGCCAGGCCAGGCACACACTACAGCTACAGTATATGATACGTGCGAGTGCAAAGGGCAGGGCAGAGAAAAATCAGGAACCAGCCTTACATATTCCCCAAAGCTCCCCCCCTCCCTGCAAAGCTCCACACTCGCAGTACTCGCAGCACGGCAGAGGGTGTCAGTCAGGGCGCGAGCAGGAGCAGCTCAGGATCCACCAACTTCGTTTGGCCCCGCCCGTCGCCGTCTGAGCCGAGCCATTGACTGCTCAGAGCATCAGGTGCGCTTGGGCGTCTAGCCATTTGGCGGCTTGGGCTTTCTGCGTGGGTGCCGCATCCCGCCGCCCCCCCCCTGCTTCCATCCCCATCGCCGCAGCCTTTTTTTTTTTTTTTGCCTCGCTTCGTCGCCATGTTGCTTTAAAGTTCAAATTGCTCGCGGGATCGGGAGGGGAGGAAGGAACGACGAGTCTAAGTTGCGCTTGCGCCGGAAAGATGAGCCGTGTCGGTGTCGTCCTTGAGGTGGATGTGAACGGCGAGGAGCTCTTCTTCGTTGATAAGGTGCGCTGCGCTGCGGCCTGCGGCTCTCTCTCTCCTGCCCCATGTTCATGTTCTTTGCTTGCTCCTCCGCCATGGATTAGGCTAGGCTAGGCCATCAAGGTCTAGGTCCCTTCTTGCTCTGCTCTGGTGCTCATGTTTCTCTCCATACACCACGACGACGACGATGGTGTCGATGTTTTTTGTTGTTGTTGTTGTTGTACTCTTTCCCCAGATTGGCAGCTTGCTGTCCACAGCCTAGCGGCTCTGTTTTGGATGGACTCACTGTTGTGTACTGTCTAGCCGCTTGTTTCTTGTGGACGTCTAGGCCTTGTGGACGAGTGAAGTGAAGCCTGCCATATCCTGTTGGAATCGAACCTGCTTCGATTCTTCCCTCTTGTAGTTACCTCCAGATAGCCCCCAATTTTTTTTTTGGCACCACCTACCTTGGCATCGTCTTCCCCAATTCGGTCGCGTCCAACCCTTCCTTTCAGGCCTTTCCGAATGTTTTGCCCTTGATTTGTACTCCGTCGCAGGTTTAGGAGCCGTGTCCGGCTTGTCACATCCCGGTGGTTTCACGCCCGTCTCTGACCGAGTGACTGCTAGCTAGTTCCTGATCCTTCGATAGCTTGTTTGTCACACGCCAATGGAGTCGCCCTGTTTCCACTCATTATGCTCACCTGCAACTCTGCTTCCGCATCATTAGTGTCTACGTACTACTCAGATTAATCCTGCACTTCTTTTTTCGTTCTGTTCCCCTAGAAATTTACTGTCTGGCTGTTGTTTCTCAGAGGAAGAGCACGTCGCAACCTTCCATTTTTTACGCTCAGTTGCAGAGTGCTCCGCTGCAGAGCACACAGTGAAGCTGTGTCCGTTTCCCCATCACTGTCATCAATGAGGTCGCCTCGCCATGCCTGGTCCTCCTCTTCTTATTAATGGCGTAACTGTACCGCGCATATCCCGCACCTGCTAATGTTCTTCTTCGTCCCTCCCGCTCCATTCCTCCACTGCTGGGCGTTAACGGAGTAACAGCTACACCTCATCTTCTTCGCCCTTTTCTATGCGAGCTTTAATGCCCGTTTGGTGGCTACGACTACTGTACGTACTCGTTTATTGCCACTAGCTTCTTCCCCCATTGAAAAAGCTTTATTACTACATTCTGCTCCGCAAAGAGAGAGAGTGACCTGATCTTCCCTTCAATTTGGCGTCGGTGTTAATTTGGATTCCTACAAGTGGGTGGCGTCTCGCATTCTTGGCGGCTGCGTGCTTCTTTAATGCGCTGACGCTTCTTGTTCTGAATTGCTGTTGCGTTTTTTTGGATATAAAATCGCAGGACGTTCTAGCGCGCTTCTGCGGCAGGATCAGGAGGCTGGTGGTCGCCGGCGCAGCGTCTGCGGGGCGGCGTCCGAGGGTGACTCTGCAAGGACTCCCCGGTGGCCCCGAGGCGTTCGAGCTCGTCGCGAGGTTCTGCTACACCGACGACGGCGGACGGGGCGGGGCGGTGACGGCGGGCAACGCGTGCGTGCTGCGGTGCGCGGCGGAGTTCCTGGACATGGCGGCGGCGGACGTGGCCGCGGCCGAGGCCGAGGCCGAGGCCGCGCCGAGCCTGGTGCGGATGACGGAGAAGGCGCTGGAGGAGATGCCGCACTGGCCGTGGCACACGGTCGTGGACGCCGTGAAGCAGTGCCAGCGCCTGGTCCCGCTCGCGGACTCCACCGGCGCGTTCGACGCGGCCGTGGCGGCGCTGGTGTCCCAGATGGCCGTGCCCCCGCCGGCCGGGGACGCCACGCCCACGGGCTCCTCGCCGGAGAGCACCGCGTTCCGGTTCTCGTGCGACACCAAGAGCAGCAGCCTCAGCCTGCGCGGCGGGTCCTGCGTCAGCCGCACCTGGTGGTTCGAGGACCTCGTCGCGCTCGGCCCTGCCACGGTGGAGCGCGTCGCCTCGGCGCTCGTGGCCAGGGGCGCCGACCACGGCGTCGTCGCCCGGTTCCTCTTCTACTACCTAAAGTGCCGCGTCGCCGGTGCGAGCGCCGAGGAGAAGAAGGCGATGCTGCAGGCCTCGGTCGCCGTCATGGCGAAGCTGGACCGAAGCGCCGTCTCCTGCAAGGGCCTCTTCGGCATCCTGAGGATCGCCGCGCCGCTGAGGCTGGCCGACGCGTGCCAGGAGCGGCTCGTGGCCATGATCGGCCGCAAGCTGGACCACGCGACGCTCGATAACCTGCTCGTCCCGGCGCCGCCCGGGACGGGCAGCCTGTACGACGTGAGCCTGGTGCTGAGGTTCTTGGCCGCGTTCCTCCGCGGCGGCGCCAGTGACGAGCCGGCGAGGCTGAAGAAGGTGGGCAAGCTCGTGGACCTGTACCTGGCCGAGGTCGCTCCGGACCCGTCCCTTCGCCCGGCCAAGTTCCTGGAGCTCGCCACCGCGCTGCCGGCTCACGCGAGGGACTGCCACGACGCGCTGTATCGCGCCATCGACGTCTATTTCCAGGTACTAGTTATTACTGGAGGAGTTGTAACGTAACATTCCGTTTCGACAGCATTTCACATTTTACTGCTTAGTTAGATTAGACACCAGTTACTGCTGCGCATTAATTGCTAGCATGTCAGTGCTTCCTCTGAATCCTACTAGTATGTCTGGAATGCGGTTATTAACTTGTGCACGTTCTGTGAACCAACTGATTGGCCAGCCAAACAGGGACGACCTTTTACCGCTAGTATTATAATTTGAGGCTTAAATAAAAAAATGTGAGTTGATCGTGTCAGGTTCACGGCCGCCTGACGGACGAGGAGAAGATGAAGATCTGCAGGGGGCTGAGCTACGAGAAGCTGTCGCCCGAGAGCTGCAAGCACCTGGCGCGGAACGGCGAGTTCCCGACGAGGGCGGCGGTGCAGGCGCTGGCGTCGCAGCACACGGTGCTGAAGAGCATCGTGCTGCGCGAGCCCGCGGGCCAGCTGAAGCCCGTGTCGCTGTCCCCTCCCCCGTCCACGGGTAAGCACCGCGACGTCGGCGGCGGCGAGAACGACGAGGGTCAGGTGGTCCTGTACGCGGGGCGGCTGGACCTGTCGCTGGAGAACCAGAACCTGCGGTCGCTCCTGGACGGGATGCACTGGCGGGTGATGGAGCTGGAGAAGGTGTGTAGCCGGATGAAGACGCAGATGAGCAAGATGAAGCAGCCCAGGCGCGGAGGCGGTGGCGGCCGCGCCGGCAGGTCGTCGCTCCCCAGGATGTGCTCCTGATCCACCACCTCGCCTCCTCGCGCTGCCGTTATTAGCGCGCGCTTTAGCGGTGACCCCGCAACACTGTACCATAGCGACGATGTACATACCGACTGCCGTGCTAGGAGGAATCAGTGAAGCGCGGCGCGGCGCGGTGCAGGCGGCAGAGCATCGTCCTCCTCCCTGCATCTTGTCCCTTTTTTTTTTTTGCCTAGCTTCCTCCCGTGTATGATGATGCGTGTATCGGTTCTCGGTGGTGGCAATTTGAAAAGAAGGGCTGGCTAGCAGCGTCAGCCTGAGCTGAGTGGTCCTGCTGGTTGAATGGATGTGGTCTATCTGAAATAATAAAAAAAGGGGTACTGTGTGGCATGCTTCGTGCCTGAAGAATCTCGCAATGCTGCTACAGCAGCTTGCCAGGTCGAGCATACAGTAACTGCTCGCATTCGCACCAGTAGCGTTTTGCCTCAAAAAAAAAAAGCTAGCCAAGTACAAACCGTATGGTCTTGATGGTAGTAGTACATGCTGATTATGACGGCTCTATGACCTTATCCTGCATCATCATTATTCTACCTTGGCGTTTTAGGTCAGGCGAGGCCACGAAAGACCAGAAGGACTGATTAAAGAAATGCTAATTATGAGCTCCACGTCCTTGGTAAGCTACTAGTATCTGCTTTACCCCAACAGCAGTCTCTTGCAGCGTATAGTATCCAAAAAAAAAAGAGGCATGATGACGACGTACGGCGGGGGAAGGAAGGAACATGACATCATGGCAGGTAAGGTAAGGTCCCGCATGGGAACAGTTGACTTGTAAATTAAAGAGAAAATCTCTTCAATGCCATCAAAATTTATAACGATCTCTTCAGTACCATCTAAAATTATACATTTCCTTCAAAGCCACTGGTTTATATTTTCCATCCCTTCAACGCCATTGCCGTTACATGTCGCCGTTAAATGGTGTACGGGTCGTCCACGTGTCATAGCCTGTGTCATAGCCTAGCGACGTGCCTCGCTAGAGCTAGCAATGCAAGCTGACGATCGCGTGCTGCAACGTATCCATTACATGCACAAGAGAATGACCAGCTCCAGCTGATCTGAGCTACCAGGTGCTAATGCTAGCAGGTATGGATCGATCAGACTGCACCAATACGAACCAACCATCATGTAGTAAGCTGATCTGAGCTGCCAGGAGCTAATGCCAGCAAGCATGGATCGATCAGACTGCACCAATACGAACCAACCATCATGTAGTATATTTGAACGTATAGTCCCCTCCTGTTCTCTTGCTCGATTCTCAACGCCTGCCACTCGCTGACAAATGCATGCGACACGCTTCTTCTAGAGCAGATACGCTCCCTATCTGATTCGATCCTCTCACACGTCGCGTCGCCATTGCACGCACGCTTCGTTCGATCACGTACGCTCGAGCTCGGGGCTCGGGTAGTTGGCCGCCTTTCGGATTCCATGCATGCAGATTGCAGATGCAGGTGTAGGCGGTGATGTCCATATGGGCCGTGCCCCCGTTTGGCCCGAAGCACGGCACTATTAAAGCCCGTCACGAAACCGGCCCGGCACGGTGGACGTCGGGCTCGTGCCGGCCCGGCCCGATGGTCGTGCCGGGTATGGGCTCCATGGCCGGCCCGTCGTTCTTGGCCCGGCACGGCACGGTTTAACGGGCGGCACGGTTGCCGGCCCGACTCCTCCCTCCCCTCTGCGTATAACCGAGACACCGAGTACTCCGTACTCCCCGTCCCCGTCTCCCCGTCTCAGTTTCTCACGCGACCAAACCCTAAATCCGACTGCCGACGACGGCGACGCCCGACGTGTGACGCTTGCCGGCGACAGCTTGTTTGGACTTCCCGAAGCTCTTCTCTTTCCTCTAATCCCCTTCCCTACTCTCAAATCTCGAAGGACCCGAACCCTAATCCCCATCCTAGCATCCTCTTGGCCCAACGACGGTGCTCCTGCTCGCGGTGGTGCTTGCAACCACTCAGGTGACTCGGGTGCTCCGGCTAAGCAGGTGTGTTCTTACTCTTTGTACCGTGCTCCTCCTCCTCCTTGCATTGCTTTCTTCTCCAGATCTTCTTGTTCTTTTTAGGTATCGTTCTTGTGACGGTGCCGCTTAGCCGTCGAGGGACCGGAGTTGCTGACGAGGAGCCGGATAAACAGTGGGCATGGACGATGAACTTGATCCGGTCGCTGTGGAGGAGGAGCAACGGCTCGAAGACCATAATGAAGAAGAGGATGCTCTGGCCCTCTTTGGTGGCAGATCCGCCATTGCTGCTGCTGCCATTAACATCGATGATGCCCCCCCTGTTCCTTGTGCCAGTGGTCAGACGGGCACAGGCTCCACGAGCCCGACACCGACCGGCACAAGCACTGCTGCCACAAGTTCTAGTAAGCGTCCTCCCAGATCTAAAGTGTGGAACGACTTTGATGAACTGACCCACATCGTCAATGGTAAGAGGGTAAGGTATGGCGCTGTTTGCAAGTACTGTAAGGTTACTTTAAGTGGTAAATCTAGTTCTGGAACTGGTCACTTACTTCGCCATAACTGCTCTGCTAAGAAAGAACAACAGCGTGCGGGTATAGTTCAATCCTTGCTTAAGTACAACTCTGATGGATCCTTGAAACATTGGGAGTACTCTCCTTCTGTTGCAAGAAATGAACTGTGTCGGTTAATAGCTAAAGAGGACCTACCTCTATGGTTTGGAGAGTCTGATGCTTTTCAGGAGTACATTACTAATGCCCATAATCCTAAATTTATCAAATGTTCTAGACAAACCACTGCTAGAGACATGGTGAAGCTTTATAATGAGCGTGTGGTTAATTTGATTGAAATTTTTAAAACCTCTGTTTCATCTGTTGCTCTTACATCTGACATTTGGAATGGTAAGGCTAAAGAGGATTATCTATCTGTAGTTGCTCATTTTGTTAATTCCAATTGGGAGTTAGAAAAGAGATTGATTGGTCTTAGGTTAATTGATGAATCACATACTGGTAGAAATATTGCTGAACGTATTGCAGTAGTGGTTGATGAGTACGGCTTGAACAACAAAATTTTTGCTATAACTCTTGACAATGCTTCATCAAATATAACTGCTATGTCCTTTCTGAAACCATTGTTTTGTACTTACCTTGGCCTTGTTTGTCCTGATCCATCTGATGAAACTGCTTATGATTCTGATGATCCTGATGATTTAACTACAGTTTTTTTACATCAGCGCTGTGCCTGCCACATAATTAACTTGATTGTGAAGTCTTGTTTAACAATCTTAAAGCCTTATCTTGATGATTTTAGAAAAGCTATCAATTTTTTGAACTCTTCAAACCAAAGAATTGGTGCTTACAAGAGTTATTGTCTCAGTATGGGTGTTACACCTAGAAAGTTTGGTGTTGATATTGAAGTTAGATGGAATTCCACATTTTTGATGCTTAAGCACCTAGTTCCACATAGAAGCACTTTTTCTGTCTTCATCCAAACCCAATATCCTATGCAAGAAGGTAGTCCTCCTTTACTCACTAGTAATCATTGGACTGTTGCAGATAAAGTGTTATCTTTTCTACAATTATTCTATGATTGTACTGTTGCACTATCTGGTGTTTATTACCCTACTTCACCCTTAATGTTGCATCAAATTTTAAAGATTGCTAGACATCTCAACACTTATGAAAATGATGAACTGCTAAGACAAGCTGTAGTTCCTATGAAAGATAAATTTTTAAAATACTGGAGACAAATACCCTTGTTGTATGCCTTTGCTTTCATTCTGGATCCTAGGGCCAAAATGAGAGGTTTCCATAAAATCCTTCTTCGTTTGTCTGCATTAACTGGTACAGACTACTCTAGGCTTCCACATAAGGTGAGATCTCAGCTAACCAATACTTTTCAGTTGTATGAATCAAAGTTTGGTGATGTGCGTTTGCGAGCACAAAACCAAATGTCAGGTGCTAATCAAGGTAAGAACAAAATGGCTTGGGATGACATCTATGGCGATGATGATTTTCATGTTGAGTCATCAGGATCAGGTAATATTGCTCCCTCTTCTGCTACCTTTGCAACTGCAGCCTCTGTCTTAGAGTTATCTTCATATCTAGACAGTGATACTGTCTCACAGTTCAATGAAGACTTCAACATCTTGAGTTGGTGGCATGAACATAAACTTACCTATCCTATTCTTTCTCTCCTTGCTAAAGATGTGATGACTGTTCCTGCTTCAACTATATCTTCTGAATCAACTTTTAGTCTTGTTGGCAGAGTGATTGAGGAGCGCCGTCGCCGTCTCACAAGTGATATGGTGGAGATTTTGTCTTGTATCAAGGATTGGGAATTAGCAGACTCACATATGCAACACAATGTGGAGAAGGACACCAAAGAGATGGAACTTATCCATGAAAGTATGATCCTTGAAGATGCAGCCTCTGTTTGAAAGTTTCTTTGGACTGTAACTGTGGACTGAAACTGTGGACTGTAATTGTGGACTGTAATAAACATTAATACTTTAGTTTGGAGCTAGATGTACTCTTTTTTCCTTTCTAGGGTTTTCTCACGAGGTGTGAGTTTTTACCTAGAAAGGTTTTTAACGAGGCAGCATTGCACATGAGCTCCAAACCAAATTAAATATCTATTTTGCTGAAGTATTAATGTTATGCTTTGGAATCTTGACTTGTAATTGTGATGTGGACTTGCAGTTGTAATTGTGAATTTGTGACCTGGACTTGTAGTTGTATGGTGACATGTATATGAATCTGGATTATGTAATGTGAAGTTGAACTTGTATTAGATTTTGAATTGTGACTTACATATGAATCTGGATTATGTATTGTGAAGTTGAATTGTGACTATAATGTGGCTCTGATTTTGTATTTTTCATTTTGTAATTTGAATCTCGGGCTACTGGGCGGCCCGGTACTGTCTGGCCCGTCGGGCCCGTGGCACGACCCGGCACGAAAAACGGCCGACCGTGCCGGGCTTGGGCCTAAGAGGAGGCACGACGTGCTGGCCCGGCCCGGCCCGGTAACCTGACCGTGCCGTGCCGTTTTTGAATTTTCGTGCCGTGCTTGTTACGGGCTCGTGCCGGGTCGGGCCGGGCGGCACGAATGGACATCTATAGGTGTAGGCAGTCTCGCCTCGCGTGTGCCATCCACCACCGGCCACGAGGTTACAACACGTACGCACAGGACTGGTCGGTCTGCATGCTCGTTCGATCGCTCGGACACACGCACACTCGACGGGAGGGACATGCACAGATGGATGGATGGCGTCGATGATGTGATGGTTCACCATTTCATGCAAGCAAGGTGTTCGACGAGCGGGCTTGCGGACGGACGTGGAAGTACCGGTCTGCCTCGGCTTGCCCCCCGCCGCCGAACAACCTTAGCTCGTTTCGGCCTGGTCCCCGACGTCGAGCTGAGGTCGACAAGACTACCACGCACGCTCCAGGTCGGCGGGGGCGCTGCGCGCGGCCCGTGCTGCTTCGCCTTCGGGCTTACCGGTCATAGCTAACAGAGATGATGGGAGGGGGTTAGTGCATGCCATGTGGGCCCAGCTACACCAACAAACGGCGTTGGCCGGCTTCTTGACGGCAATGGCACAGAGGGGAACAAAATCTAAAATCGATGGCATAGAAGGAATGCTATAATTTCTAATGGCACATAAAGTATCAGTATAATTTTTAGTGGCATAGAGGGAATTAACTCTAAATTAAACCCTCGGTAATGCGCTGAGTGTTTAGAAAGCAAAGCCTGGTATGCATACGCATGGCCAGAGAAATGAAAACGACACGGGCGTTCCAGTCCCCCCTTTCTAGGCAGGGGAGCTTCCTTTTTGGATGCTCTTTGAGAATCGAGTGTCTAGAACAGACAAGGGTTAAAAAAAGTAGTGTTGGGGGAGTGGCCAACGTTAGAAAGTGTAGTGATCCATGCATACCCTCTCATTTTGAAAGTGTGGTTGTGTTGCCTACAGTATTTTTTTATTCATGGTATTTTCGCTCTATATATTTATTACAGCAATGTGGTGTGATCTAGTCACGCTTCCAATTGCTTCTTTGTTATAAATGAATACGACACAAAAGAGATCAATCACAAAGAAGACACAGATTTAACGTGGAAAACCCCTCTAAAGCGAAGGGGAAAAAACCACGGGCGCCGGCCAGCAACTTCTCACTATTTTCGGGTGGTTACAGATCGCAGGAGATTTACAATTGAGATAATTATCTCCTGCGGCTTACAAAGATAATTATCTCCTGCGCTCCGGCCCAAGCCTCCCGGCGACGGGCCTCCGCTTCGCTCGCCAACATGGCCGCCTTCTTCAGAATTTGAATCACAAACTCAACAAACTCCACCTTGAGACAAATTCCTTGTAGCATCATAATAGCAAACCCCACCTTAAACAAATGCATCATCATCTGCCAGCGTCAACAACCACTAAGGGCTAATTTATAATACCAACTAAGTTTGAGCATTAGCAACAGAAACATGCTTTGTCATCATATTAGCAGGATTATTATGAGTACTGATCTTGCATACCTTCATCAACCCTTTTTCAATGATGTCACGAACGAAGTGATAACGAATATCAATATGTTTGGATTTTTCAGTAATCATCTGATCTTTGGTGAGATGAATAGCACTCTGACTATCACAATAGATGGTAATGCAAGACTTAATTTCACATAGCTCTGAATATATACCTTTCAACCATAAGGCTTCCTTAGTAACTTCTGCAATTGCCATATACTCAGCTTCTTTGGTAGACAAAGCAACAGTGTCCTGTAAACGAGCTTTCCAACTCACAGCACAATCTCCAACAGTAAAGACATAACCTGAAAGAGATCTCCTCCTGTCTAAATCACCACCATAATCTGAATCAACATAGTCAACCAGACCATCTCCAGATTTACCAAGACATAAACAAGCACTAGAAGAACCACGTAGATATATGAAAATCCACTGAACAACTTTCCAATGCTCTTTACCAGGATTAGACCTGTATCTAGCAACAACGCTCATAGCATGAGACAAATCAGGACGAGAGCAAACCATAGCATACATGAGTGACCCAACGACACTAGAGTATGAAACTTTTGACATATATTCAAGCTCAGCATCAGTTTCAGCACACTTTTAGCAGATAGTTTAAAATGAGGAGCCAACAGAGTACTCACAGGTTTAGTATTTTGCATGTTGAAACGACGAAGGACCTTCTCAATATAATTCTTCTAGCTCAAGTACAGCAGTCCAGACTTCCTATCCCTGATTACCTCTATGCCAAGGATTTTCTTTGCAGCACCCAGATCCTTCATATCAAATTCGCTACTAAGTTGTGCCATTAAAGCAGCGATTTTCTTCATGCTCTTGGCAGCAATCAACATATCATTATCATCAACATATAGCAGCAAATATGTAGGTGATCCATTAACAAATTTTAGATAAACACAGCTATCATATTGAGACCTCTGAAAGCCCTTAGAAAGCATAAATGAATCAAACCTCTTATACCACTGTCTCGGAGATTGTTTCAGACCATATAAGGACTTCTTCAACCTGCACACATAGTCTTCTTTTACAGGAACAATGAACCCCTCAGGCTGGTCCATATAAATGTCCTCCTCCAAATCATTATGTAAGAAAGTAGTTTTCACATCTAACTGTTCAAGCTCATAGTCATGTACAGCAACAAGACTAAGAAACGTACGAATTAAACTATGCTTGACAATAGGAGAATAGATATCAGAGTAATCAATTCCTGAAATCTGACTAAAACCTTTGGCAACTAGCCTCCACTTTGCTCGCCAACATGACCACCTTTTTCAGAATTTGGATCACAAACTCAACATTCTTGATAGGTGCTTCATGTTCTACAGTATTTGCCGTAAAGCTGTTAAGCCCGAGATGCACATGTATGCTGATCAGTACTCAAGATAGCTCTCCGGGCTCCATGTGAAATCTGAAAGAAGAGAAAAGCTCCTTTTATTTATTTAAGAGCAATTTGTGTACTACTGGTAGCGATCCGAAACTGGTGCACAGGAATGGAGTAACGTGGGTCTACTATTTCTGTAAATTTTTTTATCTTCAAAAGCCAGATCGTAATAAATCCCACACTCCCGTTCATAATCATGGAGTAGAGTTTGCAAGTGTAACTAGTAGTATTTGGTTTGGTTCAATCACCCCCCCCCCCCCCCCCCCCCCCCCCCGATGTAAAGCTAGGACGAAGCTACTGGCCTGCAAGATCGCCGGTGAGTCACGATCAACACACAAAGTTGGATGTGCAGCGTGTCAGAACCTGAATCAAAGAGATGGTCGACAGTCGACACCACCGAGCCATGACATTATGACAAACATCCTTTTTCACCTCCAGAGTCCAGACTCCAATCTGCACACCCAGACAGAGATCACCGAGCACAGTCCTAGTCAAAAAAGGCTGGTGCTCTCAATGAACGAACCCAATGGCCTATACAACGTCACCCACTTCCCCCAGATTTCTATATATTTCAACCCTGCAGAATAAAGCCGTAAGAGACGGTCCACGTCGATCTAAATAAATCTCACCGTCCTATTCCCAGCGTACGAGCGCGGTCGAGGAGTAGAGAGAAATGGAACGACTCCATTCTTATTTTTTTCATATTTGGTTTTCAACAGAGGAGAGCGGAGCGGCTTCTGAAATCTATATATGGCAAATATTTGGGATGCTCTCGCTCTCCTCCTTCTACTCAAATCCACACTTATATGGCTCACCAACCAAACAACGAACGCAGCGGTGCCGCTTTATTCTACTCTTGACCAAACAAAAATGGAGTGGTTCCGTTCTACTCGCTACTCACAGAATAAAATGGCTCAATTCCTAGAAACTGAATGGAACCACTCCATCTCAGTTGGCTCCTTAACAAAACGCACCGTTATTCTTTCCAGCCATTCGATCACAAGGCGAATCGCGCTTCTTTTTACCCGCGAAGGGCCGCTCGAAATATCTCCCCGCAAGACTGGAACCTTCTCTGACGGCAACCCCAAGGACCAAATAGGGATGAAAACGGTCGAAAACGATCGAAAAACAGCTAAATTGTTTTTCTTTTCATATTTTTTGGTCGGGACGAAAACGAAAACCAACGGTCGAAATACGAGATCAGAATTGTCGGTTATTCGAAAACGATAAACTGTAGTCGGAAATATAACTATTTTGTAGCTTTAACAAAAAACATAATACAGTGATGTATTGCCTAATTTTAAAAATTTAGAAATACACAAACAACTCTTTTTCATCATTCATATTAGTTAGAGTAATTATAACATTTGTTTTCGCTTATTCATTCACTTGAACACAATAAAAGTCTATAACTTAAATAAATTATATGCTAGATCTATCTCATATTATATAAAACGGTATTAGCATGACTCGGAAACGAAAAAAACGAAAACGAACGAAAAACTAGCTAAATCATTTTTGAATGATCGAAAAAAAACAGTATTCGAAACGGGACGGGACGGGAATTTCCCGTTCCGTTTTCTGCGACCCCGCTAAGGCTGGCGCGAAGCGTCGATGCAAGGGAGGGAGTCACTGCTGCTGGTGGCGGTGGAATCATGGGCATCGGCGCTCAGCAAATCTTATCTCATTTGCTGGTTACTGCTATACCTGCTCCATAGATTCCTGGAAAATGTGATTCTAGGTGTGACCTGTGATAAAGTTGATGCGAGCTGACGACTGTGGATACCTTTGGATGATCGAAATCTAGAAGATCTAGGGTAGAAGGAGATTCGAGGATTGAACTAGAGTAATTTATAGATTTTTAGGAATATATTCAGCTTGTGTACGTTTTGGTTGGGATTCCAGGTTTTTAACAGTAAATATGCCTCGGAAAGCTGAGGCAAACATACCAGTTATATGGTGGCACTGTGAACGTTAGGGCATTTCAATCATGTGTTTCTCTTATCCGTAGATTTTGAAAATCCTATATTCCAAACAAGGCCTCAGAAAACTACCCCTCCTCGCATGTCCGTTAGCAATTAGTCAAAGTGATTCAGCCCGATGGTGTAGATAAATAGCACATAAAGCAAACAACGAGTTGTGTATGTATAAATAAAGACAAGGGAATTAGGGGATGCTTGAATAAACTAGAGATAATAGTTAGTTGGCTAAAAATTGTTAGTAGAATTAGCTTGCTAACAAATAACTAATGTGCTAAAAGTAACTAATAGCTAAAATATTAACTAGACTGTTTGGATGTCTCGGCTAATTTTAACAGTTAACAATTAATTTTAGTGCATTCAAATACCCACTTGTATTATATATACGCATATAAACAACGATTATTACACTATGCTAGTTAGATTAGTACATGTGGAGGCAGGGAGTATGGAAGCAGCAGCGCAAGAAGAACACCCAACGGAACAGACCACGAAAACATATAATATGAATTGCACACATAACCTAAAATATGATAGGCGTCCACTATTCCAGAGGCTACGGGCCGAGGCGGCAGCCGGGAAGGTTTTGTAAGACCCAACGAGAGACCAAACATTGCTTTAGATGGGGGCATAGCATAGCATAGTCAAGCTCAAAGCATTTGCTTGTCTGGGGTTCCGGAGCCGGAGCAGAAAGGCGCGGTGGGCACAGCACAGGGAGCAATTTGGCAACCAATGAATCATCCGCCGGAGAACTGAACCACAAGTAGCTCCGAGATTCTCGTTCTCCACTCCACAGGGATATATAAATGTAGGAGCCCCAAATAAAGCGTTGTCAGTTGCGTTTGCGTGTCACTTTTGCTGCTGCTTCACGTCCCGCCTTGTGGTGTCCATGCGTCTCAAACCAGTCGAGCACCACTCGTATTGGTTCAATTTGTTTTTTTTTTTGTTTCACCGTTTGCGGGGTTGCCTCCTGTTTCACGTGTTCTTCTTCTTCCTGTCACCTTGAACACCGTCGTGGCCCGTGGCCAGCTCGCAGCAAGGTACCACCCATAGCCGTTGCCTGCTTCCTCCGTGGCCCATGGCCCCCCGCAGTCGTGCTCCCACCGCGCGCGCGCGGCTGCAAGCTGCCTCTCAAACATGGAATATATGGAGCACGTACGGGCCCGTTCTACACTGTTTATGATGGTTACCTAACCTTAAAGTTGCATGCTCCATCCACTCAATACATAAGTACTGTAATAATTGGGATGTGCGGAGTAATAAATGTGACGGTTCATGACAAAGTTCCTCGCAGTCGCAGGAGATGAAGCACAGTGCACAGTCATCATGGTCAAAAAGGCCGCTGGTCTCCACTCTCCACGATATGGATTGCGATTCCCTTCCACCCGGCACCATCGCAAGCCCTCTGGATGCTCGATCTGCTCAGACCCAAGTGTCTACACGTCTTCCTTTTCTTTTTATTTATTGTCTTCAACCTCTACTCTACGCCACTCATCGATCAGCTTCTCTACTAACTAGAGATGGCAATGGGTACCCGCGACCCGATACCCGATTGATATTTACTCCATTAGGGTATGAATGTGGGCTAAATATTCCACCCGTGGATATGTTATTGGGCAAAAATCTTCACCCAATGGATAAACGGGTATTAGAACGTTACGCCTTCACCCATACCCGTTAACCCGTGGGTATAGAATATCCAATATAAATTTAGCCAAGCATGAACTTGGACTTTAGTCATCCATCTTTTTTACTATTTAACAACCTTTTAGGCTATAATGTCATAGAAGGCTTAACGGCAATTTAATGACCATGTAATAGAACATGTAATGTGCTATGTAGTACTATCCTAGTGTTACTACTTCATCCAATTATCTTTGGTGTGTTGAATGGATGGTTAAATCATACTAGAAATTTTGTAATGGTATTTAGATAGATATACTTGACATTTGTATAATATAATATTTTGATAGATGTTTAATTTTTGTGGGTACGGGTGACCCGATGGGTGACCCATACCCACATGGGTATGAGTATGGGGGTAAATTCATATCCACCAGTGTATATGGGTGACCCAATGAGATTATTTTTGTGTCGTGTGTATGGATATGGGATAGTAATACCCGGTGGGTATTTACCCATTGCCATCTCTACTACTAACTGCACAACACTCACCGAACCCATCTAGTTTGGTCTAATGAGGCAGCTGTTCATAGGGTCCAACGACCCTATAGCTGAAACTAGAGATGGCCAAACGGGCCGCCCGGCCCGACCCGGCACGAGCCCGGTGAAGCCCGGCCCCTTTTGAGCCCGACCCGCTGGGCACGGTTATAAAACCGGACCAGACCGTCCAGGCACGCGGGCTTAAACGGGCCGGGCCGGCCCGTTTAGCACGAAAAAGCGGGCCAAAAAAACGGGCTATACGGACCGGTAAGCAAGTTTTAGTGTAAAAAAAACGGGTTTAACAGGCTTAAAGGTAAACAAGCCGCCGATCTAGTCCACCGTGTCTAGTTTTCTGTCCGAGCTCGACCCGCTTATTCGTACTGGACCGACCCAGGCCCGCATAGAAACGGGCCGTGCCGGGCTCGGACCGGACCCAAACAACGGGCTTCGTGCCGGGCTCGCGGGCCTCGTGCTTATTGGTCATCTATAGCTGAAACTAAAACAGTGTAGTCATATGGTCTCGTCGGACTCCTGAAACTCTTGGTTTTGATTATACAGATCGCCGTTCCCAACACATTAGTTACGTTCAACGATATACTATTTGTAGAGTCTGATGATCAGGCACTCTCCGATCGTGTAGATGCTTCAGACCGATCCGCTATGGTATGATGACCCTGAAATACAAGGTACGACGTCTTAAAAACCCTTCTAACTTATCCGGTTTTAAAACTTTGGAATTGAGTTTCGATCCTTATTAGTTCTGGACATTCTCATAAGCCACCTAGAGATAAATATAATTACCGTGCACCACAGTAAAATCATTAGACTTATCTAGGTGAAGCCATTAGTTTGTACCCCTTTATAGTACGATTAAAAGAAAAACAAATACTAAACTATTTTAAGTGTCTCCTAACTCCAACTGACACTTGAAACTAATCCATCCTTAACTTTGGCATTCATCCTTTGAAAAAACCACAATGAACTCCGTAATTAGGGGGACATGGGTACCATACTTTCCTCAGAACATTTCTCTATTGGAAGAGTAAGCCTCCTGAACCATGCCCCTATTTACGGCACCTGCTCGGTAGTGCTTCAGCGATTAGATTTCTAGGGAGTGTCTAAGGTAGTGTTTGGTTGAAGAGCCAAGTAGAACGGAGTCGTTCTGTCCTAGTTTTGTTGTTGTTTGGTTACAAAGTAACTAGAACGGAATGACTCCAATTAGGGAATATTCTCCTCAGATCCGGAACCATTCCGCTCCAAAAAATCAACCGGACGGAGCCGCTCCGTTCCTAGCCCGCTCGCACAGTCACACTCCGTTCCGTTCACTCTGCAACCAAACAAAAAATAGAACCGCTCCGTTCCAGATTACCAAACATAGAATAGAGCAGCTCCGTTCCTAGAATCAGGGATGGAACAACTCTGTTCTACTTGGCTCCTCAACCGAACACTACCTAACACAACTGCTCGGTACTGATTTGATGACGTTATCGTATTGTTTCTGGTGGATTTATGAGGAACTGCATTGCACATATCTACTTTTATCGATTGTGATCTGTGACATCGAGCAACACACCGCATGGTTCCACCGATGTCTTAAGTATAGGTCTCTCTATTGGATTTTTTTTATGTTACTGTTTTATATGTTCAATAAGACATTGCCGTTGGTAACGATCAATATGTTCATCTTGTTTACCACTGTAGCAATTAAATGTAGTTTACAGCGTATGTATTATCACGAATTTATTGTTATTATTATTCTAGATTAAGTTAGGCCTGAAAAAAGACGTCTAAATTTCTAGCAACGATTTAGAACGGTGGGAGTATATGTCTAAATTTCTAACAATAATTTGAAAGGGGCAGAGTACATAACACCGATCTGATTCAATTTTGGGCCACATATATTACCTTTAGGAAGCAGAGAAGAGATTATTTGATAGTGTAGAACCTTTTTGACCAGTAAAAAATGATCAATTACTGAGTATTGACGTTGTGCATGGGGGGCAAAACCGCGAAATGGTGCCTTTGGGGGGCTTTGGCCATCTCATTGTTGAATTCTCCGCTTGGAGAAATGCAAAACCAATCAAAACTGCATGATTACCATGGGCACCCACCGTGCTTATTTTGACTTGTTTCCTACGTTCAAGGGCCCACACGTGGGCATGGCTCCTTGCACCTTTAATCCGTGCTTGGTTCCATGCATGCATGCATATGCACTGTCCTTGTCCAGATCGATCGTCTTGCTGAAACTTTATTTATAACAGCAAACTACGCCAACGTACGATTTGCTCCGATCCATGGAACACCATCATTCTGAAAATCTGAATGACCACAGCTAGTACATGCATGAAGAATGCGCGCATGCTCCATTTCAGTCATGACCTGTTTGATAATTATTTAGATGTAGCTCTCGGTCTGTGTGCTGAACGTATATAAGGTTAATTTGCCCATGCATATTAGATAATAAGGGTCAGACAAGTTCTCTTGTTACGGCACTAGCTAGTAGTGATACCAAATTATTCAATTGCTTAGAACATACTCGTGCACCGGCCGTACTGTGAAGTGCGGGGATATGCACACGCCACGCAAGGGCATCTTTATTTGTTAAATACAGTAACTACAGTGATGAGTGATTATCCTAGACTCCAAGCTGGACGACTTCAGCGTCATCTCTTGGATTCTGCACAGCTAAACAATATAACAATACAGGCTATAGCTAGCTAACACCGTACGGCGTACGTGCCTGTGAGGATTAGAAGAGAGCACGCTTGCAGTCAAACAAAAAGCGATTAGAACAGCAGCATGCATGGTGGAATGCTGCATGCAGATGGGCAACACTACTAACACATGAAGCAGTTAGCACTTTCTCCAGTAAATTGTCGTCTCTCTGACGGTTTCAGCACTGACCAACCCTGTTCAAGCACACGGTGAGAGTATGGAAGTTTCCCATTTCGAAATGCCAAGGTTAGAGCAACTCCAGTAGTTCTCTAAAAGACTTCCTAAATCAATAGCTTAGGTAGTTAACATAAAAACTATTCTCCAACAGTTCTCTAAATGAACTTTCTAAATTTAACAACTTTTCATCTAACCTCATTTTCTCTCTACATTTGGCAACCATTTAACAACTCCCTAAACAAAAAATGTTGACTGCATTATATAGTTTTTGTGACTTATTTTTTATGTGGATAAATACAAAACAAAATTACAACCTATATTTAGAGAACTATTGGAGAACTCACATTTTTTTACTCCAAAAGTCATTTAGCAACTTCTTAAATCTGTGATTTAGAGAGCTAAAATTTACATAACTATTGGAGTTGCTCTTACCGCGGAGGAGAGTGCTTCGAGAATTCCAATGAAACTGGCAAAGAAAACAATGGATTACGCACATAACCCTAAACCCTAACTTGTGAGTGTGGCTACGGAACTAGAGATGGCAATGGGGACCCGATCCCCGATTCCCCGCGGGGAATTCCTCTATTAGGGGACGGGGATGGGGAAATTTCTTCCCCCACGGGGATGTAAACGGGGAAATTTTCTCCCCCGACGGGTAAACGGGGATGGGGATGGGGAAGCATTCCCCATCCCCGTTCCCCGCGGGGACCCGTTAAACTTATATGTGACGATGTTTTCATATAATAGTTAATGATAAAAAAATAAATAATTATCTTGCCAAGAGATCACTAGTTGTACAAATACGTTCATTTTAATGTACACATAATGATTTTTACATCTAACAATGTGTATAAGTGAAAATATTTTACATTAATAACAAATGAAGTACGATCTAATTATAATTTATGCGGGGACGGGGATCCCCGATGGGGATTTATCCCCGCGGGTAACGGGGATGGGGAAGAAATGTCCCCCGCAAACGTTCGTGGGGATCCCCGCGGGGAAGTTTTTTCGTCGCGGGGACGGGGATGGGAAGCCAAAATCCGACGGGGAATTCCCTGTTGCCATCTCTATACGGAACGAAGCAGATTCCAAAGACAAAATTGCTCTTCTGCTCCAAGGCCCGAGGACCACGACCACGCTTGCGTCAGGGACAGGGAGGCCAGCAGGCTACTGTGGTCAGGGGACGGAGGGAGGGAGCATCTCAGGGCGGGCAGGTTTTGAAGGACCCCAAAAGGGACCAAAATTTGCTTGCTTGCTTGGGAAGGGAGCAAGATCAAAACAGACAGTGGAACATTGCTTGCCTGGGCCTGGGGTTCTGGAGCAGGAGCAGAAAGGCACAACACCAAAGCATGGGGCATGGGCACAGGTTGCAAGCTGCAGTCTGCAGCAAGCAGCTAGCATTGGTCCACTGGAGAAGCAGTGCCGGTACGGCGTGGGTGGCTAGCTTTGAGGTTCTCAAAAAGCTTGCAGGTGACGTAAACGGTGGACCATCACCATCTTGTGCGTGCCCATGTATGTATGTAGTAGTCTACTGCTGTACGCCCGGAATTCGCGCCACGAAGCACACACTGTCAGAGAGATTGTCAATGGATCTTAATTAGATTATATGCTCATTATTTAAACGGTAGAGATTTCTACTGTACAATGTAGCAGCAGTGTCACCTCGCTATTCATCACTAGAGTCATGGACCAAATGTCTATCACCTGGATCAAACTAAACGAACCTTGACGTGTTAACCATCCGCCGCACCCGATCGAACCACGCCCTAGACCACCCACCGCGCGTCACACGCTTCAACTAGAACATGAGACCTCAACTAGAACATGGATGCCAATATATATAACTCAGATCTCAGTGGTGTTTCTTTTTCTACTTCTCGAGAATGAGCTTTTAGTTAATCAGTAGTAGAGTGCCTGATTCCGCTCACCCTTCACTGCATTGCTCGTATGCAGTCAATGACCTGCTACTAATCTTGCCTTTGAAGCAACATAACATGCTTATGAAGCAATCACCTGACAATTAATCAGATGGATGAATGAACGTCATCGTCACCTGGCACCTGCTGTATGCAATCGATTATGTATACACAGTTCTTTTGCCTCTAACTAGAAAGTGTTAGAAATGAATGCGACACAAATAGGATCAATCACAGAGAAGACACGGATTTAACGTGGAAAACCCCTCCAAAGTGAAGGGGAAAAAACCACGGGCGCCGGTCGGCAACTTCTCACTATTTTTGGGTGGTTACAGATCGCATGAGATTTTACAATTGAGATAAATATCTCCTCCGGCCCAAGCCTCCCGGCGACGGGCCTCCGCTTCGCTCGCCAACTTGGACGCCTTCTTCAGAATTTGGATCACAAACTCAACAAACTCCACCTTGAGACAAATTCCTTGTAGCATCATAATAGCAACCTCCACCTTAAAACAAATGCATCATCATCTTGCCGGCGCCAACAGCCACTAAGGGCTAATTTATAATACCAACTAAGTTTGAGCATAGCTCAAACTTAGCAACAGAAACATGCTTCGTCATCATATCAGCTGGATTATTATCAGTACTGATCTTGCATACCTTCACCAACCCTTTATCAATGATATCACGAATGAAGTGATAACGAATATCAATATGTTTGGATTTCTCAGTAATCATCTGATCTTTGGTGAGATGAATGGCACTGGCTATCACAATAGATGGTAATGCAAGACTTAATTCCACATAGCTCTGAATATATACCTTTCAACCATAAGGCTTCCTTAGTAACTTCTGCAATTGCCATATACTCAGCTTCTGTGGTAGACAAAGCAACAGTATCCTGTAAACGAGCTTTCCAACTCACAGCACAATCTCCAATAGTAAAGACATAACCTGAAAGAGATCTCCTCCTGTCTAAATCACCACCATAATCTAAATCAACATAGCCAATCAGACCATCTCCAGATTTACCAAAACATAAACAAGCACTAGAAGAACCACGTAGATATCTGAAAATCCACTGAACAGCTTTCCAATGCTCTTTACCAGGATTAGACATGTATCTAGCAACAACGCTCATAGCATGAGACAAATCAGGACGAGAACAAACCATAGCATACATGAGTGACCCAACAGCACTAGAGTATGGAACTTTTGACATATATTCAAGCTCAGCATCAGTTTCAGCACACTGTTTAGCAGACAGTTTAAAATGAGGAGCCAACGGAGTACTCACAGGTTTAGTATTTTGCATGTTGAAACGACGAAGGACCTTCTCAATATAATTCTTCTGGCTCAAGTACAGCAGTCCAGACTTCCTATCCCTGACTATCTCTATGCCAAGGATTTTCTTTGCAGCACCCAGATCCTTCATATCAAATTCGCTACTAAGCTGTGCCTTTAAAGCAGTGATTTCCTTCATGCTCTTGGCAGCAATCAACATATCATCAACATATAGCAGCAAATATGTAGGTGATCCATTAACAAATTTTAGATAAACACAACTATCATATTGAGACCTCTGAAAGCCCTTAGAAAGCATAAATGAATCAAACCTCTTATACCATTGTCTGGGAGATTGTTTCAGACCATATAAGGACTTCTTCAACCTGCACACATAGTCTTCTTTTCCAGGAACAATGAACCCCTCTGGCTGGTCCATATAAATGTCCTCCTCCAAATCACCATGTAAGAAAGCAGTTTTCACATCTAACTGTTCAAGCTCATAGTCATGTACAGCAACAAGACTAAGAAAGGTACGAATTGAACTATGCTTGACAACAGGAGAATAGACATCAGAATAATCAATTCCTGGAATCTGACTAAAACCTTTTGCAACTAGCCTTGCTTTAAAGCGCGGAGGCTCTTTTGGAGTCATACCTTCTTTTCTTTTGAAGATCCATTTGCACTTAATTGCCTTTTTACCAGAAGGCAGCCGAGCTAGTTCCCAAGTGCCATTCTTATCAAGAGACTCCATTTCTTCATGCATAGCACCCATCCACTTTTCACTATCAGTACACAATATAGCTTCTGAATAATTCAATGGTTCCTGAACATTATCAACTTCTTCAGCAACAGCTAAAGCAAAAGCAACATTGCACTCTTGAATCAGTCTTTGGGGCCGAACTATCTGCCTCCTAGTTCGGCCTTCAGCAAGAGACTGGGGATGAGACTCCACAACAGGTGATGAAATTTCAGAAACAGAATTTTCAGCAGGTTCAGCAGATGGTGGAGCATGATCATCAACATCCCCCCCGTGCTCCACCTGCACACTGATAGACTCAGAATTCTGGTTAGTAGCACTGGTAGATACAACCGAAGGAAACATAGCAGATTCATTGAACACAACGTTTCTACTAAAAAATGCCTTCTGTGTATCAGGATTCCACAATTTATATGCTTTAACACCAGATCCATAACCCAAGAAAACACACTTAATTGCTCTAGGCTCAAGTTTACCATTATCAACATGTGCATATGCAGTACAACCAAACACTCTCAACTGAGAATAATCATAGGGGGAACCAGACCAAACCTCAATTGGAGTTTTCTTATCGATAGCAGTGGATGGTGAACAATTGATCAAATGACAAGCAGTGGAAGCGGCCTCAGCCCAAAACTTGCGACTCAAACCTGAGTTGGACAGCATACACCGAGCCTTGGAGATTATTGTTCTATTCATACGCTCTGCCACACCGTTCTGCTGAGGCGTATATGGTATAGTGTGGTGCCTCACAATGCCCTCCTTCCTGCAGAAAGAGTTAAAATCACCAGAACAAAACTCCATACCATTGTCAGTTCTCAGAACCTTCAGCTTCCTCTCAGTCTGCTTCTCAACCATAGTCTTCCAAACCTTGAAAGACTCAAAGGCATCTGATTTTTGCTTAAGAAAATAAGGCCAAACTCTGCGTGAATTATCATCAATGATAGTCAACATGTAACGAGCACCACCATGTGAAGGTATACGTGACGGCCCCCACAAATCAGCATGAACATAATCAAGAATATTTTCGGTATTATGAACAGCAGAACTGAATTTTACCCTTTTATGCTTACCGAAAACACAGTGCTCACAGAAATCAAGAGTATCAGCATGGCAACCATCAAGAAGGCCTCTCTTGCTCAATTCTGCCAAACCAGGTGCACTCATATGGCCAAGGCGCATATGCCAAATTTTAGTAGTCTCAGAATCAGATGCAACAACAGCATTAGCAGAGCCAGAACTACCTCGAAGCACATATAAGTTTTCAGCTTTCAAATCACCTTTAATAACCACAAGAGAGCCTTTTGTTACCTTCATGACACCGTCACCGGCGGTATACTTGTAGCCCTTTGTGTCCAGAGTACTCAGAGAGATGAGGTTCCTGGACATGGATGGAACATGTCGTACTTCAGTCAATGTGCGTACAATCCCATCGAACATCTTGATCTGCACGGTGCCCATGCCAACAACAGTGCAAGGGGAATTATCACCCATCCGAAGAGTACCTCCGTTCTGCACAGCTTCATAGGTACTAAACAGAGATTTTTTAGTGCAAACATGATATGAGCAAGCAGAATCGAGGATCCATTGGGCATCATCAGCAGCACAACCAGCAAAGGCAATAAGAACATCACCATTATCAGAATTATTTTCGGATGCAACAGAGACAGTACCTCCAGTCTTACCCTTCTCCTTGTTCCTCTTCTCCTTGTTCTGCAGTTTGTAACAGTTCTCAATTACATGGTTCGTCTTCTTACAGTATTTGCAAAATAATTCATCGGATGGCCCCCTTGACTTGGAGCGACCCCTCTGGTTCTTCCCCTTTCCTTTTCCACCTGAGTTGGACTTTTTCTGATCAGTGCGGCCACGGACATACAAAGCTTCTCCACTCGAGCCAGCAGCATCTTCCGAGTTAACCATCTGTCTCATCTTTTCTTTCACAGTCAAAGCTTCATACACTTCAGCCACGGTTAGAGTATCACGACTGTATAGGATGGTATCTCGAAAATTGCTAAACGATGCAGGGAGGGAACACAGGAGAAGAAGAGCTAGGTCTTCATCATCAAACTTTACCTCCATAGACGTCAGATCGGCCGCGATCTCCTTAAACACCGATATGTGCGTCAGAACGGATCCTCCTTCCTGCAACTTGTGGGAGAACAACTTCATTTTGACATGCATCTTGCTGGTCAGATCCTTTGACATACAGATCGACTCCAGCTTCAACCAGAGAGCAGCGGCAGTTTTCTCTGCCAGAACCTCCTGCAGAATATTGTTAGACAGATGAAGGTGAATATGTGCGAGCGTCTTACGATCCTTGCGCCTCTCCTCATCAGTCCACGTCCTGGCATCCTTGTTGCCAAATCCATCTAGGGCATCATCCAGGTCGCGATCAGATTGTGAGAGAATTGCCCGCATCTTCACCTGCCACAGCGAGAAACGCGTGTCGAGATCCAGCAGCGGAAGATCGTACTTCATTGTCGTTGACATCCGTGCGCCGGCAGGAAACCCTAGCACACCGATCACCAAACAACCAAAGCTCCGATACCACTTGTTAGAAATGAATGCGACACAAATAGGATCAATCACAGAGAAGACACGGATTTAACGTGGAAAACCCCTCCAAAGTGAAGGGGAAAAAACCACGGGCGCCGGCCGGCAACTTCTCACCAAAAATAGTGAGAAGTTGCCGGCCGGCGCCCGTGGTTTTTTCCCCTTCACTTTGGAGGGGGTTTCCACGTTAAATCCGTGTCTTCTCTGTGATTGATCCTATTTGTGTCGCATTCATTTCTAACAGAAAGTATTTGACCCCAAGTGCCAGATTTGCAAGATCGACGAAGGACTAAAGTCTAAACACGACTAAAATAACGTTGCAATAACACAATATAAAGAAACAAAAAAAAATCAGTTGCACAGCACAGTACAGAATTGCGAATTTGCCCCCACACCCTAATTTTCCATGGCTGCTCCAAATCAATTGCACACTAAACTCCAAAGTGTAAGAGACCAATAATATTGCGTGTCAAAATGGCAAAGGAACAAAAAAAATATAGTAAACTTGCTTCATTGCTTGGCCGGTTCTTATTAGCAGCAGAGAAGGCACACGCATACGTAGCATGCAGCAGCAGAGGACACTCTGCCCTGTCCGGCTGACCCCGCACACAAAGCTTGCGGCTGTCGTAAACTCTAGCCTATCCGTGCATGGCCGCCCATGCAGGTTGACATCGGAATTCGTGCCCCCAAACCGCTGACCGGGGGATTCTTACAGTAACGATTATAGGCACTAATTAATGCTGGCCTCTCCTGCACTTGCACTCCTGCCTGTGGGTGTCGGTGTGTCTGAACTGAGATCAAACACACATCTGTCTCAGTGTCTGTACTTTGTGCTCGTTGTTAGGTACTTTTAAGATTAAATTATTTTTTTAAAACAATCAATACATAAACTATGGATGAATCATATATAGTAAATAAAAGCACGTCCACATAATAGATTAAAATCATCAGGTATGATCCCCGCAGCGCCGAGTCTCTTGCCTAAAATACTAAATCGTAGTGGATTAGTTGTTTCTCGTACCTTTCAGGCAGAACACCCTCTCTGTTATATATGAGGACTAGACTTAGAATAACCACACACAAAAGAATAGGTTCTGAAACTAACTTTGTTACAATGTCCACGACATAATGAATTCAGTTCCGAACTTGTCGCACAAGATTGAGTAAAAAACTGGGTCGACTAAGATCTCCATGATCTAACGAATTCAGTTCCGAACTTGTCGACAAAGTCAAAAGCTGAGTCGAATAAGATCTTTATGATCTGATAGATTCAGTTCTAAGCTCGTTGTGTAAGACAATGTCAGATTTCATGAGTAAGCGTTTGAGATTTATTCTGAATTTATTGCTAAACAATTAGACCAAGTCTAATAAACTCCAACACTGTCTGGGTCAAATGGCACAGGGCCATGGGGGCATGCACATAGCATCAAGCAATGCTTTGGAATCACCTCGATTTGTTTAACGCTCGCCGCCGCTTCTTGCTTGTGTTGTGAGCAAAGCCTGGGGCACCGCATTGGGTAGAAAACTTGCATATGGCTCGTTGAATGTTCGGTTGACCGATGGCACGCAACTGCAGTGTGACGCGGGCTAGTAATTTGTGCGCCTTGGCTAGCTGAAAACTAATCACAACTGTTCATGTTTACTCTCTCATTCGTTCGTATCTTAATCACGGGCGCCGACATTTCAGGTGCTTGAAATCGCAAGATTTTAGGCCACGTTCAGTTAATGGTAGTTGGGCCGCTCTCTTTCAGAGAGTCGAATTAGTCGTGGGATGAGATTATTTACGGTCGCTGTTAACGTGTGTACCCCTGCATCGGTGTAAGCGGGGCTTGGGCCATCATCGAGGAGTGCAGAGAGATCGACAAACAGCGACGGCGTCCTCCGGGGTAGGATGCGATGCAAAGTAAGGAGCAGTAGCCAGTAGCATGGCAGACGAAGACGTACGCCAAGGCCCACCTCATCCCCGTCGGCCGGACGCCACCACCAGCGCCGTGTAGCCGTGTAGGACAAGTCATTCGGCGGCGAGCTCTGCTCCACCTCTTCTATATACCACGGCTGCTACTCTCAGCAGCAACTGCAACTGCAACAGATCAATGCAGGACCACGGGCTGGACGTTGGGCCTGGGCTCCAGTTGTAACTGACGTTTCGTGGGCCGAAGTTGGCCTTTGTGCACGTGGGCTATCTAACTGGCCGCCAAACATCCTTGCCAGCCCACATAGTCTCCTAGTCCGCTCGTCTAATTTCTTATATTTTTTTAAAATTTCTAGATGTCTTATTTTTATTTTTATCTATAGAGGGCAACCAGGTAACATGTCTCGACGTTATAAGCAGTGGCGGACCCAGAAACTGAAGACAACCTAGGCAAGATTATCAAGTGCTAATAACCATAGCTATGTTTATATAAAAGACATGTATATTTAAACTTGAGATGCACTTCCAACCGGACAAGACAGCCTAGACAGTGGCTTGCACTGCATGGGTGCTAAGTCCACTCCTGGTTACAAGCCTCGACGTTATAAGCGTGACATTTGTGGATGGATATCCTTGTCAACATGGCGGCATCAGTGGTTTATGACTTGGCTTTCGACTACGCTACCGATCTTTGCATCGAGCTTGATGTCGTATATCTCGGTGCCGAGCTGGCTAAGCCTTGTCATCTTTCCCTTTCTCTCCTTCATCTCTCCCCCTCTCTCCTTTCTTTCGTGAGCTCGTTCAGAGGCCTCATCCCCATCCCTCATTGGCAGTGACGGAGCCAAACACAAATGGAAGCCTGGGCACCTCCTCCCCGTCGGCGATGCCTGACGGCGCTGGCTATGAGGACGACCCATAGTACGTTGTCCATCCAGTGAATCTGGGGATGGTACGGTCGTTGAGTTAGCGGCACACACTACGTCGCTCATTGAGGAAGAGACACACGAGCGACGCGCCGACTGATATGTTGCACATGAAGAGTGACTCGACCATGAGCCTCGCCGCTCATGCCACCAAGTACGCACCACTCCGTCACCTAGCTTGCGCGTGGGTCCCATGCTCTGTGTCCGTGTTTCCAATCTTCCCACATTGATGCCACAATGGGCAACAAAGGCAACCTGATATCATTACCATCTTGCTCGCCGACTCTGACCCATGGCGCGTTGTGAGGGGACGATGACAAAGCTATGGATGAGCAGGTGTGGCCACTGTCTAAGCTGAGCGCGGGGCACTGAAAGGGAAATGTGCCCTTGGGCCATTTCTAAGTATTTTGGTGATTGAGTGCCAACACAAAGTGCTTAAATGTGAATTTATGCCCATGGTTGAACAAAGTGCAAATCATGAGTAAAGGTATGTTTCTAAGCCTTAGTACATTGGTTTTGTGTACTAATATACTTGTCTAAGTGTTAGAAACAGAAAGAAGAAGAAAAGAAAAGAAGTGAGAAAGACTTGGCTGTGTACAACCAAGACTCAGCTCGGTCTGGCACACCGGACTGTCCGGTGGTGCACCGGACAGTGTCCGGTGCGCCAGACTGACTCGGCGTGAAGAGGCCGCTCTCGGGAATTCGCCGACGGCGTACGGCTATAATTCACCGGACTGTCCGGTGTGCACCGGACTGTCCGGTGAGCCAATGGTCGGCCGAGCCAACGGTCGGCCGCGGAATCTGCGCGCGACACGTGGCCTGGCCAACGGTCGGAAGGGGGCACCGGACTGTCCGGTGTGCACCGGACATGTCCGGTGCGCCAACGGCTCCCAGATCTGCAACAGTCGGCAACGGTCGGTTGCGCCGTTTAAGGAAATAAATCGGGCACCGGACAGTGTCCGGTGTGCACCGGACTGTCCGGTGCGCCCGACGACAGAAGGCAAGGATGGCCTTCCAGATTTGTTCTCAACGGCTCCTAGCTGCCTTGGGGCTATAAAAGGGACCCCTAGGCGCATGGAGGAGGACACCAAGCATTCCTACAACATTCCTAAGCACCAAGACATCGATCTCGCGCTTTCGTTTCATTGTGATAGCATATAGAGCTCTTGTGGAGTTGTGAACTCTTTGAGTTGTGTTGCGAGCTCTTGTTGCTACTTGTGTGCGTGTTGTTGCTCTGATCTTTTGAAGTCTTGTGTGCGTTGCTCATTCCCCCCTTGCTCTGTGTTTCTTTGTGAACTTCAATTGTAAGGGCGAGAGGCTCCAAGTTGTGGAGATTCCTCGCAAACGGGATTGAGAAAAAGCAAGCAAAACACCGTGGTATTCAAGTGGGTCTTTGGACCGCTTGAGAGGGGTTGATTGCAACCCTCGTCCGTTGGGACGCCACAACGTGGAGTAGGCAAGTTTTGTACTTGGCCGAACCACGGGATAACCACCGTGTCATCTCTGTGATTGAATTCTTGTGGTTATTGTGTTTTGACTCCTATCTAGCCACTTGGCAATTATTGTGCTAACGATTAACCAAGTTTTTGTGGCTATAAGTTTAAGTTTTACAGGATCACCTATTCACCCCCCTCTAGGTGCTCTCAATTGGTATCAGAGTCGTTCTCTTCAAGAAAGGGACTAACCGCCCGAAGAGATGGATCCTAAGGGGAAGGGAATCGTGATCAACGATAAGGAGAAGGAGTCCTTCGTCAATGAGCCCAAAGATGACAAGCCTACCGACTCCGGCTCGGGCCATAGACGGAAGGAAGGGAAGAAGAAGAAGACAAGGCGCATCAAGGAGATCGTCTACTACGACGACAGCGACGAATCTTCCTCTTCCCAAAAGGACAACGACGACAACGACTATGACAAACAAAAGACGGTTAACTCAAACTTTTCTTTTGATTATTCGCGCATTCCGCATAGCTCAAATGCTCATTTGCTCCCCATTCCACTTGGCAAGCCTCCTCACTTTGATGGAGAGGACTACGGATTTTGGAGTCACAAAATGCGTACTCACCTATTTTCTCTCCATCCAAGCATTTGGGAGATTGTGGAAAGTGGAATGAAATTTGATTGCTCGGATAGCCCTTCGTTTATTAATGAACAGATCCATAAAAATGCACAAGCTACTACTGTGTTGCTAGCCTCTTTGTGCAGGGACGAGTATCACAAGGTGAGCGGCTTGGACAATGCCAAGCAGATTTGGGACACCCTCAAGATCTCTCATGAGGGGAATGATGTCACCTTACTCACCAAGATGGAGTTGGTGGAGGGCGAGCTCGGACGATTCGCGATGATAAGGGGCGAGGAGCCGACACAAACATACAACCGGCTCAAGATCCTTATCAACAAAATAAGGAGCTACGGAAGCACGCGATGGACGGATCACGACGTCGTCCGCCTAATGCTAAGGTCATTTACCGTTCTTGATCCTCACTTGGTGAACAATATTCGTGAAAATCCTAGGTACATCAAGATGTCGCCCGAAGAAATTCTTGGAAAATTTGTAAGCGGGCGAATGATGATCAAGGAGGCAAGGTACGTGGACGACGCGTTGAATGGCCCAATCCATGAGCCTCAACCCATTGCTCTCAAGGCAACAAGGAGCAAGGAGGCGCTACCCAGCAAGGTAGCGCAAATTGAGGCGGCCGGTCTTAATGATGAAGAGATGGCCCTCATCATCAAAAGATTCAAGACGGCACTAAAGGGTCGCAAGGGACAGCCAAGCAAGACTAAGACCAAGGGAAAGCGATCATGCTTCAAATGCGGTAAGCTTGGTCATTTTATTGCTAACTGTCCCGTCAATGATAGTGACCAGGAACACGGGAGCAAGAGGGAAAAGAAGAAGCATTACAAGAAGGCCAAGGGCGAGGCACATATCGGAAAGGAGTGGGATTCAGATTGCTCCTCCTCCGACTCCGACAATGAAGGACTCGCCGCCACTGCCTTCAACAAGTCATCCCTCTTCCCCAACGAGCGTCACACATGCCTTATGGCAAGGGAGAAGAAGGTATGTAATCAAAACAATGTCACTTATGATTCTTCCAGTGATGATGAGTCTAGTGATGATGAAATAGATTACTCTAGTTTGTTCAAGGGATTGGATAGAACTAAAGTAGATAAAATTAATGAATTGATTGATGCCTTGAATGAAAAAGATAGACTCTTAGAAAAACAAGAGGACCTTTTGTATGAAGAGCATGACAAATTTGTAGAGGCACAAAAATCCTATGCTTTAGAAGTTAAAAGAAATGAAGTGCTTTCTAGTGAACTATCTTCTTGTCATGAAACCATTGCTACTTTAAAGAGTGTTAATGATGACTTAAATGCTAAACTAGAAGTAGCTAGTAAATCTAATTCTTGTGTAGAACATGTTGAGATTTGCACTAGGTGTAAAGATTTCGATGTTGATGCTTGTAGTGATCATTTAGTTTCAATTTCTAAATTAACTGAGGAATTGGCTAGTCTTAATGCCCAACTTAAGACTAGCAAGAATGAATTTGATAAACTAAAATTTGCAAGGGATGCCTACACGATCGGTAGACACCCCTCAATTAAGGATGGACTTGGCTTCAAGAGGGAAGCCAAGAACTTAACAAGTCATAAGGCTCCCATTCCCGCTAAGGAGAAAGGGAAGGCCCCTATGGCTACTAGTGCTAAAAAGAACCATGCCTTTTTGTATCATGATAGGAGACAAACTAGAAATGCTTATAGGAGTTATAATGCGTACGATGATTTTTCTCATGCTATGTTTGCTTCTAGTTCTTCATATGTGCATGATAGAAATGTTGGTAGAAGGGATGTTGTTCATAATATGCCTAGGAGAAATGTTGTTAATATTCCTAGGAAAGTTAATGAGCCTTCTACAATATATCATGCTTTGAATGCTTCCTTTGCAATTTGTAGAAAGGATAGAAAGGTAATTGCTAGGAAGTTAGGGGCAAAATGCAAGGGTGATAAAACTTGCATTTGGGTCCCTAAGGAAATTGTGACTAACCTTATAGGACCCAACAAGAGTTGGGTACCTAAGTCCCAAGCCTAAATTTGTCTTGCAGGTTTATGCATCCGGGGGTTCAAGCTAGATTATCGACAGCGGATGCACAAACCATATGACGGGGGAGAAGAAGATGTTCACCTCCTACGTCAAGAATAAGGATTCCCAAGATTCAATTATATTCGGTGATGGGAATCAAGGCAAGGTAAAAGGGTTAGGTAAAATTGCAATCTCAAATGAGCACTCAATTTCTAATGTGTTTTTAGTTGAGTCTCTGGGATATAATTTACTATCTGTTAGTCAATTATGCAATATGGGATATAACTGTCTATTTACAAATGTAGATGTGTCTGTCTTTAGAAGAAGTGATGGTTCACTAGCTTTTAAGGGTGTATTAGACGGCAAACTTTATTTAGTTGATTTTGCAAAAGAAGAGGCCGGTCTAGATGCATGCTTAATAGCTAAGACTAGCATGGGCTGGCTGTGGCATCGCCGCTTAGCACATGTGGGGATGAAGAACCTTCACAAGCTTCTAAAGGGAGAACACGTGATAGGTTTGACTAACGTGCAATTCAAAAAAGATAGACCTTGTGCAGCTTGTCAAGCAGGTAAACAAGTGGGAGGAGCGCATCACAGCAAGAATGTGATGACCACTTCAAGACCCCTGGAGCTGCTGCATATAGACCTCTTCGGACCCGTCGCCTATCTGAGCATAGGAGGGAGTAAGTATGGTCTAGTTATTGTTGATGACTTTTCCCGCTTCACTTGGGTGTTCTTTTTGCAGGATAAGTCTGAAACCCAAGGGACCCTCAAGCGCTTCCTCAGGAGAGGTCAAAATGAGTTTGAGCTCAAGGTGAAGAAGATAAGGAGCGACAACGGGTCCGAGTTCAAGAACCTTCAAGTGGAGGAGTTCCTTGAGGAGGAAGGGATCAAGCACGAGTTCTCCGCTCCCTACACACCACAGCAAAACGGTGTGGTAGAGAGGAAGAACAGGACGCTAATCGATATGGCAAGGACGATGCTTGGAGAATTCAAGACCCCCGAGCGTTTTTGGTCGGAAGCCGTGAACACGGCTTGCCATGCCATCAACAGGGTCTACCTTCACCGCCTCCTCAAGAAGACTTCGTATGAGCTGCTAACCGGTAACAAACCCAATGTATCTTACTTTCGTGTATTTGGGAGCAAGTGCTACATTCTAGTGAAGAAAGGTAGAAATTCTAAGTTTGCTCCCAAAGCAGTAGAAGGGTTTTTATTAGGTTATGACTCAAATACAAAGGCGTATAGAGTCTTCAACAAATCATCGGGTTTGGTTGAAGTCTCGAGCGACGTTGTATTTGATGAGACTAATGGCTCTCCAAGAGAGCAAGTTGTTGATCTTGATGATGTAGATGAAGAAAATGTTCCAACGGCCGCTATGCGCACCATGGCGATTGGTGATGTACGACCACAGGAACACTTGAAGCAAGATCAACCTTCTTCCTCACCCATGGTGCATCCCCCAACCCAAGATGACGAACAGGTACCTCAAGTGGAGGCGCATGATCAATGGGAAGCACAAGATGATCAAGTAATGGAGGAAGAAGCGCAATCAGCACCTCCAACCCAAGTTCGAGCGATGATTCAAAGGGATCATCCCGTCGACCAAATTCTGGGTGACATTAGCAAGGGAGTAACTACTCGGTCTCGATTAGTTAATTTTTGTGAACATTACTCCTTTGTCTCTTCTATTGAGCCTTTCAGGGTAGAAGAGGCCTTGCTAGATCCGGACTGGGTGTTGGCCATGCAAGAGGAGCTCAACAACTTCAAGAGGAATGAAGTTTGGACACTGGTGCCTCGTCCGAAGCAAAATGTTGTGGGAACCAAGTGGGTGTTCCGCAACAAACAGGACGAGCACGGGGTGGTGACGAGAAACAAGGCTCGACTTGTGGCAAAAGGTTATGCCCAAGTCGCAGGTTTGGATTTCGAGGAGACTTTTGCTCCTGTGGCTAGGCTAGAATCAATTCGTATCTTGCTAGCATATGCCGCTCATCATTCTTTCAGGTTGTACCAAATGGATGTGAAGAGCGCTTTCCTCAACGGGCCAATCAAGGAGGAGGTGTACGTGGAGCAACCCCCTGGCTTCGAGGATGAACGGTACCCCGACCATGTGTGTAAGCTCTCTAAGGCGCTCTATGGACTTAAGCAAGCCCCAAGAGCATGGTATGAATGCCTTAGAGACTTTCTAATTGTTAATGCTTTCAAGGTTGGGAAAGCCGATCCAACTCTTTTTACAAAGACATGTGATGGTGATTTGTTTGTGTGCCAAATTTATGTCGATGACATAATATTTGGTTCTACTAACCAAAAGTCTTGTGAAGAGTTTAGCAGGGTGATGACGCAGAAATTCGAGATGTCGATGATGGGCGAGTTGAACTACTTCCTTGGGTTCCAAGTGAAGCAACTCAAGGACGACACCTTCATCTCCCAAACGAAGTACACGCAAGATCTGCTAAAGCGGTTTGGGATGAAGGACGCCAAGCCCGCAAAGACTCCGATGGGAACCGACGGACACACCGACCTCAACAAAGGAGGTAAGTCCGTTGATCAAAAAGCATACCGGTCAATGATAGGGTCATTACTTTACTTATGTGCTAGTAGACCGGATATTATGCTTAGCGTATGCATGTGCGCTAGATTTCAATCCGATCCTAAGGAGTGTCACCTAGTGGCGGTGAAGCGAATCCTTAGATATTTAGTTGCTACGCCTTGCTTCGGGCTCTGGTATCCAAAGGGGTCTACCTTTGACTTGATTGGATACTCAGATTCCGACTATGCTGGATGTAAGGTCGATAGGAAGAGTACATCGGGGACGTGCCAATTCTTAGGAAGGTCCCTGGTGTCGTGGAACTCTAAGAAACAAACTTCCGTTGCCCTATCCACCGCTGAGGCCGAGTATGTTGCCGCAGGACAGTGTTGCGCGCAACTACTTTGGATGAGGCAAACCCTCAGGGACTTTGGCTACAATCTGAGCAAAGTCCCACTCCTATGTGATAACGAGAGTGCTATCCGCATGGCGGAAAATCCTGTTGAGCACAGCCGCACAAAGCACATAGACATCCGGCATCACTTTTTGAGAGACCACCAGCAAAAGGGAGATATCGAAGTGTTTCATGTTAGCACCGAGAACCAGCTAGCCGATATCTTTACCAAGCCTCTAGATGAGAAGACCTTTTGCAGGCTGCGTAGTGAGCTAAATGTCTTAGATTCGCGGAACTTGGATTGAATTGTAGCATACATGTGTTTCTGCCTTTGATCATGTTCATTCTGCATTTTGTTGCTTATTGTGGTGCTCAAGTTGTACAAACACTCCCTGGACCTCACAAGTCCGTTGCAAAGTGATGCACATGTTTAGGGGGAGATGTGTTACAACTTGACCCTTTGAGACTAACCATATGCTTGATTTAGTCTCGAAGGAGAATTGAAAGGGAAAAGGTGGACTTGGACCACGAAAGACTTCCACTGCACTCCGATGAGAGGGTAACTTATTCCAAGTTCATCTCATGAACTCTTATTGCCATTTGCTCTTAATTAAAGATTTTGGTGAGGCAATGGGGTTTTAGGGCCAAAGTTGATCCCGTTTTGGTGCTTGATGCCAAAGGGGGAGAAAATAAAGGCCAAAGCAATAAATGGATCAGCTACCACTTGAGAAATTTTGAAAATAGTAGAATAGAGCTTTTGGTTTGTCTAGTTTGTCAAAACTCTTGTATTGTCTCTTTTATCAAACGTTGGTTTCTTGTGGGGAGAAATGTTGATTATGGGAAAAAGGGGGAGTTTTTGAAATCTTTGATCAATCTCTTTTGGAATGACTCTCTTTATGCTTCAACATGTGTGTTTGACTTAGAGATAGAGATTTGAGTTTGATTTGCAAAAACAAACCAAGTGGTGGCAAAGGATGATCCATATATGCCAAAATAGAATCAAAATAAATTTGAGTTTTATTTGAAGTGATTTTGCACTTGTTTTAGTTGCTTTATGTTGTGTTGGCATAAATCACCAAAAAGGGGGAGATTGAAAGGGAAATGTGCCCTTGGGCCATTTCTAAGTATTTTGGTGATTGAGTGCCAACACAAAGTGCTTAAATGTGAATTTATGCCCATGGTTGAACAAAGTGCAAATCATGAGTAAAGGTATGTTTCTAAGCCTTAGTACATTGGTTTTGTGTACTAATATACTTGTCTAAGTGTTAGAAACAGAAAGAAGAAGAAAAGAAAAGAAGTGAGAAAGACTTGGCTGTGTACAGCCAAGACTCAGCTCGGTCTGGCACACCGGACTGTCCGGTGGTGCACCGGACAGTGTCCGGTGCGCCAGACTGACTCGACGTGAAGAGGCCGCTCTCGGGAATTCGCCGACGGCGTACGGCTATAATTCACCGGACTGTCCGGTGTGCACCGGACTGTCCGGTGAGCCAATGGTCGGCCGAGCCAACGGTCGGCCGCGGAATCTGCGCGCGACACGTGGCCTGGCCAACGGTCGGAAGGGGGCACCGGACTGTCCGGTGTGCACCGGACATGTCCGGTGCGCCAACGGCTCCCAGATCTGCAACAGTCGGCAACGGTCGGCTGCGCCGTTTAAGGAAATAAATCGGGCACCGGACAGTGTCCGGTGTGCACCGGACTGTCCGGTGCGCCCGACGACAGAAGGCAAGGATGGCCTTCCAGATTTGTTCTCAACGGCTCCTAGCTGCCTTGGGGCTATAAAAGGGACCCCTAGGCGCATGGAGGAGGACACCAAGCATTCCTACAACATTCCTAAGCACCAAGACATCGATCTCGCGCTTTCGTTTCATTGTGATAGCATATAGAGCTCTTGTGGAGTTGTGAACTCTTTGAGTTGTGTTGCGAGCTCTTGTTGCTACTTGTGTGCGTGTTGTTGCTCTGATCTTTTGAAGTCTTGTGTGCGTTGCTCATTCCCCCCTTGCTCTGTGTTTCTTTGTGAACTTCAATTGTAAGGGCGAGAGGCTCCAAGTTGTGGAGATTCCTCGCAAACGGGATTGAGAAAAAGCAAGCAAAACACCGTGGTATTCAAGTGGGTCTTTGGACCGCTTGAGAGGGGTTGATTGCAACCCTCGTCCGTTGGGACGCCACAACGTGGAGTAGGCAAGTTTTGTACTTGGCCGAACCACGAGATAACCACCGTGTCATCTCTGTGATTGAATTCTTGTGGTTATTGTGTTTTGACTCCTATCTAGCCACTTGGCAACTATTGTGCTAACGATTAACCAAGTTTTTGTGGCTATAAGTTTAAGTTTTACAGGATCACCTATTCACCCCCCCTCTAGGTGCTCTCAGGCACATACCTAGGCAAGCTGAGCTCTGGCTCTGCCTTTGCTTGCTCATCGGCACATCACCACCACCTATTAGTTGCCACGCTCCCCCGACGGCAACATCTCCTCCCTATGTGGCCACTACCCCCCCTCTCTCACCGTGCAACTTGTCCGTCAGAGCGCTCATCCATATCCTTGACTGTCCTACACTTGGCTAGGTTGTGAATAGTAGACCTATGAATGGGGTAGTATTTCCTAATGCCCTTAGGTGCAGGTGGTTTGCTCTTTGCCTCGAAGGGTTGTTTTTTTTGCTACCCTCTACGGCAGCACAAACTTGGGGGACCCTCGATACCCTGCTCTTCTTTTTCCCTTTTTAAGGCTTGGTTTGGGAGGTCCTAAGGTTGTGCATCCCTAATTGTGTCTTACAGGAAGCATTGACATACTCTACCCTTAGCACCCCAAGCACACTTGTCCACAAGAGAGACTAGCTCTCTAACATCCTGGATGTTGCGGGTGGCCAACTTCTCGAGTATCTTTTTATCGTGGATGTCCTACTAGAAGGCGATGACAATAGAGGCGGTGGAGACACGAAGAATAGTGTTTCGAACCTAGCAAAAAACATTGTACAAAAGGTGTTCAAGGACTCACTAGGTTGCTATTGGATAACATGGAGATCAAACTTTGAAACGAGCAGGAGTATGTGCTCTCGAACCTGGACCCGAACTAGCGACAGAATTCTTGCCAAGACTAGATGGAGGTCTTGAGGAGGTTTATAAGTCATGATCGGACCAAGCTAACCAGAGCCACATGAAAAAAATTCACCATGATCTCTTCATCGCCCCAACAACGAGGATGGCAGTAGTGTAGATCTAGACGAACTTAGTGTGATTGATCATCCCATCGTACTTTTCCCGAAGATGAGGGCAAAAAAATTGTGGCTAGACCACTTTGTGAAGTGAGGGGGAGAGTTCCATGCACCAGGTCTCGAACGGGTAATCCATGTCAGCAACATGGGATGCAAGGAACATAGCGGGAAGCATTGGAGCAAGGAGCTGCAATCGAGGCCCATGTCCTATGCTTCATGGCGTTGTTTTAGTAGATGACATGGTGCTCGATGCTAACATTAAAGTGGGGCCTTGCACCATGGTTTTGAGAGCTAAGGTACAACCATGATGACCGGAGCTAGAGAAACCATAGCAAGGGCCCGAGAACACACAAAATGTGCACCTCGATCCGTTGCAACCTTCTTTAGGTTAAGTTGTATAGTGATAGATGGGCCAGAGCTGATCCTGGCTGCAGCTACGAGCCTAGCGTTCTCTTTGCAACGTTTTGAAATCGAGAAATAACAACATGAGCATGTGTTATTAAAGAAAATTAGCTGATTTAGATTTAAGAATCATCCTATGAAATTCTTTGGTTGAATGGAAGGAATTAGAAGATGAGGTGCATAGTTGAGGTGATGGGAAAGATAAAAGTCATATGTATGGCTTGGAGGGAGATCTTTCTTATTTTTCGAGATCCACCCTATAATATAGAGCTAAAAGCCAAAAAAAAAGTAATTTGTTTTTAGCCCTATAAAAAGAGAACGGTTAAAAAGTCAAATAAGAGGTGTCGAGATTTTTTCATTCTGGCATAGGGCTATTTTTTAAGAACCTCCCCTAGAGTATTGTCATCACAATAGAGTTAAACCATCAAATTTGGGATGAATTAGTGTGTGTTTTTTAAACTGCAGTAGTGAAATGGAAGTTATCTTTCATCTTATCCTATACACGTTATATTCATGTCCGTTTCAAATGTGGAAATGGAAAACACAAGATTTTTTTTAGAAATATAGATGGATGTAAGTTTAGCTCCTAAAGAAACGCTTAATGGTTAATGCAGAATGTCACGAAGAAACCCAAAGAGACAAAATCTTGTTATATAAATTTAAATATAGTGTTGAACAAGTAGGTGTAGCGGTGGAGTTCTATGATGGCAAATTTAATAAGTTTTTTTGATCCTGTTACCGGACAAAAATGCGTGGCGTGCTTAATTAGAGATTTTTTTTGAATCTGTTCAATTACGGATTTTTTTTGATTTAGATTGACCTACTTTCAATTCAGATGATGTTCAGCATTCCAACAATGCCGCGCGCTTTCTCGTTCTTCCAGAGTGTGAAGGAAGACGTCAAAAGCAGAGACCTGCTCGGTTGCAACCGCTCTGCTTTCACCATGTCGCAAGGACAGGCTGGATCTCCGATACACCAATCAGAATGACGCTATCAATGGCTGAAGCATGCGATGGCTCCTGCTTGGATGTGTTTTGGGTTCCTGATAACTTAGCAGATTAATCTTTGTACGAGACGAAGCATATTTAAAAACCCAGCGATGGATCGTGATGCTGTTTGAGATTCCTGAAATTTTCATGGAATCATGCTTTCCAACTTCCAAGCCGGGGTTATGCCGACTCCATGGCCGTTGACTAAGGATGTTTCCTTCATAAGAATGTAAAAGCTCATTTGCCTGCAATAACTGGAACAAAAAAATATGATAGCATGTTGTAATTATAGGGGTGATGATTTGGTATGGATATGAACCAAATCCTAAATTTTTTCTATAAGGCCCAATTTGTTTCGCTAGAATTAAATTTCATTTTAATAATTATAATTTAGACAAAACTAATTAAGTTCATATATTTATATATGTAATATATTTATATATTATCCTAAATCATATGAGAGAGATAGTTATATACTACATTTATGTTATAACGAAAAAAGTAGAAGAGTGTGATATAAGTTGTACATTGGAAAAATAACATGTAAATCTATAGAATTAATTTCTATCTCTCATCTCATGAATTTGAGATAGTCTTATATGATAACTTTAGAAAGTGGTGGAATGTCATATTCTAAAAAAAATAGTCTATTTTATTAGTAAGATTTCAATTCATAAAAAATAAAAGGAAACAAACGGAACATAACAAACATCTCATACCAACAAGAACCCGTATATTCATTTCAATACAATTTATGGAACTAGCAAGAGGTCTTTATCAAGTCATGCAATTCGATCAAACTCTTATTGTAGAACTCGAAGCAAAACCCATGTTTCCACTTCGATTCCTAGATCAATAAATACAATGCTAGATTGCTAGTGCTATGAAATTATACTAAATCAAGAGAGAGAGAGAGATGAAAAACTCATACTACAACATAATACAATGGATGTAAGTATCACTCATCGCTATGCTCCCCAACAAAATCAGCTGGTAGCTGCCGCAGTTAGCTTGTACTTAAGGTATGCTCTGATAAAGGGATCTAGCTCTCCATCCATTACGCCAGTGATGTCCGACGTCTCACACCCTGTCCTGACATCCTTGACGAGCTTGTAGGGGTGGAAGACGTAGTTGCGTATCTGCTGCCCCCACTCTGCCTTCACAATGTCTCCACGGATCTGCTTGATTTCTGATGCACGCTGCTCCAGGGCGATCACCAGCAGCTTCGCTTTGAGCCGGCTGAGGGCCTTTATTTTGTTGGCCAGCTGGCTCCTCTCCTCTGCAAAGTTGGACATTAAAAACAAATGCCAGATTTATCTCGTATTAACTGCAGTTACTTTGACTTCTTGATTTCAATTTTCAAAGATATTTCAGACATCCTGGCTACACAAAGTTGAAATAGCTTTTCTGCAAGAGTGGCAATCCAGCATTGGTAAAAGCTGAGAAGATTTTACCTATCAACTATGGTCACAATTCAGGGGTAGGAAGTTCTGGTACTTTCAGGAGGGCATCAATTAGTTTTTCACATCTTTTGCTTACCACCAATTCATTTACTACTTTTTTTTTTGCTTTTTTTTATAATCGATTGCCTAAGACCCAATGTACATAGAGAAGACTGAGTATGTTTTTGTTCAGCACAATACAAATGCAAACTGGTGTGAAATTATACCTGAGCAACGAACTGCAATTCCAGTTGGAATATGAACCATGCGAACAGCCGTTTCCACCTTGTTCACGTTCTGGCCTCCTTTACCTCCAGCTCTTGTGAAGCTTATCTCCAGGTCCTCTTCAGGTATGTCCACAGCCATGGATTCCTCTGGTAGAAGAGGCATAACCTCAACACCAGCAAAGCTTGTCTGCATAAAGTAGCACATATAGGAGAAAACTGAAAATTAGAAAGGTACAATATCTTTCACCTAGACAAAATGTTGATAAATTTACAGAATTGGAACAGTGCAATGCAAATATTACCTGCCGAAGCCCTTTAGCATTAAATGGTGATTGACGGACAATCCTGTGTGTCCCTTTCTCGCCAGAGAGATAGCCATAAGCATATCTTCCCTCTAGTTCAACAGTTGCTGATTTTATACCGGCCTCTTCACCAGGTGATTTCTCAACTACTCGTGTCTTATAACGCTGCTTCTCTCCCCATCTTACATACATCCTTAGTAACATGTCAGCCCAATCCTGCATAGATCAAACAATTTTTTTAGTAGGATACAAGCACACATAGAGTAAGCAAACAAATGCTTTTAAATGAAAATTTTGGTCATTGACATTCTTTCATGAGGTCAGTACATAACTATATTTTTTTACAAACATGCCAGACAGCTCCATATAATTAATTATATATAATACTCGTATGTACATATTGCAAGCCAGTAACATACTCCATGGACTAGCCATCTACAATGTCATCTCTGTATCATGGTTCATTGTGTGTACTTTTGAAGACATCCAAAATTCCAATAGTCATTATTTGACTACCTTTATTTTGTTATTAGTGCCTCTTCATAGTATCAAGATAACACTTATATGGTGACAGATAAGACTATGATCTGCATATGGAAGCTATTACAAAACTTATACTTCAATACTAACTCCATACCAAATCGTAAGCCGTTTTGGTTTTTCTAGACACATAACTTTTACAACGTACCTAGATATAGATACATAGTAAAAGCTATGTATCTAAAAAAGCTAGAATGACTTACAATTTAGAATGGAGGGAGTAATACAAAAACAAAAGTTAACAAGTTTAATTTCTTCTTATGCAAAGCACGAAATGACTAAGACTAACACATAAGTTTTTTCAAAAACCAAAGTATCATATTCAATCTTTTTAATGAATACACCATCTTGCCTAAAGAAAGTGGGTTTTTTAACTACTTTGTAAAAATAAGCCTATCTAGGTTTGTCCTAAGTGAAAATTTTAACTTTTACCATCAATATCTCAACTTCATATTAGACTGATGAGACAAGTTTGATACTACTAGATTCCTCATGAAGTATAATATTTCTAGTCAGCCTAATGAACCTATATTTCTGACCATAAGAAGTTAGACTTATTCTCAATCAATAAAGAAAAAAAATTAAACACAGTGAATGCCTACCTGAGCGTCAGTGCCACCAGCGCCAGCAGAAATATTAATTACAGCACCTTCCTTATCATATGGTCCAGAAAGAAGCTGTGTCATCTCAAAGTTGTCTAATGCCTTATTTAATGCCTTTATAATCTTTGAGGCCTCCTCAAGAAGACCAGTATCTATAGAATCTAATTCTTCTGTAAGCTTCACAATAGTCTCTGCTTCTTCAATCTACAAGTAGAAAAGAAACAGCACAACTAAGAACTAGTAGTGCAGTAGCTCTCATGCCAAATTGTTGACATATGTCACTCTTCTTCCTCGATAGCATGTATAATTCCAAACTGTTGCAAGAATATTTGCAGTAGATTCTTTTTGTTGTTGTTGTTAATTAGCTACCACAAGCTGTGCAAATATGCCATGTTGTTATCATACAAACTGTGAAATAGTACATTCAGTTCACTGGCAATGCCATGAGTGCTCACTGCTCAGACCTGTAACTTGAAATCGTTGAGAAGCTTCACTTTGTCTTTGACCTCTGTCAGAGAAACAAGTATCCCCTGTGCCTTGGAAGGATCATCCCATAAGGAACTATCACTGGACTTGTTCTCAAGCGAAGCGATATCCTCCTCGAGCTGTTGCAAACCGGCAGACTGCCTGACTTCATTGACACGCTCAAGAGCCAACTCAACATCCTTCCGCAAAATGTAGAAATCTGTCACAAATATCCAATGCTATCTGTTACGATCTGAGCGTCCGACAGAAACCTGGTGGACCGTGGACCTACTAGCACTGCAAAAAAGGAAGAATGTGAGCAGAGAGGTTACCCTGCAAGGCCCATTCTGCAGCCTCTGGTTCATCCGCAACGCTTGACTGGCTTCCGGCCCCAGAGGACGAGGATCGCACTGTGTTGACCCAAGTCTGTCAATGTTTCATCCAGAGAATAAGACGGCTAACAACGCATAAATGACAAAAATCTTTTTTCGAGCAAAAAAAAAGAATCAGCTGTAATCGTCTCTTAAAAACGCCTTTTAATCTTGCGCAGTACTTGAGCTTTAGAAGGTTCGGTTCATCGGTTGCAGATATATCACAAAACTATGTTTGACTGCACGAACGTATGAGATGAACTCACCAGAAACGTAGCTCCACCAGCGGCGGAGGTGGCTGAAAGAAACGGAGAAGGGAGCGCGTCCCTGGTTCGACCAACATCCAGCGGCGCAGCGCGTGTATTGAGCGGCAGCGACGCGAGGGGCCGGCAGAAGCAGCCGCGGGCAGTCAACCATGCCGCCGCGTGATGCGGTTGCGCACGGAGGAGGAGCGCGCGAGCAGACGGTGGCACGGTGCTGGGACTTTTGGAGGCGGCGGTCTGGGCGTCTGGCGGACGACGAGCCGCGAGCGGGCGAGCGAGCAGAGGCGGATTGGTGGGGCGGTGGGAGGTGGACGAGGAGGAATCAGAGCGATAAGGATCCGACGGTTGATATTATACTTGAAAATATTAAGCAATATATCAATTGTTTCATAAATCATAAGTAAAGATTACTCTAATCAATTAGAGATCTCCAACAAGGTACCACAAAATAGTGCCCCTAAAAATCAAAATACTACATCATTTCATATATTTAGGGCATTAAAAACTAACTGAGCTCTAACAAGTAAACTCTAAATCATGTATTTTAGGAAGTAAATTATACAATTAGGAAAGAAAATATTGAAAATGATATAGAAAACAATAATACGGCGCTAATCTGAAGTGTAGTATATTTAAATCACTTTATGGTGTGCCTTAAGACACTGTTAGAGTTGTTTTTATGAGTTAAGCTATACGTTTTAAAATAGGGCACCCTCCTCTCTCTCTAGGGCTCTAAGTTAAAAACATCCATTTTGTATGTATGTATGTTCCCAGGAATATAGATGTCCATCTGGGCCGGGCCCACCGGGCGGCCCACGACACGGCACGAAAGTGGCCCGGCCCAGCACCGGCACGGCCCGGCTTCAATCGTGCCTGGGCTAGCCCGGCCCGTTCGCCGTGTCGGGCTGGGCCACAGAAATCGGCCCGTCGGGTATAGCCCGACCCGGCCCGCCTGAGGGGGAGGCACGCGGCGGCCCGGTTAGGTTAACCGGCCGCGCGCGACGCGCCCCAGTGGCCCAGCCCAGCAGCCACACCCCGCCGCCGCATTTACGGACACAGCCTCAGTGTCGCCCTCGCCTCGCCAGTCGCATTTACGCTCTCGCCCTCGCCTCGCTCTCTCGCCCTCGCCTCGCTCTCTTGCTCTCTCCGCCCGAACCCTAATCTCCTCTCCCCTCTCTGATCTGCGGTTCGCCGCCGTCCGCCGGTGTCTCCTGTGCTTGGAATCAGTTGCACGTCGGTCGCCCGCGCCGTGCTTGGACATCTATACTTCCTCTCTGTCCTTACCTTCCTCTCCCGGTCCTCTCCCTAACCCTAATCCCCTCCGGTGTTCCTCGCTCCACGGATCTCGGCCATCGTCCGTCGTCTCCGGTGCTCCGACTGGTGGAGTGGTGGTTGGCTAGCTTAGTTGTTTGCCTGATGCCTGATGGCTTATTCTTGTAATGAACTCATGGACTGTACTGTATCTGTATGAACTTATGCCTTAGGGCTTAGGAGCTGTGGCTGTACTCTTTTTTCCTTCTTAGGCTTTTTTCTCACGAGGTGTGAGTTTTTGCCTAAGAAGGTTTTTAATGAGGCAGCCATTGCACACAGCTCCATAATTATTTGTTTCCATATTTTATGTGTGCTTGTGTTTTAGTATTTAGAATTTTAGAATTTTCCAGAATTTTCCAGATTTATGTGTGCTTGTGTTTTTTCGGGCCAGTGGAGGGCACGGCCCGGAATGGCCCAGAGGCTTTCGGGCCAACCCGGCACGTTTTTGGCCTCTCTGGGCCGTGCTTGGACACATGTCCTGGCCCGTGACCCGAACCGGCACGGCCCGAGTCAACAGCGTGCCGGGCCAGGCACGACCCTGTTCGTGCCGTGCCTAACCGGGCTCGGGCCGGGTCCGTGCCGGGCGGCCCGGATGGACATCTATACCCAGGAATAGCTCCCTCCAAATGTTCACGTTGCGCCTGAGGTATTGAACCGGAGACATAAGACAATTTTGTCAAAAAAAACACTAGGACTAGTTTGTGAGCACCATTTTTCTGAGGGATTTTCATTTTCTCAAGAAAAATGAACTAATTTCCTTTAAAAATGAAAATAATATAAAAAAATATGGTTCCCAAACTAGCTTGTAATGCGCATGGGCCATCTTCACCAAGACCCCTGGAGTCCTCGTCATTCATGTGAACATCTGAAGCATACCAGGCGGCAGTGCGCCATACATACCGATTTATTAGTTAAATAATCCCTATGTTCCAAATTATAATTCATTTGACTTCTTTTGACAAGTTTGATCGACTCGTCTTTTCCGAAAAAATCAAACATTTAAAGTCATACTTAAAGTATTGTCGGAGACCATAATTAGGGGTACCCTCAAGACTCCTAATTCTCAGCTGGTAACACCCATCAGCATAAAGCTGCAAAGGCCTGATGGGTGCGATTAAGTCAGGGATCAGTCCATTCGAGCGACTCGATCATGCCTCGCCCGAGCCTAGCCTCGGACAAGGGCAGCCGACCCCGGAGGATTTCCGTCTCGCCCGAGGCCCCCCTCCAACGGCGGACACATCTCCGGCTTGCCCGAGGCCCTGCCTTCGCTAAGAAGCAACCCTGACTAAATCGCCGCACCGACCGACCGAATCGCAGGAGCATTTAACGCAAAGGTGGCCTGACACCTTTATCCTGACGCACGCCCCCCGGCAGAGCCGAAGTGACCGCCGTCACTTCACCGCTCCACTGACCGGCCTGACAGAAGGACAGCGCCGCCTGCGCCACTCTGACTGCAGTGCCCCTTGACAGAATAAGACTGACAGGCAGCCAGGCCCTGTCAAAGGCACCATAGGAAACTCCGCTCCGCCCGACCCAGGGCTCGGACTCGGGCTAAGTCCCGGAAGACGGCGAACTCCGCTCCGCCCGACCCAGGGCTCGGACTCGGGCTAAGTCCCGGAAGACGGCGAACTCCGCTCCGCCCGACCCTAGGGCTCGGACTCGGGCTCAGCCCCAGAAGACGACGAACTCCGCTCCGCCCGACCCTAGGGCTCGGACTCGGGCTCAGCCCCAGAAGACGACGAACTCCGCTCCGCCCGACCCAGGGCTCGGACTCGGGCTCAGCCCCAGAAGACGACGAACTCCGCTTCGCCCGACCCCAGGGCTCGGACTCCGCCCTGGCCTCTGCCGAACGTTCTCCGCCTCGCCCGACCCAGGGGCTCGGACTCGGCCTCGGCCATGGAAGACAGACTCGACCTCGGCTTCGGAGGAACCTCCACGTCGCCCAACCTAGGGCGCAGGCCAGCCACGTCAACAGGAAGCGCCATCATCACCCTACCCCGAGCTGACTCGGGTCGCAGAGAACAAGACCGGTGTCCCATCTGGCTAGCTCCGCTAGATAGGCAATGATGGCGCCCCGCATGCTCTGTGACGACGGCGGCTCTCAGCTCTCTTACGGAAGCAGAAGGACGCCAGCAAGGACTCAACCGCTCCGACAGCTGTCCCTCCGCCAGGTTCCATCGCTCCTCCGACGGCCACGACATCACACCAGCTGGGTGCCAAAATCTCTCCGGCTGCCACATCGGCATGTACTTAGGGCGCCAGCTCTCCCCCGCTAGACACGTAGCACTCTGCTACACCCCCATTGTACACCTGGATCCTCTCCTTACGCCTATAAAAGGAAGGACCAGGGCCCTCTTAGAGAAGGTTGGCCGCGCGGGGACGAGGACGGGACAGGCGCTCTCTTGGGGCCGCTCGCTTCCCTCTCCCGCGTGGACACTTGTAACCCCCTACTGCAAGCGCACCCGACCTGGGCGCTGGACGAACACGAAGGTCGCGGGATTCCCACCTCTCTCACGCCGGTCTCCGGCCGCCACGCTCCTTCCCCCCTTCGCGCTCGCCCACGCGCTCGACCCATCTGGGCTGGGGCACGCGGCGACACTCACTCGTCGGCCCGAGGGACCCCCCGGTCTCGAAACGCCGACAGTTGGAGCGCCAGGTAGGGGCCTGCTGCGTGTTGACGAACAGCTTCCCGTCAAGCTCCAGATGGGCAGTCTCCAGCAACCTCTCCGACCCGGGACGGTGCTCCGTTTCGGGAGTCTTGAGTTCATGTCCTTCGACGGCAGCTACGACATGATACTCCTTCCACCGCCGCGCGACAACGACAATGGCGGCCGACAGCCCGCCCGCCGGCGGCGGAATCGACGACGTCTTCCCCGTGTGGTAGAAGAACAACATTCGAGCTCGCCCCGTCCTCTCCCCCGCCAACGGAGGAGGAGGCGGGGCAACCAAGGCCAAGCGGGAGGCCGCGCCTCGTCGGCTGTCGAGCGAGTCGACGTCCCCAGCGCCCCAACGGGGGGCGCGTCGGGCGTCGACCTCGCGTTTGAGACGAAGGCGAGCGCCGTCTCCCCGCGACACGCCAATCCCGAGCAAGCGGACGACGCCAGTGCGCTCGCGGAGAGCTTGCAGGACGTCGCCCTCGTACCTGAGACGACGGTGCAATCAGTCCCCGACGTGACTATGTCGCTGCTCGTCGACCGAAAGGTACCGTCCGATTCCCATCCTACGTCATTCGGACTCAGCCTCAACCCGCCTAGCGACCTTGCTTTAGCGGGCGCTCTCGTAGAGGCGAGATCAAACCCTCTGGGGTTTCGCATGCGGTCGCCTTGGGACCGGCTGACGGACGTCTCGACCTACGGGCCCTCTGGGTCCGAGGAAGATGACGACCCCAACATCTGTTGGGATTTCTCTGGATTTGGCAACCCCAGTGCCATGCGGGACTTCATGACCGCATGTGACTACTGCCTCTCCGACTGTTCCGACGGTAGCCGTAGCCTCGACGACGAGGACTGCGGCCCAAGTCGCGAATGTTTCCACGTCGATCTAGGGGATCCCTCCGAAGGCAATCATCTCGGCATGCTGGAGGACGGTGATCTCCCTAGGCTGGTGCCTCGCGCTGACATCCCACGGGAGCTAGCTGTGGTCCCCGTTCCGGCGGGGGGTCACGACCCACAGCTCGAGCAAGTCCGAGGGGCGCAGGCCAGGCTCGACGAGGGAGCAGGAGCGCTTGAGCCGATCCGCCGGGACGTCTGGCAGGCATGGGCGGGCCAACCCCCGGCCGGAGAAATGCGTCACCTGCCCCAGGGTCTCCAGCACCGCGTCGCCGACGACGTCAGGGTCAGGCCGCCACCCGCATCCAGTGGGGTCGGTCAGAACCTGGCTGCAGCAGCGATGCTTCTCCGCGCGATGCCGGAGCCATCAACCACCGAGGGTCGGCGGATCCAGGGAGAGCTCAAGAATCTCCTGGAAGGCGCTGTGGTCCGACGGGCCGAGAGCTCTGCCTCCCGAAGGCAGGGATACCCCTCGGGACCTCATGCCGCAACTTCCCGATTCATGCGGGAAGCCTCGGTCTACACCGGGCGCACGCGCAACACCGCGCCTGCAGCCCCGGGCCACCTCGGCAACGAGCACCATCATCGCGACCGTCGGGCCCACCTCGACGAGAGGGTGCGCCGAGGTTACCACCCCAGGCGTGGGGGACGCTACGACAGCGGGGAGGATCGGAGTCCCTCGCCCGAACCACCCGGTCCGTAGGCCTTCAGCCGGGCCATCCGACGGGCACCGTTCCCGACCCGGTTCCGACCCCCGACTACTATCACAAAGTACTCGGGGGAAACGAGACCGGAACTGTGGCTCGCGGACTACCGCCTGACCTGCCAACTGGGTGGAACGGACGACGACGACCTCATCATCCGCAACCTCCCCCTGTTCCTCTCCGACACCGCTCGCGCCTGGTTGGAGCACCTGCCTCCGTGGCAGATCTCCAATTGGGATGACCCGGTCCAAGCCTTCGCCGGCAATTTCCAGGGCACGTACGTGCGCCCCGGGAATTCCTGGGACCTCCAAAGCTGCCGGCAGCAGCCGGGAGAGTCTCTCCGGGACTACATCCGGTGATTCTCGAAGCAGCGCACCGAGCTGCCCAACATCACCGACTTGGATGTCATCGGCGCGTTCCTTGCCGGCACCACCTGCCGCGACCTGGTGAGTAAGTTGGGTCGCAAGACCCCCACCAGGGCGAGCGAGCTGATGGACATCGCCACCAAGTTCGCCTCTGGCCAGGAGGCGGTCGAGGCTATCTTCCGAAAGGACAAGCAGCCCCAGGGCCGCCCATCGGAAGATGCTCCCGAGGCGTCTACTCCGCGCGGCGCCAAGAAGAAAGGCAAGAAGAAGTCGCAAGCGAAACGCGACGCCGCCGACGCGGACCTTGTCGCCGCCGCCGAGTACAAGAACCCTTGGAAGCCCCCCGGAGGTGCCAACCTCTTCGACAAGATGCTCAAGGAGCCGTGCCCCTATCATCAGGGGCCCGTCAAGCACACCCTTGAGGAGTGCGTCATGCTTCGGTGCCACTTCCACAGGGCCGGGCCACCCGCGGAGGGTGGCAGGGCCCGCGACGACGACAAGAAGGAAGATCACCAAGCAGGAGAGTTCCCCGAGGTCCGCGACTGCTTCATGATCTACGGTGGGCATGCAGCGAATGCCTCGGCTCGGCATCGCAAGCAAGAGCGCCGGGAGGTCTGCTCGGTGAAGGTGGCGGCGCCAGTCTACCTAGACTGGTCCGACAAGCCCATCACTTTCAACCAAGCTGACCACCCCGACCATGTGCCGAGCCCGGGGAAATACCCGCTCGTCGTCGACCCCGTCGTCGGCGACGTCAGGCTCACCAAGGTCCTTATGGACGGGGGCAGCAGCCTCAACATCATCTACGCCGAGACCCTCAGGCTCCTGCGCGTCGATCTGTCCTCCGTCCGAGCAGGCGCTGCGCCCTTCCACGGGATCATTCCCGGGAAGCGCGTCTAGCCCCTCGGACGACTCGACCTTCCCATCTGCTTCGGAACGCCCTCCAACTTCCGAAGGGAGACTCTGACGTTCGAGGTGGTCGGGTTCCGAGGAACCTACCACGCGGTACTGGGGAGGCCATGCTACGCGAAGTTTATGGCCGTCCCCAACTACACCTACCTGAAGCTCAAGATGTCGGGCCCCAACGGGGTCATCACCGTCGGCCCCACGTACAAACACGCGTTCGAATGCGACGTGGAGTGCGTGGAGTACGCCGAGGCCCTCGCCGAGTCCGAGGCCCTCATCGCCGACCTGGAAAGCCTCTCCAAAGAGGTGCCAGACGTGAAGCGTCATGCCGGCAACTTCGAGCCAGTGGAGACGGTTAAGGCCGTCCCCCTCGACCCCAGTGGCGACACCTCCAAGCAGATCCGGATCGGTTCCGGGCTCGACCCCAAATAGGAAGCAGTGCTCGTCGACTTTCTCCGCGCGAACGCCGATGTCTTCGTGTGGAGTCCCTCGGACATGCCCGGCATACCAAGGGATGTCGCCGAGCACTCGCTGGATATTCGGGCCGGAGCCCGACCCGTCAAGCAGCCTCTGCGTCGATTCGACGAGGAGAAGCGCAGAGCGATAGGCGAGGAGATCCACAAGCTAACGGCAGCCGGGTTCATCAAAGAGGTATTCCATCCCGAATGGCTTGCCAACCCTGTGCTTGTGAGAAAGAAAGGGGAGAAATGGCGGATGTGTGTAGACTACACTGGTCTCAACAAAGCATGTTCGAAGGTTCCCTACCCTCTGCCTCGCATCGATCAAATCGTGGATTCCACTGCTGGATGCGAAACCCTGTCTTTCCTCGACGCCTACTCAGGGTATCACCAAATCAGGATGAAAGAGTCCGACCAGCTCGCGACTTCTTTCATCACGCCCTTCGGCATGTACTGCTATGTCACCATGCCGTTCGGTTTGAGGAATGCGGGCGCGACGTATCAGCGGTGCATGAACCATGTGTTCGGCGAACACATCGGTCGCACGGTCGAGACCTACGTCGATGACATCGTAGTCAAGACGAGGAAAGCTTCCGACCTCCTCTCCGACCTTGAAGTGACATTCCGATGTCTCAAAGCGAAAGGCGTCAAGCTCAACCCCAAGAAGTGTGTCTTCGGGGTGCCCCGGGGCATGCTCCTGGGGTTCATCGTCTCCGAGCGGGGCATCGAAGCCAACCCGGAGAAGATCGCAGCCATCACCAGCATGGGGCCCATCAAGGACTTAAAAGGCGTACAGAGGATCATGGGATGTCTCGCGGCCCTGAGCCGCTTCATCTCACGCCTCGGCGAAAGAGGCCTGCCTCTGTACCGCCTCTTAAGGAACGCCGAGTGCTTCGCTTGGACCCCTGAGGCCGAGGAAGCTCTCGGGAGCCTGAAGGCGCTCCTCACAAAGGCGCCTATCTTGGTGCCTCTAGCTGACGGAAAAGCCCTCTTGGTCTACGTCGCCGCGACCACTCAGGTGGTTAGCGCCGCGATTGTGGTCGAGAGGCAAGAAGAGGGGCATGCATTGCCCGTTCAGAGGCCAGTTTACTTCGTCAGCAAGGTACTGTCCGAAACCAAGATCCGCTACCCACAAGTTCAGAAGCTGCTGTATGCAGTGATCCTGACGAGGCGGAAGTTGCGACACTACTTCGAGTCTCATCCGGTAACTGTGGAGTCATCCTTCCCCCTGGGGGAGATCATCCAGTGCCGAGAGGCCTCAGGCAGGATCGCAAAGTGGGCAGTGGAAATCATGGGCGAGACAATCTCGTTCGCCCCTCGGAAGGCCATCAAGTCCCAGGTATTGGCGGACTTCGTAGCCGAATGGGTCGACACCCAGCTACCGACGGCTCCGATCCAACCGGAGCTCTGGACCATGTTTTTCGACGGGTCGCTGATGAAGACGGGAGCCGGCGCGGGCCTACTCTTCATCTCGCCCCTCGGGAAACACCTACGCTATGTGCTACGCCTCCATTTCCCGGCGTCCAACAATGTGGCTGAGTACGAGGCTCTAGTCAACGGGTTGCGGATCGCCATCGAGCTAGGGGTCAGGTGCCTCGACGCCCGCGGTGACTCGCAGCTCGTCATCGACCAAGTCATGAAGAACTCCCACTGCCGCGACCCGAAGATGGAGGCCTACTGCGATGAGGTTCGGCGCCTGGAAGACAAGTTCTACGGGCTCGAGCTTAACCGCATCGCTCGGCGCTACAACGAGACTGCGAACGAGCTGGCAAAAATAGCCTCGAGGCGAACAACGGTTCCCCCGGACGTCTTCTCCCGGGATCTGCATCAACCCTCCGTCAAGATCGACGACTCGCCCGAGCCTGAGGCGCCCTCGGTCCAGTCCGAGGAACCCTCGGCGCAGCCCGAGGTACCCTCAGCTCGGCCCGAGGCGCCCTCGGTTCAGCCCGAGGTACCCTCGGCCTCCGAGGGCGAGGCACTGCGCATCGAGGAGGAGCGGAGCGGGGCCACGCCTGATCGAAATTGGCAGACCCCGTACCTGCAATATCTCTGCCAAGGAGAGCTACCCCTCGACCGAGCCGAGGCTCAGCGGGTAGCGCGACGCGCCAAGTTGTTCGTCTTGCTGGGTGATGAGAAGGAGCTCTACCACCGCAGCCCCTCGGGCATCCTCCAGCGATGCATCTCCGTCGCCGAAGGTCAGGAACTCCTGCAAGAGATACACTCGGGGGCTTGCGGCCATCACGCAGCGCCTCGAGCCCTTGTCGGGAATGCTTTCCGGCAAGGCTTCTACTGGCCAACGGCGGTGGCTGACGCCACTAGAATTGTCCGCACCTGCGAAGGGTGTCAATTCTATGCGAAGCAGACCCACCTGCCCGCTCAGGCTCTGCAGACGATACCCATCACCTGGCCCTTTGCTGTGTGGGGTCTGGACCTCGTCGGCCCCTTGCAGAAGGCGCCCGGTGGCTACACGCACCTGCTGGTCGCCATCGACAAATTCTCCAAGTGGGTCGAGGTCCGACCTCTGAATAGCATCAGGTCCGAGCAGGCGGTGACGTTCTTCACCAACATCATCCATCGCTTCGGGGTCCCGAACTCCATCATCACCGACAACGGTACCCAGTTCACCGGCAGAAAATTCTTGGACTTCTGCGAGGATCACCACATCCGGGTGGACTGGGCCGCCGTGGCTCATCCCATGTCAAATGGGCAAGTAGAGCGTGCCAACGGCATGATTCTACAAGGGCTCAAGCCTCGGATTTACAACGACCTCAACAAGTTCGACAAGCGATGGATGAAGGAACTCCCCTCGGTGGTCTGGAGCCTGAGGACAACGCCGAGCCGAGCCACGGGTTTCACGCCGTTCTTCCTGGTCTACGGGGCCGAGGCCGTCTTACCCACTGACCTGGAATACGGCTCCCCGAGGACGAGGGCCTACAGCGATCAAAGCAACCAAGCTAGCCGAGAAGACTCGCTGGACCAGCTGGAAGAGGCTCGGGACAAGGCCTTACTACACTCGGCGCGGTACCAGCAGTCCCTGCGACGCTACCACGCCCGAGGGGTCCGGCCCCGAGACCTCCAGGTGGGCGACCTGGTGCTTAGGTGTAACACCCTGAATTTGGGGGTATAAAATTTCTTTCCTAATATCCATCAAATTTGGGTGTTACCTTCTTGTTCCTCTTTCTTTTCACTTCTTTATTCATTTCCTTCCAATCAATATGGAATTTTACTTCAAAATATAATTGTTAATAAAACCCTATGGGAATAAGGATTGTTGCGTCATGCTGAAATATATTTATTTTGTATGATGTTTTGGCTTTGATGTGCATCTGTTTCAACTCGCAGAGCGTGGTTGAATTTGAATTTTAAAACTAAATCAGGTTTCAAGTAAATGAAGGAGAAAGGAATAAAAAAGGGAGAAGATAAAACCCAATGTCCCCAGCTGGCCCAGCCCCTCTCCTCCGTGGCCCATATCCTCTTCCCCCCTCCTTTCCCCGCTCAGCCCATCCAGCTCGTGTTCCCCCCGGTAGCCCAGCTCCATCGGCGGCCCGTTCCTGCTCTCCCTTTCGGCCTCCTATCGCGCGCGGCCCACCCCGCGTGGCCAGCCCACCCCGCGCCCCAGCCGCTGCCCTAGGGCGCTCGCCTAGGCCCAGCGTCGCGCTCGGCCGCCGCTTCCGCAGCGCGCGTGCGCGCCCCCCACCAGCTCCCGCCGTGCCCCATGCAGCACGTCGCGCGGCCACGATCTCCCATACCGCGCTCCGCTCAAAACCGCGCCAGTCGTCGCTCCTCCCTCGGCCCACGCGCCCCCATCCTCTCCTTCAACCATCTCTCCCACCCGCGACGCAAGAACTGGACAACCAGCTCACCCCGTGCTCCTGCTTCGTCCGGTCGATGGTCTTCAAACTCGCGTCATGTGCAAACCGCCGCTCGAGCCCAGGAGTCCATGGCGAGATGAAGGTTTGAGCGGTCCGCCAGATCGATTCACCGGCCGTCCGTCCGGCCGATTCTCAGCGCTGATTGGGTCTGTCTTGCCTTGGTTCGTTCGCAGGGCCGGGCACGTGTGCCCGCGACACCTCGCTAGTCTGGTCAGGACCGGGACCGTGCATATCCATCGCTGGTTGTCCGCTCCTAGGCCCCTGCGCACTGCAGTCGGCCGACTGTAGCCGCTGTTGCGCCTGAAGCCCCACCCCAGCCGATCTCGGTCCTCCGGTGATGCCCCTGCGTCGGTCGAGTGCCAGTCGCCTATTCTGGATGGCCGCAGAGCCGTCTAGCCCGCACTCGACGTCGCGCCTGGAGCCGTCTCGCTCGCTCAGCCGCTGCCGTCGAGTCTCCCAGCGTGCGCAACCCCACCTCCATGTTGGCTCGTCGTTGATCTCCCTTGCCATTGTGAGTCGCCGAGCCGAGCTCGCTTGCAAAGCACCGCACGCCAGAGCAAGCTGCGTCTTGAGCCTCACCTCGCCATGCGTCACCGCGAAGGTGAGAATCCTGCGCTATCCCCTTCACTAATTAATTCCCTACTTAGTTGTTGGTCATTAAATTAAGTACTCAATCGGATCAAATTTGTGATTTTAATTATGCGATTGTAAATACGTGGTAATGTGATTTTAACAATTTAGAGGTTGTATTTAATGTCTATTTAGTGTTTAGTATAAAACAACATTTAGTTAGTAATTCTCGCGTATCACGTGTTCTATCCGCACGACGTTCGTGCGTGATGTTCACGTGTCGTCGTTCACGCGAGCCGCGATTCGCGCGCTTTAATGAAATTGTTTATTAGCCTAAATTGTTAGCTATCCTATATATAATACGCCATAAACTCGTTTCTATTCGTTTCAGTCGCTTTAACTCTGTAGCAACGCCGATTTCATATTAATAACATATTTTATCATGTCATAAATTTTAATGGTTTAATTAGTTGTTCATTCGACACTTAGTAAATAAAATGGCCCTCTACTTAAAACTAGTTTATAGTTTTTAACTCGCGCTTTTATAAATGAATATTAAGTCGTTGAATACCATCTTAAACGCTTTCCAGTTAATACTTGTTTAGTATAATCGCGTTATCTGTTAGCGGTTATCACGCGTCGTCGTATTGTCTACGCGTTGTTCGCACGTGATGTGCTTGTGGCCGTGTGCCGCGGCGCGATTCGCGCGTGTCGTCACGTGCGCTATCGCGTGCGCCGTTCCACACACCGTGCATCTTGTTTAGTGAGTTGCACGTCGTGTCGCGCAGCAATAAACTGTCTCGCCTAGAATCGCTCACCTTAATTAATTGATGTAATTAAACGATGACTAACCGGGTAGTAAACCAATCGGAACCAAGTATTAATTCTGTCGATGCCTGCGATAAATACTTGTTTAAGTGGTTAGTGCTGACTTAGATGTTTTCATCTAATATTCGTTTAATATAATCTCGCGTATCGATCACGTATGTCGTGCGGCGTCTGCGCGTGATAATAAATTGTTTTCGGCTATAATCACTCACGTTAATAATGTTAATTTGTCGGGTCACATATTTTAGATACTTAACTTAAGGCTCGCTCGATTAATATTTATTAGATTAATATTCTAATCAGATTAAATGTGTAGTGTTCAACTTCGGCTTTTATAATAAATATTAACACGGACAATATTAATTTAACTACTTTCTATTTATTTAACATTCGTTTAATATAAATATGTCACCTGTTCAGTTTTTCTTGTCTGTCGCGGGTGCTGTTCCGCGCGCGGTGGCGTGCTGCTTCGCGCGTCATGCACGTGCTGTCTGCGCGTTGTTCGTGCGTGATGTGCCCGTGGTCGCGTGCTGATTCGCACGTCATTCACGCTGGTCGCGCGCACTGTTTCTAGTGTCGTCAGCGTGCTGTGTCGCGCGTGTCCGCGCGTTGTTTTCACGCTGTCGTGTTATTTCGTGTATCCTAAGTTCGCCTCGCGAAGAATCTCGCGTGTTGATTAAATTACTTATTTAACTGATAGATGTTAGTGTAGCAGATTAATCGAAACTAAATGGTAGAAATTATTTATATTTGGTATTGTCAAATTAAAACATTATAGTTAATATTTGTTTAACATAAACGCGATAACTTCTCGACTGTAGCTTGACTGTCGTGTTTCTTATCCTCGCGTAACCGTAGAAGCGCTCTCTATTTTATATTGCTCGTTTCTATAATGTTTTATCTTGTGTGGTGTAATGTTCTTATGCATATATATATTTGTTTGCTTGTGCCTGTTTGTCTTCGCTTTGCGTCGCGAATAGATTGCGATCCGTTTCCGAGCTTCGAGGAATCAAAGATCAAGTGTTGGCGACCAAGTGATCCAGTTCTTTGAGTTCCACGAGATTGAAGACCCTGAGCATCAGTTTGGTGAAGGCAAGTGTCCTCTGACCCATTATGTCCCATTTACTTTATAATACACTGTCCCGCATACTATGAACAACCTAAGGATTTACTAGCTTTCTATTTACCTTGTCCTTGATTTACCTTTTGGGTTACTATGGTTAGCTACATGCTAGCGCTTTACTTTAATCAATGAACATGATGAGATACAATGATGATACTATGATTTTATTCTGGATATGATGATATACTTGTGGCATTTAGGGGACTTGGGCTGTTTCCCGAGTACCTCTCCGTAAGGACCTGTTCGTTGAGAGACCACCCGGGATAACAGTGCAACCATGAGGGTGAAATGGGATGCCCTTAGCTAATTAATTAGAGGAACTAGAGGTGTAGTTGCTTCGCCGTCGTGCCGTCAATGGGGTCCAGGCACAGTGCTTGCTCTGCCGAGGCTGAGTGCCGAGGTTCTTTTGTTTTGCTTTTGTTAGTCACCCTCCTGCGGGGAGAGGTACTGTGTTTATCAAACTGGAGAAACCTAACGGGCGGCTATGACCTCTAGGGAATCTTTGTAAAAGCTACGTAGTGATACCCTGCCGGACCACCTAGGAAGTGATCAATGGGGAGTCATGATCCCCGGGCAGAACGGGAATCACGGCTCATGGGTAAAGTGTGCGACCTCTGCAGAGGGTAATGAAACTGATATATCAGCCGTGCTCACGGTTAAGAGCAGCCTTGGGATCCTCTTTGATTAGAGATACTTTGACCAGAGATGGTTGGTTTGCAGGTGGTGATGAGGATGATGGTTTTTGATTATGATTATGGTAATGGTCAGTGGTATTCTTTCCATTTGGAAAGGGTACTTTGGGTTAAGAACTTGGGTTAATGCTAAAACCTGGCTTTCTACTAGTAATAATAACCTGACCAACTAAAAGCAACTGCTTGACTTAACCCCACATAAAGCTAGTCCACTACAGCCAAACGGGACATTTGCTGAGTACGTTGATGTGTACTCACCCCTGCTTTCACAAAACACCAGGTTGCCTTTGGTGCAATCTATGCTCAGGTAAACAAGGCGTCGAGGCGGATCTCCAGGAGTTCCAGGACTTCGACGAGTCCGAGGATTAGGCTAGCGACCTCCCCCAGTCAGCTGCCTGTGGTGGGTTGTTTACGTTGGCTACGTTTCGATTCTGTGTACTTTGATTTATATTATGTAAATGACTCTAGTCTGTAATATTATTACTTACTCTTTATTATAATTCGAAGCATTGTGCTATGATGAGTCATTTATGTAATCGCTGTGTACGTGAATTTCTGATCCTGGCACGTACATGGTTCGCATTCGGTTTACCTTCTAAAACCGGGTGTGACATAAGTGGTATCAAAGCCGTGCTGACTGTAGGACCGCTGACCTAGAGTAGCATTGGCCGTTTTAAGGACTTATTGATTATTACTTCATCTCATCCTTGATTCTGCTTCAAAATATTAGTCACCTTGACTAATTCTATGTTGTGCTCCTATATGCCCCCTTGCCAAAAATTATTTTATTCTAGTATGGTCTATACTTCTCTCAATCTATTAGATCTGATCTCATCTTGTGCTTGCGACATCTTTGTTGATGCCCCCTGACCATGGCCTTTAGTCTTTTGGGACTCTTTCCTCATCCATTATTAAATTGCTACTGTTTGACCATCTCTATTCCATTTTGTTATTGACATGCTCGTATCCTTGCATTTTTAATACCCTTATCCCTTAATCTAAAGCACTTACCCTTGTACCTCTACTGCCTATTTAAACATTTCAGTTTATATGTCCATGATCTTACTGTCTTTTGAGACCCTTTCCTATTCTCTTGTTAAGTCTCTATCTTTTTGGCAAATTGTACTTTCTTGGTCTTGGTATGCTCGTACCATTGGAATCTTGCATACTCCTATTTTTATATATGCTTACCTTTATATCCCAATATCTGTTTGAAATATTTCGGTTAACATGCCCTTGACCACCCTTGTTTCCTAATGATCCATGAGTGATCGTTTTATTTTGCACACCTGTAGTAATCTCGTTGTTTCCTTGTAACTTCCTTCGGTAATGAATTTTTACTTCAACTCTTCTGTCGGAACCTCACTTATCTTATCCTTGATTGTTTTCTCCACCTTGCCATTTGGTGAGTCTTGCCTTGACTCTGTCCATGGATTATGCTTTTCATCATTATCACATTTACCCTTATCACCTCTATATCTTACCTTGATGTTTATCTTATACTGGCCCTTTAAAATCTCCTCTTTTCCATCTCAATCTGAGCATTGTACTTTACCTACTGTTCCCTTGGTCGTATCCTCTTCCTCATCGCTTGTAAATCTTCAACTCCATCCTATGTTGTGTCTCTGTTTAGCGTTGCCTTGACCTTTCCCATCTCTCGACCATACCTTGGTGATGACATTATGTCTGTTATCTAAAATCTCCAACTTGTCATCTCATTTCGGGAGTGGTATTCTACTTATCCCGCCTTTTGGTGGTAACCTCATATTTGCCACGCGCCAGCCTGGCCTTAGCTTCATTCTTTGTTGTACTCATACCCTTGGTTCCCTTAACTTCATTCTTTGTTGTACTCGTACCCTTGGTTCCCCTGCACTTTCACCTCTTCCCTTACGCCCTTGTCTGTTATCGCCTTTAACCCTTGTAATATATGTATCTTCACCTAAATGCTTACCTTGAAATTATCCTTTAAAAGCCTCCCCTTCCTTTCAACCTAGTTTGAGAGTTGCGAGTTACCCATCTCTCCCTTGATTTCTTTTCGCTTCTTGTCGCCTTACAAGTTTTGTGTTAATTCCATCCCTTGCTATGTTTTTATTTGCTATCACCCTCACCTTGTCGTCCATCGATCTTGCCTGGATACTCATCTTTATTCCTACTTCTTAAAAACCCCCTCTCTTTCACCTCAATTTCAGAGTGATAGTTTACCTATCGGGCCGTTGGACGTATCCTCTTCTTTTCCACTTGCAGATCTTGTCTGAACTTCATCCTTTGTGGTACTTATATCCTTGGTTCTTATGCACATTTACTTCCTCTCTTACATTCTTGTTCGGTATCACCTTTAGCCCTTGTAATATTCATACCCTTACCTTCATGCTTACTTTGAACCTCCCTTTAAAAGCCTTCTCTTTTCCATCCTTGTTCGAGGATAATGTCTTACCTATTTCGCCATTGACTGCTCCCCCTTCTTTGACGCCTTGCAAGTCTTGTCTAAAATACATCCTTTATTGTGTGTTTGTCCATTATCACCTTAACACTTGTCATCCCTCGATTTTTACCTTGATGCTTATACTATACCTGCATTTTAAAGCCGCCTCTCCCATTTCATTTCAAGAGTGATGTCTTACCCATCCCGCTCTTGTTCGTTCCCTATTTCTCTATCTCGGTGCAAGTCTTGTCTTAACTCGATCTTTTGGTGTGCCTTTATCTGTTACCTCATTTACCTTTGTCATCACTGGATCTTTCCATGATGCTTATCCTATGCCTACCTTTTGAAATATCATCTTTTCCATCTCGATTTGAGAATGGTGTTTACCTACCCTGCCCTTGGTTGCATTTTCTCCCTTGTCGATTATAACCCTTGCTTAAACTCCATCCTTTATTGTGCTCGTGTCCCTATCCTACACGTCTTGTTCTTCTCCTCGTCCTTCGATGACCTTAGAGATTAGTTATTCCCTTTTTAGAGAAGACCACCATCTAGTTAGCATTAACGTGTAGCAACGAGATGTTTGTTGTGGTATGCTTGTGTTGTTTGTCTTTGTGTTATGACTGATTTGCTTCTTTGTGATGAGTGTTGGTGTGTTGTGGCCCATGGGTCCGCAATGACATCAGTTTACTAGCTGAGTGTTATAGAGTTAGGTAATTGGGTGATCCCCCTTTCCTCTTTTAATCCATATAGGCTTGCCTTTTCTATCTATACCTTTTCCTCTTGCACCTATCCGGTTGGCAACCTCCAACCTCTCCTAGTCAATGAAGACCAGAGTCAACAACATCTTTACCAAGTGTGTATCAACGCTCCTGTTAAGGGGGTTAGCCGCTAAACCCAAAGAAGACAATGCGATCAACCTCAACCAACAGGATCGAAGTGGCGCAGCTGAAGCATGTGTGGGTCCTAACCCACATGTCCAAGAGATCCTCAAGAATTGCATCGATCGGTCTCAAGCATATGAAGGTCAAAGCAACATTTCCGCAAGTTAAGCTTGTAGAGTTAAAGTCAACTCAAGAAAGTCGTTAACAACCTATGAACCAACCTTATTTTCTTGCTAGCTCCTTCTTGAATCTCGGGGGCGAGATTCCTGTTAAGGGGGTTAGATGTGTAACACCCTGAATTTGGGGGTATAAAATTTCTTTCCTAATATCCATCAAATTTGGGTGTTACCTTCTTGTTCCTCTTTCTTTTCACTTCTTTATTCATTTCCTTCCAATCAATATGGAATTTTACTTCAAAATATAATTGTTAATAAAACCCTATGGGAATAAGGATTGTTGCGTCATGCTGAAATATATTTATTTTGTATGATGTTTTGGCTTTGATGTGCATCTGTTTCAACTCGCAGAGCATGGTTGAATTTGAATTTTAAAACTAAATCAGGTTTCAAGTAAATGAAGGAGAAAGGAATAAAAAAGGGAGAAGATAAAACCCAATGTCCCCAGCTGGCCCAGCCCCTCTCCTCCGTGGCCCATATCCTCTTCCCCCCTCCTTTCCCCGCTCAGCCCATCCAGCTCGTGTTCCCCCCGGTAGCCCAGCTCCATCGGCGGCCCGTTCCCGCTCTCCCTTTCGGCCTCCTATCGCGCGCGGCCCACCCCGCGTGGCCAGCCCACCCCGCGCCCCAGCCGCTGCCCTAGGGCGCTCGCCTAGGCCCAGCGTCGCGCTCGGCCGCCGCTTCCGTAGCGCGCGTGCGCGCCCCCCACCAGCTCCCGCCGTGCCCCATGCAGCACGTCGCGCGGCCACGATCTCCCATACCGCGCTCCGCTCAAAACCGCGCCAGTCGTCGCTCCTCCCTCGGCCCACGCGCCCCCATCCTCTCCTTCAACCATCTCTCCCACCCGCGACGCAAGAACTGGACAACCAGCTCACCCCGTGCTCCTGCTTCGTCCGGTCGATGGTCTTCAAACTCGCGTCATGTGCAAACCGCCGCTCGAGCCCAGGAGTCCATGGCGAGATGAAGGTTTGAGCGGTCCGCCAGATCGATTCACCGGCCGTCCGTCCGGCCGATTCTCAGCGCTGATTGGGTCTGTCTTGCCTTGGTTCGTTCGCAGGGCCGGGCACGTGTGCCCGCGACACCTCGCTAGTCTGGTCAGGACCGGGACCGTGCATATCCATCGCTGGTTGTCCGCTCCTAGGCCCCTGCGCACTGCAGTCGGCCGACTGTAGCCGCTGTTGCGCCTGAAGCCCCACCCCAGCCGATCTCGGTCCTCCGGTGATGCCCCTGCGTCGGTCGAGTGCCAGTCGCCTATTCTGGATGGCCGCAGAGCCGTCTAGCCCGCACTCGACGTCGCGCCTGGAGCCGTCTCGCTCGCTCAGCCGCTGCCGTCGAGTCTCCCAGCGTGCGCAACCCCACCTCCATGTTGGCTCGTCGTTGATCTCCCTTGCCATTGTGAGTCGCCGAGCCGAGCTCGCTTGCAAAGCACCGCACGCCAGAGCAAGCTGCGTCTTGAGCCTCACCTCGCCATGCGTCACCGCGAAGGTGAGAATCCTGCGCTATCCCCTTCACTAATTAATTCCCTACTTAGTTGTTGGTCATTAAATTAAGTACTCAATCGGATCAAATTTGTGATTTTAATTATGCGATTGTAAATACGTGGTAATGTGATTTTAACAATTTAGAGGTTGTATTTAATGTCTATTTAGTGTTTAGTATAAAACAACATTTAGTTAGTAATTCTCGCGTATCACGTGTTCTATCCGCACGACGTTCGTGCGTGATGTTCACGTGTCGTCGTTCACGCGAGCCGCGATTCGCGCGCTTTAATGAAATTGTTTATTAGCCTAAATTGTTAGCTATCCTATATATAATACGCCATAAACTCGTTTCTATTCGTTTCAGTCGCTTTAACTCTGTAGCAACGCCGATTTCATATTAATAACATATTTTATCATGTCATAAATTTTAATGGTTTAATTAGTTGTTCATTAGACACTTAGTAAATAAAATGGCCCTCTACTTAAAACTAGTTTATAGTTTTTAACTCGCGCTTTTATAAATGAATATTAAGTCGATGAATACCATCTTAAACGCTTTCCAGTTAATACTTGTTTAGTATAATCGCGTTATCTGTTAGCGGTTATCACGCGTCGTCGTATTGTCTACGCGTTGTTCGCACGTGATGTGCTTGTGGCCGTGTGCCGCGGCGCGATTCGCGCGTGTCGTCACGTGCGCTATCGCGTGCGCCGTTCCACACACCGTGCATCTTGTTTAGTGAGTTGCACGTCGTGTCGCGCAGCAATAAACTGTCTTGCCTAGAATCGCTCACCTTAATTAATTGATGTAATTAAACGATGACTAACCGGGTAGTAAACCAATCGGAACCAAGTGTTAATTCTATCGATGCCTGCGATAAATACTTGTTTAAGTGGTTAGTGCTGACTTAGATGTTTTCATCTAATATTCGTTTAATATAATCTCGCGTATCGATCACGTATGTCGTGCGGCGTCTGCGCGTGATAATAAATTGTTTTCGGCTATAATCACTCACGTTAATAATGTTAATTTGTCGGGTCACATATTTTAGATACTTAACTTAAGGCTCGCTCGATTAATATTTATTAGATTAATATTCTAATCAGATTAAATGTGTAGTGTTCAACTTCGGCTTTTATAATAAATATTAACACGGACAATATTAATTTAACTACTTTCTATTTATTTAACATTCGTTTAATATAAACATGTCACCTGTTCAGTTTTTCTTGTCTGTCGCGGGTGCTGTTCCGCGCGCGGTGGCGTGCTGCTTCGCGCGTCATGCACGTGCTGTCTGCGCGTTGTTCGTGCGTGATGTGCTCGTGGTCGCGTGCTGATTCGCACGTCATTCACGCTGGTCGCGCGCACTGTTTCTAGTGTCGTCAGCGTGCTGTGTCGCGCGTGTCCGCGCGTTGTTTTCACGCTGTCGTGTTATTTCGTGTATCCTAAGTTCGCCTCGCGAAGAATCTCGCGTGTTGATTAAATTACTTATTTAACTGATAGATGTTAGTGTAGCAGATTAATCGAAACTAAATGGTAGAAATTATTTATATTTGGTATTGTCAAATTAAAACATTATAGTTAATATTTGTTTAACATAAATGCGATAACTTCTCGACTGTAGCTTGACTGTCGTGTTTCTTATCCTCGCGTAACCGTAGAAGCGCTCTCTATTTTATATTGCTCGTTTCTATAATGTTTTATCTTGTGTGGTGTAATGTTCTTATGCATATATATATTTGTTTGCTTGTGCCTGTTTGTCTTCGCTTTGCGTCGCGAATAGATTGCGATCCGTTTCCGAGCTTCGAGGAATCAAAGATCAAGTGTTGGCGACCAAGTGATCCAGTTCTTTGAGTTCCACGAGATTGAAGACCCTGAGCATCAGTTTGGTGAAGGCAAGTGTCCTCTGACCCATTATGTCCCATTTACTTTATAATACACTGTCCTGCATACTATGAACAACCTAAGGATTTACTAGCTTTCTATTTACCTTGTCCTTGATTTACCTTTTGGGTTACTATGGTTAGCTACATGCTAGCGCTTTACTTTAATCAATGAACATGATGAGATACAATGATGATACTATGATTTTATTCTGGATATGATGATATACTTGTGGCATTTAGGGGACTTGGGCTGTTTCCCGAGTACCTCTCCGTAAGGACCTGTTCGTTGAGAGACCACCCGGGATAACAGTGCAACCATGAGGGTGAAATGGGATGCCCTTAGCTAATTAATTAGAGGAACTAGAGGTGTAGTTGCTTCGCCGTCGTGCCGTCAATGGGGTCCAGGCACAGTGCTTGCTCTGCCGAGGCTGAGTGCCGAGGTTCTTTTGTTTTGCTTTTGTTAGTCACCCTCCTGCGGGGAGAGGTACTGTGTTTATCAAACTGGAGAAACCTAACGGGCGGCTATGACCTCTAGGGAATCTTTGTAAAAGCTACGTAGTGATACCCTGCCGGACCACCTAGGAAGTGATCAATGGGGAGTCATGATCCCCGGGCAGAACGGGAATCACGGCTCATGGGTAAAGTGTGCGACCTCTGCAGAGGGTAATGAAACTGATATATCAGCCGTGCTCACGGTTAAGAGCAGCCTTGGGATCCTCTTTGATTAGAGATACTTTGACCAGAGATGGTTGGTTTGCAGGTGGTGATGAGGATGATGGTTTTTGATTATGATTATGGTAATGGTCAGTGGTATTCTTTCCATTTGGAAAGGGTACTTTGGGTTAAGAACTTGGGTTAATGCTAAAACCTGGCTTTCTACTAGTAATAATAACCTGACCAACTAAAAGCAACTGCTTGACTTAACCCCACATAAAGCTAGTCCACTACAGCCAAACGGGACATTTGCTGAGTACGTTGATGTGTACTCACCCTTGCTTTCACAAAACACCAGGTTGCCTTTGGTGCAATCTATGCTCAGGTAAACAAGGCGTCGAGGCGGATCTCCAGGAGTTCCAGGACTTCGACGAGTCCGAGGATTAGGCTAGCGACCTCCCCCAGTCAGCTGCCTGTAGGTGGGTTGTTTACGTTGGCTACGTTTCGATTCTGTGTACTTTGATTTATATTATGTAAATGACTCTAGTCTGTAATATTATTACTTACTCTTTATTGTAATTCGAAGCATTGTGCTATGATGAGTCATTTATGTAATCGCTGTGTACGTGAATTTCTGATCCTGGCACGCACATGGTTCGCATTCGGTTTACCTTCTAAAACCGGGTGTGACATTAGGCTGCGGCAAGACGCCCGAGGGAGACACAAGCTCACGCCCCCCTGGGAGGGGCCATTCGTCATCGCCAAAGTTCTGAAGCCCGGAACGTACAAGCTGGCCAACAGTCAAGGCGAGGTCTACGGCAACGCTTGGAACATCCAACAGCTACGTCGCTTCTACCCTTAAGATGTTTTCAAGTTGTTCATATACCTCGCACCCACGCAAAGTTTAGTCATCAAGGAAGGGTCGGCCTCGCCTCGGCAAAGCCCGACCCTCCCTCGGGGGCTAAAAGGGGGGACCCCCTCTGCGTTGAAATTTTCCTCGAAAAAAGATCTCTTCTGCCAGAATATCTTTCGTGCTTTCTGACTACTTCGAAAAGTGGATCTTGAAAACGACGGAGTACACGTAAGCAGCCAAGGCTGACCGAGCCGAGGGACTCCTACGCCTCCGGGATACGGATACCTCACTCATCACCTTCTGCGATAAGTAACTCGCGTTCGGATAAAGTGATTCCGCGGACCGAACAAGTCTTCACGATCGGAAGCTCTTCTGCCGAAGCGATCCTTCGAGCCTTCTCGACTGAGTCGGTGACAGGGCCTCATGGACGGGTGAAAGTGCGCGTAAACGGCAAGGCCGACCGAGCCGAGGGACTCCCACGCCTCCGGGATACGGATACCTCACTCATCACCTTCCGCGAGAAGCAACTCTCGCTCGCACAAATATCCCTGTTACCGACAAAAAAGTCCAGATACTCGAAACAAGAGGAAAGGAGACGCATCTTTACAACACAGCGAGGGTGTGTATTCTGGCCTCGGCGGCCGCAGAAGGCACACGCTACAAGACACTCTGATCCTGCAGGCTCGGGTCTTGACGCTGAAAGGGGGCAGTAGCACCCTCGGCATCGATGACACCTTCAGCGAGGTCCGACCTAGCCTCGGACGGCGACGCGGTCCAGGGATCCCCACTCTGGAGGACGACGTCATCGCCACGCCCGGACAATCGCTGCCAGGGACTTCCTCAGGAATCCGGGCCGAGCAGGCGGCTCGGCCGGTTACCCATGGGGCCTCGGCCAACCATCTCCCAAGGGCGCCAGCCCGACCCGAGGCCTCGGCTGATCAACTCCGGCGTCGGTCCCGCTAACGGACAACCCGGCTAGGCTCCGGCCAACCAGGTTTCATTTTCGAGCCAACTCCGCCTCTGTTCATGCTGATATCGCTACCCCTAGCCTCGGCTCGTCGGAGAGCGGCCAAGGGGTCCCTTTAACTAAGCTAGAGGAGCCTCAGACAACAAGGCCGACCGAGCCGAGGGACTCCCACGCCTTCGGGATACAGATACCTCACTCGTCACCTTGACATGGGGCGACTCATGCTTGGTGAAGCGGTTCAGATAATCAACAGGCGAGTCTTAGTGCTCGAAAATGAGGAAAAAACACGGCTCCGTGCCAAAATTACATACATGTTCAAGCCTCGACAGCCACGATGAACAAAAACACTGGAATTCGAAATGCCATTACAAACGGAACTCTGGTTCCGTCCCCCGCGGGTATGAGCAACCTCGAGCCTGCGGGGCGACGAACGTCGGGGGACCTGCCAGCGACCTCTGCAGCAGCAGCCATGGTCCCGGGTGGACGCGGCCACCGGAGGGCTCTCGTTCGCGGTCCCGCTCAAGGGACGCGAACCAGCTATTAAAGCCAAAGAGCGGGCCGCTCCCAAGCGCACCGGCAGGTCCTCGCTGCCGTCCTCGCCGCGAATGTGAGGGAGAGGGCGGAATGTTGCATCCTAGCTGGGCAGCAACAGTTCGCCTTCCCCGACATGGATGGAGGACGTCTCCGCCGCAGGACTGGGGGGCGATTGCCACCACCAGAAGCTGGAAGAAGAGGTGGCCCGCCGACCCGCGCAGGAGGTAGAGCCCCGGCTCGCCTCGCTCCCCGCCCCAGCGAGGATGACGAACACCCTCGATGCCGAGGGCGGGATCGGGATCACAGCCCGGCTTGCCTCTCCCCATCCAGGAGCTGGAGGTCACCGTCTTGGGTGACCACCAGCGGAGGGGAGCAACCGGGCTGTGTGATGAAAATCCTTGAAGCCGAACGATGGCTGAAAGGTACCAACTCCCACGGAGTTGCGTTCCTCCAACGATGAGGCGAAAAGACGGTGGGTATCCCCCATCCGGGGACTTGGAAGGTGGAAAGACGCGATGCATAAGGTGGAAAGGGGTCGCCCTCCTTTTAAAGGCAACTCTCCCTACTTGCGCCCCCAACCGTCACGGGCTGAGTCTTCTCCAACACGCTCCAAGGCCCTCCCCTGCGACGCGGGGGCTGGGTCCCGCATGTCATGCAAACCGGCTCAGAGCAGAAGAAGCCAAACCGCCGCGCGTGGTGCACACAACCGCCCAGCGGTTGCAAGTGACCCTCCACTTTTGCCCAGACCAACGGGCGAAAGAGGCGGGCAGCCATGCAGGCGGCATGCAACCGCGCTAAGTGGACGCGCTTCTCCGACTCCCGACACGCCAGCATGGAGGCCCAGGCCCACGCGTCACGCAACCGGCGCGCCGGATGCTGCATGCAAGCAACTGCACCGCCACTTGCGCCACCACCGCGCCTCCTCGATTGCGGAACCAATACCGCGACTCGAGGCGACCCAGCGCACGACCCAGCAGCGCCCGCCTGACGCGGCGGTCAATGCGGCCAAAAGTGGGCCGGCAGTAATGACGGTGGCAGGCGGGCGGGAGCAGCGGTCACGTCGTCAGCCAAGCTCACGTCCCATCCGGGGGCAGCAAGAGAACCCCCTCTCACGGCGTGAAGACAACGCGCCCGTGATCCGTTCCTCGAACGGCTCGCGCACGCGCAACGGCCGCCCCGCCAACCGCTTGCCCCGTCGCATTAACTCTGCGGCAGGACAGGCGGCGCTTCCGGCAGGAGCAGTGGGCGACGCTTCGCCTTCGCCGTAATAACCGCGCCAGAAAAGGTACGCCGCGTCGTTCGATTTCATATCCTTTTCCTTTTCTCCTCTTTCTCTATCTCTTGCCACAGGGACCGGGAAAGGGGGATACCCCGAAAAGGATCCTTCCCCGTGAAGGAACCAGGCTCCGAGCCTCTTTACTGATCAGAGGTTCGAAGGCTGGCCCCCGAAGGGTTTCGACAGCCGCCTCAGATCGCGTGGGCCCTACACCCACTACTGGTCAGAGGTTCGAAGGCCGGCCCCCCGAAGGGTTCCACGGCCGCCTCAGGCTACTCGGGCTCCGCGCCCATTACTGATCAGGGGTTCGAAGGCTGGCCCCCGAAGGGTTCACATCCACCTCAGACGCCGAGCGAGGGATGACCAGGGGTACGTTCGATACAAAACCAAGGCTCGAGCTGCGCTCCCGAGGTACCCTAGGACATTTCCGAGACCAGCGGGAGCGATCTTGTAATGGAATCCCATCAGAGGGAGGCATCGAGCCCTCGGACCCCGTCGCCAGGGGACCGGGTCCGGCAGATCACCCGCAGGTACTTTTGGGCGTGCCTCTGGGCCCCTAGCCGACCCCTAACGAACGGGGCACGGACGTCCACTCGGATTACCCGCTTGCAGCTCATCGGAGACACCATGTTCGGCGCCCATCGAGGGCAACATGGCGCTTTCCCCCCTCCTCCTTGCGGAAAGGCGACGCAGGGGCGTATGTAAAAAAGCCGAGTCTGTCCCTGATCGCCCTCTCGCCCTGTGCAGAGGCTCGGAGGCTGCTCTCGCAAACCCGGCTCCGGCCGAACCGTTGACAGCGTCAACATACCAGCCCGAGAACTTGGGCCCTGACCGTACACCCGGGCTACGGCCAGTTCGCATGAGGGAACAACCAGACCAGCCGAAGCATTACGCAAGGCATTAAGACCTCGAAGGAGTGAAACCACTCCTCCGAGGCCTCGGGGGCTACACCCGACGGGTGCGCTCGCGCGCACCCACCGGAACAAAATGCAACCGAGAAAGGCTGGTCCCCTTGCAAAAAAGTGCGATGAAAGCCTCCAAGCGAGTGCTAACACTCCCTTCGAGGCTCGGGGGCTACTGTCGGGGACCATAATTAGGGGTACCCTCAAGACTCCTAATTCTCAGCTGGTAACACCCATCAGCATAAAGCTGCAAAGGCCTGATGGGTGCGATTAAGTCAGGGATCAGTCCATTCGAGCGACTCGATCATGCCTCGCCCGAGCCTAGCCTCGGACAAGGGCAGCCGACCCCGGAGGATTTCCGTCTCGCCCGAGGCCCCCCTCCAACGGCGGACACATCTCCGGCTCGCCTGAGGCCCTGCCTTCGCTAAGAAGCAACCCTGACTAAATCTCTGCACCGACCGACCGAATCGCAGGAGCATTTAACGCAAAGGTGGCCTGACACCTTTATCCTGACGCACGCCCCCCGGCAGAGCCGAAGTGACCGCCGTCACTTCACCGCTCCACTGACCGGCCCGACAGAAGGATAGCGTCGCCTGCGCCACTCTGACTGTAGTGCCCCTTGACAGAATAAGACTGACATGCAGCCAGGCCCTGTCAAAGGCACCATAGGAAACTCCGCTCCGCCCGACCCAGGGCTTGGACTCGGGCTAAGTCCCGGAAGACGGCGAACTCCGCTCCGCCCGACCCAGGGCTCGGACTCGGGCTAAGTCCCGGAAGACGGCGAACTCCACTCCACCCGACCCTAGGGCTCGGACTCGGGCTCAGCCCCAGAAGACGACGAACTCCGCTCCGCCCGACCCTAGGGCTCGGACTCGGGCTCAGCCCTAGAAGACGACGAACTCCGCTCCGCCTGACCCAGGGCTCGGACTCGGGCTCAGCCCCAGAAGACGACGAACTCCGCTTCGCCCGACCCCAGGGCTCGGACTCCGCCCTTGCCTCTGCCGAACGTTCTCCGCCTCGCCCGACCCAGGGGCTCGGACTCGGCCTCAGCCATGGAAGACAGACTCGACCTCGGCTTCGGAGGAACCTCCACGTCGCCCAACCTAGGGCGCAGGCCAGCCACGTCAACAAGAAGCGCCATCATCACCCTACCCCGAGCTGACTCGGGCCGCAGAGAACAAGACCGGTGTCCCATCTGGCTAGCTCCGCCAGATAGGCAATCATGGCGCCCCGCATGCTCTGTGACGACGGCGGCTCTCAGCTCTCTTACGAAAGCAGAAGGACGTCAGCAAGGACTCAACCGCTTCGACAGCTGTCCCTCCGCCAGGTTCCGTCGCTCCTCCGACGACCACGACATCACACCAGCTGGGTGCCAAAATCTCTCCAGCTGCCACATCGGCATGTACTTAGGGCGCCAGCTCTCCCCCGCTAGACATGTAGCACTCTGCTACACCCCCATTGTACACCTGGATCCTCTCCTTAGGCCTATAAAAAGAAGGACCAGGGCCCTCTTAGAGAAGGTTGGCCGCGCGGGGACGAGGACGGGACAGGCGCTCTCTTGGGGCCGCTCGCTTCCCTCTCCCGCGTGGACGCTTGTAACCCCCTACTGCAAGCGCACCCGACCTGGGCGCTGGACGAACACGAAGGCCGCGGGATTCCCACCTCTCTCACGCCGGTCTCCGGCCGCCACGCTCCTTCCCCCCTTCGCGCTCGCCCACGCGCTCGACCCATCTGGGCTGGGGCACGCGGCGACACTCACTCGTCGGCCCGAGGGACCCCCCGGTCTCGAAACGCCGACAAGTATATTATATGGTAAACAATATCACATTAAAAATTAACAAGAATTATGATTTTTTTTAATAAGACGAGCTAATCAAACTTGGGATAAAAAGTCAAACGAATTATAAATTGATTGAAACAGAGGGGGTATATGGCATGCTAAGACCGTGTCCACACATATGATCATCCAAAATATTGATTTACACTATAGACTGAGTTAAGTTTAAATATGGATATAATGATAAGTAAGCTCTTGGAGATGCCCTAAGCAAACTACTATGCAACTTTGTTATCTAAATTTTTTTCACTCAGCTGAACCAATATGCAACTTTGTTACCTAAATTTTTTCACTCAACTCTTATCTGATCAGTATTACAAATACAAGAAGGAAAAAACAACACAAAGTCAGTTTAACTTATGGTAGATAGCCATCTTTTACGGTGGGGTGTGCCATTACACCAGGCCTCCTTTGGAATGCAGGAATTTTAGAAGAACCATATAGGAATTTTACAAGAATCGGTTTATTTTCTGGAAACGGAAAAATCCAGCATTCCAAAAAAGCCCTCAAAGGTTCAAAGGTCCTTGGGAAGTGGCGCGTCCGTGAAGAGGACAACGTTTTTGTGGAGCATGTGGCAGGAAAGACAAAAAGCAGTCGATAAAAAGCAGTCAGTCGTAGATTGCCAGGGCAGCAGTGGCACTCGTAGCGACAGCCGCAACGGTGGTGCGGGCGAAGTTTTATGCTCCGGTGGGGGTTGGATGCAGAGGCGACGCCGGCGATGCATGAAGTTGCAGGCCTTCCGGTTCACCTGTTGGTTGTCTACATCGACGACATGTATATACATCCTCTATATATTCAAAATATTTACAATATTTATTTTTTGTTGAACATAAATGGTTGTGAGTTACCGTGGTTAGAACCTGAGCGTGGAAGGAGGGCGATGGTTCAAACTCTGTCACCATGCACATTTTTTGGACTTTTATTTCGTTTGTTGCGCATAAGTATTTGTCATACGCTTAAGTATATTATACATATTTTAGTTTTATTAAATATGTTAATTTAATCTATTAAAATAGATAGGGAACATGAGAGAAACTCTATATATAGAGTATCATCAGCATCCAAATTGTTTAAAGATCGCTATTGGACACGTAGAGGATGGAATTCTTCCCTAAAATTTAGGGTAAAGTATGTTTTACAGGATGTAAGGAAAATGGACCTCGACCCATTTGACTAATTGTTTTTGGTGTTTGATGATCAACATAGTCCGTGAATTAATATGGTTGCTAGTGTTTGTAGTTTACATGATGCTAAAGTGACTTGGACTAAAGCATTGAGGAAGCAACACCTTAAAAGAAGAGATTACGAAAACCATAAGTGAAGATCAACACGTATCAAACAAAGTCCAAGACATGAAGAAAGTGTTGTCACTGATGGACTGTCCGGTAGCACACTACCGAACTGTCCGATGGCACACCACTGAACTGTCCGGTTCACCAGGGAATAGTAGCCCAATGACTAGTTCCAGGTGGCACTGTGGAGGAGAGCCACCGAACTATACGGTTTGATACCAGACTGTCCGGTGCAAGGCTGACAGCGCCAACGGTCACCTGTCGGATCCAACGGTTAGTGGCGCACCGAGCAAGGCACCAGACTGTCTGGTGTGCCGCAGAGAACAACACCTTTTCTCCAACAGCTATATTTTAGTTGGGACCTATATATACTTCATCCAACCGACCATTTGAAGGTGTGGGAGCCCAAGCAACTGTCACACCCAGATTTAAGGGGGCAAACCCGGGCACGAATCAATATGTGCTAGGATCAAGTCTCATATATGATGACTCATGGTACAGAAACGAATGTCACATCTTTACTATATAATGGAGTTCTGTACAAAATAGTTAAATAATTACATCATACGAAGACAACGATACAACAACCATAGTTGGGTGGGAGACGATGGTCTAGACCTCTCTCGAAGTCAACGCGGCTTCCATCATGCTCCTTATCTTGTAGTACATATCCTTGACCTGAGGGATGTGAGTACAACAAGGGTGAGCTCACATATGTTTATCGCTCAACAAGTTGTAGAGAATAATGTGCATGAGCTCACTTACAGTGGGGCTCATGTGAAATGTAAGGCTTACCAAAGAAGATGGTTAAAGATGAGCATTGCTTTTAAAGTTGGTCAAAATTTTATTAGCAATTATTAAGTATAGGTAGATACCAAACCTATTAAATAAGATATCACAATTAATAATAACACCCACAATGCAATGCAATGCAAATGACATATTGTATGTCTTTTTATCTCCACGGTTCACATTTAGATTATTAGGTAGGCATTATACTTGTTCATATGTTTAGGATGTGTCGCGAGTGTTTCTATATATTCTCCATGCCATTTAACTAGTTGGTGACTACTTCACACAATGAGTATTTGCTATTGGCTTAGGTGATCTTGGTCCATATCAAAAAAATATGTGTGGCATGCCACATCCTAGCATACGATTTACACATGAATGTTGTTGATGAGTAACATCCAGATAGGGGAGTCCACTGTTGGGGAATGGCTTATTTATATCTATCGTGTGGTCATAGCGGTTTTTAGTGGTTGGTACCTTAGGATTCCCAAGGCAAATGATTTTGCTTGGCTTCTGCATAAGGGTGAGGCTAGGGGATTTTCGAGAATGCTTAGCTCCATTGATTGCATGCATTAGGAATGGAGAAACTACCTGATGGCTTGGACATGATAGTTTTGTGGTCTTAACTCTAGGCCAAGCACGGTCCTCTAAGTTGTCATTTTGTACAATCTATGGATTTAGCATGCTTTCGTTGGGATTCCAGGGGACAAAAATGATATCATCATGTTGCAAAAGGTGTTTATCTTCGACCCTTTGAGGAGGTGCACCATGTCGTTAGTAAACTACAATATAAATGGGAACACATATGATATGGGGTACTACCTAGACTGGCCAACTTTGTTAAAGCAACTAGACACCCATTTGAGGAGAAGAAGGTGCATTTCACTAGAAATGTAGGAAAGTTGTCGTAAGGATGTTGAGCGCGCATTTGGAGTCCTGCAAGCACGCTTGGTTATGTCATGTGGTCCAGCGTATGGATGGAATCGTGGACATCTTGAAGAAATGTCGATCGCTTGTATTATAGTGCACAACATGATTTGTGGAGGATGGGAGAGAACATGTGGGTAATATGGATTTCACCGATATTGGTGTCCCAAGTAGTCTGAGAACTGCAATAACGGAGGTGTGTAGCGAATGGATCAACGGGCATCACAACATCACCGACCGTGAATGTTTCAACCAACTACAACATATTCTTATTGAATATTTGTGGGCCCGACGTGGATCAATGGGTCGATTACCCGAATGTCAATGTGTCTTCTTGTTTATTCAAGTTGATGTGTTCTTAGTTTGAAATATGATGTTTGTAGTGTGATCTATAAACTTATTATAAGCTTCTCATGCTATTGTTGCTTAAACTGTCTATAAAACAAAGGGCAAACAAGTGGTGCTCAGTTATAGTAAAATGTAATAATAGGTAATGCTATTTGTACTAGCTTCTAATGTTTCTACAATGTTTTTGCCTCTATGAATTGCAACTGCAGCAGTCCAATGTTTTGTTATTACAGTTGCAATGTTTCTATAATGTTTTGTTATTACAGCTGCAACAGTCTAAACAACTGACTTTAATTCGAAACAAACAGCCCGGATATCAGTGCAGGTGCTGAGAATGGCCAAGAGCTAGCAACGAAGTTCACCATCAACATCTGGACCTAGTAGTCAATACCGTCCTAGACCAGTCTTAATGACCCAATCAAAGAAACAAGGCATGATGAAGAGGTTCAGAACAAATGGTGCTCTCTTTTGCATGTCTGGTGACGTAAAATTTCCTTCCAAATATCTATGGAGTCAAATGAGACTCTAGATAAATCAAACAATCATTCTTAGGCTCTCTCCAACAATTATCCCTATACATCTTCCCTTATTTATATTTTTAATATATTTTACTATATTTTCCTAAAAGAGTCTTCCCATATATACACAGTTAGTCTTCAACAATTCCCTCTGTACAGTTTCTTTATACACTATAACTTAGTTCATCAACGTTTTTTTTAAAAAAAATAAAAAATCATATAATGTTTGTAGTATCATTATATATATATATATATTATTATGTTATGTGATTTAATTAAGGTTAAAAACATGTTCATTAATATATAGGGGAGCTATAGGGAGAGTCGTTGGAGACAAAATCCCTAATAGCATGTTTGGTTTGAGAAATGAGGTAGACTATCATCTTCTCACTCCTCACATTTTTATTTGGTTTGTGGAATGTAATAAGTAGATCTATCACCATTCATTCCTTATAGACTAATAATTAGTAATAATATGAGGAATGAGTTCACTATACCAAATTTGTGGAATGGACTCATCACCACCTCATATAAAATGGATTGACTCTTAAAACCAAACACGCCATCAAGCTTTCCTTATGTCCGGTTAAGGAGGTTTAGGGGAAGCTATTGGACTCGGCCTAAGGAAATCTCTGCAACACTTATCGTCAAAAAAAAATATCTTTGCAACACGTACTGACATGCTATGGGCCTACCGTATCCTCACAAGCAGTGCTCGTAAGTATGAATGTCTTACATCACTTCCAATGCACATGAGGAAGGGTTGGTTGTAGATGGAGATCGGGAAGAAGGGAGTCCCACACAATTTCTATTCTTATGCGATTTATTATTAGGATTGCTAGCATTGTTTGACCTTGCAAGTTTGTTCCTTAACTTCTAACTCTTGCTGATCTCAGCTTAAAGATATGTATAACACACATAAATGTCTCGTATCTTAATAGATATTAGAAGGTTAATGCAAAAAAATATAAGAAATTTATCTTGGTGAAGTAATATCTCTAGCACGGTTCTCTAAGTATACACATAAATAAGTTGTATATTAGGAAGTTCTAATAAATAAGATACAAGACTTAGATATAAGATTGTTGCTGGCCGGCGCCCGTGGTTTTTTTCCCTTCGCTTTGGATGGTTTTTTCACGTTAAGGGCTAGTTTGGAAACTCTATTTTCCCAAGTGAAAATGAACTAATTTCCCATGAGAAAATAGATATCTCTTGAAAAAATGGGGTTCTCAAACTAGCCCTAAATCTGTGTTTCTCTATGTTTGATATGTTTTGTGTCGTATTGATTCATAACACTTAGGTGTCGTTTGGTTCACATATTGGTAACGTAATGGGCAACCGTTATAGTTAAATCATATTTGTTTAAGTTCAACCATAATCAATATCACACTACAAATGGATACCGTCTTATTCAAACTTGTTACCACCGGTATTTTAGTGTGAATCATTATCATTACCATTTATGTTACATTTCGTAAACCAAACAACACCTTATGTATCTAATGCTTGGAGAGCCGTAACGTAGTTGTCGGCGTTTCGAGACCGGGGGGGCCCTGGGCCGACGAGTGAATGTCGCCGCGTGCCCCAGCCCAGATGGGTCGAGCGCGAGGGCGAGCGCGAAGGGGGGAGAGCGAGGCGGCCGGAGACCGGCGTGAGAGAGGTGGGAATCCCGCGGCCTTCGTGTTCGTCCCGCGCCCAGGTCGGGTGCGCTTGCAGTAGGGGGTTACAAGCGTCCTTATGGGAGGAAGTAGACTCATCGCTGTCGTAGTAGACGATCTCCTTGATGCATCTTGTCTTCTTCTTCTTCCCATCTTTGCGTCTGTGGCCCGAGCCCGAGTCGTTGGACTTGTCATCCCTTGGCTCGTTGACGAAGGACTCCTTCTCCTTGTCGTTGATCACGATTCCCTTCCCTTTAGGATCCATCTCTTCGGGCGGTTAGTCCCTTTGTGAAGAGAACGGCTTTGATACCAATTGAGAGCACCTAGAGGGGGGGTGAATAGGTGATCCTGTGAAACTTGAAAACTTAAGCCACAAAAACTTGGTTAATCGTTAGCACAATAATTGCCAAGTGGCTAGAGAGGAGTCAAAACACAATAACCACAAGAAATCGAACACAGAGATGGCATAGTGGTTATCCCGTGGTTCGGCCAAGTACAAAACTTGCCTACTCCACGTTGTGGCGTCCCAACGGACGAGAGTTGCACTCAACTCCTCTCAAGTGATCCAATGATCAACTTGAATACCACGGTGTTCTTCTTTACTTTGATATTTTCCCGTTTGCATGGAATCTCCACAACTTGGAGTCTCTCGCCCTTACAATTGAATTTCACAAAGAAGTACAGAGTAAGGGAGGGAAGCAACACACACAAATCCACAGCAAAATGCGCACACACACGGCCAAGAATCGAGCTCAAAAGACTATCTCAAAGTTCTCACTGCAACGGAGCTCGAACCACTGAGAATGACAAACGAATGCGCAAAGACTGAGTGTGGATGATCAAGAATGCTCTAAGGTTGCTTGGTGTGCTCCTTCATGCGCCTAGGGGTCCCTTTTATAGCCCCAAGGCAGCTAGGAGCCGTTGAGAGCAAATCTGGAAGGCCAATCTTGCCTTCTGTCGTCGGGTGCACCGGACAGTCCGGTGCACACCGGACACTGTCCGGTGCCCGATTTCCTTCCTAAAATAGTGCGGCCGACCGTTGCAGATCTGGGAGCGGTTGGCGCACCGGACATGTCCGGTGCACACCGGGCAGTCCGGTGCCCCCTTCCGACCGTTGGCCCGGCCACGTGTCTCGCGCAGATTCCGCGGCCGACCGTTGGCCCGGCCAACCGTTGGCTCACCGGACAGTCCGGTGCACACCAGACAGTCCAGTGAATTTTAGCCGTACGCCGTCGGCGAATTCCCGAGAGCGGCCACTTCACGCCGAGTCAGCCTGGCGCACCGGACACTGTCCGGTGCACCACCGGACAGTCTGGTGTGCCAGACTGAGCTGAGTCTTGGCTGTACACAGCCAAGCCTTTTTCACCTCTTTTCTTTTCTTCTTCTTTCTGTTTCTAACACTTAGACAAATATATTAGTACACAAAACCAATGTACTTGAAAGGGAATTAGGCTTACACCTAGTCCCTAATTAATTTTGGTGGTTGAATTGCCCAACACAAATAATTGGACTAACTAGTTTGCCCAAGTGTATAGATTATACAGGTGTAAAAGGTTCACACTCAGCCAATAAAAAGATCAAGTTTTGGATTCAACAAAGGAGCAAAGGGTCAACCGAAGGCACCTCTGGTCTGGCGCACCGGACTGTCCGGTGTGCCACCGGACAGTGTCCGGTGCACCACCGGACATGTCCGGTGCACCAGAGGACTCCAACTCGAACTCGCCACCTTCGGGAATTTCGCAGGCCGGCGCGCTATAATTCACCGGACTGTCCGGTGTACACCGGACATGTCCGGTGCACCAGAGGACTCCAACTCGAACTCGCCACCTTCGGGAATTTCGCAGGCCGGCGCGCTATAATTCACCGGACTGTCCGGTGTACACCGGACAGTGTCCGGTGCTCCAAGGAAGAGCGGCCTCAGGAACTCGCCAGCTTCGGGAACCTCCAACGGCTAGTCCGCTATAATTCACCGGACATGTCCGGTGTGCACCGGACTGTCCGGTGCAACTCCGGAGCAACGGCTATTCGGCGCCAACGGCTACCTGCGACGCATTAAATGCGCGCACTGCGCGCGCAGAAGTCAGGCGCGCCCATACTGGCGCACCGGACAAGAAACAGTACATGTCCGGTGTGCACCGGACATCCAGGCGGGCCCAGAAGTCAGAAGCTCCAACGGTCAGAATCCAACGGCAGTGATGACGTGGCGGGGGCACCGGACATGTCCGGTGTGCACCGGACTGTCCGGTGCGCCATCGAACAGACAGCCTCCCAACGGCCACTTTTGGTGGTTGGGGCTATAAATACCCCAACCACCCCACCATTCATTGCATCCAAGTTTTCCACTTCTCAACCACTTACAAGAGCTAGGCATTCAATACTAGACACATACAAAGAGATCAAATCCTCTCCAATTCCACTCAAGGCTTTAGTGATTAGCGAGAGAGATTTGCCGTGTTCTTTTGAGCTCTTGCGCTTGGATTGCTTCTTTTCTTTCTCACTTGTTCTTGTGATCAAAACTCCATTGTAATCAAGGCAAGAGGCACCAATTGTGTGGTGGCCCTTGCGGGGAAGATTTGTTCCCGACTTTGATTTGAGAAGAGAAGCTCACTCGATCCGAGGGACCGTTTGAGAGAGGGAAGGGTTGAAAGAGACCCGGCCTTTGTGGCCTCCTCAACGGGGAGTAGGTTTGCGAGAACCGAACCTCGGTAAAACAAATCTGCGTGTCACACTCTTCATTTGCTTGCGATTTGTTTTGCGCCCTCTCTCGCGGACTCGTTTATATTTCTAACGCTAACCCGGCTTGTAGTTGTGTTTATATTTGTAAATTTCAGTTTCGCCCTATTCACCCCCCTCTAGGCGACTATCAATTGGTATCAGAGCCCGGTGCTTCATTAGAGCCTAACCGCTCGAAGTGATGTCGGGAGATCACGCCAAGAAGGAGATGGAGACCGGCGACAAGCCCACTACAAGCCACGGGAGCACTTCATCGGAAGAGTCCCGCACCAAGAGGAGGGAGAAGAAGAAGAGCTCCTCCAACAAAGGGAAGGAGAAGAAATCTTCTTCTCACCACAAAGAGAAGAAGGAAAAATCTTCTTCCCACAAGCCGCATCGAAGCGGGGACAAGCAAAAGAGGATGAGGAAAGTGGTCTACTACGAGACCGACACTTCATCAACATCGACCTCCGACTCCGATGCGCCCTCCGTAACTTCTAAACGCCAAGAGCGTAAGAAGTTTAGTAAGATTCCCTTACACTACCCCCGTACATCTAGACATACTCCATTACTTTACGTTCCATTAGGCAAACCGCCAACTTTTGACGGTGAAGATTATGCTAGGTGGAGTGATTTAATGAAATTTCATCTAACCTCACTCCACAAAAGTATATGGAATGTTGTTGAGTTTGGAGCACAGGTGCCATCCATAGGGGATAAGGATTATGATGAGGATGAGGTGGCCCAAATCGAGCACTTCAACTCTCAAGAAAGAACAATACTCCTCGCCTCTTTAAGTAGAGAGGAGTATAACAAAGTTCAAGGGTTGAAGAGCGCCAAGGAGGTTTGGGATGTGCTCAAAACCGCGCACGAGGGAGATGAGCTCACAAAGATCACCAAGCGGGAAATGATCGAGGGGGAGCTCGGTCGGTTCCGGCTTCGCAAAGGGGAAGAGCCACAACACATGTACAACCGGCTCAAGACCTTGGTGAACAAAGTGCGCAATCTCGGGAGCAAGAAGTGGGACGACCACGAAATGGTTAAGGTTATTCTAAGATCTCTCATTTTCCTTAACCCCACTCAAGTTCAATTAATTCATGGTAATCCTAGATATACTAAAATGACCCCCGAGGAAGTTATCGGGAATTTTGTAAGTTTTGAGTGCATGATCGAAGGCTCAAGGAAGATCAACGAGCTTGATGATCCCTCCACATCCGAAGCTCAACCCGTCGCATTCAAGGCGACGGAGGAAAAGAAGGAGGAATCTACACCAAGTCGACAACCAATAGACGCCTCCAAGCTCGACAATGAGGAAATGGCGCTCGTCATCAAGAGCTTCCGCCAAATCCTCAAACAAAGGAGAGGGAAAGACTACAAGTCCCGCTCCAAGAAGGTTTGCTACAAGTGTGGTAAGCCCGGTCACTTTATAGCTAAATGTCCATTATCAAGTGACAGTGACAGGGGCGACGACAAGAAGGGGAGAAGAAAGGAGAAGAAGAGGTACTACAAGAAGAAGGGCGGCGATGCCCATGTTTGTCGGGAGTGGGATTCTGACGAAAGCTCAAGCGACTCCTCCGACGACGAGGACGCCGCCAACATCGCCGTCACCAAAGGGCTTCTCTTCCCCAACGTCGGCCACAAGTGCCTCATGGCAAAGGACGACAAAAAGAAGGTTAAATCTAAATCCTCCACTAAATATGAATCCTCTAGTGATGATAATGCTAGTGATGAGGAAGATAATTTGCGTACTCTCTTTGCCAACCTCAACATGCAACAAAAGGAAAAACTTAATGAATTGATTAGTGCCATCCATGAAAAGGATGATCTCTTGGACACCCAAGAGGACTTCCTTATTAAAGAAAATAAGAAGCATGTTAAGGTTAAAAATGCTTACGCTCTAGAAGTAGAAAAATGTCAAAAACTATCTAGTGAGCTAAGCACTTGCCATGAGATGATTGACAACCTTAGACATGAAAATGCTAGTTTAAATGCTAAGGTTGATTCACATGTTTGTAATGTTTCAATTCCCAATCCTAGAGATAATAATTATGATTTGCTTGCTAGGATTGAAGAATTGAACATTTCTCTTGCTAGCCTTAGAGTAGAAAATGAAAATTTAATTGCTAAGGCTAAACAACTAGATGTTTGCAATGTTACAATTTCCGATCTTAGAGATAATAATGATATCTTGCGTGCTAAGATCGTTGAACTTAATTCATGCAAACCTTCTACATCTAGTGTTGAGCATGTTTCCATTTGTATTAGATGTAGAGATGTTGATATTAATGCTATTCATGATCACATGACTTTAATTAAACAACAAAATGATCATATAGCAATATTAGATGCAAAAATTGCCGAGCATAACTTAGAAAATGAAAAATTTAAATTTGCTAGAAGTATGCTCTATAATGGGAGACGCCCGGGCATCAAGGATGGCATTGGCTTCCAAAGGGGAGACAATGTCAAACTTAGTGCCCCTCCTAAAAGATTGTCTAATTTTGTTAAGGGCAAGGCTCCCATGCCTCAGGATAACGAGGGTTACATTTTATACCCTGCCGGTTATCCTGAGAGCAAAATTAGGAAAATTCATTCTAGAAAGTCTCACTCTGGCCCCAATCATGCTTTTATGTATAAGGGTGAGACATCTAGTTCTAGGCAACCAACCCGTGCTAAGTTGCCTAAGAAAATTCCTATTGCATCAAATGATCATGACATTTCATTTAAAACTCTTGATGAATCTTATATTTTGACTAACAAATCCGGCAAGGTAGTTGCCAAGTTTGCTGGGGGCAAACACAAGGGCTCCAAGACTTGTGTTTGGGTACCCAAAGTTCTTGTTTCTAATGCCAAAGGACCCAAAACCGTTTGGGTACCTAAAGTCAAGAACTAAACTTGTTTTGTAGGTTTATGCATTCGGGGGCTCAAGTTGGATACTCGATAGCGGGTGCACAAACCACATGACAGGGGAGAAAAGGATGTTCTCCTCCTACGAGAAGAACCAAGATCCCCAACGAGCTATCACATTCGGGGATGGAAATCAAGGTTTGGTCAAAGGTCTTGGTAAAATAGCTATATCTCCTGACCATTCTATTTCCAATGTTTTTCTGGTAGATTCATTAGATTACAATTTGCTTTCTGTATCTCAATTATGCAAAATGGGATACAACTGTCTCTTTACTGATGTAGGTGTCACTGTCTTTAGAAGAAGTGATGATTCAATAGCATTTAAGGGTGTGTTAGAGGGTCAGCTATACTTAGTAGATTTTGATAGAGCTGAACTCGACACATGCTTAATTTCTAAGACTAACATGGGTTGGCTCTGGCACCGCCGACTAGCCCATGTTGGGATGAAGAATCTTCATAAGCTTCTAAAGGGAGAGCACATTTTAGGACTAACCAATGTTCATTTTGAGAAAGACAGGGTTTGTAGCGCATGTCAAGCAGGAAAGCAAGTTGGTGCCCATCATCCACACAAAAATATCATGACGACCGACAGGCCACTGGAGCTCCTACACATGGATCTATTCGGCCCGATTGCTTACATAAGCATCGGCGGGAGTAAGTACTGTCTAGTTATTGTGGATGATTATTCTCGCTTCACTTGGGTATTCTTTTTGCAGGAAAAATCTCAAACCCAAGAGACCTTAAAGGGATTCTTGAGACGGGCTCAAAATGAGTTCGGCTTAATAATTAAGAAAATTAGAAGCGACAACGGAACGGAGTTCAAGAACTCTCAAATTGAAGGCTTTCTTGAGGAGGAGGGCATCAAGCATGAGTTCTCCTCTCCCTACACCCCTCAACAAAATGGTGTAGTGGAGAGGAAGAATCAAACTCTATTGGACATGGCTAGAACCATGCTTGATGAGTACAAGACTTCGGATCGGTTTTGGGCGGAGGCGGTCAACACCGCTTGCTACGCCATCAACCGGTTGTATCTACACCGAATCCTCAAGAAGACATCATACGAACTCCTAACCGGTAAAAAGCCCAATATTTCATATTTTAGAATCTTTGGTAGCAAATGTTTTATTCTTGTTAAGAGAGGTAGAAAATCTAAATTTGCTCCTAAGTCTGTAGAAGGCTTTTTACTAGGATATGATTCAAACACAAGGGCATATAGGGTCTTTAACAAGTCCACTGGACTAGTTGAAGTCTCATGTGACGTTGTGTTTGATGAAACTAACGGCTCTCAAGTAGAGCAAGTTGATCTTGATGAGATAGGTAATGAAGAGGCTCCGTGCATCGCGCTAAGGAACATGTCCATTGGGGATGTGTGTCCTAAGGAATCCGAAAAGCCTCCAAATGCACAAGATCAACCTTCCTCCTCCACGCAAGCATCTCCACCAACTCAAAATGAGGATGAGGCTCAAATCGATGAAGGACAAGTTCAAGAAGATGAGCCACCTCAATATGATGGCAATGATCAAGGGGGAGATGCAAATGATCAAGAAAAGGAGGATGAGCAAGAACCAAGGCCGCCACACCCAAGAGTCCACCAAGCAATTCAACGAGATCACCCCGTCGACACCATCCTCGGCGACATTCATAAGGGGGTAACTACTAGATCTCGTATTGCACATTTTTGTGAACATTATTCTTTTGTTTCCTCTATTGAGCCACACAGGGTAGAGGAAGCACTACAAGATTCGGATTGGGTGGTGGCGATGCAAGAGGAGCTCAACAACTTCACTAGGAATGAGGTATGGCATTTAGTTCCACGTCCTAACCAAAATGTTGTAGGAACCAAATGGGTCTTCCGCAACAAGCAAGATGAGCATGATGTGGTGACAAGGAACAAAGCCCGACTTGTGGTCAAGGGATACTCCCAAGTCGAAGGTTTGGATTTCGGTGAAACCTATGCACCCGTAGCTAGGCTTGAGTCAATTCGCATATTATTAGCCTATGCTACTTACCATGGCTTTAAGCTTTATCAAATGGACGTGAAAAGTGCCTTCCTCAATGGACCAATCAAAGAAGAGGTCTATGTTGAGCAACCTCCCGGCTTTGAAGACAGTGAGTATCCTAACCATGTCTATAAGCTCTCTAAGGCGCTTTATGGGCTCAAACAAGCCCCAAGAGCATGGTATGAATGCCTTAGAGATTTTCTTATTGCAAATGGATTCAAAGTCGGAAAGGCCGATCCTACACTCTTTACCAAAACACTTGAAAATGATTTGTTTGTATGCCAAATTTATGTTGATGATATTATATTTGGGTCTACTAACGAATCTACATGTGAAGAGTTTAGTAGGATCATGACACAGAAGTTCGAGATGTCTATGATGGGGGAGTTGAAGTATTTTCTAGGATTTCAAGTGAAGCAACTCCAAGAAGGCACCTTCCTAAGCCAAACGAAGTACACTCAAGACATTCTAAGCAAGTTTGGAATGAAGGATGCCAAACCCATCAAGACACCCATGGGAACCAATGGGCATCTCGACCTCGACACGGGAGGTAAGTCCGTGGATCAAAACGTATACCTGTCGATGATAGGTTCTTTACTCTATTTGTGTGCATCTCGACCGGACATTATGCTTTCCGTATGCATGTGTGCAAGATTCCAAGCCGACCCTAAGGAAGCTCACCTTACGGTCGTGAAAAGAATCTTGAGATATCTGGCTTATACTCCTAAGTTTGGGTTTTGGTATCCTAGGGGATCCACATTTGATTTGATTGGATATTCGGATGCCGATTGGGCGGGGTGTAAAATCAATAGGAAGAGCACATCGGGGACTTGCCAGTTCTCGGGAAGATCCTTGGTGTCTTGGGCTTCAAAGAAGCAAAATTCGGTCGCTCTTTCCACCGCCGAAGCCGAGTACATTGCCGCAGGCCATTGTTGCGCGCAATTGCTTTGGATGAGGCAAACCCTGCGGGACTACGGTTACAAATTAACCAAAGTCCCTTTGCTATGTGATAATGAGAGTGCAATCAAGATGGCGGATAATCCCGTCGAGCATAGCCGCACTAAGCACATAGCCATTCGGTATCATTTTCTTAGGGATCACCAACAAAAGGGAGATATCGAGATTTCATACATTAATACTAAAGACCAATTAGCCGATATCTTTACCAAGCCTCTTGATGAACAATCTTTTTAACAAACTTAGGCATGAGCTCAATATTCTTGATTCGCGCAATTTCTTTTGCTAGATTGCACACATAGCTCATTTATATACCTTTGATCATGTCTCTTTCATATGCTATGACTAATGTGTTTTTCAAGTCTATTTCAAACCAAGTCATAGGTGTATTGAAAGGGAATTGGAGTCTTCGGCGAAGACAAAGGCTTCCACTCCGTAACTCATCATTCGCCGTCGCTCCAAGTCACTCTCCATTCTTGGGGGAAAAAGCATGAGCACAAGGACTCCATCTTTGGTATAATCGAAACTCATTTATTTATGACCATAGGGGAGGATAGTACTTAAAGGGCTCTAATGATTCCGTTTTTGGCGATTCATGCCAAAGGGGGAGAAAATATGAGCCCAAAGCAAAAGGACCGCACCACCACCAATTTCAAAAACTTAATGTTGAATATTTTCAATTGGTATCCTATTATGTTCAAAAGGGGGAGAAAGTAGTATTTCAAAAAGGATAGATCAAAACCCTCTTGAACACTAAGAGGAGGATCTCATTTAGGGGGAGTTTGGTTTAGTCAAAGAAAAAGCATTTGAAACAGGGGAGAAAAATTCAGATCTTGAAAATGCTTCTCAAAATCTTATTCATTTGCCTTTGACTATTTGCAAAAGAACTTTGAAAAGGATTTAGAAAATAATTTGCAAAAACAAAACATGTGGTGCAAGCGTGGTCCAAAATGTTAATTAAGAAAAAACGATCCATGCATATCTTGTGAGTATTTAGATTGGCTCAATTCCAAGCAACCTTTGCACTTACATTATGCAAACTAGTTCAATTATGCACTTCTATTCTTGCTTTGGTTTGTGTTGGCATCAATCACCAAAAAGGGGGAGATTGAAAGGGAATTAGGCTTACACCTAGTCCCTAATTAATTTTGGTGGTTGAATTGCCCAACACAAATAATTGGACTAACTAGTTTGCCCAAGTGTATAGATTATACAGGTGTAAAAGGTTCACACTCAGCCAATAAAAAGATCAAGTTTTGGATTCAACAAAGGAGCAAAGGGTCAACCGAAGGCACCTCTGGTCTGGCGCACCAGACTGTCCGGTGTGCCACCGGACAGTGTCCGGTGCACCACCGGACATGTCCGGTGCACCAGAGGACTCCAACTCGAACTCGCCACCTTCGGGAATTTCGCAGGCCGGCGCGCTATAATTCACCGGACTGTCCGGTGTACACCGGACAGTGTCCGGTGCTCCAAGGAAGAGCGGCCTCAGGAACTCGCCAGCTTCGGGAACCTCCAACGGCTAGTCCGCTATAATTCACCGGACATGTCCGGTGTGCACCGGACTGTCCGGTGCAACTCCGGAGCAACGGCTATTCGGCGCCAACGGCTACCTGCGACGCATTAAATGCGCGCACTGCGCGCGCAGAAGTCAGGCGCGCCCATACTGGCGCACCGGACAAGAAACAGTACATGTCCGGTGTGCACCGGACATCCAGGCGGGCCCAGAAGTCAGAAGCTCCAACGGTCAGAATCCAACGGCAGTGATGACGTGGCGGGGGCACCGGACATGTCCGGTGTGCACCGGACTGTCCGGTGCGCCATCGAACAGACAGCCTCCCAACGGCCACTTTTGGTGGTTGGGGCTATAAATACCCCAACCACCCCACCATTCATTGCATCCAAGTTTTCCACTTCTCAACCACTTACAAGAGCTAGGCATTCAATACTAGACACATACAAAGAGATCAAATCCTCTCCAATTCCACTCAAGGCTTTAGTGATTAGCGAGAGAGATTTGTCGTGTTCTTTTGAGCTCTTGCGCTTGGATTGCTTCTTTTCTTTCTCACTTGTTCTTGTGATCAAAACTCCATTGTAATCAAGGCAAGAGGCACCAATTGTGTGGTGGCCCTTGCGGGAAAGTTTTGTTCCCGGCTTTGATTTGAGAAGAGAAGCTCACTCGGTCCGAGGGACCGTTTGAGAGAGGGAAGGGTTGAAAGAGACCCGGCCTTTGTGGCCTCCTCAACGGAGAGTAGGTTTGCGAGAACCGAACCTCGGTAAAACAAATCTGCGTGTCACACTCTTCATTTGCTTGCGATTTGTTTTGCGCCCTCTCTCGCGGACTCGTTTATATTTCTAACGCTAACCCGGCTTGTAGTTGTGTTTATATTTGTAAATTTCAGTTTCGCCCTATTCACCCCCCCTCTAGGCGACTATCAGTACTAAGGCTTAGAAACATACCTTTACTCTTGATTTGCACTTTGTCCATCCATGAACATAAATTCACATTTAAGCACTTGTGTTGGCACTCAATCACCAAAATACTTAGAAATTGCCCAAGGGCACATTTCCCTTTCAGGTGCGTGCAGCCCCCGGGTGCCCCCAACAAGGGCTCGGGGTGCTGTGCGATGGTCGGGATCCTCTCCGGGTGGGCTTCGATGCCCCGCCTGGAGATGATAAACCCCAAGACCAGGATTGAGCTTGGCGCCTTTCGCCTCTTTGATAGACTCCGCCGCCATTAGCTTGTGGATCTCCTCGCCTATCGCTCCGCGCTTCTCCTCGTCGAATCGACGCAGAGGCTGCTTGACGGGTCGGGCTCCGGCCCGAATATCCAGCGAGTGCTCGGCGACATCCCTCGGTATGCCGGTCATGTCCGAGGGACCCCACGCGAAGACGTCGGCGTTTGCGCGGAGAAAGTCGACGAGCACCGCTTCCTATTTGGGATCGAGCCCGGAGCCGATCCGGACTCGCTTGGAGGCGTCGCCGCTGGGGTCGAGGGGGACGGCCTTAACCGTCTCCACTGGCTCGAAGTTGCCGGCATGACGTTTCACGTCTGGCACCTCCTTAGAGAGGCTTTCCAGGTCGGCGATGAGGGCCTCGGACTCGGCGAGGGCCTCGACGTACTCCACGCACTCCACGTCGCATTCGAACGCGTGTTTGTACGTGGGGCCGACGGTGATGACCCCGTTGGGGCCCGGCATCTTGAGCTTCAGGTAGGTGTAGTTGGGGACGGCCATGAACTTCGCGTAGCATGGCCTCCCCAGTACCGCGTGGTAGGTTCCTCGGAACCCGACCACTTCGAACGTAAGGGTCTCCCTTCGGAAGTTGGAGGGTGCTCCGAAGCAGACGGGAAGGTCGAGTCGCCCGAGGGGCTGGACGCGCTTCCCGGGAATGATCCCATGGAAGGGCGCAGCGCCTGCTCGGACGGAGGACAGATCAACACGCAGGAGCTTGAGGGTCTCGGAGTAGATGATGTTGAGGCTGCTGCCTCCGTCCATAAGGACCTTGGTGAGCCTGACGTCGCCGATGACGAGGTCGACGACGAGCGGGTATTTCCCCGGGCTCGGCACGTGGTCGGGGTGGTCGGCTTGGTCGAAGGTGATGGGCTTGTCGGACCAGTCTAGGTAGACTGGCGCCGCCACCTCCACCGAGCAGACCTCCCGGCGCTCTTGCTTGCGGTGTCGAGCCGAGGCATTCGCCGCTTGCCCACCGTAGATCATGAAGCAGTCGCGGACCTCGGGGAACTCTCCTGCTTGGTGATCTTCCTTCTTGTCATCGTCGCGGGCCCTGCCACCCTCCGCGGGTGGCCCGGTCCTGTGGAAGTGACACCGAAGCATGACGCACTCCTCAAGGGTGTGCTTGACGGGCCCCTGATGATAGGGGCACGGCTCCTTGAGCATCTTGTCGAAGAGGTTGGCACCTCTGGGGGGTTTCCGAGGGTTCTTGTACTCGGCGGCGGCGACAAGGTCCGCGTCGGTGGCGTCGCGTTTCGCTTGCGACTTCTTCTTGCCTTTCTTCTTGGCGCCGCGCTGAGCAGACGCCTCGGGAGCATCTTCCGATGGGCGGCCCTGGGGCTGCTTGTCCTTTCGGAAGATAGCCTCGACCGCCTCCTGGCCGGAGGCGAACTTGGTGGCGATGTCCATCAGCTCGCTCGCCCTGGTGGGGGTCTTGCGACCCAACTTGCTCACCAGGTCGCGGCAGGTGGTGCCGGCGAGGAACGCGCCGATGACATCCGAGTCGGTGATGTTGGGCAGCTCGGTGCGCTGCTTCGAGAATCGCCGGATGTAGTCCCGGAGAGACTCTCCCGGCTACTGCCGGCAGCTTCGGAGGTCCCAGGAATTCCTGGGGCGCACGTACGTGCCCTGGAAATTGCCGGCGAAAGCTTGGACTAGGTCGTCCCAGTTGGAGATCTGCCCCGGAGGCAGGTGCTCCAACCAGGCGCGAGCGGTGTCGGAGAGGAACAGGGGGAGGTTGCGGATGATGAGGTTGTCATCGTTCGTTCCACCCAGTTGGCAGGCCAGACGGTAGTCCGCGAGCCACAGTTCCGGTCTCGTCTCCCCCGAGTACTTTGTGATAGTAGTCGGGGGTCGGAACCGGGTCGGGAACGGTGCCCGTCGGATGGCCCGGCTGAAGGCCTGCGGACCAGGTGGCTCGGGCGAGGGACTTCGATCCTCCCCGATGTCGTAGCGTCCCCCACGCCTAGGGTGGTAGCCTCGGCGCACCCTCTCGTCGAGGTGGGCCCGACGGTCGCGATGATGGTGCTCGTTGCCGAGGCGGCCCGGGGCCGTAGGCGCGGTGTTGCGCGTGCACCCGGTGTAGACCGAGGCTTCCCGCATGAATCGGGAAGTCGCGGCATGAGGTTCCGAGGGGTACCCCTTCGGGAGGCAGAGCTCTCGGCCCGTCGGACCGCAGCGCCTTCCAGGAGATTCTTGAGCTCCCCCTGGATTCGCCGGCCCTCGATGGTTGATGGCTCCGGCATCGCGCGGAGAAGCATCGCTGCTGCGGCCAGGTTCTGGCCGACCCCACTAGATGCGGGTGGTGGCCTGACCCTGACGTCGTCGGCGACGCGGTGCTGGAAGCCCTGGGGCAGATGACGTATTTCTCCGGCCGGGGGTTGGCCCGCCCATGCCTGCCCGACGTCCCGGCGGATCGGCTCAAGCACTCCTGCTCCCTCGTCGAGCCTGGCCTGCACCCCGCGGATTTGCTCGAGCTGTGGGTCATGGCCCCCCGCCTGAACGGGGACCACAGCTAGCTCCCGTGGGATGTCAACGCGGGGCACCGACCTAGGGAGATCGCCGTCCTCCGGCATGCCGAGATGATTGCCTTCGGAGGGACCCCCTAGATCGACGTGGAAACATTCGCGGCTTGGGCCGCAGTCCTCGTCGCCGAGGCTGCGGCTACCGTCGGAACAGTCGGAGAGGCAGTAGTCACATGCGGTCATCAAGTCCCGCATGGCACTGGGGTTGCTAAGTCCAGAGAAATCCCACCAGATGCTAGGCTCGTCGTCTTCCTCGGACCCAGAGGGCCCGTAGGTCGAGACGTCCGTCAACCGGTCCCAAGGCGACCGCATGCGAAACCCCAGAGGGTTTGGACTCGCCTCTACGAGAGCGCCCGCCAAAGCGAGGTCGCTAGGCGGGTTGAGGCTGAATCCAAATGACGTGGGATGGGAATCGGTCGGTACCTCTTGGTCGACGAGCGGCGATAAAGTCACGTCGGGGACTGACTGCACCGTCGTCTCAGGTACGAGGGCGACGTCCAGCAAGCTTTTCGCAAGCGCGCTGGCGTCGTCGGCTTGCTCGAGATTGGCGTGTCGCGGGGAGACGGCGCTCGTCTTCGTCTCAAGCGCGAAGTCGATACCCGGTGCGCCCCCCGTTGGGGTGCCGGCGCTGTCGACTTGCTCGACAGCCGACGAGGCGCTGCCTCCTGCTTGGCCTTGGCTGCCCTGCCTTCCCCTCCGTCGGCGGGGAAGAGGGCGGGATGAGCTCGAAGGTTGTTCCTCCACCATGCGGGGAAGACGTCGTCGATTCCGCCGCCGGCGGGCGGACTGTCGGCCGCCATTGTCGTTGTCGCGCGGCGGTGGAAGGAGTATCATGTCGTAGCTGCCGTCGAAGGACATGGACTCAAGACTCCCGAAACGGAGCACCGTCCCGGGTTGGAGAGGTTGCTGGAGACTGCCCATCTGGAGCTTGACGGGAAGCTGTTCGTCAACACGCAGCAGGCCCCTACCTGGCGCGCCAACTGTCGGCGTTTCGAGACCGGGGGGTCCCTAGGCCGACGAGTGAATGTCGTCGCGTGCCCCAGCCTAGATGGGTCGAGCGCGAGGGCGAGCGCGAAGGGGGGAGAGCGAGGCGGCCGGAGACCGGCGTGAGAGAGGTGGGAATCCCGCGGCCTTCGTGTTCGTCCCGCGCCCAGGTCGGGTGCGCTTGCAGTAGGGGGTTACAAGCGTCCACACGGGAGAGGGAAGCGAGCGCCTCTCTCGTCCTCGTCCCCGCGCGGCCAACCCTCTCTAAGAGGGCCCTGGTCCTTCCTTTTATAGGCGTAAGGAGAGGATCCATGTGTACAATAGGGGGTGTAGCAGAGTGCTACGTGTCTAGCGGAGGAGAGCTAGCGCCCTAAGTACATGCCGTTGTGGCAGCCGGAGAGATTTTGGCACCCAGCTGGTGTGATGTCGTGGTCGTCGGAGGAGCGATGGAGCCTGGCGGAGGGACAGCTGTCGGAGCGGTTGGGTCCTTGTTGACGTCCTCTTGCTTCCGTAAGGGGGCTGAGAGCCGCCGTCGTCACAGAGTACGCGGGGCGCCATCATTGCCTATCTGGCGGAGCTAGCCAGATGGGACGCCGGTCTTGTTTCATGCGGCCCGAGTCAGCTCGGGGTAGGGTGATGATGGCGCCTCCTGTTGACGTGGCTGGCCTGCGCCCTAGGTTGGGCGATGTGGAGGCTCCTCCGAAGCCGAGGTCGAGTCTGTCTTCCGTGGCCGAGGCCGAGTCCGAGCCCCTGGGTCGGGCGAGGCGGAGGTCGTCGGCTGAGGCCAGGGCGGAGTCCGAGCCCTGGGGTCGGGCGAAGCGGACTTCGTCGTCTTCCGGGACTTAGCCCGAGTCCGAGCCCTGGATCGGGCGGAGCGGAGTTCGCCGTCTTCCGGGACTTAGCCCGAGTCCGAGCCCTGGGTCGGGCGGAGCGGAGTTCGCCGTCTTCCGGGACTTAGCCCGAGTCCGAGCCCTGGGTCGGGCGGAGCGGAGTTCGCCGTCTTCCGGGACTTAGCCCGAGTCCGAGCCCTGGGTCGGGCGGAGCGGAGTTTCCTATGGTGCCTTCGGCAGGGCCTGACTGCCTGTCAGCCTCACTCTGTCAAGTGGCACCGCAGTCGGAGTGGCGCAGGCGGCGCTGTCCTTCTGTCAGGCCGGTCAGTGGAGCGGCGAAGTGACGGCGGTCACTTCCTATTTGTTTGGTTGTCTGCTTCAGCGGAGCCATGTAGCTTCCGATGCAACTTTTGGCAGGATGACTTTGTTAGGTTTCCAATGCACGCACAGAGGCAGGATGCGCGCATGCAGAAAAGGGCCTTGGGCCAGGCTGCCGAGGAACGAAGTGAACGGCCGTATCTCGGCGTGCAGGCTCCCTGGATGCATGCTAGAAAGAGCTTGGATCTCCACGTACAGGGCCAGCTTGGCTAGGCTGCTCTCGCCAGACAACCAAACATACAGTTCGGCTCTGCCGGGGGGTGCGCGTCAGGATAAAGGTGTCAGGCCACCTTTGCATTAAATGCTCCTGTGATTTGGTCGGTCGGTGCGGCGATTTAGTCAGGGTTGCTTCTTAGCGAAGGCAGGGCCTCGAGCGAGCCGGAAATATGTTCGCCGTTGGAGGGAGGCCTCGGGCGAGACGGAAATCCTCCGGGGTCGGCTGCCCTTGTCCGAGGCTAGGCTCGGGCGAGGCGTGATCGAGTCGCTCGAATAGACTGATCCCTGACTTAATCGCACCCATCAGGCCTTAGCAGCTTTATGCTGATGGGGGTTACCAGCTGAGAATTAGGAGTCTTGAGGGTACCCCTAATTATGGTCCTCGACAGTAGTATCTAGGTTGTACATGTCCTAATGTTTATTGGTCATGTCCAGTGCCCTAATTTAGTTTGTGTAATCGTTGTGTGTACAATATCGGTGCCTTTTGTTTTAATTACTTTGATGCCATCTAAATGAAATTGTATATGATAAGGGGTCGTTTGGATCATTTATTTTGGAGGATTAGAGTTTATTTTTTATGATTAGAATCTACTTAATGGTTTGTTTGGGAGCAAGGACACCGAAGGGTATTGGAGGGGCTAAAATCCTCTTCTATTGAAAATTAAATAGCAAAGACATTTTAGCCCCTATAATCCACTCCAGTATTTTTTTTTCTCCCAAACAAGCCTTAATAGAGTAATATATTTGGCTTGAAATTTGATATTCCACCACTTTAAAGTTTAGATGTAACCTTATCTTAAATTCATAGTGTGATAAATAGAAATTGATTTTATATATCACCTTACTTATGTTTCTACTCTGCAACTAATAACAAACTCTTCGGTTCACTCTCTATAGTAGAAATATAGCATATAAATACCTTCCTCATATGACCAACAGTAGTATACAAATATGTTCCATGTAAAACTATATTAACTTAATTGATCTATGTCTAAATTATGATTGTTAGAATACAATTCAATTCAAGGATCCAAACAGGACCTAATGCCAAAGTTTGTTTTAGGCAATAAAAATGCATTACATTTCCTTTTGTATCGCCCTAGACAAATTCTAGAAATGTCTACGCCTAGATACAATTTGAAAAGGCTGGAATTGGATTCCATGTTACAATTGATTTTCTCAGCAAAATACTGGAATTGAGTTATAAGGAAATGTCAATTCCAAGATTCCAACTCAAATTTTGAGGTCTGGACAGACTATGTATTTGTTTCCTATACCAAGATCCTGACTTCTTGGTGTCATGTATTTAATCTCCTTCCATTGCAAATGATCAAGATGTATTATATATTCGCCTTCCCCTAGGTGATTAGGAAGACGAAGTGACTATATTGATGATTCTATCATCTTGTGCAAAAGCAGATCGTGTCTGTCAGCATGTGGTGCTTCACCTGATGAATATAAGTCATACATTTTAGCAAAAACATTCATTTATTCAATAAGCTTGAAAACATATACAGCAATGTACAAGCATCAGAGCAGCACTAACCTTCTGTTGAAATGTTCTATAAGATCAGGAGAAGGTATATGATTCCATCAGATGCTATCAGTAATTGTGTTTAGTTTCCTATGCAACCCTCATGTGTTTTATGTATTTCAAACCTGACCGCAGCATTGCTCTAGCTTTTCTATCAGGGGCACATCCTGATGTGATCATTTCTTCATAGATAACAGGAACCTGTTAAATCATCGACAAAACCACAATGGTCAGAGTTCAGGTCATGTGTCTATTCCACCAGTGGAGCTTGCAGTTTTACAGCTATAGAAATTGTTCATGATCTGTAGATTTTTAAAATTAAAGGCAACTAATTGGTTTACAAGATAAAAAAACAGTAGCTTACACTCTAATTATGGTGTTGTTTGGTTCACATATTTGTAACGTAAACAGTAACTAATAACATTATTTTTTGTTTGTTTAAGTTTAACCGTAGTCAGATACCACACTAGAAACGGATACCGGCCTATTCATACTGGTTACCGCTGGTACTCGAGTGTGAATTATTATTGTTGCCATTTACGTTACAATTCATGAACTAAACAACACCTATATGAGAAGAACAAAAACTAGATTATCAAATAGGATCAGATTTGTTGGAACTAATGGATTTGATAGCATGGAATGTTAGCAGGTAAGATTTTGATCTGAGGTGTCTCTACTTTATCATGGCGAGGAGAAAGGAGAAACACAAGAGTTTGTGCTTACCTTATCAAACTGCTCAACACGTATTAAAGCTTTCATCAATGTCGTGTATGTTATAACGTCAGGCCTCAAACCCTGCAATATGAAATGCAGAACAATGAACATATCAAGACTTCCATTACACATGGATGAATTGCCAAAGAAAGTATGATCAAACAGAATGACAGTTGACAAGTAACATGAGTGTCTGAAGCAGATCAAAATAAGAAAAATGAGAAAAAACAAGACTCACATTCTCCCTCATGAACTGCAGCACAGAGAAGGCTTCAACAACCCTTCTATCTTCACCAAAAGCATTAATCAACGAATTCAACACTAAGATGCTAACCTCCAGGCCATCTGCTTTCATAGCCTTGACCACATTTAACGCATGATCTGCTAAACCCTGTAGATAATCATGCATGGACTGTGAGAACCAAAAATTTTAATTTTAATAAGATAAATCTAGTTAACCTACAGCCCTGATTTGTGTACTTAACCAAGCAAACAATCATAGTCCCTTCATTGTAAGCCATTGTGGCTTTTCTAGATATATAACTTTTGCTACAAACCTAGATATAGGTTGTGTCTAGATACATAGTAAATGTTATGTATATAGAAAAGACAGCTTACAATTTAGAATAGAGGAAATGTTAAAAAAAACTTTAGAAAACAACTTGATAGATACCAAAGTCAGAACATATATATTCCACTTGTAATTAGATTGTGCAGGTCAATAGTGCTGAGTATTATGAAGCAAATCTCAAAAGTAGTATAACAGCTTATTAATTCTGCGTCAAGACTTTCCGGGCGGGTTATCTGGTCATAACCAGGTCTAGGTACACGATATTCGTTGATAACAATATATAGTTGAAAATATGCAACAATACAAGACTTTCTTACCCTTTGAGCATATGCATTGACTAAGGCATGGTACATAGTAGGCGATGGCTTGAGACCATCAGCTTTCATTGCTTCAATGCAATCAATTGCCTCCTTGTACCTACCGGACCTTCCATACACATCCACGAGAGTAGTATATGTGATAATGTTGGGTACCAGTCCCTGCTCCTTCATCTCTGATAGCATTGCTTCCACACCCTCCCAGTGTTCTTGCTCTCCGAGTAAATTTATCATGATGTTGTATGTGGTTGTGCCTGGTGGGCAATTGCTTTCACGCATCTCCTCAAACAGCTCCGCAGCACGGTCATGCCGCCCTCCTTTACAATGTGCATCAATGAGAGTATTCCATGTGACAACATCCGGCTCAATCCCTTCTTCTCGCATTTTGTTAAAGGCATCCATAGCATGCCCAAGGCAGTTGTACTTCCCAAATGTATCGATCATGACGTTGTAGAAATGCCGATCTGGCCTTACTCCACTAGCTTGCATCTCTCGGAGCACTGCAAAAGCTTTTTGCCAATCCCCCCTGTCACGGAATCCTGCAAGGATCCGACTGAACACGTACGAGCTTGGTTTAACTCCATCGGCCTCCATCTCCTTCAGCAGTATCCTCGCACTTTCCCACCTCCCAGCTCTTGTGTACGCGTCCACAAGCAGGCTGTAAGTGGCCTCATCTGGCGCAACTCCGCATTGTGACATTTCGTCAAGAACTTGCTCTGCGTTCTTGAGCGAAGCAATCCTGACATAACCTTTGAGCAGCGCGTTGTAAGCACGCGTCCGCGGCTTGATCTCCCCAGCGAGGAAGAACTCGAGGAACAGCGCCTCCGCCTCGGCGACGCGCCCTGCAGTGCCTAGGGCGGAGATGAGAGCGGTGACCGCGTTAGACCGCGGCGTGAGCCCAATGGCCTGCGCGGAGGCGAGGAGCTCCAGCGCAGCGTCCGGGAGCGCCGCCCGCGCGAAAGCAGAGATGAGGTCCGAGAAGAGCGGAGCATCGGGCTCGAGCCGCGACTCCCTGAGGTCACCGAGGAGGCGCTCGAGCAGTGCGGCGTCGGGCGGGTCCCGCGTGTTGAGCAGCGAAGCGAGGAGATGCGAGTAGGACGCGAGGTCCGGGAGGAAATCGTGCTCGCGGAGCAGCGAGAGCAACCGGAGGGCCACGGCGGGGCGCGAGGCCGCGGCGGACGCAGCGAGGAGGGAGTTGAGCAGCAGTGGGGACGGCGGGTCGGAGAGCGACGGCGGGAAGGAGAGAAGGAGGGAGTGCGGGAGAAGGCGGCCGGACACGGAGAGCGAGTGCAGAAGAGACGAGAGGAGGAGGTCGAGCGGGAAGCAGAGACGGTGGCGGTGGAGGAAAGGTAGCAACGCGAAGGCCAGCGGCAGGGACGCGTCACTAGCGGCGAGGTCACGCAGCAACGCATGCCACTCGTGCGACGGGACAGCCGAGTAAGACGCGGCGAGGCGGTGCTCGGGCGCCGGAACGGATGCCGGTGGGGATGGCGAGGTGAGGGAGGCCGATACGGAGGGGGACGAGAGGTAGGCCAAGAGGGGCTCGAAGTCGTAGCGGCTCGCTGGGATGGAGACCGAGGAGGAGGTGACGGAAGAGGTAGTGCAACCGGCGGGAGCGAGGCGGCGCAGGTGGTGGGGGAGGAAGGTCGGAGGAAGGAGTGAGGCGGGCATGGTGGACGGAGGCGGAGGGAGCGACTAGCGAGTGATGGAGGCGCGGGCGAGAGAGCGCCGAGAAGGAAGGAGACGGCGCACCGGGCTTATCTGGTTTTTGCGGTATTTACCCATTCTGCTTCTGGATTGGGTCATGGTTGAAGCCAGAACTGCAATGTGGGACTCACTTGTCAGTGTTACAAGTATCGTATACGGCTATATAAGGTTCAAGGTTGTGTTTGTATGTATACCCGCAAATATGACCTTACGTTGTAACGGAAGCAAAATGGTACCGAAGTTCGTTTGGTTGGAGAGTCAAATAAAATAGAGTGATTTCATTTCAATATTTGAGAATAGAGTCGTTATATTTTGCGTTTGGTAAGAAGAACAGAGTCACTACATTTTTTATTTTATTGAAGAGTAAAATAGAGCGGAGCCATTCCATTCTTTGTTTGGTTCATTCCATTCTTTGTTTGGTTCGAGAGCCATGTGAGTGTAGAGGGTAGAAGAGGAGGGTGAGCGCTCACGTCCGGAAGAGTGCTCGCATCCGGTCATTTTTGTGGAGCGGGAGCGTTAATAGTAAGGGCCCGTTTGGCAAAGCTCCAGCTCCTGCTTCTTTAGCTCTAGATTCTGATCCTCGTGAGGAGCTGATCCTCCTGATTCTCCTAGAAAATCAGAATCATTTTTAAAATCGTTTGGCAAGTAAACTGATTCTTGTCTTCTGAGAGTTGGTGGTCTGTGGCGATTGTCTGTTTTACTCTTTGCAGTTCAACTTTATTACAAACCAATAAGTAGGATGCATATACGGGAAAAAATATGAAACAATAACATATAAAATGTTTCCATCATAGTAGTGCATAAAATGGTCTCAAATGTTTAATCTATAAATTGGCTCGTTATGTTTTTGTCCAATGACAATTGCGGGTAATTTCGATCAAACTTTAAGGGGAGGTCCATATTTGGTTGGTTGAGGAGCTGTTTTAAAGGAGGGTGGAGCAGGTTTTTTTAGATCCCACCTTTCTTCACAAAAACGACTCCTGATCTTTCGGCTCCACACGAGAATCAGTTTAAAAAAATACCCGTTTGGCACGGCTCCTCCAGATCCTCGTTTAGAATCAGGAGCTGGAGCTGTGCCAAACGGGCCCTAAATTTCCATATGGAGATCCAGGAGCCACTCTACTCTTATTTTGCTGGAAAACAAATATCCAGAAAATTGGAACGAAACCACTCTATTCTCCCCCACTCCTCAACCAAACACATCCTTATAAAAAACATACGATGATATTGTTCTAAAAATGATATGATGCGTTAATAACTATGGCATCCATAATATAAACTAATGTTAACAATAATATAACAATACTCATAAAACATGTATCAGATTTAAAATATTATTTGGATAGATTTTTTAACGTGTTGCAAAGTACATAGACATTTAGGACCTGTTTGGCAAGAATATTTCTCAAAAATATAGTTTTATAATATTATACTTGCAATTGTCATGATAATACGGTGGTTTTGACATCTCTAAATATATCATGTTTTTCAGAAACATTGTTTGGTTACATTATAAATCATAGTATTTATCGGCGTTTCGAACCCGGGGAGTCCCTGGACCGACGAGTAAATTATCGCCGCGTGCCCCAGCCCAGATGGGTCGGCGCGAGACGGAGCGCGAAGGGGGGAAGGAGCCGGAGGGAGACGGGCGTGAGAGGTGGAATCCCGCGGCCTTCGTGTTTGTCCCGCGCCCTGGTCGGGTGCGCTTGCAGTAGGGGGTTACAAGCGTCCGCGCGAGAGGGAGCGAGCGGCCTCGCGCGAGCGCTGTCCCGTCCTTCCCCGCGCGGCCAACCCTCTGTAAGAGGGCCCTGGTCCTTTCTTTTATAGGCGCAAGGAAAGGATCTAGGTGTACAATGGGGGTGTAGCAGTGTGCTAACGTGTCTAGCGGAGGAGAGCTAGCGCCCTAAGTACATGCCATCGTGGCAGCCGGAGAGGTTTTGGCACCCGGTTCGTGTGGTGTCGTGGCCGTCGGAGGAGCGCTGGAGCCTGGCGGAAGGACAGCTGTCGGGGCTGTCGAGTCCTTGCTGACGTCCTCTTGCTTCCGTAAGGGGGCTGAGAGCCGCCGTCGTCATAGAGCGTGCGGGGCGCCATCATTACTTGTCTGGCGGAGCGAGCCAGATGGGACGCCGGTCTTGTTCCCCGTAGTCTGAGTCAGCTTGGGGTAGGGTAATGATGGCGCCTCCTGTTGACGTGGTCGGTCCATGCCCTAGGTTGGGCGAGGTGGAGGCTCCTCCGAGGTCGAGGTCGAGTCTGTCTTCCAAGGTCGAGGTCGAGTCCGAGCCTTCGGGTCGGACGAGGCGGAGAACGTCGGCGGATGCCAGGGCTGAGTCCGAGCCCTGGGGTCGGGCGAAGCGGAGTTCATCGTCCTTTGGGGCTGAGCCCGAGTCCGAGCCCTGGGGTCGGGCGAGGCGGAGTTCGTCGTCTTCCGGGGCTGAGCCCAAGTCCGAGCCCTGGGGTCGGGCGGAGCGGAGTTCGTCGTCTTTCGGGGTCGAGCCCAAGTCCGAGCCCTGGGGTCGGGCGGAGCGGAGTTCGCCGTCTTCCGGGGCTGAGCCCGAGTCCAAGCCCTGGGGTCGGGCGGAGCGGAGTTTCCCATGGCGCCTAGGGCCGGACTTGGCTGCTGTCAGCCTCACTCTGTCGAGTGGCACAGCAGTCGGTGCGGCGCAGGCGGCGCTGTCCTCTTGTCAGACTGGTCAGTGGAGCGGCAAAGTGACTGCGGTCACTTCGGCTCTGTCGACTAGAGGGCGTGTGTCAGGATAAAGGTGCCAGGCCACCTTTGCATTAAATGCCCCTGCGATTTGGTTGGTTGGCGTGGCGATTTGGCCTAGGCTGCTTCTTGGTGAAGACTGGGTCTCGGGCGAGCCGAAGGTGTGTCCGTTGCTGGAGGGGGGCCTCGGGCGAGACGTAGATCCTCCGGGGTCGGCTGCCCTTGCCCGAGGCTGGGCTCGGGCGAGGCGTGATCGCGTCCCTCTAATGGACCGATCCTTGACTTAGTCGCACCCATCAGGCCTTTGCAGCTTTGTGCTGATGGGGGTTACCAGCTGAGATTTAGGAGTCTTGAGGGTACCCCTAATTATGGTCCCCGACAGTAGCCCCCGAGCCTCGAAGGGAGTGTTAATACTCGCTTGGAGGCTTTTGTCGCACTTTTTTGCAAGGGGGCCAGTCTTTCTTGGTTGCGTTTTGTTCCGGTGGGTGCGCGCAAGCGCACCCGCCGGGTGTAGCCCCCGAGGCCTCGAAGGAGTTGTTTGACTCCTTTGAGGTCTTAATGCATTTCGCAACACTTCGGATGGTCTGGTTGTTCCCTCATGCGAGCTGGCTGTAGCCCGGGTGCACGGTCGGGTCCCAAGTTCTCGGGCTGGTATGTTGACGCTGTCAACGATCTGGCCGGAGCCGGGTTTGCGAGAGCAGCCCCCGAGCCTCTGCACAGGGCGAGAGGACGGTCAAGGACAGACTCAACTTTTTTACATACGCCCCTGTGTCGCCTTTCCGCAAGGAGGGGGGAAAGCGCCATGCTGCCCTCGGAGGGCGCCGAACATGGTGTTTCCGGTGAGCTGCTGACGGGTAATCTGAGTGGACGCTCGTGCCCCATTTGTTAGGGGTCGGCTAGAGGCCCGGAGGCGCGCTCCAAAAGTACCTGCGGGTGATCTGCCGGACCCGGTCCCCTTTCGACGGGGTCCGAGGGCTCGATGCCTCCCTCTGATGGGATTCCGTTACAAGATCGTTCCCGTTGGTCTCGGAAATGTCCTAGGGTACCTCGGGAGCGTAGCCCGAGCCTTGGTTATGTATCGAACGTACCCAGGGTCATCCCTCGCTCTGTGTCTGAGGCGGCTGTGAACCCTTCGAGGGCCAGCCTACGAACCCCTGATCAGTAGTGGGCGCGGAGCCCGAGTGGCATGAGGCGGCCGTTGAACCCTTCCGAGGGGCCGGCCTTCGAACCTCTGACCAGTAGTGGGCGCAGAACCCAAGCGCTCTGAGGCGGCTGTTGAACCCCTCCGAGGGGCCAGCCTTTGAACCTCTGGTCAGTAGGGAGGCTCGGGGCCTGTTTCCTTCACGGAGAAGGATCCTTTTCGGGGTATCCCCTTTCCCGGTCCCTGTTGTAAGAGAGAGAAAGAGGAAAAGGAAAAGGATACGAAATCGAATGACATGGCGTACCTTTTTGACGCGGTCATTATGGCGAAGGCGAAGCGTCGCTCGCTTCTCCTGCCAGAGGCGCCGCCTGTCCCGCCGCGGAGTTAATGCGACGGGGCGAGTGGTTCGCGAGGTGGTCGTTGCGCGTGCGCGAGCCGTTCGAGGAACGGAACACGGGCGCGCCGTCTTCACGCCGTGAGAGAGGGTTCTCTCACTGCCCCTGGATGGGACGTAAGCTTGGCTGACGACGTGACCGCTGCTCCTGCCCGCCTGCCACCGCCATTACTGTCGGCCCATTTTTGGCCATATTGACCGTCGCGCCTGGCTGGCACTGCTGGGTCATACGCAGGGTTGCCTCGAGTTGTGGTACTGGTTCCGCAGTCGAGGAGGCGTGGTAGTGGTGCGAGTGGCGGTGCAGTTGCTTGCACGTAGCAACCGGCGCTCCGGTTGCATGACGCGTGGGCCTGGGCCTCCATGTTGGGTGCGTTGGAAGTCGAAGGGGTGCGCGCACTTGGCGCGGTTGCGTGCCGACTGCATGGTTGTCCGCCCTTTCACCCGCTGGTCTGGGCGAAAGTGGAGGAATGCTCGTAGCCGTTGGGCGGTTGCATGCACCGCGCGCGGCGGTTTGGCTTCTTCTGCCCTGGGCCAGCTTGCATGACGTGTGGGACCCGGCCCCCGCGCCATAGGGGGAGGACCTTGGAGCGTGTTGGAGAAGACTCAACCCGCGACGGCTGGGGACGCAAGTAGGGAGAGTCGCCTTTAAAAGGAGGGTGACCCCCTTGGAAAGCGACCATGTCTTCACGCTCCCTCATGCATCGTGTCTTTCCACCTTCCGAGCCCCCGGATGGGGAACACCCGTAGTCCTTCCGCCTTGTCGTTGGAGGAACGCAACTTCGTGGAAGTTGGTACCTTTCAGCCATCGTTCGGCTTCAAGGATTTTCATCAGGCAGCTCGGCTGCATCCCCTCGCCGGAGGTCACCCAAGACGGTGACCACCAGCCCCTGGGTGGGGAGAAGCAAGCCGGGCTGCGATCTTGGTCCCGCCCTCAGCTTCAAGGATGTTCATCATCCTTGCTGGGGCGGAGGCCGGGCTGAGCCGGAGCTCTACCTCCCGCGCGGGTTCTTGGGTCAGCCTCTCCTTCAGCATTCAAGGGAGAGGGCGCTCACTAGCCCTGCGAGAGAGGCGGACTTCGACAACACGGGGCTGGTCGGCGGAGGGCGTCGCCAGCTTCAGCACGTTGGGCTCGCCGGCTTGGCTCTCGGTGCCCCCTCCCGCTGCAAGGGCGATTGTCGCACCGTGCGCACGGGAGGACAGCCCAAGACGTCGCGCGCCGCTAGGGCGGCGTTCGTGTTCTGGGGCTGTCCTGCCTTTGCACCGGTACGGTGCCTCCGCGCGGAGGTCGGTGCCCCGCTCGTCCGGGAGGATCCGAGTGGGGATCTGCCGATGGGCTCACGGCTCCTGTCGTCGGTGCCGAGGTGGATGCGGCTCGAGAAGTCCCCGTCGCCGATGGGATCACCGCCACCATCCGCGCTCCGGGCCTCCGGCTCTTTGTACTTGTCCTCGCCCCTCGAGCGTCGGCGTGGGCGAGGGCAAGGTTGCAGCGGCGTCCGCCTTGAGGCCATCGTTGCTGCAGTTCGGCCACCCGCAGCGGGGGTCGTTGCCGCTGCTGCCGGAGCGGGCGGCGGCGAGCCACCCGTCGGCCTTCTGTTGCTCCGCAGGCCCCCCAGTCGTGTGGGGTTGTTCGTACCTGTGAAGGTGGAACCGGGGTTCCGTTTGTAATGGCACCTTGAATGCCGGTCTTTTTGTTCATTGTGCCTGTCGGGGCCTGAACATGTGTGTATTTTTGGCACGGAGCCGTGTTTTTCCTCATTTCGAGCACTAAGACTCGCCTGTCGGCTATCTGAACCGCTTCACCAAGCGTTAGTTGCCCCGTGCAAAGGTGACGAGTGAGGTATCCGTATCCCAGAGGCATAGGAGTCCCTCGGCTCGGTCGGCCTTGATGTCCGAGGCTTCTCTTGCTTAGTTAAAGGAACCCCTCGGCCGCTCTTCGATGAGCCGAAGCCGGGGGTAGCGGTGTCAGCTCGAACAGAGGCAGAGTTGGCTCGAAAAGAAGACTTGGTCGGCCGGAGCCTGACCGGGTCGTCCACTGGCGGGACCGACGCCGGAATTGAGTTGCCGAGGCCACGGGCCGGGCTCATGTCTTCGGGGGACAGCCGGCCGAGGCCTCGGGGTGGCCGGCCGAGCCGTCTGCTCGAGCCGGATTCCTGGAGAAGACCCTGGCGGTGATGGCCTGGGCGTGGTGCTGATGTCGTCCTTCAGAGTGGAGATCCTCCGACCGCGTCGCTGTCCGAGGCTAGGTCGGACCTCGCCGAAGGTGCAGTTGACGCCGAGGGTGCTGCTGCTCCCTTCAACTGTCAAGATCCGAGCCTGCAGGATCGGATTATCTTGTAGTTGAAAGGGAAATGTGCCCATGGGCCATTTCTAAGTATTTTGGTGATTGAGTGCCAACACAAGTGCTTAAATGTGAATTTATGCTCATGGATGGACAAAGTGCAAATCAAGAGTAAAGGTATGTTTCTAAGCCTTAGTACATTGGTTTTGTGTACTAATATACTTGTCTAAGTGTTAGAAACAGAAAGAAGAAGAAAAGAAAAGAGGTGCAAAAAGCTTGGCTGTGTACAGCCAAGACTCAGCTCTGTCTGGCACACCGGACTGTCCGGTGGTGCACCGGACAGTGTCCGGTGCGCCAGGCTGACTCGGCGAGAAGTGACCGCTCTCGGGAATTCGCCGACGGCGTACGGCTAAAATTCACCGGACTGTCCGGTGTGCACCGGACTGTCCGGTGTGCACCGGACTGTCCGGTGAGCCAACGGTCGGCCGAGCCAACGGTCGGCCGCGGAATCTGCGCGCGACACGTGGCCGGGCCAACGGTCGGAAGGGGGCACCGGACTGTCCGGTGTGCACCGGACATGTCCGGTGCGCCAACGGCTCCCAGATCTGCAACGGTCGGCTGCGCCGTTTAAGGAAAGAAATCGGGCACCGGACAGTGTCCGGTGTGCACCGGACTGTCCGGTGCACCCGACGACAGAAGGCAAGAATTGCCTTCCAGATTTGCTCTCAACGGCTCCTAGCTGCCTTGGGGCTATAAAAGGGACCCCTAGGCGCATGGAGGAGACAACCAAGCAACCTTAGAGCATTCGTGATCATCCACACTCAATCTTTGCGCATTCGTTTGTCATTCTAAGTGATTCGAGCTCCGTTCTAGTGAGAACTTTGAGATAGTCTTTTGAGCTCGATTCTTGGCCGTGTGTGTGCGCATTTTGCTGTGGATTTGTGTGTGTTGCTTCCCTCCCTTACTCCGTGCTTCTTTGTGAAATTAAATTGTAAGGGCGAGAGACTCCAAGTTGTGGAGATTCCTAGCAAACGGGAAAAGATCAAAGTAAAGAAGAACACCGTGGTATTCAAGTTGATCATTGGATCACTTGAGAGGAGTTGAGTGCAACTCTCGTCCGTTGGGACGCCACAACGTGGATTAGGCAAGTTTTGTACTTGGCCGAACCACGGGATAACCACCGTGTCATCTCTGTGATTGATTTCTTGTGGTTATTGTGTTTTGGCTCCTCTCTAGCCACTTGGCAATTATTGTGCTAACGATTAACCAAGTTTTTGTGGCTATAAGTTTAAGTTTTACAGGATCACCTATTCACCCCCCCCCTCTAGGTGCTCTCAATTGGTATCGGAGCCGTTCTCTTCAAGAAGGGACTAATTGCCCAAAGAGATGGATCCTAAGGGAAAGGGGATGGTGGTCGACAACAACGAGAAGGAGTCTATCTTCAACGAGCCGAAGAATGACAAATCTACCGACTTGGGCTCAAGCCACAAGCGCAAAGATGGGAAGAAGAAGAAGACAAGGCGCATCAAGGAGATCATCTACTACGACAGTGACGAATCCTCTTCTTCCCAAAAGGACGACGACAACGACTACAGGAAGACGGTCAATTCGAACTTTTCATTTGATTATTCTCGTATTCCACATAGTTCGAATTCGCATTTGCTTTCCATTCCTCTTGGCAAACCTCCACACTTTGATGGGGAGGACTACGGATTTTGGAGTCACAAAATGCGTAGTCATTTATTCTCTCTCCATCCAAGCATATGGGAGATTGTAGAGAATGGAATGAAATTTGATAGCTCGGATAGCCCTATGTTTGTTAATGAACAGATTCATAAAAATGCACAAGCTACTACTGTGTTGCTAGCCTCTTTGTGCAGGGACGAGTACAATAAGGTGAGCGGCTTGGACAATGCCAAGCAGATATGGGACACCCTCAAGATTTCTCACGAGGGGAACGACATCACCATGCTCACTAAAATGGAGTTGGTGGAGGGCGAGCTTGGAAGGTTTGCGATGATAAGGGGCGAGGAGCCAACCCAAACATACAACCGGCTCAAGACCCTTATCAACAAAATAAGGAGCTATGGGAGCACGCGATGGACGGACCATGACGTCGTCCGACTATTACTAAGGTCCTTTACCATTCTTGATCCTCATTTGGTGAATAATATTCGTGAGAATCCCAGGTACACCAAAATGTCGCCCGAAGAAGTCCTAGGAAAATTCGTCAGCGGGCGAATGATGATTAAGGAAGCAAGGTACGTGGACGACGCCTTAAATGGACCGATCAACGAGCCGCAGCCTCTTGCTCTCAAAGCAACAAGAAGCAAGAAGGCGCTACCTAGCAAGGTGGCACAAATTGAGGCGGCCGGACTTAATGATGAAGAGATGGCTCTCATCATCAAACGCTTCAAGACGGTGCTAAAGGGTCACAAGGGGCAGCCAAGCAAGACCAAGACAAAGGGGAAGCGCTCATGCTTCAAGTGCGGTAAGATTGGTCATTTTATCGCTAACTGCCCCGATAATGATAGTGACCAGGAACAGGGAAACAAGAGGGAAAAGAAGAAGAATTACAAGAAGGCAAAGGGCGAGGCGCATCTAGGCAAGGAGTGGGACTCGGACTGCTCCTCTTCCGACTCCGACAATGAAGGACTCGCCGCCACCGCCTTCAACAAATCAACCCTCTTCCCCAACGAGCGTCACACATGCCTTATGGCAAGGAAGAAGAAGGTATGTACTCGAAACTCTACCTATGCTTCTTCAAGTGAGGACGAATCTAGTGATGAGGATGAAGTAGATTACTCATGTTTGTTTAAGGGCCTAGATAGAACCAAGGTAGACAAAATTAATGAATTGATTGATGCCTTGAATGATAAGAATATGCTTTTAGAAAAGCAAGAGGATTTGTTGTATGAAGAACATGATAAATTTGTAGAAGCTCAACGATCTCATGCTCTAGAAGTTAAAAGAAATGAAATGCTTTCTTGTGAATTATCTTCTTGCCATGAGATAATTTCTAAATTAAGGAGCATTAATGATGATTTGAATGCTAAGTTAGAGATTGCTAGTAAATCTACCTCTTGTGTAGAAAATATTGTAACGTGCACTAGGTGTAAAGATATTAACATTGATGCTTATAGTGAACACATAGCTTGCATTTCTAAATTAAATGAAGAGGTAGCTAGTCTTAATATCCAACTTAAGACTAGCAAAAGTGATTTTGAGAAACTAAAATTTGCTAGGGATGCCTACACTGTTGGTAGACACCCCTCAATTAAGGATGGGCTTGGCTTCAAGAGGGAAGTCAAGAACTTAACAAGCCATAAGGCTCCCATCTCCGCCAAGGAGAAAGGGAAGGCCCCTATGGCTAGTAGTGCTAAAAAGAACTATGCCTTTTTGTATCATGATAAGAGACAATCCAGAAATGCTTATCGGAGTTATAATGCATATGATGCTTTTGATTCTCATGCCATGTTTGCTTCTAGTTCTTCCTATGTGCATGATAGAAATGTTAGTAGGAGAAATGTTGTTCATAATATGCCGAGGAGAAATGTTGTTAATGTTCCTAGGAAAGCGAATGAACCTTCTACAATATATCATGCTTTAAATGCTTCATTTGCTATTTGTAGAAAAGATAGGAAGATAGTTGCTAGAAAATTAGGGGCAAGATGCAAGGGAGACAAAACTTGCATTTGGGTCCCTAAGGATATTTGTGCTAACCTTGTAGGACCCAACATAAGTTGGGTACCTAAGACCCAAGCCTAAATTTGCCTTGCAGGTTTATGCATCCGGGGGTTCAAGCTGGATTATCGACAGCGGATGCACAAACCATATGACAGGGGAGAAGAAGATGTTCACCTCCTACGTCAAGAATAAGGATTCCCAAGATTCAATTATATTCGGTGATGGGAATCTGAAAGGGAATTAAGCTTACACCTAGTCCCTAATTAATTTTGGTGGTTGAATTGCCCAACACAAACAATTGTACTAACCAGTTTGCTCAAGTGTATAGATTATACAGGTGTAAAAGGTTCACACTCAGCCAATAAAAAGACCAAGTTTTGGGTTCAACAAAGGAGCAAAGTGGGAACCGAAGGCCCTCTGGTCTGGGAGTACCGGACTGTCCGGTGTACACCGAACAGTGTCCGGTGCACCACCGGACAGTGTCCGGTGCACCAGAGGACTCCAACTCGAACTCGCCACCTTCGGGAATTTCCAGAGGCACTCGCGCTATAATTCACCGGACTGTCCGGTGTACACCGGACAGTGTCCGGTGCGCCACGGAGGAGCGACCTCAGGAACTCGCCAGCTTCGGGAAACTCCAACGGCTAGTCCGCTATAATTCACCGGACTTTCCGGTGTGCACCGGACTATCCGGTGCAACTCCGGAGCAACGGCTAGTCGGCGCCAACGGCTACCTGTGGCGCATTAAATGCGCGCGCAGCGCACGCAGAAGTCAGGCGCGCCCATACTGGCACACCGGACAGCAAACAGTACCTGTCCGGTGTGCACCGGACACCCAGGCGGGCCCACAAGTCAGAAGCTTCAACGGTCAGAATCCAACGGCAGTGATGACGTGGCGGGGGCACCGGACATGTCCGGTGTGCACCGGACTGTCCGGTGCGCCATCGAACAGACAGCCTCCCAACGGCCACATTTGGTGGTTGGGGCTATAAATACCCCAACCACTCCACCATTCATTGCATCCAAGTTTTCCACTTCCCAACTACTACAAGAGCTCTAGCATTCAATTCTAGACACACCAAAGAGATCAAATCCTCTCCAAATTCCACACAACGCCATAGTGATTAGAGAGAGTGATTTGCTTGTGTTCTTTCGAGCTCTTGCGCTTGGATTGCTTTCTTCTTTCTTGATCCTTTCTTTGCAATCAAACTCACTTGTAATTGAGGCAAGAGACACCAAACTTGTGGTGGTCCTTGTGGGAACTTTGTGTTCCAAGTGATTGAGAAGAGAAAGCTCACTCGATCCGTGGGATCGTTTGAGAGAGGGAAGGGTTGAAAGAGACCCGACCTTTGTGGCCTCCTCAACGGGGAGTAGGTTTGCGAGAATCGAACCTCGGTAAAACAAATCCGCGTGTCACACTCTTTATTTGCTTGCGATTTGTTTTGCGCCCTCTCTCGCGGACTCATTTATATTTCTAACGCTAACCCGGCTTGTAGTTGTGTTTATATTTGTAAATTTCAGTTTCGCCCTATTCACCCCCCCCCTCTAGGCGACTTTCAATTGGTATCAGAGCCCGGTGCTTCATTAGAGCCTAACCGCTCGAAGTGATGTCGGGAGATCACGCCAAGAAGGAGACGGAGACCGGCGAAAAGCCCACTACAAGCCACGGGAGCACTTCATCGGAAGAGTCCCGCACCAAGAGGAGGGAGAAGAAGAAGAACTCCTCCAACAAAGGGAAGGAGAAGAAATCTTCTTCTCACCACAAAGAGAAGAAGGAAAAATCTTCTTCCCACAAGCCACATCGAAGCGGAGACAAACAAAAGAGGATGAGGAAAGTGGTCTACTACGAGACCGATACTTCATCAACATCGACCTCCGACTCCGATGCACCCTCCGTAACTTCTAAACGCCAAGAGTGTAAGAAGTTTAGTAAGATCCCCCTACACTATTCTCGCATTTCTAAACATGCACCTCTACTTTCCGTCCCATTAGGCAAACCACCAACTTTTGATGGTGAAGATTATGCTAGGTGGAGTGATTTAATGCGATTTCATCTAACCTCACTCCACAAAAGTATATGGGATGTTGTTGAGTTTGGTGCACAGGTACCATCCATAGGGGATAAAGATTATGATGAGGATGAGGTGGCCCAAATCGAGCACTTCAACTCTCAAGCAACAACGATACTCCTCGCCTCTTTAAGTAGAGAGGAGTATAACAAAGTTCAAGGGTTGAAGAGCGCCAAGGAGGTTTGGGATGTGCTCAAAACCGCGCACGAGGGAGATGAGCTCACCAAGATCACCAAGCGGGAAACGATCGAGGGGGAGCTCGGTCGGTTCCGGCTTCGCAAAGGGGAGGAGCCACAACACATGTACAACAGGCTCAAGACCTTGGTGAACCAAGTGCGCAACCTCGGGAGCGTTAAGTGGGATGACCATGAAGTGGTTAAGGTTATTCTAAGATCTCTTATTTTCCTTAACCCTACTCAAGTTCAATTAATTCGTGGTAATCCTAGATATACTAAAATGACCCCCGAGGAAGTAATCGGGCATTTTGTAAGTTTTGAGTGCATGATCGAAGGCTCGAGGAAGATCAACGAGCTTGATGATCCATCTACATCCGAGGCTCAACCCGTCGCATTCAAGGCGACGGAAGAAAAGAAGGAGGAGTCTACCCCAAGTCGACAACCAATAGACGCCTCCAAGCTTGACAATGAGGAGATGGCGCTCGTCATCAAGAGCTTCCGCCAAATCCTCAAACAAAGGAGGGGGAAAGACTACAAGTCCCGCTCCAAGAAGGTTTGCTACAAATGTGGTAAGCCCGGTCATTTTATTGCTAAATGTCCTATATCAAGTGACAGTGACCGAGGCGACGACAAGAAGGGGAGAAGAAAGGAGAAGAAGAGGTACTACAAGAAGAAGGGCGGCGATGCCCATGTTTGTCGGGAATGGGATTCCGACGAAAGCTCAAGCGACTCCTCCGACGACGAGGACGCCGCCAACATCGCCGTCACCAAGGGACTTCTCTTCCCCAACGTCGGCCACAAGTGCCTCATGGCAAAGGACGGCAAAAGGAAGAAGGTAAAATCAAGATCCTCCACTAAATATGAAACCTCTAGTGATGAAAGTGATAGTGATGAGGAGGATAACTTGCGTACCCTTTTTGCCAATCTTAACATGGAACAAAAAGAAAAATTAAATGAATTAATTAGTGCTATTCATGAAAAGGATGACCTTTTGGATTCCCAAGAGGATTGTCTTATTAAGGAAAACAAGAAACATGCTAAGGTTAAAAATGCTTACGCTCTAGAAGTAGAAAAATGTCAAAAACTATCTAGTGAGCTAAGCACTTGCCATGAGATGATTGACAACCTTAGACATGAAAATGCTAGTTTAAATGCTAAGGTTGATTCACATGTTTGTAATGTTTCAATTCCCAATCCTAGAGATAATAATGATGATTTGCTTGCTAGGATTGAAGAATTAAACATTTCTCTTGCTAGCCTTAGAATAGAAAATGAAAATTTAATTGCTAAGGCTAAAGAACTAGATGTTTGCAATGCTACTATTTCCAATCTTAGAGATAAAAATGATATTCTTCATGCTAAGATTGTTGAACTTAATTCTTGCAAACCCTCTACATCTATTGTTGAGCATGTATCTATTTGTACTAGATGTAAAGATATTGATATTAATGCTATTCATGATCATATGGCTTTAATTAAACAACAAAATGATCATATAGCAAAACTAGATGCTAAAATTGTCGAGCACAACTTAGAGAATGAAAAATTTAAATTTGCTAGAAGTATGCTCTACAATGGGAGACGCCCGGGCATCAAGGATGGCATTGGCTTCCAAAGGGGAGACAATGTCAAAATTAGTGCCCCTCCTAAAAGATTGTCAAATTTTGTTAAGGGCAAGGCTCCCATGCCTCAGGATAACGAGGGTTACATTTTATACCCTGCCGGTTATCCTGAGAGCAAAATTAGGAGAATTCATTCTAGGAAGTCTCACTCTGGCCCTAATCATGCTTTTATATATAAGGGTGAGACATCTAGCTCTAGGCAACCAACCCGTGCTAAGTTGCCTAGAAAGAAAACTCCTAGTGCATCAAATGATCATAACATTTCATTTAAAACTTTTGATGCATCTTATGTTTTGACTAACAAATCCGGCAAGGTAGTTGCCAAATATGTTGGGGGCAAGCACAAGGGCTCCAAGACTTGTGTTTGGGTACCCAAAGTTCTTGTGTCTAATGCCAAAGGACCCAAAACCATTTGGGTACCTAAAGTCAAGAACTAAACTTGTTTTGTAGGTTTATGCATCCGGGGGCTCAAGTTGGATACTCGACAGCGGGTGCACAAACCACATGACTGGGGAGAAAAAGATGTTCTCCTCATATGAGAAAAACCAAGATCCCCAAAGAGCGATCACATTCGGGGATGGAAATCAAGGTTTGGTCAAAGGTTTGGGTAAAATTGCTATATCTCCTGACCATTCTATTTCCAATGTTTTTCTTGTAGATTCTTTAGATTACAATTTGCTTTCTGTATCTCAATTATGTCAAATGGGCTACAACTGTCTATTCACTGATGTAGGTGTCACTGTCTTTAGAAGAAGTGATGATTCAATAGCTTTTAAGGGAGTGTTAGAGGGTCAGCTATACTTGGTAGATTTTGATAGAGCTGAACTCGACACTTGCTTAATTGCTAAGACTAACATGGGTTGGCTCTGGCACCGCCGACTTGCTCATGTTGGGATGAAGAATCTTCATAAACTTCTAAAGGGAGAACACATTTTAGGACTAACAAATGTTAATTTTGAGAAAGACAGGATTTGTAGCGCATGCCAAGCAGGAAAGCAAGTTGGCACTCACCATCCGCATAAGAACATAATGACAACCAACAGGCCACTGGAGCTCCTGCACATGGATCTATTCGGCCCGATCGCTTACATAAGCATCGGCGGGAGTAAGTACTGTCTAGTTATTGTGGATGATTATTCTCGCTTCACTTGGGTATTCTTTTTGCAGGAAAAATCTCAAACCCAAGAGACCTTAAAGGGATTCTTGAGACGGGCTCAAAATGAGTTCGGCTTAAGGATTAAGAAAATTAGAAGCGACAACGGGACGGAGTTCAAGAACTCTCAAATTGAAGGCTTCCTTGAGGAGGAGGGCATCAAGCATGAGTTCTCTTCTCCCTACACGCCACAGCAAAATGGTGTAGTGGAGAGGAAGAATAGAACTCTATTGGACATGGCAAGGACCATGCTTGATGAGTACAAGACTTCGGATCGGTTTTGGGCCGAGGCGGTCAACACCGCTTGCTACGCCATCAACCGGTTATATCTACACCGAATCCTCAAGAAGACATCATATGAACTCCTAACCGGTAAAAAGCCCAACATTTCATATTTTAGAGTCTTTGGTAGCAAATGCTTTATTCTTGTTAAAAGAGGTAGAAAATCTAAATTTGCTCCTAAGACTGTAGAAGGCTTTTTACTTGGTTATGACTCAAACACAAGGGCATATAGGGTCTTTAACAAGTCCACTGGACTAGTTGAAGTCTCATGTGACGTTGTGTTTGATGAGACTAACGGCTCTCAAGTAGAGCAAGTTGATCTTGATGAGATAGGTGAAGAAGAGGCTCCATGCATCGCGCTAAGGAACATGTCCATTGGGGATGTGTGTCCTAAGGAATCCGAAGAGCCTCCAACTACACAAGATCAACCATCCTCCTCCACGCAAGCATCTCCACCAACTCAAAATGAGGATGAAGCTCAAGTTGATGAAGAAGAAGATCAATCAAATGAGCCACCTCAAGATGACGGCAATGAGCAAGGGGGAGATGCAAATAATCAAGAAAAGGAGAATGAGCAAGAACCAAGGCCGCCACACCCAAGAGTCCACCAAGCAATCCAACGAGATCACCCCGTCGACACCATCCTCGGCGACATTCATAAGGGGGTAACTACTCGATCTCGTGTTGCACATTTTTGTGAACATTACTCGTTTGTTTCCTCTATTGAGCCACACAGGGTAGAGGAAGCACTCCAAGATTCGGATTGGGTGGTGGCGATGCAAGAGGAGCTCAACAACTTCACTAGGAATGAGGTATGGCATTTAGTTCCACGTCCTAACCAAAATGTTGTAGGGACCAAATGGGTCTTCCGCAACAAGCAAGACGAGCATGGTGTGGTGACAAGGAACAAAGCTCGACTTGTGGCCAAGGGATACTCCCAAGTCGAAGGTTTGGATTTCGGTGAAACCTATGCACCCGTAGCTAGGCTTGAGTCAATTCGCATATTATTAGCCTATGCTACTTACCATGGCTTTAAGCTTTATCAAATGGACGTGAAAAGTGCCTTCCTCAATGGACCAATCAAGGAAGAGGTCTATGTTGAGCAACCTCCCGGCTTTGAAGACAGTGAGTATCCTAACCATGTCTATAAGCTCTCTAAGGCGCTTTATGGGCTCAAGCAAGCCCCAAGAGCATGGTATGAATGCCTTAGAGATTTCCTTATTGCTAATGGTTTCAAAGTCGGTAAAGCCGATCCTACTCTATTCACTAAAACTCTTGAAAATGATTTGTTTGTATGCCAAATTTATGTTGATGATATCATATTTGGGTCTACTAACGAATCTACTTGCGAGGAATTTAGTAGGATCATGACACAGAAATTCGAGATGTCAATGATGGGGGAGTTGAAGTATTTCTTAGGATTTCAAGTGAAGCAACTTCAAGAGGGCACCTTCATTAGCCAAACAAAGTACACTCAAGACATTCTAAACAAGTTTGGGATGAAGGATGCCAAGCCCATCAAGACACCCATGGGAACCAATGGGCATCTCGACCTCGACACGGGAGGTAAGTCCGTGGATCAAAAGGTATACCGGTCGATGATAGGTTCTTTACTCTATTTGTGTGCATCTCGACCGGATATTATGCTTTCCGTATGCATGTGTGCAAGATTCCAAGCCGACCCTAAGGAAGCTCACCTTACGGCCGTAAAACGAATCTTGAGATATTTGGCTTATACTCCTAAGTTTGGGCTTTGGTATCCTAGGGGATCCACTTTTGATTTAATTGGTTATTCGGATGCCGATTGGGCGGGGTGCAAAATCAATAGGAAGAGCACATCGGGGACTTGCCAGTTCTTGGGAAGATCTTTGGTGTCTTGGGCTTCAAAGAAGCAAAATTCGGTCGCTCTTTCCACCGCCGAAGCCGAGTATATTGCCGCAGACCACTGTTGTGCGCAATTGCTTTGGATGAGGCAAACCCTGCGGGACTACGGTTACAAATTAACCAAAGTCCCTTTGCTATGTGATAATGAGAGTGCAATCAAAATGGCCGACAATCCCGTCGAGCATAGCCGCACTAAGCACATAGCCATTCGGTATCATTTTCTTAGGGATCACCAACAAAAGGGAGATATCGAGATTTCTTACATTAATACTAAAGATCAATTAGCCGATATCTTTACCAAGCCTCTTGATGAACAATCTTTTAACAAACTTAGGCATGAGCTAAATATTCTTGATTCTAGGAATTTCTTTTGTTAACTTGCACTCATAGCTCATTTGTATACCTTTGATCATATCTCTTTCATATGCTATGACTAATGTGTTTTCAAGTCTATTTCAAACCAAGTCATAGGTATATTGAAAGGGAATTGGAGTCTTCGGCGAAGACAAAGGCTTCCACTCCGTAACTCATCCTTCGCCGTCGCTCCAAGAGACTCTCCATTCTTAGGGGAGAAAAGCATGAGCATCAAAGAAAAAGACCTTGACTTTGGGGGAGAAAGTAAGAGCCCAAAGCAAAAGGACCGGACTTCGTCTTTGGTATAATCTTAACTCATTTATCTATGACCAAAGCGGAAGATAGCACTTAGAGGGCTCTAATGATTCCATTTTGGCGATTCATGCCAAAGGGGGAGAAAGTAAGAGCCCAAAGCAAGAGGACCGCACCACCACCAAATTCAAAAACTTAAGAGTTGAATATTTTCAATTAGTATCCTATTGTGTTCAAAAGGGGGAGAAAGTACTATTTCAAAATGATATATCAAAACCCTCTTGAACACTAAGAGGAGGATCTCATTTAGGGGGAGTTTTGTTTAGTCAAAGGAAAAGCATTTGAAACAGGGGGAGAAAATTTCAAATCTTGAAAATGCTTCTCTAAATCTTATTCATTTGCCTTTGACTATTTGCAAGAGATTTTTGAAAAAGATTTACAAAAGAGTTTGCAAAAACAAAACATGTGGTGCAAACGTGGTCCAAAATGTTATATAAGAATGAAACAATCCATGCATATCTTGTAAGTATTTATATTGGCTCAATTTCAAGCAACCTTTACACTTACATTATGCAAACTAGTTCAATTATGTACTTCTATATTTGCTTTGGTTTGTGTTGGCATCAATCACCAAAAAGGGGGAGATTGAAAGGGAATTAAGCTTACACCTAGTCCCTAATTAATTTTGGTGGTTGAATTGCCCAACACAAACAATTGGACTAACCAGTTTGCTCAAGTGTATAGATTATACAGGTGTAAAAGGTTCACACTCAGCCAATAAAAAGACCAAGTTTTGGGTTTGAAAGGGAAATGTGCCTTTGGGCCATTTCTAAGTATTTTGGTGATTAAGTGCCAACACAAGTGCTTAAATGTGAATCCATGCCCATGAATGAACAAAGTGCAAATCACAAGTAAAGGTATGTTTCTAAGCCTTAGTACATTGGTTTTGTGTACTAATATATTTGTCTAAGTGTTAGAAACAGAGAGAAGAAGAAAAGGAGAATGTTGGCTGTGTACAGCCAACAGGCTGTTTCGGTCTGGGGCACCGGACTGTCCGGTGGTGCACCGGACAGTGTCCGGTGCGCCAGGCTGCCTCGACCTGAAGACGCCGCTCTCGGGAATTTGCCGACGGCGTACAGCTAAAATTCACCGGACTGTCCGGTGTGCACCGGACTGTCCGGTGAGCCAACGGTCGGCCGAGCCAACGGTCGGCCGCGGAATCTGCGCGCGACACGTGGTCTGGCCAACGGTCGGAAGGAGGCACCGGACTGTCCGGTGTGCACCGGACTGTCCGGTGCGCCAGATCTGCAACGGTCGGCAACGGTCGGCTGCGCCTGTTAAGGAAAGAAATCGGGCACCGGACAGTGTCCGGTGTGCACCGGACTGTCCGGTGCGCCCGACGACAGAAGGCAAGGATGGCCTTCCAGATTTGTTCTCAACGGCTCCTAGCTGCCTTGGGGCTATAAAAGGGACCCCTAGGCGCATGGAGGAGGACACCAAGCATTCCTTGAGCACTCTTGATCACTCACACATCAATCTTGCGCACTTGTTCGACATTCTAGTGATTTGAGCTCCGTTCTAGTGTGCTAGTCTCTTGAGCTCAAGTCTGGGTCTTGTGTGTGCGTATTCGCTGTGATCTTTGTGTCGTGTGTGAGTTGCTAATCCCTCCCTTGCTCCGTGATTCTCTGTGAACATCTTTTGTAAGGGCGAGAGGCTCCAAGCTGTGGAGATTCCTCGCAAACGGGATTGAGAAAAGAAAAGCAAGAACACCGTGGTATTCAAGTTGATCATTGGATCACTTGAGAGGAGTTGAGTGCAACTCTCGTCCGTTGGGACGCCACAACGTGGAGTAGGCAAGTTTTGTACTTGGCCGAACCACGGGATAACCACCGTGTCATCTCTGTGATTGAATTCTTGTGGTTATTGTGTTTTGACTCCTCTCTAGCCACTTGGCATAAACTGTGCTAACGCTTAATCAAAGTTTTGTGGCTATAAGTTTAAGTTTTTACAGGATCACCTATTCACCCCCCCTCTAGGTGCTCTCAATTGGTATCAGAGCCGTTCTCTTCAAGAAAGGGACTAACCGCCCGAAGAAATGGATCCTAAGGGGAAGGGAATCGTGATCAACGACAAGGAGAAGGAGTCCTTCGTCAACGAGCCAAAGGATGACAAGTCCAACGACTCGGGCTCAGGCCATAGACGAAAAGATGGGAAGAAGAAGAAGACAAGGCGCATCAAGGAGATTGTCTACTACGACAGCGACGAATCTTCCTCTTCCCAAAAGGATGACGACAACGACTACAGGAAGACGGTCAATTCGAACTTTTCATTTGATTATTCTCGTATTCCACATAGTTCGAATTCGCATTTGCTTTCCATTCCTCTTGGCAAACCTCCACACTTCGATGGGAAGACTACGGATTTTGGAGTCACAAAATGCGTAGTCACTTATTCTCTCTCCATCCAAGCATATGGGAGATTGTAGAGAATGGAATGAAATTTGATAGCTCAGATAGCCCTATGTTTATTAATGAACAGATTCATAAAAATGCACAAGCTACTACTGTGTTGCTAGCCTCTTTGTGCAGGGACGAGTACAATAAGGTGAGCGGCTTGGACAATGCCAAGCAGATATGGGACACCCTCAAGATTTCTCACGAGGGGAACGACATCACCATGCTCACTAAAATGGAGTTGGTGGAGGGCGAGCTTGGAAGATTTGCGATGATAAGGGGCGAGGAGCCAACCCAAACATACAACCGGCTCAAGACCCTTATCAACAAAATAAGGAGCTATGGAAGCACGCGATGGACGGACCATGACGTCGTCCGACTATTACTAAGGTCCTTTACCATTCTTGATCCTCATTTGGTGAATAACATTCGTGAAAATCCTAGGTACACCAAAATGTCGCCCAAAGAAGTTCTTGGGAAGTTCGTAAGCAGGCGAATGATGATCAAGGAGGCGAGATACGTGGACGACGCGTTGAACGGTCCGATTCATGAGCCTCAACCCATTGCTCTCAAGGCAACAAGAAGTAAAGAGGCGCTACCTATCAAGGTGGCACAAATTGAGGCGGCCGGACTAAATGATGAAGAGATGGCTCTCATCATCAAACGCTTCAAGACGGTGTTGAAGGGTCACAAGGGGCAGCCAAGCAAGACCAAGACAAAGGGGAAGCGCTCATGCTTCAAGTGCGGTAAGATTGGTCATTTTATCGCTAACTGCCCCGATAATGATAGTGACCAGGAACAGGGAAACAAGAGGGAAAAGAAGAAGAATTACAAGAAGGCAAAGGGCGAGGCACATATTGGAAAGGAGTGGGATTCGGATTGCTCCTCGTCCGACTCCGAAGGATTCGCCGCCACCGCCTTCAACAAGTCATCCCTCTTCCCAAACGAGCATCACACTTGCCTTATGGCAAGGGAAAAGAAGGTAATCACTCGTAACGCTAGTACTTATGATTCTTCTAGTGATGATTCTAGTGATGATGATGACATAGACTACTCTAGCTTGTTCAAGGGTTTGGATAGAACCAAAATAGATAAAATTAATGAATTGATTGATGCCTTGAATGAGAAGGATAGACTCTTAGAGAAACAAGAGGATTTATTGTATGAAGAGCATGATAAATTTGTAGAAGCTCAACGATCTCATGCTCTAGAAGTTAAAAGAAATGAAATGCTTTCTAGTGAACTATCTTCTTGTCATGAAACTATTGCTACTTTAAAGAGTGTTAATGATGACTTAAATGCTAAACTGGTAGAAGCAAATAAATCCAACTCTTGTGTTGAACATGTTGAAATTTGCACTAGGTGTAAGGATGTTGATATTAATGCTTATAGTGAACACTTAGTTTCCATTTCAAAATTAAATGAAGAAGTAGCTAGTCTTAATGCCCAACTTAAGACTGGCAAAAGTGATTTTGAGAAACTAAAATTTGCTAGGGATGCCTACACGGTTGGTAGACACCCCTCAATTAAGGATGGGCTTGGCTTCAAGAGGGAAGCCAAGAACTTAACAAGCCATAAGACTCCCATCCCCACCAAGGAGAAAGGGAAGGCTCCTATGGCTAATAGTGTTAAGAAGAATCATGCTTTCATGTACTATGATAGGAGATATTCTAGAAATGCTTTTAGAGGTCATGATGTTTTTGGTTCACATGCTTATGACTCTTATGCTATGACTGCTTCTAGTTCTCATGTTATGCATGGTAGAATTATGTCTAGGAAAAATGCTATGCCTAGAAAGAATATTATTCATGCCCCTAGGAAAGTAGTGAATGAACCTTCTACAATTTATTGTGCTTTAAATGCTTCATTTGCTATTTGTAGAAAGGATAAGAAAATTGTTGCTAGGAAGTTAGGGGCAAAATGCAAGGGTGATAAAACTTGCATTTAGGTCCCTAAGGATATTTGCACTAACCTTGTAGGACCCAACATGAGTTGGGTACCTAAGTCCCAAGCCTAAATTTGCCTTGCAGGTTTATGCATCCGGGGGTTCAAGCTGGATTATCGACAGCGGATGCACAAACCATATGACGGGGGAGAAGAAGATGTTCACCTCCTACGTCAAGAATAAGGATTCCCAAGATTCAATTGTATTCGGTGATGGGAATCAAGGCAAGGTAAAAGGGTTAGGTAAAATTGCAATTTCTAATGAGCACTCTATCTCTAATGTGTTTTTAGTAGAGTCTCTTGGTTATAATTTGCTATCTGTTAGTCAATTATGCAACATGGGGTATAACTGTCTATTTACAAATGTAGATGTGTCTGTCTTTAGAAGAAATGATGGTTCACTAGCCTTTAAGGGTGTATTAGACGGCAAACTTTATTTAGTTGATTTTGCAAAAGAAGAGGCCGGTCTAGATGCATGCTTAATAGCTAAGACTAGCATGGGCTGGTTGTGGCATCGCCGCTTAGCACATGTGGGGATGAAGAACCTTCACAAGCTTCTAAAGGGAGAACACGTGATAGGTTTGACTAACGTGCAATTCGAAAAAGATAGACCTTGTGCAGCTTGTCAAGCAGGTAAACAAGTGGGAGGAGCGCATCACAGCAAGAATGTGATGACCACTTCAAGACCCCTGGAGCTGTTGCATATGGACCTCTTCGGACCCGTCGCCTATCTGAGCATAGGAGGGAGTAAGTATGGTCTAGTTATTGTAGATGATTTTTCCCGCTTCACTTGGGTGTTCTTTTTGCAGGATAAGTCTGAAACCCAAGGGACCCTCAAGCGCTTCCTCAGGAGGGCTCAAAATGAGTTTGAGCTCAAGGTGAAGAAGATAAGGAGCGACAACGGGTCCGAGTTCAAGAACCTTCAAGTGGAGGAATTCCTTGAGGAGGAAGGAATCAAGCACGAGTTCTCCGCACCCTACACACCACAGCAAAATGGTGTAGTAGAGAGGAAGAACAGGACGCTCATCGATATGGCGAGGACGATGCTAGGAGAGTTCAAGACCCCCGAGTGCTTTTGGACGGAAGCCGTGAACACGACTTGTCATGCCATCAACAGGGTCTACCTTCACCGCCTCCTCAAGAAGACTTCGTATGAGCTGCTAACCGGTAACAAACCCAATGTATCTTACTTTCGTGTATTTGGGAGCAAGTGCTACATTCTAGTGAAGAAAGGTAGAAATTCTAAGTTTGCTCCCAAAGCAGTAGAAGGGTTTTTATTAGGTTATGACTCAAATACAAAGGTGTATAGAGTCTTCAACAAATCATCGGGTTTGGTTGAAGTCTCTAGCGACGTTGTATTTGATGAGACTAATGGCTCTCCAAGAGAGCAAGTTGTTGATCTTGATGATGTAGATGAAGAAGATGTTCCAACGGCCGCTATGCGCACCATGGCGATTGGTGATGTGCGACCACAGGAACACTTGGAGCAAGATCAACCTTCTTCCTCAACCATGGTGCATCCCCCAACCCAAGATGACGAACAGGTACCTCAAGTGGAGGCGTGTGATCAAGGGGGAGCACAAGATAATCATGTGATGGAGGAAGAAGCGCAACCGGCACATCCAACCCAAGTTCGATCGATGATTCAAAGGGATCATCCCGTCGACCAAATTCTGGGTGACATTAGCAAGGGAGTAACTACTCGATCTAGATTAGTTAATTTTTGTGAGCATTACTCCTTTGTCTCTTCTATTGAGCCTTTCAGGGTAGAGGAGGCCTTGCTAGATCCGGACTGGGTGTTGGCCATGCAGGAGGAGCTCAACAACTTCAAGAGGAATGAAGTTTGGACACTGGTGCCTCGTCCGAAGCAAAATGTTGTGGGAACCAAGTGGGTGTTCCGCAACAAACAGGACGAGCACGGGGTGGTGACGAGAAACAAGGCTCGACTTGTGGCAAAAGGTTATGCCCAAGTCGCAGGTTTGGATTTCGAGGAGACTATTGCTCCTGTGGCTATGCTAGAATCAATTCGTATCTTGCTAGCATATGCCGCTCATCATTCTTTCAGGTTGTACCAAATGGATGTGAAGAGCGCTTTCCTCAACGGGCCAATCAAGGAGGAAGTGTACGTGGAGCAACCCCCTGGCTTCGAGGATGAACGGTACCCCGACCATGTGTGTAAGCTCTCTAAGGCGCTCTATGGACTTAAGCAAGCCCCAAGAGCATGGTATGAATGCCTTAGAGACTTTTTAATTGTTAATGCTTTCAAGGTTGGGAAAGCCGATCCAACTCTTTTTACAAAGACATGTGATGGTGATTTGTTTGTGTGCCAAATTTATGTCGATGACATAATATTTGGTTCTACTAACCAAAAGTCTTGTGAAGAGTTTAGCAGGGTGATGACGCAGAAATTCGAGATGTCGATGATGGGCGAGTTGAACTACTTCCTTGGGTTCCAAGTGAAGCAACTCAAGGAAGGCACCTTCATCTCCCAAACGAAGTACACGCAAGATCTGCTAAAGCGGTTTGGGATGAAGGACGCCAAGCCCGCAAAGACTCCGATGGGAACCGACGGACACACCGACCTCAACAAAGGAGGTAAGTCCGTTGATCAAAAAGCATACCGGTCAATGATAGGGTCATTACTTTACTTATGTGCTAGTAGACCGGATGTTATGCTTAGCGTATGCATGTGTGCTAGATTTCAATCCGATCCTAAGGAGTGTCACTTAGTGGCGGTGAAGCGAATTCTGAGATATTTAGTTGCTACGCCTTGCTTTGGGCTCTAGTATCCAAAGGGGTCTACCTTTGACTTGGTTGGATACTCAGATTCCGACTATGCTGGATGTAAGGTCGATAGGAAGAGTACATCGGGGACGTGCCAATTATTAGGAAGGTCCCTGGTGTCATGGAATTCTAAGAAACAAACCTCTGTTGCCCTATCCACCGCTGAGGCCGAGTACGTTGCCGCAGGACAGTGTTGCGCGCAACTACTTTGGATGAGGCAAACCCTCCGGGACTTTGGCTACAATCTGAGCAAAGTCCCACTCCTATGTGATAATGAGAGTGCTATCCGCATGGCGGAAAATCCTGTTGAGCACAGCCGCACAAAGCACATTGACATCCGGCATCACTTTTTGAGAGATCACCAGCAAAAGGGAGATATCGAAGTGTTTCATGTTAGCACCGAGAACCAGCTAGCCGATATCTTTACCAAGCCTCTAGATGAGAAGACCTTTTGCAGGCTGCGTAGTGAGCTAAATGTTTTAGATTCGCGGAACTTGGATTGAATTGTAGCATACATGTGTTTATGCTTTTGATCATGTTCATTCTGCATTTTGCTTATTGTGGTGCTCAAGTTGTACAAACACTCCCTGGACCTCACAAGTCCGTTGCAAAGTGATGCACATGTTTAGGGGGAGATGTGTTACAACTTGACCCTTTGAGACTAACCATATGCTTGAGTTTGCTTGATTTAGTCTCGAAGCAGAATTGAAAGGGAAAGGTGGACTTGGACCCTGAAAGACTTCCACTGCACTCCGATGAGAGGGTAACTTATTCCAAGTCCATCTAATGAACTCTTATTGCCATTTGCTCTTAAAGGGCCAAAGTTGATCCTGTTTTGGTGCTTGATGCCAAAGGGGGAGAAAATAAAGGCCAAAGCAATAAATGGATCAGCTACCACTTGAGAGAAAGTTGGCTTCTTGTGGGGAGAAGTAATGATTATGGGAAATAGGGGGAGTTTTTGATTTTGAAATCTTTGATCAATCTCTTTTGGAATGACTCTCTTTATGCTTCAACATGTGTGTTTGACTTAGAGATAGAGATTTGAGTTTGATTTGCAAAAACAAACCAAGTGGTGGCAAAGGATGATCCATATATGCCAAAAATGAATCAAAATAGATTTGAGTTCTATTTGAAGTGATTTTGCACTTGTTCTAGTTGCTTTATGGTGTGTTGGCATAAATCACCAAAAAGGGGGAGATTGAAAGGGAAATGTGCCTTTGGGCCATTTCTAAGTATTTTGGTGATTAAGTGCCAACACAAGTGCTTAAATGTGAATCCATGCCCATGAATGAACAAAGTGCAAATCACAAGTAAAGGTATGTTTCTAAGCCTTAGTACATTGGTTTTGTGTACTAATATATTTGTCTAAGTGTTAGAAACAGAGAGAAGAAGAAAAGGAGAATGTTGGCTGTGTACAGCCAACAGGCTGTTTCGGTCTGGGGCACCGGACTGTCCGGTGGTGCACCGGACAGTGTCCGGTGCGCCAGGCTGCCTCGACCTGAAGACGCCGCTCTCGGGAATTTGCCGACGGCGTACAGCTAAAATTCACCGGACTGTCCGGTGAGCCAACGGTCGGCCGAGCCAACGGTCGGCCGCGGAATCTGCGCGCGACACGTGGTCTGGCCAACGGTCGGAAGGAGGCACCGGACTGTCCGGTGTGCACCGGACTGTCCGGTGCGCCAGATCTGCAACGGTCGGCTGCGCCTGTTAAGGAAAGAAATCGGGCACCGGACAGTGTCCGGTGTGCACCGGACTGTCCGGTGCGCCCGACGACAGAAGGCAAGGATGGCCTTCCAGATTTATTCTCAACGGCTCCTAGCTGCCTTGGGGCTATAAAAGGGACCCCTAGGCGCATGGAGGAGGACACCAAGCATTCCTTGAGCACTCTTGATCACTCACACATCAATCTTGCGCACTTGTTCGACATTCTAGTGATTTGAGCTCCGTTCTAGTGTGCTAGTCTCTTGAGCTCAAGTCTGGGTCTTGTGTGTGCGTATTCGCTGTGATCTTTGTGTCGTGTGTGAGTTGCTAATCCCTCCCTTGCTCCGTGATTCTCTGTGAACATCTTTTGTAAGGGCGAGAGGCTCCAAGCTGTGGAGATTCCTCGCAAACGGGATTGAGAAAAGAAAAGCAAGAACACCGTGGTATTCAAGTTGATCATTGGATCACTTGAGAGGAGTTGAGTGCAACTCTCGTCCGTTGGGACGCCACAACGTGGAGTAGGCAAGTTTTGTACTTGGCCGAACCACGGGATAACCACCGTGTCATCTCTGTGATTGAATTCTTGTGGTTATTGTGTTTTGACTCCTCTCTAGCCACTTGGCATAAACTGTGCTAACGCTTAATCAAAGTTTTGTGGCTATAAGTTTAAGTTTTTACAGGATCACCTATTCACCCCCCCCCCTCTAGGTGCTCTCAGGGTTCAACAAAGGAGCAAAGTGGGAACCGAAGGCCCTCTGGTCTGGGAGCACCGGACTGTCCGGTGTACACCGGACAGTGTCCGGTGCACCACCGGACAGTGTCCGGTGCACCAGAGGACTCCAACTCGAACTCGCCACCTTCGGGAATTTCCAGAGGCACTCGCGCTATAATTCACCGGACTGTCCGGTGTACACCGGACAGTGTCCGGTGCGCCACGGAGGAGCGGCCTCAGGAACTCGCCAGCTTCGGGAAACTCCAACGGCTAGTCCGCTATAATTCACCGGACTGTCCGGTGTGCACCGGACTGTCCGGTGCAACTCCGGAGCAACGGCTAGTCGGCGCCAACGGGTACCTGCGGCGCATTAAATGCGCGCGCAGCGCACGCAGAAGTCAGGCGCGCCCATACTGGCACACCGGACAGCAAACAGTACCTGTCCGGTGTGCACCGGACACCCAGGCGGGCCCACAAGTCAAAAGCTTCAACGGTCAGAATCCAACGGCAGTGATGACGTGGCGGGGGCACCGGACATGTCCGGTGTGCACCGGACTGTCCGGTGCGCCATCGAACAGACAGCCTCCCAACGGCCACATTTGGTGGTTGGGGCTATAAATACCCCAACCACTCCACCATTCATTGCATCCAAGTTTTCCACTTCCCAACTACTACAAGAGCTCTAGCATTCAATTCTAGACACACCAAAGAGATCAAATCCTCTCCAAATTCCACACAACGCCATAGTGATTAGAGAGAGTGATTTGCTTGTGTTCTTTCGAGCTCTTGCGCTTGGATTGCTTTCTTCTTTCTTGATCCTTTCTTTGCAATCAAACTCACTTGTAATTGAGGCAAGAGACACCAAACTTGTGGTGGTCCTTGTGGGAACTTTGTGTTCCAAGTGATTGAGAAGAGAAAGCTCACTCGATCCGTGGGATCGTTTGAGAGAGGGAAGGGTTGAAAGAGACCCGGCCTTTGTGGCCTCCTCAACGGGGAGTAGGTTTGCGAGAATCGAACCTCGGTAAAACAAATCCGCGTGTCACACTCTTTATTTGCTTGCGATTTGTTTTGCGCCCTCTCTCGCGGACTCATTTATATTTCTAACGCTAACCCGGCTTGTAGTTGTGTTTATATTTGTAAATTTCAGTTTCGCCCTATTCACCCCCCCCCTCTAGGCGACTTTCAGAATCAAGGCAAGGTAAAAGGGTTAGGTAAAATTGCAATTTCTAATGAGCACTCTATCTCTAATGTGTTTTTAGTAGAGTCTCTTGGATATAATTTGCTATCGGTTAGTCAATTATGCAATATGGGATATAACTGTCTATTTACAAATATAGATGTGTCTGTCTTTAGAAGAAGTGATGGTTCACTAGCTTTTAAGGGTGTATTAGACGGCAAACTTTATTTAGTTGATTTTGCAAAAGAAGAGGCCGGTCTAGATGCATGCTTAATAGCTAAGACTAGCATGGGCTGGTTGTGGCATCGCCGCTTAGCACATGTGGGGATGAAGAACCTTCACAAGCTTCTAAAGGGAGAACACATGATAGGTTTGACTAACGTGCAATTCGAAAAAGATAGACCTTGTGCAGCTTGTCAAGCAGGTAAACAAGTGGGAGGAGCACATCACAGCAAGAATGTGATGACCACCTCAAGACCGCTGGAGCTGATGCATATGGACCTCTTCGGACCCGTCGCCTATCTGAACATAGGAGGGAGTAAGTATGGTCTAGTTATTGTTGATGACTTTTCCCGCTTCACTTGGGTGTTCTTTTTGCAGGATAAGTCTGAAACCCAAGGGACCCTCAAGCGCTTCCTCAGGAGAGCTCAAAATGAGTTTGAGCTCAAGGTAAAGAAGATAAGGAGCGACAACGGGTCCGAGTTCAAGAACCTTTAAGTGGAGGAGTTCCTTGAGGAGGAGGGGATCAAGCACGAGTTCTCCGCTCCCTACACACCACAGCAAAATGGTGTGGTAGAGAGGAAGAACAGGACGCTAATCGATATGGCGAGGACGATGCTTGGAGAATTCAAGACTCCCGAGCGTTTTTGGTCGGAAGCCGTGAACACGGCTTGCCACGCCATCAACAGGGTCTACCTTCATCGCCTCCTCAAGAAGACCTCATATGAGCTACTAACCGGTAACAAACCCAATGTATCTTACTTTCGTGTATTTGGGAGCAAGTGCTACATTCTAGTGAAGAAGGGTAGAAATTCTAAGTTTGCTCCCAAAGCTGTAGAAGGGTTTTTGTTAGGTTATGACTCAAATACAAAGGCGTATAGAGTCTTCAACAAATCATCTGGTTTGGTTGAAGTCTCCAGCGACGTTGTATTTGATGAGACTAATGGCTCTCCAAGAGAGCAAGTTGTTGATCTTGATGATATAGATGAAGAAGATGTTCCGACGGCCGCTATACGCACCATGGCGATAGGAGATGTGCGGCCACAGGAACAAAAGGAGCAAGATCAACCTTCTTCCTCAACTATGATGCTACCCCCAACTCAAGACGATGAACAGGTTCATCAACAGGAGGCGTGTGATCAAGGGGGAGCACAAGATGATCATGTGATGGAGGAAGAAGCGCAACCGACACCTCCAACCCAAGTTCGAGCGATGATTCAAAGGGATCATCCCGTCGACCAAATTCTGGGTGATATTAGCAAGGGAGTAACTGCTCGGTCTCGATTAGTTAATTTTTGTGAACATTACTCCTTTGTCTCTTCTATTGAGCCTTTCAGGGTAGAAGAGGCCTTGCTAGATCCGGACTGGGTGTTGGCCATGCAGGAAGAACTCAACAACTTCAAGCGCAATGAAGTTTGGACACTGGTGCCTCGTCCCAAGCAAAATGTTGTGGGAACCAAGTGGGTGTTCCGCAACAAACAGGACGAGCACGGGGTGGTGACAAGGAACAAGGCTCGACTTGTGGCAAAAGGTTATGCCCAAGTCGCAGGTTTGGACTTTGAGGAGACTTTTGCTCCTGTGGCTAGGCTAGAATCAATTCGTATCTTGCTAGCATATGCCGCTCACCATTCTTTCAGATTGTTCCAAATGGATGTGAAGAGCGCTTTCCTCAACGGGCCAATCAAGGAGGAGGTGTACGTGGAGCAACCCCCTGACTTCGAGGATGAACGGTACCCCGACCATGTGTGTAAGCTCTCTAAGGCGCTCTATGGACTTAAGCAAGCCCCAAGAGCATGGTATGAATGCCTTAGAGACTTTTTAATTGCTAATGCTTTCAAGGATGGGAAAGTCGATCCAACTCTTTTTACAAAGACATGTGATGGTGATTTGTTTGTGTGCCAAATTTATGTCGATGACATAATATTTGGTTCTACTAACCAAAAGTCTTGTGAAGAGTTTAGCAGTGTAATGACGCAGAAATTCGAGATGTCGATGATGGGCGAGTTGAACTACTTCCTTGGGTTCCAAGTGAAGCAACTCAAGGACGGCACCTTCATCTCCCAAACGAAGTACACGCAAGATCTGCTAAAGCGGTTTGGGATGAAGGACGCCAAGCCCGCAAAGACTCCGATGGGAACCGACGGACACACCGATCTCAACAAAGGAGGTAAGTCTGTTGATCAAAAAGCATACCGGTCAATGATAGGGTCTTTACTTTATTTATGTGCTAGTAGACCGGATATTATGCTTAGCGTATGCATGTGTGCTAGATTTCAATCCGATCCTAAGGAGTGTCACTTAGTGGCGGTGAAGCGAATTCTTAGATATTTGGTTGCTATGCCTTGCTTCGGGCTCTGGTATCCAAAGGGGTCTACCTTTGACTTGGTTGGATATTCAGACTCCGATTATGCTGGATGTAAGGTCGATAGGAAGAGTACATCGGGGACGTGCCAATTCTTAGGAAGGTCCCTGGTGTCATGGAACTCTAAGAAACAAACTTTCGTTGCCCTATCCACCGCTGAGGCCGAGTATGTTGCCGCAGGACAGTGTTGCGCGCAACTACTTTGGATGAGGCAAACCCTCCGGGACTTTGGCTACAATCTGAGCAAAGTCCCACTCCTATGTGATAATGAGAGTGCTATCCGCATGGCGGAAAATCCTGTTGAGCAGAGCCGCACAAAACACATAGACATCCGGCATCACTTTCTGAGAGACCACCAGCAAAAGGGAGATATCGAAGTGTTTCATGTTAGCACCGAGAACCAGCTAGCCGATATCTTTACCAAGCCTCTAGATGAGAAGACCTTTTGCAAGCTGCGTAGTGAGCTAAATGTCTTAGATTCGCGGAACTTGGATTGAATTGTAGCATACATGTGTTTATGCCTTTGGTCATGTTCATTCTGCATTTTGTTGCTTAACTGTGGTGCTCAAGTTGTACAAACACTCCCTGGACCTCACAAGTCTGTTGCAAAGTGATGCACATGTTTAGGGGGAGATGTGTTACAACTTGACCCTTTGAGACTAACCATATGCTTGAGTTTGCTTGATTTAGTCTCGAAGGAAAATTGAAAGGGAAAGGTGGACTTGGACCATGAAAGACTTCCACTGCACTCCGATGAGAGGGTAACTTATTCCAAGTTCATCTCATGAACTCTTATTGCCATTTGCTCTTAATTGAAGATTTTGGTGAGGCAATGGGGTTAGAGGGCCAAGATTGATCCCGTTTAGGTGCTTGATGCCAAAGGGGGAGAAAATAAAGGCCAAAGCAATAAATGGATCAGCTACCACTTGAGAAATTTTGAAAATAGTAAAATAGAGCTTTTTGTTTTGTCAAAACTCTTGCATTGTCTTTTTTGTCAAAAGTTGGCCTCTTATGGGGAGAAGTGTTGATTATGGGAAATAGGGGGAGTTTTTGAAATCTTTGATCAATCTCTTTTGGAATGACTCTCTGTATGCTTCAACATGTGTGTTTGACTTAGAGATAGAGATTTGAGTTTGATTTGCAAAAACAAACCAAGTGGTGGCACAGGATGATCCATATATGCCAAAATTGAATCAAAATAAATTTGAGTTTTATTTGAAGTGTTCTAGTTGCTTTATGTTGTGTTGGCATAAATCACCAAAAAGGGGGAGATTGAAAGGGAAATGTGCCCATGGGCCATTTCTAAGTATTTTGGTGATTGAGTGCCAACACAAGTGCTTAAATGTGAATTTATGCTCATGGATGGACAAAGTGCAAATCAAGAGTAAAGGTATGTTTCTAAGCCTTAGTACATTGGTTTTGTGTACTAATATACTTGTCTAAGTGTTAGAAACAGAAAGAAGAAGAAAAGAAAAGAGGTGCAAAAAGCTTGGCTGTGTACAGCCAAGACTCAGCTCTGTCTGGCACACCGGACTGTCCGGTGGTGCACCGGACAGTGTCCGGTGCGCCAGGCTGACTCGGCGAGAAGTGGCCGCTCTCGGGAATTCGCCGACGTCGTACGGCTAAAATTCACCGGACTGTCCGGTGTGCACCGGACTGTCCGGTGTGCACCGGACTGTCCGGTGAGCCAACGGTCGGCCGAGCCAACGGTCGGCCGCGGAATCTGCGCGCGACACGTGGCCGGGCCAACGGTCGGAAGGGGGCACCGGACTGTCCGGTGTGCACCGGACTGTCCGGTGTGCACCGGACATGTCCGATGCGCCAACGGCTCCCAGATCTGCAACGGTCGGCTGCGCCGTTTAAGGAAAGAAATCGGGCACCGGACAGTGTCCGGTGTGCACCGGACTGTCCGATGCACCCGACGACAGAAGGCAAGAATGGCCTTCCAGATTTGCTCTCAACGGCTCCTAGCTGCCTTGGGGCTATAAAAGGGACCCCTAGGCGCATGGAGGAGACAACCAAGCAACCTTAGAGCATTCGTGATCATCCACACTCAATCTTTGCGCATTCGTTTGTCATTCTCAGTGATTCGAGCTCCATTCTAGTGAGAACTTTGAGATAGTCTTTTGAGCTCGATTCTTGGCCGTGTGTGTGCGCATTTTGCTGTGGATTTGTGTGTGTTGCTTCCCTCCCTTACTCCGTGCTTCTTTGTGAAATTAAATTGTAAGGGCGAGAGACTCCAAGTTGTGGAGATTCCTAGCAAACGGGAAAAGATCAAAGTAAAGAAGAACACCGTGGTATTCAAGTTGATCATTGGATCACTTGAGAGGAGTTGAGTGCAACTCTCGTCCGTTGGGACGCCACAACGTGGATTAGGCAAGTTTTGTACTTGGCCGAACCACGGGATAACCACCGTGTCATCTCTGTGATTGATTTCTTGTGGTTATTGTGTTTTGGCTCCTCTCTAGCCACTTGGCAATTATTGTGCTAACGATTAACCAAGTTTTTGTGGCTATAAGTTTAAGTTTTACAGGATCACCTATTCACCCCCCCTCTAGGTGCTCTCAGTAGTGTGTGTATGTTTTCTGCGGCCGCCGAGGCCCAAACACACCATCGTCGTGTTGTAAAGCTGCGTTTCTTTTCCTCTTGTTTCGAGTATCTGGACTTTTTTGTCGGTAACAGAATTGTCTGTGTGAGCGAGAGTTGCTTTTCGCGGAAGGCGATGAGTGAGGTATCCGTATCCCGGAGGCGTATGAATCCCTCGGCTCGGTCGGCCTTGCCGCTTACGCGCACTCTTACTCGTCCATAGGGTTCTGTCACCGACGCAGTCGAGAAGGCCCGAAGAATCGTTTCGGCAGAGGAGCTTTCGAGCGTGAAGACTTGTTCGGTCCGCGGAGTCACTTATCCGAGCATGAGTTACTTATCGCAGAAGGTGATGAGTGAGGTATCCGTATCCCGGAGGCGTAGGAGTCCCTCGGCTCGGTCAGCCTTGGCTGCTTACGTGTACTCCATCATTTTCAGGATCCACTTTTGAAGTAGTCGAAAAGCACGAAAGACATTCTGGCAGAAAAGATCTTTTTTCGAGGAAAATTTCGACGCAGAGGGGGTTCCCCCCTTTTAGCCCCCGAGGGAGGGTCGGGCTTTGCCGAGGCAAGGCTGACCCTTCCTTGATGACTAAACTTTGCGTGGGAACGAGGCATACGAACAACTTGAAAGCATCTTAAGGGTAGAAGCGACGTAGTTGTTGGATGTTCCAAGCGTTGTTGTAGACCTCGCCTTGACTGTTGGCCAGCTTGTACGTTCCGGGCTTCAGAACTTTGGCGATGACGAACGGCCCTTCCCAGGGAGGCGTGAGCTTGTGCCGCCCTCAGGCGTCTTGTCGCAGCCGAAGCACCAGGTCGCCCACCTGGAGGTCTCGGGACCGAACCCCTCGGGCGTGGTAGCGTCGCAGGGCTGCTGGTACTGCGCCGAGTGTAGTAAGGCCATGTCCCGAGCCTCTTCCAGCTGGTCCAGTTAGTCTTCTCGACTAGCTTGATTGCTTTGGTCGGCGTAGGCCCTCGTCCTCGGGGAACCGTATTCTAAGTCTGTGGGCAAGATGGCCTCGGCCCCATAGACTAGAAAGAACGGTGTGAAGCTCGTGGCTCGGCTCGGCGTTGTCCTCAGGCTCCAAACCACCGAGGGGAGTTCCTTCATCCACCGCTTGCCGAACTTGTTGAGGTCATTGTAGATCCGCGGCTTGAGCCCTTGCAGGATCATGCCGTTGGCACGCTCTACTTGCCCATTCGTCATGGGATGAGCCACGGCGGCCCAGTCCACCCGGATGTGGTGATCCTCGTAGAAGTCCAGGAACTTCCTGCCGGTGAACTGGGTGCCGTTGTCGGTGATGATGGAGTTCGGGACCCCAAAGCGATGGATGATGTTGGTGAAGAATGCCACCGCCTGTTCGGACCTGATACTGTTTAGGGGTCGGACCTCGATCCACTTGGAGAATTTGTCGATGGCGACCAATAGGTGCGCGTAGCCCCTGGGTGCCTTCTGCAAGGGGCCAACGAGGTCCAGACCCCACACATCAAAAGGCCAGGTGATGGGTATCGTCTGCAGAGCCTGAGCGGGCAGGTGGGTCTGCCTCGCGTAGAACTGACACCCTTCGCAGGTGCGGACAATTCTAGTGGCGTCGGCCACCACCGTCGGCCAGTAGAAACCTTGTCGGAAGGCGTTTCCGACAAGGGTTCGAGGTGCTGCGTGATGGCCGCAAGCCCCCGAGTGTATCTCTTGTAGGAGCTCCTGACCTTCGGCGATGGGAATGCATCGCTGGAGGATGCCTGAGGGGCTGCGGTGGTAGAGCTCCTTCCCGTCTCCCAACAAGACGAACGACTTGGCGCGCCACGCCAACCGCCGAGCTTCGGCTTGGTCGAGGGGTAGCTCTCCTCGGTGGAGATATTGCAGGTACGGGGTCTGCCAGTTTCGATCAGGCGTGACCCTGCTCCGCTCCTCCTCGACGCGCAGTGCCTCACCCTCGGGGACCGAGGGTGCCTCGGGCTGGGCCGAGGGTGCCTCGGACTGGGCCGAGGGTGCCTCGGGCTCGGGCGTGTCGTCGATCTTGACAGAGGGTCGGTGCAGGTCTCGGGAGAAGACGTCCGGGGGAAGCGTTGTTTGCCCCGAGGCTAATTTAGCCAGCTCGTCCGCAGTCTCGTTGTAGCGTCGGGCGATGTGGTTGAGTTCGAGCCCGTAGAACTTGTCTTCCAGGCGCCGAACCTCATCGCAGTAGGCTTCCATCTTCGGGTCACGGCAGTGGGAGTTCTTCATGACTTGGTCGATGACGAGCTGCGAGTCGTCGCGAGCGTCGAGGCGTCGGACCCCTAGCTCGATGGCGATGCGCAACCCGTTGACCAGAGCCTCGTACTCAGCCACATTGTTGGACGCCGGGAAATGGAGGCGTAGCACGTAGCGCAGGTGCTTCCCGAGGGGCGAGATGAAGAGCAGGCCTGCGCCCGCTCCTGTCTTCATCAGCGACCCGTCGAAGAACATGGTCCAGAGTTCCGGTTGGATCGGAGCTGTTGGGAGCTGGGTGTCGACTCATTCAGCCACGAAGTTCGCCAACACCTGGGACTTGATGGCCTTCCGAGGGGCGAACGAGATCGTCTCGCCCATGATTTCCACCGCCCACTTTGCATATCTACCCGAGGCCTCTCGGCATTGGATGATCTCCCCCAGGGGGAAGGATGACACCACAGTTACCGGATGAGACTCGAAGTAGTGCCGCAACTTCCGCCGCGTCAGGATTACCGCGTACAGCAGCTTCTGAATTTGTGGGTAGCGGATCTTGGTCTCGGACAGTACCTCGCTGATGAAGTAGACTGGCCTCTGGACGGGCAATGCATGCCCCTCTTCTCGTCTCTCAACCACAATCGCGGCGCTAACCACCTGAGTGGTCGCGGCGACGTAGATCAAGAGGGCTTCTCCGGCAGCGGGGGGAACCAAGATGGGCGCGTTTGTAAGGAGTGCTTTCAGGTTCCTGAGGGCTTCCTCGGCCTCAGGGGTCCAAGTGAAGCACTCAGCCTTCCTTAAGAGGCGGTACAGAGGCAGACCTCTTTCGCCGAGGCGCGAGATGAAGCGGCTCAGAGCTGCAAGGCATCCCATAACTCTCTGTACGCCTTTCAAGTCCTTGATGGGCCCCATGCTGGCGATGGCTGCGATCTTCTCCGGGTTGGCCTCGATGCCCCGCTCAGAGACGATGAACCCCAAGAGCATGCCTCGGGGGACCCCGAAGACACACTTTTTGGGATTGAGCTTCACGCCTTTCGCCTTGAGACATCGGAATGTCACTTCAAGGTCGGAAAGGAGGTCGGAGGCTTTCCTCGTCTTGACTACGATGTCATCGACGTAGGCCTCGACCGTTCGGCCAATGTGTTCGCCGAACACATGGTTCATGCAGCGTTGGTACGTTGCACCCGCATTCCTCAAGCCGAACGGCATGGTAACATAGCAGTACATGCCGAAGGGTGTGATGAAAGAGGTCGCGAGCTGGTCGGACTCTTTCATCCTGATCTGGTGATACCCTGAGTAGGCATCGAGGAAAGACAGGGTTTCGCACCCAGCAGTGGAATCCACGATTTGATCGATGCGAGGCATAGGGTAGGGAACTTTCGGACATGCTTTGTTTAAACCAGTATAGTCTACACACATCCGCCATTTGCCTCCTTTATTTCTCACAAGCACAGGGTTGGCAAGCCATTCGGGATGGAATACCTCTTTGATGAACCCTGCCGCCATTAGCTTGTGGATCTCCTCGCCTATGGCTCTACGCTTTTCTTCGTCGAATCGGCGCAGAGGCTGCTTCACGGGTCGGGCTCCAGCTCGGATATCCAGCGAGTGCTCGGCGACATCCCTCGGTATGCCGGGCATGTCCGAGAGACTCCATGCGAAAACGTCGGCGTTTGCGCGGAGAAAGTCGACGAGCACTGCTTCCTATTTGGGATCGAGCTCGGAGCCGATCCGTATCTGCTTGGAGGCGTCGCTGCTGGGGTCGAGAGGGACGGATTTAACCGTCTCTGCCGGCTCGAAGTTGCCGGTGTGGCGCTTCACGTCTGGCGCCTCCTTAGAGAGGCTCTCCAGGTCGGCGATGAGGGCCTCGGATTCGGCGAGGGCCTCGGCGCACTCCACGCATTCCACGTCGCATTCGTACGCGTGTCGGTACGTGGGGTCGATGGTGATGACCCCGTTGGGGCCCGGCATCTTGAGCTTGAGGTAGATGTAGTTGGGGACGGCCATGAACTTCGTGTAGCATGGCCTCCCCAGTACCGCGTGGTAGGTTCCTCGGAACCCGACCACCTCGAACGTGAGGGTCTCCCTTCGGAAGTTGGAGGGCGTCCCAAAGCAGACGGGAATATCGAGTTGTCCGAGGGGCTAGACGCGCTTCCCGGGGATGATCCCGTGGAAAGGCGCAGCGCCTGCCCGAACCGAGGACAGATCAACACGCAGGAGCCCGAGGGTCTCGGCGTAGATGATGTTGAGGCTGCTGCCTCCGTCCCTAAACCCTAAAACCCTAAACCCTGATGATAGGGGCACGGCTCCTTGAGCATCTTGTCGAAGAGGATGGCACCTCCGGGGGGTTTCCGAGGGTTCTTGTACTCGGCGGCGGCGACAAGGTCCGCGTCGGCGGCGTCGCGTTTTGCTTGCGACTTCTTCTTGCCTTTCTTCTTGACGCCGCGCTGAGTTGACGCCTCGGGGACATCTTCCGGTGGGCGGCCCTGGGGCTGCTTGTCCTTCCGGAAGATGGCCTCAACCGCCTCCTGGCCAGAGGCGAACTTGGTGGCGATGTCCATCAGCTCGCTCGCCCTGGTGGGGTTCTTGCGACCCAGCTTGCTCACCAGGTCACGGCAGGTGGTGCCGGCGAGGAACGCGTCGATGACATCTGAATCAGTGATGTTGGGCAGCTCGGTGCGCTGCTTCGAGAATCGTCGGATGTAGTCCCGGAGAGACTCTCCTGGCTGCTGTCGGCAGCTTCGGAGATCCCAGGAGTTCCCAGGGCGCACGTACGTGCCCTGGAAATTGTCGGCGAAGGCTTGGACCAGGTCGTCCCAGTTGGAGATCTGCCCCGGAGGCAGGTGCTCCAACCAGGCGCGAGCGGTGTCGGAGAGGAACAGGGGGAGGTTGCGGATGATGAGGTTGTCATCGTCCATTCCACCCAGTTGGCAAGCCAGCCGGTAGTCCGCGAGCCACAGTTCCGGTCTCGTCTCCCCCGAGTACTTTGTGATAGTAGCCAGGGTTCGGAACCGGGTCGGGAACGGCGCCCGTCGTATGGCGCGGCTGAAAGCCTGCGGACCGGGTGGTTCGGGCGAGGGACTCCGATCCTCCCCGCTGTCATAGCGTCCCCCGCGCCTGGGGTGATAGCCTCGGCGCACCCTCTCGTCGAGGTGGGCCCGACGGTTGCGGTGATGGTGCTCGTTGCCGGGGCGACCCGGGGCCGCAGGCGCTGTGTTGCGCGTGCGCCCGGTGTGGACCGAGGCTTCCCGCATGAATCAGGAAGTCGCGACGCGATGTTCCGAGGGGTACCCCTGCCTTCGGGAGGTGGAGCTTTCGGCCCGTCGGACCGCGGCGTCCTCCAGGAGATTCTTGAGCTCTCCCTGGATACGCCGCCCCTCGATGGTTGACGGCTCCGGCATTGCCGCTGCAGCCAGGTTCTGGCCGACTCCACTAGAAGTCGGTGGCGGCCTTACCCTGACATCATCGGCGATGCAGTGCTGGATACCCTGGGGTAGATGACGCACTTCTCCGGCTGGAGGTTGGCCCGCCCATTCCTGCCCGATGTCCCGGCGGATCGGCTCAAGTGTTCCTGCTCCCTCGTCGAGCCTGGCCTGCACCCCGCGGATTTGCTCGAGCTGTGGGTCATGACCCCCCGCCGGAACGGGGACCACAGCTAGCTCCCGTAGGATGTCAACGCGAGGCACAGGCCTAGGGAGATCACCGTTCTCCAGCATACCAAGATGGTTGCCTTCGGAGGGACCCCCTAGATCGACGTGGAAACATTCACGACTTGGACCGCAGTCCTCGTCGCCGAGGCTGCGGCTACCGTCAGAACAGTCGGAAAGGCAGTAGTCGCACGCGGTCATAAAGTGCCGCATGGCACTGGGATTACCAAGTCCGGAGAAATCCCAACAGAAGTCGGGCTCGTCATCTTTCTCGGACCCCGAGGGCCCGTAGGTCGAGACGTCCGTCAGCCGGTCCCAGGGTGACCGCATACGATACCCCACAGGGTTTGGACTCGTCTCTACGAGGGCGTCCACAAAAGCGAAGTCGCTTGGTGGGTCGAGGCTGAATCCAAAAGGCGTGAGATGGAAATCGGTTGGTACCTCTTGGTCGACGGGCGGTGACGAAGTCACGTCTGGAGCAGACTGCACCGTCGTCTCAGGTACGAGGGTGACGCCCAGCAAGTCCTTCGTGAGCGTGCTGGCGTCGTCCGTTTGCTTGGGATTAGCGGGTTGCGGGGAGATGGCGCTCGTCTTCGTCTCAGACGCGAGGTCGATGCCCGACGTGCCCCCCGTTGGGGCGCCGTCGACTCGCTCGACAGCCGATGAGGTGCCGCCTCCTGCTTGGCCTTGGTTGCCCTGCCTCCTTCTCCGTCGGTGGGGGAGGGGACGGGGCGAGCTCGAATGTTGTACTTCCACCACGCGTGGAAGACGTCGTCGATTCCGCCACCGGCGGGCGGGCTGTCAGCCGCCATTGTCGCTGTCACGTGGCGGGGGAAGGAGTATCATGTCGTAGCTGCCGTCGAGGGACATGAACTCAAGACTCCCGAAACGGAGTACCGTCCCGGGCTGGAAAGGTTGCTGGAGACTGCCCATCTGGAGCTTGACGGGAAGCTGTTCATCAACACGCAGAAGGCCCCTACCTGGCACGCCAACTGTCGGCGTTTCGAACCCGGGGGGTCCCTGGACCGACGAGTAAATTATCACCGCGTGCCCCAGCCCAGATGGGTCAGCGCGAGACGGAGCGCGAAGGGGGGAAGGAGCCGGAGGGAGACGGGCGTGAGAGGTGGAATCCCGCGGCCTTCGTGTTTGTCCTGCGCCCTGGTCGGGTGCGCTTGCAGTAGGGGGTTACAAGCGTCCGCGCGGGAGGGAGCGAGCGGCCTCGCGCGAGCGCCGTCCCGTCCTTCCCCGCGCGGCCAACCCTCTGTAAGAGGGCCCTGATCCTTCCTTTTATAGGCGCAAGGAAAGGATCCAGGTGTACAATGGGGGGTGTAGCAGTGTGCTAACGTGTCTAGCGGAGGAGAGCTAGCGCCCTAAGTACATGCCATCGTGGCAGTCGGAGAGGTTTTGGCACCCGGTTCGTGTGGTGTCGTGGCCGTCGGAGGAGCGCTGGAGCCTGGCGGAAGGACAGCTGTCGAGGCTGTCGAGTCCTTGCTGATGTCCTCTTTCTTCCGTAAGGGGGCTGAGAGCCGCCGTCGTCATAGAGCGTGCGGGGCGCCATCATTACTTGTCTGGCGGAGCGAGCCAGATGGGACGCCGGTCTTGTTCCCCGTAGCCTGAGTCAGCTTGGGGTAGGGTAATGATGGCGCCTCCTGTTGACGTGGTCGGTCCGTGCCCTAGGTTGGGCGAGGTGGAGGCTCCTCCGAGGTCGAGGTCGAGTCTGTCTTCCAAGGTCGAGGTCGAGTCCGAACCTCCGGGTCGGACGAGGCGGAGACCGTCGGCGGATGCCAGGCCTGAGTCCGAGCCCTGGGGTCGGGCGAAGCGAAGTTCATCGTCCTTTGGGGCTGAGCCCGAGTCCGAGCCCTGGGGTCGGGCGAGGCGGAGTTCGTCGTCTTCCGGGGCTGAGCCCAAGTCCGAGCCCTGGGGTCGGGCGGAGCGGAGTTCGTCGTCTTCCGGGGCTAAGCCCAAGTCCGAGCCCTGGGGTCGGGCGGAGCGGAGTTCGTCATCTTCCGGGGCCGAGCCCAAGTTCGAGCCCTGGGGTCGGGCGGAGCGGAGTTCGCCGTTGTAAGGAAAATGGACCCCGGCCATTTGGCTAATTGAGTTTTGGTGTTTGATGATCAACACAATCCGTGAACTAATAAGTTTCTCCAAGTGGTTATGATTGTAGTTCACAGGATGCAAGAAGTACTTGGACTAAGGAATTGAGGAAAGCAACACCTCAAAATAAGACATTAAGAAGATCTAAGAAAAGTCCAAGTGTGCTGCTGCGGACTGCCTGTGCGTGGAGCACCGGACTGTCCGGTGGCACACCGGACTGTCCGGTGCCCACACGCCGGACTGTCCGATGCACCAGGGAACTCCAGCCCAACGGCTAGTTCCAGGTGGCACTCGGAGAAAAGACCACCGGACTGTCCGGTGTGAAAAGCCTGCGGCGCCAACGGTCACCTGCTCTGACAGAGCAACGGCTAGGCGTACCGGACATGCTACAGTGCGCTGTCCGGTGTGCCGCAGAGAACTGCAGCTTTTCTCCAACGGCTAGTTTGGAGTTGGGGCCTATAAATACTTGACCCAACCAGCCATTTGAAGGTGTGGGAGCCCAAGCAACATACCAAGGCATATTGTAGACATTTCCAAGTGCTCAAACACCCAAGTGCTTAATAGAATCACTCGGTGATTAGCGTAGGTGCTTTGCGAAGTGCTTAGGTTAGTTAGACCACTTTAGCCCTTGCTCTAGGTGAACCCTAGATTGTTGAGTGAGTTTAGATAAACCTCACAACCCCTCGGCTCTTGCGTGAGCCATTGTAATTGTACCGAGTGGGGCGAGAGTCTTGCGAGACCGTGACAACCGCGTTTGTGTCACGGCCGCCACCGTGTACCGGAGGGAACGAGGCCCGCGGCGTTTCGGTCGGAAGCTCGATAGTGGAGACTGCGGGGAGCGTCCGAGAGGAGCCGGAAGCGGAGCACCACTTGCGTGTGGAGAAGGCCCGCGGCTTTCTACGGAGTTACTCGACCGAGGTGCTTGGCCCTCGCGTGGGCTTCCTTTCGCGTAGGGGCACCAACGAGGATTAGTCGGGACCCTGCACGGTTCCGGATACCTCGGTAAAAATATCGGCGTCATCCACGAGAGTTTGCTTCTCTACTTTGCTCTTTAAGTTTCCGCATTTATATTAAGCATTTAAGTTTCAATCTTGTAGTCATACTTATTTAGTGTAGATTGAAACTTAGCCATTGCGGTAGAGATAGCAACACTTAGACAAAACCTAGTTTGCACATTCTAGTTTGACTATTTGCATAGGTTTTGCTCTAGGGATTTAATTGTGGCCTAGTTTAGCGAAAGTTTTAGAAGTCCTAATTCACCCCCCCCCCCTCTTAGGTGTCACCCGTTTCCTACAAGTGGTATCAGAGGCTGGTTTGGCTCATTTGAAATGTTTTAGCTTCACCGCTAAAAGAGCCGACACTTTTTAGAGGAAGGGATAGATACCCATAGGCCACCACACTTCGACGGCACTAACTTCCCATATTATAGTGCTAGAATGGCTTGCTACCTAGAGGCCGTTGATCTAGGTGTTTGGAGAGTCACTCGTGACGGGATGAAACCCCTCAAGAATCCCGAGAAACCAACCACGAGTGAGGAAAAAGAAATTCACTTAAATGCTAGAGCCAAAAATTGCTTGTATGAATCTCTTAGCATGGATATTTTTAATCAAGTATTTACCTTGAAACCTGCTAATGAGATTTGGCTAAAATTGCATGAGCTCCATGACGGCACATCCAATGTCCGTGAGCAAAAACATTGCCTAATCTTAAATGAGTATAATTCTTTTGCTATGAAAGATGATGAGCTTGTTAGAGACATGTATTCTCGTTTGAATCTAATTATCAATGAGCTCAATTCTATTGGCATTAATAAGCTAGGTGATGCGGACATTGTGAGGAAGATTATCTCCCTACTACCACAACGAAGATATGGGAGCATCATCACTATCCTTCACAACATGGAGGACTTGGGTAACATGACCCCAACCATTGTAATTGGAAAAATCGCGGCTTTTGAGATGTCGCGAAAAATGTGTCGGGGAGAGGAGCCAACTTCCTCAAGGCCATATGCTTTTGCATGTGATGAAAGGAAGGGAAAAAATAAGGCTCCCACTCCAAGTTCCTCAAGTGAAGAAGAGGAAGAAGAATAAATTGATGATGATGAAGATAATCAACCATGCACATCATCCTCCGAGGACGAAGAAACAATCCGACGCGTCGGAAAGGTAATGGGGATGATCCGCAAGATTAATCTAATGGGTGTACCCCTGTAGGTCGAAGATCTTCTCTTTAACATTGATAGGAAAAAGCAAAGGAAGAGAGGATGCTTCGCATGTGGGGAGAAGGGCCACTTCAGGGACAACTGTCCAACTATGGCCGAACCCAAAAAGGAGAGGAGCAAAGGCAAGGCGCTAACAAGTGTTAGAACTTGGGATGACTCTTCAAGTGAAGATGAACCTCCAAGGACGCGCAGCCACCGGTCCTCATCACGCTCATCACGGTCATCACACAAATGCCTTATGGCAAGAGGTAACAAAGCATTCCATACTCTAGTGATGAAAGTGGTAGTGATGATGAAGGTGAGGGAAAGCCCTCTGTAGATGAGCTTGCGAATGCCGTTGAATTTTTTCAAGATGTTTGCACTAAACAAAAAGCTCAACTTAAAACCTTGAAAAATAAGTTGATTAGCTCCCAAAATGATTACAAAGGTTTGCTAGAAAAATTTGAAACTTTTGCAAACTTAAATAGTGAGCTGTCAACCAAAATTGAGCTATTAGAATCTAGTGCTCCATCCACTGCTATCGATGATGGCCTTATTAAAAAGAATGAAAAACTTAAGGCTAAGTTAGCTAGCTCTCAAGATACTATTGAAAATTTGCTAGAGAAAATGGAAATTCTTAGCATACACAATAATGAGCTAACTACTAAGCTAGAAAACATTGGTAGCACCCCAGGAGCATCTTTTGTTGAAATTCCTGAAATTATTAAAAAGGATGCTTCTACTTCTTGCTTTGATTTAATTGATGATTCTAACCCCTGCAACCAAGTTCTTGTTGAGAATATTGTTGTAGAAACATGTTCGGATGAGGTTGCAAAAGAAAATGAACAATTAAGGCAAGAAGTGGCTCGCCTTGGCAAGGCTTTGTATGACAAGAAAGGCAAAGCCAAACAAATCCGACCTCCACAGGATAACACCACTGCGGGAGTGAACAAGCCTATGGAGGGAGAAACTGTGTTTTGTAGGCTATGCCACAAGTAAGGCCACAAGTCTTTCCAATGTAAGGCGATGACCGGGGATAAACAAAGGCAAAAGCTCAAGCAAAAGCCATCAAGCAAAATCTCCAACACCTACATCAAAAAGGTGGACAAAAAGGCTGCTACACCATATTTAATCAAGAAGAAAAAGAATGGAAAGGTGATAGCGATCAAGGCAAACAAGCAAGCCAACAAAGGAAAAGGGACCAAACGCATATGGGTGCCAAAGGAAATAATTTCAACCATGAAAAGCACCAAGAAGGTTTGGATCCCGAAAGGGAAGTGAGTGGACCAAAGGTCTTCGGGAAATTTGGAGACTTGGCAGAATTGGGATGTATATCATGGGATACATCACACTGGATCAAATTAATTGCCAAGTGAATTAGTGAAAATTTTGGACCCAAATTTCCCACCCATGACTAAGGTAACTAAATTTATTGTATTTCTTATCTTTAGATATGTGTATCTATTTACCTTGTATCTAGTTTACCTTTCCTGCCTGGTATTACATTTAATATTTACATGTTTAGATGCATACATACTAGGTTAATCACATGGTAGGATTGCTTGCTTTCAATTCATATTCTTGAAGCAAACCTACATGGTTTAAAATGTTTATTTCAAGCACGACACATAGCTTATTTAAATATTCCTAAGTAAATGACACTAATGCATCAATATGTCACATCTTTCAATTGGTATCATTTAACTTATATGTGCCAAAGCACAGATTATGGATAATTTGCCCCTCTTGATATCAAATCAAAATGCATGTCTCCTACAAGTGGTATCTTGTATGCACACTTTTAGGGGGAAATTACTCTGTAATCTAAGACTTTGAGACTAACATCTTTTCAAGTCTATTTCATGTGATAGTCTCATTGTAAGGAAAATGAAGTCCCCGGAGAATGACAACAAACTTCCACTGCAAAATCTCCAAGAACTTTTATGTCTCACAAGCCTGCCATTGGTTTTCAATTGGTCTGCCATTGACTTTCGATTGGTATCTTTGAGACTACATTAAGTATCATTTACATGTCTTCTCCAATATTTGATTAGACTATATTTCATATCTTCTACTTCCCATGTTGCTATAAATGCATATACTATTAACTCATATTTTGTTACCTATGCATAAGGGAAGTTAGTCTATTCAATTTATGTCTTGCACCTCTATTTCTCACATGCTTTTTCCTAAGTAGAAGATCCCTGCCAGGGGGAGTTTTTCTTCGTCTCTAAAGGGGGAGAAAATTCTTTCTAAAGGAGAACTCTCATTTAGGGGGAGTAATCTTTTAGTTATTCTATTGATATTAATGGATAATTATTTAGAGAGGGCAAGTCTTATTTGCTTCCTATATGCTTTTAATGTCTTCCTTTTCGGTGGTTGATGCCAAAGGGGGAGAAGTTGTAGGGACCAAAGCAATGAAAATGTTATCAATCTTATCAATCACCAAACACCACCAAATTAAAATTTTGATCTTTCAAGTGGTTTTTGCATTTTGGTCTAAAATAGGAAGTAATTGAATTATGGAGTTAGGGGAGGCTTAAGTCCATAATATCACTAAGTGGGGATAAAACTTGCATCCTAGCAAGTAGATTGTGTATTTTCATTCAAATGTTTGTTATATTTGCTTGCTTTGGTTGTGTTATCATCAATCACCAAAAAGGGGGAGATTGTAAGGAAAATGGACCCCGACCATTTGGCTAATTGAGTTTTGGTGTTTGATGATCAACACAATCCGTGAACTAATAAGTTTCTCCAAGTGGTTATGATTGTAGTTCACAGGATGCAAGAAGTACTTGGAATAAGGAATTGAGGAAAGCAACACCTCAAAAGAAGACATTAAGAAGATCCAAAAAAAGTCCAAGTGTGCTGCTGCGGACTGCCTGTGCGTGGAGCACCGGACTGTCCGGTGGCACACCGGACTGTCCGGTGCCCACACGCCGGACTGTCCGGTGCACCAGGGAACTCCAGCCCAACGGCTAGTTCCAGGTGGCACTCGGAGAAAAGACCACCGGAATGTCCGGTGTGAAAAGCCTGCGGCGCCAACGGTCACCTGCTCTGACAGAGCAACGACTAGGCGCACCGGACATGCTACAGTGCGCTGTCCGGTGCACACCGGACTGTCCGGTGTGCCGCAGAGAACTGCAGCTTTTCTCCAACGGCTAGTTTGGAGTTGGGGCCTATAAATACTTGATCCAACCGGCCATTTGAAGGTGTGGGAGCCCAAGCAACATACCAAGGCATATTGTAGACATTTCCAAGTGCTCAAACACCCAAGTGCTTAATAGAATCACTCGGTGATTAGCGTAGGTGCTTTGCGAAGTGCTTAGGTTAGTTAGACCACTTTAGCGCTTGCTCTAGGTGAACCCTAGATTGTTGAGTGAGTTTAGATAAACCTCACAACCCCTCGGCTCTTGCGTGAGCCATTATAATTGTACCGAGTGGGGCGAGAGTCTTGCGAGACTGTGACAACCGCGTTTGTGTCACGGCCGCCACCGTGTACCGGAGGGAACGAGGCCCGCGGCGTTTCAGCCGGAAGCTCGATAGTGGAGACGGCGGGGAGCGTCCGAGAGGAGCCGGAAGCGGAGCACCACTTGCGTGTGGAGAAGGCCCGCGGCTCTCTACGGAGTTACTCGACCGAGGTGCTTCGCCCTCGCGTGGGCTTCCCTTCGCGTAGGGGCACCAACGAGGATTAGTCGGGACCCTGCACGGTTCCGGATACCTCGGTAAAAATACCGGCGTCATCCACGAGAGTTTGCTTCTCTACTTTGCTCTTTAAGTTTCCGCATTTATATTAAGCATTTAAGTTTCAATCTTGTAGTCATACTTATTTAGTGTAGATTGAAACTTAGCCATTGCGGTAGAGATAGCAACACTTAGACAAAACCTAGTTTGCACATTCTAGTTTGACTATTTGCATAGGTTTTGCTCTAGGGATTTAATTGTGGCCTAGTTTAGCGAAAGTTTTAGAAGTCCTAATTCACCCCCCCCCCCCTCTTAGGCGTCACCGGTTTCCTACAACCGTCTTCCGGGGCTGAGCCCGAGTCCGAGCCCTGGGGTTGGGCGGAGCGGAGTTTCCCATGGCGCCTAGGGCCGGACTTGGCTGCTGTTAGCCTCACTCTGTCGAGTGGCTCAGCTGTCGGTGCGGCGCAGGCGGCGCTGTCCTCTTGTCAGACTGGTCAGTGGAGCGGCGAAGTGACTGCGGTCACTTCGGCTCTGTCGACTGGAGGGTGTGCATCAGGATAAAGGTGTCAGGTCACCTTTGCATTAAATGCCCCTGCGATTAGGTCGGTTGGCGTGGCGATTTGGCATAGGCTGCTTCTTGGTGAAGACTGGGCCTCGGGCGAGCCGAAGGTGTGTCCGTTGCTGGAGGGGGCCTCGGGCGAGACGTAGATCCTCTGGGGTCGGCTGCCCTTGCCCGAGGCTGGGCTCGGGCGAGGCGTGATCGTGTCCCTCGAATGGACCGATCCTTGACTTAGTCGCACCCATCAGGCCTTTGCAGCTTTGTGCTGATGGGGGTTACCAGCTGAGATTTAGGAGTCTTGAGGGTACCCCTAATTATGGTCCCCGACAGTATTTGACAAAAGTTAGTCATACCATGAAATTTTTAGGTTGGAATGGTGTTTCTAATACTCAAAAAATATCATAGTATCTATAAGCTCTGTTTGGCACAACTTATTTTCAGCTTCTTCACAAATTTAAGCAGAAGTTCTGCCAAACAGACAGCTTCTGCAGCAGCTTATCAGTTCAGCTGCTTCTCAAAATGAACTAAAAGCAGCCAACAAGCAGAAGCTGCTTTTTACCAGCTTATCAGATAAGCTGCTTTTTCAACAAGCAGCAGTTGTGCCAAACAGGGCCATAATATCATATTTTTGAAATATAGTTTTCAGAAATGCAACCAAACACCTCATGATATAAAATACTACAGTATTGTACAAAACCATGGTATTTGATAGAAATCGTAAAAATATTTTACACCTAAACAGACCCTTAATCATAAATTTTGAGTTTCATACTATATACGTGTAGATACAGTTTACATCGAGTTTGCGACTTCCTTTATGATCCGTGACGAATATAACTTTAATCTCTAAATAAAATCGACTATGTGTGTAAGTTACAAATCTAAGGACTTTTTTCATTAATGATTGTGATGGGAGGCCGTTCTTGGTTTTCTACATTAACCTGGTCAAGGATTGTATTCGGAGAGAAATTTATTAGACACTACGCGTAAACTGATTTAGTTTTGATTTCTCAATTTGATTAGTGATATCGTGAACTGAACTAGGTTATAATCAAAGGGGAAATTGCATGGTTGATCCTACTTGGGGTCTAAAGTTTACACATATGTCTTCTATAGTTGTGTGCCCGTGCGTTGCAACGGGAACATATAATACCATTGATAGCTTATGTACGTTGGGATGAGCATCGACATATATCTAACCGGATCTTCTTATTCCTTGGGGATCTGAAGAAAAGCCTGTTCGGAAGCCAAACATGTTAAGACCTGATCATGTGCTGCCCTTGTGTCTCTGATCATCATCAGCACACTGTTCGACGCTTGTATGAGTCTTGTTAATTTGTATGCCTCGTGCATAGTCTCTCAACCATCAATTCATTATGGTATACAGAATTCGTGTGAGTTGTGACAAACATTATCAAATTCATATAAATTATTTTAAAGAATCAATATAGAGTTTTATATGATAGAGAAATACATGTAGATTAAAAAATGCTAAACAAAAGATCTAAAATATAACAGTTCGATCAAGTTGCATAAGATGTACAATTTTCCAATTGCTTCTGCATTTGGAAGTCCACCTTTCTATGTTATCTTTGCTATTTCTGACTTAATAGAATCCAAATAGTATTGAACACTAAGAAAACTACAAAATGAGATGGAGTTGTCTTGACTGAAAAACATATGTGTTGGGGACCTTCGGCTTCCGAAGGTCCTCAAAAACAGGATTTAACAGTATTTCTGGAGTATAATGTGTGAACAGGTATCTTCGGACTCAAGTCGGCATCACAGTAGACCAGAATAATACGAAGGTCGCCGAAGGTGTAAGCAGGAAAGCTTCGGCGTGGCAGCAAAAAGTGAAACCGACTTAAAGATGAAAAGGCTATTTAGACCTTGACAGATTACTATAGAATTATTATCAAGTGTAAAGGGCATGAATGTAATTTTGTATGGGTTGTGTCCCGTGCCTATAAATAGGTGAACAGTACCCCCGTACTGTTCACGCTGACTGGGCATCCGCTTTTTGTGTCACGCTTGTACTATCATCTCCTTCCAGTTGAAGGTACACTTGTAATTCAACGATATTTCTGTTTATGCCTGATAATAATATATAATTGTTTATGTTGTCTTTTATATTCCTTACATTCCATCCTTCGTCACTGTATAATGAATTTATGAAGGTACGCCCTTCATAACCTTCGTCCGAAAACCATTATATTCTAAGGGAAATAATGCTTCGAAGGACGAAGGACTTTAACGATTAACATTTTCTATGTTGCCTTGTTCTTAACTCATAGCATTTGAGAACAAGTCCCCAACAATATGTATGTAGCATTTGGAATAAAAAAATACACTTTAAGTATTCAAGTACCAGATAATGCCAGACAAGGGATTAATTCCACAGAGCAAAGTACAAAATCCATGACAAGATATTTCATAATAGATTTAAAAAAGGAAGGCTTTTGCTTAAAATATGAGGTCTTAATCTCAAAATGTGTATATGTGATATTGAACGGGTCACCACCAATGCCTACACAAGTTGACTGCCCCAAACCTACAGCTGTTGTTTGAAACACTCGTCAACAGAAATCAGACATGCATTAACCAAACATAGTCAGGTACTCGTGCGTTGCCACGACTCACAAATTATTAATCTTTATTTTTGCATAATTTTAGATTTTTACCGTTTAAATGTGGGAGAAGAGAGAGAGGTGAATGGAATAGTAGAGATAAGATTTATAAGAAATAGGGATCTGCACCAAGAACATAAACACAAATTAATTAGCATATTCTTGCCCCCTCAAGTTAAAATCATGCATCAATAGTACGGCAACAATACAAATCCGGTGTGCATACTACAGAACAGGAATGTAGGCATTACCTTAATTAAAAAAGTAATGTGCTAGTATTAGTAGTACCTTCTAGGGTTGAGTCTTCCTCAACACCCTTGTATGCCCAGTGGCATGATGCAATGATGTTCTCAGACGCATATCTTGCGATATTTATTTATAATCAGTCAAAAACTCAGAGAGTAATCTTACTTTACGAAGGATTTGAAACATAAAGAAAATTATGAAAATTACTGTATTAATCAACGAAAAAACACTCGATGCAACAACATACAAAGATCAATTAAATGCCCAAGCACAAAAAATCTGAATGTGAAGCAAAGCATATATACATATCTGGACATACGGTCTGGTTCTTGTCGCATGCTTCCCAGCTGGACACTTCTCCGACCATTCTCTGTGCTACCGAGCGAATAAAGGTCTGAATAATTAACATTTAGTGCGAGAGGAACATGAGCGCTTGTGTTATATTATCTGCACTGCAGAAAAGCAACGTTCATGACTGTTAATGACAAATTGTCTAAAACTTTGCAGAATTGGAGCGTGCACATACGAGTAGCAGAGTAGCGACATTACATTATGGGGGAGAAGATCTCCCATAGGTGGGGAGCTGGGAGGTACAGTTGTTGATGGCGCCCACGACGCACAGGCCTTTGACACCATCCTTGTCCTTGTAGTCCCCTGACGAAACAGAAAAAACGACGCATGACGACCATGAGCACAAGATTGCGTGTCAGATTCATCTTGGAACGAGGGGCGTGGTCGCTTACCGTCGTAGTTGTAGCTACAGAGGAAGTAAGAAGAATTTGTTAATTACTGTTATAGAGAATAAAATGAAGTAGATGGCTTAATCTAAGCTGTCGAATGTCATTATCATAAGGCATATCCACTATGCTGCAAGCCTGGAACCTTTTATTCACGTAAAGTAAGCATGTGATGTGAACTCTGTCATGCTAGCTTCATACAAGTAACACACACTCAAAGAAGTTGCCAGGAAACCAACATTTTTGTCTCTTGTATCTAGTCTTCTAAACACAGGGATCTAAGCAGGGCAAAGAAGGATCTAATTCACCGTCGGTCCATGGTAATTATGACAAGGAATCGTTGAGGCATGGGTAAACACAGGGATCTAAACAATCTGAGGCTCCATTTCACTGGATCTCCAAGACAGCGAAACATGAACAATATATCATTACCTATTGCCGATTTGGCAACTGTTCGAAGAATTGGACCGAGCATGAACAGTTCAGAAATTGCCAGGAGGACATGTCTGATCTGGTGACTTACACGGCGCAACGGAAGCATCGCTGAAATGGACAGGCAAAATCTACGAGCAGAGACACGCAGAAGCGACCGCATTTGAGGGGCGAACCCCAAGCGTTAGACTAAAGACTAACACCTCGGCCCAGATCCAGCGACAGACCGCGCGCACGACATGAGCCGCTAGAAACTGAATCTGAAGCAGGCAGCGAGGGCGGCACTGGATTGGCTGGATGTACCAGGCCCGGCGCATCACCGTCATGGCAGATCATGACAAACTCATTGCGGTTGTGTGAGCCCGCCACCATCCCCATTTTGATCAGCAAACCACACCAGCAAGCGCCCATGAGAAGACGGGTCGCGACCGGTCAGACTTACCGCTCCTGCGTCGTTTGGGAAATCAAAGTCGTGGTCGGATCTGGGCGAGCAGGGCGCGAATCCGGGCATGGCGGCGACAATGGCAAGGAGATCTGGGGAGGAGCGGGCGGGATCAAGGCGGTGGCACTCGTGCCCCTCCGGTCTCGCTTTGGGCTGGTTCGGGGGCAGCTGCAGTGTTCCACGGGTCGCGCTAGGTGGGCGTGCGGCAAGCGTCGGGCGGGCGGGATTGCGGCGTGCGGGCGGGAGGGCGGTTCGCCATGGTCGTGGCGGGATTTGCGGGATTGCGGTGTGCGGGCGGGAGGACGGTTCGCCTTGGTCGCGGCGGGGTTTGCAGGTTTGCGGCGTGCGGGTGGGCGGGCGTAGGGAGGCGGGGGCAATCTACAGTAAGTTCTTAATAGTTAGTAGAGATTACTGTTTCTATATGCTTATATCAATCATAGCTGAATGCACGTGCGTTGCAACGGGAATATATAATACCAGTATACTACGATAACTTATATACAAAATATGTGTTATACCGTTATGAGAAAATGTTTCATAATCAATTTGTGATTCTGACCATACATAAATTTTGTTATTTATAATCTATCTGTTTCACCACTACATTGCAACCATCAGTATCATGCAGACTTCGATATATGTCACGATTTGCATGGTCTCATTATTGGAGAGCACGTTTCACACATACCGGAAGAAATTCTCTCGTACATCATTAGTCATCGGACACGTGCCACCATACGCTTTTGCTTAAACAAAAAGGTAAGTGTGTGTGTTTGCAAGACTAATGGTCAAACATCGTATAACCATAAAGTTAGAATACTATATTAATATATTAAATAAATTAATCCAATAGACATAGATTAACCCAATTAACATAGGATAAATAAATATCTAATTATAAAAGTATGAAACATGGTATAATCAATGTTGTTACTGCGTAGTAAATATTCATACGAGACTAACACAACATGAACGGTTCAATTTGGAATTAAAATGGGGAAGTTACGAATTTACAAAGTTTCTATGTATTTGATATAGGATTAATTAGGAAATCAATTTTATTGTTGTTTTCATGACAAAACAGAGGTATTATGTGATAAAAAATAATATTATAGAATTATAGAAATTGGAATGAACTCATTTGGATTTAATATGAAATTTCCATGAATTAAATGGGTTTCTGCAATTATTTTTAAACTAAAAATCAATTTCTAAACTATTTTTCCCTATTTTCTTTATTTTCTGGACTGCGTCCCAAATTCCAGAAAAATCAGAGGCCAAGCTATAAATGTTTTTCTAGACTCAGTGAGCATACAGAGTGGACCGCGGGTTCAACACAAAAGACGTCTTAGTTGAAGTTGTACACAATTCAATATGAGTCACGTTGGCTAAAGGGTGGAAGGCTAGGCATTCTGCTCAATAGATATAAGGTTCGATCCCTGAGCAGTCATGGTTTGATTTTTTTTCTGTGCGCGGAACGGGGGAGGGCAGAACGACAAAACGCGGGAGGGCAGAATGGCAGATTACTCTTACCTTCTTAATAAGTAGTGTATATATAGATTTTTTTAAACGAACAAGAAGTTTGCACATATTCCATTATGAGCAGCTGGAGGTAGGGGTGGGCGTTCGGGTTACCCGAAAATTTCGGGTCGGGTAATTCGGGTTTTTAAAATTTCGGGTTTTGAGAATCGATACCCGAAATTACAACGGGTTTTGCAATACCCGAAATTTCGGGTACCCGAAATTTCGGGTTCGGGTTCGGGTATTCCCGAACTACCCGAACTATTGTGTTGTCTTCAAAAAAACATATACACCCTATTAAATTAATATAAAAATATAGTTTTAATAATGATATACATGTATATATAAAACACAAGCAATCTACAATCACAAGTTATGCACACATACACATAATTATAAATGTACAAATTAATAATTAAGCATGAAATGAGTACATGACACATGAAAGTTCGGGTAATTCGGGTATTTCGGGTACCCGATTGTGATACCCGAATTACCCGAACAAAATTCGGGTTTCGGGTATTTCGGGTTCGGGTTCGGGTATTCCGGGTTCGGGTTTCGGGTTACGGGTGTTTTGCCCAGCCCTAGCTGGAGGAGATTCTGGGTCGTCCTCATCTTCCTCCCCTGCTGCTTGATCCACCCGCCTGGTATGGTATTCTTGCGAAAGATGGGACATCTGCCGCAGATCGCGGAGGATGGGACATCTGCCGGATGGTATGGTATTCTTGCGAAATCTACGACTGTCGCGTCGTACGTTCTGGAATGTTGCTGCCCCGACTCCGATTGGAAGGAGATCCTCTCGATCTGTGACCCTTTGTCTATACCTGACGGCCAATCCTACGGACAAAACCTCAAAAGTTATGATGTTCTGTTTGCTCTTACTGTAGATGTTATGATTTTCTGTTTGCCCCTTCTGTAGACGAGGGCATTCTGAGTCATCATGGTGAACGTCTTGATGGTGCGTTCAAGAGTTTAGTGGTGATCATCTTCTCTTCGGGCTCTTGCAGATGGAGTGTCGGTGCATCAACTAGCTGGGACACCCTAAGGTTGAGGCGACAACAAGATTATCCCAAGAGCTTTGTTGTTGGCCATCTTATGCATATAATTGTCTCTACTAGAAAGTGTGTTTGACAAATAAGAGCTCAATATCCATCTGATTGGTATCCTGCACACGTCCATCCAGTTTCAGTCCGTGCGATGATCCAACACCAATCATTGTTTGGTTAAGTGCATAAAACGAGACTAAGTTACACCGGCAGATGCAACGCAGGCCAAAAGTATCTCTTCAGGCCAGTGGCGGACCCAGAAATTGGTCAAGACCCGGGCCGAAGCGACCATAAACTCTAATAGTAGCATATAAATAAAAATTATACGGCGAAACAACGTTGTCATAGATATTAAAGATGACATACAGGTTATGATGTAGCTTCTTTCAGATGTATCATGTCAACATTAATATCAGTGCTTCTTGCTCCAGAACCTTGAAGGAAACCATATTAAGAACGTGACTTGAAAGGTAATGTTGAATAAATTGAATAATATTAGTAATTGGTACATACCACTAGTACGAGGTAGATTTACCATGTGGGTTCTCATGCCTTGAAAATAATCCAATATCTTTGCATCCTCAATGCCTGTAAATATATCCCTCTCAATATAACACATCATACGATGGTGTCGGGGACCATATTAGGGGTACCCTCAAGACGCCTAATTCTCAGCTGGTAACCCCCATCAGCATAAAGCTGCAAAGGCCTGATGGGTACGATTAAGTCAGGGATCAGTCCACACGAGTGACTCGATCACGCTTCACCCGAGCCTAGCCTCGGCCAAGGGCAGCCGACCTCGAGAGACGTCCGTCTCGCCCGAGGCCCCCCTTTTTACGGCGGACACATCACCGGCTCGCCCGAGGCCTTGGCTTCGCTCAGAAGCAACCTTGACTAAATCGCCACACCAACTGACCAAATTGCAGGGGCATTTAACGCAAAGGTGGCCTGACACCTTTATCCTGACACGCGCCCCCCCGGCAGAGCCGAAGTGACCGCCGTCACTCCACCGCTCCTCTGACCAGTCTGACAGAAGGACAGCGCCGCCTGCGCCACTCCGACTGCGGTGCCACTCGGCAGAGTGAGTCTGACAGGCAGTCAGGCCTTGCCAAAGGCGCCGCGACGAACTCCGCTCCGCCCGACCCCAGGGCTCGGACTCGGGCTAAGACCCGGAAGACGGCGAACTCCGCTCCGCCCGACCCCAGGGCTCGGACTCGGGCTAAGACCCGGAAGACGACGAACTCCGCTCCGCCCGACCCCAGGGCTCGGACTCGGGCTAAGACCCGGAAGACGGCGAACTCCGCTCCGCCCGACCCCAGGGCTCGGACTCGGGCTAAGACCCGGAAGACGACGAAACTCCGCCTCGCCCGACCCCAGGGTTCGGACTCCGCACTGGCCTCGGCCGAACGACTTCCGCCTCGCCCGACCCCATGGCTCGGGCTCGGCCTCGGCAACAGAGGACAGACTCGACCTCGGCTTCGGAGGAGCCCCCACGTCACCCTGCCTAGGGCACAGACCGGCCACGTCAACAGGAAGCGTCATCATCATCCTACCCCGAATCGACTCGGGTCACAGAGAACAAGACCGGTGTCCCATCCGGCCAGCTCCGCCGGATGGGCAATGATGGCGCTCCACCAGCTCTGTGACGACGGCGGCCCCCAGCTCTCTTACGGAAGCAGGACGACATCAGCAGAGACTCGACCGCTCCAACAGCTGTCCCTCCGCCAGGCTCCGTCGCACCTCCGACAGCCACGACACCATGCCAGCAAGGTGCCAAGATCTCTCTGGCTGCCACATTGGCATGTACCTAGGGCGCTAGCTCTCTCTCCGCTAGACACGTAGCACTCTGCTACACCCCCCATTGTACACCTGGATCCTCTCCTTACGACTATAAAAGGGAGGACCAGGGCCTTCTTAGAGAAGGTTGGCCGCGCGGGACCGAGGACGGGACAGGCGCTCTCTTGGGGCCGCTCGCTTCCCTCACCCGCGTGGACGCTTGTAACCCCCCTACTGCAAGCGCACCTGACCTGGGCGCGGGACGAACACGAAGGCCGCGTGACTTCCACCTCTCTCACGCTCGACTCCGGCCACCTCGCCTCTCCCCCCTTCGCGCTCGCCCACGCGCTCGACCCATCTGGGCTGGGGCACGCAGCACACTCACTCGTCGGCTTAGGGACCCCCCTGTCTCGAAACGCCGACAGTTGGCGCGCCAGGTAGGGGCCTGCTGCGTGCTGACGAACAGCTCCCCGTCAAGCTCCAGATGGGTAGTCTCCAGCAACCTCTCCGGCCCGGGACGGTGTTTCGTTTCGGGACTCTTGAGTTCATGTCCTTCGACGGCAGCTACGACATGATACTTCTTCCACCGCCGCGCGACTACGACAATGGCGGCTGACAACCCGCCCGCCGGCGGCGGAATCGACGACATCTTCCCCGCGTGGTGGAAGAACAACATTCGGGCTCGCTCCGTTCTCTCCCCCGCCAACGGAGGAGGAGGCGGGGCCATCAAGGCCAGGTGGGAGGTCGCGCTTCGTCAGCCGTCGAGCGAATCGACGCCCCCGACGCCCCGACGGAAGGCACACCGGACGTCGACCTCGCGTTCAAGACGGAGGCAAGCGCCGTCCCCCCGCGACACGCTGACCCCGAGCAAGAAGACGACGCCGGCGCGCTCGCGGAAAGCCTGCAGGACGTCGCCCTTGTACCTGAGATGACGGTGCAACCAGTCCCCGATGTGACTACGTCGCTCCTCGTCGACCAAAAGGTACCGACTAACTCCCATCTTGCGTCATTTCGACTCGGCCTCAACCCTCCAAACGACCTCGTTTTGGCGGGCGCTCTCATTGAGGCAAGTGCAACCCCGCTGGGGTTTCGTATGCGGTCGCCTTGGGACCGACTGACGGACGTCTCGACCTACGGGCCCTCTGGGTCCGAGGAAGATGACGATCCCAGCATCTGTTGGGATTTCTCCGGACTTGGCAACCCCAGTGCCGTGCGGGACTTCATGACCGCATGTGACTACTGCCTGTCCGACTGTTCCGACGGAAGCCGCAGCCTTGGCGACGAGAGATGCGGCCCAAGCCGCGAATGTTTCCACATCGAGCTAGGGGATCCCTCCGAAGGCAACCATCTCGGCATGCCGGAGGACGGTGATCTCCCTAGGCCGGTGCCTCGCGCCGACATCCCACGGGAGCTAGCTGTGGTCCCCGCTCCGGTGGGGGGTTACGACCCACAACTCGAGCAAGTCCGCGAGACGCAGGCCAGGCTCAACGAGGGAACAGGAGCGCTTGAGCCGATCCGTCGGGACGTCGGACAGGCATGGGTGGGCCAACCCCTGGCCGGAGAAATACGTCACCTGCCCCAAGGTCTCCAGCACCGCGTCGCCAACGATGTCAGGGTCAGGCCGCCGCCCGCATCCAGCGGGGTTGGTCAGAACCTGGCAGCCGCAGCGATGCTCATCCGCGCGATGCCGGAGCCATCAACCACCGAGGGTCGGCGAATCCAGGGAGAGCTCAAGAATCTCCTGGAAGGCGCTGCGGCCCGACGGGCCGAGAGCACTGCCTCCCGAAGGCAAGGATATCCCTCGGAGCCTCACGCCGCGACTTCCCGATTCATGCGGGAAGCCTCGGTCTACACCGGGCGCACGCGCAACACCGCGCCTGCGGCCCCGGGCCACCTCGGCAACGAGCACCATCGGCGCGACCGTCGGGCCCACCTCGACGAAAGGGTGCGCCGAGGCTACCACCCCAGGCGTGGGGGGCGCTACGACAGCGGGGAGGATCGGAGTCCCTCGCCCGAACCACCCGGTCCGCAGGCCTTCAGTCGGGCCATCCGACGGGCGCCATTCCCGACCCGGTTCCGACCCCCGACTACTATCACGAAGTACTCGGGGGAAACGAGACCGGAACTGTGGCTCGCGGACTACCGCCTTGCCTGCCAACTGTGTGGAACGGACGACGACAACCTCATCATCCGTAACCTCCCCCTGTTCCTCTCCGACACTGCTCGCGCCTGGTTGGAGCACCTGCCTCCGGGGCAGATCTCCAACTGGGACGACTCGGTCCAAGCTTTCGCTGGCAATTTCCAGGGCACATACGTGCGCCCCGGGAATTCCTGGGACCTTCGAAGCTGCCGGCAACAGCCGGGGGAGTCGCTCCGGGACTACATCCGGCGATTCTCGAAGCAGCGCACCGAGCTGCCCAACATCACCGACTCGGATGTCATCGGCGCGTTCCTCGCCGGCACCACTTGCCGCGACCTGGTGAGCAAGCTGGGTCGCAAGACCCCCACCAGGGCGAGCGAGCTGATGGACATCGCCACCAAGTTTGCCTCTGGCCAGAAGGCGGTCGAGGCTATCTTCCGAAAGGACAAGCAGCCCCAGGGCCGCCCATCGGAAGAGGCTCCCGAGGCGTCTGCTCCGCGCGGCGCCAAGAAGAAAGGCAAGAAGAAGTCGCAATCGAAACGCGACGCCGCTGACGCGGACCTTGTCGCCGCCGCCGAGTACAAGAACCCTCGGAAGCCCCCCGGAGGTGCAAACCTCTTCGACAAGATGCTCAAGGAGCCGTGCCCCTACCATCAGGGGCCCGTCAAGCACACCCTCGAGGAGTGCGTTATGCTTCGGCGTCACTTCCACAGGGCCGGGCCACCCGCCGAGGGTGGCAGGGCCCGCGACGACGACAAGAACGAAGATCACCAAGCAGGAGAGTTCCCCGAGGTCCGCGACTGCTTCATGATCTATGGAGGGCATACAGCGAATGCCTCGGCTCGGCATCGCAAGCAAGAGCGCCGGGAGGTCTGCTCGGTGAAGGTGGCGGCGCCAGTCTACCTAGACTGGTCCGACAAGCCCATCACCTTCGACCAGGCCGACCACCCCGACCATGTGCCGAGCCCGGGGAAATACCCGCTCGTCGTCGACCCCGTTGTCGGCAATGTCAGGCTCACCAAGGTCCTGATGGATGGGGGCAGCTGCCTCAACATCATCTACGCCGAGACCCTCAAGCTCCTGCGCGTCGATCTGTCCTCCGTCCGAGCAGGCGCTGCGCCCTTCCACGGGATCATCCCTGGGAAGCGCGTCCAGCCCCTCGGGCGACTCGACCTCCCCGTTTGCTTCGGGACGCCCTCCAACTTCCGAAGGGAGACCCTGACGTTCGAGGTGGTCGGGTTCCGAGGAACCTACCACGCCGTACTAGGGAGGCCATGCTACGCGAAGTTCATGGTCGTCCCCAACTACACCTACCTGAAGCTCAAGATGTCGGGCCCCAACGGGGTCATCACCGTCGGCCCCACGTACAAACACGCGTTCGAATGCGACGTGGAGTGCGTGGAGTACGCCGAGGCCCTCGCCGAGTCCGAGGCCCTCATCGCCGACCTGGAGAACCTCTCCAAGGAGGTGCCAGACGTGAAGCGCCATGCCGGCAACTTCGAGCCAGCGGGGACAGTCAAGGCCGTCCCTCTCGACCCCAGTGGCGACACCACCAAGCAGGTCCGGATCGGTTCCGGGCTCGACCCCAAATAGGAAGCAGTGCTCGTCGACTTTCTCCGCGCAAACGCCGACGTCTTTGCGTGGAGTCCCTCAGACATGCCCGACATACCGAGGGATGTCGCCGAGCACTCGCTGGACATTCGGGCCGGAGCCCGACCCGTCAGGCAGCCTCTGCGCAGATTCGACGAGGAGAAGCGCAGAGTGATTGGCGAAGAGATCCACAAGCTAATGGCAGCAGGGTTCATCAAAGAGGTATTCCATCCCGAATGGCTTGCCAACCCTGTGCTTGTGAGGAAGAAAGGGGGAAATGGCGGATGTGCGTAGACTACACTGGTCTCAACAAAGCATGTCCGAAGGTTCCCTACCCTCTGCCTCGCATCGACCAAATCGTGGATTCCACCGCTGGGTGCGAAACCCTGTCCTTCCTCGATGCCTACTCAGGGTATCACCAGATCCGGATGAAAGAGTCCGACCAGCTCGCGACTTCTTTCATCACGCCGTTCGGCATGTACTGCTATGTCACCATGCCGTTCGGTTTGAGGAATGCGGGCGCGACATACCAACGGTGCATGAACCATGTGTTCGGCGAACACATCGGTCGCACAGTCGAGGCCTACGTCGATGACATCGTAGTCAAGACAAGGAAGGCTCCCGACCTCCTCTCCGACCTTGAAATGACATTCCGATGTCTCAAGGCGAAAGGAGTCAAACTCAATCCTGAGAAGTGTGTCTTCGGGGTGCCCCGAGGCATGCTCCTAGGGTTCATTGTCTCCGAGCGAGGCATCGAAGCCAACCCGGAGAAGATCGCGGCCATCACCAACATGGGACCCATCAAGGACTTAAAAGGTGTACAGAGGGTCATGGGATGCCTCGCGGCCCTGAGCCGCTTCATCTCACGCCTCGGCGAAAGAGGTCTGCCTCTGTACCGCCTCTTAAGGAAGGCCGAGTGTTTCGCTTGGACCCCTGAGGCCGAGGAAGCCCTCGGCGACCTGAAGGCGCTCCTTACAAAGGCGCCTGTCTTGGTGCCCCCGGCGGATGGAGAAGCCCTCTTGGTCTACGTCGCCGCGACCACTCAGGTGGTTAGCGCCGCGATCGTGGTCGAAAGGCAAGAGGAAGGGCATGCATTGCCCGTTCAGAGGCCGGTCTACTTCGTCAGCGAAGTGCTGTCCGAGACCAAGATCCGCTACCCACAAATTCAAAAGCTGTTGTATGCTGTGATCCTGACAAGGCGGAAGCTGCGACACTACTTCGAGTCTCATCCGGTAACTGTGGTGTCATCCTTCCCCCTGGGGGAGATCATCCAGTGCCGAGAGGCCTCGGGCAGGATTGCAAAGTGGGCGGTGGAAATCATGGGCGAAACGATCTCGTTCGCCCCTCGGAAGTGAGAGCACCTAGAGGGGGGGTGAATAGGTGATCCTGTAAAAACTTCAAACTTAAGCCACAAAAACTTGTTAAGTGTTAGCACGATTATTGCCAAGTGGCTAAGGTGAAGTCTCAACAGTCTCAACAAAACACAGTACCACAAGAGAATCAAGCACAGAGTGACACAGTGGTTTTATCCCGTGGTTCGGCCAAGACCAACGCTTGCCTACTCCACGTTGTGGCGTCCCAACGGACGAGGGTTGCAATCAACCCCTCTCAAGCGGTCCAAAGACCCACTTGAATACCACGGTGTTTTGTTTTCCTTTCACTATCCCGTTTGCAAGGAATCTCCACAAATTGGAGTCTCTTGCCCTTACAAGTATATGATCACAAATGAAACACAGAGTAAGGGAGGGAAGCAACACACACAAATCCACAGCAAAAGCGCACACACACGGCCAAGAATCGAGCTCACAAGACTATCTCAGAGTTCTCACTTAGAACAGAGCTCGAATCACTTAGAAACACAAACGAATGCGCAGAGACTTAGTGTGGATGATCAAGAATGCTCAAAGGTTGCTTGTATGTCTCCTCCATGCGCCTAGGGGCTCCTTTTATAGCCCCAAGGCAGCTAGGAACCGTTGAGAGCAAATCCGGAAGGCCATCCTTGCCTTCTGTCGTCGGGGGCACCGGACAGTCCGGTGCACACCGGACACTGTCCGGTGCCCGATTTGTTTCCTTAAACGGCGAAGACGACCGTTGCAGACCGTTGGCGGATCTGGCGCTGTTGGCGCACCGGACATGTCCGGTGCACACCGGACAGTCCGGTGCCGTCTTCCGACCGTTGGCTCGGCCACGTGTCCCGCGCGGATTGCGCGGCCGACCGTTGGCCCTGGCCGATCGTTGGCTCACCGGACAGTCCGGTGCACACCGGACAGTCCGGTGAATTTTAGCCGTACGCCGCCGGCCAATTTCCCGAGAGCGGCCAGTTCGAGTCGCGCCAGCCTGGCGCACCGGACACTGTCCGGTGCACACCGGACAGTCCGGTGCTCCAGACCGAGCTGGGTCTTGGCAGCACACAGCCAAGTCCCTTCTCCTTTTCTCTATTCTTCTTCTTTCTGTTTCTAACACTTAGACAAATATATTAGTACTTAAAACCAATGTACTAAGGCTTAGAAACATACCTTTACTTCATGATTTTCACCTTGTTCATCCATGTACATAAATTCACATTTAGGCCCTTGTGTTTGCACTCAATCACCAAAATACTTAGAAATGGCCCAAGGGCACATTTCCCTTTCAATCTCCCCCTTTTTGGTGATTTATGCCAACACAACATAAAGCAAGTGGAACAAGTGCAAAATCACTTCAAATAAAAACTCAAATTGGTTTTGATTCAATTTTGGCATATATGGATCATTCTTTGCCACCACTTGGTTTGTTTTTGCAAATCAAACTCAAATCTCTATCTATAAGTCAAACACACATATTGAAGCATAAAGAGAGTCATTTCAAAAGAATTTGACCACGGATTTCAAAAACTCCCCCTTTTTCCCATAATCAACACTTCTCCCCACAAGAAGCCAACTTTTGAAAATAGAGACAATAAGAGGACAATAAAAGCTTTTGACAAAACAAAAACTCTATTCTACTATTTTCAAAATCTCTCAAGTGGTAGCTGATCCATTTATCGCTTTGGCCTTTATTTTCTCCCCCTTTGGCATCAAGCACCAAAACGGGATCAATCTTGGCCTTTTAACCCCATTGCCTCACCAAAGTCTTCAATTAAGAGCAAATGGCAATAAGATTTCATGAGATGAACTTGGAATTAGTTACCCTCTCATCGGAGTGCAGTGGAAGTCTTTCATGGTCCAAGTCCACCTTTTCCCTTTCAATCCTCCTTCGAGACTAAATCAAGCAAACTCAAGCAAATGGTTAGTCTCAAAGGGTCAAGTTGTAACATATCTCCCCCTAAACATGTGCATCACTTTGCAACGGACTTGTGAGGTCCAGGGAGTGTTGGTACAACTTGAGCACCTCAATAAGCAACAAAATGCAGAATGAACCTGATCAAATGCATAAACACATGTATGCTACAATTCAATCCAAGTTCCGCGAATCTAAGACATTTAGCTCACTACGCAGCCTGCAAAAGGTCTTCTCATCTAGAGGCTTGGTAAAGATATCGGCTAGCTGGTTCTCGGTGCTAACATGAAACACTTCGATATCTCCCTTTTGCTGGTGGTCTCTCAAAAAGTGATGCCGGATGTCTATGTGCTTTGTGCGGCTGTGTTCAACAGGATTTTCCGCCATGCGGATAGCACTCTCATTATCACATAGGAGTGGGACTTTGCTCAGATTGTAGCCAAAGTCCCTGAGGGTTTGCCTCATCCAAAGTAGTTGCGCGCAACACTGTCCTGCGGCAACATACTCGGCCTCAGCGGTGGATAGGGCAACGGAAGTTTGTTTCTTAGAGTTCCATGACACCAGGGACCTTCCTAAGAATTGGCACATCCCCGATGTACTCTTCCTATCGACCTTACATCCAGCATAGTCGGAGTCTGAGTATCCAACTAAGTCAAAGGTAGACCCCTTTGGATACCAGAGCCCGAAGCAAGGCGTAGCAACCAAATATCTAAGAATTCGCTTCACCGCCACTAAGTGACACTCCTTAGGATCGGATTGAAATCTAGCACACATGCATACGCTAAGCATAATATCCGGTCTACTAGCACATAAGTAAAGCAAAGAACCTATCATTGACCGGTATGCTTTTTGATCAACGGACTTACCTCCTTTGTTGAGGTCGGTGTGTCCGTCGGTCCCCATCGGAGTCTTTGCGGGCTTGGCGTCCTTCATCCCAAACCGCTTTAGCAGATCTTGCGTGTACTTCGTTTGGGAGATGAAGGTGCCGTCCTTGAGTTGCTTCACTTGGAACCCAAGGAAGTAGTTCAACTCGCCCATCATCGACATCTCGAATTTCTGCGTCATCACCCTGCTAAACTCTTCACAAGACTTTTGGTTAGTAGAACCAAATATTATGTCATCGACATAAATTTGGCACACAAACAAATCACCATTACAAGTCTTAGTAAAAAGAGTTGGATCGGCTTTCCCAACCTTGAAAGCATTAGCAATTAAGAAATCTCTAAGGCATTCATACCATGCTCTTGGGGCTTGCTTAAGTCCATAGAGCGCCTTAGAGAGCTTACACACATGGTCGGGGTACCGTTCATCCTCGAAGCCAGGGGGTTGCTCCACGTACACCTCCTCCTTGATTGGCCCGTTGAGGAAGGCGCTCTTCACATCCATTTGAAACAACCTGAAAGAATGGTGAGCGGCATATGCTAGCAAGATACGAATTGATTCTAGCCTAGCCACAGGAGCAAAAGTCTCCTCGAAATCCAAACCTGCGACTTGGGCATAACCTTTTGCCACAAGTCGAGCCTTGTTCCTCGTCACCACCCCGTGCTCGTCCTGTTTGTTGCGGAACACCCACTTGGTTCCCACAACATTTTGCTTCGGACGAGGCACCAGTGTCCAAACTTCATTGCGCTTGAAGTTGTTTAACTCCTCTTGCATGGCCAACACCCAGTCCGGATCTAGCAAGGCCTCTTCTACCCTGAAAGGCTCAATAGAAGAGACAAAGGAGTAATGCTCACAAAAATTAACTAATCGAGATCGAGTAGTTACTCCCTTGCTGATGTCACCCAGAATTTGGTCGACGGGATGATCCCTTTGAATCATCGCTCGAACTTGAGTTGGAGGTGCCGGTTGCGCTTCTTCCTCTATCACTTGATCATCTTGTGCTCCCCCTTGATCACACGCCTCCTTATGATGAACCTGTTCATCGTCTTGAGTCGGGGGATGCACCATAATTGAGGAAGAGGGTTGATCTTGCTCATCTTGTTCCTGTGGCCGCACTTCTCCAATCGCCATGGTTCGTATAGCGGCCGTCGGAACATCTTCTTCATCTACATCATCACAATCAACAACTTGCTCTCTTGGAGAGCCATTAGTCTCATCAAATACAACGTCGCTAGAGACTTCAACCAAACCCGATGATTTGTTGAAGACTCTATACGCCTTTGTATTTGAGTCATAACCTAACAAAAACCCTTCTACAGCTTTGGGAGCAAACTTAGAATTTCTACCCTTCTTCACTAGAATGTAGCATTTACTCCCAAATACACGAAAGTACGATACATTGGGTTTGTTACCGGTTAGTAGCTCATACGACGTCTTCTTGAGGAGGCGATGAAGGTAGACCCTGTTGATGGCGTGGCACGCCGTGTTCACGGCTTCCGTCCAAAAGCACTCGGGGGTCTTGAACTCTCCTAGCATCGTCCTCGCCATGTCGATGAGCGTCCTGTTCTTCCTCTCTACCACACCATTTTGCTGTGGTGTGTAGGGAGCGGAGAACTCGTGCTTGATCCCTTCCTCTTCAAGGAACTCCTCCACTTGAAGGTTCTTGAACTCGGACCCGTTGTCGCTTCTTATCTTTTTCACTTTGAGCTCAAACTCATTTTGAGCTCTCCTGAGGAAGCGCTTGAGGGTCCCTTGGGTTTCAGACTTATCCTGCAAAAAGAACACCCAAGTGAAGCGGGAAAAATCATCAACAATAACTAAACCATACTTACTTCCCCCTATGCTTAGATAGGCGACGGGTCCGAAGAGGTCCATATGCAGCAGCTCCAGGGGTCTTGAAGTGGTCATCACATTCTTGCTGTGATGTGCTCCTCCCACCTGTTTCCCTGCTTGACAAGCTGCACAAGGTCTATCTTTTTCGAATTGAACGTTAGTCAAACCTATCACGTGTTCTCCCTTTAGAAGCTTGTGAAGGTTCTTCATCCCCACATGTGCTAAGCGGCGATGCCACAGCCAGCCCATGCTAGTCTTAGCCATTAAGCATGCATCTAGACCGGCCTCTTCTTTTGCAAAATCAACTAGATAAAGTTTGCCGTCTAATACACCCTTAAAAGCTAGTGAACCATCACTCCTTCTAAAGACAGACACATCTACGTTTGTAAATAGACAGTTATACCCCATATGACATAATTGACTAACAGATAGCAAATTATATCCAAGACTCTCTACTAAAAATACATTAGAGATAGAATGCTCATTAGAAATCGCAATTTTACCTAACCCTTTTACCTTGCCTTGATTCCCATCACCGAATACAATTGAATCTTGGGAATCTTTATTCTTGACGTAGGAGGTGAACATCTTCTTCTCCCCCGTCATATGGTTTGTGCATCCGCTGTCGATAATCCAGCTTGAACCCCCGGATGCATAAACCTGCAAGGCAAATTTAGGCTTGGGACTTAGGTACCCAACTCTTGTTGGGTCCTACAAGGTTAGCACAAATGTCCTTAGGGACCCAAATGCAAGTCCTGTCTCCCTTGCATTTTGCCCCTAACTTCCTAGCAACTATTTTCCTATCCTTTCTACAAATAGCAAAGGAAGTGTTTAAAGCACAATAAATTATAGAAGGTTCATTCACTACTTTCCTAGGAGCATGAATAACATTCTTTCTAGGCACATGAGCAATATTTCTCCTAGGCATATCCCTATCATGCTTATAAGAAGAACTAGAGGCAAACATGGTATGAGAATCATAAACATGTGAATCAAAATCATTATAAGCATTTCTAGCATTTCTCCTATCATAATACATAAAAGCATGGTTCTTTTTAGCATTACTAGCCATAGGGGCCTTCCCTTTCTCCTTGACGAAGATGGGAGCCTTATGGCTTGTTAAGTTCTTGGCCTCTCTCTTGAAGCCAAGACCATCCTTAATTGAGGGGTGTCTACCAACCGTATAGGCATCCCTTGCAAATTTTATTTTATCAACTTCATTCTTGCTAGTCTTAAGTTGGGCATTAAGACTAGCCACTTCCTTATTTAATTTGGAAATTAAAACTAGATGTTCACTACAGGCATCAACATCGAAATCCTTACACCTAGTGCAAATCTTAACATGTTCTACACAAGAATTAGATTTATTTGCTACTTCTAACTTAGCATTTAAATCATTGTTAAAACCTTGTAAAGTAGAAATGGTTTCATGACAAGTAGATAGTTCATAAGAAAGCATTTCATTTCTTTTTTACTTCTAAAGCATATGATTTTTGTGCCTCTACAAATTTATCATGTTCATCATACAATAAATCCTCCTGCTTTTCTAAAAGCCTATCCTTTTCATTCAATGCATCAATCAATTCATTGATTTTATCTATCTTAGATCTATCTAAGCCCTTGAACAAGCATGAATAATCTATGTCATCATCACTAGACTCACTATCACTAGAAGAAGCATAAGTGGAGTCTTGAGTACTCACCTTCTTCTCCCTTGCCATAAGACATGTGAGACGCTCGTTGGGGAAGAGAGCCGATTTGTTGAAGGCAGTGGCGGCGAGTCCTTCGTTGTCGGAGTCGGAGGAGGAGCAATCCGAGTCCCACTCCTTTCCTAGATGCGCCTCGCCCTTTGCCTTCTTGTATTGCTTCTTCTTTTCTCTTTTGTTCCCCTTTTCCTGGTCACTTTCATTATCGGGACAGTTAGCGATAAAATGACCAAGCTTACCGCATTTGAAGCATGAGCGCTTCCCCTTGGTCTTGGTCTTGCTTGGCTGCCCCTTGCGACCATTTAGCGCCGTCTTGAATCTCTTGATGATGAGAGCCATCTCTTCATCGTTGAGTCCGGCCGCCTCAATTTGTGCCACCTTGCTAGGTAGCGCCTCCTTGCTTCGTGTTGCCTTGAGAGCGAGAGGTTGCGGCTCGTTGATCGGACCATTCAAGGCGTCGTCCACATATCTCGCCTCCTTGATCATCATTCGCCCGCTAACAAATTTCCCAAGAACTTCTTCGGGCGACATCTTGGTGTACCTGGGATTTTCACGTATATTGTTCACCAAGTGAGGATCAAGAACGGTAAATGACCTTAGCATTAGGCGGACGACGTCGTGGTCCGTCCATCGCGTGCTCCCGTAGCTTCTTATCTTGTTGATAAGGGTCTTGAGCCGATTGTATGTTTGCGTTGGCTCCTCGCCCCTTATCATTGCGAACCGTCCAAGCTCGCCCTCCACCAACTCCATCTTGGTGAGTAAGGTGACGTCGTTCCCCTCATGAGAAATCTTGAGGGTGTCCCAGATTTGCTTGGCGTTATCCAAGCCGCTCACCTTATGGTATTCATTCCTGCACAAGGAAGCTAGAAGAACAGTAGTAGCTTGTGCATTCTTATGAATTTGTTCATTAATGAACATGGGACTATCCGAACTATCAAAATGCATTCCACTCTCTACAATCTCCCATATACTAGGATGGAGAGAGAATAGGTGACTACGCATTTTGTGGCTCCAAAATCCGTAGTCCTCTCCATCAAAGTGTGGGGGCTTGCCGAGTGGAATGGAAAGCAATTGTGAATTTGAACTATGCGGAATACGAGAGTAATCAAAAGAAAAGTTCGAATTAACCGGTTTTCTTCTCTCGTAGTCGTTGTGGTCCTCGTCCTTTTGGGAAGAAGTAGACTCGTCGCTGTCGTAGTAGACGATCTCCTTGATGCGCCTGGTCTTCTTCTTCTTCCCTTCCTTCCGTCTTTGGCCCGAGCCGGAGTCGGTAGGCTTATCGTCCTTCGGCTCGTTGACGAAGGATTCCTTCTCTTTGTCGTTGATCACTATACCCTTCCCCTTAGGATCCATCTCTTCGGGCGGTTAGTCCCTTTGTGAAGAGAACGGCTCCGATACCAATTGAGAGCACCTAGAGGGGGGGGTGAATAGGTGATCCTGTAAAAACTTCAAACTTAAGCCACAAAAACTTGTTAAGTGTTAGCACGATTATTGCCAAGTGGCTAAGGTGAAGTCTCAACAGTCTCAACAAAACACAGTACCACAAGAGAATCAAGCACAGAGTGACACAGTGGTTTTATCCCGTGGTTCGGCCAAGACCAACGCTTGCCTACTCCACGTTGTGGCGTCCCAACGGACGAGGGTTGCAATCAACCCCTCTCAAGCGGTCCAAAGACCCACTTGAATACCACGGTGTTTTGTTTTCCTTTCACTATCCCGTTTGCAAGGAATCTCCACAAATTGGAGTCTCTTGCCCTTACAAGTATATGATCACAAATGAAACACAGAGTAAGGGAGGGAAGCAACACACACAAATCCACAGCAAAAGCGCACACACACGGCCAAGAATCGAGCTCACAAGACTATCTCAGAGTTCTCACTTAGAACAGAGCTCGAATCACTTAGAAACACAAACGAATGCGCAGAGACTTAGTGTGGATGATCAAGAATGCTCAAAGGTTGCTTGTATGTCTCCTCCATGCGCCTAGGGGCTCCTTTTATAGCCCCAAGGCAGCTAGGAACCGTTGAGAGCAAATCCGGAAGGCCATCCTTGCCTTCTGTCGTCGGGGGCACCGGACAGTCCGGTGCACACCGGACACTGTCCGGTGCCCGATTTGTTTCCTTAAACGGCGAAGACGACCGTTGCAGACCGTTGGCAGATCTGGCGCTGTTGGCGCACCGGACATGTCCGGTGCACACCGGACAGTCCGGTGCCGTCTTCCGACCGTTGGCTCGGCCACGTGTCCCGCGCGGATTGCGCGGCCGACCGTTGGCCCTGGCCGATCGTTGGCTCACCGGACAGTCCGGTGCACACCGGACAGTCCGGTGAATTTTAGCCGTACGCCGCCGGCCAATTTCCCGAGAGCGGCCAGTTCGAGTCGCGCCAGCCTGGCGCACCGGACACTGTCCGGTGCACACCGGACAGTCCGGTGCTCCAGACCGAGCTGGGTCTTGGCAGCACACAGCCAAGTCCCTTCTCCTTTTCTCTATTCTTCTTCTTTCTGTTTCTAACACTTAGACAAATATATTAGTACTTAAAACCAATGTACTAAGGCTTAGAAACATACCTTTACTTCATGATTTTCACCTTGTTCATCCATGTACATAAATTCACATTTAGGCCCTTGTGTTTGCACTCAATCACCAAAATACTTAGAAATGGCCCAAGGGCACATTTCCCTTTCAGGAAGGCCATCAAGTCCCAGGTGTTGGCGGATTTCGTGGCCGAATGGGTCGACACCCAGCTGCCGACGGCTCCGATCCAACCGGAGCTCTGGACCATGTTTTTCGACGGGTCGCTGATGAAGACGGGAGCCGGCGCGGGCCTACTTTTCATCTCGCCCCTCGGAAAGCACTTGCGCTACGTGCTGCGCCTCCATTTCCCGGCGTCCAACAATGTGGCCGAGTACGAAGCTCTGGTCAACGGGTTGCGGATCGCCATCGAGCTAGGGGTCAGACGCCTCGACGCCCGTGGTGATTCGCAGCTCGTCATCGACCAAGTCATGAAGAACTCCCACTGCCGCGACCCGAAGATGGAGGCCTACTGCGACGAGGTTCGGTGCCTGGAAGACAAGTTCTTCGGGCTCGAGCTCAACCACATCGCTCGGCGCTACAACGAAACAGCAGACGAGCTGGCTAAAATAGCCTCGGGGCGAACGACGGTCCCCCCGGACGTCTTCTCCCGGGATCTGCATCAACCCTCCGTCAAGCTCGACGACGCGCCCGAGCCCGAGGTACCCTCGGCCCCCGAGGGCGAGGCACTGGACGTCGAGGAAGAGCAGAGCGAGGCCACGCCAGATCAAGATTGGCAGGCCCCGTACTTGCAATATCTCCGCCGAGGAGAGCTACCCCTCGACCAAGTCGAGGCTCGGCGGGTAGCGCGACGCGCCAAGTCATTCGTCTTGCTGGGCGACGAAGAGGAGCTCTACCATCGCAGCCCCTCGGGCATCCTCCAGCGATGCATCTCCATCGCCGAAGGTCGGGAACTGCTGCAAGAAATGCACTCGGGGGCTTGCGGCCACCACGCAGCGCCCCGAGCCCTTGTCGGGAATGCTTTCCGACAAGGCTTCTACTGGCCAACGGCGGTGGCTGACGCCACTAGAATTGTCCGCACCTGCGAAGGGTGCCAATTCTATGCGAAGCAGACTCACCTGCCCGCTCAGGCTCTGCAGACGATACCCATCACCTGGCCCTTCGCTGTATGGGGTCTGGACCTCGTCGGTCCCTTGCAGAAGGCGCCCGGGGGCTACACGCACCTGCTGGTCGCCATCGACAAATTCTCCAAGTGGATCGAGGTCCGACCTCTGAACAGCATCAGGTCCGAGCAGGCGGTGGCGTTCTTCACCAACATCATCCATCGCTTCGGGGTCCCGAACTCCATCATCACCGACAACGGTACCCAGTTCACCGGCAAAAAAATCTTGGATTTTTGCGAGGATCACCATATCCGGGTGGACTGGGCCGCCGTGGCTCATCCCATGTCGAATGGGCAAGTAGAGCGTGCCAACGGCATGATTCTACAAGGGCTCAAGCCTCGGATCTACAACGACCTCAACAAGTTCGGCAAGCGATGGATGAAGGAATTCCCCTCGGTGGTCTGGAGCCTAAGGACGACGCCGAGTCGTGCCACGGGTTTCACGCCGTTTTTCCTGGTCTACGGGGCTGAAGCTATCTTGCCCACTGACCTGGAATACGGCTCCCCGAGGACGAGGGCCTACACCGATCAAAGCAACCAAGCTAGCCGAGAGGAATCGCTGGACCAGCTGGAGGAGGCTCGGGACAGGGCCTTACTACACTCGGCGCGGTACCAGCAGTCCCTGCGACGCTACCACGCCCGAGGGGTCCGGACCCGAGACCTCCAGGTGGGCGATCTGGTACTTCGGCTGCGACAAGACGCCCGAGGGAGGCACAAGCTCACGCCCCCCTGGGAAGGGCCATTCGTCATCGCCAAAGTTCTGAAGCCCGGAACATACAAGCTGGCCAACAATCAAGGCGAGATCTACGGCAACGCTTGGAACATCAAACAGCTACGTCGCTTCTACCCTTAAGATGTTTTCAAGTTGTTCATATACCTCGCACCTACGCAAAGTTTAGTCGTCAAGGAAGGGTCGGCCTAGCCTCGGCAAAGCCCGACCCTCCCTCGGGGGCTAAAAGGGGGGAGACCCCCTCTGCGTCGAATTTTTCCTCGAAAAAGGGTCTCTTTTTAGCAGGATTGCTTTCGTGCTTCTTGACTACTTCGGAAAGCGGATCCTGGAAACGGCGGAGTACACGTAAGCAGCCAAGGCTGACCGAGCCGAGGGACTCCCACGCCTCCGGGATACGGATACCTCACTCATCACCTTCTGCGATAAGTAACCTGCGCTCGGATAAAGCGACTCCGTGGACCGAACAAGTCTTCACGTTCGGGAGCTCTCCTGCCAAAGCAGTCCTTCAAGCTTTCTCGACTAAGTCGGGGACAGGGCCTCATGGACGGGTGAAAGTACGCGTAAGCGGCAAGGCCGACCGAGCCGAGGGATTCCCACGCCTCTGGGATACGGATACCTCACTCGTCCCTTCCGCGAGAAGCAACTCTCGCTCACACAAACATCCCTGTTACCGACAGAGTCCAGATGCTCGAAACAAGAGGAAAAAAGACGCAGCTTCGCAAGCGCGGCGAGGGTGTGTTTTCTGGCCTCGGCGGCCGCAGAAGGCACACGCTACAAGACGGTCTGATCCTGCAGGCTCGGGTCTTCACGCTGAAGGGAGCCGTAGCACCCTCGGCATCGATGACGTCTTCAGCAAAATCTGACCCAGCCTTGGACGGCGACGCGGTCCAGGGACTCCTCCGGGAATCCGGCCCGAGCAGGCGGCTCGGCCGGTTACCCCTGGGGCCTCGGTCAACCGGCTTCCAAGGGCGCCAGCCCGACCCGAGGCCTCGGCTGATCGACTTTGGCGTCGGCTCCACTGACGGACAACACGACTAGGCTCCGGCCAACCAGGTTCCCATTCTCGAGCCAGCTCCGCCTCTGTTCATACTGATATCGCTACCCCTGGCCTCGGTCCATCGAAGGGCGGCCGAGGGGTCTCTTTAACTAAGCTAGAGGAGCCCCAGACAACAAGGCCGAACGGGCCGAGGGATTCCTACGCCTCCGGGATACGGATACCTCACCCGTCACCTTGACACGGGGCGACTCATGCTTGGTAAAGCGGTTCAGATAATCAACAGGCGAGACTTAGTGCTCGAAAATGAGGAAAAAACACGGCTCCGTGCCAAAATTACATACATGTTCAGGCCCCGACAGCCACAATGAACAAAAAACACTGGCATCCAAGGTGCCATCACAAACGGGACTCCGGTTCCGTCCCCGAGGGTACGAGCGACCTCGGGCCTGCGGGGCGACGAACGCCGGGAGGCTCGCCAGCGACCTCTGCAGCGGCAGCCATGGCCCTAGGTGAACGCGGTCACCGGAAGGCTCTTGTTCGCGGTCCCGCTCAAGGGATGCGAACAAGCCATCAAAGCCAAAGAGCGGGCCGCTCCCAAGCGCTCCGGTAGATCCTCGCTGCCGTCCTCGCCTCGAATGCGAGGGGGAAGACGGAATGTTGCATCCTAGCTGGACAGCAACAGTTCGCCTTCCCCGGCATGACTGGAGGACGACTCTGTCGTAGCGCGGGAGGACGATTGCCACCACCAGAAGCTAGAAGAGGAGGTGGTTCGCCGACCCGCACACGAGGTAGAGCCCCGGCTCGCCTCGACCCCCGCCCCAGCGAGGATGACGAACACACCCGATGCTGAGGGCGGGATCACAGCCTGGTTTGCCTCTCCCCATCCAGGAGCTGGAGGTCACCGTCTTGGGTGGCCACCGGCGGAAGGGAGCAACCAGGCTGCGTGATGAAAATCCTTGAAGCCGAACGATGGCTGAGAGGTACCAACTCCCATGGAGTTGCGTTCCTCCAACGAGGAGGCGGAAAGGCGGCGGATACCCCCCATCCGGGGGCTTGGAAGATGGAAAGACACGACGCATAAGGGAGGAAGAAGACATGGTTGCCTTCCGAAAGGAGTCTCCCTCCTTTTAAAGGCAACTCTCCCTACGTGCGCCCCCAGACGTCGCGGGCTGGGTCTTCTCCAACACGCTCCAAGGCCCTCCCCTGCGACTCGGGGGCTGGGTTCCGCATGTCATGCAAACCAGCTCAGGGCAGAAGAAACCAAACCGCCGCGCGTGGTGCGCACGACCGTCCAGCGGTTACAACCGACCCCCCACTTTTGCCCAGACCAACGGGCGGAAGGGGCAGGCAGCCATGCAGGCGGCGTGCAACCGCGCCAGGTGGACGCGCTTCTCCGACTTCTGACACGCCAGCTTGGGAACCCAGGCCCACGCGTCAAGCAACCGGCGCGCCAGTTGCTGCATGCAAGCAACCGCACCGCCACTTGTGCCACCATCGCGCCTCTTCGGTTGCGGAGCCTATGCCGCGACTCGAGGCGACCCAACAGCGCCAGCCTGGCGCGTCGGTCAAAGCGACCGAAAGTGAGCCGGCAGTAATGGCGGTGGCAGGCGGGCGGACGCAGCGGCCACGTCGTCAGCCAGGCTCACGTCCCATCCTGGGACAGCAAGAGAGCCTCCTCTCACGGCGTGAAGACGGTGCACCCGTGACCCGTTCCTCGAACGGATCGCGCACGCGCAACGGTCGCCCCGCCAACCACTCGCCCCGTCGCATTAACTCCGCGGCGGGACAGGCGACGCCTCTGACGGGAGGAGCGCGCGACGCTTCACCTTCGCCGTAATAACCGCGTCAGAAAAGGTACGCCACGTCGTTTGATTTCGTATCCTTTTCCGTTTTCCTCTTTCTCTATCTCTTGCAACAGGGACCGGGGAAGGGGGATACCCCGAAAGGGATCCTTCTCCGCGAAGGAACCGGGCTCCGAGCCCCCCCTACTGATCAGGGGTTCGAAGGCTGGCCCTCCGAAGGGTTCAACAGTCGCCTCAGATCGCGTGGGCCCGACACCCACTACTGGTCAGGGGTTCGAAGGCCAGCCCCCCGAAGGGTTCCATGGCCGCCTTAGGCTACTCGGGCTCCGCGCCCATTACTGATCAGGGGTTCGAAGGCTGGCCCCCGAAGGGTTCACAGTCGCCTCAGACACCGAGCGAGGGATGACCAGGGGTACGTTCGATACATAACCAAGGCTCGGGCTGCGCTCCCGAGGTACCCTAGGACATTTCCGAGACCAGCGGGAACGATCTTGTAACGGAATCCCATCGGAGGGAGGCATCGAGCCCTCGGACCCCGTCGCCAGGGGACCGGGTCCGGCAAATCACCCGCAGGTACTTTTGGGCGTGCCTCTGGGCCCCTAGCCGACCCCCAACGAACGGGGCACAGACGTCCACTCGGATTACCCGCTTGCAGCTCACCGGAGACACCATGTTCGGTGCCCATCGAGGGTAACATGGCGCACTCCCCCCCTCCTCCTTGCGGAAAGGCGACGTAGGGGCGTATGTAAAAAGTCGAGTCTGTCCCTGATCGTCCTCTCGCCCTGTGCAGAGGCTCGGGGGCTGCTCTCGCAAAAACCGGCTCCGGCCAAACCGTTGACAGCGTCAACATACCAGCCCGAGAGCTTGGGCCCCGACCGTGCACCCGGGCTACGGCCAGTTCGCATGAGGGAACGACCAGACCAGCCGAAGCGTTACGCGAGGTATTAAGACCTCGAAGGAGTGTAACCACTCCTCCGAGGCCTCGGGGGCTACACCCGGCGGGTGCGCTCGCGCGCACCCACCGGAACAAAATGCAACCGAGAAAGGCTGGTCCCCTTGCAAAAAAGTGCGACGAAAGCCTCCAAGCGAGTGCTAACACTCCCTTCGAGGCTCGGGGGCTACTGTCGGGGACCATAATTAGGGGTACCCTCAAGACGCCTAATTCTCAGCTGGTAACCCCCATCAGCATAAAGCTGCAAAGGCCTGATGGGTACGATTAAGTCAGGGATCAGTCCACACGAGTGACTCGATCACGCTTCACCCGAGCCTAGCCTCGGCCAAGGGCAGCCGACCTCGAGAGACTTCCGTCTCGCCCGAGGCCCCCCTTTTTACGGCGGACACATCACCGGCTCGCCCGAGGCCTTGGCTTCGCTCAGAAGCAACCTTGACTAAATCGCCACACCAACTGACCAAATTGCAGGGGCATTTAACGCAAAGGTGGCCTGACACCTTTATCCTGACACGCGCCCCCCCCCCCCCGGTAGAGCCGAAGTGACCGCCGTCACTCCACCGCTCCTCTGACCAGTCTGACAGAAGGACAGCGCCGCCTGCGCCACTCCGACTGTGGTGCCACTCGGCAGAGTGAGTCTGACAGGCAGTCAGGCCTTGCCAAAGGCGCCGCGACGAACTCCGCTCCGCCCGACCCCAGGGCTCGGACTCGGGCTAAGACCCGGAAGACGGCGAACTCCGCTCCGCACGACCCCAGGGCTCGGACTCGGGCTAAGACCCGGAAGACGGCGAACTCCGCTCCGCCCGACCCCAGGGCTCGGACTCGGGCTAAGACCCGGAAGACGGCGAACTCCGCTCCGCCCGACCCCAGGGCTCGGACTCGGGCTAAGACCCGGAAGACGACGAAACTCCGCCTCGCCCGACCCCAGGGTTCGGACTCCGCACTGGCCTCGGCCGAACGACTTCCGCCTCGCCCGACCCCATGGCTCGGGCTCGGCCTCGGCAACAGAGGACAGACTCGACCTCGGCTTCGGAGGAGCCCCCACGTCACCCTGCCTAGGGCACAGACCGGCCACGTCAACAGGAAGCGTCATCATCATCCTACCCCGAATCGACTCGGGTCACGGAGAACAAGACCGGCGTCCCATCCGGCCAGCTCCGCCGGATGGGCAATGATGGCGCTCCACCAGCTCTGTGACGACGGCGGCCCCCAGCTCTCTTACGGAAGCAGGACGACGTCAGCAGAGACTCGACCGCTCCAACAGCTGTCCCTCCGCCAGGCTCCGTCGCACCTCCGACAGCCACGACACCATGCCAGCAAGGTGCCAAGATCTCTCCGGCTGCCACATTGGCATGTACCTAGGGCGCTAGCTCTCTCTCCGCTAGACACGTAGCACTCTGCTACACCCCCCATTGTACACCTGGATCCTCTCCTTACGACTATAAAAGGGAGGACCAGGGCCTTCTTAGAGAAGGTTGGCCGCGCGGGACCGAGGACGGGACAGGCGCTCTCTTGGGGCCGCTCGCTTCCCTCACCCGCGTGGACGCTTGTAACCCCCCTACTGCAAGCGCACCTGACCTGGGCGCGGGACGAACACGAAGGCCGCGGGACTTCCACCTCTCTCACGCTCGACTCCGGCCACCTCGCCTCTCCCCCCTTCGCGCTCGCCCACGCGCTCGACCCATCTGGGCTGGGGCACGCAGCACACTCACTCGTCGGCTTAGGGACCCCCCTGTCTCGAAACGCCGACAGATGGTTAAGCCATTCGTCTCCTGTCTTATTCTATAACTCAGTTTTAATGATATTCATAGATGAGAAAGCTCTCTCCACGGAGGCTCAGTCTCAAACTTAATTTCTAGCCATGTGATCTTGTTTATTTGGTCGCAACTTTTTGATCTTTTATTTGATGATTATGGTATTAGATGGCTGTATGGAATATCTTGTTTCGTACTCCCTCCGATCTTTTTTATTTGACGTTTGCTAGTGTAAAATTAAACTATCATGCGTCAAATAAAAGAAAATGGAGGTAGTAGTTTCTAAGCCCTATGGCTTGTATTTTTTTTGTCTCTTCGGTTTAGAATCATTTGCTAGCTTGGGAATTTTTTTTGCTTATCCTAGCTCGATGGTTTGCTCTCTAGTCTCTCTCTCCCTCCATCTCTCTAGACTAGCAGGAGCCTAGCATGTGCTGCCCGAGGCCTTGCTAATAGCCTAATATGTAAATCTGCATGACACATGTAGGTGGTCGTAGCCTGCTCTTGCTTGCATGTGTGTTATCATGTGCTTGCGAAGTTTGCACTGTACCGGATGGATATACATACATATAACTATGACTCAGCGAGGCCAGAGGGCAGACCAGCAGAGGCTGCGCGACAGCAGATGCAGGCTTGCAGCTCTTCAGACAGTCCAGCTAGACTTGGACACGAGCTCTTCTAAAAATATTCTGGACCTGTGCCCCGGGCCGTGGCCCAGGCGGCCATAGGCCTGGGTCCACCCCTGCTTCAGGCTATATGCATGGTACGCTAGAAACATTCGTTTCCCACGACCATGCTCGCCTAAGGCAGGCCACGGCACCGGTCCAACCAATCAGCCGCTATATGAACACGAAGAGAAAGAGTTCTCCACTCTCCACCTCCTGCCTGACCATTGGAAGCGGCTGGAAACATGAGAAGCGGATTGGACTATCCTCGTTGCGGAGAAAGGTAATGGCATCCATGCTTGGTATGTTTAGTCACCATATCATCCATATGTGCAACACGTCGTCATCGTCACTCGTCAGTGCATTATTACACCAGTCGCCAGTATACAAAATGAGGGCAAGATAGATAATGAGTGGCGGCAGCTCAAGAATATAGTCTTGTCATGGTTGTGACTTGTGAAGTAGTTTGATCATTGTTTTCAAGTATATTAGAAGAATCAATTAAATAATTTGGCATATTGGTCACATAGTAATTTGACCCATGAAAAAACACACAGAGCATCAAACACCAAGTACATGCCGGCACGTAAAAATATGTGTGTTCTATTAGTTAGTTGAATATAAATGTGGAGCCAACAACCAAGGTTCGAACTTTCATTTGTGCACGATTTTACTTTATTTTTGTATAAAGCAGGAAGAGAAAGGGAGAAAGGTGACACATTACTACCGTGTCAACGGGTGCTTTATATAGTTTAAAGATACATAGAAAACCATTTCTTCGAATAACCTGATGCACGGCTGTCTTTTGGTAGCAATTTTATGCATTTAAATTGTAACCAATAAAGGTGCATGGTGTATATATGTCCAATATATAGAAAATCACTATATGTGCCGTTCCACTTGTTCAGGGCATAGAGTTAAAATGACAGTTAAATTTAACCGGTGAGATAGAGAGTAGTATACGTAAACCTAGGGTTTGGCTGCACATGTAATTTGTTGGAGCCATCTTGATCTATCTACAGTCTACTTCTGTAGTAGTATTTTCATTACAACTGCAGATCTGTTATGACGAATAAGTTAAGAGTTTCGCACCTCTGTTTTGGAGTTTTGAGTTAGTGATATAAACCTCTTATAATTAAGTTATTGTTGTAATGGTGGTGCATGCCTAACTAGTAATAGAGTGTTTGGTTTGAGGAATTATATAGTCCATCATCTTCTCACTCCTCACTTTTTTGTTTGGTTTGTGAAGTGGAGAGTGGAGTGAGTTAATCTATCACACATCATTCCTTATAGTTAGTTGTTTAGTACTAATATGTGGAATGGAGTCATCCCACCAAATTTGAGGAATGGACCCATGATGCACCACTTCATTTTGGATAGAGTGATTCATTAAACCAAACATCTCATAAGTTTCTTCAACAGCTGCAGGGAGGTTCAAGGTGTCGTCGATAGATGTATAGGGATTCCCGTAGTGGTGCATGCAGGGCTAATTCCTCTCATAGAAGCAAGCACCCATATCAAAAGGCCAAAGCATTTCAGGCAATACCATCTTCGATCGTAACACAGTCACAAGGATTAACACCACACATGCATACATCAAAACTGGAACGGATACATTTGGCTTGGATTATTAATTCGCACCACCACTCCCCCCATTTTATTTTGAAGCTCCACGTATATGTCCGTGTAGTGATGCTTCAGTCGGTCAGATAGCAGGAGGAGGAGGAGGAGGAGAATGGCGATGGCTGTGATGAGGAGGAGGAGAATGGCGATGGCTGTGATGAGGAGGAGGGGGGACGCAGTGGTTGCATCCGCAGGAGACCACCTCCGGAATGGAGCAGACGGACTCGCCGCAGACCCTCTGGCAGCAGCACGTCGTGAGGCACACCCGCGGGCTGGTGTGCTTGAGGCAGCAGTCGCATTCCAAGCACATGAGCTCCGTCATCTGCGTATCCGGATCCGTCGCGTTCGCCGCGCCAACCGCCGTCGCCGCCGCCCGCAGCAGGCGCTCCGGGATGGCCATGGGCTCCCGCAGCACGACGAACTCCGCCGCCGTCTCGGGCGCCGGACCACCGGGGCTGGGTCCCAACGCATCTGTTATCGTACCTGTCCATCAGTTACGTTGACCATCACTACCACCAGTGTTATGACGACTACGTGCAATCGATACGTCATACGTGTATACGTACGTGTACATATACCTTCACCTTGGGCTTGGAAGTAGAGGGCGAAGAAGAAAGAGAGGAGGGCGTAGAGGGCCATGTTGACAGCGGCCGTCGTCGGTCGTTGGGCCATGGCTCTTGCTTGGTGTGTTTGGTACTCCGTATAAGTATATGAAATCGAGCAAGAGATGGTGTGTGTACACCCCAGCTCAGCAAGCACTTTATATACAGGCATAGTAGCAGGACAATCAGAGTGCAAATTAATGTTCCATCAGTTCCGGCCTGGAACTGCATGGAAGTTACGATCACAGCTTTTATTCCTTTTTCCTCTCTAGGCGCTTCAGTTTGTACGTATTCATTTTGCAGTTTTCGTTGCCAAAAAAAAAAAAAAAACTCCAGCCCGTATTTCACCTTGAGCGCTCCGACTCCCAGCCGATTATAGCCGGCCCTCCTCTCCCTCCAGTGCTCGCTGGAGCGGGCTGCAAGAAGAGAGCCCCCAGCCGGCCCATCTGGCAGTTGTATTACGTGTAACCCAAATCATGGCACGTGGACGGTAACGAGAACGGATTCACAAGCAGGAGGCAAGCAGAGCTCTGGCGGCGGCCACGTAGGCGTGCACCAACCAAGTGCCAACCCCGTCAAATCGACCAATCAGTATGTATTCCTCGTACCATGGCGAAATCGAATGGTCATCGACCGATGAAAAGTCGATCGATCCTGTCACGCAATGCAAGCTAGCGCACGCGGTGGGTGGTGTGCTGCACGTGAATGATGAATCATCCATTACGGCGACGATGCATCATTCATGCGATGCGAGTTGCCAAATGCCAAGGTGGATCCGACGACCGGAGATCGACTACACACTGCTAGTACACTAGACGCAAAGGATTCCGATCGAGCGAGATATGTGTTTGTTTGTTTTGGCGGGACGTTTTGCAAGTCTGTGCAAACGAGGTTTTGCTTGTTCAATCGGGAGAGCCAAATCGGCTCACCTAATTGTTGAGAGAGAGAGAGCGCAATTCAGAAATGGAGTAGGCTGGCCCCGGGGCGACCGGGCGAGTAACGGACACGGGCTGCTGGTCAGTGTTCCCTGCTAGCATGCATGTGCACTGTACCGTTCGATACATCATCGTGATCGAGACTCTCCAGAGGTAGAACGAAGCAGGCACGTGTGTGTGTGTAAATTCACTCCCAAGTTCCAACGCGAGCCCGCCACCGTCGTCGTCTCCAGTCTAGAGTCCAGACTCCAGAGCAAGTCCCGAGTCCCGACATGCCATGCAACGTGTGGGCCAGCGCCACGTACGCCCACGTCTAGTGGCTGGGCCGGTGGCCCGCGTCCGGCCTCCAATCAATGCTCGCCTGGCCCGCACGCCGTCCGCTAAACCAAGCCGGACCAAACAAACTTTCTCGAAGCGAGCCAGGCCGAGCCAAAACTTGTCCGGTCCCCCACACGCGCCGCGCCATTCTCAGTAGTAGCAAGCAAACAGTGAGCAGGAGGAATTCGCGGTCGCGGGGTACTATTTTCGAAACTGATTGTTGCGAACTCGCGGGGGCCGGTAATCACAAACGAGTTTACTGCAGGAAACAGTGAGTGAGAAGAGTATATACTCCCTCCGGTGCAGTAAAAGAAGTCATCCTGCGCGTGACCGAGCGTGCACAAAAAGAAGTCATAGCGCGCGTGGGTCTGGGATTTGGACGTTGTTGCCCCTAGTAATTGCACAAAAAAAGATGCATTTAAGAGCATCTCCAACAACGTGACCTATAAAAATGCCTTATAATTTAAAAATAAGTAAATTTTATAGAATTTAGGGCACCAACAAAACACCCCGCTCCAACAGTAAAGCCCCAAATGTAGATTATAGGGCAACCCACTACGCTGTAGTATATTTGAGGCACTTGAGAGGGTGCCCTATAGTTTTTTGACAAAATTTGTTGAATTGAGGCACTGTTGGAGTGGTTTTTCCTGTGTAGAGCCCTATATTTCGATTTGAGGCTTTAGTTTGAGGCATTGTTGGAGATACTCTAAGAGGAATCGAACTTGAGACCTCCAGTCTAGAATGCCTTGGACCTGCTGCAGCAACCAATCAAGCCTGATCATTTTAGTGATGTTAATGCACCCATATCCCTATTTAATAGGGGCAAACAGGGAAAACTCTATGATAATTAATCACTCCTTGGTATGCACAATCATGTCCTAAACGACTACCTTTACTGTACTGGAGGGAGTACAACGACGAACGACCCAGATACTAGATATTAGGGCAAGGTTCTTCAAATATAAAAATACATCTAATGAGGGAGAGGGTTCTCTTTGCGGCGACGCAGAGGGTTTACTTCCTCGTGAAGAACCCTAGAACTCGACCCCAGTAGGGACCTCGTCAGGGAGGTGGGTTCTAGGGGGTGCCCGGGATCGGTAGACCACCCGGGACGTCCCTAAATGACGTAGAGTCGAAGAAGGATGAAGATATTTTGCCATCGTTCAGTGGTATGCCTTTTCATGGACACCGGTAGATCGATGGTTTTGTTAAACTTGTTTTGAATAACTCTGATGTATGAAATGGTTAAGAATGTTGTAGGTTTTATTTAGTTAATTATAATTCCAATGAAAACATGGATGTTTAGTGTTTTTCCTTTGGGTGGGCTCGACGGGGTTTAACTTGGCCTTTCTCGTACTTAATATCAAATGACTGACAAAGACACTTAGAACTAGGTTAAATTAGACAATTTTATCACACTCGGTCTAGTTGACAAAATGAATCTTATATGCAAACTCCACCTATTGTAGTCTAATCGTTTATGTGTACAATACCAAAGTGGCCCATCAGGACCCAACAACCCCTTACCTTATAGCACCACATGGCCAATACACAAGTAAGACACTATATCCTGGGGCTACATTAAAGTCATTCAGACTGATGCAGTTGTAATCTATAAAGACAAAATACTATAGAAAAAGTAGAAGCCGATAGATTTAAGCCGTAGCGAAGAGACTGCTACAAGTGTCAAGTCCTGGGTTCTCACTTCTGATCCATTGCTTGTATACACCACAATTCTGGACCTAAAAAAAATGCATGGTAGTCTACTGGAGGCCCTAGGATACATCTATTATTTGGGCAATAATGTTGTCTATGTTGATTATGAAAAGAGGTTGCCACCTTTTTTGTCTTATCAACCTCACTACTCTAGGGAGATTGTTATTTACGGAAGCATGCAGTGTCCTTGCTTATTGGATTTGGGTAAGGATGGATCTTGGATTCTTCTTTAGCTTAGGCATTAGCTACTGCAGATTAACCTGAGGCGTGATGATGGAAATAGCTAAAATGCCCCCCCTCCCCAAAAAAAATTAAACTTAAACTAATGAGGGAGAGGGAATTCATTTTATGGAGCTCAATGATTGATGTCCAAAGCGTATCATTAGGAAAATTTGAGCCCATAGGCAGTAGCCTAAAAAAAACAACCAAATCAAACAGTTTGTTCCCGCATGAGGACGGGCCCACGCAACGTGTCTGAGCCAGCTCCGTGCAGCAAGAGCCTTCCAGACCCACATACGTACCATACAGCCACTGGCAAGCGGGGCCCATTAAGAGATGGTCCCACGTGCTGGTGGCTGTCCGGAGGCTGTACGTGGGACGAACCGCTGGTACGTGTAGCGGTGCTTGAATAGCATTAGCAAGGCAGCTAATCCAACCAGAGAGAAAAAAACAACAACGCATAGAGCTGTGAGCCAGCCGTAAACTAACTCAACCCTAGCTTGGGTTGTTAGGTTGGGGTTAGGTTGCTTGCTCTCCGTACTGATTAATCAATTGATCAAGACTAATTGATTCCACTGATGATCAATCACAAAGCATCCCGGCTTTGCGTTGCCTGTCCGTTGGGCTAGAATGGTTTTGTTAATCTCGATCCCGTAGAGTAATCAGCTTGGCATCTTGTGTATAGCAGCGCACGCCGCCCCCTGATCATTATTTGCCGGTCACAGGAAGGTTCTTGCGTCAGACACGGGATCGGCTGGACGATTCACAGCATGTTTATTGGGTTGATCTACCAAGTAGTAGCTAACATGCTGTAGCAAACTACTGCATGTTGCAGTATAGATTAACCAACACGGGATCTTTGGTGGCCTTTCTCTCCGACCTCTCTCTTCTGTTGTCGTATTTCTTGATGGATTTTTTTTCCCTGACTTTAGATCTCATTTTTTGTTAGGAAATGGTATATCCAAAGCAACAGAAAAGGTGTTATATGTGTAATAGAAAATTTTACTCGTTAAAAACTAGTTGTCGGTACCCCGAAACAGGGTACCCCTTACTACAGCATTAAGATACGATGCCCACGCAGCTATCTCTAGCCGCGTGGTGAACAGCACCCGACCTCACCACGTGGACGGCTCCGGGGCCGCCACGTGACCAAAGAAGACAATATACTCCAAGGTATCAACAGTGGGACCGGACACCCATGGGAAAGTGCCGAACCCCTGCATATACAGGTCGGACCTCCGGGTAAGGTCCGGGACCTTCGCGGGCGCGAACTGGACCCCTGGGACGGGTCCCGGACCCCTCTGCGTGGGGTCCGGGCCACTCACGGCAGGATCCCGGGATTCTGGACCAAAGAATACCCAGGCCTTAATCAAGGTCAGGCGGGGGTCCGGAGCCGACACGTGTCCGGACCATACCGCGTACGCCTCTGCTCCCCGCTCAGGCGGAGACCCGATGCTGCCACGTGGCCTGCTGCCCGTGACGTAAGCCAGCGGGCGGAGCCTGATGTAAGGCCTCTGGGCCGCGCGATCTCTGCATTTATTGCGGATAAGACGCGCCGCCTGCCCCACTGGCAGGTGATGTGTCGCCTTGGCATTTAATGAGCCATGTCCATTCCACTGGCAGGCGATATGCTGCCTCAACATTTAAGGAGCCCTGTCCACTCTGCTGACGGGCGACGACAAGGCCATCTCGCAGGCGGCGTGCCTGCCCATTCTGTTGGCAGGCGGTATGCCCATGATGCCGCATGCGCTGCACTCATCATGACTCGCGCGTACCGAGGAAGCAGCGGCGACATATCAATACTATATGCACTACGGACATTATAGCGCTCGGAGATCACCCTGGCGTTACAGGCGATAGTTGCTCCCATAGTATGTCCCTTCCGTTATGTCCCTGGGCCCACATGTCGGGGCTCAGTACCCTTGTACGTGCCCCCTTGAGCTATAAAAGGGAGGGCACACGACGTTACAGGCAGACTTTCATACACGTTCACACCCACTCAAGCTCACAAGTTCATACAAGCTCTCAAGCTCAATACATCATACAGTGGAGTAGGGTATTACGCTCCGGCGGCCCGAACCACTCTAAATCCTTATGTGTTCTTGTGTTGTTTCCGATTTCATCTAACAGTTAAAACGCTTAGGCTCCTCCTCATCTTAGGATTTAGGGCGGGTGCGTTCCGCCACCCGGCCGGAGAATTTCCTCTCCGACACTAGTACTATCTCCATTCTCAAATATTTATCGCTAGTTAGTTTATTTTTGAACTAAAACACGACAAAAACAACGAAGTGAGTACCATCGGAATAAACGAACGGGGGGGGGTAATATTGCGGTAAGTTAGAGAAATTTTGATACAAAATTTAAACTTATACAAATTAGAAATAGGTGAATGAGCGTTGAACTAAAAGAAATGTTTTTTTTTCAGATAAATAGGACAGCACGCTATGTCCAGCATGTACATAAGACGAGACGGCAAACCATCGCAAGATTAGCTGTTGCCTACCTACGAGTGAGATTAATGATTAGAAACCTTAACTTTTGCCCACGCCATGCAGATAATCTCCTCCTTTATGGTAGTAGCATCGGAGGTGTAATGTTGTACTACAAACAATTAACAATGTACACTATACAAACAATCAAGTATGCCCCAATATTTTCATAGCGAAACCTCCATTATTATCCACAATCATGCTTATACGGTACAAGTTTTACAACGACGCTCTGCTGTTTGGATTGCTATAATTTTAAAAGCACACCGCGAAATAAAATATCGTTAGAACTTTTTTTAAAAAAATGCATAAAACACATAAACTCTAAACAAAGAAAATTTTAGTTATTAAAAGAACTAGTACCATGGGGGAAAAAACGAACGGGAAGTAATATTGCGGTAAATTAGAGAAGTTTTGATACAAAATTTAAACGTATACAGATTCGAGAGAGGTGCATGATCGTTGATTTTTTTTTTTTAAAAAAAAAAACTGAAACCGGCTATGATCAGATAAATAGCTAGGCCAGCACGTTATGTCCAGCACATAAGACGAGATGCAATGCAAACCATCGCAAGATTAGCTGTTGAGTACTACTACCTATGAGTGAGGTTAATAATTACAAATTTTGCCCACGGCATGCAGACTTATAGGGTGTTTGGTTTGAAAAATGTTCTAGTCCATCATCTTTTCACTCCCCACTTTTTTATTTTATTTGTGGAATGAAATGAGTTAATCTATCGCCACCGCATTTCTCATAGTTAATTAGTTAGTATTAATGTGAGAAATGAGTAATCCCACCAAATTCGAGGAATTGAACCATGATGGACCATCTTAATTTGGATGGAGCGATTCTTCAAACCAAACGCTCTCTTAATCTTCTCATTTATGGTAATAGCATCGGAGTTGTAATGTTGTACTACAAACTATATATACAAGCAATCAAGTATGTCCCGAGATTTGCATAGCGAAACCTCAATTATTATCCACAATCATGCTTAAGGAGGTCTACTCTATGTATTTTTTCGAACAATATTAAGATTTTATCTAATTACAACTGTATATATTGTTGGCCCATAAAAATGTATACATCTAAACAACATTTTGATTGTTTGCCAAAAAAAAAGAATATATTTTGAGTGGTGTCAGCAGCCTGCATTAGCGCCACACAGTGCTGGTGAAAAGGGTAGGTAGGCTGTAATCTGTTTCGCCCCGGGCCAAAATTTGTTCCGAGCTTGCATGCAGATGCAGCGTGAGAAAGTGTCGTTGTGATGTGCTCACTCTTTCACTCGACTGAGTTTGAGAGATCACACGGGACCAGAATGCTGCGTGCACGTAATAAACGTCGTAGTATTTCACTAGCTACACTACAAAATCTAGTAGAAAAGTCCAAAGGAAACTACTGGCACTGCTATAATAATATATATACTCCGTGGAATACTTCTCGTGCTATCCTTTATCCTTACGTACGTGACGTGAGCATTGGCCCGAGGTGATTTAAGCTCTAGCTATTGTTTATACCAAATATTAAGTGATGTTTAGATTAACTTTATTTTTTCTTTTTTAACAGAACATTTGCTCGTGCAGTGCAGGTGCTGAATTCAGCAGGCCTGTGCTTGTTGACAGATCCCAAATTGGTACGGTTTCCATATAAACGACAAATTAAGCAGAAGATAAAACCCCACCAAAAATTAAATAATATAATATAATTGTCGTCCCAATAATACACCACTTGCTGAGGTGGGTCGTGCTGCATGTGCGGCAACTATTAAGTCTGGCAATTGGACTAGACTACCCTTGCTTAAGGACGCTAATTACTGAATGCTCGGTTCACAGCATTCATTTTCATTTCTTGTGCGTGTCTGCCCTCTTCGGTTGTAAAATCTCGATGTAAAAGTGGAACAGTTTTGATGTGCCTGAGCGAGGCTTAGGTGTAAATAACACAACTTTACGGGTCACGGACAATAAAAACAATTAATAAGTTTGTTTGTTTTTTTTATTCACCATAGCCGTGGGTCCGACTGTCGGAGCTTGCTTTCAACAATCAAGCTTTATTTGGTTGTATAGGGATCGAAGAAAATTAGGAGAAGGGGAGTTAATTACTTTATGCCCAATTTTAATGGGCAAGAGATTTGGTTTTTTTTTCAATCTCTTTTAATCCATTTCTAGTTGAATAAGTCCTCATTGGGATGGGAGGTCCAAAGCTAACAGGGTACGCAACTCTAGTGCACAAATTTAGGATAGGAAAATGACATGCACATTGCACTTTTCATGAGACGGCAGTAGCAGCATACTCCTATATAGTAGAAAATGAAATATACCAAGTCTTGTCTTCTCGAATATACGTTGTGTGTATAATCTATTGCTACTCGTGTACGTTAATCATCCTGCAAATCCCATAATTAGTTTCAACAGCTTAAAGCCCTGATCACAGGAGATTTGTCCGTTATTCTTTTGACGCAGAATAGGGCCTTCAAGAGCAAAGATATGTATTAGAGCATCTCCAACAAGGTACCTCAAAAATTAAAAATATTACTTCCTAAGCCTACATGATTTAATTGTTTTGAATTTGTCCTAAGCCAGTCATTATTAACTTTAACCAACAATATATATAAGATTAAGTTATTTTAAACCAAAAGAATTACTCCCTCTGTTTCTTTTTAGTTGCCGCTGGATAGTTCAATTTTGCACTATCCAGCGATAACTAAAAAGAAACAGAGGAAATACATATTATGATACTTTAAGTCATGATAAATTTAGTAATTTTACTTTTATGTTATAAAGTCTTATAAAACATCTAGTATAACTGGTCAAAGTTGATAATGGTTTACTTATGACAAATCTGAAATGACTAATTGATGTGAACAGAGGGAGTATATCATTTAAAGTGTTTAGCGCACTAAAAATAAATTGAACTCCAACAATTAAGCCCTAAACCATGTATTTTAGAAAATAAATTACATTATTAGAAAAGAAAATATTGTGGATGATGTAGAAAACCATGATAGGGCACTAATTTGGGGGTGTGGTATATTGGGTGCATATGCACGAGTAATAATATTTCCAATCCAACAATTATTATAATGCCAAACTTGATGATTTAAATATCTCCAATAATATTGCTCTAGGTTTTCAACAAAAATAACATTGCTCTAGAACAACAAGCTCATCATCCATTAAGCTTGATTAGTCTTGAAACCTATTGCTAATAATACTTTGACCGACTATGTGCAATATGTATAAGATGCCAAAAAGATATGATCCCAAAATAATTGCAAAGGCATCTTATATTCCTAGCTACCATATGCAACCAACAATGTGGGTGTCTATAAAATGATCACAACATCTATATCACTCCCATTTTCAAACTCCATATCTCACTCTCTATTTTAAATTCCACTACGTAGACAGTTCGGTGCAGTTTACGGTGCAAAACTGTGTTTTGCACAGTCATATGCACGCTCCGCTGGAGGCACCCTTAGATGGGCACTCTAAAAACAACATTAACTCTCTTAACACATTGAAAAATAAGATAATGCCATGGAGAAACCCCATGATATGTGGGATGTAGTTAGATGAGCATTTCAGAAAAAAAGAACATATAGAAAAAATCGCCTCTCATTTTTGACTCATCACCTTGAATTGTTGATTGTTTATTTCTAAATGGTTGAAGTAAATATTGAATTGATGAACATTTTTTCTTTTATAATTTTATAAATGATGATAGACTGAACCAAACCTTAAATAATCGAATATTTGTTCATGTTGTATGTCGAAGTAAATATTTAATGGCTAAAGTAAATTTTAAATGACCGAATATTCAACGTTGTGCGTTACAGGGGACGAGCAAATCAACCACGTTAAAATTCCTGGTTGACTAGTGTGGCTGATTCCTTGGTCTGGCTAATTTTCTGTGCATTTGGTTCCCATGTGGTTGGTTCGTTTAGACCTTTTGATATAGGTGATGGGATGAATAGTGTTTAGGTACACATCTATGCGGGCATATATATACTAGTTAGACGCTCGTGTATTGCTATGGTTTTTATATATCGTATAGGTAGACCTTGTTTAAATGAGATAGTTGTTCAAACATGTTCCAAACCTTTACATTGAGCATATGAAAGTTCTAACTGGCTTGCAAAGATGGTGCAGGGGGATCCTGCTTGTGTCCTCACGACTTCAGACCTCTCAGGTGTGATGTGCAACGGCTTCACAATGTGTGCCTGTGTTGGTGTCCTTCTTTTTCTCAATCAAACAACTACAATCTTATCTGTACCTAACTAGTCTCAAATTTAACAAAATTTAAAACCTATGTGTCTCAATCGACGACTTGACAACTCTGCTCCTGACACCCGATAGCCCCATCTACATGGCCATCGTCTTGACTGTGCCATTGTTTACCTAAGTGGACGCATCACTGATGTACGGGTATACAAATCTAAATGTATGGGTTTGCTGAACGGCTCGTGACTGACATGATTTTAGTTTGGCCCAAACACATCTTGGCCCATTGTGTACCGAGCCTCCGCCGAACCTCACCCAATCACCGTTTTCGTGTCGTGGCTCGGTACATACCGATTTTATTTCCCCCTTATTTTCATAAAAATATTTATATTATGTCTGAGTTTAGAATATTAAGCAAAATGTGTGTGTTCTATTGAACAGATGAGTGTCAATATAGAGCCAATAACCAAAGTTCAAACTTTTACTTTTGTATAATTTTATGAATGGGAAAGCTTTTGCATCATACAAGTAGAGATGTACGAGAATATATGTCCAATTGAGCCAAGCCTGTTGGACGATCTGGGCTGTTGTCCACCGGACCCGTGCTGTCCTAACCCAATCACATTTCATGCCTATGCCTTAGATGCGACACGGTAGGACTGATACACACTAGTTTTTTTCACTGTTTTCATAAAATTATCTATATTTTGCTTTGGTATAGAATATAAAAAATATATGTTTTGTTGGTTAGATGGGTGTGAATGTGAAACCAACGACACACGTTCAAACTTTCATTTTTGTATAGTTTTAGGAATGGAGAAGCTCCTGCACTATAGGAGTAGAGATGTATGGGTATATATGTTTAAATAGGCTAGGTCTGTGGGGCGGTCTGAGCCATTATCCATCGGGCGCATGTTGTCCAGACCTGATTATTGTGTTGTCCCTGGACCTTAGGAGCGGCTGACGGATTAAGCTCGGTACAAACTGTTTTTTTATTTTTATAAAAATATTTATATTATATTTGAGTATCGAATATGAAAGTAGCCTATAGGGGGGTGAATAGGCTACACCTGAATTTTTTCACTAAAAACTTCGAGATAGGTTAAATTAAAGTTGCACTGGTGCAAACCGGTTCAGTTGATTTTGTTTACAACTGAACAAGTTTGAACCTGCTCAACTGAGATAAACAAATATTACGAAGTAGTGAAAGATTTTGCTAATGACTTGTCCTACGCAAGATCTACTCGAATAGATAATATGAACCAACCAACAAATTTAAAGTGCTTAACAAGAACACACAAGAACACGCGATATAACCCGAGGTTCGGCAACCACCACAAAAGTGTCCTACTCCTCGTTGAGGAGCCCACAAAGGGCCGGATCTTTTCCAACCATAATCCTCCACAAGCCGACCACAAAGGTCAAGACAATCTCTTCTCAAATATGCTCAAAGAGCGGGTGATACAAACTTCTTGGGGTCGTCCACAAATTTAGAGACTCCCAAGCAACCTCTAACCGTCAAGGAACACAAGGTTCCAAGAGTAACAAATCCGCACAAGGTCAAGTTTGCAACGAGCTCAAGGACAAAGAGAATAGGAGAATCGAGATGAAAATGACAGCGTGTTAGATCGAGTTCACCTCACACCAAGGATCCTTCAAGCGATTGAAGGAGATGCGATTGCGGGTGTGAAAGGTGAAATGAATGCACTTATTGAGAGTTTGGTCAGCCAAGATTTCGTGGGAGAGGCAGAAGTAAATAAGAGAGAGAGTGTGGGGGGTATATAAAGGATCCCCAAAAGCTGGCAGCCGTTGGGAGAAAAGCGGTAAAAACCGGTTGAACCGGTTTACAGACCGGTTGAACCGGTTTCCACCAGGGAGAACCCGGTTCACTAACCTACTCAGCCGGAGACTCGACCGAAATCAAAACCGGTTGAGCCGGGGAAAAATCCGGTTGAACCGGTTTTCCCAAAAGATCTGCAACGACTTTTCTGACAGCACTGACTGTCAGACAGGTCAGAGCAGGGATGGCAGAGGAACAGTCCCAAAACCGGTTGAACCGGTTTTAGGGCCGGTTGAACCGGTTTCCAGGGCTGAAAACCAAATTTTGAACTTTTTGAAGTGAACAAAGGTGGAACTTTTGTGGGAAGTGAAAAATGGTTCTTCTCAAGGCATTCATGATCTGGAAAAGTGTTCTCTAAAATGATTTTTTGAAGGATTTTGAACTTAGCTCATTGCAAAACTTACTTAACCATTGCGGATCCCTCTTAATTGAACGACGAATCCTATAACTCAAGAATTATAAAAAGAGTATTGCCGTTGTTTCCAAGCACTCGGAGCACGCCATTTGATGTAGAATTTTAAATCCGCTGTGCTTTCTATTTTTATGCTCGTAAGATCTGTGCTTCTCCTGTCTATAGAATTACTGTGTACATGCTAGAAGCAAACTTGTTAGAAACTTTGTTTGTTTTGTCATTTAATCACCAAAACCCTCAATTAGGGTTGATTGCACTTACAGAATATATATGTTTAAATAGGTTAGGTATGTGGGGCGGTCTGAGCCATTGTCCATCGGGCGCATGTTGTCCAGATCCGATTATTGTGTTGTCCCTGGACCTTAAGAGCGGCTGACGGATTAAGCTCAGTACAAACTGGATTTTTTATTTTTATAAAAATATTTATATTATATTTGAGTATTGAATATATATATACTCCCTCCAGTGCAGTAAAGGTAGTCGTTTAGGACATGATTGTGCATACCAAGGAGTGATTAATTATCATAGAGTTTTCCCTGTTTGCCCCTATTAAATAGGGATATGGGTGCATTAATGTCACTAAAACAATCAGGCTTGATTGGTTGTTGCAGTAGCTCCAAGGCATTCTAGACTGGAGGTCTCAAGTTCGATTCCTCTTAAATGCATTTTTTTTGTGCAATTACTAGGGGCAACAACGTCCAAATCCCAGACCCACGCGCGCTATGACTTCTTTTTGTGCACGCTCGGTCACGCGCAGGATGACTTCTTTTACTGCACCGGAGGGAGTATATATATATATATATATATATGTTTAAATAGGCTAGGTCTGTGAGACGGTCTGAGCCATTGTCCATCGGGCGCATGTTGTCCAGACCTAATTATTGTGTTGTCCCTGGACCTTAGGAGCGACTGACGGATTAAGCTCGGTACAAACTAGTTTTTTTTTATTTTTATAAAAATATTTATATTATATTTGAGTATCGAATATATATATGTTTTAACAGGCTAGGTCTGTGGGGGCGGTCTGAGCCATTGTCTATGGGGCGCATATGTTGTCTAGACACGATTATTGTGATGTCCTTGGACCTTAAGTGCGGCTGACAGATTAAGCTCAGTACAAACTGGTTTTTTTATTTTTATAAAAATATTTATATTATATTTAAGTATCGAATATATATATATATATATATATATATATCTACTACTATTAAGGCTGTAAGAGTAGTTTGCCATTTCCGTGTTCTGCCACCATTCCCGTTCTGCCACCATTCCCATTCCAAAGTCATTCACATTCTGTCCATTCCCATGTCTCACGTCTAGCTAAAATTAAAAAAACACACATGTCCTTAAGGGGATTTGAACCCATGACCTCTCAAGCAAAGGCCAAGAGTAGCTACCACTACACCACATGTGTGTTCATGTTTGCATCTATGACCATATCTACTACATCTCTCACCAAGCTCACTTGCTACCCTTGCATAATGCGTAGTAGTAGATAAGTATCACCAAGATTCTTGAATTATATTTTTGGATGGAGGTAATATTATTTAAAGAAGAGCTTTGCATGCAATTTCTTTTGTTTGAATAATGTATTATGCTTAAATTCCCTTTTTTGCATGCGTGACATTTTTCTTCGTAATATTTTTTCCATAGATCAGACTTGTGAGTCATTTTCATAAACCAACGCCAAGCATGAATCCATGTTTCTTACTTGAAACCCCGAGCAAACACCATAAGCAGAAGGCACTCGCGTTGGCGTCGCTCATCGATGACGAGAAGAAGCTTGACGACTGTCAGTTCGACCTCTAGAAGCAGTCCTACGTGGTCGCATACGCCGCTGTGTATGACAAGCTCCCGCGAAGCCACCACTTGGACGTGGTCCAGAGCAGCTGCACCGCGCTGTCCATCGTTAAGCAGGGGGGCCTCATGATTGTTGCCAACGTTGACGACTCTCGAGTTGTTCTGGACACCGCATCCGACGACGACGCCATCACGCCGTCCAGCTCATTGTCCACCTGAAGCCCAACCTACCACGTAAGTCGCTACTGACCAGACATGAATTCTTGTGCGCTGGGATGATAGACGTTGCTAGCGTTGTGTGAGTGTCCTCGAACATGATGTATGTAGTGGAGTAGCGCATCTGGTGGTGCAACGACCAGGGGTACTTGAAAGGAAATTAGGCTTACACCTAGTTCCTAAATAATTTTGGTGGTTGAATTGCCCAACACAAATAATTGGACTAACTAGTTTGCCAAAGTGTGTAGATTATACAGGTGTAAAAGGTTCACATTCAGTCAATAAAAAGACCAAGTGTTGGATTCAACAAAGGAGCAATGAGGCAACCGAGGGCACCTCTGGCTGGAGGCACCGGACTGTCCGGTGTGCACCGGACAGTGTCCGGTGCGCCCAGAGGACACCAACTCAAACTCTTCGCCCTCGGGAATTCTCGGAAGCCGGCGCGCTATAATTCACCGGACTGTCCGGTGTGCACCGGACATGTCCGGTGCTCCAAGGAAGCGCGGTCTCCGGAACTCGTCAGCCTCGGGTTCGCGCGGCAGCCGCTCCGCTAAAATTCACCGGACTGTCCGGTGTGCACCGGACTGTCCGGTGCGCCAGCAGAGCAACGACTACTTCGCGCCAACGGTCGACTCTGACAGTGTACAGTACACGCAGCAGGAGTCAGAGCAGAGGATCAGAGGGGCACCGGACTGTCCGGTGCTGCACCGGACTGTCCGGTGCCACATGAGGACAAAGCCTCCAACGGTCGACCAGCTCCAACCCCAACGGATAGGATGACGTGGCTGGCGCACCGGACACTGTCCGGTGTGCACCGGACTGTCCGGTGCGCCCATCGCCAGCAGCTTCTCCAACGGCTACAAAATTGGATGGTGGCTATAAATACTACCCCAACCGGCCACTTCAAAGAGTGGGAGTCCAAGCAACATTCCAAGTCATCTAGTTGACATACTCAAGCCCTCCCAACCACCTATATTCATTGATACATCCTATACACAAGATCTAGCCCACTACAACCAACACAAGTGCCACAAAAGAGAGAGCGAGCAATTGAGAGCTACTCAATTGAGTTTAGCCCTAGTGCCTTGTGAGATACATTGAGAGATAGTGTGTGCTTCATCTTTGTGTTCATTTGCGCGTGGAGTTTTGACTCCCATTCAAACTTCCTCCAAAGTGTTGGAGGCTTGTAAAAGCTAGCAAGAGACACCAAAGAGTGTGGTGGTCCTTGCGGGATCGAGAGTGATCCTTGAGAAGAAGAAGAGCTCACCGATCCTTGTGTGATCGGTGGAGAGAGGGAAAGGGTTGAAAAAGACCCGTCCTTGAGTGGACTCCTCAACGGGGACTAGGCCTTCGAGGGCCGAACCTCGGTAAAACAAATCACCCGTGTTCATTGTGTTTCTTGCTTGTGATTTGTTTGCTTTCCCTTCTCTAAGTTTTCTTGCGCCATTCTCCGCTAACATCTTTTGGTGTTGCTTCAAGTTTAATTCTCATTTGGTGGAGCAACCCTTCGCAAGAAAGAACTTTACTTATTGCTCTTCTCATCTAAGCCTTCTTGCTTTACTATCCATATATCTAATAGTTGTATTGTTTATCAATTCCGCATTATTTCATAGCAACTTTGGTACAAGCAAAGGACTTAGTTCTTATACTCCGATAATCATATTTCTTGTTCTAACCACTAATCAAAGGATCTAGTTGGGGATAAAGTTTTAATTTACAGGTGTCGCCTATCCACCCCCCCCCCCTCAAGGCGACTTTCAATTGGTATCGGAGCTAGGCACTTCATCTTGAGTCTAACAACTCGAAGTGATGGCTCGTAAAAGATCCCAAAAGAACAAGAAGACCCAGGAGAACACAACTCGGAAGGAGGTAACTCTTGAGATTTTATTTGATGATTGTTCTAACTATGATTCATGGTCTACTAGTGTGCTAAATGCTTTTAGAACCATAGATCCTCGATTAGAACAAATTATTGACAAGAGTATTTTTCCCTCTAATTTCAATGGAAAAATTAATTCCGAGGAGGATCAAAGATGTTATCGCTTAAACTATCTAGCTTTTGACATCTTAACTAATTCTCTTAGTAAAGAAGATTATCGTGCCTTCATATCAAATTATGACGAATCAATCCATGATGCGCATGATATTTGGACTAGAATTAGAAGCAAATTTGATGAGTCCTATTATGATAGTCCATTGTGTGCTTCTACTTCCTTTAGTATTTGTGATACTAACCCTTGCAAGGAAGAAAAAGAAAATGATCGATGGAGACCAAACGATGAATCCACCTCTCCAAAAGGTTTGTCTTCCCATTTCGATTCCCACATGTGTTGTGTGGCTAATGCAAATGATAGCGGAAGCACAAATGAGGATGAGGAGGAAGAAAGAAGCTTTGTGCAACTCTACGCTCGCCTAAGCCAAGAAGATAAGGCGGTCATGCTCAAACTTCTAGAAAGAGCGAGAGAGCAAAGCGAAGCTCGTCAAAGGCTAGAAAGTATTCTCTCCGTAAAGATGCAATGCTTTGACGAGTTGACTAAAGAACATGAGGAGCTAAAGTGCTCTCATGTTGATTTGGTCCAAAGGTATGAAACTACTTCAATTGAGCAAGATAACACTTTACATTGCATAGCTCAATTAGTAAATAAGAATACCTTGCTTGAGGACCAAGTAGAAAAGCTAAAAATTGAAAATCTAGCTTTTCAAGAAAAATATGATATGCTCCTATGCTCTCATGAAAATCTTAGAGATGATCATATCATATTAAACATTGCTCATGAGGTTGTAATAGAAAACTTAAAATCCCAACAACCTCACTCATGCACATGTATTCAAATTGATACTATATCATCATGTGCTAATGCTTGTTGTTTGTCAACAAGCAAATCTTCCTTTGAGCTAGAACTTGCAGGAACAAATGATGATTCATATCAAAAGCTCAAAGAAGAAAATAAGAGGCTAAAGAAGAGCTTGACACAACTAAAAGGGAAATGCATTGCCCAACCTTCTCAAGATAACCGTGATCACATGGTGAAGAAGCTTGAGACGGGAATAACCGTGGCATGCACTACATCCCTTGAAGAAAATGTCAAGGATTTGAGGATTGCCAAGAGGAAGAAACAAAAGAGAAAATTCAACACCTCCTCCAAAAGCCTCAACCTCGCCTCCACAAAAGGTAACATCCAAGGTAATGATCAAGCCACACTTCACATTATGAGGTGTAGTGAATGCTTTGAAGAGGGGCACTTGATTAGGTCATGTCCCTACATTAAAAATGGCTTGATTATTAACAAGGATGATAGACTTTGTTTTAAATGCTCCAAGAAGGGACACTTGCTTAGATCTTGTCCCCACTTAAAACAAAAAGGCATAGGGTTAGAAAGGAAAGTTTTTACTAACCATGTAGCAAGCAACAAACTAGGAAAGAAGAAAACTTCAAAACTTGAAAAACGCCTATGCTACACATGCCGAAAGAAGGGACATCAATGCAAGGATTGTCCCATTGGTAACAATTCCACTCCTAGCTTGTCAATTAATTCTCATGTAACTAGGCAACCCAAAATTGCAACTTGTGCTAGAAAGGTAATGAGTTTACCTAGTGCTAACACAAAGGACTTTTGGGTTCCTAGATCTTTGTTGACTAACCGTGTTGGACCCATCAAGCGATGGGTACCAAAATATGCTTGACAAGCTTTGTAGGAAAAGGAGATGGTATGAAGCCTTGGGGTGCTTGAGAAAGTTAATTCAATTTAACTCAAGCTATCAAATCTTCAATGATCTTTATCCGTGATTGACCCAAGGTTATTCTTCAAACTACTACGTCTTAAACTCATATCATCTCGAGGAAGTTATTAATGTTGTAGGAAATAAAGAATTATCTTATGCGGAAAAATCAAGGCCTACAACATGGAGGAAAGTCAAAGGATGGTAACCTCTATGCTTTTAAAATGCAAGTATTTTATTATGTGTCTTGTGTAGTCACATAAGAAATGTGTAGCGCTTCAAATGTCTTTAAAATTCATATCACCATTCTTTGAAGAATTTCCTCTCATATGGTAGATTGCATACCCATCATTTCCATCCTATGGTAATCTACATGCTTTAATTTGTTGCAAGTTTCTCATGGCATGTTTCTTCGCTAAGTTATTCTATTATTGCCATGATTCTAGATATAGAGAGATATTTCAAATTCTTAAAAAACTAAGGTGTCATGTAAGGAATTCAAATTCTTAGGACACTTATAAGGAAAACTCTCTCTATAACTAGAATAGTGAGATTAATGTTTTTATCTAAGTAAACCAAGTAGTCTCACTGGTAGAGAATAAGTTTCTCTTTGGAAGCGTGTAAACTAGCATGAAAAGAAAAATCAATCCAATGTTTTATGATGTATTTCTACTTGCTCCAAATTGGATATGATTCCTCTTCATTTATCGCTCTCCATGTTATGGATTAGATTTATTCCCATAGTATCAAGAATTTAACCATGCTTGTTTTATGAGTTAAAACTTAGCATACTTATTGGAATAATCTAGTTCATATTATAAAGTTTCCATGCGTTAGTAATCCACTTTTCATTCCTTATCAAAATGATTACAAAAAGGGAAACTAGTGCTTGTGCTGCTTTTAACATTTCTCTTGAGTCTACTTATGAAAATCTACAAGAGAGTAAGTGCAAGGTTAAAGCCACAAGCCTCAAAGGGTTCTCTTCACCAAAAAGGAAGAAAGGTAAAAGCAAAAGGTATGGGAACTCATCTCTTTAATATAGTTCCCTTCAATGGTTATTCTCTCTAAATTATCATTCTTGAAGAATAGATTCTTTGGAGGACTAAATTTGTCTTGATGTGCATTCAATCACATTCTCACAAATGCACTTATCCATTAGTATCTATTTCATACCTTTGCTATAAATGTTCTCATATTGACTTGCTTTTAAGTAATAATTAATAAAATTCAATATGAAGAAGCACAATCCTATGTTTGATCAAATAGTTAAATAGTGCACATTCCTTTTTAGTAATAAGCACAAATGTTAAGGATTTTACTTCATGTCTGTGTGACTTGTGGATGATGAATCATGTATGTTAATTATCTAAAGTAATCATCTTTCACCATACACTCCCTTGCGCTATTAACATCTCTCTTGAGTATTTTCAATAAGTTTGAAAGGAAAAAGAAGCCACTACAAAGGGAGGACTCTCAAATGAAAGAGGAGAACATCAAGAACAACACCACCTACTTCTACGAAACAATCAATGGTGTGGTTGTGAGTATCCTAAACCCTTTCATAATGGGAATACTAGGCTCAAGTTGTTTATTACAAATTTAATGAGCCTTGATCAAGATGTATAATGCTTCTCTCTATTTAAAGTAAATGCATCCATTCAATTCATTCAAATACTTGATGCATATCTTTAGGGGGAGTTCATTCTTATATTTTGATTATGTTGAGACTATTGCTTTATCTTAGTAATTTCATATAGTCTCTTGCATGAGAATAGTGTTTCTCATGAAGTATGCTACTATACATCAATCCATCTTGTTAAAATAATGTTGCTTTTATCAAGGATTGTTGCTCTCATTACTAAAGTAGCATGCTTATTGGATTCTCCTATTTTAAGCTTAATTCCTATTCCAATATGTTACTCTCTTGATCGCATCCATTGTCTGTTTGATCATAGAATAACATCAAATGACACTTAGTGCCTCATATTCTTTCCAATCGATACCTCTCTTGATATGTACTAAGTTAAAAGGAGAATTCATGATTCATTTATACAATTTGTGATCCACTTAATATATGTTAACCATGACTTAGAAAAGGATCACTAGTTGTAAGAACTCTCTCTTGTGCAAAATATTTTCACACATTGTCATTGAGCATAGGTCTTAAGCAAACAAGACTAAGGACAAAAGCACAATGAAGAGAGCGTCTACAAATAAAGGTACAAAACGGGTAAAACTCATTCCTATCATTTACATATGTACCTAAAATCTTCCTCTTATATACACTCTTTGCATATCTTGTATAAAAGGAAGAGAAATCATGTCCTTTGCATTTATCCCTGCTTCATACCTAGTTTAACCTCTTAAAATTTCACTCATGCATTATTGCATCTTTGCTAAAACTAGATGTAGTGGTTCTATTGTCAAAGAGCTTAAAGCTTAACCTTGTAACGAGGATAAGCTACCTTTGTTCCAAAGGTGGATGGTCCTTAAGTCTCTTTGAAATCTTTAAAGGAAAATGCTTAAAATGTTTGCAACATGCTTTCATAAGTGCATAAACTGTCTTGAGCATCACACATATACTATGACAAATGCACTTCACTTTCTCTATGATATAGACTTGTTCTCATTAACCTAATTATGTGCACTTGGCATTTAAGGCCAAAATATGTATTCCTCTCAAGGCACATATTTAGGGGGAGAAATCTATATTATATAGAACTATGATCATGCTTAATTGACATATCTCTTGATCATATCTCTTTCATTTTGGTACAAATGCATATATCCTATTATTCCCGTACCATGACTACGACTAATATGTTTCTAAGTATATTACTATGCTAAGTCGTAGATTGAAAGGGAAATGGAGTCTTCGGCGAAGACAAGGCTTCCACTCAACTCTATTGGTATTATCTACCCTTCGCCATCACTCCATACTATCTCTCCACATTGGTATAATCTTTCACTCATATATTATTTACCAAAGAGGGAGACAACTTATAGAAAGGGCTCTAATGATTCCGTTTTTGGCGATTCATGCCAAAGGGGGAGAGAGTATGAGCCCAAAGCAAAAGGACTGCACCACCACCAAAAGACTTAGTGTTAAGTATTTATTTATCAATTGGTTTTCCTATTGTGTTCAAAAGGGGGAGAAAGTAGTATTTCAAAAATGGTATATCAAAACCCTCTTGAACACTAAGAGGTGGATCTCTTTTAGGGGGAGTTTTGTTAAGTCAAAAGAAAAGCATTTGAAACAGGGGGAGAAAATTTCAAATCTTGAAAATGCTGTACAAACTCTTATTCATTTACCTTTGACTATTTGCAAAAGATCTTTGAAAAGGATTTACAAAAAGAATTTGCAAAAACAAAACTGTGGTGCAAACGTGGTCCAAAATGTTACATAAGAAAGGAACATTCCATGCATATCTTGTAAGTAGTTATATTGGCTCAATTCCAAGCAACCTTTACACTTACATTATGCAAACTAGTTCAATTATGCACATCTCTGTTTGCTTTGGTTTGTGTTGGCATCAATCACCAAAAAGGGGGAGATTGAAAGGGAATTAGGCTTACACCTAGTTCCTAAATAATTTTGGTGGTTGAATTGCCCAACACAAATAATTGGACTAACTAGTTTGCCAAAGTGTGTAGATTATACAGGTGTAAAAGGTTCACATTCAGTCAATAAAAAGACCAAGTGTTGGATTCAACAAAGGAGCAATGAGGCAACCGACGGCACCTCTGGCTGGAGGCACCGGACTGTCCGGTGTGCACCGGACAGTGTCCGGTGCGCCCAGAGGACACCAACTCAAACTCTTCGCCCTCGGGAATTCTCGGAAGCCGGCGCGCTATAATTCACCGGACTGTCCGGTGTGCACCGGACATGTCCGGTGCTCCAAGGAAGCGCGGTCTCCGGAACTCGTCAGCCTCGGGTTCGCGCGGCAGCCGCTCCGCTAAAATTCACCGGACTGTCCGGTGTGCACCGGACTGTCCAGTGCGCCAGCAGAGCAACGGCTACTTCGCGCCAACGGTCGACTCTGACAGTGTACAGTACACGCAGCAGGAGTCAGAGCAGAGGATCAGAGGGGCACCGGACTGTCCGGTGCTGCACCGGACTGTCCGGTGCCACATGAGGACAAAGCCTCCAACGGTCGACCAGCTCCAACCCCAACGGATAGGATGACGTGGCTGGCGCACCGGACACTGTCCGGTGTGCACCGGACTGTCCGGTGCGCCCATCGCCAGCAGCTTCTCCAACGGCTACAAAATTGGATGGTGGCTATAAATACTACCCCAACCGGCCACTTCAAAGAGTGGGAGTCCAAGCAACATTCCAAGTCATCTAGTTGACATACTCAAGCCCTCCCAACCACCTATATTCATTGATACATCCTATACACAAGATCTAGCCCACTACAACCAACATAAGTGCCACAAAAGAGAGAGCGAGCAATTGAGAGCTACTCAATTGAGTTTAGCCCTAGTGCCTTGTGAGATACATTGAGAGATAGTGTGTGCTTCATCTTTGTGTTCATTTGCGCGTGGAGTTTTGACTCCCATTCAAACTTCCTCCAAAGTGTTGGAGGCTTGTAAAAGCTAGCAAGAGACACCAAAGAGTGTGGTGGTCCTTGCGGGATCGAGAGTGATCCTTGAGAAGAAGAAGAGCTCACCGATCCTTGTGTGATCGGTAGAGAGAGGGAAAGGGTTGAAAAAGACCCGTCCTTGAGTGGACTCCTCAACGGGGACTAGGCCTTCGAGGGCCGAACCTCGGTAAAACAAATCACCCGTGTTCATTGTGTTTCTTGCTTGTGATTTGTTTGCTTTCCCTTCTCTAAGTTTTCTTGCGCCATTCTCCGCTAACATCTTTTGGTGTTGCTTCAAGTTTAATTCTCATTTGGTGGAGCAACCCTTCGCAAGAAAGAACTTTACTTATTGCTCTTCTCATCTAAGCCTTCTTGCTTTACTATCCATATATCTAATAGTTGTATTGTTTATCAATTCCGCATTATTTCATAGCAACTTTGGTACAAGCAAAGGACTTAGTTCTTATACTCCGATAATCATATTTCTTGTTCTAACCACTAATCAAAGGATCTAGTTGGGGATAAAGTTTTAATTTACAGGTGTCGCCTATCCACCCCCCCCCTCAAGGCGACTTTCAGTACTACCTCGCTGATGAGCCCGGGGTGCACTTCGTTTGGCAGCCCAACCAAGAGTCATCGGTACTCGTCATGTCGCACGCGTTCGACGACTACTATATCGAGGATTGTGGCATCATCTTGGCGTCGGAGGTGACGCAGAGGAGGATCAACAACAGTGACCAGTTTGTCATCCTTGCCACCGTCATGGTAGCTTTTGCATCGGCCTGTCTTTAATTCTCTTCGCAAACACACACACTTACCTTTTTGTTTAAGTAAGAGCGTATGGTGGTGCGTGTCTGATGACTAACGATGTACGAGAAAATTTCTTCCAGCATGTGTGGAACGTGCTCTCCAATGATGAGACCATACAAATCGTGGCGTGGCATATATCGAAGTCTGCATGATACTGATGGTTGCAATGTAGTGGTGAAACAACTAGATTAAAATAACAAAATTTATGTATGGCTAGAATCATAAATTGATTATGAAACATTTTCTCATAACAATATAACACACATTTTGTATATAAGTTATCGTAGTATACTGATATTATATATTACCGTTGCAACACACGGGCACTCAGCTAGTATATATGTTTAAATAGGCTAGGTCTGTGGGGCGGTCTGAGCCATTGTCCATCGGGCGCATGTTGTCGAGACCCAATTATTGTGCTGTCCCTAAACCTTAGGAGCTATTGACGGATTAAGCTCGGTACAAACTGGTTTTTTTATTTTTATAAAAATATTTATATTATATTTGAGTGTTAAATATAAAACTATATATATATTATGTTGGTTAGATAAACGTATTTATGAAGCCAATAATCAAATTCAAACTTGTGATCACCATGTCATGCCTAAGGTCTAGGTGCGACACGTTGGGTTAGGTCAAGACAGACTAATTTATTTTTTTTCTCTATTTTTTCTCTATATTATATTTAAGTATAGAATATAAAATATAAAAATATATGTCATGTTGGGCATCTAATTTATCTGTACCATTAAGAAACGAAAACCATCATTATTTAGAGAAAACCTTCATTATTTAGAAAATGGAAGAAAAACACAAACCAATTTCCCTAGCCATTTTCTTACCAGATCTACTAGGTGGGTAAGACGGTCATTCAACACACACACTAAGGGCTCGTTCGGTTGTACCGGAATAAGCCAGGATTTATTCTAGCTCATCAAAATCTATATAAATTAGAGAAGTAATCCGGCTAGGAATTAATCCGGGGCTCCAATCCGGAACAACCGAACAGGGCCTTAAAAAAACCTGAACCATATATCTGCAGTTCCACACCATTTACACAGTTTCAAATCCCATTACTTTCTCCCTTAAAACCTCCTCTCCCCTCGTTCTCCTCCGCCTCCTCCTCCCACCTCCCCACACGGGCACACCTGCCCTCCCCGTCGCCGCGGACCCACTCCCATGGCAAAGCTCCCGCGTCTACCCTGCTCGTTTGCCGTTCTCGCGCTCATGTGCATCATCCCGCTCACAGCGCCGCGGCCTGCACTGTCCTCGCGCGCGGCCCCAAGGGACGGTGTCTCCTTCGCCGGCGCAGGCAACACGATACATCAACTTCTTAAAGATCACGGCCTTCCCGGAGGACTGCTCCCGCGCGGCGTGGAGTCGTACACCCTGGACGAGTCGACCGGCCTGCTGGAGGCGCGGCTGTCGGCGCCGTGCTACGCCACGTACGACAACGGCGAACTGGCCTACTTCGACAACGTGGTGCGCGGCAACCTCAGCAAGGGCGCGCTCCGAGGCGTGGAGGGCCTCTCCCAGGAGGAGCTCTTCGTCTGGCTCCCCGTCAAGGGCATCCTCGTCCAGGACCAGGAACCCGGGGTCATCCTGTTCGACATCGGGTTAGCCCACAAGAGCCTGTCGAGGTCGCTCTTCGAGGACCCGCCGGACTGCAAGCCGTCGGCCTCCGGCGGGATGAGCGCCGCCTCCGCCGCCAGGAGGGAGGGCACGCAAGGTGAGATTCTGACACGCCACTGTTTCAGATTTGTTCGGGGGAACATGGTTCCCTTCTCGATTGGTTAGGAACCTATTTTTCTCGCTTGGCCGGTAGGTAGATGGCCTGTTGCGTCGTCGTGCTTGTTCGGACGTCTACTCCATGGAATTCTGTATATATCGCCCCAAGATTCCATCCACTCGTGTGAAGGTTTTAGTCGAATTCGTTGAACGTAACCTCTGATTTCGGTATCCAGTTCGCCGAATGGAGTTCAAATCGGTTGTAATTCCCAGCCCAGTCGATGAGATGCAGCTTCGCTGGATTCCAAGAGTTGATTTATTAGAATTTTTTAAAAAAATGTGATCTCGGTTCGTGCCCACTTGGGCTCCTTGTATCAGTGGACGCACCAGTTACAAGTTAACAAGCGGTTCCTTCTTAGTGGTTCTGTGACGGAGGGGAATCTGGGAAGACTGAAATTTGATGTCGTGTTGGAGTTGGACGCTTGTGGAGGAGTAATTCTCGTCGTGGGGGTAGGGGATTGATTAAAGACTACAGTTACAGATGGAATTTTTTTTGGTCATTAACTCCGTAGGAAACTCGTTCCTCTGCCTGCGAAATGAAGTCATGGCTTCGGCAGTGGAATTCCGAGCCCCTTCAGGTTCATTTATTTCAAAAAAAAAAAACTCTTAGATGCTTAGCAGCATTACTTACTTGGATTGGATGGACATACGAAAATTCCTTTCTGGGTTTGCAAGTGTGTGGCGATTGACTGAATCAGCTGTCATTGGGCTCAGGTCACTTGGTCAGATTACAGTGGCAATCGCGATGAGTTTAGGAGGCAAGTTGCTTGCATCCTCCCATGGGTGTCAAGAGGGGTGTATTTTTTAAGCATTAGATGCTTGCACTACTGGCCTTCTCTCTTTTGAAGCAAAGATTTTTGCCTGATGCAGGCTTTTGTCTATCTATCTGTTTCCCTTAGCAATCCAATTTTTTTCCCCTCCTAAACCCTTCTTTTCCTAGTTTGTTACGGGCTGGGCTGTTGCTTTTGGATGCGCCCCTTCTTTGCAGATTGTTATATTTCTATGTTAGAATGTGTGTCTCTCATCTCATCGCCTGTCCTCTTCTCCCTGTTGCTGCCACGTCCACAAACCCTCGCTGGAACGTACATCTCCGTTGCTTGGAAAAGGGTGGAACAGGAGATGGCGGCACAATGAGCCCGCTTTGTTTTCCCCCAATGGTTGAACTTCACATGATCGATGTGAACCCTTTGCTGCATAGCAATTGTTTTAGAGATTCCTTCTACAATCTCTCCATGCAATGCTTTTCTTAATCCATCAATTACAGCTGTTGCCTGAAGAGGAGGGGTCTAACAGAGGCGTGTTTATCGGCAGGTGTTACTGGACTACGGTTGAGGCGAGAGATGGCAGCAGCAGGCAGCGACCAGAGTCAGGAGCAGAGGTGAGGAGGAGGAGGAGGAGCTCTGAGACGACAACACCCGAGACAATGGCGAGCCAGTTTTCCGCTTTATAAAATCCTGCGGTGAGTGAGTGAGTGAGTGAGTGAGAGAGAGAGAGAGAGAGAGAGTGCCGCCGCCGCCGCAACAAGAAATACAACAGCTGCAGCTTCCTGCAGAGGTTGGAATGTATCTACTAAGATGTGGGTACCTTTTTGCAGTTCTTTTTTCTCGCTTCTTTTCTTCTCTTTTAGCCCAAGCTCCTCTCTTGTCCATGCACTGTGTGAATTAAGTTTGTCAGTCAGTCAATTGTTGTTATAAACAAAGCACGCAGGGGAGAAAAAGAACAAGGGAAAGAGTTGGCTGAGAAGCCAGTTGGGGGATCCGCGGACTGTGGTCTGGCCTAGAATGATAGATTTTTGTTCTCGTCAGGGATAAAATTCTTCTGGTGAGGGTTTGTTGCATGTGCCAGCTCAGCGGGGAGTGAGCTGGGCACAGCACATCCTCCATGTGGGCTTGTGTTGGCTTGGCTGGTTGTTGGTTGGTTCACTTCTTCCGTGGATTGATAAGTATATATATATAATATTATGCTAGGTTTGGTTAGGCCTTATATATAGCACTATTAAAGAATATAGAAGTTGCATTTCTTTTTATGTCTTGATGAAAGGTATCTCTGTCAATCTGTCTGTCAAGTAGCTGTATTGGAATTTTTAAAAAATATATATATATGGCTGTATTCCTTTCGCTTGTGTCTGAAAAGGTTATTGTTCCAGTACGCTCACTTGCTCAAGCCTCCATCCGGCCAACCGGAAACCAGCTACGTCGCGTATGGTATGGAGTATGCATGATGAGGCAGTGGTGGACGGACGGATGGATGGATGGAAAGGGATGTGGATTTTGTTTTGTTTTCCTTGTCGCCCGCCATCACCCACCCATGTTCTCCTCGCTTTAATCTTGTGGCTTGTTCGCTGCGGCTTTAATCCGACTGCGGCTGCGGCTTCTACAGTATTTTCTCTCTAGGGATTGCAGCTGCAACAGTATTTTGCAGCTGCAACAGTGCTCCGTGCAGGGCAGCCGAACGCGCTCTTGATTTCGATACGCGCTGCTTGATGGATCGATCGCGCCGGCGCTAAATGGTTAGAGGGGAAAGGGCAAAAAAGAAAAAAGAATATCTCCCTGTTCGTACGGACGTGGAGGAGAAAATTAATGAGAGAGAAAGAAAGGGCGGTTCGCATAGCTTCTTTGACAAGAAAAATACATGCTGCCGCTGCTGCTGATGATTTTTCTTCTCCTCTCTAGATCTCTTTAGGTGCATGCTGAATTTTCGTCGCTACAGATCTCCACTTTAGGTGCTGATGCTGATTTTTCTCCCCACTTTAGTTGCCGATGCTGATTTTTTTTTTCTCTCTAGATCTCCTCATCAGGTTATTTGAATGGCTGACTGTAGCCACGGCATGGCAGTGATGAGTTAGATCTAGCATTGGATCGGAGCTTTGTGTTGGACATGACATGCATGTACGCCGATTAAAAGGGGGACGTCAGCGGCTGAAGAAAAAGGTCTACGTAAAAATTTAAGTGGCAGAAATCTGATCCCGCATCCATGCATGCACTAGAGTACCCTGTAGTACATACACTACTACTTCCCCGCTTCCTAACCGCAGTCCTGCTGTTCCTTTGCCCTACTAACACGGCGCGCAAGGACTCTAATGGCACGCGCACAGGCGCACTACATAATTCTGCGCGCCGTGCTGCCGGCGGACCACATCATGGCGATGGACCTCGGGCCAAAGCCAAACCACGCCGTGCGAGCTCACTCTCACTCACGGCGGTTTGTTTCCGTATAAAACTTGCTTGTACCCCCCAAAAAGCAAAGCGTGCCCGGCGAAGCAAAAGCGCGGCGGGGGCGAGAACGCGTGATGGGCACACCCAAGGGTGGACGGTGGACCCCGGGGAAAGGATCCAAAAGCCTCGACGTCGCAGGTCTGCACCGCACGGCACCCACGACCATGTCGCAACAGAAAACTAATGTCTGTACGCCGGCAGCGGGCAGCCCCATCGGGCACTAGCTAACCAACTAAACCCCTGGACCTGGACGGCACCAATTTTCTCGCGGGGTATTCCCTGTGTCCAGATGCAGCAACCAGAAGCGACAGGGGACGCTCCTTTTTTCTCTCTTCGCAACATGCTTTCACGATACTTGTCGACAAGTTTCGCTTTCAGCTCCGGTACACCCGATATTATACACAAAAGAGTATATTAGGCTATGACAGGCGATGGTTTGGAATTAAGAGTAAATACACTAGGACGATGTTCACATCCATCTTTACAGCCAAAGCGCACTAGGACTATACTTGATACAGCAGTTGCAATCACACCAAGCGAGATATCTAGCTCGAGGGCTCAGCATTTTGAAGTTATTTCGTGAGGGTAGGGCGAGGCTCCGGCCGGCCTCTGCGCGACTCTCAGAAGTCTGGGCCTTGCTGGAAGAACTCGAGGTCGGGGTGGGTGCTCCCGCCTGGAGGCCGCCTTGGACGCCTACAAGCGATCGAACAAAGGATTAGAATTCAGGTTCTGATTCCTCGACCAGATGGGCATGCCGACACACATTAACAGTTTCGATTGGATATCACTTAAATCTTCCAAGGTGATCAGGGAGAATATGCATTCACATAGGATGTTAATAATCTAATATACAACAGGATGTAGGATAGCAACCTCCACTAGCAAAAGCTTATTTGAAGAGCCGCTAAGTTAATTATTGACAGGTCATAATGCATCGCCGAGTTAGACAATAGGCCATCTTGAAAAACCAATAAATGGGAAAGAATCCAAAGAAAATTCTGGCAATGATCAACTTACCTAACAAAGCTAGATGGCTCAAACCCTGGGACGTCAGGTGGGCCAATTGGATCATAGCGACTACCTGGTGGAACACTCCTGTTTCAAACATTCATTTTTATTAAGAACTACACCAAAAAGAGTACCCCACTAAGTGATCTACGAATTTAGTGAAACAAGAGCAGAACATACCCAAGCCCACCAAATGGGGCAGAGAAGGGATTAGAAGGAAAGAAGCGCGGATCATTAGGACCTGTTGCGCCAAAATAACCATTAAGCCCTGGCTGTAGACATGCACAAACATATCAACAAAAACTGGACAGTGTTTAATAGATGTAATCTTACCAACATGCATGCTGCCACCGCTCCCAATGCCACTGTAAAAACAACAGATAAATGAAGCTATCAATCCCTTCCATGTTTTACATGAACTTTCATTCCATGGTTAAAGACATACCTGTGAGGGTAGAAGCCTGCACCAGGCCCAGGGTAGAGATCATCAGAACCAATCGGTGCTATTGGAGGATAAATTAGGCTGCATCGTAACATGCAAAATAGAAACTGATTAGCCACAGCCCCATAAGAAAAGACAATACTCCAACTTTGCAAATGATAATTACTTCAACTCGAACAAATATTTGCTAACACTCACTAATATATTTATAAAGTACAAAATGTTGAACAGAGTACTTATTAGACATCCAATGCATGTGTTAAGTGCACCAAACAACATTTGCTACTTTATGTTTCAATGGTGCATAACTAAAGGCATTCAGATGTTTCATTACTAGTCACCAACTCTTCCAGCCATAGTCGCAGGCTATGATGCACAGATACTTCACAAAACTCACGTACCGGTGTCGAATACCGTATCGGATACGGATACTTCCGGATACGTATCCAGGGCGTATCGGGAATTTCTGTGAATTTAAATAAATAAAAAATGACAGATACTCCTAGGACACCTCTCCGACACCTGCGGGATACCTTATATGGTCTCTGGTCTGTTAGAATTAGAACTTAGAACTTGTGTGGTGAACTAGTGATTATTTGCGAGTCTGCTGGTGTAGAGTATCGTTACACATGTTTTTGGCATGCTGGATTCATTGATTTGAGTCCAGATAATGTTTACTTTAGTCAAAGTTGTTGAACATTAACTTCTAATGCCCTTAAATTGAACTGATCGGCTGTGGTCCATCTCAGACATTTCAGCATTTAATTTTATTTATAATATATATTGTGTATCGCCGTATCATTATTTGAGAAATGGCGTATCGGGGTATCGGCGTATCGTGTATCCGTATCCCCGTATCAGGGCAACATAGGTCACAGGTGTGCCCCATTGCAGCAGGAGTTCAAGAAGTGACGAGCCCAATCCTAGATGGGTTGTGGCCCTATTTACCACATGGTTAGAAGATGGTGAGATGCAGATGAAGGAAGGCTTATGGATGAGGCTTGAGGTTGTCACCACTGGCCAGCATCGCTGCTGGCCCAGCTGTGGTATCGCCAGCATCTCCGTCGACAGTCAGACTCAAATCAGGAGCAGCACCGAATCAAGGGCACTCCACACTCTATGGCGCTGTCCATGCTGGTGCTGGTGACTGGCCGCACGCTCGCCAGAGGCTGGATGGCCGCCACACCTCATTGCTGTGGATGTCGGACAGGGGATCCCATCGACATCGCCTCCCGAGTCTAGTACTCGAGTCTCCGGTCTGCCAGTGGCAACTCCGCATGAGCGCAGGCTTGCGGCAGTGCTGCTGTGGCAAGATCGAGAATGGATACTCTAGCCATTCCCATCTGATAAAACTTGAACATTTTGACTTTTTTCCTCTTCTGGATTTTGCACCACCAGACAGAGCATGTGGCTCTCTAATTTTTATTTGTTTTCTAATGGGACTGTAAAGGTAACACGAAGAATTAGCGTTGCATGTGGATGTGGCAGGAGATTTCCCTCCGTAAAAAATTTCTACATGATTTGTTTCCTAATGTATAGTCTCAAAAAAAGTAAAAAGAATCAGTTCAAGAAAAGAACTCCATGTAATCTATTTTATAATGTATAGTCTCCAAAAAAATCCTAAACCGAGAAACCAAAAACAGAACCTCGTTTTCCTAATCAACAAGTCAACAACTACTGCAATACATACAAAACCCCATGATTCGTACCTGGGTCATTGACCCATAGGTTTCGGGTTCATGTACCAAATACTTGATTCTCGTACCACAGGGGTATACCCCTTACCACATTTTTGTTGAGTGTTGACCCACGTTCCTCGGCCCTATCCCTCAACCTGATCGACCTAGAATTCTTGTGACTATTCTTTCCTCGACCCTGTCCCTCAACCTGGTCGACCTAGAATTCTTGTGACTATGCTTCCAAGCTCTGTGGGCTAGGTTTCAACGAACAACTTCCAGTGCAGAATACAGAAATTGGAAAAAAAAAGTAACATGATAAAAGGATTCTGTATGCACAGAAACATAAGAATGTGCATCACCTCTCTACCACTACTGCTTCAGTGTATCTGAGAACATAAATATACCATTACAAGGCAAATACAACAACAAACAACAGTAACAAAAATAAGGCAAGTTTTGTACCCAACTAAAGAAGGTATACAGAGGATCAATCACCCCAATCTCACCACAGGAGCTAGAGAAAAATACTAAGAATGTATACATGCAAAAGGAAAGGATGATGTTTTCTGGGGATCATACCCGGAAGGGTCAGCAGTTCTAGGACCTGGATCTCCAGAGCTGGGAAAACAAGTGTACTGTATTAGAAAAATACAAGAGAATGAGACCAAATGCACAGTTAAATTTCTACATTTAAGAAAATTTTAATAATATAGACGATACTTGTTCCCCTCCTGCGTGTTCGAGAAAAAAAATATCCAAATAATTTCAGCTTTTGGCGATGCTTTCTAGAATTCTTAACTATGAGAACAGAAAAAAAGGAAGAACCTGCAGAGTAGACCAATTACTAACCTTAATTTCCAACAATTCATGAATCATGATTAAGAAATCGGCACTAAGGAGGAGGAAAAATAGCAAGGAAATGATGTTCTATGCAAGAGTCTCCAGCACTGGATCTGACCTTCTAATCTTGCTCCTATGTAACCTAGAAGATGAATGGTGGGAGAGTATTGCCCATAGTCACAACATTCACGGGCCGACTAGGTCGAGGAAAGTGGTACGCTATTTGCGAGAGGCTTTTACATGGCGGGGTTGAAAATGACCTTGTGTACACAGGTCAGATCAACGTACCTTCAGCCCTGTTTTCTGCGACTACGAAATTACCAAAAAATGTGCCATAATAATACCTCTGTATTGGTGAACTTCTCCCATCAGAGTTCTTAGCAGCAGCGGCGGCAGTGCTCTTAGCAGCCTCAGCACCGGAACCGTCTCCATCCAATTTGCACAACACATTTGAGTTCACAGTCTCAATGAGACTTGTAAAATTCTTGTACATATCCCCATAATTCTTTGGCTGCTCTTCGACAAAGAAGTCTTTCACACTACATATAAGAAACCATGTTAACACTTGAGGCTATAAAATTGAAAATTTAAACGAGTAAATAAACCTCAACAGAATAAGGGATGAGAAAAAAAACAACTAAACAAGTGTGTCAAAATATTTCTGTAAATATTTGCTAAGTACTTAGCAGATTACCATCACACTACATTCATATTTTCTTTTTAAAAGATTAAAGATAGAGAATAACTCAAATTTTCCTATTGCATCATATGCGGTCCTTTGAAACTAATAGAAAAGCATAGATTGTACCATCTAGTACTGAATCAAGATCAAAACTGCAGAAATGATATTTTCCAAGTAGAGCCACATGATACATGAATGTAATTCCTAGTAGACTTAGTTTGTAAGTATGATTACACAAACCATGCAATTAGTATGAGTACCAGAACATGGCACTATTGCCCGTAACTATTCCTATCGTAGTGCTCTTATTACTCAATAAATATGCTATGCTAATAAAATCATAGCAACTGAAACCAGACATTGTTGCAAAAAATAATTAGTTGCAGGATCCAAACATACTTAATCTGGATATTATAAGGCGCCTTATCTTGTGCCTCAAGATCCAAGACATCAATTGCAAGTACTTCACCGATCACCAGACATTTCACTAGTACCCTTTTCTTCTTGCCCTTCTCCTCCTTGCTATACAAAAAGGCGTAACAATTCTCCATGATGTTCCAACCATCAATCCCCACCTCCTCATCACCTGAAATTAAGTAACTTGCATAATACAGATAGAAAACTCCAAACTGACAGCTGAAATATCACCTTAAGCATGAATTCCCCATTGCTAGCGATTTTTAAAAATTCTGAATACTAGTCGCTTATAAGTACGATATTGTGAGCTACAATTTGATTACATCGCACAGTAACAGCCTGGACCCTACGTCGAAATCTGCCCATTACGTACGAATGAATCAGCCAAACGCGTGTGCGCGTTGCGGGGGGGGGGGGGGGGGGGGGGGGGGGGGGGGGGGGGGGGGGTTGGCTCACAACAGGAGATCCAAGGCGGGATCGCACGCACCTAAGGGCGAGGGGTCGGCGAGCGCGGCAGGGCCGACGGCGCAGAGCGAGTACCCATCGGCGAGGAAGGCGGCGTGGGCGGCGAAGGCGACGCCATCGTGGGCGCCACGGAGGGCTGGGCGCGCCGCCCTCACGACGGCCATCGCCGCGGCGTCGTTCACCATCGTGCCGCTGCGGCGCGGGCTCGGGTTCGACCTCAGTGGCCGGAGTTTGAGCGGGAGAGGTGGAAGCCTAGGCGGCGGTCGGTGGGTTTGGGTATGTGGAGGTTTCGGGAGAAGTCACGCCGCGTAGCGTCGCTCTGGTACTCGGCGCGATTTTTTTTTTGTCCCATCTGACCTTGGGCTTCTTGACATGCAAGCCAAAGCTAAAGGGCTGTATGACTAGTAGAATGACTACTAATCATTTTTGGAACTGTTCGTTTCGTATTAGAAAGATAAAATATTATAAAAACAATAGAAGCTAGTATAGATTAAAAGCAAGTGAATAGACTGTTTAAGGCTAGTTTAAAAATTTAAATTCTCTCCGAAAATTTATGTGATTGAGAGGAATCCTTCAATCACATAGATTCCCAGAGATGATTTGAGTTCCTAACTAGCTCTTAGTTCTTAAATAACCAAACGTATTGAATGAAAGCACCCAACTAAGAGCATATATAATGGGTGTTTCAAGTATGCCTGATAAGATAAATGTAAAAAAAATCAATACATGTATCTTGATGAAGACTTGTGTCTTGGCTCTATGCTTGGACTAACTAATTGATTAATTTAATTTATTGAATTCTCTAATTGGCGCAATGAATATAGTTAAACACATGTTTTAAATATGTCCACTATATTATATTGTGTTTTAGCTTATACATGCACTCAAAGTTTAGTCCTCTAGTTATGGAGAGAATGACTAAAAGTCATTAAAGTGGCATTTTTATTGCATTTGCCCTCCTCCTTCATTGTGCTCTATTAAATAGGGGTAATACAGTTTTATGTGTAGTAATTAGGGCATGTACAATGGGTATCTTAAGTTGTGTCTTAGAGTGTGTCTAGGTGGTGAATGTAAAAAAACTCAAGACATGTATCTTAACGAAGACACAGTGTCTTAGCTCTATGTTCGAGACAGGAGACTAGTTGATTGGTCACTTTAATTTATTGAATGCTCTGATTGGTACAATGAATATCGTAAGACACATGTTTTAGACATGACCATTGTATTATGTTGTGTTTTAGTTGTATCTTGTACTTAAAGTACCGTGCAGCAGTGTCTAGGTTGTACATGCCCTTAATGCCCTTTCATTAAAACCAAATAAATTATTTTATAATGTCTACAACGGTTTCCTCTAAATTTTTCACCATATGTCCCACTACCTTAGGCTATATGCCGCCGTTGACGCGAGGTGCCCCCTCCCCTCTGCACAGCGGCTATAGGAACACCATTTGCCCCACATGGTTGCCCCCTGTAGCACCCACTTTGTAATTGCTAGGAATAATACCGGTAGAGGAACAATTTCTCTTTATGTGAGTTTGATCTGTATGCATCATCATATGTGAACACCATGTCCAAAAACAATTAATAAAAAGATATGCTACTAAATCCTTGCATCATGCTGAATATTTTATTTTTGTGTGCATTTTGTAACAAGAAAATAATAAAGACCAAAAGGGGAAAATTAAATCCTAAAAGAAATTCTTGAATCTAGAAAAGAGAAGGAATATGAAAACATGAATAATATATTTGAATAAATATTCTCAAACCTAATACTTTTAATTGCACCAATATGAATGAACCAGTCACAGGTTTGAATTTGAATTGGTATTTTAAATTGAATTTGTGAAATAATGGAGAAAGAAGAAAATAAAAGAAAAAGAAAAAGGAATACTATACCTGGATGGGCCAACAACCTGAATTCGGCCCACCTAACAAATCTAACCCCGCGCAGCCCAACCTCGCGATATCACGCGCCGACAGCACGGGCCCGCGTGCAGGCTCTCCCGCCGCGCTTGTGTCTCCCCTTTCCTTTCTCTGGCACATGGGGCCAACCTGTCATTGGCTCGGGGCGCTGTTAGTCGTATCCTCCTGCCGTAACCACCTAGCCGCGGCGCACGCCACCATTGCCGCGTAGAATTCGCTAGCTCGGCTGACCATCCTTGTGGATTATAAAGCCAATGTGGTCATGGACTTGTTCGCCTCAAACCCCCGCATACCTCTGTTCCTCGCGCCATCGTCGGTGAGTGAGAGAACGGCTTCGCCGAGAAGAAATTCGTCGCCGCCACTACAATTCGCCCTGGTTCTCACCGCGGGGACTCCCGCCAAGGCTAGTGCGAATTCGCCGTGGTGTTGGTTTTGTGCGCGTGGCTGCTGCGGGCGAAGGCGCGATTCAAGGACTCGCGAATTGCTCGCCGTCGTCATCGCGTCGTCGCACCTCCGCCTATCCCCGCGGCCAGAGAGCTCCTTGCGACAATTCGCGGTATGGACTCCCTCCCTGTACTCGCATCCGCCTCCATCATGTGTAGCATCGTCCTGGGCATCGGATTTGGGCATTCGGGCCATTGGTGGCTCTCGCCGGAGATGGCGCCACCGCGGGCAGGGGTGCTCCGCCGTGCCTGTTCACCGGAGGGGAAACGAAGGAAGAGTGCGGGGCGTTCTGTGCCGTCGATCGCGGGATCAACGGTCCAATTTAGGCTCTGCGTACCGATTCGGGTTGGCGTAGCGATGGCCGTCCGATTGCGATCGTGTGGGCGGGAGTCAGGTTAGGGTAATTAAATCTGGGGCGTCAGAATCGGGTTGTGCGGCACAGATCGTGTACCGGTTCGCTGAGTGGGAAATCTAATCCTAACCGCAAGATCAAGATCCTGCGGCTGATAATAAAGAATACCCCTTCGTTTGTGTACTTTGCTAAAGAGTCCCCGTAAAACAGAGAAATCAACCCGCTGTCCTACTCCCACTGTTCTCTGTGTCCAGGAAAAGTTACCCCGTGGCCCCTGCATTATCTGAAATTAGTGCGCCCAGTCCATAACTTTGAGAATTCAATTATTTAACTTTAGAAATTGATATTTAATGCAAAATAAATCCTAGAACTTGTTTATTCCGTAGAAAATGCATATGAACTCCAAATTACCTCATTCCACTTCCTAAAATTTTGTATTTTTATTCTCTCTCACCTAGAGCCTCTGTTATGTCATGAAAACAGTAAGAAATTTATTTATCACTTAATCCTATTTAAAGCACATAAAACCTTTGAAAATGCATAACTTAAAATCTATAACTCGGAAAATTATGATTCATGTTCCTAGGTTTTTAGTTTAACATGTAGATTATTACTGTGTATTTTGTTTACATGCTTGGTGTAATGTTAATTTTCCCTATATCCTGTGCTTGTTTGTATTGTGGCGAGTAGAAGAGCCCGTTGCTGAGGATCCTGGTGAGCAGCAGGTTGAAGTAGCTGAGCAGGAGCTCATTGAAGGCAAGTTGTGCCCTTGACCACTTTTTACCCAATAATGTTCTTTAATATCACTTATCCATGCATAGGTTAATTTTGATGGGACCCAATAGGTCACCCTAGATTGTTTATCTCATTACCTTGTTTACCCCTGAATCACATGGGTAGTTTGCTATTGCTTTACATGGTTTTGGGATAATCAGTTATTATATCTATGTTCCAATTATTCTTGTTATTCTGTTTATGTTCATGTCAAGTTCATTAATGTTAATTGGTACATAGAGCTTAACTTGAGTAACACGTGCCACCACAAGGGTTTAATGGGACGCCCTTGGCTGACTAATTAGGAAAGCTAGTGGAAGACTACCTTACCCGAAAGGGGCAAGGGCAGTAGGGGAGTGGACAGTGTAGGGAGGTCCCTGGTTGATTTTGCTGCGATGGCAGTCAGCCAGGAACCCTGCATTGGAACTTCCTATAAACTGTAGCGGGTTTTCGGAAGCTAGTGGAACTTTGTAAAGGCCTCGTAGTGTTACCTGCCTCGCCTCCTCGGTAGAGGTGTATGGGAAGTCGCGATCCCTTGGCAGATGGGTAACATGACTTGTGGGTAAAGGGTACAACCTCTGCAGAGTGTAAAACTGGTATACTAGTCGTGCTCGCGGTCATGAGCAGCTCATGACTCTCTGATGTTTAAATTATGGAACTTAAATTCAATTTTGTCATTTGCATTGCATGGGTTTGTTATTAATTTTGTTATATTACTTTACTTATGGTTTGGTATTTACTTACACTTAGTAATTGCTAATAAAATTTTGACCAACTACTTAAAAGCAATGCTCAGCTTTAACCCCTATCATTGATTAGCCTTACACATCACATGAACTCACACCTTTGTGAGTTTATGTCCACTGGTTCCCCACAACTTGTTGAGCTATGATCATGTGTGAGCTCACCCTTGCTGTCTCACACCCCCCCACAGGAGAAGAGCAGGTGGTTCAGGAGGAGCCACAAGGCGAGGAGTATGATCTGATCTAGGTGGCGTTTCTCAGTCGACATTGGCGCCGACGATCCTTAGTTCGTTTTATCTTTATTATTTTATTTTGTAATAAGTCTTCCGCTATGTAATAAATACTCTGATGTTTCATGACATTTATCTCTATACACTCTGTTATTATATATGTTGTCTTCTTGGCGCATGTATGAGATGCACCTGGCTTTGTTCCTTAAAGCCGGGTGTGACAGAAGTGGTATCAGAGCAAATGTTGACTGTAGGACGAAACTTAGATAGAAATGGACAACCCTTACCTACTTATCTTACTTTGATTCTTGCTATACTTATCTTGATCTTGTCTCACCTTCTGCTACTCTGCTCTGATTAATCTTATCTTTTCTACTCTAAAGACAAGATGGATTTCACACCTTGAAATCCTATCATTATGATCTTCTTAAGAGATAGGGAACCTAAGACAAAATTCAAAACTATTTTCCTTAAAATGTTGTTTGATTGTGCTGATGATAAATGTCTGATTTGCTTCTTTGATTGATTGAACTATTATAGATGGACATCTTAGCATGTACCACCATAAGGTGTTGAATTAGCTTGGGTAGGTAAAATATTAATCTGCTTAGCTAATAAAAATTCCCCCAAAGTAACCTGATTTGTAAATACCTGCCTTGTCTATTATCTGCTTACCATATGTATCTAACTCAGATGGTCAATACCAGGCGGGGTGGTGGAATTGATCTGCCTCCAAACCAACACACTCGGAGAATATACAGACAACCTCAACCACAGCCTGCAGAGATGAATCCTCCTAATCCTCCACCAGGCGGAGTTGACCCACTGGTTGCTGCTCAGATGGCGGTGATGCAGCAAGTGGCAGACACTATGGCTGATATGCGTGCCCAGATGCAGCAAGAACGCCAGGAGATGCGTCAGGAAAGAGAAGATATACGGCAGGAGTTGCGCTAGGAGCGAGATGAGATACGCTAGGAAAGGAGGGCACAACAACAGCAACAACAACAGCAACAACAGCAACAACAGCAACAAGTGCCACTGCCTCCACCACCACCACCAGTTCCACCCCGAGACAAGCATAGAGAGTTTATGAGTCATAAGCCACCTACATTCGCTAGCTCACCTGATCCACTGGACGCGGATGATTGGCTGAAATCCGTTGAGAAGATGCTGAATATTGCACAATGCACTGATCGGGAGAAGGTTTTATATGCTTCTGGACGTCTGACAGGTCCTGCTGCTGACTGGTGGGATTCATATACTGCTGCCCACGATGCTGCGGATACTATTACTTGGGCAGAGTTCAGTATACAGTTCAGAAACTACCATATTCCAGCTGGTATGATAAAGATCAAGAAGAAGGAATTTCTGTCACTAAAGCAAGGAAGTATGTCAGTCAGCGAGTACCGCGACAAGTTTATTCAGTTATCCAGATATGCCCCTGAAGAAGTTGCTAAAGACGAGAGGAAGCAGGAGCATTTTATTGAAGGACTTAATGGACCCCTGCAGTATGCTCTAGTGGCACACACATTTCCATCGTTTCAGAGACTGTTGGATAAGGCTCTTGCTATTGAACACAAGCGTGTTCAGCTGGGAGATTTGAAGAGAAAGGCAATATCTCAAGGACAAGGAAGCAGCAGTGTTCGCCCTCGCTACAGTTCACCACAGAGTACACCGACTCGACCAGGAGGACCACGCCCAGTTCAGCAATCACCACTGAGGACTCCACCTCCTCGACAGGCTACCCCTACTGGCACCCCGACGAAGTTTTCAGGACAGAGTCCAGGCACCACATGTTTCAAGTGTGGGAAGAATGGTCATTATGCAAATGTCTGCCCACAGAGGATGGCTACTACTCCAGTTCAGAACAGGCAGCAAACACCAAGTTCTGGCAAGGGATATTCTATTGCCAAGGTTAATCAAGTCAGCGTTGATGCTACTCCGGATGGAGGGGACCTCGTAATTGGTATGTTTTATGTTAATGCAATTCCTGCAACCATATTATTTGATTCTGGTGCTACACATTCATTCATGTCTGCTCGATATGCCAACACTAATGAGATACCCCTGCTAAATATGAGAAAACCAATGATAGTAATCACACCTAAAGGGCCTGTTGAGGCGAATCAAATGACACGTAGATTGACATTGACCATTATGGGTAGAGAATTTGGAGCTACTGCTATAATATTAGAGTCAAGCAGTATAGATTTGATTCTTGGTATGTCATGGCTAAGAAAGGCAAAGGCCGTTATAGCATGTGGTAGAGGTACCGTAGAACTCACTACTACTAAAGGAGAAAGATTTCAAGTTAATATTGCAGTAACCTCCTCACCCATGCGAGCAATGTTCTTCATACCGGAGGAGTTTGTTGGTGACAACATCCGGGTGGTTAGAGATTTTCCGGATGTCTTTCCAGAGGAGTTACCAGGGATGCCACCTGATAGAGAAGTTGAGTTTGTTATTGATCTCTTACCTGGAACCGCCTCTATTTCTAAACGGCCATATAGGATGTCCGTAGAGGAGTTGAAGGAACTTAAGAAGCAGTTAACTGAGTTACAAGAGGCTGGGTACATTCGTCCGAGTTCCTCACCTTAGGGAGCACCGGTCTTGTTTGTACAGAAGAAGGATGGATCGCAGCGGATGTGTGTGGATTATAGGTCTCTTAATGATGTTACAGTGAAGAACAAGTATTCGTTGCCCCGTATTGAGGATTTATTTGATCAGATGAGAGGTGCTAGAGTATTCTCGAAGATTGATCTCTGATCCGGTTACCATCAGATGAGGATTAGACCATCTGATATTCCCAAGACGACTTTCTCGACTCGATATGGATTATATGAGTTTACTGTTATGTCGTTTGGATTAACCAATGCACCAGCTTATTTTATGAACTTAATGAACAAGGTGTTTATGGAGTATTTGGACAGATTCGTCGTGGTATTCATCGACGATATTCTTATCTATTCCAAGAGTGATAGTGATCATGAGGAACATCTAAGGTTGGTGCTACAGAAGCTACGAGATAACCAGCTATATGCCAAGTTCAGCAAGTGCGAGTTTTGGATTGGCGAGGTGTCATTTCTTGGTCATATTATTTCTAATTGGGGAATATCAGTGGATCCTGCTAAGGTTAAGGAGATAATGGAGTGGAGAGTACCCACTACAGTTACTGAGATTCGAAGTTTCTTGGGATTAGCAGGCTATTATCGGAGATTTATTGAAGGATTTTCTAAGATTGCTAAGCCTATGACTTCACTTTTGGAGAAAGGAAGAGAATTTAAGTGGGACGAGAAGTGCCAAGACAGCTTTGAGCAATTGAAAAAGAGGTTGATGTCGCCACCAGTATTGGTTATGCCAGACCTGCAGAAAGGATTTGATATCTATTGTGATGCATGTGGCCAAGGCTTAGGATGTGTACTTATGCAAGAAGGACATGTGATTGCTTATGCTTCTCGTCAGTTGCGGAAACATGAGTTGAACTACCCCACTCACGACTTGGAACTAGCAGCAGTTGTGCATGCGCTTAAGATTTGGAGACATTATATCATGGGGACCAAGTGCCAAGTATATACGGATCATAAGAGTTTGAAGTATATATTCACTCAGAAGGACCTCAACCTTAGGCAACGCCGTTGGTTGGAGCTTATTAAGGATTATGATTTGGAGATTCACTATCACCCGGGCAAGGCAAATTTGGTTGCAGATGCCTTGAGTCGAAAGGAGCATGTTCATTCAGCTATTGTTGCCCAGCTACCTGATGAGATTGTTGAGGACTTCAGGAGACTTAACCTGGGGATTGTCGCTCACACTGAAGGAGTTACTATTGAGGTGGAACCTACCTTGGAGCAAGAAATCCGCAAAGGTCAACTTGAGGATGCTAAAATAAAAGAGATTAAGGATCTGATTACTGAAGGTCGAGTTCCGGAATTTACGGAAGATGAGCAAGGCACTGTATGGTTCAAGGACAGGATGTGTGTTCCTGATATTAAAAGCCTTCGAGAGACTATTTTAAAGGAGGCCCATGATTCGGATTATTCTATTCATCCTGGTAGTACCAAGATGTATCAGGATTTGAAGCGGAAATATTGGTGGTATGGATTGAAAAGAGATGTAGCTGCACATGTGGCTATGTGTGATGTATGTCAAAGAGTCAAGGCTGAACACCAGAGGCCAGCTGGACTATTGCACCCACTGAAGATACCCGAGTGGAAATGGGAAGAGATTGGTATGGATTTTATTACTGGATTGCCTCGCACCCAGAAAGGATATGATGCTATATGGGTGATTGTGGATAGATTGACTAAAGTGGCTCACTTTATTCCTGTCAAGACTACTTATAAAGGTTCACAGCTAGCAGAGTTATATATGGCTCAGATTGTGTGTTTACATGGAGTACCAAAGAAGATCGTGTCTGATCGAGGTTCGCAGTTTACCTCACGATTTTGGAGAAGCTTTCATGAGAACATGAGTACGAAGTTGAATTTCAGTATGGCTTATCACCCTCAGACTGATGGACAGACTGAAAGGACTAATCAAGTATTGGAAGATATGTTGAGAGCTTGTGCCCTTCAGCATGGAGGAAGTTGGGATAAGAGTCTGCCTTATGCTGAGTTCTCGTATAATAATAGTTACCAGGCCAGTCTGAAGATGTCACCTTTTGAAGCTTTATATGGGAGGAAGTGCAGGACTCCTCTATATTGGGATCAGACTGGAGAGAGACAGTTCTTTGGGCCTGAACTGATTCAAGAAGCAGAAGAACAAGTTCGTATGATTCGAGAGAATTTGAGAGTGGCTCAAACCAGGCAAAAGAGCTATGCTGATAATAGAAGGAGGCCACTGGAATTTGAAGAAGGAGATTATGTGTATCTCAAGGTGTCACCACTTCGTGGAATGAGGAGATTTAAAGTTAAGGGCAAATTGTCCCCTCGCTATATTGGACCATTCCTGATCTTTAGAAGAGTTGGGGAGATGGCATACCAACTCGAGTTACCGGATAGTTTATCGGATGTGCATAACGTGTTCCACGTATCTCAACTAAAGAAGTGTCTCCGTGTTCCCGAGGAACAGCTACCCCTGGAAGAGCTCAGTGTTCAAGGTGATTTGACTTACACGGAGTACCCGATCAGGATTTTGGATACTTTGACTCGGGTTACGAGAAATAAGGTGATAAAGATGTGTAAAGTGCAATGGAGTCACCACGGTGAAGATGAAGCAACTTGGGAAAGAGAAGAAGAGCTTCGCATAGATTTTCCCCACCTTTTCTCTAGTTCTTCTTAAATCTCGAGGACGAGATTATTTTTAAGGGGGGTAGGATTTGTAGCACCCACTTTGTAATTGCTAGGAATAATACCGGTAGAGGAACAATTTCTCTTTATGTGAGTTTGATCTGTATGCATCATCATATGTGAACACCATGTCCAAAAACAATTAATAAAAAGATTTGCTACTAAATCCTTGCATCATGCTGAATATTTTATTTTTGTGTGCATTTTGTAACAAGAAAATAATAAAGACCAAAAGGGGAAAATTAAATCCTAAAAGAAATTCTTGAATCTAGAAAAGAGAAGGAATATGAAAACATGAATAATATATTTGAATAAATATTCTCAAACCTAATACTTTTAATTGCACCAATATGAATGAACCAGTCACATGTTTGAATTTGAATTGGTATTTTAAATTGAATTTGTGAAATAATGGAGAAAGAAGAAAATAAAAGAAAAAGAAAAAGGAATACTATACCTGGATGGGCCAACAACCTGAATTCGGCCCACCTAACAAATCTAACCCCGCGCAGCCCAACCTCGCGATATCACGCGCCGACAGCACGGGCCCGCGTGCAGGCTCTCCCGCCGCGCTTGTGTCTCCCCTTTCCTTTCTCTGGCACATGGGGCCAACCTGTCATTGGCTCGGGGCGCTGTTAGTCGTATCCTCCTGCCGTAACCACCTAGCCGCGGCGCACGCCACCATTGCCGCGTAGAATTCGCTAGCTCGGCTGACCATCCTTGTGGATTATAAAGCCAATGTGGTCATGGACTTGTTCGCCTCAAACCCCCGCATACCTCTGTTCCTCGCGCCATCGTCGGTGAGTGAGAGAACGACTTCGCCGAGAAGAAATTCGTCGCCGCCACTACAATTCGCCCTGGTTCTCACCGCGGGGACTCCCGCCAAGGCTAGTGCGAATTCGCCGTGGTGTTGGTTTTGTGCGCGTGGCTGCTGCGGGCGAAGGCGCGATTCAAGGACTCGCGAATTGCTCGCCGTCGTCATCGCGTCGTCGCACCTCCGCCTATCCCCGCGGCCAGAGAGCTCCTTGCGACAATTCGCGGTATGGACTCCCTCCCTGTACTCGCATCCGCCTCCATCATGTGTAGCATCGTCCTGGGCATCGGATTTGGGCATTCGGGCCGTTGGTGGCTCTCGCCGGAGATGGCGCCACCGCGGGCAGGGGTGCTCCGCCGTGCCTGTTCACCGGAGGGGAAACGAAGGAAGAGTGCGGGGCGTTCTGTGCCGTCGATCGCGGGATCAACGGTCCAATTTAGGCTCTGCGTACCGATTCGGGTTGGCGTAGCGATGGCCGTCCGATTGCGATCGTGTGGGCGGGAGTCAGGTTAGGGTAATTAAATCTGGGGCGTCAGAATCGGGTTGTGCGGCACAGATCGTGTACCGGTTCGCTGAGTGGGAAATCTAATCCTAACCGCAAGATCAAGATCCTGCGGCTGATAATAAAGAATACCCCTTCGTTTGTGTACTTTGCTAAAGAGTCCCCGTAAAACAGAGAAATCAACCCGCTGTCCTACTCCCACTGTTCTCTGTGTCCAGGAAAAGTTACCCCGTGGCCCCTGCATTATCTGAAATTAGTGCGCCCAGTCCATAACTTTGAGAATTCAATTATTTAACTTTAGAAATTGATATTTAATGCAAAATAAATCCTAGAACTTGTTTATTCCATAGAAAATGCATATGAACTCCAAATTACTTCATTCCACTTCCTAAAATTTTGTATTTTTATTCTCTCTCACCTAGAGCCTCTGTTATGTCATGAAAACAGTAAGAAATTTATTTATCACTTAATCCTATTTAAAGCACATAAAACCTTTGAAAATGCATAACTTAAAATCTATAACTCGGAAAATTATGATTCCTGTTCCTAGGTTTTTAGTTTAACATGTAGATTATTACCGTGTATTTTGTTTACATGCTTGGTGTAATGTTAATTTTCCCTATATCCTGTGCTTGTTTGTATTGTGGCGAGTAGAAGAGCCCGTTGCTGAGGATCCTGGTGAGCAGCAGGTTGAAGTAGCTGAGCAGGAGCTCATTGAAGGCAAGTTGTGCCCTTGACCACTTTTTACCCAATAATGTTCTTTAATATCACTTATCCATGCATAGGTTAATTTTGATGGGACCCAATAGGTCACCCTAGATTGTTTATCTCATTACCTTGTTTACCCCTGAATCACATGGGTAGTTTGCTATTGCTTTACATGGTTTTGGGATAATCAGTTATTATATCTATGTTCCAATTATTCTTGTTATTCTGTTTATGTTCATGTCAAGTTCATTAATGTTAATTGGTACATAGAGCTTAACTTGAGTAACACGTGCCACCACAAGGGTTTAATGGGACGCCCTTGGCTGACTAATTAGGAAAGCTAGTGGAAGACTACCTTACCCGAAAGGGGCAAGGGCAGTAGGGGAGTGGTCAGTGTAGGGAGGTCCCTGGTTGATTTTGCTGTGATGGCAGTCAGCCAGGAACCCTGCATTGGAACTTCCTATAAACTGTAGCGGGTTTTCGGAAGCTAGTGGAACTTTGTAAAGGCCTCGTAGTGTTACCCTGCCTCGCCTCCTCGGTAGAGGTGTATGGGAAGTCGCGATCCCTTGGCAGATGGGTAACATGACTTGTGGGTAAAGGGTACAACCTCTGCAGAGTGTAAAACTGGTATACTAGCCGTGCTCGCGGTCATGAGCAGCTCAGGACTCTCTGATGTTTAAATTATGGAACTTAAATTCAATTTTGTCATTTGCATTGCATGGGTTTGTTATTAATTTTGTTCTATTACTTTACTTATGGTTTGGTATTTACTTACACTTAGTAATTGCTAATAAAATTTTGACCAACTACTTAAAAGCAATGCTCAGCTTTAACCCCTATCATTGATTAGCCTTACACATCACATGAACTCACACCTTTGTGAGTTTATGTCCACTGGTTCCCCACAACTTGTTGAGCTATGATCATGTGTGAGCTCACCCTTGCTGTCTCACACCCCCCCACAGGAGAAGAGCAGGTGGTTCAGGAGGAGCCACATGACGAGGAGTATGATCTGATCTTGGTGGCGTTTCTCAGTCGACATTGGCGCCGATGATCCTTAGTTCGTTTTATCTTTATTATTTTATTTTGTAATAAGTCTTCCGCTATGTAATAAATACTCTGATGTTTCATGACATTTATCTCTATACACTCTGTTATTATATATGTTGTCTTCTTGGCGCATGTATGAGATGCACCTGGCTTTGTTCCTTAAAGCCGGGTGTGACACCCCCTTGCTAGCTCTCTATGCACGGGAGCAGCAGTGAACCATCAGATCTGGGGTGCAGCACCCATCCCCTCAAACATTATGTTGCTCTCGGGTTTTTGTGGCCACGTTAATTGATAGTTGAGAAAAAAATTATAATGTATGCTAAATTGTTATAGGAAATGATATTTTATGTTTGTAGTGGGATATAGGGGAGAATTTAGAGGAAACCGCTGCACAAGATGACCATAGCCTAGCTTCATCGTCTGCCCTCGCTTCACCCATAACCTAGTTCCACCTGTCCGCGCACGACTTTGTCCGGCCTAGCTCTGCGATTCACCTCTGACCCCTATTCCGCCCATCGCCCATCTTCGGTTCCTATTGTATTGTAGCCTCTATCGCCATTCGCTCGTCCCTGTTCTTAGAACGACAGAGAGCTCAAAGCAAATCAACACAGTAGTCTCCGCCTAGCTCCACGCAACAAGATGACCACTGATTAGTTAAATGATTTGATGATGTGCTATATCAAAATAGAAATCTTAAAAGGACGTGATCTTCATAAAATTAAAAAGACATCTCAAAGTAAGAAAAATATATAAATACAGTTGTCTAGGTCTTATAGAACTAGACTAAACTAGAGATATATTCTTATATTGTTTTTACTTCAATTTACCATCATTAACTTGTTTTCTCCCTTTAGATTTTACTTGCTTTATAATATTTAGTTGTAAATGGATTATTGACACAATGACTCTTGAATAGAATATTATTTCATATTTATCACTTATTTTATAGCTATAAATTACTTATAAAATATTTTAGATTGTGTTGTAAATTTTCTTTCATCATGTACTAGCCCCGGCATGCAATCGGGATGGGGAATGCTTGCTCTACAACTACGGAGGGAGGTAGAACGCCACACCGTTGGATACAAATCCAAAGGTATCCTGCTCCCAGCAACAAATTGTTTAGACCCATAGTATAGAGAAGGTGGGAGTTTTACCTCCCTAGATGTTACTGCACGCGAACTCTCCGGGGAGGACCACAGGTAGTGAAAGGGAATTAGGTTTACACCTATTTCCTAATTGATTTTGGTGGTTGAATTGCCCAACACAAATAATTGGACTAACTAGTTTGCTCTAGTCTATAAGTTCTACAGGTGCCAAAGGTTCACAAAAAGTCAATAAAAAGACCAAGAATGGGTTCAAACAAAGAGAGCAAGGAACAACCGAAGGATGCCCTGGTCTGGCGCACTGGACTGTCCGGTGTGCCACCGGACAGTGTCCAGTGCACCAGGGGACTCCAAGTTGAACTCTTCACCTTTGGGAAATCTCAGAGGCGCTTCGTTATAATTCACCGGACTGTCCGGTGCACCACCGGGCAGTGTCCGGTGCCCTATGGGAGAGCGACTCTGAACTCGCCAGCTTCGGGAATCCGCTCCGCTAAAATTCACCGGACTGTCCGGTGTAACACCGGACTGTCCGGTGAGCCAGCGGAGCAACGGCTACTTCGCGCGCAACGGTCGACTGCAACGCATTAAATGCGCGCCTGCACGCACAGAGGAGCAGAGCACGCGCGGGTGGCACACCGGACAGCCTACAGGGCCTGTCCGGTGCACCACCGGACAGCCAGGCGGGCCCACAAGACAGAGCTCCAACGGTCGGAACCCAACGGCCAGGTGACGTGGCTGGCGCACCGGACTGTCCGGTGCGCCATGCGACAGATAGTCTCCCAACGGCCACTTTTGGTGGTTGGGGTTATAAATACCCCCAACCACCCCACATTCAAGTGATCCAAGTTTTCCACTTTCCAACTACTTACAAGAGCTCTAGCATTCAATTCTAGACACACCAAAGAGATTAAATCCTCTCCCAATTCCACTCAAAGCTTTAGTGATTAGAGAGAGTGATTGTTGTGTTCATTTGAGCTCTTGCGCTTGGATTGCTTCTTTCTCTCATTCTTTCTTACGATCAACTCAATTGTAACCAAGGCAAGAGACACCAATTGTGTGGTGGTCCATGCGGGGACTTTGTGTCCCGTGTGATTGAGAAGAGAAGCTCACTCGGTCTAAGTGACCGTTTGAGAGAGGGAAAGGGTTGAAAGAGACCCGGTCTTTGTGACCACCTCAACGGGGAGCAGGTTTGCAAGAACCGAACCTCGGTAAAACAAATCCTTGTGTCTCATTCCCTATTTGCTTGCGATTTGTTTTTCACCCTCTCTCTCGGACTCGATTTTATTTCTAACGCTAACCCGGCTTGTAGTTGTGATTAACTTTGTAAATTTCAGTTTCGCCCTATTCACCCCCCTCTAGGCGACTTTCAATTGGTATCAGAGCTCGGTGCTTCATTAGAGCCTAACCGCTCGAAGTAATGTCGGGAGATCACGCCAAGAGGGAGATGGAGACCAGCGACAAGCCCACTACAAGCCACGGGAAAGCTTCATCAGAAGAGTCCCGCAACAAGGGGAAGGGGAAGGAGAAGAAATCCTCTTCCCACAAGTCGCATCGAAGTGGCGACAAGAAAAAGAAGATGAGGAAGGTGGTCTACTACGAAACCGATTCTTCATCGCCTTCCACCTTCGGCTCCGACGCGCCGTCCATTACTTCTAAGCGCCATGAGCGCAAGAAGTATAGTAAGATTCCCCTACTCTACCCCCGTATTTCAAAGCGTACTCCTTTACTCTCCGTTCCATTAGGCAAACCACCGGTTTTTGACGGTGAATATTATAATATGTGGAGTGACAAAATGAGGCATCATCTAACCTCACTCCACACAAGCATTTGGAATGTTGTTGAGTTTGGTGTACAAGTACCATCCGTAGGGGATGAAGACTATGACTCCGACGAAGTGGCCCAAATCCACCACTTTAACTCCCAAGCCACCACTATACTCCTCGCCTCTCTAAGTCGAGAGGAGTATAATAAGGTGCAAGGGTTAAAGAGTGCGAAGGAAATTTGGGACGTACTCAAGACCGCGCACGAAGGAGACGAGGTGACCAAAATCACCAAGCGGGAGACGATCGAGGGGGAGCTCGGTCGATTCCGACTCAACCAAGGCGAGGACCCTCAAGCCATGTACAACCGCTTGAAGACCTTGGTGAACCAAGTGCGCAACCTCGGGAGCACCAAATGGGATGACCATGAAATGGTCAAGGTTATTCTAAGATCCCTCGTTTTTCTTAACCCCACGCAAGTTCAATTAATTCGAGGAAATCCTAGATATACACAAATGACCCCCGAGGAAGTAATAGGTAATTTTGTGAGCTTTGAGTTGATGATCAAAGGCTCAAAGAAGATCATCGAGCTAGATGGCCCCTCCGCGCCCGAAGCACAACCGGTTGCATTCAAGGCGACGGAGGAGAAAAAGGAGGAGTCTACATCAAGTAGACAACCAATCGACGCCTCTAAGCTCGACAATGAGGAGATGACTCTCATCATCAAGAGCTTCCGCCAAATCCTCAAGCAAAGGAGGGGGAAAGACTACAAGTCCCGCTCCAAGAAAGTTTGCTACAAATGTGGTAAGCCCGATCATTTCATTGCTAAATGTCCATTATCTAGTGATAGTGACAGGGGCGACGACAAGAAGGGGAGAAGAAAGGAGAAGAAGAGGTACTACAAGAAGAAGGGCGGTGATGCCCATGTTTGCCGGGAGTGGGACCCAACGAGAGCTCCACCGACTCCTCCTCCGACGAGGACGCCGCCAACATCGCCGTCACCAAGGGACTCCTCTTCCCCAACGTCGGCCACAAGTGCCTCATGGCAAAGGACGGCAAAAAGAATAAGGTTAAATCCAAATCCTCCACTAAATATGAGTCCTCTAGTGATGATAATTGAAAGGGAATTAGGCTTACACCTAGTTCCTAAATAATTTTGGTGGTTGAATTGCCCAACACAAATAATTGGACTAACTAGTTTGCCCAAGTGTATAGATTATACAGGTTAAAAGGTTCACACTCAGCCAATAAAAAGACCAAGTTTTGGATTCAACAAAGGAGCAAAGGGGCAACCGAAGGCACCCCTGGTCTGGCGCACCGGACTGTCCGGTGTGCCACCGGACATGTCCGGTGCACCAGGGGGACTCAGACTCAAACTCGCCACCTTCGGGAATTCCCAGAGGCGACTCGGCTATAATTCACCGGACTGTCCGGTGTACACCGGACAGTGTCCGGTGCGCCAAGGGAGGTCGGCCTCAGGAACTCGCCAGCTTCGGGAAACTCCAACGGCTAGTCCGCTAAAAATCACCGGACATGTTCGGTGTGCACCGGACTGTCCGGTGCGACTCCGGAGCAACGACTATCTCCGCGCCAACGGCTCTTTGCGGTGCAATAAATGCGCGCGCAGCGCACGCAGATGTCAGGCGCGCCCATTCCGGCGCACCGGACAATGAACAGGAGTTGTCCGGTGTGCACCGGACACCCAGGCGGGCCCACAAGTCAGAAGCTCCAACGGTCAGAATCCAACGGCAGTGATGACGTGGCAGGGGGCACCGGACTGTCCGGTGTGCACCGGACTGTCCGGTGCGCCATCGAACAGACAGCCTTCCAACGGCCACTTTTGGTGGTTGGGGCTATAAATACCCCAACCACCCCACCATTCATTGCATCCAAGTTTCCTACTTCCCAACTACTACAAGAGCTCTAGTTTTCAATTCTAGACACACCAAAGAGATCAAATCCTCTCCATATTCCACACAACACCCTAGTGACTAGAGAGAGTGATTTGCTTGTGTTCTTTTGAGCTCTTGCGCTTGGATTGCTTCTTTTCTTTCTCACTTGTTCTTGTGATCAAAACTCCATTGTAATCAAGGCAAGAGGCACCAATTGTGTGGTGGCCCTTGCGGGGAAGTTTTGTTCCCGGCTTTGATTTGAGAAGAGAAGCTCACTCGGTCCGAGGGACCGTTTGAGAGAGGGAAGGGTTGAAAGAGACCCGGCCTTTGTGGCCTCCTCAACGGGGAGTAGGTTTGCGAGAACCGAACCTCGGTAAAACAAATCCGTGTGTCTCACTTCATTATTCGCTTGCGATTTGTTTTGCGCCCTCTCTCGCGGACTCGTTTATATTTCTAACGCTAACCCGGCTTGTAGTTGTGTTTATATTTGTAAATTTCAGTTTCGCCCTATTCACCCCCCCTCTAGGCGACTACCAATTGGTATCAGAGCCCGGTGCTTCATTAGAGCCTAACCGCTCGAAGTGATGTCGGGAGATCACGCCAAGAAGGAGATGGAGACCGGCGAAAAGCCCACTACAAGCCACGGGAGCACTTCATCGGAAGAGTCCCGCACCAAAAGGAAGGAGAAGAAGAAGAGCTCCTCCAACAAAGGGAAGGAGAAGAAATCTTCTTCTCATCACAAGGAGAGGAGGGAGAAATCTTCCTCTCACAAGCCACGTCGGAGAGGGGACAAACACAAGAGGATGAGGAAAGTCGTCTTTTACGAGACCGACACGTCATCAACATCTACCTCCGGCTCCGACGCGGCATCCGTCACTTCTAAGCGCCAAGAGCGCAAGAAGTATAGTAAGATCCCCCTACGCTACCCTCGCATTTCCAAACATACACCTTTACTTTCCGTCCCATTAGGCAAACCACCAACTTTTGATGGTGAAGATTATGCTAGGTGGAGCGATTTAATGCGATTTCATCTAACCTCGCTCCACAAAAGCATATGGGATGTTGTTGAGTTTGGTGCGCAGGTACCATCCGTAGGGGATGAGAGCTATGATGAGGATGAGGTGGCCCAAATCGAGCACTTCAACTCTCAAGCAACAACAATACTCCTAGCCTCTTTGAGTAGAGAGGAGTATAACAAAGTTCAAGGGTTGAAGAACGCAAAGGAGATTTGGGATTTACTCAAGACCGCGCATGAAGGTGATGAGCTCACCAAGATCACCAAGCGGGAAACGATTGAGGGGGAGCTCGGTCGGTTCCGGCTTCGCAAAGGGGAGGAGCCACAACACATGTACAATCGGCTCAAGACCTTGGTGAACCAAGTGCGCAACCTCGGGAGCGTAAAGTGGGATGACCACGAGGTGGTTAAGGTTATTCTAAGATCTCTTATTTTCCTTAACCCTACTCAAGTTCAATTAATTCGTGGTAATCCTAGATATACTAAAATGACCCCCGAGGAAGTTATCGGGAATTTTGTAAGTTTTGAGTGCATGATCGAAGGCTCGAGGAAGATCAACGAGCTTGATGATGCCACCACATCCGAAGCTCAACCCGTTGCATTCAAGGCAATGGAGGAGAAGAAGGAGGAGTCTACACCAAGTCGACAACCAATAGACGCCTCCAAGCTCGACAATGAGGAAATGGCGCTCGTCATCAAGAGCTTCCGCCAAATCCTCAAGCAAAGGAAGGGGAAGGACTACAAGTCCCGCTCCAAGAAGGTTTGCTACAAGTGTGGTAAGCCCGGTCATTTTATTGCTAAATGTCCTATATCTAGTGATAGTGACCGAGGTGACGACAAGAAGGGGAGGCGAAAGGAGAAGAAGAAGTACTACAAAATGAAGGGCGGCGATGCCCATGTTTGTCGGGAGTGGGATTCCGACGAAAGCTCAAGCGACTCCTCCGACGACGAGGACGCCGCCAACATCGCCGTCACCAAGGGACTTCTCATCCCCAACGTCGGCCACAAGTGCCTCATGGCAAAGGACGGCAAACGGAAGAAGGTTAAATCTAACTCCTCCACTAAATATGAGTCTTCTAGTGATGATAATAATAGTGATGAGGAAGATAATTTGCGTGTTCTCTTTGCCAATCTTAACATGGAGCAAAAAGAAAAATTAAATGAATTGATTAGTGCTATTCATGAAAAAGATGACCTTTTGGACTCCCAAGAGGATTGTCTAATTAAAGAAAACAAGAAACATGTTAAGGTTAAAAAGGCTTATGCTCTAGAAGTAGAAAAATGTGAAAAATTATCTAGTGAGCTAAGCACTTGCCGTGAGATGATTGACAACCTTAGAAATGAAAATGCTATTTTAAATGCTAAGGTTGATTCTCATGTTTGCATTGTTTCAACTTCCAATCCTAAAGATAATAATGATGATTTGCTTGCTAGGATTGAAGAATTAAATATTTCTCTTGCTAGCCTTAGAGTAGAAAATAAAAATTTAATTGATAAGGCTAAAGATTATGATGTTTGCAAAGTTACAATTTCCGATCTTAGAGATAAAAATGATATTCTTCATGCTAAGATTGTTGAACTTAATTCTCGCAAACCGTCTACATCTACTATTAAGCATGTGTCTATTTGTGATAGATGTAGAGATATTGATGTTAATGCTATTCATGATCACATGTCTTTAATTAAACAACAAAATGATCATATAGCAAAACTAGATGCTAAAATTGCCGAGCACAACTTAGAAGATGAGAAATTTAAATTTGCTCGCAGCATGCTTTATAATGGGAGACGCCCTGGCATTAAGGACGGCATTGGCTTCCAAAGAGGAGACAATGTCAAAATTAGTGCCCCTCCTAAAAGATTGTCAAATTTTGTTAAGGGCAAGGCTCCCATGCCTCAGGATAACGAGGGTTACATTTTATACCCTGCCGGTTATCCCGAGGACAAAATTAGGAAAATTCATTCTAGGAAGTCTCACTCTGGCCCTAATCATGCTTTTATGTATAAGGGTGAGACATCTAGCTCTAGGCAACCAACCCGTGCCAAGTTGCCTAGAAAGAAAGCTCCTAATGCATCAAATGAACATAGCATTTCATTTAAGACTCTTGATGCATCTTATGTCTTGACTAACAAATCCGGCAAGGTCGTTGCCAAGTTTGTTGGGGGCAAACACAAGGGGTCAAAAACTTGTGTTTGGGTACCCAAAGTTCTTGTTTCTAATGCCAAAGGACCCAAAACAGTTTGGGTACCTAAAGTCAAGAACTAAATTTGTTTTGTAGGTTTATGCATCCGGGGGCTCAAGTTGGATACTCGACAGCGGGTGCACAAACCACATGACCGGGGAGAAAAGGATGTTCTCCTCATATGAGAAAAACAAAGATCCCCAACGAGCTATTACATTCGGGGATGGAAATCAAGGTTTGGTCAAAGGACTTGGTAAAATTGCTATATCTCCTGACCATTCTATTTCCAACGTTTTTCTTGTAGATTCTCTAGATTACAACTTGCTTTCTGTTTCCCAATTATGTCAAATGGGCTACAACTGTCTTTTTACTGATACAGGTGTCACTGTCTTTAGAAGAAGTGATGATTCAATAGCATTTAAGGGTGTGTTAGAGGGTCAGCTATACTTAGTAGATTTTGATAGAGCTGAACTCGACACATGCTTAATTGCTAAGACTAACATGGGTTGGCTCTGGCACCGCCGACTAGCCCATGTTGGGATGAAGAATCTTCATAAGCTTCTAAAGGGAGAGCACATTTTAGGATTAACAAATGTTCATTTTGAGAAAGACAGGATTTGTAGCGCATGCCAGGCAGGGAAGCAAGTTGGAATCCATCATCCACACAAGAACATCATGACGACCGACAGGCCGCTTGAGCTACTCCACATGGATCTATTCGGCCCGATTGCTTACATAAGCATCGGCGGGAGTAAGTATTGTCTTGTAATAGTGGATGATTATTCTCGCTTCACTTGGGTATTCTTTTTACAGGAAAAATCTCAAACCCAAGAGACCTTAAAGGGATTCTTAAGACGGGCTCAAAATGAGTTCGGCTTAAGGATCAAGAAAATAAGAAGCGACAACGGGACGGAGTTCAAGAACTCTCAAATTGAAGGCTTTCTTGAGGAAGAGGGCATCAAGCATGAGTTCTCTTCTCCCTACACCCCTCAACAAAATGGTGTAGTGGAGAGGAAGAATCGAACTCTTTTGGACATGGCAAGAACCATGCTTGATGAGTACAAGACTTCGGATCGGTTTGGGGCCGAGGCGGTCAACACCGCTTGCTACGCCATCAACCGGTTATATCTTCACCGAATCCTCAAGAAGACATCATATGAACTCCTAACCGGTAAAAAGCCCAATATTTCTTATTTTAGAGTCTTTGGTAGCAAATGTTTTATTCTTGTTAAAAGAGGTAGAAAATCTAAATTTGCTCCTAAGACTGTAGAAGGCTTTTTACTTGGTTATGACTCAAACACAAGGGCATATAGAGTCTTTAACAAGTCCACTGGACTAGTTGAAGTCTCATGTGACGTTGTGTTTGATGAAACTAACGGCTCTCAAGTAGAGCAAGTTGATCTTGATGAGATAGGTAATGAAGAGGCTCCATGCATAGCGCTAAGGAACATGTCCATTGGGGATGTGTGTCCTAAGGAATCCGAAGAGCCTCCAAGTGCACAAGATCAACCATCCTCCACCACGCAAGCATCTCCACCAACTCAAAATGAGGATAAGGCTCAAGTTGATGAAGGGCAAAATCAAGAAGATGAGCCACCTCAAGATGATGGCAATGCTCAAGGGGGAGATGCAAATGATCAAGAAAAGGAGGATGAGGAAGAACCAAGGCCGCCACACCCAAGAGTCCACCAAGCAATCCAACAAGATCACCCCGTCGACACCATCCTCGGCGACATTCATAAGGGGGTAACCACTCGATCTCGTGTTGCACATTTTTGTGAACATTACTCTTTTGTTTCCTCTATTGAGCCACACAGGGTAGAGGAAGCACTTCAAGATTCGGATTGGGTGATGGCGATGCAAGAGGAGCTCAACAACTTCACTAGGAATGAGGTATGGCATTTAGTTTCACGTCCTAATCAAAATGTTGTAGGAACCAAATGGGTCTTCCGCAACAAGCAAGATGAGCATGGTGTGGTGACAAGGAACAAAGCTCGACTCGTGGCCAAAGGGTATTCACAAGTCGAAGGTTTGGATTTCGGTGAAACCTATGCACCCGTAGCTAGGCTTGAGTCAATTCGCATATTATTAGCCTATGCTACTTACCATGGCTTTAAGCTTTATCAAATGGACGTGAAAAGTGCTTTCCTCAACGGACCAATCAAGGAAGAGGTTTATGTTGAGCAACCTCCCGGCTTTGAAGATAATGAGTACCCTAACCATGTCTATAAGCTCTCTAAGGCGCTTTATGGGCTCAAGCAAGCCCCAAGAGCATGGTATGAATGCCTTAGAGATTTCCTTATCGCTAATGGCTTCAAAGTCGGAAAAGCCGATCCTACTCTATTCACTAAAACTCTTGACAATGATTTGTTTGTATGCCAAATTTATGTTGATGATATTATATTTGGGTCTACTAACGAATCTACTTGTGAGGAATTTAGTAGGATCATGACACAGAAATTCGAGATGTCTATGATGGGGGAGTTGAAGTATTTCTTAGGATTTCAAGTGAAGCAACTCCAAGAGGGCACCTTCCTTAGCCAAACGAAGTACACTCAAGACATTCTAACCAAGTTTGAAATGAAGGATGCCAAGCCCATCAAGACACCCATGGGAACCAATGGGCATCTCGACCTCGACACGGGAGATAAATCCGTCGATCAAAAGGTATACCGGTCGATGATTGGTTCATTGCTTTATTTATGTGCATCTCGACCGAACATTATGCTTTCCGTTTGCATGTGTGCAAGATTCCAATCCGACCCTAAGGAATCCCACCTTACGGTCGTAAAACGAATCTTGAGATATTTGGCTTATACTCCTAAGTTTGGGCTTTGGTACCCTCGGGGATCCACATTTGATTTAATTGGTTATTCCGATGCCGATTGGGCGGGGTGTAAGATTAATAGGAAGAGCACATCGGGGACTTGCCAGTTCTTGGGAAGATCCTTGGTGTCTTGGGCTTCAAAGAAGCAAAATTCGGTTGCTCTTTCCACCGCCGAAGCCGAGTACATTGCCTCAGGTCATTGTTGCGCGCAATTGCTTTGGATGAGGCAAACCCTGCGGGACTACGGTTACAAATTAACCAAGGTCCCCTTGCTATGTGATAATGAGAGTGCAATCAAGATGGCCGACAACCCCGTCGAGCATAGCCGCACTAAGCACATAGCCATTCGGTATCATTTTCTTAGGGATCACCAACAAAAGGGAGATATCGAGATTTCTTATATTAACACTAAAGATCAATTAGCCGATATCTTTACCAAGCCTCTTGATGAACAAACTTTTACCAAACTTAGGCATGAGCTCAATATTCTTGATTCTAGAAATTTCTTTTGCTAACTTGCACACATAGCTCGTTTATATACCTTTGATCATATCTCTCTCATATGCTATGACTAATGTGTTTTTCAAGTCTATTTCAAACCAAGTCATAGGTATATTGAAAGGGAATTGGAATCTTCGGCAAAGACAAAGGCTTCCACTCCGTAACTCATCCTTCGCCGTCGCTCCAAGCTTCTCTCCATCTTTAAGGGGAGAGTTCAAAGCAAAAGGACCGCACCCAAAGCAAGAGGACTTCGTCTTTGGTATAATCTTAACTCATTAATTTATGACCAAAGGGGAAGATAGTACTTCAATGGGCTCTAATGATTCCGTTTTTGGCGATTCATGCCAAAGGGGGAGAAAGTATGAGCCCAAAGCAAAAGGACCGCACCACCACCAATTTCAAAAACTTAGTGCTTTCCAAGAGTATTTATCAATTGGTATCCTATTGTGTTCAAAGGGAGAAGAAAACTAGTTTTTCAAAAATGTATATCAAAACCCTCTTGAACACTAAGAGGTGGATCTCCTTTAGGGGGAGTTTTGTTAAGTCAAAGGAAAAGCATTTGAAACAGGGGAAGAAAATTTCGAATCTTGAAAATGCTTTGCAAACTCTTATTCATTTACCTTTGACTATTTGCAAAAGAACTTTGAAAAGATTTACAAAAGATTTTGCAAAAACAAAACAGTTGGTGCAAAAGTGGTCCAAAATGTTAAATAAGAAAGAAACATTCCATGCATATCTTGTAAGTAGTTATATTGGCTCAATTCCAAGCAACCTTTACACTTACATTATGCAAACTAGTTCAATTATGCACTTCTCTATTTGCTTTGGTTTGTGTTGGCATCAATCACCAAAAAGGGGGAGATTGAAAGGGAATTAGGCTTACACCTAGTTCCTAAATAATTTTGGTGGTTGAATTGCCCAACACAAATAATTGGACTAACTAGTTTGCCCAAGTGTATAGATTATACAGGTTAAAAGGTTCACACTCAGCCAATAAAAAGACCAAGTTTTGGATTCAACAAAGGAGCAAAGGGGCAACCGAAGGCACCCCTGGTCTGGCGCACCGGACTGTCCGGTGTGCCACCGGACATGTCCGGTGCACCAGGGGGACTCAGACTCAAACTCGCCACCTTCGGGAATTCCCAGAGGCGACTCGGCTATAATTCACCGGACTGTCCGGTGTACACCGGACAGTGTCCGGTGCGCCAAGGGAGGTCGGCCTCAGGAACTCGCCAGCTTCGGGAAACTCCAACGGCTAGTCCGCTAAAAATCACCGGACATGTCCGGTGTGCACCCGACTGTCCGGTGCGACTCCGGAGCAACGGCTATCTCCGCGCCAACGGCTCTCTGCGGTGCAATAAATGCGCGCGCAGCGCACGCAGATGTCAGGCGTGCCCATTCCGGCGCACCGGACAATGAACAGGAGTTGTCCGGTGTGCACCGGACACCCAGGCGGGCCCACAAGTCAGAAGCTCCAACGGTCAGAATCCAACGGCAGTGATGACGTGGCAGGGGGCACCGGACTGTCCGGTGTGCACCGGACTGTCCGGTGCGCCATCGAACAGACAGCCTTCCAACGGCCACTTTTGGTGGTTGGGGCTATAAATACCCCAACCACCCCACCATTCATTGCATCCAAGTTTCCTACTTCCCAACTACTACAAGAGCTCTAGTTTTCAATTCTAGACACACCAAAGAGATCAAATCCTCTCCATATTCCACACAACACCCTAGTGACTAGAGAGAGTGATTTGCTTGTGTTCTTTTGAGCTCTTGCGCTTGGATTGCTCCTTTTCTTTCTCACTTGTTCTTGTGATCAAAACTCCATTGTAATCAAGGCAAGAGGCACCAATTGTGTGGTGGCCCTTGCGGGGAAGTTTTGTTCCCGGCTTTGATTTGAGAAGAGAAGCTCACTCGGTCCGAGGGACCGTTTGAGAGAGGGAAGGGTTGAAAGAGACCCGGCCTTTGTGGCCTCCTCAACGGGGAGTAGGTTTGCGAGAACCGAACCTCGGTAAAACAAATTCGTGTGTCTCACTTCATTATTCGCTTGCGATTTGTTTTGCGCCCTCTCTCGCGGACTCGTTTATATTTCTAACGCTAACCCGGCTTGTAGTTGTGTTTATATTTGTAAATTTCAGTTTCGCCCTATTCACCCCCCCTCTAGGCGACTATCAATAATGCTAGTGATGAGGAGGATAATTTGCATACCCTTTTTGCCAACCTAAACATGCAACAAAAAGAAAAATTAAATGAATTAATTAGTGTCATCCATGAAAAGGATGAACTCTTGGACACCCAAGAGGACTTCCTAATCAAGGAAAACAAAAAGCATGTTAAGGTTAAAAATGCTTATGCTCTAGAAGTTGAAAATTGTGAAAAATTAACTAGTGAGCTAAGCACATCACATGATTTAATTGCCAACCTTAGAAATGAGAATGCTAGATTAATTGCTAAGGTTGATTCAAATGTGTGTGATGATTCAATTTCCAATCTTAGAGATGATAATACTAATTTGCTTGCTAAGATTGAAAATTTGAATGATTCTCTTGCTAGCCTTAGAAATGAAAATGAAAATTTGACTGCTAAGGCTAAAGATTTTGATGTTTGCAATGTTACTATTTCTAACCTTAGAAGTGAAAATGATATATTGCATGCTAAGGTTGTAGAATTAAAATCTTGCAAACCCTCTACATCTACCGTTGAGCATACTTCTATTTGCACTAGATGTAGAGATATTGACATTGATGCTATTCATGATCATATGGCCTTAATTAAACAACAAAATGATCATATAGCAAAATTATATGCTAAAATTGCCGAGCATGAACTTGAAAATGAAAAATTTAAATTTGCTCGTAGTATGCTTTATGGTGGGAGACGCCCTGGCATCAAGGATGGCATTGGCTTCTAAAAGGGAGACAATGTCAAACTTAATGCCCCTCCTAAGAAATTATCTAACTTTGTTAAGGGCAAGGCTCCCATGCCTCAGGATAACGAGGGTTACATTTTGTACCCTACCGGTTATCCCGAGCACAAAATTAGGAGAATTCACTCTAGGAAGTCTCACTCTAGCCCTAATCATGCTTTCATATATAAGGGTGAGACATCTAGCTCTAGGCAATCAACCCGTGCTAAATTGCCTAAGAGGAAAGCTCCTATTGCATCAAATGATCACAATGTTTCATTTAAAACTTTTGATGCATCTTATGTTTTGACTAACAAATCTGGCAAAGTAGTTGCCAAGTATGCTGGGGGCAAACACAAGGGAGCAAAGACTTGTGTTTGGGTACCCAAAGTTCTTGTCTCTAATGTCAAAGGACCCAAAACTGTTTGGGTACCTAAAATCAAGAACTAAACTTGTTTTTAGGTTTATGCATCCGGGGCTCAAGTTGGATCATTGATAGCGGATGCACAAACCACATGACAGGGGAGAAGAAGATGTTCTCCTCTTATGAGAAAAAACAAGATCCCCAACGAGCTATCACATTCGGGGATGGAAACCAAGGTTTGGGTAAAACAGCTATATCTCCTGACCATTCCATTTCCAATGTTTTTCTTGTTGATTCATTAGATTACAATTTGCTTTCCGTACCTCAATTATGCAAAATGGGCTACAACTGTCTATTTACTGATGTAGGTGTCACTGTCTTTAGAAGAAGTGATGATTCAATAGCATTTAAGGGAGTGTTAGAGGGTCAGCTATACTTAGTCGATTTCAATAGAGCTGAACTCGACACTTGCTTAATTGCTAAGACTAACATGGGCTGGCTCTGGCATCGCCGACTAGCACATGTTGGAATGAAGAATCTTCACATACTTTTAAAAGGTGAACACATTTTAGGACTAACCAATGTTCATTTTGAGAAAGACAGGATTTGTTGCGCATGCCAAGCCGGGAAGCAAGTTGGTGCCCATCATCCACATAAGAACATCTTGACGACTGACAGGCCACTCGAGCTCCTCCATATGGACCTATTCGGCCCGATCGCTTACATAAGCATCGGCGGGAGTAAGTACTGTCTTGTTATTGTGGATGACTATTTTCGCTTCACTTGGGTATTCTTTTTGCAGGAAAAATCTCAAACCCAAGAGACCTTAAAGGGATTCTTGAGACGGGCTCAAAATGAGTTCGGCTTAAGGATCAAGAAAACTAGAAGCGATAATGGGACGGAGTTCAAGAATTCTCAAATTGGAGGCTTCCTTGAGGAGGAGGGCATCAAGCATGAGTTCTCTTCTCCCTACACGCCACAACAAAATGTTATAGTGGAGAGGAAGAATAGAACTCTACTGGACATGGCAAGAACCATGCTCGATGAGTACAAGACTTCGGATCGGTTTTGGGCCGAGGCGGTCAATACCGCCTGCTACGCCATCAACCGATTGTATCTACACCGAATCCTCAAGAAGACATCATATGAACTCCTAACCGGTAAAAAGCCCAATATTTCATATTTTAGAGTCTTTGGTAGCAAATGCTTTATTCTTGTTAAAAGAGGTAGAAAATCTAATTTTGCTCCTAAGACTGTAGAAGGCTTTTTACTAGGATATGATTCAAACACAAGGGCATATAGAGTCTTTAACAAGTCCTCAAGACTAGTTGAAGTTTCTTGTGACGTTGTGTTTGATGAAACTAACGGCTCTCAAGTAGAGCAAGTTGATCTTGATGAATTAGATGAAGAGGCTCCGTGCATCGCACTAAGGAACATGTCCATTGGGGATGTGTGTCCTAAGGAATCCAAAGAGCCCATTCAAGCACAAGATCAACCATCCTCCTCCACGCAAGCATCTCCAACAACTCAAAATGAGGATGAGGCTCAAGTTGATGAAGAAGAAGATAAAAAAGATGAGCCACCTCAAGATGACGACAATGATCAAGGGGGAGATGCAAATGATCAAGACAAGGAGGATGAAGAACCAAGACTGCCACACCCAAGAGTCCACCAAGCAATCCAACGAGATCACCCCGTCGACACCATCCTCGGCGACATTCATAAGGGGGTAACCACTAGATCTCGTGTTGCACATTTTTGTGAGCATTACTCTTTTGTTTCCTCTATTGAGCCACACAGGGTAGAGGAAGCACTCCAAGATTCGGATTAGGTGGTGGCGATGCAAGAGGAGTTCAACAACTTCACTAGGAACGAGGTATGGTTTTTAGTTCCACGTCCTAATCAAAATGTTGTAGGAACTAAATGGGTCTTCCGCAACAAGCAAGATGAGCATGGTGTGGTGACAAGGAACAAAGCTCGACTTGTGGCCAAGGGATACTCCCAAGTCGAAGGTTTGGATTTTGATGAAACCTATGCACCCGTAGCTAGGCTTGAATCAATTCGTATATTATTAGCCTATGCTACTTACCATAGTTTCAAGCTTTACCAAATGGACGTGAAGAGTGCCTTCCTCAATGGACCAATCAAGGAAGAGGTCTATGTTGAGCAACCTCCCGGCTTTGAAGACAGTGAGTACCCTAACCATGTCTATAGGCTCTCTAAGGCGCTTTATGGGCTCAAGCAAGCCCCAAGAGCATGATATGAATGCCTAAGAGATTTCCTTATTGCTAATGGCTTCAAAGTCAGAAAGACCGATCCTACTTTATTCACTAAAACTCTTGACAATGATTTGTTTGTATGCCAAATTTATGTTGATGATATTATATTTGGGTCTACTAACGAATCTACATGTGAAGAATTTAGTAGGATCATGACACAGAAATTCGAGATGTCAATGATGGGGGAGTTGAAGTATTTCTTAGGATTTCAAGTGAAGCAACTCCAAGAGGGCACCTTCATTAGCCAAACGAAGTATACTCAAGACATTCTAAACAAGTTTGGGATGAAGGATGCCAAGCCCATCAAGACACCCATGGGAACCAATGGGCATCTCGACCTCGACACGGAAGGTAAATCCGTAGATCAAAAGGTATACCGGTCGATGATAGGTTCATTACTCTATTTATGTGCATCTCGACCGTACATTATGCTTTCCGTATGCATGTGTGCAAGATTCCAAGCCGACCCTAAGGAAGCTCACCTTACGGCCGTAAAACGAATCTTGAGATATTTGGATTATACTCCTAAGTTTGGGCTTTGGTATCCTAGGGGATCCACATTTGATTTGATTGGTTATTCGGATGCCGATTGGGCAGGGTGCAAAATTAATAGAAAGAGCACATCGGGGACTTGCCAGTTCTTGGGAAGATCCTTAGTGTCTTGGGCTTCAAAGAAGCAAAATTTCGTAGCTCTTTCTACCGTCGAAGTCGAGTACATTGCCGCAGGCCATTGTTGCGTGCAACTACTTTGGATGAGGCAAACCCTTAGGGACTATGGTTACAAATTAACCAAAGTTCCTCTTCTATGTGATAATGAGAGTGCAATCCGCATGGCGGATAATCCCGTTGAGCATAGCCGCACTAAACACATAGCCATTCGGTATCACTTCTTAAGGGGTCACCAACAAAAGGGAGATATCGAGATTGCATACATTAATACTAAAGATCAATTAGTCGATATCTTTACCAAGCCATTAGATGAACAAACATTTACCAGACTTAGGCATGAGCTACATTATACATAATACTCTAATTTCCCTCGCTACTCATTGATCGATGGACACAAAGTAAAGAAGATTATAATCACAAACATTAGTGGGCATTGAAAGGGAATTAGGCTTACACCTATTTCCTAAACTAATTTTGGTGGTTGAATTGCCCAACATAAATAATTGGACTAACTAGTTTGCCCAAGTCTATAAGACCTACAGGTACCAAAGGTTCACAATAAGCCAATAAAAAGATCAAGAGAAAAGGGTTCAAACAAAGGAGCAAATGGACAACCGAAGGCACCCTGGTCGGGCGCACCGGACTGTCCGGTGCGCCACCGGACTGTCCGGTGCGCCACCGGACTGTCCGGTGCGCCATCGGACAGTGTCCGGTGCACCACCGGACAGTATCCGGTGCACCAGGGGACTTGAAGCCAAACTCCTCACCTTCGCGAAAACGCAGAGTCACTCCGCTATAATTCACCGGACTGTCCAGTGTATACCGGACAGTGTCCGGTGCCCCAAGGATGAAGAGACTCTGAACTCGTCGGCTTCGGGAATTCGCAACGGCTAGTCCACTATAATTCACCGGACTGTCCGGTGTGACAACGAAGTAACGGCTACTTCGGCGCCAACGGCTACCTGCAGGCGCATTGAATGCGCGCCAGTGCGCGCAGAAGGCAGGCACACCCATGCTGGCGCACCGGACACTCTACAGTACATGTCCGGTGCGCCACCGGACATCCAGGCGGGCCCAGCAGTCAGAGCTCCAACGGTCGGAACCCTAACGGCTTGGTGACGTGGCTGTCGCGCCGGACATGTCCGGTGCACCATACGACAGACAGCCTCCACCAAACGGCTAGTTTGGTGGTTGGGGCTATAAATACCCCCAACCACCCCACATTCAAGTCATCCAAGTTTTCCACTTCTCAACCACTTACAAGAGCTAGGCATTCAATTCTATACACACTCAAGTGATCAAATCCTCTCCAATTCCACACAAGGCTCTAGTGATTAGCGAGAGAGATTTGTCGTGTTCTTTTGAGCTCTTGCGCTTGGATTGCTTCTTTCTTTCTCATTTGTTCTTGTGATCAAATTCAATTGTAACCGAGGCAAGAGACACCAATTGTGTGGTGGTCCTTGTGGGGAAGTTTTGTTCCCGGTTTGATTTGAGAAGAGAAGCTCACTCGGTCCGAGGGACCGTTTGAGAGAGGGAAAGGGTTGAAAAAGACCCGGCCTTTGTGGCCTCCTCAACGGGGAGTAGGTTTGCAAGAACCGAACCTCGGTAAAACAAATCGGCGTGTCACACTCTTCATTCGCTTGTGATTTGTTTTGCGCCCTCTCTCTCGGACTCATTATTATTTCTAACGCTAACCCGGTTTGTAGTTGTGATTAATTTTGTAAATTTCAGTTTCGCCCTATTCACCCCCCTCTAGGCGACTTTCAATTGGTATCGAAGCCTGGTGCTTCATTAGAGCCTAACCGCTCGAAGTGATGTCGGGAGATCACACCAAGAGGGAGATGGAGACCGGCGACAAGCCCACTACGAGTCACGGGAGCACTTCATCGGAAGAGTCCCGCACCAAGAGGAAGGAGAAGAAGAAGAACTCCTCCAACAAAGGGAAGGGGAAGGAGAAGAAATCCTCTTCCCACAAGTCACATCGGAGAGGTGACAAGCACAAGAGGATGAGGAAAGTGGTCTAATACGAGACCGACTCTTCATCACCATCGACCTCCGACTCCGATGCACCGTCCGTAAATTCTAAGCGCCAAGAGCGCAAGAAGTATAGTAAGATCCCCCTACGCTACCCCCACATTTCAAAGCGTACTCCTTTACTCTCCGTTCCATTAGGCAAACCACCGGTTTTTGACGGTGAAGATTATAATATGTGGAGTGACAAAATGAGGCACCATCTAACCTCACTCCACACAAGCATATGGAATGTTGTTGAGTTTGGTGTATAGGTACCATCCGTAGGGGATGAAGACTATGACTCGGACGAGGTGGCCCAAATTCACCACTTTAACTCCCAAGCCACCACTATACTTCTCGCCTCTCTAAGTCGAGAGGAGTATAATAAGGTGCAAGGGTTAAAAAGTGCGAAGGAGATTTGGGACGTACTCAAGACCGCGCACGAAGGAGACGAGGTGACAAAGATCACCAAGCGGGAGACGATCGAGGAGGAGCTCGGTCGCTTCATGCTTCACCAAGGGGAGGACCCACAAGCAATGTACAACCGCTTGAAGACCTTGGTGAATCAAGTGCGCAACCTCGGGAGCGAAAAATGGGATGACCATGAGATGGTCAAGGTTATTCTTAGATCCCTTGTATTTCTTAACCCTACACAAGTTCAATTAATTCGAGGTGATCCTAGATATAAGCTAATGTCTCCCGAGGAAGTAATAGGAAAATTTGTGAGCTTTGAGCTAATGATTAAAGGCTCAAAGAAAATCATCGAGCAAGGCACCTCCTCCACGCCCGAGGCACAACCGGTCGCATTCAAGGCGACGGTAGAAAAGAAGGAGGAGGCTACTCTAAGTCGAACACCCATCGACGCCTCCAAGCTCGACAACGAGGAGATGGCGCTCATCATCAAGAGTTTCCGTCAAATCCTCAAGCAAAGGAGGGGGAAAGACTACAAGCCCCGCTCCAAGAAAGTATGCTACAAATGTGGTAAGCCCGGTCATTTTATTGCTAAATGTCCATTATCCAGTGATAGTGACAGGGGCGACGACAAGAAGGGGAGAAGAAAGGAGAAGAAGAGACACTACAAAAAGAAGGGCGGCGATGCCCACGTGTGCCGCGAGTGGGACTCCGACGAGAGCTCCACCGACTCCTCCTCCGACGAGGACGCCGCCAACATCGCCGTCACCAAGGGACTTCTCTTCCCCAACGTCGGTCACAAGTGCCTCATGGCCAAGGAGGGCAAAAAAGAAGAAGGTAAAATCAAGATCCTCCACTAAATATGAAACCTCTAGTGATGAGGATGATGCTAGCAATGAGGAGGATAACTTGCGCATTCTTTTTGCCGACCTAAAAATGCAACAAAAGGAAAAATTAAATGAATTGATTAGTGCTATTTATGAGAAGGATGATCTCTTGGACTCTCAAGAGGACTTCCTTATTAAGGAGAACAAAAGGCATGTTAAGGTAAAAAAATGCTTATGCTCTACAAGTTGAAAAATGTGAAAAATTGTCTAGTGAGCTAAGCACTTGCCATGAGACTATTGACAACCTTAGAAATGAAAATGCTAGATTAATTGCTAAGGTTGATTCACATGTTTGTGATGTTTCAATTCCCAATCTTAGAAATGATAATGTTGATTTGCATGCTAAGATTAAGGAATTGAATGATTCTCTTGCTAGCCTTAGGATTGAAAATGAAAAATTAATTGCTAAGGCTAAAGATTTTGATGTTTGCAATGTTACTATTTCTAACCTTTGAAATGAGAATGATATACTACATGCTAAGGTTGTAGAATTAAAATCTTGCAAACCCTCTACATCTACCGTTGAGCATGTTTCCATTTGCACTAGATGTAGAGATGTTGATATTAATGCTATTCATGATCACATGGTCTTAATTAAACAACAAAATGATCATATAGCAAAATTAGATGCTAAAATTGCCGAGCATAACTTAGAAAATGAAAAGTTTAAATTTGCTAGAAGTATGCTCTATAATGGGAGACGCCCTGGCATCAAGGATGGCATTGGCTTCCAAAGGGGAGACAATGTCAAACTTAGTGCCCCTCCTAAAAGATTGTCTAATTTTGTTAAGGGCAAGGCTCCCATGCCTCAGGATAACGAGGGTTACATTTTGTACCCTACCGGTTATCCCGAGAGCAAAATTAGGAGAATTCATTCTAGGAAGTCTCACTCTGGCCCTAATTATGATTTTATGTATAAGGGTGAGACATCTAGTTCTAGGCAACCAATCCGTGCTAAGTTGCCTAAGAAGAAAACTCCTAGTGCATCAAATGATCATGACATTTCATTCAAAACTTTTGATGCATCATATGTGCTTACTAACAAATCCGGCAAGGTAGTTGCCAAGTTTGTCGGGGGCAAACACAAGGGTTCCAAGACTTGTGTTTGGGTACCCAAAGTTCTTGTTTCTAATGCCAAAGGACCCAAAACCATTTGGGTACCTAAAGTCAAGAACTAAACTTGTTTTGTAGGTTTATGCATCCGGGGGCTCAAGTTGGATCATCGACAGCGGGTGCACAAACCACATGACAGGGGAGAAGAAGATGTTCTCCTCCTACGAGGAAAACCAAGATCCCCAACGAGCTATCACATCCGGGGATGGAAACCAAGGTTTGGCCAAAGGTTTGGGTAAAATAGCTATATCTCCTGACCATTCCATTTCCAATGTTTTTCTTGTTGATTCATTAGATTACAATTTGCTTTCCGTATCTCAACTATGTCAAATGGGCTACAACTGTCTCTTTACTAATGTAGGTGTCACTGTCTTTAGAAGAAGTGATGATTAAATAGCATTTAAGGGAGTGTTAGAGGGTCAGCTATACTTGGTAGATGTTGATAGAGCTGAACTCGACACTTGCTTAATTGCTAAGACTAACATGGGTTGGCTCTGGCACCGCCGACTAGCCCATGTTGGGATGAAGAATCTTCATAAGCTTCTAAAGGGAGAGCACATTTTAGGACTGACAAATGTTCATTTTGAGAAAGACAGGATTTGTAGCGCATGCCAAGCTGGGAAGCAAGTTGGCGTTCATCATCCACACAAGAACATCATGACGACTGACAGGCCACTGGAGCTCCTACACATGGATCTATTCGGCCCGATTGCTTACATAAGCATCGGCGAGAGTAAGTACTGTCTAGTTATTGTGGATGATTTTTCTCGCTTCACTTGGGTGTTCTTTTTGCAGGAAAAATCTCATACCCAAGAGACCTTAAAGGGATTCTTGAGACGGGCTCAAAATGAGTTCGGCTTAAGGATCAAGAAAATTAGAAGCGACAACGGGACGGAGTTCAAGAACTCACAAATAGAAGGCTTCCTTGAGGAGGAGGGCATCAAGCATGAGTTCTCCTATCCCTACACACCACAACAAAATGGTGTAGTGGAGAGAAAGAATCGAACTCTATTGGACATGGCAAGAACCATGCTTGATGAGTACAAGACACCGGATCGGTTTTGGGCCGAGGCGGTCAACACCGCTTGCTACGCCATCAACCGATTATATCTACACCGAATCCTCAAGAAGACATCATATGAACTCCTAACCGGTAAAAAGCCCAATATTTCATATTTTAGAGTCTTTGGTAGCAAATGTTTTATTCTTGTTAAAAGAGGTAGAAAATCTAAATTTGCTCGTAAGACTGTAGAAGGCTTTTTACTAGGATATGATTCAAACACAAGGGCATATAGAGTCTTTAACAAGTTCTCAGGACTAGTTGAAGTTTCCTGTGACGTTGTGTTTGATGAGACTAACGACTCTCAAGTAGAGCAAGTTGATCTTGATGAGATAGGTGAAGAAGAGGCTCCGTGCATCGCGCTAAGGAACATGTCCATTGGGGATGTGTGCCCTAAGTAATCCGAAGAGCCTCCTCATGCACAAGATCAACCATCCTCCTCCACGCAAGCATCTCCACCAACTCAAAATGAGGATGAGGCTCAAGTTGATGAAGGAGAAGATCAAGGAGATGAACCATCTCAAGATGACGGCAATGATCAAGGGGGAGATGCCAATGATCAAGACAAGGAGGATGAAGAACCAAGGCCGCCACACCCAAGAGTCCACCAAGCAATCCAACGAGATCACCCCGTCGACACCATCCTCGGCGACATTCATAAGGGGGTAACTACTCGATCTCGTGTTGCACATTTTTGTGAGCATTACTCTTTTGTTTCCTCTATTGAGCCACACAGGGTAGAGGAAGCACTTCAAGATTCGGATTGGGTGATGGCGATGCAAGAGGAACTCAACAACTTCACTAGGAACGAGGTATGACATTTAGTTCCACGTCCTAACCAAAATGTTGTAGGAACCAAGTGGGTCTTCCGCAACAAGCAAGATGAGCATGGTGTGGTGACAAGGAACAAAGCCCGACTTGTGGCCAAGGGATACTCCCAAGTCGAAGGTTTGGATTTCGGTGAAACCTATGCACCCGTAGCTAGGCTTGAGTCAATTCGCATATTATTAGCCTATGCTACTTACCATGGCTTCAAGCTCTACCAAATGGACGTGAAGAGTGCCTTCCTCAATGGACCAATCAAGGAAGAGGTCTATGTTGAGCAACCTCCCGGCTTTGAAGACAGTGAGTACCCTAACCATGTCTATAGGCTCTCTAAGGCGCTTTATGGGCTCAAGCAAGCCCCAAGAGCATGGTATGAATGCCTAAGAGTTTTCCTTATTGCTAATGGCTTCAAAGTCGGAAAGGCCGATCCTACTTTATTCACTAAAACTCTTGACAATGATTTGTTTGTATGCCAAATTTATGTTGATGATATTATATTTGGGTCTACTAACGAATCTACATGTGAAGAATTTAGTAGGATCATGACACAAAAATTCGAGATGTCGATGATGGGGGAGTTGAAATATTTTCTAGGATTCCAAGTCAAGCAACTCCAAGAAGGCACCTTCATTTGCCAAACGAAGTATACTCAAGACATTCTAACCAAGTTTGGAATGAAGGATGCCGAGCCCATTAAGACACCCATGGGAACCAATGGGCATCTCGACCTCGACACGGGAGGTAAATTCGTCGATCAAAAGGTATACCGGTCGATGATAGGTTCATTACTCTATTTATGTGCATCTCGACCGGACATTATGCTTTCCGTTTGCATGTGTGCAAGATTCCAATCCGACCCTAAGGAATCTCACCTTACGGCCGTAAAACGAATCTTGAGATATTTGGCTTATACTCCTAAGTTTAGGCTTTGGTACCCTCAGGGATCCACATTTGACTTGATTGGTTATTCGGATGCCGATTGGGCGGGGTGTAAGATTAATAGAAAGAGCACATCGGGGACTTGCCAGTTCTTGGGAAGATCCTTGGTGTCTTGGGCTTCAAAGAAGCAAAATTCGGTCGCTGTTTCTACCGCCGAAGCCGAGTACATTGCCGCAGGCCATTGTTGCGCGCAATTGCTTTGGATGAGGCAAACCCTGCGGGGCTATGGTTACAAATTAACCAAAGTTCCTCTTCTATGTGATAATGAGAGTGCAATCCGCATGCCGGATAATCCCGTTGAGCATAGCCGCACTAAACACATAGCCATTCGGTATCATTTTCTTTGGGATCACCAACAAAAGGGGGATATCGAGATTGCATATATTAATACTAAAGATCAAATAGTCGATATCTTTACCAAGCCACTAGATGAACAAACTTTTACCAAACTTAGGCATGAGCTCAATATTCTTGACTCTAGAAATTTCTTTTGCTAATTTGCACACATAGCTCTTAAGTATACCTTTGATCATGTCTCTTTGATATATGCTATGACTAATGTGTTTTCAAGTGTATTTCAAACCAAGTCATATTTCTCCACTCTACTACTCATCCTTCGCCGTCGCTCCGCATCACTCTCCGTCTTTGGTATAATCTTCACTCATATGTTTTATTTGCCAAAGGGGAGATAGTAGTTAGACAAGGGCTTTTATCTCACTCAAAGTATCCGTTTTTGGCGATTCATGCCAAAGGGGGAGAAAGTATGAGCCCAAAGCAAAAGGACCGCACCACCACCCTAATTTTAAAATGATTTTCAATTGATGAATTTTAAATTAGTATCTCTTTGTGTTCTAAAGGGGGAGAAAGTAGTACTTTCAAAATTGATATCTTAAAACCCTCTTGAACACTAAGAGGAGAATTTATTTGAGGGGGAGTTTTGTTTAGTCAAAGGAAAAGCATTTCAAACAAGGGGAGAAAATTTCAAAACTTGAAAATGCTTAGCAAAATCTTACTCATTTACCTTTGACTATTTTGCAAAAGGTTTTACAAAAAGAGTTTGCAAAAACAAAACATGTGGTGCAAGCGTGGTCCAAAATGTTAAAAATAAAGAAACAATCCATGCATATCTAGTAAGTAATATTTATTGGCTCAAATTCTAAGTAACCTTTGTACTTACATTTTGCAAACTAGTTCAATTCTGCACTTCTATATTTGCTTTGGTTTGTGTTAGCATCAATCACCAAAAAGGGGGAGATTGAAAGGGAATTAGGCTTACACCTATTTCCTAAACTAATTTTGGTGGTTGAATTACCCAACACAAATAATTGGACTAACTAGTTTGCCCAAGTCTATAAGACCTACATGTACCAAAGGTTCACAATAAGCCAATAAAAAGATCAAGAGAAAAGGGTTCAAACAAAGGAGCAAAGGGACAACCGAAGGCACCCTGGTCGGGCGCACCGGACTGTCCAGTGCACCACCGGACAGTATCCGGTGCACCAGGGGACTTGAAGCCAAACTCCTCACCTTCGGGAAAACGCAGAGTCACTCCGCTATAATTCACCGGACTGTCCGGTGTATACCGGACAGTGTCCGGTGCCCCAAGGATGAAGAGACTCTGAACTCGTCGGCTTCGGGAATTCGCAACGGCTAGTCCACTATAATTCACCGGACATGTCCGGTGTACACCGGACTGTCCGGTGTGACAACGAAGTAACGACTACTTCGGCGCCAACGGCTACCTGCAGGCGCATTGAATGCGCGCCAGTGCGCGCAGAAGGCAGGCACACCCATGCTGGCGCACCGGACACTCTACAGTACATGTCCGGTGCGCCACCGAACATCCAGGCGGGCCCAGCAGTCAGAGCTCCAACGGTCGGAACCCTAACGGCCTGGTGACGTGGCTGTCGCACCGGACATGTCCGGTGCACCATACGACAGACAGCCTCCACCAAACGGCTAGTTTGGTGGTTGGGGCTATAAATACCCCCAACCACCCCACATTCAAGTCATCCAAGTTTTCCACTTCTCAACCACTTACAAGAGCTAGGCATTCAATTCTAGACACACTCAAGTGATCAAATCCTCTCCAATTCCACACAAGGCTCTAGTGATTAGCGAGAGAGATTTGTCGTGTTCTTTTGAACTCTTGCGCTTGGATTGCTTCTTTCTTTCTCATTTGTTCTTGTGATCAAAACTCAATTGTAACCGAGGCAAGAGACACCAATTGTGTGGTGGTCCTTGCGGGGAAGTTTTGTTCCCGGTTTGATTTGAGAAGAGAAGCTCACTTGGTCCGAGGGACCGTTTGAGAGAGGGAAAGGGTTGAAAAAGACCCGGCCTTTGTGGCCTCCTCAACGGGGAGTAGGTTTGCAAGAACCGAACCTCGGTAAAACAAATCCGCGTGTCACACTCTTCATTCGCTTGCGATTTGTTTTGCGCCCTCTCTCTCGGACTCATTATTATTTCTAACGCTAACTCGGGTTGTAGTTGTGATTAATTTTGTAAATTTCAGTTTCGCCCTATTCACCCCCCTCTAGGCGACTTTCAGGCATCAATCCATCAACTCTTGGTTGTGGTGGAAATTCTGGTTTAGGACTAGTTTGGGAATACTATATTTTAAATGATTTTATTTTTTCAAAGGAAAACAAACTAATTTCTCTTAGGATCAGCTTGGATCCTTGGAATTGAATTCCATTTTAATAATAGTAATTTAGGCACATATCAATTAAGCTAACGGGCCGTTTGGATCCTTCATTTAGGAATTGGAATTCACTCAATAAAGTAACTTATTTAGTTTAGAATTTTACATTCCACCACTTTCCAAAGTTCAGATATAAGCCTATCTCAAATTCATGCGGTGGAGGATGAGAAATGATTTTATGCATTAGTAGAATTTGTTTCTAGTCTGTAACTTACGTGACACTCTTCGTCTCACTTCTCTATAGTAAAAATGTAGCACATAAATATCACCGACATTTTGCTAATAATAGTATACAAATATATTTTGCATAAAAACTAAATTAGCTTAAATGGTATATGTCAAAATTACTATTATTAGAATGGAATTCAATTCCAATGATCCAAACGGGACGTAATATGATTTCATGCAAAAATATATTTATATACTATTATTAGCAAGATGTCGGAGATATTTATGTGCTAGATTTTACTAAAAAGAGGCGAGTTAGAGTGTTTTATAAGCTGTAAAGTAGAATAATATTCTACTGGTACATAAAATCATTTACCATCCACTATCTTATGAATTTGAGATAGCCTTTATATCTGAATTTTGGAAAGCGGTAGAGTGTTTCCAAGTTAAATAGATTACTTTATAAAATAAATTTCAATTTCTCTAAAATGAATGGATTCAAACATCCGTTACTAAAATAGAAATCTCTTGCAAAAGTAGAGTTCTCAAACTAGCCTTTAATGGTTCTAATCCACCGCACCTTTATGTCTCCTCTTAGATGTTGTGTGGTACTGTTTATGTGTGAGTTGATATTGAACTCTGAAACCCTTGGGTAGATCCGCCTAAAATCTTACTCTTTTATAGTCGTTATGAGATTTTGTGGTGTGGTTATTTCTCCACCGTGCTTCGATATTTCAAATTATTCGGTACCAATACCAAGCTCTTCTCCTGATCAAGGCGATGGGAGGTCCTCAGGGCGTAGCACCCTGAGAATGGTAGTCCCAGATTAGGGCTTGTTCGGTTATTCCCAATACACATGAATTAGATGAGATTGGAAAAAATTAAGAAGAGATTTGACTTATTTGGGATTTAAACTCATCCAATCCCACTCAATCCACATGGATTGAGAGCTAACCGAACAAGCCCTTAGTGGGATTTGTCATTTGTGTTATCTTCTTAAACCAAAATGCTTGAAGTCGTCTTGGCAGGAGGAGCCGAAGTTACGCTCTTTTCTGAATGCTGACAAAAAAAAACTTAGAGAGATTTACGTTGATTGCACGTACTCAAAACTCAACCCACACACACCAACACCAGTACACACCACACTCGCAGCGCAGCGTCCTGCTGCTGATGCAGACAAGCATGTGTGTTCTACAGGTACTACGTTAATTCTCCGTTGAATGCGCATGGCAATGTAGTTAAGGGCATGTTGTGAGCTCCCTCTAGGCTCTATCTAGCTGCATTATTACTTGCTTGTCTCTGAAGCCAAAAAAAAAGTAAAGTGACTACTAACCTGTACTGCAACCGATCATGCTGCACCTGCATGTAAGGAAAAGCTAGCATGCAACTCACATGTTGGATCAGCTATCGATCAGCACACAACGTGACAAGGATCTGTTACGCCAACCGAAAGGGAAAGTGACCTGACTGAACTCTGACTGAACCGAGATCGATCGTGTGTACTATCTGCTGATACGGTTCGTCCTCGACAGTCACCGGTGCTTGTTTGGGAGCGAAGTGTATTGGAGGGAATTGATGATCTAAAATTTCTTACTATTTAAATTTAAATAGTAAAGGATTCTAGACCTCTAAATCCTCTCAAATACACTTGCTCCCAAAGAGTTTTTTGGTATTATAATTCTCGATTCTTTAGGCTTCTCCCTTTTAGTACTTATAATTTCTCTTTCTCTATAATAATATTCAGAAGTAAATGTCTTTTTGTTATTCTACAATTCAGGTTCAACATTAATTAAATCTGAAAAACACAAACACATTTAAAGAAAAGTGGGAAGCTTCGGTAAATTTTGCTTGTCATAATCATCACTGTTTCAAGAGCTGACATCGATGCATCCATGACTAGCTCAAAAAAAAAAACAATCACTACAGGAAACGACTAAATTTTCGTGGGCCAAAAACCCACGAAAATAAGTCTAAACCAACGAAAATAGCCTAAAATAGCCGTCGAAAATAAGTTCGACGAAAATAGGGAATTATTTTCGTCGGTACCGACGAAAACGACTTATTTTCGTCGGCTTCCCCAAGGCCGACGAAAATAGTTGGTCGGCTGACTATTTTCGTCGGCCACTGAGGCCGACGAAAATAGGAACATAATTTTCGTCGGCCTTGGGTGGTGGCCGACGAAAATATCTGGGCACGTATTTTCGTCGGCCACCACCCAGGCCGACGAAAATTCATGATACCCCCCCAAAAACAGATTTTTCTGCACCTTTTATTAATTCACAGCAAAATAAACATATACACAATCACATATACAGATTTCACAAACAATACAGTTTTCACAAACAACATTCACAAGCAATTACATAATTGTTTCAAACATATTCCATACATATAGTCCATATATAGTCCATACATAAACAAAGTCATTCCCTACAGAACCATAAACAAAGTCTATACATATCCATACATAGTCCATAAACAAAGTCACTACTCACTCCGTCGGGCTATGTGAGTTTTGGCCACTCCCTCCTCCGCCACCAGGAAGGTGGCCACTCCCTCCAGAACCATGGACGAGGAAGTCTTGGACGTTGACAGCACCCTCCGATCCCTGAGCATGTGACGCTGAACCCTACAATTCATCAATCATTCAAATAAGGCTGTGTTTGGTCAATATTTGCATAAAACTAAACATGGAACGTCACCTGTGATCCATGGTGAGGAGGAGGCTGTGCATGCATCCACGGGTACTGTTGTGCTGGCCACCCCTGAGGTGGTGGCACCCACCCCGTCGGTGGCGGTGCCATCCACGCTTGAAATGGCTGAGAGCCCGCCGGTGGCTGGAAGACCGGCGGCACCCATCCCGGGACTGGCTGCGATCCTTGGGGTGGTGGAGGTGTCCAAGTGCCTGGAGGTGCCTGCGTCCACCCAACACCAGTCCACTGTGGCTGCGACGCTGGAGCTTGTCCTGGCCACTGTCCCCATCCTTGTGCCTGCGAGCCATTTTTTATAATAAAAAAAAGAGTTGCTATGGAATTGAAGTGTTCAGATAGTGTTACCTGGGGAGGGCGAAAAGCTGGCAAGTTCATATCAGGGCCGAGTCGAGTAGTCATTTCCTGCAAATGGATGAAACGTTAGAATCGCAACATTATACTTTGAATTCAATGACGACACGTGATGAGATAGACGGATTACCTGAAAATAAGAAGCCATATACTGCGTCAGCTGTCCAACCTGCTCCTGCGCTGCTCGAGCCTGCTCTTGTGCTGCTCGAGCCTGCTCCTGTGCTGCCCGAGTCTCCTCCTCCAGCTGAGCCTCTCGAGCAGACTTGGAGGAGCGAGAACTCCCTGCCGAAGACGATGCTTTCCCTTGACCTAATGTCCTGTTGTACTCCACAACGCCGGTGCCAAAGGCAAACCTGCATGATACACATAGTTGAGCCATTAAGTGGACACATTCTTGTTAATGAAATTATCGAATCAAAGACAACCATCTCACCTGACATGCTTTCTACCCCCACCACTGTGGTACAACGCCGAGGCATCTAAGTCTGAATGCATCCAGTCGAAATCAGGACCATGGCGTTGAGTCATTTCCTCCCCATATGCATTCTGCAAAGAAAGTTAGAGTTGGAGTTAGACACAAAACATGCAATTTAATTCGTAAATACAACTTGTTTACCATTTTCTCCCTTGCCGCCTCGCTGCATAGCTCATCAGGGTTCGCCGGATCAGGGCCACGGTGACCACGGACGTAAACCTCCATAAAACTTGGAGCAACTCCACTTTCAGCTTCCTGCATGAAAAAGAAGAGTTAAACCATATAATTTTCATAGATGTAACATACAAGTTTGATTTATATACTTACCATGCGGCGTGCGGTACCAAGGTGTCCATCGGCGCCGTACCTATGCCCTGGTCCTTCAGTGCCACGGTTGACACGGTGCTTGTTGGACTCTGCAATCCACTCAGGCGACGCCCATCTCTTTGCCAACCACCTCCAGGCTTCCATGTCCTTCGCCAGCCAATCCACAACGCTCTCCAGGTACTGCTCCTCTGTGAGGTAGATCTCATTGGCCCCTAATGCTTTGCTCATTTTCTGCCCCTTTATCTTCTTGTAGTAGTAGTTGACGGCCGCGATGCGAGCATTGTACATGGCATCCTTGATGACCTTATCAGCGCACTTCCGAAAGTGCCTCTTCACACGTGCCCACTGAGCCTGATCGTCCTCGATGTCATCCGGCAATTCGATCCTCCCCTACATATCAATGGAGAAGTTAAGTTAAAGTAAGATTAGGAGAAGCAATAATTCAGTGAATTGCTTATATACGAAAGTAAACTCACCCAGAACTCGTCCCACACAGCCACCTGACAAGTCCTTCGTTTTTTTTTCCGAACTTCCCCCTCTGCTACTGCTTTCCCCTGACTCCCCTGGCTGGACATAGTCCTTTAGACCCCAGTCAGCCCACTGCATAGCCGCGAACCTCTCGCCATTGAGCTCCACCATGCCAGGGTAGTAGAAGCGACAGAGGCTACCCAACACCGCGTTCACCTTGGGACGTCTGCCTGTACCGTCCCAAGTCAAGTCTTCCCATGACCTACAAACATTAATAAAACAAGTAAACCAGTGCAATCACGTTCACATTAAAAAATTAACACAACAGAAATAAGCCCCACCATTCTCCATGCGGCCGGATGAGCCTCCTCTCGGCAGGTCTCGGACCAAGCGCATTGCTCTTCTTATACCTAAGTATACAAGTAAATTCAATATGATGAAATGATTAAAAACTAATATCAATTAAACTAATATGCATAATAATACCTGAAGGACGTAGAACCATCTGACGCCTCGCCCGCGCTGCCTGCACCCATGGGGTCAACCTCCTCATCCTGCTCACCCTCCTCACCCTGCACATGAGCATCCTGCTGAGGAGTCTCCTGCTCACCCTCCTCACCCTGCACTTCGTCTAGACAGTCGAGAAGTTGCTGCTGCCTCTGTCGGCTCTGTGAGGTGCCCTGAAAAAGCCCACTGCCCGAGCTGTCCTCGCTGGCCGCGCTGCCCCCACTCCTCCTCGATCTCCTATGCTTGAACATGTTCAACTGTAGATAAATTAATGTCAAACCACAGTATATGAAACAAATAATATGAAAATTAATAATGTGGAAATTGGAATACATAGCTTAATTGATTAACTAAAAGTAACATACTAATCAAAAGTCATCCGCATCCGATGATGCTTCTTCGGCTCGTTGTTTATTCATACGCTCTTGATTTCGTTGGATCCTTACTGATCTTCTAACGACGACAGGTCATTTGCGCTTTGACCTAGGTTCTTCAATTAAGTCGCTTGAATTGCAACAGAGATTTTCAAGTCCTTCTCCATTGGTCACATGGAATCGATGAGCTATGTCTTGAGTCGACGCCGCTTCTGGTTGAAAAATAGCATCATCGTTGTCCCTGCTCGTACTCACGTAGTCAGCACTCTCTGGAGCGACGACTTGTGGGTTGACTTTGATTGCAACCCACCAAGCCCTAAGGCTTGGGTGAGGATATGGCAGGTAGTACACCTGTTTTGCCTGATTTGCAAGGACAACATCGCTCATACTGCTCGGAATCCTAGAGCTATGCTTCACCTCGACATTACCATACTTGTCGACACGAGTCCCACTATGAGCATCAAACCAGTCGCACTCGAAAAACACGACTTTAAGTTCTTTGGGGCCATCGAAAATCAACTCTACAATGTTTTGAAGAACACCGTAATAGTCCACTATTTTGTCATCGTCAACATATGAACTTGCCAACACACCACTATTGGTGGTGGCTGCCAATGGTCGACTCTTCTCCAATTTCGCAGTTCGGAAGCGATATCCATTTACATCATAGCGAGTATAGTTCCGGACGGACACAGAGGTATGTGCCATTTGCTGCAAGTCTGGGTGCACAGAGTTTTTGGAAACCTATACAAGGAATTAGTATATGCATTATATCTTCCAAGTCCAAAATTCAAAGATTAAGTATGGACAATGAGAGAATGACAATTACTAACATAATTACGAAACCACTGCACGAAGTTTGGTCCACCTTTCAACCCATCACGTCGAAGATTTTCTAATTGGATGGTCGTAGGTTTACTAGTAGATTTCCAACATTCTTCATCAAACATGCTGGACATATTAGAAACATGGACATTACACACTATAGAAATTATGAGATGAGAAAATGGAAGTAACTATGAGGAAAACTTACTCGAACGCCTCCTGTGTGCTGTCAATATTGCTATACATATATAGCATTAGCGTGTTCAAATCTGATCCTTCAATGTGACGTACACTCCCTTTTCCAACTGCTTTACCTGGATTCGCAAAAATTTGAAGGGTGCTTTGGGGCGATTCATTTTCGACATGAAGTCGCACTGAAGGAGCAAACACATTGTTGGCTCGAGCGAAATACCTGGTTGAGAATTGATATATCTCCTTAAGGGCAAAAGCCTCCGCAATACACCCTTCGACTCTAGCCTTGTTCCGAACAGACGCCCTGAGCTTTTTCAACGCCCTTTCTATAGGATACATCCACCTGAATTGCACTGGTCCGCCTACCAAAGCTTCCCAAGGCAAATGCACAATTAGATGTTGCATCACATTGAAGAATCCTGGCGGGAAAACCTTTTCAAATTTACAAATAAGAATTGGAATTTCTTTCTCAAATTTCTGCATCAACCTCTTCGATATCGTCTTTGCGCATACTTCCCTATAGAAGTAACTCAGCTCTGCAAATATGCTCCAAAGCTCATCCTTAAAATAGCCTCGAAACATCACGGGCATCAGCCTCTCCATAATAATATGGTAGTCATGGCTTTTCAAACTGATCAATTTACCGGTCTTCAGATTGACTGCCCGTTTCAGATTTGCCGCATACCGATCTGGAAATTTCAGATTCTTCAACCACTTAAATATTTCTTTCCTTTCATCCGGCTTGAGGCAGTAATCAGCTCGCGGCCTACTTTCATGCCCTTTATCGCTTACTTTCAACTCGAGCATCGGCCTCTTACAAATTTCAGCCATGTCTTTTCTTGCCTTCATATTATCTTTCGTTTTATCAGTCACATCAAAACATGTGCTTATGATGCTTTCAGCAACGTTACGCTCTTGGTGCATCAAGTCTATGTTGTGCGGCATGATCAAGGCTTTTGCATACGGAAGCTCCCATATTGATGAAATATGGGTCCAGTTATGGTCCTCCCCGTAGCCTTGGAACCTATCATTTTCTCCTTGCTTCAGACAAGCATGCCATGCCATTATCTGCGGTGCAGTTTGCCTCTTTGGTGGCCCATTTCTGATTTTGGCTCCACCTCTGAATGCAGTAAGCGAATTCCTGAAATCATGCTTGAATGGAGTCCAACGTCGATGAGCATCAAAGAATGAAACTTTCCCACCATGCTTCAATCTGAATGCATCCGTATCATTCATACATATGGGACAGCACAACCGACCATGGACACACCATCCAGACCAATCTCCATACGCCAGCAGATCATGCACTGACCACAAATAAGCAGCGCGCATGGTAAACTCCTTTTCAGTATGGCTGTCATAAGCCTTCACACCTCTCCACAATTGTTTCAGCTCTTCAATTAAAGGGCGAACAAACATATTCAGCTTTGGCCCTGGATGCTCGGGGCCTGGGATGACTAGTGCAAGGAACATGAACTCTTCTTTATTGACCAACTCAGGAGGAAGATTATATGGCACAATGAAGACAGGCCAACACGAGTAAGGGCTTGCACTGGTATTGAAAGGTGTGAATCCGTCCGTCAATAGACCAAGCCGTACACTCCTAGGGTCGTTTGCAAATTCGGGATCAAACTCGTCAAATGCCTTCCACGCATCACCGTCCGACGGATGGACCATTATGTCTGGATCAGTGACGAGACGTACACCATTCTTTGGCCACGTCATATGCAGAGCTATTTCCTTGTTGAGGAACAACCTTGAAAGCCGAGGAATGATGGGCAACCGACGAAGTTGCTTAGCTGCGACCTTCGTAACTACCAATTCACCCTCATCATTTGTCACCTCGACATATCTAGAAGCTTCGCAATGCTTACAACGGTCCAGCTTGTCATCCTCCTCAAAGAATAGCATGCAACTATTGGGACACACGTCGATCTTCTCATATGTCATCCCAAGACCAGCCAACATCTTCTTTGCGAAGTACATATTCTTTGGCAACTTATGATTCTCCGGGAGAACCTCGCCCATCAGTTGGACGATGTCGTTGTAAGCACTGTTTGAAATGTTGTGCTTCGACTTTATCGCCATTAGTCTAGTGAGAGTCCCAAGAACTGACATCTGAGTGTGCTCGTGCAGTCTCTCTTCTCCTGCGGTGAGTAGCCGGAAGAATTCCTGAGCATCGCGTGGAAGCTGCCCCGGCTCCTCAGCGTTCATTTCAACATCCCTACCAAGATCATGCAACATGTCATCCATCCTATCATGATCGTCATCAAGTTCCACCTCCGCGTCAACGTGTCTAATAGACTCTCCATGCCGGTACCATACAAGGTAGTTCGGCATAAACCCACTTTTGCAAAGGTGTTTCTCCATTTCGTCCTTCTTCTGAGGCCACTTGTTCTCGTAGCGATTGCAAGGACACTTCACTAGACGACCAGTTGCATCTTTGAAAGCGTGCTCAAGAAAAGCCTTTGTTACACCCATCCATTCATTCGAATGTGCCCCATCCTTTCTCCACCCGTCATACATCACCCTCCGATCACCGTCCATTTCAAAGGCTAAACAAAAGACAAAGAACATCAACGATCGTCCGTGGCTTAGGTGAACTCCCTATTAGGTAAAGGCCCTAAACCCACCCAAGAGTGTAGGCCGATGCTTGTGAATTTGTGACGTGTAGCCTACGATTGCCGCGAAATTTCGGCAGCATAACCCCGCTGCTCTCCAAGCACACGCCTGAACATGGTGCGTTGGAGAACAACTGGGTTACACAACCGAAATTCCGCGTCAATCATAAGGCACATGTCACAAATCAAAAGCATCGGCCTACACTCTCAGGCTGTCCAAAATACGTGGACAATTCCGGAACGGCGAACCTCACAAGCCAATGTGACGTTCGCCGTTCCCGAGCGGGTGACGCATACGGTTCGCTATGGTTAACGATCACCGTCCATAATAAATAACTTAAACAAAAGACAAATAACATTCACGGTCGCCACGGCACGCCGCACGCGAACGGCACGCCACGGCACGCGCACGGCACGCCGCACGCGCACGGCCGCCACGACACGCGCACGGCCGCGCGCCCGGCACGCCACGGCACGCGCATGGCACGCCCGGCACGCCACGGCAAGCATCAAATATGTCGGGAAAGAAGGGAGACGGGGAGGCTCACTGCGGGGAACGACGACGACGTGGACGGACGACACGGCGTGGACGAACGACGGCCGTGGACGAACGGCGTGGACGGTGGGCACGGCGTGGACGAGTCTGCTCCTATGAACGGCGTGGACGAACGGCGAGCCACGCGCGGCGGCGCGGAGCGGCGAGGGCGCGCGCGGGCCACGAGCGACGGCGCGTGGAGAGCGGGCGGGCGCGGGTGGCGGTGCAGTGAGGGAGGGCGGCCGGGCGGGCGGGCGCGGACGCCGGCGCGGCGATGGTGGACGGGGGCGCGGCTATGGTGGCCGGCGCGGGAGGGCGGGTGTGCGGGCGGGCGTCGACGGCGGCGCGGCGCGGCGCGTGGAGGGACGGTGTGCGGGCGGCGCGGCGAGGGAGGACGGGCGGGCGGGCGCCGACGGCGGCGCGGCGACGTAGGGCAGGCGGGCGGCGGCGCAAAGACGAGCGAGCGAGAGTTTGACGAGCGAGAGAGAGAAAGTGCGCTGAGGCCGATTAACGGGCCTCTATTTTCGTCGGCCTCATTGAGGCCGACGAAAATACAGGCCGGTTAATGACTTATTTTCGTCGGCCTGGATGCGGCCGACGAAAATACGCCACTTATTTTCGTCGGTCTAGCTGCGGCCGACGAAAATATCACACAGTTTCGTCGGTCCCGAGGCCGACGAAAATACCTTTCGTATTTTCGTGGGCCTGCCGACGAAAATCTTCGCTGGCCCACGAAAATAGGACACATTTTCGTCGGTCACTCTTGCCGACGAAAATAACATTGTATTTTCGTGGGCCGGCCCACGAAAATTTAGGTGTTTCCTGTAGTGAATAGTAGGATCATTATAACTTTAGGATGGATCAAAAAAATGTCTAGCAAAATGCAAAGGAGTGTAGAGTATGTTTTTCATCTTCCCATCAATGACACCTATGATATATGTACACATAGTTCCATTCTTGTCAACATTATGTTCAACCAAAAGAAAAAAAAACTGAGTAGGCATGTGCAATACAATAATGTCAACTCTCGCGGTAACGATAGAGTTGCAGTATGGTTATTTTAGATACTGACAAATAAGAACAGAAAATAAAAATGATTAAAAGGAGACCAGAATACTATTTTAAAGGATGGATTCACTTCTAAATACTACTTGAGAGAATACTATAATAGCTCACTTCCAAACAAGACAGGCCTCAAGAAGGTAGGCAGACAGGTGCGTGTCCATGCATGCATCTGATATTATGATGCGTGGTCGGCTGCTGAATGGAGCATTGCAAGAATGATGATGATAATCATTTGCACGTGCTCAAGCTCCTCAAGAGATATTGCATTGCTGTGTACGTGTTCATCATACAGATACTGCAGCATTTGATGCTGATTCTGTCGAACTGATGTTTGGACCATTCGCAAACTAAATTCAAGAGGCCAGCACCAGCGGGGCAAATTCTACCAGCTAATTAATGGCAGACAGATTGTTTGGGACTAGTTTAGGAGAAAAAAAAATAGGGTAGATTGAAGGGGCTAAAATCCCCTTCTTATTTAATTTTGAATAAAAATATAATTTTAGCACCTTCAATCCTTTGCGGTATTTAGCCCAAACTCGTCTTTATACGATAACGATCACAGACAAATCTGAATATCTGGTTGCCACGAAAACCGGAGACAAGAGAGAAACTCAGAGTGGTGCAAGCGCAATCCACTTGGGCTTGCTCGTATCGTATCGTACGCAGGTAGCATTTTTTGTTTTGTTTTTCCTTGGCAGACAACAGACAGATCACACATGCTTGCATTTACTCTCAGTCGAACTCAGTCCCGAGAATCCCAAATCAGAGAAAGGTTTTGTTTTAGGACAAAGAACTCATCAGTCATCACCGTCCAGCTCAAAAAACCAAGGCCAATTCAGCTCAAGAACCGAATTGTTTTAAGATCTGGTGGCTGGGGCGCTGACATCCACGTATTTCGTCAGAAAGCACATTCTTTTGCGCCCGGGCATAATTGATCTCAGCGATGATGGATAAATAGAGGTAACATTGGGTCTGAACTGTGAAGGAGCTGAATCATCTATCCATCATCACAAATGTAGTATAGTACAGCAAATCTAGGGGGGGGGGGGGTTCCACTTGTTTCTTCCCGTATGGCCGTATATCCTCACTCTGCAGTTTGTAGAGCAGAAAGGGTTTCAGTCTTTCAGAGAGTGTGCAGAGAGAAAGAGTCAGGTGGTCTATATAGTCATCATCAGACTTTTGGCTCCACGCTCTTCTTCCTCGTGATGCGGATGTAGCAGAAGACGGCGACGACGATGGCCGCGGCGAGCCCCGCCACGATGATCTTGCCGCCGGCGAACGCCCGGTCGAAAGGTCTGTGCCCGCCGCGGTGCGAGCTCAGCGGTGACCCGGCGAACCTGGACTCCTCCAGCAGGGAGTGCGCGTGCAGGGCGACGGCGGCAGCGGAATAAGGAGCGTCCGCAGCTACCCTGCTCATCGCGCCGCCGTGCAGGAGGACGGTGGCGAAAGGCCGCGCCGTGACGGCGGTCGCGGCCAGCTGGCTGGACACCAGGCAGAAGAGGAATAACCGAGGCATCGTCTCTCTTCAGATAGGTTCTGACTTCTGAGGGAGATCGGAGCTCAAGCGAGATGATCGGTGGACGTGTAGGAGAGCTGTGGGCCTGTGGCACAGGAGCTCTCTCACTCAGTAGTAGTGGGTGCGGTCGTGTGGATGATCCCTTGTTGATGATGTGCTGGGGAGGCCATGGCCGTGTGGCTGGGAGGGCCGTTATATAGGAGATGGGCATGGCAGTTGAGCCTGATGATCGCTGCCCAGTGATCCGCTGGCCGATTAAACAAAGGTGGGGGTGTTGGGTTGGGGCCGGGGGCAGAGGACGCATGGCCATGCACGCACCCACCCGGCCACCCCCACCCCCAGCCTTCAAATTCGGATCTTGATTTCTCGGTTGCATTGCATGATCAGTCTCCCTCGTGGCTGCTGGTGGCTCTAGGGAAAAATGATTGAATTTGGAGGGAGGGAAGCGGGTGTGGCTTCTAGGAATCCATGGGGCCAGCCGGCACTCAGCGGTCAACTCTTAGGTGGGTGTTCGTGCTCCGATCCGAGTGCATCAGCAACTGACATCTGGCTGGATGGACGTACGCCCCTGAGGCCATGACTATGGAGCTAGGAAGATGGAAGGAGCAGCAGTGTATCTGCATCTGCATCAGCATTCAGCATTCAGCAGCAGCAGCTCAGCATCCAGATTCCTCGAGTCAAGCTGCGAGGCAGGCAACAACTGTGTCCAGACTCCAGATGGAAGGGAGCCTTGGAAGCAGTAGCTGCTGCATACCTTGCAGGGCCTTGTGTTCTGCCCAGCAGTTGACGATGAGCTTGCTTGCGCTGCGCGGGTTCTTGGAAGGTGAAAGGCAGCATGCGGCCGGCACACATCGAGATGAGATGGCTGCAGCCTGCGGGTGAGGAGCTGTTGTAGCATCAGAAAGGGGCAGGTTTTCTTGGTATCAGTGACTGATGTATTTCTTGGCTCAACTTTATTTATAAAAACTCGAGTGAACTCAAGCCAACGAAGCAAAGTAGTGTTACTTTTGTCGTCGACTCCGTTTTCCTCGGATCTCGCACTATTCCGTGCCTTGGGACAACAAATTCATCTGTGAAACAACAGGGATGAAGGAGCAACTGCAGTAATTTGATTTCCTTCACCCTGAGTTCAGAAGCACTAGAACATATGAATGGTGGAAAGAAAAGATGACACCTTTTATGGAGCACGAGCACAAAATGACGGTATTTTCAACGTTTTCTTATAGAAATTAAATCGAGGTAGATGCTTCCAATTGTAGTATTGCACAAACGCACTTTCATGCACCACATGTGTGTGTGGAGGAATCACCAGACAGGATTTAAGCAGCAGCTCGATTTTATATGAGGCTGTTCAGAATATAATTTGCCCGTGTCTTACCGGGAGCAGGCATCGGAGGTACAGTACAGTACAGCGCCAGTTTGCAGATAACAGGTGCGGCGCTGCAGGCGGGACGCCGTCGTTGAACTCGTCGCCTTGTAAAGATGCCATTTTACCTCCTTCCGGACTCGTAGGACAGGAGGTTAAGGCAAGAAGCTTCTGATCGGTTGCCTTGTCTGGAGAATGCATGCCAAAGCAAGCGCGAATCGCTCCGTTTCCCGTGAACGCTGCTCACGATCCTCCAGCTGTTCCCTTCCATAGATTCAACCTCTAATCTAAGAAGCCCTTTCTGGATCAGATGTAATTTTAGGGCCAAGACTAGTCAGGATCGTTGCACGCTCAAGCTAGCTGTTAAACAGCAGGCTGGCACGCACGCACGCACGCACGCGTGGGGGCCATAATGTCAACTTATCAGGAACGGTTTTCGCGGGGGTCGACAGCAGAATCAAACCAGCACGGAGGAAGAAGAAGAGAAGAAGCTTCTTCTCCTTCTCCCCCACCGACGAGCACTGCCGGGGCCGACCAGCCCGTGACAACCAGCCCCCTCGTGCAACAAAGGAACCCGCTGAGATCTTCAGAGCCATCGATTGAATATTCAGGCTGTCTTCTCTGTACTGTACCACTAGACAAACTGATGAAGAGACACAGTGAACATGAGCTGTCCATCTTTTTCAGGACAACGATTCCGGCACCATGAACCTACCGATCAATGATCGTGACATGACTAACCTGCCGACCGGACGATTCTGACATTGTTAACCTGCTCACCACATACGACATAAATCGATTTGGTGTTAAAGTGAATTAATTGCTCTTGTTGAGATCTCCGTTTGGGAGCAGATCTTCCCCAGGGTAGGCCAGAGCCTAGAGCAAAGCATTCCGGAGAGATGCCGTTTCAGACTTCCAGTGTTCTGTATCTAGCTATCTTGGTCATGCATCACCCGAGAGATTCCTTCGCGCAGCTGGTTCATCAGAGCCTCAAGACATATTCTTGCCGTTGGTTATTGCAAGAGGGCTTCGTTGACAATGGCACCGATGAGCACTGCACTATGCTCGTCAGGTGCGAAGTACGTTTGGCACAGCTGGATGTACTTTTGCTGCACTCGTAATGACACTGCTGCTGTGGATCACGTGATCAACTTGGGCCTGTCATTATATACTATTCAGGCGAAACTGCAGAGCGTTGATCAACGGTAGGGAACCAAAATACCAGATCAGTTTGATGATAGCTGCTTCAGCATCAGATGTTTTGTTTTTATCCTTGAAGGATATACTTGAATTTATCCTTCGGATTTTAGGAATTAAACCACACTCCCTACCCCGTTAAAAATATGTCCATTTCTTGGACAAACTCTACCAGTCTCAGTCTCAGACTGGCTAAACGAGTAATAAGAACGAAGATCATTCATGTCAACATGGAGAATAAAACGATAAGGCTTCTGGAACATAAGTAACACAGCACGCAGAATCAATAAGCGCCTGATTGGTTTGGTGCGTCCGCATATCCAGTCCCACGCGAACCTGGCCGGCCAGATACGTCAATTTCTAGCGTATGTGCAGATGTAGTTAAATAGCCTCAGAATAACTTATTTTGCATCCAATCATATAACCACCGTTTATCGTGTACAGATAACTAAACAGACGCTCAGCCAAAGTCAGTACACATGATGATTTAGGATGGAATATTGTGGGTAACCAATCAAGTAGTTAAGAGTACACAACTGGGGCATGGCTCATATTTATTTCTAGAGAGAGTTTTTTAGTTGATACTTCACTTCATATGCTGTTAGGGAAGGAACGATATGAGTGTAGCCATTACAGTGTTCTAACAACCTAATCATACAAGTGGACCCAAAGAAGAGCACTGAGCACATCCTTTTTTCTGTTACTACTCATAAGATCGGGCAGTGCAGTCATGCAAAGTTGTGCTTGTTGAGGCGATTAGATGGCCCAATATTAATGAGGTAGGCCGAACAACAAAAAATTGCACAATGATATGGACAACTAATCTGACTACCAGAAATCGGAATAATCAGCGTCTCACTCTCGCCCATTTATTGCTTTTTCGCACCATGGGCATCCAAACAATAAGCGCATTCATGTCTCTGAACGTACCCGAATAAATTTCCAACACAAAAATCAAATTCTTGGGAATGGTTTTGAGATACAAGTGATAAAACAATCAGTAGGGCAACCAAATGATCTCGTTGAAATTAGAAGTTCAGAAGGTTCATGTGGCTATGAAAACCCTTACCTCAGAGCATGCCAAAAAAATCTTCTGGAGGATCATAGCTATGCTTTTATGGGAACAACTCTTCAAAATCTTGCTTTACCCTATTTCTTAGCAATGGGTGAGGTAAAAGACCCTTCAACAGTACCCTAAAAGGTAACTCTTGTGGTGGATCAGGTGACTTTTTCATGCCTTCATAGATACTCATTGCATCTGATGGGGAACCATTTCCCAAGAATCGTCTTGTTACTTTGGCATAATTCTGTGAGTCAGGAAACAAGATCTCATCTCTCATGTTAGTATGTTACCCCAAATTACCATTGTTTCCTCCATCTTCTTGCATTTGGCTAGTGCAATAATCAAGTCTTTGTACATGTAATATCTGGCTTATACCTATCCTACTTTTGTATGATCCTAAACATCTGATAAGCAAAGGTTTATAAACTAGTAAGGCCAACAAAGGCAAGCATCAGAAAATACCATTCCAAACTGGAATAAATGTGTACGATGAAAATGCCATTATGTTTAGTGAATTAATTTGGTATTCGGTATATGAACTTTTGTTGCAAACTATTCCACTTAGATTATGAGAATACCATTTCACAAACTTAGGCGGGCTATTCATTTCAGATTAAAGCCAATTGTTCGGACTGTTATAGCTCGAATCCATAGAGACAAAACACTGTTTGTAGAAACAGTAGAAGCCATTTTCGATTAAAGCCAATCGAACAGCACCATAGTTCCATGGAAATGGTGAACTTTGTTAAACCCTGTGATATTGCAATGTTCTTTTTTGCAATATAAAAAACTCGACCTACAGGAGGGTAAGACAGGCCCGAGTATTGTATTAAGAAGAAGACCTCACGCAGATTGAGAAAAACCCCGATCACACCCATGATGAGTCGAATTTAGGACCTAAGGAGTGCTAGTCGGACTGCCTAACCAACTCATCTAGAGACCATTTCGCTTTTTTGCAACATAGATCACATATTTCAGTCTTAAGAAATACATGGATTCACTTATTAAAAAAATATCACTTGAAGACATACTCAGCTTATTGCCTAATTTTGATCTATATTAGAAGTATTTGTCTCAGTGAAGGATCGAATCAGGCAGCCAAATGGAGTTAATGAGAACCAATAAAAATATTTTTTGCATAAAGGCAGTCTTGGCTTGCTTCATAAATCTATACCCAAACCTCTAAAACACCAAAACTCGAATGAGATGCTCACGTACCAATAGATGGTTAGATGTTTTTGGTGATGATCGATGAACACAGTGAATAACTCAGAATGCCAAAAACAAATTCACATGAAAACTCTCCAAAATGTGAAACTTGATCTCTTTACTTCAATGGAAATGAAGAAGATGACTAAACCAAAAACACTACAACTAACTAGTGATTGGATACACTATAAAAGTTCCTTGAGTATACACGAACTTAAGTAAACAAACGAATTGCAAAACGGACACCTAAAAGTCTAAACATACTCAAAATAGTGACCGCCTAGCTTGTTTGCAGCCGTCCGAATCAAAGCTCCAAAAATCAAAAGATGATCCAAACGAATTCCGGCTGAGTTGAAATTTTGCAATCCTTTAAAATAAAGTTTCAAAAATATCCATAATATTTGAGTTCCAAAAGATCTGAACTTCAAAGTCGGATAAAAAAATACAAAATTGGCTAGAGGTTTTCTTCAAATTGCTCAAGGGGTTGGAATTTCATGCTCTATGTGAATCAGCCCATGTCATTTGATGGCGATAATTCTAGAAGGTTCTTATACGTTTCTATCTAGCCCAAATGTCCTCAAGAACTCTGATCCAAAAGATCAAAACAAAAGAGTCCGAGAAAAAAATCCAAGGTGAGAACATTGAGTAAACAAAGATGCACCAGAGAGACCTTCAAATTACCATGAACCATCGTGGTTACAACCACTCTTCTCAAATCTCAAAATACACTGATGAAAATGTTTTGACTAAAACATATGTGGATCTCACTAACAAAATAAAGTCTAAACCCTAAATAAGAAATAAAAAGCTTGAGGAGTTTTTCATATTCCTAACATACTCCTTTATATTTATAGCTAAACCACTTAACCAAGGACATAATGGTCCAACTTCTAAACCATTGATTTGACGGTCACACTCCCTTCACGGATTTGCATAGAAAGCGTGGTTCATAGCACACAAAGGAAACTAAGAATATACTGTGACAATGAGCCATCGTTATTTTACTCCTACAACAACAAGTCAAGTGGGTGTATCAAGTATATCGACGTCAAGTGTTATGTTGCTAAGGAGAAGATCCCTAATCAAAATATTAAGGTTGAGAATATAAAAACACATTAGATGTTAGCGGAACTGTTCATAAAAGGTCTGGCACCCATTGTGTTTATCTAACACGTAGCCGACATATAATTAAAGAAAAAACTTATGATTCTGGACCAAGGGACTATAGAACAACCATGACATATTGAGAAAGTTACCCAACCATGAGGCGAAGGGATATGTTATAGTCAATGAGTTCGGTAGCACATATTTGGTCTCCATAATGCATTAGTATTGATGTGTCAATTTGTTAAAGGGTACCTTCTATAGAAAGTTAAAGAGCAAGAAAACCGAGAATAAAGGAAAGTCGCTGACTCGGTCAAGGTGAGTGAGTATGTGTCTATCCTAACTAACCACACCTTTACCATATCCATGGTTGAAGGCCTCGTTCACATATGTTATATCAATCAAGACAATAACCGACATGGAATACAACTCTTTGATCCCATAACTCTAGTCGCCACCGGTCACAAAAGATCGGATAATCCTTTAGGCATTATTTAGATATCCTCGTATTTATCTCAATTCATATATATTGAGATGGATTGAAGTGAAATCTAAATTAATTACTCCTCAATCCACTTCAATTTATATGGCTGTAAATACGAGAGTATCTGAATAGCCCTTAGCCGCTCGAGTGATCGAGAACGCCCAACTCCTTGTGGCGTCTGTAAATTTTGGCCCTGTTTGGCACAGCTTATTTTCAGCTTCTTCACAAATTTAAGCAGAAGTTCTGCCAAACAGACAGCTTCTGCAGTAGCTTATCAGTTCAGTTGCTTCTCAAAATAAATTAAAACAGCCAACAAGCAGAAGCTGCTTTTTATCAGATAAGTTGTTTTTTCAACAAGCAGCAGCTGTGCCAAACAGGTCCTTTATCTTACTGGGCACGAACGTTTCATTGTGGCAACCCATGTTTATGATCTACAGGAAGAGACGAGCCTAAACGCACGGACTCAACGCTGACACCGACTACCAGGATCGCATACTCCTACCTCACTAGCGCGTCGGTCTACTTGTAAAAGAGGAAATTTGGCTACTGATGGCCCTGATGTGTTTCTCTCCTGCTGGTGGTTCAGATGAACAAGTAGTCCACCCTGTCGGAGTCGGACGCTATTGATCACGTCAAGAAGATCCAGATCCAGGTACTCGAGCTGCAGCTACAGCTCGCCGACTCGCCGGGAGAGGCCTAGGAGAAGCAGGGCAGCGCGTCGTGTTCCGAATCCTTCACTGCCACTGAAACATGCAGTATCAATTAATCGCGAGTTGATACTGCAAGTATGGTTTAACTAGTTGAAGGAGAATTTTTTTAAGGTAACATTGAACACTAGGATCAATTGTTGTGCGTATCTGGAACTGAAAATTCAGAACAACCGACGCCACGTTTCATAGAATTAATATGATCTGGTTACTCAATTTTCATCGTGTTTGTCAGATACATGGAACCAAAACCTTAACAACTACAACTATTGCCTTTCGAAAAAGCTGTTGCTTGAAATGATACCCCTCAGATTGACCATTTTTTTTTTAAAAAAAAAGAGGACGACAAGATAATAAAATTACTCTTCCGACGACGAACTCTAGCGGTAAGGCGTTTCGTGTACGCAATGTAACAAGAGTACATGTTAAACTGGTAAAACTGACGGATAAAATACAGGGTTGTGTTGAACACACAAAGCACGATGGACCTTGAGCTCCCTGAAAGGGGGTGAACTTGTGATTGTGCACAAATTTAGTCGTCGTCTTCCGTCTTTGTGTCCGCTTCCGTTAAACCTGAATTCTGTTTGCGATGCTCGTACTACGATATCTACTGACCCCATGTACGCAGGCACACAGCAAGGCCCGACCGGATGCTGTGATGCGCTGATTTCAGCTCACACAGAAAAGCAAGCCAGTCATGAAAATTTGTCATGCTTTGTTAAAATGAATCTAGGTTCAGACTAATCTGTTACTTTTACGGTTTTACCGACCGTACTTCACCTGAATTTTGCGATGACTAAAAAAACCCTGCAATGACGATTTCCTTGTGCTCATCGGCTTCATGGAAACGTGGACTCCAGCCCAGCCAGCCACCGTGACGAGGCAGGGACGACAGAGGACGCCTGCAATTGAATAGCATGTTCTTTTTTTAAATCATGTGCTGATAGGGACACGATCACGTGTATATTTTAAATTTAGTATATTTATCTCACATCTTCGGATCCTAAATTTTATAATATAAAATTTAAAGATGAGATGATACTCTATTTCTATTTATTTTTAAACTAAAACTATTTTATATCCTAACAAATTGTGAAAAAACATTTAGATCGTGATCCATTACTATCTCTAATTTAACCTAACTAATTTTACAAAAAACCTCTCTCATCAATTTTTTACAAAGAATCACTCGTAGCTACTACAGTTAGATATATACATGTCCAGATTTCATATTTTAATAAACATGTGAGCACCATGCTACTTTGAGCACATGATAATACTGGATACGTGGCCTTCTTTTAGAAAGAGGCAAAAACAAATCCGCGTCAAGATTCGCGCTGCGGGATGGATGATGGATCACATCGGCACCAGTTTTCTGCAGGCACAGCAGAGCACGACTCCTCCACGTGGCCATGTAAACATGGGCCCCACCAAACCGGTGCGGACTGTGGAGGGACTCGGCCACGGACCACCCGTCTCGCCCTCATCTAATTACGCCCCGCTCGCTGTCCCTCTCAGATCTCTTCCTTGTTCTCGCCTCGTCGTCCCCAATCGTCGCCGGGAGTCTCCCGATCCTTCTTCCACCACCTCACCGGTGGTGTCAGGTTAGAAAAATCGGGTCTCTCTGCGGTTATCTTCTCCGCCCGCCCACTTTTGCGGGAATTTTTTTTATCTGTCGCGTCGATCTGATCTGCGAGCGGTGGGAGAAAGGGGATTCCGATCTGATACGCGGGTTGAATTGCAGGGCCGGCTCGCGGACGGTGCTTGGACTGCCCCCGTCCCGTCATGGATCGCGCCGAGCTCACCACCGAACAGGTCAGTGCATGGGGTTTGCTTACCCGCTTCCGTTTCAACTGTTGATGCTTGCTAGCTGCCTCGTGCCGAGTGTGTGGAATTTGTTGGGTGTGCGGGCTGGTTTATTGGGCCGCATTAGGAGGCTGTAGTGTGGTACGAAGGATGCACTTTGCCAATTGTCATTCTACTGTATTGATTGACTTGCTGGGTAAAAGTCTGTAAAATCTGTTGCAATGTTGCTTCAAGTAGATGAAAATTTCCACCCATGTCAGAGTTACTTTATTGCTACTTGCATCCTAGGCTCACGTTTTGCTGTGCTCATCTATGGAGTCTAGAGAGCATCCTAGGCTGACATTATTGCTACTTGAGCCATAGTGATAGCGCAAACGAAACTCCCGTGATTATCATAGGAATGGGATTTTTGTTATGCAAAGAAAAAGTGGTTTGCTGTTTCTGTATGGATGGGGCCACGACCCAAGACATAGCCACCCTTTAGCTGTGTTAAAATGATGGATGCATACACTCCGGGCCTAATATAATATCGTGCTAGTGATTCTCTGCAAATGTCTTAGGCTGTCTTGTTCTTCTTTACCTGAATTTGTAGGGAGTTGGGTTTCCAGGGAAAGTGTTTCCTGCTTACATAAAGCTGATGACTGCTTACTGCTGCATTTATATTTGTATCAGTTAGCATATAAAGTTTTAACATTGGCAGGAAGAGTTAGAAATAACTACTGGAAATTGCAGATGATTGCATTGCATTATGTTTATATTTCTTGGGGCAAAATCTTCCTGCCATCTGTCTATAGGTTCTAACTTCCAACCAATTAGAAACTCTTGATATGTTACCTGACATCATATGCTTTATAGGTTCTCGTATTATGTACCGAGCGCCTGATACCATGAACATTTTATCAAGTTTATGGCAAATCTATAATCATATGCCTCGTTAATTGTGCTACTAGGTACTGAATCACTGAGGCTGCCTATTCTTCTGAACAAGTTTATGGAAAATTGCACTTTTCTAGCACTGGCATATTAATTTTCAGTGTTAGCATGCCTTCTTTCTTGGCTAGGATGTTTTTCATAAAAATGTCGCACGCATCAGTGGATTTTGGAGTTTTTGTTGCATTACGTTAGCAGGGAGGAAAAGTCTGATTCCTTTTAATTAATTTATGTATTGTGATTTTGTATGTCAAGGTTCTGAAGCGAGATATTCCATGGGAGCATTACATGTCAACTAAGCTTATCTCCGGAACGTGCCTTCAGCTTTTACGGCGATATGACCACAAACCGGAGAGCCAGCGAGCTCCTTTGCTTGAGGAGGTGAGTTGCTTTCTCACCCAAGATTATTTGTGGGTAAAAATGATTAACTACCATTGCATCACTAACTTAGTGCCTTCTTTTTCCATCTTTCAGATTTGGTACTATCTTGTTATGATTGATGTATTCATCTTTGCATCACAATTTTCTTGTTTTCTCACTCTTTACTAAGCTACCGTATTCTTTGGTGTCTCAGGATCATTCTTTTAGCTTACAAGAGGTTATCAGATATGCATATTTGTACTGAACTATTTTTCCCCGCAATATTTGGATTGATTCAGTCCATTAACAGGGTGTGTACACAACATTTCATAGGTTTACTGTAAACAGGATCTAGTTGACTAATTTCCCTTTTCCTCTTTTCCCCACAAATAACACTTACTGCCTATATTGCCTTGTACTTGGCCTTGAAAATAGTTATATTATATTTTACTTGAATTTATGTTTATCTTTTTTTATCTGTTTGGACAGATCTCTATTATATGTTTCATGTTTGGTTACTCGACTAGTTTTATATAACACAAAGATCCTTAAAACTCTGTTCTTTTAGGATGGGCCAGCATATATCCGAGTTTTCCTGAATATCCTGCGGAGCATCTCCAAGGAAGAGACTGTGGAATACGTGCTTGCACTCATTGATGAAATGCTTGCAAGTATGCGACTATTTATCAGCCTTTTCTTCCTTTCAGATGAAAAATAATCACTTCCATCATTAAACCATTTGATTATCACTTATTTATGTTACATTGGTGATACCTTTGTTTTCAGCAAATCCTAAGCGTGCAGCACTGTTTTATGATCAATCTTTGTCGGGTGAAGATATTTATGAACCGTTCTTAAGTTAAGTGTACTATGCTTGTTTAATTCTTTTTATTTTTATTTTATTAATTTAAGTAATCAACTCATTTCGCTCTTCAGCAATTAGATTGACATATATTGCCCTTACACATCCTGATGGCAAGATTATATATTTAGAATAGTCACCTTCTGTACCTGATAGCCTGTTTTGTTTTGGTAATACCCTCACAGGCTCACACTAGAAAGAGTTCATCCGCACCATGCTAGGCCTTATTTATCTTGTTCTCTGACCACCATATAGCTAACAAAATTATAGTTTTCAGGTTGTTATGGAAAGGCAACTGGTTTGTACAAGAAAAAAGTTGTAAGATATTGACTGTTATAATTAGGTAAGTTTGGCTAATATTCAAATGCTCATCATGCAAAAGCAAAATTATTTGTAGATCTTACTTTACTTTGACTATAGTGCACGACCAAAGCTTCAGAATGGCACACTTCCAAATGGAGATGCTTCGAATTCGAAGAGCAAGCTTACTTCAACACACGATGTATTGAGAGGTTTGGTTGATTGGCTCTGTTCACAGGTTAGAAATGTGAATGATCTTTTTAATTCTTTACCAATTTTTATTTGTTATATATGCTATGAAACTACCGTTCATGTGTTCTGAAATTTTATTATGGTTTGTTTTGCAGCTGAGGAATCCTACACACCCGAGCTGCTCTATTCCTACTTCTATCCATTGCCTCTCCACTTTGCTAAGAGAACCATATGTTAGGACATTATTTGTTCAAGCTGATGGCATCAAGCTGCTCATTCCCTTAATTTCCCCAGCTTCCACACAACAGTCAATTCAGGTGATTGCTTGGCCCTAAGCATCTAGAATGGAAATACGTTGGGGAAGAGTTGTCTCATCAGGTCTTAGCAGTTTGATTGCAGATAACAGACATAAACTGTTCCATCTTTCAACTCTAGAACTAACTTCCTCACCTGTGTTCCTTTTTGTTATTTCTTGTGCAGCTCCTTTATGAAACTTGCCTCTGCATCTGGCTTTTATCCTTTTATGATGCTGCAGTTGATTATTTGTCCACCACAAGGGTTATGCCAAGACTTGTAGAGGTTGTCAAGGGCTCTACTAAAGAGAAGGTAATGTTCTAAATTTGCATGTCATATTGTGCCACTGTAATTACGTCAGAAAAATGTTAACATTATGCACAAACTTGAAGGTGGTCAGAGTTGTTGTGTTGTCCTTCCGCAATTTGCTGGCAAAGGGTGCATTTGCTGCCCAGATGATCGATCTTGGATTGCCACAAATGGTACAAAACTTGAAAGCTCAAGCATGGACTGATGAGGTGAGGAGCTTTCCAAACCTTTGGATTTTTAATATTCCACAGGAAAATATGCATCAAATATTGGAATTTTCATATCTGAACCATTGGTTCAATTGAAGGAAATGTAACCATCTCCAGCAAGGCATAGATATGGGCGTGCAAAAAACTGTTTTGCACTGTAAACTGCACTGTTTACAAAACGGAGTTTGAAATAGGGAGTGAGACAGGGAGACCGCTGGAGATAGCCTGGCCCTGGCATGCATATGCTTTCTTTAAAACCAACTTGTCTTGAATATTTGCTATTTACTGTTCAGTAATAAAAAAATGTTGCATTTTATCTAGGATTTTTACTTTAGTTTTTTTCCTTTTAGAGGAAAATGACACAATTTGCTAAAATATTTGGGAGTTGATTTTTTTGAGGTGCCAGAATTGTCAGGCAACAATCTTAGACAACCAAATAGTACAATACTACAATTAAAAGGACAACTCACAAGTGATAAGTTCACAATTGTCATTTATTGTGATTTGTTGGAGGTTCCTGTAGTTGCTGCTTCAAAAAATATGTTGGAGGTTCCTGTAGTTGCTGCTTCAAAAAATTGGACTCGTGATTCGTGAATTCTCATGCAAGCATAAATAAATGTGACGATATATCTTTAATGTAGTGATTCACAGCTCTTGCACGTTTGAGAAAAAAATGTGAATGTATCGCCGTTTAGTATGTGCTCAGGTTGAGCTTGTATGTGTTTTTGCACCTTTTTGTGCTAACTGCAATTTGCTATTATTTATGCACCCAGGATCTGTTAGATGCTCTGAATCAACTAGAGGTGGGACTCAAAGAAAACCTCAAGAAGTTGAGTTCCTTTGATAAGTACAAACAGCAAGTTCTTCTTGGTCATCTGGACTGGTCTCCAATGCACAAAGATCCAAGTTTCTGGCGTGAGAACATTAACAATTTTGAAGAAAATGATTTCCAGGTACACCTTGTCCTTTCATCTTGATTGAAAATATTTAAATAAACTTGTTGCACAATTGGGCTAAGTAGTTTAACTCTCAAATTCATAGCTAAGCTATTATGGACAATTCATAGCTGTGCATCACTACATTGAAGAGATATCTGTCACATTTAGTGACACCACCGCTCTCAACCGTAAGGGTTGATTTGGTGATCAGGGATCCTCAGAGAATCTATGAGGAGGAATCTCTTTGCTATTAAAATTTGAATAGCAAGAAGATTCCTCCTCCATTTATTTGAATAGCAAGGAGATTCCTCCCCCATTTATTTGAATAGCAAGGGATTCCTCCCCCATGGATCCCCTCGTGATCCCTGTCCACCAAATCAGCTCTAATGGTTAAAAAAAATCCCCTCGTGCCCCGCCTGCATATCATGCGCACCACTTTCCGGTTAGGCTGTTGCAGAGTGGGCAGTTGATCGGCCCGTTAGTGATGGGGGGCTAGGGTTCGGGGGTTTTCTCGGCCGTGACCATGTTTCGGTCTCTTTTTAATATAATACCGGGATGGCGGTCTTTTCTTCCCTGGCCGAGTTTTAGGTAGGCTCATAAGCATTCAGCTCTGTGGTTGTGATGAAATTGCACCTATAACTTGGCAGATTCTGCGAGTTCTCATGACAATCATTGACACATCAAGTGACACCACCGCTCTTGCCGTGGCCTGCTACGACCTCTCACAATTCCTTCAGTACCATCCATCTGGCCGAATCGTGGTGGCAGACCTCAAGGCTAAGGACCGAGTCATGAAACTCATGAATCATGAGAACACTGAAGTGAGGAAAAATGCATTGATCTGTGTGCAGAGGCTCTTCCTTGGCGCAAAGTATGCCAGTTTCCTGCAGGCTTGAGAAAAGCTGAGTCTTGTATTTAGATCCAGAGAACCCCTGGTCATTTTTCAGAATGGCTGTTGAGAAAGAAAAACCTTGAAAATTCTTGTTCAGTGTATCCTATTGTTATTTGATTTCTGAAGCCGATGTATAATAAATAATCAGAGTCATAGAATGCTCGATGTAATAAAGTGTCCATGGGCTTGTTGATTCATTTATGTAAATTTTGACTTGTAACATTAGCAAACCTCTTTTTTGTTATTCTTCTGCCTGACAACATTGCCTGATTCGTGTGCATTACATGTTTGCAATTGTTCATTTGTTCCACAGGTTTTTATGTCCGTTCATTGTCCTGAAATTTTAGAACATCCTGCACCTGCCATCTTTTGATTTTGCCTGGTTGCGCTACATGCTTACAACCATCCACATCGTTCAGTTTAACCTGTATTGTTGTTCATAATAACATTCGATATCATTTGTATTTTTTATAACATTTGAGGTTTCACATTTAGAAAACATATACTTCGTTCTTATGAAACATGAGCAATCGACGTTTCTTCTAGTTCAAACTATCCTAAGTTTGATTAATATCTGTATCACATGAAAGAAAGAAATTATGAAACTACATTTGACAATGTTATTGCTGCTAACTTGTTGTATTAAAGTACTATTATTACCAATTTTATAAATTTACTCAAGCTTATAATAATTTGACTAGCTAAATGCCTGTGCGTTGCAACGGTCAACGGAAATATATAATATCAGTATACTACGATAACTTATATACAAAATGTGTGTTGTACTATTATGAGAAAATGTTTGATAATCAATTTGTGATTCTGGCTATACATAAATTTTGTTATTTATAATTTATATGTTTCAACACTACATTGCAACCATCAGTATCATGCAGATTTCGATATATGTCACGATTTGCATGGTCTCATCATTGGAGAACACGTTCCACACATACCGGAAGAAATTCCCTCGTACATCGTTAGCCATCAGACACGTACCACCATACGCTTTTGCTTAAACAAAAAGGTAAGTGTGTGTTTGCGAAGAGAATTAAAGGCAAACCGGCACCAAAGCTACCCCAACGGTGGCGAGTATGGCGAACTGGTCATTGTTATCGGTCCTTCTCTACGTCACCTCTGGCGTCAAGATGACGCCACAGTCCTCGATATAGTAGTCGTCGAACGCGCGCGACATACCGAGTACTAATGACTCTTGGCTGGGCTGTAAAACGAAGTGCACCCCGGGCTCATTAGCAAGGTAGTACCCCTGGTCGTTGCACCACCGGATGCGCTACTCCTCTACATACATCGTGTTCGAGAACAATCATACAACGTCAACAACGGCCATCGTCTCAGCGCACAAGAATTCATGGCCAGTCAGTAGCGACTTACGTGGCAGGTTGGGCTTCAGGTGGACGATAAGCTGGACGACGTGATGGCGTCGTCGTCGAATGCGGTGCCCAAAACAACCCGAGAGTCATCGACGTTGGCGACGACCATGAGGTCCCCCTGCTTGACGATGGATAGCGCGGAGCAGCCGCTCTGCACCGCGTCCAAGCGGCGGCTGCGCCGGAGCTTGTCGTACATAGCGACACATGCGGCCACATAGGACTGTTTCTAGAGATCGAACTGGCAGTCGCCAAGTTTCTTCTTGTCGTCGATGAGCGACCCCAACGCGAGTGCCTCCTGCTATGGTGTTTGTTTGGGGTTTTCAAGTAAGAAACATGGATTCATGTTTGGCGTTGGTTTATAAAAATGACTCACAAGTCAGATCTATGGAAATAATATTACGAAGAATAAATGTCACGCATGCAAAAAAGGAATTTAAGCTGAAAACATTATTTAAACAAAAGAAATTGCATGCAAGACTCTTCTTTAAATACTACTTCCTCCATCCAAAAATATAATTCAAAAATCTCGGTGATACTTATCTACTACTATGCATTGTGCAAGGGTAGCAGGTGGGCTTGGGGAGAGATGTAGTAGATGTGTTTTCTGTTATAGATGTAGACATAAACACACATGTGGTGTAGTGGTAGCTACCGCTAACATTTGCTTGAGAGGTTGTGGGTTTGAATCCCCTTGGGGCCATGTGTATTTTTTTAATTTTAGCTAGGCGTCGGCTGTACGGGGGAATGAGAATGAGAATGGGAGGAGGGGGAATGAGAATGATAGATATAGAATGGTGGCAGAACATGGAAATGGACTGTGCGCGGGGATCGGACAAGGGAATCGGAAAGGCAGAACACGGAATGGGCAGAACAGGGAATGGCAGAATGCGGAATGGCAATTGGGACCATGTGTATTTTTTTTAATTTTAGCTAGGTGTCGGCTGTACGAAGGAATGAGAATGAGAATGAGGGGAGGAGAATGAGAATGATAGATATAGAATGGTGGCAGAACATGGAAATAAACTGTGCGCGGGAATCGGAGGAGGGAATCGGAAAGGCAGAACACGGAATAGGCAGGACAGAGAATGATAGAATGACAGACTACTATGGCAGCCTTAATAAGTAGTAGAGATTTATGATAAACTCATCTTCTCTACTAACATGCGGCAACCTCCCTCGGGTCGTACAGTTGCCACTCCTCCCACCACGCTCCTCGCCGTAGACGCGAGGGGATGAGATAATCCCGCGACGGTTGTCCGCTCAGACGTTCAAAAGTTCTCTAGCCCGCTTCCCATGTCGTTACCCTGTTTCGTCTCCGCCCTGCGTCCATCTCGCAACGAAGATGCCGAGCAGAAGTGTCACTAACCAATTCAATCCAAATACTTACATTAGAAGGTTGGTAATACACTTAGAGTAACTGAAAGTCGCCTAGAGGGGGGGTGAATAGGGCGAAACTGAAATTTACAAAGTTAATCACAACTACAAGCCGGGTTAGCGTTAGAAATATAATTGAGTCCGAGAGAGGGCGTGAAAACAAATCGCAAGCGAATAAGGAAGTGAGACATAAGGATTTGTTTTACCGAGGTTCGGTTCTCGCAAACCTACTCCCCGTTGAGGAGGCCACAAAGGCCGGGTCTTTTTCAACCCCTTCCCTCTCTCAAACGGTCCCTCGGACCGAGTGAGCTTTCTCTTCTCAAATCAACCGGGAACAAAACTTCCCTACAAGGACCACCACACAATTGGTGTCTCTTGCCTTGGTTACAATTGAGTTTTGATCACAAGAAAAGAATGAGAAATAAGAAAGCAATCCAAGAGCAAGAGCTCAAAAGAACACAACAAATCACTCTCACTTAACACTAAAGCTTTTGTGGAATTGGGAGAGGATTTGATCACTTGGGTGTGTCTTGTATTGAATGCCTAGCTCTTGTAAGTGGTTGGAAGTGTGAAAACTTGGATAACTTGAATGTGGGGTGGTTGGGAGTATTTATAACCCCAACCATCAAACTAGCCGTTTGGTGGAGGCTGCTGTCGCATGGCGCACCGGACAGTCCGGTGCGCCACCGAACACTGTCCGGTGCGCCAGCCACGTCACCAGGCCGTTGGGTTCCGACCGTTGGAGTTCTGACTTGTGGGCCCGCCTGGCTGTCCGGTGGTGCACCGGACAAGTCCTGTAGACTGTCCGGTGTGCCACCCGCGCGTGCTCTGCTCCTCTGCGCGCTGGCGCGCATTTAATGCGTTGCAGTCGACCGTTGGCGCGAAGTAGCCGTTGCTCCGCTGGCTCACCAGACAGTCCGGTGTGCACCGGACATGTCCAGTGAATTATAGCGGAGCGGAAATCCGAAGCTGGCGAGTTCAGAGTCGCTCTCCTCTAGAGCACCGGACACTGTCCGGTGTGCACCAGACATGTCTGGTGAATTATAGCGAAGCGCCTCTACAAATTCCCGAAGGTGCGAAGTATGGCTTGGAGTCCCTGGTGCACCGGACACTGTCCGGTGGCACACTGGACAGTCCGGTGCGCCAGACCAGGGCTGCCTTCGGTTATCCCTTGCTCCCTTTGTTGAACCCAATTCTTGGTCTTTTTATTGGCTATGTGTGAACCTTTGGCACCTGTATAACTTATAGACTAGAGCAAACTAGTTAGTCCAATTATTTGTGTTGGACAATTCAACCACCAAAATCATTTAGGAAATAGGTGTAAGCCTAATTCCCTTTCAATCTCCCCCTTTTTGGTGATTGATGCCAACACAAACCAAAGCAAATATAGAAGTGCATAATTGAACTAGTTTGCATGATGTAAGTGCAAAGGTTGCTTGGAATGGAGCCAATATAAATACTTATAAGATATGCATGGATTGTTTCTTTATTTTTAACATTTTGGACCACGCTTGCACCACATGTTTTGTTTTTGCAAGTTCTTTTGTAAATCCTTTTCAAAATTCTTTTGCAAATAGTCAAGGGTAAATGAATAAGACTTTGCGAAGCATTTTCAAGATTTGAAATTTTCTCCCCCTGTTTCAAATGCTTTTCCTTTGACTTAAACAAAACTCCCCCTCAATGAAATCTCCTCTTAGTGTTCAAGAGGGTTTTAAGATATTGATTTTGAAAATACAATTCTCTCCCCCTTTTGAACACAATGAGATACCAATTTGAAAATCATACCAACTGGAAAACTCTTTCTAAAATTGGTACCAATTGAAAACCAAAATTTTTTAAATTGGTGGTGGTGCGGTCTTTTTGCTTTGGGCTCATGCTCTCTCCCCCTTTGGCATAAATCGCCAAAAACGGAATCATTAGAGCCCTTTTTAAACTATTCTCTCCCCTTTTGGCAAATAAAACATATGAGTGAAGATTATACCAAAGCCGGAGTCCTTTTGCTTAGGACTCATGCCCTCTCACCCAAAGATGGAGAGTTGCTCGGAGCGACGGCGAAGGATGAGTTACGGAGTGGAAGCCTTTGTCTTCGCCGAAGACTCCAATTCCCTTTCAATACACCTATGACTTAATTGGTTTGAAATTCACTTGAAAACACATTAGTCATAGCATATATAAAAGAGACATGATCAAAGGTATATGAATGTATTATGTGTGCAAATCAACAAAAGAAGTTCCTAGAATCAAGAATATTTAGCTCATGCCTAAGTTTGTTAAAAGTTTGTTCATCAAGAGGCTTGGTAAAGATATCGGCTAATTGATCTTTAGTGTTAATATATGAAATCTCGATATCTCCCTTTTGTTGGTGATCCCTTAAAAAGTGATACCGAATGTCAATGTGCTTAGTGCTGCTATGCTCAACGGGATTATCCGTCATGCGGATTGCACTCTCATTATCACATAGGAGAGGAACTTTGGTTAGTTTGTAACCGTAGCCCCTAAGGGTTTGCCTCATCCAAAGTAGTTGCGTGCAACAATGGCCTGCGGCAATATACACGGCTTCGGCGGTAGAAAGAGCTACCGAATTTTGCTTCTTTGAAGCCCAAGACACCAAGGACCTTCCCAAGAACTGGCAAGTCCCCAATGTGCTCTTTCTATTAATTTTACACCCTGCCCAATCGGCATCGGAATAACCAATTAAATCAAATGTGGATCCCCTTGGATACCAAAGCCCAAACTTAGGAGTATAAACTAAATATCTCAAGATTCGTTTTACGGCCGTAAGGTGAGCTTCCTTAGGGTCGGTTTGGAATCTTGCACACATGCATACGGAAAGCATAATATCCGGTCGAGATGCACATAAATAGAGTAAAGACCCAATCATCGACCGATATACCTTTTGATCCACGGACTTACCTTCCGTGTCGAGGTCGAGATGCCCATTGGTTCCCATGGGTGTCTTGATGGGTTTGGCATCCTTCATCCCAAACTTGCTTAGAATATATTGAGTATACTTTGTTTGGCTTAGTAAGGTGCCCTCTTGGAGTTACTTTACTTGAAATCCTAAGAAGTACTTCAACTCCCCCATCATAGACATCTCGAATTTCTGTGTCATAATCCTACTAAATTCTTCACATGTAGACTCGTTAGTAGACCCAAATATAATATCATCAACATAAATTTGGCATACAAACAAGTCATTTTCAAGAGTTTTATTGAATAAAGTAGGATCGGCCTTTCCGACTTTGAATCCATTAGTGATAAGAAAATCTCTAAGGCATTCATACCATGCTCTTGGGGCTTGCTTGAGCCCATAAAGCGCCTTAGAGAGTTTATAAACATGGTTAGGGTACTCATTATCTTCAAAGCCGGGATGTTGCTCAACATAGACCTTTTCCTTGATTGGTCCATTGAGGAAGGCACTCTTCACGTCCATTTGGTAAATCTTGAAGTCATGGTAAGTAGCATAGGCCAATAATATACGAATGGACTCAAGCCTAGCTACGGGTGCATAGGTTTCACCGAAATCCAAACCTTCGACTTGGGAGTATCCCTTGGCCACAAGTCGGGCTTTGTTCCTTGTCACCACACCATGCTCGTCTTGCTTGTTGCGAAAGACCCATTTGGTTCCTACAACATTTTGATTAGGACGTGGAACTAAATGTCATACCTCATTCCTAGCGAAGTTGTTGAGCTCCTCTTGCATCGCCACCACCCAATCCGAATCTTGAAGTGCTTCCTCTACCCTGTGTGGCTCAATAGAGGAAACAAAAGAGTAATGTTCACAAAAATGTGCAACACGAGATCTTGTGGTTACCCCCTTATGAATGTCGCCGAGGATGGTGTCGACGGGGTGATCTCGTTGGATTGCTTGGTGGACTCTTGGGTGTGGCGGTCTTGGTTCTTCATCCTCCTTGTCTTGATCATTTGCATCTCCCCCTTGATCATTGTCGTCATCTTGAGGTGGCTCATTTGCTTGATCTTCTTCTTCATCAATTTGAGCCTCTTCCTCATTTTGAGTTGGTGGAGATACTTGCGTGGAGGAGGATGGTTGATCTTGTGCACTTGGAGGCTCTTCGGATTCTTTAGGACACACATCCCCAATGGACATGTTCCTTAGCGCAATGCACGGAGCCTCTTCATCACCTATCTCATCAAAATCAACATGCTCTACTTGAGAGCCGTTAGTCTCATCAAACACAACGTCACAAGAAACTTCAACTTGTCCAGAGGACTTGTTAAAGACTCTATATGCCCTTGTGTTTGAGTCATATCCTAGTAAAAAGCCTTCTACAGTCTTAGGAGCAAATTTAGATTTTCTACCTCTTTTAACAAGAATAAAACATTTGCTACCAAAGACTCTAAAATATGAAATATTGGGCTTTTTACCAGTTAGGAGTTTGTATGATGTCTTCTTGAGGATTCAGTGTAGATATAATCGGTTGATGGCGTAGCAAGCGGTGTTGACCGCCTCGGCCCAAAACCGATCTGAAGTCTTGTACTCATCAAGCATGGTTCTTGCCATGTCCAATAGAGTTCTATTTTTCCTCTCCACTACACCATTTTGTTGTGGCGTGTAGGGAGAAGAAAACTCATGCTTGATGCCCTCCTCCTCAAGGAAGCCTTCGATTTGTGAGTTCTTGAACTCCGTCCCGTTGTCGCTTCTAATTTTCTTGATCCTTAAGCCGAACTCATTTTGAGCCCGTCTCAAGAATCCCTTTAAGGTCTCTTGGGTATGAGACTTTTCCTGTAAAAAGAATACCCAAGTGAATTGAGAATAATCATCCACAATAACTAGATAGTACTTACTCCCGCCGATGCTTATATAAGCTATCGGACCGAATAGATCCATGTGTAGGAGCTCCAGTGGCCTGTCAGTCGTCATAATGTTCTTGTGTGGATGATGAGCACCAACTTGCTTCCCTGCTTGGCATGTGCTACAGATCCTGTCTTTCTCAAAATGAACATTTGTTAATCCTAAAATGTGCTCTCCCTTTAGAAGCTTATGAAGATTCTTCATCCCAACATGGGCTAGTCGGCGGTGTCAGAGCCAACCCATGTTAGTCTTAGCAATTAAGCATGTGTCGAGTTCAGCTCTATCAAAATCTACTAAGTATAGCTGACCCTCTAACACACCCTTAAATGCTATTGAATCATCACTTCTTCTAAAGACAGTGACACCTACATCAGTAAAAAGACAGTTGTAGCCCATTTTGCATAATTGAGAAACGGAAAGCAAATTGTAATCTAATGAATCTACAAGAAAAACATTGGAAATGGAATGGTCAGTTGATATAGCAATTTTACCCAATCCTTTGACCAAACCTTGATTTCCATCCCCGAATGTGATAGCTTGTTGGGGATCTTGGTTTTTCTCATAGGAGGAGAACATTTTCTTCTCCCCAGTCATGTGGTTTGTGCACCCGCTGTCGATGATCCAACTTGAGCCCCCGGATGCATAAACCTACAAAACAAGTTTAGTTCTTGACTTTAGGTACCCAAATGGTTTTGGGTCCTTTGGCATTAGACACAAGAACTTTGGGTACCCAAACACAAGTCTTTGACCCCTTGTGCTTGCCCCCAACATACTTGGCAACTACCTTGCCGGATTTGTTAGTTAAGACATATGATGCATCAAAAGTTTTAAATGAGATGTCATGATCTTTTGATGCACTAGGAGTTTTCCTTTTAGGCAACTTAGCACGGGTTGGTTGCCTAGAACTAGATGTCTCACCCTTATACATAAAAGCATGGTTAGGGCCAGAGTGAGACTTCCTAGAATGAATTCTCCTAATTTTGCTCTCGGGATAATCGGCAGGGTACAAAATGTAACCCTCGTTATCCTGAGGCATGGGAGCCTTGCCCTTAACAAAGTTGGACAATTTCTTAGGAGGGGCATTAATTTTGACATGGTCCCCCTTTTGGAAGCCAATGCCATCCTTAATGCCAGGGCGTCTCCCACTATAAAGCATACTACGAGCAAATTTAAACTTTTCATTTTCAAGTTCATGCTCGGCAATTTTAGCATCTAGTTTAGATATATGATCATTTTATTGTTTAATTAAAGCCATGTGATCGTGTATAGCATTAACATCAACATCTCTACATCTAGTACAAATAGAAGTGTGCTCAACGATAGATGTAGAGGGTTTGCAAGATTTTAGTTCTACAACCTTAGCATGCAATATATCATTTTTACTTCTAAGGTCGGAAATGGTAGCATTACAAACATCAAAATCTCTAGCCTTAGCAAGCAATTTTTCATTTTCATCTCTAAGGCTGGCAAGAGAAATGTTCAATTCTTCAATCTTAGCAAGCAAATCATCATTATCAATTCTAGGATTGGGAATTGAAACATTACAAACATTTGAATCAACCTTAGCTAACAAATTAGCATTTTCATTTCTAAGGTTGTCAATAGTCTCATGCCAAGTGCTTAGCTCACTTGATAATTTTTCGCACTTTTCTACTTCTAGAGCATAAGCATTTTTAACTTTAACATGCTTCTTGTTTTCTTTAATAAGGAAGTCCTCTTGGGAGTCCAAGAGATCATCCTTCTCATGGATAGCACTAATCAATTTATTTAATTTTTCTTTTTGTTGCATGTTTAAGTTGGCAAAAAGAGTACGCAAATTATCTTCCTCATCACTAGCATTATCATCGCTAGAGGACTCATATCTAGTGGAGGATTTGGATTTAACCTTCTTCTTTTTGCCGTCCTTTGCCATGAGGCACTTGTGGCCGACGTTAGGGAAGAGAAGGCCTTTGTTGATGGCGATGTTGGTGGCGTCCTCGTCGGAGGAGGAGTCGGAGGAGCTCTCGTCCGAGTCCCACTCACGGCATACGTGGGCGTCGCCACCCTTCTTCTTGTAGTATTTTTTCTTCTCCTTTCTTCTCCCCTTCTTGTCGTCGCCCCTGTCACTGTCACTAGAAATAGGACATTTTGCTATAAAGTGATCGGGCTTACCACACTTGTAGCAAACCTTCTTGGAGCGGGGTTTGTAGTCTTTCCCCCTCCTTTGCTTGAGGATTTGGCGGAAGCTTTTTATGACAAGCGTCATTTCCTCGTTGTCGAGCTTGGAGGCGTCGATGAGTGTTCTACTTGGTGTAGACTCCTCCTTCTTCTCCTCCGTCGCCTTAAATGTGACCGGTTGTGCTTCGGACGTGGAAGGGCCGTCAAGCTCGTTGATCTTTGATAGTCGCCTAGAGGGGGGTGAATAGGGCGAAACTGAAATTTACAAAATTAATCACAACTACAAGCCGGGTTAGCGTTAGAAATAATAATGAGTCCGAGAGAGAGGGCGCAAAAACAAATCGCAAGCGAATGAAGAGTGTGACACGAGGATTTGTTTTACCGAGGTTCGGTTCTCGCAAACCTACTCCCCGTTGAGGAGGCCACAAAGGCCGGGTCTCTTTCAACCCTTACCCTCTCTCAAACGGTCCCTCGGACCGAGTGAGCTTTCTCTTCTCAATCACTTGGAACACATAGTTCCTACAAGGACCACCACAAGATTGGTGTCTCTTGCCTCAATTACAAGTGAGTTTGATTGCAAGAAAGAATCAAGAAAGAAGAAAGCAATCCAAGCGCAAGAGCTCGAAAGAACACAAGCAAATCTTCTCTCACTAGTCACTAAAACTTTGTGTGGAATTTGGGAGAGGATTTGATCTCTTGAGTGTGTCTAGAATTGAATGCCTAGCTCTTGTGAGTGGTTGGAAGTGTGAAAACTTGGATGCAATGAATGGTGGGTGGTTGGGGGTATTTATAGCCCCAACCACCAAACTAGCCGTTTGGTGGGGCTGTCTGTCGCATGGTGCACCGGACAGTCCGGTGCACACCGGACATGTCCGGTGCGCCAGCCACATCACCAAGCCGTTGGGTTCTGGCCGTTGGAGCTCTGTCTTCTGGGCCCGCCTGGATGTCCGGTGGCGCACCGGACATGTACTGTAGATTGTCCGGTGCGCCAGTATGGGCGTGCCTGACTTCTGCGCGCTGGCGTGCATTTAATGCGCTGCAGGTAGCCGTTGGCGCCGAAATATCCGTTGCTCCGTTGTCACACCGGACAGTCCGGTGCACACCGGACATGTCCGGTGAATTATAGCGGACTAGCCTTTGTGAATTCCCGAAGCTGGCGAGTTCCTGAGGCGCCGTTCCTTGGAGCACCGGACACTGTCCGGTGTACACCGGACAGTCCGGTGAATTATAGCGGAGCGCCTCCGGATTTTCCCGAAGGTGATGAGTTTGACTTGGAGTCCTCTGGTGCATCGGACAGTCCGGTGCGCCAGACCAGAGGTGCCTTCGGTTGTCCCTTTGCTCTTTTGTTGAACCCAATACTTGGTCTTTTTATTGGCTAAGAGTGAACCTTTGGCACCTGTATAACTTATACACTAGAGCAAACTAGTTAGTCCAATTATTTGTGTTGGGCAATTCAACCACCAAAATCAATTAGGAAAATAGGTGTAAGCCTAATTCCCTTTCAATCTCCCCCTTTTTGGTGATTGATGCCAACACAAACCAAAGCAAATATAGAAGTGCGTAATTTGAGCTAGCTTGCATAATGTAAGTGCAAAGGTTACTTAGAATTGAGCCAATAAATATTACTTACTAGATATGCATGTATTGTTTCTTTATTTTTTAATATTTTGGACCACGCTTGCACCACAAGTTTTGTTTTTGCAAATTCTTTTGTAAATCCTTTTCAAAGTTCTTTTGCAAATAGTCAAAGGTAAATGAATAAGATTTCGAGAAGCATTTTCAAGATTTGAAATTCTCCCCTTGTTTCAAATGCTTTTCCTTTGACTTAAACAAAACTCCCCCTAAATGAAATCCTCCTCTTAGTGTTCAAGAGGGTTTTGAGATATCAATTTTGAAATACTACTTTCTCCCCCTTTTGAACACAATAGGGTACCAATTTGAAATTTTCAATTGAAAACATTTTTAAAATTAGGTGGTGGTGCGGTCGTTTTGCTTTGGGCTAATACTTTCTCCCTCTTTGGCATGAATCGCCAAAAACGGAGTCATTAGAGCCCTTTGAATTACTTTCTCCCCCTTTGGTCATAAATAAGTGAGTGAAGAATATACCAAAGTAGAAGAGTGATCTCTCCCCCAAGGATGGAGAGTTGCTCAGAGTGACGGCGAAGGATGAGTTACGGAGTGAAAGCCTTTGTCTTCGCCGAAGACTCCAATTTCCTTTCAATACACCTATGACTTGGTTTGAAATAGACTTGAAAACATATTAGTCATAGCATATGAAAGATACATGATCAAAGGTATATAAATGAGCTATGTGTGCAAATCAACAAAAGAAGTTCCTAGAATCAAGAATATTTAGCTCATGCCTAAGTTTGTTAAAAGTTTGTTCATCAAGTGGCTTGGTAAAGATATCGGCTAATTGATCTTTAGTATTAATGTAAGAAATCTCGATATCTCCCTTTTGTTGGTGATCCCTTAAAAAGTGATACCGAATGACTATGTGTTTAGTGCGGCTATGTTCGACGGGATTATCCGCCATTTTGATTGCACTCTCATTATCACATAGAAGAGGAACTTTGGTTAATGAAAGGGAATTAGGCTTACACTTAGTCCCTAATTAATTTTGGTGGTTGAATTGCCCAACACAAATAATTGGACTAACTAGTTTGCTCCAGTGTATAAGTTATACAGGTGTTAAAGGTTCACACTCAGCCAATAAAAAGACCAAGTTTTGGATTCAACAAAGGAGCAAAGGGGCAACCGAAGGCACCCCTGGTCTGGCGCACCGGACTGTCCGGTGTGCCACCGGACATGTCCGGTGCACCAGGGGGACTCAGACTCAAACTCGCCACCTTCGGGAATTTCCAGAGGCGACTCGGCTATAATTCACCGGACTGTCCGGTGTACACCGGACAGTGTCCGGTGCGCCAAGGGAGGTCGGCCTCAGGAACTCGCCAGCTTCGGGAAACTCCAACGGCTAGTCCACTATAATTCACCGGACTGTCCGGTGTGCACCGGACTGTCCGGTGCGACTCCGGAGCAACGGATATCTCCGCGCCAACGGCTCTCTGCCGCGCATTTAATGCGCGCTCTGCGCGCGCAGAGGTCAGGCGCGCCCATACTGGCACACCGGACAGCAAACAGTACCTGTCCGGTGTGCACCGGACACCCAGGCGGGCCCACAAGTCAGAAGCTCCAACGGTCAGAATCCAACGGCAGTGATGACGTGGCAGGGGGCACCGGACTGTCCGGTGTGCACCGGACTGTCCGGTGCGCCATCGAACAGACAGCCCAGCCAACGGTCAAGTTTGGTGGTTGGGGCTATAAATACCCCAACCACCCCACCATTCATGGCATCCAAGTTTTCCAGCTTCCAACCACTATACAAGAGCTAGCATTCATTGCAAAGCACACCAAAAGAGATCAAATCCTCTCCCAACTCCACACAAAGCACTAGTGATTAGAGAGAGTGATTTGTAGTGTTCATTTAAGCTCTTGCGCTTGGATCGCTTCTTTTCTTTCGCATTCTTTCTTGTGATCAAACACTCACTTGTAATTGAGGCAAGAGGCACCAATCGTGTGGTGGCCCTTGCGGGAAGTTTGATTCTCAAGTGATTTGAGAAGAGAAGCTCACTCGGTCCGAGGGACCGTTTGAGAGAGGGAAGGGTTGAAAGAGACCCGGCCTTTGTGGCCTCCTCAACGGGGAGTAGGTTTGAAAGAACCGAACCTCGGTAAAACAAATCCGCGTGTCACACACTTCATTATTCGCTTGCGATTTGTTTTGCGCCCTCTCTCGCGGACTCGTTTATATTTCTAACACTAACCCGGCTTGTAGTTGTGTTTATATTTGTAAATTTCAGTTTCGCCCTATTCACCCCCCCTCTAGGCGACTATCAATTGGTATCAGAGCCCGGTGCTTCATTAGAGCCTAACCGCTCGAAGTAATGTCGGGAGATCACACCAAGAGGGAGATGGAGACCGGCGACAAGCCCACTACGAGCCAAGGGAGCACTTCATCGGAAGAGTCTCGCACCAAGAGGAAGGAGAAGAAGAAGGACTCCTCCAAACGGAAGGAGAAAAGATCTTCTTCCTCACACCACAAGGAGAAGAAGGAGAAATCTTCTTCCCACAAGTCGCATCGGAAAGGAGACAAGCACAAAAGGATGAGGAAGGTGGTCTACTACGAGACCGACACTTCATCAACATCTACCTCCGACTCCGATGCGCCCTCCGTAACTTCTAAGCGCCAAGAGCGCAAGAAGTTTAGTAAGATTCCCTTACACTATCCTCGTACATCTAGACATACTCCATTACTTTCCGTTCCATTAGGCAAACCGCCAACCTTTGACGGTGAAGATTATGCTAGGTGGAGTGATTTAATGAAATTTCATCTAACCTCACTCCACAAAAGTATATGGAATGTTGTTGAGTTTGGAGCACAGGTACCATCAATAGGGGATGAGGATTATGATGAGGACGAGGTGGCCCAAATCGAGCACTTCAACTCCCAAGCCACAACCATACTCTTGGCCTCTCTAAATAGAGAGGAGTACAACAAGGTGCAAGGGTTGAAGAATGCAAAAGAAATTTGGGACCTCCTCAAGACCGCGCACGAGGGTGATGAACTAACAAAGATCACCAAGCGGGAAACGATCGAGGGGGAGCTCGGTCGTTTTCGACTTCGCCAAGGGGAAGAGCCACAAGACATGTACAACCGGCTCAAAACTTTGGTGAACCAAGTGCGCAACCTCGGGAGCAAAAAGTGGGACGATCACGAGGTGGTTAAGGTTATTCTAAGAGCTCTCATCTTCCTTAACCCCACTCAAGTTCAATTAATTCGTGGTAATCCGAGATACCCACTAATGACACCCGAGGAAGTTATCGGGAATTTTGTGAGCTTTGAATGTATGATCAAAGGATCAAAGAAGATCAACGAGCTTGACGAACCCTCCACATCCGAGGCGCAACCGGTGGCCTTCAAAGCGACGGAGGAGAAGAAGGAGGAGTCTACACCAAGTAGACAACCAATTGACGCCTCCAAGCTCGACAATGAGGAGATGGCTTTAATCATCAAAAGCTTTCGCCAAATCCTCAAGCAACGGAAGGGGAAGGATTACAAAACCCGTTCCAAGAAGGTTTGCTACAAGTGTGGTAAGCCCGGTCACTTTATCGCTAAATGTCCATTATCAAGTGACAGTGACAGGGACAACGACAAGAAGGGCAAGAGAAGAGAAAAGAAGAGATACCACAAGAAGAGGGGAGGCGATGCCCACGTGTGCCGCGAGTGGGACTCCGACGAGAGCTCCACCGAGTCCTCCTCCGACGAGGACGCCGCCAACATCGCCGTCACCAAGGGGCTTCTCTTCCCCAACGTCGGCCACAAGTGCCTCATGGCAAAGGACGGCAAAAGGAAAAAGGTTAAATCTAAATCCTCCACAAAATATGAGTCCTCTAGTGATGATAATGCTAGTGATGAGGAAGATAACTTGTTTACCCTTTTTGCCAATCTTAACATGGAACAAAAGGAAAAATTAAATGAGTTAATTAGTGCTATTCATGAAAAAGATGACCTTTTGGATTCCCAAGAGGATTTTCTAATTAAAGAAAACAAGAAACATGTTAAGGTTAAAAATGCTTATGCTCTAGAAGTAGAAAAATGTCAAAAACTATCTAGTGAGCTAAGCACTTGCCATGACACTATTGCCAACCTTAGAAATGAAAATGCTAGTTTAATTGCTAAGGTTGAGTCTCATGTTTGTGATGCTTCAATTCCCAATCTTAGAAATGATAATAATGACTTGCTTGCTAAGATTAAGGAATTGAATGATTCTCTTGCTAGCCTTAAAGTAGAAAATGAAAATTTGATTGCTAAGGCTAAAGATTTTGATATTTGCAATTCTATTATTTCCGACCTTAGAACTAAGAATGATATGTTACATGCTAAGGTTGTTGAATTAAAATCTTGCAAACCCTCTACATCTAATGTTGAGCATGTTTCTATTTGTACTAGATGTAGAGATATTGATATTGATGCTATTCATGATCACATGGTCTTAATTAAACAACAAAATGATCATATAGCAAAATTAGATGCAAAAATTGCCGAGCATAACTTGGAAAATGAAAAGTTTAAATTTGCTAGAAGTATGCTCTATAATGGGAGACGCCCGGGCATCAAGGATGGCATTGGCTTCCAAAGGGGAGACAATGTCAAACTTAATGCCCCTCCTAAGAACTTGTCCAACTTTGTGAAGGGCAAGGCTCCCATGCCTCAGGATAACGAGGGTTACATTTTGTACCCTGCCGGTTATCCCGAGAGCAAAATTAGGAGAATTCACTCTAGGAAGTCTCACTCTGGCCCTAATCATGCTTTTATGTATAAGGGTGAGACATCTAGTTCTAGGCAACCAACCCGTGCCAAGTTGCCTAGAAAGAAAACTCCTATTGCATCAAATGATCATGCTATTTCATTCAAAACTTTTGATGCATCATATGTGCTTACTAACAAATCCAGCAAGGTAGTTGCCAAGTTTGTTGGGGGCAAACACAAGAGCACCAAGACTTGTGTTTGGGTACCCAAAGTTCTTGTTTCTAATGCCAAAGGACCCAAAACCGTTTGGGTACCTAAAGTCAAGAACTAAAATTATATTGTAGGTTTATGCATCTGGGGGCTCAAGTTGGATACTCGACAGCGGGTGCACAAACCACATGACAGGGGAGAAAAAGATGTTCTCCTCATATGAGAAAAACCAAGATCCCCAACGAGCTATCACATTCGGGGATGGAAATCAAGGTTTGGTCAAAGGACTGGGTAAAATTGCTATATCACCTGACCATACTATTTCCAATGTTTTTCTTGTAGATTCTTTAGATTACAATTTGCTTTCCGTTTCTCAATTATGTCAAATGGGCTACAACTGTCTATTCACTGATGTAGGTGTCACTGTCTTTAGAAGAAGTGATGATTCAATAGCATTTAAGGGAGTGTTAGAGGGTCAGCTATACTTGGTAGATTTTGATAGAGCTGAACTCGACACTTGCTTAATTGCTAAGACTAACATGGGTTGGCTCTGGCACCGCCGACTAGCCCATGTTGGGATGAAGAATCTTCATAAGCTTCTAAAGGGAGAACACATTTTAGGATTAACAAATGTTCATTTTGAGAAAGACAGGATTTGTAGCGCATGTCAAGCCGGGAAGCAAGTTGGAACCCAACATCCACACAAGAACATCATGACGACCGACAGGCCGCTTGAGCTACTCCACATGGATCTATTCGGCTCGATTGCTTACATAAGCATCGGAGGGAGTAAGTATTGTCTTGTTATTGTGGATGATTATTCTCGCTTCACTTGGGTATTCTTTTTACAGGAAAAATCTCAAACCCAAGAGACCTTAAAGGGATTCTTGAGACGGGCTCAAAATGAGTTCGGCTTAAGGATCAAGAAAATAAGAAGCGACAACGGGACGGAGTTCAAGAACTCTCAAATTGAAAGCTTTCTTGAGGAAGAGGGCATCAAGCATGAGTTCTCTTCTCCCTACACTCCACAACAAAATGGTGTAGTAGAGAGGAAGAATCGAACTCTATTGGATATGGCAAGAACCATGCTTGATGAGTACAAGACTTCGGATCGGTTTTGGGCGGAGGCAGTCAACACCGCTTGCTACGCCATTAACCGGTTATATCTACACCGAATCCTCAAGAAGACATCATATGAACTCCTAACCGGTAAAAAGCCCAACATTTCATATTTTAGAGTCTTTGGTAGCAAATGCTTTATTCTTGTTAAAAGAGGTAGAAAATCTAAATTCGCTCCTAAGACTGTAGAAGGCTTTTTACTTGGTTATGACTCAAACATAAGGGCATATAGGGTCTTTAACAAGTCCACTGGACTAGTTGAAGTCTCATGTGACGTTGTGTTTGATGAAACTAACGGCTCTCAAGAAGAGCAAGTTGATCTTGATGAGATAGGTGAAGAACAGGCTCCATGCATAGCGCTAAGGAACATGTCCATTGGGGATGTGTGTCCTAAGGAATCCGAAGAGCCTCCACATGCACAAGATCAACCATCCTCCTCCACGCTAGCATCTCCACCAACTCAAAATGAGGATGAAGCTCAAGTTGATGAAGTAGAAGATCAAGCAAATGAGCCACCTCAAGATAACGGCAATGATCAAGGGGGAGATGCAAATGATCAAGACAAGGAGGATGAAGAGCAAAGGCCGCCACACCCAAGAGTCCACCAAGCAATCCAACGAGATCACCCCGTTGACACCATCCTCGGCGACATTCATAAGGGGGTAACTACTAGATCTCGTATTGCACATTTTTGTGAACATTACTCGTTTGTTTCCTCTATTGAGCCACATAGGGTAGAGGAAGCACTACAAGATTCGGATTGGGTGGTGGCAATGCAAGAGGAGCTCAACAACTTCACTAGAAATGAGGTATGGCATTTGGTTCCACGTCCTAATCAAAATGTTGTAGGAACAAAATGGGTCTTCCGCAACAAGCAAGATGAGCATGGTGTGGTGACAAGGAACAAAGCTCGACTTGTGGCCAAAGGATACTCCCAAGTCGAAGGTTTGGATTTCGGTGAAACCTATGCACCCGTAGCTAGGCTTGAGTCAATTCGCATATTATTAGCCTATGCTACTTACCATGGCTTTAAGCTTTATCAAATGGACGTGAAAAGTGCCTTCCTCAACGGACCAATCAAGGAAGAGGTTTATGTTGAGCAACCTCCCGGCTTTGAAGACAGTGAGTACCCTGACCATGTTTATAGGCTCTCTAAGGCGCTTTATGGGCTCAAGCAAGCCCCAAGAGCATGGTATGAATGCCTTAGAGATTTCCTTATTGCAAATGGCTTCAAAGTCGGCAAGGCCGATCCTACTTTGTTCACTAAAACTCTTGACAATGATTTGTTCGTATGCCAAATTTATGTTGATGATATTATATTTGGGTCTACTAACGAATCTACATGTGAAGAATTTAGTAGGATCATGACAAAGAAATTCGAGATGTCTATGATGGGGGAGTTGAAGTATTTTCTAGGATTCCAAGTCAAGCAACTCCAAGAGGGCACTTTCATTTGCCAAACAAAGTATACTCAAGATATTCTAAGCAAGTTTGGAATGAAGGATGCCAAGCCCATCAAGACACCCATGGGAACCAATGGGCATCTCGACCTCGACACGGGAGGTAAGTCCGTGGATCAAAAGGTATACCGGTCGATGATTGGTTCATTGCTTTATTTATGTGCATCTCGACCGGACATTATACTTTCCGTTTGCATGTGTGCAAGATTCCAAGCCGACCCTAAGGAATCACACCTTACGGCCGTAAAACGAATCTTGAGATATTTGGCTTATACTCCTAAGTTTGGGCTTTGGTACCCTCGGGGATCCACATTTGATTTGATTGGTTATTCGGATGCCGATTGGGCGGGGTGTAAAATCAATAGGAAGAGCACATCGGGGACTTGCCAGTTCTTGGGGAGATCCTTGGTGTCTTGGGCTTCAAAGAAGCAAAATTCGGTCGCTCTTTCTACCGCCGAAGCCGAGTACATTGTCGCAGGCCATTGTTGCGCGCAATTGCTTTGGATGAGGCAAACCCTGCGGGACTACGATTACAAATTAACCAAAGTCCCTTTGCTATGTGATAATGAGAGTGCAATCAAAATGGCCGACAATCCTGTCGAACATAGCCGCACTAAACACATAGCCATCCGGTATCATTTTCTCAGGGATCACCAACAAAAGGGGGATATCGAGATTTCTTACATTAACACTAAAGATCAATTAGCCGATATCTTTACCAAGCCTCTTGATGAACAAACTTTTACCAAACTTAGGCATGAGCTCAATATTCTTGATTCACGCAACTTCTTTTGCTAAATTGCACACATAGCTCATTTATATACTTTTGATCATATCTCTTTTATATGCTATGACTAATGTGTTTTCAAGTCTATTTCAAACCAAGTCATAGGTATATTGAAAGGGAATTGGAGTCTTCGGCGAAGACAAAAGGATTCCACTCCGTAACTCATCCTTCGCCGTCGCTCCAAGCCACTCTCCATCTTTGGGGGAGAAAGCAAAAGAACTTCATCTTTGGTATAATCTTAACTCATTTGTTTATGACCAAAGGGGAAGAAGTTACTTCAAGGGCTCTAATGATTCCGTTTTTTGGCGATTCATGCCAAAGGGGGAGAGAGTATGAGCCCAAAGCAAAAGGACCGCACCACCACCAATTTCAAAAACTTAATGTTTTCCAAGAGTATTTATCTTGGTATCCTATTGTGTTCAAAAGGGGGAGAAAGTAGCATTTCAAAAATGATATATCAAAACCCTCTTGAACACTAAGAGGAGGATCTCTTTTAGGGGGAGTCTTGTTTAGTCAAAGGAAAAGCATTTGAAATAGGGGGAGAAAATTTCAAATCTTGAAAATGCTTTGCAAAATCTTACTCATTTACCTTTGACTATTTGCAAAAGAACTTTGAAAAAGATTTACAAAAGAATTTGCAAAAACAAAGCATGTGGTGCAAGCGTGGTCCAAAATGTTAAATAAGAAAGAAACGATCCATGCATATCTTGTAAGTACTTATATTGGCTCAATTCCAAGCAACCTTTACACTTACATTATGCAAACTAGTTCAATTATGCACTTCCATATTTGCTTTGGTTTGTGTTGGCATCAATCACCAAAAAGGGGGAGATTGAAAGGGAATTAGGCTTACACTTAGTCCCTAATTAATTTTGGTGGTTGAATTGCCCAACACAAATAATTGGACTAACTAGTTTGCTCCAGTGTATAAGTTATACAGGTGTTAAAGGTTCACACTCAGCCAATAAAAAGACCAAGTTTTGGATTCAACAAAGGAGCAAAGGGGCAACCGAAGGCACCCCTGGTCTGGCGCACCGGACTGTCCGGTGTGCCACCGGACATGTCCGGTGCACCAGGGGGACTCAGACTCAAACTCGCCACCTTCGGGAATTTCCAGAGGCGACTCGGCTATAATTCACCGGACTGTCCGGTGTACACCGGACAGTGTCCGGTGCGCCAAGGGAGGTCGGCCTCAGGAACTCGCCAGCTTCGGGAAACTCCAACGGCTAGTCCACTATAATTCACCGGACTGTCCGGTGTGCACCGGACTGTCCGGTGCGACTCCGGAGCAACGGCTATCTCCGCGCCAACGGCTCTCTGCCGCACATTTAATGCACGCTCTGCGCGCGCAGAGGTCAGGCGCGCCCATACTGGCACACCGGACAGCAAACAGTACCTGTCCGGTGTGCACCGGACACCCAGGCGGGCCCACAAGTCAGAAGCTCCAACGGTCAGAATCCAACGGCAGTGATGACGTGGCAGGGGGCACCGGACTGTCCGGTGTGCACCAGACTGTCCGGTGCGCCATCGAACAGACAGCCCAGCCAACGGTCAAGTTTGGTGGTTGGGGCTATAAATACCCCAACCACCCCACCATTCATGGCATCCAAGTTTTCCAGCTTCCAACCACTATACAAGAGCTAGCATTCATTGCAAAGCACACCAAAAGAGATCAAATCCTCTCCCAACTCCACACAAAGCACTAGTGATTAGAGAGAGTGATTTGTAGTGTTCATTTAAGCTCTTGCACTTGGATCGCTTCTTTTCTTTCGCATTCTTTCTTGTGATCAAACACTCACTTGTAATTGAGGCAAGAGGCACCAATCGTGTGGTGGCCCTTGCGGGAAGTTTGATTCTCAAGTGATTTGAGAAGAGAAGCTCACTCGGTCCGAGGGACCGTTTGAGAGAGGGAAGGGTTGAAAGAGACCCGGCCTTTGTGGCCTCCTCAACAGGGAGTAGGTTTGAAAGAACCGAACCTCGGTAAAACAAATCCGCGTGTCACACACTTCATTATTCGCTTGCGATTTGTTTTGCGCCCTCTCTCGCGGACTCGTTTATATTTCTAACACTAACCCGGCTTGTAGTTGTGTTTATATTTGTAAATTTCAGTTTCGCCCTATTCACCCCCCCCCCTCTAGGCGACTATCAGTTAATTTGTAACCGTAGTCCCTAAGGGTTTGCCTCATCCAAAGTAGTTGCGCGCAACAATGTCCTGCGGCAATGTACTCGGCTTCGGCGGTAGAAAGAGCAACGGAATTTTGCTTCTTTGAAGCCCAAGACACCAAGGATCTTCCCAAGAACTGGCAAGTCCCCGATGTGCTCTTTCTATTGATTTTACACCCCGCCCAATCGGCATCCGAATAACCAATCAAATCAAATGTGGATCCCCTAGGATACCAAAGCCAAACTTAGGAGTATAAACTAAATATCTCAAGATTCGTTTTACGGCCTTAAGGTGAGCTTCCTTAGGGTCGGCTTGGAATCTTGCACACATGCATACGGAAAGCATAATATCCGGTCGAGATGCACATAAATATAGCAAAGAACCAATCATCGACCGGTATACCTTTTGATCAACGGATTTACCTCCTTCGTCGAGGTCGAGATGCCCATTGGTTCCCATGGGTGTCTTGATGGGTTTGGCATCCTTCATCCCGAACTTGCTTAGAATGTCTTGAATATACTTCGTTTGGCTAAGGAAGGTGCCCTCTTGGAGTTGCTTCACTTGAAATCCTAAGAAATACTTCAACTCCCCCATCATTGACATCTCGAATTTTTGTGTCATGGTCCTACTAAATTCTTCACATGTAGACTCGTTAGTAGACCCAAATATAATATCATCAACATAAATTTGGCATACAAACAAGTCATTCTCAAGAGTTTTAGTAAATAGAGTAGGATCGGCCTTTCCGACTTTGAAGCCATTATCTAAAAGAAAATCCCTAAGGCATTCATACCATGCTCTTGGGGCTTGCTTGAGCCCATAAAGCGCCTTAGAGAGTTTATAAACATGGTTAGGGTACTCACTATCTTCAAAGCCGGGAGGTTGCTCAACATAGACCTCTTCCTTGATTGGTCCATTGAGGAAGGCACTTTTCACGTCCATTTGGTAAAGCTTGAAGCCATGGTAAGTAGCATAGGCCAATAATATTCGAATTGACTCAAGCCTAGCTACGGGTGCATAGGTTTCACCGAAATACAAACCTTCGACTTGGGAGTATCCTTTGGCCACAAGTCGAGCTTTGTTCCTTGTCACCACACAATGCTTGTCTTGTTTGTTGCGGAAGACCCATTTGGTTCCTACAACATTTTGATTAGGACGTGGAACTAAATGCCATACCTCATTCCTAGTGAAGTTGTTGAGCTCCTCTTGCATCACCACCACCCAATTCGAATCTTGAAGTGCTTCCTCTATCCTGTGTGGCTCAATAGAGGAAACAAAAGAGTAATGCTCACAAAAATGTGCAACACGAGATCTAGTGGTTACCCCCTTATGAATGTCGCCGAGGATGGTGTCGACGGGGTGATCTCGTTGGATTGCTTGGTGGACTCTTGGGTGTGGCGGTCTTTGTTCTTCATCCTCCTTGTCTTGATCATTTGCATCTCCCCCTTGATCATTGCCGTCATCTTGAGGTGGCTCATTTGCTTGATCTTCTACTTTATCAACTTGAGCTTCATCCTCATTTTGAGCTGGTGGGGATGCTTGCGTGGAGGAGGATGGTTGATCTTGTGCATGTGGAGGCTCTTCGGATTCCTTAGGGCACATATCCCCAATGGACATGTTCCTTAGCGCGATGCACGGAGCCTGTTCAATACCTATCTCATCAAGATCAACTTGCTCTACTTGAGAGCCGTTAGTCTCATCAAACACAACGTCACAAGAAACTTCAACTTGTCTGGAGGATTTGTTAAAGACTCTATATGCCCTTGTGTTTGAATCATATCCTAGTAAAAAGCCTTCTACGGTCTTAGGAGCAAATTTTGATTTTCTACCTCTTTTAACAAGAATAAAGCATTTGCTACCAAAGACTCTAAAATATGAAATGTTGGGCTTTTTACCGGTTAGGAGTTCATAAGATGTCTTCTTGAGGATTCGGTGTAGATACAACCGGTTGATGGTGTAGCAAGCTGTGTTGACCGCCTCCGCCCAAAACCGATCTGAAGTCTTGTACTCATCAAGCATGGTTCTTGCCATGTCCAATAGAGTTCTATTCTTTCTCTCTACTACACCATTTTGTGGTGGCGTGTAGGGAGAGGAGAACTCATGCTTGATGCCCTCCTCCTCAAGGAAGCCTTCAATTTGAGAGTTCTTGAACTCCGTCCCGTTGTCGCTTCTTATTTTCTTGATCCTTAAGCCGAACTCATTTTGAGCCCGTCTCAAGAATCCCTTTAAGGTCTCTTGGGTTTGAGATTTTTCCTGCAAAAAGAATACCCAAGTGAAGCAAGAATAATCATCCACAATAACTAGACAGTACTTACTCCCGCCGATACTTATGTAAGCGATCGGGTCGAATAAATCCATATGTAGGAGCTCCAGTGGCCTGTCGGTCGTCATGACGTTCTTGTGTGGATGATGAGCACTAACTTGCTTTCCTGCTTGGCATGCGCTACAAACCCTGTCTTTCTCAAAATGAACATTGGTTAGTCCTAAAATGTGTTCTCCCTTTAGAAGCTTGTGAAGATTCTTCATCCCAACATGGGTTAGTCGGCGGTGCCAGAGCCAACCCATGTTAGTCTTAGCAATTAAGCAAGTGTCGAGTTCAGCTCTATCAAAATCTACCAAGTATAGCTGACCCTCCAACACTCCCTTAAATGCTATTGAATCATCACTTCTTCTAAAGACAGTGACACCTATATCAGTGAAAAGACAGTTGTAACCCATTTTGCATAATTGAGATACCGAAAGCAAATTGTAATCTAATGAATCTACAAGAAAAACATTGGAAATAGAATGGTCAGGAGATATAGCAATTTTACCCAACCCTTTGACCAAACCTTGATTTCCATCCCCGAATGTGATGGCTCGTTGGGGATCTTGGTTTTTCTCATATGAGGAGAACATCTTTTTCTCCCCTGTCATGTGGTTTGTGCACCCGCTGTCGAGTATCCAACTTGAGCCCCCGGATGCATAAACCTATAAAACAAGTTTAGTTCTTGACTTTAGGTACCCAAACGGTTTTGGGTCCTTTGGCATTAGAAACAAGAACTTTGGGTACCCAAACACAAGTCTTGGAGCCCTTGTGTTTGCCCCCAACAAACTTGGCAACTACCTTGCCGGATTTGTTAGTCAAAACATAGGATGCATCAAAAGTTTTGAATGAAATGTCATGATCATTTGATGCATTAGAAGTTCTCTTCTTAGGCAACTTAGCACGGGTTGGTTGCCTAGAACTAGATGTCTCACCCTTATACATAAAAGCATGATTTGGGCCAGAGTGAGACTTCCTAGAATGAATTCTCCTAATTTTGTCCTCGGGATAACCGACAGGGTATAAAATGTAATCTTCGTTATCCTGAGGCATGGGAGCCTTGCCCTTAACAAAGTTGGACAATTTCTTAGGAGGGGCACTAAGTTTGACATTGCCTCCCTGTTGGAAACCAATGCCATCCTTGATGCCAGGGCGTCTCCCACTATAGAGCATACTTCTAGCAAATTTAAATTTTTCATTTTCTAAGTTATGCTCGGCAATTTTAGCATCTAATTTTGCTATACGATCATTTTGTTGTTTAATTAAAGCCATGTGATCATGTATAATATCAATGTTAATATCTCTACATCTAGTACAAATGGTAGTATGCTCAACGGTAGATGTAGAGGGTTTGCAAGATTTTAATTCTACAACCTTAGCATGCAATATATCATTCTTAGTTCTAAGGTCGGAAATAGTAGCATTGCAAATATCAAAATCTTTAGCCTTAGCAAGCAATTTTTCATTCTCATTTCTAAGGCTAGGAAGAGACATGTTTAATTCTTCAATCTTAGCAAGCAAATCATCATTATTATTTCTAAGATTGGAAATTGAAACATTAGAAACATGATAATCAACCTTAGCATTTAAACTAGCATTTTCATTTCTAAGGTTATCTATTGTCTCATGGCAAGTGCTTAGCTCACTAGATAATTTTTCACATTTCTCAACTTCTAGAGCATAAGCATTTTTAACTTTAACATGCTTCTTGTTTTCTTTAATAAGGAAGTCCTCTTGGGAGTCCAAGAGATCATCCTTTTCATGGATAGCACTAATTAATTCATTTAATTTATCTTTTTGTTGCATGTTTAAGTTGACAAAAAGAGTGCGCAAGTTATCTTCCTCATCACTAGCATTTTCATCACTAGAGGATTCATATCTAGTGGAGGATTTAGATTTAACCTTCTTTTTGCCGTCCTTTGCCATGAGGCACTTGTGGCCGACGTTGGGGAAGAGAAGGCCCTTGGTGACGGCGATGTTGGCGGCGTCCTCGTCGGAGGAGGAGTCGCTAGAGCTTTCGTCGGAGTCCCATTCCCGACAAACATGGGCATCGCTGCCCCTTTTCTTGTAGTATCTCTTCTTCTCCTTTCTTCTCCCTTTCTTGTCGTCACCCCTGTCACTGTCACTAGAAATAGGACATTTAGCTATAAAGTGACCGGGCTTACCACACTTGTAGCAAACCTTCTTGGAGCGGGGCTTGTAATCCTTCCCCCTCCTTTGCTTGAGGATTTGGCGAAAGCTTTTGATGACAAGTGCCATCTCCTCGTTGTCGAGCTTGGAGGCGTTGATTGGTTGTCTACTTGGTGTAGACTCCTCCTTCTTCTCCTTTGTCGCCTTGAATGCAACCGGTTGAGCTTCGGACGTGGAGGGGCTATCAAGCTCGTTGATCTTCCGTGAGCCCTTGATCATAAATTCAAAGCTCACAAAATTCCCGATTACTTCCTCGGGAGTCATTAGTGTATATCTTAGGTTGCCACGAATTAATTGAAATTGAGTGGGGTTAAGGAAAATAAGAGATCTTAGAATAACCTTAACCACCTCGTGGTCATCCCACTTTTTGCTCCCGAGGTTGCGCACTTGGTTCACCAAGGTTTTGAGCCGGTTGTACATGTCTTGTGGCTCCTCCCCTTGGCGAAGACGGAAGCGACCGAGCTCCCCCTCGATCGTTTCCCGCTTGGTGATCTTGGTGAGTTTATCACCTTCGTGCGCGGTCTTGAGTAAGTCCCAAATCTCCTTCGCACTCTTCAACCCTTGCACCCTGTTATATTCCTCAATACTTAGAGAGGCGAGAAGTATGGTTGTGGCTTGGGAGTTGAAGTGCTCGATTTGGGCCACTTCATCCTCATCATAATCTTCATCCCCTACGGATGGTACCTGTGCACCAAACTCAACAACATCCCATATACTTTTGTGGAGTGAGGTTAGATGAAATCGCATTAAATCACTCCACCTAGCGTAATCCTCACCATCAAAAGTTGGTGGTTTGCCTAATGGGACGGAAAGTAAAGGTGTATGTTTAGAAATGCGAGGGTAGCGTAGGGGGATCTTACTATACTTCTTGCGCTCTTGGCGCTTAGAAGTGACGGATGCCGCGTCGGAGCCGGAGGTGGATGTCGATGAAGAATCGGTCTCGTAGTAGACCACCTTCCTCATTCTCTTTTTCTTGTCCCCACTCCGATGCGGTTTGTGGGAAGAGGATTTCTCCTTCTTCTCTTTGTGGTGTGAAGAAGACTTCTTCTCCTTCCCTTTGGAGGAGTCTTTCTTCTCCTTCCTCTTGTTGCGAGACTCTTCCGATGAAGTCTTCCCGTGGCTTGTAGTGGGCTTTTCGCCGGTCTCCATCTCCTTCTTGGCGTGATCTCCCGACATCACTTCGAGCGGTTAGGCTCTAATGAAGCACCGGGCTTTGATACCAATTGATAGTCGCCTAGAGGGGGGGTGAATAGGGCGAAACTGAAATTTACAAAATTAATCACAACTATAAGCGGGGTTAGCGTTAGAAATAATAATGAGTCCGAGAGAGAGGGCGCAAAACAAATCGCAAGCGAATGAAGAGTGTGACACGAGGATTTGTTTTACCGAGGTTCGGTTCTCGCAAACCTACTCCCTGTTGAGGAGGCCACAAAGGTCGGGTCTCTTTCAACCCTTACCCTCTCTCAAACGGTCCCTCGGACCGAGTGAGCTTTCTCTTCTCAATCACTTGGAACACACAGTTCCTACAAGGACCACCACAAGATTGGTGTCTCTTGCCTCAATTACAAGTGAGTTTGATTGCAAGAAAGAATCAAGAAAGAAGAAAGCAATCCAAGCGCAAGAGCTCGAAAGAACACAAGCAAATCTTCTCTCACTAGTCACTAAAACTTTGTGTGGAATTTGGGAGAGGATTTGATCTCTTGAGTGTGTCTAGAATTGAATGCCTAGCTCTTGTGAGTGGTTGGAAGTGTGAAAACTTGGATGCAATGAATGGTGGGTGGTTGGGGGTATTTATAGCCCCAACCACCAAACTAGCCGTTTGGTGGGGCTGTCTGTCGCATGGTGCACCGGACAGTCCGGTGCACACCGGACATGTCCGGTGCGCCAGCCACGTCACCAAAGTCGTTGGGTTCTGACCGTTGGAGCTCTGTCTTCTGGGCCCGCCTGGATGTCCGGTGGCGCACCGTACATGTACTGTAGATTGTCCGGTGCGCCAGTATGGGCGTGCCTGACTTCTGCGCGCTAGCGTGCATTTAATGCGTTGCAGGTAGCCGTTGGCGCCGAAATATCCGTTGCTCCGTTGTCACACCGGACAGTCCGGTGCACACCGGACATGTCCGGTGAATTATAGCGGACTAGCCTTTGTGAATTCCCGAAGCTGGCGAGTTCCTGAGGCGCCGTTCCTTGGAGCACCGGACACTGTCCTGTGTACACCAGACAGTCCGGTGAATTATAGCGGAGCGCCTCCGGATTTTCCCGAAGGTGACGAGTTTGACTTGGAGTCCTCTGGTGCACCGGACACTGTCCGGTGGTGCACCGGACACTGTCCGGTGCGCCAGACCAGAGGTGCCTTCGGTTGTCCCTTTGCTCTTTTGTTGAACCCAATACTTGGTCTTTTTATTGGCTAAGAGTGAACCTTTGGCACCTGTATAACTTATACACTAGAGCAAACTAGTTAGTCCAATTATTTGTGTTGGACAATTCAACCACCAAAATCAATTAGGAAAATAGGTGTAAGCCTAATTCCCTTTCAATCTTCCTTGAGCCTTTAATCATAAACTCAAAGCTCACAAAATTCCCGATTACTTCCTCGGGAGTCATTAGTGTGTATCTAGGATTGCCACGAATTAATTGGACTTGAGTAGGGTTAAGGAAAATAAGTGATCTTAAAATAACCTTAACCACTTCGTGGTCATCCCATTTCTGGCTCCCGAGGTTGCGCACTTGATTCACCAAGGTTTTGAGCCGGTTGTACATGTCTTGAGGCTCCTCCCCTTGGCGAAGACGGAAGCGACCGAGCTCCCCCTCGATCGTTTCCCGCTTGGTGATCTTGGTTAGTTCATCACCCTCGTGCGCGGTCTTGAGCACGTCCCAAACTTCATTGGCGCTCTTTAATCCTTGCACCTTGTTGTATTCCTCCCTACTTAGAGAAGCGAGGAGTATGGTTGTGGCTTGGGAGTTGAAGTGCTCGATTTGGGCCACCTCGTCCTCGTCATAATCCTCATCCCCTACGGATGGTACCTGTGCTCCAAACTCAACAACATTCCATATACTTTTGTGGAGTGAGGTTAGATGAAATTTCATTAAATCACTCCACCTAGCATAGTCTTCACCGTCAAAGGTTGGCGGTTTGCCCAATGGAACGGAAAGTAATGGAGTATGTCTAGAGGTGCGAGGGTAGTGTAAGGGAATCTTACTAAACTTCTTGTGCTCATGGCGCTTAGAAGTTACAGAGGGCGCGTCGGAGCCGGAGGTGGAAGGTGATGAAGTATCGGTCTCGTAGTAGACCACCTTCCTCATCTTCTTTTTCTTGTCGCCACTTCGATGCGACTTGTGGGAAGAGGCTTTCTTCTACTTCCCCTTCCCCTTTTTGCGGGACTCTTCCGATGAAGCCTTCCAGTGGCTTGTAGTGGGCTTTTCGCCGGCCTCCATCTCCTTCTTGGCGTGTTCTCCCGACATCACTTCGAGCGGTTAGGCTCTAATGAAGCACCGGGCTCTGATACCAATTGAAAGTCGCCTAGAGGGGGGTGAATAGGGCGAAACTGAAATTTACAAAGTTAATCACAACTACAAGCCGGGTTAGCGTTAGAAATATAATTGAGTCCGAGAGAGGGCGTGAAAACAAATCGCAAGCGAATAAGGAAGTGAGAAACAAGGATTTGTTTTACCGAGGTTCGGTTCTCGCAAACCTACTCCCCGTTGAGGAGGCCACAGGCCGGGTCTTTTTCAACCCCTTCCCTCTCTCAAACGGTCCCTCGGACCGAGTGAGCTTTCTCTTCTCAAATCAACCGGGAACAAAACTTCCCCGCAAGGACCACCACACAATTGGTGTCTCTTGCCTTGGTTACAATTGAGTTTTGATCACAAGAAAAGAATGAGAAAGAAGAAAGCAATCCAAGCGCAAGAGCTCAAAAGAACACAACAAATCACTCTCACTTAACACTAAAGCTTTTGTGGAATTGGGAGAGGATTTGATCACTTGGGTGTGTCTTGTATTGAATGCCTAGCTCTTATAAGTGGTTGGAAGTGTGAAAACTTGGATAACTTGAATGTGGGGTGGTTGGGAGTATTTATAACCCCAACCACCAAACTAGTCGTTTGGTGGAGGCTGCTGTCGCATGGCGCACCGGACAGTCCGGTGCGCCAGCCACGTCACGAGGCCGTTGGGTTCCGACCGTTGGAGTTCTGACTTGTGGGCCCGCCTGGCTGTCCGGTGGTGCACCGGACAAGTCCTGTAGACTGTCCGGTGTGCCACCCGCGCGTGCTCTACTCCTCTGCGCGCGCTGGCGCGCATTTAATGCGTTGCAGTCGACCGTTGGCGCGAAGTAGTCGTTGCTCCGCTGGCTCACCGGACAGTCCGGTGTGCACCGGACATGTCCAGTGAATTATAGCGGAGCGGAAATCCGAAGCTGGCGAGTTCAGAGTCGCTCTCCTTTGGAGCACCGGACACTGTCCGGTGTGCACCGGACATGTCCGGTGAATTATAGCGAAGCGCCTCTGCAAATTCCCGAAGGTGCGAAGTTTGGCTTGGAGTCCCTGGTACACCGGACACTGTCCGGTGGTGCACCGGACAGTCCGGTGCGCCAGACCAGGGCTGCCTTCGATTATCCCTTGCTCCCTTTGTTGAACCCAATTCTTGGTCTTTTTATTGGCTAAGTGTGAACCTTTGTCACCTGTATAACTTATAGACTAGAGCAAACTAGTTAGTCCAATTATTTGTGTTGGGCAATTCAACCACCAAAATCATTTAGGAAATAGGTGTAAGCCTAATTCCCTTTCAGTAACTTTAATAGTTCTCTAAATAACTCTCTAAAATTTAAATTTAAAAATTGAATAAAAAATGATTATCTAAATAGATTTGTTAAATTTAGCTACTTACTATCTAACCTTATTTATTCTCTATATTTGATAACTCGATATGAACTCCCTAAATACAGTTAATGTCAATTTCTTCACGCTCGCGTGATTATTTTTTATAAATTCCCACACATTAAGAAAGCTACATACGCCACCAGGTCCGATCCTGACATTTTAGGAATATATATATATACTAGTTGGGTGCCCGTGCGTTGCTACGGAGATCATATAAATCCATGTATTTTGCTACGCGATATGAGGAACTGGTATTATTAGAAGTCATTTTTCTATTGAACCTAATGAGGTACCCATACGTTGCTATGTGCAACTTCCACCAATTACATCAGCATTCTTTATACGGGCAAGGGGGGCAATATAAATTTGCATATAAAGCTTAGCATGTTGCATTGCGCATAAAATTCTTGAAATATTGAAAATCACTCTGCTTTCTTTTATCTGATATATATGCAATTCTATGACCAAACAATGAATGTAAATATATTGTTCTTACCTTATAACATCATGAATTTTATGTACAAAAGAGTGTGAATCAAATTACAAACGATAATGCTAGTGAAACGTAGCACCCTGCCATATCTCTGCCATATCTCGAGCGATAACATCTGTGTCTTCACCCCGGTAGCTTTAACAGTGGCATCACCCCGGCAACTTGACTGCAAAACAAAGCCACCTGTTTTCATGGTGTCCCTGTTCTTTTCAGGAGCAATCTCGACCTCTACATTTTCTTGTACACAAGTCCATATCTCGCTTTGCAAGTTGCAACTACACCATTTCACATCATCCTCTTCCAAGTCCGCCAAAAGACATGTTTTCCTCGTCACCCATGTGGATAGTTGGGTGGCCAGCAAGATTGTTCTCCTCGTCTATGCCATCATCATCTTGCAAAACATTTGAGGTCTCAACATGACCCTTAGGTGGCTCCTCTTTGATGACTGATTTGACCACAACTTCAACTTCAGTTGGATAGGATGCTTGTCAATCTCAATTTCTGTTATGGACATAACAGAAGCTACTTCCTGCCACATGAATGGGAATGCTTACATACCATCTTTCAAGGTGTTCTCTCAATGGAGCATAAAGTTTAAAGTGAGACAGCACCATGTGTGAATTCCACAACCAAAGTTCATACTGTTACGATGAGTCGAGGATAGATCAAGTGATAAAAAAATTGGTGTAAATAACCAGCAAACCGCACTGCATTAATGATCAATGCATTCTAGTCACCCCATAAAAATGCACAGACCCACAATTCTTCCCTATTTTGGCAAGATCATGGTCAATTCACCAAAACCATCGACATGAAAGCAAATGCAGTATATAGGATACCATTACATTCCTAGTCTATCAAGGCAAAAAGGGAAAAACTTGAGGAAAAAATTCTTAAGGTCATTTCAGATGCCAAGGAAATGGGAACGGTCAAACAATGTGCTAAGAGGCAGTATCGACCGATAGGACTGATACTAACAGGACCATCCACACTTGCACATAGCACAAAGATTAATAAGACACTACATAAGAACCAAGTAGTGAATCAGACACCCATTGCTGACCTTATTAATCAGCCCATCATCAATGAAGGTGTTGCAGATCTTCTTGAACAACCTGTACAATGCCTCGACCTTGTTCATGCTGACTGCAAGAATGACAAGCAGATGCAACCCAACCAGGCAGAAAAATGATGACCAAAATCACAAACAAAGTTATTAGTGTGAGCCAAAAAAAACCAGCAATAACCAAATGCACAGTTTTTTAGGACTCATGTTGAAGCAAGTGCTAATCAGCAAAATCAAATTGGAATTAACAAGTGAAGACAATGTAGACGATATGATGCTCTAGGTGATTACCGAAAAGTATCAAATTACTCACCAAGGAAACCAATGAGTTTGCTGTTTTGGTTGTGGGCCTTGATAGCCTCATAGAGCCCCCAAACAACATTGTGGCCTCCTGGGGATTGTCTGCCACAGAAGACAATGCCAACCCTGCACTTGGAACAAAAGGGATTGGATATTTGAGAGAGATGATATTTGCGACGCAAAAAGAATTTTCATGTGCAGGAACATGAAAGATGTACCTGACCACCTGGTGTTCAGATATGGCCTTAGCATCAGGGACAACAGCTGTCTTCCTGAGAAAATGAGCAATAGGCTGCCCATAGGTATGAGGGAATGCATGGCTGATCACATGAGCACCTGCCGGGTCAGCTGCAATTGCAGCATCACCATACTCCACCCTGACAGTGGTGCCCTGAATTACATGCAATCAGTAAATACATTCCTACTTCCTAGTGTGCTAACTCTAACAGAAACACACAAGAAATCTGTTCAGAAAATCTATTGACAACTCTTCCTGTATAAGAACCAGTTAAGAAGTGCCCCAAGGCCCCAAACACGAGAAAAGACGCTAACTCTAACAGAAGACCACAATAAATTTGTTCTAAAAATCTATTGGAAGCTCTTCCCATCTAACAGAAAATTATTGAGAGTAGCCATATAGACGAGTTCAAAAGTGATTCCAGACATGAGAAGAGTTCAAAAATGATTCCAGATATGAGAAGAGTTCATAGTGATTCCAGACATGAAAGAGTTCAAAAGTGATTCCATACATGAGAAGGTCAATTTGATAGCGACTACCGAGTCCTAAGTTAGGACCCATGAGTACAGGAAGATGGTCCATCATCATTGCTGCAGAATAATTTCGTCAGTTAACTCCCAGTTGCAATTTGCTACCAGCCACTATAAAACAGATGAACCACGACAGCATAAAAAAACAAATCATCCCTCGAGTCAGATATGAAAACCGATTTAAAATACACGACAACGTCGTGGCCCATGGGCATCGCGTCTAGGTATGGCGCTAGAGTGGTGATGGCAGGGTGGCGGCGGGGTCGGTGTATGTCGCGGACAACAGGGTGAGAACTTCTAGGCTCATGTCATAACAATATAATCGTTATCCATAAGGCAAACCTGAAAGAGAGACAAGTTGGTTAGGGGTGTGGTAAGTCCAAAACAGGTGCTGAGTTCATAGCTGGTTCCACAAGCGTGCACACAAGTAATCTTATAACATTTAGGGTCTGACACAAGTAGGACAAAAGAAAATCCTTGCATTTAATACAAACAATATTTCAAATTTGGAGGGATAAAAATATAGACCTAGAAGCCTACCATTAGGGAACAAGGGCATACATGTGCTTCGGTCAGAACTATATTACACCAGTTGCAACAGATATGCATGTTTGGAAGTAGTAGATCTGTTTAGACTTGAAACTTTGATCAAATCTGTTTATACTTGAAACTTTGATCAAGTCAAAGTGAAACTGCACTGTACACAAGAAACATAATTGTATTAATTTGTTAAACCATTAATTGAAAATGCGTAGAAAAATAGCAAGCATTACTTCATAGCACAGAACTGTAGATCACTATAAGAAGAAGAACATGCAATAGAACAAAGCATTTTGAAAATAAAACACGATTTAAAGATCTCATGCAGTCCATTCTTCATCAGTGACATATTTCTATCTAGCTGTTAGAAGTATGACTCATGAATTCAAGGGCCACAGTTGGAACAAATTTATGGTTGTAATAGCTTTCCATCTATCGAGGATATTATAATCGATAGAGATGACAATTCAGGCTATCAGATGATATAATAAAAAGGCAAAATAAATTAGCAAGTATTATAAGGAAAAGGAACTATTTATTTATATTCCTAACAAACCATCATGCATCCAAGCTCAAGTAATCTCCTTCTCACTGAAAAGCTAGTCCCAGGAGGAGATCTGCGCCGCGACACAGGAGGGGGTCGCGCGGACGGGCGGGGGAGGAGGGTGGGGATCCTCGGCAGGCAGAACTGTGCACCAACTCTTGTGGACGCCTATGGTAGAGACTTAAGGAATAGTAGAGATAACAAAAATCAATTTACTAAAAAAATAGCATGTAGCAAGGACATATACAGAAAATACCTTGCAACGAACAGCAATGTTTATGGCATCTGAAGGCTGAAGATCGAAGGTGATGTTGTCTGTAGGATCATTGACCTGCAGTGCAGGAGGTTTCTACTTTAGAATATTATTAAGGTTAATGGTGCACCCACTAAAAATGCATTAATTTGCTCTTACTTAAGTTTTACTAAAGTTATATAATTTGCTCTTATCCTTCTCAACAGAACTGAGCTGATGTACTTTCCCTGATCTGTGATACAGATCAGTCGCATGGGAATGGATGCCTAGACTCGTTAGTTCCACAGCTAGCGACACTATCCATGGGGTCCATGATTTGATTCAAAACTATCTAATCAGAAGTACATATACAAGTGGCATGAATATGTGAACAACTTCCCCTAAAACAAATAGGTTTCCATTACCTCAGTTAAAAAATAATTTGCAGTTAACAATAATTAAGACTCTAGATCTATCATGTATTTCTAGTGTAGAGGCATGTAAGACTACAAAGTGCCTAAACAAAACGAATAAAGATGATGATCCAATGGGAGGAAAAAGACTGAAGATCACAAAATTGCAACCCAACCTTACCACAGAAATGCTAGGCAACCTTGCATCAATGTACCAAAACTACCAAACCATACAACTATCATCGGATCATCAAACATATAATTGAAGAGACTTAAAAATACAAAACGCACCTTATGGGGGGAGAGATGGGGGATCCGTGGCTGAATCTGCAACAAGGGAGATATGTGGGGGATCGGTGGTTTAGAACAGCAAATGTTGGCAGAGGGATCAGTGGTTGTATCTGCAACTCAACTGGTCGTCTCCCCATTTGTTCTTGTAGGTGGGCAGAGGTTGCCGAGGTGGATGCAGCGTCGTCGATGGAATGTGAGCGACAACAATGGCGGGGATCGCAGAGCGGAGGGGTAGGAGAGCGTTGATGGCGGCCGCGCACCTCCTCCCTACGCCCTCAACGTGCGCGCCATCGACGTCGTGGGGGAGGTGCGCGTTGATGGCGGCCTCGGATCCCCGTAATCACGGAGCAGAGGGGGAGGAGGGTGGGGGGATCCACGGCAACCTTCCAGGCAACGGCTCGAATCTGGCTGCTGTGGCCTTTGGCCCCACCTGGCTTGTTCAAGCTCGCGGTGGCGTGAATCGAGATGCTGCCGGTGTTGCTAACCACGCCCGCATCCCGCCTACCTCCAGCAGGGGAGCCGTGCCCCCGGATGCTTCCAGGGGCAGGGAGCGGATCCTAAGGCGAGGTCGTCGACGGGATCACGCTGGCCTGGACGATGGCGACGAGCGCCCTAGCGGCGCGCGCGTATGGCGGGCTCGTGCCTGCGTGGGGGAATCGAACGACGAGGGCGTGTGCGAGTCAGGCGGAGAGAGGAAGGGAGGTGAGGCGGAGAAGGGCTCAGCGGCTATGAAGAGGCTCTCGCGACGGGAATCTCGCGATGCGGGACATACCCGCATGCGGGGGCACGGCAGGGGCCTAGAAGGTGGGGGAGGAGGGTGGGGCGGATCCTCGGCCACCTGGGATCTGCGCGCGCCATCGAAGGCGTGGGGAGGAAGGTGGGGCAGAGCAGATAGGAGGGCGCGATGGGGTGGAACCTCGGGCACCTTCCATCGACGGCGTGGGTAGGAGGGCGTTGATGGCGGCCTCGGATGACGGGGATTGCAGAGTACAGGGGTAGAAGATCCTTGACACCTTCCGTTGATGGCGGGGTAGGAGATCCTCGGCACCTTCCGTTGATGGCGGCGCGGATGACGGGCGGTGTTGCCTGCGCGCTTGGTTTTCGGGGCTGGCTGCCTTCGCTTTATGACGGGCACTCCTGGCAGAACCGTGCACCATATGTATTGTGGACGTCTACACTACTGTCTTATATAGTAGTAAATACAGTTAATGTCAATTTCTTCACGCTCGCGTGATTATTTTTTATAAATTCCCACACATTAAGAAAGCTACATACGCCACCAGGTCCGATCCTGACATTTTAGGAATATATATATATATATATATATATATATATATATATATATATAAAGTTTTTGAAAATATGATTATTTCAATAATTTAGTTTTAAAAAGTTTTTTCGGCAAATAGAACGTTACTGAGATTCAATATGCAATACAGACATTATGACAACAATCCCAATCCACCTTTACAATATTCTTAAAAATTCATGTAACAGTGAATACTTCATTCGAAAATCTATTATCTTGTCCTTTTACTCACTTGGAGTCAAAGTAAAATAAGAGTTAGGTATACAAATTCTAACTTTAAAATCTTATATAGAATATATTAATGATTAATTATTAGTTCATGAGATTGAAAAAATACACACATATAACATATAATATATGAACTAGTACACTACGACTACAGTAATCTAACGAACACACACTCAGCGCGTCGCGCTAGGAGTCTGCGACGATTTGTTTTCTCTGTGAATATAGACTATAGTAGGCTCATTGATTCGTTTCTTAGATTCCCAACAAGCTACATATAGTGAAAGAACTACCGAATAGTGTCTCAACCAAGATAACTAAATATTTATAACACATATTATATACTTATACTTAGTACATATTTAGGGGCACATACCTTCGAGGATCCTGGGCGGCCGCCCACCTAGCCCACCCCTAGGGCTGGCACTGTACGACACACTCCTTTTTTCCACTTTCTAGCACAACGAGGTAGTAAGGTCCAACGTGTGTGACACAAGTTTCTCATTCACCATCGGACCACTACTGCCCCATAGGTTACGCATCGAACCACTGCTGCTCCACAGGTCGTATTGAGCAGCCTTTTTTCCTCTGCCTTCGACATCCTCTGCTCTCAACCCTATCATCAACCATATCTGATAGCGGTAGGGCTACCAAAGCCACATTCAAAATCGAACTACTCCCTAAGTATGAGCAACTATCGAAAACTAAGCTATTTTTTTACTCCTGATAGCTATTTAGCAACTTGCTAAACATGATTTTAGTAAGCTCTTTTTTAGAGAACTATTGGAGTTGTTCTTATACACTTTAACATCCCCACTCATCTGCAGCAAAATTGAAAGACAAACATGAAAATAAAGGGGTAAAGACACAAATAAAGTCTTTGCCATGATACAAACTCAATGCCTTTGACCCTAATATCATATTAAGTTGCACGTACTAATCAATTCAACTCAAAAGATTAAGTTGGTAAAAAGAATTGAGAAAATTATCTATCTTATATTTCAACACTCCTCCTCACGTCAAGTCTCTCTTAGGTCTCAGATGTAAAATATGACCGAGCAACAATTTTTTTAATTACGTTAGCAGGATTTAAACTTGTGACCTCTATCTCTGATACCATGATAGAGTTGACACACTAACCAATAAACCAAAAGCTTAAATCATTAAAAAAGATCAACAATCCACTTATACTCTTCACCACAAAAACACCACAAAGTCGCCACCCTGGCCACTCCCTCTTCTCCCAAAGAGCTATATCCCAATCGCTCCACACCTCGCCCTCCCCGCCACTGGTGGTGGGAGCGACAAGCTCCACCTCCTCGAGAAGCCATTACCCATAGTTGCAGATGATAATCGATTCCTTCTCTTTAAATGAAGCCTTTAGCCACAAACCTTGCTTTAAATCTTTCCATGTTCTTTTTGGGGTTATGTTTGAGTTTCGTCTAGAAGACCCATTTGCAATCTACTATGTTGGCTACTATAGAATTTTTTGTTCTAAGTTTTAAACGTGATTGGCACTCATTGACTTTATTTTACCCTCCACAACCATAAGCCACTTGGATGAGTCAACACTGCAAATGGCTTCCTCAAAAGAGGTGGGATCATCCTCGACGTCTATATCCCCACTCATATACATTTTATAATCATCAAGAATCGTTGACCTCCTATTCCTTTGAAATCTTCTAGAATTCTTTTGAACAAGTTCATTACTTTCCACATGAGGTTGTTCTGGCTCCTCATTTACAGGGGCAGTGACCTAGGGCACTATTATTAGAGACTCAATGACATTGACGTATGTATCTCAACTTCTCAAGGACCACCAATAGGTGTCACAGCAGCAGGTGGTGCGACTATAACGCGTGGGGGTGTAATCAGATCAAATACAGATAAATATTATTCGTTCCATATTTGTTTTCATATTTTTTCTCTCCAGATTCAGATCATATACATATATTATCAAGTTGTGGCAAATAAGATTTGGATGAATATCGATATATTAAATATATAACTTTGAGAATACGGATAAAGATCAGATATTGATCAAATACTGGGCACTCGAACTCGGATACACATAATGAAAAGAATGGCTCAAAAATCATTAGAATCAAGGCACGCGCTCGCTTCTCATCAAAGCTAATCTCTTAGGGTATCATGCTTCCCTTAATCATATCATCTTCTAAAAATACAAAACGACAAACTTACTATTATCTCTTTGATCTTTCTAGATAGCCAATGAAATGACAGCTTTCTGTGTTAGACTCCAACTTTTCAATATTTAAGTTAAATATCTTAGCTTTCGTTGGACAACCTCCCACATACATTCAGAAACTTGCCATAAAGGTATGTTTGCCGTAGTATTCACCACCACGGCCGGCCGGCAATACTGTTTGGAAAACACTACATAACTAGTACCACTCAGCTCAGTTGCTCCAATGGATCATAATATAATTAGCAACTTTAAATGCAACCAGGTAAGTCTATCAGTCACAATTACAAACACTAGTCACTGGAGAACATGGAGTTTCATAAAGCTATGCCGATTGAATAGATCGATAGAAAGAAGCATCTGTCGACCTTCAGAATATTTGCAAAAGCATGCGATGGGAGGCAAGGAGGGAACAGATATGTGAAACTGATCATTAAACAGTATCAAGACTAACCATTAAACAGTACGCACACAAATCATATGTGAACAAGGTCACAAGGGTACAGACCCTTTCTAAATTTGAAACAATGGCCCAGAAGCATGTCGATAAACTAGTGCTTATCTTTTTTTTATTTCATGATTTTTTGAATACTGTGGGATGGATCCTCCATAAGAAAAAAAAGTTTTTTCATAGTAAAACCCTCTTATATATCACTACTTGTAGGAAATAGCAAGTCGATCACGAGTGACTTCCTCAGTACGCTTTACCTTTGATACACCAGAGAGTACTCAGACAAGAAAAGATCATGTTAACAAGAACAGCCTGCAAGTCTCTAATGGAAGCAAACTATCAAATACCACATGAGCTCCGTGGTGAACACAAAGATATATGGAAGACTTGGATGAACCCAAAAATTACATAGTACAAGTAAAATTTATTCCCACATCATAATCACGTGGCAATGATTTAGAGCTCTGCCAAAATGCAGAAGGCAACACTTAACGAAGAAAACTTACCCCCTCCATATCCTTAAATTCTTGTTGGTGACATAGAAGGTGGGAAACCAAAATATGGACGGCCAAAAAAGCGATAGGGTGACATACAGACCCTCTCAATTTTGAAAGATTTAATCTCAAGTGAGAATAACCCTGAATGTCCCGCCTCATGATCTATTCGAATGCCTTCTAGGAAAATATACCCTTCAGCTGGACCCTTAAAGCAGGGGCCAATAATATAGTCTGCAGGCAAAGGGATGCTAATCATCATATGCCACTCATGGGACTTCTCGCTGTCATTTTGCGAAGAGGTGTAATAATCCACAGATGCGCCTTCATCAATCATACTAAACATTGCAACATTGCTTCCCCATGACTCCACAATGATGACATTCCTCTTTTCGTGATCAGGTGGGAGGTCAACAGTGGAGAACTCCATGCTGTTCATGTCGAGCTTGATTAACTTGCTTGTGCCACATAATCTCCAATAGCAGTGGCCATACACACACTGGACCGAATAAAGCCTGACAAACTCGTGGTCCAAGCCTAGATCATCCCTGGTGGTAGATGTACCGACGCTCCAGCTGCCAGAAGACGAAGTGAAGACAAACACCGCTAACCTTGTCTTGGAATATTTCCAGCTGATCACTCTGAATGATGTCTCCTCCACGCCTCCAGAAGGGATAAACGAGACCCCAGAATGGACCACACTTGGTTTTTGGAGCCCGACGGAGGCGAGTACTAGGTCCTCGGCCAAAGGAGGCAGCAGCAGGTATCTACGGGACAAAGGATCGCACACCGCGAGGTCCAAGTATACGACGGGTTCCTCGCGAATGCACTTGACGAGGACACGGCCGTCGCGGACATCGCACGGATACCACGGATGCGAGTGGCGCCAATTGGCGGTGCGACTGCGAGGTAGGAAGTCGAAGGAGATGTCGGCGGCGCGGGCGACAGCGCGGGATAGAGCAGCGGAGGGATGGGGCGGGTCGGCAGGTGTGAAACCTGCAACGCCGATTAAGCCGAGGAGCAGCGGCGGGTGGATAGAGCGGTACCGGCGGAGGAAGGACGGATCACTGATGATGCGGCGGAAGGAGACGCAGGCAGTGGAGGCACGGGCGAGGTCTGCAGGGGAGGCAACGCGGAGGAAGATCTCTTCCATGAGATCGATGCTGAGGGCCGCCGCCGGCCTCTCCGGCTCCGTGGCTTCGAGGCCAGGCAGGGTCCGGTGATTCCGCGACGTCATAGCCGCCGAATGAGAGGAAATGGGGTGGACCAAGGGTTTTGCGGGTGTGGTGCAAGGAAAAATATCCGGATACAAATATAATATAACAAATATCCGATATCAAATCAAATATCCTAAAATTTTATGGGACACATCCAACTTTTATCAAACAGATATTCGATTGGTTCACGCCACCTCGGATATGTTTTATAGAGATAATTTCATGTCTCTTGTTGTTGTCTGGGCAACGTGGTACTAACCGGTCACGCCGTCGTTGCGCGCGGTGCCCGTGCTCGTTACTGGGCTGGGCGAGGATGGGCCGTTGGCGCGCCATTGCCAACATCACGCACCTACACGTACGCCCGCACCAAGCGACTCAAGCTGATGCCTCTTCCCATCCACGTGCTTCTATTGCCAATAACTTGCCAATGATTTTAAAAACAACGCTAGATAATCAATGCATGTGCAAGAAGCTGCATGCATGCACAGCTCACGTGAACGTCTACAGCTATTAATCAAATCCCCTGTTGCTAATTAAATTAGCGTATATATATATATATATATATATATATATATATATATATATATATATATATATATATATATATATATATATATATATATATATATATATATATATATATATATATATATATATATATATATATATGGAAGCCCTGGGCTTCTGTTAGTGGGGGAAGCCTCAGCCAGGACGCTAACCAGGTCGCGGTCGGCCCACTGTACGCGAGCATGCATGCGTCAGCCATGCATATGATAGCCACGAATCCTGGATGAGACGTGACAGACGATATACGCATGCATAAATATATGTATAAATGTGCATAAATCATGCATAGAAGGAATCTTTTGGGCCATGAATCACGGGAACGAATATTACCATGTGTACACCGTTTACGACTGCATAACGTTGTGTAATATGATAGCGTAAACCATGCAACATTTAAATATCCACCGGTTTGAGATAAGGAAAGACGTGCCCCACGTTCGCGTAAATAAAGGCACAGTTACGGGAGGAAACAAATTCTCATTTACAGCTGCTCGTCCACGTTCGTATCTGTGATATTGGCGGCGGTTAACGACTGCATAACGATGCGTAAAATAAACCGTTTACGACTGCATAACGATGTGTAACATGATAGCATAAACCATGCATTATATAAATCTTGACCGGTTTGATATAAGGAAAGACGTGCTGCATAATCGCGTAAATAAAGGGACAGTTACGGTTTGAGAGCATTAGTAGAAGGAAATAAATTTTAATTTATAGCCGCAGTTCGCGGGTTCTGCTCGGGCGGATTCCAGCGTAAAACGTGAGCTAAAACAGCGTAAATGAGTACGAATTTTAGCGTAAATCATACAACATTTAAATAATGCCCTCCTGATGATTACAGTAGTACAGTTTTAATAATTTACCCTGGGGCTATACATGCTGACTGAATTTCTGTGTTATTTCCAACTGCACATATATATTTTTATTCTCTATTGTTTCAACGTGTATTCACACTGTATATATACGTATGTAGCATAGTATACAACAGTCGTTAACTAAATTGTGATGGCGACTGATATGAGAGATCGATTCTCTAGATCGCCGGACTATGGATGTTGAGCAACGAAACCCTATTCCGAACAATGCTCCTGAACACCACCTCGCTGCCACTCTCGCACTCTTCGATGCATCGCTCAAGCTCCTCGTGCTTCTCCTGCGCGACATTGGCCGTCGTCGGCGTCTCCGGCTTCTTGGCGAAGGCAGCAGCCACGAAGGCCGTCGGGGCCTTCTTGTTCGAGCACGACGACGCGGCGGCAGACACGGACGCGGCGGCCGAGAACACGGCGGCGGAGGCGGCGGCGCTGGCGACCGCGACGTCCATGAGCGCGGCGGCCATCTCGGCCTCCTCGGCGGTTCCGCTCCCGTCGAGCCTAGCCCCAGCAGGCAGGCGCGCGACGGACCTGGCGGCGAGGCGGGCGAGCTCCCTGTGGAGCGCCACCGTCGCTCGATCATGGTGGAGCGCCACCGTCGGTCGCCTGCCTCGAGGCGACACCGCTGCTGGCCCCCAGGATCACCGCCGCTCGCACGCCCGAGGGAACCGCCGCCGCCGCTAAAACCTAATCCCTGGCGGCGTGGGGTGTTTTTATAGTGTCAGTGTGGGACTGAATAATTGAACGCGTGGGCCGGATCGTGGGCCTGATGCACGTAATATGCGCAGACTATATTTGCATAAACTGATACACACATCAGCATAACTCGTATTATAATTTAGCGTAAGCACAGTTAGGTACAATAAGCCAAAAAGGGTCTGGTGCGGTCTGCGCACCTGGTCAGGGCTTCCTGTAGTTAAATAGAGCCCAGGGCTCTAAATACTATATATATATATATATATATATATATATATATATATATATATATATATATATATGATGTATATATGATGTATTTCAATCGAATTTTTTTGTTCTGTTTGAACTTAAGGAGTGGCTAAATAATTATAACACTCGTGATATGTTTGGAATGGTATCTTGCACGATATCCGATAAAAATTTCGTTACTAACGCTATCCGTGTCCGACTAGTTCCGTATTCGACATGCGGCTATCCGTTTTTGCATCCGAGAACATTTGTATCCGTATTTATATCCGAAGCTATCTGTATTCGAATTCGAATACGAATAAAAAATATATAAACAAATATGTTTTAGTTAGGAGAGGCTAGTTTCTTGGTCTTTACAAAACTAAGGGTCTAATTTCTATAAACTAAGTCATAAACTGGTATGTTTGGAACCACCTGAATTTCTATAATCCAGTTGTTAAAAAATGGGTGCTTCCAAATAGGGATTTAGTCTAGTAATAAGACTTTGATTAAGATTATCAACCAGAAGATAACTAATGAGGTAGCATGAGGTTTTGTCTAAAGCTCTATCAGCACATTGCATATCTAGACATGGTGCTACGAAGGTTACTTCATTTGGGTTGATAGTCAAAAGTAAATTTTGATGCATATATACTTATGGAGAAAAATAATCTATCTAATGTTATGTATCATGATTTGATGATGAATACTATAGATGAGGTCACTGACAAAAGAATCAAAGCTCTCAATGTATAAAGAGTGGCAAAGATAACAAGTAGGTCAAAAGCAAATCATTCTAGGTTGAAGATTTAGTGTGGAAAAATATACTACCAATTGGGATGAAGACCAACAAGTTTGGCAAGTGGTCACCAAGTTGAAAAGATCGTTATATAGTGACTAAAGTGATATTCGAGAATTCATATCTGTTGGAGACATTTCAAGGTGATAATATCCATAGATCAATTGTTGAAAGTTATTTGAAAATATACTTTTAATGTGTTTGGGTAAAAAAGATTAGAGTGCTATTCAAACAATTGTCGATACAATATCACCCTTAGAACATATATGGTTGAAGTACATCACCCTTGGGCTGACTCCAACATAGTACATATAAGAGCACCTAAACAAATTGTAGATATCTAAATAACATTAAACCGTCTCTGACAGGGCATCTATACCTTATACACATTTTAGACGTGATGTGGGAGAATACCTAAATATGGATGATCATCTCCTCAAACCACTTGAATGCCTTTTTGGGGTATCCGGTTGGGCACTACAACATTTAGGTTTCGTTACTCGACTGACTGCATAACCCAAACTTGTATCGAGTTCCCATTTTTACATACCATTGTTGGAGTTAGCCTTAGATGCTAGATAGTCCATAAGTTGAATGTTATTGCTATTTAGTTTGTTTAAGTTTTCAGATTCATTGCAACATTCACCTAAATTAGGGGCATATATTGACACAAAATTGTATCAACATGCAGTTTGGACAATGTTAATAAGTTCCTTGCATCAAAAGAATATTGGCAATATTTGGTGAAGTGAGTGAGGAAGAACAAACAAAAAGGAGAAAAACGACATATGCATGAGGAAACCGGCCATGTTGGTCCTGTGCGACCCCCACTGGATCTATTTTGTTTCAAATTAGTCTTGGATATAATTTGGTGTAGAAAAGTTGGAAAATACGTTTTGGAGTTGTTTATTATTGTGATAAAATCATTCGTCATTCTATATGTAAGAGGATTATGGTCGATTGAGTATCTCAACTTTCAATCGTCACAAACATTTTCACTACACCGTTTTCTCCTCTCTATACCATGTTGTTCATCACATTTTCTATTGAGACTTAGTGGTACTCTAGATGGCCTTGACGATGCCAGAGCAACCTTCACATGCTGTTTTTTTCGAGATGTTCGATAGTTTACTGTATAAAAAACAAGATCCATATCAACCTGACTAACCCTTCGACCGATTGTGTCGCTCCACAATATTCTCATTAAGATTTGTTGCAACCATAGGTATGCTAATACTTATGGTTTATTATTGTGTAATCCGGAATATGTTGTCGTTTAATAGATATACATTTATGTATAATTCCTCTAAAATTCCTACATTCTAAAGGAGCCTAAATTTTAAAAACTAAAATATAGTCTACAGTACACCATGTTTGGTTCTAGAAACTTACACCAACTAAAGAGCACTAACTATATTATTTATAAAGACGATATTGCCTCTAATTAATGCATAGGAGGTATAATGGACTAGTTGAGGGGCAAACCTTGTAAAAGCATATCTAGTAGTGCCTTAAATAGGTGCTCTATTTTAAAATATAAGACAAACACTTAAAAAACAACTTTACCAATACTCGATTTTAGATTTTTTTTTATTGAAAAAAAACATGACGGGTTTTTTTGGCCGTTGAAAATAGCTTCTCAGTTTTGACGACCAGAACAAGTTCTAGAAAATTAAGACTGTCAAGACTATTTTTGTGGCCTCCCTAAATTCGTAAAAAATAACTAGTTTTTGGTGGTGGTTGTCGAAAAGAACCTTTAGAGCATCTTCAAAGGATTCTTATTTTTTCTCTCTATTTGACTCTCCATTTAACTTTTTATAAAGATTACACTTTATATATAGTATTTCACTTCAACATACTATCTATCTAGTTTGGCCAGTAGAGTGACTAACCAAGTTTAACTAGTGAGAGAGTCAATTTATAGAGTCGATAGCTTGACGAGTTAGATGACTAGTCTATTGAACAACAACAACAACAACAACAAAGCCTTTTTGTCCCAAGCACGTTGGGGTAGGCCAGAGATGAAACCCCGTATGAAAACCTCAGAGCTCACCCCCCAAAGAAAAAAGGGGAAACAAAGGCAAAGGAGAACCGAAAACGACGAAACGGGGAAACACATAAAAGAGATAAAACCCACAAGAACCAGCAAGATCTAAATGGGCACAAGAAAAGGTCAAACAATTAAGGAGGAAAAGCGAAACTATAAATCAAGGTTCTGGCACGTGAATTGCACACTTTGTAACACCCACTTTGTAATTGCTAGGAATAATACCAGTAGAGGAATAATTTCTCTTTATGTGAGTTTGATCTTTATGCATCATCTTATGTGAACATCATGCCCAAAAACAATTAATAAAAACATAAACTACCAAATTATGCATCATGCTCGATTTTATTCTGTGTGCATTTTGTGACAACATATAATAATGTGAAAAATGTTAAATATCCAAATGGGAAATTAAATCCTAAAAGAAATTCTAAAATTTGGAAAGAAAGAAAGAAAAATACTATGCAATACAAAAATAAAACTTATAAATAGATAAATTTATTCCACAATGATTTATCCAAATCATATACTCAGAAAATTTGAGTACAAGTTCATCACAAATTTGAAATTCAAACTTAGATTCAAAAATGAGAAAAAGGAGAAAAGGGATTCTAATGCAACCATTTATTTCTTCCATAAGGGAATGACAAGGAAAATAAACAATAATATGGAAAACAGTAGAGATTATATTCACATCATTACTAATTTTGTAACTTGCAAAACTAAAATTCAAAAGGGAGAATTCGAAATCAGTTTGAGTACTTGAATTTGAAAACAAAGCAGAAAATTTATAAAAGAAAGGAAAAAGGGATCCTATACCTACCTGGGCCGATTCCCCTCCCTGTCGGCCCAAATGGGGATTTCACCCACGCGGCCCAATTCCCTCTGCGCTGCGCCTGCTCTTCACAGCGCGGGGGCGCTGCCGTGGAGGACCCGCGCTGTCAGCCTCTCTAGACCAGCCACAGAGCCATTACAACGCATCCCATGTGCCACTGACAGGTTGGCCCCGCGGATAAGCCACTCGTCGAACGCCAGCTACCCTGCGCGCGATTGGCCCCACCAGTCAGGTGTATCTTCTTCCCCTCCCTTTCTCCTCTCCGCTCCACGCGCTGGTAGTTGAAGGGCGAACTCCGTGGACCTCGGCCGTAGCAACCAGCTGATCCTCGCATGAGTTGTGTTGCCGGTGTTTCCGAGTGGTTCCACTCGATCCGAAGACCTCGCCTAGATCTCGGGCTGCATCTGCCGCCCCTGTGTGCTAGTATCGACCTTCCCTGCGTTTCCGGGCGTAACAGAAACCGTGCATGCCGCGTCGCGGTGAGCACCGAGGAATCTGTTGCTGACCGATCACCTGCGCATAAGATGTGTCACGCCTCGCCCCTCCAAGGCTCCAATCCCCTAACCACGAAACCGAAAGCCCCACGAAGCCAGCCACCCTCCCGCGACCGAGAAAACAATGCCGAGAAAGAGAGTCTGTCGTCCGCCGCCGGGGATTCTCGACCTGGGCGTCGCTCTGGTCTCGGCTTGCGATTGGGGATGCTCTCTTGTGTTACCCGCACGTCTTCGTGGACCTTCCGGGCGGGGATATCCTCCGGTAATGCACCAATTGCTCGCCGGAGCACTTTGGCCGGGCCAGTACCGCCGTGCGCCGTGACCATGGTATTCAGCTGCGTGATTCATGGTGAGTTACCCTTGCCCTTGTTCGCCACGCAATCCTATACGCATAGCGCCTATCGGCATTGAAATAGTGCTCGGGGACCTCTGTGGGAGCAGAGCAACAACCATGGTGCCACCGCGTGGACCACGCGCCGCCGCTCTGGTCACCGTGAGGGGAAAAGGTATCCACCAGGCGTCAGATTTCAATCGGAGGGTTGAGAATATAAGCCGCATACCGTTTCGCCTTGGTTGAAGCGTGACCGTTGATCTATCACCGGTCGGATCCAAGTCGTTCTCTACTATTTAAGATGAGGACCGTTGATCGTGGAGCGGACGCTCCAGATTAGAAGAGAGAATACCCTTTCGCGTGTTTAATCGGGCCCATTGGACCGAGATCGGACGGCTCCATAGCGCCCATACCCCTTTCAGCCGTTCACTTTTGCATAAGAGCCCTCCGAAAATTAACTAATCAACCCGCCGTCCTGTGTGGGTAGGCTGAGTCTGGTAAATTTTACAGAATAAACCCTGAGCTTCTCTGTATTAGTGCGCCCAGTCTAGGAAGTTAAGAAATCAAATAAATGGATTTAGAAAATGATTTTTAATGATTAAATAATTGCTAGAGTTTGTATAAACCATAGAAAATTCATATTAGGTCCAAATTGATCCATTCCAATTCCTATAATTTTGTAATAATGTTGTTTATCACCCTGTGTCTCTGTTTTAACATGAAAATGGTATTAAAAATTTATCTCTTAATTAATCTCGTACCAAATACATAAACCCTAGGAAATTCGTATCTCCTCCGTTTTAACTCCGATTTGATCCGTTCAAGTTCCGTTAGTCTCGTAGCAACGCATAGATTATTTTTACGCAGTGTATTATTATGTTTGATGTGATGTTAATTTATGCTATACTATGTATGTATTGTGTTGATGCGAGTAGACGAGCAAGCCACTATGGAATCTGGGGTTCAACAAGTTGAGGTAGCTGAGCAGGAGCTCATTGAAGGCAAGTTGTGCCCTTGATCACTTACTTTTCCCAGTCATGTTCTTATTAATTTTAATGATCTGCATAGGTTAATTTTGATGGGATCCTTTAGGTTACCCAGTTTTGGTTATCTTTATACCTTGTTCACCCCTGAAATATTTTTGGGTAGTATCTGCTATTGCTTTATGTGGATTGGGTATGGAGATACAACATTCATGATTACTCTTTTATTATCTTGTTATTACTACTGTTCATGTTAAGATCATTATGTTAATGGGAACATGGAGCGACCACCCGGGAAAACAGTGCTACCACAAGGGTATAATGGGACGCCCTTGGCTGATTAACTAGGAAAGCTAGTGGAGGTCTTCCTTACCCGAAAGGGGCAAGGGCAGTAGGGGAGTGGTCAGTGTAGGGAGGTCCTTGGGTTGATTTTGCTGCGATGGCGGTCAGGCAAGAACCCTGCACTGGAGCTTCCTATAAACTGTAGCGGGATTTCTGAAGCTAGTGGAACTTTGTAAAGGCCTCGTAGTGTTACCCTGCCTCGCCTCCTCGGTAGAGGTGTATGGGATTGGCCATCTCTTGGCAGATGGGTAACATGACTTGTGGGTAAAGATGCGCAACCTCTGCAGAGTGTAAAACTGGTATACTAGCCGTGCTCACGGTCATGAGCGGCTCGGACCCTCACATGATTAATTTATGGAACTTAAATTTAATTTGACATTTGCATCGCATTTGGGATTATTTTACTATTACTTTTCTTTATTATTATTATTAAGGTTTGGTATTTACTTACACTTAGTAATTGCTAATAAAATTTTGACCAACTTATAAAAGCAATGCTCAGCTTCATCCTCTATTTCATTGATCAGCCTTACACTTCATGAACTCCCACCTTTGGTGAGTTCATGCCACATTATTCCCCACGACTTGTTGAGCTATGAACGTATGTGAGCTCACTCTTGCTGTCTCACACCCCCCACAGGAGAAGAACAGGTGGTTCAAGTGGAGCCAAGTATCGAGGAGTTTGATCTGATCTAGGTGGCGTTTCTCAGTTGACATTGGCGCCGACGATCCTTAGTTCGTTTTATGTTCATTCTTTTACTTTGTAATAAGTCTTCCGCTATGTAATAAATACTCTGATGTTTTATGACATTTATCTCTATACACTCTGTTATTATATATGTTGTCTTCTTGGCGCATGTATGAGATGCACCCGGCTTTGTTCCTTAAAAACCGGGTGTTACAGAAGTGGTATCAGAGGAAATGTTGACTGTAGGACGAAACCTAGATAGAAATGGACAAAACCCTTACCTACTTATCTTATTCTGATTCATTCTATACTTACCTTACTCTGATTCTTTCTATACTTATCTTGATCCTGTCTCACCTTCTACTGTTCTACTCTGGTCATTCTTACCTTTTCTACTCTGAGACAAGATGGATTTCACACCTTGGAATCCCTACCTTTATGACCTTTTTAAGAGATAGGAGACCTAAGACAAAAAAAATAAAATTATTTTATCTATTAAAAATGTTGGTTGATTGTGTTGATGATCAATGCCTGATTTGCTTCTTTGATTGATTGAAATAGTATAGATGGGCATCTTAGCATGTACCACAATAAGGTAATGAATTAGCTTTAGTAGGTTACACACTTAGCTAATAAATCCCCCAAAGTAACATGCTTCGTAATTACATGCCTTGTCTACAATTCTTCCTTTCTTACCCTGTGTTTCTAACCTAGATGGGCTACCCCTATAGTGTTAGAAGAGAGCACTATAGACGTGATCCTTGGTATGTCATGGTTAAGAAAGGCAAAGGTAGTCTATACACTGTGCTAAAGGAACCATAGAACTCACCAGTTCCAAAGGACAGAGATTTGAAGTTGAAGTTGCAGTAACTACCACCATCAGACTAGCGGCATTCTTAGAAGATGAGAAGTTTGTAGGTGACAACATCCGTGCAGTTAGAGATTTTCTGGATGTATTTCCAGAGGAGTCATTAGGGATGCCACCAGATATGGAAGTTCAGTTTGTCATTGATCTCTTACCTAGGACTACCCCAGCTAAAGGAACTTAAGAAGCAGTTAACGAAATTACAAGAGGCTGGGTACATTCGTCTGAATTCTTCACCTTGTGGAGCGCCGGTTCTATTTGTACAGAAGAAAGAAGGATCGCAAGGGATGTGTGTGGATTATAGGTCCCTTAACGACGTCACTGTGAGGAACAAGTGTCCATTACCCCGCATTGAGGATTTATTTAATCGGATGAGAGGTGCAAGGGTATTCTCGAAGATTGAACTCCGACTGGGTTATCACCAAATGAAGATTAGGCCATTGGATATTCCCAAGACGATTTTGTCGACCCGATACGGTTTATATGAGTTCACCGTTATGTCATTTGGACTAACTAATGCACCAGCCTATTTTATGGATCTGAAGAATAAGGTGTTCATGATCTGGACAGATTTGTCGTGGTTTCATAGATGATATTTTTATTTCAAGAATGATAGTGATCATGAGGTACATCTGAGATTGGTGCTACAGAAGCTATGAGATAATCAACTCTACGCCAAGTACAGTAAACGCGAGTTTTGGATTGACGAGGTGCCATTCCTTGGACATATCATTTCTAATGGGAGGATATCAGTGGATCCTACTAAAGTCAAGGAGATAGTGGTGTGGAGCATACCCACTACAGTTACGGGGTCCAAAGTTTCTTGGGACTTGCATGATATTATCAGAGAGTTATTGAAGGATTTTCTAAGATTGCTAAGCCCATGACCTCGCTTCTGGAAAAGGGAAGAGAGTTTAAGTGGTATGAGAAGTGCCAAGATAGCTTTGACCAATTAAAGAAGAGGTTGATGTCGCCACCAGTGTTGGTTGTGCCAGATCTACAGAAGGGATTTGACATTTATTGTGATGCATGTGGACAAGGCTTGGGATGTGTGCTCATGCAAGAAGGACATAGGATTGCCTATGCGTCTCGTCAGTTACGGAAACATGAACTGAACTACCCCACTCATGACTTGGAACTGGCTGTCGTTGTGCATGCACTTAAGATATGGAGACACTACATTATGGGAACTAAGTGTCAAGTATATACGGATCATAAGAGTTTGAAGTATATATTCACTCAGATGGATCTCAACCTTAGGCAACGTCGTGGGTTGGAGATTATTAAGGATTATGATTTGGAAATTCACTATCACCTGGGCAAGGCAAATTTGGTTGCAGATGCCTTGAGTCGAAAGGAGCATGTCCATTCAGCTGTTGTTGCCCAGCTACCCGATGAGATTGTTGAGGATTTCAGGAGACTTATCCTGGGGATAGTCGCTCACACGGAAGGAGTTACTATTGATGTGGAACCTACCTTGGAGCAAGAATTTCGCAAAGGACAAATTGATGATGCTAAGATATAAGAGAATAGGGATTTGATTACTGAAGAGCAAGGTCCAGAATTCACGAAAGATGAACAAGGCACGATATGGTTCAAGAATCGGATCTGTGTTCCCGATATTGATAGTCTTCGGGAAACCATATTGAAGGAGGCACATGATTCAGTTTATTCTATCCACCCTGGGAGTACTAAGATGTATCAGGATTTGAAGCAAAAAAATATATTGGTGGTATGGATTAAAGAGAGATGTGGCCGCACATGTGGCTATGTGCGATGTATGCCAAAGAGTTAAGGCTGAACACCAGAGGCCAGCCGGACTACTGCATCCACTGAAGATACCTGAGTGGAAATGGGAAGAGATTGGCATGGACTTCATTGTTGGATTACCCCGCACGTCTGCTGGATATGATTCTATATGGGTGATTGTGGACAGGCTAACTAAGGTAGCCCACTTTATTCCAGTGAAGACCACGTATTCAGGAGCCAAGTTGGCAGAGTTGTACATGGCACGGATTGTATGCCTGCATGGTGTGCCAAAGAAGATTGTGTCAGACCGGGGATCACAGTTTACCTCCCGGTATTGGAAGAAGTTACACGAGTCATTGGATACAAGATTGAATTTTAGTTCGGCTTACCATCCACAGACTGATGGGCAGACAGAGAGGACTAACCAAGTGTTAGAAGATATGTTAAGAGCTTGTGCTCTTAAACATGGTGGAAGTTGGGATAAGAGTTTGCCGTATGCGGAGTTCTCTTATAATAATAGCTATCAGGCCAGTTTGAAGATGTCACCGTTTGAGGCTTTGTATGGCAGAAAGTGCAGGACTCCATTGTATTGGGATCAAACTGGTGAAAGACAGTTGTTTGGGCCGGAGATCATACAAGAAGCAGAGGAGCAAGTTCAGCAAATAAGGGAGAATTTGAGAACTGCACAGTCCAGGCAGAAAAGCTATGCTGATACCCGGAGAAGATTATTAGAGTTTAAGGAGGGAGATTATGTCTATTTGAAAGTGTCACCACTCCGGGGTATGAGAAGATTCAAAGTTAAAGGAAAGTTGTCCCCTCGCTTTATTGGACCCTTATTAATCTTAAAGCGAGTGGGAGAGGTTGCATACCAATTGGAGTTACCGGATCATCTCGCGGATGTTCATGATGTCTTTCATGTATCTCAGCTGAAGAAATGTCTCAGGGTGCCTGAAGAACAGTTACCAATGGAGGACCTTAGTGTTCAAGAAGATTTAACTTATACTGAGTACCCCATCAAGATTTTGGATATTTTGACTCGAGTCACGAGGAATAAGGTTATAAAGATGTGCAAAGTGCAATGGACCCACCACGGTGAAGATGAAGCAACTTGGGAAAGAGAAGAAGAGCTTCGCATAGATTTTCTCCACCTTTTCCCTAGACCTTCTTAAATCTCGAGGACGAGATTATTTTTAAGGGGGGTAGGATTTGTAACACCCACTTTGTAATTGCTAGGAATAATACCAGTAGAGGAATAATTTCTCTTTATGTGAGTTTGATCTTTATGCATCATCTTATGTGAACATCATGCCCAAAAACAATTAATAAAAACATAAACTACCAAATTATGCATCATGCTCGATTTTATTCTGTGTGCATTTTGTGACAACATATAATAATGTGAAAAATGTTAAATATCCAAATGGGAAATTAAATCCTAAAAGAAATTCTAAAATTTGGAAAGAAAGAAAGAAAAATACTATGCAATACAAAAATAAAACTTATAAATAGATAAATTTATTCCACAATGATTTATCCAAATCATATACTCAGAAAATTTGAGTACAAGTTCATCACAAATTTGAAATTCAAACTTAGATTCAAAAATGAGAAAAAGGAGAAAAGGGATTCTAATGCAACCATTTATTTCTTCCATAAGGGAATGACAAGGAAAATAAACAATAATATGGAAAACAGTAGAGATTATATTCACATCATTACTAATTTTGTAACTTGCAAAACTAAAATTCAAAAGGGAGAATTCGAAATCAGTTTGAGTACTTGAATTTGAAAACAAAGCAGAAAATTTATAAAAGAAAAGAAAAATGGCTCCTATACCTACCTGGGCCGATTCCCCTCCCTGTCGGCCCAAATGGGGATTTCACCCACGCGGCCCAATTCCCTCTGCGCTGTGCCTGCTCTTCACAGCGCGGGGGCGCTGCCGTGGAGGACCCGCGCTGTCAGCCTCTCTAGACCAGCCACAGAGCCATTACAACGCATCCCATGTGCCACTGACAGGTTGGCCCCGCGGATAAGCCACTCGTCGAACGCCAGCTACCCTGCGCGCGATTGGCCCCACCAGTCAGGTGTATCTTCTTCCCCTCCCTTTCTCCTCTCCGCTCCACGCGCTGGTAGTTGAAGGGCGAACTCCGTGGACCTCGGCCGTAGCAACCAGCTGATCCTCGCATGAGTTGTGTTGCCGGTGTTTCTGAGTGGTTCCACTCGATCCGAAGACCTCGCCTAGATCTCGGGCTGCATCTGCCGCCCCTGTGTGCTAGTATCGACCTTCCCTGCGTTTCCGGGCGTAACAGAAACCGTGCATGCTGCGTCGCGGTGAGCACCGAGGAATCTGTTGCTGACCGATCACCTGCGCATAAGATGTGTCACGCCTCGCCCCTCCAAGGCTCCAATCCCCTAACCGCGAAACCGAAAGCCCCACGAAGCCAGCCACCCTCCCGCGACCGAGAAAACAATGCCGAGAAAGAGAGTCAGTCATCCGCCGCCGGGGATTCTCGACCTGGGCGTCGCTCTGGTCTCGGCTTGCGATTGGGGATGCTCTCTTGTGTTACCCGCACGTCTTCGTGGACCTTCCGGGCGGGGATATCCTCCGGTAATGCACCAATTGCTCGCCGGAGCACTTTGGCCGGGCCAGTACCGCCGTGCGCCGTGGCCATGGTATTCAGCTGCGTGATTCATGGTGAGTTACCCTTGCCCTTGTTCGCCACGCAATCCTATACGCATAGCGCCTATCGGCATTGAAATAGTGCTCGGGGACCTCTGTGGGAGCAGAGCAACAACCATGGTGCCACCGCGTGGACCACGCGCCGCCGCTCTGGTCACCGTGAGGGGAAAAGGTATCCACCAGGCGTCAGATTTCAATCGGAGGGTTGAGAATATAAGCCGCATACCGTTTCGCCTTGGTTGAAGCGTGACCGTTGATCTATCACCGGTCGGATCCAAGTCGTTCTCTACTATTTAAGATGAGGACCGTTGATCGTGGAGCGGACGCTCCAGATTAGAAGAGAGAATACCCTTTCGTGTGTTTAATCGGGCCCATTGGACCGAGATCGGACGGCTCCATAGCGCCCATACCCCTTTCAGCCGTTCACTTTTGCATAAGAGCCCTCCGAAAATTAACTAATCAACCCACCGTCCTGTGTGGGTAGGCTGAGTCTGGTATATTTTACAGAATAAACCCTGAGCTTCTCTGTATTAGTGCGCCCAGTCCAGGAAGTTAAGAAATCAAATAAATGGATTTAGAAAATGATTTTTAATGATTAAATAATTGCTAGAGTTTGTATAAACCATAGAAAATTCATATTAGGTCCAAATTGATCCATTCCAATTCCTATAATTTTGTAATAATGTTGTTTATCACCCTGTGTCTCTGTTTTAACATGAAAATGGTATTAAAAATTTATCTCTTAATTAATCTCGTACCAAATACATAAACCCTAGGAAATTCGTATCTCCTCCGTTTTAACTCCGATTTGATCCGTTCAAGTTCCGTTAGTCTCGTAGCAACGCATAGATTATTTTTACGCAGTGTATTATTATGTTTGATGTGATGTTAATTTATGCTATACTATGTATGTATTGTGTTGATGCGAGTAGACGAGCAAGCCACTATGGAATCTGGGGTTCAACAAGTTGAGGTAGCTGAGCAGGAGCTCATTGAAGGCAAGTTGTGCCCTTGATCACTTACTTTTCCCAGCCATGTTCTTATTAATTTTAATGATCTGCATAGGTTAATTTTGATGGGATCCTTTAGGTTACCCAGTTTTGGTTATCTTTATACCTTGTTCACCCCTGAAATATTTTTGGGTAGTATCTGCTATTGCTTTATGTGGATTGGGTATGGAGATACAACATTCATGATTACTCTTTTATTATCTTGTTATTACTACTGTTCATGTTAAGATCATTATGTTAATGGGAACATGGAGCGACCACCCGGGAAAACAGTGCTACCACAAGGGTATAATGGGACGCCCTTGGCTGATTAACTAGGAAAGCTAGTGGAGGTCTTCCTTACCCGAAAGGGGCAAGGGCAGTAGGGGAGTGGTCAGTGTAGGGAGGTCCTTGGGTTGATTTTGCTGCGATGGCGGTCAGGCAAGAACCCTGCACTGGAGCTTCCTATAAACTGTAGCGGGATTTCTGAAGCTAGTGGAACTTTGTAAAGGCCTCGTAGTGTTACCCTGCCTCGCCTCCTCGTTAGAGGTGTATGGGATTGGCCATCTCTTGGCAGATGGGTAACATGACTTGTGGGTAAAGATGCGCAACCTCTGCAGAGTGTAAAACTGGTATACTAGCCGTGCTCACGGTCATGAGCGGCTCGGACCCTCACATGATTAATTTATGGAACTTAAATTTAATTTGACATTTGCATCGCATTTGGGATTATTTTACTATTACTTTTCTTTATTATTATTAAGGTTTGGTATTTACTTACACTTAGTAATTGCTAATAAAATTTTGACCAACTTATAAAAGCAATGCTCAGCTTCATCCTCTATTTCATTGATCAGCCTTACACTTCATGAACTCCCACCTTTGGTGAGTTCATGCCACATTATTCCCCACGACTTGTTGAGCTATGAACGTATGTGAGCTCACTCTTGCTGTCTCACACCCCCCCACAGGAGAAGAACAGGTGGTTCAAGTGGAGCCAAGTATCGAGGAGTTTGATCTGATCTAGGTGGCGTTTCTCAGTTGACATTGGCGCCGACGATCCTTAGTTCGTTTTATGTTCATTCTTTTACTTTGTAATAAGTCTTCCGCTATGTAATAAATACTCTGATGTTTTATGACATTTATCTCTATACACTCTGTTATTATATATGTTGTCTTCTTGGCGCATGTATGAGATGCACCCGGCTTTGTTCCTTAAAAACCGGGTGTTACACACTTCCACCCCTTCCTATCCACGGCGAGCTCTTTATCAATATTCCACTCCTTCAGATCCCTCTTCACAGCCTCTGTCCACGTCAAGGTTGGTCGACCTCTACCTCTCTTCACATTCTCGGGACGCCTAATTATTCCGATATGCACAGGTGCCTCTTCAGGTCTTCGTTGGATATGTCCAAACCATCTCAAACGATGTTGCATAAGCTTCTCCTCAATTGGCGCCACTCCTACTCTCTCTCGTATATCATCATTCCGGACTCGGTCTCTCCTTGTGTGGCCACATATCCAGTGCAACATACGCATCTCTACCACACATAGTTGTTGGACATGTCGTCTTTTAGTGGGCCAACATTCTGCTCCATACAACATAGCCGGCCGGATTGTTGTTGATAGTCGCCTAGAGGGGGGGTGAATAGGGCGAAACTGAAATTTACAAATATAAACACAACTACAAGCCGGGTTAGCGTTAGAAATATAAACGAGTCCGCGAGAGAAGGCGCAAAAACAAATCCCAAGCGAATAAGCAAGTGAGACACGGAGATTTGTTTTACCGAGGTTCGGTTCTTGCAAACCTACTCCCCGTTGAGGAGGCCACAAAGGCCGGGTCTCTTTCAACCCTTCCCTCTCTCAAACGGTCCCTCGGACCGAGTGAGCTTTCCTTCTTCTCAATCAACCGGGAACAAAACTTCCCCGCAAGGGCCACCACACAATCGGTGCCTCTTGCCTCGGTTACAATTGAGTGTTGATCACAAGAGCAAAAGAGAAAGAAAGAATGCGATCCAAGCGCAAGAGCTCAAATGAACACGGCAAATCACTCTCTCTAGTCACTAGGGTTTTGTGTGGAATTGGAGAGGATTTGATCTCTTTGAATGTGTCTAGAATTGAATGCCTAGAGCTCTTGTAAGTGGTTGAGAAGTGGAAAACTTGGATTGCAATGAATGTGGGGTGGTTGGGGTATTTATAGCCCCAACCACCAAACTTGACCGTTGGCTGGAGGCTTCTGTTCGATGGCGCACCGGACAGTCCGGTGCACACCGGACAGTCCGGTGCCCCTGCCACGTCATCACTGCCGTTGGATTCTAGCCGTTGGAGCTTCTGACTTGTGGGCCCGCCTGGGTGTCCGGTGCACACCGGACATGCACTGTTTGATGTCCGGTGCACCAGTATGGGCAGCCCTGACATCTGCGCGCGCTGCGCGCGCATTTAATGCTGCGCAGGGAGCCGTTGGCGCCGCAGAGAGCCGTTGCTCCGCTGGCACACCGGACAGTCCGGTGCACACCGGACAGTCCGGTGAATTTTAGCGGAGCGGCTGCCGCGCGAACCCGAGGCTGGCGAGTTGAGGAGGCCGAGCTTCCTTGGAGCACCGGACATGTCCGGTGCACACCGGACAGTCCGGTGAATTATAGCGCGCCGGCTTCCGAGAATTCCCGAGAGTGAAGAGTTGGAGTCTGAGTCCCCTGGTGCACCGGACAGGTACTGTTTACTGTCCGGTGGCACACCGGACAGTCCGGTGCGCCAGACCAGGGGTGCCCTCGGTTGCCCCTTTGCTCCTTTATTGAATCCAACACTTGATCTTTTTATTCGCTAGATGTGAACCTTTTGCACCTGTATAACTTATACACTAGAGCAAACTAGTCAGTCCAATATTTGTGTTGGGCAATTCAACCACCAAAATTATTTAGGAACTAGGTGTGAGCCTAATTCCCTTTCAATCTCCCCCTTTTTGGTGATTGATGCCAACACAAACCAAAGCAAATATAGAAGTGCATAATTGAACTAGTTTGCATAATGTAAGTGAAAAGGTTACTTGGAATTGAGCCAATATAACTACTTACAAGATATGCAAGGAATGTTTCTTTCTTATATAACATTTTGGACCACGTTTGCACCACATGTTTTTGTTTTTGCAAATTCTTTTTGTAAATCCATTTCAAAGATCTTTTGCAAATAGTCAAAGGTACATGAATAAGAGTTTGCAAAGCATTTTCAAGATTTGAAATTGTCTCCCCTTATTTCAAATGCTTTTCCTTTGACTAAACAAAACTCCCCCTAAAAGAGATCCACCTCTTAGTGTTCAAGAGGGTTTTGATATACCATTTTTGAAATACTACTTTCTCCCCCTTTTGAACACAATAGGATACCAATTGATAACTACTTCTTTGAAAACACTAAGTTTTTGAAATTGGTGGTGGTGCGGTCCTTTTGCTTTGGGCTCATTTCTCCCCCTTTTTGGCATGAATCGCCAAAAACGGAATCATTAGAGCCCTTGAAGTAATTTCTTCCCCTTTGGTCATAAGAAAATGAGTTAAGATTATACCAAAGACGAGGTCCGGTTCTTTTGCTTTTGAGCTTTTACTCTCTCCCTCAAGGATGAAGTCCTTTTCCTTGATGCTCATTTCTCCCCCAAGGAAGAGAGAGTTGCTCGGAGTGATGGCGAAGTATGAGTTACGGAGTGGAAGCCTTTTTCTTCGCCGAAGACTCCAATTCCCTTTCAATATACCTATGACTTGGTTTGAAATAGACTTGAAAACACATTAGTCATAGCATATAAAAGAGATATGATCAAAGGTATTTAAATGAGCTATGTGTGCAAGCTTAGCAAAAGAAATTTCTAGAATCAAGAATATTGAGCTCATGCCTAAGTCTGGTAAAAGATTGTTCATCAAGTGGCTTGGTAAAGATATCGGCTAATTGATCTTTAGTGTTAATGTAAGAAATCTCGATATCCCCCTTTTGTTGGTGATCCCTAAGAAAATGATACCGAATGGCTATGTGCTTAGTGCGGCTATGCTCGACGGGATTGTCGGCCATTTTAATTGCACTTTCATTATCACATAGCAACGGGACTTTGGTTAATTTGTAACCGTAGTCCCGCAGGGTTTGCCTCATCCAAAGCAATTGCGCGCAACAATGTCCTGCGGCAATGTACTCGGCTTCGGCGGTGGAAAGAGCGACCGAATTTTGCTTCTTTGAAGCCCATGACACCAAGGATCTTCCCAAGAACTGGCAAGTCCCCGATGTGCTCTTCCTATTGATCTTACACCCTGCCCAATCGGCATCCGAATAACCAATCAAATCAAAAGTGGATCCCCGAGGGTACCAAAGCCCAAACTTAGGTGTATAAGCCAAATATCTCAAGATTCGTTTTACGGCCGTAAGGTGTGATTCCTTAGGGTCGGCTTGAAATCTTGCACACATGCAAACGGAAAGCATAATGTCCGGTCGAGATGCACATAAATAAAGCAATGAACCAATCATCGACCGGTATACCTTTTGATCCACGGACTTACCTCCCGTGTCGAGGTCGAGATGCCCATTTGTTCCCATGGGTGTCTTGATGGGTTTGGCATCCTTCATCCCAAACTTAGCAAGAATGTCTTGAGTGTACTTCGTTTGGCTAATGAAGGTGCCCTCTTGGAGTTGCTTGACTTGGAATCCTAGAAAATACTTCAACTCCCCCATCATCGACATCTCGAATTTCTGTGTCATGATCCTACTAAACTCTTCACATGTAGACTCGTTAGTAGACCCAAATATAATATCATCAACATAAATTTGGCATACAAACAAGTCATTTTCAAGAGTTTTAGTAAAGAGTGTAGGATCGGCCTTGCCGACTTTGAAGCCATTAGCAATAAGGAAATCTCTAAGGCATTCATACCATGCTCTTGGGGCTTGCTTGAGCCCATAAAGCGCCTTAGAGAGCCTATAGACATGATTAGGATACTCACTGTCTTCAAAGCCGGGAGGTTGCTCAACATAGACCTCTTCCTTGATTGGTCCGTTGAGGAAGGCACTTTTCACGTCCATTTGATAGAGCTTAAAGCCATGGTAAGTAGCATAGGCCAATAATATGCGAATTGACTCAAGCCTAGCTACGGGTGCATAGGTTTCACCAAAATCCAAACCTTCGACTTGTGAATACCCTTTGGCTACGAGTCGAGCTTTGTTCCTTGTCACCACACCATGCTCATCTTGCTTGTTGCGGAAGACCCATTTGGTTCCTACAACATTTTGGTTAGGACGTGGAACTAAATGCCAGACCTCATTCCTCGTGAAATTGTTGAGCTCCTCTTGCATCGCCACCACCCAATCCGAATCTTGGAGAGCTTCCTCTATCCTGTGTGGTTCAATAGAGGAAACAAAAGAGTAATGTTCACAAAAATGAGCAACCCGAGATCGAGTAGTTACCCCCTTATGAATGTCGCCGAGGATGGTGTCGACGGGGTGATCTCGTTGGATTGCTTGGTGGACTCTTGGGTGTGGCGGTCTTGGTTCTTCCTCATCCTCCTTTTCTTGATCATTTGTATCTCCCCCTTGATCATTGCTATCATCTTGAGGTGGCTCGTCTTCTTGATTTTGCTCTTCATCATTTTGAGCCTCATCCTCATTTTGAGTTGGTGGAGATGCTTGCATGGAGGAGGATGGTTGATCTTGTGTACTTGGAGGCTCTTCGGATTCCTTAGGACACACATCCCCGATGGACATGTTCCTTAGCGCGATGCATGGAGCCTGTTCTTCACCTATCTCATCAAGATCAACTTGCTCTACTTGAGAGCCGTTAGTTTCATCAAACACAACGTCACATGAGACTTCAACTAGTCCAGTGGACTTGTTAAAGACCCTATATGCCCTTGTGTTTGAGTCATAACCAAGTAAAAAGCCTTCTACAGTTTTAGGAGCAAATTTAGATTTTCTACCTCTTTTAATAAGAATGAAGCATTTGCTACCAAAAACTCTAAAATATGAAATGTTGGGCTTTTTACCGGTTAGGAGTTCATATGATGTCTTCTTGAGGATTCGGTGCAGATATAACCGGTTGATGGCGTAGCAGGCGGTGTTGACCGCTTCGGCCCAAAACCGGTCCGGTGTCTTGTACTCATCAAGCATGGTTCTTGCCATGTCCAATAGAGTTCGATTCTTCCTCTCAACTACACCATTTTGTTGTGGAGTGTAGGGAGAAGAGAACTCATGCTTGATGCCCTCCTCCTCAAGAAAGCCTTCAATTTGAGAGTTCTTGAACTCCGTCCCGTTATCGCTTCTAATCTTCTTGATCCTCAAGCCGAACTCATTTTGAGCCCGTCTCAAGAATCCTTTTAAGGTCTCTTGGGTTTGAGATTTTTCCTGTAAAAAGAATACCCAAGTGAAGCGAGAGTAATCATCCACAATAACTAGACAGTACTTACTCCCGCCGATGCTTATGTAAGCGATCGGGCCGAATAGATCCATGTGTAGGAGCTCCAGTGGCCTGTCAGTCGTCATTATGTTCTTGTGTGGATGATGAGTGCCAACTTGCTTCCCTGCTTGACATGCGCTACAAATCCTGTCTTTCTCAAAATGAACATTTGTTAATCCTAAAATGTGCTCTCCCTTTAGAAGCTTATGAAGATTCTTCATCCCAACATGGGCTAGTCGGCGGTGCCAGAGCCAACCCATATTAGTCTTAGCAATTAAGCAAGTGTCGAGTTCAGCTCTATCAAAATCTACCAAGTATAGCTGACCCTCTAACACTCCCTTAAAAGCTATTGAATCATCACTTCTTCTAAAGACAGTGACACCTATATCAGTAAAAAGACAGTTGTAGCCCATTTGACATAATTGGGAAACAGAAAGCAAGTTGTAGTCTAAGGAATCAACAAGAAAAACATTGGAAATAGAATGGTCAGGAGATATAGCAATTTTACCCAATCCTTTGACCAAACCTTGATTTCCATCCCCGAATGTGATAGCTCGTTGGGGATCTTGGTTTTTCTCATATGAGGAGAACATCCTTTTCTCCCCTGTCATGTGGTTTGTGCACCCGCTGTCGAGTATCCAACTTGAGCCCCCGGATGCATAAACCTACAAAACAAATTTAGTTCTTGACTTTAGGTACCCAAACTGTTTTGGGTCCTTTGGCATTAGATACAAGAACTTTGGGTACCCAAACACAAGTCTTGGAACCCTTGTGCTTGCCCCCAACAAACTTGGCAACGACCTTGCCGGATTTGTTAGTCAAAACATAAGAAGCATCAAAAGTCTTAAATGAAATGCTATGTTCATTTGATGCATTAGAAATTTTCTTTCTAGGCAACTTGGCACGGGTTGGTTGCCTAGAGCTAGATGTCTCACCCTTATACATAAAAGCATGATTGGGGCCAGAGTGAGACTTCCTAGAATGAATTTTCCTAATTTTGCTCTCGGGATAACCGGCAGGGTACAAAATGTAACCCTCGTTATCCTGAGGCATGGGAGCTTTGCCCTTTACAAAGTTAGACAAATTTTTAGGAGGGGCATTAAGTTTGACATTGTCTCCCCTTTGGAAGCCAATGCCATCCTTGATGCCAGGGCGTCTCCCATTATAGAGCATACTTCTAGCAAATTTAAATTTTTCATTTTCTAAGTTATGCTCGGCAATTTTAGCATCTAATTTTGCTATATGATCATTTTGTTGTTTAATTAAAGCCATATGATCAAGAATAGCATTAACATCAATATCTCTACATCTAGTGCAAATAGAAACATGCTCAATATTAGATGTAGAGGGTTTGCAAGATTTAAGTTCTACAACCTTAGCATGCAACATTTCATTCTTAGTTCTAAGGTCGGAAATAGTAGCATTGCAAACATCAAAATTTTTAGCCTTAGCAATTAAATTTTCATTCTCTAATCTAAGGCTAGCAAGAGATGCATTTAATTCATCAATCTTAGCAAGCAAGTCAACGTTATCATCTCTAAGATTGGGAATTGAAACATTACAAACATGTGAATCAACCTTAGCATTTAAAATAGCATTTTCATTTCTAAGGTTGTCAATCATCTCACGACAAGTGCTTAGCTCACTAGATAATTTTTCACATTTTTCTACTTCTAGAGCATAAGCCTTTTTAACCTTAACATGTTTCTTGTTTTCTTTAATTAGATAATCCTCTTGGGAATCCAAAAGGTCATCCTTTTCATGAATAGTACTAACCAATTCATTTAATTTTTCCTTTTGAGCTATGCTAAGGTTGGCAAAAAGGGAACGCAAATTATCTTCCTCATCACTAGCATTGTCATCACTAGAGGATTCATATTTAGTGGAAGATTTAGATTTAACCTTCTTTTTGCCGTCCTTTGCCATGAGGCACTTGTGGCCGACGTTGGGGAAGAGGAGTCCCTTGGTGACGGCGATGTTGGCGGCGTCCTCGTCGTCGGAGGAGTCGCTTGAGCTCTCGTCGGAGTCCCACTCGCGACAAATATGGGCATCGCCGCCCTTCTTCTTGTAATACCTCTTCTTTTCTTTTTGTCTCCCCTTCTTGTCGTCACCTCGGTCACTGTCACTAGATATAGGACATTTAGCAATAAAATGACCGGGCTTACCACACTTGTAGCAAACCTTCTTGGAGCGGGACTTGTAGTCTTTCCCTCTCCTTTGTTTGAGGATTTGGCGGAAGCTCTTGATGACGAGCGCCATCTCCTCATTGTCAAGCTTGGAGGCGTCTATTGGTTGTCGGCTTGGTGTAGACTCCTCCTTCTTTTCTTCCGTTGCCTTGAATGCAACGGGTTGAGCTTCGGATGGCTCACCAAGCTCGTTGATTTTCCTCGAGCCTTCTATCATGCACTCAAAACTTACAAAATGCCCGATAACTTCCTCGGGGGTCATTTTAGTATATCTAGGATTACCACGAATCAATTGAACTTGAGTGGGATTTAGAAAAATGAGAGATCTTAAAATAACATTTACCACTTCGTGGTCGTCCCACTTCTTGCTCCCGAGGTTGCGCACTTGGTTTACCAAAGTCTTGAGCCGGTTGTACATGTGTTGTGGCTCCTCCCCTTTGTTGAGCCGGAACCGACCGAGCTCCCCCTCGATCGTTTCCCGCTTGGTGATCTTGGTGAGCTCATCTCCCTCGTGCGCGGTTTTGAGTACATCCCAAATCTCCTTGGCGTTCTTCAACCCTTGTACTTTGTTATACTCCTCTTTACTTAGAGAGGCGAGGAGTATGGTTGTTGCTTGAGAGTTGAAGTGCTCGATTTGGGCCACCTCATCCTCATCATAGTCCTCATCCCCTACGGATGGTACCTGCGCGCCAAACTCAACAACATCCCATATGCTTTTGTGGAGCGAGGTTAGATGAAATCGCATTAAATCGCTCCACCTAGCGTAATCTTCACCATCAAAAGTTGGTGGTTTGCCTAATGGGACGGAAAGTAAAGGTGTATGTTTGGAAATGCGAGGGTAGCGTAGGGGGATCTTACTATACTTCTTTCGCTCTTGGCGCTTAGAAGTGACGGAGGGCGCATCGGAGTCGGAGGTAGAAGTTGATGAAGTGTCGGTCTCGTAGTAGACCACCTTCCTCATCCTCTTGTGCTTGTCGCCTTTCCGATGCGGCTTGTGGGAAGAAGATTTTTCCTTCTTCTCTTTGTGGTGAGAAGAAGATTTCTTCTCCTTCCCTTTGTTGGAGGAGCTCTTCTTCTTCTCCCTCCTTTTGGTGCGGGACTCTTCCGATGAAGTGCTCCCGTAGCTTGTAGTGGGCTTTTCGCCGGTCTCCATCTCCTTCTTGGCGTGATCTCCCGACATCACTTCGAGCGGTTAGGCTCTAATGAAGCACCGGGTTCTGATACCAATTGATAGTCGCCTAGAGGGGGGGTGAATAGGGCGAAACTGAAATTTACAAATATAAACACAACTACAAGCCGGGTTAGCGTTAGAAATATAAACGAGTCCGCGAGAGAAGGCGCAAAAACAAATCCCAAGCGAATAAGCAAGTGAGACACGGAGATTTGTTTTACCGAGGTTCGGTTCTTGCAAACCTACTCCCCGTTGAGGAGGCCACAAAGGCCGGGTCTCTTTCAACCCTTCCCTCTCTCAAACGGTCCCTCGGACCGAGTGAGCTTTCCTTCTTCTCAATCAACCGGGAACAAAACTTCCCCGCAAGGGCCACCACACAATCGGTGCCTCTTGCCTCGGTTACAATTGAGTGTTGATCACAAGAGCAAAAGAGAAAGAAAGAATGCGATCCAAGCGCAAGAGCTCAAATGAACACGGCAAATCACTCTCTCTAGTCACTAGGGTTTTGTGTGGAATTGGAGAGGATTTGATCTCTTTGAATGTGTCTAGAATTGAATGCCTAGAGCTCTTGTAAGTGGTTGAGAAGTGGAAAACTTGGATTGCAATGAATGTGGGGTGGTTGGGGTATTTATAGCCCCAACCACCAAACTTGACCGTTGGCTGGAGGCTTCTGTTCGATGGCGCACCGGACAGTCCGGTGCACACCGGACAGTCCGGTGCCCCTGCCACATCATCACTGCCGTTGGATTCTAGCCGTTGGAGCTTCTGACTTGTGGGCCCGCCTGGGTGTCCGGTGCACACCGGACATGCACTGTTTGATGTCCGGTGCACCAGTATGGGCAGCCCTGACATCTGCGCGCGCTGCGCGCGCATTTAATGCTGCGCAGGGAGCCGTTGGCGCCGCAGAGAGCCGTTGCTCCGCTGGCACACCGGACAGTCCGGTGCACACCGGACAGTCCGGTGAATTTTAGCGGAGCGGCTGCCGCGCGAACCCGAGGCTGGCGAGTTGAGGAGGCCGAGCTTCCTTGGAGCACCGGACATGTCCGGTGCACACCGGACAGTCCGGTGAATTATAGCGCGCCGGCTTCCGAGAATTCCCGAGAGTGAAGAGTTGGAGTCTGAGTCCCCTGGTGCACCGGACAGGTACTGTTTACTGTCCGGTGGCACACCGGACAGTCCGGTGCGCCAGACCAGGGGTGCCCTCGGTTGCCCCTTTGCTCCTTTATTGAATCCAACACTTGATCTTTTTATTCGCTAGATGTGAACCTTTTGCACCTGTATAACTTATACACTAGAGCAAACTAGTCAGTCCAATATTTGTGTTGGGCAATTCAACCACCAAAATTATTTAGGAACTAGGTGTGAGCCTAATTCCCTTTCAGTTGTCCTGTAAAATTTGCCTGTTAGTTTGTGTGGCACCCGGGGGTCGCATAAGACACCCGCCGCTTGCCGCCACTTCAACCATCCAGCTTTAATTCTATGATTGACATCTTCATCGATGTCTCCATCCTTCTGAAGCATTGATCCTAAATAACGAAAAGTGTCTTTCTTGGGTACCACTTGCCCATCAAGACTAACATCGCCATCTTCATACCCCATGGCACTGAAATCACACTTCATATACTCCGTTTTAGACCTACTAAGCCTAAAACCTTTTGCTTCCAGCGTCTGCCTCCACAATTCCAACTTTTGCGAAACACCACTCCTACTCTCTTCAATAAGTACCACATCATCGGCAAAAAGCATACACCACGGTATATCTCCTTGTATGTTCCTTGTGACCTCATATATCACCAAAGCGAAAAGACAAGGGCTCAAAGCCGACCCTTGATGTAGTCCTATGTTAATTGGAAAGTCATCGGTGTCCCCATCACTTGTTCGGACACTTGTAACAACATTAGTGTACATATCTTTAATAAGATTAATGTACTTTGTTGCTACTTTGTGTTTTTCCAAGGCCCACCACATTACACTCCTAGGTACTTTGTCATAAGCCTTCTCCAAGTCTATGAAGACCATATGCAGGTCTTTCTTTTGTTCTCTGAATCTCTCCATAAGTTGTCTTAGTAAGAAAATGGCCTCCATAGTTGATCTCCCGGGCATGAAACCAAACTGATTTTGGGTCACGCTCGTCATCTTTCGCAGGCGGTGTTCAATGACTCTCTCCCATAGCTTCATTGTATGGCTCATGAGCTTAATTCCACGGTAATTAGTACAACTTTGAACATCTCCTTTGTTCTTGAAGATTGGTACTAATGTACTCCGCCGCCACTCGTCGGACATTCTGTTTGTCCGAAAGATGGTGTTGAAAAGCTTAGTCAGCCATACTATCGCTATGTCTCCAAGGCATCTCCATACCTCGATAGGGATACCAACAGGGCCCATCGCCTTTCCTACCTTCATCCTTTTTAGCGCCTCCTTAACTTCATATTCTTGTATCCTTCGTACAAAACCCCTGTTGTTGTCATCGAATGGTTCGTCCAATTCTATTATAGAACTCTCATTCCCTCCATTGAACAATTTGTTGAAGTACTCCTTCCATCTGTTCTTGATCTCTTCATTCTTCACTAATAGTTGGTTTGCTTCATCCTTGATGCATTTGACTTGGTTGACATCCCTTGTCTTCATTTCACGAATCTTGGCCATCCTATAAATATCCTTTTCTCCCTGCTTTGTGTCCAACCGTTGATAAAGGTTGTCAAAGGCTTGACCCCGGACTCTACTAACCGCTCGCTTTGTAGACTTCTTCGCTATCCTATACTTTTCTATGTTTTCTGCACACTTGTCATGATGTAAGCGTTTGTAGCAATCTTCCTTCTCCTTGATAGCCTTTTGGACATCTTCGTTCCACCACCAAGTGTCTTTAACTTCCCTTCTGTTTCCTTGACTCAACCCAAACTCTTCCGAAGCTACCTTTCGGATGCACATCGCCATCTTCCTCCACATGATATTTGTGTCTCCCTCTTCTGCCCAAGGGCCCTCCTCGATAACTCTCTCCTTGAAAGTTTAGGCCACATCCCCTTTAAGCTTCCACCACTTTGTTCTAGTGACCTTGTTATGCTTATTCCATTGTAAACGAATCTTAAAACGGAAGTCAGCTGCGACAAGCTTATGTTGGGTTACCACACACTCTCCAGGTATAACCTTGCAATCTAAGCAGGCATGCCTGTCCTCTTTTCTCAAGAGGACGAAATCAATCTGGCTAGTGTGTTGGCCACTACTGAAGGTCACCAGGTGGGATGTCCTCTTCCTAAAGAAAGTTGAAAGTCGCCTAGAGGGGGGGTGAATAGGGCGAAACTGAAATTTATAAAGTTAATCACAACTACAAGTCGGGTTAGCGTTAGAAATATAATCGAGTCCGAGAGAGGGCGTAAAAACAAATCGCAAGCGAATAAAGAAGTGAGACACAAGGATTTGTTTTACCGAGGTTCGATTCTCTCAAACCTACTCCCCGTTGAGGTGGTCACAAAGACCGAGTCTCTTTCAATCCTTTCCCTCTCTCAAACGATCCCTCGGACCGAGTGAGCTTCTCTTCCCAATCAAACGGGAACCAAACTTCCCCGCAAGGACCACCACACAATTGGTGTCTCTTGCCTTGATTACAATTGAGATGATCGCAAGAAAGAATGAGAAAAAGAAGCAATCCAAGTGCAAGAGCTCAAATAAACACAACAGTCACTCTCTCTAATCACTAAAGCTTTGAGTGGAATTGGGAGAGGATTTGATCTCTTTGGTGTGTCTAGAATTGAATGCTAGAGCTCTTGTAAGTAGTTGGAAGGTGGAAAACTTGGATGCCTTGAATGTGGGGTGGTTGGGGTATTTATATCCCCAACCACCACAAAGTGGTCGTTGGAAGGCTGCAGTCGCATGGCGCACCGGACAGTCCGGTGCGCCACCGGACACTGTCCGGTGCGCCAGCCACGTCAGCAGACCGTTAGGGTTCGACCGTTGGAGCTCTGTCTTGTGGGCCCGCCTGGCTGTCCGGTGGTGCACCGGACAGGCCCTATAGGCTGTCCGGTGTGCCACCCACGCGTGCTCTGCTCCTCTGCGCGCGCAGGCGCGCATTTAATGCATTGCAGTCGAACGTTGCGCGCGAAGTAGCCGTTGCTCCGCTGTCACACCGGACAGTCCGGTGTGCACCGGACACTGTCCGGTGACTCACCGGACAGTCCGGTGAATTTTAGCGGAGCGCCTCTGAGATTTCCCAAAGATGAAGAGTTCAGTGTGAAGTCCCCTGGTGCAACGGACACTGTCCGGTGGCACACCGGACAGTCCGGTGCGCCAGACCAGGGCAGCCTTCGGTTGTCCCCTGCTCTCTTTGTTTGAACCCATTCTTGGTCTTTTTATTGACTTTTTGTGAACCTTTGGCACGTGTAGAACTTATAGACTAGAGCAAACTAGTTAGTCCAATTATTTGTGTTGGGCAATTCAACCACCAAAATCAATTAGGAAATAGGTGTAAGCCTAATTCCCTTTCAATCTCCCCCTTTTTGGTGATTGATGCCAACACAAACCAAAGCAAGTATAGAAGTGCATAATTGAACTAGTTTGCATATTTGTAAGTGCAAAGCTTACTTAGAATTGAGCCAATAGAAATTCATAAGATATGCATGGATTGTTTCTTTATAATTTTAACATTTTGGACCACGCTTGCACCACATGATTTGTTTTTGCAAAGTTTTGGAAAATCTTTTCAAAGTCCTTTTGCAAATAGTCAAAGATAAATGAATCAGAATTTTGAGAAGCATTTATAAGATTTGAAAATTTCTCCCCCCGTTTCAAATGTTTTTTCTTTGACTAAACAAAACTCCCTCTCAATAAAATCCTCCTCTTAGTGTTCAAGAGGGGTTTAAGATATCAATTTTGAAAATACTACTTTCTCCCCCTTTTGAACACAATGAGATACCAATTTGAAAATCATTAGTTTTTTTAAAAAATTAGGTGGTGATGGTGGTGCGGTCCTTTTGCTTTGTGCTCATACTCTCTCCCCCTTTGGCATGAATCGCCAAAAACGGAATCATTAGAGCCCTCTTAAACTACTTTCTCCCCCTTTGGACAAAAATAAAAGAGTGAAGATTATACCAAAGTTGGAGAGTTGTGTGGAGCGACGGCGAAGGATGAATGAGTTGATGGAGCGGAGTGGAAGCCTTGTCTTTGCCGAAGACTCCTTTTCCCTTTCAATCTATGACTTATCATGAAATGGACTTGAAAGAACACATTAGTCATAGCACATGAAAGAGATGATCAAAGGTATACATATGAGCTATGTGTGCAAAACATCAATAAAAATTCCTAGAATCAAGAATATTTAGCTCATGCCTAAGTCTGGTAAAAGTTTGTTCATCTAGTGGCTTGGTAAAGATATCGGCTAATTGATTTTTAGTGTTAATATATGCAATCTCGATATCTCCCTTTTGTTGGTGATCCCTTAGAAAATGATACCGAATGGCTATGTGTTTAGTGCGGCTATGCTCAACGGGATTATCCGCCATGCGGATTGCACTCTCATTATCACATAGAAGAGGAACTTTGGTTAATTTGTAACCATAGTCCCTAAGGGTTTGCCTCATCCAAAGCAATTGCGCGCAACAATGGCCTGCGGCAATATACTCGACTTCGGCGGTAGAAAGAGCTACGGAATTTTGCTTCTTTGAAGCCCAAGACACCAAGGACCTTCCCAAGAACTGGCAAGTCCCCGATCTCTTTCTATTAATTTTACACCCTGCCCAATCGACATCCGAATAACCAATTAAATCAAATGTGGATCCCCTAGGATACCAAAGCCCAAACTTAGGAGTATAAGCCAAATATCTCAAGATTCGTTTTACGGCTGTAAGGTGAGCTTCCTTAGGGTCGGCTTGGAATCTTGCACACATGCATACGGAAAGCATAATGTCCGGTCGAGATGCACATAAATAGAGTAAAGATCCTATCATCGACCGGTATACCTTTTGATCTACGGATTTACCTTCCGTGTCGAGGTCGAGATGCCCATTGGTTCCCATGGGTGTCTTGATGGGCTTGGCATCCTTCATCCCAAACTTGTTTAGAATGTCTTGAGTATACTTCGTTTGGCTAATGAAGGTGCCCTCTTGGAGTTGCTTCACTTGAAATCCTAAGAAATACTTCAACTCCCCCATCATTGACATCTCGAATTTCCGTGTCATGATCCCACTAAATTCTTCACATGTTGATTCATTAGTAGACCCAAATATAATATCATCAACATAAATTTAGTATACAAATAAATCATTGTCAAGAGTTTTAGTGAATAGAGTAGGATCAACCTTTCCGACTTTGAAGCCATTAGCAATAAGGAAATCTCTTAGGCATTCATACCATGCTCTTGGGGCTTGCTTGAGCCCATAAAGCGCCTTAGAGAGCCTATAGACATGGTTAGGGTACTCACTATCTTCAAAGCCGGGAGGTTGCTCAACATAGACCTCTTCCTTGATTGGTCCATTGAGGAAGGCACTCTTCACGTCCATTTGGTAAAGCTTGAAGCCATGGTAAGTAGCATAGGCTAATAATATACGAATTGACTCAAGCCTAGCTACGGGTGCATAGGTTTCATCAAAATCCAAACCTTCGACTTGGGAGTATCCCTTGGCCACAAGTCGAGCTTTGTTCCTTGTCACCACACCATGCTCATCTTGCTTGTTGCGGAAGACCCATTTGGTTCCTACAACATTTTGATTAGGACGTGGAACTAAATGCCATACCTCGTTCCTAGTGAAGTTGTTAAGCTCCTCTTGCATTGCCACCACCCAATCCGAATCTTGAAGTGCTTCCTCTACCCTGTGTGGCTCAATGGAGGAAACAAAAGAGTAATGCTCACAAAAATGTGCAACACGAGATCTAGTGGTTACCCCCTTATGAATGTCGCCGAGGATGGTGTCGACGGGGTGATCTCGTTGGATTGCTTGATGGACTCTTGGGTGTGGCGGTCTTGGTTCTTCATCCTCCTTGTCTTGATCATTTGCATCTCCCCCTTGATCATTGTCGTCATCTTGAGGTGACTCATCTTTTTGATCTTCTCCTTCATCAACTTGAGCCTCATCCTCATTTTGAGTTGTTGGAGATGCTTGCGTGGAGGAGGATGGTTGATCTTGTGCATTTGGAGGCTCTTCGGATTCCTTAGGACACACATCCCCAATGGACATGTTCCTTAGCGCGATGCACGGAGCCTCTTCATCACCTATCTCATCAAGATCAACTTGCTCTACTTGAGAGCCGTTAGTCTCATCAAACACAACGTCACAAGAAACTTCAACTAGTCCTGAGGACTTGTTAAAGACTCTATATGCCCTTGTGTTTGAATCATATCCTAGTAAAAAGGCTTCTACAATCTTAGGAGCAAATTTAGATTTTCTACCTCTTTTAACAAGAATAAAGCATTTGCTACCAAAGACTCTAAAATATGAAATGTTGGGCTTTTTACCGGTTAGGAGTTCATATGATGTCTTCTTGAGGATTCGGTGTAGATACAACCGGTTGATGGCGTAGCAGGCGGTGTTGACCGCCTCGGCCCAAAACCGATCCGAAGTCTTGTACTCATCAAGCATGGTCCTTGCCATGTCCAATAGAGTTCTCTTCTTCCTCTCCACTACACCATTTTGTTGTGGCGTGTAGGGAGAAGAGAACTCATGCTTGATGCCCTCCTCCTTAAGAAAGCCTTCAATTTGAGAGTTCTTGAACTCCGTTCCGTTGTCGCTTCTTATTTTCTTGATCCTTAAGCCGAACTCATTTTGAGCCTGTCTCAAGAATCCCTTTAAGGTCTCTTGGGTTTGAAATTTTTCCTGCAAAAAGAATACCCAAGTGAAGCGAGAATAATCATCCACAATAACTAGACAGTACTTACTCCCGCCGATGCTTATGTAAGCAATCGAGCCGAATAGATCCATGTGTAGGAGCTCCAGTGGCCTGTCAGTCGTCATGATGTTCTTATGCGGATAATGAACACCAACTTGCTTCCCTGCTTGGCATGCGCTACAAATCCTGTCTTTCTCAAAATGAACATCTGTTAATCCTAAAATGTGCTCTCCCTTTAGAAGCTTATGAAGATTCTTCATTCCAACATGGGCTAGTCGGCGGTGCCAGAGCCAACCCATGTTAGTCTTAGCAATTAAGCAAGTGTCGAGTTCAGCTCTATCAAAATCTACCAAGTATAGCTAACCCTCTAACACTCCCTTAAATGCTATTGAATCATCACTCCTTCTAAAGACAGTGACACCTACATCAGTAAATAGACAGTTGTAGCCCATTTGACATAATTGGGAAACGGAAAGCAAATTATAATCTAAGGAATCTACAAGAAAAACATTGGAAATGGAATGGTTAGGTGAAATAGCAATTTTACCCAAACCTTTGACCAAACCTTGATTTCCATCCCCGAATGTGATAGCTCGTTGGGGCTCTTGATTTTTCTCATAGGAGGAGAACATCTTCTTCTCCCATGTCATGTGGTTTGTGCACCCGCTGTCGATTATCCAACTTGAGCCCCCGGATGCATAAACCTACAAAACAATTTTAGTTCTTGACTTTAGGTATCCAAACGGTCTTGGGTCCTTTAGCATTAGAAACAAGAACTTTGGGTACCCAAACACAAGTCTTGGAGCCCTTGTGTTTGCCCCCAACAAACTTGGCAACTACCTTGCCGGATTTGTTAGTTAAAACATAAGATGCATCAAAAGTTTTAAATGAAATGCTAGGTTCATTTGATGCACTAGGAGTTTTCTTTTTAGGCAATTTAGCACGAGTTGATTGCCTAGAGCTAGATGTCTCACCCTTATACATAAAAGCATGATTAGGGGCAGAGTGAGACTTCCTAGAGTGAATTCTCCTAATTTTGCTCTCGGGATAACCGGCAGGGTACAAAATGTAACCCTCGTTATCCTGAGGCATGGGAGCCTTGCCCTTAACAAAATTAGACAATCTTTTAGGAGGGGCATTAAGTTTGACATTGTCTCCCTTTTGGAAGCCAATGCCATCCCTGATGCCTGGGCGTCTCCCACTATAGAGCATGCTTCTAGCAAATTTAAACTTTTTATTTTCTAGGTCATGCTCATTTATTTTAGCATTAAGTTGAGCTATGTGATCATTTTATTTCTTAATTAAAGCTAGATGGTAATGGATAGCATCAACATTAATGTCTCTACATCTAGTGCAAATAGAAACATGCTCAATGGTAGATGTAGAGGGTTTGCAAGAATTAAGTTCAACAATCTTAGCACGCAAAATATCATTGTTATCTCTAAGATCGGAAATTGTAACATTGCAAACATCTAAATCCTTAGCCTTAGCAATCAACTTTTCATTTTTAGTTCTAAGGCTAGCAAGAGAATCATTCAATTCTTCAATCTTAGCAAGTAAATCAACATTATCATCTCTAAGATTGGGAATTGAAACATTACAAACATTAGAATCAACCTTAGCAATAAGTTTAGCATTTTCATTTCTAAGGTTGGCAATAGTATCATGGCAAGTGCTTAGCTCACTAGACAATTTTTCACATTTTCAACTTCTAGAGCGTAAGCATTTTTAACCTTAACATGCCTTTTGTTTTCCTTGATTAGGAAGTCCTCTTGGGTGTCCAAGATTTCATCCTTTTTATGGATGGCACTAATTAATTCATTTAATTTTTCTTTTTGTTGCATGTTTAGGTTGGTAAAAAGGGTATGCAAATTATCCTCCTCATCACTAGCATTATCATCACTAGAGGACTCATATTTAGTGGAGGATTTGGATTTAACCTTCTTCTTTTTGCCATCCTTTGCCATGAGGCACTTGTGGCCGACGTTGGGGAAGAGAAGTCCCTTGGTGACGGCGATGTTGGCGGCGTCCTCGTCGGAGGAGGAGTCGGTGGAGCTCTCGTTGGAGTCCCACTCGCGGCACACATGGGCATCGCCGCCCTTCTTCTTGTGGTGCCTCTTCTTTTCCTTTCTTCTCCCCTTCTTGTCGTCGCCCCTGTCACTAGAAATAGGACATTTGGCAATAAAGTGACCGGGCTTACCACACTTGTAGCAAACCTTCTTGGAGCGGGACTTGTAGTCTTTCCCCCTCCTTTGCTTGAGGATTTGGCGGAAGCTCTTGATAATGAGAGCCATCTCCTCATTGTCGAGTTTAGAGGCGTCGATTGGTTGTCTACTTGATGTAGACTCCTTTTTCTCCTCCGTTGCCTTGAATGCGACGGGTTGTGCCTCGGGCGTGGAGGGTGTGCCTTGCTCGATGATTTTCTTTGAGCCTTTAATCATTAGCTCAAAGCTCACAAATTTTCCTATAACCTCCTCGGGAGACATTAGCTTGTATCTAGGATCACCTCGAATTAATTGAACTTGCGTAGGGTTAAGAAAAACGAGGGATCTAAGAATAACCTTGACCATCTCATGGTCATCCCATTTTTCGCTCCCGAGGTTGCGCACTTGGTTCACCAAGGTCTTCAAGCGGTTGTACATGGCTTGCGGATCCTCCCCTTGGTGAAGCATGAAGCGACCGAGCTCCCCCTCGATCGTCTCCCGCTTGGTGATCTTTGTCACCTCGTCTCCTTCGTGCGCGGTCTTGAGTATGTCCCAAATTTCCTTCGCACTCTTTAACCCTTGCACCTTATTATACTCCTCTCGACTTAGAGAGGCGAGGAGTATAGTGGTGGCTTGGGAGTTAAAGTGGTAGATTTGGGCCACTTCGTCCGAGTCGTAGTCTTCATCCCCTACGGATGGTACCTGTACACCAAACTCAACAACATTCCAAATGCTTGTGTGGAGTGAGGTTAGATGATGCCTCATTTTGTCACTCCACATATTATAATCTTCACCATCAAAAACCGGTGGTTTGCCTAATGGAACGGAGAGTAAAGGAGTACGTTTTAAAATGCGAGGATAACGTAGGGGAATCTTACTATACTTCTTGCGCTCATGGCGCTTAGAAGTTACCGACGGCGCGTCGGAGCCAGAGGTCGAAGGTGATGAAGAGTCGGTCTCGTAGTAGACCACTTTCCTCATCTTCTTGTGCTTGTCGCCTCTCCGATGCGACTTGTGGGAAGAAGATTTCTTCTCCTTCCCTTTCCCTTTGTTGCGGGACTCTTCCGATGAAGCCTTCCTGTGGCTTGTAGTGGGCTTGTCGCCGGTCTCCATCTCCCTCTTAGCGTGATCTCCCGACATCACTTCGAGCGGTTAGGCTCTAATGAAGCACCGGCTCTGATACCAATTGAAAGTCGCCTAGAGGGGGGGGGTGAATAGGGCGAAACTGAAATTTACAAAGTTAATCACAACTACAAGCCGGGTTAGCGTTAGAAATATAATCGAGTCCGAGAGAGGGCGTAAAAACAAATCGCAAGCGAATAAAAAAGTGAGAAACAAGGATTTGTTTTACCGAGGTTCAGTTCTCTCAAACCTACTCCCCGTTGAGGTGGTCACAAAGACCGGGTCTCTTTCAACCCTTTCCCTCTCTCAAACGGTCCCTTGGACCGAGTGAGCTTCTCTTCTCAATCAAACGAGAACCAAACTTCCCCACAAGGACCACCACACAATTGATGTCTCTTGCCTTGATTACAATTGAGATGATCGCAAGAAAGAATGAGAAAAAGAAGCAATCCAAGCGCAAGAGCTCAAATGAACACAACAGTCACTTTCTCTAATCACTAAAGCTTTGAGTGGAATTGGGAGAGGATTTGATCTCTTTGGTGTGTCTAGAATTGAATGCTAGAGCTCTTGTAAGTAGTTGGAAGGTGGAAAACTTGGATGCCTCGAATGCGGGGTGGTTGGGGTATTTATAGCCCCAACCACCACAAAGTGGCCATTGGAAGGCTGTAGTCGCATGGCGCACCGGACACAGTCCGGTGCGCCAGCCACGTCAGCAGACCGTTAGGGTTCGACCGTTGGAGCTCTGTCTTGTGGGCCCGCCTGGCTGTCCGGTAGTGCACCGGACAGGCCCTGTAGGCTGTCCGGTGTGCCACCCACGCGTGCTCTGCTCCTCTGCGCGCGCAAGCGCGCATTTAATGCGTTGCAGTCGACCGTTGCGCGCGAAGTAGCCGTTGCTCCGCTGTCATACCGGACAGTCCGGTGAATTTTAGCAGAGCGCCTCTGAGATTTCCCGAAGGCGAAGAGTTCAGCGTGAAGTCCCCTGGTGCACCAGACACTGTCCGGTGGCACACCGGACAGTCCGGTGCGCCAGACCAGGTCAGCCTTCGATTGTCCCCTGCTCTCTTTGTTTGAACCCATTCTTGGTCTTTTTATTGACTTTTTGTGAACCTTTGGCACCTGTAGAACTTATAGACTAGAGCAAACTAGTTAGTCCAATTATTTGTGTTGGGCAATTCAACCACCAAAATCAATTAGGAAATAGGTGTAAGCCTAATTCCCTTTCAAAAGTGTTTGCTATAAACATGTCATATGCTAGGGCAAAGTTCAGGATTTCCTCTCCTTCTTGATTCCTAGTCCCAAAGCCGAAGCCTCCATGCACACCCTCGAAACTGGTGCTAGATGTACCCACATGGCCATTGAGATCTCCTCCTATGAAGAGCTTCTCGCCAACTGGCACACTACTAACCATGTCCTCCAGGCCTTCCGAGAACTCCCTCTTTGAGTTCTCATTAAGGCCTACTTGAGGAGCATACGCGCTGATAACATTGAGAACCAAGTCCCCAATGACCAGCTTGACTAGAATGATTCTATCTCCTACCCTCTTAACATCTATTACCCCATCTTTAAGGCTCTTGAAGAGTTATTTTATTTTTACCCCATCTAGATGACTAGTCTATTGAAGAGTTATTTTATTGTCGAGTAGCCAAAATTTGGCTTGACAAGCTATTTAGCTAGTTTCTTGGATATGATTTTATTTTTAGCTAAAAAATTTCATCGAGTGAATGCAAAAAAAAACTATTTCTGTCAGAAAAGACTTATTATTTCGGTCTTCAGCAGTCGAAAATTGTTTGTTTTTCTATATATAAACAATAAAATTTAATATTGCCTAGGTTAGGTCATAGCCAAAAAAATATTCTGACTAGCAAGAAGCACAAAGCAATTTAATTATCTGCTCATAATTTACAGTACCATCAAGCTAATTATGATACTCAAGCCGCCTTCTTAACGCGCGCGCACACACAAATGTAACAACTTCAAAACAAAATAAAATTGACAGGAGACAGTAAACAACTAAAACATACTCAAGTGCTGCACTTAAATTATGCATGGTACAGTGTGACAGTGTGTGTTGTTTTCTTCTGAAGAAATCACTGTGCAGTCATGGCTGTAAATGTCTGGAGACGGTCTCACTCTGCATTCACTGCCTCGCTGGAGGAACTGGAGACCACTAATTTCACCGGAGCTGAGGATGACACCGAGTTCCTGAAGCTGCTGTTTGAGTGCAAGATCAAACCTGAGCGAAGTTTCAATACCATCCAGATCACAATCACACACACACACACACAGCTTTGCGCTTTGGGGGGTTGTCAACCCCTGCCCATATATCAGTCAAGCTATTCACAAATCACCGAAGGCGCGGCAGTATCCCGGCAGCTAGCACGGCTCAGGGCTGAGAGAGCCGCCACGTGGCGTCACCGTCCTTCCACGATGGTGACGGTGACGTCGTTGACGGTGCATGTGGACGACCACTCGCCGTCGGTGGAGGCGGAGCCCCGGTCGGTGCAGTAGCCCGGGTGCCTGGGCTGCGGGAGCACCGCGCTCGGGTTGCCCAGCGCCAGGAACACCGCCGCCATGTGCGGCCGGTCGTCGGGCCGCTCCTGCACGCACAGCAGCGCCACCTGCACGCAGCGCAGCACCTCGGAGCTCCGGTGCGTGCCGGCGCGGACCACCGCCTCGTCCAGCAGCGCCAGCGCGTTGCCTTCCCTCCACAGCCTCCACGCCTGGCTGAGGAGGCTCGTCTGCTCGCCGCTGCTGTACATGCCCCGGTTCTTCCTGCCGCTGACGATCTCCAGCACCAGCACGCCGAAGCTGAACACGTCGGACTTCACCGAGAAGACGCCGTCCATGGCGTACTCCGGGGACATGTACCCGCTGCGCGCGTCGTGCCAGGAACGGTTAGATACCCAACTGATGTCAATTGCAGAGCATAAATAGGCAGCCAGCCGGACAACCGGGTGCTGTTCGTACTTACTATGTTCCGACGACTTTCCTGGTGTGCGAGTCGGTGTCGTCGCCGAAGATCCTGGCCACGCCGAAGTCGGAGATCTTGGGGTTCATGTCCTTGTCCAAGAGGATGTTGCCGGCCTTGAGATCCCGGTGGATCACCTTGTACCGGGAGTCCTGGTGCAGGTACAGGAGCCCGCGTGCGATGCCCAGGATGATGTCGAACCTCTTGGACCAGTGCAGCTGCGCGGATCGGTTCTTGTCTGCTCAAACACATCATCATACATTAGTAAAAAGAACCAGTTCGAATGTGAAATGCTCAGCAGCTCAAAACTCGAGTTCTCAGGTTAGCCAGTCTCACTACCAAAGATGAAGTTGTCGAGGCTCTTGTTCTCCATGTACTCGTACACCAGCATCCTCTCCTCTCCATGGACGCAGCAGCCCAGGAGCCTGACCAGGTTCACGTGCTGCAGCTTGGCGATGAGCATCACCTCGTTCTTGAACTCGCCCAGTCCCTGCGTCGAGTACTTGGACAGCCGCTTCACCGCCACCGCCTGCCCTCCTTCCAGTTGCCCCTGAATCCAATACGTTCGCATCAACCGCTCTCTGTCATCGTGTTCAGCTCAAACCGATTTGCACATGCTACACGATCTGTTCTTTACTACCTACCTTGTACACCGCGCCGAAGCCGCCTTCCCCGAGCTTGTTCCACGCCGCGAAGTTGTCAGTGGAGAGAGCGATGGCGTCCATGTCAAAGAGCGTGACGTTCAGGTCGCTGCTCTGACCGGCTTCGTCCTCCTTGCTCCTGTCTTGGAGTTGGACCGGGGTAAGAGGGACGCTGGAGTCAAACGAGCTGAACCTCTGCGCGCTCTGGAACCTCCCAGCTGGAACCGGATTAGATTAGCACATGGATTTGCAGCAACAGCCCGTCGTCGACTTCTCCTTTGTTTGGGAAAAACGGGCGCGGCTTGCTCTCACCTTTGTTTCTGAAAAGCTTCTTCCAGAGGAAGAATCCGCCGACGCCGACAAGGAGGACGGCCGATAGGCTTACGACAACGGCGACGACTACGTTCTTCTTCCTGGAACCGTCTCCGTCGGATGCTGTCCATGTCATCGTGGAAACGTTAGGTTGGTCGGGAGCACATTGATTTTTAGCGTACTGTATGTATGGATCTTGCACACCAGCAGCTGCTTCAGCTGCTACTAAATGCTTGACAATGAGCTGTTGCTTCGAAAGAAAGAAAGAAAGAAACCTAACATCTCGCGATAGCTTCTTAAATCAATTCTGATTGCTACTTGGAATATGCAACATGATTTTATTTTATTTATCATTTCCCTTCTGTATTGTTTGCATTTGCTTCTGATTCGGGAGATCAGACTTGTGCAGTTGGCAATTACAAGGAATCAAGAAACGACCCTGGTGGTAATCTATATAATTTTACTATACCGTTAATTCTGTAATCCTAGGGTATCTTAGAACAAAGAGATGAGCACATTGGGAAAAAACAAACTAACATAATGGCTACTGATAAGGGCATGTACAGTGGTGTTTAATATGGAGGCTCTTAAGGTGTTTAAGGGGGTTATTTGCAAAAAAATCTTAGAGCCGTCTCTCCGTGAAGAGACGCCTCTGGCTCGTAAACCAAGTAGTAACAGACGCCTCATTTCTCACTGTATGAATTTGTCGTCTGTTCTATCGAGCTGATGCTATACAAATACATTTAATTCTGTATTTATTAATAGACTACGTTTATAGACACTCCATTGTACAATAGAGTCTCTTAGTTGTCTCCTGTGCTTGGAGAACCGTTCTGGTGTCTCTCCACTGTACATGCCCTAACATAAGTAAAGGAAACGGTAGTCTACGTGAAATATCAAGTCCGAAATCCAAAACGACGGCTGCGCTAAGCCGCTAACTCGCATTAGCCTCCGGTACTTTTTCTGAAAGCAACATTTGCCAACAAAAAGGTCCGGCCAATCTTTGATTTTGGTAGAGGACTGGTCAATTAAAGATGCACTTAGATATATGTAATCCCATGAGCTCATGCCTCATGGTACAAGCAATATGATAACAGTTAGAGCTCTTATTATGGGCCATGGTTAATACTACTAGAATATATCTAAAAAATATCCTGATGAAGAATCTAACCATCTTGCTTCTAATAATTCCTTAAATCAGTAGTCTATAGCATTCAAAAATTATAAATGGTTTAGGGTTTTGAAGAACATTTCATATGCATTCCATCTTGATTATTAGTTTATTACCTCATCCAACCAAATTATTACTTCCAAAATCAACTTGAAAACCATGATGCCAATGAACTAATGAGAAGAGATGAGCTGAGGAGATTCGTACGCAGGTCAGATGCCGCCAGGCGAACGAACAGATCCTGGCCACCGGAAGGGAAATGCCTGATGTCAATGAGCGGCGAGCTCCAGATGATGCAGCCACTATCGCCTCCCTTGATGCTGGAAGCGGCGTAGGCCAGGCAGGAGCAGTTGGCGAGGCACCTCTGCCTGCACTGGTCGACAGTGATGGTCGCATCCTCCGTCGCGTTCGTCGTGTCCGGCAGCTTCACGCCGCGCAGCGGCAGGAAGCCGTCCCCGGTGCAGTTGAGCCGCGTGAGGCGCCTGCACCCAGCGGAGCTGTCCCTGAGCTCCCAGTCCCGCGGCGACGCCGGCGTGAACCCGTGCACGCAGGCGCACGCCGCCGAGCCGCCGCTGGTGTCGCAGGCGCCGAAGGCGCCGCAGTGCGCGTAGTTGTCGCACTGGTCCCGCGGCAGCGACCAGTAGAGGCTCCACCCCTGCCCGCCCGGCGGCCACACGTAGCGCTGCACGCTCGACTGGTTCAGCACGAACCGCGACACGACACCGCCGTTGCCGCTGCCGCCGCCGCCGTCCACCAGGAACGTGTAGTACACGTCGCTGGCGTTGTCGACGAACTCGAACTGGAAGTTGCTGTTGTTGGGCTCCATCTCCGGCTCGCCGCTGAACTGCAGCCCGTTCCACGGCCCGTTCCGGTACACGGGCACCGTGCCGTCGCGCCGTATGAACCCCTCGGGGACGCCGCGGAGGTCGAACCCGAACGTGTAGTCGCCCGGCGACGGGTCGCCGGTGCTCCGCCACGTCGTCAGGTGCCGGTCGAGCCCCGTGGTCAGGTCCCACCCGAGCTTCATGCCCGGGAGCAGGGTGTCGGAAGGGTAATCGAAGCTCTGCCACAGGACGGCGCCACCCCCTCCTTGAAGCACGAAGTTGCCGCTGTCCAGCAGCTGCGCCCCGACAGGGGAGCCAGTGCTGCTCATGTTGGACTGCGGCGACGACCAGAACACCCGCCCAGAGGGGTCGGCGAGCACCAGGCTGCCGGTGGCGTTGATGGCCAGGCTCGCCGTGGTGCCGGTGATCGGGGCTTCCCGGTTGGCGACCCAGACAACGGTCTGGGGAGCGAGGCCCATGTACCAGATGCCCAAGAACCTCGCCGTCGAGCTGGCCGGGGTGAAGAAGCCCAGCTGGAACACCCCGCCCGCTGAAACGAGCGTCTGGCCATCGCTGAGGGAAGAGTTGGCGGTGATGGTGTCAGTCGCGGAGGCGGGGGAGGCGAAGAAAGTAACGAACAGGGGAAGCAGCAGAGCTAATGGTAGTCGCGCACCCGCGGCCGCCATGGCTCTCGGGACTACTCGGCCAGCACAAGCTATGCACACGACCCTCGACCCAACTATGACGAAGTAGTCTAATTCTACCCGTCAGCACTGCAAGTTTTACCGGGACAGGATGCTTGTGCGAACGGCGTGCCCATTGAACGAACATTCAGCTGCCTGGCCGTGCGGAACTTTCGGGCGCTTCCGCTTTTGCGCTGCGACGTGCGGCGATTCAGAAGCCAAGCTTGACCGCAACACCGGTTTTGATCAACTATGGCTTCCATTCACAACGGTGCTTGGAAAGTGTGGGTGCCGATGGTGATGTTTTGAGACATTCTGAGTTTTGACACGAATAGAAATGCTTTACTAGCCTCTGTTTTCTTCCCCGATGGGCCGACGGCGACCTCTGGAAGGAGAGTCTCATTCATCTGTTGACGGAACGCGGACTTCGGGAAAAAGAATGCGTTCTCTCCTCTTTCCTGGTGCTTGGGCCGGTTCCTCCCTATGTCATTTATACCATTTGATTGATCTTAAAAGAAACTAATTAGCTGTAATTATTAAGGGCAGTTTAGTCATTGTAATTTGGGGATTAATGACCGACAGATACCCTCCACCCTCTATCTAAACAGAATATCATCTTAGGTCGACGATAACTCAAACATTCTAAAATTCTACTAGATTTATATAAAATCACTATGAATTATATTATAGTTTATATAATAATACTTATCACATATTATCACGACTAACTTTTTGGGTTTTTTTCTATATTTCATTCAAGTTAAGATTGAGCGACTCGAGAGTCGAGAGAAGCTGGAAACGATTGTTTTTCTTTTTTTGCGGAGGAGAGTATTTTTGTGTTTCCTCGATCAAATAAATGCGAGGAACAGAGATAGGTCAGGATCAACGGGGAGTTGAGGCGGTGCCCACCACCACCGCTCACCTGCTGCAAATCGTAGGGGTGGCAGAGGGTTGGGTAACCTACTTGCATCAAATATTTGTCTACGATAAATTGTCCATCTCGTCAAATTTTATGTCCACAACTATATTCATGGATACCCATGCATGACTTAGATTAAAACTAAAATAGGTGAAATTTATTCTATTTTTAGCGTTAAGATCATATCCAACGGTTCACTTATATGGTCTCATAAAACATTATTTTGCATTGTGTATATTGTACGACTCGTAAAGTGAAGTTTGAATATAAGTATAAAGATGGATAAGCTGTGGTAGGCTAACTGGTAAAACGATGTACCTATATCCATACATTGGTATATTCTGATACCCATATTCACATTCTTAGGTGAAATTTAGGACTCGTTGCTAGCTCCATGTCGTTGTCGCAATCAACGTAGCCTACGGTTTGCTATTGTAGGTGTTGGATTTAAATGGACTGCCCTATTTAATTTAATTAATTTCCTATGGATATAATAATGCTAAGGAATTAAAAGAGTTTAATCCTATATTAAAAATAAAATAAAAACGTTGATCAATTTAAAAGGTGCACTTAGTGTGTACCTATTGAAGTTGAAAAAGAAGACTGGCATGTCAGACCTATGTGCTGCGATGAGATGAATATTTTGCGATCACACAATTTAAATGGATCATCAAAAGAGAGTAACTGATAACTAAGATGCTACTAGTAACTACCTGTCATTATCTATAATTATTAACGATTTGATACATCAACGTACATTAGAGAGAATAGTTCAATGAACTAAGCTCCTCATGCGCCTATATAAGAGAAAGCACTAATTCTGCTCTCCTCCTTTACATAGAATGGTTATATAGAAACATCGCACGATCGCTCTTTTACAGGCCTTTCCAGCCGGCCCGAGCACGGCCCAATTACTCGTGCCGGGCCGGGCAGCACGATAGGCTGAAAATTAAAGCCTAGCCTAGCCTTATATTCGTGTCGTGCTGTTATGAGCGGCTTAAAACAGCCCGGCCCAAACTTTCAGGTCTAATGTACAGCTTCGTCTAATGCAATTCCCTGCATCCTATTCCTGCTAGCCTAGCTACTACCTCCCATGCAGCATGGTAACGGTGAGATCGCAGGCGGAGTAGGACTCGTCGACCTTGTCCGGGAAGATCCCGTCCCTGTCCGACGACGACGTGCACTGCAGCGTGAACGTGGGCGGCTTGGGCATCGGCAGCACGGAGCTGTCGCTGCCGAGCGCCATGACGACGTAGGGGATGTCCGGGCGGTCGCACGCGTGGTCCTGCACGCACAGCAGCGCCATGTGCACGCAGCGCAGCGCCTCCCGCACGGAGCACGCCGGCAGGATGGCCGGGTCGATCAGGCGCTCCCCCCTGTCGGCGTTCCACAGCTGCCACGCGTAGCCGACGATGTTGAGGGAGCCCTCCATGTGGTGGAAGCTGCTGTTCTTCTGCCCGGAGACGATCTCCAGGATGAGGATGCCGAAGCTGTACACGTCGGAGCGCACGGAGAAGAGGCCCTCCATGGCGTACTCGGGTGACATGTACCCCAGCGTGCCCACGACGCGGTTCGTGTTCACCTGGTTCTGGTCGCCGCCGAAGATGCGCGCCATGCCGAAGTCGGAGATCTTGGGGATCATGTCGTGGTCTAGCAGGATGTTGCTGGCCTTGAGGTCGCGGTGCACCACGCGGAGACGCGAGTCCCTGTGGAGGTACAGGAGCCCTCGGGCGATGCCCTCGATGATGTGGAACCTCGTCTTCCAGTCCAGCAGGCCTCGCCGCGCCGGATCTGCAGCGCATGCAGAGACCATACCTCACCCATCAGTGTGTGAGTCTCTCTCTGCACAGAGCTGTGCATGGGTGGATTCGGATCGTACCGAAAAGGAAGCCGTCCAGGCTCTTGTTGGGCATGTACTCGTACACCAAGATCTTCTCCTCCCCCTGGATGCAGCAGCCTAACAACTTGACAAGGTTGCGGTGCTGCAGCTTGGCGATCAGGATGACCTCGTTCTTAAACTCCTCCATCCCCTGCACTGAGCCCCGGGACAGCCTCTTCACCGCAACCTCTTCGGCCCCGGGAAGTCTTCCCTGTAAAAACAACCAACCGCATCATTTACCATCCTGATGCTGTAACACTGTTGGTACATTTATTCTGACATATACCAGCAGAAAACATTGTGATTGTAGCTCATGTGTGCAGTGTAGTGTAGTGCATTCGCGACGTGCTCCTGAACCGTACCTTGTAGACATGGCCAAAGCCTCCCTCCCCAAGCTTGTTGTCGGCACTGAAGTCGCCGGTGGCCGCCGCTACCGTCTCCAAGGAGAAGATAGGCAGCTCGAACTTCTTGCCGCCCTCTGCTTCCTCTTGATCAGTCTGCTTCGGCCCTGAGAAATCCTGCCTTGCTTCCCTCAAAGGAAGCAGAGACGGCTGCGTCGCCTTCGTCTCCTCACTGCCAACAACGATGCCAAGTTTCTCTGCACGAGACCAACCGCGCTTGCCATGAGTAGTGAACTCAAGGTGAATCTATAGCTGAGAAGTGTCACACTCCGTCCGTAGCACAGGCGCACAGCAGATTTAAGATTGGCTCGGATACGGACAGTTGCCTCACCTTTGATCCTTCTCCTGCATTTCCACAGGAGAAGGCCGCATCCTGCCAATACAGCCACGGCGACGACTACGGCGACGACAACTGTCGTCCATCGCCTCCTTTTGGAGCCCGTCTCTGTGAAAGGTGACACATGCAACATGAACAGTTCTCAGCAATCTGCTACTGTCAGGTACTAAGAATATTTTTCCCCGTCATTAAACATAAACTAACAGTACTCGTGAGCCGTGACTTGAGGATTTCACAGCAGAAGGAAACGGCTAAGAACGAACTGGTCAAAGTTTCAAAGATTTGTTTTCTGAACACTGCGTTCAGACCGTTGATAATTCTGATGTACAAGGTCAGACATGTTTGCTCATTAATAAAAGGTCAAAACGTGGTATGCTTCACATGGTTCCTGTGCGCTAAACTGCGATATAATACAGTTGAACCTAACAATCCACGTCATGCTCTGCTTGGCTTCATCCACACACAAAAAAAGAAGCTCGCAAAGAGGATGAGCCACAGGTTAGGTCCTTTTCATGAAGCCATTTCCACTCCGTTATCTCGAATACTCTAGTTGCCAGAAAACTTTAATAAAGATCTGCCGTTGTCAAAGCAATCTTTAGGCCCAACAAGGGATTTGGCAGTACGTTGTTCTTTTGTTGACAAGTCAACACCCAAAAACAAATGGTCTGCATATATCTAGCAGGTGTGTCATTTTCGGTGAAATTTTATTTGAGTTTGAAATGGACGAACATTTACTGGCACGATTAGTCTTAACGCGTCGTCGAACAAAGACAGGCAATAAATCCGTAGAGATGGCGTGACGCATCTGAAACAAAAAAAAAGAACATATGTGCCCCAACCAGATGATCCTGACCGTTAATTCAGAACATAAGCAAGAAATGGTTTTTCTTAGAGTGAATCGGTCGCCAGGCTTTTCACCCTTCAGAATCGCCGTTCACGAGTCCAAGTTTGCAACCGTTTTCTACGGTGAACCCGCACCACCCAATGGACACGCATTCACGAGTCCAAGTTTACAACCGTCTTCTACGGTGAGCCCGCACCACCCAATGGACATGCATTTGCATTTTACGCCGCTACTAACTATCCTATGGCATTTCTCTACGACTAACATGGCTGGAATCGCATCTAGAAGACGAGTCACGACCCGGCTGCCATGCATTGTCGTTTAGCTCGGTCAATTTGTCAGTTCTCGCAACAACCCACAAACAAACAATTAAAAAATATATCATTTTCTAAAAAAGAGAAACTTTTCAAAAAAAAAAAGGTTTCCTTATACTAGCAAACAAACAAGTTCCTTTGACAACAATTTTGTATGCCAGCCGCAAAAAAGAACCTACTCCTACGTTCGTCAATCATAACCGTACCGAATAAGCGATTAGCCGTGCATGAATGGAGCGAGAACATGCAAAACCCTTACCAAGTAAGTACGCGGGGACCTTGATCTGCAGATCGTATCCTTCTCCATCCGGGAAGCGGTAGATGTCCAGCAGGTCCTGGCCCCAGGTGAGGCAGCCGGTGCCAGTGCTGTAGCTGTACGCGCCGCACGAGCAGTTGCCCAGGCACGACTGCTCGCACGCGGCCGCGTCGCCCACAGTGGATCCCCAGGCCGCGAAGTTGGGCAGCTTCACGCCCGGGAGGTCGGCGAAGCCAACGCCTACGCCGGCGCCGGCGCCAGCGCCGCTCACGTTCGGCTCGCCGCCGCAGGGCAGCGGGGAGCTCCTGACGCACCCCTGCGTCCAGTTCCCGTTGCTGTACTCCGATACGTTCCTCGGCTCGAAACCTGTCAGGCAGGTGCAGACTGCCTGGCCGCCGTCGGCGGCGGCGGCGCACTGGGCGTTGGCGCCGCACATGTTGTAGGCCTGGCACGGGATGGTCGGCTGCGACCAGACGGTCTCCCAGTCGCCGGTGGCGAGGAGCATGTAGCACGTCTCGGTGCCGTTGGAGTGGAGCATGAACCGGTACTCGGAGCTGTTGTACGTGTTGAAGACGTAGGACATGACCCCGGAGCCGTTGTTGGGGTCGCCGTTGAGCTTGAAGCCGTACACGTAGAGCGAGCGCCAGGGCACGCCGACGAAGTTGGTGTTGGCCCACTGCCCGGACCGCCAGTAGGTGGTGTTCTGGCCGCCGGTCGTCTGCCAGATGTAGAGCTGCGCGGAGCCGAGCGGGTCCTGCCCCAGCGTGAAGTCCCCGGTGCCGGGGTCCGCGGGGCTCCGCCACGACGTGAACAGCGTCCGGCGGACGGCCCCGCCGCCGCGCCGGTCCAGGGTGATGCTCATCCCGGGGAGGAAGGTGTCCGCGGGGTGGTCGAAGCTCTGCCAGATGACGGGGCCCCCGTCGCCCGCGGCCAGCTGGAGGTTCCCGGTGTCGAGCACGGTGAGCGTCACGTTCGCTGCTTGTTCGCCTCCCGCTGTTCCCGGCGACGTCGTCGTCGCGGAGTTGTCGGTGCGCCAGACCACGCGGTCGCCCTCCAGTACCTGCAGCTCCCCGGCGGCCGTGACGGTCGCCGAGTACGCGGAGCCCGCGCTCACGGGCACGTCGCGGTTGGCCACCCACGGCACGGTCTGCTCGGTGGACTGCGCGTACATGACGCCCAGGTACCGCCGCGACGGGTCGCCCCCCGTCGGCGTGAAGAAGGCCAGCTCGAAGGTGCCGCCGGCCGACACCAGCTTGTCGGTGGCGCCCAGCGACTGCCCCTGCGACAGCGTCGCCGCCGCGTCGACGACATGGACGGCCGCGTCCCGCGCTTGCGCGCAGAAGAAGACGAGAAGGGCGAGCGCTGCCGCGGCGGCGTGGGCCATCGTCAGTATAATGTCGGCGGCCGGATATAGCTAATATAGCGAGCGAACCCTCTTGGCTAGCTTGTGGTAAATGAGCGGGAGATGTGAGAAGAGCTCGAGAAGGTTGATCAGATGGCCGTCTAGCTGCTGCTGCTGTGTATATCACGTAAGTGGACTGTGTGGGCGCGCGCGGGGGGCGTGCGGTTGATTACTATTAGTACCGTGTGGTTTTGCTTTGAACGGACACTCTAGTTAGCTGATTGCCATGGCTGGCGCGACTTAGGGTTAAGGAGTAAAGTGGTGTGGAAACGAAGGGGCTGCGAAGGCCGGCCGGGTTTCACATTTCCAGGAAAAGAAAAAAAAAAGAAGAAAAAAAAGGTAGAGGAAGGCCGTGCGCGCGACGCACGAGGATGGCAGGAGACCAAAACAAACCAGCATGATCTGGCATAGTACACGATTAGTAAGCAACTGATGGCAGAATGACGGTCTGGTGATCGGTAGGTTTTTTACTCCTATTGGATTGCATATGTACAGGTTTGATCAGCCGGAGCAGTTAATTGTGCGCTAGGCGTAGGTTATCTTTATGCAACGGTCCAGACCATTGTCTCAGCTGCAGCCGTCACGATCTTGTGTAAGATAAACTTGGTTTGACATAACGATGGTGGATGGTAAAGAGAAGCTTCGTGGAGAAAAGAAACAGAGAAAGACCGCCGTAGCATTGATGAGCAGGGACAGAGACGAATATTAACCCAGTGAAGCTGTCGCCGGCATTTGCAATCGTGGTCGTAATGGTCCAGTGGTTCCAATCCGCGGAACCATATCCTAGGACGGCGCCGGTGAACCCCAGCAGGCACGCACCACGTTTGTGAACGAAACGCAAAAGATGGAGATGGGAGGAGCAGCCGGCGCCGTCTCACTGGCGACTGGCGACTGGCGACATCGGTCCGTTACTCTAGATAGACGGGGAGGATCCGGACGCTGCGCTTTTGCCGACGTGGGCCCTGGTGTCTAGGAACGGGCCATGACGCCGCCGCCAATCCAATCTGCCTCACCCGATTAACCACGGAGGCCGAGCGCTGCGATGCCTCTCTCGTTCTCGTTGTCTCTGTTCAAGCTTCGGTAGGTGCTCACCGCGCGTGCTCTCGAAAACCATGTCAACGGGGCTGCGAGACAAAAAAAAAAGAATCTTCGTTCCGAGTAAAGGTAAATGACGTGTGATCTCATGTTGCCTTTGCTCACACACGACACGATGTTGTCGTTTTCCCTTCCCCCATGTGTCACGAGAGAATCCTCTGCGCTGCTGCGCACAGACAATCGGATGGACACTTCTACCGTCCAGAGATGTCACCAACGACGCAACGAACGCCCGACCCGACCCGACCGCGGCAGACCACCGTGTGTTTTTCTTATTCCTCCTGGAACGAGTTCTCCTCGGCCACGATAGCGACGGAGGGGCGGGGCTGCCGGACCAGTGGCAGTGGAGTTGCCACTTGGGGGGGAAGCGTCAGGCAGGCAACCAAACCAACCATCGCCCAGCCACGGTCGCCGTGGCCGTGTCGACCGAGAAAAATAAACGGCGCGGGGGCGCACGTGCTCCCGGTCCCGGTTTGGAACGATTCTCGGCGCCGACTCCGTTGTCCGTTCCGTTCATCGGATCGGTCGGCGAAGCAGCGTTTCGGCGTCGGCCGTCCACCGTGCGTGACGCCATGGCGACGCTTTTTCAGGATGGGAACTGGGAAGGCACTGCCTGGGGAGAGGGGGCAGGGCAGTGGGGTTGCCGGCGGGCCGGAGGGACGGCGGGTGCCTGGCATGGCTGAGCTGCCATCTAGTTTTGCTGAGCAAATCTTTACTACTCTATATGTTAGCAGTGTAGGCGTGCACACTGCCTTGTTCTGCCATAGCGCGCTCGCCTCCCTCCCCGCGCCCGCAGTCCCCGCTGCCGAGCAGTCCTGCCGCGCCCCCTCCCCTGCAAACCCCACCACGACGCAGCAACAGATCCACCATCGACGTGCGCGCCGCGCGCCCCGACGCGGAACGCTGGATCCCACGCAACAGGAGGCGGCCAACCAGTCGCCATCGCCCCCGGCCCCCACCCCGCCTGCTGCAGCAAGCGGCGTCCGCTACCGCACGCCCTCGTCCCCGGACCTCCTCCTCCCTGCCGACGCCGCCAAGATGCGCCGCTACTCCGCGCTGCCCAACGGCGGCCGCCAGGAGACGCTGGCCGACCGCGCGCACCGCTACCGGGGCATCGTGCTCGTCATCCTCGCCCCGCTCGCGCTCGTCTCTCTCGTCCTCCTCCTCATGCCACGCTCACCCGCTGGCACCATGGGCAGCGCCCGGGATAGACAGGTACGCCGTCATCTTTGACGCCGGTAGCTCCGGCAGCCGCGTCCACGTCTTCCGCTTCAACGCCAACCTGAATCTCGTCCGCATTGGCAGCGAGATCGAGCTCTTCGTCCAGGTACACACTCCCCCGCCCGGTGACCCGTTGCCGGACCTGGAGTCACGCTGCCTAGACTCGCCGCTGGGTGGATTCGTCGAGGTGGAGGTCGGATTGTGACCACGCCGTCCAGTTAGGACGTCGTCGTCTCCAGATCCAGGGGATGGGGTTGCTCGGCATGGCGGCCAAGGGCCCCTCGCCCACGCGTCGCCTCCTGCCGCAGCCGCACTTGGCCGTCTCCTCGCTGGTGGCCTCCATGGCTCTGATCCACCCTTCCTCAACACCCAAAGATGGTTGACGTCACCTTCGCCGTCTCCTCGCCAGTGGCCTCCACCAGCCCCGCAGTCCAAGACAAAGCCGCGACATGAGTCAACCCAAGTCCGGTCGCACCTACACCGATGACCGTACCCAACGTGAGTCAAGCCAAGTCCATTCCCCTCCCTTGCTTCCTCAACTTGTTGTCTTGTGGTCTGAAGTTTGTCTCGGAGAAGGTGATGCCATCATCATCAGTTGTGATTATGAATTATATTCTACCGATAGGTATTCAATCTCTCTATTCGGCAACACCTTAAAAAGATTTACTTCAAAATATTGACAAGTGGATTGCAGGCTTAGATAATTTTTGGAACACAACATTGCTCCAAAAAAGTTTTTCTGAAGAAAAGGTATCAATCTGCAGTTTGGTAAGTGAGTCTGAATCTGCAGCACCAAGGACTTCAAGAATTAGTCTGAACCTGCACTTACAGTTCCATGGGTCTTCTCAATTCTTAATAATATTATATTTTTAATGAATAATTGAATATATATTGAGTCTGTGCCATAGATTCAGTCGCCTTAACACCCTTTGCTGTTTCCCACTTAAGTTAGTTAATGAGATGAATGGATGGAAATTACGTAGTGAATGTATGATAAGTCCAGGCTACATGTTAAAAGACACACTTGGCTACTTGACCTCTGTATTTCCATGAAGAAATCTTACTGACGGGTGCTTTCATCTGCTATTTGGATCCGTTGCTGATGGATCTTACAAAGAAGTTGAGCTTTAAGAGGAACGTGGTGTCATTGTCATCAGAGCTCAAGGGTGTGAGGAGCAAGCTTGCTTCCTAGGAGCAGCTGTTTGTAAGGGAATCTCAAACTGGAAAGGTTAGTATGTAACTGGTACCTTCGAGGTTGTTAGTGGGGTTTGTGCTGACAAAGAAAAAAAATTTAGCAGCTTGCGGAGACAAAAACAAGGAGCATGGAAGAGGAAGTAATCAAGCTGCATAAATGCTTACAGGACAAGGATGAACAACTGCATTCATTCACAAGTAGCACGGAACAGGTAAAGAGCTTTCACAGCAAAATACACCACTTCTTGCAATTTATTGGAGTTATGGCATTAAATTGAACTTTTTCCTTTACTTTAATTTCCTTATGGTAAAATTTGGATACTATGTATAGAGCCCCCAAAAGGTTGACTATAATACAACAACAATAATTTGGAGTCAATATTTTTTCTTGCATAATTGTTGCCTTTGGTTATAAAAAAAACTTTTGGTCAGGAAATAAATTTAGCTTGACTTACATTGTTTTCTTGGTTCGCTTCTTTACTAATCAACTTGATCGAATGTTCATGACTACTAAATTCCTACCGTGTGTGTCAGGAAATAAATTTTAGCTTGACTTACATTGTCACGCAAGCCAAATGCAGTTCCTTAATAATATGTTTTCTAATTATATACAGTACCATCATGAGTTGGATGATCTTAGAACACATCTGTCATTTACTCAAGCTACAGGAGAAGCAGGTGTGGGTCTGTGATAGATTTCTTCATCTCCGAGAAATGGAATTTCACTCATTCAATTTATTTCCAGGAACCCAACTGAACCTTCAACTTGCTTGTTCTGGGAGATCTGTGAGCAAGCGAGTGCTCCTCATAATGGGTATTCGACATGAGCCCCATCCCTGCCACAGACTTGGGAAAGGCACAATGATTTTTATGGTGACATGAATACATTCCTCTTCAAATTATATCTTTAAGCATCCATTTTTCGCCCTACTGGTGCAAACAAGAATTTGCAATGGGTATGTTTTGCCCTGTATGACATATCTCCTTATTTTTATTTTCTTCCTTGTTTGTGTTACTACTAATCATCTCTAGAATATAAAGGGTAGTTTACATCATTAGATTGCTTATGTTTATCGATGACTGGATATTAAATGTATTACCCATCCAACATACATCCAGTTTCCTTAAATGTATATCGCCAACACTCTTAATTCATGTAAGCATATATTCTAGAGAATATAGATAGGAAAAACGTATGCAAAAAATATTCCAGTTGCTGCACGCTTTACTTTTTGTGGACCTGGAAGGCATGTCTTTGTATAAAGTTGAAGTACCTTGAAGTGCTGCTAACTGGAAGGCTTCAGAGACCTTATTTTCTTCACAGCATCCAAGACAGGGTCAGTACACTCTTAAGTCTTAGGATAACTGCAGTTGGTGAAGGAATCAAACCAAGACCAACGTGGCCATAGAAAGAGACCTCCCAACCAAAGTGAGGTTTGGTCTTATACATTCCAACGCCAATGACAAGTATGAATACGGGATTTTCCATACTGAGCTAGACAAAATGGTCACTTGTTCTTTATTGTGTTCTTGGAGAATGGCGACAGTAGTGGTGGAACGCCTGACAATCATGGTCAACAATATTGGTCGATTCTCTTTTGGCATACTGTTCTGGTGGATCATACAGTATGTTCAAGGAAGAAACAGGCATGCTGATTTCATTGACTGATGGGTGGTGCTAGCTGGTGACCATTTATGATCAGTGCCAAGCGTGCCTTGCTGGACTTGACTATTATTTTATGTCTGCTTATTGGGTTTTTTTGGGAGGGGGGTTGGAGTGTCTTTCATGCTTGTTATTATTTACTTGTGCTTCAGTCATAAGATCTGGATTTGTAGTCATTCCTTCTACCTGTAAAGATGCCAGTATTTTTGTTTAGCCATGTGTTTTGCAAGCTGCTCATAACATGGAATGGTTTTACATTCTAGAATTTCTATTGCTTGCAGGTAGGTTACTGGCTGCACTTGTTTTTGAATACTTGGAGTGACCACAACTAAGTCACACAATGAAACTTTACTTTCCAGAGTGTAACCTGGTAACCGGTGACCATTCATAATATTTCGTTTTTACATTTTGGATATCAATATCCATTAATATGTTTCCCTATTTTGTTTGTAAATCAGCCGGACTTCTGATAGAATGAACTGAAAGACTTCTCTAACAAAAGTGGAGCTGAGGGGAGCAAGAGTGCTGAAAGTGGTCCAATGTTTTTAGATGTTCTCGAATGTTATCTGAAATATGAGGTTTATCTCTTGCTTGATCAACAATAGAAGCAAAAAATCATCCTTTTGTTTATTTATGTTTCCCAATATAAAGGAAAAGGGGAAATATTTTGGTGCAGTGTGCCCAATTCTTTTGTCTCTAGAAAACTATGTAGTCACCTATAGCAGGCGCTATAGTCAGTTTTAGCTATTTTAGACACCACTACTATTTGTACACACATTTCTATTATCCTATTTTAGCCTGCTATATTCATGTATGAGCCTTATGGGAACTCTGCAACTACTATGGATCCTCTTATACATTGTGTTCGACATGCAGACAAGGTAGTATATTGAGTTGGACCAATAATCCTTCATATTTATTTAGCCTGCTGATACCGCGGCAATGTATAGATGTTTGTACCATAGAAATTATCGTAAAATGCACACAGTTGTATGTATAGATGTTTAGAAGTGGCCGAAGTTAGGCTTGCTCAACCGGGGCAATGATTTACTTAGCCTGCTGAAATGTACTATAGGTAGCATTCAAGTTTGTGACCATCATGCAAGTACATGTGGTTTGTTGAAATTGTGTGGTCATCGGAGATGTAGCAAAATGTTCCCTATCGAGAGCTCGTGTACTATATTTGTTTTATGAACTTAATTTTGTTGATGTAGGACTATTACAAAGTTCTAGAGACAACTTAATTTTTATTACAACATAATATGTGGTCATACATATGTTATTGTTGCAATATTTTTTCCGTTGCAACGCACGGGTATTTACCTAGTATAACTATATAAGTAACATATGATGTGTTTGGTTTGATATCAAAATAGGATGGGATAGGATCGACACCATCTACTCGATTTTTGGATCACGCTATCACAAAAATTTACTACGGTGTTTACCTCGCTCTCACATAACTCTTATCCAAATACTATAGAAACTGTGGTTGTCCTCATCCAATCATTTTTATACATCCAACCAAACACCATATCTGTAGTGTCGGGAATCTCCCCGGCGCAACCTGCAACGATCGGGAGAAGCTTCTCCCGCGATCCATTTACAATGGGACATAGGAATACTAGTCCTTAAACGAGTTCTCCTCAGCCGCGAGACCACGACAGCGACAGATGGGGGCTGCCGCTGGACACGGTCGTCGTGCCAAGTGAGAAAAATAAACGATGCGGGGCGTAGGCAGCACAAGCGCTCCCGGTCCGGGTTTGAAACTATTCTTCGCGCCGACTCACGAGTGGTTTATAAAACCGGACCGAAACCGTCGGGCCACGGTTTCGATTAACCATCATTTTTTTAAAATTCGTCCTAAATTTAAAATATTTTAAAAATATATAAAAAAACAAAAAACCGCTAGTAAACCATTATTTTGGATCAATAAACTGCTATTTTGGACTTGTAAACCACTATTTTTTACCCGAAAGTAGGATTTAGTGTCAAGATTGAGTTTTAGTTTAGGCATTTAGTGGCCAGTTTAGGCATATAAGTTTTGTTTACTATTATATACTATATGTGAAGATGTTATATCATATATGTGAAGATGATTTATTGTTAAATGCTATTTTTGTCCAGTTTAAGTGCTAGTTTAGTGCCCAGATATTGTTAATGTTTAATTGTTTATACATAATATATACGTGAAGATGTTTTATGTCAACTATGTATTATTCTTGAGATATGACAGACATAGTTTGGAAGTATGGAGAGAAAGTTGGCACAAGTTTCAAGTGCAAGTATTGTAGAGAAATAAAAAGCGGAGGAGGACATGCCCAGATGCATGCACATATAACTACAAGCATACCGATGTGTTATTTTTGCTTCGTCGATAAGTATTTATTTATCGTTCTTGTTTTTCTCGCTAATGTATCTAATACCTTCTGTATACGACTATGTATATGGAATGAGTCCATATCACGATCCTTCCACACATGCACGTGAGTATTGTGAAATATGTTGACATATGTGTCGTAGGAAGACTCTAAAAGAACTTGTACTTGAGTATTTGTGCAGTTGGATGGTTGATTGTTGCATGAGAATTGAAGTTTGTGGTTGCATATGTATATCATATGTCATTTTGGTAAACATATATTATGTGGATCAATTAATATAAGATGTTCAACGCGAACTGAGAAAATTATAAATGAACCCTATCATTTTTTTGGTTTTCCATAAAAATCCAGTTAGTTTTGGCGAAAAACAACTGTTTCGGACATTTATCAGTGGTTTTACCGCCGGTTTCTACACCATTTTAAATTTGCTTTGTTTTGAGCTAGCCAAATCGACCAGTTTTTGTCTATTTTTGGCGGCTGGTTAGCGAGTTTTTTTTGTTAAGGTCTAGTTTGAGAACCTTATTTTTTCGAAGGATTTTCATTTTCTAAAGAGAAATTAGTTCATTTTCCCTTAGAAAAATTGAAATCTCTTGAAAAAACGGGGTTTCCAAACTAACCCTAAAACAGTTTGATTAACCTACTCACGAGTTCCATCCATCGGCGGCTGGTGCCTGGCATGGCTGTGCCGCCATATCTAGTTTTGTTGAGCAAACGTAAGTAATATAGTTAGTCCAAACCGTATTATTAGTGTTGGTAATCTCCCGCGCGGCGCAACCTGCGATGATCACGAGAAGCTTCTCTCACCATCGATTTACAATGGACATAGCAATACTAGTAAAGTGGTATTAGAGCATTGCATGAGTAACTAAAGCGTAGTTTCTACTATCATTGAGTTTTTTAAGGGTTAGTTTGGAACTCTATTTTCTCAAGGGATATTATTTTTCTAAGAAAAATGAACTAATTTTCTTTAAAAAATAAAAATCTCGTAAGAAAATGAGGTTCTCAAACTAGCCCTAAATTGTTAGAAAGTATCGGGTTATTTTTGGAAGCAAAGTGTTTTTTCACGACGACTACTACTATTTGTTGGATGTAAGAAAATTAATATAGTCTAAGAATAGTTTGATAATGCAGCATAAAATATAAAACTCAGATCTACTGGTAGATAGTATTCATGACATTAGAACAGAACAGATCTAAACTAGCTCAACAAGATTAACACATAAAAGAAGAATCGATAACGGATCTAAACATAAGACCGTCGTCGCAATAAACTGAAAATGAAGATTTACTGAGAGTGATTTCCACGAGTGATGGTGAGGAACCCGAGCGGACGTGCGCGAAGCACTTCCTAGAAATATGATTCGTCAGCACCTGTATAGGTCATCAAAACGCCGACGTTGGTTCCGACTTCCGAGACACCGTTCCCATTTGATCTGTTGCACGGCAAACGAAGGGACGACATGGCAGAGAAGTGGTGGCAACGAGAAGACGAGTCGATTGGTCTGTTTGGTCTTTCCTCCGGCTGAAGGCCCCCTTTTTATAGAGGGGCACAACAACTTACGATTTCGATCTACTAAATCTCAGGAACCGCTCTTTGGAATCTCTCTACACGTATGTGTCCGTGCGTTGCTACGAGGCGGGGGAGTGTGGGGAGTGGCACCTAGGCTGCAGATAAAATTATTCTCTATTTCTAAACATTAAGCAGAGGGGCATGAGTTCGAGTGCTCGTTTTACACTATTTTTTGTAGACGCTGAGCGTGACTGCATGAGGAGGGTGAAGCCGTGGTAACACCAAGTATGCACATTAGATTCTTAATATATTAAGTATATATTGAGGCTGTCACACCTTTGTGACGAGTGCAAAACGTGTTGAATGGTCTTAGATCGTCTATAGCATTTTACCCATAATTTAAAAAAACTGTTTTATACTATTTATAAAGTATAATTTAAATATAAATATAAAGATAGATAAACTGATAGAGACAATCTTATATATCGAGCAACGAGCATCCACTTGCAAGCCACAGCGACTGGCACTTGCTCCTTCACGCAATCACGCGGGAGGCCGGCACTGAGTCACTGACTCCACTGTTGTTGACCGATGCAGGGCAAACCACCCACGGTGTTCTCTGTTGTCATTCATCCACAAGCGAGCAACAAGAGCCAGAGCCAGAGCCAGAGCCAGAGCCCCAGAGCCAGAGCCAGAGACATAGCGGTTGCCAACTCCGACCGGCGGGCGGAGTTGCCACTTGCAACCCAGGGCTGGGCGCGTCATTGCGTCAAGCTGCAGCGACGCGCGCATCTCCGCATGGTCAGCGAAGCAGCGTTGTATAATTTTCTTGGCCGCGACCAGACCACCAGCGCGGCATCGCCACGCCCACGCGCCGACCGACGCCATCCTCGGACGGATCGGACGCCGGTGGAAAGAGGATTAGGCTGTCTTCAGCGACCTCATCTAAATTTCGTTTTCTAAATGATCATTTATATTTCTAAAAGATTATATTCTCTATATCTTCTTCATCTTCAGCAACGTCTCCTAGATTCGAGCATCTATATTTACAGTGTTAACAGAATCTATAAACTACAATATTTGTTCTACCTTTTACATATAATTTGAATTTGACTTACCGTACCTATTTCAAAAAACGTAATTAACATTAGTCACTATAACAATTTTGTGAACGTATATTAATCCATGTTTGGAATAAATAATGTTCCATTCCATTTGTTTTGCAAAAATGAAGTCGGGATTACGTTAAAAGATGTAAAAACTGGCTATAAAGTTTGTACTCGTTTAATTTAGTTATGTATGTGCTTTATGATACTTGAAATAAAGCTCATATTCTTTTCTCCTGGCCTCCTAGATATTTCGTCGAACACCTAGTGTGCACAAGGTACCACATTGCCAAGCCACTACCGGTTGTCCCTTGTCACATGATGCAAGAAGCAGCAACAGCTCTCCGGTCCATCCCTTGGCAGGTTGGCAGCCAACCGAGCGACGTACCTCGCAACCGTCGTTGCCGCCTCCCGTGCTCCCGATCCTCGCGATGGCCTCCCGTGCTCTCAACCCCCGCGATGGCCTCCTGTGCTCTCGACCCGGTGATGGGGAGCCGCCTCCCGCTCGTGTATGTGGGTGCGACAACTTCACCACCGAGATGGACTTCATCACCTCTTTGCTACCCAAGTTCTGCTACATCGCAATAGACGCCGAGTAGCCGGATATCGTCCACGGCACGCCGACGGGGACCGAGCTCGCCCCGACCACGCGCTGCTACACGGTCGGCCAACGTGGAGCTCCCCGTTCTGCAACTTGCGGTCACCATCTGCGACGAAGAGGGCAGCCTCCCCACGACGGCCTCTCCTGCGTCGACAATGGAAATCTCAAGGCAGACACGCGAAGGAGCCAGCACAGGGGATAGCGAACGCTCGTGCAACCTCTACAAATAGCGAACGAACTTCACCCTCTGTTGACGCCTTTTCGGAGGCGCCAATCACTCAAAAGAACTGTGGCGGTGCTCTCTGGTCAGGCGCGGACGGTCCGCGGCACAGGGCCGGACGGTCCGCGACCTGGCGCAGGGGCTAGGGTTCCCTGCCTGACGGTCGGACGGTCCGTGCCCTAGGACAGGACGGTCCGCGCGTGCGCAGGGGCGGCGGAGGATCGCCGGCGGCGCCTGGATCTCGCTCCCGAGAGGGACCCCGTCGGGGAGGAGAGATCCTAGGTGGTGTCTAGGCTCGGGCAGGCCGACCTAGACTCCTCTAATCGACGTAGAGTCGAGGAGAGGCGAAGAATTTGGGGATCGAGAGGCTAAACTAGAACTACTCCTAATTGTATAGGAAATAAATGCGAAATAGAAGTTGTATTGATTCGATTGATTGTTACAAATCGGCCGTATACCTCTCTATTTATAGAGGAGGGGGGCTGGACCCTTTACAAACTAATTTCCGAGCTTTTCCCGTGATTTTAGCTAACAACCGTAACACAAAACTCGGAACCCTAATCTGCTCTGCGCACGCGCGGACCGTCTAGCCCCCAGGCGCGGACTGTCCGGACCGCGGACCGTCCGGCCTCAGGGCTGGACCGTCCGCAAGGCTCAATTTGGTTCCAAACATATGCCCCCCTGCCTTTTGGTGGAGTTGAGCGAACCAAAAGCAACTAACTTGATATGATCACATCAGTTTTCTTAGGCATCTTGACACTTACTAGGATGATACGTAGTGGCCTTAGTCCCGATGGTTGACTCAACGGACTTGACCCCTTTAGCTTTAATCGAACTGTTAGTCCCAATACCGCCGAGCGCCATACTGGTCCTGACCAATTCGTCACCTTGCTTTCCTAATTTTCTAAGTGTTCTGGCGTAGCTTTGTAGTCGACCAAGTCTTCTCCTTGCAGGTCGTCTTCCTCCATGGGTGTTGGTACGTCGTTGCAGGTGTCATAGTGTATTGCGGATGAGTCGGCCTCAGGGGCCGGACGGTCCGCGCCCTGTACGGTTGGTCCGGTCTTTATAGCCGGACTGTCTGCTATACCTGCAAAGAGCTGCACAGTTGTTGTTTTATTTTTTGTCTTTATGGCCGTTTGATTTTCCTCAATGGCCTTTGGTCTCCATCTCTTTTGTGGTGGCGGATACTGCAGATGTGTGTCATTGAATATTTTTCCGCCTCCTTCTCCTGATTCTCCTTTGCTCTAAGGCGCTATAATTTTCGCTATTGCAATCGTGTCAATCCTGATGGGCACCATCGGGCATGGAGTATTTTGGATCGACTATTTTATTGACAGTCGTTCTTTCTTTTTTGTTTGTGTTGGCCGATTCACCAAAAATCATCGTCCATTCGTTATTTTGTTGTACGACGACATCTGTCGTTCCTATTTTAATGACGCCTCCCTTTTTCGTACTGTTGGAGGTTGTAGCTGTATGCCCCCCTGCCGGATTAGTCAGCCTTTGGGGCCGAGTTGTTCGTCAATCTTGTTGGGCCTATGCTCGTGGACCGGATTGAGGGGCTCTCAATCGGTCTTGTACTGGAGGTGTCAACCTATTTGTCGGGGACCATAATTAGGGGTACCCCCAAGACTCCTAAACTCAGCTGGTAAACCCCATCAGCACAAAGCTGTGAAGGCCTGATGGGCGCGATTTAGGCCAAGGCTCCGCTCAAGGGACACGATCCCACCTCGCCCGAGCCCGACCTCGGGCAAAGACAGCCGACCCCGGAAGATTCACACCTCGCCCGAGGATCCCCTCAAGCAACGGACGCACTGTCGACTCGCCCGAGGCACAGCTCGGGTAGGCTTCGCGGAGAAGCAACCTTGGCCAAATCGCCACACCAACCGACCATATCGCAGGAGCATTTAATGCAAGGATCGCCTGACATCTTATCCTGACGCACGCTCCAGTCGACAGAGCCGAAGTGACCGCGGTCACTTCGCCGCTCTACTGACCGACCTGACAAGAAAACAGCGCCGCCTGCCCCGCTCCGACTGTCGTGCCACTCGCCAGAGTGAGGTCGACAGCGGCTAAGTCCAGCCTCGGGCGACATAGGAAGCTCCGCCTCGCCCGACCCCAGGGTTCGGCCCCCGTCTCGGCCTCGGAAGATGGACTTCGCCTCGCCCGACCCCAGGGCTCGGACTCAACCACGACTTAGAAGACGACGAACTCCGCCTCGCCCGACCCCAGGGCTTGGACTCAGCCTCGGCTCTGGAAGACGACGAACTCCGCCTCGCCCGACCCTAGGGCTCGGACTCAGCCTCGGCTCCGGAGGACGACGAACTCCGCCTCGCCCGATCCTAGGGCTCGGACTCAACCTCGACCTCGGAGGAATCGCCACCTCGCCCAAACTCGGGTCCGGACCGGCCACGTCGCCAGGGAGGCCATCATTACCCTGCCCCTAGCTAGCTCAGGCTACGGGGAACAAGACCGACGTCCCATCTGGCTCGCCCCAGTAAACAAGTAATGATGACACCCCGCACGCTCCATGACGACGGCAGCTCCCAGCCCCTTACGTCAGCAAAGAGACGTCATCAAGGATCCGACAGCCCCGATAGCTGTACTTCCGCAGGGCTCCAGCGCTCCTCCGACGGCCACGACATCACATGAACAGGGTGCCAAAACCTCTCCGACTGCCACGATGGCATGTACTTAGGGCTCTAGCTCCTCTCTGCTAGACACGTTAGCACACTGCTACACCCCCCCATTGTACACCTGGACCCTCTCCTTACGCCTATAAAAGGATGGTCCAGGGCTCTCGTACGGAGAAGGTGGGCTGCTCGGGAGAATGGGCCGACGCATAAGGCTCTCGCTCTCTCTCTCCCACGCGAACGCTTGTAACCCCCTACTGCAAGCGCATCCATCCGCCCTGGGCGCAGGACAACACGAAGGCCGCGGTTTTCCCTTACTGTTCTCCCCCCTTTGTCTCCCGTCTCGCGCCGACCCATCTGGGCTGGGACACGCAGCAACAATTTACTTGTCGGTCCAGGGACCCCCCGGGGTCGAAATGCCGACAGTTGGCGCGCCAGGTAGGGGCCTGCTGCGTGTTGACGAACAGCTTCCCGTCAAGCTCTAGATGGGTAGTCTCCAGCAACCTTTCCAACCCGGGACGATGCTCCGTTTCAAGAGTCTTGAGTTCATGTCCCTCGACGGCAGCTACGACATGATACTCCTTCCTCCGCCGCGCGACAGCGACAATGGCGGCCGTCAGCCCGCCCGCCGGCGGTGGAATCAACGACGTCTTCCCCACATGGCGGAAGAACAACATCCGGGTTTGTCCCGTCACCTCCCCCACCGACGGAGGAGGAGGCGGGGCAACCATGGCCAAGCAGGAGGCGGCACCTCGTCGGCTGTCGAGCAAGTCGACGACGCCGGCGCCCCAGCGGGGGACACGTCGGGCTTCGACCTTGCGTCTGAGACGAAGACGAGCGCCGTTTCCCCGCAACACGCCAACCCCAAGCAGACGAACGACGCCAGCACGCTCGCGAAGGACTTGCTGGGTGTCGCCCTCATACCTGAGACAACGGTGCAGTCCGCCCCTGACGCGACTTCGTCACCGCCCGTCGACCAAGAGGTACCGACCGATTCTCATCTCGTGCCTTTTGGATTCAGCTTCGACCCACCAAGCGACCTCGCTTCGGTGGAAGCCTTCATAGAGGCATGTACCAACCCTCCGGGGTACCATATGCGGTCGCCCTGTGACAGACTGACGGCCGTCTCGACCTACGGACCCTCGGGTTCTGAGGAAGATGACAAGCCCGACTTGTGACGGAACCTCCCAAGTAATTAGGCCCACCTACAGTTGTCCTTGTCCAACGGACCTCAGACAACCCTGTAGGTGCCCCTGAACTACTTGACAAGCTCGATATCTTTCCTTACCTCACCAGGAACGATTCACCCGTCTTGCAGACATTACAGAACATCGGAGATAAAGAATTGCGGAAGCGATTACATAACTTACATTTATTTAAAAGCAAGCTCAAGTTGTTTTATTACAGACCAGAACTAAGAGCGAGTGCTGAGTAGTAATATTATACAAACCAAGGGAGGCAAAAACTCCTCCCGATAAGTTTTAAGTAAAACTTCTATATGGAGGAACAAGTCCTCCCGCACTTCAGTCTTGTTTTTCTTCCTTGGGAACCACCTTGGCACAGAAGCAACAGAAATCTGCTACTTCCTCACCTAAAAACAACGAAGGGATAAACCCTGAGTATGGAATTACTCAGCAAGTCTTACCCAACTAAAGAAAAGACTCTCAAGGGTATGCTGGTTATATGGGAGTCAAGGTAAGGCTTCTCAATAATCAAAGACTCTGTTTTGCAGAAATGCTTACTAAAGTGGATCCTTAAAAATCCAATTTTATTTGTCAGGTTAAGTACAATTACCTGCAACTAGAGTTCTTTCTACCCTAGTTCAATCACTGGTCCTGTACTAGCCAATTTCTTAACAAAAACCCATCATCTTTAGTGGAATGCTACGTGTAGGGCAGTGACCAAGTCTTCATAACCGCGAAGGTACGGCGATCCGAATCGATTATACTCAGCTGAGGATCTCCAATCACACGACATATGTAGCACTTAACCCTTGCATATGTCAACCCGCCACCGGGGTTCTTAAGACCAAATCAGGTTCACGCAAACCGAGAGCACAGATACACCATCGTCCAGCCTCTTGCCACGGAGGGTACACGCTACTCTCGCCACCGCTCCACGCCCATTTCGTGTTATCTTATTCTGGCCTTAGTCTGCCCGAGGCAAGGCTTACCCATGACGAGGCATGTGACCAGCTAAAGGGTCCTCGATCATCAAGCCTACATCGAGACGGTCCTTAATCGACTCAGACGGAGACACTACACCGAGACTCTCTTCTCGTGCTAGTCACCCGCCCGGTCTCAGCTTAATCTTTTAACCCAAAAACTTGGTACCTGGCAGAGGTACATCTTTTCCGATGTTGAATCCATCACGGCCGTGATGGATTCACCATCAAGTTTTATTTTCGAAAACAACCCTCCCACTTGCCAATCATCTTTTGTAAAACAAATCATTTTGTTTTTCTAAGCAATACTAAGCATAGTAAAACCTTTTTGTAAAAACAGGGTTTCAAGGAGGGTAATCAAGATCAAGGAAGGTAATGCAGGAATTGTTTAATCAATCAACTCCTATCACCTAATGCAGCAAACAAGTGAGAAAGATTTAAAAAAAACATCAAGGAAGGTGGCAAATGCACCGGGGCTTGCCTTCGTTCACAGGTGAGTCGGGTTCGGATCCGCAAATATCGAAGTAGAAGCAGTTGCCTGCTTGAGAATCCGAAGGTGGTGGTGTCCTTTCCTCGGTGACTTCTATTTCTTCTTCACGTTCTAACATAACCATATATATACATATATAAGAATGAATGCCATGTAATGCGCATGAGAGTGCGAAGATAATAAAGATTTATTATCTAAGTCTTGAATACAACTTTCCTTCACGGAACTCCGAGAACTTAGGGTTTCCGGAGTCGGTAAAGGAGTTCATAGGGCAGGGGGATGGTTTTGGGTTCTAGTTATCAAACATGGTCCAAATCAATTCAAATCCTACCCAAGGCTTCTAAATATTGTTTTAAGTTCCCATAAAATGTTTGGGCATTTTTGGACTTACCATTTATTTTCTAAAAATCCATAACCATTACTTTTAACCTCTTCAAATACCCTAAAATTTCTTATTTCCACTAAAAATCACAAAATTATTTTTATTAAATTCTAGGGAAAATAACAAGCCTAGGAAAATTGGTTTCATAATTTTATCATTTTTCTACTATTTTCTAAAATTGTTTTGGCTCTGGAAATAAAAGTAAAGGAAACGAGTGAATAGTACTGGGCCGAATCCAGCCTAGGACGGCCCACGACCAGAAGAAATGCGCGCGCCCGCGCCCGCTGTGGAGTTTTTGCAACAGGGCCCTTGGGGTTTTAACTAATTGGAGATGGGTTTGATTACTACTCTACTGTGTCGCTGACAACTTGCAGATAAGCCCTCCATGTTCTATTTCTTCGCAGTGGGAGGTCCACGACAACGACCGCGTGGAGGATGAACTCCGGTGAGGTTGTGCCGGCGGATTTAAGCAACGGCCAGGGCTCTCGAGCGGTGTACACCGGATTAAACCCTTCCCGAACGATTCCCCTAACTTAATTTCACGATTGGTAAGCTATCACGCCCTGTCCACGTGAACCGCGAATGATGAGGACAATGGTACGCGTTCCCGGTGATCCCTGGCGGTCCGGTTCAATTAAAGGGTTCGAGGGGTTTGCGGGGTACCTAAGGAGGCTAGAACAAGTGGCAGAGGGACTTGAGCTCACCTGAATTGAGCTGGCCACGGTGAGGTCTTCTTCGCGGTGGCGGAAATCGAATTGGGGGAAGTGAGCGATTCTCTGGCTATGGGGGCTAATCGGAGACGGGAGTGGTGGCTATGGCTTTGGTATGACCTAGCGCAGCTGGCCGGGGGCTCAATTTATAGGCGGAGCGAGCGGTGGCGCTTGAATTGATGATGGCGCGGTGGCGGCCGGAGAGGAGGAAGAACCTTGGCGCGCGTGGTTACGTGTCCTATGGTGTGGCAGTAACTCCGGTGATTGATAGACAGTTAGAGGGGGTCACGGTGATGCGGTGGCGCGGTTAAGACACGCGGCGCACGGTCGGACGGTGGCGGTTCACCGGCGAGCCTATCGCTCCAGCCGCAAAGCAGAGGGGAAGGCAGGGGAGGCCGTCGGAGTGGTGTCCAGCTCACCGGCGGTGAGGATCTTTACCGAGCTATGTTTATCCGATGGCCACGACGCACGAATCACGGCGAGCAGTGATCAACGGTGATGGACCACCGGCGACGAGCAGAGGGATAGGATCTTCTTCAGTTACCCTTTACTGTACCATGGGACATTCAGTTTATGATGCCTGACAGTCATAGTTTAGGCTCGATTTTCTCACAAATTTTTATGGCAACATACCCAATGATCTGTAGCAAAGTTGTAGATCTACAATCCATCTATAACTTTACTACAATGTGCTCCCACAAAAAGTCACTGGATCTTGCTTAAAATCAAGCCCTAAGTTCATGTCATCCTACTGTTAATCTGAATTTCAGACATCAAGCAGTCTGACAGTCCAACTTCAGGCTCAATTATCTCACAACTTTTCACAAGAACATGGCTTGCACTCTTAAGCAAACTTGTTGTCCTATAATTGGGCTATAATTTTGATGTGGTGACCTAGGGCACAAACCCCATAATTTGAAAGTTACAAGGGCTTCAAGTTGAGGCAATCACACTGAAATGCAGACTTAACCAAAAAGGGTTAAGTATGGCTCTTTTGCACTTAAGTCCAAATCTCAAGTTTTGGATTGCAAATTCACATATGATTGACCCAAATGACCTAATATACTTATTTAACTTGATTTTTGCACTTTAACCCAAAAGTGGACTAATTTTGCACATAGGCCCCTAGGGTTTAGTTCCAGGGTTCCAATTAGGGTTTCTGGTATCCTAGGGGTATAAATGTGACTCCACTTTGTTTTTGGAGATATTTTATGACTCTTTCCCTAAAGTCTTTAGGTTTTCTCATCTTAGGTTAAGTTTTACCCCTTTAGCCTCTATTTAGGGTTAAGTTCCTTAACCAGGGTTCCATTTGCAAAAACATTAAAACAATACAACTTGTTTGAAATTTTTGCCTAGTGAATGCATTCTAGGTGTATCAAACATATGCAATGCCAATGCTTATTATGCCATGCTCAAGTTTTAGTTACAGTAACACCAGGGGTGTTACATCCTTCCCCCCATAAAAGAATCTCGTCCCGAGATTAAAAGTCCTAGGGTAAGTAATGGAAAAGGAAACGCGGAATACTTTTATTTCCTTCTTTCTGGTACAAGGCAGGGGTGATGTGGTGGTTTCTTCTTTATTACATAGTTATACAGGCTTTACAATTTACATGAGGCTAAAAAGCCTGGGAAATTCTTTTCTAGAAAGTCTTGAGTTTCCCATGTAGCCTCATCTTCGGAATGCTGGTTCCACTGTATCTTATAAAACTTGAGAGTTTTTCTCCGGGTAACCCTGTCCTTTTGATCCAAGACTTGAATAGGATGCTCAGAATATGTCAAGTCCGGCTCAAGGACAACATCTGTTACTTCAACTGTTCGATCGGGAATCCGAAGACACTTCTTCAATTGTGACACGTGGAACACATTATGCACAGCAGACAATGTTTCGGGTAGTTGGAGTCGGTATGCCACTGGTCCATATCTTTCCAGAATAAGAAAAGGACCAATATATCGTGGTGCAAGCTTCCCTTTAACCCCAAAACGCGATACTCCCTTCATTGGTGAGACTTTCAGGTAGACATAGTCTCCTTCCAGGAAATATAAGGGCATTCGCCGTTTGTCTGCATAACTCTTCTAACGAGCTTGTGCTTTATTCATATTATGAATAATTTTCTAAACCTTATCCTCGGCCTCTTTCACCATATGAGGCCTAAAGAAGCACCTTTCACCAGGTTCAGACCAATTTAGCGGAGTACGACATCGACGTCCATATAAAGCTTCAAAGGGTGCCATCTTGATACTTTCCTGATAGCTATTATTATATGAAAACTCCGCCAAAGGCAAACATTCATCCCATTTCGGTGAGAAGTCCAGAACGCATGCTCGCAACATATCTTCAAGTATCTGGTTCACTCTCTCAGTTTGTCCACTGGTTTGAGGATGATAGGCCGAACTGTGGAGTAGTTTAGTACCCAGGAATTTATGAAGTTCTTCCCAGAATTTGGATACAAATTGTGGTCCACGATCCGACACTATAGTCTTTGGAACACCATGCAAACTGAGAATACGGACGATGTACAACTCCGCATAGGTAATGACGGGGTATTTTACCTTGACAGGGAGGAAGTGGGCGATCTTGGTAAGTCGATCAATGATAACCCAAATAGAGTCATACCCTTTTGTGGTCCTGGGCAATCCCACAATAAAGTCCATACTTATGTCTTCCCATTTCCATGTTGGTATTGGTAATGACTGCAATGGACCGGCAGTTTTCATGTGTATGGCTTTGACACGTCTACAAGTGTCACACTTAGCCACATAACGTGCAATTTCAATTTTCATCTTCGTCCACCAGTAGTGCTGCTTTAGATCATGATACATCTTAGTGCTTCCCGGATGAATAGAATAGCGACTAAGATGCGCTTCATCTAAGATTTGCTGGCGGAGTTCTTCATTCTTTGGCACTATTATGCGGTTATTAAACCATAGCACACCTTGATCATCTTCCTTGAAACATTTGTCTATTCCAGCCCTTATCTTTTCTCGTATGTGCTTCATACCCAGATTATCCTTTTGAGCATCAATTATCCTTTGCAAAATGATTGACTCAAGCTTTAGCTGATTTAGAGTCCCTTGTTGGATTATCCCCAGGTTTAGCTTTTCCATTTCTTGACACAAAGTGTTGTCAGAGGTCTTCACCATAAGACAGTGGCAGGAAGCCTTACGGCTCAGTGCATCTGCCACCACATTGGCTTTGCCTGGGTGATAATGGATCTCCAGTTCATAGTCCTTAATAAGCTCAAGCCATCGTCTTTGCCTCATATTTAATTCTGACTGGGTGAAAATGTACTTCAAACTTTTATGATCTGTATATATGTGACAGATATTTCCCAGCAGATAGTGACGCCAAATTTTCAGGGCATGAACAACAACAGCTAGCTCCAGATCATGAGTTGGGTAATGCTCCTAATGTCGGCGCAACTGCCGTGAAGCATATGCAATTACTCGGCCCTCTTGCATTAATACACAGCCGAGTCCACTGCCTGACGCATCACAATATACATCGAAAGGCTTAGTGATGTCCGGTTGAGCCAATACCGGAGCAGTGGTTAATAATGTCTTCAATTGGTCAAAGGCTTCATTACACTTAGAAGACCAATTGAACTTAATGTCATTCTTCAATAAACTTGTGATTGGCTTCACAAGCTTAGAAAAATCTGGTATGAATCTGCGATAATATCCAGCTAGTCCCAGAAAACTCCGGACTTGATGAACAGTGGTTGGGGGTTTCCACTCCAGAATATCTTTGACCTTGCTAGGATCTACCGCAATTCCTTTAGCCGATAACACGTGCCCCAAAAATTGAATTTCCTCCAGCCAGAACGCGCACTTGCTGAACTTGGCATACAGCTGATGTTCCCTCAGGCGCGTCAATACAATCCGTAGATGCTGAGCATGGTCCTCTTCATTTTTAGAATATATCAAGATATCGTCGATGAAGACTACCACGAACTTGTCCAACTCGGGCATGAACACCGAGTTCATCAAATAGGTGAAGTGGGCAGGAGCATTTGTGAGTCCGAAAGACATTACCAGGTATTCAAACAATCCGTATCGCGTAGTAAACGCGGTCTTCGGTATATCCTCGGGCCGAATACGGATTTGGTGATAGCCCGACCTGAGATCAATTTTTGAAAATACCCTCGCCCCAGTCAGTTGATCAAATAAGATGTCGATCCTTGGAAGAGGGTACTTATTCTTGATGGTGACCTCATTCAGGGGTCGATAATCCACGCACATTCGCAAGGTTTGATCCTTCTTCTTAACAAAAATGGCGGGGCAACCCCATGAAGACGAGTTTGGCCGGATGAATCCCTTATTCAGTAGATCTTGTAATTGAATCTTCAATTCCGCCAACTCATTAGGGGGCATACGGTACGATCTTCGGGAGATGGGAGCGGTACCGGGCTTTAGCTCAATTACGAATTCTACATCTCTTTCAGGGGGCAGTCCAGGCAAATCTTCCGGAAATACATCTGGAAACTCACATACTACCGGAATGTTCTTGATCTCTGGTACAATGGCTTCATATATTCTACCAGAAGCTTTGGCTGGATTGGTTACGGGGAGAGACAAAAGAATCTCTTCTTGATTATAGCTCAACCTGACGGTTCTGAGTTCAGTGTTGAGAATTGCCTTGTGTTGGGTTAACCAATTCATACCCAAAATTACATCTATATCCTGGCCTTTCAGAACAATCATGTTAGCAGGAAAGTTCCGTCCGGCCATTGTTACTGGCACTTCATAGGCCACTTCTCTAGTAAAAATGTGTCCCCCAGGTGAATGAATTTTAAATCCCTCCTTTGATTCATGGCATGCGATGTGATGTTGCTCCACAAATTTCTTGCTAATGAACGTATGCGAAGCACCAGAATCAAAAAGAATAATTGCAGGGTGACTGGCCACGAGAAACGTACCCATCATCACCGGCTCTCCTTCCGGTGTAGTGGCCACTTGGGTGTAATATACACGCCCCGTCTTCTTTGTATTTTCCCCACAGCATTTCCTTTGGGCTGAGCTGATCTCCCAGATCCTTGCGGAGCATTTGATTGATTTTGCTTAGGATATGGGCAGTCTTTGATGAAATGTCCTGACTTGCCGCAATTGAAACACCCAGTTGAAGAGCTGGGCAAGGCAGGGAATCGAGTGCCTGGGGCACCCGGCTGATTTGGAGTAGTGGGGGTATTGTTGGGGCGAATAATGATTGGCTAATTGAAAGGGAATGAGGGTGGACGAGAAAAAGTGCGATTTTGGCTTGAAGGCCGGATCACAAACCGTTGCCTCTTCGCCTGGCCCTGATTAGGCTTCTCACCACTGAATCCCTTATTCTTCCCAGAACTTGCGTATTTTGCTTCAACAGATAAGGTTGTGCTGACAGCCTTTCCATACGTCAAGTCAATACAAGCAGCCATTTTCCTCTGTAGCCGATCATTGAGTCCTCTCATAAAACAGTTCTTCTTCTTTAAATCAGTATTCACCTGGTCGATGGCATACTGCGATAGGTGATTAAACTTGTTGAGATACTGATTGACGGTATCTCCTCCTTGTTTTAACTTCATAAATTCTTCTTGTTTCATATGCAGCACTCCTTCGGGTATGTAGTGTTCACGGAAGGCTGCTTTAAACTCTTCCTAGGTGATTTGATGGTTGACAAGTTGAATAGCCACAAAATTTCCCCACCAGGTACTGGCAGGACCACGTAGTTGTTGTGCTGCGAATAATGGCTTCTGCGTCTCTGAACAACGGAGAAGACCAAATTTCTGCTCAATAACCCGTATCCATTCGTCGGCTTCTAGTGGATCTTCAGCTTTCACAAATAGTGGTGGACGGGTTTCCGAGAAATCCAAATAAGTAGTTTCGCGGGGGCCTTGCTGATAACCCCTTCCTGCCTGCTGCTGGAATTGCTGTTGACCCGCCATTTCCCTAAGAAAGCGGGTATTGTCTGCGGTGGCATTCACCAAGGCGGCAATCGCCTCGGCCAATGTGGGAGGAACCGGAGGTGGGTTTGGGGTAACATCCCTTCCCCCAGAAGTTCCTGCTGCGTCCTGTCCTCGAGTCCTGGTCAGCATCTGTGGCAAAGAACATTTGAAGTAAACATAATATGCCAGAGAAACCTTCCATTTTACATTACTATAAAAAGTAATGATACAGACTCGATATTACATAACAGGATACATTACCCATTATACAAAAGTTCAACCTATTATACAACAGTACAACCTACAATACACTATTCTACGTCTATTACACCATTAGTCCTGCTTCCCATTACTCTTGGCGGCCTCATCGTCAGGTGTGGGAGTCCAGACGTCAACCAACCTCAAGGAAGGAGGGGGCTCAAAAAGGTCTAACTCCCCACCCAGCGCGCGTCCCGCAACGTGAGAGGGTTCGGCTTCCGCCTCAGCAGGGTGTGCAGGTACACTAGGGTGTAATTGTGAGTGTAGTACATGGACTTCCTCATGCAACGTATTGCAATAGATCTGCAGGTCATCGACAGTTGAGCTAAGTTCCTTAATTCGGGCCTGAGCCCTTGCTTCCTTAGCACATGCCAGCAAACGGGACTGTACTGCCCAGTCAAGTGCTAAGTCCCGATTAGCAAGCTGATCCTGCAGGTGACGGATGTCCCTTCTTAGTTCATTGATTCTATCTCCGTCTGCGACCCAAGCATCGGTCTTGTGTTGCAGCGCCGCTTGAAGTCGACTCACTCGGGCTTCAAGATCTCCTATGGGGTCATTACTCCCACTGCTACTGCTTTCATGTCGAGGGGCCAGTTGATGCCGGGGCACACCAATTGGTCCAGTGGACTTGCGTGCCGTTAGCCTTGTGCGTGGCGGCATCTTTCTACGGGGGAAAATGTTATTAGTATAATTCTTAGCATGATGCATGTGTAAGTACAGAATCAACCTTAGTCGATTCAACCTTCTATACATTGCACTCTTCCTATCTGGTCTTTAAGATAGACTCTTCAGAATACTTAGGTAAGAAGAGAAAAGAGTTTTTAGGTAAGACTTTTGAAAATCCTTTTGAAGATGCCTCATAATATCTGCAAAGAAGGGCTACGCTCCGATACCAGCTGTGACGGAACCTCCCAAGTAATTAGGCCCACCTACAGTTGTCCTTGTCCAACGGACCTCAGACAACCCTGTAGGTGCCCCTAAACTACTTGACAAGCTCGGTATCTTTCCTTACCTCACTAGGAACGATTCACCCGTCTTGCAGACATTACAGAACATCGGAGATAAAGAATTGCAGAAGCGATTACATAACTTACATTTATTTAAAAGCAAGCTCAAGTTGTTTTATTACAGACCAGAACTAAGAGCGAGTGCTGAGTAGTAATATTATACAAACCAAGGGAGGCAAAAACTCCTCCCGATAAGTTTTAAGTAAAAGTTCTATATGGAGGACCAAGTCCTCCCGCACTTCAGTCTTGTTTTTCTTCCTTGGGAACCACCTTGGCACAGAAGCAACAGAAATCTGCTACTTCCTCACCTAAAAACAACGAAGGGATAAACCCTGAGTATGGAATTACTCAGCAAGTCTTACCCGACTAAAGAAAAGACTCTCAAGGGTATGCTAGTTATATGGGAGTCAAGGTAAGGCTTCTCAATAATCAAAGACTCTGTTTTGCAGAAATGCTTACTAAAGTGGATCCTTAAAAATCCAATTTTATTTGTCAGGTTAAGTACAATTACCTGCAACTAGAGTTCTTTCTACCCTAGTTCAATCACTGGTCCTGTACTAGCCAATTTCTTAACAAAAACCCATCATCTTTAGTGGAATGCTACGTGTAGGGAAGTGACCAAGTCTTCATAACCGCGAAGGTACGGCGATCCGAATCGATTATACTCAGCTGAGGATCTCCAATCACACGATATATGTAGCACTTAACCCTTGCATATGTCAACCCGCCACCGGGGTTCTTAAGACCAAATCAGGTTCACGCAAACCGAGAGCACAGATACACCACCGTCCAGCCTCTTGCCACGGAGGGTACACGCTACTCTCGCCACCGCTCCACGCCCATTTCGTGTTATCTTATTCTGGCCTTAGTCTGCCCGAGGCAAGGCTTACCCATGACGAGGCATGTGACCAGCTAAAGGGTCCTCGATCATCAAGCCTACATCGAGACGGTCCTTAATCGACTCAGACGGAGACACTACACCGAGACTCTCTTCTCGTGCTAGTCACCCGCCCGGTCTCAGCTTAATCTTTTAACCCAAAAACTTGGTACCTGGCAGAGGTACATCTTTTCCGATGTTGAATCCATCACGGCCGTGATGGATTCACCATCAAGTTTTATTTTCGAAAACAACCCTCCCACTTGCCAATCATCTTTTGTAAAACAAATCATTTTGTTTTTCTAAGCAATACTAAGCATAGTAAAACCTTTTTGTAAAAACAGGGTTTCAAGGAGGGTAATCAAGATCAAGGAAGGTAATGCAGGAATTGTTAAATCAATCAACTCCTATCACCTAATGCAGCAAACAAGTGAGAAAGATTTTAAAAAAAACATCAAGGAAGGTGGCAAATGCACCGGGGCTTGCCTTCGTTCACAAGTGAGTCGGGTTCAGATCCGCAAATATCGAAGTAGAAGCAGTTGCCTGCTTGAGAATCCGAAGGTGGTGGTGTCCTTTCCTCGGTGACTTCTATTTCTTCTTCACGTTCTAACATAACCATATATATACATATATAAGAATGAATGCCATGTAACGCGCATGAGAGTGCGAAGATAATAAAGATTTATTATCTAAGTCTTGAATACAACTTTCCTTCACGGAACTCCGAGAACTTAGGGTTTCCGGAGTCGGTAAAGGAGTTCATAGGGCAGGGGGGAATGGTTTTGGGTTCTAGTTATCAAACATGGTCCAAATCAATTCAAATCCTACCCAAGGCTTCTAAATATTGTTTTAAGTTCCCATAAAAAGTTTGGGCATTTTTGGACTTACCATTTATTTTCTAAAAATCCATAACCATTACTTTTAACCACTTCAAATACCCTAAAATTTCTTATTTCCACTAAAAATCACAAAATTATTTTTATTAAATTCTAGAGAAAATAACAAGCCTAGGAAAATTGGTTTCATAATTTTATCATTTTTCTACTATTTTCTAAAATTGTTTTGGCTCTGGAAATAAAAGAAAAGGAAACCAGTGAATAGTACTGGGCCGAATCCAGCCTAGGACGGCCCACGACCAGAAGAAATGCGTGCGCCCGCGCCCGTTGTGGAGTTTTTGCAACAGGGCCCTTGGGGTTTTAACTAATTGGAGATGGGTTTGATTACTACTCTACTGTGTCGCTGACAACTTGCAGATAAGCCCTCCATGTTCTATTTCTTCGCAGTGGGAGGTCCACGACAACGGCCGCGTGGAGGATGAACTCCGGTGAGGTTGTGCCGGCGGATTTAAGCAACAGCCAGGGCTCCCGAGCGGTGTACACCGGATTAAACCCTTCCCGAACGATTCCCCTAACTTAATTTCACGATTGGTAAGCTATCACGCCCTGTCCACGTGAACCGCGAATGATGAGGACAATGGTACGCGTTCCCGGTGATCCCTGGCGGTCCGGTTCAATTAAAGGGTTCGAGGGGTTTGCGGGGTACCTAAGGAGGCTAGAACAAGTGGCAGAGGGACTTGAGCTCACCTGAATTGAGCTGGCCACGGTGAGGTCTTCTTCGCGGTGGCGGAAACCGAATTAGGGGAAGTGAGCGATTCTCTAGCTATGGGGGCTAATCGGAGACGGGAGTGGTGGTTATGGCTTTGGTATGACCTAGCGCAGCTGGCCGGGGGCTCAATTTATAGGCGGAGCGAGCGGTGGCGCTTGAATTGATGATGGCACGGTGGCGGCCGGAGAGGAGGAAGAACCTTGGCGCGCGTGGTTACGTGTCCTATGGTGTGGCAGTAACTCCGGTGATCGATAGACAGTTAGAGGGGGTCACGGTGATGCGGTGGCGCGGTTAAGACACACGGCGCACGGTCGGACGGCGGCGGTTCACCGGCGAGCCTATCGCTCCAGCCGCAAAGCAGAGGGGAAGGCAGGGGAGGCCGTAGGAGTGGTGTCCAGCTCACCGGCGGTGAGGATCTTTACCGAGCTATGTTTATCCGATGGCCACAACGCACGAATCATGGCGAGCGGTGATCAACGGTGATGGACCACCGGCGACGAGCAGAGGGATAGGATCTTCTTCAGTTACCCTTTACTGTACCATGGGACATTCAGTTTATGATGCCTGACAGTCATAGTTTAGGCTCAATTTTCTCACAAATTTTCATGGCAACATACCCAATGATCTGTAGCAAAGTTGTAGATCTACAATCCATCTATAACTTTACTACAATGTGCTCCCACAAAAAGTCACTGGATCTTGCTTAAAATCAAGCCCTAAGTTCATGCCATCCTACTGTTAATCTGAATTTCACACATCAAGCAGTCTGACAGTCCAACTTCAGGCTCAATTATCTCCCAACTTTTCACAAAAACATGGCTTGCACTCTTAAGCAAACTTGTTGTCCTATAATTGGGCTATAATTTTGATGTGGTGACCTAGGGCACAAACCCCATAATTTGAAAGTTACAAGGGCTTCAAGTTGAGGCAATCACACTGAAATGCAGACTTAACCAAAAAGGGTTAAGTATGGCTCTTTTGCACTTAAGTCCAAATCTCAAGTTTTGGATTGCAAATTCACATATGATTGACTCAAATGACCTAATATACTTATTTAACTTGATTTTTGCACTTTAACCCAAAAGTGGACTAATTTTGCACATAGGCCCCTAGGGTTTAGTTCCAGGGTTCCAATTAGGGTTTCTGGTATCCCAGGGGTATAAATGTGACTCCACTTTGTTTTTGGGGATATTTTATGACTCTTTCCCTAAAGTCTTTAGGTTTTCTCATCTTAGGTTAAGTTTTACCCCTTTAACCTCTATTTAGGGTTAAGTTCCTTAACCAGGGTTCCATTTGCAAAAACATTAAAACAATACAACTTGTTTGAAATTTTTGCCTAGTGAATGCGTTCTAGGTGTATCAAACATATGCAATGCTAATGCTTATGATGCCATGCTCATGTTTTAGTTACAGTAACACCAGGGGTGTTACACGACTTTTGTTGGGATTTCTCCGGGCTCGGTAACCCTAGTGCCATGCGGGACTTCGTGACCGCATGCGACTACTGCCTCTCCGATTGTTCAGATGGTAGCCACAGCTTCGGCGACGAGGACTGCGACCCAAGTCGTGAATGTTTCCACGTTGATCTAGGGGGTCCCGGCGAAGGCAACCATCTTAGTATGCCAGAAAACGGCGATCCCCCTAGGCCTGTGCCTCGCGTTGACATCCTTCGAGAGCTAGCTATGGTCCCAGTCCCTGCGGGGGGTCAGGACGCACAGCTCGAGCAAATCCGCGAGATGCAGGCCAGGCTCGACGAGGGAGCAGGAACACTTGAGCAGTTCCGGCGGAACATCGGGCAGGAATGGGCAGACCAAGTTCTGGCCGGAGAAGCGCGTCATCTACCCCAGGGCATCCAGCACCGCATTGCCAACGACGTCAGGGCAAGGCCGCCACCAGCTTCCAGTAGGGTCGGCCAGAACCTGGCTGTAGCAGCAATACTACTCTGCGCGATGCCGGAACCATCGACCACCGAAGGGCGGCTTATCCAGGGAGAGCTCAAGAATCTCCAGGAGGATGCCGCGGTCCGATGGGCCGAAAGCTCTGCCTCTCGAAGGCAGGGGTACCCCTCGGAGCATCGCGCCACGACTTCCCAATTCATGCGGGAAGCCTCGGTCCACACCGGGCGCACGCGCAACATGGCGCCTGCGGCCCCGGGTCGCCTCGGCAACGAGCACCACCACCGCAACCGTCGAGCCCACCTCGACGAGAGGGTGCGCCGAGGCTACCATCCCAGGCATGGGGGACGCTACGACAGCGGGGAGGATCGGAGCCCCTCGCTCGAACCACCCGGTCCGCAGGCTTTCAGCCGGGCCATACGACGGGCGTCGTTTCCGACCCGGTTCCGAACCCCGACTACCATCACAAAGTACTCGGGGGAGACGAGGCCGGAACTGTGGCTCGCGGACTACCGACTGGCCTGCCAGCTGGGAGGAACGGACGATGACAACCTCATCATCCGCAACCTCCCCCTGTTCCTCTCCGACACCGCTCGAGCCTCGCTGGAGCATCTGCCTCGGGGGCAGATCTCCAACTGGGACGATCTGGTCCAAGCCTTCGTCGGCAACTTCCAGGGCACGTACGTGCGCCCTGGGAACTCCTGGGATCTCTGAAGCTGCCGCCAGCAGCCGGGAGAGTCTCTCCGGGACTACATCCGGTGATTCTCGAAGCAGCGCACCGAGCTGCCCAACGTCACCGACTCGGACGTCATCGGCGCGTTCCTCGCCGGCACCACCTGCCGCGACCTGGTGAGCAAGCTAGGTCGCAAGACCCCCACCAGGGCGAGCAAGCTGATGGACGTCGCCACCAAGTTCGCCTCTGGCCAGGAGGTGGTTGAGGCCATCTTCCGAAAGGACAAGCAGCCCCAGGGCCGCCAGCCAGAAGACGTCCCCGAGGCGTCCACTCAGCGCGGCACCAAGAAGAAGAACAAGAAGAAGTCGCAAGCGAAACGCGACGCCACCAACGCGGACCTTGTCGCCGCCGCTGAGTACAAGAACCCTCGGAAACCTCCTGGAGGTGTCAATCTCTTCGATAAGATGCTCAAGGAGTCGTGCCCCTATCATCAGGGGCCCGTCAAGCACACCCTTGAGGAGTGCGTAATGCTTCGGCGCCACTTTCACAAGGCCGGGCCACCTGCGGAAGGTGGCAGGGCCCACAACAACGACAAGGAGGATCACAAGGCAGAGGAGTTTCCCGAGGTCCATGACTGCTTCATGATCTACGGTGGGCAAGTGGCGAACGCCTCGGCTCGGCGCCGCAAGCAAGAGCGTCGGGAGGTCTGCTCGGTAAAGGTGGCGGCGCCAGTCTACCTAGACTGGTCCGACAAGCCCATCACCTTCGACCAGGGCGACCACCCCGACCGCATGCCGAGCCCGGGGAAATATCCGCTCATTGTCGACCCCGTCATCGGCAACGTCAGGCTCACCAAGGTTCTCATGGACGGAGGCAGCAGCCTCAACATCATCTACGCCGAGACCCTCGGGCTCCTGCAGATTGATCTGTCCTCGATCCGGACAGGCGCGATGCCTTTTCACGGGATCATCCCCGGGAAACGCGTCCAACCCCTCGGACAACTCGATCTACCCGTCTGCTTCGAGACTCCCTCCAACTTCCGAAGGGAAACCCTCATGTTCGAGGTGGTCGGGTTCCGAGGAACCTACCACGCAGTACTAGGGAGGCCATGCTACACCGAGTTCATGGCCATCCCCAACTACACCTACCTCAAGCTCAAAATGTCGAGCCCCAACGGGGTCATCACCGTCGGCCCCACGTACCGACACGCATACGAATGCGATGTGGAGTGCGTGGAGTACGCCGAGGCCCTCGCCGAATCTGAGGCCCTCGTCGCCGACCTAGAGAGCCTCTCCAAGGAGGCACCAGATGCAAAGCGCCACGCCGGCAACTTCGACCCAGTAGAGGCGGTTAAGTCCATCCCTCTCGACCCCAGCAACGACGCCTCCAAGTAGATCCGGATCGACTCCGAGCTCGACCCCAAATAGGAAGCAGTGCTCATCGACTTTCTCCGTGCGAACGCCAAGGTTTTTGCGTGGAGTCCCTCGGACATGCCTAGCATAACGAGGGAAGTCGTCGAGCACTCACTGGATATCCGAGCTGGAGGACAAGTTCTACGGGTTCGAGGTCAACCACGTCGCCCGGCGGTACAACGAGACTGCGGACGAGCTGGCGAAGATAGCTTCGGCGCGAACAACGGTTCCCCCGAACGTCTTCTCCTGGGACCTACATCAACCCTCAGTCAAGACCAACGACACGCCCGAGCCCGAGAAGGTCTCGGCCCTGCCCGAGGCGCCCTCGGCTCAGCCCGAGGCGCCCTCGGCCCCCGAGGGTGAGGCGCTGCGCGTTGAGGGAGAGCGGAATGGGGTCCCGCCTGATCGAGACTGGCAGACCCCGTACCTGCAATATCTCCACCGAGGAGAGCTGCCCCTCGATCGAACCGAAGCTCGGCGACTGGCGCGGCGCGCCAAGTCATTCGTCTTGCTGGGTGACGGGAAGGAGCTCTACCACTGCAGCCCCTCTGACATCCTCCAGCGATGCATATCCATCGCCGAAGGCCAGGAGCTCTTACAAGAAATACACTCGGGGGCTTGCGGTCATCACGCAGCGCCTCGAGCCCTTGTTGGAAACGCTTTCCGACAAGGTTTCTACTGGCCGACCGCGGTGGCCGACGCCACTAGAATTGTCCGCACCTGCCAAGGGTGTCAATTCTACGCAAGGCAGACGCACCTACCCGCTCAGGCTCTGCAAACAATACCCATCACCTGGCCATTTGCTGTGTGGGGTCTGGACCTCGTCAGTCCCTTGCAGAAGGCACCCGGGGGCTACACGCACCTACTGGTTGCCATCGACAAATTCTCCAAGTGGATCGAGGTCCGACCCCTAAACAACGTCAGGTCCGAACAGGCGGTGGCATTCTTCACCAACATCATCCATCGCTTCGGGGTCCCAAACTCCATCATCACCGACAACGGCACCCAGTTCACCGGCAGAAAGTTCCTGGACTTCTGCGAGGATCACCACATCCGGGTGGACTGGGCAGCCGTGGCACACCCCATGACGAATGGGTAGGTAGAACGTGCCAACGGCATGATTCTGCAAGGACTCAAGCCGAGGTTAGATGGTCGTACTAATAATGGAGGAGTCTAATTAGACAATTCCCTCTAGTGCCACTAGGTGTAGGAATCATATGCATAGTATACTTAAGTGATACACATGAAAGCAAAAAAATATTAAAATACTTTGGAAAATGCTTACTATGCTCTAATATGTTTGGTAAAATAATTGAGAGTTAGCACACCTGATAAGGGAAGAGAAAATGCTCTATTACTAAAAGTCACCGAACATGTCTGATGGTACATCATATTGCATTAGATACTGTTGACGTCTTTTTGGAGCGCCAAACACTCAACAAGAACCGTGGCAGTGCTCTCTGGTTAGGCGCGGACGGTCCGCGGCACAGGGCCGGACGGTCCGCGACCTGGCGCAGGGGCTAGGGTTCCCTGCCTGACGGCCGGATGGTCCGCGTCCTAGGGCCGGACGGTCCGCGCGTGCGCAGGGGCGGCGGAGGATCGTCGGCGGCGCCTGTATCTCGCTCCCGGGAGGGACCCCGTCGGGGAGGAGAGATCCTAGGAGTTGTCTAGGCTCGGGCAGGCCGACCTAGACTCCTCTAATCGACATAGAGTCGAGGAGAGGCGAAGATTTTGGGGATTGAGAGGCTAAACTAGAACTAGACTAGAACTACTCCTAATTGTACAGGAAATAAATGCGAAATAGAAGTTGTATTGATTCGATTCATCATTACAAATCGGCTGTATACCTCTCTATTTATATAGACGGGGGGCTGGACCCTTTACAAACTAATTTCCGAGTTATTTCCGCGAATCTAGCTAACAACCGTAGCACAAAACTCGGAACCCTAAATTGCTCTGCGCACGCGCGGATCGTCTGGCCCACAGGCGCGGACCGTCCGGACCGCGGACCATCCGGCCTCAGGGCCAGACCGTCCGCCGGCTCAAAGTGGTGCCCAACATATGCCCCCTGCCTTTTGGTGGAGCTGAGCAAACCAAAAGCATTTTAACTCGACATGAATACATCGGTTTTCTTAAGCATCTTACCATATACTAGGATGGTACTGCTTGAGGAAACGCCCGTTTAAGGCCTTGGGTAAATCCTTGCCTTGTAATGTTTGTAGTAAATAGGCGTTACCAGACATTACCTGTTTTACTTTGTAAGGACCCTCCCAGCTTGGCGACCATTTTCCAAACTTCTGGTCTTTATTCCTTAGAGGCAGGATGGTCTTCCACACCAGATCTCCTATCTGAAATGATTTTGCTTTGACCTTCTTGTTGTAGGCTCTGGCTACCATGATCTTGTCCTTTTCTATTGCTCCCAAAGCTATCACTCTCTTGTCGGTCACCTCATCAATATTATCTATCATTGACTTATAATAATCAGTGACAGTTAGATCATTTTGTCTGGCGAACCTGACAACATTCAAACTTATTTCCACAGGCAACACTGCTTCCTGCCAATAGACAAGCTCAAAAGGAGATACTGTAGTAGCACTATGTTTAGATATTCTATGAGCCCATAAAGCTTCGGACAAAATCTTATGCCAATGCTTAGGATTATCGGATATCTTCTTTTTTATCAAGTTAATCAATGTCCTATTACTAGACTCGGCCTGTCCATTGGCCTGAGCATAATATGGAGATGAATTAAGCAACTTAACTCTATATAATTCAGCAAATTCACGTACCTCCTTTGACATAAAAGAAGTTCCTTGATCTGTAGTCAAGGTCTGGGGAATACCGATTCTATGAATAATATGCTCAGTTATGAACTCAATTACCTCCTTGTGCGGCATATTCTTCAGAGCAACGACTTCAGTCCATTTGGTAAATTAGTCAGTGGCAACCAACACGAACCGATGCCCCTTCGACGATGAAGGATGAATTTCTCCAATAAAGTCTAATCCCCATCCTCTGAAAGGCCAAGGCTTGATGATAGGATGTAATTCGACTACAGGGACCAACTGTAGGTCGCCGAATTTTTGACACACTTGGCAACCCTTGTAGTACTTGAAACAATCAGTTATCATGTTAGGCCAATAAAAACCAGACCTTCACAACAGCCACTTCATCTTTGGAGCCGATTGATGGGTACCACAAATTCCTTCATGTACTTCGGCCATGGCTAATATAGCATCATCTGGGCCCAAGCACTTAAGCAGGACGTCGTTGACTGTTCGGCGGTAAAGTTCAACACTCATCAAAACATACTTGAAAGCTGTACGCCGAATGTTCTTATCTGTCCTGACATTGAGATTTCGTAAATAATTAGTTATGGGCGTCCTCCAATCACTTGCATCGGCTTTATTATCAACCAAATCGATTAGGAGCACTTTCCTGGTAACCTCGGACGGTCCGGTGTATTCACGCGGACGGTCCGCGACCTGGGGAATTGGCCCTACACCAGTTATCAGATTTTCAGTGTTGTGAAATCTCCCTCGCTTTATCCGATAACCTGATGCATCTTGTGCCAAATTGTTAGCTCTATGATTCTCAACTCTAGAGATATGTCGAATACTGAATTCGTCAAAAGAATAGATTATGTTCCAACATTTTTCAAGGTAACTATTTAGAGTACCATCAAAACATTGATATTCTTATAACACCTGTTGGACGACCAGCTGAGAATCACCAAATGCCTTTACATGTTTTACTCCCATACAATTTAAAAGTTCTAAGCCGAACAAAAGGGCTTCATATTCGGCTTGATTGTTAGTGCAATAAGTTTTCAATCGGCTAGAGAAGTCGAAGGAGACATTACTTGGTGAAACAAGCACAATGCCAATCCTTTGCCCTTCATTGCAAACCGATCCATCAAAATATAAAGTCCAAGGAGTAATAGTGAGGTATGACATGTCTAGTTTATGAGTATCATTAATCTGATGTTCTACAATAAAATCCGCTACAACCTGGCCTCTCATAGATTTCAATGGTTCATAGGTCAAGTCATATTCTATAAGTGCATAAGCCCACTTACCAATTCTACCACTCATAATTGGGTTATGCAACATGTATTTAATTACATCGGCTTGACCAGAAACAGTGCAATGACTAGACAGTAAATAACATCTACACTTGGTGCATGCATAAAACAAGCATAAGCATAACTTCTCAATAAAAGTGTACCTTGTTTCAGCATCCACCAACCTCCGACTTAGATATGTCACCACATGTTCCTTTCCTTCAGTTTCTTGTGTCAGAACAGCCCCAATGACCTTATCTTCAGCTGCAATGTATAATCGGAATGGTACTCCTACTCGTGGTGCTTTTAATACGGGAGCCGAAGACAAGTATTTTTTAATGAGATCAAATGCTTCCTGCTGCTCTGCCCCCCAAGCGAATTCGGCATCATTCTTAAGACGAAGGATAGGGGTGAAGGCATCAATTTTCCCGGCTAGGTTAGAAATAAACCTTCGTAAATAATTCACCTTGCCGAGAAACTTCTGCACTTCGACTTTACAGGTCGGAGGTCCCACATTCCGAATAGACTTGATTCGGTCAGGGTCTATCTCTATACCATGTTCATTGATGATAAATCCTAAAAACTTACCAGCCGACACTCCAAAAGCACATTTACGTGGGTTCATTTTCAAACCATGCCGACGCATTTTATCAAAGGCTTTGCGCAAATCAGCTACATGAGAACTAAACTCAGCTGATTAGACTACAATATCATCAATGTAGACTTCCACAGTGTTTCCTAACAACTCATGGAAGATCAAATTCATAGCCCTCTAATAAGTAGCACCAGCATTTTTAAGACCAAATGTCATGACAACCCATTCAAATAAACCAATGAAGCCTGGACATATAAAGGCTGTTTTAGACGCATCCTCTTCGGCCATGAAGATCTGGTTATATTCGACATTACCATCAAGAAAGCTAATAATTCTATTTCCTGATGCATTATTGATTAATGTGTCGGCTATGGGCATGGGATACTCATCTTTAGGAGTTGCTCTATTTAAATTGCGAAAATCAATGCATACTCTAAGTTTACCTGACTCCTTCTCCACCAGCACAATATTGGAGACCCACTCTGCGTATCTGCAAGGCCTAATAAAATTAGCTTCTAGCAGCCGGTGGATTTCGTCCTTGATTCGTGGGAGAAGATCTGGACGAAATGTTCTAGCTCTCTACTTAAAAGGTCTGAAACCGGACTTAATGGGCAGCCGATGCTCTACGATCTCTCGGCTTAGTCCCGGCATCTCAGTGTAATTCCAAGCAAAGCAATCTGAATATTCCTTCAATAGACCGATCATCTCACTTCTAGAATCAGTCTCCAGGGTCTTATTTATAAAAGTCGGCCTTGGAGTTTTACCATCTCCTATGTCGATCTCCTCCAAAGGATCAGCCGATGTAAACCCCTGTCCTAGTTTATCAAGATCTCTGAATTCCTCTATCATGTCTCCCACAGAGGAATCACACGATCTTTATGTGATAGCGGACTCTCCAGTCTCGGGGGTCGGATCATCCGTGATACTGTTTTTATACTGTGGTAGATGTTCGGTCTTAAAGTCCGAACTATTTTGTGAAAGACCAGACCATCCGGCTTTAGAAGCCGAATTGTCCATGACCAAAGATTCATGAACTTTGTGTGTACTCATCATTTAAACTTTATTTAGGATTTAGTCGATTCTCCATCGGCTCTAGCATTACAGGAGTGAAACCTCTCTTATCTATACTTATGAACTGATAATCAGAAAAATCTACTCCTGTGAGACATGTAGCAGTCTCATAAGTCCAGAGTACAGGGGCATCGGCCACAGCGATACAGGCCGATACATCAGCATGTACTTGTTCTACATCATCGCCTACCCATTGTATTAACATTTGATATAATGTAGAAGGTATACATTGATTGGCATGAATCCAATCTCCGCCTAGGATTAAACTGTAATTTCCTTCTATATCAGCGACGAAGAATGCAGCAGCAAGAGTCTTAGTCCCGATGGTTAATTCAACAGACGTGACTCCCCAGGCTTTGATCGAACTATCAGGTCCAACACCACTGAGGGTCATGTTGGTCTTTTCAAGTTCGTCGTCTTGTTTACCTAATTTTCTGTATAATGAATAAGGCATTAGATTTACAGCCGCCCCTCCATCTACCAACATTTTAGCAATCGGTATCCCATCAATGTGACCGTGCACGAAGAGCGGCTTTAAATGATTTACCGATTCCTTTGGTTTAGTAAAGGCGACTTCTTTAGGACCAAAATCAAACTGGGCAACAACAGGTTCATCGTCGCCGACAATAGTACAATCGACGGAAAATGTAATAACATTTACATCCATACCTGAGTGCTTTGGAGAAGCCTCGTAGTCGACCAGGTCTTCTCCCAGTAGGTCGTCCTCTTCCATTGATGTTGGCATGTCGTTGGAGGCTTCCTGGAGTGGTGCGGACGGTCCGGACTCCGGGAGCGGACAGTCCGCGCCTGGTGCAGATTGTTCGGCCTCGTTGGCCAAGCTATCTGCCATACCTGCAGAGTGTTGCACAAGTGTTGTTTTATTTTCTATTTTTGTGGCTATTTGTTTTTCTTCAACGACCTTTGGTCTCCATTTCTTTTGCGATGGCGGGTACTGTGGATGTGTGTCATCGAATATCTTTTCTGCCTCCTTCTCCTCGCTCTCCTTTGTTCTTAGGCGCTGTAATTTTCGCTTTTGGGACCGTGTCAATCCCGCTGGGCACCATCGAGGCATGGAGTATTTCGGATCGGCTGTTTTGATGGTAGCCGTATCTTCTTTTTTGGTTGTGTTGGCCGATTCACCAAAAATCATCGGCCCTTTATTATCTTCATGTATGACAACATCTGCAGTACCTATTTTGATGACATCCTTTTTTGTTGTCCTTTCAGCTGCTGCAGGTATATGCCCCCCTGCCGGATTCGTCGGCCTTTGAGGCCGAGTATTCCGACACTCTTGTTGGGCCTGTGCCTGATGACCGGATTGAGCGGCGCTCAATTGGTCTTGTACTGGAGGTGTCAACCTATCAAATACAGATGTTTGGGGTGCCCCCCAAGCAGGGTACTATGGCATCCCAAATGGATATGGTGGCATGCCCCATTTGGTTTGGGACATATGGTGGAGGTAAATATGTGTATGGATATGGCATAGGCGGATAAGGTGGAGGTGTCCATGCAGGTATGTTAGGTCTCAATTGCATAGTATGACTTTTCATTTGTTCCGATTGGTGAGGTGGTCCAATCGGCCTTACCTGACGTTGCTCATGAATGGGTGAGCGGGGTCGCTTTGCTGGCCGGTCACTAGGGCCAGCCTTCTTTTTCACGTATTTAGACAACAATTGATTGAAAGTCGGGCCGGTTTTGACCAACCGACCAGCTGCCTTGAATGTATTTGTTTTTCACGTACCTATCTCTAGTCGTCGTGGTTTGAAAGTACGTGGCCGTTGTGAGTCTTGAGCATGGCCGGACCATCCGATGGAGTTCTCTGGACCGTCCGGCGGGGTCCTGGACCGTCCGCGCCTGTGTGCCGGACCGTCCGGGGTGCGCAGCACGGGTTCCTGCTCCTTGGTCCTTGCTTGCCCCCCAGCGCCGTAGGCCGTGATGGTCACCTTAAGAGTTTCCCCTCCATCAGGAGTCTTTTCGGCCACCACTTTCTTGCAAGAAATTTTACGATTTTCATCGGCCTCTCTTGCATTGCCGATGACTATCTCCTTGCCTTTGCCTTTATCGGCTGTGTTTGGCCGAACTAGGACTTTCTTGCCCTCGAAGTCGATCCTGTTCATTGGAAAGGACTTTGTATCCACCTGCATTTCCTGAAATTTCAATCGTCCCTCGTTAATGGCCGATTGAATCTGTCGACGGAATACATTACAATCATTAGTGGCATGGGAAAATGAGTTATGCCACTTGCAGTATGCCCGACGTTTTAGCTCGTCGGCGGATGGAACAATGTGATTTATTTTAATGTTGCCATTTTTGAGTAATTCATAAAACGTTTTATCACATTTACCAACATTAAATGTAAATTTAACTTCCTCTTGCCGCTTCTTCTGAACCGGCTGCAAGGAGGAACAAGCCGAAGATTTGGCCTGCTTTGGCCAAACCATTTCAGCAGCATACACTTCTGCTGATTCGTCATCCGAGCTATTTTGGTCGCATTCTACTATATGGACATTGTGACGAATGGTTTTGGCAGTCTCTTTGCTTCGGCTTTCATAGGCCAAAGCTCTTTGGTGTAACTGTGCTAGTGTAAAAAATTGGATGCCTTCTAATCTTTCTTTTAAATAATATCGCAGACCATTAAAGGCTAATCCTGCTAGCTGTTTTTCTGCTAAATGAATTTGGAAGCATCGGTTTCTGGTATCCCGGAATCTCCGGATGTATTCATTAACCGATTCGTCCTTTCCCTGTCGAAGGGCCACTAGGTATACCAGATCTAATTCATAGTCACCGGAGAAAAAATGATCATGGAATTTTTGTTCTAAATCCCCCCATGACAAAATAAAATTAGGAGGCAAAGTGGCGTACCACGCAAACGTGGTTCCTGTTAAAGATAACGAAAATAAACGCACGTGAAATGCTTCTGTGTCGACCAATTCTCCTAATTGTGCTAGGAACTGGCCTATGTGTTCGTGCATGCTCTTTCCCTGGTCACCCGAAAATTTTGAGAATTCGGGTATCCTGGTTCCCTGTGGGTATGGGTGGTGATCAAATCGGCTGTCATATGGTTTCTGATATGACTATCCCCTAGGGATCATGCTTACTCCGAGCTTATCTCGGAACACCCCAGCTATTTCCTCCCTCACTATATCAATGGCAACCAGTGCGAGACCACCGGCTCTCTGGTCAAACATAGGTGGGGTTGGCTGGATATTGGCATGTTGTTCCCCCCCCCCATTTGTTTGAGCTATGTGGTGCATTGTCGTTTGCCCTATATGGCTCATAGGATTGATCATTCCTTTCCGGCCTTCTAGGCGGGGCCGGAAAGCTTTCCTGGGCTCTGAATTTTGTATTATTGGGCTGATGCATCGCATAGTGTGATGGGAAGTGTTGCTGGGACAGGTGAGGATTCGGGTAACAATCCTCCTCAAAAAGGTCATGCGCGGACTGTCCGTACATTGGCCCGGACCATCCGTGGTTATATGCGGACCGTTCGTCGTAATATGCGGACAGTCCGACTGGGTAGTTTGAATTTTGCGCAAAACGATGTGGCTCGGGCACATGTGTTGGTAATTCATTAAAAATGGGCCCGACCGTTGCTGGCCTGGACTGTCCGCGCTCGCGTGCGGACGGTCCAGGCATGTGCAGATCGGCTGATTTGTTGCCGATTTGGGGTTGCTCAGGGTATGTGTCCATCGGCATCCCATAAAGGGGTTGTGACTGGTCGTGACAACCTGTAGCCGATGTATTATGCGTGTTACCCCCTAACTCAACCTCGTGCGAAGGAAAATTTGCGATATTAGATTTATCAAATGCACGTACAAGTCTCCTATAATCGTTTTGCATACCCCTTATGATATTTTGCATTTGTTCACGTTGTTCATCTACATAATTCCTAAGAGATTGTAGCTCGTTTGTGTTACTTACATTAGGGATATCTGGTGTGGGTTGGAGCGAAGCTGGATCCGTCGCACGATGTCGGACGACCTTGTTGTTCCTGTCCACTTTGAAGTTGGCCAAGAACTTTGCTTTTGCCTCCTGGATCATCTGCTCCTTGTGCTCCTCGAACTGGAGTTGTTCGTCAGCCGGCAAGGTCTCCCAAGTTGTCTCTATGATGTTGCTGGTGGAAACTTCAGAGCTATCCTTTGAACCGGCCATTGAGGGCCGATTTGATAGGTCTATATTCGTTGTCCCCAGCGGAGTCGCTAAAAAGTATGTTGACGCCTTTTTGGAGCGCCAAACACTCAACAAGAACCGTGGCAGTGCTCTCTAGTCAGGCGCAGACGGTCCGTGGCACAGGGCCGGACGGTCCACGACCTGGCGCAGGGGCTAGGGTTCCCAGCTTGACGGCCGGACGGTCCGCGCGTGCGCAGGGGCGGCGGAGGATCGCCGGTGGCGCCTGGATCTCGCTCCTAGGAGGGACCCCGTCAGGGAGGAGAGATCCTAGGAGTTGTCTAGGCTCTGGCAGGCCGACCTAGACTCCTCTAATCGACGTAGAGTAGAGGAGAGGCGGAGAATTTGGGGATTGAGAGGCAAAACTAGAACTACTCCTAATTGTACAAGAAATAAATGTGAAATAGAAGTTGTATTGTTTCGATTCATCATTACAAATCGGTCGTATACCTCTCTATTTATAGAGGCAGGGGGCTGGACCCTTTACAAACTAATTTCCGAGTTATTTCCGCAAATCTAGCTAACAACCGTAGCACAAAACTCGGAACCCTAAACTGCTCTACGCACGCGCGGACCGTCCGGCCCACAGGCGTGGACCGTCCGGATCGTGGACCGTCCGGCCTCAGGGTCGGATCGTCCACCGGCTCAAAGTGATGCCCAACAGATACAAAATCATAGGCACACTCCATCTCTATAGTACACCAGATGTGTTTGGTGTAGAATAGAATACCACATCAGATAGGTCGCTCAGAGAGCATGTAAGTTACAACTTTAGCCCAACACTCACTAGACGTTTCTGGGAGCGTACAATATACATGACATGGTTAATGACTAGTTTATAGCCATTGAGAACGCATCGGACATGTCTGGTGCAGGTACTGGTGATGCATTGAACATGTCTGTTACCACCAATTTCTATGCACCAAGAATTAATGGGCAAGATTTCAAGTCGGGGCTATAAATAGACCCCTAGGCTGATGTTGGCTAGCATCTCGTCACTCCTTATGTCAGTGCTTTGGGTCCGACCGCGCACCCAGGGTTGCCTCTCGAGGTGCTTTTGGAGTAGGACGGTGTTACCGACTGTAGCTCGATGGTTCGTGCCGGATGCTCGAGAAACAGTAGACAATTTTGTACAGGTTCGGGCCGCTTCGAGACGCGTAATACCCTACATCCTGGTGTGGGTCTTTAGAGTGGTAGGTTATAAAAGGGGGTTCTCTAGTATGGGAGATGCTAGAGAATGGAGTAGACGGTTAAGGAGTGAGATGTCTTTTGAGGGGATGCCCCCTAGGCCTTATATACTCAACCGTGGGGCATTACATGCGGATATGATAACAACGTGAGCCTAAGTAATAGTGAACCTACTGAGCCTATCTTCCTATAATTCTGCCGACTCATCGCCATTCAGTTCCAACGCCTGAGGACGCAGCGCGGGAAAGTCGGGCTACTGTTGTGGATGTTATTCAAATCTGTTGGGCCGTCTGGGCTTGAGTTGATCCGTTCTTGTGTTGATCTACTTCACCAAGCGTTCCTCCCCAGGCCCACGAAGGGATGGCCTTGCGAAACATCGGGCCCAAAGCCTTTCGCGAGGTCTTCTAACCTTCTAGTGGACCCGGGGGATATCTGTCCCCCACAAGCCCCCAATCTTTGAGTTGATTTTGAAATAATCGGCCCAAATATTATAGGTCCAGCTTGTTGTTTTTTATTTTGATAAAGAATACCTTGAAAAATAGGCCTATCGAGTTGTTGCTTCTGAGCTCTGAGTAACTTGGTGAAAGCGATCTTCTGTTATCCTCTATTGTCTTAATTCATCAGTCTTCGCTTTATTCTTCAGAAGTCAATGCTTTGTCTCGTGCTTATGCCTTGGAGATCAACATTCTGCTCTCTGGGGTTCCGGATATATTGGGTGCACCGAAGGTGCACCCATGGGTGTAGCCCTCGAGCTTCTAGTGGATTACTGAAAATAATCCGCTCGAAGGTCTCCATCTCAACCCTTTTGGTTTTTTAGAAACCATTTTCATCTTCATCTCATGCTTTAGAAGTCAGCATTGTCTTATCTTTATCTCATGCTCTAGAAATCAGCATTTTATCATTAGCTCATGCTTTGGAGATTAGCATTCTGCCTTTTTGGAGTTAATGATCTATTGGGTGCACCGTAGGTGCACCTAATGGGTGTAGCCCCCGAGCTTTGAGTGGATTATTGAAAATAATCCACTCAAAGGTCTTCATCTCATGCTTTTAGAAATCATCCTTTCATCTTCGTCGAATGCCTTAGAATTCAACATTATATCGTCAGCTTTATGCTTTAGAAATCAGCATACGGTTTTGTCTTTGAGATCCACAACGCGGTATACCCGTGTCCTATTAGGTTTGAAATTTATTTGATCTGCGATAGATTGGACATCTGGTAGATGGCTCTTGGTTGGTCTTCATTTCACTTCGTGCTTCAATGCTCCTGTTGATTAGACTTGTACTTCATCAGCTATTTTTAGCTTTCCTCCGATCTCCATCGATATCTTCCTTCTGTCTTGATACATTCATTGTGTATACTATGTGGATGTGATGGCTTGGGAAAATCTATTGAAAATTCCTAAATGTCCCCCCTAATGGGTGTGGGCAAGGGACGACTTGGTGCGCTGAGCGTTTAGCAAACTGCCCCTGAGTAGTAACCTGACGTGACCGCGGGTGTAATCATATCATCCAGGCAGTTGACTTGAGTCCCAATGGGTGTCATGTTACGTGAAACGGCTTCAGCCGCCTGACTTGTTTCCAAACGATTTGAATTGCTTATTGAATATTTGCGACTGTTCAGTGACCATGGTAGGAGATGAGCGGTTGCCTTCTTCCTCTATAAATAGAGTGCTTGCTTCACTGGCATCTTCACACACCTCTCTGACGCTTGTTGTTTACTCTCTTCTTTTCTCTTCCCTCCTACTCCACCATGGGCAAGAGCAAGAAAGGCAGAAGCTCGTCGCACCACTCCGGCGACAAGCAGAAGCGTGAGCCGACCCCTCCCTCAGAGGACTTCGGCGATTCTGAGTACTCGGAGGAGGAGTTTTCCTCCGAGTCCGAGGGGTCGCCAATCTACACCTCGCCCCCGGCATCGTTCGATGACTCGGACGATTCCCAGGGGATCGCCGCTGAGGTGTGGACATATATCCGGGCTGTCAAGCGTTCAGGGCTCGAGGGTTCGGATGAGTCGGAGGTCTCCTTGGACGAGGAGAACTCCTCTGACTCGTCGGAGGAGGGGAGCAGCGGTGACGGCGATGGCGAGAGCGACGGTGACGACGGAGGCGACGACAAGGGCGACGGCAAGGGCGGCAGCGGCAGCGGCAAGGCCAGTGGCAAAGCGCCACTTGCTTAGATATTTGTATAGATAAATAGTAGTAGAAGTAGTATTAGTGGAATAATGTAGTAGTAGTTAGTAGTATAGCATAGTGTAATGTAATGTAGTAATGTAGTGTAGTAATGTAATGTGTCGAAAAGTGGGAAGAAGGTTGGCTCATAATGAGTCGGCCTTTAAGTTTGTGGAAGAACTTCCCCCTTTATATGAAGAAAATTTCGGCCCATTCTATGCACATCTCTTGCCTTTCCACCGCTCTTTTATAGTTGATCGACAGTTTGTATTTGTGCCCATCGTAGTCGTTGTTCTCAGAGATAACGCTCGAATAATGACTTGCCATTGCTGTGTCGCATTTTAATTCTGTCTGCATTTACGTGGAGAAAGAACGGCTGAGTTACCACCGGTGTCTTCAGAGGTAACAGCCGAATGGTTCTTAGCGACATCAGTGTTTTAGATTGTAACATCCGCATCCTGCTGAGCCGCGTCGGCGTTATAGAAGTAACAGCCGAGTGGTGCTTGGCGACGTCGGCGTTTAGAGGTAACAACCGAGTCATTTCGAGTCACATCGGCGTTTTAGAAATAATGGTCGAGTGATGACTGGCGACGTCGATGTTTTAGAGGTAACAGCCGAGTCGTACCAGGCCACATCAGCATTTTAGAAATAACGACCGAGTGATGACTAAGCACTTTTTAGAAACGGTGTCTGACCCGGGAAAACCCCATTTGTATCACGTCGTCGCCCGCCTCTGCATTCTAAGCCCTAGCCTCACTTTTGCCTCCGAACCTCCTCTGTTTCCCTTTGATTTTGCTTTTGCTCAGCCCGCCAACGAGATTGCGATGGCGCCCAAGCAGAAGATTCAGAATTCTGCTGCAGCGATCATTCCTCCTATCGATTTCAACAGTCAATTGCCCTTCACAGGTAATCATATGTCTGTTGTCTCCGAGTCGGATCTTCTCCACCTTGTCTCTGTCGGAGTTCTTCCTCCGAAGGAGCTTTGCTCTTGGCGGATTTGCCGTGGGGTTACTGTTCCAACAGAGGATACCCACAAGTCCGTTGTCTACATCCCTTTTCTTATCCGTGGCCTTGCTCTTCCCATTTCTCCCTTCTTTCATGGTCTCCTTGACTTTTATAATCTGAATCTGACTCACCTGAATCCCAACTCTATTCTGCAAATTTCTGTTTTTGTTCATCTGTGCGAAGCCTATCTTGGAATTCTTCCTCATGTCGGTTTGTGGAAGTACTTGTATCATTATCATCCTGGGATGGCTGGGGGGCAGCACCAGCTCGTGGGTGGTGTGAGTCTGGAGATGCGTCGCGGGAGGAAAACGGAATACCTTGACATTCCACTTAAAGATAGCATTAAAGGATGGCGCTTAGAGTGGTTCATTGTGGAAAACCATGGCAAGTCTCTCCCCCTCGGTCAGGGAGACAGCCGGATGTTCGCGCTTCAAGTTGGATCAAGTCTCCCACAGACTTGGAGATAACAGAAGCCAAAGTTATACTTACTGAAATTTGTTTGTTAGAAGGAGAGAGGTCTGACCGCTGAAGCTATGGTTGTAGACTTTGTTTTTAAGAATATTCAGCCACTGAAAAATAGGGCATACCCAGCTTATTTGTATAGTGGTGTCACCGATTCAACCCGTGTTACCAACAAGAGGATTCCTGCTGTGGATTTGGTGAGTCGACTGGAAATGATCCTTAGAGGCAAAGTATCAAACATTGGTGCTCCTGTTGCATATTCTGCTTGGGATCTGCCACCTTCCAAGTCCTTTTTCGATTTTGTGTCAAATCCTCCTGCTAGTGACAGTGGTTTGGGTCTTAGAGTGCGACCTTCTCTTGAAGAAGTTGAGGTTCTGGTTGCTTCGCTTGGAGATCTTCCTAATGATGAGAGGCAAGTTCACTTTGAGATGCCTATGAGTACGGGTGATGCAGAGATAAGTGCTATGTTGGACGTGTTGGCTGGGGATTCTTCTGGCTTGGTCCCTACTGAAACAGTGGTATTCGGTATTCCGAACCTGAATATTATATCTTGTATGAACTCCACTGCCTTAGCTGAAGTCAGAGAAGCGATGGGCTTGTACTCTATCCATTTAGTGAATTTATCGATGGCAACCAGCACGTGAGTGTATCCTCCCTGAGCTTTCTTGAAGGGTCCAATCATGTCCAGTCCCCAGCACGCAAATGGCCATGTTACGGGTATGGTCTGTAGTTGCTGTGCTGGTAAATGTTGCTGCTTTGATAAGTATTGGCAAGCTTCACACCTCTGGACTAACTCGGCTGCATCACTCTTTGCTGTTGGCCAGTAGAAACCAGACTTGAAGACCTTCCCAACTAGAGTCTTGGATGGTGCGTGTATCCCGCATTGCCCGGCATGGATCTCATATAGTTGTTGCTTCCCAGTGGCTGAAAGAATGCACTTCATGAGGACTCCTATTGTGCCCCTTCTGTACAGTCTTCCCCAATGAGAGTGTAGTGAGCTGACTGCCTTGCGATGCGTTCTGCTACAGTTTTGTCATCTGGATCTTCTTCATTCTTTATATATCTGATGATTGGCTCCCTCCAATCATCAGAATCTGACTCTGGCTAGCTCTGAACATTGCACTCTTCTGCCCGTTCTAAGGAAATACTCGGGCGTGATACTTCTTGGACGAAAACCCCAGGTGGGACCTGGGTCCGACTGGATCCTAGTTTCGATAATGCGTCTGCTGCCGCGTTGCGATCTCTCTCCACATGATGAAATTCCAGCCCTTCGAATTTGTCTTCCAGCTTTCGAACGGCTGTACAGTATTTGCCCATAGAGTCATTCAAGCAATCTCATTCTTTATTTATCTAACTTATGACCACCAGTGAATCTTCGTATACCATCAGTCTCTTAATGTCTAGTGATACGGCAATGTTCAGTCCGTGAATCAAAGCTTCATATTCTGCTGCATTGTTGGATGCTGAGAATAACAACTGAAGAGCATATTTGAGTTGTTCACCTCCAGGTGCAATGAAGAGGATCCCTGCGCCTGCCCCCTGCAGCTTCAACGAGCCATCAAAATACATCTGCCATACTTCTACAGTCTCTGGGTTATCTGGCACTTGTTGCTCGGTCCACTCTGATATGAAGTCAACTAATGCTTGAGTCTTTATTGCAGTGCGAGGTCGAAACTCGATGTCGTGAGCTCCCAGCTCGCAGGCCCACTTGGCTATTCTTCTGATGGCTTCTTTGTTGTTGAGAATATCCCCTATTGGAAATCCAGTGACTACTATGACTTTGTGGTCGTCAAAGTAGTGACGGAGCTTGTGTGTAGTTAGAAGTACTGCATATAATAGTTTTGAACTTGAGGATATTTCTTCTTTGAGGGCCCCAGAACTTGACTGATGAAATAGATGGGATGTTGTACTAGATATGCATGTCCCTCCTCTACTCGCTCGACTACCAACGCGGTGCTCACCACGTGAGTCGTGCAAGAGATGTACAACAACAGATCTTCTGGCGGTTGACTTGGTGTAGCTCGGTGTGGCGGCTTTAATACTGGCGGCGTTGTCAGGAATTTCTTCAGTGCATTAAGGGCTTTCTGAGCTTCTGAGGTCCACTGAAACTTGTCCACCTTCTTGAGCAACTTGTAGAATGGTAGGCCTTTTTCTCCTAACCTTGATATGAACCTGCTTAGAGCTAACATGCATCCAGTAAGTCTTTGCACTTTCTTCTGTGACCGCGGTGCTTCCATCCTCATGATAGCCTCGATCTTTTCTGGGTTAGCTTCAATTTCTTGGTGTCTGACAATGAATCCGAGCAATTTTCCTGCTGATACTCCAAAGACACATTTTTCTGGATTAAGCTTCCACCGATATCGCCGCAGGCTATTGAAGACCAACTGCAAATCTTCAATGAAGTTTTCTGAGTTTTCTGTCTTGATCACCACGTCATCCACATAAGCTTCTACATGCTTGCCCCAGTGATCGGCTAAGCATGTCTGAATGGCTCTTTGGTAAGTCGCTCTAGCGTTTTTGAGGCCAAACAGCATGGAGGTATAGCAGAAAGCTCCAAATGGGGTGATGAATGCAGTTTTTTTCTCGTCTTCTTTTGCTAGGCTGATCTGATGATACTCGGAGTAGCAATCCAAGAAGGACAACATAGAACACCCGGCGGTCGAGTGTACCACCTGGTCTATCCTTGGAAGTCCGAAGGGATCCTTTGGACAGTGTTTGTTGAGATCTGCATAGTCGACGCACATGCGCCAATCCACTTTATTCTTTTTGAGTACAAGAACAGGACTTGCTAACCACTCAGGATGCAGTACTTCTCTAATGAATCCTGCTGCGACTAGGCGAGCTAGCTCAGCACGGATGGATTCTCTCTTGTCGGGCGTGAAACGACGTAACTTTTGTCGGGTCAGCCTCGCCTGGGGATAGACCTTCAGTTTGTGCTCGGCCAGCTCTCTTGGGACTCCCGGCATATCCGCAGGTTGCCATGCGAATACGTCTTGGTTATCTTGCAGGAACTGGATGAGCACGCTTTCCTATTTGTCATCTAGGCTGGAGCTAATGATGGCAGTCTTGCGTTCATCAGCGAACCCGAGGTTGATTCTCTTGGTTTCCTCAGTTGGCCGCATAGAGGTCACGGCTTGAGCTTCATTTGTAGGTACTGTGAGGTCCTCCTCAGGCTTTGAGTTCGCCTGTGCAGAAGAAGTCGTTGATAGTTTGGTGGTGAGAGCCGCCTGAATGGCCACTCGGAAGCACTCTGTGGCGCCTTGGAAGTCAGCGCGTATAATGCGAAATGGCCATGAACTTCGCCAGTCCAGGCCTGCCGATGATGGCGTTGTATCCACAGTCGAAGCTTGCCGCCTCGAACCTCAGGAACTCAGTTCTGTAGTTTTCCGGAGTTCCGAAGGTGACCGGCATGTAGATGTGTCTGAGTGAATATTCTCCTTTAGTCGGCACGATGCCAAAAAAAGGAGTATCTGACTCGTGGAGCTCTTTGAGTGCGACCCCCAAGCCTTGAAGCGTCCGAGGGAAGGTAATGTTGATGCTGCTTCCCTCGTCCACTAACACCTTCTTTACCCTGCTCTCTTGGATCACCGGTTCGACGAGGAGCGAGTATTTACCCGGGTGATCGAAGTTGAGCCACTGATCCGCCCGAGTGAAGGTGATCGGGTGTTCAGACCATCGATACGGGGCGGGAGGACCTGTGGCCGTCACCAGTATCTGACGGTCATTGAGCTTCTGTTGCCTCTTGCTTTCTTGCGACCCATGTCCACCGAAGATGACATTGACTTCTCCGTCGACGCGCGGGAATGCTCTGCCTCCTCCCCCTTCCTGTTGTTGAGGCAGTCGAGGTTCTCCGGGTCCTCCTCGAGGTGGGGGAGGTGGTAGAGGTTGGAAGGGTCGATCGTTCCCAATAGAGTGCTTAAAGTCCCTGCAGTTCCGGAGGGTGTGGCGCATGTCCTTGTGGTACGAGCACCTGGCATCAAGGATGTTGTCCAATGTACGTTCGCCTCCCTGAGGTGCTCCTCGGGCGCGAGAGGCGGGTGGTCCGGTGGCGTGAACTTCTTCACGAGGCCTCTTCTCCCAACGCTTGTCGGGTTGTTGGTTCGTGTCGCGCCGTGGTGCCGTCGGTGCAGGCTTCGCTCCTCCGATGAGGTCCTGAGCTCGTTCATCGGCAGTGATGTAGAGGTCTGCTTCCCAGAATAGCTACTCGGAGGTAGTTGGTGCCTTTTGCAGTATGGCTCGGACGAAGGCCTAGTCATTAGATCCCCGGTAGAAGTCTTCGATTACCGTTGCTTCTGCAACCTCGGGGATTCGATTTCTCATGGTCTGGAATCTTTTGAGGTACGACCGGAGAGTCTCATCCCCTCGACGCTTGATGGATTTGAGGTCCTATGGCTGCACCGGTTTGTCGGAGAGAGATTGGAAGTTGGCGATGAAACGCCGACTGAAGTCGCTCCAGTCGTCGATGCAGTGTCGGGGTAGGTGTCGTAGCCATTGCAGCGCATCCTACCCGAGGACGATGGGCAAGTACACGGTCATCACATCTTCAATTGCTCTAGCAGCTCGGGCAGCGGTAGTGTATACAGCCAACCAACCTCCCAGGTCCTACTTAGGCTCGTACTTGTCGATGTTGGAGACTTTGAAGTTAGGGGGCCATTGAATGGTCCTAAGACGTGGAGTGAGCGCCGATACTCCGCACGTGTCCTCCTGTCGACGATGTTGATGTCGGTCCCGGGGAGGGGAGTTGTTGACGTGGTGCCTAGACCGTCCTCGGGTCGTGCCGCCAGTTGAAGTCGTTGCCGACTCAACTCTGGGTAGAATGGAACCGTCGTAGTGACAAGCTTCTTCCTGTTCTCCTTTGAGGGCGGAGATACCAGAAGAGCGGCTTGACGAGCCTTTACCTCATTTGCTTCATTTTTCCTTGTGATCTGTGTCCATTTTTCCGTAGGAGAGGTGGACAGCGGAGTTCTCCGGGTAGACGGATCCTCTGCTCCCGGCTTGCAGGAGGTAGTCTTCACTCGGAGCGCTGGAGGTTGCACTTTTTCCTGCTTTGCTCCGACTTTCCTGGAGATTGTTGAGGAAGGCTTTTTCTCTAGTGGATCCGCGATGCGATGTAGAGTTCCTTCTTCGTCTGCCACAAACGAAATGGTTTCGAAGCAGAACACGGATCCAGGGCGGAGGATGATCTTGTGCTGGAAAGTGATGGCCATTGAGCTAGCTTGGATTAGTGACACACCCCCTACTTGGCGCGCTAGCTGTCGGTGCTTTGGGTCCGACCGCGCACCCAGGGTTGCCCCTCGAGGTGCTTTTGGAGTAGGACGGTGTTACTGACTGTAGCTCGATGGTTCGTGCCGGATGCACGAAAAACAGTAGACAATTTTGTACAGGTTCGGGCCGCTTCGAGACGCGTAATACCCTACGTCCTGGTGTGGGTCTTTAGAGTGGTAGGTTACAAAAGGGGGTTCTCTAGTATGGGAGATGCTAGAGAATGGAGTAGACGGTTAAGGAGTGAGATGTCTTTTGAGGGGATGCCCCCTAGGCCTTATATACTCGACCGTGGGGCGTTACATGCGGATATGATAACAACGTGAGCCTAAGTAATAGTGAACCGACTGAGCCTATCTTCCTATAATTCTGCCGACTCATCGCCATTCAGTTCCGACGCCTGAGGACGCAGCGCGGGAAAGTCGGGCTACTGCTGTGGATGTTATTCAAATCTGTTGGGTCGTCTGAGTTCGAGTTGATCCGATCTTGTGTTGATCTACTTCACCAAGCGTTCCTCCCTAGGCCCATGAAGGGATGGCCTTGCGAAACATCGGGCCCAAAGCCTTTCGCGAGGTCTTCTAACCTTTTAGTGGACCCGGGGGATATCTGTCCCCCACACCTTACACTTGAGAACAACACACACTCACTTGTAACTTGTAGTTCATCATTTAGGCGAGATTGGAGAGCTCCTAGTGCATCACATATAGTTTTTGCATCTTGTGGCACTAATAGAGTGAATTGGGCTGATTCTTATAGTGCCCTCATTGTGGGCTTGGTTTGTTATGCCAATTAGTGTGTGAACCACCTAGTTTGAACTTGTCACAATAAGGACACATGTGGCTTCCAAGCAACCAAACCCTAGGGATATCATATGCCATTTCTTGTCCTATGTAGTTTGCATTCCTTACTTACTCTTGCAAGTACATCTATCTACTTGTAATATAATATTTGATCTACTAGCTTTGTGTACATTATGCAGAGTAATATTGTTGTTATTCTCTTGCTAGTAAGTAGCTTACTTTATTCATTATCCACTAGAGATCAAGCTACTAGTTTTGTCTAGGGGGCTTGCACAAGGTAAACTAGAGCTAAAGCAAGTATTTTCTTCTGCTCCAACTTTATTTATAATCATACAAATTATAGTGAACAATTCATGAGTTTGTAGAACATTTTTATAGGCTATTCATCCCCTCTAGCCATCTAGGTCCTAATATGGCTCCTAAGCAGTGCATGAGAATCTTGATGATGTAGTAGATGAACCTTTGATAGAGGCTATGAAGAATATGCCAGTTGGAGCCATCAAGCCCAAACAAGATGAAGAATATGTTATCTTAATAAAATGTGCGACAAGATTATGGGAAAGTTGGGAGGCAACCAAATGAAGATGTCTCTCAATATCAAATGGTGACATAAGCTCAAGATGTCGATGCTCCACAATCTCCACCTTAAATGGTTGAAATAAGAAGGACTACACTACTACAAGCTCACCCACAATATCTCACCATTAGTAGTCCTTCAAGAGATATAATGACTCGTCTCAAAGAACTTCTTCATTTATTGGACATAACTCTTTTGTTTCTTGTATTGAGTCTACTAGCATAGATAAAGCTCTCAAGGATCCAAATTGGTTGAATATCATGCATGAAGAGTTAAATAACTTTACTCACAATGAAGTATGAACACTTGACGAGGGATAACAAGATGCAAGAGTCATTAGAAAAAAGTGGGTGTTTCACAACAAGCAAGATGATCGAGGCATAAGTGTAAGGAACAAGACAATACTAGTGATAAAGGGGTCTTCTCAAGTGGAAGGATTAGATTTTAGATAGACCTTTGCACCAATTGCAAGACTTGAAGCCATCAATATCCTCTTTTATATGCATCCAATCATAACATAAAATTATTCCAAATGGATATTAAAAGTGCATTTTTTAATGACTTCATAAATGAACTAATCTATGTTGATTAACTCTCCGTATTTTCCAAATGGATAATAAAATGGTATTTTTAAATGACTTCATAAATGAACTAGTCTATGTTGATTGATTCCCCATATTTCTATTCCCTATATATCCTAACCATGTTTATAGATTATCAATGGTGTTATATGGGCTCAAGCAAGCACCAAGGACATGGTATGAGCACCATCGAGATTTCCTTATTGAAAAGAGCTTCAAATTGGGATGGTTGACACCATACTATTCACTAAAATAATGATGGTGATATGTTCATTTGTGAAGTATATGTTGATGGTATTATATTTGGCTTGATAAATGAGGACTATTGCGAAGAATTTGATAAATTGGTATCATAGGAGTTCGAGATATCAATGATTAAAGAGCTTTACATTCTTTCTTGGTTTTCAAGTCAAGAAAATGAGTGAAGGAATTTCATCTCCCAATAAATGTATACCAATTATCTTCTAAAGTGATTCAATATGGATGAATGTAAGCCAATCAAGACACCAATGCCTTCAAATGAACATCTCAACCTGGACGAGGGAGGTAAATTGGTTGATCAAACTCTCTACTATTTTATGATTAGTATTTTGTTATATTTAACTACATCTAGGCACTTAGTTGTTGTTAAAATAATCCTTAGGTACCTTAAGCACCACACACACCAAGCATTGACCGTTGCTATCCTAACGAAGATAGTTTCCAACTCATTGGATATTCTGATTTAGATTATGCATATTGCAAAATTGATATGAAAAGAACTTTCAAAGGGTACCATATGTTTGGTAGATCACTAGTATATTAGACATATAAAAGACAAAATAGTGTTGCCTTCTCCACCATCGAAGCGAAATATATCACCATAGGTGCTTGATATGTACAGTTTCTTTACATGAAATAAACCCTTCTAGACTATGGTGTAGTTCTAAAAAGGTACCCTTTATGTAATAATGATTGTTGTGAAACTTACTGACAACTTAGTTCAACACTCTTGCACCAAGCACATATATATCCGTCATCGCTTCCTTAGAGATCATATGTATCAAAAAGTGATATTTCACTAGGAGTGAGGACGAAATATCAATTGACAAATATCTTCGCAAAACCTTTAGATAAAACACAATTTTGTATGTTGAGGAATGAGCTAAATGTTCTTGATTTAAGAAATTTCACAAAGAAATGAGCTTTTGTTATCTCTTTCATTCCATTGTAATATAATTCATGCTTAAATAACTTGATTTGCACTTAGGTCATGCCTAACTTAGTTAAGATAACAGCCCAAAAGTGTGTAAGTTTAACTAGGGCTCGAACTTGACAAACACTAGCTTTAATTCTTGTATTTGTATTACTAGAATCAACATGCTAGAATAGAGTTGGTACTTTAGGTGCAAAACTTTTACGCGTTAGTTAGAAAATACTTTTAGGCATAAGAGATGCAACACTTTTATGTGTTTGTTTTGGCTTCTAGTCATATTATGGCCATCAGAATTAGCTTTTGGCAGCCAAACGTTTCACTTATTAATCTGTTTTCGTAAGAATCGTTCATGTGAAAATTACCCCAATCAATGTGAATGATGAGTCCACCAAGTTGTCGTGACGAAAGAAATCTAGCGCTTCCTAAACCATAAACCGTGCAAACACTTTCATCTTTCTTCGCACGTAAGTCTCCGTGATATCTAGATTCTCATATCTTTATAGCTTTTATGTAATCACCTCATATTCGCTTGTCTTGCATAGGCAAGTAGTTTGGTTATTTCCATTTTATTGCATGTAATCACCTCATATTCGAGCTTTTATGTTTCAATAGTGATCAGAAAGGTGAAAATATTTTTATTTCTGTGTGGTTCGACTTGTTTAAATCTGTATACTGCCAAATACAAACTAATATGATGTACGAGTTAATGCTACACTGTAAATATTGTACAAAGCCTATATAAGTGTCTCAAATATGGGGGGAAACTCCACTACACAAGTCTAAATTCAGATTAACATAGGCAACCAAACCAAGCAACATGCATGTTGCATTGAGTCCATCACCCTTCCAACTTCCAAGGTCTCAGAACTCCAAATTCAGGCCAACATAGGCAATCAAACCAAGCAACATGCACGTCCATGACCCTTACTAGGTCTCAGGACTCCAGCCATGGGATACTCATCTTTGTTTCAACAGACTACTAGTTCCACAACAGCAATCAGAAACAGACTGGGGAGGGAGAGAAAAACTTGTCACCAAACTAAGATGATACCATTTTTTCTATTTTATCTCTTGATGGTCAGCCTTAGGATGTTGTGGGTTGACAAATCCTATATAAGCCTGGTTCGTTTGACCGTTAATCCATATGGATTGAGTGATATTGAGATTGAGTGATATTGAGACGGTTTAAATCCATAGCAAATCAAAATACATCCTAATACACTTTCAATCCATATGGAATTGAAATAACCGAACAACACCTAAAGTTACGAAGAACCACATGGTAAATATCTCACCTTTGCAAAATTAATTGTCACTTAATGTATGACGCTAATGTGATTTTCATACAACTTCGCGGTCGCCGTCATGAAAAGGAGAAAAAGAGGAAACTAATCCGCGACAAATGGCAAATTATCAACATCAGGAAGGGAGAACAAAAAAAACCAAATATATCACAAATTCAGTATATTTTTCGTGTTATACTTCATCTTCCATGCAACTGTGTCATTGTCACAGTGCCAATGGAGTGGCTCCGGTCCTTCTCGCTTGACTTGCTGGATTCGATCTCACGGCCTCGAAGCATCAGCGTAGGCGGCCTCGGATTAGGAAGGCTCGAGCTGTCGTTGCTCAGCATAAGGATGACAGTGGGGATGTCAGGTCGCTCATCTGCGTGATCTTGCACGCACAGCAACGCAATATGGATGCATCTCAGCACCTGCCGAACTGAGCACGATGCTCTTATCACTGGATCGATCAGCTCCGCAGCATTGTCTTCGTTCCATTGCCGCCACGCCTGAAATATGTAGTGAAGTAAAACATCAAGCAGACACAAACAGCATGAGGGAGATGCCTGTTTGTTCAGGTGAGGAGTCCCCGCAACCTAATGGTTATAGGACAGGCAATGTGCTTACATATCCAGCGATGTTCAAGGAGTCCTCGTGACAGTGGAAGCTCACAGCCCTCTTTCCTGTGATGATCTCCAAGATCAGGACTCCGAAGCCATAGACGTCAGACTTGACTGAAAAAATGCCTTCCATTGCGTATTCAGGAGACATGTAGCCACTGCAAAAATAAAGTTCAGTGTATCATAACCAAGTGGCAGTAGTGTGGTTCCTGTATGGCCCATTGAGTTGTGCATACAATGTACCGACGACCCGATTCGTGTTGAATTGGTTTTGGTCCCCTCCAAACATCCTTGCCATTCCAAAATCTGATATCTTGGGTTTCATGTCCGCGTCCAGGAGAATGTTGCTGGCCTTGAGATCACGGTGAACAACTCGCAGCCTCGAATCCCGGTGGAGATATAGCAGCCCTCTAGCAATGCCTTCGATTATATCAAACCGTTTCTTCCAGTCTAGAAGCCGTTGCTTTTCAGGATCTGTTCAACCACAGTGATCAGAATCCAATCAGCATATTTGTCCGTTCATATTGAGAAATGAGAAGCGCGGAAAGTGAAGGACACATACTAAAGAGGAATGCATCTAGACTTTTGTTAGGCATGTACTCATACACCAGGATCTTCTCTTCCCTCTGTATGCAGCACCCTAGTAGTCTTACAAGATTGCGGTGCTGCAACTTTGCAATAAGTATGACCTCATTCTTGAATTCTTCAAGGCCTTGACCTGAATTCCTACAAAGCCTCTTCACAGCTACTTCTTCTCCCCCAGGTAAAGTTCCCTGCAGTGGTTCATGATATTCATTATCATTAAGCCAAGTATTAACATAAAATCATGTGTACATCAAACGCCATTCACAGTAGTGAAAGTTAGTATACCATATAGACAGGACCAAATCCTCCTTCTCCAAGCTTGTTAGAGTCACTAAAATTACTTGTAGCAGTTCTTATACGGTCCAGCGAGTACACTTTGAGTTCATGACTTTTTCCATCCTCCACATCATCATCAAAACGAATTGACTGCGAGATGTCCAGCATAGCACTATTCTGCTGGGATTGGGTAGACGAATGCCTTGATCTCCAACTTCCGTGCACTGCATCTGCTTCAGAATGGTAATTAACATTATAAATACTGCTGTTCTAAGAATTCACATTGAACTGTCTATTCACACCTTTCTTTAGCGATCATTATGGTGATGAGTAAAACTTTTATCACTCAATCATTGGAGGATAGTTTCAATGAACTTATAAGTAAAAATTTATGATTTATGTGACCTTGGCTAGAGAATACCTCATGTCTGCAATGTTTTCCCACATAACAAAATTCATGGAATCATTATGGTTATTTAAAAACCATGAAAAAGATGGGTTCACTCCAAACCTTAAACACTAGTTTGTTTTTTGAAATCACTAATGTTTCTAATAGTATTAGTAAAAACCAAGCCGACGAAACGCAGTATAATCACAACTATTGCCAAAAGCCCAAACCACAGTCACGAACACTTGTGAGCGATAAATAACATGAATGATGTGTACAGCGGAATCTTACCTTTAATATTTCTACCATGCTTCCACCACAGAAGAAGGCAAGCAGCCAAAACAAATAACACTATGGCTGATATTATCGTGGCTATTTTCCAAATTGGGTGATGTCCTCCTGCTCATCAAGAGACATCAGGAACTGGCATAAACATAATGTTTTACAGGTGGTAAATACAGAAACGTGAACTGAGTGACACTTTTTTGAGATAATCGACATTACTTACGCAATTCAGAAGCAGGAAGCTTCAGGTTTAGAGTATATGCCCCTGTTTGCAACTCATGCATGTCAATTAGTTCGTTACCCCAGGCTAGGCACCCTGTTGTAGCTGTGTAAACATAAGCACCGCATGAGCAGTTGTTAAGGCAGACAGTTCTGCATCCAGGCTCATCTCCCACTGTAGATACCCAATATGAGAAATCAGGCCACTTTATGTTTCCCATTGGAAGAAATCCATCCCCAGACTGATTGGTCTCACAACCCAGAGGTGGGCTCCTGATGCAACCTTGACTCCAATTTCCTGCATTCCACTGCTCCTGCAACTTCGGATGAAAACCTATTGAAATAAATGAAATTTCGAAGTCAGGCTACAGCTAATATTTATTTATGGAAAATAATTAAGGTGTCAACAGAAATATACATAGCACTCCATGTCTTCCTGTGTCTTCCTGTGTTAGGGATCCTGACTAACTTATTTGTATTTTAAATTGGTGTGAACAATTAGGAAACAAAAACTCAAGCAAAAGCATTTACGTCCTTTTAAATGGACGACTCTTAAAACAGTTGGAGTATTGCAGTTGAATACATTGGACACTGCATAAGAACCTCAGTCGATGGAGGAAGAGAAAGAACTAATGTTTTGATGTAGGGATGAACAATGAGTTTTTGCAGAACTGGTATACAATTGACATGTTCAAAATGGAGTTCTAATCGCCGAAACCATCAAAGCTTGGAATTGCAAAAGATATTTTGGCTGCAGGCCATACTTCTTGCATTGTAAAAATAATATTAGCATTCTAAATTTTTGGTCGAATACAGACCTTTTAGGCAGGTGCATTTTGCCTTGCCATCTTGCGATGCAGTGCATTTTGCATTTGGACCACATGTAGCATAGTATTCACACTCATTTGATGGTTGGTACCAGACAAGCTCCCAATCTTGTGAAGATTTTCTAACCATGTAGCAGATGTCTGTGCCATTTGGCAAAACAACAAACCTCTGCAAAGAAGTGTTTGTTGCAGTGTATGTGTAATAATTTCCAAGCACTGGATCAATTGCCGGTGTGAACCCACTCCTGTAGAGTGGCCTCCATGGAATGCCTATAAAATTCACCCCATTCCACTGTCCCGACCTGTAAAAGAATTCAGATCAAGTTATGACATATCTTGCAAAGACATATTATATATATTCGACATTTTCAAATCAGGCTCCCTGTTATTTTGAGGCCCCATCGTCTATACCACGCCAAAGCATAGGTGATAGGTCTATGGTCCGGTTCTAGTCGTTCTCACATGGGCTACGGTGCCGCTGTACATGGGTGGGGCAGGGGTTCAATAGTTTTCTCAGTCTACATGAGAAGATCTTCTTCTTAATATAATGCTGGGTGCTGTCTTACCCCCGCGGGTCGAGTTTTTTATTTTATTTTGAGACCCTTTATTCAAGTAGCTACGCAGCTACTAGAAGCTATCATTCACATTGGCTAATCTCCACTTCATTTCCCTTCATTTTTGTTCTGTGATTACTGATTACAACGAAGATACATGTGCACACGCACACTCACACACACGGCCCACAAATGCATACTAGACTCATGCAACAGTGCACCTCCTATCACAAACATACAATTAGAGCTGAAAGCGCAGGTGCTTGCAAATTGTGGCCAACATAATTTTAGAGCCTGATGGCAGCCCACTTCATTTCCCATCCTAGCTTGTTTCAGTTGTGCAGCTTAATTTCCAGTATTAAATTATGTTAAATTTGATTATTCATTTATACATCCATTAGGCTATTCAAGGCACAGGTATCAGCGTTCACATAAGCAAGCATTGTGGAAACATTTTGCACTACCGACTTCACAGAGGGATACTAGTACTCCCTCCGTCCCAAAATATAGTTCTTTCTAGCCCCACTTTTTTCTGTCCACATTTATTCAAATAGTAATGAATATAGACATACATGCAAACCACATTCATATGTTACTTAATGAGTGTATGATTAGTCTAAAACGAATTATATTTTGGGACGGAGGGAGTAGTTACCAAGATAACTCTGTTCTTTAGAATCATCCAAATGGCCCTTTACCATGTAAAAACAATAGTTTCAAGCTGAAGGTGATCACCCATGAAAGGGAGACCCTCAAAGTTCCCATTAGCAACTAAGAATGGCCACAGAAAGGCAATTGCTGAAGGTGGCTTGGTGCATAGCAGGGGATCAGCACTTCAGCAGCAAAAGTCCAACCACAGTAGGCAACCAACCAATCACAATGAGCACTACTAAATTTGAACACATTTTTTTTTCCTGAAGAAAAGTCTTGGATTGCTCCTATGAATCACAAGCAAAGGTATACCCTCCCAAATTCAGAATTTCTAGAGTCAGATGGTGAAATAAACCAACAACCGCAATAAGTACAGTACTTAAAACAAAGGACTAGTAAATGTTGTTGCCCAAATCAAGTTTTACTAGCATACCAATCCTTAAAACCTCTTGTATCCAAAAAAAAAGAACATACGATGATACTACCAAAAGTTCAAGTGTCCCATAAGAGCCAATAGCCAGTAAAAAGAAGAAAGATATGCTTTTCTTTGTAAGCAGGGAAGTAGGAAGCGGACCTCCAGTACGTAACGTTGCCATCTTTCCAGATGTAGGCCTGACCGGAGTTGCCCGGGTCGAGGCCGAGCGCGTATCGCCCCGGCGAAGGGTCCGTCTCGCTGGCCCAGGACGTGAACAGCATCCGCTCCTTAGGGCCCCTCCCTGGCGCCTGCAAGGTGATGCGCATCCCGGACAGGATGGTGTCCGTCGGGTGCCAGAAGCTGTCCCAGAGCACCCCATCCTCGCTGCGCACCTCGAGGCTGCCAGTGTCCTGGAGCACCGCCGAGTAGCCGCCCCGCGGGCCCGCGCGCGAGGTGGTGTTGGAGGACCAGAGCAGCGGCGCGTCGGCGGTGCCGTTGGCCGCCGTGCCGTCGAGGACGCGGAGCTCGCCGGTGACGGTGAGCGTGAGCGACGGCGAGGCCGAGGTGGCCGGCGCGACGCGGTTGGCGACCCAGACGACGGTCCGCGGCGAGATGCTGTGGTACCAGATGCCGAGGTACTGGCGAGAAGGCTGCTTGGGGTCCGGCGCGAAGAAGCCCGCCTCGAACACCCCCTCCGGCGAGGACACCAGCGTCGCCGCCCCGGACAGCGACTCCCCCTGCCGCAGCGTGTCCGTCTTCTGCGCCGCCACACAGCATAGCGAGGCGCCGGCGAGGAGCAGGAAGAGGAGCCGAGGAGAGGAGACCATGGAGGAGAAACAGAACACTCCTCCCCCTGGGCTCGTTCCCACCATCTCTCCCTCCCGGTGTGCGGTGGAGCCCCGGCCCGGCCCTATTGGCAGAGGCCACGGCCACCCTGGGTCCTGGGACTGAGAGCACCAACCACTCCACTCTGGAGAGAGAAACAGAAAGGAGCGAAGGAGAGAGAAAGACCGTGCCTTTAATGGCGAGAGAGCACGCCGTGTTGGATTTGTTTAGTGCAGGACGTGTCACTGCAGGTGGGAGAGATAGTGAGATTAATTAGTGTGGTGAAGCATATGGTTTTGCTTTCGGTTTAGCTCAAGGCTGTGGTCGCGAGAGCTGTGTGTCGAAGTAATTTAAGCGGCCAGCGCGTAAAGGGCGGCCGCCGGCTCCGGTGAGCTCGATCGGCTTGGTGGCTGAAGTGATTTTGTACAGAGCGGTTGGAATAGAATGTGGGTCGAATCGAATGAAGATACGTTGACGGATGTAGATCCTGAGAGACCGATTTCAGACTGGCGACTGTGATCGTGCATCGATGCCTTTAATGGCGGAAAACGAAAGGTGACGCCAAGCAGATGGAGCCAGTGTCCTACTGTCCTCTAGACCTCTACTCATTCGTTTGCAAAGTATTCGGCATACTATGCATTGTACTAAAAATAAAATATACTCCCTACATTCCCATATACTATGTATAGAGAAAAAACTAACTAAAACAATAAACAATTTAAATTTGGAATGAACAGTGGCTACAATAATCCCTAGACTATTTCGAACACTATTTATGTGCAAATGGAAGATATATATTGGTCGTGTTTGGTAGATGATCAGAATGTGTAACGGCTTCACGTGGCTAAAGTTAGCTAGTGTCTCGTTCATCGCCCATTTTGACTTGTCGTAGTCTCGTAGATACAGGATGTAGTTTATTTTCTATGGCAAAGGAAGACAGAATTTTGCCAACGTTTTTGTTAACCGGACTTAGGGGTGATAATTGGTTCTAAATTTTATACTATAAAATTTATGGATCAAATTACATTATGATCATACTCTATTTTTATTCATTTTAAACTAAAATTTATTTAGTGTCTTAATAAATTATGAAGAAGCATTTGGATCACGATCTATTACCACCCCTAGCCGGACATTCGGTAAGGACGAAGCTTGGGTGCTATATATATGTTTTATTTGGGTGTTTAGGCAATTTTATGTTTCATTTAATCCAAAAAAATCATAGCAAACATGTGACAGTGTACATATGTATGTGTGTAAATCTACTGCTCTCAATAACACACAAACATTTATACTATGTTTATTATAACATAAAATAAATTGATTTTTACATATTTGGATGATATTAGGGTGTACTTGTGAAGGGACTAATGAAAGGGAAATGTGCCTTTGGGCCATTTCTAAGTATTTTGGTGATTGAGTGCCAACACAAGTACTTAAATGTGAATCTATGCCCATGGATGAACAAAGTGCAAATCAAGAGCTAAGGTATGTTTCTAAGTCTTAGTACATTGGTTTTATGTACTAATATACTTGTCTAAGTATCAGAAACAGGAAGAAGAAGAAAAGAGGAGAGTTGGCTGTGTTCAGCCAAGAGGCTGTTTCGGTCTGGAGCACCGGACTGTCCGGTGGTGCACCGGACAGTGTCCGGTGCGCCAGGCTGCCTCGGCCGAAGAAGCCGCTCTCGGGAATTTGCTAACGGCGTTCGGCTAAAATTCACCGGACTGTCCGGTGTGCACCGGACTGTCCGGTGAGCCAATGGTCGGCCGGGCCAACGGTCGGCCGCGGAATCCGTGCGCGACACGTGGCCGAGCCAACGGTCGGAAGGGGGCACCAGACTGTCTGGTGTGCACCGGACATGTCCGGTGCGCCAACGGCTCCCAGATCTGCAACGGTCGGCTTCGCCATTTAAGGAAAGGAATCGGGCACCGGACACTGTCCGGTGTGCACCGGACTGTCCGGTGCGCCCGATGACAGAAGGCAAGGATGGCCTTCCAGATTTGTTCTCAATGGCTCCTAGCTGCCTTGGGGCTATAAAAGGGACCCCTAGGCGCATGGAGGAGAACACCAAGCATTCCTACAACATTCCTAAGCACCAAGACATCGATCTCACGCATTCGTTTCATTGTGATAGCATCTAGAGCTCTTGTTGAGTTGCGAACTCCTTGAGTTGTGTTGCGAGCTCTTGTTGCGACTTGTGTGCGTGTTGTTGCTCTGATCTTTTGAAGTCTTGTGTGCGTTGCTCATTCTCCCTTTGCTCTGTGTTCTTTGTGAACTTCAATTGTAAGGGCGAGAGGCTCCAAGTTGTGGAGATTCCTCGCAAACGGGATTGAGAAAAAGCAAGCAAAACACCGTGGTATTCAAGTGGGTCTTTGGACCGCTTGAGAGGGGTTGATTGCAACCCTCGTCCGTTGGGACGCCACAACGTGGAGTAGGCAAGCGTTGGTCTTGGCCGAACCATGGGATAAACCACTGTGTCGTCTCTGTGATTGATCTCTTGTGGTATTGTGTTTTGTTGAGACTCCTTTCTAGCCACTTGGCATTTATTGTGCTAACACTTAACAAGTTTTTGTGGCTATAAGTTCAAGTTTTACAGGATCACCTATTCACCCCCCCCCCCTCTAGGTGCTCTCAATTGGTATCAGAGCCGTTCTCTTCAAGAAAGGGACTAACCGCCCGAAGAGATGGATCCTAAGGGGAAGGGAATCGTGATCAACGACAAGGAAAAGGAGTCCTTCGTCAACGAGCCAAAAGATGACAAATCCAACGACTCTGACTCGGGCCACAGACGTAAAGATGGGAAGAAGAAGAAGACAAGACGTATCAAGGAGATCGTCTACTACGACAGCGACGAATCTACTTCTTCCCACAAGGACGACGACTACGACAAACAAAAGACGGTTAACTCAAACTTTTCTTTTGATTATTCGCGCATTCCGCACAGCTCAAATGCTCATTTGCTCCCCATTCCACTTGGCAAGCCTCCTCACTTTGATGGAGAGGACTACGGATTTTGGAGTCACAAAATGCGTACACACCTATTTTCTCTCCATCCAAGCATTTGGGAGATTGTGGAAAGTGGAATGAAATTTGATAGCTCGGATAGTCCTTCGTTTATTAATGAACAGATCCATAAAAATGCACAAGCTACTACTGTGTTGCTAGCCTCTTTGTGCAGGGACGAGTATCACAAGGTGAGCGGCTTGGACAATGCCAAGCAAATTTGGGACACCCTCAAGATCTCTCATGAGGGGAATGATGTCACCTTACTCACCAAGATGGAGTTGGTGGAGGGCGAGCTCGGACGATTCACGATGATAAGGGGCGAGGAGCCGACGCAAACATACAACCGGCTCAAGATCCTTATCAACAAAATAAGGAGCTACGGAAGCACGCGATGGACGGATCATGACGTCGTCCGCCTAATGCTAAGGTCATTTACCGTTCTTGATCCTCATCTCGTGAACAATATTCGTGAGAATCCCAGGTACACGAAGATGACGCCCGAGGAGGTACTCGGAAAATTCGTAAGCGGGCGGATGATGATCAAGGAGGCAAGATACGTGGACGACGCCTTGAATGGACCGATCAACGAGCCTCAATCCCTTGCTCTCAAGGCAACAAGAAGCAAGGAGGCGCTACCTAGCAGGGTGGCACAAATTGAGGCGGCCGGACTTAATGATGAAGAGATGGCCCTCATCATCAAAAGATTCAAGACGGCGCTTAAAGGTCGCAAGGGACAGCCAAGCAAGACCAAAGCCAAGGGGAAGCGTTCGTGCTTCAAATGCGGTAAGCTTGGTCATTTTATTGCTAACTGTCCCGACAATGATAGTGATCAGGACCAAGGGAACAAGAGGGAGAAGAAGAAGAATTATAAGAAGGCAAAGGGCGAGGCTCATCTTGGCAAGGAGTGGGATTCGGACTGCTCCTCGTCTGACTCCGATAATGAGGGACTCGCCGCCACTGCATTCAACAAGTCATCCCTCTTCCCCAACGAGCGTCACACTTGCCTCATGGCAAGAGAGAAGAAGGTAATCACTCGTAATGATATCACTTATGATTCTTCTAGTGACGATGAGTCTAGTGATGATGAAATAGATTACTCTAGTTTGTTCAAAGGATTGGATAGAAATAAAATTGATAAAATCAATGAATTGATTGATGCCTTGAATGAAAAGGATAGGCTTTTAGAAAAGCAAGAGGATTTGTTGTATGATGAACATGATAAGTTTATAGAGGCACAAAAATCTTATGCTTTAGAAGTTAAGAGAAATGAAGTGCTTTCTAGTGAACTATCTTCTTGTCATGAAACCATTGCTACTTTAAAGAATGTTAATGATGACTTAAATGCTAAATTAGAAGTAGCTAGTGAATCTAATTCTTGTGTAGAACATATTGAGATTTGCACTAGGTGTAAAGATTTCGATGTTAATGCTTGTAGCGATCATTTAGTTTCAATTTCCAAATTAACTGAGGAATTGGCTAGTCTTAATGCCCAACTTAAGACTAGCAAGAGTGAATTTGATAAACTAAAATTTGCAAGGGATGCCTACACGATCGGTAGACACCCCTCAATTAAGGATGGACTTGGCTTCAAAAGGGAAGCCAAGAACTTAACAAGCCATAAGGCTCCCATTCCCGCTAAGGAGAAAGGGAAGGCCCCTATGGCTACTAGTGCTAAAAAGAACCATGCCTTTTTGTATCATGATAGGAGACAAACTAGAAATGCCTATAGGAGTTATAATGCTTACAATGATTTTTCTCATGCTATGTTTGCTTCTAGTTCTTCATATGCGCATGATAGAAATGGTGGTAGAAAGAATATTATTCATGCTCCTAGGAAAGTAGTGAATGAACCTTCTACAATTTATTGTGCTTTAAATGCTTCCTTTGCTATTTGTAGAAAGGATAGGAAAATAGTTGCTAGGAAGTTAGGGGCAAAATGCAAGGGAGACAAAACTTGCATTTGGGTCCCTAAGGATATTTGCACTAACCTTATAGGACCCAACATGAGTTGGGTACCTAAGACCCAAGCCTAAATTTGCCTTGCAGGTTTATGCATCCGGGGGTTCAAGTTGGATTATCGATAGCGGATGCACAAACCATATGACGGGGGAGAAGAAGATGTTCACCTCCTACGTCAAGAATAAGGATTCCCAAGATTCAATTATATTCGGTGATGGGAATCAAGGCAAGGTAAAAGGGTTAGGTAAAATTGCAATATCAAACGAGCACTCAATTTCTAATGTGTTTTTAGTTGAGTCCTTGGGATATAATTTGCTATCTGTTAGTCAATTATGCAACATGGGATATAACTGTCTATTTACAAATGTAGATGTGTCTGTCTTTAGAAGAAGTGATGGTTCACTAGCTTTTAAGGGTGTATTAGACGGCAAACTTTATTTAGTTGATTTTGCAAAAGAAGAGGCCGGTCTAGATGCATGCTTAATAGCTAAGACTAGCATGGGCTGGCTGTGGCATCGCCGCTTAGCACATGTGGGGATGAAGAACCTTCACAAGCTTCTAAAGGGAGAACACGTGATAGGTTTGACTAATGTGCAATTCGAAAAAGATAGACCTTGTGCAGCTTGTCAAGCAGGGAAACAGGTGGGAAGCTCTCATCACACCAAAAATGTGATGACAACATCAAGACCCCTGGAGCTGCTACATATGGACCTCTTCGGGCCCGTCGCCTATCTGAGCATAGGAGGAAGTAAGTATGGTCTAGTTATCGTTGATGACTTTTCCCGCTTCACTTGGGTGTTCTTTTTGCAGGATAAATCTGAAACCCAAGGGACCCTCAAGCGCTTCCTCAGGAGAGCTCAAAATGAGTTTGAGCTCAAGGTGAAGAAGATAAGGAGCGACAACGGGTCCGAGTTCAAGAACCTTCAAGTGGAGGAGTTCCTTGAGGAGGAAGGGATCAAGCACGAGTTCTCCGCTCCCTACACACCACAGCAAAATGGTGTGGTAGAGAGGAAGAACAGGACGCTAATCGATATGGCGAGAACGATGCTTGGAGAATTCAAGACCCCCGAGTGTTTCTGGTCGGAAGCCGTGAACACGGCTTGCCACGCCATCAACAGGGTCTACCTTCACCGCCTCCTCAAGAAGACGTCGTATGAGCTTCTAACCGGTAACAAACCCAATGTATCTTACTTTCGTGTATTTGGGAGCAAGTGCTACATTCTAGTAAAGAAGGGTAGAAATTCTAAGTTTGCTCCCAAAGCTGTAGAAGGGTTTTTGTTAGGTTATGACTCAAATACAAAGGCGTATAGAGTCTTCAACAAATCATCGGGTTTGGTTGAAGTCTCTAGCGACGTTGTATTTGATGAAACTAATGGCTCTCCAAGAGAGCAAGTTGTTGATTGTGATGATGTAGATGAAGAAGATGTTCCACCGGCCGCTATACGAACCATGGCGATTGGAGACGTACGGCCACAGGAACAAGATGGACAAGATCAACCTTCTTCCTCAACAACGGTGCATCCCCCGACTCAAGACGATGAACAGGTTCATCAAAAGGAGGCGTGTGATCAAGGGGGAGCACAAGATGATCACGTGATGGAGGAAGAAGCACAACCTGCACCTCCAACCCAAGTTCGAGCGATGATTCAAAGGGATCATCCCGTCGACCAAATTCTGGGTGATATCAGCAAGGGAGTAACTACTCGATCTCGATTAGTTAATTTTTGTGAGCATTACTCTTTTGTCTCTTCTATTGAGCCCTTCAGGGTAGAAGAGGCCTTGCTAGATCCGGACTGGGTGTTGGCCATGCAGGAGGAACTCAACAATTTCAAGCGCAATGAAGTTTGGACATTGGTGCCTCGTCCTAAGCAAAACGTTGTGGGGACCAAGTGGGTATTCCGCAACAAACAGGACGAGCACGAGGTGGTGACGAGGAACAAGGCTCGACTTGTGGCAAAAGGTTATGCCCAAGTCGCAGGTTTGGACTTTGAGGAGACTTTCGCTCCTGTGGCTAGGCTAGAGTCAATTCGCATCTTGCTAGCATATGCCGCTCACCATTCTTTCAGGTTGTACCAAATGGATGTGAAGAGCGCTTTCCTCAACGGGCCGATCAAGGAGGAGGTGTACGTAGAGCAACCCCCTGGCTTCGAGGATGAACGGTACCCCGACCACGTGTGTAAGCTCTCTAAGGCGCTCTATGGACTTAAGCAAGCCCCAAGAGCATGGTATGAATGCCTTAGAGACTTTCTAATTGTTAATGCTTTCAAGGTTGGGAAAGCCGATCCAACTCTCTTTACTAAGACATGTGATGGTGATTTGTTTGTGTGCCAAATTTATGTCGATGACATAATATTTGGTTCTACTAACCAAAAGTCTTGTGAAGAGTTTAGCAGGGTGATGACGCAGAAATTCGAAATGTCGATGATGGGCGAGTTGAACTACTTCCTTGGGTTCCAAGTGAAGCAACTCAAGGACGGCACCTTCATCTCCCAAACAAAGTACACGCAAGATCTGCTAAAGCGGTTTGGGATGAAGGACGCCAAGCCCGCAAAGACGCCGATGGGAACTGACGGACACACCGACCTCAACAAAGGAGGTAAGTCCGTTGATCAAAAAGCATACCGGTCAATGATAGGGTCTTTACTTTATTTATGTGCTAGTAGACCGGATATTATGCTTAGCGTATGCATGTGTGCTAGATTTCAATCCGACCCTAAGGAGTGTCACTTAGTGGCGGTGAAGCGAATTCTAAGATATTTGGTTGCTACGCCTTGCTTCGGGCTCTGGTATCCAAAAGGGTCTACCTTTGACTTGGTTGGATACTCAGATTCCGACTATGCTGGATGTAAGGTCGATAGGAAGAGTACATCAGGGACGTGCCAATTCTTAGGAAGGTCCCTGGTGTCGTGGAACTCTAAGAAACAAACCTCCGTTGCCCTATCCACCGCTGAGGCCGAGTATGTTGCCGCAGGACAGTGTTGCGCGCAACTACTTTGGATGAGGCAAACCCTCCGGGACTTTGGCTACAATCTGAGCAAAGTCCCACTCCTATGTGATAATGAGAGTGCTATCCGCATGGCGGAAAATCCTGTTGAACACAGCCACACAAAGCACATAGACATCCGGCATCACTTTTTGAGAGACCACCAGCAAAAGGGAGATATCGAAGTGTTTCATGTTAGCACCGAGAACCAGCTAGTCGATATCTTTACCAAGCCTCTAGATGAGAAGACCTTTTGCAGGTTGCGAAGTGAGCTAAATGTCTTAGATTCGCGGAACTTGGATTGATTTGTAGCATACATGTGTTTATGCCTTTGATCATATTCCTTATGCATTTTGTTGCTTAATATTGGTGCTCAAGTTGTACAAACACTCCCTGGACCTCACAAGTCCGTTGCAAAGTGATGCACATGTTTAGGGGGAGATGTGTTACAACTTGACCCTTTGAGACTAACCATTTGCTTGAGTCTGCTTGATTTAGTCTCGAAGGTGGAATGAAAGGGAAAGGTGAACTTGGACCATGCAAGACTTCCACTGCACTCCGATGAAAAGAGTAATTTCTCCAAGTTCATCTTTTAACTCTTATTGCCTTTGTATTCTTATTGAAGATTTTGGTGAGGCAATGGGGTTCTGGGGCCAAGATTGATCCCGTTTTTGGTGCTTGATGCCAAAGGGGGAGAAAATAAAGGCCAAAGTGATAAATGGATCAGCTACCACTTGAGAGATTTTGAAAACAGTAGAATAGAGCTTTTGGTTTGTCAAATCTCTTTTGTTGTCTCTCTTGTCAAAAGTTGGCTTCTTGTGGGGAGAAGTGTTTTGGTTTGTCAAATCTCTTTTGTTGTCTCTCTTGTCAAAAGTTGGCTTCTTGTGGGGAGAAGTGTTGATTATGAAAAAAAGGGGAGTTGTTGAAATCTTTAATCAATCTCTTTTGGAATGACTCTCTTTATGCTTCAACATGTGTGTTTGACTTAGAGATAGAGATTTGAGTTTGATTTGCAAAAACAAACCAAGTGGTGGCAAAGGATGATCCATATATGCCAAAATTGAATCAAAATAAATTCGAGTTTTATTTGAAGTGATATTGCACTTGTTCTAGTTGCTTTATGTTGTGTTGGCAAAAATCACCAAAAAGGGGGAGATTGAAAGGGAAATGTGCCTTTGGACCATTTCTAAGTATTTTGGTGATTGAGTGCCAACACAAGTACTTAAATGTGAATCTATGCCCATGGATGAACAAAGTGCAAATCAAGAGCTAAGGTATGTTTCTAAGTCTTAGTACATTGGTTTTATGTACTAATATACTTGTCTAAGTATCAGAAACAGGAAGAAGAAGAAAAGAGGAGAGTTGGCTGTGTTCAGCCAAGAGGCTGTTTCGGTCTGGAGCACCGGACTGTCCGGTGGTGCACCTGACAGTGTCCGGTGGTGCACCGGACAGTGTCCGGTGCGCCAGGCTGCCTCGGCCGAAGAAGCCGCTCTCGGGAATTTGCTAACGGCGTTCGGCTAAAATTCACCGGACTGTCCGGTGTGCACCGGACTGTCCGGTGAGCCAATGGTCGGCCGGGCCAACGGTCGGCCGTGGAATCCGTGCGCGACACGTGGCCGAGCCAACGGTCGGAAGGGGGCACCGGACTGTCCGGTGTGCACCGGACATGTCCGGTGCGCCAACGGCTCCCAGATCTGCAACGGTCGGCTTCGCCATTTAAGGAAAGGAATCGGGCACCGGACACTGTCCGGTGTGCACCGGACTGTCCGGTGCGCCCGATGACAGAAGGCAAGGATGGCCTTCCAGATTTGTTCTCAACGGCTCCTAGCTGCCTTGGGGCTATAAAAGGGACCCCTAGGCGCATGGAGGAGAACACCAAGCATTCCTACAACATTCCTAAGCACCAAGACATCGATCTCACGCATTCGTTTCATTGTGATAGCATCTAGAGCTCTTGTTGAGTTGCGAACTCCTTGAGTTGTGTTGCGAGCTCTTGTTGCGACTTGTGTGCGTGTTGTTGCTCTGATCTTTTGAAGTCTTGTGTGCGTTGCTCATTCTCCCTTTGCTCTGTGTTCTTTGTGAACTTCAATTGTAAGGGCGAGAGGCTCCAAGTTGTGGAGATTCCTCGCAAACGGGATTGAGAAAAAGCAAGCAAAACACCGTGGTATTCAAGTGGGTCTTTGGACCGCTTGAGAGGGGTTGATTGCAACCCTCGTCCGTTGGGACGCCACAACGTGGAGTAGGCAAGCGTTGGTCTTGGCCGAACCACGGGATAAACCACTGTGTCGTCTGTGTGATTGATCTCTTGTGGTATTGTGTTTTGTTGAGACTCCTTTCTAGCCACTTGGCATTTATTGTGCTAACATTTAACAAGTTTTTGTGGCTATAAGTTCAAGTTTTACAGGATCACCTATTCACACACCCCCTCTAGGTGCTCTCAACTAATGCTCAAGACAATGGTGCCTCCATTTATAGAGTTGACACCATGTGTGTGTTTTGTAGTCATGGACCACAATCGATATAGGTAGATGTTCGCAATCTCATCCCACAGTACACCAATCAAAAATGAACATTTGTTTAGTTAATCGCTGCAGAACGCTCCCCAAAACTCGATCGACAAGCGTGTTCGACGATCGATGGCTTCAAGCGTATGCTCTTCTAACTCTTTGCTCGGATATATAATTGGGACGAGAATGCTCTTTATCTCAACTCAACCGATAAGTGAGGGGTGTTCCCGTTTGCAACGAATTGTGGATGCTCATGCGCTAAAAATAGAAGATAATGGCAACAGTTTCGAAAAGATGAAAGGATGGAATAATTGTCGTAATGTACGCCCATCACTTCATCCATTATAGGCCCATTACACCTGCATTAATCTATCACTTTCCTCCTCCATTAATTTCTCTAAGTGGTAAACAAACACACCAACATTCCAGCCACAAAACACGGTAAAGGTCACATCACAGCCAATGCCCTAAAGACAATGACCCTCAAAACCCTTGGACAACCCCGAAGCCCTCAAATAGTCCTAACGACATGGATGGCCTTCACGTCCCTAGAGGCCATCGACTCCCTCATAGGCCTTGAGAGCCTCAAGGTACCCTGATGAGAGCCCAAAGCTTTAACATCTCGACGATACCGAACCACAAGAGTACTTGAGGGCCAAGCAGGTTCTTCGATGACCGATGGTTCCGTAGGCTTGCTCTTCGAACCCTCTGTGCGTGCAGAGGATTAGGACAAGATTTCTTTTTCTCTCAACTCAATTGATAAGTGAGGGTTATTTATATTTGCACGGGTATGTGACTTCTCATGTGCTAGAAATAGAAGATGATGGCAGAAGTTTGAGGAAGATATAAGGATGGAATAATCACCATAACGTATGTCTATTACTTCATCCATAATAGGCTCATTACACCTCCATCAATTCATATGTTTCTTCCACCCTTAGTTGTCCTAACTGACAAATAAACTCACCTACACAATAGTCACAAACACAATAAATGCCAAGGCACACCCAATGGACCCAAAGACCCCCGACAGCCTGAACCCACAAATGACCACAAAGCCCCTAGACAATCCCAACTTTGCTAGAGGGACTTGATGCCTCGGATGGTCCCGATGCTCCTATAGGCCCTTGAGTCCCCTAAAAGGCCTTGAGAGCCCCGAGGTGCCTCAAGAGTCCTAGGGGAGGGCCCAAACATTCAAACAACACCAATGCCTTGAGGCCCCCGAGGGCCCTGGAGGTCCCCAATACATTCAATATGGACCTAAGGATTGTCCATATTAAATCTAACAATCACCACCAAATAGTAGGCAACATAACAAATGTCCTCACTTCTCAGTTCTTAGATATACCATTGTTGCGATGGAGACTGTTAAGTTGAACATCTATCTAAAACAAAGGTTAAACTTCTTCATAATTGAACAAAGGACTATGCCCTGAGTCGACAACTTTGTATAAAATAAGTTTCACATAAGCTCTTTACTAGTACTAGGCTGCCAAAAGCATCCCCTCTGGTTGGAGCATATATAAGTAGAACTTGATAGACTTTCATGAGTATGTAGAGCTCATCGAATCTCATAGACTATAACTTAACAGTTGAACTCATATGGGTGTTTTCCTCAAAGAATGTCCTATATGATAGCGTCTTTGCACCAATAAGCCACTTGGAACACGCTAAGGTAAAACTATCATGTCTTATAGTATAGAAAATACATGCATCTAAGATGGACCTGGTAAGGGTCTTTCCTCTAGGTAATCCCAACCTGGTCACCCGGACCGAGGTAGTCCCAACCTCGAATGCCTTAATCGGCGGTGGGGTGGCAATGGCCAATAGGGCATTCTTTTTGTGAGTTACAAAGGAGTATGGTACTAGGGGTGGGATTACATGTTGCACCATATTTTTGCTATATATCGTCTATTCTGTGACAATCTACACACCCATATAGTAGTTGATCCACAACATTTTCAAAGATGTTGTCCATTGCAAATATGGTTTGCATGGTGTACGTACTAGCCCCGCTTGACACAACTTATTTCACGGCTTCTTCACATATTTAAGCAAAAGATGTACCAAACAGTGTGTTTTTGCAGTAGCTTATCAGTTCAGCTGCTTCTTAGAATGAACTAAAAGAAGACAATAAGCAGAAGCTGCTCTTCACTATCTTTTTTCAGATAAGTTGTGTCTTCAACAAGCAGCAGTCGTGCCAAACAGGACCAATGGTAAATCTGAAAACTATCTCATAGTTTATGGGTTAGAGTATAACTATCCCTATAGAGAATTATGGCCAAAGTTGCACTTAATAAACAATCTAAATTAAACCGTGTCGAAAATATTTTGGCAGGAATTAGTATTTAGTATCTTTAATGCACGATGCCTATGTATGATGTGAAGCCGAAGATTGATCGTAGACAATAGCGCCTTTAATTCTGATGACGGTTATTGGCGTACATATATACAGTTGTGGCGGGTCTTTCGGCAACGCCCAAGGGGTTAACATCTGAAGTGGTTGCCGAGATATAATGTGCAAGAAGTTGCACACGTGAAGCCATCGAGTTCTCATAACGTGTATTTCATGGTGTTTAGAGAACTCGCTGTCTCACACGTGGACAGGAGACTCAGGAGACGTGTTTTAAGGGCCCGGCCATGCATGCGCCCATGCCGTACATTACATACATGAACCATGCATGACGTTAGGTGTGGACTCGATGGCCTTCTCTCTGCTTTGCCTCGATGAAGAGTAAAACAGAGAGTACTGTCCACGAGATGATCACCGTGTGCTCTGCTGACTTGGAAGGTTGGATGGCTCCATGGATGGTTGTCGACCTGCGAAAGCTACGCGTGAATCCTCCTGTGGTGCTGCGCTGGATGTGACATTCTGCTCCACCCCCCACTCGAACGCGAGAAATGAAAGAAATGCGCCCCAACAACAGGAACAGCGAAAAAGGGAGCCTACATTATTCCTCGTCGCTCCAACAACTGAAAACGACAATGCCGACTCTCTCTTTTCTTTCTAAGGGGTTTGGTCTAGAGGGAGTCCTTTTTAGTCTCTCTATTTTATTTTATTTTAATTTCTAAACTGTCAAATGCAGAAAAGCTCTAAGGTCTAGTTTGGAAACTCAATTTTTTCAAAGGTGTTTCTATTTTTCTAGGGAAAAATAAACTAATTTCCTTTCGTAAAATGAAGATCACTTGAAAAAATGTGGTTCCAAAACTAACCCTAAAGAGACTAAAAATTAGCCTATAGGAACCAAACACTCTTTTTTTCTCTCTCATACTGGTCAGAGACAACTTGTTCGAAAAGGAACTAAGCAAGGATGGGATGGGATTATGGGAGCCTCAAATCAAATGCAGTTTGAATTTTGCAACTGCAGAGGAAATATTCAGCGTCTCCTTGTTCAGAGCATTGCTTTACCAGCTCAGTGTACGGCGCCTTGTCAACATCTGTTAGCTCGATGACCTAAGGGCACACGATTAAAAAAATGGAAGGAAAAGAACGTGTATTTGTTCCGACGATACTGTTTTTTTCTTTGACAGGGCACTCACTAGCTGAGATTCTCAGGTGGTTCCTATAGGAGGACGAGCGAGACAAAGGGAGAGAGAGAGACTGTGCATGGATTTGTCGACGAATATAATGGAGGATGGTATAATACATTAATATACGAGATTTACGTGCGTTGGAAACAGAGTAGACAGGGTTCTGTTGTTATGGAAACTTCAGTCCATCTCATAAAACTTCCAATCTTTTTTTTATATTGGTTCGTATGCTGTATCATTCATGCACTCATGAAACCTTTTATAAAGCTCCAGTTCAAGTTAGACTAGGCTGACCTATAGTGGATACAGACTCCACCAACGCCTTGGTGCATACCAACCGCATATTATGCTTGACAAATGGCCAGCAAAAAGACCACATGAACCAAGAGAAAAGCCAAAGGCATGGGCCATGGAGGGGAGGGGGGAGCACAAGACGCGCGTCCTGACTACTACTAGCTCAGGATGATGCGTCGGGGGAGAACTGAGGAAAAGGTGGTGGTGTCGCCGAGACGAGCGACGACACAAGAAGGTTCTCGGTGCAGCGTCGCGTCGCGTCGGCCATTCTCCAAGAATTTCAATTGCTAGCGTTAGCGTGCTGTGCATGGCATGGCATGATGGAGGGTCGCCCACGGGAACTTATTTTAAGGGGCCCTTCATTCCGTCCAGGAACATGGCTTAATGTTAAAAAAAAAACTACTCCGCATTTTAAATTTCCCCGCGGCGTCCTAGCACGTGCATGGACAGACGAAACACATACTTGTAGCTGTACCAAGGAGTGATGATCACAGTGGAGTGGAGTGGAGTACGTGCCTCTGCTGACTTGGAAAGGTCACTGAGCTCATTTTGCTCGTGTCTTTTGGTACAAGTACAATACATACAGGCCGTGGTCACCTTGACGGCCATTAGACTCCAGCTCCAGCGCTGCTGACGTTTCTTTATTCTTGTGTGACACTGGGCGGGATAACACGTCAAGTGCAAAATAATATTGTAGCACCAGTACTTCTTTTATACACTACTTTCTCCCCCTCGAAACAGGCCGGGACCGTTTCTATATCTTAAGGCTGCCCGCCTGCCCGGCACAAACGCCGCGTCCCAACCGGGGTCAGGCCAAACCACCAGAGTCCACATGATCTAGAACGGGTTGGTTGGTTCGCGCCCTCAGCGTCAATATCCCCAGATTGCCGGCTTGATCAGTACGCGGGTCACTCACGTATACGGTATACAAATCAGCACAATACGACACAGCAGCATCCTCTCACTGCTGACCTCAAACGGGCGGATCGGTCATTCTCTGCCACACCGTCAAAATCAGGTTATAAACAAAGGCAGACAACACGAGAACTTTTACAATTGTCACTTGGAACAACCATACCCCGCAATAAAAAAAAAGAAGAAGAAGAAGAGGAACAACCATACCCCGCAATAAAAAAAAAAGAAGAAGAAGAGAGGGGGAGTTCATAGTCGGTCCACAATCTGCCCCAAGACGAATTAAAAACGACGGCATGGATTGGCACTCGCTAATTAATGGGTTAGCGACTGCCGGAATTCTTAATGCTTCGGCCGGGACGCGACGCAAGCACATGGAGTGATGAGTGAAGCACAAGATGCGTCCCGAATACCAGTACCGCTCACAACAACAAAAAAAAAAAAAAAAAAAAAACTCACACGCTGGCAAGCGGCGACGCGAGCCTTCAAGATTAAACTAGTCAAAACACGGCAGGTAGCTGGGATGGAAACATCCGTCCCAGAAAAGGGGATGGTGAGTGGCTACAGACCGAACGTATTGTATTGTCCACAAAAGGCTCGTGGCAGGTTGAGTTGCAAAACGAGGCAGCCCCCCTCCGATGCAGCGACGGAATAAGAGACGAGTGTCTCATCACGGAAGTATTTGGGTTCAGTAGGCCAATTCTGAGTCGCTCACCTAAACATTCACACAGATCCAACAGGTATTCTTTTCCGACCCATGGAATCCATGGCAGATAGGCATCAGAAGGTTTCCTACGCAAGTATTCTTTCTACAAAGGGCAAAGATCTACAACATGCTTCTGTGGTTGCGGTAAACCATGCTGATCATGCATGTGATTCAGCGATTTGGTGGGGTCCTCCTCTAGTAGTATGATACAGTGGGACAGCATGAGAAGTGCAACAGCAGCACATCCATAGCTAGCAGACCATCCACTTCACGAACCAAAAAGTCCAAACCAGCCAAAATTTTCAAGACTAGAGAACCCCAATGCCAGTGTTGGCAAAAAACCATTGCGACGAGGAAAGGCACAGAATCAATCCCAGCACATTGAGATGGTTACTGCCACTCATTTCCATGAACCAGAAAAGTATTCTGAATAAGAGAAGAATACTCCGTTGCGTCGCTTCCAGCTCCTAATGGAAGATGAATCCAACCACAGCGGCAAAAGGGCCTCGGGGAACATGGCACAACTACACCATGCCAGGCACTGGTAAAGAAAAAAGAAAAGGTACCTGTATTTGAAGTTAAGTGGAAAAACAGTGGAACTTTCCTCGGGACAGGATATCGGCATGAGCACATCGGACGGCTCACAAATCTACTAGTTACCTTAAACTAAAATGGCTTCTAAGTCTAGAGAAGAAATAACCGAGGCAAGCATTACAATACTGCGTCGAACTCGGGATCTTTTGGCTTACTCGACACACCGACATCATGCCTGCCCTTCTACTTTATACTAAAATAAAGAAAATAAAAATCAGGACGAATTTGCATCCTTGTTTTTTTTGGGTTCTATAGAAGTGACCAGTAACCTGTAACTTTCATCAGAAACACAGTGCAACGCAAAGTAGCTACAAATGTTCAGACATATATCCACCACGCAGTGGAAGTCAGACAAGCTACATGAACAAAGGTAACGGAGGATACAAACAAAGCGAAAGCACGGATAGACACCGGTAATGGGAGTTCATAAACATCACATGCACTCAAGTACAAATCCCAGCTTAGCACCCAGCCAACAGTCGAATGCTAGAACCTCTACATGCTGTGGAAGGAAAGGACATGAATTAGAGAAATATAAACGAAATTGAAGAAAAATAGTAGTATAACAGATTAACAGGTGCAGGTAAATGAGAACTTTCGGTCGTTGTCAAGCCAGATGATGCAGTTTTCTTAAAACTGAAGCCGTGCACGTCCAAAAGTTCCAGCAAAACTGTCCATGGAATACACGGTAACAGGTTCGGACACAGAAGCACATGACACTGGACCTCTGATCATATGGGAGGAAATGATCAAATCAAAGGAAGCTAAGGTTTTCTAGGAGTATTAATTATTAAAGGATCCACTGTAATGTCATTCTAAAAACTTGTCCGGATATAATAACATTTGCTCTAAAAAAGAAAACATGTTCCTGCTTTGTAGGCCTGAATGATAAATTCATGTTGCGCAGAGGCAGAGAGCTATCCTTGGTTTCAGACAGTCAAGGGCAAAAGTTCTCCTATGTTTCATGTCAAAACTATTAAAAAAACCCTCAAACTTCACAACTTAAAGTAAAAACATAATTCAGCATGCATAACTTTCCATACATCTCTACCCACAGCACTGCATGCAACAAAGATGCCATATCACAGTGAGAATGAAATTCTAAAAAACTACCACATATGATGTGCAACACATACAGCAGAAATGTGCAGCACTGATGCCTTAGCCAAAGACCGAACAGGTACAGGACGTACTATTGAGAAAAAAAAAGTTCGATAGATGATGCCCATCGTATAACAATAATACAACCCAAGTGGAAGATTTTAATTCCATGCTAACCTGAATCCAAGAGGACTTCACAATGCATCAACGAGGTCAAGCATCTGCAGAAATTGCACCACTTCTAGATATTAGCCTAATTAACCACAAAGGTCCATTGATATGATACATGCAAACTGTTTTTTTCCATTAAAGCCACCATAAAAATTAATGAGAATGATGCAGTAAATTCAAACGTTAAAACATTTGAGAACAGTTCAGTTTTTCAGGCACTAACTAATAAGAAAACATTAGCTCACAGCTTGATATGGAATAGCACACAGATGATGAAAACTCAGCTAAAGGAATCTAAGCGTAAGCTAACCCTTTCACTGATCAAAGCTGTGACTGTGATACATAAACTAATTGGATTTTTTGGATAGGAATAACGATTGCCATCAAGCTATTTCACAAATATGAAACTATGGTGCAACAGTAAAGTTTGTGATGCTTAATATATTTTCCATTGAAAGCATAACAGAAAAGGCAGAGTTATGTCAACATCTTCAACTTGTTAATGACAGCTACTTGCTATTTTATCCAAGCTGAGCAGGTGGGGGTACCATGCCGAAGGCCAGCAGACATGATGTCCTCAGTGGCCTCCACATGCAGATCCACCAAGGCAGGGAGGCGGGAACATCAGTGGTGACGAGCATGGCTGGATTGGAACTGGGGCCACCGAACAGGGGAGGGGAGAGCATCAATCAGCAATTGGATAAGGTGGGAGCATAAGAATAAGGACTGGCCATTCAGACTTGGGCTTGGGCTGCTTTGACAGGCCTTTCTGTCCAATGCTAGGCCGGTAGGCCCACTGATCTCTTGTTAAGTGTATGGCACATGCCAAGGCACATATAAACTCAAGGTGGAGGCCAGAGAGCGCCTAGCGCCTTCCCTAGTTCCCTCACATTGATTTATTAACAAAAACCTGTGAAATGACATCACCCATTCTATAAAATTTAACCAGCCAACCGAAGAGCATATGTTAAAGTTTGCACATATTGAATATCAATGACAAAGGGAGCATAACGATTCAGATAACTAATAGTATCATCTAATTTTGAGAAGGGGAGGGATAGATCAAGATCCATATCCAAATCGGACCAAGACGCATCCGATATAAGATTTTATGGCAGGTGGAGGCAGGGGGGGGCACCTTGTGAGCAGTGCCGTGCAGATTAGATTGGTCTGGTTTGTTACAAAAAAGATAAGTTTGACTGGTTTGGTTAGTTAGTATGAGAAAAGATTTGGTTAGTTAGGATAAGGAAAGTGATTAATTAGATTGATTTGGTTAGGATATTTTCTTAGGGGTCAATTAAGCCTCTCTATATAAGTAGAGAAGATGTGTCAATCTAATAAAGCAAGACTAAGAAGGAAAACCATTCCCACTTGCTTGACCATGAACAAGGCACCAGTCGGGCCCCTTGTGCTCCCTCAACCCAACAGGTGTGCACTACATAGCACTGCTGCATTCCATAACCAGCCTCTAGGAGGGCATCTCTGCTAGTCGTCGTTGCGAACACTCCCAGGTCTCAACACCCACCAGACTACGACATGTGATCCAGGTGGTTGTACACATGCAACTCCATCGTCTGAATGGTGCCCTTGTAAGCCCCGCGTCTCCATGGGAATATCGACATCTGCAACCATGGCCACTAGCACAACTCAAGGATGAGCTGTCTTGGAAGGGTGGAGTAGTGTTATGAAAAGTGGAGCCGGTCCAGGGGCCCACGTGGCACTATAACGCATAAACAATATCTTGTGAACAGTGTTGGGCAGATTAGATTGGTTTGGTTTGTTAGAAAAGAAATAAGTTAGATTGATTTGGTTAGTTAGTACTACCTCCGTTCTCGAATATTTGTCGCTCGCTAGTTCATTTTTGAACTAAAACGCGACAAATAAAAAATGGAGCGATTATAAGGAAAGAGATAAGTTAGATTGTTTTGGTTAGGATATTTTCTTAGGGGGTCAAGTAAGCCTCTCTACATAAGGAGAGGGATGTATTAATCTAATCGAGCAAAAATTAAAGAAAACCCTTCCCTCTTGCTAAGCCGTGGGCAAGGCCCCCAACCGCCCCCCTTACGCTCCCTCAATCTAGCTGCGGCCATAACAGATATGTCCATATCTAATTCAATCCAATTGCTTACGGGCCTTTAGCTGAGTTGGTTAGATGGTCTGAGTAGCACTCCTGAGATCCCGAGTTCGACTCCCCGTGGAGCAAATTTTAGACTGGGGTTAAAAAAATTCCCTCGACCAGTCGTTCTCACATGGGCTACGGTACCACTATGCATGGGTGGGAAGGGGTTCGGGGGTTTTCTCCTCGACCAAGGGTTTTCTAAAGTTTGTATTATGTATGTGTTGTGGCAAGGTGCTCACCTACATGACAATCCAAGTGGTGGCGCAGCAGGTTGATTGAGCTTATGGCAGACGTGGCACTTCCAGGAGCCGTGAGGCGTGACGCATTGGAAGCACATGAGCTGTGACGCCACAACTGGCATTGGTAGAAAGATGAGCTAGGAGCATTGGTAGGCCGGAGAGCAACATTGTGCCGTGCGAATGGGGAAATCATGCACCCGACCTATCACATGAAAGCAAAGAGTCTACCTATTTATTTACTAAATACTTGCCACACAGAACTACATGGTCTTTCCTCCCTTTTAGCATGATTTGGATAACACCCAAATAGATCCCACTACCTAAAAACTTATAAATCCAGTACCACCCTATTCTGTTCCCCTAATGACCTCATGGAAGTTATTTTGTAAAAAAAATACCAAAGAACCCCAAGGAAGACTAACTCATACAAGCACACCAAACTGCAACTGCAGTTTGTCTCCATTTCAGCTAAAGCCAACGACAAAGGTACATAACTTGGTAGCTACATATGCTTAAGTGTAGGCTTACAGCTCACAGAATGGATAAGGGAAAGACAAGCTTCTTTACACAGGACATTTTTAATACATTGATCGATTGGTTGCATGAAGCAAACAGATGACATCATGCTGCGGCCAGATATCATGGATTCCAGTCACCTCTATCTCCAAAGGGGACATAGTATGGGTATCCTGGAATAGATGGTCATGTAGAAGCTAGCACTTCGTTGTGATCTGCATACTGCAGGTGACTCGCACTCATGGCAGTACAGGAGACTAAGCACAAAGATCGATTTGATCACCAAGTGGCACAAGCTCAGTCTCCTTCCAGCCCTAATTGACAATAGTAGGGAGAAGGCCATGTTTTGGTTTAATTACTAAAATGGATAACAGCGTCAGGTTTCCAAAATATGGGCATTTTCTTTAATGGGTTATGCAATTGCAAGAACATGTCTAGGTTAGTATATGACAGATGTTACAGCTAATTCTGCTTACTGAAGAACATTCAGCAACTGTATTTCAGAGGCCAAAAATGCATCCAACCATATAGTTGTCAACTTTCCACTGATGCAAAGGAGAAGTGATAGAAGTAAAATTCTGAGAATGCTGTCCCCACTTCTTTTTTTGTGTTTACTGATTTATATGGCCTCGAAATGCTATCCTATATAATGAACCTAACCATAAGAAGAAAAAAATGTTCTAGTAAATCCCCGCTTTAGCATTAATAAGTTGTGGCATAACCACATATCAGTACCTCTTTCTTTTATAGGAAAACAAGGCTAAATCTACCATTGAAATTTTAATTCAGGTGTCTCCAGCCAAATGTTATAATAGGCAAGAACAAACATAAAGTGATGATCAATAAACTGTCTTCTCAGGCTGATAGTGAAAATGAGGTTTCATAATTAGTTCCTGCCAAAATCTCAAAACTTAATAGAACTAAATGGACTATTACCAGAGCATGTAGAATAGTAGAATGCTTGCAGCCTAAATTCTAGACGCTTCAGTAGGAAAAACTGAACCAAGGAGACATAGAATTGATGAAACGTGGTTACCACAACCCTACATGGGCAATCTTACATCACTAAAAAGGGCCCATGGTTACTAAACCTAGTCTTGATACACCAGGTTGTTCCACCAAACAATCAAGTTCCACAAAGTACTGTAATACCATATGAAGCAGACGTCCTAGAGGATAACCAGAACCAAATATTGTTCATATAAAGGAAATGTGTAGCAGCAATCCTTGCTACGTACTTCTATTCAAGTTAGAATGACTGCTTAGACCTAGTGCAGTGGTGAGAGCTGTCTCACTGAGTCACCAGGTAGCGGTTCGAAGCAACCTCTCGGTATTTGCGGGGGAAGGCTTACCCGAATTTTTTGTATTTTAGCCCTTTTCTTGATAAATATTCACGTTTAGACACTTGGATGACTTAATCTCTTTTTTGGACCCTTTGTTCGGCGCCACAGATCTTGGCGCCGAGGCGCGTGCTCCGCTGGCGACGAAGGCTGACACGGCGCCGACGTGGCCGAGCTCGGCGCCATGAACTCTGGGTGTTCAGATTCAGTGACGTGTTTTGAGAACTTCCTATTTTCATGGTAAAAAAACTCTGAACACTTAGCTGCCGTGAAGTAACAAACTACGAGCTTCCATCATGGAAGAAAGAATGACGAACTCTGCGGTTGGGAGCAGAATAACCCAGAGTTCGTCAGAGTCAATGAATCGATAGTAAATTTGTTGCGGGCATTGTCCTATCCCATTGTTATTGTGAGTTAAATTTTGGTGCATTTTCGTATGGATGATGAAGGCAACCTCCCTATGACATGCACAACAAGCAAATATAAGAGTAGAAACCCAGTTTACCCTTGTGCTCCTCCGCAGCGTCATGGTACTCGCCTTCTTCCTCCGGCACGGGGTGCAGCACATCCTCAGCACCAACCGCGGCGGACAAACCAGCGGCCTCCCCACCCTCGGCAGAGCCGTCATCAGGGAAGCGCACCACCACAACGGGGCAGACACAGTGGTGCACGCAGTAGTCGCTGACGCTGCCGAGCCTGCCCTTGCTGGTCCTCCGCGCGGCGCCGAAGCCCTTGCTCCCCATGATGACGGCGCTGAGCGAGAGGCGCTCGACCTCGAGGCAGAGGCGCTCCTTCATGTCGTGGTCCCTGACGATGTGGATCTTGTAGGGGATGCCGGCGTCCTTGAGCGGGCTGGCGAAGTCGTCGGCCTTGGTGGCCGTGAAGGCGTCGTAGTCGTCCTCCATCCTGCGCGCGGCAGCGGCGGTCTCGCAGTCGCCGTCGCCGTCCTCGGAGGCGGCGGTGGCGCTAGGGTTGGGGAGGGAGACGTCGACGGCGCCCCAGTCGGCGCCGTAGAGCACGGAGGTGGGGCGCACGTGGAGCAGGATGACGGCGTCCCCGGGGCGGAGGTAGTTGGCGACGGCCCAGCGCACGGCGTAGGCGGACTCGTCGGAGAGGTCGACGGCGATGGCGATGCGGCGGTGGGCGGTGCCCAGGGGCGCGGCGGCGGCGGCGGCGGAGAAGAAGACCCCCGGGGACTCGGGCTGCAGCGAGGCCGGCGGCGGGGGCCGCGGGGTCGGCGCCTTCACCGGCGGCGGCGCCACCGCCAGCGGCAGGTCGACGGAGGAGGGCGCCGGCGGGGCCTGCATCGCGGGATCTTCTGCGGCGATCGCTCTTGGAGCTTGCTTAGCGGGGTCGAGGTCCTGTGGACTGGCGAGTAGGGGACTAGGAAGGGAGGGGGAAGGTCAAGGTGACAAGGAAGGTACTGGATGGAATGGAATGCTTGGACTTGAAGGGGTCAAGCGCAAGCGGGGCTGGATGATGAACTTGTCACGGTCTGGACTCTGGAGTCTGGAGAGGAGGAGGCCACGAGGACCCTTTGCCTAGTTTGCCTTGGAACGGAATTCGACGGCTGGTCGGCTGCACGTGGAGGATGGATAAGGACGCCTCCTAAGATCCAACGGCTTTTGGACCAACTTGGCCAGCTCGCTGTTCCTGTTCCTATTTCGTCATTTCGTATATACTACGGATAAGTACGTGTACCTTAGCATGTACCGATTCAATCAAAAGAAAAGAACAAGAAAATGCCGCTGTTTTGTTTAGAGTAGGGTCGTACAAGACACTCTTCTAGCGAAGAATTCCTTACAAATTCTCTGAGACCACGAACAGCGATAGAGCTAGAACAACTGCAGCTTCCGCTGCCGCGATCTCTTTGAACTCGTGTAGCGCAAAAGATCTTCATGACGCTGGGTTGGTCTGTGATCTGTGCTACTAAACGGCGCGCATCAGGCGAAATTGTTGTGTTGGCCTATCCTGCTGCACCGCACATACCAGTTTCCTCCTCCACGCTCCACGTGATCATCAGTCGCAAAGTGGTGCAAGGCTGCAACTCATGCTAGGACGAGGCCCCGGCCCCGCCAATCATTACCTTGCAGCATTAGGCACGGATGATCACTCGCACTCGCGCCCTTTTTCCTTGTTGGAGTCAAAAGCGCACCGCGCATGCCAATCATCGTCCAGTCCAGCCTGCAGTCATTTGTTTCAGTTGCAAGGAACAACATTCTGGTAGCGGAATCGTCTAGCCACCACTTGACTGACGCATCACCTATGGCTATCGATTTTATTAGTTTATTATCATGTTTCCCCGGGCCCCCGGGGGCTTAATTAACATGAAATGGACTAGTAACCAACCTGGTAATCTAGCAGAGCATTGCAAGAAAGAAAATTCGACTATAACCATAGTGTTCCTTCTCTTTTAATTTATAAGATATTCTAATTTTTTTAAAGAACTCAAAAACATGTTAAATTTAATCAAAATTATAGAGAAAACTATAAAGATTTAGAACATCAAATATATATACTGTAAAAATAATTAATTAAGGATCTAAAAATACTTAATTGACATCTTAAATGTTATTATCTTATCATATAATTTTTTAGTTAAACTAAAATTGTTTTGTTTTTTAAAAAATGGAATAGCTTGTAATTTGAAATGAAGATAATACAAGAAACCAATATATGGGCACTGAGCACATAGACGTAGCCTACGGAACAAGAACTGCACGAGACAATGGGTCTGCAGTCTGCTTGAGCTCTTGTGGCGTTGCTCGGCTCTCCTCACCAGGTACGAATACCTGTGCAGGAGCAGAAAACGCACGCGAGTAACCGGGGGCTGTCAGCAATCACAACCACTGACATTCAGACAGTTTCTTACGAGTACCCCAGATCCAAGTTCCAGGTCCAGGAAACCAGTGCCACGTTGCACTCACGTACCGGTACATGTCAAAATCGAGGCAGAAATGTGCTTTCACTTTACCACCATTTTTTGTTCCTTACAAACCATCCACTGAACAAACATGTACAATCAATGCACGATTTACATCAAGTAGGAACTCCACAGCGAAGAAGCTCTCAGCTAATGGAACAACCTGCAACCAATGCCACTAACCAATGATGAACGCGATCTAAAACCCCCAGCTTGTAGGGAAGCTAGCACCGCCTGAATGTCCGGAATGGAACCGAACAGAACCAGTGCGCGCAGCATGGATGGCAACAACCACCGCCGCCACTACAGCGAACCCAATCATGAACAGGACGAACAGGATATAGGGCCTCTTGCTCCACCGCCCCATCACCCCGAGCGCGAACGGGTAGATCAGCAGCAGGATCCACGCGTTGAACACCAGTCCAAGGGACGCGTCGGCCATCTGCAGGAGCGACCACCCCCCGACGACCGCCTTGCCGATCGCCGCCCCGATCGCGCCGACGTTCACGGCGATCACCGCTATTGTGGGGATCAGCAGTGGCGTCCACTGCACCACGTACATCTCAGCGTACTTCTCGTTCACGGCGCTCGTAGCCTGCTTCGCCGTCAGCTTGAACGAAACGCCGTTCCCGCGAAGGACTAGCTTCAGCACGATGTGCAGCGTCGCTAACGGGTACACGGCTGTCGCCCCGATGATGTAGAACTGCTCGTTGCGGATCCAGTCCAGCAGCGTGAGGCCTGCCCACTTGATCTCCACCATGCCGATCAGCTCTGTCATTGCTATGATGACGACGAGGTACAGCACGTATGTCGGGAACGGCTTCTGGATGTAGAACTCGCCACGGAAGATCCATATGACGGGGAAGAGGAGGTAGAACACAAGGAAGACCGATGAGATTGGGTAGGCTGTCATGTTGGTGTAGGCGATCCGTTGCATCAAGTTCAGTCGACGGCCAGCAAGGAGCGGGCAGTGTGAGAAGAACATTTCAAGGGAGCCGCCCGACCAGCGCAGGATCTGGCAGAGGCGCTCCGTGAGGTTGATTGGTGCAGTGCCACGGAAGGCATCCGGCTCCATGCGGCAGTACATAGATCGCCACCCTGTCCGGTGTACTCGGAAGCCGGTCACCACGTCCTCCGTAGCAATGTTGTACACCCAGCCGATTTCCTTTCCGAACTCAGTGCCCTCTTCATATGCGCACTTCATGACATTATTCAGCTCTTCCATGACCGACTCCTCATGTGCCGGTGGTGACGCCATGGACCATTCTTGGTTCGCAGCCGATGGTATGGAGTTGATGAAGAGCATTGAGCTGCCAAACTTGCTGGGGTTGTCCACAAGCTTGAAGGCATCAGTTCTCCAACGAGGTGGATCAATACCATAGACAGCGATCCGGCGGAACATGCAACCGGTGCCAACATAGGAGGGTCCCTGGATGCCATTTAGGCCGAGCAAGGTGGCATCAAAGAAGACACGGTTGTGATTGCAGTACCTGTCTGTTGGGTCGACATCGTCAAAGCGTTGCGGGAACTGAACAAAAGCGGTGTTCTCGCCATCCCGCCGGTCCAGCATGAAGCACATCGCAGCTCGGAAGGCCTGTGAGTTGTTGACGTAGTGGTCACCATCAAAATTGATGATGAAGGGAGCGTTGGTCAGAAGCGCAGAGATCCGCAGCTGCACGTTCATGGCGCCTGCTTTCTTTTGGTGGTCATGGCTTGGACTCTTCTCACGGGAGATATAGACGAGCATTGGGAGCCGCACGTCAACGGCACTGAAGTCCAGAGGGGTTTCAGCACTTGCTGGTCCACCAAACCGAGGTTCATCGCCCGGGTGATTCAACATAACCTGTCGAACAGCCATGATAGAGGTATGGATCAATACACTTTCTTAGGCCCCCTCATGCAAGACTATGTTAATTATTATAAGCACCACTATTAGAGACCAAGTTTTATCCACACGAAGAAAAAGGGCTAGCAAAATCGCATACCTTAACAATTCCAGCATGTTGCCCTTTCTTGTGGTTTTCAGCAGGGTCAAACCATGTTCCTGGCCACTGTGTTCCGTCTGCCATCCAGGTTGCCTTTACACCTTCCTTGGCCTCTGCATTGTGTGCATCTGAGCGTTCAGGGATTTTAGTAAAAAGTGCATCCAAACGCACCTTGAACTCATCATACTCCTTAGACATGCGTCTATGATCATCAGCAAACTCATCTGGTACATTTCCAGTGTATGGGCGCGACTTCACAGCAAAATAGCTCTCAGGGGCTCTCGGCTCAATGCTATGTTTTCGGCAAAATGGAACCCAGAGTGTCGCGAAATTTGCTGTCTCAAGCAAGCCCTCGTAATGGATTATGGACCCTCCATCATCCGAGAGGTAGGTAGCAGTCCTATCGATTGGGTAGTCTACGGCAAGAATGGACAGGATAGAGTTCATGGTGTATATCATAGGCTCGTTTATGGGATCGACGGTGTTGATAAAAACATCAAGCCTAGGGAGATTAGAGTTGCCATCAGGGAGATCGAACTGTTGTCTCAAGAGGGAAAGGTCTGGGACACGCTTGGTAGGGTTGAGCTTCGCAACTTGGTTTAGCAACCAAGTGACACCAAACCAGAAATCTCCGACAATGGATATCCACCAGAGCCACATTCCGTCGGCATGCGGATGCCGGATACGCCATATGAAGAATAGGATGATTGCAATCAATCTCAGCAAGGTCAACAACCTGTTGCAGATAAACCGGAAACAGAATTAGAACATGTCAGGAAAAGTTGCTAGAAGTCCTAGCACTGAAATTGGCATGAGTACATAGTGGAATACTATGACTAGTAACAATGCTTGTAAATACAACAGTTTAATATCATATTTGATGGTAAATACAACAATGGCAAAAAAAAAGATGCGGTTTTGTATTGTATTTGATGGTAAAAATGCTCGTAAATACAACAATTTGTTACAAGTTGTCAGTAACGACTTGCAAAATAGAGCTGCAGAACTGAATTAATCCATACGTATAATGCATTGGAGTCCACATGATGAAATCTTCAGTTAGGCACATAGCAGACTCTGATTGCACAATGCGCACTGGGCATCTCAGCTCTCAGCCACAACTCATCACGCCGCAGATCTAGACATCAGAGAAGTGGCAACGCGACAAATCTAGCGGGACGCGCCAAGAAGACGGAACGGCAGCCCAGCGCTCCCCGGCGACCCGTGCGACGAGTTGCTGCAAGCAGCGGAGGCGGGTCGGATGGGGGGAGCTCTGGGCTGTGCAGCGGAAGCTGGAAACGGGGCCGCGGGGCGAGCGACTGAGGCACGACATCGCCGCCCCGCCATCGGCGCTGGTAGGGTCGCTCGCTCGTCGCCGTCGGCCATCGCCGTTGGGTTGGGATGGGCAGAGGGAAGGGGACGATTGGCGTGGGCCGGTGGGCAAGGGCGTGGCTCCGCCCAATTTCACATTGCAGCATGCTGGGCCTTAGGTCCACGTTGAGAATATACGCCGCATACAAACAAGCGGGCTTGCATCTCTCGGCCTAATATTACACCGCATAGTCAAATGCATGTCCATGTGTTCTTTATTACCCAACTAGAAATTCGGTGCATCGTTTATAAGTCTATTGCTGATCGAAACACACACTGAGCTTTGGTAGGAAACACGAAGAAAGAAGTTCCAACAGGAAAGTTTCTTGTCTAACATCGAGCTTTCGTAGGAAAAACGAAGAAACAAAAAAGTTCCAGTGAAACCTCATCCTTTGGTTTTCCTATGTTTTTCCTATATACTCAACTAAACACCCATTCTAACAAAATTTCTCTGTTTTTTATTTCTCTGTTTTTTTTCACGTGCATTTCTATGCTATTCCTGTATTGTTTCGATGGTGCGTTCTAAAGGAGGCCTTAAAAATATCTCCCGAAAAGTAATATGTTATCGGCAGTGAAGAAAAAAGTGCAATTCTACTGTATATATCCTAGTTTTTACTTTAGTGATAAGCTAACGATATAATTTTTAATAGGTAACGAAGCTTAGCAAAATAGGCGTGCGTGGAGTAACGCGGTAACTGATCGTTGACACTACAAAACTGGTAATCGCGAGCCAGGCTAAAAGTAGAAACAGTGGGTCAATTATGATTGAGTAGACAGTAGTAGAGCATGTTAGTGAGCGCATGATGTCAGTACGCACCTATAGGGGTGCAGGAGGATTCCCTTGACCTTGTACGTCCGGAACAGGAGCGGGCGCCGCCCGTCCTCGCCGCCGTCGTCGACGGCCTCCGCCGCCTCCTTGTCGTCGACGGGCGTCCAGTACTTGTCCATCGGGCTGACGACTACCGCTGCAGGCCTCCTCTGCTTCCTCGTGCCGTGCTGCTTGCCGTTGCCGTTCGCCGCCACAGACGTCGGCACAGTCGTCGTCGTCGCGCCCCCGGCAACGCCGCCGACGTCGGTGCTGCCCCCGTGATGGCCGCCGGCAACGACGACAGCGCCATTATTCGCCGGCGCCTTAGGAGCCATGCTCTGGTCGACGCGATGATCAGTCAGTGGCAGGCAGCTGGCTACTAGCTCTGCTAGTAGAGACTGAATTAGCTGGGCTGCTGGTCGGTAGCTATAGCTCACTTGCTCGGTGCATGCAGCACTGAGAACTGAGCAGAGCGGCGTAGAGGAGTGTGCAGATATATGCTGAGTAGTGACTAGTGAGTCTACGTATAAAAAAATCACGCACACAGGGGGCCGATCCGATCACTGGATCGTCGGTTAGAAGCAGTCGAAAGAAGGTCCCCGCAGACTGTCGGCTGGCCTCGTCGACGACCCGACCTATCCGCACCACGGGGGTACACTGAGCTACAGTGTGCTCGACCAGCTGCTCATTATTTTGTGTGCATTATTCGCAAATAATAACGGCTAGCATATGCAACACATGCCACAGGAGCCCAGGCCCCAGGCCGGGCCAAGAAGATTATTCGCAAATAATGACTGCATGTTCAACGGGAGGCCGGATGATTTGACTGAATATAACGGCTACAAGTCGTTCACGCGTGGCTAGTTTATCAGGACTGTACATTTCGTAGATAAAGTCTAATAATGGCTAGTTTCAGTGATAGATGGACAGCTAGCAAGCAAGGTGTGTTCGTCAGTTATCAAAAAAAAATAACATGGCTGTAATTGAGTCAATCACTACGTACCCTCTTATATCATGGTCTTTGTATTTCAGAATCCAATCATGCACGTACGCAATTCAGAAGAAAAAAAAAAGAATTCTAATATTCTGGAAGTTATTGGTCGTACCAAACAAAATGCATGCATATAGGTCCATCGATCGATTGTCTGTATTCAAGTGATTCCAGCCAATTAAGATCGAATCATAGATCAATTAAACCACGGCCGCGCATGTTTTTTTTTTTTTTGTTATTTCGAATTGATACAGTCATGTGAGGTGCATTGCAGGGACGCCGACGACCGATGCTGGCATGCGCTGCTGCCTAACGGATGGAAGCTAGAAAACAAAAGGCTTGCTTTGGAGAATGCAGAGATCGATGGTGGCTTGGATTTATTATTACATACTGTACATAGCGATCGTCCTGTCCATGTGCCGCAGATCGCTCGTCGCCACGCTTACTGACATCCGACGGCAACGCAGCGCACGTCCGTCGTCCCCTCCTAGATGTGTGCTGCTCCTGCTGCCAGTCTTGCTCTTGTAAGTGCGGGTTCACACCGACAACAAGCGCCGCAGCCCACAGAGAAGTAGAGCACAGGTAGATATTCGAGATTCAGCACGTGCACAAGCGTTGTTTTGTACTTATACGGCAGAGCTGCATGCTGTAGTCTATATACTGGCAACTATACCGAGCGTTCACTGGATCCCTAAAATTCGTCACGAGTTCCGATTTGATGGGGTTAATTCTCCATCGGTCAATTAGGTGCTTTTGGTTGCGGGATACGTCCCCTGTTGTCCTCTCTAGAGTTTCAATGTGAATTTAGAAGGTTTCTACACATAGTGTCTCACAACTTTCTCCAAACATTCTAAATTTTTTATCACAGCCTCTACATATGATATCATGACACGTGGACAAGTTTCATGATTTTCTGACTTTATTTGTGTTTTATACAATTTTTAAACATGTGCATGTCAAGTTCACGGTCATGTTTAGTGAGCATGTTGCTCGAAGTTTCCGGTACGCTTCTGAAATCGGTCGTAACTTATGCTAAGTAACATGAATATCATTTTTTCATGCACGATTTTCAAAGTTTCGAGTGACCTGCAGTTCAAATTTGAATTTTCCGAAGAATTTCAAAAAAAACGAACTAAATCTACTAACGATTGACAACTATGTTATAATTGTCCACAAATGATACATGTAGGTCTACATAGTGTAGGAACATACCACAAAAAGTTTGGGAGACAAAATCAAAAAAATAAAAATATACTTTGCCGAGTGTCTGCATAAGACACTCGGTAAAGCTTCCTTTGCCGAGTGACAGCTGCGCGGCACTCGGCAAAGAAGCATCTTTGCCGAGAGCCGACGGTTGGCACTCGGCAAAGACTGATGGCCGTCAGCTTTGGGACGGCCAATGACGGCCCTTTGCCGAGAGCCTTCTTTGCCGAGTGTTGTCCTCTGCCGAGTGTCCAGCACTCGGTAAAGGGGCTCTTTGTCGAGAGCCTGACTTTACCGAGTGCGGCTCTCGGCAAAGCCTTCTTTGCCGAGTGCCCGACAAAAGGCACTCGGCAAAGAATCCAACACTCGGCAAAGACTCGGATTCCGGTAGTGGGACGTATGTACGTAGTAGCCCCCCGGTACTTCGTTTGAAAACTGACGGTTATTTGTTAATACTTTGTTTTAGAAGTATATTCGTCTATACTATACACAAAGGGGAGAAAACGAAGATGATTGGAGTCCACTTGGTGGCTCAAGTGCGAAGACAAAAGCGAGGGAGATGAAGAAGTCACGGTGTTAATAACAGCTCGGAAGACGAGGCCACTAATAGATAATACACTTCACTTCTGTGCGAATAAGGTCGAGGGAAGGCAATATACGACATGTGTTCATAACGCGAGGCCTCATCGAGTTATGAATAATAAATCTTACCCGCATAGGGAGAGGGAGTACTACGACTACGACATACACACACGCACACAACACATGAAACTGTGTCGATGTAGTTTTTTTTTTATTTATTATGAAAGCGTAGATGCAGGTAGCTAATTTTAATAAGACGGCTCACTGACCCTACACGATTATATTTTGGAAATGTGATGTGATAGGCACTCAATTCAGCAGCATCAATTGGATCCACACGTAATGCAGGTAGTCCACCACCTGTAGCTGTAGTGTGTGGGCGCCTTGGCATATTGAAGAAACGCGCGCGCGGCACCTTTAGAATCCACCATGTAGAGTAGAGGCACGCGCATTAATTTTGTTTGGATAAGCTAAGAAATAAAACGCTTAGGCTTTCCGATAAACTATTACCATGGCCCGATTATATATAGCGTGACTTAGTGAGCACCTTAGAAATTAGACTCGGTCAGTCTGTTCGGAGGGTCATTGTGGTATTCATTAAGTACTGAGGCCATCATGCATGTGGCCGGTTCTGTAGCTAGACGTGGTGTTCAGCAGCTAGTTTGTTTGTTATGTATATACAAAAGTACGGGGGAACCGCCACTGTCTGCAACCGTAGCAAAGCAGCTTCGAAACTCAGAGCCAAACTAAACTGAGGATAAACTGTGCTGTGAGAGAACTGAGAACCAAATCGTCGATCATCCATAGCTAGCAGAATAGTTGTCTGTGTGCGTGCCTGCCTGCCTCGTACAGGACTCCTCCTCTTCGTCCATCGTCGTCCCCCCACTCTGATCCCTAACAGCATGTGACGGACAGGCAGCACATCCGCATCGACCCCTCGGCGCACGACGACGGATCGGTCGGATTGCCCATCTGCGTCACGCCTCTGCTGGCACGGCGTCGGGTACGCTCCAAATTCCCTGCCCGGCCGGATCGGTCGGAGCAGACGGTCCGTCCACATCTGATGGCAATGTATGCTTGCATTCACGCACTGGGGGGGCCCCCCGCGCGCGCGGGGGCTGAGTGACACCAGATTCCCACGATCCAAACGAGCCATCGTACGTCGTGCGCTGGGTGCCGAGGGCACTATCTATCTATCCGGTGCGTGGTCAGCTTTGCTCGCGTGCGCGCCGCTCGGGACGATCCCATCCCACGCGTCCGCCAGGTGAGGTGCGTACGTGGTCGCCTCACTTGGACGACGGTCATGCATGCGGTCGTCGGTCGCTGCCTCATCGATCGACCCAACTCAACTCCAAGCGGCTTGTCCACCACGGCACCGCGCGTCGTGCTGCGTCATTATTCTCTTGCTTTTTTTTTTTGTTTTCGTTCACAGTCAGGCCCATAGATTCCTCTTTTTTATTTGTGCGAGCGAGACAGGCGGCGCACAGGTTGCAAGAGTGTCGGCGACGGCGATCGGGGATGGAGGAGATTATAAAGCGAATGGGCCGTGACAAATCTGCATGTGTTCCTCGATTCCCTTTCCCTTCTCTACAGCGGCGGTTATTTCGGGGTTTTGGAAGCAGGGCGTTTGCTTCCGTTCCGTCAGAATGCCTGCGTTTTCCTACCCATCTGGGCTGTACGATTCGGCGGCCCAGGCCCGGTGAGGTAGCGCCATTTCTCGTCAATGTTCTAAAAAACCATAAAAATGTATGTATCCTTCTGAAAATTATCAAAATAATCATAATAATAATAGAGCTAGATTGGGATATGGATAATCCAAGTAAAATATTTAGTGCTCGTGAAATTTATCTAGGAGCTTGAAAAAATGATCTAGCCCTGGAAAATAGGGGAAAAAAGAAATATCCTAATCGACGTCCAAACATGTTTTTTTTAAAAAAAAAACTTTGCGCTATGAAACAGTAGTATGCAGCTAACATAGATTCAACATAAATTAATTGAATGCATTCGTGCTATTCATTTGTGTTGGCTGCACCTTATGTTTTTTAGCTGTGAGAAGCTTCCAAACACGCTTAGAGATCATTTAGAATGTTTTGTATTTTTTCTAGATTCTTTGGATGTTTTCCATTTTGTATATATAAATCTATTTTTTTGTAAACTTATAATAATTTTTTATGAGATCTAAATAATTTATTTGGTTTTATCGTATCACAATCTACTTTTAGATTTTTTTTTCAGAAATTTCAGAATATATTATGTGGTTTAAATGACATTATCTAGTATATCTCCGTTTTCGAATATTTGTCGTCTGCTAGTTTATTTTTAAGCTAAATTACGACAAATAAAAAAGAACGAATGAAGTCTCAACATAGTTTTTCAAATAAAACAAAATTATCTTAGCTGATTTTTTTAGACGTAGACGTCGTTCAGCCTACAAGTGCGATAAGCCGATAAACACCATTCTCCGAACGCAACATCGATCATCAAGCGAAAGTCAAGGCAAAACCGGTCTAGCTGAATAGCCCATGTTTATGCTTCCCCCTTTCTAAGGCCCAGCTTCTAAGTCTGTTATAAGTAGGCTGTGTATACGACTGTACATAGTTCTTTAATAGACTAGTTAAATGACTCGTCAAGCTAAATTTTGTCTACTTGATAGTAAAATAATTTTTTAACAAACTAGTCATCTAACTCGTCAAGCTATTTGACTCTCTAAATTAGTTCACTCACTACCCATCTGTCCAAGTTCGAATACAAAGTAAGAGACTTGAAGAATCTTGAAAATTTTCCATTCAACATCAAACATCTCTTACTTAGGGGGTGTTTGGTTTCTAGGGACTAATTTTTAGTCCCTACATTTTATTCCATTTTAGTTACAAAATTGCTTAATATAGAAACTAAAACTCTATTATAGTTTCTAAATTTGGCAATTTATAGTCTAAAATGGAATAAAATGATGGGACTAAATATTAGTCCCTACAAACCAAACACCCCCTTAAGCCAAGATCACATCTGATGATCTGAAGACATCCAAATTATTACACCAAGTATAGAGTAGTGCATTAAAAGAATGATTCCGCCTTACCAAGAGCAGAAGTAGTTTCCATTTCTGACCATCCTGTTGGGTAGTACGTGGCACGGAAGCTGATGTACACGACAGCGACCGCACCAATGGCCATCACCAGCACACCGAACAGGATGGCAGGTCTCTTCCCCCACCGTCCCATGACGCCGAGCGCAAACGGGTACAGAAGCACAAGGATCCACACGTTGAACACCATCCCAAGCAGCGCGTGCTGCGCCTGCTGCGTGAGCAGCCCCCAGGTCGCGGCCTTGCCTACCGCCACGCCCACCGCCGCGACGTTCACGGCCAGAACCGCGATGGTCGGGACCAGCAACGGCACCCACCTCACGACGTACAGGTCGGCGAACTTGTCACCGCCGGAGCAGGCCTCCGTCTGCTTCGACGTGAGCCTGAAGTGGATGCTTTTCCCCGTGACGAGCTTCAGCGCCATGTACAGCACCGCCGTCGGGTACACACCGGTCGCGCCGATCATGTAGAACTGCTCGTTGCGGCACCAGTCCAGCAGCGTGATGCCCGCCCACCTCACCTCGAACATGCCGATCACGTGGATCATGGCGATGGTCGCCACGAGGTACAGGACGTACGTGCCGAAGGGTCTCTGGATGTAGTACCGCTCGGAGACGAGCCACATCAGGGGAAACAGGTTGTAGGCCAGGATGAAGACGGTGACGACCGGGTAGGTGGACATGTTCAGGTACGCCACGCGCTGCAGCGGGTGCATCCGAGCGCCGGCGAGGAACGCGTTGCTGTGGGAGAAGAACATCTCGAGGGAGCCGCCGGACCAGCGGAGCACCTGGAGGAGCCGCTCGGTGAGGTTGATCGGAGCGGTGCCGCGGAACGCGGCCGGCTCCACGGAGCAGTACATGGAGCGCCAGCCCTGCCGGTGCATGCGGAACCCGGTCACCACGTCCTCCGTCGCGATGTTGTACACCCACCCGACGTCTCTCCCCCATGTTGTCCCGTCCTCGTAAGCGCACGTCATCAGCGACGCCACCTCGCTGCTGATCGTCGTCGTCTCGTCGTCATCGAGGAACACTGGCGTGATAGATCGTTCTTGGTTCGCGGCGTCGTCTAGTACTGCGTTTCTGAACAATGTCGATCTGCCGTACTCCTTGCCCTTGTGGTCGTCGTCGTCGTCTATCACCTTGACGCTGCCAGTCGTTCTCCACCGCGGTGGCTCCATGCCGTACAGCGCGGCACGGCGGAACATGGTTCCGGTGCCGAGGTAGGAAGGCCCCTGCAGGCCGTTGAGGGAGAGCATGGTGCCGTCGAAGAAGACGCGGTTGTGGTTCGCGTACCGGTCCGTCGGGTCCACGCCGTCGAAGCGCTGCGGGAACTGGACGAAAGCCGTGTTCCGGCCGTCGCGTGGGTCCAGCATGAAGCACATGCTGGCGCGGAAAGCCTGCGAGTTGTTGACGTAGTGGTCGCAGTCGAAGTTGATGAGGAACGGCGCGTTGGAGAGCAAGGCGGACACCCGGAGCATCGCGTTCATGGCGCCGGCTTTCTTCTGGTGGTTGTAGCCGGTGCGCTTCTCGCGGGACATGTAGACGAGCATGGGGAGGCGCGTGTCAGTGTTGCTGAAGTCAAATGGATTGTCGATGCTTGCTGGCGACCCGAGCTCTGGTTTATGGCCGGGATGGTTTAGTACGACCTGTCAAATTAAAGAGCACCTTATCTTATTATTATTAACTATATAACTTAATAAATATATATACCACATTAATTTTTATCATACGTGCACGTTACTATATATATTCTCGCACTGGAAAAAGATAAATCTTATAAGTTCTCACAATAGTCATACACATTTAGCCTTTAATTTTATAGACTAACCATCATAATTGATAATAGCCATTTAAGGTGTTATTTTATTATTAAAAAAATAAGCATCACTATCATTACCAAACAAATACAAAAACTAACGTCTGATTTTGAATCTAAATTACCCACATATGCTAGCCGCACATGTTATTGTTAAAAAATAACTACATAAATATGCATATAAATTACCTACCTTGGCCCTTATAAAATATAATTTATAATAGCACCCTAATATTGCGTCTAGATTACCAACTTTAATATTATGAATGATAATTTTAAATATCAGTGTATCTTTGTATCTAGATTACCCACATATATAATTATGAAATATATTTTAAAATACCTCCTAATGATTTTACAAATTGTTCATCTTTACCACTATAAAAGATAATACACAACACCATTCTATGTTAGCATTTAACATATCCATATATGCTATATATTGTGAAAGATAAGTAAGATATTGTCATAGTACACACCCACCCACACGCGCGCGCACCCCCCCCCCCCCAACACACACACACACATATATATCTTAGCCATTATAAAAAAATAATCAAAAAATCTCTCACTTAAGTAGCAATGTATAGAAAAATATATCAATATCTACAAAGTACAACACACACATATATTAGAATAAACATTTATTTTGCAACTTATGAAATTTAGAAAATGTTCACCTAACAAAACCATTAGTCAACATCTTAATACTTGCTGTAATAAATTTTACAAAGAGAAAAGTTATAAACATATTTAATATAAGCAATTATTTATTAGTGAGGTATACTTCCTATATTTGAAAATATAAGACGCTTTGAGTTTTTTTGTAAATATATAGTTTTTGCTATACTTAGACCTGCATCTATCTAGATGCACGGTAGAAACAATATGTCTATCAGTCTACAGAGGAGATAAAATATCTTATAATCTAAAATGAAATGATTATTTGCCGTTATATAATACCTATATGTTCTAACATTTTAACTCGTGCGAAAGCATGAGTTGATGGACTATAGTGTTATTAGTTATTATTATCTCATACATGCACACAGTTTTGTTTGATGAATATATATTTTAATGAAGAAAAATAAAGTCAGGTGATGAAAATGTTTGCCTTAACAATTCCAGCGTGGTGTCCTTTTCTATGGTTCTCAGCTTGCTCAATCCATGTCCCAGGCCACTGCGTACCGTCAGCCATCCACGTCGCCTTCATCACCATACCAGCTTCGTCGTCCTTGGCATGCTTTCTGTTGTACGCTTGAGATCTTTGGCAGACGGTGCTGAAAAGAGAGTCGATCCTCACCTTGAACTCTTCGTATTCCCTGCGCATGCGCCTGTGATCGCTTGTGAACTCTCCCTGCACGCTTCCCGTGTACGGTTGGCGCCTCTTCACTCCAAAGTAGCTCTCCGGAGCTCTCGGCTCGACGCTATGCTTCCGGCAGAAGGGCGCCCATAGCCTGGCGAAACTCGCAACCTCGAGCATCGCTTCGTAGTGGACCAGCGTGCCGCCGTCGTCCGAGAGGTAGCAGGCGTACTTCTCGACCGGGTAGTCGGTGGCGAGGATGGAGAGCACGGAGTTCACCGTGTACAGTATGGGCTCGTCTACGGGGTCGACGGTGGTGACGAAGACGTCGATGCCGGGCAGCTTGTTGTTGGACTCGCCGCCGGAGGCGGAAGGCTGCTCGTACTGGTCTCTGATGGCGGCGAGGTCCGGGACACGCTTGATGGGGTTCAGCTTCGGGAGCTGGTTGAGGACCCACGAGAAGCCGAACCAGACGTCGCCGACCATGGACATGGCCCAGAGCCACACGCCGTCGCGGTTCCGGTTCCGGATGCGCCATATGAAGAATGCGACGATGGCGACCAGCCGCAGAAGAATAACAAACCTGGCAGAAAACGGGTCAACTCATTTCAAACTTTCTGAAACTTGCCGCCGTGGGCCATTTTTCTGAAGTCAGAGACAGCTTCAGTTGCAGTCAGTTTTTATAGTATATAATAGCAATGTGATGACCGTCTGACTGATGAGTAGTGCCAAGCTTTCTGTCCAGTTAGCATGCATTGTTCATTATATTGATGCAAACCATACACTGGCACCTAGGCTAGGAAGGAGAAGGAGAGGACAGTCTTGCACTGGACGGCCAGAATAACCTGTAAGGGTGCAGGATGCTGCCCTTGACCTTCATGGTCCGGAACAGCAGGGGCGGCTGGCTGGAGTTGCCTGCAGCTGCAGGCATTTCTCCCTCCTGGGCGGCCACCCAGACGTCGTTGCGCTTGGCGTTGGCGGCGGCGTCGTTGATCCGCTTGGCCACTGGCGAGTGGTCAGCTGCCGAGCTATTGCGCCTGCTCTCGTCGTCGGCGCCGCCATTGGTCGCCTCGACGTGGAGACCGACCCGGCGAGTCACTGCCGCGGCCATCTCGAACGGTGAGCCACGCCTAGTTCTAGTTCGTGTTGTGTTGGTTGGTGCATGCGGCCTGCCGACCGAGGGTTATATAGGGCGGTAAAGCAGAAAAGTTGGAAGACGGAGAGGAGCTGAGGCGACGACTGAAGAAGAGTCTGGTCCGTTATTCGGGGCATGTTGAGTTTGTGATCTAAATTCTAAAGAAAGCGACTAACTTGGCAAGTAAAGCGGAGGTCTGTCGCTGGGAGATCGACACCTTATAGTAAATCTACTGCGATCTATAATCATCGGAAAAATAGTTATATTGTTGCTGACCAACGCCTCTGATTTTTCTCCTTCGACCGAAGGGGTCTTCTCTGTGTTTGATGTACTTTGTAACCGAGCATCATATCGGGAGGAGTACAGACTACAGAGTACCAGCTGAGCTTTTCTTTCTTTCTTTCTTCAGCAATCAGCACGGTCAAAATACAGCAGAAGAGAAGCCGCCATTGCCGTGTACTTTTCCGTTCTTCGGATCAAGCTAGTAGTGCACTCCAGCAGAGAGCCACAGGTTCTGACCGATCAAATTCAGCGGGCCAACCAAAAGTCACCGTACCGTCTCGATTAAAGAAATGCTTCTTGGGTCGCGTGTCTCAATTTTTTAAATGGAATATGACATCTTTTACAAAAACGTGCACGCTACCCAATGCAAGAGACCATGTTGTTCGACATGCCTCCAGCTCCAGGTGAGAACGAGATTGTCACTTGCGCAGGGGGAAGGGATCAGCAAGTTCGTGGACGTTACTGTGCTCAGTCTGATCTGTGGATGCTGTTGTGCTGCCCAGCCCTGCAGCTGCTGTTCCTGACTGAACTTCGACGTCAGGCGAACAAGTGCCGAATCAGTTTCGGAAGCGCCGTGCGTTGTATCAGGATTGGCCGACTGCCAACTCTCCTGTCGCGACTCGCGACAGCAAAGGTGAAACCGAAGGCCCACCAGCGCTTACAGTCTCCATATAGCTAGCACACCAGCTTTACCTCGCCCACTGATATTTTGTGTGAAGTCTTTGCGAACAATGACGAACAAAAAAAAATCAAATACAGTACAGTTAGGCCCTCCCGTGGGCTACAAAATCGCTGTACTTCCCGTTTGAAAAATAAGGTGCAGATTGCTATCACCGCGAGGAAAAAAACACTACTGGAATCTTGCGAAGTTTGGCCAATCGTGTTCGCTGAAAATTTAGGTTAGATGTAACACGAGAAGCTCCATAATGACGATCCTAGAGATATTTGCAATGGTGTTTTTCAGTGCCGTTGGTGCTAAGGGCCAGTGGAAATCGGTATTTTCACTCACGGTAGTTTAGCAACCGCTAGTGGAAATTATATTGTCACTGGCGGTTTTATTAAGCAATTTTTGACTGACGATTTATTAAGCAAACCGTGGAAATAATATTTTCACTGGCAGTTTTATTAAGCAAAATGTCAGTGAAAATACATTTTGTACTGGCGGTTTTATTAAGCAAACCGCCAGTGAAAATACAAATACACTTTCCACTGTCGGTTTGATTAAGCAAACCGTCAGTGTAAATATACTTTCCACCATATGAAACTACTCCAATAAGCTACTATTCCACTAGAGTTGGTCTTTGCAAAACTCCTACGGTGATGACCATAAGAGCACTTTACAATCTAATGATCGAAACTGACAACAATTACTAATGCTGCTTGTTGGAGGCATGTCGAAATCCTAATAGAACAACAGTAGGAAAACATGTTTTTATTGTTAAAGGTTTGGAGGGAGAAGAGGTATGGTGAAGGATTTTTACTATCCTTTAACAATACACAAATGATAAGTTTTTTAAATATAGTTATTTAGTCATGCGTAAATAAAGATATTTCCATTTCTATATATTAAACCAGGACCCGATCCTCCCAAACCAAGGTGGTCACGTCGTCTAAATTTTGGAAGCCGTCGGATTGTTTCTCCATGATGAGATCCTACCGTCTAGCTATTGCACCAGTCATACAATCCCCGAAGCCTCCGGAAGCTTCTGGCCATTGCTCCCAGCTACGGATCGAGCGTTTTCTATTCTGACTTCTTCCTTCTAAAAGGTAGCACTCATTCTTTCTCTCTCTATCTCCCTCTCTCATTCGTGCCATGCATTGCCATTTCCCCTTCCTCACTCGCTCCGTCCAGTCGTCGGCGTGCCACCTGCTTTCACCGTCCATCCCTCTGTCCCCTACACTACCATTTTCTTAGCAGGTTGCCGGGTTGTGCTCGCACGCTCCATTTGGATGTATGTGTGCCACTTACTCCTACTATTCATGCCTCCGTTCCCACACCTGCTCCTGCCACCATCCCCTTCATCCCCTGCACCGCCATCAGCAGGTTGTCGGGCCATGCTTGCTCGCTCCGTCTAAACGTCGGCATGGCACTTGCTCCTGCCGGTCATGCCTCTGTTCCAGCGCCACCAGATCTCATCACGTATCCTTCCGCCGTGCTATAGACCATGAGCAGCTCCGTGCAGTAGTCGCTGCATTGGAATGTCGGCGCCGCCAAGGGAATTGCATTTTTGCCGCTGCTGTCGCTGTAGCTTTAGCCTGACACAGAGAAGATTTCTATATGTGTTTAGTTCAGCATCCCCTGTACAGATGGTTTGTCGTTGTTGGTACAACAGAAACAACTCTAGCTGGTCCCCAAAATCGATGCCCGTTTGTTGCAACACCTAATTGTGAACCATTTTTAATGTTTACACGTTATGTATATTTTTTTAAAACATAATGTTCTATGGTTCTTATTCAACGTTCTATGATTCTTATTTAAAGTTTGTGCATTATATGATTTTTTGTAATCGTTTGCTTTTCATTATTTTTAGTAGACCCGACGATTACATAGAAGGCTTTTTCGGTCTAAGATGGCCTCCACTTTTCTGAATATTATTTAGATTTTTATTAAAACTCTGCTCTTTTTCCCTGGTACATAATTACTGTGATAATTATTTTCAAAGATACCCTGCTTTCTGTTGTGGTAGTTTTTTTTTGCAGTGAACTATAAACTATGTTTGGCAGCACGGGCTTCGTTATCTTCTACAAATATGAGAACATTGTTGCTTGATCAAGGTTCCTTTTATTACACCTTTCTCTATAACTTCCTAACACGATGCTTTGCTCCTAATACATACCTTTGGAGCAGCTTACTATAAATATTAATTTACCATGATACTCTGTTTATTGTTCTGATTGTTTTTGTAGTGGGCTCTAAACTTGAGTTTAGCAACACGAGCTTCATTATTTTCTATATATATGCTCATAATTTTGCTATTTGATCAAGGTTCTTTTTACTACACCTTTTTTATACCTTCCTACCACAGTGCCTTTTTGAAAGGGAATTAGGCTTACACCTATTTTCCTAATTGATTTTGGTGGTTGAATTGCCCAACACAAATAATTGGACTAACTAGTTTGCTCTAGTGTATAAGTTATACAGGTGTAAAAGGTTCACACTTAGCCAATAAAAGATCAAGTATTGGGTTCAATAGAAGAGCAAAGGGACAATCAAAGGCATCTCTGGTCTGGAGCACCGGACTGTCCGGTGCACCACCGGACAGTGTCCGGTGCACCAGAGGACTCCAACCCAAACTCGTCACCTTCGGGAATTTCCAGAGGCGCTCCGCTATAATTCACCGGACTGTCCGGTGTACACCGGACAGTGTCCGGTGCTCCAAGGAACGGCGCCTCAGGAACTCGCCAGCTTCGGGAAACCGCGACGACTGTTCCGCTATAATTCACTGGACATGTCCGGTGTAACTACGGGGTAACGGCTATTTCGGCACCAACGGCTACCTGCAGCGCATTTAATGCGCGCCAGCGCGCGCAGAAGTCAGGCACGCCCATACTGGCGCACCGGACACTCTACAGTACATGTCCGGTGCGCCACCGGACATCCAGGCGGGCCCAGAAGATAGTGCTCCAACGGTCGAATCCCAACGGCTTTGGTGACGTGGCTGGCGCACCGGACATGTCCGGTGTGCACCGGACTGTCCGGTGCACCATACGACAGTCAGCCCCTCCAAACGGCTAATTTGGTGGTTGGGGCTATAAATACCCCCAACCACCCACCATTCATTGCATCCAAGTTTTCCACTTCTCAACCACTTACAAGAGCTAGGCATTCAATTCTAGACACACCAAAGAGATCAAATCCTCTCCAATTCCACACAAGGCTTTAGTGATTAGCGAGAGAGATTTGACGTGTTCTTTTGAGCTCTTGCGCTTGGATTGCTTCTTTTCTTTCTCACTTGTTCTTGTGATCAAAACTCCATTGTAATCAAGGCAAGAGGCACCAATTGTGTGGTGGCCCTTGCGGGGAAGTTTTTGTTCCCGGTTTTGATTTGAGAAGAGAAGCTCACTCGGTCGGAGGGACCGTTTGAGAGAGGGAAAGGGTTGAAAGAGACCCGGTCTTTGTGACCACCTCAACGGGGAGTAGGTTTGCGAGAACCGAACCTCGGTAAAACAAATCTTTGTGTCACACTCCTTATTTGCTTGAGATTTGTTTTGCACCCTCTCTCGCGGACTCGTTTTTATTTCTAACGCTAACCCGGCTTGTAGTTGTGTTTATATTTGTAAATTTCAGTTTCGCCCTATTCACCCCCCTCTAGGCGACTATCAATTGGTATCAGAGCCCGGTGCTTCATTAGAGCCTAACCGCTCAAAGTGATGTCGGGAGATCACGCCAAGAAGGAGATGGAGACCGGCGAAAAGCCCACTACAAGCCACGGGAGCACTTCATCGGAAGAATCCCGCACCAAGAGGAAGGAGAAGAAGAAGGACTCCTCCAAAGGGAAGGAGAAGAGATCTTCTTCACACCACAAAGAGAAGAAGGAGAAATCCTCTTCCCACAAGCCGCATCGGAGTGGGGACAAGAAAAAGAGGATGAGGAAGGTGGTCTACTACGAGACCGATTCTTCATCGGCATCCACCTCCGGCTCCGACGCGGCGTCCGTCACTTCTAAGCGCCAAGAGCGTAAGAAGTATAGTAAGATTCCCCTACGCTACCCTCGCATTTCTAAACATACACCTTTACTTTCCGTCCCATTAGGCAAACCACCAACTTTTGATGGTGAAGATTACGCTAGGTGGAGTGATTTAATGCGATTTCATCTAACCTCGCTCCACAAAAGTATATGGGATGTTGTTGAGTTTGGTGCACAGGTACCATCCGTAGGGGATGAAAACTATGATGAGGATGAAGTAGCCCAAATCGAGCACTTCAACTCCCAAGCCACAACCATACTCCTCGTCTCTCTAAGTAGAGAGGAATATAACAAGGTGCAAGGGTTGAAGAATGCGAAGGAGATTTGGGATCTACTCAAGACCGCGCACGAGGGTGATGAACTCACCAAGATCACCAAGCGGGAAACGATCGAGGGGGAGCTCGGTCGCTTCCGTCTTCGCCAAGGGGAGGAGCCACAAGATATGTACAATCGGCTCAAAACCTTGGTGAACCAAGTGCGCAACCTCGGGAGTAAGAAATGGGATGACCACGAGGTGGTTAAGGTTATTCTTAGATCACTCATCTTCCTTAACCCCACTCAAGTTCAATTAATTCGTGGTAATCCTAGATACACACTAATGACTCCCGAGGAAGTTATCGGGAATTTTGTGAGCTTTGAACGTATGATCAAGGGCTCAAAGAAGATCAACGAGCTTGATGATCCCTCCACATCCGAAGCACAACCGGTGGCATTCAAGGCGACGGAGGAGAAGAAGGAGGAGTCTACACCAAGTATACAACCAATCGACACTTCAAAGCTCGACAATGAGGAGATGGCTTTAATCATCAAAAGCTTTCGCCAAATCCTCAAGCAACGGAAGGGGAAGGATTACAAATCCCGTTCCAAGAAGGTTTGCTACAAGTGTGGTAAGCCCGGTCACTTTATTGCTAAATGTCCATTATCAAGTGACAGTGACAGGGATAACGACAAGAAGGGCAAGAGGAGAGAAAAGAAGAGGTACCACAAGAAGAGGGGCGGCGATGCCCACGTGTGCCGCGAGTGGGACTCCGACGAGAGCTCCACCGACTCCTCCGACGACGAGGACGCCGCCAACATCGCCGTCACCAAGGGACTCCTCTTCCCCAACGTCGGCCACAAGTGCCTCATGGCAAAGGACGGCAAGAGGAAGAAGGTTAAATCCAAATCATCCACTAAATATGAGTCTTCTAGTGATGATAATGCTAGTGATGAGGAGGATAACTTGCGTACCCTTTTTGCCAACCTTAACATGGAACGAAAGGAAAAATTAAATGAATTAATTAGCGCTATTCATGAAAAGGATGACCTTTTGTATTCCCAAGAGGACTTCCTAATTAAGGAAAATAAGAAACATGTTAAGGTTAAAAATGCTTATGCTCTAGAAATAGAAAAATGTCAAAAACTATCTGGTGAGCTAAACACCTGTCATGACACTATTGCCAACCTTAGAAATGAAAATGCCAAATTAATTGCTAAAGTTGATTCTCATGTTTGTAATGTTTCAACTTCCAATCCTAGAGATAACAATGTTGATTTACTTGCTAGGATTGATGAATTGAACATTTCTCTTGCTAGCCTTAAAGTTGAAAATGAGAAATTGCTTGCTAAGGCTAAAGATTTTGATGCATGCAATATTACTATTTCTAACCTTAGAAGTGAAAATGACATATTACATGCTAAGGTTATAGAGTTAAAATCTTGCAAACCCTCCACATCTATTGTTGAGCATGTTTCTATTTGTGCTAGATGTAGAGATGTTGATATTAATGCTATTCATGATCACATGGCTTTAATTAAACAACAAAATGATCATATAGCAAAATTAGATGCTAAAATTGCCGAGCATAACTTAGATAATGAAAAATTTAAATTTGCTCGTAGTATGCTTTATAATGGGAGACGCCCTGGCATCAAGAATGGCATTGGCTTCCAAAGGGGAAACAATGTCAAACTTAATGCCCCTCCTAAAAGATTGTCTAATTTTGTAAAGGGCAAGGCTCCCATGCCTCAGGATAACGAGGGTTACATTTTGTACCCTGTCGGTTATCCCGAGAGCAAGATTAGGAGAATTCACTCTAGGAAGTCTCACTCTGGCCCAAATCATGCTTTTATGTATAAGGGTGAGACATCTAGTTCTAGGCAACCAACCCGTGCTAAGTTGCCTAAGAAGAGAACTCCTAATGCATCAAATGATCATGACATTTCATTCAAAACTTTTGATGCATCATATGTTTTAACTAACAAATCCGGCAAGGTAGTTGCCAAGTTTGTTGGGGGCAAACACAAGGGCTCCAAGACTTGTGTTTGGGTACCCAAAGTTCTTGTTTCTAATGCCAAAGGACCCAAAACCGTTTGGGTACCTAAAGTCAAGAACTAAACTTGTTTTGTAGGTTTATGCATCCGGGGGCTCAAGTTGGATCATCGATAGCGGGTGCACAAACCACATGACTGGGGAGAAGAAAATGTTCTCCTCCTACGAGAAAAACCAAGATCCTCAACGAGCAATCACATTCGGGGATGGAAACCAAGGTTTGGTCAAAGGATTGGGTAAAATTGTTATATCTCCTGACCATTCTATTTCCAATGTTTTTCTTGTAGATTCATTAGATTACAATTTGCTTTCTGTATCTCAATTATGCAAAATGGGTTACAACTATCTTTTCACTGATGTAGGTGTCACTGTCTTTAGAAGAAGTGATGATTCAATAGCATTTAAGGGAGTGTTGGAGGGTCAGCTATACTTAGTAGATTTTGATAGAGCTGAACTCGACACTTGCTTAATTGCTAAGACTAACATGGGTTGGCTCTGGCACCGCCGACTAGCCCATGTTGGGATGAAGAATCTTCACAAGCTTCTAAAGGGAGAACACATTTTAGGACTAACCAATGTTTATTTTGAGAAAGACAGGGTTTGTAGCGCATGCCAAGTAGGAAAGCAAGTTGGTGCCCATCATCCACACAAGAACATTATGACGACCGATAGGCCGCTTGAGCTACTCCACATAGATCTATTCGGCCCGATTGCTTACATAAGCATCGGCGGGAGTAAGTATTGTCTTGTAATAGTGGATGATTATTCTCGCTTCACTTGGGTATTCTTTTTGCAGGAAAAATCTCAAACCCAAGAGACCTTAAAGGGATTCTTGAGACGGGCTCAAAATGAGTTCAGCTTAAGGATCAAGAAAATAAGAAGCGACAACGGGACGGAGTTCAAGAACTCTCAAATTGAAGGCTTCCTTGAGGAGGAGGGCATCAAGCATGAGTTCTCCTCTCCCTACACGCCACAACAAAATGGTGTAGTAGAGAGGAAGAATAGAACTCTATTGGACATGGCAAGAACCATGTTTGATGAGTACAAGACTTCGGATCGGTTTTGGGCCGAGGCGGTCAACACCGCTTGCTACGCCATCAACCGATTGTATCTACACCGAATCCTCAAGAAGACATCCTATGAACTCCTAACCGGTAAAAGCCCAATATTTCATATTTTAGAGTCTTTGGTAGCAAATGCTTTATTCTTGTTAAAAGAGGTAGAAAATCTAAATTTGCTCCTAAGACTGTAGAAGGCTTTTTACTAGGATATGATTCAAACACAAGGGCCTATAGAGTCTTTAACAAATCCTCCGGACAAGTTGAAGTTTCTTGTGACGTTGTGTTTGATGAGACTAACGGCTCTCAAGTAGAGCAAGTTGATCTTGATGAGATAGGTATTGATGATGCTCCATGCATCGCGCTAAGGAACATGTCCATTGGGGATGTGTGTCCTAAAGAATCCGAAGAGCCTCCAAATGCACAAGATCAACCATCCTCCTCCACGCAAGCATCTCCACCAACTCAAAATGAGGATGAAGCTCAAGTTGATAAAGTAGAAGATCAAGCAAATGAGCCACCTCAAGATGACAACAATGATCAAGGGAGAGATGCAAATGTTCAAGACAAGGAGGATGAAGAACCAAGGCCGCCACACTCAAGAGTCCACCAAGCAATCCAACGAGATCACCCCATCGACACCATCCTCGGCGATATTCATAAGGGGGTAACCACTAGATCTCGTGTTGCACATTTTTGTGAGCATTACTCTTTTGTTTCCTCTATTGAGCCACACAGGGTAGAGGAAGCACTACAAGATTCAGATTGGGTGGTGGCGATGCAAGAGGAGCTCAACAACTTCACTAGGAATGAGGTATGGCATTTAGTTCCACGTCCTAACCAAAATGTTGTAGGAACCAAATGGGTCTTCCGCAACAAGCAGGATGAGCATGGTGTGGTGACAAGGAACAAAGCTCGACTTGTGGCCAAGGGATACTCCTAAGTCGAAGGTTTGGATTTCGGTGAAACCTATGCACCCGTAGCTAGGCTTGAGTCAATTCGAATATTATTAGCCTATGCTACTTACCATGGCTTCAAGCTTTACCAAATGGACGTGAAGAGTGCCTTTCTCAATGGACCAATCAAGGAAGAGGTATATGTTGAGCAACCTCCCGGCTTTGAAGATAGTGAGTACCCTAACCATGTCTATAAACTCTCTAAGGCGCTTTATGGGCTCAAGCAAGCCCCAAGAGCATGGTATGAATGCCTTAGAGATTTCCTTATCACTAATGGATTCAAAGTCGGAAAGGCCGATCCTACTCTATTCACTAAAACTCTTGAAAATGACTTGTTTGTATGCCAAATCTATGTTGATGATATTATATTTGGGTCTACTAACGAGTCTACTTGTGAAGAATTTAGTAGGATCATGACACAAAAATTCGAGATGTCGATGATGGGGGAGTTAAAATATTTCTTAGGATTTCAAGTAAAGCAACTCCAAGAGGGCACCTTCCTAAGTCAAACGAAGTATACTCAAGACATTCTAAGCAAGTTTGGAATGAAGGATGCCAAACCCATCAAGACACCCATGGGAACTGAAAGTCGCCTAGAGGGGGGGTGAATAGGACGAAACTGAAATTTACAAATATAAACACAACTACAAGCCGGGTTAGCGTTAGAAATAAATATAAGTCCGCGAGAGAGGGTGCAAAACAAATCGCAAGCAAATAAGGAGTGTGACATGCGGATTTGTTTTACCGAGGTTCGGTTCTCGCAAACCTACTTCCCATTGAGGAGGCCACAAAGGCCGGGTCTCTTTCAACCCTTACCCTCTCTCAAACGGTCCCTCGGACCGAGTGAGCTTTTCTTCTCAATCACTTGGAACACAAAGTTCCTACAAGGACCACCACAAGATTGGTGTCTCTTGCCTCAATTACAAGTGAGTATGATCGCAATGAAGAATCAAAGAAAGAAGAAAGCAATCCAAGCGCAAGAGCTCGAAAGAACACAAGCAAATCTCTCTCACTAGTAACTAGGGCGTTGTGTGGAGTTTGGAGAGGATTTGATCACTTTGGTGTGTCTAGAATTAAATGCTAGAGCTCTTGTAAGTAGTTGAGAAGTGGAAAACTTGGATGACTTGAATGTGGGGTGGTTGGGGTTATTTATAGCCCCAACCACCAAACTAGCCGTTTGGTGGAGGCTGTCTGTTCGATGGTGCACCGGACAGTCCGGTGTGCACCGGACAGTCCGGTGCGTCAGCCACGTCACCAAAGCCGTTGGGTTCCGACCGTTGGAGCTCTGACTTCTGGGCCCGCTGTCACACCCGGATTTCGGGGCACCAAGACCCGGGCGCGAACAATCACCAGGTGTGCTGGGACCAAGTCTCACACATATGATGAATCATGGCACAAGATCGAATGTCACATCTTTACTATATAATAGGAGTTCTATACAAAATAAATAAATAATTACATTATAAGGAGACAACGGTCCAGCAACCCAAAGTTGACTGGGAGACGACGGCCTAGATCTCTCTCACGAACTCATCGCAGCATCCTCCATGCGCCTCGTCCTGCGGTACTTGTTCTTGACCTGTGGGGGGGGGGTGTGAGACAGCAAGAGTGAGCTCACATACGTTCATCGCTCAACAAGTTGTGGGGAATAATGTGCATGAACTCGCCAAAGGCGGGAGCTCACGTGAAGTGTAAGGCTTACCAAAGAAGATGGTTGAAGCTGAGCATTGCTTTTAAAGTTGGTCAAAATTTTATTAGCAATTACTAAGTATAAGTAAATACCAACCCAATTAAATAGTAGAACAAAAGTAACAACATCACCTGCGATGCAATGCATATGACAACTTGAATTTAAGTTCCATAAATTAATCATGTGAGTGTCCGAGCTGCTCATGACCGTGAGCACGACTAGTATACCAGTTTTACACTCTGCAGAGGTGGCGCATCTTTACCCACAAGTCATGTTACCCATCTGCCAAGGGATCGCGACTTCCCATACACCTCTACCGAGGAGGCGAGGTAGGGTAACACTACGAGGCCTTTACAAAGTTCCACTAGCTTCAGAAAACCCGCTACAGTTTATAGGAAGCTCCAATGCAAGAATCCCTTGCAGGACCGCCATCTCAGCAAAGTCCTCCCGAGGGCCTCCCTACACTGACCACTCCCCTACTGCCCTTGCCCCTTTCGGGTAAGGTAGTCCTCCACTAGCTTTCCTAATTAATCAGCCAAGGGCGTCCCATTAAACCCTTGTGGTAGCACTGTTTTCCCGGGTGGTCGCTCCATGTTCCAATTAACATAATGATCTTATCATGAACGATAAATAACAACAGATAACAAAAGTATAATCATGAGTAATGTATCTTCATACCCAAAACCACATAAAGCACTAACAAGTACTACCCAAAAAGTTCAGTGGTAACAAGGTATAAAGATAATCAAACTAGGGTAACCTATTGGGTCCCATCAAAATTAACCTATGCAGATCATTATGATTAATCAGAACATGGCTGGGTAAAAAGAAGTGATCAAGGGCACAACTTGCCTGGGACTTGAGATTCCAGGTACCAATTTGCTCTTCAGATGACACGTGTCCTCACGCTAGTCGTAGCAATACAAACAAACATGGTATAGGCAAGATTAACATCACACCAATCATAAGAATAAATTGCGTAATAATAATCTACGCGTTGCTATGAGACTAACGCAACTGGAACGAGTCAAATCGGATTTAAAACGAAGGAGATACGAATTTCCTAAGGTTTTATGTATTTGATACTAGATTAGTTAAGAAATAAATTTTAATACCATTTTCATGTTAAAACAGAGGTGCTATGTAATAAACAACATTATTACAAAATTTTAGGAACTGGAATGAAGTAATTTGGAGTTCATATGCATTTTTTATGAATTATTGAAGTTCTATGCATTATTTATACATTGAAAATCAATTTGAAATTTAAATTCTCGGGTTAAAACTATTCTGGACGGGGCCTCGATTTCCAGAGAAGTCAGGGGCCCAGACGCAATAAATCCCAGGACACAGACAAACCCCCCGACGGACTGCGGGTTCATTTCATTAAAATTCGAGGGCTCTTTAGCAACTTGTCAAGGCCGAAAGGGTATGGTTAAATCCTAGCCGCCCGATTGCTCACCAACGGCGGTGATTAGATCGTGTCTTCATCCTGAGCCGGTGTTCACCCGTAACCGCCCGATCGATGGTCAGCGGGCAAGATCAATGCACTCCACTGACCACGCTACAGCCCTGTGATTAGCCAACTACGGTTCAGATCCAAACACGGTGAAGACACGCTCTCCGCCGACCGATTTCTAATGGAGGGCAGAGATCGACCATGCGAGAAGGGACCCGGATCTAATTGCAGCCGCAGAATATCCGATCGACGGCCACAACGCTTACCTTCTACCCCTGGCCGGCACAGGTGGCGCCGCCAAACCCCCCACGACGGTAGTTCACCGGCGAGTAGATGGCCCGAGGCCCTGGCGCCCCCAAGCCACGATTCGAAAGGTTCTACGCGCAGAGGAGAAGAATGCGAATCCTGGGAAGGAAGTCTCACCGTGACACGAAGCACAGGCATGGCTGCCCACGGTGCGCAGCAGCACGATTCACGGCACATGGTGGCACAGATTCTGCCATGGAGTGCGATGTCCGGCGAGGGCTCGCCCAGCACCGCCCCTGCCACCACCAAATTGGACGCCGAGAAGACTTCCGTTCACCACCGCGACGAGCACGTAGCAGTCCTGCGATCCATCCCTCAACTTCTCTCACCTCTGTTCTTGTGACCACGGTGGACCTCGGCGTTCGTTCACAGGGTCGGGCGAGGGAGCAGGGCTCGGGATTTATAGTGCCGCGGATTCCGCAAGAGCTGGCGGGCGAATCGCTCCATCATCCCCTAGCCGAGCCGTTCAATCCGCGCGGAGTCAACCATGACCCGTTCGTGGCACGCGAGATCTACGGGGAAGAGATATCTGACGACTCGGGCCCACACCACGGCGGCAGCGAAGACGGTGCAAGCGCGAAAGAATGACGTGCGGGCCCCGCGAAGCAGCCGCACGGAGTAGGCTGAGCGCGCGCCAGTGACCGACGAGCTGGGCCCGCTTGTCGGCGCCAAGCTCAGGGTTGCCGCGCGGGCGGTGTGGGTGCACTGGGCCGAAAATGATGCAGTCGGCCCATGTAGCCCTTTTATCCTTTTTCTTTTTATTTTTCTGTTTTCTTTCTTCTTCTCTTCTCGGTTTAAATTTGAATTTGAATTTAGTTTCAAACCTTGTGCAAATTTGTTATCAAATCATATTATGGAATGAAAAATATAAACTTTAGAAATATGTTTATATTATTTATATTTTCATATCATTTCTCTTCTTACTTTCAAACCCTAATCTTCAATTTAGGGTTTAATCAAATTTCTAGCCCTTTTTATGTTATTATTATTTTTATTTAATGCACAAACATATAAAACTCCATCGAGATGCACTTTGTTTTATTTTAGTGTCATTGGTTAAATTTAATCACTCTTAATTTTATGTATGCTCTTTTCATGATGCAAATAAGGCACATACAATAGGGAATTCACTCTTTATTCCTTGTAAACAATTTTGAGTGTTACACCCGCCTGGATGTCCGGTGGCGCACCGGACATGTACTGTAGAGTGTCCGGTGCGCCACTACGCGCGTGCCTGACTTCTGCGCGCTCTGGCGCGCATTAATTGCTGTTGCAGGTGACCGTTGGCGCGAAGTAGTCGTTGCCCCGCTGTTACACCGGACAGTCCGGTGTACACCGGACATGTCCGGTGAATTATAGCGGAGCAGCCCAAATGAATTCCCGAGGCTGGCGAGTTCCTGAGGCCGCTCTTCCTTGTCACACCGGACAGTCCGGTGCACACCGGACATGTCCGGTGAATTATAGCGGAGTCGCCTCTGGAATTTCCCGAAGGTGACGAGTTTGAGTTTGGAGTCCTCTGGTGCACCGGACATGTCCGGTGGCACATCGGACAGTCCGGTGCGCCAGACCAGAGGTGCCTTCGGTTGTGCCTTTGCTCTTTTGTTGAACCCAATACTTGGTCTTTTTATTGGCTAAGTTTGAACCTTTGGCACCTGTATAACTTATACACTAGAGCAAACTAGTTAGTTCAATAATTTGTGTTGGGCAATTCAACCACCAAAATTAATTAGGGACTAGGTGTAAGCCTAATTCCCTTTCAATCTCCCCCTTTTTGGTGATTGATGCCAACACAAACCAAAGCAAGTATAGAAGTGCATAATTGAACTAGTTTGCATAATGTAAGTGCAAAGGTTGCTTGGAATGGAGCCAATATAAATACTTACAAGATATGCATGGATTGTTTTCTTTATTATTAACATTTTGGACCACGTTTGCACCACATGTTTGTTTTTGCAAATTCTTTTGTAAATTCTTTTCAAAGTCCTTTTGCAAGATAGTTAAAGGTAAATGAATAAGATTTTGAGAAGCATTTTCAAGATTTGAAATTTTCTCCCTTTGTTTCAAATGCTTTTCCTTTGACTAAACAAAACTCCCCCTCAAATAAATTCTCCTCTTAGAGTTTAAGAGGGTTTTAAGATATCAATTTTGAAAATACTACTTTCTCCCCTTTTAGAACACAAAGATATACCAATTTGAAATTTACTAATTGAAAATCATTAATTTTAAAAATTAGGGTGGTGGTGTGGTCCTTTTGCTTTGGGCTCATACTTTCTCCCCCTTTGGCATGAATCGCCAAAAACGGATACTTTGAGTGAGATATAAGCCCTTGCTCAACTATTTTCTCCCCTTTGGCAAATAAAACATATGAGTGAAGATTATACCAAAGACAGAGAGTGAAGCGGAGCGACGGCGAAGGAGGAGTAGTAGAGTGGAGTGGAAGCCTTTGTCTTCGCCGAAGACTCCAATTCCCTTTCAATATACCTATGACTTGGTTTTGAAATATACTTGAAAACACATTAGTCATAGCATATATAAAGAGATATGATCAAAGGTATACTTATGAGCTATGTGTGCAAGTTTAGCAAAAGAAATTCCTAGAATCAAGAATATTGAGCTCATGCCTAAGTTTGGTAAAAGTTTGTTCATCAAGTGGCTTGGTAAAGATATCGGCTAATTGATCTTTAGTGTTAATGTATGCAATCTCAATATCCCCCTTTTGTTGGTGATCCCTAAGAAAATGATACCGAATGGCTATGTGTTTGGTACGGCTATGCTCAACGGGATTATCCGCCATGCGGATTGCACTCTCATTATCACATAGAAGAGGAACTTTGGTTAATTTGTAACCATAGTCCCGCAGGGTTTGCCTCATCCAAAGCAATTGCGCGCAACAATGGCCTGCGGCAATATACTCGGCTTCGGCGGTAGAAAGAGCGACCGAATTTTGCTTCTTTGAAGCCCAAGACACCAAGGACCTTCCCAAGAACTGGCAAGTCCCCGATGTGCTCTTCCTATTAATTTTGCACCCCACCCAATCGGCATCCGAATAACCAATCAAATCAAATGTGGATCCCCGAGGGTACCAAAGCCCAAACTTAGGAGTATAAGCTAAATATCTCAAGATTCGTTTTACGGCCGTAAGGTGTGATTCCTTAGGGTCGGCTTGGAATCTTGCACACATGCATACGGAAAGCATAATGTCCGGTCGAGATGCACATAAATAAAGCAATGAACCAATCATCGACCGGTATACCTTTTGATCGACGGATTTACCTCCCGTGTCGAGGTCGAGATGCCCATTTGTTCCCATGGGTGTCTTGATGGGCTTGGCATCCTTCATTCCAAACTTGGTTAGAATGTCTTGAGTGTACTTCGTTTGGCAAATGAAGGTGCCCTCTTGGAGTTGCTTGACTTGAAATCCTAAGAAATACTTCAACTCCCCCATCATAGACATCTCGAATTTTTGTGTCATGATTCTACTAAATTCTTCACAAGTAGATTCGTTAGTAGACCCAAATATGATATCATCAACATAATTTTGGCATACAAACAAATCATTGGCAAGAGTTTTAGTGAATAAAGTAGGATCGGCTTTACCGACTTTGAAGCCATTAGCAATAAGGAAATCTCTAAGGCATTCATACCATGCTCTTGGGGCATGCTTGAGCCCATAAAGCGCCTTAGAGAGCCTATAGACATGGTTAGGATACTCACTATCTTCAAAGTCGGGAGGTTGCTCAACATAGACCTCCTCCTTGATTGGTCCGTTGAGGAAGGCACTCTTCACGTCCATTTGATAGAGCTTGAAGCCATGGTAAGTAGCATAGGCCAATAATATACGAATTGACTCAAGCCTAGCTACGGGTGCATAGGTTTCACCAAAATCCAAACCTTCGACTTGTGAATACCCCTTGGCCACGAGTCGAGCTTTGTTCCTTGTCACCACACCATGCTCATCTTGCTTGTTGCGGAAAACCCACTTGGTTCCTACAACATTTTGATTAGGACGTGGAACTAAATGCCATACCTCGTTTCTTGTGAAGTTGTTGAGCTCCTCTTGCATCGCCACCACCCAATCCGAATCTTGGAGCGCTTCCTCTACCCTGTGTGGCTCAATAGAGGAAACAAAAGAGTAATGCTCACAAAAATGTGCAATACGAGATCGAGTGGTTACCCCCTTATGAATGTCGCCGAGGATGGTGTCGACGGGGTGATCTCGTTGTATTGCTTGGTGGACTCTTGGGTGTGGTGGCCTTGGTTGCTCATCCTCCTTGTCTTCATCATTTGCATCTCCCCCTTGATCATTGCCGTCATCTTGAGATGGCTCATTTCTTTGATCTTGTCCTTCATCAACTCGAGCTTCGTCCTCATTTTGAGTTGGTGGAGATGCTTGCATGGAGGAAGATGGTTGATCTTGTGCATGTGAAGGCTCTTCGGATTCCTTAGGACACACATCCCCAATGGACATGTTCCTTAGCGTGATGCACGGAGCCTGTTCTTCACCTATCTCATCAAGATCAACTTGCTCTACTTGAGAGTCGTTAGTCTCATCAAACACAACGTCACAAGAAACTTCAACAAGTCCTGAGGACTTGTTAAAGACTCTATATGCCCTTGTGTTTGAGTCATATCCTACTAAAAAGCCTTCTACAGTTTTAGGAGCAAATTTAGATTCTCTACCTCTTTTGACAAGAATAAAACATTTGCTACCAAAAACTCTAAAATATGAAATATTTGGCTTTTTACCGGTTAGGAGTTCATAGGATGTTTTCTTGAGGATTCGGTGTAGATATAACCGGTTGATGGCGTAGCAGGCGGTGTTGACCGCCTCGGCCCAAAACCGATCCGGTGTCTTGTACTCATCAAGCATGGTTCTTGCCATGTCCAATAGAGTTCGATTCTTCCTCTCCACTACACCATTTTGTTGTGGGGTGTATGGAGAAGAGAACTCATGCTTGATGCCCTCCTCCTCAAGGAAGCCTTCTATTTGTGAGTTCTTGAACTCCGTCCCATTGTCGCTTCTAATTTTCTTGATCCTTAAGTCGAACTCATTTTGAGCCCGTCTCAAGAATCCCTTTAAGGTCTCTTGGGTATGAGATTTTTCCTGCAAAAAGAACACCCAAGTGAAGCGAGAATAATCATCCACAATAACTAGACAGTACTTACTCCCGCCGATGCTCATTTTGAGCCCGTCTCAAGAATCCCTTTAAGGTCCATGTGTAGGAGCTCCAGTGGCCTGTCACTGGTCATGATGTTCTTGTGTGGATGATGAGTGCCAACTTGCTTGCCGGCTTGGCATGCGCTACAAGTCCTGTCTTTCTCAAAATGAACATTTGTTAGTCCTAAAATGTGTTCTCCCTTAGAAGCTTATGAAGATTCTTCATTCCAACATGGGCTAGTCGGCGGTGCCAGAGCCAACCCAAGTTAGTCTTAGCAATTAAGCAAGTGTCGAGTTCAGCTCTATCACAATCTACCAAGTATAGCTGACCCTCTAACATTCCCTTAAATGCTGTTGAATCATCACTTCTTCTAAAGACAGTGACACCTATATCAGTGAATAGACAGTTGTAGCCCATTTGACATAGTTTCGAAACGGAAAGCAAATTGTAATCTAAAGAATCTACAAGAAAAACATTGGAAATAGTATGGTCAGGTGATATAGCAATTTTACCCAATCCTTTAACCAAACCTTGATTTCCATCCCCGAATGTGATAGCTCGTTGGGGATCTTGGTTTTTCTCATAAGAGGAGAACATCTTCTTCTCCCCTGTCATGTGGTTTGTGCACCCGCTGTCGAGTATCCAGCTTGAGCCCCCTGATGCATAAACCTACAAAACAATTTTAGTTCTTGACTTTAGGTACCCAAACGGTTTTGGGTCCTTTGGCATTAGAAACAAGAACTTTAGGTACCCAAACACAAGTCTTAGAGCCCTTGTGTTTGCCCCCAACAATTTTGGCAACTACCTTGCCGGATTTGCTAGTTAAAACATAAGATGCATCAAAAGTTTTAAATGAAATGTTATGATCATTTGATGCATTAGGAGTTTTCTTTCTAGGCAACTTGGCACGAGTTGGTTGCCTAGAGCTAGATGTCTCACCCTTATACATGAAAGCATGGTTAGGGCCAGAGTGAGACTTTCTAGAGTGAATTCTCCTAATCTTGCTCTCGGGATAACCGGCAGGGTACAAAATGTAACCCTCGTTATCCTGAGGCATGGGAGCCTTGCCCTTAACAAAATTAGACAATCTTTTAGGAGGGGCACTAAGTTTGACATTGTCTCCCCTTTGGTAGCCAATGCCATCCTTGATGCCAGGGCGTCTCCCATTATAGAGCATACTTCTAGCAAATTTAAACTTTTCATTTTCTAAGTTATGCTTGGTAATTTTAGCATCTAATTTTGCTATATGATCATTTTGTTGTTTAATTAAGACCATGTGATCATGAATAGCATTAATATCAACATCTCTACATCTAGTACAAATAGAAGTGTACTCAACGGTAGATGTAGATGGTTTGCAAGATTTTAATTCTACAACCTTAGCATGCAACATATCATTCTTAGTTCTAAGGTCGGAAATAGTAGTATTGCAAACATCAAAATCTTTAGCCTTAGCAATCAAATTTTCATTTTCTACTCTAAGGCTAGCAAGAGAATCATTCAATTCCTTAATCTTAGCAAGCAAATCATCATTATCATTTCTAAGATTGGGAATTGAAACATCACAAACATGAGCATCAACCTTAGCAATTAATTTGGCATTTTCATTTCTAAGGTTGGCAATAGTGTCATGGCATGTGCTTAGCTCACTAGATAATTTCTCACATTTTTCTACCTCTAGAGCATAAGCATTCTTAACCTTAACATGCTTTTTATTTTCCTTGATTAGGAAGTCCTCTTGGGAGTCCAAGAGATCATCCTTTTCATGGATGACACTAATTAGCTCATTAAGTTTTTCCTTTTGTTGCATATTTAGGTCGGCAAAAAGGGTACGTAAATTATTTTCCTCATCACTAGCATTATCATCACTAGAGGATTCATATTTAGTGGAGGATTTAGATTTAACCTTCTTCCTTTTGCCGTCTTTTGCCATGAGGCACTTGTGGCCGTCGTTGGGGAAGAGGAGTCCTTTGGTGACGGCGATGTTGGCGGCGTCCTCGTCGTCGGAGGAGGCGTCGGTGGAGCTCTCGTCGGAGTTCCACTCGCGGCACACGTGGGCATCGCCGCCCTTCTTCTTGTGGTACTTCTTCTTTTCTCTCCTCTTGCCCTTTTTGTCGTTATCCCTGTCACTGTCACTTGATAATGGACATTTAGCAATAAAGTGACCGGGCTTATCACACTTGTAGCAAACCTTCTTGGAACGGGATTTGTAATCCTTCCCCTTCCGTTGCTTGAGGATTTGGCGAAAACTTTTGATGATTAAAGCCATCTCCTCATTGTCGAGCTTGGAGGCGTCAATTGGTTGTCTACTCGGTGTGGACTCCTTCTTCTTCTCCTCCGTCGCCTTAAATGCCACCGGTTGTGCTTCGGACGTGGAGGGTTCATCAAGCTCGTTGATCTTCTTTGATCCTTTAATCATACATTCAAAGCTCACAAAATTCCCGATTTACTTCCTCGGGAGTCATTAGTGTATATCTTGGGTTACCACGAATTAATTGAACTTGAGTAGGGTTAAGAAAAATAAGTGATCTCAAAATAACCTTAACCACCTCGTGGTCATCCCATTTCTTGCTCCCGAGGTTGCGCACTTGGTTCACCAAAGTTTTGAGCCGGTTGTACATATCTTGTGGCTCCTCCCCTTGGCGAAGACGAAAACGACCGAGCTCCCCCTCGATCGTTTCCCGCTTGGTGATCTTGGTGAGTTCATCACCCTCGTGCGCGGTCTTGAGTAGGTCCCAAATCTCCTTTGCATTCTTCAACCCTTGCACCTTGTTGTATTCCTCCTTACTTAGAGAGGCGAGGAGTATGGTTGAAGCTTGAGAGTTGAAGTGCTCGATTTGGGCCACTTCGTCCGTATCATAATCTTCATCCCCTATGGATGGAACCTGTGCTCCAAACTCAACAACATTCCATATACTTTTGTGGAGTGAGGTTAGATGAAATTTCATTAAATCACTCCACCTAGCGTAATCTTCGCCATCAAAAGTTGGCGGTTTACCTAATGGAACGGAAAGTAATGGAGTATGTCTAGATGTACGAGGATAGTGTAAGGGGATCTTACTAAACTTCTTGCGCTCTTGGCGCTTAGAAGTTACGGACGGCGCATCGGAGTCGGAGGTCGATGTTGATGAAGTGTCGGTCTCGTAGTAGACCACCTTCCTCATCCTCTTGTGCTTGTTGCCTTTCCGATGTGACTTGTGAGAAGAAGATTTCTCCTTCTTCTCCTTGTGGTGTGAAGGAGAAGATCTTTTCTCCTTCCGTTTGGAGGAGTTCTTCTTCTTCTCCTTCCTCTTGGTGCGGGACTCTTCCGATGAAGTGCTCCCTTGGCTCGTAGTGGGCTTGTCGCCGGTCTCCATCTCCCTCTTGGTGTGATCTCCCGACATCACTTCGAGCGGTTAGGCTCTAATGAAGCACCGGGCTCCGATACCAATTGAAAGTCGCCTAGAGGGGGGGTGAATAGGGCGAAACTGAAATTTACAAATATAAACACAACTACAAGCCGGGTTAGCGTTAGAAATAAATATAAGTCCACGAGAGAGGGTGCAAAACAAATCGCAAGCAAATAAGGAGTGTGACACGCGGATTTGTTTTACCGAGGTTCGGTTCTCGCAAACCTACTCCCCGTTGAGGAGGCCATAAAGGCCGGGTTTCTTTCAACCCTTACCCTCTCTCAAACGGTCCCTCAGACCGAGTGAGCTTTTCTTCTCAATCACTTGGAACACAAAGTTCCTACAAGGACCACCACAAGATTGGTGTCTCTTGCCTCAATTACAAGTGAGTATGATCGCAATGAAGAATCAAAGAAAGAAGAAAGCAATCCCAAGCGCAAGATCTCGAAAGAACACAAGCAAATCTCTCTCACTAGTCACTAGGGCGTTGTGTGGAGTTTGGAGAGGATTTGATCACTTTGGTGTGTCTAGAATTGAATGCTAGAGCTCTTGTAAGTAGTTGAGAAGTGGAAAACTTGGATGCCTTGAATGTGGGGTGGTTGGGGTTATTTATAGCCCCAACCACCAAACTAGCCGTTTGGTGGAGGCTGTCTGTTCGATGGTGCACCGGACAGTCCGGTGTGCACCGGACAGTCCGGTGCGCCAGCCACGTCACCAAAGCCGTTGGGTTCCGACCGTTGGAGCTCTGACTTCTGGGCCCGCCTGGATGTCCGGTGGCGCACCGGACATGTACTGTAGAGTGTCCGGTGCGCCACTACGCACGTGCCTGACTTCTACATGCTCTGGCGCGCATTAATTGCTGTTGCAGGTGACTGTTGGCGCGAAGTAGCCGTTGCCCCGCTGTTACACCGGACAGTCCGGTGTACACCGGACATGTCCGGTGAATTATAGCGGAGCAGCCCAAATGAATTCCCGAGGCTGGCGAGTTCCTGAGGCCGCTCTTCCTTGTCACACCGGACAGTCCGGTGCACACCGGACATGTCCGGTGAATTATAGCGGAGTCGCCTCTGGAATTTCTCGAAGGTGACGAGTTTGAGTTTGGAGTCCTCTGGTGCACCGGACATGTCCGGTGGCACACCGGACAGTCCGGTGCGCCAGACCAGAGGTGCCTTCGGTTGTGCCTTTGCTCTTTTGTTGAACCCAATACTTGGTCTTTTTATTGGCTAAGTTTGAACCTTTGGCACCTGTATAACTTATACACTAGAGCAAACTAGTTAGTCCAATAATTTGTGTTGGGCAATTCAACCACCAAAATTAATTAGGGACTAGGTGTAAGCCTAATTCCCTTTCAGGAACCAATGGGCATCTCGACCTCGACGAAGGAGGTAAATCCGTCGATCAAAAGGTATATCGGTCGATGATAGGCTATTTGCTATATTTATGTGCATCTCTACCGGATATTATGCTTTCCGTATGCATGTGTGCAAGATTCCAAGCCGACCCTAAGGAAGCTCACCTTACGGCCGTAAAACGAATCTTGAGATATTTAGTTCATACTCCTAAGTTTGGGCTTTGGTATCCTAGGGGATCCACTTTTGATTTGATTGGTTATTCGGATGCCGATTGGGCGGGTTGTAAAATCAATAGAAAGAGCACATCGGGGACTTGCCAGTTCTTGGGAAGATCCTTGGTGTCTTGGGCTTCAAAGAAGCAAAATTCGGTGGCTCTTTCTACCGCCGAAGCCGAGTACATTGCCGCAGGCCATTGTTGCGCGCAACTACTTTGGATGAGGCAAACCCTTAGGGACTACGGTTACAAATTAACCAAAGTCCCTCTTCTATGTGATAATGAAAGTGCAATCCGCATGACGGATAATCCCGTTGAGCATAGCCGCACTAAACACATAGCCATTCGGTATCACTTTTTAAGGGATCACCAACAAAAGGGAGATATCGAGATTTCTTACATTAATACTAAAGATCAATTAGCCGATATCTTTACCAAGCCTCTTGATGAACAAACTTTTAACAAACTTAGGCATGAGCTAAATATTCTTGATTCTAGGAATTTCTTTTGTTGATTTGTACACATAGCTCCTTTATATACCTTTGATCATGTCTCTTTCATATGCTATGACTAATGTGTTTTCAAGTCTATTTCAAACCAAGTCATAGGTGTATTGAAAGGGAATTGGAGTCTTCGGTGAAGACAAAGGCTTCCACTCCGCAACTCATCCTTCGCCGTCACTCCAAGCAACTCTCCATCTTTGGGGGAGAAAAGGACTCCGTCTTTGGTATAATCTTCACTCATTTACCTATGACCAAAGGGGAGAGAGTAATAAAAGGGCTCTAATGATTCCGTTTTTGGCGATTCATGCCAAAGGGGGATAAAGTATGAGCCCAAAGCAAAAGGACCGCACCACCACCAATTTCAAAAATTTAGTTTTTCAAAGAGTATTCTCAAATTGGTATCTTACTTGTGATATAATTTCAAATTGGTATACCCTCTTCAAAATTAATATCAAAACCCTCTTGAACACTAAGAGGAGGATTTCATTAAGGGGGAGTTTTGTTTAGTCAAAGGAAAAGCATTTGAAACAGGGGGAGAAAATTTCAAATCTTGAAGATGCTTTGCAAAATCTTATTCATTTGCCTTTGACTATTTGCAAAAGAACTTTGAAAAGGATTTACAAAAGAATTTGCAAAAACAAAACATGTGGTGCAAGAGTGGTCCAAAATGTTAAAAATGAAGAAACAATCCATGCATATTTTGTGAGTATTTATATTGGCTTAATTCCAAGCAACCTTTGCACTTACATTATGCAAACTGGTTCAATTATGCACTTCTATACTTGCTTTGGTTTGTGTTGGCATCAATCATCAAAAGGGGGAGATTGAAAGGGAATTAGGCTTACACCTATTTTCCTAATTGATTTTGGTGGTTGAATTGCCCAACACAAATAATTGGACTAACTAGTTTGCTCTAGTGTATAAGTTATACAAGTGTAAAAGGTTCACACTTAGCCAATAAAAAGATCAAGTATTGGGTTCAACAGAAGAGCAAAGGGACAATCAAAGGCATCTCTGGTCTGGAGCACCGGACTGTCCGGTGCACCACCGGACAGTGTCCGGTGCACCAGAGGACTCCAACCCAAACTCGTCACCTTCGGGAATTTCCAGAGGCGCTCCGCTATAATTCACCGGACTGTCCGGTGTACACCGGACAGTGTCCGGTGCTCCAAGGAACGGCGCCTCAGGAACTCGCCAGCTTCGGGAAACCGCGACGGCTGTTCCGCTATAATTCACCGGACATGTCCGGTGTAACTGCGGGACAACGGCTATTTCGGCACCAACGGCTACCTGCAGCGCATTTAATGCGCGCCAGCGCGCGCAGAAGTCAGGCATGCCCATACTGGCGCACCGGACACTCTACAGTACATGTCTGGTGCGCCACCGGACATCCAGGCGGGCCCAGAAGACAGTGCTCCAACGGTCGAATCCCAACGGCTTTGGTGACGTGGCTGGCGCACCGGACATGTCCGGTGTGCACCGGACTGTCCGGTGCACCATACGACAGTCAGCCCCTCCAAACGGCTAGTTTGGTGGTTGGGGCTATAAATACCCCCAACCACCCACCATTCATTGCATCCAAGTTTTCCACTTCTCAACCACTTACAAGAGCTAGGCATTCAATTCTAGACACACCAAAGAGATCAAATCCTCTCCAATTCCACACAAGGCTTTAGTGATTAGCGAGAGAGATTTGACGTGTTCTTTTGAGCTCTTGCGCTTGGATTGCTTCTTTTCTTTCTCACTTGTTCTTGTGATCAAAACTCCATTGTAATCAAGGCAAGAGGCACCAATTGTGTGGTGGCCCTTGCGGGGTTGTTCCCGGTTTTGATTTGAGAAGAGAAGCTCACTCGGTCGGAGGGACCGTTTGAGAGAGGGAAAGGGTTGAAAGAGACCCGGTCTTTGTGACCACCTCAACGGGGAGTAGGTTTGCGAGAACCGAACCTCGGTAAAACAAATCTTTGTGTCACACTCCTTATTTGCTTGAGATTTGTTTTGCACCCTCTCTCGCGGACTCGTTTTTATTTCTAACGCTAACCCGGCTTGTAGTTGTGTTTATATTTGTAAATTTCAGTTTCGCCCTATTCATCCCCCTCTAGGCGACTATCACTTTTGCTTATGTTATTTTTCGTTGTTGGTGGTGTTACATATTTCTTATATTGATGACTACGTTTTAAAAAAATGCTCAAAAAAATGAATGTTGTTTACTCTAGCTGATCGGCATTGTAATAGTGCATCCTTCGCTTTCCTATTATTGTGTGTTTATTTTCAGACAAGGTATATAAAAGGAGGGACAAACACATAAATTAATTAAGTCCACCTAAGAAATATACCTCCCCATGTTCAAAAATCTCGGATGAATAATGTTTCTAGAATGCAGAACATGGTCAGCGAGGATCGCACACCTTCTAAGAAAATTTCTGATAAAATCCAGCAATCAATACCAGAGCCCACTTTTAGTGGTATAAGCATCTATACAGTTAATGTGCACAAGAATGCCACAATTGCACGCCAAAATCGAAAGCGAGCACTTAAACAACAACAATTGTTGAACAAAGGTAGTTGAGAATAAAATATAATGTACTAATCCATTGTATTTTAGCATCATGGTCTTATATTTCATTAACTGCTACACAACACCTAAGCATAGAATGAGAACACCCATGTTCGGTGTTTACTTCTGTATGGAGTATATAGTTGAAGGTATGTGAACTGTAGTTTAAATTTTACATCTCATTTTTACTGCCATAACTACCTACCAAAGTGTATTAAAGAATATATCTTACAACTTCATATCGAGATAGTTCCCATTATGGAACACCAGATTATGAATGCCAGCATTGCTATGCTTTATTCTGTCATGTAGAAAGACGTTCCATGACTCTAAATGGAATTGTTCAATATTATAATTGCTGCAAGGGGACAATCTATCAATCCATTCTTATACGCCTAGACCTGAGCCATTAGCGTCGTTAGCTAGATTCGAGAAAAAAATTATAAGCAGCATACACCACTTATCGGGGACCATAATTAGGGGTACCCTCAAGACGCCTAATTCTCAGCTGGTAACCCCCATCAGCATAAAGCTGCAAAGGCCTGATGGGTACGATTAAGTCAGGGATCAGTCCATACGAGCGACTCGATCACGCCTCGCCCGAGCCTAGCCTCGGGCAAGGGCAGCCGACCCCGAGGGATTTCCGTCTCGCCCGAGGCCCCCCTTTAACGGCGGACACATCTCCGGCTCGCCCGAGGCCTTGCCTTCTCTCAGAAGCAACCCTGACTAAATCGCCGCACCGACCGATCGAGTCGCAGGAGCATTTAACGCAAAGGTGGCCTGACACCTTTATCCTGACGCGCGCCCCCCGGCAGAGCCGAAATGACCGCCGTCACTTCGCCGCTCCACTGACCGGTCTAACAGAAGGACAGCGCCGCCTGCGCCACTCCGACTGCAGTGCCACTTGACAGAGTGAGACTGACAGGCAGTCAGGCCCTGCCAAAGGCGCCATAGGAAACTCCGCTCCGCCCGACCCAGGGCTCGGACTCGGGCAAAGCCCCGGAAGACGGCGAACTCCGCTCCGCCCGACCCAGGGCTCGGACTCGGGCAAAGCCCCGGAAGACTGCGAACTCCGCTCCGCCCGACCCAGGGCTCGGACTCGGGCAAAGCCCCGGAAGACGGCGAACTCCGCTCCGCCCGACCCAGGGCTCGGACTCGGGCTAAGCCCCGGAAGACGGCGAACTCCGCTCCGCCCGACCCAGGGCTCGGACTAGGGCTCAGCCCCAGAAGACGACGAACTCCGCTTCGCCCGACCCCAGGGCTCGAACTCCGCCCAGGCCTCTGCCGAACAATCTCTGCCTCGCCCGACCCAGGGGCTCGGGCGCGGCCTCGGCCATGGAAGACAGACTCGACCTCGGCTTCGGAGGAGCCTCCACGTCGCCCGACCTAGGGCACAGGCCCGCCACGTCAACAGGAAGCGCCATCATCACCCTGCCCCGAGCCGACTCGGGCCGCAGAGAACAAGACCAGTGTCCCATCTGGCTCGCTCCACCAGATAGGCAATGATGGCGCCCCGCTAGCCCTGTGACGACGGCGGCTCTCAGCTCCCTTACGGAAGCAGGGGGACGTCAGCAAGGACTCAACCGCTCCGACAGCTGTCCCTCCGCCAGGCTCCGTTGCTCCTCCGACAGCCACGACATCACACCAGCAGGGTGCCAAGATCTCTCCGGCTGCCACATTGGCATGTACTTAGGGCGCTAGCTCTCCCTCCGCTAGACACGTAGCACTCTGCTACACCCCCATTGTACACCCGGATCCTCTCCTTACGCCTATAAAAGGAAGGACCAGGGCCTTCTTAGAGAAGGTTGGCCGCGCGGGGACGAGGACGGGACAGGCGCTCTCTTGGGGCCGCTCGCTTCCCTCACCCGCGTGGACGCTTGTAACCTCTACTGCAAGCGCACCCGACCTGGGCGCGGGACGAACACGAAGGCCGCGGGATTTCCACCTCTCTCACGACCCGTCTCCGGCCACCTCGCTCTCCCCCCTTCGCGCTCGCCCATGCGCTCGACCCATCTGGGCTGGGGCACGTGGCACACTCACTCGTCGGCTTAGGGACCCCCCGGTCTCAAAACGCCGACAGTTGGCGCGCCAGGTAGGGGCCTGCTGCGTGCTGACGAACAGCTTCCCGTCAAGCTCCAGATGGGCAGTCTCCAGCAACCTCTCTAGCCCGGGACGGTGCTCCGTTTCGGGAGTCTTGAGTTCATGTCCTTCGACAGCAGCTACGACATGATACTCCTTCCACCGCCGCGCGACAACGACAATGGCGGCCGACAACCCGCCCGCCGGCGGCGGAATCGACGACATCTTCCCCGCGCGGTGGAAGAACGACATTCGAGCTCGCCCCGTCCTCTCCCCCGCCAATGGAGGAGGAGGCGGGGCAACCAAGGCCAAGCGGGAGGCCGCGCTTCATCGGCTGTCGAGCGAATCGACGTCCCCAGCGCCCCAGCGGGGGGCGCGTCAGGCGTCGACCTCGCATTTGAGACGAAGGCGAGCGCCGTCCCCCCGCGACATACCAATCCCGAGCAAGTGGACGACGCCAGCGCGCTCGCGGAGAGCTTGCAGGATGTCGCCCTCGTACCTGAGACGACGGTGCAACCAGTCCCCGACGTGACTATGTCGCTCCTCGTCGACCAAAAGGTACCGACTGATTCCCATCTTACGTCATTTCGACTCGGCCTCAACCCGCCTAGCGACCTTGCTTTGGAGGGCGCTCTCGTTGAGGCGAGTGCAACCCCTCTGGGGTTTCGTATGCGGTCGCCTTGGGACCGGTTGACGGACGTCTCGACCTACGGGCCCTCTAGGTCCGAGGAAGACGACGATCCCAGCATCTGTTGGGATTTCTCCGGATTTGGCAACCCCAGTGCCATGCGGGACTTTATGACCGCATGTGACTACTGCCTCTCTGACTGTTCCGACGGTAGCCGCGGCCTTGACGACGAGGACTGCGGCCCAAGCCGCGAATGTTTCCACGTCGAGCTAGGGGATCCCTCCGAAGGCAACCATCTCGGCATGCCGGAGGACGGTGATCTTTCTAGGCCGGTGCCTCGCGCCGACATCCCGCGGGAGCTAGCTGTGGTCCCTGTTCCGGCGGGGGGTCACGACCCACAGCTCGAGCAAGTCCGCGGGGCGCAGGCCAGGCTCGACGAGGGAGCGGGAGCGCTTGAGCCGATCCGTCGGGACGTCGGGCAGGTATGGGCGGGCCAACCCCCGGCCGGAGAAATGCGTCACCTGCCCCAAGGTTTCCAGCACCGCGTCACCAACGACGTCAGGATCAGACCGCCACCCGCATCCAGCGGGGTCGGTCAGAACCTGACAGCCGCAGCGATGCTCCTCCGCGCGATGCCGGAGCCATCAACCACCGAGGGTCGGCGAATCCAGGGAGAGTTCAAGAATCTCCTGGAAGGCGCTGCGGTCCGACGGGCCGAGAGCTCTGCCTCCCGAAGGCAGGGATACCCCTCGGAACCTCACGCCGCGACTTCCCGATTCATGCGGGAAGCCTCGGTCTACACCGGGCGCACGCGCAACACCGCGCCTGCGGCCCCGGGCCACCTCGGCAACGAGAACCATCGCCGCGACCATCGGGCCCGCCTCGACGAGAGGGTGCACCGGGGCTACCACCCCAGGCGTGGGGGACGCTATGACAGCGGGGAGGATCGGAGTCCCTCGCCCGAACCACCCGGTCCGCAGGCCTTCAGTCGGGCCATCCGACGGGTGCCGTTCCCGACCCGGTTCCGACCCCCGACTACTATCACGAAGTACTCGGGGGAAACAAGACCGGAACTGTGGCTCGCAGACTACCGCCTGGCCTGCCAACTGGGTGGAACGGACGACGACAACCTCATCATCCGCAACCTCCCCCTGTTCCTCTCCGACACTGCTCGCGCCTGGTTGGAGCACCTGCCTCCGGGGCGGATCTCCAACTGGGATGACTTGGTCCAAGCCTTCGCCGGCAATTTCCAGGGCACGTACGTGCGCCCCGGGAATTCCTGGGACCTTCGAAGCTGCCGGCAACAGCCGGGAGAGTCACTCCAGGACTACATCCGGCGATTCTCGAAGCAGCGCACCGAGCTGCCCAACATCACCGACTCGGATGTCATCGGCGCGTTCCTTGCCGGCACCACCTGCCGTGACCAAGTGAGTAAGTTGGGTCGCAAGACCCCCACCAGGGCGAGCGAGCTGATGGACATCGCCACCAAGTTCGCCTCTGGCCAGGAGGCGGTCGAGGCTATCTTCCGAAAGGACAAGCAGCCCCAGGGCCGCCCATCGGAAGAGGCTCCCGAGGCATCTACTCCGCGCGGCGCCAAGAAGAAAGGCAAGAAGAAGTCGCAATCGAAACGTGACGCCGCCGACGCGGACCTTGTCGCCGCCGCCGAGTACAAGAACCCTCGGAAGCCCCCCGGAGGTGCTAACCTTTTCGACAAGATGCTCAAGGAGCCGTGCCCCTACCATCAGGGGCCCGTCAAGCACACCCTCGAGGAGTGCGTCATGCTTCGGCGCCACTTCCACAGGGCCGGGCCACCCGCCGAGGGTGGCAGGGCCCACGACGACGACAAAAAGGAAGATCACCAAGCAGGAGAGTTCCCCGAGGTCCGCGACTGCTTCATGATCTACGGTGGGCACGTGGCGAATGCCTCGGCTCGGCATCGCAAACAAGAGCGCCGGGAGGTCTGCTCGGTGAAGGTGGCGGCGCCAGTCTACCTAGACTGGTCCGACAAGCCCATCACCTTCGACCAAGCTGACCACCCCGACCACGTGCCGAGCCCGGGGAAATACCCGCTCGTCGTCGACCCCATCATCGGCGACGTCAGGCTCACCAAAGTCCTGATGGACGGGGGCAGCTGCCTCAACATCATCTACGCCGAGACCCTCAGGCTCCTGCGCGTCGATCTGTCCTCCGTCCGAGCAGGCGCTGCGCCCTTCCACGGGATCATCCCTGGGAAGCGCGTCCAACCCCTCGGATGGCTCGACCTTCCCGTCTGCTTCGGAACGCCCTCCAACTTCCGAAGGGAGACCTTGACGTTCGAGGTGGTCGGGTTCCGAGGAACCTACCACGCGGTACTGGGGAGGCCATGCTACGCGAAGTTCATGGCCGTCCCCAACTACACCTACCTGAAGCTCAAGATGCCGGGCCCCAACGGGGTCATCACCGTCGGCCCCACGTACAAACACACGTTCGAATGCGACGTGGAGTGCGTGGAGTACGCCGAGGCCCTCGCCGAGTCCGAGGCCCTCATCGCCGACCTGGAGAACCTCTCCAAAGAGGTGCCAGACGTGAAGCGTCATGCCGGCAACTTCGAGCCAGCGGAGACGATTAAGGCCGTCCCTCTCGACCCCAGTGGCGACACCTCCAAGCAGATCCGGATCGGTTCCGGGCTCGACCCCAAATAGGAAGCAGTGCTCGTCGACTTTCTCCGCGCAAACGCCGACGTCTTTGCGTGGAGTCCCTCGGACATGCCCGACATACCGAGGGATGTCGCCGAGCACTCGCTGGATATTCGGGCCGGAGCCCGACCCGTCAGGCAGCCTCTACGCCGATTCGACGAGGAGAAGCGCAGAGTGATAGGCGAAGAGATCCACAAGCTAATGGCAGCAGGGTTCATCAAAGAGGTATTCCATCCCGAATGGCTTGCCAACCCTGTGCTTGTGAGGAAGAAAGGGGGGAAATGACGGATGTGTGTAGACTACACTGGTCTCAACAAAGCATGTCCGAAGGTTCCCTACCCTCTACCTCGCATCGATCAAATCGTGGATTCCACTGCTGGGTGCGAAACCCTGTCCTTCCTCGATGCCTACTCAGGGTATCACCAAATCCGGATGAAAGAGTCCGATCAGCTCGCGACTTCTTTCATCACGCCCTTCGGCATGTACTGCTACCTCACCATGCCGTTCGGTTTGAGGAATGCGGGCGCGACGTACCAGCGGTGCATGAACCATGTGTTCGACGAACACATCGGTCGCACGGTCGAGGCCTACGTCGATGACATTGTAGTCAAGACAAGGAAGGCTTCTGACCTCCTCTCCGACCTTGAAGTGACATTCCGATGTCTCAAAGAGAAAGGCGTCAAGCTCAATCCCGAGAAGTGTGTCTTCGGGGTGCCCCGGGGCATGCTCTTGGGGTTCATCGTCTCCGAGCGAGGCATCGAAGCCAACCCAGAGAAGATCGCAGCCATCACCAGCATGGGGCCCATCAAGGACTTAAAAGGCGTACAGAGGGTCATGGGATGTCTCGCGGCCCTGAGCCGCTTCATCTCACGCCTCGGCGAAAGAGGTCTGCCTCTGTACCGCCTCTTAAGGAAGACCGAGTGCTTCGCTTGGACCCCTGAGGCCGAGGAAGCTCTCGGGAACCTGAAGACGCTCCTTACAAAGGCACCTATCTTGGTGCCCCCAGCTGATGGAGAAACCCTCTTGGTTTACGTCGCCGCGACCACTCAGGTGGTTAGCGCCGCGATTGTGGTCGAGAGGCAAGAAGAAGGGCATGCATTGCCCGTTCAGAGGCCAGTCTACTTCGTCAGCGAGGTACTGTCCGAGACCAAGATCCGCTACCCGCAAGTTCAGAAGCTGCTGTATGCAGTGATCCTGACGAGGCAAAAGTTGCGACATTACTTCGAGTCTCATCCGGTAACTGTGGTGTTATCCTTCCCCCTGGGGGAGATCATCCAGTGCCGAGAGGCCTCGGGCAGGATCACAAAGTGGGCGGTGGAAATCATGGGCGAAATAATCTCGTTCGCCCCTCGGAAGGCCATCAAGTCCCAGGTGTTGGCAGACTTCGTAGCCGAATGGGTCGACACCCAGCTGCCGACGGCTCCGATCCAACCGGAGCTCTGGACCATGTTTTTCGACGGGTCGCTGATGAAGACGGGAGCCGGCGCGGGCCTGCTCTTCATCTCGCCCCTCGGGAAACACCTACGCTACGTGCTACGCCTCCATTTCCCAGCGTTCAACAATGTGGCTGAGTACGAGGCTCTGGTCAACGGGTTGCGGATCGCCATCGAGCTGGGGGTCAGACGTCTCGACGCTCGCGGTGACTCGCAGCTCGTCATCGACCAAGTCATGAAGAACTCCCACTGCCGCGACCCGAAGATGGAGGCCTACTGCGATGAGGTTCGGCGCCTGGAAGACAAGTTCTACGGGCTCGAGCTCAACCACATCGCTCGGCGCTACAACGAGACTGCGGACGAGCTGGCTAAAATAGCCTCGGGGCGAACGACGGTTCCCCCAGACGTCTTCTCCCGGGATCTGCATCAACCCTCCGTCAAGATCGACGGCACGCCCGAGCCCGAGGTACCCTCGGCACAGCCCGAGGCACCCTCGGCACAGCCCGAGGCGTCCTCGGTTCAGCCCGAGGTACCCTCGGCCCCCGAGGGCGAGGCACTGCACGTCGAGGAGGAGCAGAGCGGGGCCACGCCTGATCAAAATTGGCAGACCCCGTACCTGCAATATCTCCGCCAAGGAGAGCTACCCCTTGACCAGGCCGAGGCTCGGCGGGTAGCGCGGCGCGCCAAGTCGTTCGTCTTGCTGGGCGATGAGGAGGAGCTCTACCACCGCAGCCCCTCGGGCATCCTCCAGCGATGCATCTCCATCGCCGAAGGTCAGGAGCTCCTGCAAGAAATACACTCGGGGGCTTGCGGCCATCATGCAGCGCCTCGAGCCCTTGTCGGGAATGCTTTCCGGCAAGGCTTCTACTGGCCAACGGCGGTGGCTGACGCCACTAGAATTGTCCGCACCTGCGAAGGGTGCCAATTCTATGCGAAGCAGACCCACCTGCCCGCTTAGGCTCTACAGACGATACCCATCACCTGGCCCTTTGCTGTATGGGGTCTGGACCTCGTCGGTCCCTTGCAGAAGGCGCCCGGGGGCTACACGCACCTGCTGGTCGCCATCGACAAATTCTCCAAGTGGATCGAGGTCCGACCCCTGAACAGCATCAGGTCCGAGCAGGCGGTGGTGTTCTTCACCAACATCATCCATCGCTTCGGGGTCCCGAACTCCATCATCACTGACAACGGTACCCAGTTCACCGGCAAAAAATTCTTGGATTTTTGCGAGGATCACCACATCCGGGTGGACTGGGCCGTCGTGGCTCATCCCATGTCGAATGGGCAAGTAGAGCGTGCCAACGGCATGATTCTACATGGGCTCAAGCCCCGGATTTACAACGACCTCAACAAGTTCGGCAAGCGATGGATGAAGGAACTCCCCTCGGTGGTCTGGAGCCTGAGGACAACGCCAAGCCGAGCCACGGGTTTCACGCCGTTCTTCCTGGTCTATGGGGCCGAGGCCATCTTGCCCACTGACCTGGAATACGGCTCCCCAAGGACGAGGGCCTACAACGATCAAAGCAACCAAGCTAGCCGAGAAGAGTCGCTGGACCAGCTGGAAGAGGCTCGGGACAAGGCCTTGCTACACTCGGCGCGGTACCAGCAGTCCCTGCGACGCTACCACGCCCGAGGGGTCCGGCCCCGAGACCTCCAGGTGGGCGACCTGGTGCTTCGGCTGCGGCAAGACGCCCGAGGGAGGCACAAGCTCACGCCCCCCTGGGAGGGGCCATTCGTCATCGCCAAAGTTCTGAAGCCCGGAACATACAAGGTGGCCAACAATCAAGGCGAGATCTACGGCAACGCTTGGAACATCAAACAGCTACGTCGCTTCTACCCTTAAGATGTTTTCAAGTTGTTCATATACCTCGCACTCGCGCAAAGTTTAGTCATCAAGGAAGGGTCGGCCTCGCCTCGGCAAAGCCCGACCCTCCCTCGGGGGCTAAAAGGGGGGAGACCCCCTCTGCGTCGAAATTTTCTCGAAAAAAGATCTCTTTTAGCAGAATATCTTTCGTGCTTTTTGACTACTTCGAAAAGCGGACCCTGGAAACGACGGAGTACACGTAAGCAGCCAAGGCTGACCAAGCCGAGGGACTCCTACGCCTCCGGGATACGAATACCTCACTCATCACCTTCTGCGATAAGTAACTCGCGTTCGGATAAAATGATTCCGCGGACCGAACAAGTCTTTACGTTCGGAAGCTCTTCTGCCGAAGCGGATCCTTCGAGCCTTCTCGACTGAGTCGGAGACAGGGCCTCATGGACGAGTGAAAGTACGCGTAAGCGGCGAGGCTGACCGAGCCGAGGGACTCCCACGCCTCTAGGATACGGATACCTCACTCGTCACCTTCCGCGAGAAGCAACTTTCGCCCGCACAAACATCCCTGTTACCGACAAAAAGTCCAGATACTCGAAACAAGAGGAAAGGAGACGCAGCTTTACAACGCAGCGAGGGTGTGTTTTCTGGCCCCTGCAGCCGCAGAAGGCACACGCTACAAGACAATCTGATCCTGCATGCTCGGGTCTTCACGCTGGAAGGGGGCTGTAGCACCCTCGGCATCGACGACACCTTCAGTGAGGTCCGACCCAGCCTCGGACGGCGACGCGGTCCAGGGACTTCCCCGGGAATCCGGCCTGAGCCGGCGGCTCGGCCGAGTGCCTCAGGGGCCTCGGCCAACCATCTTCCAAGGGCGCCAGCCCGGCCCGAGGCCTCGGCTGGTCAACTCCGGCATCGGTCCCGCTGACGGACAACCCGGCTAGGCTCCGGCCAACCAGGTTCCCATTTTCGAGCCAACTCCGCCCCTGTTCGTGCTGATATCGCTACCCCTGGCCTCGGCTCATCGAAGAGCGGCCAAAGGGTCTATTTAACTAAGCTAGAGGAGCCTCAGACAACAAGGTCGATCGAGCCGAGGGACTCCTACGCCTCTGGGATACGGATACCTCACTCGTCACCTTGACACGGGGCGACTCATGCTTGGTGAAGTGGTTCAGATAATCAACAGGCGAGACTTAGTGCTCGAAAATGAGGAGAAGACACGGCTCCGTGCCGAAATTACATACATGTTCAGGCCTCGACAGCCACAATGAACAAAAACACTGGCATTCAAAGTGCCATTACAAACGGAACCCCGGTTCCCCCTCCGCAGGTACGAACAACCCCACTCCGTGGGGGAAGGCCTGCGGAGCAACAGAAGACTGACGAGCGGCTCGCCGCCGCCCGCTCTGACTACGACGGCAACGATCCCCGCTCCGGATGGTCGAGCTGCAGCAGCGCAGACCTCAGGGTGGGCGCTGCTGCAATCTTGCCCTCGCCCACATCGACACTCGAGGGGCGAGGACAAGTGCGAAGAGCCGGAGGCCAGAGGCGCGGATGGTGGCGGTGATCCCGTCGGTGACGGGGACTTCTCGAGCCGCCTCCGCCTCGGCACCGACGGCAGGGCCCATCGGCTCCCCGGCAGATCCCCACTCAGATCCTCCTGGGCGAGTGGGGCACCGACCCCCGCGTGAGGGCGCCATCCCGGTGCAAAAGCAGGACCACCCCAGAACACGAACGCCGCCCTAGCAGCGCGCGGCATCTTGGGTGGTCCTCCCGTGCACACGGCGCGGCAGCCGCCCTCCGGCAGGAGGGGCCGCCGGAAGCCGAGCCGACGGGCCCGACACGCTGGAGGTGACGACGCCCGCCGTCGACCAGCCCCGCGTTGTCGAAGTCCGGGCCGCCCGCAGGGCCAGTGAGCGCCCCCTCCCTCGAACGCCGCGGGAAGGGGTGACCCGCGAACCCGCGTGGGGGGTAGAGCGCCGGCTCAGCCCGGCCCCCACCCCAGCGAGGATGATGAACATCCTTGAAGCTGAGGGTGGGACCAAGATCGCAGCCCGGCTTGCTTCTCCCCACCCAGGAACTGGCGGTCACCGTCGTGGGTGGCCACCAGCGGGGGGGAGCGACCGGGCTGCGTGATGAAAATCCTTGAAGCCGAACGATGGCTGAAAGGTACCAACTCCCGCGGAGTTGCGTTCCTCCAACGATGAGGCGGAAAGACGGCGGGTATCCCCCATCCGGGGGCTTGGAAGATGGAAAGACGCGACGCATAAGGGAGGAAGAAGACATGGTCGCCTTCCGAAAGGGGTCGCCCTCCTTTTAAAGGCAACTCTCCCTACGTGCGCCCCCAAATGCCGCGGGCTGAGTCTTCTCCAACATGCTCCAAGGCCTTCCCCTGCGGCGCGGGGGCTGGGTCCCGCATGTCATGCAAACCGGCTCAGAGCAGAAGAAGCCAAAGCGCCGCGCCTGGTGCACACAACCGCCCAGCGGTTACAAGCGACCCCCCACTTTTGCCCAGACCAACGGGCGGAAGGAGTGGGCAGCCATGCAGGCGGCATGCAACCGCGCCAAGTGGACACACTTCTCCGACTCCCAACGCGCTAGCGTGGAGGCCCAGACCCACGCGTCACGCAACCGGCGCGCCGGATGCTGCATGCAGGCAACTGCCACCGCCACTTGCGCCACCATCGCGCCTCTTCGGTTGCGGAACCAATGCCGCGACTCGAGGCGACCCAGCGCACGACCCAGCAGCGCCAGCCTGGCACGATGGTCAATGCGGGCGAAAGTGGGCCGGCAGTAATGACGGTGGCAGGCGGGCGGGAGCAGCGGTCACGTCGTCAGCCAGGCTCACGTCCTATCCAGGGGCAGCAAGAGAGCCTCCTCTCACGGCGCGAAGACGACGCGCCCGTGAACCGTTCCTCGAACGGCTCGCGCACGCGCAACGGCCGCCCCGCCAACCACTCGCCCCGTCGCATTAACTCCGCGGCGGGACAGGCGGCGCTTCCGGCAGGAAAAGCGGGCGACGCTTCGCCTTCGCCGTAATAACCGCGCCAAAAAAGGTACGCCACGTCATTCGATTTCGTATCCTTTTCCTTTTTTCCTCTTTCTCTATCTCTTGCAACAGGGACCGGGAAAGGGGGATACCCCGAAAAGGATCCTTCCCTGTGAAGGAACCGGGCTCCGAGCCCCCCCTACTGATCAGAGGTTCGAAGGCTGGCCCTCCGAGGGGTTCAACAGTCGCCTCAGATCGCGTGGGCCCTACACCCACTACTGGTCAGAGGTTCGAAGGCCGGCCCCCCGAAGGGCTCCACAGCCGCCTCAGGCTACTCGGGCTCCGCGCCCATTACTGATCAGGGGTTCGAAGGCTGGCCCCCGAAGGGTTCACAGTCGCCTCAGACGCCGAGCGAGGGATGACCAGGGGTACGTTCGATACATAACTGAGGCTCGGGCTGCGCTCCCGAGGTACCCTAGGACATTTCCGAGACCAGCGGGAGCGATCTTGTAACGGAATCCCATCGGAGGGAGGCATCGAGCCCTCGGACCCCGTCGCCAGGGGACCGGGTCCGACAGATCACCCGCAGGTACTTTTGGGCGTGCCTCTGGGCCCCTAGCCGACCCCCAACGAACGGGGCATGGACGTCCACTCGGATTACCCGCTTGCAGCTCACCGGAGACACCATGTTCGGTGCCCATCGAGGGTAACATGGCGCACTCCCCCCTCCTCCTTGCGGAAAGGCGACGTAGGGGCGTATGTAAAAAAGCCGAGTCTGTCCCTGATCGCCCTCTCGCCCTGTGCGGAGGCTCGGGGGCTGCTCTCGCAAACCCGGCTCCGACCGAACCGTTGACAGCGTCAACATACCAGCCCGAGAACTTGGGCCCCGACCGTGCACCCGGGCTATGGCCAGTTCGCATGAGGGAACAACCAGACCAGCCGAAGCATTACGCAAGGCACTAAGACCTCGAAGGAGTGAAACCACTCCTCCGAGGCCTCGGGGGCTACACCCGGCGGGTGCGCTCGCGCGCACCCACCGGAACAAAATGCAACCGAGAAAGGCTGGTCCCCTTGCAAAAAAGTGCGACAAAAGCCTCCAAGCGAGTGATAACACTCCCTTCGAGGCTCGGGGGCTACTGTCGGGGACCATAATTAGGGGTACCCTCAAGACGCCTAATTCTCAGCTGGTAACCCCCATCAGCATAAAGCTGCAAAGGCCTGATGGGTACGATTAAGTCAGGGATCAGTCCATACGAGCGACTCGATCACGCCTCGCCCGAGCCTAGCCTCGGGCAAGGGCAGCCGACCCCGAGGGATTTCCGTCTCGCCCGAGGCCCCCCTTTAACGGCGGACACATCTCCGGCTCGCCCGAGGCCTTGCCTTCTCTCAGAAGCAACCCTGACTAAATCGCCGCACCGACCGACCGAGTCACAGGAGCATTTAACGCAAAGGTGGCCTGACACCTTTATCCTGACGCGCGCCCCCCGGCAGAGCCGAAATGACCGCCGTCACTTCGCCGCTTCACTGACCGGTCTGACAGAAGGACAGCGCCGCCTGCGCCACTCCGACTGCAGTGCCACTTGATAGAGTGAGACTGACAGGCAGTCAGGCCCTGCCAAAGGCGCCATAGGAAACTCCGCTCCGCCCGACCCAGGGCTCGGACTCGGGCAAAGCCCCGGAAGACGGCGAACTCCGCTCCGCCCGACCCAGGGCTCGGACTCGGGCAAAGCCCCGGAAGACGGCGAACTCCGCTCTGCCCGACCCAGGGCTCGGACTCGGGCAAAGCCCCGGAAGACGGCGAACTCCGCTCCGCCCGACCCAGGGCTCGGACTCGGGCTAAGCCCCGGAAGACGGCGAACTCTGCTCCGCCCGACCCAGGGCTCGGACTCGGGCTAAGCCCCGGAAGACGGTGAACTCCGCTCCGCCCGACCCAGGGCTCGGACTCGGGCTCAGCCCCAGAAGACGACGAACTCCGCTTCGCCCGACCCCAGGGCTCGGACTCCGCCCAGGCCTCTGCCGAACAATCTCCGCCTCGCCCGACCCAGGGGCTCGGGCGCGGCCTCGGCCATGGAAGACAGACTCGACCTCGGCTTCGGAGGAGCCTCCACGTCGCCCGACCTAGGGCACAGGCCCGCCACGTCAACAGGAAGCGCCATCATCACCCTGCCCCGAGCCGACTCGGGCCGCAGAGAACAAGACCAGTGTCCCATCTGGCTCGCTCCGCCAGATAGGCAATGATGGCGCCCCGCTAGCCCTGTGACGACGGCGGCTCTCAGCTCCCTTACAGAAGCAGGGGGACGTCAGCAAGGACTCAACCGCTCCGACAGCTGTCCCTCCGCCAGGCTCCGTTGCTCCTCCGACAGCCACGACATCACATCAGCAGGGTGTCAAGATCTCTCCGGCTGCCACATTGGCATGTAGTTAGGGCGCTAGCTCTCCCTCCGCTAGACACGTAACACTCTGCTACACCCCCATTGTACACCTGGATCCTCTCCTTACACCTATAAAAGGAAGGACCAGGGCCTTCTTAGAGAAGGTTGGCCGCGCGGGGACGAGGACGGGACAGGCGCTCTCTTGGGGCCGCTCGCTTCCCTCACCCGCGTGGACGCTTCTAACCCCCTACTGCAAGCGCACCCGACCTGGGCGCGGGACGAACACGAAGGCCGCGGGATTTCCACCTCTCTCACGACCCGTCTCCGGCCACCTCGCTCTCCCCCCTTCGCGCTCGCCCACGCGCTCGACCCATCTGGGCTGGGGCACGCGGCACACTCACTCGTCGGCTTAGGGACCCCCCGGTCTCGAAACGCCGACACCACTATAACTGTTTATTTGCTTTTACATCCATGGTCATACCGTATTGATAATACTGTAAATGGTGGTCATGAACCTCAACTTTTTAGGATATATGGCTAGGTTCATCATCAAATTGGTTCTCTTTTACCAAGTGATGGCTCATCTCTCAAATTTTTATAACTTTAAATATAAGATACTGCAAATGAGGTAGAAAATAGATTGAAATGCCTCAGTTCATCTCCTTTTCTCTGTAATGTATCAGAATTTGTTCTCTAAGGCAACTTCACAAGGGAAATTATTGGTCTCCTTTCACCATGAGGTCCACTTCTGAAAGACTGAAAGGTATGTTGCACCATGTTAATCTGACACAAGAAAAATTGTTAATGAAAGAAAGGGATGGGCAAGAGTTCTAGATCTTCAATTATTTCTGGTTGATTGAAAACAGATACTTGTTGAACCTCATAACAATAGTAAGTTTTTTTGTTGCAATGAATGCTATGAAACTTGCAAATTGCATATCCCTATTTAAAATACTATTTATTTCTAAACTATAAATTATGCATTTCTTATATGCGCGCGCTAGCACGCGCGCAATTGACTAGTAACATTCTAAGGTCACTCAATAGTGTGAATCACAAATGTTTTATATATGTGAACATAAGCTTCAGATACGAATGAACGTTAAAGTATTATCATTCACAAATACATGCTTTGGCATTATTGATATACCTTTAGAGGTTCTCTAGCAATATAAATGTAACAACAAGCACAACTTCAACGAGTGACCGACCCTTCTATCGGTCACATTATTCACATATTTATAGGATTGAGCTCTAGTACACCTTCGTATAAAATTATATTTTACCTTTCTCTATTACATAGCAACTCTTTACATTTATGTCATTTCACCGTGCAGGCATGTCACACAAGTCTTCTCTTCGCCACTACTTCTTATATTTTCTCTTATCTAAAATCCCTTCTAGGCGACTCCTTCCATCGAAGGTTCCATTTATCGATGTTTGCTTACAATACCTTTGACTTTGTGCACTTCCGAAACGCCCACGTGTCCCAAAGTAGCCCGATGAGGGTTCAATGATCAATGTCGGTTTTTCTTTGGTGTTATGTCAATGTTCGTATGCCCATCTCCTCCGAAGCTCGAGGAGAAAAACTCTGTCAAAATTATATTTAAAATTTGATGCATACTAATAATATGTTGTCATATTATTGCTAACGTTAGCTTATACATTATGGATTCTATATTATTTTTTAAGTGTGAATTGATTATTTTTTTATAAATCATACATAATGTATGGAAAATATTAAAAACTAAGTGAGAGTAGGAATGGAAATTAAAGGGAACATATGGAAAAGATTAAAAACTAAGTGAGAGTAGGAATGGAAATTCATGGAAAACAGACGGAAAAAGTTCAAGTCCCATCCCATTTCTATATTTTAAAATAGGATTAAGGTAAAAAAACAAGATCTAAAACAAAATCAGGATATTCGCGTGCATATAGAAATAGACACTATGTCAGAAAACTAATTTACGATCATATGATTTCATATTTTAAAGTATATATATGAGTATCAGTTTAATATTGAACCGCATGCCATTTTTGTTAATATATGTTAACATGCTTAAATGGTGAACATGAAATCGTCTGGCGCATTCCGTCGATGAAACCAGGATAAATACGGATTCATACAAAATAAAAAAAACCGGGATCACATGAGGGGAAAACGAGTGGAAAATCTGTCTTTATCTCTCTCCTATTTTTATACACACGAAAACGGAACAATGCAAGCGCAAAATGGGTGGATAAACAATAGTCCACGCAATTCATAATATAATATAAATTATCAAAATGCAATTAAATTCATAAAATATTCTAGTGTACCGAAAATCTCAAATAAGTTACAAGGATCAATAAGCATTCTATAAGAATATAACATCAAGTCTCCATATGAAAAATGATAAAGTAAAGTATTAATTATGTTGAATCCTGGATAATTAGGTGACTCCACGTGTAACTATCCGAATATTCGAAATATAGTAAGGTATCTAGAAAGATGTTCGGATATCCAAAATCTGAAATTCGAAAAGGTATCAAGAAGATATCCGGATATTCGAAATCCGACGGATATCAGTCATCTTATATTTGTATCCAATATTCAAATTGTACTGTATAAATGTTTTAGCTCCTGAGATCCATACGAGCCCTTAATATTTATGTTTTATATATGTATTTAGTTCATCATTATGCATTTGAATATGTCTAAAACGAATACAATTTTGGTACGGATGGAATATATGTTAACATGCTTAAACGGTGAACGTGTAATTGTTTGGCACAATCTGTAGATGAAACCAGGATAAATACGGATTCATAGAAAATGAAGAAAAAAACGGGATTCCTTGGGGAAAAACTAGTGGAAAAATCTGTCTCTATCTCTCTCCTATTTCTACACACACGAAAATATAACGATGCAAACACAAAAATGGGTGGGAAAATAGTCAACGCAATGTTATAGGCCGTTTTCATCGAAAGAAGTGTAACGAGACCGGCTCTGTTTGGAGGCTTGGCATTTTTTTTTCCAACTTTGAGACAATATTATGGTATTTAATGATATCATGATATTGAAAGCCAAAAAAAACGTTTAGTTTGTAAGGTAAAACATAGTTTTAAATACTATGATTTTACATAAAACTATAATATTTTTAGAGTTTTGGAAAGTCCACTTAAGATTTCAGTTTTCTTCTGTTCTTTCCGCAAATACTTTGATTATCTAATGAAATCAAACACATCTTGGTTTTAAGCAATAATATGATTTTGCTAAGATAAGGTAATGATGTAGTATTAGTGTCATGTCTAATTGTAAGCTATGGTATTTCAAAACTGTATTACCAAACAGACCCTAGAGTGGTCTTTGTCACCTGTCCACCTACAGTTTTCATATACTCAAATCGATAACCTATCGTAATTCATAATACAATATAAATAGTGTAAAAAAATCTTGTCTCGTGTTGATCCGATCTGAGCCTCCTGGCACAAGCTATCGTCCAAGATCCAGGCCGAGTTTCTAAAATGGCAAAAGCTAATTCTCCGGTAATTTACGCCACGACGGCAGCCCCACCTACCGCATCGCATGCAGCGCGAGCAGACTCTGAGGAGTGCAGGAACAGACGCTGCGCCGGGCCAGTTCGCGCAGCCCACGGGGGAGGACGCGTCGGGGCTGAACTGGATAGGTGATGAAGCGGCACACCGCCCGCATTCGAGCCATTCGTGCGGCACACCGAGAGGCTCCAGCCGGGTCGAGTGAAACTGCCGTCGACCGCCGGATCAGGACACCGGCTCGTCCCACGTGGCTCTCTTGTTTCGCGGGAGACGGAAGTCTCTAGTAAACAACTATAGAGTGACGGCGAAAGCGACACGGGCAGGCCGCGCGCGCTTCGTGCGGGTGCTTGCTAGTGCCACACTGCCAGCTGCTCTGGTGCCAGGCGACAAGCACAACTGTCCGGTGCGTCCGTCGCTTGGCCTGGCTGAAACGAACCCCAAGCTCCAGCGACGTTCCTTATCATAAACGCCAAAAAAAACTCTAACATCATTCAGCCAAACACTGACACACAGCATGTGGGTTGAGTGCCGGGCAGAACAAACGGAACGCAACTCACATGAACATTTGCTGAAGAAGGGTGGGCATAGAAATGGATAAGCCAACAGCTATGTGCCAGATCAAAAGAATAGAAGAAGTACGTAAACCCCGGGGCACCGCAACAAACAGAAAATGGTTCGTTGCGTGAAATCAGCAAGACATGGACCCAGCCGTCAGGTATTGTCCCTCTCATGATACACACTTTCCAGTGGGTGTTCACAATTTCACAAGCACAAATCACCAAAATAGCACGGGACCATTCCGCGGACACATACGCAAGTTAAAGCCATCAAAATCACTGGACGCCTATGTAGTGCCTATTAAATCACTATCTCGCCGGTAGTAGCCAGCCACCCCCTATCCGCTCGTCTCCTCCACAGGCTAGAGCCATGGAACCAATCTCCAGTTTCTGTTCCATTCCACATAGGATAGGGACTAGTGCCGATATCCATGTGCCTGACTGTCACATCGGCAGTAACAGCTTCGCCCCTGCCCTACCGCCTACCGGCACGATACTCTGATAGGTTCGAGCATTTTTCAGAAAACGGGCACTACACCAATGGTCCGTCCCTCCGCACGCGAACGCGCTCGCCGTTGAAATGGATGTACTTCCACTTCTTCAAGTATTTCTCTAGGACATGCTTCTCTTTTTCTTCTTGGCCGGAAGCCACGAATGCCTTTCCGATCCGTCTCGTTGTATCCTCGTCCGGACGCACACCTAATTCCTCCATATCCGCGAATATCTGAAATTGGCAACAAGAACACAGTAAAGGCTTCCAGGCATCTGTTTCTGAACAGAAAAAAGGTAAGCTACAAATCTGAGCAGCCAGCTAGACAAGTGTAATGGAAACAGGCCCGCTAGACCACATACAAGTAGACCTGAAACTTAGGCCGGGCCAGGCCGGCACGGCAGCCCATCGTGCCTTGGGCCTTAAGTCTTCGAGCCGACACGACCCTTAATATTTTTGGGTCGGGCCGTGCTGGGCCAAACACTTAAAATCTAAGCCCGACACGACACTAAAGCACGTCGTGCTTGTCTTGGGCCGGGCCGGGCCGGCCCAGGCACGGCCCACAACCAAGCAAGTCATTTTGAAGATATATATAATGAAGTCTAATATAATTTTGATGTCATATTTTTACCGGCCTTTTCGCCGTCGGGCCGGCCCGAGCACGGCCCAGTCACTCGTGCCGGGCCGGGCGGCACGATGGGCTGAAAATCAAAGCCCGGTCCAGCCCTTTATTCGTGTCGTGCTGGCATGACCCAATATATTTCGTGTCGGGCCGTGCTTTGAGCCTGTTTTCTTGGGCCGTGCCTGGACGGCCCAAAACAGCACGGCCCAAACTTTCAGGTCTACATACAAGGAACCGCTTCCCATCTTGTTCCCATATGGCCTGTTAGTTATGATGAATAACCTGTCGCTTATGGTTAGGCTCCATGAACAGTACTGGATGGGTGACGGTGACGGTGACCACATGAATGCTGCTTAGCCTTGAACATTGAACAGCACATGACTTTGCGTGATTTTCAGAAATTAAGCATCAGTCAACTCATAATTTTGGTTCCAGTGGAAAGATTGACTCGTAATTTATTATCATCGAATTATTTCTTTTGACTCATAATTTATTGCCATAGAATTATTCATGTCCCGGTCAGCGAATATAGTTGGGATATAAAGAAAGCCAGTACTGAGCCACATATTCAATGACAGTGAGGGGAGGGGAGGCGGGGATAACGTCGCTTAATCCTACAAGAAGGTGTAGATGGGTAAGATATACCTCCAAAACTTTATCTGGACGCTGGTGAATGTCGTAGATCAAGATCATCCGAGAGAACAACCTCTTGGGCACTGAGCGGGTATGAGTCTGTATTACAGTGTTCCAAACTGACTCAGCTTCATCTACCCGTTTATCCATAAGAAGTGCGAGCAGAAGTGTATCATATGTTGTCCATGTCAGCACCTGTCCTTTGCTCATCAACCACTTGGTGACCGTGTTCCTCAGCCGCCTCGCTGCGAGCCCTATTCCCTGCGCTCCTCCACTCAATCCACCCTACTAACTCACCCTTCGTGGTGTACGCCTCCCCGTCCTGCGCATCGCAGCAGGATTCATACAGGACTGCAATCCGAAGAGGGAGGATTTGCGCTAGAAAGTAGCAGATGGAAAGATATGTTGGTTTTTGGGCGTGCACCAAGAAACGTGGTGGTTTCGGACTGAACAGGAAGCACACATGATTCTAGTTTATCTTTATTTGCGAGACATGGCTTTAGAGGAATCTTACATGTTACATGTAAGATCATGGACAACGGAAGACTTCACATAACACGTCATCTAGATTGAATTGTTATTATAGAGAAAGACCCGTAAAAAACTCGCTCTTTTTAGTGTGAAATGAAAAGATACCGTAAGATATAAGATCACTTTATCACACTTCAGCTATCCTTAAAATATGAAAAGTTTAGCAAATGGCTTCTTCTGTTATCATATCTCTTTTCCTGTGTTCTGATTAATAATAGTTGTTAGTTATCATGATAACAATCTTATCAGGCTTAAGAAACTGACATGTTCTCAACAATTCAGTCTGTGGAACCATATCTTTTAGGTTTCGAAGTTACCAAATGAAAGAGAAGCTATTTATGGTGCATTGGACAAGTGGAGTGCTTTTGAACCTGAATTTCCTATTATAGCAGCAGCAAAAGCTTTGGGGATGTTGAAAAGGCGACGACAATGGTTAAGAATAATCCAGGTATGGCCGTTATGGACAAATGCTGGTCGGCTGCTTTAAAGCCAGCAGCTCCGGCTGCCGCTGCTGGGATGTACAGAGAGTAAGACACTGTACAAATATGGTGAACTTCAGCAGCAACAGCTATGCGTTGCAGCCAGCCGAACAACCGAAAGACACTGTAGTAGTTGCTAGCAACTCAGGAGTTTAGGTGTTCTTATTTGGAGTTCTGTTATTGCAGTCTCTGATAACAAACTAGTTTTGCCAGGCACCTGCTGAATGTCAATGCTTTTTTCACAGGTAACCAAGTGGTTGATGAGCAAAGGACAGGTGCTGACATGGACAACATATGATACACTTCTGCTCGCACTTCTTATGGATAAACGGGTAGATGAAGCTGAGTCAGTTTGGAACACTGTAATACAGACTCATACCCGCTCAGTGCCCAAGAGGTTGTTCTCTCGGATGATCTTGATCTACGACATTCACCAGCGTCCAGATAAAGTTTTGGAGGTATATCTTACGCTAGCTCCAGCAATACACTCTAAAGGGTTCTGTACCCTAAATATAGAGGACAGGGGCGAAGCCAGGATCCAAATTTAGGGGGGCTAAATTAGATTAGGGGGCTGTTAGAAGCATTTTTTACACTATTTACATAAGAATTAGCTTAAAAAACTAACATCTTCTATAGAATTAGGGGAGCATTAGGGGGGACATTGCCCCCCTGTGCCCCCCCTGCCGTCGCCCCTGATAGAGGACCAAATGGTTCTCTACGCCCTCCAACAGCGTCCTCTAAACGGTTCTCTAAATTTAGAGAACGCTGCTGGATTCTCTATATATAGAGTTTCTCTAGACGGTCCTCTATCCATTTGAATACTTTAAATAACCGGTTTAGCAAAACTAAAATATGTACAATATATTTGAGAGTATGACAAATACGTATGTACAAAAAATAAAAATAAAAAATGTATCTAATATAGATATTTGAGTATAGAGGACGTGATTTAGAGGACGTTGTTGAAGAGAAATAAGATATAGAGGATGAAATCTTTTAGAGGAGACTGTAAAGTACAAATATAGAGGATGGATATAGAGGACGTTGCTGGAGACAAGGATTAAGCGACGTTATCCCCCCTCCCCTCCCCTCACTGTCATTGAATATATGGCTCAGTACTGGCTTTCTTTATATCCCAACTATATTCGCTGACCGGGACATGAATAATTCTATGGCAATAAATTATGAGTCAAAAGAAATAATTCTATGATAATAAATTACGAGTCAATCTTTCCACTGGAACCAAAATTATGAGTTGACTGATGCTTAATTTCTGAAAATCACGCAAAGTCATGTGCTGTTCAATGTTCAAGGCTAAGCAGCATTCATGTGGTCACCGTCACCGTCACCCATCTAGTACTGTTCATGGAGCCTAACCATAAGCGACAGGTTATTCATCATAACTAACAGGCCATATGGGAACAGCATGGGAAGCGGTTCCTTGTATGTAGACCTGAAAGTTTGGGCCGTGCTGTTTTGGGCCGTCCAGGCACGGCCCAAGAAAACAGGCTCAAAGCATAGCTCGACACGAAATATATTGGGTCGTGCCAGCACGGCACGAATAAAGGGCTAGACCGGGCTTTGATTTTCAGCCCATTGTGCCGCCCGGCCCGGCACGAGTGACTGGGCCGTGCTCGGGCCGGCCCGACGGCGAAAAGACCGGTAAAAATATGACATCAAAATTATATTAGACTTCATTATATATATCTTCAAAATGGCTTGCTTGGTTGTGGGCCGTGCCTGGGCCGGCCCGGCCCGGCCCAAGACAAGCACAACGTGCTTTAGTGTCGTGCCGGGCTTAGATTTTAAGTGTTTGGCCCAGCACGACCCGACCCAAAAATATTAAGGGCCGTGTCGGCTCGAAGACTTAAGGCCCAAGGCACGATGGGCTGCCGTGCCGGCTTGGCCCGACCCAAGTTTCAGGTCTACTTGTATGTGGTCTAGCGGGCCTGTTTCCATTACACTTGTCTAGCTGGCTGCTCAGATTTGTAGCTTACCTTTTTTCTGTTCAGAAACAGATGCCTGGAAGCCTTTACTGTGTTCTTGTTGCCAATTTCAGATATTCGCGGATATGGAGGAATTAGGTGTGCGTCCGGACAAGGATACAGTGAGACGGATCGGAAAGGCATTCGTGGCTTCCGGCCAAGAAGAAAAAGAGAAGCATGTCTTGGAGAAATACTTGAAGAAGTGGAAGTACATCCATTTCAACGGTGAGCGCGTTCGCGTGCGGAGGGACGGACCATTGGCGTAGTGCCCGTTTTCTGAAAAATGCTCGAACCTATCAGAGTATCGTGCCGGTAGGCGGTAGGGCAGGGGCGAAGCTGTTACTGCCGATGTGACAGTCAGGCACATGGATATCGGCACTAGTCCCTATCCTATGTGGAATGGAACGGAAACTGGAGATTGGTTCCATGGCTCTAGCCTGTGGAGGAGACGAGCGGATGGGGGGTGGCTGGCTACTACCGGCGAGATAGTGATTTAATAGGCACTACATAGGCGTCCAGTGATTGTGATGGCTTTAACTTGCGTATGTGCCTGCGGAATGGTCCCGTGCTATTTTGGTGATTTGTGCTTGTGAAATTGTGAACACCCACTGGAAAGTGTATATCATGAGAGGGACGATACCTGACGGCTGGGCCCATGTCTTGCTGATTTCACGCAACGAACCATTTTCTGTTTGTTGCGGTGCCCCGGGGTTTACGTACTTCTTCTATTCTTTTGATCTGGCACATAGCTGTTGGCTTATCCATTTCTATGCCCACCCTTCTTCAGCAAATGTTCATGTGAGTTGTGTTCCGTTTGTTCTGCCCGACACTCAACCCACATGCTGCGTGTCAGTGTTTGGCTGAATGATGTTAGAGTTTTTTTTGGCGTTTATGATAAGGAACTGAAAGGGAATTAGGCTTACACCTATTTCCTAAATGATTTTGGTGGTTGAATTGCCCAACACAAATAAATTGGACTAACTAGTTTGCTCTAGTGTATAAGTCATACAGGTGCCAAAGGTTCACACTTAGCCAATGATAAGACCAAGAATTGGGTTCAACAAAAGAGCAAAGGGATAACCGAAGTGTGCCCTAGTCTGCCGCACCGGACTGTCCGGTGTGCCACCGGACAGTGTCCGGTGCACCAGGGGACTTCATGCTGAACTCCTCACCTTCGGGAAAATCCAGAGGCACTCCGCTATAATTCACCGGACTGTCCGGTGTACACCGGACAGTGTCCGGTGCTCCAAGGAACAGCGACTCTGGAACTTGCCAGCTTCGGGAATTCGCTCCGCTATAATTCACCGGACATGTCCGGTGTGCACCGGACTGTCTGGTGAGCCAGCGGAGCAACGGCTATTCGGCGCCAACGGTCACCTGCTACAACATTAAATGCGCGCCAGAGCGCGCAGAAGTCAGGCACGCGCGAAGTGGCGCACCAGACACTCTACAATGCATGTCCGGTGTGCCACCGGACATCCAGGCGGGCCCAGAAGTCAGAGCTCCAACGGTCGGAACCCAACGGCCTGGTGACGTGGCTGGCGCACCGGACACTGTCTGGTGTGCACCGGACTGTCCGGTGCACCATGCGACAGACAGCCTCCACCAAACGGCTAGTTGGGTGGTTGGGGTTATAAATACCCCCAACCACCCCACATTCAAGTCATCCAAGTTTTCCACCTTCCAACTACTTACAAGAGCTCTAGCATTCAATTCTAGACACACTCAAGTGATCAAATCCTCTCCCAATTCTACACAAAGCTTTAGTGACTAGTGAGAGAGATTTGTTGTGTTCTTTTGAGCTCTTGCGCTTGGATTGCTTCTTTTCTTTTTCAATCTTTCTTGAGATCAAACTCACTTGTAATTGAGGCAAGAGACACCAATTGTGTGGTGGTCCTTGCGGGAACTTTGTGTTCCAATTGTTTGAGAAGAAGAAGCTCACTCAGTCCGAGGGACCGTTTGAGAGAGGGAAAGGGTTGAAAGAGACCCGGTCTTTGTGACCACCTCAACGGGGAGTAGGTTTGCAAGAACCGAACCTTGGTAAAACAAATCCGCGTGTCACACTCTTTATTCGCTTGCGATTTGTTTTCCACCCTCTCTCTCGGACTCAATTATATTTCTAACGCTAACCCGACTTGTAGTTATGATTAAGTTTGTAAATTTCAGTTTCACCCTATTCACCCCCCCTCTAGGCGACTTTCAATTGGTATCAAAGCTCGGTTCTTCATTAGAGGCTAACCGCTCGAAGTGATGTCGGGAGAACACGCCAAGAAGGAGATGGAGACCGGCGACAAGCCCGCTACAAGCCACGGGAAGGCTTCATCGGAAGAGTCCCGTAAAAAGGGAAAGGGGAAGGAGAAGAAAGCTTCTTCCCACAAGTCGCATCGGAGTGGGGACAAGAAAAAGAAGATGAGGAAGGTGGTCTACTATGAGACCGACATCTCATCGCCATCTACCTCCGGCTCCGACGCGCCCTCCGTAACTTCTAAGCGCCATGAGCGCAAGAAGTTTAGTAAGATCCCCTTACACTATCCTCGTACCTCTAGACATACTCCATTACTTTCCGTTCCATTAGGCAAACTGCCAACCTTTGACGGTGAAGATTATGCTAGGTGGAGTGATTTAATGAAATTTCATCTAACCTCACTCCACAAAAGTATATGGAATGTTGTTGAGTTTGGAGCACAGGTACCATCCGTAGGGGATGAAGACTATGATGAGGATGAGGTGGCCCAAATCGAGCACTTCAACTCCCAAGCCACAACCATACTCCTCGCCTCTCTAAGTAGGGAGGAGTACAACAAGGTGCAAGGATTAAAGAGCGCCAAGGAAGTTTGGGACGTGCTCAAGACCGCGCACGAGGGTGATGAACTAACCAAGATCACCAAACTGGAAATGATCGAGGGGGAGCTCGGTCGCTTCCGTCTTCGCCAAGGGGAGGAGCCACAAGACATGTACAACCGGCTCAAAACCTTGGTGAATCAAGTGTGCAACCTCGGGAGCAAGAAATGGGATGACCACGAGGTGGTTAAGGTTATTTTAAGATCACTTATTTTCCTTAACCCTACTCAAGTTCAATTAATTCGTGGTAATCCTAGATATACACTAATGACTCCCGAGGAAGTAATCGGGAATTTTGTGAGCTTTGAGTTTATGATCAAAGGCTCAAGGAAGATCAACGAGCTTGACGGCCCCTCCACATCCGAAGCACAACCGGTCGCATTTAAGGCGACGAAGGAGAAGAAGGAGGAGACTACACCAAGTAGAACACCCATCGACGCCTCCTGAAAGGGAAATGTGCCCTTGGGCCATTTCTAAGTATTTTGGTGATTGAGTGCCAACGCAAGTGCTCTTGTGTTGATCTATGCAATGTAGTGGACAAAGTGCAAATCATGTCAAAAGGTATGTTTCTAGACTTAGTACATTGTTTTATGGACTAATGTATTGTGTCTAAGTGCTGGAAACAGGAGAAAACAAATTGGAGAGAGATAGCTTTATTTCAGCCAAAGCTAGCTCTGTCTGGGTGCACCGGACTGTCCGGTGGTGCACCGGACAGTGTCCGGTGTGCCAGACTGGCTCAGGCGAACTTGCTGCTCTCGGGAAGAAATTGACGGCGTACGACTATAATTCACCGGACTGTCCGGTGTGCACCGGACTGTCCGGTGAGCCAACGGTCGGCCGGGCCAACGGTCGGCTGCGCAATCTGCGCAAGACATGTGGCCGAGCCAACGGTCGGGAGGGACACCGGACTGTCCGGTGTGCACCGGACTGTGTCCGGTGCGCCAACGGCTCCAAGGCTGCCAACGGTCGGCTTCGCCAAATAAGGAAGGAAATCCACACCAGACAGTGTCCGGTGGTGCACCGGACTGTCCGGTGCGCCAGGCAACAGAAGGCAAGAATTGCCTTCCCGGATTGTTCTCAACGGCTCCTAGCTGCCTTGGGGCTATAAAAGGGACCCCTAGGCGCATGAAGGAGTACACCAAGCATTCCTTGAGCACTCTTGATCACTCACACTCCATTCTTGCGCACTTGTTCGACATTCTAGTGATTTGAGCTCCGTTCTAGTGTGCTAGTCTTTTGAGCTTAAGTCTGGGTCTTGTGTGTGCGTACTTGCTGTGATCTTTGTGTCTTGTGTGAGTTGCTAATCCCTCCCTTACCCCGTGCTTCTTTGTGAACATCTTTGTAAGGGCGAGAGACTCCAAGTTGTGGAGATTCCTCGCGAACGGGATTAAGAAAAGCAAAGCAAAACACCGTGGTATTCAAGTGGGTCTTTGGACCGCTTGAGAGGGGTTGATTGCAACCCTCGTCCGTTGGGACGCCACAACGTGGAGTAGGCAAGCGTTGGTCTTGGCCGAACCACGGGATAACCACTGTGCCATCTCTGTGATTGATATCTTCGTGGTTATTGTGTTTTGTTGAGACTCCTCTCTAGCCACTTGGCGATTATTGTGCTAACACTTAACCAAGTTTTTGTGGCCTAAGTTTAAAGTTTTACAGGATCACCTATTCACCCCCCTCTAGGTGCTCTCAATTGGTATCAGAGGCGTTCTCTTCAAGAAAGGGACTAACCGCCCGAAGAGATGGATCCTAAGGGCAAGGGGATTGTGATCAATGACAAGGAGAAGGAGTCATTCGTCAACGAGCCCAAGGATGACAAGCCTACCGACTCGGGCTCGGGCCACAAACGCAAAGATGGGAAGAAGAAGAAGACTAAACGCATCAAGGAGATCGTCTACTACGACGACAGTGATGAATCCACTTCTTCCCAAAAGGACAACGACGACAACGACTACGACAAAAGAAAGACGGTTAATTCGAACTTTTCTTTTGACTACTCTCGTATTCCGCAAAGTACAAATGCTCATTTGCTCTCCATTCCACTTGGCAAACCTCCTCACTTTGATGGAGAGGACTACGGATTTTGGAGCCACAAAATGTGTAGTCACATGTTCTCTCTCCATCCGAGCATATGGGAGATTGTAGAAAGTGGAATGAAATTTGATAGCTCGGATAGTCCTATGTTTATCAATGAGCAGATTCATAGAAACGCACAAGCTACTACTGTGTTGTTAGCCTCCTTGTGCAGGGACGAGTATCATAAGGTGAGCGGCTTGGACAATGCCAAGCAAATCTGGGACACCCTCAGGATCTCACATGAGGGGAACGACGTCACCTTACTCACCAAAATGGAGTTGGTGGAGGGCGAGCTTGGAAGATTCGCGATGATAAGGGGCGAGGAGCCAACCCAAACATACAACCGGCTCAAGACCCTTATCAACAAAATAAGGAGCTACGGAAGCACGCGATGGACGGACCACGACGTTGTCCGCCTAATGCTAAGGTCCTTTACTGTACTTGATCCACATTTGGTGAACAATATTCATGAAAATCCTAGGTACACCAAGATGTCGCCCAAAGAAGTCCTTGGAAAATTCGTAAGCGGGCGAATGATGATCAAGGAGGCGAGGTACGTGGACGACGCGTTGAACGGTCCAATCCATGAGCCTCAACCCATTGCTCTCAAGGCAACGAGGAGCAAGGAGGCGCTACTTAGCAAGGTGGCGCAAGTTGAGGCGGCTGGGCTAAATGATGAAGAGATGGCCCTCATCATCAAGCGCTTCAAGACGGCGCTAAAGGGTCGCAAGGGGCAGCCAAGCAAGACCAAGACAAAGGGGAAGCGCTCATGCTTCAAATGTGGTAAGGTTGGTCATTTTATTGCTAACTGTCCTGTAGCATCCCAAAAATCCTAATCTAGGTTTGAAACCCTAATCCACCTTTTTCCCTCCCTTCACCCTCTAATTCTAAGCTCTTCACTAAGTTTTTCTTTCATCATATGCATACATTTTGTTTGATCACAAGCACCTCACTTAGATTCTATTTTCTAAACACTTAGAGTATCCACAAAATATTTCTTTTCAAAAGAAAAAGGGACAAAATGGGAAATAGAAATTAGAAAGTAAAAAGAAAAAGGGGAAAAGCTCTCTCCCCCCTGCTGGACCGAATTCCGGCCCAAGCCCGCGACCCCCCCCCTTTTCCCACGTGCCCGCGCTCCCCGCTTTCGGCCCAACTGCGGCCCGCCTCCGCGCGCGCGCGCCAGCCCGCTCCTCGCCCTCGCTCTCGCTGACAAGGCGTCCCCACCCGCCAACCGCTCTCTCTCTCGCGCACTCGCTCCCTCTGACCAAGCGACCCCACAGGTCAGCTGCTTCGTCGTCCGTCCGCCGTCCCCTCGCCGAAGTCACCTCCGGCCGTCGCCTCCGTCCTCCCCTCTGCCATCCTGCCGCACAGGGAAGTTTGGCACCGCTCCGTCCTCCTCCCCTTGACCAGCGTCCTCGCCGGTACCACCTCGCCGTGGCGTCCCCTCGGCAGCGCTGTGCGCCATTTATGGCGGCACTGGGAAGCTCGCCGGAGTCAGGGAGCTCCACCGCCCCCCCTTCCCCCGCGCGCCTATAAAAGGCTCGCCCCGAGCCCCTCCTTCCTCGCACCAGCCTCGGCCATCCCTCTCCTCCTCTCCCCTGAGCACAATTCGCGAGGCGCCAACGTCGCTCTCCCCTCCGGTGAGTCCCTCCCCCTCTTCTCTCTTCCTCTCTGTTAGCCCAGCAAGCGATTGAGTTAGCCTAGCAGCTTCCTCACTTTACCGCAAACGCAATACACCACTCCCCCACCCCGATTGCTCGCCCGGAGCTCACCGACGGCAACCCCCGCCGCGAAGCTCCGCCACCTCCCCGCGGGCAGCCCCCTCCCGACCTCCTCTGACCAAATTGAACCCACCTCTAGGTCCGCCATCCCCTCCCCATGCTAAGCCACCTGCACATTGCCCAAGAACCGGGCCACCGGCGGCGAACCGCCACCGAGCCCACCGGCGGCCGAGTCCTCCCCGCGGACGGCCGGTTCACCCCCCCCGTCAACCGTAACGCCGTTCCCTCTCTTCCCCCCCTCTCGCTGGCAAGTGGGCCCTATGCGACGCCGTCACCCCCCTCCCGCGGCCGCGCCGTTCTCCCCGCTCGTGGGCCGCCCCTGAGCTGAAAGCGCCTCAGCGCGCGCGCTCGCGCCCGGGATGGGCCAAAATCCTTGCCCCTGGCCCAGATAAGAGGGATTCCTTTCTCTTTTCTTTTTCCACCCCTTTTTCCCATTTAATTAGTATTCTTCAATATTTTATGCACCAAAAATTATCCAAAGAATTTCTAAAGATCTCATACAACATTGATATTAGAAAATGACACACTATAATTTGTAAATCCCTGTTGATGTATTGTTTTATTGCCTGTTTTCCTAGAAGAAGCAGGGATCGTTGATCCGGAACCCGTAGCCCCGGAAGAGGGACCAGAGCCCGAACTTCCGGAAGTAGGTCTTCTGTGCCAGGAAAGCTTCGACGAAGGCAAGTCCATCCTTCCCTTGATGCATAAATTACCTATTCTCTCTACCACTGCCTAGGCCGGGAACTATGGGGGAATATTGCATTGTGAGTAAGAGATGGCCCGCATTAACATATTATTTCCGATTACGAAATGTGGATCTGGAAGTAGGGCAAAGTGTTTCTTCAAATAAAACCTCTTTCTGAAAAGTTATGCGATGAAGGGTACTCACCCTCATCACCTTGAGAGTGGGGTGATCAGGGACTCCCTGGTTTAGGGGAGGGCCTAAGGTGTTGGCTCAGCTGGTTTAGGCGTGAGCAGAAGGATCGTCCCCTCATATAAGGACCGGCTTGTCATTTTTTCACTACCTGTACTCCTTTATCGTACAACCACTCGAGACTGTGTGGGCAGTCACTCGATCCGAACTCGTACGGTCCAACCCCAGGGTTAAGAAGGCTGGGGAGCACCGGGAGGATAAGGAGGGGGAAAGTTTTGTCCGGTTTGGGCATGGTGGTGGCCTGACTCCTTCCGGATAACCGTTAAGGTTAGGACGTACGGGTAAGGAAAGAGATCCGGCATTCGGGTCTCGCGACGGTGAGATCGCAGAAACCGGGCTAGTGGGTAAAGTGTACCCCTCTGCGCAGAGTTGAAACCTATTCGAATAGTCCGTGTCCACTGGTATGGATGAGTCCGGTGTGGTATGACAATTAGAACTTCCTCTATGAATTTCAAGAAAAGGGGGAATGTGCGAGTGAATAAGTGTTAAGAAAGAACTAAGGCCACGGGAGCGGGAAGCTCAGTGGTGGTTGAGTTTTGGTTACTTTTAAAGACAATGGGTTAAACCTTCAAGCAACTTCCTTTCTCTAAGAAAATGATGAGTGACATCAACTCCACCAAATTGAGCATGTACATCATAGGTCTCTTTCTCTCTACGGGAGCGGGGTGGGCTTGCGGAATACCTAGTGTATTCACCCAGATTTATTTATGTTTTTCAGCAGCCGAGGACTTCTTTTCTGCTATGCTTGATTAAGAGGGCTGTGTCTGCACCCAGTTCTGCCTGTGGCTTGGGCTAGTGTATTTTCCTACTGCGCTTCTCTATTTGGCTCTCTCGAGCTTGTACCCTGGTATTGTAATAAATTTATCTAAACTCTGTACTATTTGAAGTAAGGAATGTGTTTACTAGCCTCCTGGGACTAGTAATTAATTCACATTTGAGTCCCAAAGGATCGGGACGCTTCAGGTGGTATCAGAGCCCATAGGACTGGCCGTAGGTCGCAGCCCTGACCCTAAAACTTACTCTAAAAAGAAAATACCTCTTACCTCAAGAAAAGTTTTCTCTTCCCCAATTTTAACAAGACCCTTCTTTTCCTATTCCAGATGGAAGCCTCTCTGGCCATTAAGTCATCCTACTGCTCGGAAGTGGAAGGGTTCCCATGCCTCTTGCGAAGCTGTGCGCTCCGCATGGGAATCCGTAAGAAGCCGGAATACGTCTGGACGGAACATCTCGAGGGCGGAATGATAAGATGCTCTATGGCAGTCTACCTGGGGGAGAGCCAAAGCTATCCCAACCAACGTTCCTTCCAAGTCACTTTTACCGGAGCCCATTTCCTAGATGCTTGCCAAAATGTCGCCCGAAAAGCCCTCCGACAGCTTTGTCAGAACTACAACAAAGTAATCATTGAAACCCCCCTTCGCTACTTTCCACCCAGCAACAAGAATACCCCCACCTGGAGGAAAAGACTTCAGGCCCTATCAGGAGGAGATCCTATTGAGAATGATCCCACCATTGTCTACATGGCAGGATACCTTCATACCCTTGATAACCAATATGATGACCTCGCCCTCCACTGCACCTCCCTAACCTCCCAGGTGGAAAGCCTGGAGCAGAAAGTCAGGGAACTTTCAGAAGAAAAAGCGTCCCTTCAAGAGAGCCTCTCGCTAGCTGAAGGCGAAGAGGCCAATACCCGTGAAGCTTACCGCACCCTCAAATTGGACTACGACAAGAAACTGAAGAAGCTCGCCCCCGCAAGAAAAACCCGCAAGAAGACCAAAAGCCAAGGATGTCAGACTGAGCAGCAGGAAGAGAACCCTCCCAGGAACCAGTCCGACCCCGAGGACATGTCCCTGGCCAGTCTTGATGACCTTCTCTTGGAATTTGGTGACACCTTAGAGAAAGAGTTCGGGGGTACCCTAGGTAGCACTCGTGTGTAATAAGCTTGTGGTAGTGGTGTGCTATGTAATGTAATGGCTTGATGTAATGAATAAAATAACTAGAAAAAAAAATGGCATGTGCTTAATAGCAACTCTCTTCCCATGGCAGATGGCTTCGGATAGAACCACGCCTACCGCCTCCGGGATTGGAGCAAGACTTCCTCTAGGCGCTGAGGGAGAGGCTGGCGGAGAAGGGGGTGAGACCCACCTCCCCGCACCTCCAGAACTACCACTAGACCTAGCCCAAATTCTGGCCAATCAAACCAGACTCATTGAAGTCCTCACTCGAAGCCTGGAGAACCAGCGCCCAGGCGGTGGAAGGCCCCAGGACAGGATGGGAGAATTCCTGAGACTGAAGCCGCCCACGTTCGCGGGGTCCAGCAATCCCCTCGATGCAGATGACTGGCTTCGCACAATCAAGAGGAAGTTGGAAGCCATCGCTTGTCCTGAGAATCAACGTGTTCAGCTGGCAGCTCATCAGCTTTCAGGAATGGCTTTAGCATGGTGGGACACTTTCAGTGAAGCCATCAGAGACGCTACTTGGGCAGAATTTGAAGCAGCCTTCCGTGAGCACCACGTACCCCAGGGGATAGTGCAACTCAAGGAAGATGAGTTCCGGGAGCTAACCCAAGGCGGAAGAACAGTCAGTGAATATGTGCACAAGTTCACAGAGTTGGCCCGCTACGCGCCCGAGGATGTCAGCACCGAGGCCAGAAAGATGGCTCGTTTTCTGAGAGGGTTAAGACCCGAGCTTAAGACCATCCTCGCCAGCCAGGACTTCCACAGCTTCTCTCACCTTTCCAACAAAGCTATTCAAGTGGAGAGAGCAAAAGAGGAAGAAAAAGGGCACATCAAGAGAAAGTTCCAGGTCCTCCGAGCACAACAGCAAGAACGTCACCAGAGAGCTCGACCCTTTGGGCTCCCACCCAGGGGTCCAAGCTTTCATAAACAATCTGGGCCCTCTCCATCACGCTTCAGTCAGCAGAGTCAGAGCTCCCATCAGGCACCTTCTGTTGCAAGCAACCAGCCGCCAGCAAACGCCTGTTGGCACTGCGGGGACCCCAGTCATTTCAAAAACAACTGCCCCCAGTTGAAGGCACCAGGGCCAACCTACTCCAACTCGGTGAATGGCCCCAAGGTTCCATCAGCACCCACCCCCAAGGCGCTCCCCTCCAACAGCTAGCAGAGCAGGACTCAGTACCAGGGCAGGGCCCGGGTCAACCACGTCGACGCGCAGGAAGCCCAGCAAGCCCCGGGAGTAGTGCTCGGTGAGTTCCTCGTTGAATTTACTCCCGCTTCTGTGCTTTTTGATTCAGGAGCATCCCACTCATTTATAGCCGCTAAGTTTGTGGAGAAACATGGCATACCCTCTACACCTCTAGCTATCCCTTTGGTCACCCGAACCCCGGGGTCAGACCTTCTGTGCAAACTCAGGTGTTCCCAAGTCAGAATTCTTTTAAGTGGGGTAGTGTTCCTGGCAGACTTAACCATCTTGCCATCCCAAGGAATTGATGTAATCCTAGGAATGGATTGGCTAGCTAAGCACAAGGGTGTTATCAGCTGCGCAAGTAAGACTGTTCTTCTCATAGATCACCAAGGAAAGGCAGTTTCCTGTCAAGCCCAACCGCCCGCAAATGACCCAATGATATTTAATCTGGTAGTAGAAAGCATGTCTGTAATCAAGGAATTTGAAGATGTACTTCCAGAAGAGCTGCCCGGGATGCCACCAGAAAGAGAAGTAGAGTTCTATATAGATCTCATTCCCGGCACTGCACCCATTGCAAAAAGACCATACCGCATGGCCCCCACTGAGTTGGCAGAATTGAAGCTTCAGATTTCGGAACTACAACAAAAAGGGTACATCCGTCCCAGTTCGTCTCCCTGGGGAGCACCCGTTCTTTTCGTTACCAAAAAGGATGGGAGTATGAGGATGTGTATTGATTATCGATCCTTGAACGAGGTTACAATCAAGAATAAGTACCCTCTTCCTCGGATCGATGACCTCTTCGACCAACTACAAGGAGCCAAATACTTCTCCAAGATAGACCTCAGGTCAGGGTATCACCAACTGAGAATCAAAGAGGCAGACATTCAGAAAACTGCATTCGTCACCAGATATGGGCAATATGAGTTCACAGTGATGCCATTTGGACTAACCAACGCACCCGCCTTTTTCATGAACCTCATGAATAAGGTGTTTATGGAAGAATTGGATAAGTTTGTCGTGGTCTTCATCGACGACATCCTTATTTATTCAAAGAATCGCAAGGACCATGAGCATCACCTTCGAATCGTCCTCGGAAGACTCAGAGCGCATCAACTTTATGCGAAGATCAGCAAGTGTGAGTTTTGGTTGGAGAAGATAGCTTTCCTAGGGCATATCTTGACTGCAGAAGGGATAGAAGTGGACCCATCCAAGGTAGAAGCTGTCTCAAATTGGAAGCAACCATCCAATGTCAGCGAAGTACGAAGCTTTCTGGGAATGGCAGGGTATTACCGCCGTTTTATCAAGGGATTCTCCAGCATAGCAAAGCCCTTGACCGAACTTCTCAAAAAGGACAATAAGTTTGTGTGGACTCCCACGCGTGAAGAAAGTTTCCAAATCATTAAAGAGAAACTTACAACTGCACCAGTCCTGACTCTGCCAGACATACACCAGGATTTCGTCATCTTTTGTGATGCTTCCAAGCAAGGCTTGGGGTGTGTCTTAATGCAAAATGAGAAAGTCATTGCTTATGCATCTCGCTTACTCAAGCCGCACGAGCAGAACTATCCTACCCACGATCTGGAGTTGGTAGCCATAGTGCACGCCCTAAAAATTTGGAGGCATTATCTGATTGGGAACAAATGCCACATCTTCACTGATCACAAGAGTCTAAAGTACATTTTCACGCAGCCGGACCTCAACCTCCGTCAAAGAAGGTGGCTCGAATTGATCAAAGATTATGACCTCGAAATCCACTACCACCCCGGAAAGGCCAACGTGGTAGCTGACGCCCTCAGCAGAAAACCCTTTGGGATTAAGGGAGCAAACTTTCTGGAAGATTGGAAGAAAGAATCTGCTCAGCTAAATGCATGTCTGGGAGACAACGGTAGCCTGGAAGTCAAGCCCAATCTAGAAGATCTCATATGCAAGGCCCAACGCATGGACGCAGAAACAACCAAGCTTATGGAAAGAGCACGAAAGGAGCAACTTCCGGACCTCAGGGCAGATAATCAAGGAACCCTCTGGTTCAGGGATCGCCTGTGCGTACCAGTGGGAGAAACACGAGAAACCCTGCTCAATGAAGCCCACAACTCAGCTTACTCTATCCACCCAGGGACCACCAAGATGTACCTAGACCTTAAGGCCAGATATTGGTGGAAAGGGATGAAGAGGGAAATAGCACAGTATGTGGCCCGATGTGACACCTGCCAGCGAACAAAGGCCGAACATCAGAAGCCTGCAGGCCTACTTCAACCCCTCCCAATACCCGAATGGAAGTGGGAAGAAATAGGCATGGATTTCGTAACCGGACTACCCAGATCACAAAGAGGAAATGATTCCATATGGGTAATCATCGATCGTCTCACCAAGGTGGCCCATTTCATTCCAGTAAAGACCACTTTTGGAGGAGCAGCCCTTGCCCGATTATACCTTAAAGAGATAGTCAGGCTACATGGCATTCCACGGAAGATAGTATCAGATCGAGGAACGCAGTTCACTTCAAAATTTTGGAAGGGCCTTCAGCAAGCAATGGGCACCAAGTTAGATTTCAGCACTGCTTATCACCCCCAGTCAGATGGTCAAACAGAAAGAGTCAACAAAGTCCTCGAAGATTTACTCAGGGCCTGCGTGTTAGCCTTCGACAGAGATTGGGAGTCTAGTTTACCGTACGCCGAATTCTCATACAACAACAGCCATCAAGCCAGCATCAAAATGTCACCATTCGAAGCACTGTATGGAAGAAAATGCCAGACTCCCCTAATGTGGTCCAATGTAGGGGAGAGGACACTAGAAGGACCCGACTTTGTTAAAGAAGCCGAAGAAAAAGTTGCTTTGATCCGCAGAAGGTTACTTGAAGCTCAGAGTCGACAGAAGAGTTACGCAGACAATAGGCGAAGGGAACTCAGATTTGAGGAAGGAGATTTTGTTTATCTCAAGGTTTCCCCAATGCGTGGTGTCAAGAGGTTTCAGATGAAAGGAAAGCTAGCACCCCGTTTCGTCGGTCCTTACCCTATCATTTCCCGAATAGGACCCGTGGCATACCGTCTTGAGCTACCAGAATCCATGTCAGATATTCACAATGTGTTCCATGTGTCCCAACTCCGCAAATGCCTAAAAGTACCAGAAACCCGTATCGAGGCAGAAGCAATTCAGATTCAAAAAGATCTCCAGTACCGGGAAAAGCCAGTGAAGATTCTTGACTCAACAGTCAGAAGGACCCGCAATTCAGAAGTAAAGCTCTGTAAGGTTCAGTGGAGCAGAGATGGAGAAGAAGAAGCCACCTGGGAAAGTGAGGACTCTCTGAGGAGGGAATACCCTTACCTTTTCTCGAGCCCCGTCTGAATCTCGAGGGCGAGATTCCTTTAAGTGGGGTAGGTTTGTAGCATCCCAAAAATCCTAATCTAGGTTTGAAACCCTAATCCACCTTTTTCCCTCCCTTCACCCTCTAATTCTAAGCTCTTCACTAAGTTTTTCTTTCATCATATGCATACATTTTGTTTGATCACAAGCACCTCACTTAGATTCTATTTTCTAAACACTTAGAGTATCCACAAAATATTTCTTTTCAAAAGAAAAAGGGACAAAATGGGAAATAGAAATTAGAAAGTAAAAAGAAAAAGGGGAAAAGCTCTCTCCCCCCTGCTGGACCGAATTCCGGCCCAAGCCCGCGACCCCCCCCCCCCCTTTTCCCACGCGCCCGCGCTCCCCGCTTTCGGCCCAACTGCGGCCCGCCTCCGCGCGCGCGCCAGCCCGCTCCTCGCCCTCGCTCTCGCTGACAAGGCGTCCCCACCCGCCAGCCGCTCTCTCTCTCGCGCACTCGCTCCCTCTGACCAAGCGACCCCACAGGTCAGCTGCTTCGTCGTCCGTCCGCCGTCCCCTCGCCGAAGTCACCTCCGGCCGTCGCCTCCGTCCTCCCCTCTGCCATCCTGCCGCACAGGGAAGTTTGGCACCGCTCCGTCCTCCTCCCCTTGACCAGCGTCCTCGCCGGTACCACCTCGCCGTGGCGTCCCCTCGGCAGCGCTGTGCGCCATTTATGGCGGCACTGGGAAGCTCGCCGGAGTCAGGGAGCTCCACCGCCCCCCCTTCCCCCGCGCGCCTATAAAAGGCTCGCCCCGAGCCCCTCCTTCCTCGCACCAGCCCCGGCCATCCCTCTCCTCCTCTCCCCTGAGCACAATTCGCGAGGCGCCGACGTCGCTCTCCCCTCCGGTGAGTCCCTCCCCCTCTTCTCTCTTCCTCTCTGTTAGCCCAGCAAGCGATTGAGTTAGCCTAGCAGCTTCCTCACTTTACCGCAAACGCAATACACCACTCCCCCACCCCGATTGCTCGCCCGGAGCTCACCGACGGCAACCCCCGCCGCGAAGCTCCGCCACCTCCCCGCGGGCAGCCCCCTCCCGACCTCCTCTGACCAAATTGAACCCACCTCTAGGTCCGCCATCCCCTCCCCATGCTAAGCCACCTCCACATTGCCCAAGAACCGGGCCACCGGCGGCGAACTGCCACCGAGCCCACCGGCGGCCGAGTCCTCCCCGCGGACGGCCGGTTCACCCCCCCGTCAACCGTAACGCCGTTCCCTCTCTTCCCCCCCTCTCGCTGGCAAGTGGGCCCTATGCGACGCCGTCACCCCCCTCCCGCGGCCGTGCCGTTCTCCCCGCTCGTGGGCCGCCCCTGGGCTGAAAGCGCCTCAGCGCGCGCGCTCGCGCCCGGGATGGGCCAAAATCCTTGCCCCTGGCCCAGATAAGAGGGATTCCTTTCTCTTTTCTTTTTCCACCCCTTTTTCCCATTTAATTAGTATTCTTCAATATTTTATGCACCAAAAATTATCCAAAGAATTTCTAAAGATCTCATACAACATTGATATTAGAAAATGACACACTATAATTTGTAAATCCCTGTTGATGTATTGTTTTATTGCCTGTTTTCCTAGAAGAAGCAGGGATCGTTGATCCGGAACCCGTAGCCCCGGAAGAGGGACCAGAGCCCGAACTTCCGGAAGTAGGTCTTCTGTGCCAGGAAAGCTTCGACGAAGGCAAGTCCATCCTTCCCTTGATGCATAAATTACCTATTCTCTCTACCACTGCCTAGGCCGGGAACTATGGGGGAATATTGCATTGTGAGTAAGAGATGGCCCGCATTAACATATTATTTCCGATTACGAAATGTGGATCTGGAAGTAGGGCAAAGTGTTTCTTCAAATAAAACCTCTTTCTGAAAAGTTATGCGATGAAGGGTACTCACCCTCATCACCTTGAGAGTGGGGTGATCAGGGACTCCCTGGTTTAGGGGAGGGCCTAAGGTGTTGGCTCAGCTGGTTTAGGCGTGAGCAGAAGGATCGTCCCCTCATATAAGGACCGGCTTGTCATTTTTTCACTACCTGTACTCCTTTATCGTACAACCACTCGAGACTGTGTGGGCAGTCACTCGATCCGAACTCGTACGGTCCAACCCCAGGGTTAAGAAGGCTGGGGAGCACCGGGAGGATAAGGAGGGGGAAAGTTTTGTCCGGTTTGGGCATGGTGGTGGCCTGACTCCTTCCGGATAACCGTTAAGGTTAGGACGTACGGGTAAGGAAAGAGATCCGGCATTCGGGTCTCGCGACGGTGAGATCGCAGAAACCGGGCTAGTGGGTAAAGTGTACCCCTCTGCGCAGAGTTGAAACCTATTCGAATAGTCCGTGTCCACTGGTATGGATGAGTCCGGTGTGGTATGACAATTAGAACTTCCTCTATGAATTTCAAGAAAAGGGGGAATGTGCGAGTGAATAAGTGTTAAGAAAGAACTAAGGCCACGGGAGCGGGAAGCTCAGTGGTGGTTGAGTTTTGGTTACTTTTAAAGACAATGGGTTAAACCTTCAAGCAACTTCCTTTCTCTAAGAAAATGATGAGTGACATCAACTCCACCAAATTGAGCATGTACATCATAGGTCTCTTTCTCTCTACGGGAGCGGGGTGGGCTTGCGGAATACCTAGTGTATTCACCCAGATTTATTTATGTTTTTCAGCAGCCGAGGACTTCTTTTCTGCTATGCTTGATTGAGAGGGCTGTGTCTGCACCCAGTTCTGCCTGTGGCTTGGGCTAATGTATTTTCCTACTGCGCTTCTCTATTTGGCTCTCTCGAGCTTGTACCCTGGTATTGTAATAAATTTATCTAAACTCTGTACTATTTGAAGTAAGGAATGTGTTTACTAGCCTCCTGGGACTAGTAATTAATTCACATTTGAGTCCCAAAGGATCGGGACGCTTCATGTCCCGACAATGATAGTGACCAGGAACAAGGGAACAAGAGGGAGAAGAAGAAGAACTATAAGAAGGCAAAAGGTGAGGCACATCTTGGCAAGGAGTGGGACTCAGATTGTTTATCGTCCGACTCCGACAACGAAGGACTCGCCGCCACTGCCTTCAACAAGTCATCCCTCTTCCCAAACGAGCATCATACTTGCCTCATGGCAAGGGAAAAGAAGGTAAGCGCTCGTAACACTAGTACTTATGCTTCTTCAAGTGAGGATGAGTCTAGTGATGATGATGAAATAGATTATTCATGTTTATTCAAGGGTCTAGATAGAACCAAGGTGGATAAAATAAATGAATTGATTGATGCTTTGAATGATAAGAATAGATTGCTAGAAAAGCAAGAGGATCTCTTATATGATGAACATGATAAGTTTGTAGAAGCTCAAAAATCCCTTGCTTTAGAAATAAAGAGGAATGAAATGCTTTCTTGTGAATTGTCTACATGCCATGACTCTATTTCTAGTTTAAAGAGCATAAATGATGACTTGAATGCTAAGTTAGAAATAGCTAATAAATCAACATCTTGTGTAGAACATGTTGTAGTTTGCACTAGGTGTAAAGATTTTAATATTGATGCTTGTAGTGAACACCTAGTTTCAATTTCTAAATTGAATGATGAAGTGGCTAGTCTTAATGCCCAACTTAAGACTAGCAAGAGTGATTTTGATAAGCTAAAATTTGCAAGGGATGCCTACACGATTGGTAGACACCCCTCAATTAAGGATGGACTTGGCTTCAAGAGGGAAGCCAAGAACTTAACAAGCCATAAGGCTCCCATCTCCGCCAAGGAGAAAGGGAAGGCCCCTATGGCTAGTAGTGTGCAAAAGAACCATGCTTTCATGTATCATAGTAGGAGACATTCTAAGAATGCCTTTAGAAGTTATGACGCTTTTGACTTTCATGCTATGACTGCTTCTAGTTCACATGTTATGCATGATAGAAATGTTGCTAGGAGAAATGTTGTTGATAATATGCATAGGAGAAATGTTGTTAATGTTCCTAGGAAAGTTAATGAACCTTCTACAATATATCATGCTTGCAATGCTTCATTTGCTATTTGTAGAAAGGATAAGAAGGTGATTGCTAGGAAGTTAGGGGCAAGATGTATGGGTGATAAAACTTGCATTTGGGTCCCTAAGAAAATTGTGACTAACCTTGTAGGACCCAACAAGAGTTGGGTACCTAAGACCCAAGCCTAAATTTGCCTTGCAGGTTTATGCATCCGGGGGTACAAGCTGGATTATCGACAGCGGATGCACAAACCACATGACGGGGGAAAAGAGGATGTTCTCTTCCTACGTCAAGAACAAGGATTCCCAAGATTCAATAATATTCGGTGATGGGAACCAAGGCAAGGTAAAAGGGTTAGGTAAAATTGCTATTTCATCCGAGCACTCTATTTCTAATGTGTTTTTAGTTGAGTCGCTTGGATATAATTTGTTATCTGTGAGTCAATTATGCAATATGGGATATAATTGTCTATTCACAAATATAGATGTGTCTGTCTTTAGAAGGTGTGATGATTCACTAGCTTTTAAGGGTGTATTAGACGACAAACTTTATTTGGTTGATTTTGCAAAAGAAGAGGCCGGTCTAGATGCATGCTTAATTGCTAAGACTAGCATGGGCTGGCTGTGGCATCGCCGCTTAGCACATGTGGGGATGAAGAACCTTCACAAACTTCTAAAGGGAGAACACGTGATAGGTTTAACTAATGTTACCTTCGAAAAAGATAGACCTTGTTCAGCTTGTCAAGCAGGTAAACAAGTGGGAGGAGTGCATCCCAGCAAGAATGTGATGACCACATCAAGACCCTTGGAGCTGCTACATATGGACCTCTTCGGACCCGTCGCCTATCTAAGCATAGGAGGAAGTAAGTATGGTTTAGTTATTGTTGATGACTTTTCTCGCTTCACTTGGGTGTTCTTTTTGCAGGGTAAGTCTGAAACCCAAGGGACCCTCAAGCGCTTCCTAAGGAGAGCTCAAAACAAGTTTGAGCTCAAGGTGAAAAAGATAAGGAGCGACAATGGGTCCGAGTTCAAGAACCTTCAAGTGGAGGAGTACCTTGAGGAGGAAGGGATCAAGCACGAGTTCTCCGCTCCCTACACACCACAGCAAAACGGTGTGGTAGAGAGGAAGAACATGACGCTTATAGACATGGTGAGGACGATGCTTGGAGAGTTCAAGACCCCCGAGCGCTTTTGGTCGGAAGCCGTGAACACGGCTTGCCACGCCATCAACAGGGTCTACCTTCATCGCCTCCTCAAGAAGACGTCGTATGAGCTACTAACCGGTAACAAACCCAATGTTTCGTATTTTCGAGTTTTTGGGAGTAAATGCTACATTCTAGTGAAGAAGGGTAGGAATTCCAAATTTGCTCCCAAAGCCGTAGAAGGGTTTTTATTAGGTTATGACTCAAATACAAAGGCATATAGAGTCTTCAACAAATCATCGGGATTAGTTGAAGTCTCTAGCGACGTTGTATTTGATGAGACTAATGGCTCTCCAAGAGAGCAAGTTGTTGATTATGATGATGTAGATGAAGAAGAAGTTCCAACGGCCACAATACGCACCATGGCGATTGGAGATGTGCGACCACAGGAACAAGATGAACAACCTTCTTCCTCAACAATGGTGCATCCCGCAACTCAAGATGATGAGGAGGAGGCGTGTGATCAAGGGGGAGCACAAGATGATCTTGCAATGGAGGAAGAAGCGCAACCGGCACCTCTAACCCAAGTTCGAGCGATGATTCAAAGGGATCATCCCGTCGACCAGATTTTGGGTGATATTAGCAAGGGAGTAACTACTCGATCTCGATTAGTTAATTTTTGTGAGCATTACTCCTTTGTCTCTTCTATTGAGCCTTTCAGGGTAGAGGATGCCTTGCTAGATCCGGACTGGGTGTTGGCCATGCAAGAGGACCTCAACAACTTCAAAAGAAATGAAGTTTGGACACTGGTGCCTCGTCCCAAGCAAAATGTTGTGGGAACCAAGTGGGTGTTCCGCAACAAACAAGACGAGCACGAGGTGGTGATAAGGAACATGGCAAGACTTGTGGCAAAAGGTTATGCCCAAGTCGCAGGTTTGGACTTTGAGGAGACTTTTGCTCCTGTGGCTAGGCTAGAGTCCATTCGTATTTTGCTAGCATATGCCGCTCACCATTCTTTCAGGTTGTTCCAAATGGATGTGAAGAGTGCTTTCCTCAACGGGCCAATCAAGGAGGAGGTGTACGTGGAGCAACCCCCTAGCTTCGAGGATGAACGGTACCCCGACCACGTATGTAAGCTCTCTAAGGCGCTCTATGGACTTAAGCAAGCCCCAAGAGCATGGTATGAATGCCTTAGAGACTTTTTAATTGCTAATGCTTTCAAGGTTGGGAAAGCCGATCCAACTCTTTTTACTAAGACTTGTGATGGTGATCTTTTGTTGTGCCAAATTTATGTCGATGACATAATATTTGGTTCTACTAACCAAAAGTCTTGTGAAGAGTTTAGCAGGGTGATGACTCAGAAATTCGAGATGTCGATGATGGGCGAGTTAAGCTACTTCCTTGGGTTCCAAGTGAAGCAACTCAAGGATGGAACTTTCATCTCTCAAACCAAGTACACGCAAGACTTGATCAAGCGGTTTGGGATGAAGGACGCCAAGCCTACAAAGACTCCAATGGGAACCGACGGACACACCGACCTCAACAAAGGAGGTAAGTCCGTTGATCAAAAAACATACCGGTCAATGATAGGGTCGTTACTTTATTTATGTGCTAGTAGACCGGATATTATGCTTAGCGTATGCATGTGTGCTAGATTTCAATCCGACCCTAAGGAGTGTCACTTAGTGGCTGTGAAGCGAATTCTTAGATATTTAGTCGCTACGCCTTGTTTCGGGATCTGGTATCCACAGGGGTCTACCTTTGACTTGATTGGATATTCAGACTCCGACTATGCTAGATGTAAGGTCGATAGGAAGAGTACATCGGGGACGTGCCAATTCTTAGGAAGGTCCCTGGTGTCATAGAGTTCTAAGAAACAAACCTCTGTTGCCCTATCCACCGCTGAGGCCGAGTATGTTGCCGCAGGACAGTGTTGCGCGCAACTACTTTGGATGAGGCAAACCCTCATGGACTTTGGCTACAATTTGAGCAAAGTCCCACTCCTATGTGATAATGAGAGTGCTATCCGCTTGGCGGATAATCCTGTTGAACACAGCCGCACAAAGCACATAGACATCCGACATCACTTTTTGAGAGACCACCAGCAAAAGGGAGATATCGAAGTGTTTCATGTTAGCTCCGAGAACCAGCTAGCCAATATCTTTACCAAGCCTTTAGATGAGCAGACCTTTTGCAAGTTGCGTAGTGAGCTAAATGTCTTAGATTCGCGGAACTTGGATTGATTTATAGCATACATGTGTTTATGCCTTTGATCATGTTCCTTATGCATTTTGTTGTTTATTTATGGTGCTCAAGTTGTACAAGCACTCCCCGGACCTCACAAGTCCTTTGCAAGTGATGCACAAATTTAGGGGGAGATGTGCTACAACTTGACCCTTTGAGACTAATCGTGTGCTTAAGTTTGCTTATTTTAGTCTCAAAGGAGGTTTGAAAGGAAAAAGGTGGACTTGGACCATGCAAGACTTCCACTGCACTCCGATGAAAGAGTAACTTTTTCCAAGTTCATCTTAGTACTCTTATTGCCTTCTACTCTTAGTTGAAGATTTTTGGTGAGGCAATGGGGTTATAGGGCCAAGATTGATCCCGTTTTGGTGCTTGATGCCAAAGGGGGAGAAAATAAAGGCCAAAGCAATAAATGGATCAGCTACCACTTGAGAATTTTGAAAATAATAGAATAGAGCTTTTGTTTTGTCAAAATACTCTTATTGGCTCTTTTTATCAAAAGTTGGCTTCTTATGGGGAGAAGTGTTGATTATGGGAAAAAGGGGGAGTTTGTGAAATCTTGAATCAATTTCTCTTGGAATGACTCTCTTTATGTCTTAACAAGTGTGTTTGACTTAGAGATAGAAATTTGAGTTTGATTTGCAAAAACAAACCAAGTGGTGGCAAAGAATGATCCATATATGCCAAATTTGATGCAAAACAAATTTGAGTTCTTATTTGAATTGATATTGCACTTGTTCTAGTTGCTTTATGTTGTGTTGGCATAAATCACCAAAAAGGGGGAGATTGAAAGGGAAATGTGCCCTTGGGCCATTTCTAAGTATTTTGGTGATTGAGTGCCAACGCAAGTGCTCTTGTGTTGATCTATGCAATGTAGTGGACAAAGTGCAAATCATGTCAAAAGGTATGTTTCTAGACTTAGTACATTGTTTTATGGACTAATGTATTGTGTCTAAGTGCTGGAAACAGGAGAAAACAAATTGGAGAGAGATAGCTTTGTTTCAGCCAAAGCTAGCTCTGTCTAGGTGCACCGGACTGTCCGGTGGTGCACCGGACAGTGTCCGGTGTGCCAGTCTGGCTCAGGCGAACTTGCTGCTTTCGGGAAGAAATTGACGGCGTACGACTATAATTCACCGGACTGTCCGGTGTGCACCGGACTGTCCGGTGAGCCAACGGTCGGCCGGGCCAACGGTCGGCTGCGCGATCTGCGCAAGACACGTGGCCGAGCCAACGGTCGGGAGGGGGCACCGGACTGTCCGGTGTGCACCAGACAGTGTCCGGTGCGCCAACGGCTCCAAGGCTGCCAACGGTCGGCTTCGCCAAATAAGGAAGGAAATCCGCACCGGACAGTGTCCGGTGGTGCACCGGACTGTCCGGTGCGCCAGGCGACAGAAGGCAAGAATTGCCTTCCCGGATTGTTCTCAACGGCTCCTAGCTGCCTTGGGGCTATAAAAGGGACCCCTAGGCGCATGAAGGAGTACACCAAGCATTCCTTGAGCACTCTTGATCACTCACACTCCATTCTTGCGCACTTGTTCGACATTCTAGTGATTTGAGCTCCGTTCTAGTGTGCTAGTCTTTTGAGCTTAAGTCTGGGTCTTGTGTGTGCGTACTTGCTGTGATCTTTGTGTCTTGTGTGAGTTGCTAATCCCTCCCTTACTCCGTGCTTCTTTGTGAACATCTTTGTAAGGCCGAGAGACTCCAAGTTGTGGAGATTCCTCGCGAACGGGATTAAGAAAAGCAAAGCAAAACACCGTGGTATTCAAGTGGGTCTTTGGACCGCTTGAGAGGGGTTGATTGCAACCCTCGTCCGTTGGGACGCCACAACATGGAGTAGGCAAGCGTTGGTCTTGGCCGAACCACGGGATAACCATTGTGCCATCTCTGTGATTGATATCTTCGTGGTTATTATGTTTTGTTGAGACTCCTCTCTAGCCACTTGGCGATTATTGTGCTAACACTTAACCAAGTTTTTGTGGCCTAAGTTTAAAGTTTTACAGGATCACCTATTCACCCCCCCTCTAGGTGCTCTCACCTCCAAGCTCGACAACGAGGAAATGGCGCTTGTCATCAAAAGCTTTCGCCAAATCCTCAAGCAAAGGAGGGGGAAAGACTACAAGCCCCGCTCCAAGAAGGTTTGCTACAAGTGTGGTAAGCCCGGTCACTTTATAGCAAAATGTCCTATTTGTAGTGACAGGGGCGACGACAAGAAGGGGAGAAGAAAGGAGAAGAAGAGGTACTACAAGAAGAAGGGCGGCGATGCCCATGTTTGTCGCGAGTGGGACTCCGACGAAAGCTCTAGCGACTCCTCCGACGATGAGGACGCCGCCAACATCGCCGTCACCAAGGGCCTTCTCTTCCCCAACGTCGGCCACAAGTGCCTCATGGCAAAGGACGACAAAAAGAAGGTTAAATCTAAATCCTCCACTAGATATGAGTCCTCTAGTGATGATAATGCTAGTGATGAGGAAGACAATTTGCGTACTCTTTTTGCCAACTTAAACATGCAACAAAAAGAGAAATTAAATGAATTAATTAGTGCCATCCATGAGAAGGATGATCTCTTGGACTCCCAAGAGGACTTCCTAATCAAAGAAAACAAAAAGCATGTTAAAATTAAAAATGCTTATGCTCTAGAAGTTGAAAAATGTGAAAAATTATCTAGTGAGCTAAGCACTTGCCATGAGACTATAGACAACCTTAGAAATGAGAATTCTAATTTGTTAGCTAAGGTTGATTCTATTGCTCGTAATGTTTCAATTCCCAATCTTAGAAATGATGATGATGATTTGCTTGCTAAGATTGAAGAATTAAACATGTCTCTTGCTAGCCTTAGGATTGAAAATGAAAATTGCTTGCTAAGGCTAAAGAATTAGATGTTTGCAATGCTACCATTTCCGACCTTAGAAGTAGAAATGATATATTGCATGCTAAGGTTGTAGAATTAAAATCTTGCAAACCCTCTACATCTACCGTTGAACACACTACTATTTACACTAGATGTAGAGATGTTGATATTAATGCTATTCATGATCACATGGCTTTAATTAAACAACAAAATGATCATATAGCAAAATTAGATGCTAAAATTGCCGAGCATGAACTTGAAAATGAAAATTTTAAATTTGCTCGTAGCATGCTTTATAGTGGGAGACGCCCTGGCATCAAGGATGGCATTAGCTTCCAAAAGGGGGACAATGTCAAACTTAATGCCCCTCCTAAGAAATTGTCTAATTTTGTTAAGGGCAAGGCTCCCATGCCTCAAGATAACGAGGGTTACATTTTGTACCCTGCCGGTTATCCTGAGAGCAAAATTAGGAGAATTCATTCTAGGAAGTCTCACTCTGGCCCTAACCATGCTTTTATGTATAAGGGTGAGACATCTAGTTCTAGGCAACCAACCCGTGCTAAGTTGCCTAAGAAAAAAACTCCTAGTGCATCAAATGATCATAACATTTCATTTAAAACTTTTGATGCATCCTATGTTTTAACTAACAAATTGAAAGGGAAATGTGCCCTTGGGCCATTTCTAAGTATTTTGGTGATTGAGTGCCAACACAAGTGCTTAAATGTGAATTTATGCTCATGGATGGACAAAGTGCAAATCAAGAGTAAAGGTATGTTTCTAAGCCTTAGTACATTGGTTTTGTGTACTAATATACTTGTCTAAGTGTTAGAAACAGAAAGAAGAAGAAAAGAAAAGAGGTGAAAAAGACTTGGCTGTGTACAGCCAAGACTCAGCTCGGTCTGGCACACCGGACTGTCCAGTGGTGCACCGGACAGTGTCCGGTGCGCCAGGCTGACTCGGCGCGAAGTGGCCGCTCTCGGGAATTCGCCGACGACGTACGGCTAAAATTCACCGGACTGTCCGGTGTGCACCGGACTGTCCGGTGAGCCAACGGTCGGCCGCGGAATCCGCTCGCGACATGTGGCCGAGCCAACGGTCGGAAGGGGGCACCGGACTGTCCGGTGTGCACCGGACATGTCCGGTGCGCCAACGGCTCTCTGGCGGCCAACGGTCGGCAGCGCCAGTTAAGGAAGGAAATCGGGCACCGGACACTGTCCGGTGTGCACCGGACTGTCCGGTGCGCCCGACGACAGAAGGCAAGATTGGCCTTCCAGATTTGCTCTCAACGGCTCCTAGCTGCCTTGGGGCTATAAAAGGGACCCTAGGCGCATGGAGGAGCACACCAAGCAACCTTAGAGCATTCTTGATCATCCACACTCAGTCTTTGCGCATTCGTTTATCATTCTCAGTGATTCGATCTATGTTCTAGTGAGAACTTTGAGATAGTCTTTTGAGCTTGATTCTTGGCCGTGTGTGTGCGCATTTTGCTGTGGATTTGTGTGTGTTGCTTCCCTCCCTTACTCCGTGTTTCTTTGTGAACTTCAAGTGTAAGGGCGAGAGACTCCAAGTTGTGGAGATTCCTCGCAAACGGGATTGAGAAAAAGCAAGCAAAACACCGTGGTATTCAAGTGGGTCTTTGGACCGCTTGAGAGGGGTTGATTGTAACCCTCATCCGTTGGGACGCCACAACGTGGAGTAGGCAAGCGTTGGTCTTGGCCGAACCACGGGATAACCACCGTGCCATCTCTGTGATTGATTTATTGTGGTTATTGTGTTTTGACTCCTCTCTAGCCACTTGGCAAATTACTGTGCTAACAAGTAACCAAGTTTTGTGGCTTAAGTTTTTGAAGTGTTACAGGATCACCTATTCACCCCCCTCTAGGTGCACTCAATTGGTATCAGAGCCGTTCTCTTCAAGAAAGGGACTAACCGCCCGAAGAGATGGATCCTAAGGGCAAGGGGATGGTGATCAACGACAAGGAGAAGGAGACCTTCGTCAACGAGTCCAATGATGACAGGCCCACCGACTCAGGCTCGGGCCACAAAAGAAAAGACGGGAGGAAGAAGAAGACAAGGCGCATCAAGGAAATTGTCTACTACGACAGCGACAAATCTTCCTCCTCCCAAAAGGACGACGATGACTACGATAGACGAAAGACGGTTAACTCAAACTTTTCTTTCGATTATTCGCGCATCCCGCATAGTTCAAATGCTCAATTGCTCCCCATTCCACTTGGCAAGCCCCCTCACTTTGATGGAGAGGATTACAGATTTTGGAGCCACAAAATGCGTACTCACCTGTTTTCTCTCCATCCAAGCATTTGGGAGATTGTGGAAAGTGGAATGAAATTTGATAGCTCAGATAGCCCTGTGTTTATTAATGAACAGATTCATAAAAATGCACAAGCTACTACTGTGTTGCTAGCTTCTTTGTGCAGGGACGAGTATCACAAGGTGAGCGGCTTGGACAATGCCAAGGAGATCTGGGACACCCTCAAGATCTCTCATGAGGGAAACGACGTCACCTTGCTCACCAAAATGGAGTTGGTGGAGGGCGAGCTTGGACGGTTCGCGATGATAAGGGGCGAGGAGCCGACACAAACATACAACCGGCTCAAGACCCTTATCAACAAAATAAGGAGCTACGGGAGCACGCGATGGACGGACCACGACGTCGTCCGCCTAATGCTAAGGTCATTTACCGTTCTTGATCCTCATTTGGTGAACAATATTCGTGAAAATCCCAGGTACACCAAGATGTCGCCCGAAGAAGTTCTTGGGAAATTCGTTAGCGGGCGAATGATGATCAAGGAGGCGAGGTACGTGGACGACGCCTTGAATGGTCAGATCAACGAGCCGCAACCCCTTGCTCTCAAGGCAACACGAAGCAAGGAGGCGCTACCTAGCAAGGTGGCACAGTTTGAGGCGGCCGGACTTAATGATGAAGAGATGGCTCTCATCATCAAAAGATTCAAGACGGTGCTTAAAGGTCGCAAGGGACAACCAAGCAAGACCAAAGCCAAAGGGAAGCGCTCATGCTTCAAATGCGGTAAGCTTGGTCATTTCATTGCTAACTGTCCCGATAATGAAAGTGACCAGGAAAAGGGGAACAAAAGGGAGAAGAAGAAGCATTACAAGAAGGCCAAGGGCGAGGCACATATCGGAAAGGAGTGGGATTCGGATTGCTCCTCCTCCGACTCCGACAATGAAGGACTCGCCGCCACAGCCTTCAACAAGTCATCCCTCTTCCCCAACGAGCGTCACACTTGCCTCATGGCAAGAGAGAAGAAAGTAAGCACTCATACTAGTACTTACGCTTCTTCAAGTGAGGATGAGTCTAGTGATGATGATGAGATAGATTACTCATGCTTATTCAAGGGATTAGATAGAACCAAGGTAGACAAGATTAATGAATTAATTGATGCCTTGAATGATAGGAATATACTTTTAGAAAAGCAAGAGGATTTGTTGTATGAAGAGCATGATAAATTTGTAGAAGCTCAGAAATCTCTTGCTCTAGAAATTAAGAGGAATGAAATGCTCGCTAGTGAATTATCTTCTTTTCATGAAACTATTGCTAAGTTAAAAAGTTTTAATGATGATTTAAATGCTAAACTAGAAGTAGCTAGTAAATCTAATTCTTGTGTAGAAATTGTTGAAACTTGTAATAGGTGTAAAGATTTTAACATTGATGCTTGTAGTGATCATTTAGTTTCAATTTCCAAATTAAATGATGAATTAGCTAGTCTTAATGCCCAACTTAAGACTAGCAAGAATGAATTTGACAAGCTAAAATTTGCAAGGGATGCCTACACGATTTGTAGACACCCCTCAATTAAGGATGGACTTGGCTACAAGAGGGAAGCCAAGAACTTGACAAGCCATAAGGCTCCCATCTCCGCCAAGGAAAAAGGGAAGGCCCCTATGGCTAGTAGTGTGCAAAAGAACCATGCCTTTATGTACCATGATAGAAGACAACCTAGAAATGCTTATAGGAGTTGTAATGCATATAATGTCTTTGATTCTCATGCCATGTTTGCTTCTAGTTCTTCTTATATGCATGATAGAAATGTTGGTAGGAGAAATGTTATTCATAATATGCCTAGGAAAAATGTTGTTAATGTTCCTAGGAAAGTAAATGAACCTTCTACAATTTATTGTGCTTTAAATGCTTCCTTTGCTATTTGTAGAAAGGATAGGAAAATAGTTGCTAGGAAGTTAGGGGCAAAATGCAAGGGAGACAAAACTTGCATTTGGGTCCCTAAGGATATTTGCACTAACCTGGTAGGACCCAACATGAGTTGGGTACGTAAGACCCAAGCCTAAATTTGCCTTGCAGGTTTATGCATCCGGGGGTTCAAGCTGGATTATCGACAGCGGATGCACAAACCATATGACGGGGGAGAAGAAGATGTTCACCTCCTATGTCAAGAATAAAGATTCCCAAGATTCAATTATATTCGGTGATGGGAATCAAGGCAAGGTAAAAGGGTTAGGTAAAATTGCAATTTCTAATGAGCACTCTATCTCTAATGTGTTTTTAGTTGAGTCTCTTGGCTACAATTTGCTATCTGTTAGCCAACTATGCAATATGGGATATAATTGTCTTTTTACAAATGTAGATGTGTCTGTCTTTAGAACAAGTGATGGTTCACTAGCATTTAAGGGTGTATTAGACGGCAAACTTTATTTAGTTGATTTTGCAAAAGAGGAGGCCGGTCTAGATGCATGCTTAATTGCTAAGACTGGCATGGGCTGGCTGTGGCATCGCCGCTTAGCACATGTGGGGATGAAGAACCTTCACAAGCTTCTAAAGGGAGAACACGTGATAGGTTTGACTAATGTGCATTTCGAAAAAGATAGACCTTGTGCAGCTTGTCAAGCAGGTAAACAAGTGGGAGGAGCGCATCACAGCAAGAATGTGATGACCACTTCAAGACCCCTAGAGTTACTACATATGGACCTCTTCGGACCCGTCGCCTATCTAAGCATAGGAGGAAGTAAGTATGGTTTAGTTATTGTTGATGACTTTTCCCGCTTCACTTGGGTGTTCTTTTTGCAGGATAAGTCTGAAACCCAAGGGACCCTCAAGCGCTTCCTCAGGAGAGCTCAAAATGAGTTTGAGCTCAAGGTGAAAAAGATAAGGAGCGACAACGGGTCCGAGTTCAAGAACCTTCAAGTGGAGGAGTTCCTTGAGGAGGAAGGGATCAAGCACGAGTTCTCCGCTCCCTACACACCACAGCAAAATGGTGTGGTAGAGAGGAAGAACAGGACGCTAATCGATATGGCAAGGACGATGCTTGGAGAATACAAGACCCCCGAGTGCTTTTGGTCGGAAGCCGTGAACACAGCTTGCCACGCCATCAACAGGGTCTACCTTCATCGCCTCCTCAAAAAGACTTCATATGAGCTGCTAACCGGTAACAAACCCAATGTATCTTACTTTCGTGTATTTGGGAGCAAGTGCTACATTCTAGTGAAGAAGGGTAGAAATTCTAAATTTGCTCCCAAAGCTGTAGAAGGGTTTTTGTTAGGTTATGACTCAAATACAAAGGCGTATAGAGTCTTCAACAAATCATTGGGTTTGGTTGAAGTCTCTAGCGACGTTGTATTTGATGAGACTAATGGCTCTCCAAGAGAGCAAGTTGTTGATCTTGATGATGTAGATGAAGAAGACGTTCCAACGGCCGCTATGCGCACCATGGCGATTGGTGATGTGCGACCACAGGAACAATTGGAGCAAGATCGACCTTTTTCCTCAACAATGGTGCTTCCCCCAACTCAAGACGATGAACAGGTTCATCAAAAGGAGGCGTGTGATCAAGGGGGAGCACAAGGTGATCAAGTGATGGAGGAAGAAGCGCAACCGACACCTCTAACCCAAGTTCGAGCGATGATTCAAAGGGATCATCCCGTCGACCAAATTCTGGGTGATATTAGCAAGGGAGTAACTACTCGATCTCGATTAGTTAATTTTTGTGAGCATTATTCCTTTGTCTCTTCTATTGAGCCTTTCAGGATAGAAGAGGCCTTGCTAGATCCGGACTGGGTGTTGGCCATGCAAGAGGAGCTCAACAACTTCAAGAGAAATGAAGTTTGGACGCTGGTACCTCGTCCCAAGCAAAATGTTGTAGGAACCAAGTGGGTGTTCCGCAACAAACAAGACGAGCACGGAGTGGTGACGAGGAACAAGGCTCGACTTGTGGCAAAAGGTTATGCCCAAGTCGCAGGTTTGGACTTTGAGGAGACTTTTGCTCCTGTGGCTAGGCTAGAATCAATTCGTATCTTGCTAGCATATGCCGCTCACCATTCTTTCAGGTTGTACCAAATGGATGTGAAGAGCGCTTTCCTCAACGGGCCGATCAAAGAGGAGGTGTACGTGGAGCAACCCCCTGGCTTCAAGGATGAACGGTACCCCGACCACGTGTGTAAGCTCTCTAAGGCGCTCTATGGACTTAAGCAAGCCCCAAGAGCATGGTATGAATGCCTTAGAGACTTTCTAATTGTTAATGCTTTCAAGGTCGGGAAAGCCGATCCAACTCTCTTTACTAAGACATGTGATGGTGATTTGTTTGTGTGCCAAATTTATGTCGATGACATAATATTTGGTTCTACTAACCAAAAGTCTTGTGAAGAGTTTAGCAGGGTAATGACGCAGAAATTCGAGATGTCGATGATGGGCGAGTTGAACTACTTCCTTGGGTTCCAAGTGAAGCAACTCAAGGACGGCACCTTCATCTCCCAAACGAAGTACACACAAGATTTGCTAAAGAGGTTTGGGATGAAGGACGCCAAGCCCGCAAAGACGCCGATGGGAACCGACGGACACACCGACCTCAACAAAGGAGGTAAGTCCGTTGATCAAAAAGCATACCGGTCAATGATAGGGTCTTTACTTTATTTATGTGCTAGTAGACCGGATATTATGCTTAGCGTATGCATGTGTGCTAGATTTCAATTCGCTCCTAAGGAGTGTCACTTAGTGGCGGTGAAGCGAATTCTAAGATATTTGGTTGCTACGCCTTGCTTCGGGCTCTGGTATCCAAAAGGGTCTACATTTGACTTGGTTGGATATTCAGATTCCGACTATGCTGGATGTAAGGTCGATAGGAAGAGTACATCAGGGACGTGCCAATTCTTAGGAAGGTCCCTGGTGTCGTGGAACTCTAAGAAACAAACCTCCGTTGCCCTATCCACCGCTGAGGCCGAGTATGTTGCCGCAGGATAGTGTTGCGCGCAACTACTTTGGATGAGGCAAACCCTCCGGGACTTTGGCTACAATCTGAGCAAAGTCCCACTCCTATGTGATAATGAGAGTGCTATCCGCATGGCGGAAAATCCTGTTGAACACAGCCGCACAAAGCACATAGACATCCGGCATCACTTTTTGAGAGACCACCAGCAAAAGGGAGATATCGAAGTGTTTCATGTTAGCACCGAGAACCAGCTAGCCGATATCTTTACCAAGCCTCTAGATGAGAAGACCTTTTGCAGGTTGCGTAGTGAGCTTAATGTCTTAGATTCGCGGAACTTGGATTGAATTGTAGCATACATGTGTTTATGCCTTTGATCATGTTCATTCTGCATTTTGTTGCTTATTGTGGTGCTCAAGTTGTACAAACACTCCCTGGACCTCACAAGTCCGTTGCAAAGTGATGCACAGTTTTAGGGGGAGATGTGTTACAACTTGACCCTTTGAGACTAACCGTATGCTTGAGTTTGCTTGTTTTAGTCTCAAAGGAGAATTAAAAGGGAAAAGGTGGACTTGGACCATGAAAGACTTCCACTGCACTCCGATGAGAGGGTAACTTATTCCAAGTTCATCTCATGTACTCTTATTGCCTTTGTATTCTTATTGAAGATTTTGGTGAGGCAATGGGGTTCTGGGGCCAAGATTGATCCTGTTTTGGTGCTTGATGCCAAAGGGGGAGAAAATAAAGGCCAAAGCAATAAATGGATCAGCTACCACTTGAGAGATTTTGAAAATAGAGATTTTGAAAATAGTAGAATAGAGCTTTTGGTTTGTCAAAACTCTTTTGTTGTCTCTCTTGTAATAGTAGAATAGAGCTTTTGGTTTGTCAAAACTCTTTTGTTGTCTCTCTTGTCAAAAGTTGGCTTTTTGTGGGGAGAAGTATTGATTATGGGAAATAGGGGGAGTTTTTGAAATCTTTGATCAATCTCTTGTGGAATGACTCTCTTTATGCTTCAACATGTGTGTTTGACTTAGAGATAGAGATTTGAGTTTGATTTGCAAAAACAGACCAAGTGGTGGCAAAGGATGATCCATATATGCTAAAATTGAATCAAAATAAATTTGAGTTTTATTTGAAGTGATATTGCACTTGTTCTAGTTGCTCTATGTTGTGTTGGCATAAATCACCAAAAAGGGGGAGATTGAAAGGGAAATGTGCCCTTGGGCCATTTCTAAGTATTTTGGTGATTGAGTGCCAACACAAGTGCTTAAATGTGAATTTATGCTCATGGATGGACAAAGTGCAAATCAAGAGTAAAGGTATGTTTCTAAGCCTTAGTACATTGGTTTTGTGTACTAATATACTTGTCTAAGTGTTAGAAACAGAAAGAAGAAGAAAAGAAAAGAGGTGAAAAAGACTTGGCTGTGTACAGCCAAGACTCAGCTCGGTCTGGCACACCGGACTGTCCGGTGGTGCACCGGACAGTGTCCGGTGTGCCAGGCTGACTCGGCGCGAAGTGGCCGCTCTCGGGAATTCACCGACGGCGTACGGCTAAAATTCACCGGACTGTCCGGTGTGCACCGGACTGTCCGGTGAGCCAACGGTCGGCCGGGCCAACGGTCGGCCGCGGAATCCGCTCGCGACACGTGGCCGAGCCAACGGTCGGAAGGGGGCACCGGACTGTCCGGTGTGCACCGGACATGTCCGGTGCGCCAATGGCTCTCTGGCGGCCAACGGTCGGCAGCGCCAGTTAAGGAAGGAAATCGGGCACCGGACTGTCCGGTGCGCCCGACGACAGAAGGCAAGATTGGCCTTCCAGATTTGCTCTCAACGGCTCCTAGCTGCCTTGGGGCTATAAAAGGGACCCCTAGGCGCATGGAGGAGCACACCAAGCAACCTTAGAGCATTCTTGATCATCCACACTCAGTCTTTGCGCATTCGTTTGTCATTCTTAGTGATTCGAGCTCTGTTCTAGTGAGAACTTTGAGATAGTCTTTTGAGCTCGATTCTTGGCCGTGTGTGTGCGCATTTTGCTGTGGATTTGTGTGTGTTGCTTCCCTCCCTTACTCCGTGTTTCTTTGTGAACTTCAAGTGTAAGGGCGAGAGACTCCAAGTTGTGGAGATTCCTCGCAAACGGGATTGAGAAAAAGCAAGCAAAACACCGTGGTATTCAAGTGGGTCTTTGGACCGCTTGAGAGGGGTTGATTGTAACCCTCGTCCGTTGGGACGCCACAACGTGGAGTAGGCAAGCGTTGGTCTTGGCCGAACCACGGGATAACCACCGTGCCATCTCTGTGATTGATTTATTGTGGTTATTGTGTTTTGACTCCTCTCTAGCCACTTGGCAAATTACTGTGCTAACAAGTAACCAAGTTTTGTGGCTTAAGTTTTTGAAGTGTTACAGGATCACCTATTCACCCCCCTCTAGGTGCACTCACAAATCCGGCAAGGTAGTTGCCAAGTATGTTGGGGGCAAGCACAAGGGGTCAAAGACTTGTGTTTGGGTACCCAAAGTTCTTGTATCTAATGCCAAAGGACCCAAAACCATTTGGGTACCTAAAGTCAAGAACTAAACATGTTTTGTAGGTTTATGCATCCGGGTGCTCAAGTTGGATCATCGACAGCGGGTGCGCAAACCACATGACAGGGGAGAAGAAAATGTTCTCCTCCTATGAGAAAAACCAAGATCCCCAACGAGCTATCACATTCGGGGATGGGAACCAAGGTTTGGTCAAAGGATTGGGTAAAATTGCTATATCTCCTGACCATTCCATTTCCAATATTTTTCTTGTAGATTCATTAGACTACAATTTGCTTTCTGTATCTCAATTATGTCAAATGGGCCACAACTGTCTATTCACTGATGTAGGTGTCACTGTCTTTAGAAGAAGTGATGATTCAATAGCATTTAAGGGAGTGTTAGAGGGTCAGCTATACTTGGTAGATTTTGATAGAGCTGAACTCGACACTTGCTTAATTGCTAAGACTAACATGGGTTGGCTATGGCACCACCGACTAGCCCATGTTGGAATGAAGAATCTTCATAAGCTTCTAAAGGGAGAGCACATTTTAGGATTAACAAATGTTCATTTTGAGAAGGACATGATTTGTAGCGCATGCCAAGCAGGGAAGCAAGTTGGTGCTCATCATCCACATAAGAACATCATGACGACTGACAGGCCACTGGAGCTCCTACACATGGATCTATTCGGCCCGATTGCTTACATAAGCATCGGCGAGAGTAAGTACTGTCTAGTTATTGTGGATGATTATTCTCGCTTCACTTGGGTGTTCTTTTTGCAGGAAAAATCTCATACCCAAGAAACTTTAAAGGGATTCTTGAAACGGGCTCAAAACGAGTTCGGCTTAAGGATCAAGAAAATAAGAAGCGACAACGGGACAGAGTTCAAGAACTCACAAATCGAAGGTTTCCTTGAGGAGGAGGGCATCAAGCATGAGTTCTCCTCTCCCTATACGCCACAACAAAATGGTGTAGTAGAGAGGAAGAATAGAACTCTATTGGATATGGCAAGAACCATGTTTGATGAGTACAAGACTTCGGATCGGTTTTGGGACGAGGCAGTCAACACCGCCTGCTACGCCATCAACCGGTTATATCTACACCGAATCCTCAAGAAGACATCATACGAACTCCTAACCGGTAAAAAGCCCAATATTTCATATTTTAGAGTCTTTGGTAGCAAATGCTTTATTCTTGTTAAAAGAGGTAGAAAATCTAAATTTGCTCCTAATACTGTAGAAGGCTTTTTACTAGGATATGATTCAAACACAAGGGCATATAGAGTCTTTAACAAGTCCACTGGACAAGTTGAAGTTTCTTGTGACGTTGTGTTTGATGAGACTAACGGCTCTCAAGTAGAGCAAGTTGATCTTGATGAGATAGGTGATGAAGAGGCTCCGTGCATCGCGCTAAGGAGCATGTCCATTGGGGATGTGTGTCCTAAGGAATCCAAAGAGCCTCCACATGCACAAGATCAACCATCCTCCTCCACGCAAGCATCTCCACCAACTCAAAATGAGGATGAGGCTCAAGTTGATGAAGGAGAAGATCAAGCAAATGAGCCACCTCAAAATGACGGCAATGATCAAGGGGGAGATGCAAATGATCAAGACAAGGAGGATGAAGAACAAAGGCCGCCACACCCAAGAGTCCACCAAGCAATCCAACGAGATCACCCCGTCGACACCATCCTCGGCGACATTCATAAGGGGGTAACTACTAGATCTCGTGTTGCACATTTTTGTGAGCATTACTCTTTTGTTTCCTCTATTGAGCCACACAGGGTAGAGGAAGCACTCCAAAATTCGGATTGGGTGGTGGCAATGCAAGAGGAGCTCAACAACTTCACTCAAAATGAGGTATGTCATTTAGTTCCACGTCCTAATCAAAATGTTCCACGTCCTAATCAAAATGAGGCAATGCAAGATGAGCATGGTGTGGTGACAAGGAACAAAGCTTGACTTATGGCCAAAGGATACTCCCAAGTCGAAGGTTTGGATTTCGGTGAAGCAAGATGAGCATGGTGTGGTGACAAGGAACAAAGCTTGACTTATGGCCAAAGGATACTCCCAAGTCGAAGGTTTGGATTTCGGTGAAACCTATGCACCCGTAGCTAGGCTTGAGTCAATTCGTATATTATTTGGATTTCGGTGAAACCTAACCACCAAATGGACGTGAAGAGTGCCTTCCTCAATGGACCAATCAAGGAAGAGGTCTATGTTGAGCAACCTCCCGGCTTTGAAGATAGTGAGTACCCTAACCATGTGTATAAACTTTCTAAGGCGCTTTATGGGCTCAAGCAAGCCCCAAGAGCATGGTATGAATGCCTTAGAAATTTCCTTATTACAAATGGCTTCAAAGTCGGAAAGGTCGATCCTACTTTATTCACTAAAACTCTTGAAAATGACTTGTTTGTATGCCAAATTTATGTTGATGATATTATATTTGGATCTACTAACGAGTCTACATGTGAAGAATTTAGTAGGATCATGACACAAAAATTCGAGATGTCTATGATGGGGGAGTTGAAGTATTTCTTAGGATTTTAAGTGAAGCAACTCCAAGAGGGCACCTTCATTAGCCAAACGAAGTATACTCAAGATATTCTAAGCAAGTTTGGGATGAAGGATGCCAAACCCATCAAGACACCCATGGGAACCAATGGGCATCTCGACCTCGACGAAGGAGGTAAATCCGTCGATCAAAAGGTATACCGGTCGATGATAGGCTCTTTACTCTATTTATGTGCATCTCGACCGGATATTATGCTTTCCGTATGCATGTGTGCAAGATTCCAAGCCGACCCTAAGGAAGCTCACCTTACGGCCGTAAAACGAATCTTGAGATATTTAGTTTATACTCCTAAGTTTGGGCTTTGGTATACTAGGGGATCCACCTTTGATTTAATTGGTTATTCGGATGCCGATTGGGCAGGGTGTAAAATCAATAGAAAGAGCACATCGGGGACTTGCCAGTTCTTGGTAAGATCCTTGGTGTCTTGGGCTTCAAAGAAGCAAAATTTCGTAGCTCTTTCTACCGCCGAAGCCGAGTACATTGCCGCAGGCCATTTTTGCGCGCAACTACTTTGGATGAGGCAAACCCTTAGGGACTATGGTTACAAATTAACCAAAGTTCCTCTTCTATGTGATAATGAGAGTGCAATCCGCATGGCGGATAATCCCGTTGAGCATAGCCGCACTAAACACATAGCCATTCGGTATCATTTTCTAAGGGATCACCAACAAAAGGGAGATATCGAGATTTCATATATTAACACTAAAGATCAATTAGCCGATATCTTTACCAAGCCACTTGATGAACAAACTTTTAACAAACTTAGGCATGAACTAAATATTCTTGATTCTAGGAACTTCTTTTGTTGATTTGCACACATAGCTCTCTTATATACCTTTGATCATGTCTCTTTCATATGCTATGACTAATGTGTTTTCAAGTCTATTTCAAACCAAGTCATAGGTGTATTGAAAGGAAATTGGAGTCTTCGGCGAAGACAAAGGCTTCCACTCCGTAACTCATCCTTCGCCGTCACTCCAAGCGACTCTCCAACTTTGGGAGAGAAAAGGACTCCATCTTTGGTATAATCTTCACTCATTTATTTATGACCAAAGGGGGAGAGAGTAAGTCTAAGGGCTCTAATGACTCTGTTTTTGGCGATTCATGCCAAAGGGGAGAAAATATTAGCCCAAAGCAAAAGGACCGCACCACCACCTAATTTTAAAATGATTTTCAATTGGAAATTTCAAATTGGTATCCTATTATGTTCAAAAGGGGGAGAAAGTAGTATTTCAAAATTGATATATCAAAACCCTCTTGAACACTAAGAGGAAGACTTCATTTAGGGGGAGTTTTGTTTAGTCAAAGGAAAAGCATTTGAAACAAGGGGAGAAAATTTCAAATCTTGAAAATGCTTTGCAAATCTTATTCGTTTACCTTTTACTATTTGCAAAAGAACTTTGAAAAGGATTTACAAAAGAAATTGCAAAAACAAAACATATGGTGCAAGCATGGTCCAAAATGTTAAAAATGAAGAAACAATCCATGCATATCTTATAAGTATTTATATTGGCTCAATTCCGAGCAACCTTTGCACTTACATTATGCAAACTAGTTCAATTATGCACTTCTATATTTGCTTTGGTTTGTGTTGGCATCAATCACCAAAAAGGGGGAGATTGAAAGAGAATTAGGCTTACACCTATTTCCTAAATGATTTTGGTGGTTGAATTGCCCAACACAAATAAATTGGACTAACTAGTTCGCTCTAGTGTATAAGTCATACAGGTGCCAAAGGTTCACACTTAGCCAATGATAAGACCAAGAATTGGGTTCAACAAAAGAGCAAAGGGATAACCGAAGTGTGCCCTGGTCTGGCGCACCGGACTGTCCGGTGTGCCACCGGACAGTGTCCGGTGCACCAGGGGACTTCATGCTGAACTCCTCTCCTTCGGGAAAATCCAGAGGCACTCCGCTATAATTCACCGGACTGTCCGGTGTACACCGGACAGTGTCCGGTGCTCCAAGGAAGAGCGACTCTGGAACTCGCCAGCTTCGGGAATTCGCTCCGCTATAATTCACCGGACATGTCCGGTGTGCACCGGACTGTCCAGTGAGCCAGCGGAGCAACGACTATTCGGCGCCAACGGTCACCTACTACAACATTAAATGCGCGCCAGAGCGCGCAGAAGTCAGGCACGCGCGAAGTGGCGCACCGGACACTCTACAGTGCATGTCCGGTGTGCCACCGGATATCCAGGCGGGCCCAGAAGTCAGAGCTCCAACGGTCGGAACCCAACGGCCTGGTGACGTGGCTGGCGCACCGGACACTGTCCGGTGTGCACCGAACTGTCCGGTGCACCATGCGACAGACAGCCTCCACCAAACGACTAGTTGGGTGGTTGGGGTTATAAATACCCCCGACCACCCCACATTCCAGTCATCCAAGTTTTCCACCTTCCAACTACTTACAAGAGCTCTAGCATTCAATTCTAGACACACTCAAGTGATCAAATCCTCTCCCAATTCTACACAAAGCTTTAGTGACTAGTGAGAGAGATTTGTTGTGTTCTTTTGAGCTCTTGCGCTTGGATTGCTTCTTTTCTTTCTCAATCTTTCTTGAGATCAAACTCACTTGTAATTGAGGCAAGAGACACCAATTGTGTGGTGGTCCTTGCGGGAACTTTGTGTTCCAATTGTTTGAGAAGAAGAAGCTCACTCGGTCCGAGGGATCGTTTGAGAGAGGGAAAGGGTTGAAAGAGACCCGGTCTTTGTGACCACCTCAACGGGGAGTAGGTTTACAAGAACCGAACCTCGGTAAAACAAATCCGCGTGTCACACTCTTTATTCGCTTGCGATTTGTTTTCCACCCTCTCTCTCGGACTCAATTATATTTCTAACGCTAACCCGACTTGTAGTTGTGATTAAGTTTGTAAATTTCAGTTTCGCCCTATTCACCCCCCTCTAGGCGACTTTCAGGAACGCCGCTGGAGCTTGGGGTTCGTTTCAGCTAGGCCAAGCGACGGACGCACCGGACAATTGTGCTTGCCGCCTGGCACCAGAGCAGCTGGCAGTGTGGCACTAGCAAGCACCCGCACGAAGCGCGCGCGACCTGCCCGTGTCGCTTTCGCCGTCACTCTATAGTTGTTTACTAGAGGCTTCCGTCTCCCGCAAAACAAGAGAGCCACGTGGGACGAGCCGGTGTCCTGATCCGGCGGTCGGCGGCAGTTTCACTCGACCCGGCTAGAGCCTCTCGGTGTGCCGCACGAATGGCTCGAATGCGGGCGGTGTGCCGCTTCATCACCTATCCAGTTCAGCCCCGACGCGTCCTCCCCCGTGGGCTGCGCGAACTGGCCCGGCGCAGCGTCTGTTCCTGCACTCCTCAGAGTCTGCTCGCGCTGCATGCGATGCGTTAGGTGGGGCTGCCGTCGTGGCGTAAACTACCGGAGAATTAGCTTTTGCCATTTTAGAAACTCGGCCTGGATCTTGGACGATAGCTTGTGCCAGGAGGCTCAGATCGGATCAACACGAGACAAGATTTTTTACACTATTTATATTGTATTATGAATTACGATAGGTTATCGATTTGAGTATATGAAAACTGTAGGTGGACAGGTGACAAAGACCACTCTAGGGTCTGTTTGGTAATACAGTTTTGAAATACCATAGCTTACAATTAGACATGACACTAATACTACATCATTACTTATCTTAGCAAAATCATATTATTGCTTAAAACCAAGATGTGTTTGATTTCATTAGATAATCAAAGTATTTGCGGAAAGAACAGAAGAAAACTGAAATCTTAAGTGGACTTTCCAAAACTCTAAAAATATCATAGTTTTATGTAAAATCATAGTATTTAAAACTATGTTTTACCTTACAAACTAAACGTTTTTTTGGCTTTCAATATCACGATATCATTAAATACCATAATATTGTCTCAAAGTTGGAAAAAAATGCCAAGCCTCCAAACTAGGGATGGCAATTGGACCCGTGGGTATGGATACCCACGGGTTTCGTACCCGGTGGACATGGATACGGGTTTGAAATCTTACCCGTGGATACTATCGGGTCGGGTACCCGAAATACGTCGGGTAGGGTACGAATAATATGTTTTACCCATGGATATCCACTGGATACCCGAATTGTGATTTGTGGCCCATGAAGCAAAGAAAAGAAGCCCAAGCCCAACTGCCCAAAGGCTAAATCAGCAACCGGCTAAGCTAACCCTAAATTCCCTAACTCCCTTCCGGCCTTCCCTTCCCGAGCTCCCCTCCCGGCCGCCCAGGCGCTCATCCTAGCCGCCACTCCCATCCCAGTCCCAGTCCCAGGAGGCCAGGAGGCAGGACCCCAGTCCCCAGCGCAGCAGCGCCCCACGCCAGTCGCCACATCCCCGCGCCCCCGCCCAGCAGCCAGTCCCCGGCGGGCGGCGGCAGCCAGGCCACATCCCCGCCCAGCAGGCACTCCCAGGCGGCGGCCTGCACGGCTGCGACCTGCGACGAGGAGCCCCGCACGACAGCGCGAGCTACGCCTGCGGCCTGAGACGAGCCCCGCGCGAGCTACGCCTGCGGCCTGCGACGAGCCCCGAGCCCCGAGCGGTCGAGCTACGCCTGCGCGGCTGCGACCGGCGACCGTCCCCAAGCTGCGACTGCGACTGCGACTGCGACTGTGACCGGTTTTGATCAATTTGCATAAAAATTTATATTTTACAGTACCATATCCACCGGATACCCGATACCCGACGGATACCCGGTGGGTATGGGTACGGGTCCATTTTTTTACCCGATTGACTTGGTGGGTATGGATATTTGTATAAGGGTCGGGTATGATATCGGGTCGGGTATTATCAGACCCGAACACAACCCGACCCGCTGCCATCCCTACTCCAAACAGAGCCGGTCTCGTTACACTTCTTTCGATGAAAACGGCCTATAACATTGCGTTGACTATTTTCCCACCCATTTTTGTGTTTGCATCGTTATATTTTCGTGTGTGTAGAAATAGGAGAGAGATAGAGACAGATTTTTCCACTAGTTTTTCCCCAAGGAATCCCGTTTTTTTCTTCATTTTCTATGAATCCGTATTTATCCTGGTTTCATCTACAGATTGTGCCAAACAATTACACGTTCACCGTTTAAGCATGTTAACATATATTCCATCCGTACCAAAATTGTATTTGTTTTAGCTTTTGATTTTTATGTCTATATTCAAATGCATAATGATGAACTAAATCTATACTACTCTATAAGAGTATAGTGTAGACGTTCACAACCCGTGCACCATGGTTCTGCCGCGCAATCCTCTCCATCCGTTCCTCATCGCACGGCCACCACACCACAACCGCTCTCAATTGCCTCCCCCACCGTGCCAAAGCCGCAATATGTGCCTCCCCTACCGCGCCCTTCCATCCATAGCGTGATCCCCGCCACCCCATCCCCTGCTCGCCTCGCGGTCCCCGCCCCTCCAGCCACCGCCTGATGCGCCTTCGTTTGTCCGCCACGCTCACCCTCCTCACCTCTGTTCCCCCTCGGCTCCAGTGTCGCGACCGCCGCGCAAACCCCACCCCGCTCCCTAGGTAGGCGTGTAACCCCTGGAGCCAGAGGTCTTCTCCTTCACCGAGCTGATCCGTGTTGTGGTCCCGTGATCCCCGCGCGACATACTCCCGTGATGCCCGCCCCGTATCCTCGCCCTGCTACCTCCGCGTCCCCTCAGGACCATCCTCTTCCACATCTTCAGCGGCATCTGTGTCAAGGACCTCCACCTCCGCCACGTTGCCCTCCCGCCGCCGGCTCCCTCGACACCTCTCCCCACCCCCACATCCTGCGTCGGCACTGCTCCTCCCGCTAGCACACGCCACTGCGGATCTGGATTCGACGCCGGCTGTGCGGGATTAGTCGGGGTGCGTGCTTGGCAGCGTCTGCCGATGGATGTAGAATGGTGGATCAAGGAGACCGACGATGTACTGCTGGATCCCGCGCTGCTCAATGGGCAGCAGTACCGGCCAGTCGGGTCAAACGACGACGCCGTGATCCAGATGACTTCCATGGAGACTAGATCCTCGTCTGTCACCATCGATGTCGTCATGACTTCCAGTCGCCAAGGTGATGCTGACTTCATTCACATTTGCAGGTTTAGTTTTGTTTACAGAGGCACTACGTGCTAGCAGATCTGGGACCATGTACAAGATCGAGCTAGCAGCGGCGAGCTGGTAGCGGTGAAGAAGTTGTGGGTGTCGTCGTCGAAGTGGCTGCTGTGTGGGACGAGCAACAGGCAATTGACTAGATGGCGGCTGCCGTGGTGACCACCACCACCAACAGTAGCAGCAGCAGAGACAGTGACATCGGTGGCGGTGGCTCGACGATCGTGAGGTCCACATGGAGGTGGATACGCTGGTCAGCATCCGGCACAAGAACATCGTGAAGCTCTAGATCTACTGCTGCTACTCCAGCGTGGACTGCAACCTGCTAGTATACGAGTACATGCCCAACAAAACTATCTCTGTCTGATTAAAAAAACTATCTATATGACCTAAATGGAAGGGCTACCAGAAAGTTTTTGATCTGCTTCCTGCTCACTTGTCAAAATATGATTGACACTAAAATATGATGGACGGTTTTTGTTGTATGTCGATATTGTCAGATTGGGAGTGAGTTCCTTAGTTGCTGTAGGCTTAAAGATAATAAAGCTTCCGAGTTACTCCTGAAAGGAAAACGAATACCTAGGTTCCCCAGTTTGTAGGTCAGGATATATACCACTAACTGGTTCAAATATTATTAGGCTTGGGTTCAGAAATGGAAAGTACATAGTTCATCTTAGGTATTTTTGAAATAAAAAATGTAAACCTCAAAGCGTGTCTTTTCGAAAATACATTTTTCATGCAGTTTACAAAAGGACATAGGAACATGGCTTCTATCTATCATACTGTAGCTGTTTAATGACTCATGATGTGTTGATTGTTGAGTGGGGGTCTCTGACTTTATAGCATTTTGCCTGGCCCCTGAGGTTCTACTCAACAATGTTTTGGTTGAATACAAGGTCCATTGATATGCTACAGAATGAAACCACATCCAAGGACAGTTAGCTGGGTCATCCAGATTGATTTGAGTTATTGACATGCACATTCTGTTTATTAATTTGGGTATGCTGCTCTATTGTAGAATCTTGTGGTTGAACTTCCATCATTTTATGCCATCCATCCATCACGACGAGTAACCAGGAGATTCACATATGTTTTCTATAAAAGCTTTCCATGTCTCCACATTTTCAGTTCATTAAATGCTTTTTTCGGTAGGAAAGGGAAATATATGTTTTGGATTTTGTTGTATGTTAACCTGTATCATGATCCAACATTATTTAGTTCATGTCATGCTTTGTTCCTTGTGACAGAATTGCACATGATGGGCTGACTTATATTGCAATTTTCAGAACACCTTTTACAAGGACTTAAGCGTGTTTCATGGGAAAAGGTGGATGTTAGTTTCCACAACAGTAAAGTAAGATCTGCAGCACATAGTGTGATTCAGGTATTGCCTTTGCCTCCGGGTGGCGTTCTCTCATATTCAGAAGTAAAATTTGCTTCACCACCAAGTGCTGACTCTTTCCCTGTCAACAATTTAGCCACACCAGCACATAAATGTTTGTGAAAGATATACTGAGGTTGAAGCCTGTTTTGTAATGAAATTTTAACAGGTAAAAGATCCTGTGATGCATAGCGAAGGTGCCGACGTCATACAACATATGATTGACCAATTTATTCTATAGTAAAAGCCCTGGTCTTTGCAAACAGACCTGGAACAGGATACGTCATTTGCTAACTGCGGGCTGAGTCACCAGCCTGGTGAGCACGTTTATGGAAATCCCAGGTATAAGACTTAGTATCTGAATGGTGGATCAGGTATATAGTTATAGAGGGTGGAAACACGTGCGCATGCCTGTTGGTTCATTTAGTCATATGTGATCATATACATGTTGTACGCTGCATATAACTTTAGCATTATCCTTGTCATTGTAAATGTTCATTTATTTATAGTATTGGTCTTCTACACCGTAATTTTGTGAGAATATTATAAGAAAAAATCGTGTGCTTTAATGGAGTTCCACCATTTTCAGAATGTAATTAATTTTTTACACTGTAATTAATTTTTTACTTCCGAGTGAGCAAGTGTCCAGCATGTCATCCATTTTCAGAAGCTACTTTAGCAGTTTTGGACAGATGAACAACAAGCACATTGAATCACACTGAACTGAAATCAACTGAAAATGAAATTAATTGACATGTGACCTAGAGCTCATGGAGATGCTCTTGGATCATTTGCAGCTTGGTTCAAAGTTCAATTGTAACCATGGCAGAAGCATGCTTCAAGAAGAATTTAGACTCAAAACACTATGGAATAACTCACTTTTAATTAGAACTACTATCTAGAAACGAAGTGAACAAAAAAATCAACAACCCAGACTAACATGAAGACAAATTGATACATGATCTTATCGGCAAACTACTTGTCGTCCACCTGCAGAAACCTTGAACTAAAATGAAACATCCATCCAGGATTCAGAAGCATATGGTTCACACTAATTGAACAAGAGCATGTACACCATTTCTGGACAGATGAACAACAAGCATATTGAATCACACTCAACTAAAATAAAAGGTAGAGCTTGCAGTGGTTCTAGCACCAGATGAATTGGATCTGAGGGTAAAAATTCTAGGAAGATTGAAGCATGTACCTTGATAAAACAGTGCTAACAGAGATGTGCCGTGCATACAAATTTTTTACTTCCGTCGCAACGCACGGGCACATACCTAGTACATATATAAAACATAAATATTAAGGGCTCGTATGGATCTCAGGAGCTAAAACATTTATACAGTACAATTTGAATATTGGATACAAATATAAGATGATTGATATCCGTCGGATTTCGAATATCCGGATATCTTCTTGGATACCTTTTCGAATTTCAGATTTTGGATATCCGAACATCTTTCTAGATACCTTACTATATTTCGAATATTCGGATAGTTACACGTGGAGTCACCTAATTATCCAGGATTCAACATAATTAATACTTTACTTTATCATTTTTCATATGGAGACTTGAGGTTATATTCTTATAGAATGCTTATTGGTCCTTGTAACTTATTTGAGATTTTCGGTACACTAGAATATTTTATGAATTTAATTGTATTTTGATAATTTATATTATATTATGAATTGCGTGGACTATTGTTTATCCACCCATTTTGCGCTTGCATTGTTCCGTTTTCGTGTGTATAAAAATAGGAGAGAGATAAAGACAGATTTTCCACTCGTTTCCCCCTCATGTGATCCCGTTTTTTTATTTTGTATGAATCCGTATTTATCCTGGTTTCATCGACGGAATGCGCCGGACGATTTTGTTGAATAATTAGATAAATTCCAGTTTAAATTCCGAATATAAATCATGACCAAATCAGAAGAACTGAAATAACAAGCCAAATCAGATGATGCGTACTGATTAGACTTACTGATAGATGGCACGCGCCGGGATCAGCAGGGTCGACGATGTCGAAGTAGCGAAATCAGCAGGGTCGACGAGGTCAGCAGATCACGAGCAGTCGCGTGAAGACGCTTCCCAAAAACCTTATTCGCCCTCTCCTGGTGCAGGATCTAGAAGACGAAGGGTTCCGGAGACCTGCTCTCCTGATCGCAGATGCACCTCTGCGGTCGGGACGAAGGGAACTACAAGGCGGCTCAGATATGAAGAGAGGCGAAAGCGAACTGGGATAATCTGGAGGCTGGCTGCCGGGCTCCTTTTATAGGGCCGAGTCCGCGACCCCGTGCTTATCCGCCCACGAAAATCTCGCAATCAGTTGAGATTTTATAGCGATCGGTTAGGATAAGCGTAACAACCAAGAAACCAAGCCGCGCCCCCGCAAGGCGAGGGGCCGAATTTCGGCGGACCATTCACGCGCATGTCGTGCGCCCGCGCCCTTCGACCCGCCCCGCCCCGCCCCGCCCCGCCCCGGCCCGGCGAGGCGAGCGAGCGCGCGCGCGTGTGGCTCTCCACACTCTCTCCTCTCATCCATGACTTGGTGAGTGAGTGTGGCTTCCATATTTAAGCTAGCTCTACTCCACTAGAGCTAGCAATATGGTGCTATTGGTTCCACCAATTCCCTAGCCATCCACTTGTATGGGCTTCTGAGATTTTCCTGGGATTTATTAGGAATTCTTAATTGGGCCAAGCCCATAAATCCTAACAATCCCCCACCAGATCTCAAATGCCCATCTGCAGTTTTCGCCACTGTTCACTACTGTTTAATATACTAGTTTTTCAGCAGAGACTGTTAAGTTGAACTTCCGCCTAGAACTCCAAGTTACACCAACCCACAACTTGGACAATGGACTATGCCTTGAATTGCAAGTTTTGCGTGAATGGGTTTCACTTGAAGTCATGACCAGTACTTGGCTACCAGTAGTCCCCTTCTCGGGTGGAGCATATACGTCGTACTCCAAGGTCTCTTCATGAGTTTACTAGAGATCACCCAAATCTCATAGACTGCGACGTTAGACAGTCTAACTCATATAGGTGTGTTCTTTCAAAGAATGTTCTGCAGGACAACATCTTCGCTAATACAAGCCAACAGAACACATTAAGGCACAAAGCCAACCTGCCTTACAGCATTTGAGAGTATTGCATCTTTACTTAGAGAGGGTCAAAGGTTACTCTCCTCAGTTCACCAATGGCTTGTTCTTCCCAGGACCTAATTCACGGGATCTTCGATCACATAGACTGGTATTCCACCATGGCAACTTTATTCGGGTCTCATACCCATCTCTCTCGATGCGATTTCTATCACATTACGTGGTAGTCCCTTGGTAAAAGGATCTGCCAGATTTTTATCTGTTGAAATATAAGTCACACTTATAACTCCGGAGTTTCTCAACTTTCTGACAGACTTCAAACGTCTTTTGACATGTCTTGATGACTTTCCATTATCCTTAGAACTCGTCACTTTAGCAATCACTGTCTGATTGTCACAGTTCATAAGGATAGCTGGTATTGGTTTCTCAACCACCGACAAGTCCATCAAGAGTTCACGCAACCATTCTGCCTCAACGGTTGCTGTGTCAAGTGCAGCTAGCTCAGCTTCCATGGTTGACCTCGTCAAAATGGTCTGCTTGCATGACCTCCATGATACCGCACCTCCACCAATAGTAAAGACATAACCACTCATTGTACCTTGCAGGTAGCGCATAACCCGCTCAAGTGCATGCCAATGATCAGTCTCGGGGTTTGACATGAACCTACTCAATTTGCTCACAGCAAACGAGATATCGGGCCTTGTTGCACCAGGCGAGGCGAGCGAGCGCGCGTGCGCGTGTGGCTCTCCACACTCTCTCCTCTCATCCATGACTTGGTGAGTGAGTGTGGCTTCCATATTTAAGCTAGCTCTACTCCACTAGAGCTAGCAATATGGTGCTATTGGTTCCACCAATTCCCTAGCCATCCACTTGTATGAGCTTTTGAGATTTTCCTGGGATTTATTAGGAATTCTTAATTGGGCCAAGCCCATAAATCCTAACAGATTTCATGTTCACCATTTAAGCATGTTAACATATATTAACAAAAATGGCATGCAGTTCAATATTAAACTGATACTCATATATATACTTTAAAATATGAAATCATATGATCGTAAATTAGTTTTCTGACATAGTGTCTATTTCTATATGCACGCGAATATCCTGATTTTGTTTTAGATCTTGTTTTTTACCTTAATCCTATTTTAAAATATAGAAATGGGATGGGACTTAAACTTTTTCCGTCTGTTTTCCATGAATTTCCATTCCTACTCTCACTTAGTTTTTAATCTTTTCCGTATGTTCCCTTTAATTTCCATTCCTACTCTCACTTAGTTTTTAATATTTTCCATACATTATGTATGATTTATAAAAAAATAATCAATTCACCTTGCCCCTTATAAGGAGGCGGACCTCTGAAAGTCGCCTAGAGGGGGGTGAATAGGCGGAATCTGAAAATTATAAACTTAAGCACCAACTACAAGCCAGGGTTAGCGTTAGAATAAAATCCGAGTCCGAGAGAGAGGGCGAAAACAAATCAACCAAGAAATAAAGCGGATGACACGGTGATTTGTTTTACCGAGGTTTGGTTCTTGAGAACCTAATCCCCATTGGGGTGGTCACAAAGACCGGGTCTCTTTCAACCCTTTCCCTCTCTCAAACGGTCACCTAGACCGAGTGAGCTTTCTCCTTAATCAAACGGGTCACTTAGACCCCACAAGGACCACCACAACTTGGTGTCTCTTGCTTTGATTACAAGTGTCTTGAGAACAAGAAAGAGGAAGAAGAAAAGACGATTGCAAAAAGGCCAAGCAACAAGAGCGACAAATAACACATAGATCACTCTCTCTCTCTCTCTCAAGTCTCTAATCACTAATGATCACTTGTCTCAATTGTGAAACTTGGAGAGAATTGAAGCTTTGATTGTGTCTTTGAATGAATTGCTAGCTCTTGTATTGAATGTGAAGGATTGGAATGCTTGGGTCAAGTGAATGGAGGTGGTTGAGGTTGTATTTATAGCCCCCAACCACTTCCTAGTCGTTGCTCCATTTCTGCCAACCGCGGACGGTCCGCGCCCCTGGTCCGGACGGTCCGCCCCTGCACATCAACGGCTAAAATCCCAACGGCCAGCAATAACAGCTATATCAACGACTATAATGCATTAAATGTGTCGTCAGATGTCAGGTACGGCAGTCACGGACGGTCCGGTCGTGCACCCCGGACGGTCCACGAGGAAGCTATAATTCATTTTACCAAACCTGTCACCTTCGGGTTTTTCTGGTTCTTCACCGACTGGACGGTCCGCGCTTGGTCTCGGACGGTGCTCGCTTCTCCATCAGACGGTCCATAGTGTAGACTTGAGTTTTTGCAGTGGTTCTGTTCGAGGCTCACCCTAGTGCCGCAGACGGTCCGCCGTAAGGTCTGGACGGTCCGTGCATAGGTGTTTTTCCAAAAAAAACTTCTCATGTCTGGAATAATCTACGGTATTCCGGACAGTCAACTTTGGAATAGTTGTAGATGAATTTATGCACCTATGAAATGATCAACTAGGCAAACTGGTTAGTCCACAAGGTTTGTGATGATCGTCAAACACCAAAATCGATTATAGGAAATGTTTGAGACTATTTCCCTTTCAGCCTCTTAACATGCCCCTCTCTGTTAATTGTTTTAAATGAAACATTAGGTTCATTTGATGTAGTAGGAATTTTTCTTTCTAGACAATTTAACATGAGTGGTTTGCCTAGAGCTAGATGCCTCATTCTTATACATATAAGCATGGTGAGAAACAGAATGAGATTTTCTAGCATGAATTTTCCTAATCTTGTGCTCAGGATAACCAGCAGGATATAAAATATAGCCCTCGTTATCTTGAGGCATGGGAGTCTTGCCTTAACAAAATTAGACAGTCTTTTAGGGGCATTAAGCTTGACATTGCTTTCCTGTTGGAAACCAATGCCATCCTTAATGCCAGGGCGTCTCCCATAATAGAGCATACTTCTAGCAAATTTAATTTTTTTCATTTTTTTATCTCATGCTCATTAATTTTTGCAGTAAGTTGAGCTATGTGATCATTTTGTTGTTTAATTAAATTAAGGTGATCATGGATAGCATCAACATCAATATCTCTACATCTAGTGCAAATAGAAACATGCTCAACAGACGATGTAGAGGGTTTGCAAACATTTAATTCATCAATCTTAGCATGTAAATAACATTCTCATTTCTAAGATTGGAAATAGAAATATTGCAAACATTCAAATCTTTAGCCTTAGAAATTAATTTAGCATTCTCAATTTTAAGGCTAGAAATAGATTCATTCAACTTATCAATCTTTGCAATTAAACTAGCATTTTCATTTCTAAGACTGACAATTGAATCATTACAAGCATTTGATTTTTCAGCCTTAGCAATCAAATCAACATTCTCAGCTCTAAGGTTGGAAATAGTGTCATGGCAAATGCTAAGCTCTTTAGTCAAGGTTTCACATTTTTCTATCTCCTGAGCATAAGCATTTTTAACTTTAACATGCTTTTTGTTTTCCTTAATAAGGAATTCCTCTTGGCTATCCAAGAGTTCATCCTTCTCATGAATAGCACCTATCAATTCATTCAATTTTTCCTTTTGTTGCATGTTTAAGTTGGCAAAAAGAGTAAGCAAATCATCTTCATCATCACTAGAGCTACCCTCATCACTAGATGTTGTATATTTAGTGAAGGCTCTAGATTTTACCTTCTTCTTTTTGCCGTCCTTTGCCATGAGGAACTTGTGGCCGGCGTTTGGGAAGGGGAGGCCTTTGCTTACGACGATGTTGGCGGCGTCCTCGTCGGAGGAGGAGTCTGTGGAGCTCTCATCGGAGTCTCATTCCCGACATATATGGGCATCGCCGCCCTTCTTCTTGTAGTATCTCTTCTTCTCCTTCTTCTTCCCCCTCTTGTCGTCGCCCCTGTCACTATCACTTGACATTGGACATTTTGCAATAAAATGATCGGGCTTACCACACTTGTAGCACACCCTTTTGGAACGGGGCTTGTAATCTTTCCCCTTCCTTTGCTTGAGGATTTGGCGAAAGCTCTTGATGATGAGCGTCATCTCCTCATTGTCGAGCTTGGAGGCATCGATGGGGAGCCTACTTGATGTAGATTCTTCTTTCTTCTCCTCCGTCGCTTTGAATGCGATGGGTTGCACCTCGGGTGTGAAGGTGTGAGAGCACCTAGAGGGGGGTGAATAGGTGATCCTGTAAAATTAACCACTAAATAGCAACAAACTTGATTATCAAGGTGTTAGTGAAATCAAGCAGCTAAGGAACGCTCTTGTGCGAACAAAGCAATCATAATAAGCAACACACGAGACACGCGATTTTTATCCCGTGGTTCGGCCAAGTGACACTTGCCTACTTCCACGTTGTGGTGTCCCAATGGACAAGGGTTGCACTCAACCCCTTTCAAGCGATCCAAAGATCAACTTGAATACCACGATCTTTTCCTTTAGTATCTTTTCCCATTTGCGAGGAATCTCCACAATTTGGAGTCTCTCGCCCTTACAATTGAGATCACAAAGAAAGCATAGAGTAAGGTTAGGGAGAGCAACACACACAAGACTCAAATCCACAGCACAACCACGCACACAAGTGAGAAGATGAGCACACAAACACAGCGCGAGGAGTTTACAACTCGAATAGTGCTCAAATCTCAAGAACTATGATCCGATTGCGTGAAAGCGAAGTCAAGGAGTCTTCGGATGCTTAGAGTATGCTTGGTGTACTCCTCCATGCGCCTAGGGGTCCTTTTTATAGCCCCAAGGCAGCTAGGAGCCGTTGAAGACCAACTTGGAAGGCCAATCTTGCCTTCTGTTGAGTGGCGCACTGGACAGTTCAGTGTGCCACTAGACAGGTCCTGTAGACTGTCCGGTGCGCGATGTCCTTCCACATTTGGCATATCCACGTGTCGTGCGAAGATTGCGCGGCCGACCGTTGGCACAGGCGACCGTTAGCTCACCGGACAGTCCGGTGAATTATAGCCATGTCGCCCTTTTCCGTTTCCCGAGAGCGACGAGTTCGTCGCGGACGACTCACTGGACAGTCCGGTGCACCACCGGACAGTCTGATGATTTTTAGCCATACGCCGCCATCGAATCCCGAGAGCAGCTAGTTCACCGGTGACCAGCCTGGCGCACCAGACAGTCCGGCGTGCCTGACCGAGCTGAAGTTTGGCTGCACAGAGCCAAGTCTTTTGCAATCCTTTTCTCACTAATTCTAACACTTAGACAAAACACATTAGTACTCAAAAACAATGTACTAAGTTTAGAAACGTACCTTTTTTTATTTGCATTTCCCTCTTCATTTAGCACATAAACACTTAGTCAATTGTGTTGGGCACTTAATCACCAAAACATTATAGAAATGGCCCTAGGGCACATTTCCCTTTCAATCTCCCCCTTTTTGGTGATTTATGCCAACACATCAAAAAGCACCATAAGAAGTGCAATATCAATGCAATTGAAGACCAAATTGTTTTGCTAATGATTTGGCATATTTGGATCACTATTTTGCCACTACTTGGTTTATTTTTGTAAATCAAATTCTTTTTCCTATCTCAAAGTCAAACACACTTGTTTGAGTAAATAGAGAGTTATTCCAAGAGAAAAATTCCCCCTTTTTCCCATAATCAAAAATTCTCCCCCACAAGAGACCGAATTTTGCAATAAGAGTATTTTGGACAAATCAAAAATTCTAACTCTATTATTTTCAAAAAACACAAGTGGTTGGTTGATCCATTTGCTTTGGCCTTAATTTCTCCCCCTTTGGCATTAAGCACCAAAACAGGATCATTTTCGGCCCTTTAACCCCATTGCATCACCAAAAAATGTCAATTAAGAGCAAAAATGCAATAAGAGCATAAGAATTAACTTGGAATTAAATACACTAATACCGGGGTGCAGTGGAAGTCTTTGCATCGTTCAAGTCCATTTCCCTTTCAATGCACCTTTGAGACTACATCAATTATACTCAAACAAATAGGTTAGTGTCAAAGGGTCAAGTTGTAGCACATCTTCTCCTTAATATGTGCACCATTTGCATATGGACTTGTGAGGTCCGGGGAGGTCTTGTACAACTTGAGCACCACAAATATACAACGAATAATGTAAATGCTCAAAGTAACATGATCAAAGGCATAGAACACATGTATGCTATGGATCAATCCAAGTAAAGCGAATCTAAGACATTTAGCTCACTACGCAACCTGCAAAAAGTTTTCTCATCCAACGGCTTGGTGAAGATATCGGCTAGCTGGTTCTCGGTGCTAATATGATAAATATCGATATCTCCTTTTTGCTGGTGGTCCCTCGAGAAGTGATGCCAGATGTCTATGTGCTTAGTGCGGCTGTGTTCAACAGGATTATCTGCTAAGCGGATTGCACTCTCATTGTCACATAGGATTGGGACTTTCCTCAGATTGTAGCCAAAGTCCCGGAGGGTTTGCCTCATCCAAAGTAGTTGCGCGCAACACTGTCCTGCGGCAACGTACTCGGCCTCAGCGATGGATAGGGCAACAGATGTCTGTTTCTTAGAACTCCAGGACACCAGGGGCCTTCCTAGAAATTGGCACGTCCCTGATGTACCCTTCCTATCAACCTTGCACCCGGCATAATCGGAGTCTGAATATCCAATCAAGTCAAAGGTAGACCCCTTTGGATACCAGATCCTGAAGCAAGGTGTAGCAACTAAATATCTAAGAATTCACTTAATGACCACAAGGTGACATTCCTTGGGGTCAGATTGATATCTAGCACACATGCATACACCAAGCACAATGTCTGGTCTACTAGCACATAAATAAAGCAGTGAACCTATCATGGACCGGTATGCCTTTTGATCAACAGACTTACCTCCTTTGTTGAGGTCAACATGTCCGTTAGTTCCCATCAGTGTCTTCGCGGGCTTGGCGTCCTTCATCCCAAACCTCTTGAGAAGATCTTGAGTATACTTCGTTTGGGAGATGAAGGTGCCGTCCTTGAGTTGCTTCACTTGGAACCCAAGAAAGTAGGTCAACTCGCCCATCATCGACATCTCGAACTTTTGTGTCATCACCCTGCTAAACTCCTCACAAGACTTTTGATTAGTAGAACCAAATATTATGTCATCGACATAAATTTGGCACACAAAGAGATCACCATCACAAGTCTTTGTAAAAAGAGTTGGATCAGTTTTCCCAACCTTTAAAGCATTAGCAATTAAGAAATCTCTAAGGCATTCATACCAAGCTCTTGGGGCTTGCTTAAGTCCATAGAGCGCCTTAGACAGCTTGTACACATGGTTAGGATACCTGTCATCCTCAAAGCCAGGGGGTTGTTCCACGTATACCTCCTCTTTGATTGGCCCGTTGAGGAAAGCGCTCTTCACATTCATTTAGAAAAGCCTAAAAGAGTGGTGAGCGGCATAGGCTAACAAAATTTGAATTGACTCTAACCTAGCCATAGGAGCAAAAGTCTCCTCGAAATCCAAACCTGCGACTTGGGCATAACCTTTTGCCACAAGTCGAGCCTTGTTTCTTGTCACCACCCCGTGCTCGTCTTGCTTGTTGCGGAACACCCACTTGGTTCCCACAACGTTTTGCTTGGGACGAGGCACCAGGCTCCAAACTTCATTCCTTTTGAAGTTGTTGAGCTCTTCCTGCATGGCCAACACCCAGTCTGGATCCTGCAAGGCTTCTTCTACCCTGAAAGGCTCAATAGAAGAGACAAACGAGTAATGCTTACAAAAATTAGCTAAACGTGAGTGAGTTGTTACTCCCTTGCTGATATCACCCAGAATTTGATCGACGGGGTGATGTATTTAGATTGTTGCTCGGACTTGAGTTGGAGGGTCCCGTGATGCTTCTTCCTCCATCACTTGATCTTCTTATGCTCCCCCTTGATCATGCCCTTCTTCTTGAGGAACCTGTTCATCATCTTGAGTTGGGGGTTGCACTATTATCGAGGAAGATGGTTGATCTTGTTCCTGTAATTCCTGTGGTCGCACATCACCTATTGCCATCGTGCGCATTGCGGCCATCAGAATTTCTTCTTCATCTACATCATCAAGATCAACTTGCTCTCTTGGAGAGCCATTAGTCTCATCAAATACAATGTCGCTAGAGACTTCAACCAATCCCAAAGATTTGTTGAAGACCCTATACGCCTTTGTATTTGAGTCATACCCTAGTAAAAACCCTTCTACTGCCTTGGGAGCAAATTTAGAATGTCTACCTTTCTTCACCAGAATGTAGCATTTGCTCCCAAATACTCGAAAGTAAGAAACGTTGGGTTTGTTACCGGTAAGGAGTTCATAGGAGGTCTTCTTGAGAAGGTGATGCAGATAGAGCCGGTTTATGGCGTGGCAAGCTGAAAGGGAAATGTGCCCTTGGGCCATTTCTAGTGTATTTTGGTGATTAAGTGGCCAACACATTTTGAGTGAGTGATTATGTGCCAAATGATGGATGAAGTACAAATCAACAAGAAGGTATGATTCTAGACTTAGTACATTGGTTTTTGTGTACTAATATATTTGTATAAGTGCTAGAATCAGAGAAAAGAGAGAAAGGAAGAGACTTGGCTGGAGTAGCCAAGACTCAGCGCAATCTGGCACACCGGACTGTCCGGTGGTGCACCAGACAGTGTCCGGTGCGCCAGGCTGGGCTCAAACGAACTGGCCACTCTCGGGAATTCGTCGGTGGCGTACGACTATAATTCACCGGACTGTCCGGTGAGCCAACGGCCGCCAGCGCAACGGTCGGCCACCAAATCCGCGGGCGACGCGTGGCCCGCTCCAACGGTCGGCAGGGGGCACCGGACTGTCCGGTGTGCACCGGACAGTGTCCGGTGCGCCAACGGCTCCATTGCTGCAACGGTCAATTGCGCCTTTTTAGGAAGGCAATCTGCACCGGACACTCTACAGTGGATGTCCGGTGGTGCACCGGACTGTCCGGTGCATCACCCGATAGAAGGCAAGAATTGCCTTCCCAGATTGCTTCCAACGGCTCCTAGCTGCTTTGGGGCTATAAAAGGGACCCCTAGGCGCACGAAGAAGAATACCAAGCATACTTTGAACATTCTAATAGTCTCACACTCCGTCTACGCGCACTCGATTGACTTTCTTAGTGATTTGAGCTCCGTTCTAGTGGTGAACTTGTTGCATTTCATTTGAGCTCAATTCTTGGATGTGTGTGTGTGTGTGTGTGTGTGTGTGTGTGTGCGTATTGTTGTGGATTTGTGTGTGTTTGCTTCCCTCCCTTATTCTAGTGCCTTCACATTGATATTTGTTGTAAGGGCGAGAGACTCCAACTTGTGGAGATTCCTTGCAAACGAGAAAAGTGATAAGAAAAAGGAACATCGTAGTATTCAAGTTGATCATTGGATCACTTGAGAGGGGTTGAGTGCAACCCTCGTCCATTGGGACGCCACAACGTGGAGTAGGCAAGATTTGTACTTGGTCGAACCACGGGATAAACCACTGTGTCTACTGTGTTGTTTCTCTCTGTGGTTTCTGTGTTTTTCAAGTACTCCTCTCCAGCTACTTGATCCTAGTGCACTAATGCTTAACCAAGTTTTAATGGCAATAAGTTTTAAGTTTCTACAGGATCACCTATTCACCCCCCTCTAGGTGCTCTCAATTGGTATTGGAGCCGTTCTCTTCACAAAAGGGACTAATCGCCCGAAGAGATGGATCCTAAGGGAAAGGGGATGGTGGTCAACGATAAGGAGAAGGAGTCCATCTTCAACGAGCCAAGGGATGACAAACCTACTGACTCTGGCTCGAGTCATAAGAAGAAGGATGGGAAGAAGAAGAGGCGTATCAAGAAGATCGTCTACTACGACAGCGACGAGTCCTCTTCTTCCCAAAGAGACGATGACTACGACGAGAAAAAGAAACCGGTTAACTCAAAATTTTCTTTTGATTATTCTCGTATTCTGTATAATTCTAATGCTCATTTGCTTTCTATTCCCCTTGGTAAACCTCCTCAATTTGATGGAGAGGACTACACCTTTTGGAGCCATAAAATGCGTAGTCACCTCTTCTCTCTCCATCCTAGCATTTGGGAGATAGTAGAGAATGGGATGAAATTTGATAGTACGAATAACCCAGTATTCATTAACGAACAAATTCATAAAAATGCACAAGCTACCACTATTTTGTTAACATCGTTGTGCAGGGATGAATACAACAAGGTGGGCGGCTTGGACAACGCCAAGCAAATATGGGACACCCTCAAGATCTCGCATGAGGGGAACGACGCCACCATAATCACCAAGATAGAGTTGGTGGAAGGCAAGCTGGGAAGGTTCGCAATGATCAGGGGAGAGGAGCCAATGCAAACATACAATAGGCTCAAGACCCTGGTCAACAAGATCAGGAGCTATGGGAGCATGAGATGGACGAACCACGACGTCGTCCGACTTATGCTCAGGTCTTTTACTATCATTGATCCTCATCTTGTGAATTCTATCCGTGAGAATCCTAGGTACACAAAGATGACGCCCGAGGAGATACTCGGAAAATTTGTGAGCGGACGGTTGATGATTAAAGAAGCTCGCTATGTGGATGATGCTCTCAATGGCCCAATGCCCGTCTACGAGCCTCGACCCGTCGCTCTCAAGGCAACAAGTAGCAGGGAGACGCTACCTAGCAAGGTGGCGCAAGTTGAGGCGGCCGGGCTAAACGAGGATGAAATGGCCCTCATCATCAAGCGCTTCAAGACGACGCTAAAAGGTCGCAAGGAGCAGCCCAACAAGAGCAAGACGAAGGGAAAGCGCTCCTGCTTCAAGTGTGGTAAGACTGGTCACATTATTGCTAACTGTCCCGATAATGATAGTGACCAGGAACAAGAAAAGAGCGGGAAGAGGGAGAAAAATAAATCCTACAAGAAGGCAAAGGGCGAGGCGTACCTTGGCAAAGAGTGGGATTCAGATTGCTCTTTGTCCGACTCCGACGATGAAGGACTCGCCGCTTCGGCCTTCAACAAGTCATCCCTCTTCCCCAACGAGCGTCACACCTACCTCATGGCAAAGGAGAGGAAGGTAAGCGCTCGAGATACCTCTATGTATGCTTCTTCTAGCGATGAAGAGTCTAGTGACGATGAAGTAGACTATTCTAGCTTGTTTAAAGGTCTAGATAGAGCCAAGATAGAAAAAATCAATGAATTGATTGATGCATTAAATGAAAAGAATAGACTCTTAGAAAAGCAAGAGGATTTATTGTATGAAGAACATGATAAGTTTATTAGTGTACAAAAATCTCTTGTTTTGGAAACTAAAAGGAATGAGATTTTGTCTTCTGAAATTTCTGCTTGTCATGAATCTATTTCTAGTTTGAGGAGTGTAAATGATGAGTTAAATGCTAAGTTAGAGGTTGCTAACAAATCTAGTTCAAGTATGGAACATGTCGTAATTTGTAATAGGTGCAAGGATTTTGATGTTAATGCTTGTAATGAACATCTTGCATCCATTACTAAACTAAATGGGAAGTGCCTAGTCTTAATGCCCAACTTAAGACTAGCAAAAATTATTTTGATAAACTAAAATTTACAAGGGATGCCTACACTGTTGGTAGACACCCCTCTATTAAAGATGGGCTTGGTTTTCGAAGGGAAGCCAAGAACTTAACAAGACAAAGGGCTCCCATCTCCGCCAAGGAAAAAGGGAAGGCCCCTATGACTAGTTTTAGTCAAAAGAATCATGCTTTCATGTACCATGATAGAAATGTTTCTAAGAACTCTCATTATAATAGGAGTTATAATGCTTTTGACTCACATGCCATGATTGCTTCATGTTCTAATTTTAATGGTAGGCCTAGGAGAAATGTTGTGTCTCATGCTCCTAGGAAAGTGTGTAACAAACCTACCACTATCTTTCATGCTTGCAACACTAAGTATGTACTTTCATGTAGAAATGAAAAAGTGGTTGCTAAAAAGATGGGGACCAAATGCAAGGGAGACAAGACTTGCATTTGGGTCCCTAAGGCTATTGTTACTAACCTTGTAGGACCCAACAAGAGTTGGGTACCTAAAACCAAAGCCTAATTTGCCTTGCAGGTTTATGCATCCGGGGGGCTCAAGCTAGATTATCGATAGCGGATGCACAAACCACATGACGGGGGAAAAGAAGATGTTCACCTCCTACGTCAAGAACAAAGATTCCCAAGATTCGATCATCTTTGGAGACGGGAATCAATGCAAGGTTAAAGGACTAGGAAAGATAGCTATTTCATCCGAGCATTCCATATCTAATGTGTTCTTAGTTGAATCGCTCGGGTATAACTTGTTGTCTGTTAGTCAACTATGTAATATGGGTTATAATTGCTTATTTACCAATATAGATGTGTCTGTCTTTAGAAGGAGTGATGGTTCATTAGCTTTTAAGGGTGTACTAGACGGCAAACTCTATTTAGTTGATTTTTCGAAAGAGGAGGTCGGTCTAGATGCATGCTTAATTGCTAAGACCAGCATGGGCTGGCTGTGGCATCACCGTCTAGCACATGTTGGGATGAAGAACCTTCACAAACTTCTAAAGGGAGAACATGTGTTAGGTCTAACGAATGTGTATTTCGAAAAAGATAGACTTTGTGCAGCTTGTCAAACAGGTAAACAGGTGGGAAGCACTCATCACAACAAGAATGTGATGACCACATCAAGACCTCTGGAGCTACTGCATATGGACCTCTTTGGACCCGTTGCCTACCTCAGCATCGGGGGAAGTAAGTATGGTCTGGTTGTTGTTGATGATTTTTCCCGCTTCACTTGGTATTCTTTTTGCAGGATAAATCAAAAACCCAAGGGACCCTAAAGCACTTCCTAAGGAGAGCTCAAAACGAGTTTGAGCTCAAGGTGAAAAAGATAAGAAGCGACAACGGGTCTGAGTTCAAGAACCTTCAAGTGGAAGAGTTTCTTGAGGAGGAAGGAATCAAGCACGAGTTTTCTGCTCCCTACACACCACAGCAAAATGGTGTGGTAGAGAGGAAGAACAGGACGCTCATAGACATGGCGAGGACGATGCTTGAAGAATTCAAGATGCCCGAGCGGTTTTGGTCGGAAGCCGTGAACACAGCTTGCCACGCCATAAACCGAGTCTACCTTCATCGCCTCCTCAAGAAGACGTTGTACGAACTTCTAACCGGTAACAAACCCAACGTTTCATATTTTCGAGTTTTTGGCAGTAAATGCTACATTCTAGTGAAGAAAGGTAGGAATTCCAAATTTGCTCCCAAAGCTGTAGAAGGGTTTTTGTTAGGTTATGACTCAAGTACAAAGGCGTATAGAGTCTTCAACAAATCATCGGGTTTGGTTGAAGTCTCTAGCGACGTTGTATTTGATGAAACTAATAGCTCTCCAAGAGAGCAAGTTGATCTTGATGATGTAGATGAAGATGATGTTCCGACGGCCGCCATCCGCACCATGGCGATTGGAGATGTGCGACCACAGGAACGACAAGAACAAGATCAACCTTCTTCCTCAACCATGGTGCATCCCCCAACTCAAGATGATGAACAGGTTCCTCAAGAAGAGGCGTGTGATCAAGGGGGAGCACAAGAAGACCAAGATGTGGAGGAAGAAGCACCACGGGCCCCTCCAACTCAAGTTCGAGCGATGATTCAAAGGAATCATCCTATCGACCAGATATTTGGTGATATAAGCAAGGGAGTAACCATTCGCTCTAGATTAGCTAACTTTTGTGAGCATTACTCTTTTGTCTCTTCTATTGAGCCTTTCAGGGTAGAAGAGGCCCTGCTAGATCCGGACTGGGTGTTGGCCATGCAGGAAGAGCTCAACAACTTCAAGCGAAATGAAGTTTGGACACTGGTGCCACGTCCCAAGCAAAACGTTGTGGGAACCAAGTGGGTGTTCTGCAACAAGCAAGACGAGCACGGGGTGGTGACACGAAACAAGGCTCGACTTGTGGCAAAAGGCTATGCCCAAGTCGTAGGTTTGGATTTCGAGGAGACTTTTGCTCCTGTGGCTAGGCTGGAGTCTATTCGCATTCTATTAGCCTATGTCGCTCACCACTCTTTTAGGTTGTTTCAAATGGATGTGAAGAGTGCTTTCCTCAATGGGTCAATCAAGGAGGAGGTGTACGTGGAGCAACCCCCTGGCTTTGAGGATGAACGGTACCCCGACCACGTGTGTAAGCTCTCTAAGGCGCTACATGGACTTAAGCAAGCCCCTAGAGCATGGTATGAATGCCTTAGAGATTTTCTACTTGCTAATGCTTTCAAGGTTGGGAAAGCCAATCCAACTCTTTTCACTAAGACGTGTGATGGTGATCTATTTGTGTGCCAAATTTATGTCGATGACATAATATTTGGTTCTACTAACCAAAAGTCTTGTGAAGAGTTTAGCAGGGTGATGACTCAGAAATTCGAGATGTCTATGATGGGCAAATTGAACTACTTTCTTGGATTCCAAGTGAAGCAACTCAAAAACGGCACCTTCATCTCACAAATGAAGTATACGCAAGACTTGCTCAAGCGGTTTGGGATGAAGGATGCCAAGCCCGCAAAGACTCCAATGGGAACCGACGGACATGTCGACCTCAACAAAGGAGGTAAGTCCGTTGATCAAAAGGCATACCGGTCTATGATAGGGTCTTTACTTTATTTATGTGCTAGTAGACCGGATATTATGCTAAGCGTATGCATGTGTGCTAGATTTCAATCAGACCCAAGGGAGTGTCACCTTGTGGCCGTTAAGCGAATCCTTAGATATTTAGTTGCTACGCCATGCTTCGGGATCTGGTATCCAAAGGGGTCTACCTTTGACTTAATTGGATATTCAGACTCCGATTATGCTGGGTGCAAGGTAGATAGGAAGAGTACATCAAGGACGTGCCAATTCCTAGTAAGGTCCCTGGTGTCTTGGAATTCTAAGAAACAAACTTCTGTTGCCCTATCCACCGCTGAGGCTGAGTATGTTGCCGCATGACAGTGTTGCGCGCAACTACTTTGGATGAGGCAAACCCTCAGGGACTTTGGCTACAATCTGAGCAAAGTCCCACTCCTATGTGATAATGAGAGTGCAATCCGCATGGCGGACAATCCTGTTGAACACAGCCGCACAAAGCACATAGACATCCGGCATCACTTTTTGAGAGACCACCAGCAAAAGGGAGATATCGAAGTGTTTTATGTTAGCACCGAGAACCAGCTAGCCGATATCTTTACCAAGCCTTTAGATGAGAAGACCTTTTGCAGGCTGCGTAGTGAGCTAAATGTCTTAGATTCCCATAACTTGGATTGATTTATAGCATACATGTCTTTTATGCCTTTGATCCTATTACTTTATGCATTTATGAAATTTGTTGTTTCTTTATGGTGCTCAAGTTGTACACATGATCCCCGGACCTCACAAGTCCATTTGCAAGTGATGCACTTATTTAGGGGGAGGCATGCTACAACTTGACTCCTTGAGACTAACCTTTTTGTTTGAGTGTGTATGTTTTAGTCTCAAAGGTGAATTGAAAGGGAAAGGTGAACTTAGACCATGCAAGACTTCCACTGCACTCCGATGTGAGGGTAAATTACTCCAAGTTCATCTCCATGATCTTATTGCCTCTTTACTATTAATTGATGATTTTGGTGAGGCAATGGGGTTTTAGGGCCAAGAATGAACCCGTTTTGGTGCTTAATGCCAAAGGGGGAGAAATTAAGGCTAAAGCAAATGGGTCAGCTACCACTTAAGAATTTTGATTTGTCAAAATTTGGTCTCTTGTGGGGAGATTTTATGATTATGGGAAAAAGGGGGAGTTTTGGCACTTGATCATTTTCTATCTTGGATTATCTCTCTACATGCCCAAACAAGTGAGTTTGACTTAGAAATAGGAAAATGAATTTGATTTGCAAAAACAAACCAAGTGGTGGCAAAGAACGATCCAAATATGTCAAATCTTGTAAAAGACAATTTTTGTTCTCAATTGCATTGATGTTGCACTTCCATTTGTTGCTTTTTTATGTGTTGGCATAAATCACCAAAAAGGGGGAAATTGAAAGGGAAATGTGCCCTTGGGCCATTTCTAGTGTATTTTGGTGATTAAGTGCCCAACACATTTTGAGTGAGTGATTATGTGCCAAATGATGGATGAAGTACAAATCAACAAGAAGGTATGATTCTAGACTTAGTACATTAGTTTTTGTGTACTAATATATTTGTCTAAGTGCTAGAATCAGAGAAAAGAGAGAAAGGAAGAGACTTGGCTGGAGTAGCCAAGACTCAGCGCAGTCTGGCACACCAGACTGTCCGGTGCGTCAGGCTGGGCTCAGGCGAACTGGCCACTCTCGGGAATTCATCGACGGCGTATGGCTATAATTCACCGGACTGTCCGGTGAGCCAACGGCCGCCAGCGCAACGGTCGGCCGCCAAATCCTCGGGCGACGCGTGGCCCGCTCCAACGGTCGGCAGGGGGCACCGGACTGTCCGGTGCGCCAACGGCTCCATTTCTGCAACAGTTAACTGTGCCTTTTAGGTAGGCAATCTGCACCGGACACTCTACAGTGGATGTCCGGTGGTGCACCGGACCGTCCGGTCCACCATCCGACAGAAGGCAAGAATTGCCTTCCCAGATTGCTTCCAACGGCTCCTAGCTGCCTTGGGGGCTATAAAAGGGACCCCTAGGCGCATGGAGAAGAATACCAAGCATACTTTGAACATTCTAATACTCTCACACTCCGTCTTCGCGCACTCGATTGACTTTCTTAGTGATCTGAGTTCCGTTCTAGTGGTGAACTTGTTGCATTTCATTTGAGCTCAAGTCTTGGCTGTGTGTGTGCGTATTGCTGCGGATTTGTGTGTGTTTGCTTCCCTCCCTTATTCTAGTGCCTTCACATTGATATTTGTTGTAAGGGCGAGAGACTCCAACTTGTGGAGATTCCTTGCAAACGAGAAAAGTGAAAAGAAAAGGGAACACCGTGGTATTCAAGTTGATCATTGGATCACTTGAGAGGGGTTGAGTGCAACCCTCGTCCATTGAGACGCCACAACGTGGAGTAGGCAAGTTTTGTACTTGGCCGAACCACGGGATAAACCACTGTGTCTACTGTGTTGTTTCTCTCTGTGGTTTCTGTGTTTTTCAAGTACTCCTCTCTAGCTACTTGATCCTAGTGCACTAACGCTTAACCAAGTTTTTATGGCAATAAGTTTTAAGTTTTTACAGGATCACCTATTCACCCCCCCTCTAGGTGCTCTCACAAGCTGTGTTCATAGCTTCCGACCAAAACCGCTCGGGCGTCTTGAACTCTCCAAGCATCGTTCTCGCCAGGTCGATAAGTGTCCTGTTCTTCCTCTCTACCACACTGTTTTGCTGTGGTGTGTAGGGAGCGGACAACTCGTGCTTGATGCCTTTCTCCTCAAGAAACTCTTCGACTTGTAGATTCTTGAACTCAGACCCGTTGTCGCTCCTTATCTTTTTCACCTTGAGCTCAAATTCATTTTGAGCCCTCCTTAGAAAACTCTTAAGGGTCCCTTGGGTTTCTGATTTGTCCTGCAAAACGAGTACCCAAGTAAAGCGGGAAAAATCATCAACCATAACAGGACCATACTTACTTCCCCCGATGCTAAGGTAGGCAACGGGTCCAAAGAGATCCATGTGAAGAAGCTCTAGTGGTCTTGATGTTGTCATCACATTCTTGCTGTGATGAGTGCTTCCCACCTGTTTCCCTGCCTAACATGCTGCACAAGGTCTGTCTTTCTCAAAGCAAATATGAGTTAGCCCTAACACATGCTCTCCCTTTAGAAGTTTATGAAGGTTCTTCATCCCAACATGTGCTAGACGGCGATGCTAGAGCCAGCCCATACTAGTCTTAGCCATTAAGCATGCATCTAGATCGGCATTCTCTTTCGAAAAATCAACTAAATAGAGCTTGTCGTCTAATACACCCTTAAATGCTAATGAACCATCACTCCTTCTAAAGATAGATACATCAACATTTGTAAACAAACAATTGTAGCCCATGTGGCACAATTGACTTATAGACAGGAGATTATAACCTAGCGACTCTACTAAAAATACATTTGAAATAGAGTGCTCGCTTGTGATGGCTATCTTTCCCAAACGTTTGACCTTGCTTTGATTCCCATCTCCAAAGATAATCGCATCCTAGGAATCCTTGTTCTTGACGTAGGAGGTGAACATTTCCTTCTCCCCCGTCATGTGGTTTGTGCATCTGCTGTCGATAATCCAGCTTGAGCCCCCGGATGCATAAACCTGAAAGGCAATTTAAGCTTGGGTTTTAGGTACCCAACTCTTGTTGGGTCCTACAAGGTTAGTCACAATAGTTTTTGGAACCCAAATACAAGTCTTGTCTCCCTTGCATTTGGATCCCAACTTCCTAGCCACTACTTTTGCATTTTTTATGAAAAAGCACAAATGAAGTATTGCAGGCATGGTAAATGGTAGAAGGTTCATTACACATTTTTCTAGGAGTATGAGACACAACATGATTTCTCCTAGGCCTACTTCTACCATGAACAAAAGTAGAACTAGAGGCAAACATAGCATGTGAGTTATAAGCAGCATGATCATAACTTCTATTGTAATGAGTGCGACTAGCAATTTTCCTATCATAAATAAAGGCATGGTTCCTTTGAGGACTATTAGCCATAGGAGTCTTCCCTTTCTCCTTGTTGAGAACGGGAGTCCTTTGGCTTGTTAAGTTCTTGGCTTCCTTTCGAAAACCAAGCCCATCCTTAATTGAGGGGTGTCCACCAACGGTGTAGGCATCCCTAGCAAATTTTAATTTGTCAAAATCAATTTTGCAAGTATTAAGTTGAGCATTAAGACTTGCCACCTCATTGTTCAATTTAGTAATAGACGCAAGATGTTCATCACAAGCATCAATATCAAAATCCTTGCATCTATTACAAATAACAACATGCTCTACACAAGAACTAGTTTTATTTACTTCCTCTAGCTTAGCATTTAATTTATCATTTAAACTCCTTAAACTAGAGACAGATTCATGACAAGCAGACAACTCAGAAGATAGCATTTCATTTATCTTAATTTCTAGAGCAAGAGATTTTTGAACACTAATAAATTTGTCATGCTCTTCATACAAAATATCTTCTTGCTTCTCTAGCAATCTATCCTTTTCATTAAGGGCATCAATTAATTCATTAATTTTGTCTACTTTATGTCTATCTAAGCCTTTAAACAATTCAGTATAGTCTACTTCATCATCAGATGACTCTTCATCACTAGAAGTATACTTGGGAGTGTCCCGAATACATACCTTCTTCTCCTTCGCCATAAGGCAAGTATGGTGTTCGTTGGGGAAGAGCGAAGATTTGTCGAAGGCCGAGGCAGCCAATCCTTCATCGTCGGAGTCGGATGAAGAGCAGTCAGAATTCCATTCCTTTCCAAGATGCGCCTCGCCCTTCGCCTTCCTGTAATTCTTCTTCTTCTCTTTCTTCCCATACTTTTCTTGTTCCTGGTCATTATCGGGGCATTGAGCTATGAAATGACCAGTCTTACCGCATTTGAAGCATGAGCGCTTTCCCCTTGTTTTGTTCTTGTTGGGGTACTCCTTGCATCCTTTTAGTGCGATCTTGAAGCGTTTGCTCATGAGTGTCATCTCATCTTCATTTAGCCCGACAGCCTCAACTTGTGCCACCTTGCTTGGTAGCACCTCCCTGCTGCTTGTTGCTTTGAGCGCAACGGGTTGTGGCTCGTAGACGGGCAGTGGACTATTTAGAGCATCATCCACGTATCGCGCCTCCTTCACCATCATGCGCCCGCTCACAAACTTTCCAAGGATCTCCTCAGGCGTCATCTTTGTGTACCTGGGGTTTTCACGAATAAGATTGACAAGATGGGGGTCAATAACCGTAAATGACCTGAGCATTAGTCGGACGACGTCATGGTCCGTCTATCTTGTGCTTCCATAGCTTCTAATCTTGTTGACCAGGGTCTTGAGCCTGTTGTAGGTTTGTGTTGGCTCTTCTCCCCTGATCATGGCGAATCTCTCTAGCTCGCCTTCCACCGGTTCCATTTTGGTGATCATTGTAGCATCATTTCCCTCATGTGAGATCTTGAGGGTGTCCCAGATTTGCTTGGCGTTGTCCAAGCCACTTACTTTATTATACTCGTCCCTGCAAAGAGATGCTAACAACACAGTAGTAGCTTGGGCATTCTTATGGATTTGCTCATTAATAATCACAGGGTTATCCGTACTATCGAAATGCATTCCATTTTCCACTATTTCCCAAATGCTAGGATGGAGAGAAAATAGATGACTACGCATTTTATGACTCCAAAATGAGTAGTCCTCTCCATCAAAGTGTGGAAGTTTTCCTAGAGGAATAGAAAGTAAATGCGCATTCGAATTGTACGAAATACGGGAATAATCAAAAGAATAATTTTGATTGACCGTCTTTTTCTTTAACGAGGAGGAGTCGTCGTCGTCGTCCTTTGGTGAAGAAGATGAGGCATCGCTGTCGTAGTAGATGATCTTCTTGATGTGTCTCTTCTTCTTCCCGTCTCTCTTCTTGTGACTTGAGCTTAGGTCGGTAGGCTTGTCGTCTCTTGGCTCGTTGAAGAGGGACTCCTTCTCCTTGTCGTTGACCACCATCCCCTTTCCCTTAGGATCCAGCTCTTCGGGCGGTTAGTCCCTTAAGTGAAGAGTATGGCTCTGATACCAGTTGAGAGCACTTAGAGGGGGGGTGAATAGGTGATCCTGTAAAATTAACCACTAAATAGCAACAAACTTTATTATCAAGGTGTTAGTGAAATCAAGCGGCTAAGGAACGCGCTCGTGCGAACAAAGCAATCACAATAAGCAACACACAAGACACGCGATTTTTATCCCGTGGTTCGGCCAAGTGACACTTGCCTACTTCTACGTTGTGGCGTCCCAATGGACAAGGGTTGCACTCAACCCCTTTCAAGCGATCCAAAGATCAACTTGAATACCACAGTCTTTTCCTTTAATATCTTTTCCCGTTTGCGAGGAATCTCCACAATTTGGAGTCTCTCGCCCTTACAATTGAGATCACAAAGAAAGCACAGAGTAAGGTTGGGGAGAGCAACACACACAAGACTCAAATCCACAGCACAACCACGCACACAAGTGAGAAGATGAGCACACAAGCACAGCGCGAGGAGTTTACAACTCGAATAGTGCTCAAATCTCAAGAACGGTGATCCGATTGCGTGAAAGCAAAGTCAAGGAGTCTTAGGATGCTTAGAGTATGCTTGGTGTACTCCTCCATGTGCTTAGGGGTCCCTTTTATAGCCCTAAGGCAGCTAGGAGCCGTTGAGCACCAACTTGGAAGGCCAATCTCGCCTTCTGTCGAGTGGCGCACCGAACAGTTCGGTGTGCCACCGGACAGGTCCTGTAGATTGTCCGGTGTGTGACCTCCTTCCACATTTGGCATATCCGACCGTTGCTCCTCTGGGTTGATTGGTGCACCAGACACTGTCTGGTGCACACCGGACAGTCCGGTGCACCAGCTGACCGTTGGAGCAGTCCACGTGTTGTGCGAAGATTGCGCGGCCGACTGTTGGCGCAGGCGACCGTTGGCTCACCGGATAGTCCGGTGCACCATCGGACAGTCCAGTGAATTATAGCCATGTCGCCCTTTTCCGTTTCCCGAGAGCGACGAGTTCGTCGCGGACGACTCACCGGACAGTCCGGTGCACCACCGGACAGTCCGGTGATTTTTAGCCGTACGCCGCCGTCGAATCCCGAGAGCGGCTAGTTCACCGGGGACCAGCCTCGCGCACCGGACACTGTCCGGTGCACCGCCGGACAGTCCGGTGTGCCTGGCTGAGCTGAAGTTTGGCTGCACAGAGCCAAGTCTTTTGCAATCCTTTTCTCACTATTTCTAGCGCTTAGACAAAACACATTAGTACTAAAAAAACAATGTACTAAGTTTAGAAACGTACCTTTTTCTTTGATTTGCATTTCCCTCTTCATTTAGCACATAAACACTTAGTCAATCATGTTGGGCACTTAATCACCAAAACATTATAGAAATGGCCCAAGGGCACATTTCCCTTTCAAGGTGGCGCCTTGCTTTAAGTTCACAATATGTTTGGAGCCTTTAACCATTAGTTCAAAACTCACAAACTTTCCTATAACCTCCTCGGGAGACATTAGCTTATATCTAGGATCACCATGTATTAATTGAACTTGAGTAGGATTATGAAATACTAGTGATCTAAGAATAACCTTGACCATTTCATGGTCATCCCATTTTGTGCTCCCGAGGTTGCGCACTTGATTCACCAAGGTCTTGAGCCAGTTGTACATGGCTTGTGGCTCCTCTCCTTGGTTGAGGACAAATCGACCGAGCTCCCCCTTGATCGTCTCCCGCTTGGTGATCTTGGTCACCTCGTCTCCCTCATGCGCGGTCTTGAGCACGTCCCAAATCTCCTTGGCGCTCTTCAACCCTTGCACTTTATTATACTCCTCTCGACATGGAGAGGTGAGGAGTATAGTAGTGGCTTGGGAGTCAAAGTGCCGGATTTAGGCGACCTCGTCCGAGTCGTAGCCCTCGTCTCCCACCGATGGTACCTGCACTCCAAACTCAATAATGCCCCATATGCTTGTGTGGAGTGACGTTAGGTGATGCCTCATTTTGTCGCTCCACATACAATAATCCTCACCATCGAAAATGGTGGTTTGCCTAATAGAACAGAAAGTAAAGGAGTGCACTTAGAAATATGGGGATAGCGGAGGGGCATCTTACTATACTTCTTGTGTTCATGGCGCTTAGAAGTGATGGACGCGGCGTCGGATCCGGATGTAGAGGGCGACGAAGAATCGGTCTCGTAGTAGACCACTTTCTTCATTTTCTTCTTCTTGTCGCCACTCCTATGCATCTTGACGTGTGAATGGGATCCCTCCTTCATTTTGTTGCCGGACTCCTTTGATGGAGCCTTCCCGTGGCTTGTAGGCTTGTCACTGCCGGTCATGATCTCCTTCTTGGCGTGATCTCCCGACATCACTTCGAGTTGTTAGACTCTAATAAAGTACCGGGCTCTGATACCAATTGAAAGTCGCCTAGAGGGGGGGGGAATAGGCGGAATCTGAAAATTATAAACTTAAGCACCAACTACAAGCCGGGGTTAGTGTTAGAATAAAATCGAGAAATAAAGCGGATGACACAGTGATTTGTTTTACCGAGTTTCGGTTCTTGAGAACCTAATCCCCGTTGAGGTGGTCACAAAGACCGGGTCTCTTTCAACCCTTTCCCTCTCTCAAACGGTCACCTAGACCGAGTGAGCTTTCTCCTTAATCAAATGGGTCACTTAGACCCCACAAGGACCACCACAACTTGGTGTCTCTTGCTTTGATTACAAGTGTCTTGAGAACAAGAAAGAGGAAGAAGAAAGCACGTTTGCAAAAAGCCCAAGCGACAAGACCGACAAATAACACACAGATCACACTCTCTCTCAAGTCTCTAATCACTAATGATCACTTGTCTCAATTGTGGAACTTGGAGAGATTGGAAGCTTTGATTGTGTCTTTGAATGGATTGCTAGCTCTTGTATTGAATGTGAAGGATTGGAATGCTTGTGTCAAGTGAATGGAGGTGGTTGGGTTGTATTTATAGCCCCAAACCACTTCCTAGACGTTGCTCCATTTCTGCCAACCGCGGACGGTCCGCCCATGCACATCAACGACTGAAATCCCAATGTCAGCAGTAACGGTTATTTCAACGGCTATAATGCATTAAATGTGTCGTCAGATATCAGGTACGACAGTCGCGGACGGTCCGGTCGTGCACCCCGGATGGTCCGCGAGGACGCTATAATTCATTTTACCGAACCCGTCACCTTTGGGTTTTTCTGGTTCTTCACCGACCGAACGGTCCGCGCCTAAGGCCGGACGGTCCGCGCTTGGTATCGGACGGTGCTCGCTTCTCCATCGGACGGTCTGTAGTGTAGACTTGAGTTTTTGCAGTGGTTCTGTCCGAGGCTCACCCTAGTGCTGCGGACGGTCCGCCGTAAGGTCTCGGACGATCCGTACATAGGTGTTTTTCCAAAAAGCTTCTCCTGTCTGGAATAATCTACGGTATTCCGGACAGTCGACTTTAGAATAGTTGTAGATGAACTAATGCACCTGTGAAATGATCAACTAGACAAACTGGTTAGTCCACAAAGTTTGTAATAGTCGTCAAACACCAAAATCGATTATAGGAAATGTTTGAGACTATTTCCCTTTCGGCCTCTTAACATGCCCCTCTCTGTTAATTGTTTAAAGGAGACGAGCGACATAACACAACCGCCTATGTTAATATAGATTAATGCAGACGGTTGACTTATTTTGCTCGCCCTTGTTAACATTTAACCAAGGTGAGCGCAAAGGCAGTTACCCTGCCTGCGTTTAACGGAGTTGTCCTATAGGCACGCTCGCGTTCGAAAATGTTTTGAAACCGTCTTACAAAATCTTTTGTGTAGATCCATGAATGTTTGATAGCTTTTTTCACGAATGTTTGATAGCATTTGCCTTCTATTACAACGTACGTATATGTTTGCTAGTACAGTTCTAGTCTAGATATAAAAACACGTCCTATTAGTTTGAGAGTAGATTGCATTAAATCGTAACAAAGAAAACTGATTGCCCATCTTTTTTATAAAAAAATATGAAAAAACAGAAACTTTATCCTTTTGCCCGTAACCAGGCCTCCATAATTCTATGTTATCGTCTACAGCAAGCCCAGATATCTAATGCGCGGCTATCAAGCCCACGAAGCCAATGTGCTGCTCCAAAAGCCGCGGAGCATCTGAATGCGAACGCCGGCGCAGGCGGTTCTGGCGTTGGTCTGAATCGTCTCCGCAACACCGCCGACGCCGCTGCCGCTTTCTTTCACTCTCCTACCTAGCTCGTGCCCCTCGACCTTCGTCTTCACATGCCCACAAGTAATCCTCTGTACCCTCTTCCTCTAGTTTGAAGAAATCAATGTTTGTGTTAGCACCTAGCTTGGGAGATCAGGAGAAGAAGGTGCTCGGTGGGAGAAGACGTGGAGAAGAAGTAGATGCACGAAGAAGACAGGTTCGTATTGCATATTCTGGTTTTTGATACCCTTACAACTTGTCCACTGTTTCCTTTATACTCTTCTACGGCCCAACCCAACTACCAGCTTACACAGCTCATTCGGACAAACTTACACAGCCCACTCAGATGCGCGCATGCTAGAGATGGCCAAACGGGCCGGCCCGGCCCGGCCCGGCCCGGGCCCGGTGAAGCCCGGCCAAAACCGGGCCGGGCCTGCTGAGCCAGCGGGCTTAAGTTTCTGTCCAAGCCCGGCCCGCAGCGGGCCTAAACGGGCCGGGTCGGCCCGTTTAGCACGAAAAAACGGGCCGAAAAGCGGGCTAAACGGGCCGGTAAGCACGTTTTAGTGTAAAAAAAACGGGCTTAACGGGCTTAGAGGTAAACGGGCCGTGCCGGGCTAGCCCGCCGTGCCTAGTTTCCTGTCCAAGCCCGCCCGCTTATTCTACCGTGCCGGGCTCGGACCGGGCTCAAAAAGCGGGCTTCGTGCCGGGCTCACGGGTCTCGTGCTTTTTGGCCATCTATAGCGCATGCACACCCCGAGTCAGCTTCTTCCTTGTCGTCCGATGTTATTGCAGTAGCTTGAGGAGTCGATAGTAGTAGTGTGCTGACATTCCCCACCGCTTAAAATGTGGCTTGCCCTCAAGCCGCAATCTTGGACAGCATGTATCTTTAAATCCACGCTTCACACTCCTATCCACGTCATGCCAGGAATGAACTTGGCCCATTGAGTGTGTACGTTGGATCACTGCTGTCAACCATGGTTGAAAATCCTTTCTGAACATTCTATTTGGTGCATGAATGACTCGTAGTGAAAATGCTTCAGACTGAAATCATTTGTCATGTTAATGTGATCCCGTAGTCTTCCAGAGATTGCCACCAATATTTCAATTTTAGTCTGTGGTTCCATTTGGACATATTCTTCATCAATAGTTGAGTAAAGCTCTTGTTTGGACTGTCGGACAAGACTAAAAACTTCCTCTGCTATTGATGATTTCCCAACTGCTGAACCTACTAAGAAATCCACCATAGGAGCAATAACATCAAAAGCCTCTTTAACCTGCCAGGCTAAATCCCGTGTATGAAGCACAACCAGAGCTTGCATAATAGGTACTCCCTCTGTCTCTAAAAAAATGTCGTTTGACTTTTCTAAGATCAGGTTTGACCAGCTCATTTTATTCAAAAAATTTCATAATTATCATTTATTTTCATTACTGTCGGCGTTTCGAGACCGGGGGGTCCCTGGGCCGACGAGTGAAGTGTCGCCGCGTGCCCCAGCCCAGATGGGTCGGCGCGAGGCCGAGCGCGAAGGGGGGAGAAAGGTGGCCGGAGACAGGCGTGAGAGAGGTGGAAATCCCGCGGCCTTCGTGTTTGTCCCGCGCCCAGGTCGGGTGCGCTTGCAGTAGGGGATTACAAGCGCCCACGCGGGAGAGGGAGCGAGCGGCTTCAAGCGAGCGCCTGTCTCGTCCTCGTCCCCGCGCGGCCAACCCTCTGTAAGAGGGCCCTAGTCCTCCCTTTTATAGGCGTAAGGAGAGGATCCAGGTGTACAATGGGGGGTGTAGTAGAGTGCTACGTGTCTAGCGGAGGAGAGCTAGCGCCCTGAGTACATGCCGTCGTGGCAGCCAGAGAGGTTATGGCACCCGGTTCGTGTGGTGTCGTGGCCGTCGGAGGAGCGCTGGAGCCTGGCGGAAGGACAGCTGTCGGGGCTGTCGAGTCCTTGCTGACGTCCTCTTGCTTTCGTAAGGGGGCGGAGAGCCGCCGCCGTCACGGAGCGTGCGGGGCGCCATCATTGCCTATCTGGTGGAGCGAGCCAGATGGGACGCCGGTCTTGTTCCCCGTAGCCTGAGCCAGCTTGGGGTAGGGTAATGATGGCGCCTCCTGTCGACGTGGTCGGTCCGCGCCCTAGGTTGGGCGATGTGGAGGCTCCTCCGAGGTCGAGGTCGAGCCTGTCTTCCGTGGTCGTGGTCGAGTCCGAGCCCCTGGGTCGGGCGAGGCGGAGACCGTCGGCTGAAGCCAGGGCTGAGTTCGAGCCCTGGGGTTGAGCGAAGCGGAGTTCGTCGTCTTCTGGGGCTGAGCCCAAGTCCGAGCCCTGGGTCGGGCAGAGCGGAGTTCGTCGTCTTCTGGGGCTGAGCCCAAGTCCGAGCCCTGGGTCGGGCGGAGCGGAGTTCACCGTCTTCTAGGGCTGAGCCCAAGTCCGAGCCCTGGGTCGGGCGGAGCGGAGTTCGTCGTCTTCTGGGGCTGAGCCCAAGTCCGAGCCCTGGGTCGGGCGGAGCGGAGTTCGCCGTCTTCCGAGGCTTAGCCCAAGTCCGAGCCCTGGGTCGGGCGGAGCGGAGTTCGCCGTCTTCCGGGGCTTAGCCCAAGTCCGAGCCCTGGGTCGGGCGGAGCGGAGCTTCCTATGGTGCCTGAGGTCGGGCCTGACTGCCTGTCAGCCTCACTCTGTCAAGTGGCACTGCAGTCGGTGCGGCGCAGGCGGCTCTGTCCTTCTGTCAGGTCGGTCAGTGGAGCGGCGAAGTGACTGCGGTCACTTCGGCTCTGTTGACTGAAGGGCGCACGTCAGGATAAAGGTGTCAGGCCACCTTTGCATTAAATGCTCCTGCGATTTGGTCGGTGGGCGCGGCGATTTGGTCAGGGTTGCTTCTTGGCGAAGACAGGGCCTCGGGCAAGCCGGAAGTATGTTCGTCGCTGTAGGGGGGCCTCGGGCGAGACGGAGATATTCCGGGGTCGGCTGCCCTTGCCCGAGGCTAGGCTCGGGCGAGGCGTGATCGAGTCCCTCGAATGGACCGATCCCTGACTTAATCGCACCCATCAGGCCTTTGCAGCTTTGTGCTGATGGGGGTTACCAGCTGAGAATTAGGAGCCTTGAGGGTACCCCTAATTATGGTCCCCGACAGTAGCCCCCGAGCCTCGAAGGGAGTGTTAACACTCGCTTGGAGGCTTTTGTCGCACTTTTTTGCAAGGGGACCAGCCTTTCTCGGTTGCGTTTTGTTCCGGTGGGTGCGCGCGAGCGCACCCGCCGGGTGTAGCCCCTGAGGCCTCGGAGGAGTGGTTTGACTCCTCCGAGGTCTTAATGCCTCGCGCAATGCTTTGGCTGGTGTGGTCGTTCCCTCATGCGAGCTGGTCGTAGCCCGGGTGCACGGTCGGGTCCCAAGTTCTCGGGCTGGTATGTTGACGCTGCCAACGGTTTGGCCGGAGCCGGGTTTGCGAGAGCAGCCCCCGAGCCTCTGCATAGGGCGAGAGGGCGATTAGGGACAGACTCGACTTTTTTACATACGCCCCTGCGTCGCCTTTCCGCAAGGAGGAGGGGGGGAAAGCGCCATGTTGCCCTCGGCGGGCGCCGAACATGGTGTCTCTGGTGAGCTGCTGGTGGGTAATCCGAGTGGACGTTCGTGCCCCATTTGCTAGGGGTCGGCTAGAGGCCCAGAGGCGCGCCCAAAAGTACCTGCGGGTGATCTGCCGGACCCGATCCCCTGTCGACGGGGTCCGAGGGCTCGATGCCTCCCTCTGATGGGATTCCGTTACAAGATCGTTCCCACTGGTCTCGGAAATGTCCTTGGGTACCTCGGGAGCGCAGCCCGAGCCTTGGTTATGTATCGAACGTACCCATGGTCATCGCTCGCTCTGTGTCTGGGGCGACTGTGAACCCTTCGAGGGCCAGCCTACGAACCCCTGATCAGTAGTGGGCGCGGAGCCCGAGTGGCCTGAGGCAGCCGTTGAACCCTTCCGAGGGGCCGGCCTTCGAACCTCTGACCAGTAGTGGGTGTGGAGCCCACGCGCTCTGAGGCGGCTGTTGAACCCCTCCGAGGGGCTAGCCTTCGAACCTCTGATCAGTAGGGAGGCTCGGAGCCTGGTTCCTTCACGGAGAAGGGTCCTTTTCGGGGTATCCCCCTTTCCCGGTCCCTGTTGTAAGAGAGAGAAAGAGGAAAAGGAAAAGGATACGAAATCGAATGACATGGCGTACCTTTTTTGACGCGGTCATTATGGCGAAGGTGAAGCGTCGCTCGCTTCTCCTGCCAGAGGCGCCGCCTGTCCCGCCGCGGAGTTAATGCGACGGGGCGAGTGGTTCGCGGGGCGGCCGTTGCGCATGCGCGGGCCGTTCGAGGAACGGAACACGGGCGCGTCGTCTTTACGCCGTGAGAGAGGGTTCTCTCGCTGCCCCCGGATGGGACGTAAGCTTGGCTGTCGTCGTGACCGCTGCTCCTGCCCGCCTGCCACCGCCATTACTGCCGGCCCATTTTTGGCCGCATTGACCGTCGCGCCAGGCTGGCGCTGCTGGGTCGTGCGCTGGGTCGCCTCGAGTCGCGGTATTGGTTCCGCAGTCGAGGAGGCGCGGTAGTGGCGCGGGCTGCGGTGCAGTTGCTCGCACGCAGCATCCGGCGCGCCGGTTGCATGACGCGTGGGCCTGGGCCTCCATGCTGGGCGTGTTGGAAGTCGGAGAAGTGCGCCCACTTGGCGCGGTTTGCATGCCGCCTGCATGGCTGCCCGCCCTTTCGCCCGTTGGTCTGGGCAAAAGTGGAGGGCCGCTTGTAACCGCTGGGCGGTTGCATGCACCGCGCGCGGCGGTTCGGCTTCTTCTGCTCTGGGCCCGTTTGCATGACGCGTGGGACCCAACCCCCGCGCCGCAGGGGGAGGACCTTGGAGCGTGTTGGAGAAGACTCAGCCCACGTCGGCTGGGGACGCAAGTAGGGAGGGTCGCCTTTAAAAGGAGGGTGACCCCCTTGAAAGGTGACCATGTCTTCGTGCTCCCTTATGCATCGTGTCTTTCCACCTTCCAAGCCCCCGGATGGGGGATGCCTGCAGTCCTTCTGCCTTGTCGTTGGGGGAACGCAACTCCGTGGGAGTTGGTACCTTTCAGCCATCGTTCGGCTTCAAGGATTTTCACCATGCAGCCCGGCTGCACCCCTCCGCCGGCGGTCACCCAAGACGGTGACCTCCAGCCCCTGGATGGGGAGAGGCAAGCCGGGCTGTGATCTTGGTCCCGCCCTCAGCTTCAAGGATGTTCATCATCCTTGCTGGGGCGGAGAGCGAGGCGAGCCGGGGCTCTACCTCCCGCGCGGGCCGGCTGGCCACCTCTTCCTCCAGCTTCTGGTGGTGACAACCATCCTCCAGCTCTGCGGAGGAGGCGTCCTCCAGCCATGCCGGGGAAGGCGAACTGTTGCTGCCTAGCTAGGATGCAACATTCCGCCCTCTTCCTCGCTTTCGTGGCGAGGACGGGAACGAGGACCTGCCAGTGCGCTTCAGAGCGGCCCGCTCTTTGGCTTTGATGGCTGGTTCGCGTCCCTTGAGCGGGAACACGAACGAGAGCCTTCTGGCGGCCGCGTCCGTCCTGGGACCATGGCTGCTGCTGCAGAGGTCGCTGGCGAGTCACCTGGAACTCGTCGCCCTGCAGGCTCCCCGGTGTGGAGGTTGTTCATACCCGCGGGGACGGAACCGGAGTTTTGTTTGTAATGGCACTGTGAATGCCAGTGTTTTTGTTCATTATGGCTGTCGAGGCCTGAACATGTATGTAATTTTGGGCACGGAGCCGTGTTTTTTCCTCATTTTCGAGCACTAAGACTCGCCTGTTGGTTGTCTGAACCGCTTCACCAAGCGTGAGTCGCCCCGTGTAAAGGTGACGAGTGAGGTATCTGTATCCTGGAGGCGTAGGAGTCCCTCGGCTCGGTCAGCCTTGTTGTCCGAGGCTTCTCTTGCTTAGTTAAAGGAACCCATCGGCCGCTCTTCGATGAGCCAAGGCCAGGGGTAGCGGTGTCAGCACGGACAGAGGCAAAGTTGGCTCGAAAAGAGGACTTGGTCGGCCGGAGCCTGGCCGGGTCGTCCGTTAGCGGGACCGACGCCAGAGTTGATCTGCCGAGGCCTCGGGTCGGGCTGATGTCTTCGGGGGACAGCTGGCCGAGGCCTCGGGGTGACCAGCCGAGCCGCCTGCTCGGGCCGGATTCTCGGAGAAGACCCGGGCGGCGATGGCCTGGGCGTGATGATGAAGTCGTCCTTCAGAGTGGAGACCCTCGGACTGCATCGCCGTCCGAGCCCCGGTCGGACCTCGCCGAAGGTGTAGTTGATGCCGAGGGTGCTGCTGCTCCCTTCAACCGTCAAGATTCGAGCCTGCAGGAACGGATTATCTTGTAGTGTGTGTTTTCTGCGGCTGCCGAGGCCCAAACACACCCTCGCCGTGTTGTAAAGTTGCGTTTCTTTTCCTCTTGTTTCGAGTATCTGGACTTTTTCGTCAGTGACAGAATTGTCTGTGTGAGCGAGAGTTGCTTCTCGCGGAAGGTGATGCGTGAGGTATCCGTATCCCGGAGGCGTAGGAGTCCCTCGGCTCGGTCGGCCTTGCCGCTTACGCGCACTCTTACCCGTCCATAGGGTTCTGTCACCGACGCAGTCGAGAAGGCTCGAAGAATCGCTTCGGCAGAGGAGCTTTCGAACGTGAAGACTTGTTCGGTCCGCGGAATCACTTATCTGAACGTGAGTTACTTATCGCAGAAGGTGATGAGTGAGGTATCCGTATCCCGGAGGCGTAGGAGTCCCTCGGCTCGGTCAGCCTTAGCTGCTTACGTGTACTCCGTCGTTTTCAGGATCGGCTTTCGAAGTAGTCGAAAAGCACGAAAGACATTCTGGCAGAAAAGATCTTTTTTCGAGGAAAATTTCGACGCAGAGGGGGTTCCCCCCCTTTAGCCCCCGAGGGAGGGTCGGGCTTTGCCGAGGCAAGGCTGACCCTTCCTTGATGACTAAACTTTGCGTGGGAGCGAGGAATATGAACAACTTGAAAACATCTTAAGGGTAGAAGCGACGTAGCTGTTGGATGTTCCAAGCGTTGCTGTAGACCTCGCCTTGACTGTTGGCCAGCTTGTACGTTCCGGGCTTCAGAACTTTGGCGATGACGAACGGCCCCTCCCAGGGGGGCGTGAGCTCGTGCCGCCCTCGGGCGTCTTGTCACAGCCGAAGCACCAGGTCGCCCACCTAGAGGTCTCGGGACCGGACCAGCGTCGCAGGGACTGCTGGTACCGCGCCGAGTGCAGCAAGGCCTTGTCTCGAGCCTCTTCTAGCTGGTCCAGCGAGTCTTCTCGACTAGCTTGGTTGTTTTGGTCGGCGTAGGCCCTCGTCCTCGGGGAACCGTATTCTAAGTCTGTGGGCAAGATGGCCTCGGCCCCATAGACTAGAAAGAACGGCGTGAAGCCCGTGGCTCGACTCGGTGTTGTCCTCAGACTCCAGACCACCGAGGGGAGTTCCTTCATCCATCGCTTGCCGAACTTGTTGAGGTCGTTGTAGATTCGAGGCTTGAGTCCTTGTAGAATCATGCCATTGGCACGCTCTACTTGCCCATTCGTCATGGGGTGAGCCACGGCGGCCCAGTCCACCCGGATGTGGTGATTCTCGCAGAAGTCCAGGAACTTTCTGCCGGTGAACTGGGTGCCGTTGTCGGTGATGATGGAGTTCGGGACCCCGAAACGATGGATGATGTTGGTGAAGAACGCCACCGCCTGTTCGGACCTGATGCTGTTTAGGGGTCGGACCTCGATCCACTTGGAGAATTTGTCGATGGCGACCAACAGGTGCGTGTAGCCCCCGGGTGCCTTCTGCAAGGGGCCGACGAGGTCCAGACCCCACACAGCAAAAGGCCAGGTGATGGGTATGGTCTGCAGAGCCTGAGCAGGCAGGTGGGTCTGCCTTGCGTAGAACTGACACCCTTCGCAGGTGCGGACAATTCTAATGGCGTCGGCCACCACCGTCGGCCAGTAGAAACCTTTCCGGAAAGCGTTTCCGACAAGGGCTCGAGGTGCTGCGTGATGGCCGCAAGCCCCCGAGTGTATCTCTCGTAAGAGTTCCTGACCTTCGGCGATGGAGATGCATCACAGGAGGATGCCTGAGGGGCTGCGGTGGTAGAGCTCCTTCCCATCTCCCAGCAAGACGAACGACTTGGCGCGTCGCGCCAACCGTCGAGCCTCGGCTCGGTCGAGGGGTAGCTCCCCTCGGTGGAGATATTGCAGGTACGGGGTCTGCCAGTTTTGATTAGGCGTGACCCCGCTTCGCTCCTCCTCGACGCGTAGTGCCTCACCCTCGGGTGTCGAGGGTGCCTCGGGCTGAACCGAGGGTGGCTCGGGCCAGGCTGAGGGTGCCTCGGGCCGTGCCGAAGATGCCTCGGACTGAGCCGAGGGTACCTCGGGCTGGGCCGAGGGTGCCTCGGGCTCAGGCGTGTCGTCGATCTTGATGGAGGGTTGATGCAGGTCTCGGGAGAAGACGTCCGGGGGAACCGTTGTTCGCCCCGAGGCTATTTTAGCCAGCTCGTCCGCAGTCTCGTTGTAGCGCCGGGCGATGTGGTTGAGCTCGAGCCCGTAGAACTTGTCTTCCAGGCGCCGAACCTCATCGTAGTAGGCCTCCATCTTCGGGTCGCGGCAGTGGGAGTTCTTCATGACTTGGTCGATGACGAGCTGCGAGTCACCGCGAGCGTCAAGGCGTCGGACCCCTAGCTCGATGGTGATCCGCAAGCCGTTGACCAAAGCCTCGTACTCAGCCACATTGTTGGACACCGGGAAATGGAGGCGTAGCACGTAGCGTAGGTGTTCCCGAGGGGCGAGATGAAGAGTAGGCCTGCGTCGGCTCCTGTCTTCATCAGCGACCCGTCGAAGAACATGGTCCAGAGCTCCGGTTGAATCGGAGCTGTTGGGAGCTGGGTGTCGACCCATTCAGCCACGAAGTCCGCCAGGACCTGGGACTTGATGGCCTTCCGAGGGGCGAACGAGATTGCTTCGCCCATGATTTCCACCGCCCACTTTGCGATTCTACCCGAGGCCTCTCGGCACTGGATGATCTCCCCCAGGGGGAAGGATGACACCACAGTTACCGGATGAGACTCGAAGTAGTGTCGCAGCTTCCGCCGCGTCAGGATCACCGCGTACAGCAGCTTCTGAACTTGTGGGTAGCGGATCTTGGTCTCGGACAGTACCTTGCTGACGAAGTAGACTGGCCTCTGAACAGGCAATGCATGCCCCTCTTCTTGCCTCTCGACCACAATCGCGGCGCTAACCACCTGAGTGGTTGCGGCGACGTAGATCAGGAGGGCTTCTCCGGCAGCTGGGGGCACCAAGATAGGCGCATTCGTGAGGAGCGCCTTCAGGTTCCCGAGGGCTTCCTCGGCCTCGGGGGTCCAAGTGAAGCACTCGGCCTTCCTTAAGAGGCGGTACAGAGGCAGGCCTCTTTCGCCGAGGCGTGAGATGAAGCGGCTCAGAGCCGCGAGACATCCCATGACTCTCTGTACGCCTTTTAAGTCTTTGATGGGCCCCATGCTGGTGATGACTGCGATCTTCTCCGGGTTGGCTTCGATGCCCCGCACGGAGACGATGAACCCCAAGAGCATGCCGTCTCCGCTGCTGGGGTCGAGGGGGACGGACTTAACCGTCTCCGCTGGCTCGAAGTTGCCGGCATGACGCTTCACGTCTGGCACCTCCTTAGAGAGGCTCTCCAGGTCGACGATGAGGGCCTCGGACTCGGCGAGGGCCTCGGCGTACTCCACGCACTCCACGTCGCATTCGAACGCGTGTTTGTACGTGGGGCCGACGGTGATGACCCCGTTGGGGCCCGGCATCTTGAGCTTGAGGTAGGTGTAGTTGGGGACGGCCATGAACTTCGCGTAGCATGGCCTCCCCAGTACCGCGTGGTAGGTTCCTCGGAATCCGACCACCTCGAACGTGAGGGTCTCCCTTCGGAAGTTGGAGGGCGTTCCGAAGCAGACGGGAAGGTCGAGTTGTCCGAGGGGTTGGACGCGCTTCCCGGGGATGATCCCGTGGAAAGGCGCAGCGCCTGCCCGGACCGAGGACAGATCGACACGCAGGAGCCCGAGGGTCTCGGCGTAGATGATGTTGAGGCTGCTTCCTCCGTCCATGAGGACCTTGGTGAGCCTGACGTCGCCGATGACGGGGTCGACAACGAGCGGGTATTTCCCCAGGCTCGGCACGTGGTCGGGGTGGTCGGCTTGGTCGAAGGTGATGGGCTTGTCGGAACAGTCTAGGTAGACTGGCGCCGCCACCTTCACCGAACAGACCTCCCGACGCTCTTGCTTGCGGTGTCGAGCCGAGGCGTTCGCCGCTTGCCCACCGTAGATCATGAAGCAGTCGTGGACCTCGGGGAACTCTCCTGCCTGGTGATCTTCCTTCTTGTCGTCGTCGCGAGCCCTGCCGCCCTCCGCGGGTGGCCCGGCCCTGTGGAAGTGGCGCCGAAGCATGGCGCACTCCTCAAGGGTGTGCTTGACGGGCCCCTGGTGATAGGGACACGGCTTCTTGAGCATCTTGTCGAAGAGGTTGGCACCTCCGGGGGTTTCCGAGGGTTCTTGTACTCGGCGGCGGCGACAAGGTCCGCGTCGGCGGCATCGCGTTTCGCTTGCGACTTCTTCTTGCCCTCTTCTTGGCGCCGCGCTGAGTTGACGCCTCGGGGGCATCTTCCGGTGGGCGGCCCTGGGGCTGCTTGTCCTTCCGGAAGATAGCCTCGACCGCCTCCTGGCCAGAGGCGAACTTGGTGGCGATGTCCATCAGCTCGCTCGCCCTGGTGGGGGTCTTGCGACCCAGCTTGCTCACCAGGTCGCGGCAGGTGGTGCCGGCGAGGAACGCGTCGATGACATCTGAATCGGTGATGTTGGGCAGCTCGGTGCGCTGCTTCGAGAATCGCCGGATGTAGTCCCGGAGAGACTCTCCCGGCTGCTGTCGGCAGCTTCGGAGGTTCCAGGAATTCCCAGGGCACACGTACGTGCCCTGGAAATTACCGGTGAAGGCTTGGACCAGGTCGTCCCAGTTGGAGATCTGCCCCGGAGGCAGGTGCTCCAACCAGGCACGAGCGGTGTCGGAGAGGAACAGGGGGAGGTTGCGGATGATGAGGTTGTCATCGTCCGTTCCACCCAGTTGGCAGGCCAGCCGGTAGTCCGCGAGCCACAACTCCGGTCTCGTCTCCCCCGAGTACTTTGTGATAGTAGCCGGGGGTCGGAACCGGGTCGGGAACGGCGCCCGTCGTATGGCCCGGCTGAAGGCCTACGGACCGGGTGGTTCGGGCGAGGGACTCCGATCCTCCCCGCTGTCGTAGCGTCCTCCACGCTTGGGGTGGTAGCCTCGGCGCACCCTCTCGTCGAGGTGGGCCCGACGGTCGCGGTGATGGTGCTCGTTGCCGAGGCGTCCCGGGGCCGCAGGCGCTGTGTTGCACGTGCGCCCGGTGTGGACCGAGGCTTCCCGCATGAATCGGGAAGTCGCGGCGCGATGTTCCGAGGGGTGCCCCTGCCTTTAGGAGGCGGAGCTCTCGGCCCGCCGGACCGCGGCGCCCTCCAGGAGATTCTTGAGCTCTCCCTGGATTCGCCGCCCCTCGGTGGTTGATGGCTCTGGCATCGCACGGAGAAGCATTGCTGCTGCAGCCAGGTTCTGGTCGACCCCACTGGAAGCGGGTGGCGGCCCCATCCTGGCATCGTCGGCGATGCGGTGCTGGAAGCCCTGGGGTAGATGACGCATTTCTCCGGCCAGAGGTTGGCCCGCCCATTCCTGCCCGACGTCCCGGCGGATCGGCTCAAGTGCTCCTGTTCCCTCGTCAAGCCTGGCCTGCACCCCGCGGATCTGCTCGAGCTGCGGGTCATGACCCCCCGCCTGAACGGGGACCACAGCTAGCTCCCGTAGGATGTCAACGCGAGGCACAGGCCTAGGGAGATCACCGTTCTCCGGCATACCGAGATGGTTGCCTTCAGAGGGACCCCCTAGATCGACGTGGAAACATTCGCGGCTTGGGCCGCAGTCCTCGTCGCCGAGGCTGCGGCTACCGCCGGAACAGTCGAAAATGCAGTAGTCGCATGCGGTCATGAAGTCCCGCATGGCACTGGGGTTTCCAAGTCCGGAGAAATCCCAACAGACATCGGGCTCGTCATCTTCCTCGGACCCCGAGGGCCCGTAGGTCGAGACGTCCGTCAGCCGGTCCCAGGGTGACCGCACACGAAACTCCAGAGGGTTTGGACTCGCCTCTACGAGAGCGTCCGCCAAAGCGAAGCCGCTTGGTGGGTCGAGGCTGAATCCAAGGGGCATGAGATGGGAATCGGTCGGTACCTCTTGGTCGACGGGCGGTGATGAAGTCGCGTCGGGGACTGACTGCTCCGTCGTCTCAGGTACGAGGGTGACATCCAGCAAGCCTTTCGCGAGCGTGCTGGCGTCGTCCGTTTGCTCGGAATCGACGTGTTGCGGGGAGACGGCGCTCGTCTTCGTCTCAAACGCGAGGTCGATGCCCGACGCGCCCCCCGTTGGGGCGCTGGCGCCGTCGACTCACTTGACAGCCGACGGGGCGCTGCCTCCTGCTTGGCCTTGGTTGCCCCGCCTCTTCCTCCGTCGGCGGGGGAGAGGACGGGGTGAGCTCGAATGTTGTTCTTCCACCACGCGGGGAAGACGTCGTCGATTCCGCCGCCGGCGGGCGGGCTGTCGGCCGCCATTGTCGCCGTCGCACGGCGGTGGAAGGAGTATCATGTCATAGCTGCCGTCGAAGGACATGAACTCAAGACTCCCGAAACGGAGCACCGTCCCGGGCCGGAGAGGTTGCTGGAGACTGCTCATCTGGAGCTTGACGGGAAGCTGTTCGTCAACACGCAGCAGGCCCCTATCTGGCGCGCCAACTGTCGGGGTTTCGAGACTGGGGGGTCCCTGGGCCGACGAGTGAAGTGTCGCCGCGTGCCCCAGCCCAGATGGGTCGGCGTGAGGCCGAGTGCGAAGGGGGGAGAAAGGTGGCCGGAGACAGGCGTGAGAGAGGTAGATATCCCGCGGCCTTCGTGTTCGTCCCGCGCCCAGGTCGGGTGCGCTTGCAGTAGGGGATTACAAGCGTCCACGCGGGAGAGGGAGCGAGCGGCTTCAAGCGAGCGCCTGTCTCGTCCTCGTCCCCGCGCGGCCAACCCTCTGTAAGAGGGCCCTGGTCCTCCCTTTTATAGGCGTAAGGAGAGGATCCAGGTGTACAATGGGGGGGTGTAGCAGAGTGCTATGTGTCTAGCGGAGGAGAGCTAGCGCCCTGAGTACATGCCGTCGTGGCAGCCGAAGAGGTTTTGGCACCCGGTTCGTGTGGTGTCGTGGCCGTCGGAGGAGCGCTGGAGCCTGGCGGAAGGACAACTGTCGGGGTTGTCGAGTCCTTGCTGACGTCCTCTTGCTTTCGTAAGGGGGCGGAGAGCCGCCGTCGTCACGGAGCGTGCGGGGCACCATCATTGCCTATCTGGCGGAGCGAGCCAGATGGGACGCCGGTCTTGTTCCCCGTAGCCTGAGCCAGCTTGGGGTAGGGTAATGATGGCGCCTCCTGTCGACGTGGTCGGTCCGCGCCCTAGGTTGGGCGATGTGGAGGCTCCTCTGAGGTCGAGGTCGAGCCTGTCTTCCATGACCGTGGTCGAGTCCGAGCCCCTGGGTCGGGCGAGGCGGAGACCGTCGGCTGAAGACAGGGCTGAGTTCGAGCCCTGGGGTCGAGCGAAGCGGAGTTCGTCGTCTTCTGGGGCTGAGCCCAAGTCCGAGCCCTGGGTCGGGCGGAGCGGAGTTCGTCGTCTTCTGGGGCTGAGCCCAAGTCCGAGCCCTGGGTCAGGCGGAGCGGAGTTCACCGTCTTCGGGGGCTGAGCCCAAGTCCGAGCCCTGGGTCGGGCGGAGCGGAGTTCGCCGTCTTCCGGGGCTTAGCCCAAGTCCGAGCCCTGGGTCGGGCGGAGCGGAGTTCGCCGTCTTCCGAGGCTTAGCCCAAGTCCGAGCCCTGGGTCGGGCGGAGCGGAGTTCGCCGTCTTCCGGGGCTTAGCCCAAGTCCGAGCCCTGGGTCGGGCGGAGCGGAGCTTCCTATGGTGCCTGAGGTCGGGCCTGACTGCCTGTCAGCCTCACTCTGTCAAGTGGCACTGCAGTCGGTGCGGCGCAGGCGGCGCTGTCCTTCTGTCAGGTCGGTCAGTGGAGCGGCGAAGTGACTGCGGTCACTTCGGCTCTGTTGACTGAAGGGCGCGCGTCAGGATAAAGGTGTCAGGCCACCTTTGCATTAAATGCTCCTGCGATTTGGTCGGTCGGCGCGGCGATTTGGTCAGAGTTGCTTCTTGGCGAAGACAGGGCCTCGGGCAAGCCGGAAGTATGTTCGTCGCTGGAGGGGGGCCTCGGGCGAGACGGAGATCCTCCGGGGTCGGCTGCCCTTGCCCGAGGCTAGGCTCGGGCGAGGCGTGATCGAGTCCCTCGAATGGACCGATCCCTGACTTAATCGCACCCATCAGGCCTTTGCAGCTTTGTGCTGATGAGGGTTACCAGCTGAGAATTAGGAGCCTTGAGGGTATCTGAAAGGGAATTAGGCTTACACCTAGTTCCTATATAATTTTGGTGGTTAAATTGCCCAACACAAATCTTTGGACTAACTAGTTTGCCCAAGTGTATAGATTATACAGGTGTAAAAGGTTCACACTCAGCCAATAAAAAGACCAAGTTTTGGATTCAACAAAGGAGCAAAGGGGCAACCGAAGGCACCTCTGGTTTGGCGCACCGGACTGTCCGGTGTGCCACCGGACAGTGTCCGGTGCACCACCGGACATGTCCGGTGCACCAGAGGACTCCATCGCGAACTCGCCACCTTCGGGAATTTCCAGAGGCACTCGGCTATAATTCACCGGACTGTCCGGTGTACACCGGACAGTGTCCGGTGCGCCAAGGGAGGTCGGCCTCAGGAACTCGCCAGCTTCGGGAAAAGCCAACGGCTCGTCCACTATAATTCACCGGACTGTCCGGTGTGCACCGGACTGTCCGGTGCGACTCCAGAGCAACGGCTACTTCGCGCCAACGGCTACCTGTTGCGGCATTTAATGCGCGCACAGCGCGCGCAGGAGTCAGAATCGCCCATGCTGGCACACCGGACAGCCAACAGTACCTGTCCGGTGTGCACCGGACACCCAGGCGGGCCCACAAGTCAGAAGCTCCAACGGTCAGAATCCAACGGCAGTGATGACGTGGCGGGGGCACCGGACATGTCCGGTGTGCACCGGACTGTCCGGTGCGCCATCGAACAGCAGCCTCCACCAACGGTCAAGTTTGGTGGTTGGGGCTATAAATACCCCAACCACCCCACCATTCATTGCATCCAAGTTTTCCAGCTTCCAACCACTATACAAGAGCTAGCATTCATTGCAAAACACACCAAAAGAGATCAAATCCTCTCCCAATTCCACACAAAGCATTAAGTGACTAGAGAGAGTGATTTGTAGTGTTCATTTGAGCTCTTGCGCTTGGATCGCTTCTTTTCTTTCTTGATTCTTTCTTGTGATCAAACACTCACTTGTAATTGAGGCAAGAGGCACCAATTGTGTGGTGGCCCTTGCGGGAAGTTTGATTCCCAAGTGATTTGAGAAGAGAAGCTCACTCGGTCCGAGGGACCGATTGAGAGAGGGAAGGGTTGAAAGAGACCCGACCTTTGTGGCCTCCTCAACGGGGAGTAGGTTTGAAAGAACCGAACCTCGGTAAAACAAATCCTCGTGTCACACACTTCATTATTCGCTTGCGATTTGTTTTGCGCCCTCTCTCGCGGACTCATTTATATTTCTAACGCTAACCCGGCTTGTAGTTGTGTTTATATTTGTAAATTTCAGTTTCGCCCTATTCACCCCCCCTCTAGGCGACTATCAATTGGTATCAGAGCCCGGTGCTTCATTAGAGCCTAACCGCTCGAAGTGATGTCGGGAGATCACGCCAAGAAGGAGATGGAGACCGGCGAAAAGCCCACTACAAGCCACGGGAGCACTTCATCGGAAGAGTCCCGCATCAAAAGGAAGGAGAAGAAGAAGAGCTCCTCCAACAAAGGGAAGGAGAAGAAGTCTTCTTCTCATCATCACAAGGAGAGGAGGGAGAAATCTTCTTCCCACAAGCCACGTCGGAGTGGGGACAAACACAAGAGGATGAGGAAAGTCGTCTATTACGAGACCGACACTTCATCGACATCTACGTCCGGCTCCGACGCGGCATCCGTCACTTCTAAGCGCCAAGAGCGCAAGAAGTATAGTAAGATCCCCCTACATTACCCTCGCATTTCCAAACATACACCTTTACTTTTCGTCCCATTAGGCAAACCACCAACTTTTGATGGTGAAGATTATGCAAGGTGGAGCGATTTAATGCGATTTCATCTAACCTCGCTCCACAAAAGTATATGGGATGTTGTTGAGTTTGGTGCGCAGGTACCGTCCGTAGGGGGTGAGGGCTATGATGAGGATGAGGTGGCCCAAATCGAGCACTTCAACTCTCAAGCAACAACAATACTCCTAGCCTCTTTGAGTAGAGAGGAGTATAACAAAGTTCAAGGGTTGAAGAACGCAAAGGAGATTTGGGATTTACTCAAGACCGCGCACGAAGGTGATGAGCTCACCAAGATCACCAAGCGGGAAACGATTGAGGGGGAGCTTGGTCGGTTCCGGCTTCGCAAAGGGGAGGAGCCACAACACATGTACAATCGGCTCAAGACCTTGGTGAACCAAGTGCGCAACCTCGGGAGCGTAAAGTGGGATGACCACGAGGTGGTTAAGGTTATTCTAAGATCTCTTATTTTCCTTAACCCTACTCAAGTTCAATTAATTCGTGGTAATCCTAGATATACTAAAATGACCCCCGAGGAAGTTATCGGGAATTTTGTTAGTTTTGAGTGCATGATCGAAGGCTCGAGGAAGATCAACGAGTTTGATGATGCCACCACATCCGAAGCTCAACCCGTTGCATTCAAGGCAACGGAGGAGAAGAAGGAGGAGTCTACACCAAGTCGACAACCAATAGACGCCTCCAAGCTCGACAATGAGGAAATGGCGCTCGTCATCAAGAGCTTCCGCCAAATCCTCAAGCAAAGGAAGGGGAAGGACTACAAGTCCCGCTCCAAGAAGGTTTGCTACAAGTGTGGTAAGCCCGGTCATTTTATTGCTAAATGTCCCATATCTAGTGACAGTGACCGAGGCGACGACAAGAAGGGGAGAAGAAAGGAAAAGAAGAGGTACTACAAGAAGAAGGGCGGCGATGCCCATATTTGTCGGGAGTGGGATTCCGACGAAAGCTCAAGCGACTCCTCCGACGACGAGGACGCCGCCAACATCGCCGTCACCAAGGGACTCCTCTTCCCCAACGTCGGCCACAAGTGCCTCATGGCAAAGGACGGTAAACGAAAGAAGGTTAAATCCAACTCCTCCACTAAATATGAATCTTCTAGTGATGATAATGCTAGTGATGAGGAGGATAATTTGCGTTCCCTTTTTGCCAACCTTAACATAGCTCAAAAGGAAAAATTAAATGAATTGGTTAGTGCTATTCATGAAAAGGATGACCTTTTGGACTCCCAAGAGGATTGTCTAATTAAAGAAAACAAGAAACATGTTAAGGTCAAAAAGGCTTATGCTCTAGAAGTAGAAAAATGTGAAAAATTATCTAGTGAGCTAAGCACTTGCCGTGAGATGATTGACAACCTTAGGAATGAAAATGCTAGTTTAAATACTAAGGTTGATTCTCATGTTTGTAATGTTTCAATTCACAATCCTAGAGATAATAATGATAATTTGCTTGCTAGGATTGAAGAATTAAACATTTCTCTTGCTAGCCTTAGATTAGAGAATGAAAATTTGATTGCTAAGGCTAAAGATTTTGATGTTTGCAATTCTATTATTTCCGACCTTAGAACTAAGAATGATATGTTACATGCTAAGGTTGTAGAATTAAAATCTTGCAAACCCTCTACATCTATTGTTGAGCATGTATCTATTTGTACTAGATGTAGAAATGTTGATGTTGATGCTATTCATGATCATATGACTTTAATTAAACAACAAAATGATCATATAGCAAAACTAGATGCTAAAATTGCCGAGCACAACCTAGAGAATGAGAAATTTAAATTTGCTCGTAGCATGCTTTATAATGGGAGACGCCCTGGCATTAAGGATGGCATTGGCTACCAAAGGGGAGACAATGTCAAATTTAGTGCCCCTCCTAAAAGATTGTCAAATTTTGTTAAGGGCAAGGCTCCCATGCCTCAGGATAACGAGGGTTACATTTTATACCCTGCCGGTTATCCTGAGAGCAAAATTAAGAAAATTCATTCTAGGAAGTCTCACTCTGGCCCTAATCATGCTTTTATGTATAAGGGTGAGACATCTAGCTCTAGGCAACCAACCCGTGCCAAGTTGCCTAGAAAGAAAATTTCTAATGCATCAAATGATCATGCTATTTCATTTAAAACTTTTGATGCTTCTTATGTGCTTACTAACAAATCCGGCAAGGTCGTTGCCAAGATTGTTGGGGGCAAACACAAGGGGTCAAAGACTTGTGTTTGGGTACCCAAAGTTCTTGTTTCTAATGCCAAAGGACCCAAAACAGTTTGGGTACCTAAAGTCAAGAACTAAATTTGTTTTGTAGGTTTATGCATCCGGGGGCTCAAGTTGGATACTCGACAGCGGGTGCACAAACCACATGACCGGGGAGAAAAGAATGTTCTCCTCCTACGAGAAAAACCAAGATCCCCAACGAGCTATCACATTCGGGGATGGAAATCAAGGTTTGGTCAAAGGTCTTGGTAAAATTGCTATATCTCCTGACCATTCTATTTCCAATGTTTTTCTTGTTGATTCATTAGACTACAACTTGCTTTCTGTTTCCCAATTATGTCAAATGGGCTACAACTGTCTTTTTACTGATGTAGGTGTCACTGTCTTTAGAAGAAGTGATGATTCAATAGCATTTAAGGGTGTGTTAGAGGGTCAGCTATACTTAGTAGATTTTGATAGAGCTGAACTCGACACATGCTTAATTGCTAAGACTAACATGGGTTGGCTCTGGCATCGCCGACTAGCTCATGTTGGGATGAAGAATCTTCATAAGCTTCTAAAGGGAGAACACATTTTAGGATTAACAAATGTTCATTTTGAGAAAGACAGGGTTTGTAGCGCATGCCAGGCGGGAAAGCAAGTTGGAGCCCATCATCCACACAAGAACATCATGACGACCGACAGGCCGCTTGAGCTACTCCACATGGATCTATTCGGCCCGATTGCTTACATAAGCATCGGCGGGAGTAAGTATTGTCTTGTAATAGTGGATGATTATTCTCGCTTCACTTGGGTATTCTTTTTACAGGAAAAATCTCAAACCCAAGAGACCTTAAAGGGATTCTTGAGACGAGCTCAAAATGAGTTCGGCTTAAGGATCAAGAAAATAAGAAGCGACAACGGGACGGAGTTCAAGAACTCTCAAATCGAAGGCTTCCTTGAGGAGAAGGGCATCAAGCATGAGTTCTCTTCTCCCTACACACCTCAACAAAATGGTGTAGTGGAGAGGAAGAATCGAACTCTATTGGACATGGCAAGAACCATGCTTGATGAGTACAAGACACCGGACCGGTTTTGGGCCGAAGCCGTCAACACTGCCTGCTACGCCATCAACCGGTTATATCTTCACCGAATCCTCAAGAAGACATCATATGAACTCCTAACCGGTAAAAAGCCCAACATTTCATACTTTAGAGTTTTTGGTAGCAAATGCTTTATTCTTGTTAAAAGAGGTAGAAAATCTAAATTTGCTCCTAAAACTGTAGAAGGCTTTTTGCTTGGTTATGACTCAAACACAAGGGCATATAGGGTCTTTAACAAGTCCACTGGACTAGTTGAAGTCTCGTGTGACGTTGTGTTTGATGAAACTAACGGCTCTCAAGTAGAGCAAGTTGATCTTGATGAGATAGGTAATGAAGAGGCTCCATGCATAGCGCTAAGGAACATGTCCATTGGGGATGTGTGTCCTAAGGAATCCGAAGAGTCTTCAAGTGCACAAGATCAACCATCCTCCACCACGCAAGCATCTCCACCAACTCAAAATGAGGATGAGACTCAAGTTGATGAAGGGCAAAATCAAGAAGATGAGCCACCTCAAGATGATGGCAATGATCAAGGGGGAGATGCAAATAATCAAGAAAAGGAGGATGAGGAAGAACCAAGGCCGCCACACCCAAGAGTCCACCAAGCAATCCAACGAGATCACCCCGTCGACACCATCCTCGGCGACATTCATAAGGGGGTAACTACTCGATCTCGGGTTGCACATTTTTGTGAGCATTACTCTTTTGTTTCCTCTATTGAGCCACACAGGGTGGAGGAAGCACTTCAAGATTCGGATTGGGTGATGGCGATGCAAGAGGAGCTCAACAACTTCACAAGGAATGAGGTATGGCATTTGGTTCCACGTCCTAACCAAAATGTCGTAGGAACCAAATGGGTCTTCCGCAACAAGCAAGATGAGCATGGTGTGGTGACAAGGAACAAAGCACGACTTGTGGCCAAGGGATACTCCCAAGTCGAAGGTTTGGATTTCGGTGAAACCTATGCACCCGTAGCTAGGCTTGAGTCAATTCGCATATTATTGGCCTATGCTACTTACCATGGCTTTAAGCTTTATCAAATGGACGTGAAAAGTGCCTTCCTCAATGGACCAATCAAGGAAGAGGTCTACGTTGAGCAACCTCCCGGCTTTGAAGACAGTGAGTATCCTAACCATGTCTATAGGCTCTCTAAGGCGCTTTATGGGCTCAAGCAAGCCCCAAGAGCATGGTATGAATGCCTAAGAGATTTCCTTATCACTAATGGCTTCAAAGTCGGCAAGGCCGATCCTACTTTATTCACTAAAACTCTTGACAATGATTTGTTTGTATGCCAAATTTATGTTGATGATATTATATTTGGGTCTACTAACGAATCTACATGTGAAGAATTTAGTAGGATCATGACAAAGAAATTCGAGATGTCTATGATGGGGGAGTTGAAGTATTTTCTAGGATTTCAAGTAAAGCAACTCCAAGAGGGCACCTTCATCAGCCAAACGAAGTACACTCAAGACATCCTAAGCAAGTTTGGGATGAAGGATGCCAAGCCCATCAAGACTCCCATGGGAACAAATGGGCATCTCGACCTCGACACGGGAGGTAAGTCCGTGGATCAAAAGGTATACCGGTCGATGATTGGTTCATTGCTTTATTTATGTGCATCTCGAGCGGACATTATGCTTTCCGTTTGCATGTGTGCAAGATTCCAATCCGACCCTAAGGAATCTCACCTTACGGCCGTAAAACGAATCTTGAGATATTTGGCTTATACACCTAAGTTTGGGCTTTGGTACCCTCGGGGATCCACTTTTGATTTGATTGGTTATTCGGATGCCGATTGGGCGGGGTGTAAGATTAATAGGAAGAGCACATCGGGGACTTGCCAGTTCTTGGGAAGATCCTTGGTGTCATGGGCTTCAAAGAAGCAAAATTCGGTCGCTCTTTCCACCGCCGAAGCCGAGTACATTGCCGCAGGTCATTGTTGCGCGCAATTGCTTTGGATGAGGCAAACCCTGCGGGACTACGGTTACAAATTAACCAAAGTCCCTTTGCTATGTGATAATGAGAGTGCAATCAAAATGGCCGACAATCCCGTCGAGCATAGCCGCACTAAGCACATAGCCATTCGGTATCATTTTCTTAGGGATCACCAACAAAAGGGAGATATCGAGATTTCTTACATTAATACTAAAGATCAATTAGCCGATATCTTTACCAAGCCACTTGATGAACAATCTTTTACCAAACTTAGGCATGAGCTCAATATTCTTGATTCTAGAAATTTCTTTTGCTAAACTTGCACACATAGCTCATTTATATACCTTTGATCATATCTCTTTCATATGCTATGACTAATGTGTTTTTCAAGTGTATCTCAAACCAAGTCATAGGTGTATTGAAAGGAAATTAGAGTCTTCGGCGAAGACAAAGGCTTCCACTCCGTAACTCATCCTTCGCCATCGCTCCAAGAAAAGGACCTTGTCTTTGGGGGAGAGAGTAAGAGCCCAAAGCAAAAGGACCGGACTTCGTCTTTGGTATAATCTTAACTCATTTATTTATGACCAAAGGGGAAGATAGCACTCGATGGGCTCTAATGATTCCGTTTTTGGCGATTCATGCCAAAGGGGGAGAAAGTATGAGCCCAAAGCAAAAGGACCGCACCACCACCAATTTCAAAAACTTAGTTTTTCAAAGAGTATTTTCAATTGGTATTCTTTTATGTTCAAGAAGGGGAGAAAGTAGTATTTCAAAAATGATATATCAAAACCCTCTTGAACACTAAGAGGTGGATCTCAATTTAGGGGGAGTTTTGTTAAGTCAAAGGAAAAGCATTTGAAACAGGGGGAGAAAATTTCAAATCTTGAAAATGCTTTGCAAACTCTTATTCATTTACCTTTGACTATTTGCAAAAGACCTCTGAAATAGATTTACAAAAGAATTTGCAAAAACAAAACATGTGGTGCAAAAGTGGTCCAAAATGTTAAAAATGAAAGAAACAATCCATGCATATCTTGTAAGTATTTATATTGGCTCAATTCCAAGCAACCTTTACACTTACATTATGCAAACTAGTTCAATTATGCACTTCTATATTTGCTTTGGTTTGTGTTGGCATCAATCACCAAAAAGGGGGAGATTGAAAGGGAATTAGGCTTACACCTAGTTCCTATATAATTTTGGTGGTTAAATTGCCCAACACAAATCTTTGGACTAACTAGTTTGCCCAAGTGTATAGATTATACAGGTGTAAAAGGTTCACACTCAGCCAATAAAAAGACCAAGTTTTGGATTCAACAAAGGAGCAAAGGGGCAACCGAAGGCACCTCTGGTTTGGCGCACCGGACTGTCCGGTGTGCCACCGGACAGTGTCCGGTGCACCACCGGACATGTCCGGTGCACCAGAGGACTCCATCGCGAACTCGCCACCTTCGGGAATTTCCAGAGGCACTCGGCTATAATTCACCGGACTGTCCGGTGTACACCGGACAGTGTCCGGTGCGCCAAGGGAGGTCGGCCTCAGGAACTCGCCAGCTTCGGGAAAAGCCAACGGCTCGTCCACTATAATTCACCGGACTGTCCGGTGTGCACCGGACTGTCCGGTGCGACTCCAGAGCAACGGCTACTTCGCGCCAACGGCTACCTGCTGCGGCATTTAATGCGCGCACAGCGCGCGCAGGAGTCAGAATCGCCCATGCTGGCACACCGGACAGCCAACAGTACCTGTCCGGTGTGCACCGGACACCCAGGCGGGCCCACAAGTCAGAAGCTCCAACGGTCAGAATCCAACGGCAGTGATGACGTGGCGGGGGCACCGGACATGTCCGGTGTGCACCGGACTGTCCGGTGCGCCATCGAACAGCAGCCTCCACCAACGGTCAAGTTTGGTGGTTGGGGCTATAAATACCCCAACCACCCCACCATTCATTGCATCCAAATTTTCCAGCTTCCAACCACTATACAAGAGCTAGCATTCATTGCAAAACACACCAAAAGAGATCAAATCCTCTCCCAATTCCACACAAAGCATTAAGTGACTAGAGAGAGTGATTTGTAGTGTTCATTTGAGCTCTTGCGCTTGGATCGCTTCTTTTCTTTCTTGATTCTTTCTTGTGATCAAACACTCACTTGTAATTGAGGCAAGAGGCACCAATTGTGTGGTGGCCCTTGCGGGAAGTTTGATTCCCAAGTGATTTGAGAAGAGAAGCTCACTCGGTCCGAGGGACCGATTGAGAGAGGGAAGGGTTGAAAGAGACCCGGCCTTTGTGGCCTCCTCAACGGGGAGTAGGTTTGAAAGAACCGAACCTCGGTTAAACAAATCCTCGTGTCACACACTTCATTATTCGCTTGCGATTTGTTTTGCGCCCTCTCTCGCGGACTCATTTATATTTCTAACGCTAACCCGGCTTGTAGTTGTGTTTATATTTGTAAATTTCAGTTTCGCCCTATTCACCCCCCCTCTAGGCGACTATCAGTATCCCTAATTATGGTCCCCGACAATTACGGTTTAGTTTATCATACCATTTACTTTAACAATAAACTAAAGTTTTCTATATTTTCACAAATATTTTAAATAAGATAAACTGATCAAAGTTGGCCTCAAGAAAGTCAAACGACTTCCTTTGTGAGACGGAGGGAGTAACACGTAAGCTAGAGTTTTGCCCGCTCCAGTTGGGAAGTTAATACAGATATTCCTCTCAAAGGTGCCAAGACCAATTGTTTCCAGCCAAGCTGCTTCTTGAACTGGACAAAGCGCTTCAATTCCCATTCTCTGTAAAGCCTCTGCTCGTCTGAGCTGGAAAGGGTCTACAACGTCCTGGCATATAATGAGGAATGAGGATGACTCATTACTGTCAGCAAAGATTCCATCACCAAACTTTTCTAGGAACAATTGAACGGCTCCATGCCACTTCGGTCTCACATCAGTGGCGTTGTCTGGACTGCTATGAACAGCACCGTGAATTCGGAATGCAGACCAGTTGAAAACACAATCATTTTCCCAGGCCCAGTTGATGATCCTCAACTCATTTTGGAGTGTAGTTGGAAACCAGCGCCAAGTTGAGATATACTCCCTCCGGTTTCCTATTAGTTGTCGTTTTGGATAAGGTTCGAGTCAAACATATAAAATTTTGACTACAAATAACTATTTTGTTATTTAGTTTTGGAACCTAATATTTATATGCGCCAATTTATCATAAAAAGTACTTTTATAAAAGTATAAATGTATTAAGAGTTCATTTGTATTTTAACAAAAAACATTGGTCAAAGTTATATTTTGGAGACCGTGTCGTTGTCCTAAACGACAACTAATAGGAAACCGGAGGGAGTACTGAAAGAATACTAGCAGCCACATAGTCTGATACGCCACTCCACTCATGTAACATTGGCTCTGAATATTCCCAGCTACATGTTTACTCATATTGCAACTGCCAACAACTTTGCACAAGTTGCATGGATCAAATGCCCACCAAGGAAGCTTTGGCACGATGGAGCCGGCCGCGACCAGAGATTTAATCCATAATACCAAAGCTGCACGCCAGTAAAAAGATGGCCACGGTAGAGGTCTGACTTGAACGCCGTTAGCAGGTATCACCAACTGCATGGGTGGCGGCCATGGTTGCCGGTGCAGCACTGCATCCCAACCACAACTAAATGGATGCAAGCAAGAACTCTGTATGAGACTGAAGCAATTCCTCAAGCACCTGTTGGTTAAGGTGTTGAGAACCATGTCCTTAATCTGAAGGTCAATATGATGTTGGATGAGCCATGCTGCCACGTCTTCTCCATCACAAACAACATCATATTGGAGTGTCCAGTGCCCTTCAATGTGCTTAGCATTCAGAACTGTATTTGTTTCTGCAAGAACCTCAGCAGCATTAAGATCACATACTGAATCAATTCCTTCGTCTGCATTCCAGATAGGAACTAGCTCCTTGAGCTTGAACGCGGACGGCTCGGTGACAAACTTGTAGAAGTTGTAGAGACGCAGTTGTGCTTCCTCGGGGATGCTGATACTGGAGGCCGCGACGAAGGCGGATGCAGCGTTGAACTCCCGCTCGTCCAGAAAGTTGAAGTCGCGGCGGTGGAAGTTCACGAACCTCTGCATCGCCATGTAGGACTCGAAGACGAAATCGGCGTCGCCAGTGTGCCGGAGCGGGATGCCCGGGTGCACGACGGTGGCCGCGACGCCCAGACCCCACAACTGCATCGATCTCAGCATTGACTTGGAGAAGCAGCAGATCGACTTCACAGCGTGCCACAGTGTGGTGTTGAAGTGGGCCTGGTTGAGGTCGGAGAGGTGGAGCCGCGCCTCCAGGGCGCGCTCGGCACGGCGCTCAGCGGTGAGGGAGGTGGAGTCGATGACGGCGTCGATGATGACGTTGGAGAGGCGCTTCTGCTCGGTGAGCGGAATGAAGGTCTTGAGCAGCTCCCGGTCGACCTCGTCTAGGCTATTGAGCTTGGAGTTGGCTTTGGACGCGGAGGAGTAGCAGGAGGACTGCAGATCCGCGGGCGCGTACTCGTTGTCGCTCCAGGTGGCCTCGACCATGGTGAGCATGCTGCTGGTGACGTCGCAGTTGGGGACCATCGTCGAACACGTGCTGGGCGAGGTGTGGAAAACCTCATCCTCCTCAGTCTCAACCAACTGCAGGATAAATGAAACTGGAGACAGAGCCGTGTCGATGTAAGGGCCGAGCGGAGGCTTGTCCTCGGGTGGAAGCGTGAAGTAGTCGTGTGCGAGGTGCGCCATGTCGGCCACCGTCGTGGCATCCACGCCGTGGTCCACCACCCAGTCCTCGCACGCCACGGTCACGCGCGTGCGGATCTCGACCCTTCGCGCGCTGTCGATGCCCATATCTCTCCCTGCCGCAGTCGTAGGGAGGAACGGGACCTGGGCGGGACAGGCTACGCAGCAGGCACGGAGGAAAGAGGACTCCTCGTCGAAGATGGGACCCTCGTCGAAGATGGACGTCACGTCAGCACAGGGCTCCTCGTCGAAGATGGGACCCTCGTTGAAGATGGATGTCTCGTCACAGGGTTCTTCACAGCGCTCGTCCCGGCGGCGCTTGACACCATCGCAGTGTCCGCGCACCTCCATGAGTCGCATTTCGTCGAGCAGCTTGCGGATGGCGACGTCTTGATGCTCCATCACGGAAGATCGGGGTCACCGCGGCATAGCAGCAAGCGGGTCCAGGAGACTGAATCTGATACCAGATGTTAGCACCTAGCTTGGGAGATCAGGAGAAGAAGGTGCTCGGTGGGAGAAGACGTGGAGAAGAAGTAGATGCACGAAGAAGACAGGTTCGTATTGCATATTCTGGTTTTTGGATACCCTTACAACTTGTCCACTGTTTACTTTATACTCTTCTACGGCCCAGCCCAACTACCAGCTTACACAGCTCATTCGGACAAACTTACACAGCCCACTCAGTACTAGAATTACGATAGAGGATGCGCACATGCACACCCCGAGCCAGCTTCTTCCTTGTCGTCCGATGCTATTGCAGTAGTTTGAGGAGTCGATAGTAGTAGTGTGCTGACAGTTTGGTTTGAGCGAGGTCCTTTGTTCGGTGCTGTAACCTTCAAGTGTCCGATCAAATGCCTGTGCGAGCCAGTCGTCTCCCCCCTTGAAGTAGTTTCTTGTTCTTTAATTTCGAGATCAATGTCTAGTTTGATAGGTAGCCATTCTTGATACGTGCTATCTGGTGCTTTATCCGTATGTACACTCTCCTTTGTTATATGGGCTTAGAAATCTGTGCGCCATGGCGGCCATGCATCCTTGGCACACGGGGGATATACAGGGCTATTTTAGGTAGGCTGTGAATAAAAGTCCTTAGTTAAAATCTGAATACTAGGACAAATGGACAATAGTAGGGATGAATTGGAACCATTAAGATATTATGCATTTCTAGTGGTATCAGAAGTCATTTTTGGTAAGAGAATTAAAACCTAACATCAATAGCGAAACTGTACTTTTACCCTGTAGTCAATGTTGCACATCTGAAATGGGGGCCAAATACCAAATGGTCTAAATTTAGTTAGGATTATTCTGTATTATTACGATGTAAGAATACAATGATTATTTGCTAAAAAAAACATAATTGGTTCCTTGGTAACTACACAAGAAATTACAATGTTTTCTATACTACCTAGAATGGAATCAGACCAGCAAGTAGGATATGGATACCTACATACAACAGCGCGACAAGTGCAAAGACAACCGGCAGCAGAACTACAAGGATGATTGGCCTCTTCGCCCACCGCCCCATGATCGCTAGTGCAAATGGGTAGAGGAGAAACATGATCCATATGTTGAACAGCAGACCCAGTGCTGCATGCATCTTCTTCGCCGCTGTCCATGTTCCAATGTATACCACAGTTTTGCCCAGGGCTACACCAATGGCACCAACATTGCAGATCAGAACTGCCATTGTTGGGATGAGCATTGGCACCCATCGAAAATCATAAAGGTCGGCGAACTTGTCATTGTCGTCCGCGGCTGTTTGCTTGGAAGTGACCCTGAAGTGTATGCCCTTCTTTGTGAGGAGGTTCACTGCCATGTGCAGCACTGCCATTGGATATGCACTTGTTGAGCCGATCATAAAGAACTGCTCATTGCGCCAATAGTCCAGCCATGTGACCCCCGCCCACTTTATCTCAAGCCAGCCAATCATGTGAATCATCACGATGATTACAAGAAGGTACACGACATACCTAGTGAATGGTCTCTGGATGTATACTTCATCGGGGATAAGCCACATCACCGGGCTTAGAGCATAGATTAGGATGAAGACTGATGTGACTGGGTAGACTGTCATGTTGAGGTAGGAGACACGCTGAAGGGGTTGAATCCGGCGACCACCGATGAATGGATTGTTGTGGGAGAAGAACATCTCTAAAGACCCACCAGACCAGCGCACAATTTGATGGAGGCGTTCAGTTAGGTTGATTGGTGCAACGCCACAGAACGCATCGTGCTCCATTGTGCAATACATAGAGCGCCACCCCTGCCCGTGGATGCGGAATCCTGTTACTATATCTTCAGTGGCTATGTCATAGATGTACCCTACACCCTTGCCCCAGTCAGTACCTTTGTCATAAGAACATGTCACAACCCTCTCTAGCTCAGCAAGGAATGTGTCATCAATTGGTGGCGGTGTGATTGTCCTGTCATTTTTCAGGGCTTTTGACACTGAATCTAGGAAGATTGTGGAGTTGCCAAACCTGCTAGCTTCGGCCGTGATGTTTTCTGCTCTACAGTGGGGTGGGTCAATACCATAGAGTGCTAAGCGACGGAACATGCAACCAGTACCGAGGTATGAGGGCCCTTGCAAACCATTAAGGGCAAGCATGGTCCCATCAAAGAAGACACGATTGTGGTTACCATAGCGGTCCGTGGGGTCAACATTGTCGAAGCGCTGTGGGAACTGAACAAATGCGGTGTTATCACCGTCCCGTTGATCCAGCATGAAGCACACAGCCGAGCTTAGGGCTTGAGAGTTGTTGATGTAGTGGTCGCAGTCGAAGTTGATGATGAGTTGGGCATTAGAGAGGAGAGCAGAGGCCCGCAGCTGTGCATTCAGGGCACCTGCCTTCTTGTTGTGGTCATAACCTGGGTTCTTCTCACGAGAGACGTAAACAAGCATTGGGAGGCGCTCATCAGTGGTGGCAATGCTGGGATTGCTTTCAGTAATAGGGTGTTGTCCACGGCTTGGATGGTTCAGCACAACCTGTTAACAGTAGGATTCAAACCATCAGTGGCGACATCGCTGTAACAAGCGGCATTATGCAAAGATGAAATATTCCCGAACTAAAGTTCTGCAAGAAGTAAGTGGATTGCATGAGTGTCTCGTTTTCTGAATTTGAACAACTAATCTTAACTTTAGTACCTTGGCAATTGGAGCATGGTGTCCTTTCCTATGGTTCTCTGCTGGATCAATCCATGTGCCGGGCCACTGCGTCCCATTTGCCATCCAAGTTGCCTTTTGAGCTCCTCCTGCATCTCTCACGCTATTGTAAACATCGGATCTCTTGCGTATGGCATCAGGGAGGTTGTCCAAGCGCGCCTTGAACTCATCGTACTCCATCTGCACCCTCCTATAATCATTCAAGAACTCCTGCGTCACCCTTCCAGCCTGCGGCGGTGCCACATGCTCAAAATAGCTTTCTGGTGCCCTTGGCTCAATGGAGTACTTGCGGCAGAACGGAACCCATAGAGGCGCAAACTTTCCGACCTCGGCCAGTGCCTCATAGAGAACCAGCGCCCCACTATCATCTGAGAGATAGCAGGCTAGCCGATCGACTGGGTAATCGACAGACAGGATGGAGAGGACACAGTTCATGGTGTAGAGTATGGGCTCATCAATGGGGTCGGCAGTGGTGACGAAAACATCGATACCGGGGAGCCTAGAGGCGCCGCCGTCAGGGTAGCCAAAGTGCCGCTGGAGGGCGGCGAGATCTGGGATGGTCTTCACAGGGTTGAACTTTGGGAGCTGGTTGAGGAGCCACGAGAAGCCGAACCAGACGTCGCCGACGATGGACATTGTCCAGAACCACATGATGTCGGATTTGTTGTGCCTGATGCGCCACGCGAAGAAGGCGAGGACAGCGACTAATCGGATGATGATCAGCAACCTGTAACATGAAACACATGCTGTCAGGTCTCGAGCCAAAGAAACGCGAGCTGTGCTCTCGTGCGAGTGAGTATGTGACCAAAAATAGGAAATATCAAGCAATCTTTGTGCAAGATCTTTTCATTTCTTTGGCAATCCAGTGCTTGGAAAATGGAAGACGGTGAGCCATCTCATCGGTGGAGGCTCAGGTCAACGGTTATGCAGGCGAAGTCTAACAAGCAACTACTACTAGGAAACGCGCGTTTCCAAAGCAAAAAAAAAAATGTACAGCCTGTTTACATGGTGAACTGTAAACAAACAGTGATTATATTCCTGTTGGTGCGTTGCACATTCAGTCTAGCCGCTGAGCTGGCTTTTTACCTGTAGGGGTGCAGGAGGGCGCCTTTGACCTTATACTTCCGGAACAGCAGCGCGCGGCCGTCCTCACCGCCGGACTCCTTGGCAGCGCGCCTCTCGGCCTTGTCGGAGGCCACCCAGTACCTGCCCCTGGCGCCGTGGCCAGCCTTCCTCGCGGCGGCACCATGGCCGTTCGCGCTCACTAGAAGCGGGTCAGTGAGGCCGCCATTGGCCGCATACACGGCATCGCCCGCCGGTGCCGGCGAAGCCATGCCTTGCAGGTCCTAGCTAGCTACTACCTTTTCCTTCCTTTGGCAAGACCAGAGGTAGGTGGGGTGGGGGGGCACTGACACTCTAGCCAGTGTGCAGTGGCACACGACGGGTGGAAGCCTGGAGCAGCGACTTATATAGGAGGAGGCAGGAGCAGGACGGGCAGGCCGAAGCACGTACATGGGTGCGAGGTGCCTGGCAGAGGACCGGATGTTCGCAACTCTGCCTAGAAGTGCAGCAATTCAGACATGTCATATTGTACAGTCAATGGATCTGGCGGTGCCTAGTGTGTACAGACTAAACTACAAGCTATTCAAGCTCATGCAGAAAACGTGGACCGTGAGCAGTGAACGGGTGAACACAGAGCCCCGTCCATGTGCTGCTGCGGGCTAGCTGACCGCAACGCAACGGACGGAATTCACGGGAACGCACGTCGTGGCGGTGGTGCGGTGCACTACGTACGGCAAGTAGAGCGAGCGAGGCTGGAGCTAGCACTGTTAGCCATTTGCACCTGTGTCAGGCCAGGCCAGGCAAATATTGGTTACCCATCACCGTCTGTTTCTGTATGTCGGAGTTGTGACTAAAGTTAGTTGGCTGGTTCTGTAATAAGTTCTACTTGGCAGTTGGCTGGGTGCCTGGCTGTGCGCTGTGAAAGTGAGCTTCCAGCGCTGCCCCAGCATCGGCGAAGGAGGATTAGAAGATTGGACACGAAACCAGATCAATTTGTCTCTCCTTATGTTTTATTTTTTAATCTGGACCAATCACGCAACTGGGTCGCGCAGCTGCAACGATCGGATCTACCTCGGGCACGCAGCCCTAGCATCAGCAGCGCATGGGAAACTAGATCTTGTCAGTCACTGCCAGGGACACGGAACGGGAGAGCAAGAATACCATATTCTTGGCGCGGTTGTTTGTTCGCTTCTCCTTTCAGATCTAAAGGCCATTTAGCTTCAGTGCAAGTAGACGCTTGGTCTGGATGGCTGGAATAGTTTATACCCATCATGATCGTTCTGCGTGTTCCTGTCTGCCGTTGTTCTGTTTCCCACCCTGTGCGAGAACCTGATGGGTACATTTTTTTTAATATGTCAAGAAAAAATGAGCCTCTCTTGCAGCGATTTAGATCAGATCTGATGATAGGCTGCTAACACATCAAGTCCCGGTGTTCTGCTGTGATTTCGGGTGCATATTGACCGATACAAGGGGGTGGATTTAGAATTTTGTCCAATTGATTGCAGAAATTCACGTGCTAATAAAAAAACGAGGAGAATCTATGCATTTTTCATGCGTAAAAGAGTCATAGATTAAGATTTATATGAGCTGCTCATCATTTAGGGGTACAAGAATCCAGTGACTGAATAAAATTAGAGCCTGGGTTCAGTTATGGAAGAAGGAAATGTTCCGTGTCTCTCTCTCTCTCTCTACATAACTGATATTTCAACAATTCAACTGCAATTATTTGCGACCGCAAAACCAATTTTCTTTCTCGTATTGTGCTTTGTGACCTCGTCTACTGTATATACTTTTACCTAGTTACTAGTATAGTGTATCATAGTATCACTGTACGTGCTTTTCCTTTCTGACAAACTTTCTTAGCTAACGGGAAACTAATACATTTACCTAGTTACTTTAGGATGAGAGAGTTCAGACATCTGATGTTAAGTTCTCTCGGTAAAGTAAGTCTGGACAGCCTACAGCTTTTGCAAATGAGCATAGTTCGAGACCATAAACGAACATTCAGGCTTTACATCTGTGCTATGTCGCCATTAAAATATTCTTCTCCATTAGTGCTTCCCCGGTACCAGCTTTCCTTACATGTTGAGATCTTTCAGTTGCTCTTCAGCTGTAAAGGTGTCTCCAGTGATATGTTCAGGGCTTCAGGCACACAAGTTAGTGAACAGTCCTGCTGCTGTGATGCACCTCTGCTGCAGAGTATATGTAGTAAAACGGAGTCCCACCGGCATCTTTTACAGGTAGCTCTTCCTTTTTGAACCTTCCGTAGCTGCAAATTTAATAATTTATCTGTTTGTTTTTTAGGGAAAAAGGTTATTTTATATGTTTGTTTTTTAGGGAAAAAAGCTGTAGGGGAAACCCTACAGCAATTTTATTGAAACTTTTTGAGATGAAAAAAATACAAGCGGGATCAAAGAAAACAAGAAAGAAAGGAGCTATCGAGAGTTTAGACTAGCTTTAAGAGAGTGGTTAAATCTCAGCATTTGCAACTTCACTATATCGTTGAAGCAGCGTCGCCAAGAAGAAAAGGAAGGAACCTTATTTCTAAAGATAAAGATGAAGTCATTCCTCCGTTTTCAAATACACCAAACCATTAGTGGTAAAATTTTCCATGAAAAAACTGTGGCCAAAAGCACCCTTGGACTCATGAATCATCAAAAAGAAGTTAAGATTATGATTCCAATGAAAACCGTTTTTAAACAGTTGCTCGACCGTAGAGTAGCTCTACGGTGGATCTAATCTTGCATCAAACATTGACTGAAAACTTTGACAACTTGTACAACTGGTACTAAAAAGTAATGTGATTTGTAGTTTTCCATTAAAACCTGCAAAACTGCTGGCGAACAATTTCCAAACTGCATTTTTAAAAGGGAAATCTGCATACTTTTTAATACCCACTTTTTCTTTGGACACGTAATCATTCCCAAGCACGTACAAGGTAGCAGTGTAGCAGCTTTCTGCTCCAATTGGTGCGAATAATCATCTGAACCTTTTTGTTCTTGGAATCCACCAAAAGGTATACGTGAACACTATGCATGTTGTATAGTCAGTCAGATTTTCATCTGCCCAACAGGATATCGTTCAGTTTAGAGGGTGAGAAACGATTACCATTGACGGGTAAATTAGGAGTTGTAGGGGTTTATTTTTCTATGAAAGTATTGTCAGGACCATGGTGAATTGACATATATCAGAATTTTCCACACCATTGGATCTTGCTGTCTACTAAAAGGAATAGACAACCGAAACATGTCATTGTTCAGAGTTGCATCTAAACTAGTGTGACCACAAACCATCCAGTGGATCTTAAATCCTAAACTAATATTGCACCCTGGATGTAGATTGTAGAGTACACCTCATACGATGTTTTTGTAATCAGTTCTTTCGTCACATGTTTTATTGATCATGGGAACATGCCCATTAAACCTCCCGATGGTAGTTGGTAGGTCTGATTCAGACGCCGCATGGATCAGACTAGGTTGGTCTTTCTGACCTGTTTTTTTTTCTTCCAAAAATCAAAAGCCAACCAAAAAGATTGGCTCCTATCTAAAAGCATAGCAGAAAACAGTTTTTTTCAGTATAAATTTTGCAGCATCCTTATCTCTGCTTTCACTTAATTTTGGAGTTCAACTATTTACGAAAATTACCCACGTACCAATGATTATAGTCATATCGGCTTTTTTTTCTTCTATGCAGTCGTGGTTGTTGCTGTAGTACGAGCAGAAGTTAGACTTGGACTTAGTCAAAATAATTGTCTCAAATGATCAACACCTTACGCAAGATATTAGTAGTTATATTAAATACATGCCAAGAATCTAAGATACCAAAAAGAAGCCTAGATATGGAGACATAAATAAAAAATAAAGCCACCAAAGCTGAGACAAAACGATGGTGGAATTGAAATTGTCTCATGATTTTGGATCTGCTCAAATTAATATGACTTTAACTCTAAACGTTATGTCCAATGTATGAAAGTGTGTTGAAAAACAACATCTGACATTTATACTGGTCCAATCTAGTGCACACATGCCATAACAGTGACTCCTGTTAAAGCACTGAACATATCGGGTGCTCACAGAAAAAAAAACATTGCAACTGTTATTTTTTAACAGTTAAGTTCAGTGCATACATAGATTACTGCAAGTTTTAGCAACGACCAGTTTTGGACTTTGTGCCTATACTATCCCAACCAACAGACCAGGGCCGGGCCAAGGCATGTGCGACACGGGCCTCCAAAAATTGAGGGCCTCAAAACTCAGTACATGTATATATATTCTAGTTTTATGATTTTCTACACATGTTAATATATAACACATATTTTTCTCCCTACAATACCGCTGCGCTGAAGCGAAACTACCGAAAGCTCCACTAAAGAAAAAATCTTCATAGAATCTTAACATATATGTCCGCGTGAATGAAGTTCTCTAAATTAAAGCTACTAAATTCATATCTGTGTTCTACTATGATAAAAAAAAGACGTATTATTTAGCTACAATAGCATTCGAGAGCGAAGCTTTGGAGAAGATCGAATATAAGCATATTGTACAAATTTTCTTTAAAACCCACCAAAAGAGCGATGTTATTCAAATAAAATAGAAATGTTTCTTTAGATATTCTATTGCAATATATATTACTGTAATTTGCAAATTGTTATTACTGGTTTTTAATAAAAACATACATTACACTGCTTTAGATTTGGCACAGGGTCTCAAATTTCTCTGGCGCGGCCCTGCAACAGACCATTTAAAACGTGTGGGAGCTGAGAAACATACAAAAGGAGTTAGTGCTTTATTCTAGTGCTTTTCACTTGCATAGTGCCTAGTGGTATACATGGTGATTTTTTTGTATACGCTTTACGAAGTGTTTAGTCTAGTTAGACCAATATTTATGCGCTTGTTTTAGGTTTAAGTCTTCCCTGGCTAGTAGCAGGATCGCGAGCGAGCCCCCTGGAGCGCCACCGGTCTCGGTTTTATGCTCTATGTGTAGATCGACGAATAGAGAAGGAAGAAACGCGTAAACAAAGAAATGTATAATTTAGCGATTAACAGGTGGGGTTAAATATGACACATTGACACGTGAGGTCGCAACAATAGGTTTTGCAGAAGTCACAACTATGCAACCAAACAACTTTTTAGTTTCCTCACGACCTATATCCCACATCAACTTTTTAAAAAAGGCTAGAAGTCGAGCGAACCGGGACGAGGGCTCCATCACCGTATGCACAGTACAGCGCCGGTGACTCGCACGATCCGGAAAAGACGAGCATGTATATATAGTTCAAAAAAATACAGTACTAGAAGTCTACCGAACCGGCACGAGGGGAGGGTTCCATGTGCACAATACACCCGGTGACTCATGCAGGAATCAGGATCCTTAAGAAAGATGGGTGATTGGACGGGGTATAAAGGTTATTCTGTGATGAGCAAGAATTTTTTTTAATTATACATTAACTTTCCCTCTACATACCGCATTTGTGTTGAAGAATACTAGAAGGACAATAGGCACGAGCACACAGGCGATAGCTATAGCTAGCGCCCAGCGCAGTGGAACATGACCCGGAAAACAAATCTGGCAGAGCATGCACTGTAGCCATGGTGAGTTAATCCAAAATATAATAATCGGCGGGAGGGGGGGGGGGGGGGGGGGGGGGGGGGCAGCCGCTTGGCTTCGTCGTCCCGTTCCCGTCACAGCACAGCAGAGATCTTGTCAGGGCATGCAAATGCATGCGCCGAGCTGATCTGGAGATGGGAACACTCTCATCTGACTCCACGTCGTTGTGTGCTAACAGCCCGATCCGTGTATAGTTCTAACTGCTCATGCTGCAGACTGTCAATCTGCATTGCTATTCGCGTGCCAGGAGCCCATTCACCATGTTAAGAGCATATATATAGTATCTGAAACGACCCCAAAGTAAGTTGTTTTCAACCTTGAGCAATGCACAATACACAACATATACTCGTGTGAATAGAGTCACCGGGTGCATTAAGCATAGATTTTTTTTCCACAAGGTATAGCTTCTTCTCTAAATTTGTTAGGTTCACTGCCCGCGTGATTGGTTCACTGTGCCGGCGTGCAGCTGCATGCACAGAGTTTTAAAGCACAGTTTGATGAGTGGATACATGCGCGCTACATGCAAAAAAGGCGGGTGAGCGAGGCTTCACAAGATGGCCGATAGCTGCGTATGCGGGCATGCAGGCTGCGCTTATGCAGGAGCACACATCCTGAGAATGCCTTTTAGTTTGTTTTTTTATTATATTTTTTAATTAACAAATTTAATCATCGAACCGATTTCATATTTATATTTGTAAGACTTTTATGAACAAAACTAGACCACTAATACTATATCGTATTTGAAAATTTATTTATACATCCTTCTCTAATACACGTTTCAGTGCAAGCAACCAAACAAAGTCTGTCTCTAGTCTGCATGAATCTGTATAAACAACCAAACAAAGTCACCTGTATGAACTCATCTTGATTCTATTAGTACTGGCTAGGCTCAAACCGGCCTGGCTCGACTTCTACGCCAACCAAACACATGGTATAGTTTCTACTAAGATCAGTATGATTTCCATGTACGTATCTATTACTGTTACAAATAGTAATATTTCGCACGTATATACATATATATCGTTATAAATCTATTATGATATTTTTTTTGATTAAATTAAATATAAAAATGAACTAACTTCCTAATAGAGAAAATAGATAATATCTACAAAAAAGTTAAAAATGGAACAGGTTCAAATATGAAACATGGTTTCGTCGCAGGGTGTTGGCCGAACGTCAATCCCTGCGTCCGTCAAATCATATCATCATTCACGAACAACTTGATCGGCATGTAGGTACAATTATAAACTTTAGCCCCTATCACATTCGAATGTTTAAATAATAATTCCTGATATTAAATATAGTTTAATTATAAAATTAATTAAATAGATAAAGACTAAAAGATTATATGAGTTTATTAAACTTAATTTAATATATATTTAATACTTATAATTGGTCTTTAAATATTTGATATGACACGACACCCACACTGGAACAGGATGGGAAATGCATGGACTGTGCTTCCAAAACGCTCATTCCTCGCGCGTGTAAATCCGGCTATCGGTGTAAAGTCAACATTGTCTAGCATCAGTACTGTTGAAGTATACTCAGTGGTAACGAGATTGAGAGAGACAAATAGCAGAACCGTTGTTTGTATTCCACAGATCATTACACTTATATACAAGTGAAGGGGTGTATCCCAAGAGGTGTGTCCCTTGGGCAAAACTGTCGCACCCCTTGGATTGATCACATATGTAATATTTTGTAACACTCCCCCTTGATCAATCCAACTTCATTTGATGATCTGTCAGCTGTTCTTTCAAGATCTTATCTCCTCAAAAACCTTATGGGAAAAATAAGGAGTACACAATGTCTTTTGAATAATGAGAATAATCTCACACGAACTCCAAAAGAAAATATGCTTGTAATCATCATTCGTAAAAACCCCTGTGGGGAAAAGTCAATGATGAAGCATATAGCTTAGTTGATATTACCTCGTTAAAAACTTTGGATGAGAAAACCTTAACAAGGCAAAACTCATACAAAGAAAAGAGTGTAATATGATGGTATAAAGCAGGTCAAATATCATGGAGAATTACTCCCCCTGATCCTTGCAAGCACTTAAGTCTTCTCATACCAATCACCTCAACACATTTCTGAAAACGTTGAGTATGGTAGAGATTTTGTGAATAGATCAGTAAGATTATCACAAGACTTTGTTTGCAAGATGTTTATATCTCCATTTTCCTGAAGTCATGGGGATAAAACAATTTAGGAGCAATATGTTTATTAATGTTGCTCCTGATATAACCTGTTTCCATCTGAACAACACAAGCTCAATTATCCTTATGGATAATGGTCAGTGGTTCAATTGAACCACAGTATGACATTGTTCTCCAATGGACCTCTAGCCCAAAGAACAATAATATGTCTATAGCCATCATCTCAAAAACCCCGTGGGGAAAAGAAATGATGAGACATATAACTCAGGCTAATATTTCTTCAAGATAATCTTGCCAGAAAATCTGAGAAATCAACATATCAGCTGAGTCTCCTTAAAAACCCAACGGGGAAAATAAGAAGAGTAGTCATACTCTATTGTTGATCCATTTGAACTCTAGGGATATAAACTCATATCCTAGTTCAAATACAACAATAACTATTTCATAATGTATCATCCTTGAAAACCTCTACGGGAAAAATAGATGATACGACATAGACCTTGTGTTGATGTTGTCTCGTTAAAAACTTTGAATGAGAAACCCAAGCAGGGAAAAACTCATGCGAAGAAAAGAGTACAACATGATGTATAAACAAGTTCTTTCGATCAAGAGGGAAACTCCCCTGATCTTTACAAAACACTAAGTCATCCCATACATACTCACAAACACATTTAAAATGTGGAGAGTTAGAGACTTAGTTGATAACTTGTTTTTCATCTAAACAACACAAAGTAATATTATCTTCATAGATAATAAGGTCACTGATATAAAATCATGATCACCACATACCCTCTGTATGTAGTATATCATTCTGTACAATCCCACGAAGTGTACTATAGAATGATTAGTGTAAGTGACCATTAATCTCTGTTGATTAACATTTATCAAACAGTAGGTCCAACTTACCAGAAGTATGTCATTGATCTTGTACCTGGGGATCTTCTATAGATATCCAAGATCAGTATATCCAAACATAAGGAGAGCATGAGTACACCTGGAGATCATAACTCGATCTCATGTGCTGTTAGCTAGCAAATCATTGCAAAGCAATATCCGGCCGGATGCTCTTGCAAGATACAATAGCACATCTCATGATCTGAAAGAATCAAATAACCATGACTCTTTCATATTGAATTTCTTCAATATATGTTGGATATAGACAACTTTGTATCCAAGATACTTAAGATAGTTTACTTTGAATTGGAAATCTCTTTCAATTCATATCCTCTATCTCGAACTCCGTCGATAAGTAATGTATGTTTAAAATATGTTGCACATATTTACACTGAACATACCATACTTTGTGTATCCTTTCAGAAGGAAGGATTCACTAGGTCAAATGTACCATATTTGACTAGGATGCTCTAAGTCACAAAGACTTTCCAAGCATTGCAAATTTGTGATTGGTGATTATGTATTTGGAATCCTTCAAAACTCCATAAATACCATAATCCAGTGACCACATATGCACATGTTGTCACTACATCTATCAACTGCACAGATAGATGATTTACTGCCCATATTATTGTATCGGAATTTAACTACTCACAGTAGAGGAGAATTTATAGCATTAAAATAATGCTTGGGTTTGCGTATAAACCGAGTTGCTACTAGCCATGCTTTCTCACCACCTCATTGTTTCCAAGTCCATGAAAACAAACTTGTATCCACAGTAAGATACCTTGAAGTGAAAATAAGTTAACACTTCTTTCCGGTGAGCAAGGCTATCTCTGCAACATTGTATCACTCAACAAGATCCAGTTTGAGCATACTCATGCTCTGCTATGGCCATAGTCTTTTGGATCACTTAGAGTGCATATACAATTTGCTGAGATGTATGTGTCGACACTTGTAGCTTTTAAATAACACAATTCTCCAGTTGACATAAAGTCATTTTTATGTACCCTTATGATTCCTCGTGAAATCCCAAAACGAGAATCAAGGGCTTCCGATAACCTAGCCTCATCAGTGCGCACTGAGCTAGGTTGTGAATGTCTTCCATTCACAGGATAATCCATATCCTCTAGGTGTCTACCAACACTAGGTTGGTTACCAACGAATAGTTGGTCTGCATTTACTATCTCAGAAGGCCTAGCCTTCAGCTGCTTGCAAGCATCTTAATCCCAATTTGTGACCATACTTCTCCCCCTCTTATTTACAACAACGTTGCAATAGGGAGTTTAGTGATGTTCTATTTAACCACTCTTTCTGGCACTTTCAAATAGGATTAATTTGAGTGACACCTCATAGTAAATGCACATGGCAGTCAATTTGCAACTTCTTGCAAATCTTTCGAACCTAAAGATTTAGTTTTAGTACGTGATCCTGAGCCTGAATGCTTACTGCATTCATTATAATTTCCTGGCATTCATTTTGGTACTCGAAATCTCCCCCTAATGCCTGGAAAAGCTCATGATTCAAGCAAGCGTACGGGCCATAAATAGATTCTCATGAAGAGATTCTAAGACTTAATGATCGACAGAGAATGAATTCTCACATAGATCCCCAGTTTTCTGTGTGCCCATATATGTACGCTGCGGTGGTGAGATTGGGAACATACCCAATGTACGCATGGGAAATTTTTAAGGATTTTCACGTACTAAAAACCATAGGGGAACTTGTACATGCAGTACATGCAGTTAATCACAAGTCAGGAGCGTGCAAAACTTCCTGACTCCAACCATAACCAGTTGGAAATGACAATTCATTACTGATGGTCATTAATGATCTGAAATTTTCGAATCTATCATAGATTCATCATATCCTTTATGGATATCATTCTGAATACCAAGACAAACAATCATCATTGTAAACACATTTGGTAAATTCAGTAGTGTGGAGGCTAATATGCTCAAGCTTGAGACATTATTACTTAATGGTCATTTGTTGTCCGAAGGACACACTTCAGGTCATCATATAGATGCACCAAATAACCATATAAAGCCTTCAATGTCCATACCATCTATGTAATGGACCACACTCGTTCCTTTGAAACAATTCAAAGAACTTAACCAATTCAGATCAGATTTTAAGATAAGAGGGACTTAAAATCTCATTCCCAATGATACTCATCAAGTATCCATCTTATGGGAAAAATGACCAATAGAATTGTCCATAACGTTTCATTTGATCCCAATAATGGAATTACCAAATTCAGTCTTAGCATGGTAAGGATCATCGCATGAAAAGTTATAAGAAATGCAACATATTGTATGGGAGGATGTATGTAGAATACAATCCATAAGAAATGTTTCCGAGAAACATATGCAATATCCATCATTATCACCTTGTGTTTCCACATGATAGTAATTTTATGGATATCTCTATAATTTGGTAAGATAAATTAGGATATATCAACACATCCTTGATACTTCCAATACCAAAAGGGGATATGATAATAACATATCATGATATCGCGCAAAGCGATTGTTAAAATATTCTTTCCTCTTTCCAAAGGAATATGAGAATATTTTGTTTCCCCACTTATAGAGTTTGTGGCTCAATTCTCCACATTTCATGTTTCTTCCTCAATTGGAAGAATCCCTGTACAAGTTTGCACAACTCAAATCAATGAGTCTTCAACTCCCTTGATGAGTTGGTTCAACTCTAATCGATGAGTTTGTTCAACTCAAATCACATGAGTGATCAACTCCAATCGATGAGTTTGTTTAACTCAAATTCATATGAGTTTTTACACTCAAATCACATGAGTGTGTTCAACTCACATCGCATGAGTTGAATCTATCACAACATCAATTATGAGATTATACCAAATCTCATGCATCATTTAAATAGTACTCAAAAGCAAATCATCTAACAAAGTGGTCTTCTCTTAGAAAAAGAAGTGTTGTTACATGATTAGTCTAAATCATGATTTACACAACTAACCACTGTTATCATGTCAGATGGCAGATTGAAGTACACTTCATATCTTAGCTTTTATGAGTAGTATGCATCTATTGGGATTTCATATACAAGATTAGATGCTTAGGCATACAACACTATACCGTGTATAGTGTAATGACAAAAGAGTTTGTCATACTCATTGCCCTTCCCTTTTTAATGTGCTTATATATTTGCTTTCAAGCAAAATATATGAATACAAAGTGTTAGTCTACAACATAATGTAGACACATACTCATAAGTCCACAAGTCTTATGATTTTCTTTTCTATTCATTTTGGGCTTGCACATCAAGCCACAAAAGCACATTAGTTCTTTTCATAAGAACCACAAGAGAAAGGGAGCATCTCACTTCCTCCAAAACGAAGAGGTGAATTCCCATATCATGCAAAAACGAAATGAACATTAAGGATAATTAAGCCCATTAGGCGAGTTCATCAAACTCTATTAAATAATTATCCTCCAAATGGCTTAACCATTTTCGTTTGTTGTTGCAATTTTGCTGCAAAATATACCATATCTTTATATGTTGGAGAATTCTAGGTGTCACATAAAGTGTACCACAGATTTTGAAAATTGGTGTACACAACGTAGATAATCTCCATGTAATTAAACAATGGAGTAGATCTCCTAGTAGTGGGCAAAACATTTTGCTGCCTGAAAGCATGGTCTCTGGGCTGATATATTCAAGGAACATACCGCAGCCAATGCTTAGGTCTCCACTACCCTGTGCTTGACCAAAATTTCAAAAATAAAATGGAAATCACCATAAAGGTGAATAACCAACATCACATCTCCAACATATCTACTTGGGAGAACACATAGGTAATCATCATGATCATATGATGTAGACCTCTTACTGATGGGCAAATAACATTTTGCTGTCTAAAAGCTTGGTCTCAGGGCAAATAAATTTCAAGAACTTATTGCAGCCAAAGCCTAGAACTCCATCATGTGTTGAAATATCCCAAGTTCAAGATATGTGTCATATTTTGCAAGAATTCATCGTTTAATTAAGTAGAACTTAATTAAAAGAATTCTTTTAGCAGTCAGCATGACTGCAGCGTCCAGCCTGGCTCCATAGCCCGCGATGCCTGCGTGGTCCGTGATCTTTTTGGATAGCACGTATAGGTAATCATCTCGAAAGATGTAGACCTCATAGTGATAGGCATTTCAAATGCGGCCTGAAGCACGGTCTCTGGGCTACTAAACTCTAAAGAATTTAGCGCAGCCAGTGCTTAGGACTCCATCACCCTATGCTTATTTCCAAAAAATGCAACATTTTCTTGCATGAGGACCATTAAGTTTTGACTTATTAATGTGCTATGTTTTCCATGCAAACATAAAAGAATGCAAAAACAAAAGCAAGTCGAAACTGAAAGGGAAATGTGCCCTTGGGCCATTTCTAAGTATTTTGGTGATTGAGTGCCAACACAAGTGTTTAAATGTGAATTCATGCTTATGGATGGACAAAGTGCAAAACAAGAGCAAAGGTATGTTTCTAAGTCTTAGTACATTGGTTTTGTGTACTAATATACTTGTCTAAGTATTAGAAACAGAAAGAAGAAGAAAAGAGGAGAGTTGGCTGTGTACAGCCAAAAGGCTGTTTCGGTCTGGGGCACCGGTGCGCCAGGCTGCCTCGGCGCGAAGTGGCCACTATCGGGAATTCGCCGACGGCGTACGGCTAAAATTCACCGGACTGTCCGGTGTGCACCGGACTGTCCGGTGAGCCAACGGTCAGCCGGGCCAACGGTCGGCCGCGGAATCCGCTCGCGACACGTGGCCGAGCCAACGGTCAGAAGGGGGCACCGGACTGTCCGATGTGCACCGGACATGTCCGGTGCGCCAACGGCTCTCTGGCGCCCAACGGTCGGCAGCGCCAGTTAAGGAAGGAAATCGGGCACCGGACAGTGTCCGGTGTGCACCGGACTGTCCGGTGCACCCGACGACAGAAGGCAAGAAAGGCCTTCCAGATTTGCTCTCAACGGCTCCTAGCTGCCTTGGGGCTATAAAAGGGACTCCTAGGCGCATGGAGGAGAACACCAAGCAACCTTAGAGCATTCTTGATCATCCACACTCAGTCTTTGCGCATTCGTTTATCATTCTCAGTGATTCGAGCTCCGTTCTAGTGAGAACTTTGAGATAGTCTTTTGAGCTCGATTCTTGGCCGTGTGTGTGCGCATTTTGCTGTGGATTTGTGTGTGTTGCTTCCCTTCCTTACTCCGTGATTCTTTGTGAACATCAAAAGTGTAAGGGCGAGAGGCTCCAAGTTGTGGAGATTCCTCGCGAACGGGATAAGAAAAGAAAAGCATAACACTGTGGTATTCAAGTTGATCATTGGATCACTTGAGAGGAGTTGAGTGCAACTCTCGTCCGTTGGGACGCCACAACGTGGAGTAGGCAAGTTTTGTACTTGGCCGAACCACGGGATAAATCACTGTGTCTTCTCTGTGTTGAATTCTTTGTGATTATCGTATTGTGCAAGACCTTCTCTCTAGCCACTTGGCGATTATTGCGCTAACACTTAACAAGTTTTTGTGGCTATAAGTTTAAGTTTCACAGGATCACCTATTCACCCCCCCTCTAGGTGCTCTCAATTGGTATCGGAGCCGTTCTCTTCAAGAAGGGACTAATCGCCCGAAGAGATGGATCCTAAGGGGAAGGGAATCGTGATCAACGACAAGGAGAAGGAGTCCTTCGTCAACGAGCCGAAGGATGACAAGCCTACTGACTCGGGCTCGGGCCACAAGCGCAAAGACGGGAAGAAGAAGAAGACAAGGCGCATCAAGGAGATCGTCTACTACGACGATAGCGATGAGTCTACCTCTTCCCAAAAGGACGACGACAACGACTACAGGAAGACGGTCAATTCGAACTTTTCATTTGATTATTCTCGTATTCCACATAGTTCAAATTCGCATTTGCTTTCCATTCCTCTTGGCAAACCTCCACACTTCGATGGGGAAGACTACGGATTTTGGAGTCACAAAATGCGTAGTCACTTATTCTCTCTCCATCCAAGCATATGGGAGATTGTAGAGAATGGAATGAAATTTGATAGCTCGGATAGCCCTATGCTTATAAATGAACAAATCCATAGAAATGCACAAGCTACTACTGTTCTATTAGCATCTTTGTGCAGGGAAGAGTACAATAAGGTGAGCGGCTTGGACAACGCCAAGCAGATATGGGACACCCTCAAAATCTCTCACGAGGGGAACGACATCACCATACTCACTAAAATGGAGTTGGTGGAGGGCGAGCTTGGACGATTCGCAATGATAAGGGGAGAGGAGCCAACCCAAACTTACAACCGGCTCAAGACCCTTATCAACAAAATAAGGAGCTACGGAAGCACTCGATGGACGGACCACGACGTCGTTCGCCTAATGCTAAGGTCCTTTACCGTTCTTGATCCTCATCTCGTAAACAATATTCGTGAGAATCCCAGGTACACGATGATGACGCCCGAGGAGGTACTCGGAAAATTCGTAAGCGGGCGGATGATGATCGAGGAGGCGAGATACGTCGACGACGCTCTAAACGGTCCAATCAATGAGCCTCAACCTCTTGCTCTCAAGGCAACAAGAAGCAAGGAAACGCTACCTAGCAAGGTGGCACAAATTGAGGCGGCCGGACTTAATGATGAAGAGATGGCTCTCATCATCAAGAGATTCAAGATGGCACTAAAAGGCCGCAAGGGGCAACCAAGCAAGATCAAGACAAAGGGGAAACACTCATGCTTCAAGTGTGGTAAGCTTGGTCATTTTATTGCTAACTGTCCCGACAATGATAGTGATCAGGATCAAGGGAACAAGAGGGAGAAGAAGAAGAACTATAAGAAGGCAAAGGGCGAGGCGCATCTAGGCAAGGAGTGGGACTCGGACTGCTCCTCTTCCGACTCCGACAATGAAGGACTCGCCGCCACCGCCTTCAACAAGTCATCCCTCTTCCCCAACGAGCATCACACATGCCTTATGGCAAGGGAGAAGAAGGTGAGTACTCAAGACTCCACTTATGCTTCTTCTAGTGATAATGAGTCTAGTGATGATGATGACATAGATTACTCATGCTTGTTCAAGGGCTTAGATAGATCTAAGATAGATAAAATTAATGAATTGATTGATGCCTTGAATGATAAGAATAGGCTTTTAGAAAAGCAAGAGGATTTGTTGTATGAAGAACATGACAAATTTGTAGAAGCACAAAAATCACTTGCATTAGAGATTAAGAGAAATGAAATGCTTTCTTTTGAACTATCTACTTGTCATGAAACCATTTCTACTTTAAAAAGTGTCAACAATGATTCAAATGCTAAATTAGAAGTAGCAAATAAATCTAATTCTTGTGTAGAACATGTTGTAATTTGTACTAGGTGTAAAGATTTTGACATTGATGCTTGTAGTGAACACCTAGTTTCAATTTCCAAGCTTAATGATGAGTTGGCTAGTCTTAATGCTCAACTTAAGACTAGCAAGAATGATTTCGATAAGCTAAAATTTGCAAGGGATGCCTACACGATTGGTAGACACCCCTCAATTAAGGATGGACTTGGCTTCAAGAGGGAAGCCAAGAACTTAACAAGCCATAAGGCTCCTATCTCCGCCAAGGAGAAAGGGAAGGCTCCTATGGCTAGTAGTACTAAAAGGAACCATGCTTTTATGTATCATGATAGGAGACAAACTAGAAATGCTTATAGGAGTTATAATGCTTATGATGATTTTGACTCTCATGCCATGTTTGCTTCTAGTTCTTCCTATATGCATGGTAGAAATATGTCTAGGAAAAAATGCTATTCATCATGTGCCTAGAAAGAATATTATTCATACTCCTAGGAAAGTAGTGAATGAACCCTCTACAATTTATTGTGCTTTAAATGCTTCCTTTGCTATTTGTAGAAAGGATAGGAAAATTGTTGCCAGGAAGTTAGGGGCAAAATGCAAGGGAGACAAAACTTGCATTTGGGTCCCTAAGGATATTTGCACTAACCTTGTAGGACCCAACAAGAGTTGGGTACCTAAGTCCCAAGCCTAAATTTGCCTTGCAGGTTTATGCATCCGGGGGTTCAAGCTGGATTATTGACAGCGGATGCACAAACCATATGACGGGGGAGAAGAAGATGTTCACCTCCTACGTCAAGAATAAGGATTCCCAAGATTCAATAATATTCGGTGATGGGAATCAAGGCAAGGTAAAAGGGCTAGGTAAAATTGCAATCTCCAATGAGCACTCTATCTCCAATGTGTTTTTAGTAGAGTCTCTTGGATATAACTTGCTATCTGTTAGTCAGTTATGTAATATGGGATATAACTGCTTATTTACAAATGTAGATGTGTCTGTCTTTAGAAGATGTGATGGTTCACTAGCTTTTAAGGGTGTATTAGACGACAAACTTTATTTAGTTAATTTTGCAAAAGAGGAGGCCGGTCTAGATGCATGCTTAATTGCTAAGACTGGCATGGGCTGGCTGTGGCATCGCCGCTTAGCACATGTGGGGATGAAGAACCTTCACAAGCTTCTAAAGGGAGAACACGTGATAGGTTTGACTAATGTGCATTTCGAAAAAGATAGACCTTGTGCAGCTTGTCAAGCAGGTAAACAAGTGGGAGGAGCGCATCACAGCAAGAATGTGATGACCACTTCAAGACCCCTGGAGTTACTACATATGGACCTCTTCGGACCCGTCGCCTATCTAAGCATAGGAGGAAGTAAGTATGGTCTAGTTATTGTTGATGACTTTTCCCGCTTCACTTGGGTATTCTTTTTGCAGGATAAATCTGAAACCCAAGGGACCCTCAAGCGCTTCCTAAGGAGAGCTCAAAATGAGTTTGAGCTCAAGGTGAAGAAGATAAGGAGCGACAACGGGTCCGAGTTCAAGAACCTTCAAGTGGAGGAGTTCCTTGAGGAGGAAGGGATCAAGCACGAGTTCTCCGCTCCCTACACACCACAACAAAATGGTGTGGTAGAGAGGAAGAACAGGACACTCATTGATATGGCGAGGACGATGCTTGGAGAGTTCAAGACCCCCGAGTGCTTTTGGTCAGAAGCCGTGAACACGGCTTGTCACGCCATCAACAGGGTCTACCTTCACCGCCTCCTCAAGAAGACGTCGTATGAGCTTCTAACCGGTAACAAACCCAATGTATCTTACTTTCGTGTATTTGGGAGCAAATGCTACATTCTAGTGAAGAAGGGTAGAAATTCTAAGTTTGCTCCCAAAGCTGTAGAAGGGTTTTTGTTAGGTTATGACTCAAATACAAAGGCGTATAGAGTCTTCAACAAATCATCGGGTTTGGTTGAAGTCTCTAGCGACGTTGTATTTGATGAGACTAATGGCTCTCTAAGAGAGCAAGTTGTTGATTGTGATGATGTAGATGAAGAAGATGTTCCGACGGCCGCTATACGAACCATGGCGATTGGAGAAGTGCGGCCACAGGAACAAGATGAGCGAGATCAACCTTCTTCCTCAACAACGGTGCATCCCCCAACTCAAGACGATGAACAGGTTCATCAACAGGAGGCGTGTGATCAAGGGGGAGCACAAGATGATCATGTGATGGAGGAAGAAGCGCAACCGGCACCTCCAACCCAAGTTCGAGCGATGATTCAAAGGAATCATCCCGTCGATCAAATTCTGGGTGATATTAGCAAGGGAGTAACAACTCGATCTCGATTAGTTAATTTTTGTGAGCATTACTCCTTTGTCTCTTCTACTGAGCCTTTCAGGGTAGAAGAGGCCTTGCTAGATCCGGACTGGGTGTTAGCCATGCAGGAGGAACTCAACAACTTCAAGCGCAATGAAGTTTGGACACTGGTGCCTCGTCCCAAGCAAAACGTTGTGGGAACCAAGTGGGTATTCCGCAACAAACAGGACGAGCACGGGGTGGTAACGAGGAACAAGGCTCGACTTGTGGCAAAAGGTTATGCCCAAGTCACAGGTTTGGACTTTGAGGAGACATTTGCTCCTGTGGCTAGGCTAGAATCAATTCGTATCTTGCTAGCATATGCCGCTCACCATTCTTTCAGGTTGTTCCAAATGGATGTGAAGAGTGCTTTCCTCAACGGGCCAATCAAGGAGGAGGTGTACGTGGAGCAACCCCCTGGCTTCGAGGATGAACGGTACCCCGACCACGTGTGTAAGCTCTCTAAGGCGCTCTATGGACTTAAGCAAGCCCCAAGAGCATGGTATGAATGCCTTAGAGACTTTCTAATTGTTAATGCTTTCAAGGTTGGGAAAGCCGATCCAACTCTTTTTACTAAGACATGTGATGGTGATTTGTTTGTGTGCCAAATTTATGTCGATGACATAATATTTGGTTCTACTAACCAAAAGTCTTGTGAAGAGTTTAGCAGGGTGATGACGCAGAAATTCGAGATGTCGATGATGGGCGAGTTGAACTACTTCCTTGGGTTCCAAGTGAAGCAACTCAAGGACGGCACCTTCATCTCCCAAACAAAGTACACGCAAGATCTGCTAAAGCGGTTTGGGATGAAGGACGCCAAGCCCGCAAAGACGCCGATGGGAACCGACGGACACACCGACCTCAACAAAGGAGGTAAGTCCGTTGATCAAAAAGCATACCGGTCCATGATAGGGTCTTTACTTTATTTATGTGCTAGTAGACCGGATATTATGCTTAGCGTATGCATGTGTGCTAGATTTCAATCCGATCCTAAGGAGTGTCACTTAGTGGCGGTGAAGCGAATTCTAAGATATTTGGTGGCTACGCCTTGCTTCGGGCTCTGGTATCCAAAAGGGTCTACCTTTGACTTGGTTGGATACTCAGATTCCGACTATGCTGGATGTAAGGTCGATAGGAAGAGTACATCAGGGACGTGCCAATTCTTAGGAAGGTCCCTGGTGTCGTGGAACTCTAAGAAACAAACCTCCGTTGCCCTATCCACCGCTGAGGCCGAGTATGTTGCCGCAGGACAGTGTTGCGTGCAACTACTTTGGATGAGGCAAACCCTCCGGGACTTTGGCTACAATCTGAGCAAAGTCCCACTCCTATGTGATAATGAGAGTGCTATCCGCATGGCGGAAAATCCTGTTGAACACAGCCGCACAAAGCACATAGACATCCGGCATCACTTTTTGAGAGACCACCAGCAAAAGGGAGATATCGAAGTGTTTCATGTTAGCACCGAGAACCAGCTAGCCGATATCTTTACCAAGCCTCTAGATGAGAAGACCTTTTGCAGGCTGCGTAGTGAGCTAAATGTCTTAGATTCGCGGAACTTGGATTGAATTGTAGCATACATATGTTTATGCCTTTGATCATGTTCATTCTGCATTTTGTTGCTTATTGTGGTGCTCAAGTTGTACAAACATTCCCTGGACCTCACAAGTCCTTGTGTAAGTGATGCACATATTTAGGGGGAGTTGTGTTACAACTTGACCCTTTGAGACTAACCATATGCTTGAGTTTGCTTGTTTTAGTCTCAAAGGAGAATTAAAAGGGAAAAGGTGGACTTGGACCATGAAAGACTTCCACTGCACTCCGATGAGAGGGTAACTTATTCCAAGTTCATCTCATGAACTCTTATTGCCATTTGCTCTTAATTGAAGATTTTGGTGAGGCAATGGGGTTATAGGGCCAAGATTGATCCCGTTTTGGTGCTTGATGCCAAAGGGGGAGAAAATAAAGGCCAAAGCAATAGATGGATCAGCTACCACTTGAGAAATTTTGAAAATAGTAGAATAGAGCTTTTGGTTTGTCAAAACTCTTGCATTGTCTCGTTTGTCAGAATAGAGCTTTTGCATTGTCTCTTTTGTCAAAAGTTGGCCTCTTGTGGGGAGAAGTGTTGATTATGGGAAATAGGGGGAGTTTTTTGAAATCTTTGATCAATCTCTTTTGGAATGACTCTCTTTATGCTTCAACATGTGTGTTTGACTTAGAGATAGAGATTTGAGTTTGATTTGCAAAAACAAACCAAGTGGTGGCAAAGGATGATCCATATATGCCAAAAATGAATCAAAATAAATTTGAGTTTTATTCGAAGTGTTTTTGCACTTATTCTAGTTGCTTTATGTTGTGTTGGCATAAATCACCAAAAAGGGGGAGATTGAAAGGGAAATGTGCCCTTGGGCCATTTCTAAGTATTTTGGTGATTGAGTGCCAACACAAGTGTTTAAATGTGAATTCATGCTTATGGATGGACAAAGTGCAAAACAAGAGCAAAGGTATGTTTCTAAGTCTTAGTACATTGGTTTTGTGTACTAATATACTTGTCTAAGTATTAGAAACAGAAAGAAGAAGAAAAGAGAAGAGTTGGCTGTGTACAGCCAAAAGGCTGTTTCGGTCTGGGGCACCGGACTGTCCGGTGGTGCACCGGACAGTGTACGGTGCGCCAGGCTGCCTCGGCGCGAAGTGGCCGCTCTCGGGAATTCACCGACGGCATACGGCTAAAATTCACCGGACTGTCCGGTGTGCACCGGACTGTCCGGTGAGCCAACGGTCAGCCGGGCCAACGGTCGGCCGCGGAATCCGCTCGCGACACGTGGCCGAGCCAACGGTCAGAAGGGGGCACCGGACTGTCCGGTGTGCACCGGACATGTCCGGTGCGCCAACGGCTCTCTAGCGCCCAACGGTCGGCAGCGCCAGTTAAGGAAGGAAATCGGGCACCGGACAGTGTCTGGTGTGCACCGGACTGTCCGGTGCACCCGACGACAGAAGGCAAGAAAGACCTTCCAGATTTGCTCTCAACGGCTCCTAGCTGCCTTGGGGCTATAAAAGGGACCCCTAGGCGCATGGAGGAGAACACCAAGCAACCTTAGAGCATTCTTGATCATCCACACTCAGTCTTTGCGCATTCGTTTGTCATTCTCAGTGATTCGAGCTTCGTTCTAGTGAGAACTTTGAGATAGTCTTTTGAGCTCGATTCTTGGCCGTGTGTGTGCGCATTTTGCTGTGGATTTGTGTGTGTTGCTTCCCTTCCTTACTCCATGATTCTTTGTGAACATCAAAAGTGTAAGGGCGAGAGGCTCCAAGTTGTGGAGATTCCTCGCGAACGGGATAAGAAAAGAAAAGCATAACACTGTGGTATTCAAGTTGATCATTGGATCACTTGACAGGAGTTGAGTGCAACTCTCGTCCGTTGGGACGCCACAACGTGGAGTAGGCAAGTTTTGTACTTGGCTTAACCACGAGATAAATCACTGTGTCTTCTCTGTGTTGAATTCTTTGTGATTATCGTATTGTGCAAGACCTTCTCTCTAGCCACTTGGCGATTATTGCGCTAACACTTAACAAGTTTTTGTGGCTATAAGTTTAAGTTTCACAGGATCACCTATTCACCCCCCCTCTAGTTGCTCTCAGAAACATGTGAATTATAAATATAAATAAAATATAACTCATTATCAAGTCTGTATTTTTATAATAAAACAGACACAAGTTTGTAAAATTACATATATCATCAGCATTCTAAATATTCAAATTTAGATGTACAAATAATGATAAAGTCAGTAACATGTACGAACACATAGTTCTTCTAACTGAAACTGCGTAAAATAAAAAAAATTAAGCACAGCCTAGGCAGTCAGCCCAAACATGCCCCAGGAGCCGGCCTGTCGAGGTGGCCCATTAGCGGCGGCCCAGTTATAAGGACGGTTAGGGTTGGGAACCCTAACCGGTCCATTTTTCTCCCTGTAGCCGCCGCCATGGTGATGGCCGGCCATGGCGGCTCCGATCTGGGATCCTCCGGAGTGGGCGGGCACGGCGCAGCCCCTCGGTGCGCGCGGGTGAGCCTCTGGCGGCGGTGCGCGAACCCGGTTGTCCGGCATACGAGCGCGGGCGCGAGCCCGGCTGCTCGACGCGGGCGCAGGCGCGACCCTGGCGCGGGTGCGGTGGCCTAGCCATGGCGGCACCGGCACTGGCGCGGTCCAGTGCAGGCGGTCCTCCGGTGGCGCGGGCATGCGGCCCTAGCCCCGGCCCCAGCCTCGGCGGCGACCAACCGCCACCAGGCGGGCGCGGCCACGGCACGGCGGGGCGGCCACGGCGGCGCGGGCAACGGTTGCCTGGGCGCGCAGGCCCTAGCGGCGCGCAGCCCCGGCGCACGCGCGGGTGCGGCCTGTGGGACACCGGCGTTCCGGACGTGGCCCCGCACGGCGGCGGCGGCCCGTCCCAAGCCTCGGCGCGCGGGCGCGGCTGCGCTGGCCCCGGCCCCGTCGTTTTGGCGCGGCGGCTCCCAGCCCCGTCGACGCGGGCGCGGGTGCTCTGTTCAGGCGCGCGGCCCCCCGGCCCCTCGGTGGCTTGGCACAGACCGGCGCACGAGGGCGGGCGCGGCTGCTCTGCGCAAGCGCGCGGCCCCTCGGCGGCGGTTCGCGGCGGCGCGGGCGAGGCCCCTGGCCCGGGCGATGGAATCCCCTGCGCAGGCGCGCTGTCAGGCAGCCCTGACCTTGGCACACGAACCCGGCTGCAGCGTGGGCAGATGGCCCCTGCGCACAGCCCAGCGGCGGTGCGGCCAAGCGACCCTGGCGTAGCCACGCCGCACAGGAGCGGGTCCGGCCTGGCGTGAGCGTAGCCTCGGCGTCGCGGACATGGTGCGGCCTCTGTGCGGGTAGGCACACGGCCCCAGTGTGTGCTGGCGAATTTGCCATGGAATAAATTGAAAAAGGTAAGCGCAATTTGAGATTAATGCTTACGGTTATTTTTCAGTTCCATCGCTGCAACGCATGGTTGAAACCAAAATTCCATCGGCCGAGGGGACCAGCGCATGCAAGCTTTCGTACTCAATGCCACTTGCTGGGAGAGAAAGATGATGACGCCGCTGAAGTTCATCCTCATCGCTCCGATGGCTGGTGGGAAACCACTCATCGAGTCTACGTGCTGATAACGTGTTGAAGTATACTCAGTGGTAACGAGATTGAGAGAGACAAATAGCAGAACTGTTGTTTGTATTCCACAGATCATTATACTTATATACAAGTGAAGGGGTGTATCCCAAGAGGTGTGTCACTTGGGCAAAACTGTCACACCCCTTGTATTGATCACATATGTAATATTTTGTAACAAGTACCATAGTACTGCTAGACTAGAGAGTGAAGAGAGGTAGTCAGAGAGATTGACTTGGACCAAAGTCAGTCGTTGCCAATAATCCCTCCAGCATGCAGAGGCGCGTGCATGCCTGTACGAGTGGATACATGCCATATGCATGGCTCGCTATCAGCTTTTCATTTTCCTATTTCGATGTCGATCAGGCTAGGGGTGGATATCGAGCCAGCTCGGCTCGTTATGGCTCGGCTCGTTATGGCTCGTTACTGTAACAAGCCAGCTCGGGTCGGCTCGTTATACTAACGAGCTAAACAGCTGGCTCAGCTCGGCTCGTTAGGAAGCTCGAGCCAGCTCGTTAGGCTCGCGAGCCACACAACTAAATATAAATTATAAAGATCTATGTACATAAATATATGTATAACCGAAAAATCTAAGTGTTTAACACTACAAACATGTAGCCATGCAATAATACAAATATTTAAGCACATGACACATCCACACATATCCATATCACAGATCATAACTACGAGAAAACAAGACTATGAGAGATGAGACGACACCAACGACTAGACAAACTTGTGTTGTGGCTTAGCTCGTTTGGCTCGCGAGCTAGCTCACGAGCTAACTCGAGCTGGCTCATTAGAGAACCGAGCTAGAATGCTAGCTTGGCTCGCTACAAAATTAAAACGAGCCGAGTCGAGCTGAGCTACTAACGAGCCGAGTCGAGCGAGTTATCGAGCCACGAGTATTTCGTCCAGCCCTAGCGTTTACACTTAGTATGCGAGCAATGTCGTCGTGGTTAGGGATACGAAGGTATCGTTCGCTAAAGGAAGAGATGATTGCGCGATAGAAACGGATAAGACAGACCCTAGCCGTAGTCTGTCCAATTTGTATGTACTCATCAACCGCATCGGTTGGTAACCCGTACGCAAGGATACGCAAAGCAGCACATACTTTTTGCAATGGACCGAGCCCTGCTAAACCTGTTGCATCACATCGAATAGTGAAATAATCGTCTTCTCGCTGAACGGCACGAAGGATATGTAGGAACAAAGGACGATGCATCCGAAACCTAAAAACCAAAACAAAGCAAAAAATAAGAAAACGAACCTCGAAATCAAAGTAAAAGCATTACTTAGGAAATGTACCTTCGACGAAAAACATGTGGTGGATACACTGGATTAGGTCCGAAGTAGTGGTGCTTGATGAGATTTTCTCCAGCAGCGTGGTCCCTATGGATAACTCGACGAGGCAATGGAGAGCGCCTACGCCGCGTGCTCGTGTCTCCTAGTCCAAGGTGGTCAACATGTGACAAAGCAACAAGTTATCGATCTCATCGTCAGAATCATCGGGTGACGAAGACAACACTAGACTTTTCAATGAGTCCATGACGAGCTGAACTAAGAGTACGTACTTCGTACTTTTGATGGAATGACGGATGGTACATAAGAGAGGAGTGTGTAGATGGGTGCAGCATGCCCGCAGGGATACCTTATTTATAGATGGCTTCGGTGTGTCAAGGAAGCCAGGAGGTCGTGGCTTGTCGTGGAAGCCAGTCGTGTGGTGGAAACCACTCGTGTCGTGTACTAGAAGAATGCGAATTTCTAAATTTTTAATAAACATAAAATTCGATTTATTACTAACGTATTTATACTAATTACGAAGTTTGCTAATTAATTGTGGACTAATTTATGGCCGCGTACTGTGCATACAACAAATAAAAATAAAACAAATACTTGTTGGTAGTTGAGTTAGTTGATGATGAAAGTATATAATATTGGTGTGGTGGGGTATAGAGGTTTGATATAGAGGGAACCGATGTATAGCGTGGAGATATAGGGTGAGAGAGAACGCTGACGTGACACGTGAGTGAGATATAGGGAGGAAATTTAAGGGAACCGCTGAACACAGTCTGACTGCTGAGGACAGTGGACAGGTACTGGGTGTACTACGCCTGATCGACAGCGAATTACGAAAATGAAAAGCTGATAGCGAGCCACGCATATGGCATGTATCCACTCGTACAGGCATGCACGCGCCTCTGCATGCTGGAGGGATTATTGGCAACGACTGACTTTGGTCCAAGTCAATCTCTCTTACTACCTCTCTTCACTCTTAGCCGAATATATATTTAGATAGCCGAATATATATTTAGAGTCTGATTCAGTTATTGCTACAGGTTGCTCTTAGCTCCATCGGCTATGTTCGGGTTGTTCTCATGCGCGAGAAATGTGCGTTTCGAAGCCGTCCAAGCATTTCCCATCAGACTGTGTTCAACGGACGACTCTTCCCTCCCCCTCCCATATTACTGTAGCCCGTATAGGGGCTACAGTAGAACCCTATCTCCTTCACCGCATCCCTCTTCCTCCTCCTCTTCCCTCACGTTTCCTTCTCTCTCCCGCTAAATGGATGGGGACGCTACCGCGCTCGCCTCCCCCCTCGGCCGGTAGCTTCCCAGACAAGCGCACGCGATCGGAATACTCCGTCGAGCGAGCTCCAGGCGATTCAACCGCGACCGCAACGCCGCCGGAGAAGGAAGCTGTTGATCCGGGCACGGCCGCGAATCCTTTCTACTGGTCCGGGCGGCGAGCAGCAGAGGTCGTTGTCGACGCGGATCCACCGGCTTGCTTCGTGGAGCGGCCACCCCGCCGATCCGTGCGAAGGCGCCGCCGCCGGTCGTCTCTGTCCGCCGGTTCGGCGTCTGCGGGGAGGAGGTCAACGGGAGTTCGTTGATTCGCCGACAGATCTACGCTCACCAGATCTGCGTCATTAGAGCTTCAAGGTCCAAGGTACGTGAGTCGCTGCTCCATGTTCTACACCTCCGATTCAATCCGTGTCCCAAAAAAACCTAAGTTCGATTCACCCTAGGGTTTACATGTACTTCACTAGTTTAACTAGATCGATTTATTTGTTCATGGCCAACTGGGACAACTAGGGTTTACTCTGTCCTCCGAGTCGCCTATTATGCTCAACTGATCCGTCGTTATCATGTACACCAAGACCAATGCTTTAAGTTATCGATCATAGGATACGACATGAAGACTCTTGTCTGCTTTTGATATTCGTCATCGTGGAGTGCTCATTTCAGTGTATGCACCAAACTGTAACTGATCAATTAATTTGCTGTCATGTTGTTTGTATGTTGTTTGCTCAATGTTGCTCGTACTCAAATTAATGTTCTTGTTCCTATGCGGACAACTAAGTACCATTTACCGTATACTTCCCCAACAGATCCCCTTGTTGTTGCATATCAATTTCTTGTAATTCGACTTAGTACCTCTGTGTATGGTTTGTAGTCAGGTCTCATACAATTTTGCTTACATGACTAAGCATTGCATGGAACTGATGATACCTTTACTTATTATGCAGCTTGAAAATTTTAATTTCATTATTTGACGTCCACTTCAACTAACTGAGGTTCTAAATCCTTTTTCGCTTAAGTTCTTTGTTTTTATTAATCTGCTAAAGTGTAGTGTCCATGTATGTTGTCTGTGCTTCCATGTTTGTTATGCAAGTTTGTTTTTTATAAGCAACTGTTGGGGACTTGTTCTCAAATGCTTCAAGAACAAGGCAACATAGAAAATGTTAATCGGTTAAGTCCTTCGTCCTACGAAGCATTATTTCCCTTGGGATATAATGATTTTCGGACGAAGGTCACAAAGGGTGAACCTTTATAAATGCATTACATATTGACGAAGAATGAATTACAAGAAACATAAAGAATTACGTAGATCATCATATATCATTATTATATATAAATAAAAATAACATTGAATTACAGATGTACCTCCAATTTGAAGGAAATGAAAGTACAAGCGTGACGCAAAGGTGAACACCAAATCAGCGTGAACAGTACGGGGGTACTGTTCACCTATTTATAGGCACGGGGTACAACCCATACAAAATTACATACATGCCCTTTACATTTGGTGGTAATTCTATAGTAATCTATCGAGGTCTAAATGGCCTTTTCATCTTCAAGTCGGTTCTCTTTTCTGCGAACATGCCGAAGCTTTCCTGCTTCACAGCTTCGGCGCTGTATCAACCTTCGTATCTTTTGAGCTTCTCCCTCTCTGATACGAGTCCGAAGATACCTGTTCACACATTACACTCTAGAAACACTGTTAAATCATGTTTTTAGGACCTTCGGAAGCCGAAGGCCCCCAACAGTAGCCCCTCACAATATTAATTTGTTAAAATAATAAATTTAGATTGCGACATGGACGAAGGCTTTAAGCCGAAGGTCCGAAAAAACACCTTCCCTTTGCTAGAATAGCAACATTCACTGACAGGCGGGGTCTTTCCATTTTTACCGCACCGAGCGTATAAATAAGAGCATACCGCGAGCTCATTTGGTACGCTCTCTTGTCACTTGCTCTCGCTCGCTCGATTTTTAGCTTTTGCGCGCTAAGATTCCCTGAGTCTTTAATTTTAAAGCTTCGGCTTTGAAAACAGTTTTTTAGTATTTCCGAAGATGTCTGGAGACAAGAAAGCTGTTGCTGAGACGAAGCTGTCTCTTGATGAAGAGAAAAAGAAAACTGCTGGTGAAACGAAGCTGACTCTTGATGAGGAGAAAAACTTGGGGTTTCTTATAGCGATGTCGAAGACAAACACGGAAAAAATTACCAAGGAAATTCTGGAAGGCTTGTCTGAGGATACTGGTGACAGTGACAGTTATGATGTGGACAGCGGTAGCGAAGACTCCGAAGATCGTCCCTGGCGACCAAGCCATTCAGTTTATGGTAAGTCAACTATCAAAGAGAATCATCTTGTCAACATGAGAGGAAGGTATTTTCGGGATTTGTCCATTGTGAGGGCCGATGAAGGAGAGGAGACTTGTCCACACCCTGAAGAAAATGAAGTCGTAGTATACCGAAGCTTTCTGAAAGCTGGGCTACGATTTCCCTTGAGCAGCTTCGTCGTGGAGGTGTTGAAAATTTTCGAAGTCTATCTTCATCAACTTACTCCCGAGGCAATTATAAGGCTAAATATCTTCGTGTGGGCCGCGAGAAGCCAAGGTCTGAAGCCTGATGCAAGAAGCTTCTGTAATATACACGAATTATTATATGAAACAAAGCCTTGGGGCAAAGAACAGTACCATAATAACTTTGGCTGCTACAGTTTCGTCTCTCGGTCCGGTGCAAGCTGTCCCGTACCAACCTTTCGGAAGAGATGGCCCGGGGATTGGATGACAGAATGGTTTTATGTGAAGAATGACCTATCAGCACGAGAAGATATCAAAGGTATAATTATGCGTCCTATTTGGCAAAGCTTCGGCCTTCGGAGGCCGAAGGTGGAAATGAATGAAGCTGCCGAAGAATGCCAGAGGGCCTTCGGTGTTATCTGCTCTTTTATTGGAACAAGAGATTTAGTACAAGAGCATATTGCCTTCTGGGTTTGGCCTCTTGCGGAGAAATGGGAAATGCCTCAAGAAACCATAAAAGAGGCCGGCGAAGGTGGGCTTGTGAGACTGAAGTACACCTTCAAATTTGGAGATAAATTTACCGAGCCAGATGATGACTGGCTAAAGAGTATTGAAAATTTAAGTGACGAATTGCTTGGTGCTTATTCAAAGGCCGAAGATACTGCGATGTCAGCAGCCTTCGGAGGCCGAAAAAAGAAAAGGCTGAATCGGGTATTTGATGCAATTGGGTTTGTTTACCCTGACTATTGCTACCCCGTCCGAAGGCAGAAAAGAAAGAACACAACCTCTGCAAAAGAAGAAGCTGCAACTGCTCCTAGCGAGCCAGAGCCTGAAAGAAAGAAAATAAAAGTCCTTACTCACCGGCCGCGGTATATCGAACCAGCTTCGGTGCCGGAGTTTACCGAAAAATCTTCTTCGGCTACCGAGGCTAAAAAGCCAACCAGACCAGTCACACCACCTGCAGCTGCAGGGATGACCGAAACGGCGAAAAAGATAGAACTAGAAGAACCGAAGGTTTCGCTGCCAGAAACAAAAGAAATGGCCGAAGTGCCATCCACAGAAAAAATTGGAGAAGTGAAAAAACCAACTGAAGAAAAAGTACCAGAAATTGTGAGTCCTGCAGCAAATGTTGAGACAATAAAAAATCAAAAAGTGCCAGCAGTGACTCCAAAAAGAAGAAGAATGGCCAATGTGCTAGATGTACTAGAAACAATTAAAACTTCAAGCACACCTCCGAAGAAGGCTGCTACCATTCCTGAAACGACAACTGAAATTTCTGACAACAAAACTCCAGTGCAAGGGACTGAAGCCGAAGCTGGGTCGTCAGAGCCCGCGAAGATAGAATCCTTGGAAACTGAGGAAAAAATAACAAAGCCAACTTTTGTTGAAGAGATCGGAGTCATTGCCCCCGAAGCATCCATCAGAGCTCGTGATTATATTGTTCGTCATGCTTCGGGGAAAAAACTTTCAGAAAAAGAGGAGCAAGAGGCCCAGCATTACGCCCAAAAGCTGAAGTATCCAAAGGGGGCGTTAATATTCAATGGTAGTGGAGAAGAAGACTTTTTGTATTGTCTCCCTGACAACAAGGAAATTTCTGTTTGCCGGGAGATGAGCAAGAGCTTCGGATTCCCAACCTTAGAAGACGGGCTCTTAGTGCTGTCGAAGAACGATTTGGCCGACAGCCTGGCCTACAATAGCTGAAAGGTGCGACAAATGGGATCCTTGTATTCTTTGTTGATACCAAAAAAAAACTTTTTGCTTGTTTTATTGAAACACACATACTTTTCTTTGCAGGGCCTGATACTTAGTAATGCCCTCAGGGCACAAAAAGATGCTGAAGACGAAGGGTGTACTATAGCCCTGAGCAACCTTCGTTCTGAAGTAATTGAACTGAGGAACGAAGGCCTCGAAAAAGATAAAATATTACACTCATTGGTAAATAAAATAAAGGAAGACGAAGCTGCGTTCAAGAGTCAGGCTGAAGCTCAGAGACGCGAAATAGAAGATCTTCGGAAACAACTGGCCAGAGCCAGGGAAGAACGTATACTTGAAGAAACAAGGCGAGAGCTCAGCGACCAATGGGCGGATCACTTGGAAGCAACTGTTGAAGAGCTTCGTTCATCCAAAAAGAGGTGCTATAACAAATCTATAGAATGTGTTAAGAAGTTGAAGGCTAGCTTCGCCAGGGTCGGCGCCTTCTCTAGTGAAGAAAACTTTATAAGAGGCAATCCCGAAGGTCCTATTGAATGGATCGACCACGAAGCTGAAGCCTTCGAAGAAATTTTAAATAGCCGTGGGGATATATGTGCTTTCTCTGGGGCCAGAGGAATTGCCACCATTCTAGAGAAGAAGGGTTGTGAACACGTAAAAATCTTAGCACAATCCGAAACTGCCTTGTCCTTTGAAGACGCAAAAGACCCTTCGGCCGAAGCAAGCATAATTGGTGGAAAGTTTTTTACTGATATCTGGGATAATGGTGGCCGAGAAATGGCAGGAGATATTATTCAAAGAAGTGAAAAGGGCATTCACGATGCTAGAGAAGTGGCTAAGGCTGCTGAAAAGAGCACAGAGCCCGAAGGTCAATTAGGTATTAACTAATAGTTTGTATTGTGTTGTAATTTTTGGTTTTAAGCTTCGTTTTCCGTTTGTAATAGCAGCATAGCCGTGTCCTGTCCTTCAGATCCTGCTGAAGCGTCTCCAGGCCCTCAGCCGAAAGGAGACGATGAAATTAAAAAGATGGCCGAAGCAATCATGGATGAAGTCGTCAATCGACTCCTGAATGAAGCTACAGAAGTTGTTCTAAAAGAAAATTGAACACTATTGTAAAGTAAACTTCTGAATTGTAACATTTTGTAATCCTGAATGTAATATACCCTTTTTATTGCTTAATTCTTTACGATGCATGAAACTTTACACGTACCGCTTTTTGAGTCTTTGACGAAAAAACACCTTCCCTTCTTTTCATGCTTCGTGAAGAAGGATTTTTGTTTGTCACAACAATATCCAGTGTTCTGATGAATAATATCCAGGCTTCTTGACAATGTGAAGCTACTTAGCATGGTTTGCCCTTTTCAAAACATTCTTCCGAAGATCGATGTCACATCCCCTTCTTGTGCTTTATGCAATATGATGTATGATGCTTATGTTATGCGAAATGATGCGATGATGTTATGCTGAGTAAAATGTTGTTTATTCCGAAGATACACGCGTTCCTGTGACAAAACATACAAAATTTTTCATTATAAGCCTCCCTTAGGAGCTTCTTCGCCTTTTACTTCAGCGGAATCAGCGTTGACTTTTCGCTGTAAGCTCTGCATTCCCTTAGGAACGTCTTTGGAGCTTCTTCGCCTTTACTTTTGGCGGAATCAGCGTTGACTTTTCGCTGTAAGCCCTGCATTCCCTTAGGAACGTCTTTGGAGCTTCTTCGCCTTTACTTTTGGCGGAATCAGCGTTGACTTTTCGCTGTAAGCTCTGCATTCCCTTAGGAACGTCTTTGGAGCAAAAAACTTACACTGCGTTCCCTTTGGAACGACTTTTTTGTGACTTCGGCAACTTACTCTGCGTTCCTTAGAACGACTTTTTGCTGTTTCGAATAATTTTCGGTAGTCCGAAGGTCCTCTTGATTATCACAAGTCTTTAAACTTTAACAATTTAAGCCTGAGAAAAATATATTTTCCTTGTGGGAATCAACGAAAGTATTTATATGAAACCTAAACAATATCCTTTATTACAGAAAACAAAACTGGATAGAAAATATTGCTATTAGGGTAGGATATTTGTCAATAGATGTGCTTTGACTCTGGCACGGTGCTGTTGACTGTACGAGCTTCGGACTGCTCTCGGAAGTCCCTTTGGTGTGGAGCATACTGGCTCCCTTCTGGCTGCTGTCCTTGCTGTAACGGAGGTGGAGGCGGAGGTTGTTGCCAAGAAGCTTGAGATTGACTCGCCGAAGCAACAGAAACTGCAGGGTGGTTGCCTACATACTCTGGGATGTAGGGCGAGTGATACGAAGCTGTATGCATGACCTGCTTCGGCTGAGCTTGTTGTGCTGCGGCTTCGGCTATTTCCTTTTGCTTCTGGATGGTAACATGACACATCCTGGTAGTATGGCCCTTGTTCTCACCACAGAATAAGCAAAAGATTCTTCTCTGTTGATCGCCAAATCTTCCTCCGAAGCCCCTGGCACCTCTGCCTCTTGGAGCTGGTGGTCGGAAGGGAGCTTGCTGTTGCCCCGAAGCCTGCGAGGAATATTGTGGCCTTTGCTGTTGGCTCCCCTTATCATCACTTTGTGTAGAGTTATGAATTGATCTAACATGCCTCGGGTAAAACCTCCCACCGAAACCCCTGGTCATTTCAGAAAACCTGAAGGCCTCCTCCCTTCTTTGGCGAAAATCGTTATCGGCCCGAATGTACTCATCCATCTTCTGGAGAAGCTTCTCCAAAGTTTGAGGGGGCTTCCTGGCGAAGTACTGAGCTGACGGTCCTGGCCGAAGCCCCTTGATCATGGCCTCAATGACAATTTCATTGGGCACCGTTGGTGCCTATGCTCTCAAACGCAAGAACCTTCGGACATACGCCTGAAGGTATTCTTCGTGATCCTGGGTGCACTGGAACAGAGCCTGAGCAGTAACCGGCTTCGTCTGAAACCCTTGGAAGCTAGTTAACAAGAGGTCCTTCAGCTTCTGCCATGAAGTGATCGTTCCTGGTCGAAGGGAGGAATACCAGGTTTGAGCAACACTTCTGACAGCCATAACAAAAGATTTGGCCATGACCGCAGCATTGCCACCATAGGAAGATACTGTTGCCTCGTAGCTCATCAAAAACTGCTTCGGGTCTGAGTGGCCATCAAATACGGGAAGCTGAGGAGGCTTGTAGGACGGAGGCCAAGGTGTAGCCTGCAGCTCAGCGGACAGAGGAGAAGCATCGTCAAAGACAAAATTCCCATGATGGAAATTGTCATACCAGTCATCTCCGTTGGGAAAATCCTCCTGATGAAGGTCTTGGTGCTGAGGCCTTCGGTGTTGCTCATCCTGAGCAAGGTGACGAACTTCTTCAGAGGCTTCATCTATCTGCCTCTGTAGTTCAGCTAGCCTGGCCATCTTTTCTTTCTTCCTCTGCACTTGTTGATGAAGCATTTCCATATCTTTGATTTCTTGATCTAACTCGTCCTCTGGTGGTGACGGGCTAACAGCCTTCCTTTTCTGGCTTCGGGCTTCCCGAAGAGAGACTGTCTCCTGATTGTGGTCCAGCGGTTGTAGAGCTGCAGTCCCAGGTGCTGAAGCTTTCTTCGGCGCCATAACGAAGGTTTATGATCGCCGAAGATAAAAAACTTCAAAGAGTGGAAGTGAGTTCACCGGAGGTGGGCGCCAATGTTGGGGACTTGTTCTCAAATGCTTCAAGAACAAGGCAACATAGAAAATGTTAATCGGTTAAGTCCTTCGTCCTACGAAGCATTATTTCCCTTGGGATATAATGATTTTCGGACGAAGGTCACAAAGGGTGAACCTTTATAAATGCATTACATATTGACGAAGAATGAATTACAAGAAACATAAAGAATTACGTAGATCATCATATATCATTATTATATATAAATAAAAATAACATTGAATTACAGATGTACCTCCAATTTGAAGGAAATGAAAGTACAAGCGTGACGCAAAGGTGAACACCAAATCAGCGTGAACAGTACGGGGGTACTGTTCACCTATTTATAGGCACGGGGTACAACCCATACAAAATTACATACATGCCCTTTACATTTGGTGGTAATTCTATAGTAATCTATCGAGGTCTAAATGGCCTTTTCATCTTCAAGTCGGTTCCCTTTTCTGCGAACATGCCGAAGCTTTCCTGCTTCACAGCTTCGGCGCTGTGTCAACCTTCGTATCTTTTGAGCTTCTCCCTCTTTGATACGAGTCCGAAGATACCTGTTCACACATTACACTCTAGAAACACTGTTAAATCATGTTTTTGAGGACCTTCGGAAGCCGAAGGCCCCCAACAGCAACTAACATATGGACCAAGGCACGGATACTGTGTTCAAATACTTTACAGTGCATGACCATTTGAACCAACAATTCTTTGGTAACTGCCATGCACTGTTTGGTTTATTACTTTTCCTCATTACTTTATTATATTGCAACCCACTACTGTTTCCTATCTAACAACAACACTTCAATTTCACCAAATAGTAACAACACTGCCCCTAATTTTTTTATGTATGCACCTTGTCTAGCCAAGGAGCAACAACTTGAGGATTCGAATCAAGATGAGCAGCCATGATGCCAAAGTGCTGCAAAACTTGGTCCTCAATCTTGCTTCCTCAGTGGAAAGTGGTGCTTTCAATATTAGGACGTTTTTAGAAGAGGCTTTCCGTCATTTGGGTGACGAGCATTACCTTCTGAATGCTCTACTTGCTATTCGAAAGGAGGTAGACCTGATGGAGCAGGATGCACTGGAGAGCAAAGCAAGGTCTGACCCAGAGAAGGAGAGGATGGAGGAACAAATTTACCTTGCTGAGGCTGCAAAGACAGCGCCTAGACAATTCACTTTCACCCCCCCTTCCTCACCAGAATTGTATGAGGCCAGTGACAATGACTCCTACGACTCGGACAGGTCCACTAGGTATAGCATTTGGAACCTGTAATAGTGGTACCTCGACCTTGGTCGTAGTGGTACAAATGCATCCAAATAAATTAGGAACTTCTGTGTTATGTCTGTGATGCATGCGTAACCGATGTAGGACTGCTTGAAGCTAATGTTCCTTTTGTAAGAACCTTATGTCCAATGCTTCATCCTTTTGTACGAAATTATGTGAAATGCTGCATCCTTCTGATCATTTTCTGTGACCCTTATGTGCAATGAATTCGAGTTTGTATTTTATAGTCCAAGTTTGTTATCTGTTGTCCAACTTAATGTATCTATGTATTTCATTCCAGAATGGCTGAGAACAACACAAATACACCTTTTCGACCACCTGCTGCCAGCCCCAATTCAGGTAACCAAATCTTCCCCCCACCCCTGTGGGATCCTCAGATGTGGCAGGCCCAAGGTTTGGACCCAACACAGGCTTCTCTTTTTAGTAATCCTACATCCCATATGACCAATCCTACCTGGTCCCAGGGACCTAATGACCCATCTCCATATACATTTCGTAGTCCATGGAACCCATATTTTGGTATGTCGAATCCTAGGGGTCCTCCTACACAAACATCTTTCGGTCAACCACAGCTGGTACCACCCATTCCATGTCCACAGGTTTCCACCCATGTTCCAAACCAGACCGACCCTATAAATTTTGAATCCGAAGCAGAACACAGTGTCCAGGAAGTTAACAGCCCTAGCAAACCTTCTGATACACCTGGGACATTTAGGAGGACAAAGGAACAGAACTTCAAACCTGATGAAGACCTGTTGCTTTGCAAAACATGGCTAGAGATTAGTAGTGACCCAGTTATTAGCACAGGGCAGAGGAAGGAGGGTTTGTGGGCTAGAATTGAGAAAAGGTACAATGAACTTAGAGGTGAGTTTCCTTTGAGGCTGAATAGGGCTCTCAGCAGCAGGTGGGACAAAATAAGAGCTGAAACAGGCAAATTTGTTGGATTCTATGCTAGAGTCCTAAGGGAAAACCAGAGTGGCCTCACAGATAACGACAAGGTACAATGATATTCATTTGTAATACGTTATGTATGTCAAGGTTTATGTCATCTTACTGTTATTCGTGGACTGACGTCTGGTTATAAATCTTGTGTAGACTTCGAAAGCTGCAACTCTTTATGCAACATCACAGAAAAAGCCTTTTCATTTCATGCATTGCTGGACGCGCCTTAAAAATGAACCCAAATGGGATGCCATGGTTCATGGAAGCCCCTGGAGAGGCAATGCGTGGATGGAGCCTGTCCGTAGTCTTACACCTACAGGCTCTGTTAATGAAGTGGAATATGATGAAGGTGGTTCAAAAGGCAAGAGACCATTAGGACGTGACTCTACGAAAGCATCAAGGAAGAAGTCAATGTCCAGTTCATCCCAGTCTACTGACTACCTTTCAAGAATCCATGACATTCAAGTAGCAAGATTGAAGCAAAGTGAAGAAAAATCAGACCTAAAACAGCAGAACATTGAGTTCATGAAGTAAGTTGAACTCAAGAAGTTGGAGGTTCAATCCAAGGAAATAGAAGTACAGGAAAAAAATTGATGATAGGAAGCAAAAAGACGAAGAGCTCAACAAACTTTATGCTATGGACATGGATGCTTTACCTGAAGAGTTGAGAGCTGTTTACATCGCAAGGAGAAAAGGTTTAATCGAATATTTCATCAACAATCCTGTGTGAAGAGTACTAATATATTTGATAAGGTGTTTGTCACCTTTGTATCGGCAAACCGTGGTCCTCTGTGTTTGGACATGTGTGTTTTAGAGTGTTTGAACAATTCCTTAGTTGTTTGAGATCATCAGCTTGGTTTTTGAACATTGTTTATTTTCAGATTATTGATATTCATAATAAGGATTATCATACATGACTTGAAGTTTGCCAACATATGCAACTTATTTCTAGCAGAGGCATTACACATACAAGGAAGCATGAGTTGTTAACTATGGACCAAGAAACCAGATACGACTTGCAGTCGTGGTACACATGATTTAGTTCATACTACAAATTAAACAACATTGTTGTACCACATATTATGGATAAAAGCCATCAACCCATGGACCCTCGACGAGCCCAAAGGTGTTCTATCAGGTTGTGCTGCAAAGACAAGTATGTGGCCTGGCATGTGATGTCCTGGTCGGGATCGTTGGGTAACTCGGAGCGGATATGATTGTTTAGCCACTCGTTGCGGACCTCAGGAATATTGTTACACACTTCAGGGGGCCCACTTCGTCCTCGACAATCATGTTGTGCATAATAATGCAAGCGGTCATCATCTCTGCGAGGTGATGACGATCCCAACCATAAGCAGGGCCACGTAGAACTGCCCACCTCGCCTGCAAAACTCCAAATGCTCGCTCAATGTCCTTTCGACAACTCTCTTGCTTGGTTGTAAAGTGAACCTTTTTTCCTCAAATGCGTGGCGAATTGCTTTTACAAAGGTAGGCCAATTTGGATATATGCCATCTGCTAAGTAGTATCCGAAATTGTAAGTGGTCCCATTAATAGTGAAGTGCACTGGTGGCATCGTCCCATTACGTAACGGATCAAACACAGGTGACCGATGAAGCACGTTGAGATCATTGTTAGTACCAGGCATTCCAAAGAAGCCATGCCAAATCCACAGATCATACCCAGCGACTGCCTCTAGTATCATTGTTGGCCTCGAATTGCGCCCACAAAACTGTCCGCGCCATGCAGTAGGACAGTTGCGCCATTCCCAATGCATACGATCGATAGAGCCTAGCATACCCGGAAACCCCCTGTCCGCGTTTACACGTAGTATACGAGCAATGTCGTCGTGGTTAGGGATACGAAGGTATCGTTCGCTAAAGGAAGAGATGATTGCGCGACAGAAACGGATAAGGCAGTCCCTAGCGGTAGTCTGTCCAATCTGTATGTACTCATCTACTGCATCGGTTGGTAACCCGTACGCAAGGATACGCAATGCAGCACAAACTTTTTGCAATGGACCAAGCCCTGCTAAACCAGTTGCATCACATCGAATAGTGAAGTATTCGTCTTCTCGCTGAACGGCACGAAGGATACGTAGGAACAAAGGACGATGCATCCGAAACCTATAAACGAAAACAAAGCAAAATATTAAGAAAACAAACCTCCAAATGAAAGTAAAATCATAACTTAGGAAATGTACCTTCGACGAAAAACATGTGATGGATACACAGGATTAGGTCCGAAGTAGTGATGTTTGATGAGATTTTCTCCAGCAGCGTGGTCCCTATGGATAACTCGGCGAGGCAATGAGGAGCGCCTACGGCGCGTGCTCGTGTCTCCTAGTACAAGGTGGTGAACATGTTGGGAAAGCAACAAGGTATCGATCTCATCGTCGGAATCGTCGGATGACGAGGACAACACAAGGCTTTTCAATGACTCCATGACGAGCTAAACTACGAGTACGTACTACGGACTTGTGATGGAATGGCGGATGATACAGAAGAGGCGAGTGTGTAGATGAGTGGAGCATGCGCCCAGGGTACCTTATTTATAGGTGCCTTCGGTGTGTGAAGGAAGCCAGGTGGTCGTGGCTTCCTGTACAAGCCAGTCGTGTCGTGCAAGTCACTCGTATCGTGTACTAGAAGAATGAGAATTTCTATTTATACAAATACATAAAATTGTACTGTATTTATACTAACGTATTAATACTAATTATGAAGTTTGCTAATTACATGTGGACCAAAATACGCCCGTGTACTGTGCAAAGAATAAATAAAAATAAATTTAATATTTGATGGTAGTTGAGTTAGTTGATGATGAAAGAATATAATATTTGTATGGTGGGGTATAGAGGATTGTTATAGGGGGAACCGCTGTAGAGCGTGGAGATATACGGGGAGAGAGATCGCTGACGTGGCACGTGAGTGGGATATAGGGGGACAAATTTAGGGGGAACCACTGAAGACAGTCTCATGTTCATGTGTGGGGGTGTCGTGTCGTATTAAATATTTAAATACCAATTATAAGTAGTAAATATAGACTTAAGTAAGTTTAATAAACTTGCCTCGTCTTTTAGTTTTTATCTATTTAATTAGTTTTATAATTAGATTATATATAATACTCGTAATTATGATTTAAACATCGAATAACATTCGATGTGATAGAGATTAAAGTTTATGATTATAATTGTACCACACGTACGCCGATCAAGTTGTTGGTGAATGATGGTATGATTTGACGGACACAAGGACTGACGTTCGGCCAACACTCTGCGACGAAACATGTTTCATATTTCAGCCTGTTCCATTTTTTAAAACTTTTTTTATTAGATAGTATCTATTTTCTCTATTAGAAATTTAGTTCATTTTTATATTTAATTTAATCTAGAAAAATATCATAATAAATTTATGACGATACATATATATGTATGTGCGAAATATTACTACTCGTAACAGTAATAGACACGTACATGGAAATCATACCGATCTTAGTAGAAACTATAGTGAACCTAACAAATTTAGAGAAGAAGCTATACCTTGTGGGAAAAAAAATCCATGCTTAATGCACCCGGTGACTCTATTCACACGAGTATATGTTGTGTATTGTGCATTGCTCAAGGTTGAAAACAACTTACTTTGGGGTCGTTTCAGATACTGGCTCCTGGCACGCGAATAGCAATGCAGATTGGCAGTCTGCTGCGTGAGGACTTAGAACTATACACAGATCGGGCTGTTAGCTAGTAGCAGTAGCACACAACGACGTGGAGTCAGATGAGACTGTTCCGCGGTACCCATCTCCAGATCAGCTCGGCGCATGCATTTGCATGCCCTGACAAGATCTCTGCTGTGCTGTGCCTAACGGGAACGGGACGACGAAGCCAAGCGGCTGCCCCCCCGCCGATTATTATATTTTGGATTCACTCACCATGGCTACAGTGCATGCTCTGCCAGATTTGTTTTCATCATATGTTTACACTACAGTGCATGCTCTGCCAGATAGGGTCACTATATTTACATCATATGTTTCAGTTGGAGCGATATCTGTGAGTATTAAAAGGTTATGTGCGAAATCGCGCTCACCCAGAAGGTTCAATCATGGAGGGATACACTACAGAAGAAGTGATTGAGAGCTGTATAGATTACATCAGTGACGGAACAATGATAGGTGTGCCTGTACCTAAACATGAGGGTAAATTATGTGGGAGAGGGAGAATGGGCAGGAAAACTTTTCACGTTGAGGATTACAAGCTAGTACATTGTGCTCATGGTAGTGTACTACAACATCTCACGATAGCCGAGCCTTACATAGAGGAACACCTGGATGAGCTTCGTAAAGAAAATCAGAACCGCACAGAGGACTGGATCATGAGGGAGCACAAACATCATTTCAGCGAATGGTTAATGGACAAAAACATCCCATTCGGAGACTCTTTGGAAGAGAAAACAATGAAGAATTTGGCTTCTGGGCCATCGTGTTTTGTGACATCATGGCAAGCATATGACATCAATGGGTACACATTCTACACTAAATCAAAAGAAATGAAAAGTGTTGCACAAAATAGCGGTGTTCGTATCGATGCTTTTGACCTACATGGACAGAAGACCACATATTTTGGATTCATAGAGGAAATATGGGAACTTGATTATGGCCCAAGCATGAAAATACCCTTATTTAAGTGCCAATGGGTACATCCCGTGGGGGTGACAGTGGATAACTACGGACTCACACTAGTAGACTTAAAGAAAGTAGGATATAAAGATGACCCGTGGGTTCTCGCCGAATGTGTTGCACAAGTGTTCTATGTACTCGATCCAGCAGATGAGAAGATGCATGTAGTTATTTCTGGAAAGCAAAAAATTGTTGGAGTTGAGAATGTGGGAGACGGAGATGAGGAATACAATAAGTATGAAGAGATGTTCGTCTTTAACGGTCCAGAGAGAATCAAGCGCGTGGAAAAGAAAATTGATAAGAACTTAAAGCCATACATGCGAAAAAATGGTAGTTCATGAAAAATTGTATGAATCAAATTGTATTTGTTATCATGTATGATTGACTATATGCATTGTGGTTGCCAATTAATTTAAAATCTCTCTAGTTATCTATGTGTGCTATTAAAATTCATTTAAATTGTATTTGCATATTTCTGTTAAAATTAAAATATTAATTCATTTAAATTGTATTTGCATATTTATGTTAAAAATTAAATATTAATTTATTTAAATTGTATTTGCATATTTCTGTTAAAAATTAAAATATTAATTCAAATTAAAATATTAATATGGTTAAAATATTAATAATATGGTGATCAAATCGCAATCACAGGTGGTTTTTCATTAGGGTTCGTTTGTGAAAAGAATAGAGCACCACAGGCGGTCCTAAACAAAAACCGCTTGTGATACTAATACATCACAGGCGGTTCGAATAGCATGAGACATGTTTTCTAACCGAACCACATGTGATGTAAAAAGTCTACCGCTTGTATATAGCTAAATTGTACTAGTGTTGGTTGGCACCATTTTAATTGTTTGAATTTTAAAAATATAAAAAACTAACTTTTGGTTGGCACAATTTTAATTGTTTGAATTTTAAAAATATAAAAAACTAACTTTTGCTACTCTTGCCTACACGTCACACAATTGGTGCATATATGTTTTAGATGGAAAAAAAACATTAGTGTCGGCTGCCTCTGTTGTCCATGTGTCAAGCTTACCCTAATTTGATTGGTTCTACCTCGCTCTCCTCACCTTTGTGATAATACGATGTCGAGGAGACGATAGCCAACTGCCGTGTCCTCCTTCCTTACACATCCAAGAGTCAGACTGAACAGCAACACTCATGTACTGCGCCTGATCTAAACGCCGACAGGGGGTTTCCGGGTATGCTAGGCTCCATCGATTGTATGCATTGGGAATGGCGCAATTGTCCTACTGCATGGCGCGAACAATTTTGTGGGCGCAATTCGAGGCCAACAATGATACTAGAGCCAGTCGCTGGGTATGACCTCTGGATTTGGCATGTCTTTTTTGGAATGCCTGGTACTGAAAGGGAATTAGGCTCACACCTAGTTCCTAATTGATTTTGGTGGTTGAATTGCCCAACACAAATAATTGGACTAACTAGTTTGCTCTAGTCTATGAGTTATACAGGTGCCAAAGGTTCACACTTAGCTAATAAAAAGACCAAGAAATGGGTTCAACAAAAAAGAGCAAGGGATAACCGAAGGCAGCCTTGGTCTGGCGCACCGGACAGTGTCCGGTGCACCAGGGGACTCCAAGCCAAACTTCGCACCTTCGGGAATTTTCAGAGGCGCTTCGTTATAATTCATCGGACTGTCCGGTGCACCACCGGACAGTGTCCGGTGCTCAAGAGGAGAGCGACTCTGAACTCGCCAGCTTCGAGAATCCGCTCCGCTATAATTCACCGGACTGTCCGGTGAGCGAGCGGAGCAACGGCTACTTCGCGCCAACGGTCGACTGCAACACATTAAATGCGTGCCAGCGCGCGCAGAGGAGCAGAGCACGCGCGGGTGGCACACCGGACAGTCTACAGGACTTGTCCGGTGCACCACCGGACAGCCAGGCGGGCCCACTCGTCAGAGCTCCAACGGTCGGAACCCAACGGCCTGGTGACGTGGCTGGCGCACCGGACAGTATCCTGTGGCGCACCGGACTGTCCGGTGCGCCATGCGACAGCAGCCTCCACCAATCGGCTAGTTTGGTGGTTGGGGTTATAAATACCCCCAACCACCCCACATTCAAGTCATCCAAGTTTTCCACCTTCCAACTACTTACAAGAGCTCTAGCATTCAATTCTAGACACAACCAAGTGATCAAATCCTCTCCCAAATTCCACAAAAGCTTTAGTGTTAAGTGAGAGAGATTTGTTGTGTTCTTTTGAGCTCTTGCGCTTGGATTGCTTTCTTCTTTCTCATTCTTTTCTTGTGATCAAAACTCAATTATAACCGAGGCAAGAGACACCAATTGTGTGGTGGTCCTTGCGGGGAAGTTTTGTTCCCGGTTGATTTGAGAAGAGAAAGCTCACTCGGTCCGAAGGACCGTTTGAGAGAGGGAAGGGGTTGAAAAAGACCCAGCCTTTGTGGCCTCCTCAACGGGGAGTAGGTTTGCGAGAACCGAACCTCGGTAAAACAAATCCTTGTGTCTCACTTCCTTATTCGCTTGCGATTTGATTTTACGCCCTCTCTCGGACTCGATTACATTTCTAACGCTAACCCGGCTTGTAGTTGTGATTAACTTTGTAAATTTTAGTTTCGCCCTATTCACCCCCCTCTAGGCGACTTTCAGGTACTAACAATGATCTGAACGTCCTGCATCGTTCACCAGTATTTGATCCATTACGTAGTGGGACGATGCCACCAGTCAACTTCACTATTAATGGTACGACGTACAAATTCGGATACTACTTAGCGGATGGCATTTATTCAAATTGGCCAACCTTTGTTAAAGCAATTCGTCATGCATTTGAGGAGAAAAAGGTTCACTTCACAACCAAGCAGGAGAGTTGTCGAAACGATATAGAGCGAGCATTTGGATTATTGCAGGCGAGGTGGGCAGTTCTTCGTGGCCTAGCTTATGGTTGGGATCGTAATCACCTCGCTGAGATGATGACTGCTTGCATTATTATGCACAACATGATTGTCGAGGACGAAGGAGATGGTGCAGCAAACGTGGATTTCATTGGGCCCACTGCCCCCCAGAAGTTTGTAATAATATTCCAGAGGTCCGCAACGAGTGGCTAAACAATCATATCCGATCTGAATTACCCAACGATCCCGATCAGGACATCACTAGTCAGGCCACATACTTGTCGTTGCAACACAACCTGATAGAACACCTGTGGGCACGTCGAGGGTCAATGGGTTGAAGCCCTTTCTCCAAACTATGTGGTAACTTGATGTGTGTTCCATTTTTGTAGCTTACTATTTGTGTAGTACCACGAATGCAAGTATTGTCTTCTATGAAGGTCGACACTTATGTACTAATGGTTAGTTTGTCATGTAATGAATCTGGTACAAATAAAATGCACATGTTGCCAATCGTGTTCTCATGTATGAATAAACCTTATTCTCAAAAATAATATTCTGAAAATAAACAATGTTCACAATACGAAGCTAATGTTCTCAAACAATGAAGCAAATGTTGAACAAACTCAAATGACAGATGGCTGAACACACCGGACCATGATACACCGAAACTTGGTTCGCAACATATTATGAAATACAATAATACTCATCACACTGGATTGTTGATGAAATAGTCGGTTAAACATTTTCTCCTCGCGATGTATACAACTCTCAAATCTTCTGGTAAAGCATCCATATCCATAGCATGGAGTTCCTTCAGCTCTGTGTCCTTTCGGATCCTTTCTTCAATCATCATTTTTGTTTGCTGCATTTCTATTTCCTTGGATTGAACCTCCAACTTTTTGAGTTCAACTTCCTTCAAGAACTCAATATTCTGTTGTTTTAGCTCTGATTTTTCTTCACTTTGCTTCAATCTTGCTATTTGAATGTCATGGATTCTTGAAAGGTAGTCAGTAGACTGGGATGAACTGGACATTGCCTTCTTCCTTGATGCTTTCGTGGAGTCACGTCCTAATGGCCTCTTACATTTTGAACCACCTTCCTCATATTCGAGATCATTAACAGAACTTGAAGGTGTACGACTACCAACAGGCTCCATCCCCGCATTTCCTCTCCAGGGGCTTCCATGAACCATGGCATCCCATTTCGGTTCATTTTTGAGGCGCATCCAGCAATGCATGAAATGAAAAGGCTTTTTTTGTGGGGTAGCATATAGAGTTGCAGCTTTCGAAGTCTGCACAAGATTTATAATAATTGTCAGATCACGAATAACAGTTAGTACACATAAACCGTAACCATACATTAAGTAGTACAAAGGAATGTTATTGTACCTTATCGTTGTCTGTTAGGCCACTCTGGTTTTCCCTTAGGACTCTAGCGTAGAATCCCGCAAATTTGCCTGTTTCAGCTCTTATTTTGTCCCATCTGCTGCTCAAAGCCCTATTAAGTCTTATTGGAAACTCACCTCTAAGTTCATTGTACCTTTTCTCAATTCTAGCCCATAACCCCTCCTTCCTCTGCCCTGTGCTAATGACTGGGTCACTACTAATCTCTAGCCAAGTTTTGCAAAGCAAAAGGTCTTCATCAGGTTTGAAGTTCTGTTCCTTTGTCCTCCTAACTGTCCCAGGTGTGTCTGAAGGTTTGGTAGGGCTGTTAACTTCCTGGACACTGTGCTCTGCTTCTGATTCCAAATTGATAGGGTCAGTCTGGTTGGTGACATGGGTATAAACCTGGGGACATGGAGTGGGTGGTACCAACTGGGCTTGACCGAATGATGTTTGTGGTGGAGGACCCCTAGGATTCATCATACCAAAAAATGGGTTCCATGGATTCCGAAAGGGATATGAAGATGTGTCATTAGCTCCCTGGGACCAGGTAGGATTGCTCATCTGGGATGTAGGACTAGTAAATGTAGAAGGATGGGTTGGGTCTAAACCTTGGCCCTGCCACAACTGAGGATCCCACATGGGTGGGGGGGGGGGAAATCTGGTTACCTGTATTGGGGCTAGCACCAGTAGGTCGAATAGGTGTGTTTCTGTTGTTGTCAGCCATTCTGGGAATGAAATACACGAATAAATTAATTTGGACAACAGATAACAATCTTGTAATAAAAAGTAGAAACTTTCATACATTCCACATACGGTTCATACAAAAGGAAAATAAGGTTGAAGCATTCCACATAAGGTTCATACAAAAGGAACATAAGGTTCAAGCATTCCTACATCGGTTACCCATGCATCACAGACATAACACAGAAGTTCCTATTTATTTCGATGCATTACTACCACTAACACCTTGGTCTAGGTACCACAATTACAGGTTCCAAATGCTATACCTAGTGGACCTGTCTGAGCCGTACGAGTCATTGTCACTAGCCTCATACAATTCTGGTGAGGAAGGGGGGTGAAAGGAAATTGTCTAGGCACTGGGTTAACAGGCTCCACAAGTTTAATTTCTTCCTCCATCCTCTCCTTCTCTGGGTCTGACCTTGCTTTGCTCTCTAGTGCATCCTGCTCCATCAGGTCGACCTCCTTTCGAATTGCAAGTAGTGCATTAAGAAGGTAATGCTCATCACCCAAATGCAGGAAAGCCTCTTCTAGAAAGCTTCTAATATTGAATGCACCAGTTTCCACTGAGGATGCAAGATTGAGGACTAAGTTTTGCAGCACTTTGGCATCATGGCTGCTCATCTTGATTCCTATCCTCAAGCAGTATCTCCTTGGCTAGACAAGGTGCATACATGAAAAAATTAGGCCCACTGTTGTTACTAATTAGTGAAATTAAAGTGTTCATGGCAGTTACCAAACACCACAAATTGTTGGGTCTAACATGCTAAACTATTTATACACATTATATAAACACTTTGACCGTGGCTTGGTACATCTGTTGGTTGCATATAATAAACTAATCTTACACAAAAAAACATTAAAGCACAGACAACATACATGGAAAGTAGACTTATGCAATTGATAAAAAAATTGAACTATAGTGAAAAAGGATTTAGAACCTCAATTAGTTGAAGTGGACGTCAAATAATGAAATAATTATTTAAAGCTGCATAATAAGTAAAGGTGTTCGTTAGTTGCATGCAATGGTTAGTCATGTAAGGAAAGACTACTCGAAATTGTAGGTCGACTGAGTCCAATTCATAGACAGAGATACTGAGTCGAATTCAAAGATATGGATATGGAAGGACCAAGGGGTTATGTTGGGGAATGGAACGACATTGCTACTTAGTTGTTCGAATAGGAAGATTAACATGCATTTGTGTACCACCAACCTTGACCAAAGAACATACAAACCACATTATGGCAAATTAATTGGCATGCCAGAAAATGGTGGCTACACAAAATTGAGCTCACGAGGAGCAGGGATATGCAAATGACACAACAGTCTGAATGTTGTTTCCTATGTAGCATAGTAAAAGTAGCTTAAAAGTAGCACAGATCACTTAGCAAAATGTGATTCAGTATAGGTTGATGTGTAACTATACCATAATATCCAACTTGGTTGTTCTACATTAACAATAGGCGAATCGGAGATCCGAGATAACCTAAACCCTAACTCTCAAAGAAGTCGAAGAACACATAAACCGTACCTTTCAAACAAGTTTAGTACATCTAAACCCTAGTGGTAATCCAAGCTACATTTATTTGGGACACGGATTCAATCCTAGGTGTAGAAATTGGAGAAGTCACGAATCATACCTTGGACCTTGAAGCTCGAATGCAGCAGATCGGCTCAGCGTAGTTCTATCGCCGAATCGATGACCTCCCTTTGACCTACACCCTGCAGGCGACGTGCCGGCGGACAGAGATGAACGGCGGCGACGTCTTTGCACGAATCGGTCGGGTTGGCGGTCCGCGAAGCTGGAAGGCGGATCCGCGTGCCAGACCCCCACTGCTGCTCGCCGCTCGGAGCAAGACAAACGAATCGTGGGAGAGGGCGGATCGAAGGGTACCTTCTCCAGCGGCGGTACCGTCGCCCTTGGTTCGCCTGGAGCACCCTCCTCGGAGTATTCCGAGCGCGCGGGCGTTGTGGGCGAAGGAAGCGGTTGCGGGGGAGGTTTGTGGCGTAGCGTGCCCATCCATTTAGCGGGAGAGAGAAAGAATCGGGAAGGGAGAGGAGGAGGAGGATGCCGATGAAGGGGAAGGGGTGCACTGTAGCCCCTATATCGGCTACAGTGATAGGGGAGGGGGAGGCAAGCGGACGCCGTTGAAGACAGTCTCAGCGCTCTGCTTCTTCTCAGCCACCAGCTCCGCGCTAGGGCCACTGCGGCCGTTGGCCACGCACTAGGACAAAATAGCTCTATATCGACGGTTAAACCTATTTTCACTGGCGTTTTTTAGAACCGTCGATGCTAGAGGCCAGTAAAAATCATTATTTTTGTAGGCGGTTAACTGAGTACCGCTAGTGAAAATTGATTTCCACTGGCGGTTGAGTTAAGAAAACCGCCAGTAGAAATCGATTTCCACTGGCGGTTGACGTAACAAATCCGCTAGTAAAAATTATTTTCAGAAACATTAAACGGGTTTTTAAAATAACAAAAAAATATTTGAGGAGAGGACTCAGCCCACCCGCCCGTCTCCATCGAAGTCGCAAGTCGCGGCATTTTTCGCGCGCGTCGACCTCACTCTCGCGCGTACCCTCCACTACCACCTTGTCTATAACATACTTTGTGTCTAGTTTGTAGTTTTTTTCCACATATTACAATCATTTGAGTGTAAATTGCTTGTTTGAGACCGTAAACGAATTTAAATAAAAAGGTTGTCAACTACAAAGTTGAATAACTTTTGAAGTTCTACAACTTTCATTTTGACATTTTTTTCATCCGAGGTAGTTTGCAAAATTTGAATTTTAAATGTGACGTACTTAGATTTAATTTTTTAGAACCGAAATGAGTTCAAATTAAAAAGTTGTCAATACAAAGTTTCATAACTTTTAGAGATCTACAACTTTTATTTTGATGGTTTTATCATACGAGATCGTTTGAAAAACTCGAAAAATTAAGGATAAAAATGATTTCTAGTGGCGGCTCCTTAAGAAAACCGTCACTAGAAATCGATTTCTACAGGTGGGGTTTTAAAGAAAATCGCGATTTTTTTAAGAAATCGCCTGTAGAAATACGATTTTTAGTAGCGGTTTTCTTAAGAAACCGCCACTAAAAATAGCACAGACGATTGATATCTGAATCCGTCTGTAAAATATATCGTCCCACAGGCCTTTTTCTACTAGTGACGGTCACCGCCGCCCTGGCGCAGATGCCGCCGCCGCCGTTCCCGAGCAGCGGATCGCCGAGGGCAGAGTTAGCGTCGCCGGCGCCCCTGGTCACCGCCCAGGGACATGGCGTGCGCGCGCCTTGCAAGTTGGGACGAGTAGGTCAGGTCCGGCCGGGGCGGCCGTGCATCGGTGCATGTGAATACATACGCTTGCAGTTGAAGGGACGGGAGTTCATTGCAGGCGCGCCGCGCAGTACGTGTGCCACGCCGACGCCGAGCACGCGGGCTCCGGCGCGTCCGAGCAAACTCGACGGGTAAGACCGTACGTCGTCGTCGCTGCGCGCGCGCGCCTACAAAAGCGGCATCGTCGTCGCGAGGGACGAGAGGACGATGGGTCTTTTGTCTCGGCCTGTTGATCGACGTGTGCGTGCCACCTGCCACGGTACGTGAGGCCTCTCGTCGCACGTCGTCGTCTGATGCAACGCCAACAACCAGCTTTGTATTGGCAATTTGGCACTTTACATCTACACACCAGCACACACAGCATGCTCACTGTCTAGTGCATGATGCACGGTGATGAGACAACCCTGTCCCGGCTGATACATCATACATGTCGTGGAGAACGTGGGGGTGCTGTACTGCTGTCGATCGTTCGTTCCTCATCTGAAAATCGATGACTCCTTTAAAAAATCATTTCAGGCACCAAAGTGTGTGGACGGCCAGGAATTTGACAAAAAATATACAGGAGTTTCACGTGAATCAATTTATTTCTACAAGCAAACACGGAAAACAGGAAATTTTCATACTCCATCCATTCGCAAATAAATTATAAATAATTTCAATTTGCTTAGAGAATCAAAACATCTCAAGTTTAACAAAAATTATATAGAGGATTTTAAATATTTATAACACCAAACAAGTACACTATAAAGATATAACTAATGAGAAATGTAATAATATTTATTTTAAGTATCATAAATGTTATTGTTTTGTTATATACATTTGGTTCAACTTAAGATGATTTGACTATATGAGACCGTGTCCAACAGTTCACTCATATGGTCATCAAAAACAATGTTTTGTACTGTAGATTGTACTGTTGTTGAGTAGAGTTTGAATATGGGTATGGAGATAAATAAGTTGTTGGATATATAGCCTAATAAAGTCAAAATAACTTCTAATCTAGGATGGAGTACAATCTAAAGAAATAAAGAGACTGTTGGTGACTTATTCTCAAGTGCTATGAATTAGGAACAAGGCAACATAAAATGTCAAATGTTAAAGCCCTTCGTCCGCTGAAGCATTATTTCCCCAAGGCTCTAATGAACTTCGGACAAAGGTTGTGAATAATATATCACAAAGATTGCACATTCGTAATCAAAGATGAAATAATACAAAACAAAATATAACACGTTATAGAGAAACAAGAATAAATAACATTATGTGATTATTTTGCAATGTGAACTCAAATATCAAAACATAATGTTTAGGCACATTTGTACCTTCGCCTTGGCAGAAAACGATAATCCCAGAGTAACACGTTAGCAATTACAAGATTACGTGAACAGCAAATAAGTATTGTTCACCTATTTATAGGCACAGGACGCAGCCTGTAAGAAATTACAATCATGCCCCTTACAGAAAATCACAGTCATAACTTATACTCTTATGGACTAAAAAGTAATTTCATCTTTAAGTCGGTTCGAACCTTCGTCTTTGGATACGCTATAGCGTCGAAGCTTATGAGTGGTAGCTTCGGTATCACATATAAACAGATTTGCTGAAGGTGTTTTCTTCCTGCAGGACCTTCGGCGACGAAGCATGATCCCAACAGTAGCCCCTTCGCGGCGCTAGATCGTTTTTCGTAACGAGCTTGACCCGTGAAAAAGTCTCTTAAGCTTCGGGTAGCCGAAGGTCCGAAAAACACCTTCCCTGAGCTTGTTGTGGAGAAACAATACAACTTCCGAGCGTAGAGTAGTCCCATCATGCATATTTACCTTCGCGGGTTTTGTGGCCCACCGTTCAGTGGGTGCGGGCGAGTGTTCGTCCGGTGTAGGAGACTTGACGATTCACCTTTTTACCTGCAACACTATATAAACAGACAAGTAGGTGTAAAGTTACCACGGCATTCATTACAATTGCATTGTTTTGCTGCCAAAAATTTCATCATAGCCGAAGCTTGACCCTTGCATTCAAACGAAGCACCACTCCGGACTCTGCTTCGTCACAAGAATAGCTTCGGAAAAAAGGTCATTAATCCCAAAAAACTTTAGGAATTCATAAATAAATGGCTAGATTGCGCTCCACTGCCAGGATTGAGCGTGAGGAAGACGAGGCCGAAGCCACTGAAACTGTTCCGATTTCCGAAGCAATGAGGCGTTCCAGGATCGTTTCATCAGAGGACACACCTGCTGCCGAAGCAACACAAGCTGTTACTGAAGAAATTGGTTCCGAAGATGAGTACAGCTTCGGGATGCCAAGTAAACCTAGTCATCTGGATTTTGGAAGGTCCACCATCTCTGAAGCTAATCTTCCTAAGATGGTGAAGCTGGGTTATTTTAGCGAGGCCAAGAAGGAATTAATTCGTTTTGGTGGAGAAGAAACTATCCCAAAGCCAGGAAAGAATGAGGTAGTAGTCTTCAAAAGTTTTCTGAAAGCTGGTTTAAGGTTCCCTCTTAACAAGATGATTGCTATTGTACTGAAGAAGTTTGGGATTTACCTTCATCAGCTGACGCCTAATGCTATCGTTAGGTTGAGCGTTTATATTTGGGCCCTTCGTAGCCAGGGAGTGGAACCGTTTGGTGAGGGTTTCTGCCGAGTTCATGAATTACACTACCAGACTAAAGCCAGAGGAGACGGTTTGCACGAGAATTTTGGCTGCTACAACTTTGCTTATCGCAAGGCTACAAAGTTTCCAATGATAAGCTATCGAAGCAAATGGCCAGCCGGATGGAAGTCTGAATGGTTTTATGTTAAAGTTGACGAAGATGAAGATAAATTGGTCCAGAGTCCGCTAGAACTGACCTTAGGAGAGACGAGGCCCCAATGCAACATGATAATGGGGAGTGAGAGCACCTAGAGGGGGGTGAATAGGCGATCCTGTAAAAACTTAAACTTATAGCCACAAAAACTTGTTAAGTGTTAGCACAATGATTGCCAAGTGGCTAGAAAGGAGTCTCAGTAAAACACAATACCACAAGAGATCAAACACAGAGATGACACAGTGGTTTATCCCGTGGTTCGGCCAAGACCAACGCTTGCCTACTCCACGTTGTGGCGTCCCAACGGACGAGGGTTGCAATCAACCCCTCTCAAGCGGTCCAAAGACCAACTTGAATACCACGGTGTTTTGCTTTGCCTTTCAATATCCCGTTTGCGAGGAATCTCCACAACTTGGAGCCTCTCGCCCTTACACTTAAGATTCACAAAGAAATACGGAGTAAGGGAGAAACTAGCAACGCACACAAGACTCAAAATCAGAGCAACAGCATGCACACAAGTCGCAACAAGAGCTCGCAACACAACTCAATGAGTCCACAACTCAACAAGAGCTCTAGATGCTATCACAATGAACCAAATGTGTGGAATCGATGTCTTGGTGCTTAGGAATGTTGTAGGAATGCTTGATGTGCTCCTCCATGCGCCTAGGGGTCCCTTTTATAGCCCCAAGGCAACTAGGAGCCGTTGAGAGCAATTCTGGAAGGCTGATCTTGCCTTCTGTCTTCGGGCGCACCGGACAGTCCGGTGCACACCGGACACTGTCCGGTGCCCGATTTCTTTCCTTAAACGGCGCAGCCGACCGTTGCAGATCTGGGAGCCGTTGGCGCACCGGACAGTCCGGTGCACACCGGACAGTCCGGTGCCCCCTTCCGACCGTTGGCCCGACCACGTGTCGCGCACAGATTCCGCGGCCGACCGTTGGCTCACCGGACAGTCCGGTGCACACCGGACAGTCCGGTGAATTTTAGTCGTACGCCGTCGGCAAATTCCCGAGAGCGCCGAGTTCACGCCGAGTCAGCCTGGCGCACCGGACACTGTCTGGTGCACCACCGGACAGTCCGGTGCTCCAGACCGAACAGCCTTTTGGCTGTACACAGCCAACTTTTCTCTGACTCGATTTCTCCTGTTTCAAGCACTTAGACACAATACATTAGTCTTCAAAACAATGTACTAAGGCTTAGAAACATACCTTTACTCTTGATTTGCACTATGTCCATCCATGGGTATAGATTCACATTTAAGCACTTGTGTTGGCACTCAATCACCAAAATACTTAGAAATGGCCCAAGGGCACATTTCCCTTTCAATCTCCCCCTTTTTGGTGATTTATGCCAACACAACATAAAGCAACTAGAACAAGTGCAATATCACTTCAAATAAAACTCAAATTTATTTTGATTCAATTTGGCATATATGGATCATTCCTTTGTCACCACTTGGTTTGTTTTTGCAAATCAACCTCAAAAATCCTATCTCTAAGTCAAATCCACTTGTAGAGACATCAAGAGAGGTTTTCCAAAGAAAATTGATTCAAGATTCCAAAAACTCCCCCTATTTCTCATAATCAATACTTCTCCCTACAAGAAGTCAACTTTTCTCAAGAGAGACAACAAAAGAGTTTTGAAAAAGCTCTATTCTACTATTTTCAAAGACTCTATTTTCAAAATTTCTCAAGTGGTAGCTAATCCATTTATTGCTTTGGCCTTTATTTTCTCCCCCTTTGGCATCAAGCACCAAAACGGGATCAATCTTGGCCCTTTAACCCCATTGCCTCACCAAAATCTTCAATTAAGAGCAAATAGGCAATAAGAGTTAAAAGATGAACTTGGAGAAATTACTCTTTTCATCGGAGTGCAGTGGAAGTCTTTCACGGTCCAAGTCCACCTTTCCCTTTCAAACCTTCTTTGAGACTAAAACAATCAAACTCAAACAAATGGTTAGTCTCAAAGGGTCAAGTTGCAACACGTCTCCCCCTAAAATTGTGCATCACTTTGCAACAGACTTGTGAGGTCCAGGGAGTGTGTGTACAACTTGAGCAACAAAATGCAAAAAGGAACATGATCAAAGGCATAAACACATGTATGCTATAAATCAATCCAGGTTCCGCGAATCTAAGACATTTAGCTCACTACGCAACCTGCAAAAGGTCTTCTCATCTAGAGGCTTGGTAAAGATATCGGCTAGCTGGTTCTCGGTGCTAACATGAAACACTTCGATATCTCCCTTTTGCTGGTGGTCTCTCAAAAAGTGATGCCGGATGTCTATGTGCTTTGTGCGGCTGTGTTCAACAGGATTTTCCGCCATGCGGATAGCACTCTCATTATCACATAGGAGTGGGACTTTGCTCAGATTGTAGCCAAAGTCCCGGAGGGTTTGCCTCATCCAAAGTAGTTGCGCGCAACCCTGTCCTGCGGCAACATACTCGGCCTCAGCGGTGGATAGGGCAACGGAGGTTTGTTTCTTAGAGTTCCACGACACCAGGGACCTTCCTAAGAATTGGCACGTCCCTGATGTACTCTTCCTATCGACCTTACATCCAGCATAGTCGGAATCTGAGTATCCAACCAAGTCAAAGGTAGACCCTTTTGGATACCAGAGCCCGAGGCAAGGCGTAGCAACCAAATATCTTAGAATTCGCTTCACCGCCACTAAGTGACACTCCTTAGGATCGGATTGAAATCTAGCACACATGCATACGCTAAGCATAATATCCGGTCTACTAGCACATAAATAAAGTAAAGACCCTATCATTGACCGGTATGCTTTTTGATCAACGGACTTACCTCCTTTGTTGAGGTCGGTGTGTCCGTCGGTTCCCATCGGCGTCTTTGCGGGCTTGGCGTCCTTCATCCCAAACCTCTTTAGCAAATCTTGCGTGTACTTTGTTTGGGAGATGAAGGTGTCGTCCTTGAGTTGCTTCACTTGGAACCCAAGGAAGTAGTTCAACTCGCCCATGAGAGCACCTAGAGGGGGGGTGAATAGGTGATCCTGTAAACTTCAAAACTTAAGCCACAAAACTTTGATTAAGTGTTAGCACAGTTAATGCCAAGTGGCTAGAGAGAAGATCTTGCACAATAGGATAATCACACGGAGTTCAACACAGAGAAGACACAGTGATTTATCCTGTGGTTCGGCCAAGTACAAAACTTGCCTACTCCACGTTGTGGCGTCCCAACGGACGAGAGTTGCACTCAACTCCTCTCAAGTGATCCAATGATCAACTTGAATACCACAGTGTTATGCTTTTCCTTTCAATTTCCCGTTTGCGAGGAATCTCCACAACTTGGAGTCTCTCGCCCTTACACTTGAGATTCAACAAAAAATACGGAGTAAGGGAGGGAAGCAACACACACAAATCCACAGCAAAATGCGCACACACACGACCAAGAATCGAGCTCAAAAGACTATCTCAAAGTTCTCACTAGAACGGAGCTCGAATCACTTAGAATGACAAACGAATGCGCAAAGACTGAGTGTGGATGATCAAGAATGCTCTGAGGTTGCTTGGTGTTCTCCTCCATGCACCTAGGGGTCCCTTTTATAGCCCCAAGGCAGCTAGGAGCCGTTGAGAGCAAATCTGGAAGGCTGATCTTGCCTTCTGTCGTCGGGCGCACCGGACAGTCCGGTGCACACCGGACACTGTCCGGTGCCCGATTTCCTTCCTCAAACAGCGCAGTCGACCGTTACTGATCTGGGAGCCGTTGGCGCACCGGACATGTCCGGTGCACACCGGACAGTCCGGTGCCCCCTTCCGACCGTTGGCTTGGCCACGTGTCGCGCGCAGAATCCGCGGCCGACCGTTGGCCCTAGCCGACCGTTGGCTCACCGGACAGTCCGGTGCACACCGGACAGTCCGGTGAATTTTAGCCGTACGCCGTCGGCGAATTCCCGAGAGCGGCCTGTTCAGCCGAGGCAGCCTGGCGCACCGGACACTGTTCGGTGCACCACCGGACAGTCCGGTGCCCCAGACCGAAACAGCCCCTTGGCTGTACACAGCCACCTTTTTCCTTTTCTTTTTCTTCCTGTTTCCAATACTTAGACAAGTATATTAGTACACAAAACCAATGTACTAAGACTTAGAAACATACCTTTGCTCTTGATTTGCACTTTGTTCATCCATTGCATAAATTCACATTTTAAGCACTTGAGTTGGCACTCAATCACCAAAATACTTAGAAATGGCCCAAGGGCACATTTCCCTTTCAATCTCCCCCTTTTTGGTGATTTATGCCAACACAACATAAAGCAACTAGAACAAGTGCAAAACCACTTCAAATAACACTTAAATTTATTTTGATTCATGTTTGGCATATATGGATCATCCTTTGCCACCACTTGGTTTGTTTTTGAAATCAAACTCAAATCTCTATCTCTAAGTCAAACACACATGTTAAAGCATATAGAGAGTTATTCCAAAAGAGATTGATCAAAGATTTCAAAAACTCCCCCTATTTCCCATAATCACCACTTCTCCCCACAAGAAGCCAACTTTTGACAAGAGACACAATAAAAGAGTTTTGCTAAAACAAAATGGCTCTATTCTACTATTTTCAAAATCTCTCAAGTGGCAGCTGATCCATTTATTTCTTTGGCCTTTATTTTCTCCCCCTTTGGCATCAAGCACCAAAACGGGATCAATCTTGGCCCTTTAACCCCATTGCCTTACCAAAATCTTCAATTAAGAGTACAAAGGCAATAAGATCATAGAGATGAACTTGGAATAAGTTACCCTCTCATCGGAGTGCAGTGGAAGTCTTGCATGGTCCAAGTTCACCTTTCCCTTTCAATTCACCTTCGAGACTAAATCAAGCAAACTCAAGCAAATGGTTAGTCTCAAAGGGTCAAGTTGTAACACATCTTCCCCTAAACATGTGCATCACTTTGCAACGGACTTGTGAGGTCCAGGGAGTGTTTGTACAACTTGAGCACCACAATAAGCAACAAAATGCAGAATGAACCTGATTAAAGGCATAAACACATGTATGCTATAATTCAATCCAAGTTCCGCGAATCTAAGACATTTAGCTCACTACGCAGCCTGCAAAAGGTCTTCTCATCTAGAGGCTTGGTAAAGATATCGGCTAGCTGGTTCTCGGTGCTAACATGAAACACTTCGATATCTCCCTTTTGCTGGTGGTCTCTCAAAAAGTGATGCCGGATGTCTATGTGCTTTGTGCGGCTGTGCTCAACAGGATTCTCCGCCATGCGGATAGCACTCTCATTGTCACATAGGAGTGGGACTTTGCTCAGATTGTAGCCAAAGTCCCGGAGGGTTTGCCTCATCCAAAGTAGTTGCGCGCAACACTGACCTGCGGCAACGTACTCGGCCTCAGCGGTGGATAGGGCAACGGAGGTTTGTTTCTTAGAGTTCCATGACACCAGGGACCTTCCTAAGAATTGGCACGTCCCCGATGTACTCTTCCTATCGACCTTACATCCAGCATAGTCGGAGTCTGAGTATCCAACTAAGTCAAAGGTAGACCCCTTTGGATACCAGAGCCCGAAGCAAGGCGTAGCAACCAAATATCTAAGAATTCGCTTTACCGCCACTAAGTGACACTCCTTAGGATCGGATTGAAATCTAGCACACATGCATACACTAAGCATAATATCCGGTCTACTAGCACATAAGTAAAGCAAAGAACCTATCATTGACCGGTATGCTTTTTGATCAACGGACTTACCTCCTTTGTTGAGGTCGGTGTGTCCGTCGGTCCCCATCGGAGTCTTTGCGGGCTTGGCGTCCTTCATCCCAAACCGCTTTAGCAGATCTTGCGTGTACTTCGTTTGGGAGATGAAGGTGACGTCCTTGAGTTGCTTCACTTGGAACCCAAGGAAGTAGTTCAACTCGCCCATCATCGACATCTCGAATTTCTACGTCATCACCCTGCTAAACTCTTCACAAGACTTTTGGTTAGTAGAACCAAATATTATGTCATCGACATAAATTTGGCACACAAACAAATCACCATCACATGTCTTTGTAAAAAGAGTTGGATCGGCTTTCCCAACCTTGAAAGCATTAGCAATTAAAAAGTCTCTAAGGCATTCATACCATGCTCTTAAGGCTTGCTTAAGTCCATAGAGCGCCTTAGAGAGCTTACACACATAGTCGGGGTACCGTTCATTCTCGAAGCCAGGGGGTTGCTCCACGTACACCTCCTCCTTGATTGGCCCGTTGAGGAAAGCGCTCTTCACATCCATTTGGTACAACCTGAAAGAATGGTGAGCGGCATATGCTAGCAAAATACGAATTGATTCTAGCCTAGCCACAGGAGCAAACGTCTCCTCAAAGTCCAAACCTGCGACTTGGGCATAACCTTTTGCCACAAGTCGAGCCTTGTTCCTCGTCACCACTCCATGCTCGTCCTGTTTGTTGCGGAATACCCACTTGGTTCCCACAACATTTTGCTTCGGACGAGGCACCAGTGTCCAAACTTCATTGCGCTTGAAGTTGTTGAGCTCCTCCTGCATGGCCAATACCCAATCCGGATCTAGCAAGGCCTCCTCTACCCTGAAAGGCTCAATAGAAGAGACAAAGGAGTAATGCTCACAAAAATTAACTAATCGAGATCGAGTAGTTACTCCCTTGCTAATATCACCCAGAATTTGGTCGACGGGATGATCCCTTTGAATCATCGCTCGAACTTGGGTTGGAGGTGCCGGTTGCGCATCTTCCTCCATCACATGATCATCTTGTGCTCCCCCTTGATCATCCGCCTCCTGTTGATGAACCTGTTCATCGTCTTGAGTTGGGGGTAGCACCGTAGTTGAGGAAGATGGTTGATCTCGTTCATCTTGTTCCTGTGGTCGTACTTCCCCAATCGCCATGGTTCGTATGGCTGCCGTCGGAACATCTTCTTCATCTACATCATCACAATCAACAACTTGCTCTCTTGGAGAGCCATTAGTCTCATCAAATACAACGTCGCTAGAGACTTCAACCAAACCCGATGATTTGTTGAAGACTCTATACGCCTTTGTATTTGAGTCATAACCTAACAAAAACCCTTCTACTGCTTTGGGAGCAAATTTAGAATTTCTACCCTTCTTCACTAGAATGTAGCACTTGCTCCCAAATACACGAAAGTACGATACATTGGGTTTGTTACCGGTTAGAAGCTCATATGACGTCTTCTTGAGGAGGCGGTGAAGGTAGACCCTGTTGATGGCGTGGCAAGCCGTGTTCACGGCTTCCGACCAAAAACGCTCGGGGGTCTTGAACTCTCCAAGCATAGTCCTCGCCATGTCGATTAGCGTCCTGTTCTTCCTCTCTACCACACCATTTTGCTGTGGTGTGTAGGGAGCGGAGAACTCATGCTTGATCCCTTCCTCCTCAAGGAACTCCTCCACTTGAAGGTTCTTGAACTCGGACCCGTTGTCGCTCCTTATCTTCTTCACCTTGAGCTCAAACTCATTTTGAGCTCTCCTGAGGAAGCGCTTGAGGGTCCCTTGGGTTTCAGACTTATCCTGCAAAAAGAATACCCAAGTGAAGCGGGAAAAGTCATCAACAATAACTAGACCATACTTACTTCCTCCTAGACTCAAATAGGCGACGGGTCCGAAGAGGTCCATATGCAGCAGCTCCAGGGGTCTTGAAGTGGTCATCACATTCTTGCTGTGATGTGCTCCTCCCACTTGTTTACCTGCTTGACAAGCTGCACAAGGTCTATCTTTTTCGAATTGCACGTTAGTCAAACCTATCACGTGTTCTCCCTTTAGAAGCTTGTGAAGGTTCTTCATCCCCACATGTGCTAAGCGGCGATGCCACAGCCAGCCCATGCTAGTCTTAGCTATTAAGCATGCATCTAGACCGGCCTCTTCTTTTGCAAAATCAACTAAATAAAGTTTGCCGTCTAATACACCCTTAAAAGCTAGTGAACCATCACTTCTTCTAAAGACAGACACATCTACTTTTGTAAATAGACAGTTATACCCCATGTTGCATAATTGGCTAACAGATAGCAAATTATAACCAAGAGACTCAACTAAAAACACATTAGAGATAGAGTGCTCATTAGAAATTGCAATTTTACCTAACCCTTTTACCTTGCCTTGATTCCCATCACCGAAAATTATTGAATCTTGGGAATCCTTATTCTTGACGTAGGAGGTGAACATCTTCTTCTCCCTCGTCATATGGTTTGTGCATCCGCTGTCGATAATCCAGCTTGAACCCCCGGATGCATAAACCTGCAAGGCAAATTTAGGCTTGGGTCTTAGGTACCCAACTCATGTTGGGTCCTACAAGGTTAGCACAAATATCCTTAGGGACCCAAATGCAAGTTTTGTCTCCCTTGCATCTTGCCCCTAATTTTCTAGCAACTATCTTCCTATCCTTTCTACAAATAGCAAAGGAAGCATTTAAAGCACAATAAATTGTAGAAGGTTCATTTACTACTTTCCTAGGAGCATGAATAATATTCTTTCTAGGCACATGATGAATAGCATTTCTCCTAGTTACATTTCTACCATGCATATAGGAAGAACTAGAAGCAGTCATGGCATAAGAATCATAAGCATGTGAATTAAAAGCATCATAACTTCTAAAAGCATTTCTAGAATTTTTCCTATCATGATACAAGAAGGCATGGTTCTTTTTAGCATTAGTAGCCATAGGGGCCTTCCCTTTCTCCTTAGCGGGAATGGGAGCCTTATGGCTTGTCAAGTTCTTGACTTCCCTCTTGAAGCCAAGCCCATCCTTAATTGAGGGGTGTCTACCAATTGTGTAGGCATCCCTTGCAAATTTTAGTTTATCAAAATCACTCTTGCTAGTCTTAAGTTGGGCATTAAGACTAGCTACTTCCTCATTTAATTTAGAAATGCACCCTAGGTGTTCACTACAAGCATCAACATTAAAGTCTTTACACCTAGTGCAAATCACAACATGTTCTACACAAGATGTTAATTTACTAGATTTTTCTAGCTTAGCATTTAAATCATCATTTATGCTCTTTAAGCTAGAAATTGTCTCATGGCAAGAAGATAATTCACAAGACAGCATTTCATTTCTCTTAACTTCTAAAGCATGGGATTTTTGTGCTTCTACAAATTTGTCATGCTCTTCATATAAAAGGTCCTCTTGTTTTTCTAGTAATCTATTCTTGTCATTCAAGGCATCAATCAACTCATTAATCTTATCAATTTTAGATCTATCTAATCCCTTGAATAAGCATGAGTAATCTATCTCATCATCATCACTAGACTCATCCTCACTAGAAGAAGCATAAGTAGGGTTTTGAGTACATACCTTCTTCTCCCTTGCCATGAGGCAGGTGTGATGCTCGTTGGGGAAGAGGGATGACTTGTTGAAGGCGGTGGCGGCGAGTCCTTCATTGTCGGAGTCGGAGGAGCAATCCGAATCCCACTCCTTTCCAATATGTGCTTCGCCCTTGGCCTTCTTGTAATGCTTCTTCTTCTTCTCCCTTTTGTTCCCCTTTTCCTGGTCACTTTCATTATCGGGACAGTTAGCAATGAAATGACCAATCTTACCACATTTGAAGCACGAGCGCTTCTCCTTTGTCTTGGTCTTGCTTGGCTGTCCCTTGCGACCTTTAAGCGCCGTCTTGAAACGCTTAATGATGAGGGCCATTTCCTCATTATTTAGCCCGGCCGCCTCAACTTGTGCCACCTTACTTGGTAGCATCTCGTTGCTCCTTGTTGCCTTGAGAGCAATGGGTTGAGGCTCATGAATAGGACCGTTCAATGCGTCGTCCACGTATCTCGCCTCCTTGATCATCATTCGCCCGCTTACGAATTTCCCAAGAACTTCTTCGGGTGACATCTTGGTGTACCTAGGATTTTCACGAATATTATTCACCAAATGAGGATCAAGAATGGTAAAGGACCTTAGCATTAGGCGAACGACGTCGTGGTCCGTCCATCGCGTGCTTCCGTAGCTCCTTATTTTGTTGATAAGGGTCTTGAGCCGGTTGTATGTTTGAGTTGGCTCCTCGCCCCTTATCATTGCGAACCGTCCAAGCTCGCCCTCCACCAACTCCATCTTTGTGAGCAAGGTGACATCATTCCCCTCATGAGAGATCTTGAGGGTGTCCCAAATCTGCTTGGCATTGTCCAAGCCGCTCACCTTGTGATACTCGTCCCTGCACAAAGAGGCTAGCAACACAGAAGTAGCTTGTGCGTTTTTATGAATTTGTTCATTAATAAACATGGGACTATCCGTACTATCAAAGTGCATTCCACTCTCTACAATCTCCCATATGCTAGGATGGAGAGAGAACAAGTGACTTCGCATTTTGTGACTCCAAAATCCGTAGTCTTCTCCATCAAAATGAGGAGGTTTACCAAGTGGAATGGATAATAAATGAGCATTAGTACTTTGAGGAATACGAGAGTAATCAAAAGAAAAGTTCGAATTAACCGTCTTTCTTTTGTTGTGGTCGTCGTCATCCTTTTGGGAGGAGGAAGATTCATCGCTGGAGTAGTAGACAATTTCCTTAATGCGCCTTGTCTTCTTCTTCCTCCCGTCTTTTCTTTTGTGGCCCGAGCCTGAGTCAGTGGGCTTGTCATCATTGGGCTCGTTGACGAAGGACTCCTTCTCCTTGTCGTTGATCACCATCCCCTTGCCCTTGGGATCCATCTCTTTGGGCGGTTAGTCCCTTTCTTGAAGAGAACGACTTTGATACCAATTGAGAGCACCTAGAGGGGGGGTGAATAGGTGATCCTGTAAACTTCAAAACTTAAGCCACAAAACTTTGATTAAGTGTTAGCACAGTTAATGCCAAGTGGCTAGAGAGAAGATCTTGCACAATAGGATAATCACACGGAGTTCAACACAGAGAAGACACAGTGATTTATCCCGTGGTTCGGCCAAGTACAAAACTTGCCTACTCCACGTTGTGGCGTCCCAACGGACGAGAGTTGCACTCAACTCCTCTCAAGTGATCCAATGATCAACTTGAATACCACAGTGTTATGCTTTTCCTTTCAATTTCCCGTTTGCGAGGAATCTCCACAACTTGGAGTCTCTCGCCCTTACACTTGAGATTCAACAAAAAATACGGAGTAAGGGAGGGAAGCAACACACACAAATCCACAGCAAAATGCGCACACACACGGCCAAGAATCGAGCTCAAAAGACTATCTCAAAGTTCTCACTAGAACGGAGCTCGAATCACTTAGAATGACAAACGAATGCGCAAAGACTGAGTGTGGATGATCAAGAATGCTCTGAGGTTGCTTGGTGTTCTCCTCCATGCACCTAGGGGTCCCTTTTATAGCCCCAAGGCAGCTAGGAGCCGTTGAGAGCAAATCTGGAAGGCTGATCTTGCCTTCTGTCGTCGGGCGCACCGGACAGTCCGGTGCACACCGGACACTGTCCGGTGCCCGATTTCCTTCCTCAAACAGCGCAGTCGACCGTTACTGATCTGGGAGCCGTTGGCGCACCGGACATGTCTGGTGCACACCGGACAGTCCGGTGCCCCCTTCCGACCGTTGGCTTGGCCACGTGTCGCGCGCAGAATCCGCGGCCGACCGTTGGCCCTAGCCGACCGTTGGCTCACCGGACAGTCCGGTGCACACCGGACAGTCCGGTGAATTTTAGCCGTACGCCGTCGGCGAATTCCCGAGAGCGGCCTGTTCGGCCGAGGCAGCCTGGCGCACCGGACACTGTCCGGTGCACCACCGGACAGTCCGGTGCCCCAGACCGAAACAGCCCCTTGGCTGTACACAGCCACCTTTTTCCTTTTCTTTTTCTTCCTGTTTCCAATACTTAGACAAGTATATTAGTACACAAAACCAATGTACTAAGACTTAGAAACATACCTTTGCTCTTGATTTGCACTTTGTTCATCCATTGCATAAATTCACATTTTAAGCACTTGAGTTGGCACTCAATCACCAAAATACTTAGAAATGGCCCAAGGGCACATTTCCCTTTCAGCCCATCATCGACATCTCGAATTTCTGCGTCATCACCCTGCTAAACTCTTCACAAGACTTTTGGTTAGTAGAACCAAATATTATGTCATCGACATAAATTTGGCACACAAAAAAATCACCATCACATGTCTTAGTAAAGAGAGTTGGATCGGCTTTCCCAACCTTGAAAGCATTAACAATTAGAAAGTCTCTAAGGCATTCATACCATGCTCTTGGGGCTTGCTTAAGTCCATAGAGCGCCTTAGAGAGCTTACACACGTGGTCGAGGTACCGTTCATCCTCGAAACCAGGGGGTTGCTCCACGTACACCTCCTCCTTGATTGGCCCGTTGAGGAAAGCGCTCTTCACATCCATTTGGTACAACCTGAAAGAATGGTGAGCGGCATATGCTAGCAAGATACAAATTGATTCTAGCCTAGCCACAGGAGCAAACGTCTCCTCAAAGTCCAAACCTGTGACTTGGGCATAACCTTTTGCCACAAGTCGAGCCTTGTTCCTCGTCACCACCCCGTGCTCGTCCTGTTTGTTGCGGAACACCCACTTGGTTCCCACAACATTTTGCTTGGGACGAGGCACCAGTGTCCAAACTTCATTGCGCTTGAAGTTGTTGAGTTCCTCCTGCATGGCCAATACCCAATCCGGATCTAGCAAGGCCTCCTCTACCCTGAAAGGCTCAATAGAAGAGACAAAGGAGTAATGCTCACAAAAATTAACTAATCGAGATCGAGTAGTTACTCCCTTGCTAATATCACCCAGAATTTGATCGACGGGATGATTCCTTTGAATCATCGCTCGAACTTGGGTTGGAGGTGCCGGTTGCGCTTCTTCCTCCATCACATGTTCATCTTGTGCTCCCCCTTGATCACACGCCTCCTGTTGATGAACCTGTTCATCGTCTTGAGTTGGGGGATGCACCGTTGTTGAGGGAGAAGGTTGATCTCGTTCATCTTGTTCCTGTGGCTGCACTTCTCCAATCGCCATGGTTCGTATAGCGGCCGTCGGAACATCTTCTTCATCTACATCATCACAATCAACAACTTGCTCTTTTGGAGAGCCATTAGTCTCATCAAATACAACGTCGCTAGAGACTTCAACCAAACCCGATGATTTGTTGAAGACCCTATATGCCTTAGTATTTGAGTCATATCCTAACAAAAACCCTTCTACAGCTTTGGGAGCAAACTTAGAATTTCTACCCTTCTTCACTAGAATGTAGCATTTGCTCCCAAATACACGAAAGTAAGATACATTGGGTTTGTTACCGGTTAGAAGCTCATAGGACGTCTTCTTGAGGAGGCGGTGAAGGTAGACCCTGTTGATGGCGTGACAAGCCGTGTTCACGGCTTCCGACCAAAAGCACTCGAGGGTCTTGAACTCTCCAAGCATCGTCCTCGCCATATCAATGAGTGTCCTGTTTTTCCTCTCTACCACACCATTTTGCTGTGGTGTGTAGGGAGCGGAGAACTCGTGCTTGATCCCTTCCTCCTCAAGGAACTCCTCCACTTGAAGGTTCTTGAACTCGGATCCGTTGTCGCTCCTTATCTTCTTCACCTTGAGCTCAAACTCATTTTGAGCTCTCCTGAGGAAGCGCTTGAGGGTCCCTTGGGTTTCAGACTTATCCTGCAAAAAGAACACCCAAGTGAAGCGGGAAAAGTCATCAACAATAACTAGACCATACTTACTCCCTCCTATGCTCAGATAGGCGACAGGTCCGAAGAGGTCCATATGCAGCAGCTCCAGGGGTCTTGAAGTGGTCATCACATTCTTGCTGTGATGCGCTCCTCCCACTTGTTTACCTGCTTGACAAGCTGCACAAGGTCTATCTTTTTCGAATTGCACGTTAGTCAAACCTATCACGTGTTCTCCCTTTAGAAGCTTGTGAAGGTTCTTCATCCCCACATGTGCTAAGCGGCGATGCCACAGCCAGCCCATGCTAGTCTTAGCTATTAAGCATGCATCTAGACCGGCCTCTTCTTTTGCAAAATCAACTAAATAAAGTTTGCCGTCTAATACACCCTTAAAAGCTAGTGAACCATCACTTCTTCTAAAGACAGACACATCTACATTTGTAAATAGACAGTTATACCCCATGTTGCATAATTGACTAACAGATAGCAAATTATATCCAAGAGACTCTACTAAAAACACATTAGATATGGAGTGCTCATTAGAAATTGCAATTTTACCTAACCCTTTTACCTTGCCTTGATTCCCATCACCGAATATAATTGAATCTTGGGAATCCTTATTCTTGACGTAGGAGGTGAACATCTTCTTCTCCCCCGTCATATGGTTTGTGCATCCGCTATCAATAATCCAGCTTGAACCCCCGGATGCATAAACCTGCAAGGCAAATTTAGGCTTGGGTCTTAGGTACCCAACTCATGTTGGGTCCTATAAGGTTAGTGCAAATATCCTTAGGGACCCAAATGCAAGTTTTGTCTCCCTTGCATTTTGCCCCTAACTTCCTAGCAATTATTTTCCTATCCTTTCTACAAATAGCAAAGGAAGCATTTAAAGCACAATAAATTGTAGAAGGTTCATTCACTACTTTCCTAGGAGCATGAATAATATTCTTTTTAGGCACATGATGAATAGCATTTCTCCTAGACATATTTCTACCATGCATATAGGAAGAACTAGAAGCAAACATGGCATGAGAGTCAAAATCATCATAAGCATTATAATTCCTATAAGCATTTCTAGTTTGTCTCCTATCATGATACATAAAAGCATGGTTCCTTTTAGTACTACTTGCCATAGGGGCCTTCCCTTTCTCCTTGGCGGAGATGGGAGCCTTATGGCTTGTTAAGTTCTTGGCTTCCCTCTTGAAACCAAGTCCATCCTTAATTGAGGGGTGTCTACCAATCGTGTAGGCATCCCTTGCAAATTTTAGCTTATCAAAATCATTCTTGCTAGTCTTAAGTTGAGCATTAAGACTAGCCAATTCATCATTAAGCTTGGAAATTGAAACTAGGTGTTCACTACACGCATCAATGTCAAAATCTTTACACCTAGTACAAATTACAACATGTTCTACACAAGAATTAGATTTATTTGCCACTTCTAATTTAGCATTTAAATCATTGTTGACACCTTCTAAAGTAGAAATGGTTTTATGACAAGTAGATAATTCACCAGAGAGCATTTCATTCCTTTTAATTTCTAGAGCGAGAGAATTTTGTGCACTAACAAATTTATCATGCTCCTCATATAAAAGATCTTCTTGTTTTTCTAGTAATCTATTTTTGTCATTCAAAGCATCAATCAACTCATTAATCTTGTCTATCTTAAATCTATCTAAGCCCTTGAATAAGCATGAATAGTCTATGTCATCATCATCACTAGACTCATTATCACTAGAAGAATCATAAGTGGAGTCTCGAGTACTCACCTTCTTCTCCCTTGCCATAAGGCATGTGTGATGCTCGTTGGGGAAGAGGGATGACTTGTTGAAGGCAGTGGCGGCGAGTCCTTCATTGTCGGAGTCGGAGGAGGAGCAATCTGAATCCCACTCCTTGCCTAGATGTGCTTCGCCCTTTGCCTTCTTGTATGCCTTCTTCTTCTCCCTCTTGCTCCCTTGTTCCTGGTCACTTTCATTATCGGGACAATTAGCAATAAAATGACCAAGCTTACCGCATTTGAAGCATGAGCGCTTCTCCTTTGTCTTGGTCTTGCTTGGCTGTCCCTTGCGACCTTTAAGCGCTGTCTTGAAGCGCTTAATGATGAGGGCCATCTCCTCATTATTTAGCCCGGCCGCCTCAACTTGCGCCACCTTGCTTGGTAGCGCCTCCTTGCTCCTTGTTGCCTTGAGAGCAATGGGTTGAGGCTCATGGATTGGACCATTCAATGCGTCGTCCACGTACCTTGCCTCCTTGATCATCATTCGCCCGCTTACAAATTTTCCAAGAACTTCTTCGGGCGACATCTTGGTGTACCTAGGATTTTCACGAATATTGTTCACCAAATGAGGATCAAGAACGGTAAAGGACCTTAGCATTAGGCGGACGACGTCGTGGTCCGTCCATCGCGTGCTTCCGTAGCTCCTTATTTTGTTGATAAGGGTCTTCAGCCTGTTGTAAGTTTGGGTTGACTCTTCTCCCCTTATCATTGCGAATCGTCCAAGCTCGCCCTCCACCAACTCCATTTTAGTGAGCATGGTGATGTCGTTCCCCTCGTGAGAGATTTTGAGGGTGTCCCATATCTGCTTGGCGTTGTCCAAGCCGCTCACCTTATTGTACTCTTCCCTGCACAAAGATGCTAATAGAACAGTAGTAGCTTGTGCATTTCTATGGATTTGTTCATTTATAAGCATAGGGCTATCCGAGCTATCAAATTTCATTCCATTCTCTACAATCTCCCATATGCTTGGATGGAGAGAGAATAAGTGACTACGCATTTTGTGACTCCAAAATCCGTAGTCTTCCCCATCGAAGTGTGGAGGTTTGCCAAGAGGAATGGAAAGCAAATGCGAATTTGAACTATGTGGAATACGAGAATAATCAAATGAAAAGTTCGAATTGACCGTCTTCCTGTAGTCGTTGTCGTCGTCCTTTTGGGAAGAGGTAGACTCATCGCTATCGTCGTAGTAGACGATCTCCTTGATGCGCCTTGTCTTCTTCTTCTTCCCGTCTTTGCGCTTGTGGCCCGAGCCCGAGTCATTGGACTTGTCATCCCTTGGCTCGTTGACGAAGGACTCCTTCTCCTTGTCGTTGATCACAATTCCCTTCCCCTTAGGATCCATCTCTTCGGGCGATTAGTCCCTTCTTGAAGAGAACGGCTCTGATACCAATTGAGAGCACCTAGAGGGGGGTGAATAGGTGATCCTGTAAAAACTTAAACTTATAGCCACAAAAACTTGTTAAGTGTTAGCACAATGATTGCCAAGTGGCTAGAAAGGAGTCTCAGTAAAACACAATACCACAAGAGATCAAACACAGAGATGACACAGTGGTTTATCCCGTGGTTCGGCCAAGACCAACGCTTGCCTACTCCACGTTGTGGCGTCCCAACGGACGAGGGTTGCAATCAACCCCTCTCAAGCGGTCCAAAGACCAACTTGAATACCATGGTGTTTTGCTTTGCCTTTCAATATCCCGTTTGCGAGGAATCTCCACAACTTGGAGCCTCTTGCCCTTACACTTAAGATTCACAAAGAAATACGGAGTAAGGGAGAAACTAGCAACGCACACAAGACTCAAAATCAGAGCAACAGCACGCACACAAGTCGCAACAAGAGCTCGCAACACAACTCAATGAGTCCACAACTCAACAAGAGCTCTAGATGCTATCACAATGAACCAAATGCGTGGAATCGATGTCTTGGTGCTTAGGAATGTTGTAGGAATGCTTGATGTGCTCCTCCATGCGCCTAGGGGTCCCTTTTATAGCCCCAAGGCAGCTAGGAGCCGTTGAGAGCAATTCTGGAAGGCTGATCTTGCCTTCTGTCTTCGGGCGCACCGGACAGTCCGGTGCACACCGGACACTGTCCGGTGCCCGATTTCTTTCCTTAAACGGCGCAGCCGACCGTTGCAGATCTAGGAGCCGTTGGCGCACCGGACAGTCCGGTGCACACCGGACAGTCCGGTGCCCCCTTCCGACCGTTGGCCCGACCACGTGTCGCGCACAGATTCCGCGGCCGACCGTTGGCCCGGCCGACCGTTGGCTCACCGGACAGTCCGGTGCACACCGGACAGTCCGGTGAATTTTAGCCGTACGCCGTCGGCAAATTCTCGAGAGCGCCGAGTTCACGCCGAGTCAGCCTGGCGCACCGGACACTGTCCGGTGCACCACCGGACAGTCCGGTGCTCCAGACCGAACATCCTTTTGGTTGTACACAGCCAACTTTTCTCTGACTCGATTTCTCCTGTTTCAAGCACTTAGACACAATACATTAGTCTTCAAAACAATGTACTAAGGCTTAGAAACATACCTTTACTCTTGATTTGCACTATGTCCATCCATGGGTATAGATTCACATTTAAGCACTTGTGTTGGCACTCAATCACCAAAATACTTAGAAATGGCCCAAGGGCACATTTCCCTTTCAGGGAGCCCGAGTCAGATTGCTTTGGCTGAATTTCGAGTGATTTCAGATCATATTGGCACTAGGGACTTAGTGCAGGAATTCTTGGCTTTTAAAGTATTCCCAACACTGAGGGACTAGGAGATGCCGAAGCTAAAGGGAGAAAAGAAAAAGGGAGAACTTATTCGGTTGCCTTATCATTACAAATTTAAGAAACATTTAAAGCACCATGCCAAGAATGGTTGGACACAATTGAGGTTATGTGTAATGAGATTCTCGGCTGCTATTCTAAGAAAGAAGATCAGTTAATGATTGCGGCCTTCGGCACTCGTCCGAAACGAAGATTGAATCGGGTGCTGGATGCTTTGAATTTTGATTATCCTGATTACGAGCAACTGAGCGGAGATGTCGAAGGCCAGAAAAGAAAAAGGATTGCCAGCGTCCTTGATAAAGAAGGCACCAAGTTGGCTAAAAAGGACAAAGAAAATTCTGAGAAAAGAAAATTAAGCCCTGAGCCGAAGATAACTGCTCCAAAGAGAAGAAAAGCTGCATCCCCAAAACCAAAAACGCCAGCCCAAGAGGAGGAAGCTCCTGCAACACCTTCTGCTGCCGAAGTGGAAGAGATTCTAAAGGTAATGACTGAACCTTTGCCTATCAAGCTAACTCTGCTGGCGCCAGAACTGACGAAGTTTTTTCAAAAGGAAAAAGAACCTTCGGCAACAGAAAGTCCTGCCAAGCCGAAGAAGAAAAGAAGAATTATGCAAGTGGCTGATGTCATTCATCAGACACCACCACCAACATCGGCGTCAAAAATAATTGAAAGCGCTGCTACTGCCAAAGCCACAGCCACCAGAGCCGAAACTATCGGAGCCGAAGCCACCGGAGCAACCACCGAAGCTGAAGCCACCGGAGCCAAAACTGAGATCACCGAAGATCCTAATCTAGAAACTACACTTGGTGATATTGATAACATACTTCTGAAAATGGCTGAAGAAGAAGCTGCTGCGGTCGCGGTGGATACAACGATTGAGAAAGAAAAAGGGCAGATTGAAGACACTTTGGAAGAAGAAAACTTTAATTTTCAAGATTGAAAGGGAATTAGGCTTACACCTAATCCCTAATTAATTTTGGTGGTTGAATTGCCCAACACAAATAATTGGACTAACTAGTTTGCTCCAGTGTATAAGTTATACAGGTGTTAAAGGTTCACACTTAGCCAATAAAAAGACCAAGAGTTGGATTCAACAAAAGAGCAAAGGGGTCAACCGAAGGCACCTCTGGTCTGGCGCACCGGACTGTCCGGTGTGCCACCGGACAGTGTCCGGTGCACCACCGGACATGTCCGGTGCACCAGAGGACTCCAACGCAAACTCGCCACCTTCGTGAATTTCCAGAGGCGACTCCGCTATAATTCACCGGACTGTCCGGTGTACACCGAACAGTGTCCGGTGCGCCAAGGAAGAGCGGCCTCAGGAACTCGCCGGCTTCGGGAATCTCCAACGGCTAGTCCGCTATAATTCACCGGACATGTCCGGTGTACACCGGACTGTCCGGTGCAACTCCGGAGCAACGGCTATTCGGCGCCAACGGCTACCTGCAACGCAATTAATGCGCGCGCAGCGCGCGCAGAAGTCAGGCGTGCCCATACTGGCGCACCGGACAAGGAACAGTGCATGTCCGGTGTGCACCGGACATCCAGGAGGGCCCACAAGTCAGAAGCTCCAACGGTCAGAATCCAACGGCAGTGATGACGTGGCGGGGGCACCGGACATGTCCGGTGTGCACCGGACTGTCCGGTGCGCCATCGAACAGACAGCCTCCCAACGGCCACTTTTGGTGGTTGGGGCTATAAATACCCCAACCACCCCCACCATTCATTGCATCCAAGTTTTCCACTTCTCAACCACTTACAAGAGCTAGGCATTCAATTCTAGACACACCAAAGAGATTTGTCGTGTTCTTTTGAGCTCTTGCGCTTGGATTGCTTCTTTTCTTTCTCACTTGCTCTTGTGATCTACACTCAATTGTAATCAAGGCAAGAGGCACCAATTGTGTGGTGGCCCTTGCGGGGAAGTTTTATTCCCGACTTTGATTTGAGAAGAGAAGCTCACTCGGTCCGAGGGACCGTTTGAGAGAGGGAAGGGTTGAAAGAGACCCGGCCTTTGTGGCCTCCTCAACGGGGAGTAGGTTTGCGAGAACCGAACCTCGGTAAAACAAATCCGCATGTCACACTCTTCATTTGCTTGCGATTTGTTTTGCGCCCTCTCTCGCGGACTCGTTTACATTTCTAACGCTAACCCGGCTTGTAGTTGTGTTTATATTTGTAAATTTCAGTTTCGCCCTATTCACCCCCCCCCCTCTAGGCGACTATCAATTGGTATCAGAGCCCGGTGCTTCATTAGAGCCTAACCGCTCGAAGTGATGTCGGGAGATCACGCCAAGAAGGAGATGGAGACCGGCGAAAAGCCCACTACAAGCCACGGGAGCACTTCATCGGAAGAGTCCCGCACCAAGAGGAAGGAGAAGAAGAAGAGCTCCTCCAACAAAGGGAAGGAGAAGAAATCTTCTTCTCACCACAAAGAGAAGAAGGAGAGATCTTCCTCTCACAAGCCGCATCGGAATGGGGACAAGCACAAGAGGATGAGGAAAGTGGTCTACTACGAGACCGACACCTCATCAACATCGACCTCCGGCTCCGATGCGCCCTCCGTAACTTCTAAACGCCAAGAGCGTAAGAAGTTTAGTAAGATCCCCTTACATTATCCTCGTACATCTAGACATACTCCATTACTTTCCGTTCCATTAGGCAAACCGCCAACCTTTGACGGTGAAGATTATGCTAGGTGGAGTGATTTAATGAAATTTCATCTAACCTCACTCCACAAAAGTATATGGAATGTTGTTGAGTTTGGAGCACAGGTACCATCCGTAGGGGATGAGGATTATGATGAGGACGAGGTGGCCCAAATCGAGCACTTCAACTCCCAAGCCACAACCATACTCTTGGCCTCTCTAAATAGAGAGGAATACAACAAGGTGCAAGGGTTGAAGAATGCAAAGGAAATTTGGGACCTCCTCAAGACCGCGCACGAGGGTGATGAACTAACAAAGATCACCAAGCGGGAAACGATCGAGGGGGAGCTCGGTCGCTTTCGACTTCGCCAAGGGGAAGAGCCACAAGATATGTACAACCGGCTCAAAACCTTGGTAAACCAAGTGCGCAACCTCGGGAGCAAAAAGTGGGATGACCACGAGGTGGTTAAGGTTATTTTAAGAGCTCTTATTTTCCTTAACCCCACTCAAGTTCAATTAATTCGTGGTAATCCTAGATATCCACTAATGACCCCCGAGGAAGTTATCGGGAATTTTGTGAGCTTTGAATGTATGATCAAGGGCTCCAAGAAGATCAACGAGCTTGATGAACCCTCCACGTCCGAAGCACAACCGGTGGCATTTAAGGCGACGGAGGAGAAGAAGGAGGAGTCTACACCGAGTAGACAACCAATTGACGCCTCCAAGCTCGACAATGAGGAGATGGCTTTAATCATCAAAAGCTTTCGCCAAATCCTCAAGCAACGGAAGGGGAAGGATTACAAATCCCGTTCCAAGAAGGTTTGCTACAAGTGTGGTAAGTCCGGTCACTTTATCGCTAAATGTCCATTATCAAGTGACAGTGACAGGGATAACGACAAGAAGGGAAAGAGGAAAGAAAAGAAGAGGTACCACAAGAAGAGGGGCGGCGATGCCCACGTGTGCCGCGAGTGGGACTCCGACGAGAGCTCCACCGACTCCTCCTCCGACGAGGACGCCGCCAACATCGCTGTCACCAAGGGACTCCTCTTCCCAAACGTTGGCCACAAGTGCCTCATGGCAAAGGACGGCAAAAGGAAGAAGGTAAAATCAAGATCCTCCACTAAATATGAAACCTCTAGTGATGAGGATGATGCTAGCAATGAGGAGGATAACTTGCGCGTTCTTTTTGCCAACCTTAACATGGAACAAAAGGAAAAACTAAATGAGCTAATTAGTGCCATCCATGAGAAGGATGATCTCTTGGACTCACAAGAGGACTTCCTTATTAAGGAAAACAAAAAGCATGTTAAGGTTAAGAATGCTTATGCTCTAGAGGTAGAAAAATGTGAAAAATTGTCTAGTGAGCTAAGCACTTGCCATGAGACCATTGACAACCTTAGAAATGAAAATGCTAGATTAAATGCTAAGGTTGATTCTCATGTTTGTGATGTTTCAATTCCCAATCCTAGAGATAATGATGATGATTTGCTTGCTAGGATTGAAGAATTAAACATTTCTCTTGCTAGCCTTAAAGTAGAAAATGAAAATTTGATTGCTAAGGCTAAAAACTTTGATGTTTGCAATGTCACTATTTCCGATCTTAGAGATAATAATGATATCTTGCGTGCTAAGATCGTTGAACTTAATTCATGCAAACCCTCTACATCTAGTGTTGAGCATATTTCCATTTGTACTAGATGTAGAGATGTTGATATTAATGCTATTCATGATCACATGACTTTGATTAAACAACAAAATGATCATATAGCAATATTAGATGCAAAAATTGCCGAGCATAACTTAGAAAATGAAAAGTTTAAATTTGCTAGAAGTATGCTCTATAATGGGAGACGCCCTGGCATCAAGGATGGCATTGGCTTCCAAAGGGGAGACAATGTCAAACTTAATGCCCCTTCTAAAAACTTGTCTAACTTTGTTAAGGGCAAGGCTCCCATGCCTCAGGATAACGAGGGCTACATTTTGTACCCTCCCGGTTATCCCGAGAACAAAATTAGGAAAATTCATTCTAGGAAGTCTCACTCTGGTTCTAACCATGCTTTTATGTATAAGAGTGAGACATCTAGCTCTAGGCAACCAACCCGAGCTAAGTTGCCTAAGAAGAAAATTCCTAATGCATCAAATGATCATGCTATTTCATTCAAAACTTTTGATGCATCATATGTTTTGACTAACAAATCAGGCAAAGTAGTTGCCAAATATGTTGGGGGCAAACACAAGGGCTCCAAGACTTGTGTTTGGGTACCCAAAGTTCTTGTGTCTAATGCCAAAGGACCCAAAACCATTTGGGTACCTAAAGTCAAGAACTAAAATTATTTTGTAGGTTTATGCATCCGGGGGCTCAAGTTGGATACTCGACAGTAGGTGCACAAACCACATGACAGGGGAGAAGAAGATGTTCTCCTCATATGAGAAAAACCAAGATCCCCAACGAGCAATCATATTCGGGGATGGAAATCAAGGTTTGGTCAAAGGATTGGGTAAAATTGCTATATCACCCGACCATACTATTTCCAATGTTTTTCTTGTAGATTCTTTAGATTACAATTTGCTTTCCGTATCCCAATTATGTCAAATGGGCTACAACTGTCTATTTACTAATGTAGGTGTTACTGTCTTTAGAAGAAGTGATGATTCAATAGCATTTAAGGGAGTATTAGAGGGTCAGCTATACTTGGTAGATTTTGATAGAGCTGAACTCGACACTTGCTTGGTTGCTAAGACTAACATGGGTTGGCTCTGGCACCGCCGACTAGCCCATGTTGGAATGAAGAATCTTCATAAGCTTCTAAAGGGAGAACACATTTTGGGACTAACAAATGTTCATTTTGAGAAAGACAGGATTTGTAGCGCATGCCAAGCCGGAAAGCAAGTTGGGACTCATCATCCACACAAGAACATTATGACAAGTGACAGGCCACTGGAGCTCCTTCACATGGATCTATTCGGCCCGATCGCTTACATAAGCATCGGTGGGAGTAAGTACTGTCTAGTTATTGTGGATGATTATTCTCGCTTCACTTGGGTATTCTTTTTACAGGAAAAATCTCAAACCCAAGAGACCTTAAAGGGATTCTTGAGACGGGCTCAAAACGAGTTCGGCTTAAGGATCAAGAAAATTAGAAGCGACAATGGGACGGAGTTCAAGAACTCTCAAATCGAAGGCCTTCTTGAGGAGGAGGGCATCAAGCATGAGTTCTCTTCTCCCTACACGCCACAACAAAATGGTGTAGTGGAGAGGAAGAATCGAACTCTATTGGACATGGCTAGGACCATGCTTGATGAGTACAAGACTTCGGATCGGTTTTGGGCCGAGGCGGTCAACACCGCTTGCTATGCCATCAACCGGTTATATCTTCACCGAATCCTCAAGAAGACATCCTATGAACTCCTAACCGGTAAAAAGCCAAATATTTCATATTTTAGAGTTTTTGGTAGCAAATGCTTTATTCTTGTTAAAAGAAGTAGAAAATCTAAATTTGCTCCTAAAACTGTAGAAGGCTTTTTACTAGGATATGACTCAAACACAAGGGCATATAGAGTCTTTAACAAGTCCTCAGGACTTGTTGAAGTTTCTTGTGACGTTGTGTTTGATGAGACTAACGGCTCTCAAGTAGAGCAAGTTGATCTTGATGAGATAGGTGAAGAACAGGCTCCATGCATAGCGCTAAGGAACATGTCCATTGGGAATGTGTGTCCTAAGGAATCCGAAGAGCCTCCACATGCACAAGATCAACCATCCTCCTCCACGCAAGCATCTCCACCAACTCAAACTGAGGATAAGGCTCAAGTTGATGAAGGGCAAGATCAAGAAGATGAGCCACCTCAAGATGATGGCAATAATCAAGGGGGAGATGCAAATGATCAAGACAAGGAGGATGAACAACCAAAGCCGCCACACCCAAGAGTCCACCAAGCAATACAACGAGATCACCCCGTCGACACCATCCTCGGCGACATTCATAAGGGGGTAACCACTAGATCTCGTGTTGCACATTTTTGTGAACATTACTCTTTTGTTTCCTCTATTGAGCCACACAGGGTAGAGGAAGCACTTCAAGATTCGGATTGGGTGGTGGCGATGCAAGAGGAGCTCAACAACTTCACTAGGAATGAGGTATGGCATTTAGTTCCACGTCCTAATCAAAATGTTGTAGGAACCAAATGGGTCTTCCGCAACAAGCAAGATGAGCATGGTGTGGTGACAAGGAACAAAGCTCAACTTGTGGCCAAAGAATACTCCCAAGTCGAAGGTTTGGATTTCGGTGAAACCTATGCACCCGTAGCTAGGCTTGAGTCAATTCGTATATTATTAGCCTATGCTACTTACCATGGCTTTAAGCTTTATCAAATGGACGTGAAAAGTGCCTTCCTCAATGGACCAATCAAGGAAGAGGTCTATGTTGAGCAACCTCCCGGCTTTGAAGACAGTGAGTATCCTAACCATGTCTATAAGCTCTCTAAGGCGCTTTATGGGCTCAAGCAAGCCCCAAGAGCATGGTATGAATGCCTTAGAGATTTTCTTATTGCCAATGGCTTCAAAGTCGGAAAGGCCGATCCTACACTCTTTACTAAAACTCTTGAAAATGACTTGTTTGTATGCCAAATTTATGTTGATGATATTATATTTGGGTCTACTAACGAGTCTACATGTGAAGAGTTTAGTAGGATTATGACACAGAAATTCGAGATGTCTATGATGGGGGAGTTGAAGTATTTCTTAGGATTCCAAGTGAAGCAACTCCAAGAGGGCACCTTCATTAGCCAAACAAAGTATTCTCAAGACATACTAAACAAGTTTGGGATGAAGGATGCCAAGCCCATCAAGACACCCATGGGAACCAATGGGCATCTCGACCTCGACACGGGAGGTAAGTCCGTGGATCAAAAGGTATACCGGTCGATGATAGGTTCTTTGCTATATTTATGTGCATCTCGACCGGACATTATGCTTTCTGTATGCATGTGTGCAAGATTCCAAGCCGACCCTAAGGAAGCTCACCTTACGGCCGTAAAACGAATCTTGAGATATTTGGCTTATACTCCTAAGTTTGGGCTTTGGTATCCTAGGGGATCCACATTTGATTTAATTGGATATTCGGATGCCGATTGGGCGGGGTGTAAAATCAATAGGAAGAGCACATCGGGGACTTGTCAGTTCTTGGGAAGATCCTTGGTGTCTTGGGCTTCAAAGAAGCAAAATTCGGTCGCTCTTTCCACCGCCGAAGCCGAGTACATTGCCGCAGGACATTGTTGCGCGCAATTGCTTTGGATGAGGCAAACCCTGTGGGACTACGGTTACAAATTAACCAAAGTCCCTTTGCTATGTGATAATGAGAGTGCAATCAAGATGACGGATAATCCCGTCGAGCATAGTCGCACTAAACACATAGCCATTCGGTATCATTTTCTTAGGGATCACCAACAAAAGGGAGATATCGAGATTTCATACATTAATACTAAAGATCAATTAGCCGATATCTTTACCAAGCCTCTTGATGAACAATCTTTTAACAAACTTAGGCATGAGCTCAATATTCTTGATTCTAGGAACTTCTTTTGTTAAATTGCACACATTGCTCTTCTATATACCTTTGATCATGTCTCTTTCATATGCTATGACTAATGTGTTTTTCAAGTCTATTTCAAACCAAGTCATAGGTGTATTGAAAGGGAATTGGAGTCTTCGGCGAAGACAAAGGCTTCCACTCCGTAACTCATCCTTCGCCATCGCTCCAAGAGACTCTCCATCTTTGGGGGAGAGAGCAAAAGGACTTCGTCTTTGGTATAATCTTAACTCATTTATTTATGACCAAAGGGGAAGATAGCACTTAGTGGGCTCTAATGATTCCGCTTTTGGCCATTCATGCCAAAGGGGGAGAAAGTAAGGGCCCAAAGCAAAAGGACCGCACCACCACCAATTTCAAAAACTTCGTGTTTCAAGAATATTATCAATTAGTATCCTATTGTGTTCAAAAGGGGGAGAAAGTAGTATTTCAAAAAGGATATATCAAAACCCTCTTGAACACTAAGAGGAGGATCTCATTTAGGGGGAGTTTTGTTTAGTCAAAGGAAAAGCATTTGAAACAGGGGGAGAAAATTTCAAATCTTGAAAATGCTTCTCAAAATCGTATTCATTTGCCTTTGACTATTTGCAAAAGAACTTTAAAAAGGATTTACTAAAGAGTTTGCAAAAACAAAACATGTGGTGCAAGCGTGGTCCAAAATGTTAAATAAGAAAGAAACGATCCATGCATATCTTGTAAGTATTTTGATTGGCTCAATTCCAAGCAATATTTACACTTACATTATGCAAACTAGTTCAGTTATGCACTTCTATATTTGCTTTGGTTTGTGTTGGCATCAATCACCAAAAAGGGGGAGATTGAAAGGGAATTAGGCTTACACCTAGTCCCTAATTAATTTTGGTGGTTGAATTGCCCAACACAAATAATTGGACTAACTAGTTTGCTCCAGTGTATAAGTTATACAGGTGTTAAAGGTTCACACTTAGCCAATAAAAAGACCAAGAGTTGGATTCAACAAAAGAGCAAAGGGGTCAACCGAAGGCACCTCTGGTCTGGCGCACCGGACTGTCCGGTGTGCCACCGGACAGTGTCCGGTGCACCACCGGACATGTCCGGTGCACCAGAGAACTCCAACGCAAACTCGCCACCTTCGGGAATTTCCAGAGGCGACTCCGCTATAATTCACCGGACTGTCCGGTGTACACCGGACAGTGCCCGGTGCGCCAAGGAAGAGCGGCCTCAGGAACTCGCCGGCTTCGGGAATCTCCAACGGCTAGTCCGCTATAATTCACCGGACATGTCCGGTGTACACCGGACTGTCCGGTGCAACTCCGGAGCAACGGCTATTCGGCGCCAACGGCTACCTGCAATGCAATTAATGCGCGCGCAGCGCGCGCAGAAGTCAGGCGCGCCCATACTGGCGCACCGGACAAGGAACAGTGCATGTCCGGTGTGCACCGGACATCCAGGAGGGCCCACAAGTCAGAAGCTCCAACGGTCAGAATCCAACGGCAGTGATGACGTGGCGGGGGCACCGGACTGTCCGGTGCGCCATCGAACAAACAGCCTCCCAACGGCCACTTTTGGTGGTTGGGGCTATAAATACCCCAACCACCCCACCATTCATTGCATCCAAGTTTTCCACTTCTCAACCACTTACAAGAGCTAGGCATTCAATTCTAGACACACCAAAGAGATTTGCCGTGTTCTTTTGAGCTCTTGCGCTTGGATTGCTTCTTTTCTTTCTCACTTGCTCTTGTGATCTACACTCAATTGTAATCAAGGCAAGAGGCACCAATTGTGTGGTGGCCCTTGCGGGGAAGTTTTATTCCCGGCTTTGATTTGAGAAGAGAAGCTCACTCGGTCCGAGGGACCGTTTGAGAGAGGGAAGGGTTGAAAGAGACCCGGCCTTTGTGGCCTCCTCAACGGGGAGTAGGTTTGCGAGAACCGAACCTCGGTAAAACAAATCCACGTGTCACACTCTTCATTTGCTTGCGATTTGTTTTGCGCCCTCTCTCGCGGACTCGTTTACATTTCTAACGCTAACCCGGCTTGTAGTTGTGTTTATATTTGTAAATTTCAGTTTCGCCCTATTCACCCCCCCCCTCTAGGCGACTATCAAAGATATACTTGGACAAGAGCTATCAGAAGCTGAAAAAGAAGAACTAAAGAAATATGTTATATCCTGTGGATACAAACCAGGGGCTCTGCTGTTTGGCGGAGTCAATGAAGGAAAACTAAGATGCCTTCGTAATCGAACCGAGGCTAAAGTTGTTAGAACTTTTTCAAAGAACGTTGGGATGCCGAAGATTGAAGCGGACTTGTGCAGATACCAGCGACAGCATATCGCTGGTAGCTTGTTCTATGCTAATTTTAAGGTAAAAACTCTCAACTTTTATTTTTTTTTGAATTAAGATGGTTTCTGGCGAAGGTTGTTTTGCCAGAGTATATTATTAAGTAAAGTGCTGAGGATGCAACAAGATCTTGAAGACAAGAAAAACGAAGCTACTATCAGAGATGTAGAAAATAAGATCGAAAGTTACGAAGCTGCTTTGAAGAAAAAGGACTTCGACATTCAAGAACTTGAACATAAAGCTAAAGATCACGAGGCTGCCTTGGAGAAAAAGGACTTCGTAATTCACTCTATGGAAGGCTCGCTAGCTGAAGCTCAAGCTGAAATTGACAAACAATGAATTGCTCATAAAATTGGAAAAATCTGAGCAGGAAAAGAAGAATCCTGAAACAAGTCTCAAGACCGAAGTTGAGAAAAATACAAATTTGCAAAAATTACTGAAAGAGCTTCAGGAAAGATGTTTAGATTTCGGCAACCGATGTGTGCAGCGGCTGAAGGATGTGTTTCACTCAATTGGAGCCAGCTCTGATAAATTTACACCTTCAGCTGAAAACCTGCCAAGCACCTTCGAATACATTGAGGGCGAAGTTGATGCACTTGATGAAGATATCGCTGGGCATGCCGATTTCTGCGCCCTGCTAGCTTCTCAAGGCACAGCTGCTGCTTTCTTGAAGGCTGATTGCACGCACGGAAAAATTGTGAATAGGCCAAACTTTAGTTTGTCACCAGCAGATTTAATTGACATCCCCAGCCTAGCTCGAAGCATAGGAAACAGGTTTATGACCCAGATTTGGATAAACGGCGGGCGAAAAATGGTCGGTGACGAAGCTCAGAGCCACCTTAAGCCAGTGAGAAACTTATACTTGTTACTTTTACCTTCTCCTTGAACTTTGCGGTTTTCTCATTCCGTTTTGATATGTACAGGATGATGAAGCTAAAGAATGAGGAGTTGAAGCTTTCAAAGACATCCCGAAAGACTCTGCTGCACAAGATTTTAGAGAAAATTTTTGTAATATGATTGTAAAGAAATTTATGTAAATTTGTGCGTACCTTGTAATATATCTTTCCCCTTTGTCCATGTACAATCTGCTTTGCTGTGGACGAAATTTTCTTTTTGAGCCGAAGGCGAAAAACACCTTCCTTTCTTTTCGTACACAACGAAGCATGAAAATTTCTTCTTTCTGTTTTTCTCCGAAGCTTTATCCTCATAGCCGAAGCATCTGTCTTTTCTGAATGATAAAATGATAATGATCCTATGCATGTCTAAATGAATGTTTATAAATGCAAATGTCATGATGTGATGTATCGTGCAAATGAATGTCCTAATATATTCGAAGTCATAATCATAAACATCATTCTCTTAGGAATGACTCAAATCTTTTTGCCGCTTATTTCTCGGCTTCACCGTTTATTTTTCGGTGTATCAGCGTTGACTTTTCGCTGTAAGCCTCCCTTAGGAGCTTCTTCGCCTTTTACTTCAGCGGAATCAGCGTTTATTTTTCGCTGCAAGCCTCCCTTAGGAGCTTCTTCACCTTTTACTTCAGCGGAATCAGCATTTATTTTTCGCTGTAAGCTCTGCATTCCCTTATGAACGACTTTTGAGCTTCTCCCTGTTTTCTTTTCTTTTTTGTTTGCACTCGATGGTGCATTCTCAGCTTTTACATTTACATCTTTGGGGGATATTGCTCTTATAGAACTGAAATAAGGAAAAAGAGATTACATGCTATGACCCCGTTAAAAACCTTTCTCCCCTTTAGAAAGGAAAAGGGTGCCACAAGAAAAAACTGCAAAAAAATAAAAAAGATTACATCTGGTTACACATAATACTGCCGAAGCTCGTCGGCATTCCAAGATCTAGGAATGTCGTTGCCGTCCATATCCTTTAATCTGTAGGATCCGGGTCTTGACGAAGATACTACTAGAAAGGGCCTTCCCACTTCAGCTGTAGTTTGCCCACTGTGTCTGCGTTGGCCACTCTTCGAAGCACCAAATGTCCTGGCTTTATGTTCTTCAACCGAACCTTTCTATCACGCCATTTTATTGTTTCGGCTTGGTATTTATTGATGTTTTCCACAGCCTGAAGCCTGATCCCTTCTATAACATCTTTGTCCACAGAGCAATCAGCTTCGTCTTTTGTCGAAGCCACTGTTCTTATTGATCCTGCCTTAGCCTCTTCTGGGGTTATTGCTTCATCACCAAACAGCAATTTGAATGGTGTAAAACCTGTTGACCTTGATACTGTTGTGTTGTGGCTCCACACCACTTTGATTAATTCATCTGGCCACTTTCCCCTCGGCTGGTTGAATATTAACTTCATTATGCCTGTCATTATGATGCCATTAGCCCTTTCAACTAGTCCATTTGATTCCGGATGTCGAACTGATGCAAAATGGATCTTTGTGCCAATTTGTTCACAAAATTCTTTGAAAGCTTCGGAATCAAACTGCGTTCCATTGTCCACAGTGATGGCATTCGGCACTCCGAAGCGACAGACAATGTTTTGCCAAAAAAACTTTTGAATATTGACCGAAGTTATTGTGGCTAAAGGCTTTGCCTCAATCCATTTAGAAAAATATTCCACTGCCACTACAACATATCTTAAGTTCCCTTGTGCTGGTGGTAATGGACCTAACAAATCAAGGCCCCATCTTTGCAATGGCCAAGTGGGTTGTATTAACTGGGTTAGAGACGAAGGTTGTTTTTGATCTCTTGCACATTTCTGACAACCTTCGCACTTTTGGACTAACTCCGCTGCATCAGAAGCTGCCTTCGGCCAATAAAATCCTAGATAGAAAACTTTTCCCAGCAAAGGCCTAGATCCAATGTGAGATCCACACAGGCCTGCATGTATTTCCTTCATCAATTCTATACCTTCGGCCCTGGATAAACATTTGAGTAACGGAGAGCAGACCCCATGCTTGTACAGCTCCCCTTCTATTATTACATATGGACGAGCTCTTGCCTCTATTCTCTTGTTATAAGCTTCGTCATCTGAAAGAAAGTTGCCCTGAAGGTAAGAGATGATCTCAGTTCTCCAGTCTTCACTATAAACAGGAGATATATTGAGGACCGCTCTTTCAAGGAGTTCAACCGAGGGTGCTTTTATTGTTTCAAAAATACTTCCGAAGGTAAGGGCAGCCCCTGTGCTGCTGACGTGGCTAGCAAATCAGCATGTTCATTTTCTCCTCGAGGAATATTTTTTTTACTGAAAACCCTTCAAAGGAAGCTTCAATCCTTCGGACCGTATCTAAATACTTCTCAAGCTTCGGGTCTCTTGCCTTACAACTCTTGTCAATATGACCAGAGATAACCTAGGAATCAGTTTTAAGAACCGCCCTTCTGATTCCCATTGACTTTAACTTCCGAAGACCCAAAAGTAAAGCTTCGTACTCAGCAATGTTATTTGTGCAGCTAAAATCAAGTCTTGCTGCGTAGCAAGTTTTAACTTTGGAGGGTGCAATCAACACAACGGCTGCTCCTGCCCCAAAGGTTCCCCAAGAACCATAGCAAAATACTGTCCATGCTTCGGCATCTTTACTCGCCTCTTCTACCTGAGCCCCTGGCGTCCAGTCAGCAATGAAGTCAGCTAACGCCTGGGACTGAATCGAAGATCTGTGCACATAATCAATACAGAATTCATTGAGTTCCGCAGCCCACTTTCCAATCCTTCCAGTAGCTTCTCTATTTCTCATAATGTCCTTCAATGGTTGTGAAGAAGGGACAATTATATTGTATGCTTGGAAATAATGCCGAAGCTTTCTAGAAGCCATCAAAACAGCATATAGCACCTTCTCCAATTCTGTATAATTTTTCTTTGATAAACTAAGAACTTCAGATACAAAGTATATTGGAGCTTGCTTTCTGACTTGCCCTTCAAGCTTCTCTTGGACAAGTGCTGCACTTACCGCTGAGTGCGAGGCTGCCACATATAACAACAGAGGAGCCCCTAGCGTTGGTGGAATTAACGTCGTTAAGTCTATCAAATATTGCTTCAGCTCTTCGAAAGCTCTCTGCTGAACTGGTCCCCATTGAAAAACTTCGGCTGATTTCAGCACTTTGAAGAATGGTAAATTTCTCTCTGCTGATCTAGATATGAATCTGTTGAGAGATGCCAATCTTCCTGTCAATCGTTGGGCCCCCTTTTTTGTGCTTGGTGGTTCCATTCGAAGAATAGCTTCGATTTTATTTGGATTAGCCTCTATCCCTTTTGTCGAAACTAGGCAACCAAGGAATTTCCCTTTCTTTACTCCGAAAACACACTTTTCTGGATTCAGTTTTAGACCGGCCTGTCTAAAATTAGCGAAAGTCTCCTGCAAATCAGCAATGTGATTTTCTTGTTTCGTGTTTTTTACAATGATATCATCGACATAAGTTAGCACATTTCTGCCTATCTGAGAATGAAGAACCTTTGCTGTCATTCTGTTGAAGCTTCCTCCAGCATTCTTGAGCCCCTCAGGCATCCGAAGGTAACAATATGTTCCGCTAGGGGTTATGAAGCTGGTTTTTGGCTCATCCTCCTTCATCCAAATCTGATGATAGCCTGAATAACAGTCCAAGAGACTCATAAGTTCTGATGAAGCTGCTGCATCAACTAGGGAGTCTATCCTTGGCAATGGGAACTCATCCTTCGGACAAGCCTTGTTGAGATCGGTGAAATCAATACACATCCTCCACTTGTCGTTGACCTTTTTTACCATAACAGTGTTATCCAGCCATTCTGGATATTTCACTTCCCTGATGACTCCAACTAAGGAGTCTTTTTACTTCATTTCGAGCACCTTCAGCCTTGTCATCAGACATCTTCCGAAGCCTCTGCTTTCTGGCCCTGAAGGATGGATCAACATTGAGCGAGTGTTCAATAACATCCCTGTTGATGCCACAAAGATCGTAGCCGACCATGCAAAGACATATTTGTTGTTGAACAAGAATCTTATCAGGGTTTTCTCTTGTTCCTCAGACAATTGAGATCCCAGCAGCACCTTCTGCTCTGCGATATCTTCGCATAAAAGCATGGGTTTCGGCTGATCGGCCGAAGCAGCCTTCTCCCTTCTGTGCTTGTACTGCTCACAAGCTTCAGCTTCATCTATATTGTGGATTGCCTTTGAATCAGTCCAATTCCCCTCGGTCTTTCTGGCAGCTTCCTGACTCCCATGAATAGCAATAGGTCCCTGATCCGAAGGTATCTTCATGCAAAGATATGCTGGATGAAGAATTGCTTCGAAAGCATTGAGTGTTCCGCGACCAATGATAGCATTGTAAGGATACTCCATGTCAACAATGTCAAACACAATTTGCTCAGTCCTTGTGTTGTTGACGAATCCGAAGGTCACTAGCATGGTAATCTTACCAAGCGCTACAATCTGTCGCCCTCCGAAGCCACAAAAGGGTGCGTAGCATCATGAATCTTGTCTTCGGGCTCTTGCATTTGTCTGAAGGCCTTAACAAATATGATATCCGCTGCACTGCCTGTATCAACCAAGATATTGTGGACAAAAAATCCTTTGATCACACAAGAGATAACCATAGCATCATTATGTGGGTAATCCTTGAGCTGAAGATCCTCTTGGGAGAAGGTAATTGGGATGTGAGACCATTTTGACTTGATGAAGGGTCCTTGTACCCCTACATGTTGTACTCTTCTTTGCGCCTCCTTCTTCTGCTTCTTGTTAGCCGGCTCTGAGCATGAACCGCCTGTTATCAGAAGAATCAGCTTCGGAGCCGAAGCAGTTCCAGCTTGGTTCTTGAACGAAGCCATCAGCTCAAAAAGTGGAAGTGAGTTCACCGGAGGTGGGCGCCAATGTTGGTGACTTGTTCTCAAGTGCTATGAATTAGGAACAAGGCAACATAGAATATCAAATGTTAAAGCCCTTCGTCCGCTGAAGCATTATTTCCCCAAGGATCTAATGAACTTCGGACGAAGGTTGTGAATAATATATCACGAAGATTGCACCTTCGTAATCAAAGATGAAATAATACAAAACAAAATATAACACGTTATAGAGAAACAAGAATAAATAACATTATGTGATTATTTTGCAATGTGGACTCAAATATCAAAACATAATGTTTAGGCACATTTGTACCTTTGCCTTGGCAGAAAACGATAATCCCAGAGTAACACGTTAGCAATTACAAGATTGCGTGAACAGCAAAGAAGTACTGTTCACCTATTTATAGGCACAGGACGCAGCCTGTAAGAAATTACAATCATGTCCCTTACAGAAAATCACAGTCATAACTTATACTCTTATGGACTAAAAAGTAATTCCATCTTTAAGTCGGTTCGAACCTTCGTCTTTGGATACGCTATAGCGTCGAAGCTTTATGAGTGGTAGCTTCGGTATCACATATAAACAGATTTGCTGAAGGTGTTTTCTTCTTGCAGGAACTTCGGCGACGAAACATGATCCCAACAGAGACCAAAAGAAAGTTTTTAGAGAGGAAGAGGCACCATGCATGGACCTCATGATAAGGTGCAGGTGGTATTCGGAGGATGGATGAGGTAGGCGATGGAGGGGGACTCGACGGTGATAGGCTGATAGCACACTGTGAGAAAAAACAACACATTTTAGTTTTTTAGTGCTAGCAGTCTGATTCTGATATGGCGTGTGAAAATGCTTAAAAAAACTCGAGAGGTAAATCTATAAAACTAACAATAAAGTAGTTAAAAAAATATCATGTTAGTTTCTTCCTCCCTCCCTCCCTCCCATGTAAAGGCACAGGAATACAGGATGTAGGTGGGTGTACCTAAGTGTGTTTTTCTCTTTATTTAAATTATGTTTTTAGATTATACAGTACTTTCACTTTTTATTATTTAAATTACGTGAAATGTCATTGCACATTGCAGGTTGCAGCTTCTCGTAATAAATATTTGGACCCGAGCCCAAAGTAATTGGAATTTTCCGTCGCTACTCCCGTGCAATGCAACTAGGTCGCCTGGGCCGGGCTGCGGCATGCGGCCCTGCGTGGGATCATCTCGCTAGAGGATCATCCCGGGCCCCGGCGCTGGCGGGACGCTCGAACCCCACGCCGTGAGCCGGTTGGGTTAGGGCCCGTTCGTTTCTCCAGGATTCATTTAATTCATCAAAATTTATATAAATTAGAGAAATAATTCGGCTAGGAACTATTCCAGAGCTCCAATTCATAGAAACCAAACAGGACCTTAGTCAGATTCAAATCGGATGTTTTAAATATTCGTCCTCAACTATATCTGCTGTTGCAATTAATGTCCGTATGTAACTATATCTACAGATAGAAATTTATATCCATGCTTATATTCATCGGGTTTAAGACGGATTTTGGATATCCGTCAAATCATTTTTCAACAACTTAACAACATAATTAATCAAATTTCTTCTCAATTCACCATCATACATAATTTAAAACTCAATAAAAGAATTATTGTGGACATACAGGCCACGACCAGGGCAGTAAAGCTTGAAAGGGCCAGTCATTGGACAGCCTATATAACTTGGAAGGGGCACAAGGTATAGCGCAATAAGCTAGCAAGGTTAGAACGGGCGACCAACAGTAGAAAATTGGGAGCATTTGACGTGGGGTTCATGAAGTTAGGAGTGTTTGGTTTAAGGAATTACTCCATCCAATATAAGATGGTGTACCACAAGTTCATTTCTCAAATTTGGTGATATGATCTTATTCCTAACGTTAACTATGAGGATGGATTAACCCATTCTATTCTACAAACCAAACAAAAAGTAATTTGTGATAAGTTGATGGATTAACTTATTCATCAAATAAACACTCTATTACGATTTACACTTTGCTGTGTAATATAGGCTAGATAAAAAAAACAAATTATGATTAATTTCGGATATCTAAGGAATAATCCATAGAATAATTCGCGCCAATCTGACTTTATCTGACCTACAGATCGAAAATAATATCCATACGCGGTCAGATATCCTATGTCCGAATCCATGGTCAAATTGCCGTCCCTATCCGCCGGCCTGCGGAGTCCATGCCTCCCACGGGGCACGGGCGCTGTCTCGGTGCGTCCGACACGCCGTTCCTTCTCTCGTGCCGGCTCGGAGGCTCACCCCTCGACTGGAACTTGCATCCGCCACCGCCTTATCAGTCACCCCGCTCGAGTTGGCTCCCTCCAATCCCAGGTCTGCCTCTCATACCCCCGCTATTTCCAGTGTGCGCTTCCAATCCTTCCAGGCTGCTGGTAAATGTGGCATCCAACAGGTGGCACATTGTTTGTTGCGCTGCCATAGAAACCAGGGATAATTTCGTTGCTAGGAGGTATTTGGACAGATACGGGAGGGCTACACACTTAATTCACCCCCTTTTGCGAGTCTATGGCTTCACACGTTTGAACTAGGATGGATCTCCACTGGATGTATCTTGTTCGTCTGAAATATTGCTCCAGGTTTCGCTGCTATTCTCATGTCATTTTTCTGTGATGAAACAATGAAATTGCAGTAGCTTTACTGTTGTCTGTTATTGGATTATAATTTCTGTCAAGGCAAAATTGTAAAAGTCAAACAATAGACGTTTCTAGTTAACTAGACTGCGGTAGTTGAGCTATCGAGCATAATGATTGCTGAGCATTGCTCTGTAGTATGTACTCACCTAGTTTGAATTAATGAATTCTATAGCTAATTGGCAGGGTTATGAGTTAATGAATTCTCCGTCCAGAAGTTGATTTAGAAACAACTTTTTAAGTCGTTCGATTAATCGCAATTAATCATAAATAATCGTCTAAGTCGGTTTGGACCAATCATGATTAATCGTCCAAGCCGTCCAACTAATCGTGATTAATCGCAGTTAATCGTCTAAGTCGGTAAGCCAGAACAACTAACAAGTCGTCCTACTTGAAAACATTGTTTAGAAATACCAGCCTGGGCTGTACTGACATCTTGAATGCCCTGCAAGATTGAAGTATTTCCCGCATGGTTGGCCTGTGAGCCTCATTGTCCTGAATACACCAGCATGCAAGTGCTGCTGTAGTTTTAGAGAAATAAGTGACATGCTTCCAACATATTTAAAGATATTAAATATTCTAATTCCGAATAAAACAAACATATAACTCAGATAAATGCTATATGTAATTGTAACGGTAATGAACAGTAGCATTTATAGTATATGAAAACATGAAACATAGCTAGTCAGGTCCATTTGCACATTAAACATGGCTTGTAGATGAAGAAGGCAGACTATACACATAAACAAGATTGTTTATATTTTAGATTTTGCTCTCAAAATAGCGGGTTGCTGCACTAGACGGTCCTCTAATACTAAATGGTGATCAAAGATCCTTGACTAACGTGACAGTCTTATCTTACCAGATCAAGGTTTTAGATCAAATATAATGATCCTAGAAGCCAAGCATGAATACCAAGAGCAAAGAATTGTGCAATGGAATAAAGGAACATAAGTGAACTCAAGTAATCAGCCTCCACAATAGTAATATATATCACTAGGCACAAATATAATCAATGCTGAAAATAGCAACACACTAAAACCTAGACTGCCACGTCGTCTCACTACACCGCTATCATCATCGAGCAAATAAATCCGCCCACATAATAGTGCAATCACACCCAAGTATATAATACTAGCAGATTGCACAAAATATACTGTAAGTAAATAGAGGCAACAGGTAACTCACAACACGTAGATTGTCTACGTGGGAGGACAAGCTCAGCGAATACAAAGTTGTCCCAGAAAACCAAATCCGCCACCCACGTCCGAGCCTGCATAGCGGAAGGTTGACGAAAATACTAGAGTCGCTGCTGAGGCCGAGGGAAACGTCCACGACCCGAGAAGAGGAACACCGCGCAGCAGGGAGCTCAAGCACCTGGCCACGGTTGACAACAACCAGAGAGGAACCACAGCACCACACAGGTGCTCGAGCACAACAATGGAGCACAGAAAAACCTCACTGCACGTGTACAGCGCCAACCACCACCCTCTTCCAATCATCACCAGCGAGATGAACACAAGAATACCATGGATCGAACGGATCAATCGAATTCTTGACTGGAACAGTGAGTAGGGAGAGAGTAGAGAACTTGCGTCTCTAGAGGATACGGGGATACCCCTCCCATCTTAAGAAGCCGAGCAGGAGGTGGTTACCTAGGGGATGGCACAAGCTTCGGTCGAACGTGCCACGGAAGCTGGAGCAGCGGTTGAGCGCCGCCGCCGCCCAAACCGCGCCCTTTTGGCCTCAGCTCTCGGTCTGGAAAAGGCACCAACGTGCCTAGGGTTGTGCTAGCTGGCTGGGCTGCTTGTCCGTGAGGACAAGGCCCAGCCCGGCTGGCCTCCTTTTTTTAAAAAAATCCATTTCTTCTATTTCCATATTAGAAAATAAAAGGGAAATACCCCAAAATGGACAACAAGTGCAACCTTGCACGATCTCTCTAGCTCTTGAAAATTCACGTTATTTCAGATAGCTCTGTTTAAATGCACTAGAGCTAATAGTTAGCCGCTAAAACCAGCTAAAGACATCCAAACAACCCAACTAATAGTTTAGCTATTAGCTACTCTTTTTTAGATAATGGAAACCAGGTTCCGGCTTTGTCCTCCATCAAAGGAGGGTACAACCTTACATACAAACTGACATCAAAAGATCAGCACTCCCAACATAGAGTGCAATCTTACACCATAAATATTAAAATAAACACGACACCCAACAGACATACTATAACCTCAATATATAATCCTGTTCGTAAAACTCCAACCAAAATAAGAAAAAAATTGCATAGATGCGACTTCGATCCGTCGACACTTCTCCTTGATTATCTCCTGGTCTTCAACCCTCTGCAAATATCCCCAAAACCTAAGCCAATGGGTCGCCCGAAACAGAACCCGCAAATAAGTAACCATCGGGGTTTTGTTAAACACTAAGTCATTTCGACTTATCCAGATAGCCCAGCATAAAGCTGCAACACCTGTAATAATCAGATTTTTAACTTTGAGGTGCACCCCATGCAACCAAGATCCAAAAATATGTTTAAATGATCTCGGGGTACTTAAACCAAAACAACAATATAAAAGCCTCCAAAAGAATCTAGCGTAATGACATTTAAAAAACAAGTGTTGTATATATTCATTCGAATCACAGAACACCCATTTTTTACTTCCCTGCCATCTACGCTTAGCTAGATTGTCTTTCGTGAGAGCTACACCTCTAATAAGATACCTGAAAGGAAATTAGGCTTACACCTAGTTCCTAAATAATTTTGGTGGTTGAATTGCCCAACACAAACAATTGGACTAACTAGTTTGCTCTAGTGTATAAGTTATACAGGTGTCAAAGGTTCACAACAAGCCAATTAAAAAGACCAAAGTTGGGTTCAAAATAGAGAGCTAAAGGCACCCCTTGGCATTTAGTTCCGCGTCCTAATCAAAATGTTGTAGGAACCAAGTGGGTCTTCCGCAACAAACAAGATGAGCATGGTGTGGTGACAAGGAACAAAGCTCGACTCGTGGCCAAGGGGTATTCACAAGTCGAAGGTTTGGATTTTGGTGAAACCTATGCACCCGTAGCTAGGCTTGAGTCAATTCGCATATTATTAGCCTATGCTACTTACCATGGCTTCAAGCTTTATCAAATGGACGTGAAGAGTGCTTTCCTCAATGGACCAATCAAGGAAGAGGTCTATGTTGAGCAACCTCCCGACTTTGAAGATAGTGAGTACCCTAACTATGTCTAAGCTCTCTAAGGCGCTTTATGGGCTCAAGCAAGCCCCAAGAGCATGGTATGAATGCCTTAGAGATTTCCTTATTGCTAATGGCTTCAAAGTCGGCAAGGCCGATCCTACATTATTCACTAAAACTCTTGACAATGATTTGTTTGTATGCCAAATTTATGTTGATGATATTATATTTGGGTCTACTAACGAATCTACATGTGAAGAATTTAGTAGGATCATGACACAGAAATTCGAGATGTCTATGATGGGGGAGTTGAAGTATTTTCTAGGATTTCAAGTCAAGCAACTCCAAGAGGGCACCTTCATCAGCCAAACAAAGTATACTCAAGACATTCTAGCCAAGTTTGGAATGAAGGATGTCAAGCCCATCAAGACACCCATGGGAACAAATGGGCATCTCGACCTCGACATGGGAGGTAAGTCCGTGGATCAAAAGGTATACCGGTCGATGATTGGTTCATTGCTTTATTTATGTGCATCTCGACCGGACATTATGCTTTCCGTTTGCATGTGTGCAAGATTCCAAGCCGACCCTAAGGAATCACACCTTACGGTCGTAAAACGAATCTTGAGATATCTGGCTTATACTCCTAAGTTTGGGCTTTGGTACCCTCGGGGATCCACATTTGATTTGATTGGTTATTCGGATGCCGATTGGGCGGGGTGTAAGATTAATAGGAAGAGCACATCGGGGACTTGCCAGTTCTTGGGAAGATCCTTGGTGTCTTGGGCTTCAAAGAAGCAAAATTCGGTCGCTCTTTCTACCGCCGAAGCCGAGTATATTGTCGCAGGCCATTGTTGCGCGCAATTGCTTTGGATGAGGCAAACCCTGCGGGACTATGGTTACAAATTAACCAAAGTTCCTCTTCTATGTGATAATGAGAGTGCAATCCGCATGGCGGATAATCCCGTTGAGCATAGCCGCACTAAACACATAGCCATTCGGTATCATTTTCTTAGGGATCACCAACAAAAGGGGGATATCGAGATTGCATACATTAACACTAAAGATCAATTAGCCGATACCTTTACCAAGCCACTTGATGAACAATCTTTTACCACACTTAGGCATGAGCTCAATATTCTTGATTCTAGGAATTTCTTTTGCTAATTTGCACACATAGCTCATAAATATACCTTTGATCATGTCTCTTTGATATATGCTATGACTAATGTGTTTTCAAGTATATTTGAAACCAAGTCATAGGTATATTGAAAGGGAATTGGAGTCTTCGGCGAAGACAAAGGCTTCCACTCCACTCTATTACTCATCCTTCGCCGTCGCTCCGCATCACTCTCCATCTTTGGTATAATCTTCACTCATATGTTTTTATTTGCCAAAGGGGAGAAAGTAGTTGGGAAAGGGCCTATATTTCATTCCAAGTATCCGTTTTTGGCGATTCATGCCAAAGGGGGAGAAAGTATTGGCCCAAAGCAAAAGGACCGCACCATCACCCTATTTTTTAAAATTAATGATTTTCAATTGGTAAATTTCAAATTGGTATCTCTTTGTGTTCTAAAGGGGGAGCAAGTAATATTTTCAAAACTTGATATCTTAAAACCCTCTTGAACACTAAGAGGAGAATTTATTTGAGGGGGAGTTTTGTTTAGTCAAAGGAAAAACATTTGAAACAAAAGGAGAAAATTTCAAACTTGAAAAATGCTTCGCAAAAATCTTACTCATTTTCCTTTGACTATTTGCAAAAGAACTTTGAAAAGGATTTACAAAAGAATTTGCAAAAACAAATCTGTGGTGCAAGCGTGGTCCAAAATGTTAAAAATAAAGAAACAATCCACGCCTATCCTGTAAGTATTTATATTGGCTCAATTCCAAGCAACCTTTACACTTACATTATGCAAACTAGTTCAATTATGCACTTCTATATTTGCTTTGGTTTGTGTTGGCATCAATCACCAAAAAGGGGGAGATTGAAAGGGAATTAGGCTTACACCTAGTTCCTAAATAATTTTGGTGGTTGAATTGCCCAACACAAACAATTGGACTAACTAGTTTGCTCTAGTGTATAAGTTATACAGGTGTCAAAGGTTCACAACAAGCCAATTAAAAAGACCAAAGTTGGGTTCAAAATAGAGAGCTAAAGGCATCCCGAAAGGCTCCCTGGTCCGGCGCACCGGACTGTCCGGTGGCGCACCGGACAGTGTCCGGTGCACCAGGGGACCTCGCGCAGAACTCCTCAGCCTCGGGAATTTTCAGAAGCCGGCGTGCTATAATTCACCGGACTGTCCGGTGTACACCGGACAGTGTCCGGTGCTCCAAGAGATCGCGGCTCTGTAACTTGGCAGCCTCGGGAATTTGTCGCGGCTGCTCCGCTATAATTCACCGGACATGTCCGGTGTACACCGGACTGTCCGGTGTAACAGCGGGGCAACGGCTACTCCGCGCCAACGGTCGCCTGCAACAGCAATTAATGCGCGCCAGAGCGCGCAGGCGTCAGGCACGCCCATGCTGGCGCACCGGACACTCTACAGTACATGTCCGGTGCGCCACCGGAAATCCAGGTGGGCCCAGAAGCCAGAACTCCAACGGTCAAATTGCAACGGCTTTGGTGACGTGGCTGGCGCACCGGACATGTCCGGTGTGCACCGGACTGTCCGGTGCACCATACGACAGACAGCCTCCACCAACGGTCATGTTTGGTGGTTGGGGCTATAAATACCCCAACCACCCCACCATTCATTGCATCCAAGTTTTCCACTTCCCAACTACTTACAAGAGCTCTAGCATTCAATTCTAGACACACTCAAGAGATCAAATCCTCTCCCAAATTCCACACAAAGCTTTAGTGACTAGTGAGAGAGATTTGCTTGTGTTCTTTCGAGCTCTTGCGCTTGGATTGCTTTCTTCCTTCTTGATTCTTTGTTGCGATCAAACTCACTTGTAATTGAGGCGAGAGACACCAATCTTGTGGTGATCCTTGTAGGAACTTTGTATTCCAAGTGATTGAGAAGAGAAAGCTCACTTGGTCCGGGGGACCGTTTGAGAGAGGGTAAGGGTTGAAAGAGACCCGGCCTTTGTGGCCTCCTCAACGGGGAGTAGGTTTGCGAGAACCGAACCTCGGTAAAACAAATCCGCGTGTCACACTTCTTATTCGCTTGCGATTTGTTTTGCGCCCTCTCTCGCGGACTCTATTATATTTCTAAACGCTAACCCGGCTTGTAGTTGTGATTATTTGTGAGAATTTCAGTTTCGCCCTATTCACCCCCCTCTAGGCGACTTTCAATACCACATAAAGATCTTAATTTTCAGAGGTATTTTCATCTTCCATAGCGGTTTGAAATAGAAAATTTTGGCATTATTAATAAGAGCATTGTACATCGAACGGACAGTAAAAAACCTCAAGGTTGACAAATTGCATTTGAACTCATCTCTCCCAGTGGATAGATGAGTATGAGCAATACTCAAGACCAATCTATTCCAACATAAAAGATTACCACCCACCAGCGCTCTGCGGAAAGAGATGTTTAGAGGAATCCTATTAAAAACATTCGCCATCGTATCACTTTTTTACGAGCTATATTATATAAGGACGGAAATTTCATCATTAGAGGTTGTTTACCCATCCACGTGTCCTCTCAAAATCTAATCTGCTTCCCATCTTTAAGAATAAAGGAACCAAGACCAAAGAATTGGTCTTTAACTTTCAGTAGCCCAGACCAAAAATGAGAGTCACCAGGTTTTCTACCTACCTTTGACAAGGTACAAGATTTGAGGTATTTGTTCCTAAGTAAATTTTTGCCATAGACTGTCCTCATTAATCAATTTAAATAACCATTTACCAAGCAAATACTTATTTTGAACCTCTATGTTCTGAATACCTAGACCCCCTTGGTCTTTAGGTTGACAAAGAATATCCCAACGTGCAAGTCTATACTTTTTTTTATGATGATCTCCTTGCCAGAAGAACCTAGAGCGATAGTAGTCTATTTTTTCTAGTACACCCTTAGGCACTTCAAAAAAAGACAACATAAACATAACTAAGCTTGTGAGAACAGAATTAATCAAGACTAACCGGCCACCTACCGACATAAGTTTTCCCTTCCAGCTGCTCAATTTCTTTTCAAACTTTATCTCTATGGTTTTCCAATCTCTATTACTTAACTTTCTATAATGCATTGGGATCCCCAAGTATCTGAAAGGAAAGCCGCCTTTTTAGCATCTATTAGCTACTCTTAGTTGGAGACATTCAAACATCCCTAGCTAATAGTCTAACTATCTATTAGCTACACCCTCAACTACCTATTTATCCAGCTAAAAGTAGCTAATAGTTAGCCAACTATTTGTTTGTCAACTAATTCCATTAGCAACATTTTAACCAGCTAATTATTAGCTCTAGCACATTCAAACGGGGCCTTAGTTTGCAATACAAAATTTCAAAAACGTCACCTTCACTTATCTTTATTGTGGCCCACAATGGAAAGTACCTTATGGCCCCACGCAACCAAGAGACTAGGTAGACATGCATGCCTGTCTCTGCTCGCTACCGTGTCTGCTGGATGATCAAAACTTTGCCAGAAAACATCAGAAGAGTTGTGTTGATCTCTCAGGATAAGATTTACACTATCAAGGAAAACTGCAATTGTAGATCTGCTGAACTGTGGACTAGATTTCCATCCATGGATACTGTAAGTTCTGGAAATGAAGCATTTGAGACAGCTATCCCGATTGGACACCCAGATAATAGTTCTCTTTGAAATAATTCTGAACCAGATACCAGCATAAAAGTTTCCAGAGAGAATATCTAAGCTCAAAGCTTTTCCTTCCCTTTCTTTTTTGTCGTGTGCCCTTAGATCATTGAGCTAACAGATCTTGACAAGGCGCCGTATTGAGCTGGTAAAGCAATGCTCTGAAAAGGAGAGGCTGAATATTTCCACTGTAGTAAGTTGCATTATTTTCTTATGCGTCCGGCAATAAGCTAGAAGATCAGGAGTATAGTACCAACTGATTTAGTATAAACAAGGAGCATGTTAATGTTATAGATACATGGGACTATACTACTGCCATTTCATCCGTGGTGATGGTCTTTCACTTATTATGCTACTATACTACGAGTCTACGACTTTATTGGATGGAGTTACATGGGATTCTTAATGCGTTAAACTTCCAAGTACTGTATCACCTCTCTGGGTACTCCATCTAATTAGTCTAGTGGAAAATCTAAAAATCTGAAGCGTGCATAACAATAGCTATGGTCCATGGATAAGATAGTTAATCTCTAACTAGTTCCTTGTTTATTTAGTTGAGTATAAATTGCTTTGTACTGTGCTCTCGTTTTGAATGCAATCAATGCATTTTTTCCATATATCCTAATTTTTTTAGTCCTGTTCCCCATGGTATTGATAGTTAGAGATAGTGAGAAACTGTTGTCTGTCAAACTGAAGGAAGTTTTCTTTGAAAATGTTCTTTAGTCTAAGAGATCTTGGAAGCAGTGGTTTCCCTCATTGTACCATGCCTGCAACATTCTAGCTTTGCATCTAAAGTCCATAATAACCTGACCGAATCTTCATCCCTGTCTGAATGATCCCATGACTCTACATATATCTAGAAAGTACTTGATTTATGAGCAATACTTGTGTTTTTGACTAATTGCTCCTAAAATAAGTTTAGCTGTGCACATCCTTCTTTAGTGAATGATGCTGAGATTGCTTTTCAAAAATAAAAATACAATACAAAAAATAAGCAAGTAACCCCCAAAAAATTATGTGCACATCATTTGTGTTATTATTTCTTTGCACATGAGAAAACTTAAGCATCTCAATCAATCAACTTCGATGATATCATCTTGATTTTTTACATTTAGTAAGAGAAAATGGGGAATCTTGCATGTGTAATGTAAATGCAACAGTAGTACCTTCCTTGTTTTGGTTATGACATTCTGCACTAAATTTACAGTACTGAAGCATAGTGATACAAAAACTGAGTATATTAGGTTCTAATCATGTACAGATTTACTCATGCTCTTCAAGTATTGCCCTAATAAATTGCAGGTTATCTGATCTATGGACTTTGGAGATGTGAACTGCCTGAAGTAGTACTGCGTGTCTGGGAAGTTGTGCTGTTCTGTGTCTGGGAAGTCTGGTTTGAAGATATATCTGAAAAGAAGTTTATAACATCAGGGCTTTCACCAAGAACTCTCAATGACCTTGGAACAGGAGGCATGTTAACGTCAAGGAATCCCTCGAGGATTTGAACAATCTGACCAGTTGTAGGTCTAGCACTTTCGTCATCTTGGATGCACCAACAGGCAACCTTACAAGCTCTTGTGAGTTCGTCAGCATTTGCATCTCCATTCAGCTTGGGGTCCAACAAGGTCCGCACATCTCCTTCATGAAGCTTGCTGGCAGCAAAGGTTGGGAAAAAGGTGGATCCATGCTGTTCTCCGTGGTCAGAATTTCTCCTGCCTGATATGAGTTCGAAGAGCATCATGCCATAGCTAAAGACATCTGCCTTTGCTGTAATTGCCACACCACTGATCCATTCAGGCGCAAGGTAACCCCTTGTTCCTCTCATTGTTGTCAATACACGGCTGAAGTCTCTGCCTAAGAGCTTTGCTAGACCAAAATCAGCCACCTTAGGCACAAATGACTCATCCAAGAGTATGTTTTCTGGCTTGACATCACAGTGTATAATGCAATCCCTACATTTTTCATGCAGGTAATTTAAGCCCCTTGCTGTTCCAAGTGCTATTTGGTACCTGGTAGCCCAGCTGAGTGCTGTTGTCTCACCAAGGAATAGCTGCAGGTCCAGGGAGCCCTTTGGCATGAACTCATACACAAGCAGCCTCCGTGATCCTTCTGAGCAAAATCCAAGGAGGCGGACCAAATTAACATGCTGTACGGTGCCAATGGTGCTCACCTCAGCACGAAATTGCTTCTCCCCTTGGTGAACTCCATCGAGCCTCTTCACAGCAATGGCTGTTGAATCTGGGAGCTTCCCTTTGAACACCGAGCCAAAGGCACCTCCACCCAGCCTCTCCGAGAAGTTATTAGTGACATGCTGCAGATCACTGTATCTAAAGGCGATCAGTGTGCCCCCAGCAGTCTTGGGTATCCTGAGAGTCCTCTCTCGGCGGTATTTCTGAAATAGGAAGTATGCCACAATAGAAAGGACAATTAAAACTGCAGCAACTCCGCCAACAACTGCACCAATGATCACTGCCTTGCTCCTTTTGGAGCCTGGCAGTTCAGAAGCCGCAAGCCTGAGGAAGAGTGTGCCTCCTCCATTCCCGCTGTATTGATCCTGAAGGTTAATCAGATCCCCATGCCAAACAAAGCAGCCACTACTATTATAAGTATATGCATTACAGGAGCAATTGTTCAGACAAGCCACTTGACAGTCTTGAGAGCTCGCAGCCACAGCAGTCTGAGCATTATCAGGTAGCCTCACATTTGCCATGGTATAGAACTTATCAGGCTGAGCCTGTGAAGAGCTCGAATTGGTCTGGCACTGCAATGGTACTCTCCTTTTGCACCCGCTACTGTAATCCTGGAGGTCCCAATCACTCTGAACCTTCTGGCTGAACCCCCTGATGCAGTTGCAGAATGGCAGTGCATTGAGGTTGCAGCTACCATAGGCCCCACACAGTGCGTACACCTCACACTGTGTCCTTGGCTGGGACCAGAACAAGATCCATGACTGGGAGGCAGGCACCCATGTCAGCTGCTTGATCTGCCCATCCACATCGATGATGAACCTCGAGATGATGCTGTTGTCCTTCATTGAGTAGATGAAGTAGCTCTCGGTGGCATTGTTGATGAACTGGAAGTCATAGTTGTAACCAGAGGTCATCTCTGGCACAAGGCTAAAGATGTTATTATTCCAAGGACCACTGCTCCAGTATGTTATGGAATCATTCCACTGAATTAAGTATTGCGTCGTGCCTCTTGGATCCAACTCCAGTGAGAACAGCCCAGGAGAGGGGTTGGCGGTGTTAGTCCATGGAACAAGCCGCTGGCTCACACCAGTGGTCTTGTTCAGCCCAAGCTTGCCCCCAGGAAGCCAGGTATTGGTGGGATGATCGATGCTTCGCCAATAAACCATGGATGAATTGGTGGCATCTCTGAGGTCGAGGCTACCGCCGTCCTGGAGGACAGCGATGGTGGAATTGGAGCTAGTACTTATGTTCGTCGACCACAGCACCTGCCGATTCTTGGATTGATCAAGGAGGACGAGGTTGCCGTCGCTGCCGATGGTCAAGGCGGCGGTGGTCGGGTCAGCCACCGGCAGATCGGGGTTGGCCATCCACACCGTCGTCTGCAGTGGTATGTTGCTGTACCATATGGCGATGTAGTAGTTACCCTGGTTGGAGGAGGTGTTGGTACCTTGGGGTGGGGTGTAGAAGCCCAAGGTGAACTTGTTGCCCTTGGACACAATCTTCTGCGCGCCGGACAAGGGTGTGGACGAGTTGATGGTGTCGCCGGCTGCGCAGAGAAGGATCTGGCCGAGTAGGAGAGGTAGAAGGAAGAAGACAGGAGCCATGGATGGGAGCTCGGTGGAGCAGCCAGGGCTGGTGCTGGGAGGGAGGAGAGAGGGATTTGGACTTCTGGAGTAATTGGTTGCGGTGGTAGTTGGGTACAGAAGTCTTTATGGACAGCAAGGCTCCACTTCGTGGCCTAATGACAAAATGTGCCGTATTTGACCTGGTGCTATGCTATTTGACAGGTACACAACCAAATAACCAAATAACATAATTCCAGTCTTGCGCTGAAAATGATTACACAAGAATTCTGTGGCTTCTTCTTAGATGAATTGTAGGTAAGGAATGTGCTCTTCGATTTCTCTGTCCGCTGAAAATTCGCCGGTCATTTTAATTGATTTTTGCAGCCTTGTGTTCAGCTGGTTTGTTGTGCAGCTGAACACGGCACACATTATTTTTCTTGATTCATACCTGTGAGCAGAAACGCTAATATCTGTTACGTGATGCTGACCGTTGGCTGAAATTATTTTTTTTAGGAAAGACGAGAGCGAATGGTGGGAAGCCAACGGAAGTGTTGCTGATTTGTGGCGGCGGCGGCGGCGGCGGCTAAAGAGCCAGCGCGCAGGGGCTGGCTTGGAGTAGTTTAACGAGACGGTCGTTCGTGGCTAATCAGTCAGGACTTCGTCATTCATTGCTAATACTTTGCTAACGTTCAGGTTTCCACTACCGATTATTCGAACTTTGATCTGGTCACCTCCTGTTTTCTCTGGTGAGGTCTTCTAGAATGGCACGGTCGGACTAGACCAAAGAACACGGTGCGTACCAGTACCAGGCCTGTCTCTCTGCAATGCGAGTGCTGTCGTTTGTCACATGATAGCGGTGTCGTGAATTGTCATCGATTAAAGAGATGCTACTAGTATTTTGTGAGAGTGAGACGCTGACGAGTGTGTTACGTCCGTGGTCTGATCTCTTTTGTCCTTGAACCGACCGAGTAGATACTCCTATTTTGGTGGTAGGGATATGTATATATGTACAGAGATGATATTCTGGTCTCAATCCTCCTTAAAATTCGTCTGTCAAAAGCATGTTCACTGGGAGGTGTGAGGGGTCTCTCCGTGCATTCAATTCAAGAACCATTAATTTTGGGGAGACCCGGCATTGGTTAGCATTAACTGGAGGTAGATGTATGTACTTTACTCCCTGAAATCCAAAGGGGATGAGGACAGCTGGACAGGTCTGCCCTGAGCCCTGACCCTTTGCAATCAGGCATTCATGTCTACCTGTGAAGACTATAGGCTGAGGACGAGGACTCGAAAGAGTTGACCGAGTCTATGCGCATTCCACAGTGGAAGGAGCCTGAATTGATTAGGTACCTTCGTTTTTAAGGCTGTCTTCGGTGGATCGTGTAAAATAGGAGACACGGCACTGTAGATGATATTGTTTTAAACTGTTTATAGAGTAAAGTTTAAAATAAAGAATAAGATAGGAGATGAAACACGAGACAGACTAAGAGCGGAAGCCACCTATACGTGTATCGTCCTTTTGAAAAGGTTTCTCTCGAGTACCTCTAGATTTTGTTGAGTTCTCGAAAAGTCAGTATTGCCCATCCTCGCTGGAGCACCAACAAAAGGGTGCCACTCTCTTAGTCCACACAAGGACCAAAGCTCTATACGAGTTGGTTCTTCGCTACTATGGCATGGTGAATTCTTCTATATGTAACAAGTAATGTCGGCAACATACGACCACGATGCGGCGCAATCATCGACGCATGCATGAGGATGAATGGATGCCTGGATGAGTCAGTGTGTGCCTGTCACTGTTTGCAGCCTGCTCTAGTGCACGTGCCTCGTACGTACTTGTGTTCGGTTCGTCAGGGCAGCAGGTCATGCGTGCATGTGGCCGGGCAGGGACCTCGGCGCCATGGATCTCAGCACTGAGGTTGGCGCCACTAGTCCTGACGCCGAGGTACTCCAAAAATTTATGATGCGACTCTCAAAACTCCAAGGAGTTTGAGGCTCTAGATTTAGAGTAGTTGGTTGGCTCTGGCTAGCTCCTCCTTGGAGTTTTGCTTCGGAGTTACGCCAAACACCCCATAAATTAAAAGATGGCTACTAAAATAGAATACACCGGACACGCAAGATCCATAAGGCACCAAACGTGTTGTTGTGACACCGGATACCCCACTGGACAGGGCGCTCAAAGAGGTTGCACATTAACTCAAGGGGGCTACAATGCATCCGAGAGGGGCTACAACGCTCAAAGCATCAGATGTTCGAGCTTCAAATGGTCGGCAATGGCTAGTTCCAACGACTAACTATTGTGTACACATCGAACGTGTTCGATGACTATAACGGACATGTCCAGTAAGTATGCAGAATTTATGTGCCATTTCCAACATCTATTTTTAGACTAGAGATATATATATATCCACCCAATCGACTATTGGAGATGTGTGGGAGCTAAGGAACACGACAAAAGAGTTAATGCTCATCTCTAGTAGCTCTAGACACTCAAATGCTCAAACATCACTCCATGATTAGCATAGGTATTTTGTGAAGTATTTAGGTTAATTAGACCACTTCAGTAGCGCTTGCTCTATGTTTGTCCTAATGATTAGAAGTGAGGAATGGACACCTCTACCCTTGGTGCTTGCGTGCACCATTGTATTAGTTGTACCAGGAGGAGCTTGTAATCCTATGAGATCATATACCAATTATGATTATGTTATGGCCACCATCATGTACTAGAGGGAACAAGGCCCTAGGCGTTTCAGTCAAAAACTCGATAGTGGATACAGTACGAAGAATCTAGGAGAGGCAACAACTGGAGCATCACTTACGCATAGAGAAGGACCGAGGTTATCCACAAAGTTATCTTATCGAGAGTTAACCCTCGCGTGTGCATTCCCTTGTGTAGGGCTCCAATGAGTATTTGGCAAAATCTTGTGCACTTCTTGTTGTCTTGGTTAAAATACTGGTGTGTCAACGGCTATCACATTTAAGATTCCACATATATATTGTGTTATCTCGGTTGTATGCTTTACTTAACTTAATTATATGTTAGTGGATAGATTTGAAACCCAAGTTGTATAACACTATGGGAAAGCAAAAATAAAGTATTCTTTTTTATGCAGATGATTATTTGTATGCAAATGATTATTCTGTTACGCTGACACATAGTAGTCTCACCTATATGGGTCATCATTTTGCTTGCACCGCTGCCTATCTGGTTAATTACCCAAGTGTAAAATTTATTATTAGATAAGAGTCAAATAGAAAAATATGAATATACTCAATCCTAAACCTAACTAATCCCAAACTTACCAAATAAAAAACCCATATACCTCAATAGATGATCTAACAACTCTGTTACGCTGACACCTAGTAGTCTCACCTATACGGGTCATCGTCTTGCTTGCACCACCGCCTGTCTGCGAGTGCTCATCACTGGTGTACGGGTATACATGTCCAAATGGACCAGACCTACTGGACGGCTTGTGGCCCAACATGGTTTAGCTCGCCCCTGTTGTCCACTTGGTTGTGCAGGCCTAACCCAATCATCGCGTCGCGCCTAACCCAATCATCCCCCGACGGGTAAACGAGAATGGAGGAAGCATTCCCCATCCCCGTTCCTGTGGGGACCCGTTAAACTTGCATGTGATGATTTTTTTTTGTAATAGTTAATGATAAAAATAAATAATTAACTTGTCAAGAGATCATTCATTGTACAATTGTGTTCATTTTGATGTACACATAATAACTTCTTACATCTGACAATGTGTATAAATTATAATGTTTTGCATTAATAACAAAGGACATACGTTCTAATTATAATTTAAGAGAGGGTGGGGATTTATCCCTATGTGGAATGAGGGTGGAGAAGAAACATCCCTTGCAAGCAATTGTGGGGATCTCCATGCAATTTTTTTTGTATCGGTGACGGGTTGGGGAGTTATTCCCTAAGGGCTTGTTCGGTTTTACCCCAATCCATATGGATTGAGGGGGATTGAGGGGTTTTAATCTCTAGTAAGTCAAAATCCCCTCCAATCCGTATCAATCCCCTCCAATCCATATAGATTGCAAATAACCGAACAAGCCCTAATGGGGAATTCTCCATTGTCATCCCTAGCGGTGTGCTTTGAAGCTCATCTGTAAGATCATGATCATAGAAATAACGTGGACGTTGGATCGAGTTTGAAGCCTTTAAGACTGACCCCAACTGTGCAAGGCAAAATGGCGCGGCAAAGCACTAGTATGCAATATGTGCAATGTTTGGAGCACAAGAAAAAAGTGAGAGGCATCCAACATGCAACGCATATGGCGATGCATTAGGCAAAATCGTAGCATATTTATTGCGTTCACACGGCGCATTTATTGTGTTCACATAACATGTGTGTACTGCTGTCTGCTGATGAGCAATATGCATAGTGGAGACTGGAGATGATGTGCATTGTTAGCTCTCCTAGACCACAACATGCCGAATGCATAGCAACTCTGCATGCATTGTTGGAATTTATGCCTCGCGTGAACAGTGCCCGTGGGGGAGGCATCTCGCGTATGCCTTACATGATACATACCGCGTTGGAGTCGGCCTAAGAGGGGAAATATGTGGTGCAAGTGCGCAATTAAGCTATCTAGTGTATTCGATCAAAATCCAAAGATAACTGCCCTTCCATATAGAATTTAGTACATATTTTACATTTAACCCCTTATATATAAAAATTGTTTGGATGGATACCCTAGATGATTTAATGATCAAAACCCATAGATACTTGGTCTTTCATTTAGTACCTATTTTACATTTAATCCCTTCTATATAAAATTGTTTTGATGGATACCCTAGATGATTTAATTGTACGATTACATCAAATAGGTGATTACACGGGATGTGTCACCCTTTTAGAAATATTTAAGAGTCATTAATTTTAAAGTTGTATTTACGATATACAATTTTTAATGCATAACTCATAGGTTATCTCAGAGAGGGGTGTAAATATGATGAGATGTACAAAACTTTGTTTAGTTTGGTTCTTAACAGCGTAGATAGATAGATACTCTTATATGCTTCATAAATACTGGATCACCATTTTTTGCAGGGAGAAAAAAGTTACTGTGCCGCACCTCTCCTTTAGGTTGTCTGCAGCGCATGCGACGAGGTGCTCCCTCCCCTAACCTTGTATACGTTTAGCGGTGTAACGACATGGGCGCAGCGGCCACCCCTAAACCCTCCCTTACAAGCAAGAGTGGTAGCGGTGAGAATAGTGCTCCGCTTAGGCCTGGGCATAAAAACCGAAAACCGAAACCGAAAAAACCGAAACCGAATAAACCGGATTACTTTTCGGTTACCAATCTGCAGAAACCGAACTAATTTCGGTGTTCGGTTTTTATTTCGGTTTAAACCGAAAACCGAGAGCACCTGGGCCATCGCCCATCGGCCACTACCCACTACTTGAAGTTGGCCCATTATCAGGTCATCACAGGCGTCATGGCATCACGCAAACGCCAATACTAGCAAGTGGCAATAGTTTTTTTTCAATTGTTTTTTTTCACAGTAGTGCAGAGTTTGTCCAATCTTATTACTATCTTCAGTGTTCAGTCCCAGACCAAAAAACCTTTTTTATTATTCTTTTCACGCGTAGCTGCCCCATTTATTTACTGAGTTTGGTATTGCCTCTTTTTTTTTATTTTTCCCTAACTGCTCACGGCTCATTTGCAGGAAACCAAAAGCCGACACTATTTGAGCTGGAAATACAAGAGGCACATCCCACTGCTAGCACTTCTGCGTTGATCATGTTCATCTGGAACGAAATAATACTCGGTGACTTTACAGCGACTGCATGTGCCATCGGCCACAACTAGGTGGTCATCGTATTCGGTTTTTTCGGTTAAACCGAAAACCGAACCGAAATATTCGGTTAACTGAAGATTCGGTTTTCGATTTTCCACATAAGGTTTCGGTTACCGTTTTCCAGAAACCGAATTTATAAAAAACCGAAAAAACCGAACCGAAAAACATCGGTTAACCGATTGCCCAGGCCTAGCTCCGCTAGATGTGGAGGGCGGTGGCAGGCCCTCTAAACACTGTGCTAGTAATGTTCAATTAATTGTTAGTAGAATAAAAATTGATAATAGATGAAAAGTAGGTGTAGTAAATGATATTTTATGGTTGTAGTGAGATATATGAAAAGTATTTAGAAAGAACCGCTACGAGGGATAAAAAAGCAGGAGATGAAATATTAATGATGTGACCCAAAAAAATAATATAAAAGAAAAAATTTAGAAGAAACCGCTGCGGATAGTCTTACATCTCGTGTCATCGTTCCTCTCCTCCGCCACCCACCCTCCATCCATCCCTCCCAACTCCCATATACCGTCGATCCACCATCACCTTGCCACAGCCCACAACCACAATATGATGTGTGTCGCCCTCCCCGTCCACCTCACCACCACGAGCATTGGTGAAGCGGAGCCAATGACCGGGCACCCTGGGTGTTGCCCAAAATCACCTGCTGCTAACAAATACTAAGGCCCAATAATAAAATGATGTTGTGTCTTACCTAGGAATGGAATGTACAAACTACATTCTCAAACCTGTCCTTGCATGCATGGTGACAACGTGACATGCAGATTATATTCACCGATGAAGTAACGTGCATATGACCGTAAACTCGATAGTAACACATGTACCGATGTACGAACTAAGGAAAGATCAAAATATGTTAAATTGGTGCTGTTATTAAGAATGTAGGTAGAGTTTAATTTTATAAATCCATTTATAAGCGTAGAATTTCTCAACTAAATGAGTTTCCCAATTTTTTCAATTTTGGAAATCGCTATATATAAAAAAGAACATTAAAAAATCATGAAACCAAAATCCCGTTGTTGTATCTCTAATAAAATACTCCCGTTGTCCTAATATACTATTTGCTTCGGGTCTTTATTTTTGTGTCCATATTCAAATTGATGCAATGAACTTAAATACATATATTAAATATTTTGTGTGAATTTATTAACACCTTAAAATAAATATTTTTTTGGGACGGAGTGAGTAAGTCCTAGCATCTCTAGAACAATATTGTTTTAGTCAAAGTCAAATTAATTTAAATATAACTAATTTTTAGATAAAAATGGTATCAACAATTACGATTCCAAATAATTTTATAAAAATATATTTCACAATGAATCTAATAATATTTGTTTTATATCATACATATTACTACCTTCCTTATTTGTCGCTCATTAGTTTATTATCATATAAATAAAAAAGAATGTAGGGAGTAGTATTTTTAAGAAAAATGATTAAACTGGAGATGCTTCGACTTAGAACTGTAGTTAAGTAAAATTGTATTTCTTTTACGGAGCGCGGGAGGGAGAATTTAGCATATGCTGTCCAGCCAGTATGATACGTAAGTCGTCTTCTCAGGAGTAGTAGTAAAGCGACCGGCTGATAAAGCAGCGTACCCACAGGCTTATTTATGTTAATAGTTAGTTGTTCAACGGTTTCTATATATTATATACTTAGACACTGTTTAAATGGGATGATTTTTCAAACACAATTCAAACCCGTATATTAAATGAGTGTGAATGTCGAGATATGTGTGTGGGGAAACGAGATGAAGTTTCATATCTCGCTTTTTCACGCTCGCAAGATAATGACGTTATGAGGTGATGTATTAGACTATAGATGACCAAATGAGCTATGCTTAGTGGGCTGATATGAGACACAACTCATTTAATATATATCGTCTGATTGGATGCCTGTATCCAGATACGCAGGTTCGGGTGGCCCTGGCTGACTCGATACGGTAATTTTCTGCGTACGAGTGGATGCAACCAAATGACTATAAAATGGTTTGTTTTGCATCTGCTCATACAGCCTGCGTCTCCCTTGTGCAGGCAACCAAACAGAAGCTCAGATAGAGTCAACGCATACGGTGATCCAAGACGAGACGGTACATATAACCAAACATCCGGATAGTGCCACGGCCCGACCTGACAGAGGCGACTCATTTAATAGCACGGTTCGTCACGATTCAAAACAGACCCCATGCTAGATTGCTAGTCCAGATCGAAAATCGTATCGTCCATGAGTTGTTTTCTGGGCTAGTAGTGTCAGGTTGGCTTGACACGATTATTTTTTTGTTTTTAGATTATAAGTAATGTTTAAAAAATATATACTTTTTTTGGTTAGAGGAGGCGGACATTGTTCCCCGAACACAGACGACCAGGGTTTGGTTCTCGGTCTGGTGGTGCGTACTTGCTTTTTTTCCTGCGTGTGCACGCGGAGGGGGAGGAACGACGAAAACAAAAGGTTCGTGCTTTATAGTTGTAGTAAATTAATGGAGGAAATTAATGGAGGCATGGAGCGTCCACTGTCCTAATGGACATGATTTGGCTTAGCTTTATCCTTCAGGTGGTGGTTTCGGCACACTACGTTCCACTCATAAGCATATGGATATGCATTGATCCTACCTGCAACACGTATGCAGAAGAGGGTCTGATGAGCTCGCTAGTTCCTCTACACGTACCTAGGCCAAAGAAAGTGTAAAAGCCTACATACAGGGGCCTTCGTTCGTACTAGTAGCTACCCTGGCATGCCATGAATCTATGGGATTCAGAGAGACAGTGAGCACTGAGCATGGCTGGCTATCCAGCACTTTGTAAAGAAAAAGGCGCTTTAGATGAAGCTCGGGTAATGATGCCAAGAGGCAAGATGCCTATAGGCAGCTTCTAATTCTAACCATGCATGCATAGCTTCGGTACTAAGGCAAATGGATCAGGGGCTAATCTTGACAGTGACACGCCCACAGACTAAAAGCATTATTATTTTTTTACAAAAAAAAATACAAAGGCCCTGGGCTGGGCGTGCATTACTCCGATCTTCCAGGGAGTAAGCTATATATATTGAAAAGGACGCGTGATATTTTCTAGGTTTCTAAACTATAAGCTAGCTAAGCTTTAGCTATCCATCCGTCCTACTGTCTACAATATGCGATTGATTGTTATAATATATATATCACTATCAAAATGTCTACGGTTTTCATTTATAAATATACATTATAAAACATAAAAAAACATGTATGTTTTATTGGCTAAAAAAAAACTCAGCCGGTGAGAGAAAGACTGCCCTCTGGACGCGACCATGTTTAGATCTCTTCTTAATTTAATGTTTTGTTGACTAGATGGGTGTAAAAGTGAGTTTGGAGCCAACACCTAGAGTTCAAAATCCTGGTTTGTGCATAATTTTAGTTTTTTTAATCCCTAATTGAAATATAGCAGCATTCATAAATTAACAACATCTCTAAGAGTATTTAAAACACACTCTCTAAATAAATCATTACTTATTAGAGAGTCATTCAAATTTAAAAACACTTTCTATATTTTTTTCCATTGTCTAACAAGTTTTTTTTCTAAATTTTGTGCGTGCTTTATACATAGAGCTATTCTCGTTGTCTACGCGTTTATCTAGCGAGAAATTTAGGACAAAGATTAGGTATATATATTTATGTATATGTCCAACTAAAAAGCCCGGTCGTTGAAGCTAAGAATACGTTTTTTACGAAAATATTTATTCCTAATAATGAGTAAGAATACAAAAACAAATCTTCTAAAGTTGCTCTTCTTCTAGTTAATCATTTCTGTTGACACATCCGGCCGTGTTTCTCCGGACGCGTTAATTGATTAAGAAGAGAGAAGCAGAAAAGTATCAAGTATGGCTAATACTCGACGGACGAGCTAGTAGCAGGCCGGGAACGAAACAAGAAACTAAAGCAAAAAGGAACCTTATGGTTGGTCTTCTGTCGAATCGAATCGCTAGAGTGTGAGTTTGGTGCTAGGCTGCTAGCTAATAAGAGTCCCGTCTTCAGTGGTAGAGTTTCGTAACGCCTAACCTGCAGATGCATGCATGGTGCACGATCCGTGACTAGCTACTAATAACAATAATTGGGCGCCAAGAGCCCAAGACCATATAATAATAAGTCACCTTTCTACATGCAAAGCCCAGTGTAATTACGTACGTACAGGTTTCAAAGGCGTCGGAATCTTATAGAAAAAAACATAAATTAAAGCCATATATATGCTGCAGTGGAGTCGCTCGTCGGAACCGTCAAACACGAAACTGCTACACTACACTACGACCGCGCGTTCCAATCCTCTCTCTCTCTCCCTAAGACTTAGGGCGTGTTTGGTTGCTCCTGCTAAAGTTTAGCCCGGGTCATATCAAACGTTTGACTTTTAAATAGGAGTATGAAATATAAACCCAACCAACTGGACTAGATTCGTCTCATCTTTTAATCTTCGGCTGATAAATTAGTTTTATAATCCGACTACATTTAATACCCGGAACGGAGGTTCAAACATTCGATTGGACAGGGGCTAAATTTTAGCGGGGTGTAACCAAACACCCCCTTACTTCAACAGAACAGCCAAATGAACAGCCAAAGTCATTTTACCTGCCAACGTGGTACTGTATTTTGAGAAACTGGCCTCCAATAGAGCAGTCATTTGAGCCAGCCAAAATGACGGTAGGAGAACCAACCAATTTCGCTGGTACTATGGTGGGCAGCTATCACGCTACTCTGTTTCTGACAGTATGTCTCCACAATCAACCAGTTCAACTCTACAAATATTCATGACAAAAGTATAAGAGAAAATATCTTCTCTGTTGGATACTGGATGATATAGCTTAGGCAGCCAAAACAAAGAAGACAGCTAAATAGTTAAATGGCTGTCGTATTTGGCTGGCTCCAACTGGAGCCAGCCTAAGTATCCATGCTAAACACTGTAGAAAGAGTAGAAAACAAAATAAACTGTTGAGGTATTACTGTAACATAGTGTTGAAGGCTAAAATGAGCCTGGCGGACGGTCCGGCCCTGAGGCCGGACGGTCCGCGGTCCGGACTGTCCGCGGTGGTGGCGCGGACGGTCCGCGCGCGCAGAGTCAGTTAGGGTTCCTAGTTTCTCGCGGGATTTGTTACCTAAAACCACGGGATTAACTCGGGAAACAGTTGGAAACGGATCCAGACCTCCCCTTTATATAGATGAAGGGATACGGCCGATTAAACCCCCAACAATCGAACAAATCAAGTCTATTACTCGTTTTTACCTTATGCATTAGGAGTAGTTCTAGTCTAGTTCTAGTTTAGCCCTAGTTTAGTATTCCAATCCCCAAATTCTCCGCCTCTCCTCGACTCTACGTCGATTAGAGGAGTCTAGGTCGGCCTGCCCGAGCTTAGACAACACCTATGATCTCTCCTCCCCGACGGGGTCCCTCCCGGGAGCGAGATCCAGGCGCCGTCGGCGACCTTCGCCACCCCCTGCGCACGCGCGGACCGTCCGGCCCTAGGGCGCGGACCGTCCGGCCGTCAGGCAGGGAACCCTAGCCCCTGTACCAGGTCGCGGACTGTCCGGCCCCTGACCGTGGACCGTCCGCGCCTGTGCAGAGAGCACCACCGCGCCTCGCACCAGGCCGCGGACCGTCCGGGCCTGTGCCGCGGACCGTCTGCGCCTGACCAGAGAGCACCGCCGCCGGTTCTTTTGAGTGATTGGCGCCTCCGAAAAGGTGTCAACATACTTTTTGGCGACTCCGCTGGGGAATAGGTGTCTAGATCTGCTAAAAATCGGCCCATAAATGGCCGGTTCTAAGGATCACACCAAGATCTCCACTACCAACATCATCAAGCCGACCATGGAGGCGCTCCCGGCTGATGACCAAAGGCCCTTTGAAGACCTCGTAATGCGCGATGAGAAGGAGGTGATGCGGCAATGGAACGAACAACGCGATAAGGAAGAGGCGAACTGCTGCATAAACTCTCCGAACGGCGCAAGGAGGCGGCAGACAAGTACTTGTCACACTTCACGGTGGATCGCCACCAGAAGATCGTCCGTCAAGGGGAGATCGATATGGAATCTCTCCTACCTCCACTGCAGGGTCCCGCTGTAAGTACTCCAGATCTATCTCTTACGACTTTCATGGATCAACGAGGAGATCAGTTAAAGCAATATGTAGATGAATCTATTAAAATGCATTTACGTGCATACGAGAAATCAGCTGCTCCTAATTTTCCATCGCGAGAGTCTAATACAGTGCCACCCACGTCAAACACATCGGCTATAAACGGGTCACCTTTGACCCAACCATCATATGGTATGCCGATGCACGCTTTCGTGTCACCATCACAGCCGCAACCACTAGGCACGCGGCGGGTACTGGACGCGACCGGACCGTCCGAGCATCATCTCAGACAGTCCGGTTATACCGCGGACCGTCCGGCGTATTTCGCCGGACCGTTCGACCAGATGCCGGCCCGCACACAAAACACTCAGGTCGCACCGTACATGGCCGGACCATCAGGGTACAACCCTGAACACTTCGGCCCCATCACAGACCGTCCGGTGCATCATGCCGGACCGTCCGGATATGTTGCGGACCGTCCGCCATCTTACTGCGGACCGTCCGGATATAGCATGAACCGGCCGACGTATTACGCTGGACCATCTGACTCTACACGAGTCCATGCGCAGACTGCCCAAGTCACGCCATATATGGCCGATCCATCCGGGTACAGCCCTGGACCATTCGGCCCGATCGCGGACCGTCCAGTTCTTTACGACAGGCGGTCTGGGTACGAGACTACCCACGTAGCACCATATACGGCTGGACAATCCGGATATACCTTCAGACCATTTGGCCAGGTCGCGGACCATTCGGCCTCTTACGCTGGACCGTCCGGATATGCATACGCAGAGCCAAGAGCTGCGCAATACGTACAGTTCCCACATTCATCGCAGCAACATTATGGTGCCCCACCAGCAACACATTATAATCATGCCATACCACCTCATGGACATAGGGCTGAATACTATTCGGCCACAAGAGAGCCTGAGGGGTATAGGGCAGGAGCTGGTGACATTAATAGGACACCTAACACACACCTCAAACATACCTGGGAAGAAAGCCGACAGAGTAATGTCAGGCAACCTGAAATCTCCACCCACAAACTCAATGGATGGTCGCCAGACATGGCAGAGAGGGTCAGAGACGAGGTAGCCGGGATGTTCAGGGACAAACTCGGTGTTAGTGTGTCAGGTACAGGGCAATCGTATCGGAAGCCTTATAGCCACCGATTCGACACCGTGCCATACCCACAGGGAACTAGAATACCAGACTTCTCTAAGTTTTCTGGTGAAAGTGGGAAAAGCACACACGAACATATAAGCCAATTCATAGCACACTTGGGAGAATTGGCTGATGGGGAAGCCTACCGCGTTCGTTTATTCTCGTTGTCCCTTACTGATACTGCATTTGCATGGTACACAGCTTTGCCACCAAACTCTATTAACTCTTGGGAAGAATTAGAGCAGAAATTTCATGAACACTTCTTCTCAGGAGAACATGAGTTAGAATTGGCTGACTTAGCTTCAGTCCGACAGGGGCCTGAAGAATCGGTTAATGACTATATCCGGAGATTCCGGGACACTAGAAACCGATGCTTTCAGATTCATGTCGCAGAAAAACAACTGACAGGGCTAGCTTTCAATGGGTTGCGACCCTACTTAAAAGAAAAATTAGATGGCACCCAATTCTTTTCACTAGTGCACTTACACCAGCGGGCTATGACCTGTGAAAGCCGAAGTAAGGAAACATCAAAATCGGCTAGCCATAAGATGCATCTAGTGGGATACGATAATTCGGACGATGAATCCACGGATGTATACACCGCCGAACTGGTTTGGCCAGGACAGGCTAAACCTTCAGCGTGTTCTGCTTTACAGTCGATTCGAAAGAATCGACAAGAGGAAGTTAAGTTTACTTTTAATGTTGCCAAATGTGATAAAATATTTGACGAGTTACTGAAAAACGGCAACATTAAATTAACTCATGCTATTCCTCCTCCTGATGAATTAAAGAGGCGTGCTTATTGTAAGTGGCATAATTCCTTTTCTCATGCCACCAATGATTGTAATGTTTTTCGTCGACAGATACAATCGGCCATAAATGAGGGTCGATTGGCTTTTCAGGAGATGCAAGTAGACACACAACCCTTTCCTGTTAATACAATAGAACTCACATGCAAAAAGGTCTTAGTTCGGTCTGAAATGGCCGATAAAGACAAAGGCAAGGGCATCGTCATCAGCAATCCTCGCATATCACAAAAGGAGATTGCTCGAAAAGCTTCGGACAAGAAGGCTAAAAGGTCCGAAGACGCCGGGGGGCAGGCACAGTTAATAAACCAAACACATCAGCCTAGCCCCCAGCATCGTAGATGGTCCGGCACCTACGTGCGGACAATCCGGTGCTCAGACAAACGGTCCGGCTAACTCAGCCGGACAGTCCACCTATGACCAAAGGCGTCAACCTCTACACAAAGCAAGGAAAAAGACGCAAGGTCAAAGCACATATAATCGGCTGATCAAAGCCGATCCTACTTTTGATCAGTTGCTCTGCAAAAATACTAGCAAAAAGACTGTTCCACGTGATCAGTCAACAAAGAAACCCCGGTCACCTGCTAAAACAGAACGGTCAAACAAAACGACCCGAAAGGCGACACAACAAGCATCGCCTATTCATTCTATGAGACCAGGGTACTTTCCACCTATTTACTCATCGTCGGTATATTATCCTGTTCAAACATGGAATGACACGATGATGAATCCATGGTACATGTATAGTCCCTTCGTCTATCCAGACTGGGGGGCACCTCCATTCTATTCATTTTGATCCGTTGATCAAATGGACATGGCCGAGAAAGATACAATCCAAAACGGCCTTTATATATTGGTGCTTTATTGAATGATCTCTATTCTGAAAAGCCGATGACTTACATCAGGTTTAGTTCATATGCTTTTGGTTCGTCAAACTGCACCAAAAGGCAGGGGGCATATGTTGAAGGCTACAATGAGCCTGGCGGACGGTCCGGCCCTGAGGCCGGACGGTCCGCGGTCCGGACTGTCCGCGGTGGTGGCGCGGACGGTCCGCGCGCGCGCAGAGTCAGTTAGGGTTCCTAGTTTCTCGCGGGATTTGTTACCTAAAACCACGGGATTAACTCGGGAAACAGTTGGAAACGGATCCAGACCTCCCCCTTTATATAGATGAAGGGCTACGGCCGATTAAACCCCCAACAATCGAACAAATCAAGTCTATTACTCGTTTTTACCTTATGCATTAGGAGTAGTTCTAGTCTAGTTCTAGTTTAGCCCTAGTTTAGTATTCCAATCCCCAAATTCTCCGCCTCTCCTCGACTCTACGTCGATTAGAGGAGTCTAGGTCGGCCTGCCCGAGCTTAGACAACACCTATGATCTCTCCTCCCCGACGGGGTCCCTCCCGGGAGCGAGATCCAGGCGTCGTCGGCGACCTTCGCCACCCCCTGCGCACGCGCGGACCGTCCGGCCCTAGGGCGCGGACCGTCCGGCCGTCAGGCAGGGAACCCTAGCCCCTGTACCAGGTCGCGGACCGTCCGGCCCCTGACCGTGGACCGTCCGCGCCTGTGCAGAGAGCACCACCGCGCCTCGCACCAGGCCGCGGACCGTCCGGCCCTGTGCCGCGGACCGTCTGCGCCTGACCAGAGAGCACCGCCGCCGGTTCTTTTGAGTGATTGGCGCCTCCGAAAAGGTGTCAACACATAGGCTGTGTTCTCGTTGTACGTAGCTACTTTTCAGACAGCTACTGCTGTTGTTTAGTAGAGTAGTTTGTGAGAGTAGGCTAGCTAGCTAGCTAGAGCAGTCTCATATTATATTGTTATTTACTGCGGTGCACGCTTGCCGTCGAATACTCTACGTCGTTGCGGCAGCTGCTTGCTTTGTTAGGATTGAAGAAGTAACCGAAGTCAGGAAAAGCCTTTGAACACATGCTTTATATGCTGCCTTTTGAATTATTAGGGAGTTGAGAGTGAGCCTGTCACTGTCCACAGACCTGGATTCGACCACGTGATATACATTGGTGATACTAAGCAAAGTAATAACATGTCGCGAGCTGAAACGAAACCGATGAGTAGCCAAGCGATCGTGTGGGACGTGCAGTTTGCAGGCCGGCCGGGTTAATTTTATTGCTTTCCGTCATATTAATTATCGGTCGAGGACACAAACTACCTACTACGTTCTTTTTTATTTGTTTTGTTTTACTTTTAAAATAAACTAGCCTGCGAGAATATTTGAGAACCGAGATAATACTTCAGTATTAGAGCGTGTTTTAGTCCCTAGATTACTAAATATAAAAACTGAATCTTTATTTTAATTTCCATATTTATGAATTTAACGACTACAATGGAATAAAATTGAGTGACTAAAGTTAGGTGCCGTTTGGTTCACATATTTGTAACGTAATGGGTAACTGATAACATTAAATCATGTTTGTTTTAGTCCGTAATCAGATACCACACTAAAATTTGATACCAGCCTATTCAAATTTGTTACCGCCAGTAATCAAACGTAAACCATTACCATTACCATTTGCGTTACATTTTTTGAACCAAACAGCACCTTAGTTCTTATAAACCAAATACTCTCTTAATCAAATCTATGTAAACGTAGATAAAAACACACTTATAGCGCCAGTTCTTTTTCCCTTCGTGCACTGTAGCAAAGACCGTCCAATATTTTTACTCCTCTTAGACTATTCTCAGTGATAATTTTAGCACACAATTTTCAGTATGTTGCCACGTAAATAACAGTAAAATGAAATGAAGAATGAAATATGCTCTCTCAATAAAAAGTTTCATGTGACAATTTTATAGACTACCATGTGTCTTAAATGTTACATATAAACAACCACTAGGAAAAGATGAAACAAATGGTGATAAAATAAATTACTCTCAATGGTGGTCTCACACGCTTTTCGGTACCTTGAAAACGAGTTTGATATAGTTTTATGGTGATGAAACTAATTTTCATCTATTTCATAATAAATGTAAGTGTCGTGTCATAAAATGATATGTGGCTTACTATCTCTCATGAAACTTTCATTAATAATAACCTTGCTCCCTTCGGTTCCGAATTAGAAGTTGTTTTGGACATTTGAGCCAAACTTATAAAACTTGGATTCTTTGTTATTTAGCTTTGAAATCTAATAGTCATATATGCTCATTCACCTTGAAAACTACTTTTATAAAAGTATAAATGTATTAAGAGTTCATATATGCTTAACAAATATTGATCAAAATTATATTTTAGAGATTGTGTCGTTATCCTAATAAACAACTTATAATTTGGAACAGAAGGGGAGTATGTGCAAACAAAAAGTTTTACAAATGGTTACCGTTTGGCAATGCATCGTTAGTGCATGTACAGTGGTGTTTAATGTAGATGCTCTTGAAGTGTTTAAAGGGAGGATTTGCAAAAAAAAAACATGGAACCGTCTCTCCGCGAAGAGACGTCTCTAGCTCATAACCCAAGTAGCAACAGACGCCTCACTTCATATTGTACGAATTCGTCATCTGTTCTATCGATCCAATACTGTACAAACACATTTACTTCTGTATTTATTAATAGATTACACTTATAGACACTTCATTGTATAATAGAGTCTCTTAGTTGTCTCTTGTGCTTGAAGAACCGTTTTAGTGTATCTCCACTATACATGCCCTTACTGCAGTTGGCAAGTAGTCTCTTTCCAAACAATTGTACAGAGTTTGACATTTTAAAATTAGATAAGTACTCCCTTCGTCCATAAATGTTTGTCATTCTCGCTTTTTGAGGAGCCAACTATTTTAAACTTTAACCACATTTATATAAGAAAATATTAATATTTATAGTACATAATTAGTATCGTTAGATAGATCTTTGAATCTATTTTTTAGTAAAATTATTCCAAGATACAAATATTGCTAATATATTCTTTAAATCTAGTTTAACTTGAGAAAGTTTGGCTGACACAAGTACCACAGTGACAAACATTTGTGGACAGTTGGAGTATATATATAAAGTACTAGTTTATGATACATGTTACTAATATTGGTATATATAATAAATATATTAAACAATATAAACGTTGACAATATTTTTGTAAACATAGTCAAATTTGACAGAATTAACTCCTCGGAAATCGATACCAGCAGCTTTTTTTGTGCTTATGTACAAAACCTGAGTCAAAGTCAGTCAGTACGTACCGTGTAGGCCCCCTCGGCTTCCCTTCATTCCTATTCCCGCAACAAACACAACCAGTGTGCCGTGTCCAGTCCACACCCCAAAACACGCGCTGACGCGCGCCTATATATCCGGCCGCTCGCCGCTTTCGCACCGATCTGAACCAGACGCAGCCGGCCGGACACTCGACACGCCGCGGTCCTGCTATATATCAGTTGATCCAGACATCCACACCCGCTGCACACAAACGTAACCCCCGCAGCGAGTTACTCCAATTCGCGCCGACTGATCGAGACCTGCCGATCCGTTCGTCTCCTCTCCCGTGACCGCGCGCGGCTATGAAGTTGTTCATGTGCTTCGGCGGTGCGGCGGCGGCGGTCGTGATCGGCGACGACGAAGCGGCCGCGCCCAGACACCGGGGCCTGCGCCGTGGCCGCCGGAGCCTGTCGTTCCGGGGGAAGCTGAAGTTCTTGCCCGGTACTCACAACAAGGGCGGATGCAGCGAGAAGAAACCGTCGGCGGCGCCACCGCTGGGCCAGCCAACGAAGCGGGGGGCGGACGCAGACAACGACGACGGCGTCTACGGCGTGTCCAGGGCGTCGTCGGTGGCGTCCTCGGCGCTGCTGAGCTCCGCGTCGTCGTGGCCGCTGGACTCATCGGACACTTCGTCGTCGTCGTCGTCGTTGTCGCGCTCCTCGTCCGCCTCGTCCTCGCCGTCGGTCTCGGGGATGCTTTCTCCGCCGTCGGTAAAGCTGCGGCCGAATAACAAGAGGCCCGCGTCGTCCCCGTCCCCGGCGGCGGGCGCCGCGGCCGTGGTGCTGTGCCTCCTCATGGTGGTGCTTTTCGGCCGGGTCGGGGCCACGCTGCTCATGTCCACGGCGCTCTACCTCTTCCCGCGACGGTGGCCCGCGACGACGCGTAAGGAGAGTACGGCCGCCGTCGACCCGCTGGACGGCTGGAGCGCGACGCCGGAGAAGAGGAAGGTGGTTATGGAGCGGTGTGACGCGGTCCCTGGCCTGGAGTGGAACCGCAACAAGTGAAGCCATGATCCCGCCGTTTCGTTTTTGCCCCCTGCTATTTTTTTTTAGGAATCAGTGATCCTTTTTTGTTTAGATGGAAAGGATTAGTTTTTGCAGTACTCGGCAGTTTTGTTTTGTCCAAGGGTTTTTTGCAATTGTATTCAATGCCCAATGTGACCAAACTTATTATACGACACAAAAATGCTAAGATGGTATCATCTAGTATGATACTTTGTTCACAATGTGTCTGCGAAACAACCGAGTGATTTACCTTGGATACTTGGATCCAAAATGAAGGGGCCCACACCTTAATCTTAGCGGAATTACGGGGATTAGGCAAAAAAAACGAGTGTTAGATTGCTCCAAAATAACCAAGTGTCATTTACCATCTCTCTTTGTTTATGCAATAATAGACATGCAAAGACAATTTATGTATAGCATATATGATATTTGTCCTAATGCCAAAAAAAAAAGTTGAAAAGCAGAAGTCACGTGTTAACTTTACTATCGAATTACTGCAATGGAACTTAGCTTTCAGAAAAGAAAGTAAGCTTCAAAAGGCTAGGCGCGATTACAATGTGTAAGAACAATTGCGGGCGCCAACAAATCACACGACGCACAATCACGTACTCGAGTATACGTGTGGCATCCAGAGTCCCAGCATGAAAAGGCTAGTGGCAATCAAACTATGGTGAGCTTTATTTGCAATATGAAAGTATATCTGCTCTCGAGAACGACGACCTACTTTCGTATGATTTTTTGTGCTTTGCACTCCTCCTATTGCGTCTGCTTTATACACGTGGAAATGTTGAGTGAAAGTGTACGTGTTTGTTAAATCTCCCTGGAATTCGGTTCAAAATCCTTCGGCCACACTCAACACACGCCAGATCAAATCAGAACGCCCAATCTCCGTAATCTCACGATAACCTCTCAATCCATTTTCTACCATGTAAGGCCTTTTTCGGTTATTCCTATTATATATAAATTAGATATGATTAGAAAAAATTTAGAAGAACTTTGACTTGTTTGGGATTTAAACACACTCAATCTCACTCAATCAATGTGGATTGAGAGCTAATCGAACAAGGCCTAAAAGAGTATTTGTTTTGAGGAATCACACTTCATCCAAGTTGAGGTGGTGGTGCATTGTCAATTCATTCCTCAAATCTGGTGGGATGATCCTATTTCCCATACTTGTACTAACTAATTATGAGGAGTGGGGTGGTGATGGATCAACTCATTTCATTCCACAAACCAAACAAAAAAGTAAGGAGCGAGAAGATGATGAACTAGCTTATTTCTCAAACCAAACACCTTATAAGTAACTACAATGTCCGTATATATGTACACGTAACATATGTGATTGTTTTGCATAGCTAGTTTCTTGTCTTGTGGCTATATATATACCCTGGTTATATAATTCATTTGAGTTCCTTTTCCTACTTGTTCAACTGAAGAGATATATTGGAGTAAAAGGAAAAACTTTTGCCTAGAGTGGTGGCTGAGATTTGATAATGGCAATATTAGAGGCCTCATTAATATATAGAGAATAGCAAGTGTGCATCCATCGTTCTCATTAAACTTTATCAACTCAAGCACAAGTTTGTGCTTATTACTCTTGGTTATCGGGCATAACCTAGAGAGTTTGATGATCGTTTGATGGAGATTATGAGTGGCCCAACTCATGGCGTAAATTCTGTTAGAGTGGTGAAAAATCAACATGTGGAGAGCACTTGATCTTTGCATGTATCAAGGGGGAGCTACACCCTTGTGTGGATACTCCAAAAAGGACTAGTGGAGAGTGTCGACTCTCTAATACCTTAGACAAATATTACCGTGTTCCTAACCCTTCTTTACTTTGAACATTTATCTTGAGTATTTACTTTTGAGCAATCCAATTCCTGTTTTTTATTTCTAAAGTTGTCATGCTAGAATAGGGTTGGAACTTAGGATACAAAACTTTTATGGTAAAAATAGAAAACACTGTAGGCATAAGGGATGTGGGTGAGTTATTTGATAGGTTTTAATTATCTTTATATTATCTCAATCCACCCTCCCCTTAGGCATCTTGATTGGTATCAGAGCCTCATGCTTATTTATTTAGGCTTCAGTGCTTCACCGCCTAGGGAAAGATATTCGGCGGGGATAGACCTGCTCTAGTGCTAAACCCCTACCCAGACCAAGATTAGGGGAGGTTTTGGGGCATGGCCGCATGGGGCCCAAGTGCGGTGGTCCTAGTGGCTGGTCTCCACTATAGCTTCCTATACTATGATCCTTAAATGTGTCTTGTTAGTAGCCGAGTATGACCTTACCCATGTGCTGATGACAGAGCTAGAGCAAATATTTGCTTCCACGCCTTCTCTTATACTAATTAACTTTTAATAGTATCTTGTGGTCTTGAAAGAATTTTTATAGGCCATTCACGTCCATGTAGCGATTTAGATTCTCCTAGTAATAATGCTTAGTGATACATATGTTGATTAGTGTAGGTGCTTAACGAAGTGCTTAGGCTAGCTAGACTATTGCTTATGTGCTTGCTCTCGGTATAGGCTTAGTATTTCGTGTGGCTTGAATACCCCTTACAAGTTAGTGTTTGTACACAATATTATTGTACTCAGAGGGGCATATAGTCTCACGGGATCACAGCGACCATGTTTATAGTGGGATCGTCGCCACGTACCGAAGGGAATTAATGAGCCACACGACAGTTTAGCCTAAAGCTTAATAGTGAAGACAATAAAGAGAGGTTGGGCTATCTATGAAGTTAACTGATTAGAAGCTGGTCCTTGTGTGCATATCTTTATAAGTTCCTCCAAAAGCACGAGCTTCTTTATATCTCGGTAGACCTCATGTGAGTTGCTTTTCGTGCTTGTTTCGGTAGACTCTATGTAGAGTGGAGTGGTTAGGCGACGCACTGGCCTATCCAGATTGGAGAGACGGACCGATGGGAGCTGCACTACACCTACACGTAGCAGCTAGCTAGCCCCAATAATGGAAGTGTTAAGAGGCCTAGGTACTGGCCTGCGCTTTCTGCTGGTAGCCATGATATATGGTGGTCCGTGAATATGCGTGGGGTACGTACGGTTCAGAGACACTAGTAGTGGTGTGTGCGCATTTTCAAAAGGCGCTTTGTTTGGAAGCTCTCTGGTGATGCCAAGAGCGAGGCCTATGTACGCCGCGCGCGCGGCTTCCAACAATGCGCGCAGCTACCTTCGTTGCTAAGAAATGGAACTCGCTAGCTTCTTGGGATCATTAGACTATGGTAGATAGATAGATAGATAGATGAACAAGAGTTGACAAGACGCGTGGCTTTCTCTCCTTCAATTTCTACTGGCTACCATGGACGTCCGTCCGTCCGTCCAGTAAAGATCGACAATTTGGCGCGCGGGGAGAATTTACCAAAAGCTGGGAATACCTCATGACGGCTGGGCTGGGCATGATTGATTAGCCTATAATCAACTAACTAACACGACCATGTGTGGCGGCCTCGTGGAGTGCATGCACGCACGCACTCGGGACACGCTAAACGCGGCTTAAGAACACACGCATGATTTCCTTTTTCTTTTATTTGAAAGATTCTAGGCGCGCGGTTTCACATGAATGCGTACGGGCTTAAAGTCAACATGCACCTGAGCGTTTTCAATGGCCAGTTGGCCACTTTTGCATCAGAATAGCACGCGGTGGAGCCATGCATGAACGGACGAAGAGAATCAGGTTCAGGTGCACTTTTGCTTCATCGGCGAAGACCTTGTCCCGTGCGTCGTCAGAATATTATACGAAAAAAATGCAGGCGGATGGCCGTCTCATATTGTTTGCAGCAAACCGCGCGCCAGTTTAACAGCAACCAGCACGTTGTATCTGCGTTCCAAACGAGGATCACGCGGTGAATCTTAATATCGATCTACAGTGCTCTTTATACATTTTTTTTGTTCTGAATTTTGCAAGATAACTGTTAATAACTGGGTTTCACTGATATCTATATATTTTCATTTCTTTTTTGGACCTCGCAAGATAACTGCTCACGATGTACCTGAGAGTGGCGCTAGTATGTTCAGACTTCAAAACACCATTGTCAGTCAAGTGAAGGAAAAGCGAGAGTGGAAAATCCAAAATAGGCTGTCATGACAAAGTAGACACAATGATTGATCTGGAGACAAAAGAATAATTCAAAAAAGCAGCCCCCTGTGAACTAAAGATGTCGATAGTCCGTGGACACACACGTAGAGAAGCACACGCAAACGTATTTTTTCTAGCGTGAGACGCCAATGATGGTTCGGTTAGCAAAAGGGAAACCACTACCCACACTCCAGACTCCAGAGCCCACGCCCACGGCCCACCTTCCTCATCCCGCAGAATTATGTTTAAACAACTCAAAAGGCCACCCCACACTGAGCGGAAAAAAGAAATTGAGAAAAGGCAGATAGAGACAGACACCCTCCAAGCTGGTCTGCAACTTCGCAGGGCTTTTGTCAGGATAACCCGTTTCAATAATTGTACTGACCAAAGAAAAAAAGGCACATGTTTCTGAGATCTCCAGCAAATGCCTTCTGAACGTGAATCAGATTTCAGGTCGCCTCTTGTGCTGGAGTGCAGTTCAGAGTGTTAGCCCTGTGATGTTTCTAGGAAGGCAGTTCCTGCTAGAACGTTCTTGTGCACAAACTGTGACGGAAAATGACGTTTCGTAAAGAAAACAGTGTTAATCAAGCTCCTGAGAACAGGAACGACAAGGGGCAGCGTATGAAAGATACAGGGAGCAAGCACGGCCGGTGAAAAGAACATTACCATCTCATTCCTGTCTATGTAACTCGAACTGCTAGATTGGATCTGAAATTTACAGTTGGATTCAGGCAAAAGGCCTGAGCACGTGTCGTGACATTATGAAGATACAGTCTTCGACCTAAACAATTCGACTGCAAGAGAAAATCTATCACTGAATTTTACAACAGCAGCAGCCAGCAGCAGGTCGACTGCGCCCATCACCCATGTACGGTAGCTGCAAAGTCCAGTTCTCGGGACCAATGGATGCAGATGCAGGCGCCTAATAATCCGGCAGAGGACGATTTTTTTTTTCCGTCGGCGCTGTCCAAGCCCTTCTAGGAAAGTGCAGAGGTCGTGGCGACAGAGAATACCTAAACCTGCTCCAGTTGGTCCGGTGGGACAAGCGGCTGCTGCTCGTCAGCTGCGCTTGACGATCTATCCATGCCACACAGCCCCGGGGACTTTACAGGCACGAGAGAGGCCTTGTTCAGGGCAGCGAAAGCCTTGTTTCCTGCACCGTTGCTCCCTAAACAAATGGTATCACCTCGGCCATGCCAGACACCACACTGGACATTATTCATCTCCAAAGTTCTAGCCTCCTGAATTCATAAGACATTACAGTTGAGTTTTACAATGGCCAAACATAGGAAGGTAGCAATATTGGGATGCAGATAGGGGCTTTTGCAGATATAACCTGGCACAGCGTACAGCAAGGACATATGAGATGGAGAACACAATCGTCCAGACTGCTCTCAGTACCCTGTAACAAGTACAAAAGGGTGAATCGTCAGCTTTATCAGAATGAAGACTCCCTGCCAATGTGAATGGCATCTCCCTAGAATTTCATGCCTGCAGTTCTAGAATTAAAGTACACTAATATTACTCCCATGTTGGCAGCATACTTATGTTGATAGGTACGGCCTTGATTGTACCTAACCATCGATATACCTCCAAGTTTCAGTTACTTTCATTTTAGACTTTTAGCTTTGCAAAATGGTGCAACAATTTGCACAAGGGCGTCAAGGATGGTACAATTCTAGAAAAGATGGGCACTGGAGCAACTGCAATAAACGCTACATCTTGACTCTTGCAGTAAACAGGAAACTTTCTGAATACTATATCTGAAAACTAGCTATCCCAAGAAATACTTGCCCGAATGTTGAATTGCTTCCTGATTCTTCTCCGGAAATAACCAGTATAGATGGCTATCAAGAGGACAGAGCCGATTCCCATATATAAATATATATGATGCCTTGTTACAGAAAAGGCAATTAGGCTGATTAGGACAGCAGCCAACAGAATGCAGTAAACCATTCCCTGAAAGAAATTTCATGTAGCATCAGCAGGGTGAATAAGAGTAAGACATTAAAATTAACAACATAGTAGGGAGCTACACTCAAATAAACCTGTGATAAACAGAGAAAACTTATGCCCTGTTTGTATCCTGCTGGCTTATTGTTTGCCAGTGGCTAATAATTAGCTAGCAAAAATTAACCAGGGTATGTTTGGAGACTTGGCTAATAGATGTCTTTTTCTCTTTATACGATCTATTAGACCCATTAGCAAGGTCAAATGGCTAATGGGCAAACAGTTTGCCAGCCCTCCGGCTAACAATTAGTCAATTTGTTAGCCGGCTTGTTTGAAGGTAAGGTGCTAAAATTAGCCGGCAAACTGTTTGCCACAAGCATCCAAACAGGCCCTTAAAATCATTGGTAACAATATTGTCATAACACCACAACTATGGTTGTATATAGCAGACAGAGAGGTTAGAACCATCCAGTTTAGGCGAGAACGGAGATTCATCAGCACCCTTAATATATATGAAAGGAGACATGTTGAAGAAGACTATAAGCTCCTTTCATCACTTTGTTAAGCATAACAAATTGACCATATAATTCAATATAGTATTGCATACAATTGATGTTGAATCAGATGAAATGAGAAACTCCAACAACACTTTTGTGAAAGAAGCACTGACTGAGCTAAAGATAAAATCAAGTTGGTCTTTCAAGGCTGGCAGAGTAGTTAAAGTGAGTAAAATATACTGGCACCAATCTGTCCAGCAAGTCCAACGTGCAGTCTGATTCCTCCAACATAGAATATTTCGAATGACAGGCGCACATTTTACTCGAACATACACTCTATGCAGCGTCAAATAAAAAAGACAGGTCACTAAGTTAGACCAGGTCTAAGACATACCACAGGAATAAGGGATTATCCAAAATGCTGTTCAAAATGCCAGGTCAACTCAAACAAGCTACACACCAAGCACTACATGGTATAGGCACAACTGCACAAGGCTGAAAATAGCAGCTTTCCTAGGCTGTCCAAATAACATGGTGGCTGCTTGCATTTCACGCCTTATTAGGAAGGCAACAAGAAACGTAGTCACTTGAAGCTTACACAACATACCTGTACAGCAATAAGACTACAACTTTTGGACACTAAAGTAACAGCAGAAAATGCACTAAATACGCTCGTTCTCTGGTGAATAGGTTATAATAGGTTATCTGTACCTGAAGGAAGCAAGATCCGAGATTGGCTCTCCGCATGTTCTTACCAAACCGGTAGCATGGGCAGCTGCAAACAGTTGCAAGAAAACAGTAGCTTTAAAACGAATCGCAGCAAAGTTTAGTCATAGTTGACGAAGGAAAATGTTGTATAACAAAGAAAGGTGGAATATTTTTGCACAAAACACTAGAATAACGTAAAAGCAGAGGCTACGACATCGTTTTGGGGAATGTTCCCTATTGGTAATGGTATCAATTCATTTTAAAACATATAAAGATTTTGCATTGACAACTGAAGCAATAGAACTGTCGAAAATCCAATTCGTCACTAAATTCTGGCGGATGCCATTTGAAGAGAGCCTAAAATTTGAGCAAAGAATTCTGACAAATATCAGTGGAGGAGCTGCCTCCTCTGCATGAAAAGCGTCGCCGAAATTACTAAGCAAGGTTGCCATTTCAAACAGTATTCGTCCATTTATAAAACTCTGGATGAAGAACCACCACCTTCGCTCCCAAATCCGCACCGTATTAGAAGGGGGAAAAGGGATGTTTCAAAAAAAAAGAAGGAATCCGCCTTCAATGAAACGCCCAACAACCGAGCTCTGTTCCCTCAACCAACACGACAAGATCCTCCCAACTAGAACCATTACCGTAACAGCTGTATGAAATAACGGTGAAGAAGAGTTAGTTCCACCTACCAGGACGTCTCGAGCGCGATTCGCCGGTCGTCTAGGCAATCCAGCACGACGTCGCCCTCCCACATCCTCTGCACCCCTCCGCCTCCACCGCCGCAGTCGCCGGCCGCGCCCGCCAGCGCCGCGCCGGCCTTCCTCCTCTCCGCCGACAGCGCCACGGACGCGCACAGCATGTCGAAGTCCAGCACGGCCGCCAGCCCCGCCATCTCCCCGTCGCTCTCGCTCTCGTCCCGCCGCTCCCCCTCCTCCGCCGGGGGGCTACTGCTAGCCGTCGCCGCCGTCGACACCTCCGCCGCCGCCGCGACCATTTTCTTCTCCCTCCTCTCTGGCTCTCCCTGTCCCTCCCTCCCTCCCTCCCTTTGAAGCTTTCCGCTTAGTTGCAGGGGTTCCGTATCGCGTCGGGTTTTTAACGTCTAATAAAATCGCCTTCGATTACGAGAGGGAGGGAAGCGCACATTTGGATCGGTAAATCTTGGGGTGCGCTTCGACATACATGACGCATCAGCTTCCATACGGCCTCACCCACCGACGGGTGGGTCCATGACGAGGACCAGGTACGCGTTTGTTTGCCGGGCCCATGTATCAGTTAGTATTAGTAAAACAGGTAGGGACGGGTGTGCTGGTTAAAACGGGCGATTACCCGGGTCCCGGGGAACGCCGCGCGCGCGTGATTGGAGTAGTTTAGAGGTGGTTGGGACGGCCCGCCAGACTGGTGTCGGGTCAGTGGGGGCCATGTGTCAGCGGGAGTAGGTGGCTGCGTTCCTATCTACTCCTGCGGACACGCCTTCACGGCCCACGAACAGGCGGCGGCAGCCGACCAGGACCAGACGCCGCTTCGGGGGCACCAAATGTGTACCTGAAAACTTGCATCAGCTAAACTTCGCCCGGTTTTGGTTTCTTTGGTGACCCTAAATTCGGTCGGCGCTCATGCTTTGCATTTTAGGCAAGCAAAAAATATATAATTTAGTAATGCCAAACTGGACGTCCATAATAGAATGTACAGCATGGAGGTCCTAGTTTATGCTCCCTACTTTTTCAAAATTTATTACACTTTAACTTTGAGCGAAGTCCTCTTTTACCAAGTTTGTAGCATCAAACTGGTTTAAAAAAATTTATATGAAATTAATTTTGATATACATAATTTGATATATTTTTTAAAAATTAGTGAATAGAATAAATATAAGTGACTTCATAATTAAGGGTGAAGCAGAATGGTCTATTACTATCACATCATCATCAACTTGACTTTAGAAAATCTTGTAATTTAAGCTTCAAATGTGGGGAGCAAGTTGAAGTATGCATCTGCATCATAGAGCAATGCATTTATTAGCTTGTCATTTCAATACCTAGTCGGTGATAAGCAGTGTGAATCTCTATACCACATGGCGTGTAATCTTTGTTTGATGCGTAATAATCTTTACAACACAAAAAAAAAACTGTAATATGTGACAGTTGTGCACGGAGTCCCATGTTGAAGATGATATGTTACATATACCCTGTCCATCTATCATGAAATATAGTGTGTTTTAAAAAATATATTCTAAATACAGTGTATTCTATATAATGACTATATGTGGATTGACAAAGTCTATTAGAAAGAAAACCATGATTTGAGGAGAATGATGCACATGTATATCCACAATTTGAGCTTTTTCTTGAAATTTTTAGAATGCAATATATTACATAGTATTTGTGTACTATTAATAGCCAGTAACTTCCTTAGGTAATATGGTATATCCTAGTTCATATAGTTTTATGGAAGATACAAGTAAGATTTTATTTTACTATGAAATGACATTCCCTCGATTCTATGACGTGTTGTCTAACGCATGATGCGATGCACCTTGAGCAAGAAAGATTTTCCCAATGGAAGATTGAAGTGAAATGGTCATCTATACCTTTAGGTGTTGTATGGTTCATAGACGGTAACATAAATGGCAATAGTAATGATTCATAACGGTAATAAGTTTAAATGAGAAGTTATGCGTTTTCAGTATCGTATCTGATTATGGTTGAACTTAAACAAGCATGATTTAACATTATATGTTTATATTTATGTAAAACAAACAACACCTTAGTTTAGCAGATACATCTACTTCTCTTTGTTCAAATCATTTAATCATGGATAAAGTGGAACCAGCAATGGCTACTCTTGATGCATGTTGTCACACCTTGGAATATGCATCTTCCCGATGCCATAGAGACAAACGTTAGTGCCTGAATTTTGAGTGGCGGGATGCACAATCGCAAGTACCCATAGCAACGATTAAAAAATAAACAAGCAGCCACGGCCGGCCCACGGTAATAGTAGTCGGCAAGAAGGGAAATACACCAAGCAAGAACAAGGGATGTCGTGCCGCAAGGAAGTGCGCTCGGAAAGGGACGGCAAATCCCTGGCGTGCACCGTGCGCCATCCGTAGTGCGGCTACCTTTGCCTCTATCTGTAATACTGTATAGATATATTAGTGCGATGCAGCGTTGCTGGATTTCCTTTCGATATTAATTTCTTACACGTACACATGGATGACGCATCACATATAGGGGCCGTTCAAGCAAATCATTCGCAGCCTGCGTGCTCAAGATAAAGTAAACTAACCCCACTTCTAACATGCATTGGCAATAGTCCACGACTATCTACGTTTTTTTCAAGTCGTGTGTATTAGTCATCCAAAGTTTATTCAAAAATATTGTTTTTCACTGTTCTATACTGTAAATTGTACTGTTTATAGAGTATACATACGAATAAGGTGCTAGAAATAGCATAATATCTAGTCATAGAAATAATAACTTGTGCTAAGCATAGGTAGCACATGTACAAATATAGGTGCAGTATCCAAATAATAATTTTATGGTATTTGGGTAATATTACTTTTAATACTGTCTATTTAAATGTAAATTTTAACGCGCTTCCTGTCTATGTAATTTCTCATTATAAAATCACGATTCCACAAGGCGGTCATCAAAATCACATACTCCCTCGGTCCCAAATTAATATTTCTTTTGAGATTTTTAATAAATATATTGAGCATTATTTATGGCACTAGACACGACCGAACGGTTCGGGCCACGGACAGTCCACCCTTAGGCGTGGACGTCCCGCAATTAGATAAGATAAATTAGGCGTGAATAACCTATTTTTTGTGCATGTTTATCCATCTAAAACCCATGGATTCTGTTGAGAAACATCTAGGAACGAGTCTATACATCCTCCTATATATATGAAGGTGTACGGTCGATTGTGGGCACCAACAATCGAACCAAAATCAATATATCTTCCGTTACTTTACTTTTTCCCTATGAGTAGCTAGTATCATAGTATTCATCTCGATTTTCACTTCTCTTCGACTCTACGTCGTCTAGAGTGTCTTAGATGACCTATCGATCCCAATACAAACCCTAGAATCACTCTTCCTTAACGGGGTGCCTCCCGGGAGGCGGGATCTATGTGCTGTTGGCGAACGTCGCCGCCCCTACACACACGCGGACCTTCCCATCACAAGGCGTAGACCGTCCGGCTTGATGTAGGGAAACCCGCTCCTACTGCCAGGTCGTTGATCGTACAGCCTAGGCCACGGACTATCCGCGTCGCCGCATAGAGCTCGTCAAGCGGAACAACTCTTAATGATTGGCGTCCCGATCCGCGTCAAGAGAACTTATACAATACTTAATACATATGTTTTATATATGTGTCTAGATTTATCGTTGTCTATTTAAATATAGATATAACAATCCAGAGTTAAAATGGATATAATTTTGGAACGGATGAAGTATATAATGCTCCAACGGTGATACCTCGGTGGCCACTAAACCACGACCAACACCCTTGCTTTATGTATATCTATGCATATCTAACATTGACGGCTAATTTGGCAACACTATTTTTCTAACACTTTGTTTGGATCCTTAATTAAATTCCATTATAATAATAGTAATTTATACAAATATTAATTAAGCTAATTCGGTTTTATATAAAATATATTTATATACTAATATTAGTAAGATGTTGAAGATATTTATGTGCTATATTTTTTTATAGAGAAGTAAACCGAAGAGCGTCCTATAAGCTATAGAGTAGAAATAAATTCTATTGATACATAAAATCATTTATCATCCTCAATCCTATTAATTTGAGTTAAACTTATATCTGAACTTTGGAAAGTGGTGGAATGTTAAATTCCAAGCTAGATAGATTACTTTATTTAGTAAATTTTAATTTTTCCATAATGAATAAATCAAAACGTTTCGTAAGTGATTTTTTTTTAAAAAAACTATTTTTAAAAATATATATAATTTTTTAGAAAAATATGAGTTACCAAACTAACCCTAAGTTAAAATCTCAGTTTTTTCATTGGCCATCCCATCCAACGGGGCCACTTTTGATGTCTACGTGCTTCTAATCCAAACTCAAAGACGTGACCATATTTCCCAATCCAAATCCAACGCAACGTCACATTTTGAATAACAAGTTTTAGCCACGGCACGGAGTTCAGTTTTAAGACATATTTGAACATATGATACAATCTATTGAGCACTGAAATCTACAGCCGGTCTATGGTTCGGATAGTTCGCGGTGGCAGCACAGATGGTCTGTACGTACGCGGAATCGATTAGAGTAGCTTGTTTCTTGCGGGATTTATTTGCAAACTCTGCAGAATTAACTCGGTAACTGACTAGTAACGGATCTAGAATTTTCCCTTATATAAACGATGGGTACGACCGATTGGCACCCCACAATCGATCCAATCATACTTATTTACCATATTTACTTTATTTTCAATGTTCTTGCTATTTCTTAGAGGTAGGAGTAATCCAGCTTTAGTCTAGCCCTAGTATTAGTCTTCGTCGACCTATTTTTTCACCTCTCTTCGGCATGATGTCGTCTAAAGGCGTTTTGGGTGGCTTGCCGACCCCAGAACAACCCCCTAGATCTTTCCTCCCGACGGAATCCCTTCCACGAGGCGAGATTTAGGTCCTGTGCTTTGAAGAAAACTTTATGCACATATGAGAACCGTCTGAGCCTCAAGCGCAGACCGTCCGACAAGCGCATAGGGAGAGTATCGCTAGATCGACACAATGACACCAACATGATCGTTGCATATATAGCGAAGGCAGAGCTACAAAACATCTAGGACCATATTTATTTACCCTCGAGATTATATAATCCATTTTAAATAAATTAAGAGACAAACAAACAACATAAATTATTAGGTGGATTATATAATCTGGATATCTATATTATGATAATTCATAAGTAGGTCATTAGATGCTTATATAATTTATAAGTTGGATTATATAATTTTGAAATGAAACAAACATGGTCTAAGTGGACAACACTGTTACATCCATAACAAGCAATTACATTCTGAATTATCTGTTGGTCTTCACTCAGTCTTGAGCATTTCTAGGCTAAACCAGACCATAAAAGGCCACCAAAATCCGTAGGGCCATTCAGCCAAGAAGTGAGTAGGCCGAGTCGTGTGGGATACTGGGATCAGGTGGGCTGAGATGAGATTTGACCTGGCTCAAAATTCCCTTTCAACAATCAACTACCGAGCGCCATCGTTGACTTATTCAGAACAACGAACCGGCCCATAAATTTGAAATGACCGTCGATCCCGATTTCCCAGCAACCCCCAAGCCCCCTCTCTCCCGCTGCCCGCCCACGACATGGACATGGCCTCGCCGGCGCTGCTCACCGACGACCTCCTGTCGGACATCTTCCTCCGCCTTGCGGAGCCGGCCGACCTCGTTCGCACCGCAGCCGCCTGCGTCCCCTTCCGCCGCCTCGTCGCCGACCGCGCGTTCCTCCGCCGGTACCGTTCGCTCCACCCCGCGCCTCTCCTCGGCTTCCTCGACCACAACGGCTTCCACCCGGCGCTCCCGCCCCACGCATCCGCCCCCGCGGCGCGGGCCGTCTCGCTCGCAGCGGATTTCTCCTTCTCGTTCCTACCCGCCTCCTCCACGGGCCGCGGCTGGGTCGTCCGCGACGTCCGCGACGGCCGCGTCCTCCTCGACCGCTCCCCCGAGGACAGAGGCGACGAGCCGCAGGTCTTCACGGAGATAGCGGTGTGCGACCCCTTGCACCGGCGCTGCGTCCTGCTCCCCCCGGTCCCCGTCGACCTGGCCACAGCGGTGGAGCACCCGCTCCGCTTGGAGTTCGACCGCTGGTGCGAGCCCTTCCTCGTCCCCCACGGCGCCGACGGAGAGGATGAGACGTCGTTCGAAGTGATCTGTATGGTGCAGTGCAAAGCCAAGCTGGTCGCCTTCGCCTTCTCTTCCACCACTGGGGAATGGCGAGCCGTCGCGTCCATGGCCTGGCGCGACCTGATGGCCGGCCTGGGCGTGTCGTCAAGGAGCCCTACGTTCTCCGGCCGCCAGTACGCTCGCGGCTGCTTCTACTGGGTTATGGATTGGCGAGACAAGTTGCTCGTGCTTGACGCTGGGAGGATGGAATTCTCCATCGCTGACGTCCCACCTAGCTGCCATAGGCGACAGATCGCAGTTGTGGAAGCAGGGGAAGGCAGGGTTGGGATGTTGGCGCTCCGCGACCACGTTGCAGATGGTGCAGTTAGCCTCCATTATACTGTAAGGCGAGACGATGCCGACGGTTCCAATTCCAACCAGTGGCAGGTGGAGAAGATAATTCCGCTGGATCCTGGATTTCGGTATTACATCAGGGGTGCGATGGAGAGGTACACGCTCCTGCTAAGGTTTCCTGAACACCTAAGCTTAGCAGGGGTGCATGTAAGCTCATCGGCAGTGATAGAAGACTTGGAATGTTTTTCCATGGACACCAAGACTTTGCAGCTTGAGAGGGTGTGCGAATTGAACCACCACATTATGCGTGCCTACGTATATACCAACTTCCCACCATCCCTGTCGCCACAGAGTATCTAAATGGGTAAACTCCTTCCACAAACATGTAATGTATCCACATCCTTCTTCTTTCTCATGCTATTCCTATTGACATGGTAAATTTGTTAGTGACAAACGGACAATCTTGTCTATTCAAATTTTAGTAGTGTTGTTTTATTGTTTATGTGGTTTGTAGCTTTTCTTACCACATAGATGGAACCATTAACGTTTCTATTTGATGATCGTCAGTGAAATGAAAGATAATCGTCCCTGTCATGCATTATTGGTAATATATCTACCACATAGCAGGAGCCTCCTCTAAACTTTAAATGTGTGTAAAAGAGACTTCTATACTACAGTGGTTTAGTTCAGTCTCTCTTAAAAAAATTCTGGCTCCATCCCTGGTCATTGTTATGAATTAATTTGGTACGCCGCGTATGGTCATTCTGAGAGCAGGCTTTGTGCAGTTAGAATCTCTCAACTCTATTCTTGAAGACGAAGACGTTTTCAGTTTGTCCATATGAAACAAGAAAACTTCATGATGAGTCCTTTCTTTGTGCTCAACTATTTCTGTCGGGGTGCAAGTTTCACGGCAACGATTGCTACGCAAGCAGTCCTTCTTTACAAGCATGCAAACAAACCATCTAGCCCATTAGATCGTGATCCAACCATAGGTCATTTTAACATTTAAACCCTTCTACTACCAGCTCAATAATCTTTATAAAAAAACCCTAACAAACCATGGTTGTCTGTGTTTGGATCGTAATCTAATGTACCAAATGGTTTGCTTGCACGCATGCAAAGAAGGACTGCTTGCATAGCAATCGTTGCCCAAGTTTCATATGCATTTACCAAAATTTCTGTCATAGCTATTTTTTATTTTCCTTTTTTTCTCCTAATAACCAATTAAAAAGTACTATATCTAAGTACGATTTAAGATCGAAATATTGTTTGCTCTTGCTTGCTCCTATTGTTTTGAATGAATGTGTGAAACACATGCCCCTGATTTATTGCCTTCTTTGTATCAGCTTATGGCCAGCGCAGCATCCTTGCCCTCAAGGCTCAAATGATTGCGTGTGAGCTTCGTGTATGAACTGTTAGATTGTATCCCAGATTTCCACATCCTCATGGCTACCAGTCTATAGCTGTTGCCATGCTGGTTGTTTAGAGTGGTTGTTTAGAGAGATGATACAGCACCTTTTGGATTTATTATGGGCTAGACTCATTTAAATTTGATAAATCAATAAACTCTATGGTGTCTAATTGTGGACAATACAAATAGTACCGAATTGGAATTCTAAGGATCGTTGGCTTCACTTATATGGTGGAAATTATTCCACCTAATTTGAGATGTTAAGAAACGAACAAATGTGTGCCACGCACGCATGTCGCCGCCGGCCGGGCGTGGTAGGCAGGCGGCGAGCGGGCGAGGCATGGTGTGATTGTGTTAATTTTTAGCATTCGTTAACCGCGGGAGTTTCAACTCCGGTTAAAAACTTTTCAGTTGCCCGTCTCTTGAATAGCCGCACGCGAGACCCTTTCTCTTTACCTTCCCTTCCAGCGATGAGAGGGTAAAAGGGTAGAACTCTTGTCTCTTTAGTACGAGAGAAAAAATACAGAAGCACAATCCAGTCACAAGCATAGGTATTTCCATCTTGTAACTCTGCTCACACAGAAGAGCAAGAGGACATGAGTTAGGTCCTATTTGAAACTTCTAAAACTATTAATTAAGTGTTAAAATTAGATGTAGATGTTTCAAACACCTCTAATTCATATCCTAGCTAATTGTTAGATAACTCATAGTTAATCATTAGTTTATTAGCTCGTTAACCATTAGCTATAGGGGTTTTAAACATGTTTTTAATACAAGACGATGCTATACAACTTTTTTTTAAAAAATAAAGGCTGGTTTAGTAACATTTTGCCTTTGAACAATTCCAATTGGCAAAGACGACCTCTCAGTCCTCTCTTGATCGTGTCAAAGTGGCAATATCCACGAGCTCCTGGTGTTCCTCGGGCTCCTGTGTCCGAATATGTGCTAATCTGGCTTATTGATGATAATTAGGCTTATACATCAACAAAACTAGTATAATCTTGATCGCACCAAGAACACATTGAATCGACGAAACCAACCAATGCTAAATCTATTGTCATCCCTACTCTAACAATTATCAATATGGAGTTCCCGAACGTGCAGAGAGATAAGTTTCTTCTGTGGATCTATGTGCAATATGAGTTCCCACACACCTTGCTAAGCCAACGTCCGTCAGCAGCACAACGAGTTGTCGACGTCTTCCTCATCAACACGTGGGAGGGGAGTAGACCATCCAGCCATGGGCGAAGCTAGATAGACCCACCCACTGGCACCACGGAAATTTTGAAATTTCAGTGATTAGTATCTCATTTTCATCTCTTGGTCACCACCTAAATCCATTCATGTACACTCAATGGCATTAGGATATTCGCGGCTCTAGCTTAGCCATTGTGAAAGGGAAATAGGGTCAAACCTTTTCCAATAAGAATTTTGGTGGTTGAATTGCCCAACACAAATTATTGGACTAACTAGTTTGCTCTAGAAAATATGTTCTACAGGTGCCAAAGGTTCACAACAAACCAATACAAGTCAAAAGAAAGGGTTCAAACAAAGGGAGCAAAGTTAGACCGAAGGCAGCCCTGGTCTGGCGCACCGGACTGTCGCACACCGGACAGTGTCCGGTGCACCAGAGAATCCAACTCCAAACTTGCCAGTCTCGGGAATTCTGGAGGCCGCTCCGCTATAATTCACCGGACTGTCCGGTGTAACACTGGACTGTCTGGTGTGCCAGCGGAGCAACGACTACTTCGCGCCAACGGTCGTCTACAAAACGCATTCAATGCGCTACAGTGCACGCCATTGTCAGAGCAGCGCCAGAAGGCGCATCGGACAGTGTACAGTGACTGCCCGGTGCAACACCGGACTGTCCGGTGACCCAGAAGACAGAAGCTCCAACGGCCGAACCCTAACGGTCGGGTGACGTGGCTGGCGCACCGAACAGTGTCCGATGGCGCACCGGACTGTCCGGTGCGCCATTCGACAGCAGCCTCCACCAAACGACTAGTTTGGTGGTTGGGGCTATAAATACCCCAACCACCCCACCATTTATAGCATCCAAGTTTTCAGACTTCCTATACCTTACAAGAGCTATAGCATTCAATACAAGACACACAAAAGAGATCAAATCCTCTCCCAAGTCCAAAGTTCATTCCAAATCAAATAGTGACTAGTGAGAGAGTGACTTGTGTTCATTTGAGCTCTTGCGCTTGGATTGCTTCTTTTCTTTCTTGTGATCAACTCAATTGTAACCAAGGCAAGAGACACCAATTGTGTGGTGGTCCTTGTGGGGACTTAGTGTCCCGTTTGATTGAGAAGAGAAGCTCACTCGGTCTAAGTGACCGTTTGAGAGAGGGAAAGGGTTGAAAGAGACCCGGTCTTTGTGACCACCTCAACGGGGAGTAGGTTTGAAAGAACCGAACCTCGGTAAAACAAATCACCGTGTCACACTCTTTATTTGCTTGTGATTTGTTTTTGCCCTCTCTCTCGGACTCGAATTTAATTCTAACGCTAACCCCGGCTTGTAGTTGTGCTTAAACTTTGAAAATTTCAGATTCGCCCTATTCACCCCCCTCTAGGCGACTTTCAATTGGTATCGGAGCCAAGTGCTTCATTAGAGCCTAACCGCTCGAAGTGATGTCAGTAGATCACGCCAAGAAGGAGATGGTGACCGGCGACAAGCCCGCTACAAGCCATGGGAAGGCTCCATCGGGAGAGTCCCGCAATAAGGGGAAGGATAAGGAATCTCCTTCACACAAGTCGCATCGGAGTGGCGAAAAGAAGAAGATGATGAGGAAGGTGGTCTACTACGAGACCGACTCTTCATCGCCATCGACCTCCGGCTCCGACGCGCCATCCGTAACTTCTAAGCGCCATGAGCGCAAGAAGTTTAGTAAGATTCCCCTACACTACCCTCGCATTTCTAAACGTACTCCATTACTTTCTGTTCCATTAGGCAAACCACCGGTTTTTGACGGTGAAGATTATAACATGTGGAGTGACAAAATGAGGCATCACCTAACCTCACTCCACACTAGTATTTTGGAACGTTGTAGAGTTTGGTGTACAGGTACCATCCGCAGGGGATGAGGACTACGATTCGGACGAAGTTGCCCAAATCCGGCACTTCAACTCCCAAGCTACCTCTATACTCCTCGCCTCTCTAAGTCGAGAGGAGTATAACAAGGTGCAAGGGTTGAAGAGCGCCAAAGAGATTTGGGATGTACTCAAAACGGCGCACGAAGGAGATGAGGTGACCAAGATCACCAAAAGGGAGACGATCGAGGGGGAGCTCGGTCGATTCATGCTTCACCAAGGGGAGGAGCCACAAGCGATGTACAACCGGCTCAAGACCTTGGTGAACCAAGTGCGCAACCTCGGGAGCACCAAATGGGATGACCATGAGATGGTCAAGGTTATTCTAAGATCACTAGTTTTTCTTAATCCTACTCAAGTGCAATTAATTCGTGGTGATCCTAGATACAAAATAATGTCTCCCGAGGAAGTGATAGGTAAATTTGTGAGCTTTGAGCTAATGATCAAAGGCTCCAAAAAGATCATCGAGCAAGGCGCATCCTCCTCCATACCCAAAGCACAACCCGTTGCATTCAAAGCAACGGAGGAGAAGAAAGAAGATTCTACTCCAAGTAGAATCCCCATCGACGCCTCCAAGCTCGACAATGAGGAGATGGCGCTTATTATAAAAAGCTTCTGTCAAATCCTCAAACAAAGGAAGGGGAAGGATTACAAGCCCCGTTCCAAGAAAGTGTGCTACAAGTGTGGTAAGCCCGGTCATTTTATTGCAAAATGTCCATTATCTAGTGATAGTGACAGGGGCAACGACAAGAAGGGAAAGAGGAGAGAAAAGAAGAGATACTACAAGAAGAAGGGCGGCAACGCCCATGTTTGTCGGGAGTGGGACTCCGATGAGAGCTCCACCGACTCCTCCTCCGACGAGGACGCCGCCAACATCGCCGTCAACAAAGGGCTCCTCTTCCCCAACGTCGGCCACAAATGTCTCATGGCAAAGGATGGCAAAAAGAAGAAGGTGAAATCCAAATCCTCCACTAAATATGCAACATCTAGTGATGAGGCCAATTCTAGTGATGATGAGGATGATTTGTTTACTCTCTTTGCCAACTTAAACATGCAACAAAAGGAAAAATTAAATGAGTTGATTAGCACTATTCATGATAAGGATGAACTCTTGGATAGCCAAGAGGACTTCCTAATTAAAGAGAACAAAAAACATGTTAAAAGTTAAAAATGCTTATGCTTAGGAAGTTGAGAAAAATGAAAAATTAACTAGTGAGCTAAGCACTTGCCATGATGTTATTTCCAACCTTAGAAATGAGAATGCCAATTTAATTGCTAAAGTTGGGAAGCTTGACGTCTATGATGATTCAATTGTTAGTCTTAGAAATGATAATGCTAATTTAATTGATAAGATTGACAAATTGAATGCTTCTCTTTCTAGCCTTAAAATTGAAAATAAAAAATTGATTGCTAAGGCTAAGGATTTAGATGTTTGCAATGCTTCCATTTCCAATCTTAGAGATGAAAATGATATTTTGCATGCTAAGATTGTTGAATTAAATACTTGCAAACCCTCTACATCTTCTGTTGAGCATGTTACTATTTGTACTAGATGTAGAGATGTTAATGTAGATGCTATTCATAATCACCTTGCTTTAATTAAACAACAAAATGATCACATAGCTACATTAACTGCCAAAATCAATGAGCATGACTTAGAAAATGAAAATTTTAAATTTGCTAGAAGCATGCTCTATAGTGGGAGACGCCCTGACATTAAAGATGGCATTGGCTTCCAACAAGGAGACAATGTCAAGCTTAATGCCCCGTCCAAAAGATTGTCCAACTTTGTTAAGGGCAAGGCTCCCATGGTTCAGGATAACGAGGGTTACATTTTATACCCTGCCGGTTATCCCGAACACAAAATTAGGAGAATTCACTCTAGGAAGTCTCACTCTGGTCCTAATCATGCTTTTATGTATAAGAGTGAGGCATCTAGTTCTAGGCAATCAACCCATGCTAAATTGCCTAAGAAGAAAACTCCTAAAGTATCAAATGATCATAATGTTTCATTTAGAACTTTTGATGCTTCCTATATGCTAACTAACAAATCAGGCAAGGTTGTTGCCAAGTATGTTGGGGGCAAACACAAGGGATCAAAGACTTGTGTTTGGGTATCCAAAGTTCTTGTATCTAATGTCAAAGGATCTAAAACTGTTTGGGTACCTAAAATCAAGAACTAAATCTGTTTTGTAGGTTTATGCATCCGGGGGCTCAAGTTGGATCATCGATAGCGGGTGCACAAACCATATGACTGGGGAGAAAAGAATGTTCTCCTCCTACGAGAAAAATCAAGATCCCCAACGAGCTATCACATTCGGGGATGGAAATCAAGGTTTGGTCAAAGGATTGGGTAAAATTGCTATTTCACCTGACCACTCTATTTCCAATGTTTTTCTTGTAGATTCTTTAGATTACAACTTGCTTTCTGTTTCCCAATTATGTAAAATGGGTTACAACTGTCTTTTCACGGATACAGGTGTTACTGTCTTTAGAAGAAGTGATGATTCAGTAGCTTTTAAGGGAGTATTAGAGGGTCAGCTATACTTAGTTGATTTCAATAGAGCTGAACTCGATACTTGCCTAATCGCTAAGACTAACATGGGTTGGCTCTGGCACCGCCGAATAGCCCATGTTGGAATGAAGAATCTTCATAAGCTTCTAAAGGGAGAGCACATTTTGGGACTAATAAGTGTGCATTTTGAGAAAGACAGGATTTGTAGCGCATGCCAAGCAGGGAAGCAAGTTGGTGTTCATCATCTACATAAGAACATCTTGACGACTGACAGGCCACTCGAGCTCCTCCACATGGACCTATTCGGCCCGATCGCTTACATAAGCATCGACGGGAGTAAGTACTGTCTAGTTATTGTGGATGACTATTCTCGCTTCACTTGGGTATTCTTTTTATAGGAAAAATCTCAAACCCAAGAGACCTTAAAGGGATTCTTGAGACGGGCTCAAAATGAGTTCGGCTTGAGGATCAAGAAAATCAGAAGCGATAATGGGACGGAGTTCAAGAACTCTCAAATAGAAGGTTTTCTTGAGGAGGAGGGCATCAAGCATGAGTTCTCTTCTCCCTACACGCCACAACAAAATGGTGTAGTAGAGAGGAAGAATAGGACTCTATTGGACATGGCAAGAACCATGCTTGATGAGTACAAGACTTCGGATCGGTTTTGGGCCGAGGCGGTCAACACCGCTTGCTACGCCATCAACTGGTTGTATCTACACCGAATCCTCAAGAAGACATCATACGAACTCCTCACCGGTAAAAAGCCCAATGTTTCATATTTTAGAGTCTTTGGTAGCAAATGCTTTATTCTTGTTAAAAGAGGTAGAAAATCCAAATTTGCTCCTAAGGCTGTAGAAGGCTTTTTACTAGGATATGATTCAAACACAAGGGCATATAGAGTCTTTAACAAGTCCACTGGACTAGTTGAAGTTTCTTGTGACATTGTGTTTGATGAGACTAACGGCTCCCAAGTGGAGCAAGTTGATCTTGATGAATTAGATGATGAAGAGGCTCCGTGTGTCGCGCTAAGGAACATGTCCATTGGAGATGTGTGTCCTAAGGAATCCGAAGAGCCCATTCAAGCACAAGATCAACCATCCTCCTCCATGCAAGCATCTCCACCAACTCAGGATGAGGATGAGGCTCAAGATGATGAAGAAGAAGATCAAGAAGATGAGCCACCTCAAGAAGACGACAATGATCAAGGGGGAGATGCAAATGATCAAGACAAGGAGAATGAGCAAGTTCCAAGGCCGCCACACCTAAGAGTCCACCAAGCAAGCCAACGAGATCACCCCGTGAACACCATCCTAGGAGACATTCGTAAGGGGGTAACTACTCGATCTCGTGTTGCTCATTTTTGTGAACACTACTCATTTGTTTCCTCTATTGAGCCACACAGGGTAGAGGAAGCACTTCAAGATTCAGATTGGGTGCTGGCGATGCAAGAGGAGCTCAACAACTTCAAGAGGAATGAGGTATGACATTTAGTTCCACATCCTAACCAAAATGTTGTAGGAACCAAGTGGGTCTTCCGCAACAAACAAGATGAGCATGGTGTGGTGACAAGGAACAAGGCAAGACTTGTGGCCAAAGGGTATTCACAAGTCAAAGGTTTGGATTTCGGGGAAACCTATGCACCCGTAGCTAGGCTTGAGTCAATTCGAATATTACTTGCCTATGCTACTCACCATGACTTTAAGCTCTACCAAATGGACGTGAAGAGTGCCTTCCTCAACGGACCCATCAAGGAAGAGGTCTATGTTGAGCAACCTCCCGGCTTTGAAGATAGTGAGTATCCTAACCATGTTTACAAACTCTCTAAGGCGCTTTATGGACTCAAGCAAGTCCCAAGAGCATGGTATGAATGCCTAAGAGATTTTCTTATCACTAATGGATTCAAAGTCGGTAAAGCTGATCCTACTCTATTCACTAAAACTATCGAAAATGATTTGTTTGTATGCCAAATTTATGTTGATGATATTATATTTGGGTCTACTAACAAATCTATTTGTGAAGAATTTAGTAGGATCATGATTCAAAAATTCAAGATGTCTATGATGGGGGAGTTGAAGTATTTCTTAGGATTTCAAGTCAAGCAATTCCAAGAGGGCACCTTCATTAGCCAAATGAAGTATATTCAAGATATTCTCACCAAGTTTGGAATGAAGGATGCCAAGCCCATCAAGACACCCATGGGAACAAATGGGCATCTCGACCTCGACACGGGAGGTAAATCCGTAGATCAAAAGGTATACCGGTCGATGATAGGTTCTTTACTCTATTTATGTGCTTCTCGACTGGACATTATGCTTTCCGTATGCATATGTGCAAAGTTCCAAGCCGACCCTAAGGAAGTTCACCTTAGGGCCGTGAAGAGAATCTTGAGATATTTAGTTCAAACACCTAAGTTTGGTCTTTGGTACCCCAAGGGATCCTCATTTGATTTATTAGGATATTTCGATGCTGATTGGGCAGGGTGTAAGATTAATAGGAAGAGCACATCAGGGACTTGTCAGTTTCTGGGAAGATCCCTGGTGTCTTGGGCTTCAAAGAAGCAAAACTCAGTAGCTCTTTCTACCGCCGAATCCGAGTATATTGCCGCAGGCCATTGTTGCGCGCAATTGCTTTGGATGAGGCAAACCCTTAGGGACTATGGCTACAAGTTTAGCAAAGTCCCTCTCCTATGTGACAATGAGAGTGCAATCCGCATGGCGGATAATCCCGTTGAACACAGCTGCACTAAGCACATAGCCATTCGGTATCACTTTCTGAGAGATCACCAACAAAAGGGGGATATCGAGATAGCCTATATAAACACCAAAGATCAATTGGCCGATATCTTTACCAAGCCTTTAGATGAGCAATCCTTTACCAAACTTAGGAATGAGCTAAATATTCTTGATTATAGGAATTTTGATTGATTCCTTGCACACATAGCTCATTTATATACCTTTGATCATATCTCTTTTTATGTCTATGACTAATGTGTTTTCAAGTATCATCTTATGCTTAGCCATAGGTATTGTAAGGGAAATGGAGTAGTCGGCAAAGAAGGCGCTTCCACTCAACTCAAATTGTGTTTGCCGGTACTCCGCTTCGTTCTCCACTTTGGTATAATCTTCACTCATATTTTTGTGTATGCCAAAAGGGGAGAAAGTTTGAATAAGGGCTTATATTTCACTCACAAGTATCCGTTTTTGGCGATTCATGCCAAAGGGGGAGAAAGTATGAACCCAAAGCAAAAGGACCGCACCACCACCAAATTTAAAAATGAAGTTTTCAATTTGACATCTTATTATGTTCAAAAGGGGGAGAAAGTAGTATCTTCAAAAATTGCAAAACCCTCTTGAACACTAAGAGGAGAATTTTATTTAGGGGGAGTTTTGTTTTAGTCAAAGGAACATCATTTGAGACAAGGGGAGAAAATTTCAAATCTTGAAAATGCTTTCTTCAATCTTATTCATGTACTTTTCACTAATTGCAAAAGATTTTTGAAAAGAATTTTACAAAGAATTTGCAAAACAAAACACGTGGTGCAAATGTGGTCCAAAATTTTAATAAAGAAGAAAACAATCCATGCACATCTATTTGAGATAAGTATATTGGTTTCAATTCCAAGTAACCTTTGCACTTACATTATGCAAACTAGTTCAATTCTGCACTTTTACTTGCTTTGGTTTGTGTTGGCATCAATCACCAAAAAGGGGGAGATTGAAAGGGAAATAGGGTCAAACCTTTTCCAATAAGAATTTTGGTGGTTGAATTGCCCAACACAAATTATTGGACTAACTAGTTTGCTCTAGAAAATATGTTCTATAGGTGCCAAAGGTTCACAACAAACCAATACAAGTCAAAAGAAAGGGTTCAAACAAAGGGAGCAAAGTTAGACCGAAGGCAGCCCTGGTCTGGCGCACCGGACTGTCCGGTGCACCACCGGACAGTGTCTGGTGCACCAGGGAATCCAACTCCAAACTTGCCAGTCTCGAGAATTCTGGAGGCCGCTCCGCTATAATTCACCGGACTGTCCGGTGTAACACCGGACTGTCCGGTGTGCTAGCAAAGCAACAACTATTTCGCGCCAACGGTCGTCTGCAAAACGCATTCAATGCGCTACAGTGCGCGCTAGTGTCAGAGCAGCGCCAGAAGGCGCACCGGACAGTGTACAGTGACTGTCCGGTGACCTAGAAGACAGAAGCTCCAACGGCCGAACCCTAACGGTCGGGTGACGTGGCTGGCGCACCGGACAGTGTCCGGTGGCGCACCGGACTGTCCGGTGCGCCATTCGACAGCAGCCTCCACCAAACGACTAGTTTGATGGTTGGGGCTATAAATACCCCAACCACCCCACCATTCATAGCATCCAAGTTTTCAGACTTCCTACACCTTACAAGAGCTATAGCATTCAATACAAGACACACAAAAGAGATCAAATCCTCTCCCAAGTCCAAAGTTCATTCCAAATCAAATAGTGACTAGTGAGAGAGTGACTTGTGTTCATTTGAGCTCTTGCGCTTGGATTGCTTCTTTTCTTTCTTGTGATCAACTCAATTGTAACCAAGGCAAGAGACACCAATTGTGTGGTGGTCCTTGCGGGGACTTAGTGTCCCGTTTGATTGAGAAGAGAAGCTCACTCGGTCTAAGTGACCGTTTGAGAGAGGGAAAGGGTTGAAAGAGACCCGGTCTTTGTGACCACCTCAACGGGGAGTAGGTTTGAAAGAACCGAACCTTGGTAAAACAAATCATCGTGTCACACTCTTTATTTGCTTGTGATTTGTTTTGGCCCTCTCTCTCGGACTCGATTTTAATTCTAACGCTAACACCGGCTTGTAGTTGTGCTTAAAATTTGAAAATTTCAGATTCGCCCTATTCACCCCCCTCTAGGCGACTTTCACATTGCATCAACCATGGCATCTTCGAAAGCCGGTGCGCCATCCTCGTCGTATCTGTGTACCATGGGAGCAGAGCTTCCGCGTTCTTATGAGGGAGTAGAGCCTCCTCTTGGCGTGACCGAGGTGGTAGAACCTCCTCCTAGGCGTGGTCAACGACCTAGTACAAGAGGGGTCAGGCAAGCAGGCGCAGAAACTTCCCCTTTGGAGAAGATGAATAGAAGACCCGCCTACTCAGGAGCACGATGACCTGCTCCAGCAGAGCAACCCCCGAATAAGACAAATAGAACCTCTTTATTTTATTGATACATTTTTCTATAGAAGGTAGGTGAACACCGTTAGTGGTATCTGTTGTATGGGGAATAATATAAGAGGAATGGTTGGAGACAAACGGTACACAGGGGGAGAATATCTTAGGGAGATAATATAATATTATTAGAAAGTACAAATAAGGGGAGATGTATAGGAGACAACCTTAGGGTATGTTTGAGAGGGCTTCGCTTCAACAATTTCACGTTCGTTCTAGCCTCTTTCATTCTAACAGGTCTAACTCTACGAGCTTGAAAGGGAAATGTGCCCTTGGGCCATTTCTAAAGTGTTTTGGTGATTAAGTGTCCAACACATATTCTCTAAGTGTTAAATTGTGCCAAAGATTGAAGAAGTGCAAATCATATAACAAGGTACGTTTCTAGACTTAGTACATTGATTTGGATACTAATGTATTGTGTCTAAGTGCTAGAAATAGGAAAAAAGCAATTGGAAAAGAGTTGGCTGTCTTGCTCGGTCTAGGTGCACCGGACAATGTCCGGTGCGCCAGGACCAGTCTCGGTGAACAGGCCGCTCTCGGGACTCGACGGCGGCGTACGACTACAATTCACCGGACTGTCCGGTGGTGCACCGGACTGTTCGGTGAGTCATCCGCGGCGAAGTCGTCGCTCTCGGAAAAAGTTCAACGGCGTACGGCTAAAATTCACCGGACTGTCCGGTGGTGCACCGGACTGTCCGGTGAGCCAACGGTCGACTGCGCAAGGTCAGCCGCGCAATCCGCGGGCGACGCGTGGCCCGCTCCAACGATCGGCAGGGGGCACCGGACTGTTCGGTGTGCACCGAACAGTGTCCGGTGTGCCAACTACCACGAATCTGCAACGGTCGGATGCGCCAGAAAAGGAAGGAGATCGCGCACCGGATAGCTACAGGGACTGTCCGGTGGCGCACAGGACTGTCCGGTGCGCCACCCAACAGAAGGCAAGATTAGCCTTCCAAGATTGCCTCCAACGGCTCCTAACTACCTTGGGGCTATAAAAGGGACCCCTAGGCGCATGGAGGAGTCAACCAAGCATACTCTAAGCATTCTAAGTCTTCCACACTCCGTCTCCGCGCACTTGATCGACTATGTTAGTGATTTGAGCTCCGTTCTAGCTGTGAACTCTTTGTGCTTCATTTTGAGCTCAAGTCTTGGCTTGTGTGCGTGTGTATTGCTGCGGATTTGTGTGTGTTGCTTCCCACTCTTACTCTTGTGCTTTCACTGTGAACTTTGTTGTAAGGGCGAGAGACTCCAACTTGTGGAGATTCCTCGCAAACAGGAAAAAGAGATAAGCAAAGAAAAGTCGTGGTATTCAAGTTGATCATTGGATCACTTGAAAGGGGTTGAGTGCAACCCTCGTCCATTGGGACGCCACAACGTGGAGGTAGGCAAGTGTTATACTTGGCTGAACCACAGGATAAACACTATGTCTCTTGTGATTGCTTTTCTGTGATTACTTGTGTGTTCGCAAGCTCGCTACTTAGCTGTACTAACACTTAACCAAGTTTTGTGGCTATTTAGTATTGATTTTTACAGGATCACCTATTCACCCCCCTCTAGGTGCTCTCAATTGGTATCAGAGGTGTTCTCTTCACAAAAGGGACTAATCGCCCGAAGAGATGGATCCTAAGGGAAAGGGGATGGTGGTCAACGATAAAGAGAAGGAGTCCATCTTCGACGAGCCAAGGGACGACAAGCCCACTGACTCTGGCTCGAGTCATAAGAAGAAGGACGGGAAGAAGAAGAGGCGCATCAAGAAGATCGTCTACTACGACAACGACGAGTCTTCTTCTTCCCAAGAGACGACGACGACGAGAAAAAGAAATCGGTTAATTCAAATTTTTCATTTGATTATTCTTGTATTCCTTATAATTCCAATGCTCATTTGGTAAACCTCCACACTTTGACGGAGAGGACTACGCTTTTTGGAGTCACAAAATGCGTAGTCACTTATTTTCTCTCCATCCTAGTATATGGGAGATAGTTGAAAATGGAATGCAATTTGATAGTACAAACAATCATGTATTTATTAACGAGCAAATTCATAAAAATGCACAAGCTACCACTGTTTTGCTAGCATCCTTGTGCAGGGACGAGTACAATAAGGTGAGCGGCTTGGATAACACCAATCAAATCTGGGACACCCTCAAAATATCACATGAGGGAAACGACGCCACCATGATCACCAAAATGGAGTTGGTGGAAGACGGGCTGGGAAGGTTCGCGATGATCAGGGGAGAGGAGCCAACACAAACGTACAACAGGCTCAAGACCCTGGTCAACAAGATCAGGAGCTATAGAAGCACGAGATGGACGGACCACGACGGCGTCCGACTTATGCTCAGGTCTTTCACTGTTATTGACCCTCATCTTGTTAACCTCATCTGTGAAAATCCCAGGTACAAAAAGATAACGCCCGAGGAGATACTTGGAAAGTTTGTGAGCGAGCGTATGATGGTCAAGGAAGCAAGATATGTTGATGATGCATTGAACGGCCCAATGCCCATCTATGAGCCTCAGCCCGTTGCACTCAAGGCAACAAGCAGCAGCAGGGAGGCGCTACCTAGCAAGGTGGCACAAGTTGAGGCTGTCGGGCTAAACGAAGATGAGATGGCCCTCATCATCAAGCGCTTCAAGATCGCGCTAAAAGGACACAAGGAGCATCCCAACAAGAGCAAAGCAAAGGGAAAGCGCTCCTGCTTTAAATGCGGTAAGACTGGTCATTTTATAGCAAATTGTCCCGATAATGCTAATGACCAGGAACAAGAAAAGAGCGGGAAGAGGGAGAAGAAGAAGGCCTACAAGAAGGCGAAGGGCGAGGCGCACCTTGGCAAAGAATGGGATTCGGATTGCTCTTCTTCCGACTCCGACAACGAAGGACTCGCTGCCTCAGCCTTCAACAAATCGTCACTCTTCCCCAACGAGCGCCACACTTGCCTCATGGCAAAGGAGAAAAAGGTAAGCGCTCGAGAAACCCCCCAAGTATACTACTTCAAGCGATGATGATTCTAGTGATGATGAAGTAGATTATACTTAATTATTTAAGGGTTTAGATAGAGCAAAAGTAGATAAAATTAATGAGTTAATTGATGCTTTGAATGAAAAAGATAGATTGTTAGAGAAGCAAGAAGATAATTTGTATGAAGAACATGACAAGTTTGTTAGTGTGCAAAAATCTCTTGCTTTAGAGGTTAAAAGGAATGAAATGCTATCTTCTGAATTATTTGCTTGTCATGAAACTGTGTCTAGCTTAAAGATTGTTAATGATGGTTTAAATGCTAAGCTAGAAGTAGCTAATAAAACTAGATCTTGTGTAGAACATGTTGCCATTTGTAATAGGTGTAAGGATTTTGATGTTGATGCTTGTGTTGAACACCTTACATCAATTACTAAATTAAATAATGAGGAGGCAAGTCTTAATGCTCAACTTAAGACTTGCAAGATAGATTTTGATAAGTTAAAATTTGCTAGGGATGCCTACACCGTTGGTAGACATCCCTCAATTAAGGATGGACTTGGCTTTCGAAAGGAAGCCAAGAACTTAACAAGCCAAAGGGCTCCCATTGAGAGCACCTAGAGGGGGTGAATAGGTGATCTTGTAAAAACTTGAAACTTAAAGCCACAAAACTTGATTAAGAGTTAGTAGACTAAATAGCGAGCTCTTGTGAACACAAGTATCACAGAAAAGCAATCACAAAAGACACGCAAGTTATCCAGTGGTTCGACAAGTACAACACTTGTCTACCTCCACGTTGTGGCGTCCCAATGGACGAGGGTTGCACTCAACCCATTTCAAGCGGTCCAAAGACCCACTTGAATACCACGGTGTTTCTCTTTGTTTCACTATATCCCGTTCGCGAGGAATCTCCACAACTTGGAGCCTCTCGCCCTTACAACTTGTTGATCACAAAGAAGCACGGAAGTAAGGGTGGGAAAAGCAACACACACAAGACTCAAAGCAAGAGCACAAACACGCACACTAGCCAACAACTTGAGCTCAAAGTTCACACACGGAGTTCTCGACTCAGAAGGAGCTCAAATTGCTATCACAACGAATCAAATGCGCTAGAATGGAGTCTTGGTGCTTAGGGATGATCAAAGAATGCTTGGTATACTCCTCCATGCGCCTAGGGGTCCCTTTTATAGCCCTAAGGCAGCTAGGAGCCATTGGAAGCAATCCAGGAAGGCAATTCTTGCCTTCTGTCGGGTGGCGCACCGGACAGTCCGGTGCACCACCGGACAGGCACTGTTCACAGTACGGTGCAGATTGCTTTCTTAAATTGGCGCAACCGATCGTTGAAGATTTGGAGCCGTTGGCGCACCGGACACTGTCCGGTGCACACTGGACAGTCCGGTGCCCCCATCCGGTCGTTGAATCGGCCATGCGTCACGCACGGATTGCGCGACCGACCGTTGGTGCAATCGAACGTTGGCTCACCGGACAGTCCGGTGCCTCACCGGACAGTCCGGTGAATTTTAGTTGTACGTTGTTGACTGTTTCCCGAGAGCGGCGACTTCACCGCAGATGACTCACCGGACAGTCCGGTGCACCACCGGACAGTCCGATGATTTATAGCCGTACGCCGCCGTCGAGACCCGAGAGCAGGCTGTTCACCTGGACTGGTCCTGGCACACCAGACACTGTCCGGTGCACCCAGACCGAGCAGCCTTTTGGCTGAACACAGCCAACTTATCTCCAAAGTGATTTCTCCTGTTTCTAGCACTTAGACACAATACATTAGTCTTCAAAACAATGGACTAGGTCTAGAAACATACCTTTAATCTTGTTTTGCACTTCTTGAGTCTTTGGCACAAATATAACTCAAAGCATTTTTGTGTGGAGCACTTAATCACCAAAATCTTATAGAAATGGCCCAAGGGCACATTTCCCTTTCAATCTCCCCCTTTTGGTGATTTATGCCAACACAACAAAAAGCAACTAAAGAAGTGCAACATCAATGCAAATGAGAACAAAAAATTTGTTTTTGATTCAAATTTGGCATGTTTGGATCATTCTTTGCCACCACTTGGTTTGTTTTTGCAAATCAAACTCAAATTCCTATCTCTAAGTCAAATTCACTTGTTGAGGCATAGAGAGAGGTATTCCAAGAGAAATTGATCAAGGATTAAAAAACTCCCCCTTTTTCCCATAATCAAACATTCTCCCCACAAGAGATCAACTTTTGATAATAAGAGTATTTTGGCAAAACAAAAGCAGTATTTTGGCAAAACAAAAGCTCTAACTCTACTATTTTCAAAATTCTCAAGTGGTAGCTGATCCATTTCTTGTTTTGGCCTTAATTTCTCCCCCTTTGGCATTAAGCACCAAAATCGGATCATTATTGGCCCTTAAACCTCATTGTCTCACCAAAATCTTCAATCAATAGTAGAAAGGCAATAAGAGCACGGAGATGAACTTGGAGTAAATTACCCTCTCATCGGAGTGCAATGGAAGTCTTGCATGGTCCAAGTTCACCTTTTCCCTTTCAATCCTCCTTTGAGACTAATTTAAGAAAACTCAAGCACACGGTTAGTCTCAAAGGGTCAAGTTGTAGCATTTCTCCCCCTTAGTATGTGCATCATTCACACATGGACTTGTGAGGTCCGGGGATCCCTTGCACAACTTGAGCACCATAAATAAGCAATAAAATGCATAATGGCACATGATCAAAGGCATAAAACACATGTATGCTCTATATCAATCCAAGTTACGTGAATCTAAGACATTTAGTTCACTACGCAGCCTGTAAAAGGTCTTCTCATCTAAAGGCTTGGTAAAGATATCGGCTAGCTGGTTCTCGGTGCTAACATAAAACACTTCAATATCTCCCTTTTGCTGGTGGTCTCTCAAAAAGTGATGCTGGATGTCTATGTGCTTTGTGCGGCTGTGTTCAACAGGATTGTCTGCCATGCGGATTGCACTCTCATTGTCACATAGGAGTGGGACTTTGCTCAGATTGTAGCCAAAGTCCCAGAGGGTTTGCCTCATCCAAAGTAGTTGCGCGCAACATTGTCCTGCGGCAACATACTCGGCCTCAGTGGTGGATAGGGCAACGGAAGTTTGTTTCTTAGAACTCCAGGACACCAGGGACCTTCCAAGGAATTGGCACGTCCCTGATGTACTCTTCCTATCGACCTTACATCCAGCATAGTCGGAGTCTGAGTATCCAATCAAGTCAAAGGTAGACCCCTTTGGATACCAGATCCCGAAGCAAGGCGTAGCAACTAAATATCTAAGAATTCGCTTAACGGCCACAAGGTGACACTCCCTTGGGTCGGATTGAAATTTAGCACACATGCATACGCTAAGCATAATATCAGGTCTACTAGCACATAAATAAAGTAAAGACCCTATCATAGACCGATATGCCTTTTGATCAACAGACTTACCTCCTTTGTTGAGGTCGACATGTCCGTCGGTTCCCATTGGAGTCTTTGCGGGCTTGGCGTCCTTCATCACAAACCGCTTGAGCAAGTCTTGCGTGTACTTCGTTTGAGAGATGAAGGTGCCGTCCTTGAGTTGCTTCACTTGAAACCCAAGGAAGTAGTTCAACTCGCCCATCATCGACATCTCGAATTTCTGAGTCATCACCCTGCTAAACTCTTCACAAGACTTTTGGTTAGTAGAACCAAATATTATGTCATCGACATAAATTTGGCACACAAATAGATCACCATCACAAGTCTTAGTAAAAAGAATTGGATCGGCTTTCCCAACCTTGAAAGCATTAGCAATTAAAAAGTCTCTAAGGCATTCATACCATGCTCTTGGGGCTTGCTTAAGTCCATAGAGCGCCTTAGAGAGCTTACACACGTGGTCGGGGTACCTTTCATCCTCAAAGCCAGGGGGTTGCTCCACGTACACCTCCTCCTTGATTGGCCCGTTGAGGAAAGCGCTCTTCACGTCCGTTTAGGACAACCTGAAAGAATGGTGAGCGGCATAGGCTAACAAAATACGAATCGACTCTAGCCTAGCCACAAGAGCAAAAGTCTCCTCAAAGTCTAAACCTGCGACTTGGGCATAACCTTTTGCCACAAGTCGAGCCTTGTTCCTTGTTACCACCCCGTGCTCGTCCTGTTTGTTGCGGAACACCCACTTGGTTCCCACAACGTTTTGCTTGGGACGTGGCACCAGTGTCCAAACTTCATTTCGCTTGAAGTTATTGAGCTCTTCCTGCATGGCCAGCACCCAGTCCGGATCTAGCAAGGCCTCTTCTACCCTGAAAGGCTCAATAGAAGAGACGAAAGAGTGATGCTCACAAAAATTAGCTAATCTAGAGCGAGTAGTTACTCTCTTGCTAATATCACCCAATATCTGGTCGACGGGATGATTCCTTTGAATCATCGCTCGAACTTGAGTTGGAGGAGCCCGTGGTACTTCTTCCTCCTCATCTTCGACATCCTGTGCTCCCCCTTGATCACATGCCTCTTCTTGAGGGACCTGTTCATCATCTTGAGTTGGGGGGTGCACCGTCGTTGAGGAAGAAGGTTGATCTTGCACTTGGTGTTCTTGTGGTCGCACATCTCCAATCGCCATGGTACAAATTGCGTCCATTGGAACATCATCCTCATCTACATCATCAAGATCAACTTGCTCTCTTGGAGAGCCATTAGTCTCATAAATACAACGTCGCTAGAGACTTCAACCAAACCCGATGATTTGTTGAAGACTCTATACGCCTTTGTATTTGAGTCATAACCTAACAAAAACCCTTCTATAGCTTTGGCAGCAAATTTTGAATTTCTACCTTTCTTCACCAGAATGTAGCATTTACTCCCAAAAACTCAAAAATAAGAAACGTTGGGTTTGTTACCGGTTAGAAGCTCGTATGACGTCTTCTTGAGGAGGCGATGAAGGTAGACCCGGTTTATGGCGTGGCAAGCTGTGTTCACAGCTTCCGACCAAAACTGCTCGGGCGTCTTGAATTCTCCAAGCATCGTCCTCGCCATGTGTATAAGCGTCCTGTTCTTCCTCTCTACCAGACCGTTTTGCTGTGGTGTGTAGGGAGCGAAGAACTCGTGCTTGATTCCTTCATCCTCAAGGTACTCCTCCACTTGAAGATTCTTGAACTCGGACCCGTTGTCGCTTCTAATCTTTTTCACCTTGAGCTCAAATTCGTTTTGAGCTCACCTTAGAAAGCGCTTGAGGGTCCCTTGGGTTTCTGATTTATCCTGCAAAAAGAATACCCAAGTGAAGCGGGAAAAATCATCAACAATAACAAGACCATACTTACCACATTTAAAGCAGGAGCGTTTCCCCTTCGCTTTGCTTTTGTTGGGATGCTCCTTTCTTCCTTTTAGCGCTGTCTTGAAGCGCTTGATGATGAGGGCCATTTCTTCCTCGTTAAGCCCGGCCACCTCAACTTGCGCCACCTTGCTAGGTAGCACCTCCCTGCTACTTGTTGCTTTGAGAGCAACAGTTTGAGACTCGTGGATCGGCATTGGGCCATTTAGCGCCTCATCAACATATCTCGCCTCCTTGATCATCATCCGCCCGCTTACAAACTTCCCAAGTATTTCCTCGGGCGTCATCTTGGTATACCTAGGATTTTCACGAATAGAGTTTACAAGATGAGGATCAAGGACAGTGAAGGACCTTAGCATTAGCCGGACGACGTCGTGGTCCGTCCACTCGTGCTTCCATAGCTCCTTATTTTGTTGACCAGGGTCTTGAGCCTGTTGTATGTTTGGGTTGGCTCCTCCCCCCTAATCATTGCGAACCTTCCCAGTTCGCCCTCCACCAACTCCATCTTGGTGAGCATGGTGACATCATTTCCCTCATGCGAGATCTTGAGGGTGTCCCAAATCTGCTTGGCGTTATCCAAGCCGATCACCTTATGGTACTCTTCCCTGCACAAGGATGCTAATAGAACAGTGGTAGCTTGTGCATTTTTGTGAATTTGTTCATTTATAAACATGGGATTATCCGAACTATCAAAATGCATTCCATTCTCTACTATCTCCCATATACTTGGATGAAGAGAGAACAAGTGACTATGCATTTTGTGACTCCAAAATCCGTAGTCCTCTCCATCAAAGTGTGGAGGTTTACCAAGAGGAATGGAAAGCAAATGTGCATTTGAATTATGCGGAATACGAGAGTAATCAAAAGAAAAGTTTGAGTTGACCGTTTTCTTTTTCTCGTAGTCGTCGTCGTCCTTTTGGGAAGAAGAAGACTCGTCGCTGTCGTAGTAGACTATCTTCTTGATGTGCCTCTTCTTCTTCCCTCGAGCTAGAGTCGGTGGGCTTATCGTCTCTTGGCTCGTTGAAGGTGGACTCCTTCTCCTTATCGTTGACCACCATCCCCTTTCCTTTAGGATCCATCTCTTCGGGCGATTAGTCCTTTGCGTGAAGAGAACGGCTCTGATACCAATTGAGAGCACCTAGAGGGGGGGTGAATAGGTGATCTTGTAAAAACTTGAAACTTAAAGCCACAAAACTTGATTAAGAGTTAGTAGACTAAATAGCGAGCTCTTGTGAACACAAGTATCACAGAAAAGCAATCACAAAAGACACGCGAGTTATCCCATGGTTCGACAAGTACAACACTTGTCTACCTCCACGTTGTGGCATCCCAATGGACGAGGGTTGCACTCAACCCCTTTCAAGCGGTCCAAAGACCCACTTGAATACCACTGTGTTTCTCTTTGTTTCACTATATCCCGTTCGCGAGGAATCTCCACAACTTGGAGCCTCTCGCCCTTACAACTTGTTGATCACAAAGAAGCACGGAAGTAAGGGTGGGAAAAGCAACACACACAAGACTCAAAGCAAGAGCACAAACACGCACACTAGCCAACAACTTGAGCTCAAAGTTCACACACGGAGTTCTCGACTCAGAAGGAGCTCAAATTGCTATCACAACGAATCAAATGCGCTAGAATGGAGTCTTGGTGCTTAGGGATGATCAAAGAATGCTTGGTCTACTCCTCCATGTGCCTAGGGGTCCCTTTTATAGCCCCAAGGCAGCTAGGAGCCGTTGGAAGCAATCCAGGAAGGCAATTCTTGCCTTCTGTCGGGTGGCGCACCGGACAGTCCGGTGCACCACCAGACAGGCACTGTTCACAGTCCGGTGCAGATTGCTTTCCTAAATTGGCGCAGCCGACCGTTGATGATTTGGAGCCGTTGGCGCACCGGACACTGTCCGGTGCCCCCATCCGACCGTTGGCTCAGCCACGCGTCACGCGCGGATTGCGCGGCCGACCGTTGGTGCAGTCGACCGTTGGCTCACTGGATAGTCTGGTGCCTCACCGGACAGTCTGGTGAATTTTAGCCGTACGCTGTTGACTATTTCCCGAGAGCGGCGACTTCGCCACAGACGACTCACCGGACAATCCTGTGCACCACCGGACAGTCCGATGATTTATAGCCATACGCCACCGTCGAGACCCGAGAGCAGGCTGTTCACCTGGACTGGTCCTGGCACACCGGACACTGTCCGGTGCACCCAGACCGAGCAACCTTTTGGTTGAACACAGCCAACTTATCTCCAAAGTGATTTCTCCTGTTTCTAGCACTTAGACACAATACATTAGTCTTCAAAACAATGGACTAAGTCTAGAAACATACCTTTAATCTTGTTTTGCACTTCTTGAGTCTTTGGCACAAATATAACTCAAAGCATTTTTGTGTGGAGCACTTAATCACCAAAATCTTATAGAAATGGCCCAAGGGCACATTTCCCTTTCACCCATTCCCAACAAGGAGAAAGGGAAGGCCCCTATGGCTAGTAGTAATCAAAAGAATCATGCTTTCATGTATAATGATAGAAAATTTTCTAGAAATTCTCATTGTAATAGGAGTTATAATGCTTTTGATTCACATGCTATGATTGCTTCAAGTTCTAATTCTAATGATAGGCCTAGGAGAAATTTTGTGTTCATGCTCCTAGGAAAATGTGTAATAAACCTACCACTGTCTTTCATGCTTGCAACACTACGTACGTACTTTCATGTAAAAATGAAAAAGTGGTTGCTAGAAAGTTGGGGTCCAAATGCAAGGGAGACAAGACTTGTATTTGGGTCCCAAAGGCTATTGTAACTAACCTTGTTGGACCCAACAAGAGTTCGGTACCTAAAACCCAAGCCTAATTTGCCTTGCAGGTTTATGCATCCGGGGGCTCAAGCTGGATAATCGACAGCGGATGCACAAACCACATGACGGGGGAGAAGAAGATGTTCACCTCCTACGTCAAGAACAAAGATTCCCAAGATTCGATCATCTTTGGAGATGGGAACCAAGGCAAGGTTAAAGGACCAGGAAAGATAGCCATTTCACCGGAGCATTCCATATCCAATGTGTTCTTAGTTGAATCGCTCGGGTACAATTTATTATCTTTCAGTCAACTATGAAATATGGGTTTTAATTGTCTATTTACCAATGTAGATGTGTCTGTCTTTAGAAGGAGTGATGGTTCATTAGCTTTTAAGGGTGTACTAGACGGCAAACTCTACTTAGTTGATTTTTCAAAAGAGGAGGTCGATCTAGATGCATGCTTAATTGCTAAGACTAGCATGGGCTGGCTGTAGCATCGACGTCTAGCACATGTTGGGATGAAGAACCTTCATAAACTTCTAAAGGGAGAACATGTGTTAGGTCTAACCAATGTATTTTTTGAAAAAGATAGACCTCGTGCAGCTTGTCAAGCAGGTAAACAGGTGGGAAGCACTCATCACAGCAAGAATGTGATGACCACATCAAGACCTCTAGAGCTACTTCATATGGACCTCTTCGGACCCGTCGCCTACCTCAGCATCGGGGGAAGTAAGTATTGTCTTGTTATTGTTGATGATTTTTCCCGCTTCACTTGGGTATTCTTTTTGCAGGATAAATCAGAAACCCAAGGGACCCTAAAGCGCTTTCTAAGGAGAGCTCAAAATGAATTTGAGCTCAAGGTGAAAAAGATAAGAAGTGACAACGGGTCCGAGTTCAAGAACTTACAAGTGGAGGAGTATCTTGAGGAGGAAGGAATCAAGCACGAGTTCTCCGCTCCCTACACACCACAGCAAAACGGTGTGGTAGAGAGGAAGAACAGGATGCTTATCGACATGGCGAGGACGATGCTTGGAGAATTCAAGACGCCCGAGCGGTTTTGGTCGGAAGTTGTGAACACAGCTTGCCACGCCATAAACCGGGTCTACCTTCATCGCCTCCTCAAGAAGACCTCGTATGAACTTCTAACGGGTAACAAACCCAACGTTTCATACTTTCGTGTATTTGGGAGTAAATGTTATATTCTAGTAAAGAAAGGTAGAAATTCCAAATTTGCTCCCAAAGCTGTAGAAGGGTTCTTGCTAGGTTATGACTCAAATACAAAGGCGTATAGAGTCTTCAACAAATCATCGGGTTTGGTTGAAGTCTCTAGCGACGTTGTATTTGATGAAACTAATGGCTCTCCAAGAGAGCAAGTTGATCTTGATGATGTAGATGAAGATGACGTTCCAACGGCCGCAATTCGCACCATGGCGATTGGAGATGTGCAACCACAGGAACAACAAGAGCAAGATCAACCCTCTTCCTCAACGATGGTGCATCCCCCAACTCAAGATGATGAACAGGTTCCTCAAGAGGAGGCGTGTGATCAAGGGGGAGCACAAGAAGACCCAGCTATGGAGGAAGAAGCACCACAGGCCCCTCCAACTCAAATCTGAGCGACGATTCAAAGGAATCATCCCGTCGACCAGATTCTGGGTGATATAAGCAAGGGAGTAACTACTCGCTCAAGACTAGCTAATTTTTGTGAGCATTACTCGTTTGTCTCTTCTGTTGAGCCTTTTAGGGTAGAAGAGGCCTTGCAAGATCCAGACTAGGTGTTGGCCATGTAGGAAGAGCTCAACAACTTTAAGAGGAATGAAGTTTAGAGCCTGGTGCCATGTCCCAAGCAAAACATTATGGGAACCAAGTGGGTGTTCCGCAACAAGCAAGACGAGCATGGGGTGGTGACACGAAACAAGGCTCGACTTGTGGCAAATGGTTATGGCCAAGTTGCAGGTTTGGATTTCGAGGAGACTTTTGCTCCTGTGGCTAGGCTACAGTCTATTCGCATTCTATTAGCCTATGCCGCTCACCACTCTTTCAGGTTGTTCCAAATGGATGTGAAGAGCGCTTTCCTCAACGGGCCAATCAAGGAGGAGGTGTACGTGGAGCAACCCCCTAGCTTTGAGGATGAATGATACCCCGACCATGTGTGTAAGCTCTCTAAGGCGCTCTATGGACTTAAGCAAGCCCCAAGAGCATGGTATGAATGCCTTAGAGATTTCCTAATTGCTAATGCTTTCATGGTTGGGAAAGCCGATCCAACTCTTTTCACTAAGACTTGTGATGGTGACCTATTTGTGTGCCAAATTTATGTCGATGACATAATATTTGGTTCTACTAACCAAAAGTCTTGTGAGGAGTTTAGCAGGGTGATGACACAGAAATTTGAGATGTCGATGATGGGCGAGTTGAACTACTTCCTTGGGTTCCAAGTGAAGCAACTCAAGGACGGCACCTTCATCTCCCAAACGAAGTACACGCAAGACCTGCTCAAGCTGTTCGGGATGAAGGACGCCAAGCCCGCGAAGACACCAATGGGAACCGACGGACATGTCGACCTCAACAAAGGAGGTAAGTCCGTTGATCAAAAGGCATACCGGTCTATGATAGGTTCCTTGCTTTATTTATGTGCTAGTAGACTGGATATTATGCTTAGCGTTTGCATGTGTGCTAGATATCAATCCGACCCATGGGAATGTCACGTTGTGGCCGTTAAGCGGATTCTTAGATATTTAGTTGCTACGCCTTGCTTTGGGATCTAGTATCCAAAGGGGTCTACCTTTGACCTAATTGGATATTCAGACTCCGATTATGCCGGGTGCAAGGTTGATAGGAAGAGTACATCAGGGATGTGCCAATTTCTAGGAAGGTCCCTGGTGTCTTGGAGTTCAAAGAAACAAACTTCCATTGCCCTATCCACCGCTGAGGCCGAGTATGTTGCCGCAGGACAGTGTTGCGCGCAACTACTTTGGATGAGGCAAACCCTCCGGGACTTTGGCTACAATCTGAGCAAAGTCCCACTCCTATGTGACAATGAGAGTGAAATCCGCATGGCGGATAATCCTATTGAACACAGTCGCACTAAGCACATAGACATCCGACATCACTTCCTGAGAGACCACCAGCAAAAGGGGGATATCGAGGTGTACCATATTAACACCGAGAACCAGCTAGCCGATATCTTCACCAAGCCTTTAGGTGCGAAAAGGTTTTGCAGGTTGCGTAGTGAGCTAAATGTCTTAGATTCGTGTAACTTGGATTGATCTATAGCATACATGTGTTTTATGCCTTTGATCATGTAATTTATGTGTTTCAATCTATTTTTGTTCATTTGTGGTGCTCAAGTTGTACATATGATCCCCGGACCTCACAAGTCCATTTGCAAGTGATGCACTTATTTAGGGAGAGGCATGCTACAACTTGACCCTTTGAGACTAACCTTTGTGTTTGAGTTTACTTGATTTAGTCTCAAAAGTGGATTGAAAGGGAAAGGTGAACTTGGAACATGCAAAGACTTCCACTGCACTCCGGTATTAACTCCAAGTTCATATATATGCTCTTATTGCCTTTTTGCTCTTAATTGACAATTTTGGTGAGGCAATGGGGTTAAAGGGCCAAGAATGATCCCGTTTTGGTGCTTAATGCCAAAGGGGGAGAAATTAAGGCCAAAGCAAATGGATCAGCTACCACTTGAGAATTTTGAAAATAGTAGAGTTAGAACTTTTGATTTGTCAAAATACTCTTATTGTTAAAATTTGGCCTCTTGTGGGGAGAATTTATGATTATGGGAAAAGGGGGAGTTTTTGGATCTTTGATCAATTTCACTCTTGGAATATCTCTCTTTATGCCTAAACAAGTGTGTTTGACTTAGAGATAGGAAATTGAATTTGATTTGCAAAAACAAACCAAGTGGTGGCAAAGTATGATCCAAATATGCCAAATTAGATCCAAAAACAATTTGGTTCTCTTTTGCATTGATATTGCACTTCTTTTGGTTGCTTTTGGATGTGTTGGCATAAATCACCAAAAAGGGGGAGATTGAAAGGGAAATGTGCCCTTAGGCCATTTCTAAAGTGTTTTGGTGATTAAGTGTCCAACACATATTCTCTAGGTGTTAAATTGTGCCAAAGATTGAAGAAGTGCAAATCATATAACAAGGTACGTTTCTAGACTTAGTACATTGATTTGGGTACTAATGTATTGTGTCTAAGTGCTAGAAACAGGAAAAAAGCAATTGGAAAAGAGTTGGCTGTGTACCTGCTTGGTCTAGGTGCGCCGGACTGTCCAGTGGTGCAACGGACAGTGTCCGGTGCACCAGGACCAGTCTCGGTGAACAGGCCGCTCTCGGGACTCGACGGCGACGTACAGCTACAATTCACCGGACTATCTGGTGGTGCACCGGACTGTCTGGTGAGTCATCCGCGGCGAAGTCATCGGTCTCGGGAAAAGTTCAACGGCGTACGACTAAAATTCACCAGACTGTCCGGTGGTGCACTGGACTGTCCGGTGAGCCAACGGTCGACTGTGCAACGGTCGGCCGCGCAATCCACGGGCGACGCGTGGCCCGCTCCAACGGTCGGCAGGGGGCACCGGACTGTCCGATGTGCACCGGACAGTGCCCGGTGTGCTAACTGCCACGAATCTGCAACGGTCGGATGCGCCAGAAAAGGAAGGAGATCGCGCACCGGATAGCTATAGGGACTGTCCGGTGGCACATCAGACTGTCCGGTGCGCCACCCGACAGAAGGCAAGATGAGCCTTCCAAGATTGCCTCCAACGGCTCCTAGCTGACTTGGGGCTATAAAAGGGACCCCTAGCGCATGGAGGAGTCAACCAAGCATACTCTAAGCATTCTAAGTCTTCCACACTCTGTCTCCGCGCACTTGATCGACTGTGTTAGTGATTTGAGCTCCGTTCTAGCTGTGAACTCTTTGTGCTTCATTTTGAGCTCAAGTCTTGGCTTGTGTGCATGTGTATTGCTGCGGATTTGTGTGTGTTGCTTCCCACCCTTACTCTTGTGCTTTCACTGTGATCTTTGTTGTAAGGGCGAGAGACTCCAACTTGTGGAGATTCCTCGCAAACAAGAAAAAGAGATAAGCAAAGAAAAGCCGTGGTATTCAAGTTGATCATTGGATCACTTGAAAGGGGTTGAGTGCAACCCTCGTCCATTGTGATGCCACAACGTGGAGGTAGGCAAGTGTTATACTTGGCTGAACCATGGGATAAACATTGTGTCTCTTGTGATTGCTTTTCTATGATTACTTGTGTGTTTGCAAGAGCTCGCTACTTAGCCGTACTAACACTTAACCAAGTTTTGTGGCTATTTAGTATTGATTTTTACAGGATCACCTATTCACCCCCTCTCTAGGTGCTCTCAGAGCTCTAGCTTCAAAAAGTGAAACTAGAGGCCAGTTTCATGAAATTTCTGAAACTCCTCACAATGTGCTTCAAAAACGCAGTTTTCATACATCTCCATAAAGTTGCACGAAAATTACCACCAAACCACTGGTTACATAACATGCTGTTTTAATTCTCTCTCATATAATATTAAAGATAATCAAGGAAATTCACATAAACCAGTTGTATTATAGAAGCATGAGTCCATATACAAGCCAAACATTCGTAAAATCTACTTCAACAATTTTGTCGGAGAGGAAATCTCCGGCCGGGTGGCGGAATGCACCCGCCCTAAATCCTAAGATGAGAAGGGGCCTAAGCGTTTTGCTTGTTACGAGATTGAGGGGATGAAAACACACAAGAACACATAAGGATTTAGAGTGGTTCGGGCCGCCGGAGCGTAATACCCGACTCCACTATGTGATGTATTGAGCTTGAGAGCTTGTATGAACTTGTGAGCCCGAGCTGTGTCTAGGATGGCTTAGGTCTGAATGTCGTTGCATGCCTCCCCTTTTATAGCTCAAGGGGGGCACATACAAGGGTGCTGAGCCCCGACATGCGGGCCCAGGAACATAACAGATTTAATACTTGGAGCCACTAATGCTCATTGCTGGAGCAATCTCCTTGCACCCTGATATCCGCGATCTGCGTAGTATTGGCGTGCAGAGGAAGCTTCCCTGGCAACGTACGAGTGATGATGGATGGGCACAGTGCACTTCGCAGCACGGGCGTACTGTTTGGCAATGGAATGGACAGACACGCCGCCTGCAGGATGGCCTGGACATCGCCTGCCAACTGAGTGGACAGGACACATTAAATGTTGAAGGGGCACATCGCCTGTCAGCGGGATAGTCAGGCAGCGCGTCTTTTCCGCAATAAATGCAGAGACAGCGCGGCCCAGAGGCCTTACGTCAGGCTCCGTCCACTGGCTTACGTCACGCGTGGTAAGCTACGTGGCAGCATCGGGTCTCTACCTGGGCGGGGAGCAGAAGCGTTATGCGGACAGGTCCACACCAGGTTGGGCCTGGACACATGTCGGCACTGGACCCCTGCCTGAGCAAGGCCTGGGTATTCTCTACCCCCAGAGTCCCGGGACCCGGGTGTGGGTAGTCCAGACCCCACGCAGAGGGGTCCGGGACCCGACTCGGAGGTCCGGGTTGCACTCGCGGGGGTCCTGGACCTTGCTCCGGAGGTCCGGTCTACATGTACAGGGGTCTGGCACTTTCCCATGGGGTCCAGACCCACTATTGGCATTTGGAGTGTATCCTTTTCTCTAGCCACATGGCGACCCTGGGGCCATCCACATGGCGGAGTCGGGTGCTGTTCACCACGTGACTAGAGATAGTCGCGTGGACACCGCGTCTTCATGCTGTAGTAAGGGATACCCCTGATTTAGGGTACCGACAGTGGCCCCCGGGCCACCTCAGGGGAGGATGCGAGCCTGCAGGTGGGGCCAAAACTTGTACCTTGCGTCAGCTTGGCATGACCGGTGACTGGGGTGCCACCGCGCCACCTCTGCGCGCGCCGCATTAACTCGGCGTGCCCGCGCTGCATTAACTCGGCGCGCTCGCGTTGTCAGTCTGTCATCAGTCACATCAACTACCACGCCTGTCCCCGCGGCTGACTGACCAACGGTCTCCGCACTTGATGGCTTTACTGGGCCATGCACTGGGTGCCTCGATACCGCTGCATTTGGTTTTGAAAATTCACCTTCTCTATCTTCTGCGGCGGCCCCGAGGAGGCACGGTACTGGCGCGAGCGGCGGTTCGACTTCTCTGCACCCAGGAACCGGCGCCCAAGGAGGATGACTCGTGGGCCCGAGGCCCCACGTCAGAGACTGGGCTATTGGTTTCGGTGAGGACGAAGAGGCGTGGCGGTTCGCTCTTCGCGCGACGGTTCGCCTTCTTCGCACGCGGAGACCGACGCCTAAGGAGAATGACTTGTGGGCCCGGGCCCCCGTGTCAGGGGCTAGACTGCTGCTTTCGGCGGGGATGAAGAGGCGCGGCGATTCGCTCCTCGTGTGGCGGTTCGCCTTCTTCGCACACGGAGACCGACGCCCAAGGAGGATGACTCGTGGGCCCGACCCCCCATGCTAGAGGCTGGACCGCAGCTTTCGGTGGAGACGAAGAGGTGCGGTGATTCGCTCCTCGCGTGGCGGTTCGCCTTCTCCGCACTAGGAGACCAGCGCACCAGCTGTATGACTTGTGGGGCCGGTGTAACACCCCTGGTGTTACTATAACTAAAACTTGAGCATGGCATCATAAACATTGGCATTGCATATGTTTGACACACAAAGAGTGCATTCACTAGGTAAAAATTTCAAATAAGTTGTATTGTCCTAGTGTTTTGCAAATAAGACCCTCAATAGGGCACTTAACCCTAAAGGGGGATTAAAGGGGTAAAACATAACCCAAATTGAGAAAACCTAAAAGCTTTAAGGAAAAGGTCATAAAATGATCCCAAGAATAAAGTTGAATTGCATTTATACCCCTGGGGTACCAAAAACCCTAATTGGAATCCTAGAAAACCCTAAAACCAAACCCTAGGGGCTTATGTGCAAAATTAGTCCACTTTTGGACTAAAGTGCAAAAACCAAGTTAAATAAGTATCTTAAGTCAATTGGGTCACTCATATGTGAATTTACAAGCCAAACCCTAAGTTTTGGATTCATTTGCAAAAAGGTCCCTAATTGAGATTTCATTCTAAGTCTGAATTTTAGTGTTAAGGGCTCAACTTTTGAGCTTTGTAACTTTCAAATACTAGGGTTTTTGCCCTAGGTCACCACATCAAAGTTGTAGACCAAACAAAGGAGAACAACTTTGCTTAAGGTTGTGAGCATAGTTGTTAAGAAAATTTAAGAGATAATTAAGCCTAAAGTCTAGCTGTTAGGCTGGTTCCACTCTGAAATTCAGGTTTCTAGTGTAACAGAGCCATCTTTGGGTTTGAATTCAGCCTGGATCTAGTGATCAAATGAGTTCAATCACTAGTCGAAATATAGATGGTATATTGCTCTCCAACTTTGCTGCAGAGCATGGAGTATGTTACCATTGGGATTTGTGAGCAAATCATGCCTGAATATTGACTGTCAGGCCAACTGAATCCCACTTCAATGGTACAATAGCCTGATAAAGATCAGACTGCCAGCGTCGGATCTTCACCGCCGGCGACCTCTCTGCGCAAAGATTCGCGCCGCCGCCGTTGCGATTCACGTCGCCGGTGACCAGATAAGGCCGCTCGGTAAAAGCCATGCGCTGGACGCCACTCCGGTGAACCCCCCAGTAATTCCCCTCTGCCGTGCGGCTGGAGCGATAGGCTCGCCGGTGAACCACCGCCTCCCGGCCTTGCGCCGCGTGGCTCTGCCTTTCCACCGCGTCGTCGTGACTCCCTATTGCTGTCTCATCAACGCCGGTGAGGTTGCCACGACGGGGGACACAAAATCGCGACGATGATGTTCTTCCTTATCTCCGGCCACCCGCGCTACCTGGTCAAATTAAGTGCCACCGTCGAAGCCTCCTATAAATTGAGCCCGTGACTAGCTTCGCAACATCATCACCCACTCAGCCACCGCTAATCGCTAGCAATCATTCGCCAGAGCTCGCGAATTTTGAATTCGCCCCAAATCTGTCTCCGCCGCCGTGAATCACACCCTGTCATGGCCAGCCCTCCCCAGGTCTGCTCATACCCTCCTTGTTCCTGTTCTAGCATCTTTACATGATGGTGATGCTCCCCGACCCCTTTAATTGAACCGGACCGCCTGAGATCGCCGGGAACACGTACTTTTGTCTTCATCGTCCGCGGTTCACGTGGACAGGGCTTGTTAGCTTAGCAATTGTGAAATTAAGTTAGGGGAATCATTCAGGAAGGGTTCAATCCGGTGTACGTCGCTCGGGAGCACCGGTCGTTGCGTAAATCCGCCAGTGCAACTTCACCGGAGTTCATCCTCCGCGCTGCCGTCGTCGTGGACTTCACCTCGCGAAGAATTAGAAACCGGAGGGCTTATGTGTAATCTGTCGGCGACACAAGAAACAATAAAGGAACTCGTTTACAGTTAGCCTGAAACCCGAGGGCCTCTGTGCAAAGTCACCAGAGCGCGCGGGCGCGCGCGCGCTTTCCCCTCTGGGTTGGGCCGACTGGGCTAGAACTGGCCCAGTCCTGTTCAATCTTTTCCTTTTCTTTTTCAGTAAAACTTTAGAAATCCATAGAAAATTATAGAAAACCATAAAATTGTCAAACCAATTTTCCTAGACTTCTTATTTTCCAAAGTATTTAATAAAAATAGTTTCATGATTTTTAGAATAGATAAGGAATTTTAAGGCATTTAAACTAGCTTAAACCATTAGTTCTGGATTTTTAGGAGATAAATGGTAATTCCAAAAATGTCCAAACTTTTTATATAAGTTCTACACATCATTTAGAAGCCTTGGGTAGAATTTGGGTTGATTTGGACCTTGTTTGATAACTAGAACCCAAAACCCCCACCCCTGCCTCGTGAACTCCTTTACTGACTCCAGAAACCCTAAGTTCTCGGAGTTCCGTGAAGGAAAATTGTATTCAAGACTTTAGTTAATAAATTCTTATTATCTTTGCACTCTCATGAGCATTACATGGCATTCATTCTTATATACCTATATGTGGTTATGTTTAGAAAACGAAGAAGAGATTGAAGTGACCGAAGAGAAGACACCACCATTGGAATCTCAGGCAGGGTCTTGTCTCTACTTTGACATCTGCGGGCCTGAGCCTGACTCACCTACTAACGAAGGCAAGCCCTGGTGCATTTGCCACCTTCCTTGATGAATTTAAAATCTTTCTCACTTGATTGATGTATTAGGTGATAGGAGTTGAATGCTTAAACAATTCCTGCATTACCTTCCTTGATCTTTGATTACCTTTCTTGATACCCTATTTTACAAAAGGTTTTTATTATGCTTAGTATTGCTCTAGCCAAACAAAAGGTTTTGTTTTACAAAATGATGATTAGCAAAGTGGGAGGAATGTTTTGAAAATAAAACTTGATGATGGATCCATTATGGCCGTAATGGGTTCAACATCGGAAAAGATGTACCTCTGTCAGGTACCAAGCTTTGGGTTTTGAAATGATTAAGCTGAGACCGGGCGGGTGACTTGCACGAGAAGAGAGTCTCGGTGTAGTGTCTCCGTCTGAGTCGATTAAGGACCGTGTCGATGTAGGCTTGATGACCGAGGACCCTTTAACTGGTCACATGCCTCGTCATGGGTAAGCCTTGCCTCGGGCAGACTTAGGCCAGAATAAGATAACACGAAATGGGCGTGGAGCGGTGGCGAGAGTAGCATGTACCCTCCGTAGCAAGAGGCTGGACGGTGGTGTATCTGTGCTCTCGGTTTGCGTGAACCTGATCTGGTCTTAAGAAACCCGGTGGCGGGTTGACATATGCAAGGGTTAAGTGCTACATATGTCGTGTGATCGGAGATCCTCAGCTGAGTATAATCGATTCAGATCGTCGTACCTTCACGGTTATGAAGACTTGGTCACTGCCCTATACGTAGAGCTCCAGTAAAGATGAAGGACTTGTTAAGAAATTGGCTAGTGCAGGACAAGTGTTTGAACTAGGGTAGAGAGAACTCTAGATGTAGGTAAGTTTACCTAACCGGAAAATAAAATTGGATTTTTAAGGATCCACTCTTAGTAAGCATTTGTGCAAAACAGAGTCTTTGATCTTGAAATACCTTACCTTGACTCCCTTATAACCAGCGTACCCTTGAGAGTCTTTTCTTTAGTCGGGTAAGACTTGCTGAGTAATTCCATACTCAGGGTTTATTTCCCCGTTGTTTTTAGGTGAGGAAGCAGCAAATTTTTGTTGCTTTTGTACCAATGTGGTTCCAAGTGAAGAAAAACAAGAGTGAAGCTACGGGAGGACCTGGTCCTCCATAAGAAACTTTTATGTAAAAACTTATCGGGAGGAGTTTTGCCTCCTTGGGCATTGTAATAATATTACTTAGCACTCGTTTTATAACTCTGGTCTGCAATAAGTAACTTGATCTTACTTTTTAAATAAATGTAAGTTTATGTAATCACTTCCGCATTTCGATATCTCCGATGTTCTGTAATGTCTGCAAGACGGGTGAAACGTTCCTGGAAAGATAAGAGAAGATACCGAACTTGTCAAGTGATTCAGGAACATCTACAGGGTTGTCTGATGTCTGTTGGACAAGGACAACTGTAGGTGGGCCTAATGACTTGGGAGGTTCCGTCACAGCTGGTATCGGAGCGAAGCCCTTCTTTGCAGATATTATGAGGCATCTTCAAAAGGATTTTCTAAAAACTTACCTAGAAAGATTTCTTTTGTTCTTATCCCTCATATCTGAAGAATCTATATGAAAGACCAGATAGGAGGAGTGCAATGTATAGAAGGTATGAATCAACTAAGGTTGATTCTGTAATTACACATGCATCATGCTAAGAATTATACTAATAAAATTTCCCCCTTAGAGAAATGTCGCCGCGCATGAGAAAGACCGCGCGTAAGTCAACTGGCCCAATTGGAGTACCTCGTCATCAACTTGCCCCACGGGATGAGGATAGTAGTAGCGGAAGCAACGATCTAATTGGGGATCTCGAAGCACGCGTGAATCAGCTTCAAACGGAACTGCAACGCAGGACTAGCATGTGGGTCGCGGATGGCGACAGGATAAACGAATTGAGGAGTTACATCCGCCGTCTGCAGGATCAGCTTGTTGATCGGGATTTAGCGCTCGACTGGGCGGTACAGTCTCGTTCAGTAGCTTGGGCTAAGGCAGCAAAGGCTCGAGCCCGAGTCGAAGAACTTAGCTCTGCCATTGACAACCTGTAGGCGTATTGCAGTACCTACATGAGGAAGTCCATGTACTGTATTTGCAACTACATCCCAGTGCACCTATGGATCCTGTCGGGTCGGAAGTCGGACCCTCGCACGTTGCGGGAGAAGCGCTTGGTGGTGAGCTAGACCTTTTTAAACCCCCTCCTTCTATGAGGCTGGTCGATGAATGGTTTCCCACACCCGACGACGAGGCTGCCAGGAGCAACCAAAAGCAAGAATAATGTTGTAGTAATAGAAGTAGTGTATTGTAGGTTGTACTATTGTATAATAGGTAGTGCTATTGTATACTGGGTAATGTATCCTGTTGTAAAAAAATCGAGTCTGTACATTACTCTTTTTGGTAATGTAAATTGGATGGTTTTGTCTTTGGCATATTATATTTGTTTCCAAATGTTTGTTGCCACAGATGCCGTCCAAGACCCGATCACAGGATGCAGCTGAAACCTCCAGTGGGAGGGAGTCTACCCCAAATCCACCTCCTGTCCCTCCCACACTGGCCGAGGCGATTGCCGCCTTAGTGAATGCGACCGCTGATAATACCAGTTTTCTGAGAGAGATGGCGGGTCAACAGTTTCAGCAACAAGGCGGGCGGGGTTATCAACAGGGCCCCCACGAAACTTCTTACTTGGACTTCTCAGAGACACGTCCACCCCTGTTTGTTAAAGCTGAAGACCCGTTAGAAGCCGACGAATGGATTCGGGTTATTGAGCAAAAATTCGGACTTCTGCGTTGTTCGGAGACCCAGAAGCCTTTATTCGCAGCCCAGCAACTGCGCGGCCCTGCCAGCACCTGGTGGGGAAATTTCGTGGTCGTTCAACCGACCAATCATCAGATAACATGGGAAGAATTCAAGGTGGCCTTCCGCGAACATTATATACCCGAAGGTGTTCTTCACATGAAGCAAGAAGAATTTATGAAACTAAAGCAAGGAGGGGATACTGTTAATCAGTATCTCAATAAGTTCAATCATCTGTCGTAGTATGCAATCGATCAAGTGAACACTGATCTAAAAAAGAAGAATTGTTTTATGAGAGGTTTAAATGATCGACTGCAAAGAAAAATGGCAACCTGCATAGATCTTACTTATGGAAGAGCTGTCAGTACAGCATTGGCAGTAGAAGCGAAGTATGCAGGTGTCGGAAAATCCAAGGGATTTGGAGGTGACAGGCCTAGTCAGGGCCCGGTGAAAAGGCAACGGTTTGTTCTCCGGCCTTCCAACCAGAATCGCTCTCGTGCACCCTCCTTCCCTTTTAAGCAGCCAATAATTATTCGTCCCAATAATGCCCCCACTGCCCCAAGTCAGCCGGGTGCCCCAGGCACTCGATTTCCTGCTCTGGCCAGTTCATCGACTGGATGTTTCAATTGTGCCAAATCTGGACATTTCATCAAGGATTGTCCTTATCCAAAGCAAAACCAGTCAAATAATCAGCAAGGATCTGGGAATTCGTCTCAATTCAAGGGAAATACTTCGGGCAAAAACACCAAGAAGACGGGACGCATATATTATACACAAGTGGCCACTACACCGGACAGAGAGCCGGTAATGATGGGTATGTTCCTCGTGGCCAATCATCCTGCAGTCATTCTCTTTGATTCTGGTGCTTCGCATACATTCATTAGCAAGAAATTTGTGGAGCAACATCAAATTTCATGCCATGAATCAAAAGAGGGGTTTAAAATTCACTCACGTGGGGGACAAATCTTTACTAGAGAAGTGGCCTATCAAGTGCCCGTAACATTGGCCGGACGGGACTTTCCTACTAATATGATCGTTCTGAAAGGCCAAGACATAGATGTCATTTTGGGTATGAATTGATTGGCCAAGCATAAAGCAACCCTCAACACTGATCAAAGAATTAGCAGGTTGAGTCATAATCAAGAAGAAATTCTTTTGCCTATCCCCATTTCAACCAAAGCTACTGGCAGAGTTTATGAAGCCATTATACCGGAAATCAAGGATATTCCGGTAGTATGCGAGTTTCCCGATGTCTTTCCAGAGGATTTGTCTGGATTGCCACCTGAAAGGGATGTAGAGTTTGTAATTGAGTTGAAGCCCGGTACGGCTCCCATTTCTCGAAGATCGTACTGTATGCCTCCAAATGAGTTAGCAGAATTGAAGATTCAATTATAAGATCTACTTGAGAAAGGATTCATCCGGCCAAGCTCGTCACCATGGGGTTGTCCAGCCATATTCGTCAAGAAGAAGGATCAAACTTTACGGATGTGTGTGGATTATCGACCCCTGAATGAGGTCACTATCAAGAACAAGTACCCTCTTCCGAGGATTGACATTTTATTTGATCAACTGACCGGGGCGAGGGTATTCTCCAAAATTGATCTCAGATCTAGTTATCATCAGATCCGTATTCGGCCCGAGGATATACCAAAGACCGCGTTCACTACGCGGTATGGATTATTTGAATACCTGGTAATGTCTTTCGGATTGACAAATGCTCCTGCCCACTTCACGTATTTGATGAACTCGGTATTCATGCCCGAGTTGGACAAGTTTGTGGTGGTCTTCATTGACGATATTCTAATATATTCCAAGAATGAAGAGGAGCATGCTCAACATTTACGGATCGTGTTAATGCGCCTGAGGGAACATCAGTTGTATGCTAAGTTCAGCAAATGCGCGTTTTGGCTGGAGGAAATTCAATTTTTGGGACATGTTCTATCTGCCAGTGGGATTGCGGTAGATCCCAGCAAAGTCAAGGACATTTTGGAGTGGAAACCCCCAACCACTGTTCATCAAGTCCGAAGTTTCCTTGGACTGGCGGGATATTACCGCAGATTTATACCTGATTTTTCTAAGCTTGTGAAGCCAATCACAAGTTTATTGAAGAATGATATTAAATTCAATTGGTCTTCTAAGTGTAATGAAGCTTTTGAGCAATTGAAGACATTATTAACCACTGCTCCGGTATTGGCTCGACCGGATATCACCAAGCCCTTTGATGTATATTGTGATGCATCAGGCAGTGGACTCGGTTGTGTGTTAATGCAAGAAGGCCGAGTAATTGTGTATGCTTCAAGGCAGTTGCGCCGACATGAGGAGCATTACCCAACTCATGATCTGGAGCTAGCTGCTGTGGTTCATGCCCTGAAGATCTGGCGTCATTATCTACTGGGTAATATCTGTCACATTTATATAGATCATAAAAGCTTGAAGTATATCTTCACCCAGTCAGAATTGAATATGAGGCAAAGACGATGGCTGGAGCTTATTAAGGATTATGAACTGGAAATTCATTATCACCCAGGCAAGGCCAATGTGGTGGCAGATGCACTTAGCCGTAAGGTTTCCTGTCACTGTCTTACGGTGAAGACCCCTGACAATACATTATGTCAGGAAATGGAGAAGCTAAACCTGGGAATGATCCAACAAGGAGCTTTAAGCCAGCTAAAGCTTGAGTCAGTCATCTTGCAAAGGATAATTGATGCTCAAAGGGATAATGAGGGTATGAAACACATTCGTGAGAAGATAAGGGCTGGAAAAGCCAAATGTTTTAAAGAAGATGATCAAGGCATTGTATGGTTTAATAACCGCATAGTGGTGCCAAAGAATGAAGAGATCCGCCAGCAAATTCTTGATGAAGCACATCTTAGTTGCTATTCTATTCATCCCGGAAGCACTAAGATGTACCAAGACTTGAAGCAACATTATTGGTGGACAAAGATGAAGATCAAGATTGCACGCTATGTGGCTAGATGTGACACCTGCAGATGTGTCAATGCCATACATTTGAAAGCTGTCGGTCCATTACAGTCTCTACCAATACCGACATGGAAATGGGAAGACATAAGTACAGACTTTATTGTGGGATTGCCCAGAACCGCAAAAGGGTATGACTCTATTTGGGTTATCATTGATCGACTTACCAAGATCACCCACTTCCTCCCGGTTAAAGTAAAATATCTTGTCATCACCTATGCAGAATTATACATTGCTCGCATTCTCAGTTTGCACGGTGTTCCAAAGACTATAGTGTCGGATCGTGGATCCCAATTCGTATCCAAATTTTGGGAAGAACTTCATAAGTCCCTAGGTACTGAGCTGCTCCACAGTTTGGCCTATCACCCTCAAACAAGTGGACAGACTGAGAGGGTTAATCAAATACTCGAAGATATGCTGAAGGCGTGTGTTCTGGACTTCTCACAGAAATGGGATGAATGTTTGCCTTTAGTGGAGTTTTCATATAATAATAGCTATCAGAAAAGTATCAAGATGGCACCCTTTGAAGCTTTATATGGACGATGTTGTTGCACTCCGCTAAATTGGTCTGAACCTGGAGAAAGGTACTTCTTTAGGCCTGATATGGTGAAAGAGGCCGAAGAAAAGGTTCAGAAAATAATTCATAATATGAAGAAAGCCCAAGCTCGTCAGAAGGGTTATGCAGACAAACGGCGAATGCCCTTGTATTTTCTTGAAGGGGACTATGTCTACCTGAAGGTTTCACCAATGAAGGGAGTATCGCGTTTCAGGGTTAAAGGGAAGCTTGCACCCAGGTACATTGGTCCATTCCCTGTACTTGAGCAATGTGGACCAGTGGCGTATCGACTGCAGCTCCCCGAAACTTTGTCTGCTATACATAATGTGTTCCATGTGTCACAATTGAAGAAGTGTCTTCGGGTTCCCGATCGAACCGTTGAAGTAACAGATGTTGTCCTTGAACCGGACTTGACATATTCTGAGCACCCTATTCGAGTCTTGGATCAAAAGGACAGGGCTACCCGGAGAAAAACTCTCAAGTTCTATAAGATACAGTGGAACCAACATTCTGAAGAAGAGGCTACATGGGAAACTCAAGACTTTTTAGATAAGAATTTCTTAGGCTTTTTAGCCTCATGTAATTTGTAAAGTGTGTTTTGTAAGGTGTGTTTAGTTGTTGTAGTAAAGGGTGAACCCCACACCACCCCCTGCCTTGTACCAAAAATAAGGAAATAAAAATGTGACACATTTCCTTTTCCATTACTTACCCTAGGACTTTTAATCTCGGGACGAGATTCTTTTATGGGGGGAAGGATGTAACACCCCTGGTGTTACTATAACTAAAACTTGAGCATGGCATCATAAACATTGGCATTGCATATGTTTTGACACACCTAGAGTACATTCACTAGGTAAAAATTTCAAATAAGTTGTATTGTCCTACTGTTTTGCAAATAAGACCCTGAATAGGGCACTTAACCCTAAAGGGGGATTAAAGGGGTAAAACATAACCCAAATTGAGAAAACCTAAAAGCTTTAAGGAAAAGGTCATAAAATGATCCCAAGAATAAAGTTGAATTGCATTTATACCCCTGGGGTACCAAAAACCCTAATTAGAATCCTAGAAAACCCTAAAACCAAACCTAGGGGCTTATGTGCAAAATTAGTCCACTTTTGGACTAAAGTGCAAAAACCAAGTTAAATAAGTATCTTAAGTCAATTGGGTCACTCATATGTGAATTTACAAGCCAAACCCTAAGTTTTGGATTCATTTGCAAAAAGGTCCCTAATTGAGATTTCATTCTAAGTCTGAATTTTAGTGTTAAGGGCTCAACTTTTGAGCTTTGTAACTTTCAAATACTAGGGTTTTTGCCCTAGGTCACCACATCAAAGTTGTAGACCAAACAAAGGAGAACAACTTTGCTTAAGGTTGTGAGCATAGTTGTTAAGAAAATTTAAGAGATAATTAAGCCTAAAGTCTAGCTGTCAGGCTGGTTCCACTCTGAAATTCAGGTTTCCAGTGTAACAGAGCCATCTTTGGGTTTGAATTCAGCCTGGATCTAGTGATCAAATGAGTTCAATCACTATAGTCGAAATATAGATGGTATATAGCTCTCCAACTTTGCTGCAGAGCATGGAGTATGTTACCATTGGGATTTGTGAGCAAATCATGCCTGAATATTGACTGTCAGGCCAACTGAATCCCACTTCGATGGTACAGTAGTCTGATAAAGATCAGACTGCCAGCGTCGGATCTTCACCGCCGGCGACCTCTCTGCGCAAAGATTCGCGCTGCCGCCGTTGCGATTCACGTCATCGGTGACCAAATAAGACCGCTCGGTAAAAGCCATGCGCTGGACGCCACTCCGGTGAACCCCCAGTACTTCCCCTCTGTCGTGCGGCTGGAGCGATAGGCTCACCGGTGAACCACCGCCTCCCGGCCTTGCGCCGCATGGCTCTGCCTTTCCACCACGTCGCCGTGACTCCCTATTGCTGTCTCATCAACGCCGGTGAGGTTGCCACGACGGGGGACACGAAATCGCGACGATAATGTTCTTCCTTATCTCCAGCCACCCGCGCTGCCTGGTCAAATTAAGTGCCACCGTCGAAGCCTCCTATAAATTGAGCCTGTGACTAGCTTCGCAACATCATCACCCACTCAGCCACCGCTAATCGCTAGCAATCATTCGCCAGAGCTCGCGAATTTTGAATTCGCCCCAAATCTGTCTCCGCCGCCGTGAATCACACCCTGCCATGGCCAGCCCTCCCCAGGTCTGCTCATACCCTCCTTGTTCCTATTCTAGCATCTTTACATGATGGTGATGCTCCCCGACCCCTTTAATTGAACCGGACCGCCTGGGATCGCCGGGAACACGTACTTTTGTCTTCATCGTCCGCGGTTCACGTGGACAGGGCTTGTTAGCTTAGCAATTGTGAAATTAAGTTAGGGGAAACATTTGGGAAGGGTTCAATCCGGTGTACGTCGCTCGGGAGCACTGGTCGTTGCGTAAATCTGCCAGTGCAACTTCACCGGAGTTCATCCTCCGCGCTGCCGTCGTCGTGGACTTCACCTCGCGAAGAATTAGAAACCGGAGGGCTTATGTGTAATCTGTCAGCGACACAAGAAACAGTAAAGGAACTCGTTTACAGTTAGCTTGAAACCTGAGGGCCTCTGTGCAAAGTCTCCAGAGCGCGCGCGCGCGCTCTTTCACCTTTGGGTTGGGCCGACTGGGCTAGAACTGGCCCAGTCCTGTTCAATCTTTTTCCTTTTCTTTTTCAGTAAAACTTTAGAAATCCATAGAAAATTATAAAAAAATCATAAAATTGTCAAACCAATTTTCCTAGACTTCTTATTTTCCAAAGTATTTAATAAAAATAGTTTCATGATTTTTAGAATAGATAAGGAATTTTAAGGCATTTAAACTAGCTTAAACCATTAGTTCTAGATTTTTAGGAGATAAATGGTAATTCCAAAAATGTCCAAACTTTTTATATAAGTTTTACACATCATTTAGAAGCCTTGGGTAGAATTTGGGTTGATTTGGACCTTGTTTGATAACTAGAACCCAAAACCCCCACCCCTGCCCCGTGAACTCCTTTAGTGACTCCGGAAACCCTAAGTTCTCGGAGTTCCGTGAAGGAAAATTGTATTCAAGACTTTAGATAATAAATTCTTATTATCTTTGCACCCTCATGAGCATTACATGGCATTCATTCTTATATACCTATATGTGGTTATGTTTAGAAAACGAAGAAGAGACTGAAGTGACCAAAGAGAAGACACCACCATTGGAATCTCAGGCAGGGTCTTGTCTCTACTTTGACATTTGCGGGCCTCAGACTGACTCACCTACTAATGAAGGCAAGCCCCAGTGCATTTTCCACCTTCCTTGATGAATTTAAAATCTTTCTCACTTGATTGATGCATTAGGTGATAGGAGTTGAATGCTTAAACAATTCCTGCACTACCTTCCTTGATCTTTGATTACCTTCCTTGATACCCTGTTTTACAAAAGGTTTTTATTATGATTAGTATTGCTCTAGCCAAACAAAAGGTTTTGTTTTACAAAATGATGATTGGCAAAGTGGGAGGAATGTTTTGAAAATAAAACTTGATGATGGATCCATTATGGCCGTAATGGGTTCAACATCGGAAAAGATGTACCTCTGTCAGGTACCAAGCTTTGGGATTTGAAATGATTAAGCTGAGACCGGGCGGGTGACTTGCACGAGAAGAGAGTCTCGGTGTAGTATCTCCATCTGAGTCGATTAAGGACCGTGTCGATGTAGGCTTGATGACCGAGGACCCTTTAACTGGTCACATGCCTCGTCATGGGTAAGCCTTGCCTCGGGCAGACTAAGGCCAGAATAAGATAACACGAAATGGGTGTGGAGTGGTGGCGAGAGTAGCGTATACCCTCCATAGCAAGAGGCTGGACGGTGGTGTATATGTGCTCTCGGTTTGCGTGAACCTGATCTGGTCTTAAGAAACCCGGTGGCGGGTTGACATATGCAAGGGTTAAGTGCTACATATGTCGTATGATCGGAGATCCTCAGCTGAGTATAATCGTTTCGGATCGCCGTACCTTCGCGGTTATGAAGACTTGGTCACTGCCCTATACGTAGAACTCCAGTAAAGATGAAGGACTTGTTAAGAAACTAGCTAGTGCAGGACAAGTGTTTGAACTAGGGTAGAGAGAACTCTAGATGTAGGTAATTTACCTAACCGGAAAATAAAATTGGATTTTTAAGGATCCACTCTTAGTAAGCATTTGTGCAAAACAGAGTCTTTGATCTTGAAATAACTTACCTTGACTCCCTTATAACCAGCATACCCTTGAGAGTCTTTTCTTTAGTCGGGTAAGACTTGCTGAGTAATTCCATACTCAGGGTTTATTTCCCCGTTGTTTTTAGGTGAGGAAGCAGCAATTTTTTGTTGCTTTTGTACCAAGGTGGTTCCAAGTGAAGAAAAACAAGAGTGAAGCTACGGGAGGACCTGGTCCTCCATAAGAAACTTTTATGTAAAAACTTATCGGGAGGAGTTTTGCCTCCCTGGGTATTGTAATAATTTTACTCAACACTCGTTTTATAACTCTGGTCTGTAATAAGTAACTTGATCTTACTTTTTAAATAAATGTAAGTTTATGTAATCACTTCCGCATTTCGATATCTTCGATGTTCTGTAATGTCTGCAAGACGGGTGAAACGTTCCTGGAAAGGTAAGAGAAGATACCGAACTTGTCAAGTGATTCAGGAACATCTACAGGGTTGTCTGATGTCTGTTGGATAAGGACAACTGTAGGTTGGCCTAATGACTTGGGAGGTTCCGACACAGCCGGGCCCCTGCGTCATAGGTTGGGTGCACCGGTGTGCACTGGGGGAGACTTCTCGTGGCGTTTTGGGGCGCGAGCGGGGGAGTCTGCCTTTAAAAAGGGGTTCATCCCTCGAGTAGCAGCCATGCCTTCGCTTCTCTCCCGCTCGCTGTGCCCTTTCGCCTCCAAAGTCTCTGCTTTGCGCCGCCGTAGTTCGTCATGGCCTTGTACGTTCATCCCGAGCATGTCCAGACTGAGTGGATGCTCAACATGGTGTGCCGCCTGCTTGGATGGAGCACGCCGGCGTTCGGTGGAAAGATCCACCGTCGGGGAGCTCGCGCTCTTCGTTTCTTGCGCGATGGCACTGCCGATCTCGCCTTCTTCTTGTTGTTGCTGGAGGAGCGCGACCTCGTGGGGGTTGGCGCTCTTCCGCCAGTGCTCAGCTTCAAGGATGTTCATCAGCCTTGCAGGGGTGGAGAGCGAACTGAGCTGTGGTTCCGCCTTCCGCATGAGCTGGTGGCTCGCCTCTTCCTCCAGCATTCGAAGGAAAGGGTGTTCGTCATCCTTGTGAAGGAGGCGAACTTTGGCTACACGGCACCGGCCAGGCCACAAGCGTCGTCTGCCGCCGTGCATTCAACTCCTTGGCTTGGATGGTCTTGTCGTCACCCCCGTAGGATGGGGGCGAGGGCCTCCTTGCCATGGCGCACACGTTGAGGTGGCCACCGTTGCTGGCAAGCCGCCCGGGAGGATTCCGCGAGGACGGTGGCTGTGAGCTTCCAACGAGACCCTGCTAGCGTCGAGTAGTTTACACCTGTAGAGATGGAGCTAGGGCTCCGCTCGAAGGCGGATGTAATAACTTTTGCTTTTGTAAGGTACTTTTTAAATACTATTTATCAAGCAGTATTAGCACTTATCTGCATACTATTTGTCCCTATTGCGTGTGGTGTTGCCGACTCCTCCCTGGTACTTGCCCCCTGGGATGCACGCTCGATGTGTCGAGGTTAGATACCAGCGTACTTGAAAGAGTTGGCAACAACCCCCAGGAGGTAGCCCCGACCGGGACCTGGACCTGTACACAGCTTCGGCTAGGGGGCGTTAGTAGCACACCCATAGGATCCCTCGTCTGACATTAGCCATCCTTTGATACATGCTCGGGACTTGCAGGATTTAGTCTGGGAAGCCAAGTTGTGTGTCTGGACCCCCTAGGTCACGGTTCTAGATACTAGGACACCCGTCGCATAGTGGTGGAGCGTGCAGGCTTACGGTACGGGACCAGGCTGAAAGGGAATTAGGCTTACACCTAGTCCCTAATTAATTTTGGTGGTTGAATTGCCCAACACAAATGTTTGGACTAACTAGCTTGCTCTAGTGTATAAGTTATACAGGTGCCAAAGGTTCACACTTAGCCAATAAAAAGACCAAGTATTGGGTTCAACAAAAGAGCAAAGGGACAACCGAAGGCACCTCTGGTCTGGCGCACCGGACTGTCCGGTGTGCCACCGGACATGTCCGGTGCACCAGAGGACTCCAACTCCGAACTCGCTACCTTCGGGAAATTCTAGGGGCAACTCCGCTATAATTCACCGGACTGTCCGGTGTACACCGGACATGTCCGGTGCTCCAAGAAAGAGCGGCCTCCGGAACTCGCCAGCCTCGGGAATTCAGAACGGCTGCTCCGCTATAATTCACCGGACTGTCCGGTGTACACCGGACTGTCCGGTGTAACAGCAGGGCAACGACTACTTCAGGCGCCAACGGCTACCTGCAGCGCATTTATTGCGCGCCAGCACGCGCAGAGGTCAGGCACGCCCATACTGGCGCACCGGACACTCTACAGTACATGTCCGGTGCGCCACCGGTCATCCAGGCGGGCCCAGAAGTCAGAGCTCCAACGGTCGGAACCCAACGGCTTTGGTGACGTGGCTGTCGCACCGGACATGTCCGGTGTGCACCGGACTGTCCGGTGCACCATCGAACAGACAGCTCCACCAAACGGCTAGTTTGGTGGTTGGGGCTATAAATACCCCCAACCACCCACCATTCATGGTATCCAAGTTTTCCACTTCCCAACTACTTACAAGAGCTCTAGCATTCAATTCTAGACACACCAAAGAGATCAAATCCTCTCCAAATTCCACACAACGCCCTAGTGATTAGAGAGAGAGATTTGCTTGTGTTCTTTCGAGCTCTTGCGCTTGGATTGCTTTCTTCTTGATTCTTTCATTGCGATCAAACTCACTTGTAATTGAGGCAAGAGACACCAAACTTGTGGTGGTCCTTGTGGGAACTTTGTGTTCCAAGTGATTGAGAAGAGAAAGCTCACTCGGTCCGAGGGACCGTTTGAGAGAGGGTAAGGGTTGAAAGAGACCCGGCCTTTGTGGCCTCTTCAACGGGGAGTAGGTTTGAAAGAACCGAACCTCGGTAAAACAAATCCGCGTGTCTCACTTCATTATTCGCTTGCGATTTGTTTTGCACCCTCTCTTGCGGACTCTATTATATTTCTAACGCTAACCCGGCTTGTAGTTGTGTTTATATTTGTAAATTTCAGTTTCGCCCTATTCACCCCCCTCTAGGCGACTTTCAATTGGTATCAGAACCCGGTGCTTCATTAGAGCCTAACCGCTCGAAGTGATGTCGGGAGATCACACCAAGAGGGAGATGGAGACCGGCGACAAGCCCACTACGAGCCAAGGGAGCACTTCATCGGAAGAGTCTCGCACCAAGAGGAAGGAGAAGAAGAAGGACTCCTCCAAACGGAAGGAGAAAAGATCTTCTTCCTCTCACCACAAAGAGAAGAAGGAAAAATCCTCTTCCCACAAGCCGCATCGGAGTGGTGACAAGAAAAAGAGGATGAGGAAGGTGGTCTACTATGAGACCGATACTTCATCAACATCGACCTCCGACTCCGACGCGTCGTCCGTAACTTCTAAGCGCCAAGAGCGCAAGAAGTTTAGTAAGATCCCCTTACACTATCCTCGTACATCTAGACCTACTCCATTATTTTCCGTTCCATTAGGCAAACCGCCAACCTTTGATGGCGAAGATTATGCTAGGTGGAGTGATTTAATGAAATTTCATCTAACCTCACTCCACAAAAGTATATGGAATGTTGTTGAGTTTGGAGCACAGGTACCATCCGTAGGGGATGAAGACTATGATACGGACGAAGTGGCCCAAATCGAGCACTTCAACTCTCAAGCTACAACCATACTCCTCGCCTCTCTAAGCAAGGAGGAATACAACAAGGTGCAAGGGTTGAAGAATGCAAAGGAGATTTGGGACCTTCTCAAGACCGTGCACGAGGGTGATGAACTCACCAAGATCACCAAGCGGGAAACGATCGAGGGGGAGCTCGGTCGCTTCCGTCTTCGCCAAGGGGAGGAGCCACAAGATATGTACAACCGGCTCAAAACCTTGGTGAACCAAGTGCGCAACCTTGGGAGCAAGAAATGGGATGACCACGAGGTGGTTAAGGTTATTTTAAGATCACTTATTTTCCTTAACCCTACTCAAGTACAATTAATTCGTGGCAACCCAGGATATACACTAATGACTCCCGAGGAAGTAATCGGGAATTTTGTGAGCTTTGAATGTATGATTAAAGGCTCAAAGAAGATCAACGAGCTTGATGAACCCTCCACGTCTGAAGTACAACCGGTGGCATTTAAGGCGACGGAGGAGAAGAAGGAGGAGTCTACACCGAGTAGACAACCAATTGACGCCTCCAAGCTCGACAATGAGGAGATGGCTTTAATCATCAAAAGCTTTCGCCAAATCCTCAAGCAACGGAAGGGGAAGGATTGCAAATCCCGTTCCAAGAAGGTTTGCTACAAGTGTGGTAAGCCCGGTCACTTTATTGCTAAATGTCCATTATCAAGTGATAGTGACAGGGATAACAATAAGAAGGGCAAGAGGAGAGAAAAGAAGAGGTACCACAAGAAGAAGGGCGGCGATGCCCACATGTGCCGCGAGTGGGACTCCGACGAGAGCTCCACCGACTCCTCCAACGACGAGGAGGACGCCACCAACATCGCCGTCACCAAGGGACTCCTCTTCCCCAACGTCGGCCACAAGTGCCTCATGGCAAAGGACGGCAAAAGGAAGAAGGTTAAATCTAAATCCTCCACTAAATATGAATCCTCTAGTGATGATAATGCTAGTGATGAGGAGAATAATTTGCGTACTCTTTTTGCCGACCTAAACATGCAACAAAAAGAAAAATTAAATGAATTGATTAGTGCTATTCATGAGAAGGATGATCTCTTGGACTCTCAAGAGGACTTCCTTATTAAGGAAAACAAAAGGCATGTTAAGGTTAAAAATGCTTGTGCTCTACAAGTTGAAAAATGTGAAAAATTATCTAGTGAGCTAAGCACTTGCCATGAGACCATTGACAACCTTAGAAATGAGAATGCTAAATTGCTAGCTAAGGTTGATTCACATGTTTGTACTATTTCAACTTCCAATTCTAGAGATGATAATGTTGATTTGCTTACTAGGATTGATGAGTTGAATGTCTCTATTGCTAGCCTTAGAAATGAGAATGAGAAATTGATTGCTAAGGCTAAAGAAATAGATGTTTGCAATGTTACAATTTCCAATCTTAGAGATAATAATGATATTTTGTGTACTAAGATTGTTGAACTTAATTCTTGCAAACCCTCTACATCTACTATTGAGCATGTGTCTATTTGTGATAGATGTAGAGATATTGATATCAATGCTATTCATGATCACATGGTATTAATTAAACAACAAAATGATCATATAGCAAAATTAGATGCTAAAATTGCCGAGCATAACTTAGAAAATGAAAAGTTTAAATTTGCTAGAAGTATGCTCTATAATGGGAGACACCCTGGCATCAAGGATGGCATTGGCTACCAAAGGGGAGACAATGTCAAACTTAGTGCCCCTCCTAAAAGATTGTCTAATTTTGTTAAGGGCAAGGCTCCCATGCCTCAGGATAACGAGGGTTACATTTTGTATCCTGCTGGTTATCCCGAGAGCAAAATTAGGAGAATTCATTCTAGGAAGTCTCACTCTGGCCCTAACCATGCTTTTATGTATAAGGGTGAGGCATCTAGTTCTAGGCAACCAACCCGTGCTAAGTTGCCTAGAAAGAAAACTCCTAGTGCATCAAATGATCATGGCATTTCATTTAAGACTTTTGATGCATCTTATGTTTTGACTAACAAATCCGGCAAAGTGGTTGCCAAGTTTGTTGGGGGCAAACACAAGGGTTCCAAGACTTGTGTTTGGGTACCCAAAGTTCTTGTTTCTAATGCCAAAGGACCCAAAACCGTTTGGGTACCTAAAGTCAAGAACTAAACTTGTTTTGTAGGTTTATGCATCCAGGGGCTCAAGTTGGATCATCGATAGCGGGTGCACAAACCACATGACGGGGGAGAAGAAGATGTTCTCCTCCTACGAGAAAAACCAAGATCCCCAAAGAGCTATCACATTCGGGGATGGAAACCAAGGTTTGGTCAAAGGTTTGGGTAAAATAGCTATATCTCCTGACCATTCCATTTCCAATGTTTTTCTTGTAGATTCTTTAGATTACAATTTGCTTTCCGTTTCGCAATTATGTCAAATGGGCTGCAACTGTCTCTTTACTGATGAAGGTGTCACTGTCTTTAGAAGAAGTGATGATTCAATAGCATCTAAGGGAGTGTTGGAGGGTCAGCTATACTTGGTAGATTTTGATAAAGTTGAACTCGACACTTGCTTAATTGCTAAGACTAACTTGGGTTGGCTCTGGCACCGCCGACTAGCCCATGTTGGAATGAAGAATCTTCATAAGCTTCTAAAGGGAGAGCACATTTTAGGACTAACAAATGTTCATTTTGAGAAAGACAGGATTTGTAGCGCATGCCAAGCCGGGAAGCAAGTTGGCACTCATCATCCACACAAGAACATCATGACTAGTGACAGGCCACTGGAGCTCCTACACATGGACCTATTCGGTCCGATCGCTTACATAAGCATCGGCGGGAGTAAGTATTGTCTAGTTATTGTGGATGATTATTCTCGCTTCACTTGGGTATTCTTTTTGCAGGAAAAATCCCATACCCAAGAGACCCTAAAGGGATTCTTGAGACGGGCTCAAAATGAGTTCGGCTTAAGGATCAAGAAAATTAGAAGCGACAACGGGACGGAGTTCAAGAACTCTCAAATTGAAGGCTTTCTTGAGGAGGAGGGCATCAAGCATGAGTTCTCCTCTCCCTACACCCCACAACAAAATGGTGTAGTAGAGAGGAAGAATCGAATTCTATTGGACATGGCAAGAACCATGCTTGATGAGTACAAGACACCGGATCGGTTTTGGGCCGAGGCGGTCAACACCGCCTGCTACGCCATCAACCGGTTATATCTACACCGAATCCTCAAAAAGACATCCTATGAACTCCTAACCGGTAAGAAGCCAAATATTTCATATTTTAGAGTCTTTGGTAGCAAATGCTTTATTCTTGTTAAAAGAGGTAGAAAATCTAAATTTGCTCCTAAGACTGTAGAAGGCTTTTTACTAGGATATGATTCAAACACAAGGGCATATAGAGTTTTTAACAAGTCCACTGGACAAGTTAAAGTTTCTTGTGACGTTGTGTTTGATGAGACTAATGGCTCTCAAGTAGAGCAAGTTGATCTTGATGAGTTAGGTGAAGAACAGGCTCCGTGCATCGCGCTAAGGAACATGTCCATTGGGGACGTGTGTCCTAAGGAATCCGAAGAGCCTCCACATGCACAAGATCAACCATCCTCCTCAACGCAAGCATCTCCACCAACCCAAAATGAGGACGAGGCTCAAGTTGATGAAGGAGAAGATCATAGAGATGAGCCCCTTCAAGATGACGACAACGATCAAGGGGGAGATGCAAATGATAAAGACAAGGAGGATGAAGAACCAAGGCCGCCACACCCAAGAGTCCACCAAGCAATACAACGAGATCACCTCGTCGACACCATCCTCGGTGACATTCATAAGGGGGTAACCACTCGATCTCGTGTTGCACATTTCTGTGAGCATTACTCTTTTGTTTCCTCTATTGAGCCACACAGGGTAGAGGAAGCACTACAAGATTAGGATTGGGTGGTGGCGATGCAAGAGGAGCTCAACAACTTCACCAGGAATGAGGTATGGCATTTAGTTCCACGTCCTAATCAAAATGTTGTAGGGACCAAGTGGGTCTTCCGCAACAAGCAAGACGAGCATGGTGTGGTGACAAGGAACAAAGCTCGACTCGTGGCCAAGGGGTATTCACAAGTCGAAGGTTTGGATTTTGGTGAAACCTATGCACCCGTAGCTAGGCTTGAGTCAATTCGCATATTATTGGCCTATGCTACTTACCATGGCTTCAAGCTTTACCAAATGGACGTGAAGAGTGCCTTCCTCAATGGACCAATCAAGGAAGAGGTCTATGTTGAGCAACCTCCCGGCTTTGAAGACAGTGAGTACCCTAACCATGTCTATAGGCTCTCTAAGGCGCTTTATGGGCTCAAGCAAGCCCCAAGAGCATGGTATGAATGCCTTAGAGATTTCCTTATTGCTAATGGCTTCAAAGTCGGCAAGGCTGATCCTACTTTATTCACTAAAACTCTTGACAATGATTTGTTTGTATGCCAAATTTACGTTGATGATATCATATTTGGGTCTACTAACGAATCTACTTGTGAAGAATTTAGTAGGATCATGACACAAAAATTCGAGATGTCGATGATGGGGGAATTGAAGTATTTTCTAGGATTCCATGTCAAACAACTCCAAGAGGGCACCTTCATTAGCCAAACGAAGTACACTCAAGACATCCTAAACAAGTTTGGGATGAAGGATGCCAAGCCCATCAAGACACCCATGGGAACCAATGGGCATCTCGACCTCGACACGGGAGGTAAATCCGTCGATCAAAAGTCTATTTCAAACCAAGTCATAGGTGTATTGAAAAGGGAATTGGAGTCTTCGGCGAAGACAAATGCTTCCACTCCGTAACTCATCCTTCGCCGTCACTCCGCGCATCTCTTCGTCTTTGGTATAATCTTCACTCATTTACTTATAACCAAAGGGGGAGAGAGTATTACAAAAAGGGCTCTAATGATTCCGTTTTTGGCGATTCATGCCAAAGGGGGAGAGAGTACGAGCCCAAAGCAAAAGGACCGCACCACCACCCTAATTTTAAAATTAATGGTTTTCAATTGGTAAATTTCAATTGGCATCTCTTTGTGTTCTAAAGGGGGAGCAAGTAGTATTTTCAAAAATTGATATCTTAAAACCCTCTTGAACACTAAGAGGAGAATTTATTTGAGGGGGAGTTTTGTTTAGTCAAAGGAAAAGCATTTGAAACAAGGGGAGAAAATTTTAAACTTGAAAATGCTTTGCAAAAATTTTATTCATCTACCTTTGACTATGTTGCAAAAGGACTTTGAAAAGGATTTACAAAAAGAATTTGCAAAAACAAAACATGTGGTGCAAGCGTGGGTCCAAAATGTTAAAAATAAAGAAACAATCCATGCAAATAACATTTATTGGCTCAATTCCAAGCAACCTTTGCACTTACATTATGCAAACTAGCTCAATTATGCACTTTTATATTTGCTTTGGTTTGTGTTGGCATCAATCACCAAAAAGGGGGAGATTGAAAGGGAATTAGGCTTACACCTAGTCCCTAATTAATTTTGGTGGTTGAATTGCCCAACACAAATGTTTGGACTAACTAGCTTGCTCTAGTGTATAAGTTATACAGGTGCCAAAGGTTCACACTTAGCCAATAAAAAGACCAAGTATTGGGTTCAACAAAAGAGCAAAGGGACAACCGAAGGCACCTCTGGTCTGGCGCACCGGACTGTCCGGTGTGCCACCGGACATGTCCGGTGCACCAGAGGACTCCAACTCCGAACTCGCTACCTTCGGGAAATTCCAGGGGCAACTCCGCTATAATTCACCGGACTGTCTGGTGTACACCGGACTGTCCGGTACTCCAAGAAAGAGCGGCCTCTGGAACTCGCCAGCCTCGGGAATTCAGAACGGCTGCTCCGCTATAATTCACTGGACTGTCCGGTGTACACCGGACTGTCCGGTGTAACAGCAGGGCAACGGCTACTTCAGGCGCCAACGACTACCTGCAGCGCATTTATTGCGCGCCAGCACGCGCAGAGGTCAGGCACGCCCATACTGGCGCACCGGACACTCTACAGTACATGTCCGGTGCGCCACCGGTCATCCAGGCGGGCCCAGAAGTTAGAGCTCCAACGGTCGGAACCCAACGGCTTTGGTGACGTGGCTGTCGCACCGGACATGTCCGGTGTGCACCGGACTGTCCGGTGCACCATCGAACAGACAGCTCCACCAAACGGCTAGTTTGGTGGTGAAAGGGAATTAGGCTTACACCTATTTCCTAATTGATTTTGGTGGTTGAATTGCACAACACAAATAATTGGACTAACTAGTTTGCTCTAGATTATATGTTCTACAGGTGTCAAAGGTTCATCTGCAACTATACTAAATCGACTGTCCGGAATACCGTAGATTATTCTGGACAGGAGAAGCTTTTTGGAAAAACAGACCAAGCGCGGACCGTCCGGGCCTTTGCGGCGGACCGTCCGCGACACCAGGATACCCCTTCGGACAGAACCAATGCAAAAATACAAGTGTCCACTACGGACCGTCCGGAGGAAAAGCAAGGACCGTCCGAGCCCTCGCGCGGACCGTCCGGCCTCAGGCGCGGACCGTCCGGTAGGTGAGAAACCGAAAAACCCGAAGGTGACGGGTTCGGAAAAATGAATTATAGCGGCCTCGCGGACCGTCCGGGCCAGGCGGGCGGACCGTCCGCGCCTGGCTTTATCTGACATCTGACGTCGCATTAAATGCGATATAGCCGTTATTGCTGACCGTTGCGTTTTCAGCCGTTGATCTACAGGGGCGGACCGTCCGGACCAGGCGGGCGGACCGTCCGCGCTCAGCAGAATGGAGCAACGGCTAGGAAGTGGTTGGTGGCTATAAATACAACCCCAACCACCTCCATTCACCACACCCAAGCATTCCAACCTTCAACATTCAATACAAGAGCTAGCAATCCATTCCAAGACACATTCAAAGCCTCCATCTCTCCAAGTTTCACAATTGAGATAAGAGATCATTAGTGATTAGTGACTTGAGAGAGAAAGTGATTCGTGTGTTATTTGTCGCTCTTGTCGCTTGGCTTTTGCAATCGTGTTTTCCTTCAATCTTCTTTGCGATCAAACACACTTGTAATTGAGGCAAGAGACACCAATCTTGTGGTGGTCCTTGTGGGAACTTTGTGTTCCAAGTGATTGAGAAGAGAAAGCTCACTCGGTCCGAGGGACCGTTTGAGAGAGGGAAAGGGTTGAAATAGACCCGGCCTTTGTGGCCTCCTCAACGGGGAGTAGGTTTGAGAGAACCGAACCTCGGTAAAACAAATCCGCGTGTCTCACTTCATTATTCGCTTGCGATTTGTTTTGCACCCTCTCTCGCGGACTTTATTATATTTCTAACGCTAACCCGGCTTGTAGTTGTGATTATTTTTGAGAATTTCAGTTTCGCCCTATTCACCCCCCCTCTAGGCGACTTTCAATTGGTATCAGAGCCCGGTGCTTCATTAGAGCCTAACCGCTCAAAGTGATGTCGGGAGATCACACCAAGAGGGAGATGGAGACCGGCGACAAGCCCACTACGAGCCATGGGAGCACTTCATCGGAAGAGTCCCGCACCAAGAGGAAGGAGAAGAAGAAAGACTCCTCCAAACGGAAGGAGAAAAGATCTTCCTCTTCTCACCACAAAGAGAAGAAGGAAAAATCTTCTTCTCACAAGTCGCATTGGAAAGGCGACAAGCACAAGAGGATGAGAAAAGTGGTCTACTATGAGACCGACACTTCATCAACATCGACCTCCGACTCCGATGCACCGTCCGTAACTTCTAAGCGCCAAGAGCGCAAGAAGTTTAGTAAGATCCCATTACACTATCCTCGTACATCTAGACCTACTCCATTACTTTCCGTTCCATTAGGCAAACCGCCAACCTTTGATGGCGAAGATTATGCTAGGTGGAGTGATTTAATGAAATTTCATCTAACCTCACTCCACAAAAGTATATGGAATGTTGTTGAGTTTGGAGCACAGGTACCATCCGTAGGGGATGAAGACTATGATACGGACGAAGTGGCCCAAATCGAGCACTTCAACTCTCAAGCTACAACCATACTCCTAGCCTCTCTAAGCAAGGAGGAATACAACAAGGTGCAAGGGTTGAAGAATGCAAAGGAGATTTGGGACCTACTCAAGACCGTGCACGAGGGTGATGAACTCACCAAGATCACCAAGCGGGAAACGATCGAGGGGGAGCTCGGTCGCTTCCGTCTTCGCCAAGGGGAGGAGCCACAAGATATGTACAACCGGCTCAAAACCTTGGTGAACCAAGCGCGCAACCTTGGGAGCAAGAAATGGGATGACCACGAGGTGGTTAAGGTTATTTTGAGATCACTTATTTTCCTTAACCCTACTCAAGTTCAATTAATTCGTGGTAATCCTAGATACACACTAATGACTCCCGAGGAAGTAATCGGGAATTTTGTGAGCTTTGAATGCATGATTAAAGGATCAAAGAAGTTCAACGAGCTTGACAAACCCTCCACGTCCGAAGCACAACCGGTGGCTTTTAAGGCGATGGAGGAGAAGAAGGAGGAGTCTACACCAAGTAGACAACCAATTGACGCCTCCAAGCTCGACAATGAGGAGATGACTTTAATCATCAAAAGCTTTCGCCAAATCCTCAAGCAACGAAGGGGGAAGGACTACAAACCCCGCTCCAAGAAAGTGTGCTACAAATGTGGTAAGCCCGGTCATTTCATTGCAAAATGTCCTATATCTAGTGACAGTGACAGGGGCGACGACAAGAAGGGAAAGAGGAGAGAAAAGAAGAAGTACTACAAGAAGAAGGGCGGCGATGCCCATGTTTGCCGGGAGTGGGACTCCGACGAGAGCTCCACCGAGTCCTCTTCCGACGAGGACGCCGCCAACATCACCGTCACCAAGGGACTCCTCTTCCCCAACGTCGGCCACAAGTGCCTCATGGCAAAGGACGGCAAAAGGAAGAAGGTTAAATCTAAATCCTCCACTAAATATGAATCCTCTAGTGATGATAATGCTAGTGATGAGGAGAATAATTTGCGTACCCTTTTTGCCGATCTTAACATGCAACAAAAGGAAAAATTAAATGAATTGATTAGTGCTATTCATGAGAAGGATGATCTCTTGGACTCTCAAGAGGACTTCCTTATTAAGGAAAACAAAAAGCATGTTAAGGTCAAAAATGCTTATGCTCTACAAGTTGAAAAATGTGAAAAATTGTCTAGTGAGCTAAGCACTTGCCATGAGACTATTGATAACCTTAGAAATGAAAATGCTAGTTTAATTGCTAAGGTTAATACTCATGTTTGTGTTGTTTCAATTCCCAATCTTAGAAATGATAATGATGATTTGCCTGCTAAGATTGAAGAATTAAACATCTCTCTTGCTAGCCTTAGGATTGAAAATGAAAAATTAATTGCTAAGGCTAAAGATTTTGATGTTTGCAATACTACCATTTCCGACCTTAGAGCCAAGAATGATATGTTGCATGCTAAGGTTGTTGAATTAAAATCTTGCAAACCCTCTACATTTACCGTTGAGCACACTTCTATTTGTACTAGATGTAGAGATGTTGATATCAATGCTATTCATGATCACATGGCTTTAATTAAACAACAAAATGATCATATAGCAATATCAGATGCTAAAATTGCCGAGCATAACTTAGAAAATGAAAAGTTTAAATTTGCTAGAAGTATGCTCTATAATGGGAGACGCCCTGGCATCAAGGATGGCATTGGCTTCCAAAGGGGAGACAATGTCAAACTTAATGCCCCTCCTAAAAACTTGTCTAACTTTGTTAAGGGCAAGGCTCCCATGCCTCAGGATAACGAGGGTTACATTTTGTACCCTGCCGGTTATCCCGAGAGCAAAATTAAGAAAGTTCATTCTAGGAAGTCTCACTCTGGCCCTAACCATGCTTTTATGTATAAGGGTGAGACATCTAGCTCTAGGCAACCAACCCGTGCTAAGTTGCCTAGTAAGAAAACTCCTAATGCATCAAATGATCATGACATTTCATTTAAGACTTTTGATGCATCTTATGTGCTTACTAACAAATCCGGCAAGGTAGTTGCCAAGTTTGTTGGGGGCAAACACAAGGGCTCCAAGACTTGTGTTTGGGTACCCAAAGTTCTTGTGTCTAATGCCAAAGGACCCAAAACCGTTTGGGTACCTAAAGTCAAGAACTAAAATTGTTTTGTAGGTTTATGCATCCGGGGGCTCAAGTTGGATACTCGACAGCGGGTGCACAAACCACATGACAGGGGAGAAGAAGATGTTCTCCTCATATGAGAAAAACCAAGATCCCCAAAGAGCGATCACATTCGGGGATGGAAATCAAGGTTTGGTCAAAGGTTTGGGTAAAATTGCTATATCTCCTAACCATTCCATTTCAAATGTTTTTCTTGTTGATTCATTAGATTACAATTTGCTTTCTGTTTCCCAATTATGTCAAATGGGCTACAACTGTCTATTCACTGATGTAGGTGTCACTGTCTTTAGAAGAAGTGATGATTCAATAGCATTTAAGGGTGTGTTAGAGGGTCAACTATACTTGGTAGATTTTGATAGAGCTGAACTTGACACATGCTTAATTGCTAAGACTAACATGGGTTGGCTCTGGCATCGCCGACTAGCCCACGTTGGGATGAAGAATCTTCATAAACTTCTAAAGGGAGAGCACATTTTGGGACTAACAAATGTTCATTTTGAGAAAGACAGGATCTGTAGCGCATGCCAAGCTGGAAAGCAAGTTGGGTCACATCATCCACACAAGAACATCATGACGAGTGACAGGCCACTGGAGCTCCTACACATGGACTTATTTGGCCCGATTGCTTACATAAGCATCGGAGGGAGTAAGTACTGTCTAGTAATTGTGGATGATTATTCTCGCTTCACTTGGGTGTTCTTTTTGCAGGACAAATCTCATACCCAAGAAACCTTAAAGGGATTCTTGAGACGGGCTCAAAATGAGTTCGGCTTAAGGATCAAGAAAATTAGAAGCGACAATGGGACGGAGTTCAAGAACTCTCAAATTGAAGGCTTCCTTGAGGAGGGCATCAAGCATGAGTTCTCTTCTCCCTACACTCCACAACAAAATGGTATAGTGGAGAGGAAGAATCGAACTCTATTGGACATGGCAAGAACCATGCTTGATGAGTACAAGACACCGGATCAGTTTTGGGCCGAAGCGGTCAACACCGCTTGCTACGCCATCAACCGGTTATACCTTCACTGAATCCTCAAGAAGACATCCTATGAACTCCTAACCGGTAAAAAGCCAAATATTTCATATTTTAGAGTTTTTGGTAGCAAATGTTTTATTCTTGTTAAAAGAGGTAGAAAATCTAAATTTGCTCCTAAAACTGTAGAAGGCTTTTTACTAGGATATGACTCAAACACAAGGGCATATAGAGTCTTTAACTAGTCCTCAGGACTTGTTGAAGTTTCTTGTGACGTTGTGTTTGATGAGACTAACGGCTCTCAAGTAGAGCAAGTTGATCTTGATGAGATAGGTGAAGAACAGGCTCCATGCATAGCGCTAAGGAACATGTCCATTGGGGATGTGTGTCCTAAGGAATCCGAAGAGCCTCCACATGCACAAGATCAACCATCTTCCTCCATGCAAGCATCTCCACCAACTCAAATTGAGGATGAGGCTCAAGATGTTGAACAAGAAGATGAGCCACCTCAAAATGACAGCAACAATCAAGGGGGAGATACAAATGATCAAGAAAAGGAGGATGAGCAAGAACCAAGGCCGCCACACCCAAGAGTTCACCAAGCAATACAACGAGATCACCCCGTCGACACCATCCTCGGCGACATTCATAAGGGGGTAACCACTCGATCTCGTGTTGCACATTTTTGTGAGCATTACTCTTTTGTTTCCTCTATTGAACCACACAGGGTAGAGGAAGCACTCCAAGATGCGGATTGGGTGATGGCAATGCAAGAGGAACTCAACAATTTCACAAGGAACGAGGTATGGCACTTAGTTCCACGTCCTGACCAAAATGTTGTAGGAACCAAGTGGGTCTTCCGCAACAAACAAGACGAGCATGGTGTGGTGACAAGGAACAAAGCTCGACTCGTGGCCAAGGGGTATTCACAAGTCGAAGGTTTGGATTTTGGTGAAACCTATGCACCCGTAGCTAGGCTTGAATCAATTCGCATATTATTAGCCTATGCTACTTACCATGGCTTCAAGCTTTATCAAATGGACGTGAAGAGTGCCTTCCTCAATGGACCAATCAAGGAGGAGGTCTATGTTGAGCAACCTCCCGGCTTTGAAGACAGTGAGTATCCTAACCATGTCTATAAGCTCTCTAAGGCGCTTTATGGGCTCAAGCAAGCCCCAAGAGCATGGTATGAATGCCTTAGAGATTTTCTTATTGCTAATGGCTTCAAAGTCGGAAAGGCCGATCCTACACTCTTTACTAAAACTCTTGAAAATTACTTGTTTATATGCCAAATTTATGTTGATGATATTATATTTGGGTCTACTAACGAGTCTACATGTGAAGAGTTTAGTAGGATTATGACACAGAAATTCGAGATGTCTATGATGGGGGAGTTGAAGTATTTCTTAGGATTCCAAGTGAAGCAACTCCAAGAGGGCACCTTCATTAGCCAAACGAAGTACACTCAAGACATTCTAAACAAGTTTGGGATGAAGGATGCCAAGCCCATCAAGACACCCATGGGAACCAATGGGCATCTCGACCTCGACACGGGAGGTAAGTCCGTGGATCAAAAGGTATACCGGTCGATGATAGGTTCTTTGCTATATTTATGTGCATCTCGACCGGACATTATGCTTTCTGTATGCATGTGTGCAAGATTCCAAGCCGACCCTAAGGAAGCTCACCTTACGGCCGTAAAACGAATCTTGAGATATTTGGCTTATACTCCTAAGTTTGGGCTTTGGTATCCTAGGGGATCCACATTTGATTTAATTGGATATTCGGATGCCGATTGGGCGGGGTGTAAAATCAATAGGAAGAGCACATCGGGGACTTGCCAGTTCTTGGGAAGATCCTTGGTGTCTTGGGCTTCAAAGAAGCAAAATTCGGTCGCTCTTTCCACCGCCGAAGCCGAGTACATTGCCGCAGGACATTGTTGCGCGCAATTGCTTTGGATGAGGCAAACCCTGCGGGACTACGGTTACAAATTAACCAAAGTTCCTTTGCTATGTGATAATGAGAGTGCAATCAAGATGGCGGATAATCCCGTCGAGCATAGTCGCACTAAACACATAGCCATTCGGTATAATTTTCTTAGGGATCACCAACAAAAGGGAGATATCAAGATTTCATACATTAATACTAAAGATCAATTAGCCAATATCTTTACCAAGCCTCTTGATGAACAATCTTTTAACAAACTTAGGCATGAGCTCAATATTCTTGATTCTAGGAACTTCTTTTGTTGATTTGCACACATAGCTCTTTTATATACCTTTGATCACGTATCCTTTATATGCTATGACTAATGTGTTTTCAAGTGTATTCCAAACCAAGTCATAGGTATATTAAAAGGGAATTGGAGTCTTCGGCGAAGTCAAAGGCTTCCACTCCACTCTATTACCCATCTTTCGCCGTCGCTCTGCTTCACTCTCCAACTTTGGTATAATCTTCACTCATTTATTTTATGACCAAAGGAGGAGAAAGTACTTCGTTGGGCTCTAATGATTCCGTTTTTGGTGATTCATGCCAAAGGGGGAGAAAATATGAGCCCAAAGCAAAAGGACCGCACCACCACCCTAATTTTAAAATTAATGATTTTCAATTGGTAAATTTCAAATTGGTATCTCTTCGTGTTCTAAAGGGGGAGCAAGTAGTATTTTCAAAACTTGATATCTCAAAACCCTCTTGAACACTAAGAGGAGGATTTCATTTAGGGGGAGTTTTGTTTAAGTCAAAGGAAAAGCATTTGAAACAGGGGGAGAATTTCAAATCCTGAAAATGCTTCTCGAAATCTTATTCATCTATCTTTGACTAAGTGCAAAAAGACTTTGAAAAAGGTTTACAAAAGAATTTGCAAAAACAAAACGTGTGGTGCATGCGTGGTCCAAAATGTTAAAAATAAAGAAACAATCCATGCAAGAATTCTTATTGGCTCAATTCCAAGCAACCTTTGCACTTACATTATGCAAACTAGTTTAAATATGCACTTCTATACTTGCTTTGGTTTGTGTTGGCATCAATCACCAAAAAGGGGGAGATTGAAAGGGAATTAGGCTTACACCTATTTCCTAATTGATTTTGGTGGTTGAATTGCACAACACAAATAATTGGACTAACTAGTTTGCTCTAGATTATATGTTCTACAGGTGTCAAAGGTTCATCTGCAACTATACTAAATCGACTGTCCGGAATACCGTAGATTATTCTGGACAGGAGAAGCTTTTTGGAAAAACAGACCAAGCGCGGACCGTCCGGGCCTTTGCGGCGGACCGTCCGCGACACCAGGATACCCCTTCGGACAGAACCAATGCAAAAATACAAGTGTCCACTACGGACCGTCCGGAGGAAAAGCAAGGACCGTCTGAGCCCTCGCGCGGACCGTCCGGCCTCAGGCGCGGACCGTCCGGTAGGTGAGAAACCGAAAAACCCGAAGGTGACGGGTTCGGAAAAATGAATTATAGCGGCCTCGCGGACCGTCCGGGCCAGGCGGGCGGACCGTCCGCGCCTGGCTTTATCTGACATCTGACGTCGCATTAAATGCGATATAGCCGTTGATATAGCCGTTACTGCTGACCGTTGCGTTTTCAGCCGTTGATCTACAGGGGCGGACCGTCCGGACCAGGCGGGCGGACCGTCCGCGCTCAGCAGAATGGAGCAACGGCTAGGAAGTGGTTGGTGGCTATAAATACAACCCCAACCACCTCCATTCACCACACCCAAGCATTCCAACCTTCAACATTCAATACAAGAGCTAGCAATCCATTCCAATACACATTCAAAGCCTCCATCTCTCCAAGTTTCACAATTGAGATAAGAGATCATTAGTGATTAGTGACTTGAGAGAGAAAGTGATTCGTGTGTTATTTGTCGCTCTTGTCGCTTGGCTTTTGCAATCGTGTTTTCTTTCAATCTTCTTTGCGATCAAACACACTTGTAATTGAGGCAAGAGACACCAATCTTGTGGTGGTCCTTGTGGGAACTTTGTGTTCCAAGTGATTGAGAAGAGAAAGCTCACTCGGTCCGAGGGACTGTTTGAGAGAGGGAAAGGGTTGAAATAGACCCGGCCTTTGTGGCCTCCTCAACGGGGAGTAGGTTTGAGAGAACCGAACCTCGGTAAAACAAATCCGCGTGTCTCACTTCATTATTCGCTTGCGATTTGTTTTGCACCCTCTCTCGCGGACTTTATTATATTTCTAACGCTAACCCGGCTTGTAGTTGTGATTATTTTTGAGAATTTCAGTTTCGCCCTATTCACCCCCCCCCCTCTAGGCGACTTTCGGGTGGTTGGGGCTATAAATACCCCCAACCACCCACCATTCATGGTATCCAAGTTTTCCACTTCCCAACTACTTACAAGAGCTCTAGCATTCAATTCTAGACACACCAAAGAGATCAAATCCTCTCCAAATTCCACACAACGCCCTAGTGATTAGAGAGAGAGAGAGATTTGCTTGTGTTCTTTCGAGCTCTTGCGCTTGGATTGCTTTCTTCTTGATTCTTTCATTGCGATCAAACTCACTTGTAATTGAGGCAAGAGACACCAAACTTGTGGTGGTCCTTGTGGGAACTTTGTGTTCCAAGTGATTGAGAAGAGAAAGCTCACTCGGTCCGAGGGACCGTTTGAGAGAGGGTAAGGGTTGAAAGAGACCCGGCCTTTGTGGCCTCCTCAACGGGGAGTAGGTTTGAGAGAACCGAACCTCGGTAAAACAAATCCGCGTGTCTCACTTCATTATTCGCTTGCGATTTGTTTTGCACCCTCTCTTGCGGACTCTATTATATTTCTAACGCTAACCCGGCTTGTAGTTGTGTTTATATTTATAAATTTCAGTTTCGCCCTATTCACCCCCCCTCTAGGCGACTTTCACAGGCTAAGCGGCTACACGGCTCCGGACCACCCCAGGAGACAAGTGTCCATTCTCTGGAGCCGGACCCTAGGTTGTCGGACCCACATGACTATAGCGCCAAATACTAGGGTACTCGTCATAGAGTGGTGGACTGTGCAGGCTTACAGTACGGGACCAGGCTAAGTGGCTACACTGCTCCGGACCACCCCATGGAACGAGCTCCCGTTCTTTAGAACCAGCCCCCAGGCTGTCGGACCCCTCTGCTTTCGTAGAGGGGTCCTATGCTTCAAGTCTGGCTACTCAATTCGGATGTCGTCATGTCAGGACAGATGGGAACCATATGGGTGGGTTAGATAAATAGTATTATCCAGAAACTACAGGATAAATCCGTGGAGTAGGAGGGTAAAGTTATCATAGAATCACATTTGAGGGGATAAATCTCCTTTTTATAACTTGACATGCATGTGTGTAAACCAATAGGCCGGGTTTATGAGGGCGGACCTCACCGGGCTGGTGTACACATATGTGAAACCTAATTACAAAAGAAGAAAAACTTAACCCCTCAGACTTGCTCCTATGGATTGAACTTACAGAGATGCTCCAGGGGTTAGGAAGAGATACTCCTTTAGTTATAGCAAGGCGGGCACCCCCGGGGATGGCATATTTCCGTCACCTTGAAGGGTTCCTCCCAGCTGGGGGAGAGATTGCGGACCCCTTCTTGGTTCGGTACTTGCCACAGGACTAGGTCCTGACCCTGGGCTCCCTACTATGCACGAACCGTTGGCCATAGTGCATGGGCGCCTCGTTACAAAGTGCATTTCGGGTTGCCACTTGACATCTGAGTCCGCCGATGGAGTCCACGTCCTTGCGCTATAACCGCCCCTACATAGGCTCATCAAAAGACTAGACCCGAGGGGAGTCCAGAAGGGTTTCCGGGGGAAGACAGACTTCGGCCCTGTAGACCAGGGAGTACGGGGCCCCCTGGTGGCCCGTCTAGTTGTCGTCACCGGAGTTGGAGCCTCTGGCGAAAGCATCCTTTAGGACCCCCTCAGGTGACTGATACCCGAGGTCTGGTTCAGCCGCGACCACCTCGTCGTCGTCGACCCTTTCCTTGCCAAGTCGGCAACGAGGTGGGGTGTCGTCCCCGGAAGACTGCTCGTGCCGCGCGCTGATGCGTTTCGCGAGGTCGATGATCTCGCGACACTCCACGGCGCTGTGGCGACCGTCGGGGTGCACAGGGCATGAGCCGCTGTTACCCCTCTGTGGTCGTAGGCATTTGTTGCGGTCGCCCTGGCCCCCAGTCGCAGCTGCAATGACCAGAGCGGCAGAATGCGGCTTCTCGTGACCGTGGTTCTTCTTCTTCTTCCTCTTACCGTCCTAGACGACGGTACCAGAGCCACCCGTCTGGGCATCCTCGGCCTGTGGCGTCGAGTGTCACGCACGGCCCTCGGCGGCCCTGGCGCACTTGTCAGCCAGAGCGAAGAGAGTGGAGACAGTTTCCATGTCATGCGTAGCCAACTTCTCCAACATCTTTTCATCATGCACTCCCTGGCGGAAGGCCATGATGATAGAAGCATCGGAGACGCGAGGTATAGTACCTCGCACCTTGGTGAAGCGGGAGATAAACGTCCGGAGAGTTTCTCCGGGCTCCTGCCTTACTACGTGGAGGTGGGCTTCCACGCCGTGTTGTTGGTAAGCGCTGGCGAAGTTTGCTGTGAACGGCGTGTAGAGCTCTTCCCAGGAGTAGATCGATCCTAGGGCAAGGTTCATGAGCCAAGTCCGGGTGGGCCCAGACAAGGCGACATAAAAATATGTTGCCATCACAGCGGTGTTTCCACCTGCTGCCATGATGGCGGTGACGTAAACCTGCAAGAATTCCGACGGATTGGATGTACCGTCGTATTTCTCCAGCAGGTGCGACCGGAACTTGGATGGCCACGTCGCTGCGCGGATATGATCCGCGAGCACGGTGCAGCCCACGCCGGCCAACGGGACACCCGTCAAGATCTGTGCGCCTGTTAGGGTCTGTGGTGCTACCGCAGCGAAGTCGTAATCGAGGTTGCGACCCTCGATGTTTTATCGGCGCTCACGCGCCCTTTCCAGAGTGACACGGGCATCCTCGCTCGCACGCCTGCGGTTGAGTTATGCCCGTAAATCGTCTGACACCTCCAGAGAGGTTGCGACGTCTTCTCCTGCCTGCCGACGATTGAGTTTCGCCCGCAAGTCCTTGGTCGACGCAGCCCTTATAGAGGGCGAGCGCACTGACGCCGACGCCTCCTATTGATGCCGGGACGAACGAGGCCTGGGCCTGGCTGAGCTAGAGTGCGCCATGCCGAGTAGCCGGTCGACGTCGTCACGCCACTACTTCATGGCCCCCGGCGAGGCCGTGGAGCTAGGAGGGTGGCGCAACAACTCCCTGGCTGCGGACAGCGCACCGAGGGTGGCCCTTGATGCCCTGGTCGACTGCACAAGGGTGTGCTGCCGCATAGAGCGCACAACAACAGCTGCACTGGGCGCAGGGCGGCTAGAGGCCCGTGGCATGGATGAGGCAGCCTCCTCCATGGGGAAATCCTCGGGGATGAAGTCGTGGTGCTCGACGATGTGAACCATGGTGTCGAGCAGGAAAACAAGCAAAAACCTAAAGCTAAGGCCCCCTACCTGGCGCGCCAAATGTCGGAGAGGAAATCTCTGGCCGGGTGACGGAATGCACCCACCCTAAATCCAGTGCGGGTCTTGACATTTTAGAGGTCCAGGACAAGACTTATAAAGAAGGCCCTTTATAATAATAAATTATTACACATAAATATAGTATATGTATATATTGTCTACAACTGTGCGAGAAATAGAGATAAAACGTCAAACATCGTTGTCTCGTTGTACGCTGAGAGCCTAGGTGGTTGGGTCTGAGACTATGAAGTACTACTACTAGAATATAGAAATCAAGATTTATATGCTATGCCTAATTATTCTTGCTTATTGCTGTCGTGTTGTTGACTTATAATTAGATCTTTAAAAATCTATAGAGCTAATAGACAAATCTATACAATATATATATATATATACTATTATTTAATACATGGGGTGAGGCCCCACTAATCTGGAGGCCCTGGTCGGGGGCACTACTCGACCCCCGCCAGGGCCGGCGCTGCCTAAATCCTAAGATGAGGAGGGGCCTAAGCGTTTTGCTTGTTACGAGATTGGGGGGATGAACACACAAGAACACACAAGGATTTAGAGTGGTTCGGGCCGCCGGAGCGTAATACCCTACTCCACTGTGTGATGTATTGAGCTTAAGAGCTTGTATGAACTTGTGAGCCTGAGCTGTGTCTAGGATGGCTTGGGTCTGAATGTCGTTGCATGCCTCCCCTTTTATAGCTCAAGGGGGGCACGTACAAGGGTGCTGAGTCCCGACATGCGGGCCCAGGAACATAACGGATGTAATACTTGGAGCCACTAATGCTCATCGTTGGAGCAATCTCCTTGCACCCCGATATCTGCGATCTATGTAGTATTGGCGTGCAGGGGAAGCTTCCCTGGCAACATACGAGTGATGATGGATGGGCACAGTGCACTTCGCAGCACGGGCGTACTGTTTGGCAATGGAATGGACAGGCACACCGCATGCAGGATGGCCTAGACACAACCTGCCAACTGAGTGGACAGGACACATTAAATGCTGAAGGGGCACATTGTCTATCAGCGGGATAGTCAGGCGGCGCGTCTTTTCCACAATAAATGCAGAGACAACGCGACCTAGAGGCCTTACGTCAGGCTCCGTCCGCTGGCTTACGTCACGCGCGGTAAGCTATGTGGCAGCATCGGGTCTCTGCCTGAGTGAAAGGGAAATAGGTCAAACCTTTTCCAATTGAATTTTGGTGGTTGAATTGCCCAACACAAATTATTGGACTAACTAGTTTGCTCTAGAATATATGTTCTACAGGTGCGAAAGGTTCACAACAAACCAATACAAAGATAAAAGAAAGGGTTTAAAACAAAAGGAGCAAAGTAAACTGGAGGCAGCCCTGGTCTGGCGCACCGGATTGTCCGGTGTGCCACCGGACAGTGTCCGGTGCACTAGGGAGAATCAAATCAAACTTGCCAGCTTTGGGAATCTCGGGAGGCCGCTCCGCTATAATTCACCGGACTGTCCGGTGTAACACCAGACTGTCCGGTGTGCCAGCGGAGCAACAGCTACTTCGCGCCAACGATCCCCTGCAAGTGAACAGTAAAAGCAAACAGTGCGAGCCTACGTGCGCAGAATTCAGAGCAGGCGCAGAAGGCGCACCGGACAGTGAACATGACCTATCCGGTGCACCACCGGACTGTCCGGTGGCCCAGTTATCAGAAGCTCCAACGGTCGGAACCCAACGGCCTGGTGACGTGGCTGGCGCACCGGACAGTATCCGGTGGCGCACCGGACTGTCCGGTGCGCCATACGACAGAAGCCTTCACCAACGGCCATATTGGTGGTTGGGGCTATAAATACCCCCCAACCACCACACTTCAAATGATCCAAGCATTCACTACACCTCATTCAATACAAGAGCAATACACAACACTCCAAGACACAAATCAAAGCCTCCGATCGAATCAAAGTCCCCAATTCAACTCTAGTTCTTAGGACTTGTGAGGAGATCGACTTGTGTTCTTTTGTTGCTCTTGTTGCTTGGTTGGCTTTCTTCTTTCTCTTATTCTTACTCTCAAAACCTTGTAAGCGAAGCAAGAGATACCAATTGTGTGGTGGTCCTTGCGGGGTCTAAGTGACCTGGGAAATCAAGGAAGGAAGCTCACTCGGTCTAGGTGACCGTTTGAGAGAGGGAAAGGGTTGAAAGAGACCCGGTATTTGTGACCACCTCAACGGGGAGTAGGTTTACAAGAACCGAACCTCGGTAAAACAAATCACCGCGTCTCACTCTTCATTTGCTTGTGATTTGTTTTCTCCCTCTCTTTCGGACACGATTATATTTCTAACGCTAACCCCGACTTGTAGTTGTGCTTAAGTTTATAATTTTTAGATTCTGCCTATTCTCCCCCCTCTAGGCGACTTTCAATTGGTATCAGAGCCCGATGCTTCATTAGAGCTTAACCGCTCGAAGTGATGTCGGGAGAACACGCCAAGAAGGAGATGGTGACCGGCGAGAAGCCCGCCACAAGCCACGGGAAGGCTCCATCGGAAGAGTCCCGCAACAAGAAGAAGGAGGAATCACCTCCTCACAAGTCGCATCGGAGTGGTGAGAAGAAAAAGAAGATGAAGAAGGTGGTCTACTACGAGACCGACTTTTCGTCGCCATCCACCTCCGGCTCCGACGCGCCGTCCGTAACTTCTAAGCGACATGAGCGCAAGAAGTTTAGTAAGATTCCCCTACGCTACCCTCATATTTCAAAACATACTCCATTACTCTCCGTTCCATTAGGCAAACCACCGGTTTTTTATGGTGAAGATTATAACATGTGGAGTGATAAAATGAGGCATCACCTAACCTCACTCCACACTAATATTTGGGATGTTGTTGAGTTTGGTGTACAGGTACCATCCGTAGGGGATGAGGACTATGATTCGGACGAAGTTGCCCAAATCTGGCACTTCAACTCACAAGCCACCACAATACTCCTCGCCTCTCTAAGTCGAGAGGAGTATAACAAGGTGCAAGGGTTGAAGAGCGCCAAGGAAATTTGGGACATGCTCAAGACCGCGCACGAAGGAGACGAGGTGACCAAGATCACTAAGAGGGAGATGATCGAGGGGGAGCTCGGTCGCTTCATGCTCAACCAAGGAGAAGACCCCCAAGCCATGTACAACCGGCTAAAGACCTTGGTAAATCAAGTGTGCAACCTCGGGAGCACCAAGTGGGATGACCATGAAATGGTCAAGGTTATTCTTAGATCACTCGTATTTCTTAACCCCACTCAAGTTCAATTAATTCGTGGTGATCCAAGATATAAACTAATGTCTCCCGAGGAAGTGATAGGTAAATTTGTGAGCTTTGAATTGATGATCAAAGGCTCCAAAAAGATCATCGAGCAAGGCACATCCTCCTTGTAGGAAACGGGTGACGCCTAAGAGGGGGGGGGTGAATTAGGACTTCTAAAACTTTCGCTAAACTAGGCCACAATTAAATCCCTAGAGCAAAACCTATGCAAATAGTCAAACTAGAATGTGCAAACTAGGTTTTGTCTAAGTGTTGCTATCTCTACCGCAAAGGCTAAGTTTCAATCTACACTAGATATGTATGAATACAAGATTGAAGCTTAAATGCTTAATATAAATGCGGAAACTTAAAGAGCAAAGTAGAGAAGCAAACTCTCGTGGATGACGCCGGTATTTTTACCGAGGTATCCGGAACTGTGCAAGGTCCCGACTAATCCTCGTTGGTGCCCCTACGCGAAGGGAAGCCCACGCGAGGGCCAAGCACCTCGGTCGAGTAACTCCGTAGAGAGCCGCGGGCCTTCTCCACACGCAAGTGGTGCTCCGCTTCCGGCTCCTCTCGGACGCTCCCCGCCGTCTCCACTATCGAGCTTCCGGCCGAAACGCCGCAGGCCTCGTTCCCTCCAGTACGCGGTGGCGGTCGTGACACAAACGCGGTTGTCACGGTCTCGCAAGACTCTCGCCCCACTTGGTACAATTACAATGGCTCACGCAAGAGCCGAGGGGTTGTGAGGTTTATCTAAACTCACTCAACAATCTAGGGTTCACCTAGAGCAAGCGCTAAAGCGGTCTAACTAACCTAAGCACTTCGCAAAGCACCTACGCTAATCACCGAGTGATTCTATTAAGCACTTGGGTGTTTGAGCTCTTGGAAATGTGCACTATATGCCTTGGTATGTTGCTTGGGCTCCCACACTTGAGAATGGCCGGTTGGGGTGGTATTTATAGCCTCCACACCCCAAACTAGCCGTTGGACAGAAAGCAGCAGCTTTCTGTCGTCGGGTGCACCGGACAGTCCGGTGCACCACCGAACACTGCACAGTGGATGTCCGGTGCATGCCACGTCAGCCGACCGTTGGCGCCTGTAGCAGTCGACCGTTGGATCCGACCGTTGTCGTCTGCCCGTTGGCACACCGGACAGTCCGGTGCACACCGGACAGTCCGGTGCTACAGCCAGAGAGCGCCTGTCTGTGGCCTCTCTGCGCAGACTGTTCGGTGCCTCACCGGACAGTCCGGTGCACACCGAACATCAATGTCCGGTGCGCCACCAGGCGCTGGCTGACAGCCCTCATCTTGGATTTCTTCGCTGATTTCTTCGGGCTTCTTTTGTTCTTGAGTATTGGACTCCTATGCATCTTTTTATGTCTTCTTTTGAGGTGTTGCATCCTCATTGCCTTGGTCCAATTTTCTTTGCATCCTGTGAACTATAATCATAAACACTAGCAAACATATTAGTCCACAGGTTGTGTTAATCATCAAACACCAAAACTCAATTAGCCAAATGGCCCGGGGTCCATTTTCCTTACAATCTCCCCCTTTTTGGTGATTGATGACAACACAACCAAAGCAAGCAAATAATACAAGTATTTGTACTAAAATATGCAATCTACTTGCTAAGATGCATGATTGTCCCCACAATGTGAAGTTATGGACTTAAGCCTCCCCCTAACTCCATAATTCACTTACTTCCTATTTTTGGACCAAATAACCAAAACCACTGGAAAAACCATTTGTAGATATAAAATTTTAATTTGGTGGTGTTTGGTGTTTGATATAGTTTTCATTGCGTTGGTCCCTAAACTTCTCCCCCTTTGGCATCAACCACCGAAAAGGAAGACATTAAAAGCATGTAGGAAGTAAATAAAAGCTTGCCCTCATCAAGAAATTTTTCAAATGATACCACTAGAAGGATATTAAATTAAACCATGTGAATGATATCAGTTGAAAGGATTACTCCCCCTAAATGAGTGTTCTCTTTAGAAAGAGATTTCTCCCCCTTTAGAGATGAAGAAATACTCCCCCTGACAGAGACCCTCTACTTAGGAAAAAGCATGTGAAAATTAGAGGTGCAAGACATGATTTGAAAAGACTAACTTCCCTTATGCATAGGTAACAGAATATGAGTTAACTACTTATGCATTTTTGCAACATGGAAGCATATGATATGAAATATAGTCTAATCAAATTTTGGAGAAGACATGTAAATGATACTGAAAGTAGTCTCAAAAGATACCAATTGAAAGTCAATGATGAGCTTGAGAGACATGAGAGTTCTTGGAGATTTTTGCAGTGGAAGATTGTTGTCTTTCTCCGGGGACCTTATTTTCCTTACAATGAGACTATCACATAAAATAGACTTGAAAAGGTGTTAGTCTCAAAGTGTTAGATTATAGAGTAATCTCCCCCTAAAGGTGTGCATACAAGTTTTGAATACTTGTTGGAGACATGCACTTTGATTTGATATCAAGAGGGGCAAATTATCTACAATCCTAACTTTGGCACATATAAGTTAAATGATACAACTTGTAGAGATCAAAATTTTCAATTGATGCATCATTTACTATGGAGTGATATAAAAGCTATGTGCCGTGCTTAAATAAACATTTTAAGCCATGTAGGTTTGCTTAAGTATATGAATTAAGGACAAGCAATCCTACCATATGATTTACCTAGTATGCATGATTTTAAACAAAAGTACATAACAAATGTAATACTAGGCAAGAAAGGTAAACTAGATAAAAGGTAAACAGATACGCATATCTAAAAAACGAAGAATACAATAAAACTAGTTACCTTAGTCATGGGTGGGAAATTTGGGTCCGAAATTTTCACTAACCCACTTGGCAATAAACTTGATCCAATATGATGTATCCCATGATATACATCCCAATTTAGCCAAGTCTCCAAATTTCCCGAAGACCTTTGGTCCACTCACTTCCCTTTCGGGATCCAAACCTTCTTGGTGCTTTTCATGGTTGAAATTATCTCCTTTGGCACCCAGATGCGTTTGGCCCCCTTTCCTTTGTTGGCTTGCTTGTTGGCCTTGATTGCTATCACCTTTCCATTCTTCTTCTTTTTGATTAAGTATGGTGTAGCAGTCTTTTTATCCACCTTTTTGATGTAGGTGTTGGAGATTTTGCTTGATGGCTTTTGCTTGAGCTTTTGCCTTTGTTTATCCCCGGTCATCGCTTTGCATTGGAAAGACTTGTGGCCTTCCTTGTGGCACAGCCTACAAATCACAGTTTCTCCCTCCATAGGCTTGTTCACTCCCGCAGTGGTGTTATCCTGTGGAGGTTGGATTTGTTTGGCTTTGCCTTTCTTGTTATACAATGCCTTGCCAAGGCGAGCCACTTCTTGCTTTAATTGTTCATTTTCCTTTGCAACCTCATCCGAACATGTCTCTACAACAATATTCTCAACAACGACTTGGTTGCAGGGGTTAGAATCATCAATTAAATCAAAGCAGGAAGTAGAAGCATCTTTCTTAATTATTTCAGGTATTTCAACTAAAGATGCTGCTGGGGTGCTACCAATGTTTTCTAGCTTAGTAGTTAGCTCATTATTGTGTATGCTAAGAATTTCTATTTTCTCTAGCAAATTTTCAATAGCTTCTTGGGAGCTAGCTAACTTAGCCTTAAGTTTTTCATTCTTTTTAATAAGGTTGTCATCGGTAGCAGTGGATGGAGCACTAGATTCTAATAGCTCAATTTTAGTTGATAGCTCACTATTTAAGTTTGCAAAAGTTTCAAATTTTTCTAGCAAACTTTTGTAATCATTTTGAGAGCTAACCAACTTATTTTTCAAAGTTTTAAGTTGAGCTTTTTGCTTAGTGCAAACACCCTGAAAAAATTCTACGGCTTCCGCAAGCTCATCTAGAGAGGGCTTTCCCTCACCTTCATCATCACTACTACTTTCATCACTAGAGGATGGAATGCTTTTGTTACCTCTTGCCATAAGGCATTTGTGTGATGATCGTGATGAGCGTGATGAGGACCGGTGGCTGCGCGTCCTTGGAGGTAGGGGTGGGCACATTTTTACCATAAACCGAAAACCGAACCGAACCGTACCGAACCGAACCGAAATTTCGGTTTTTTTGGTAGTTCGGTTCGGTTTCGGTTTTTGTATCTAAGAAGTTCGGTTTTCGGTATCGTAATCGGTTTTCACCGTATACCGAACCGAAAAAACCGAATACCAAACTTTATCAATTCTCAAATTTGACTATTCGATTATGTGAACTAATTGTGTGATACAATTAAATTGTTATTCACTTATTTGTATGTGATGTATGATGTATATCTAAATATTTGTACCTATATAATTTTTACTTTTTAAAATTATATGTAATCTATCATGTAAACTTGTTGTATGTATTGTCTTGATTATAAGTTTGGTATTCGGTTTTTACCGAAAAACCGAAGTAAAAAACCGAAACCGAACTTCTCGGTTTTTCATTTTCTAGAAAACCGAACGGTTTCTAATGTTTGGAAAACCGAAGTTTTTTAAAACCGAAAAACCGAACCGAAGTTTAGAAAAAAACCGAATGCCCAGCCCTACTTGGAGGTTCATCTTCACTTGAAGAATCATCCCAAGTTCTAACACTTGTTAGCGCCTTGCCTTTGCTCCTCTCCTTTTTGGGTTTGGCCATATTTGGACAGTTGTCCCTGAAGTGGCCCTTCTCCCCACATGCGAAGCATCCTCTCTTCCTTTGCTTTTTCCTGTCAATATTAAAGAGAAGATCCTCGACCTGCAGGGGCACACCCATTAGATTAATCTTGCGGATCATCCTCATTACCTTTCCGACGCGTCGGATTGTTTCTTCGTCCTCGGAGGATGATGTGCATGGTTGATTATCTTCATCATCATCACTTTCTTCTTCTTCTTCTTCGCTTGAGGAACTTGGAGTGGGAGCCTTCTTTTTGCCCTTCCTTTCATCACATGCAAAAGCATATGGTCTTGAGGAAGTTGGCTCCTCTCCCTGACTCATTTTTCGCGACATCTCAAAAGCCGCGATTTTCCCAATCACGATGGTCGGGGTCATGTTGCTCAAGTCCTCCATGTTGTGAAGGATGGTGATGATGCTCCCATATCTTTGTTGTGGTAGTAGGGAGATAATCTTCCTCACAATGTCCGCATCACCTAGCTTATTAATGCCAATAGAATTGAGCTCATTGATTATTAGATTCAAACGAGAATACATGTCTCTAACAAGCTCATCATCTTTCATAGCAAAAGAATTATACTCATTTAAGACTAGGCAATGTTTTTGCTCACGGACATTGGATGTGCCGTCATGGAGCTCATGCAATTTTAGCCAAATCTCATTAGCAGTTTTCAAGGTAAATACTTGATTAAAAATATCCATGCTAAGAGATTCATACAAGCAATTCTTGGCTCTAGTATTTAAATGAATTTCTTTTTCCTCACTCGTGGTGGGTTTCTCGGGATTCTTGAGGGGTTTCATCCCGTCACGAGTGACTCTCCAAACACCTAGATCAACGGCCTCTAGGTAACAAGCCATTCTAGCACTGTAATATGGGAAGTTAGTGCCGTCGAAGTGTGGTGGCCTATGGGTATCCATCCCTTCCTCTAAAAAGCGTCGGCTCTTTTAGCGGTGAAGCTAAAGCGTTTCAAATGAGCCAAACCGGGCTCTGATACCACTTGTAGGAAACGGGTGACGCCTAAGAGGGGGGGGTGAATTAGGACTTCTAAAACTTTCGCTAAACTAGGCCACAATTAAATCCCTAGAGCAAAACCTATGCAAATAGTCAAACTAGAATGTGCAAACTAGGTTTTGTCTAAGTGTTGCTATCTCTACCGCAAAGGCTAAGTTTCAATCTACACTAGATATGTATGAATACAAGATTGAAGCTTAAATGCTTAATATAAATGCGGAAACTTAAAGAGCAAAGTAGAGAAGCAAACTCTCGTGGATGACGCCGGTATTTTTACCGAGGTATCCGGAACCGTGCAAGGTCCCGACTAATCCTCGTTGGTGCCCCTACGCGAAGGGAAGCCCACGCGAGGGCCAAGCACCTCGGTCGAGTAACTCCGTAGAGAGCCGCGGGCCTTCTCCACACGCAAGTGGTGCTCCGCTTCCGGCTCCTCTCGGACGCTCCCCGCCGTCTCCACTATCGAGCTTCCGGCCGAAACGCCGCGGGCCTCGTTCCCTCCAGTACACGGTGGCGGCCGTGACACAAACGCGGTTGTCACGGTCTCGCAAGACTCTCGCCCCACTTGGTACAATTACAATGGCTCACGCAAGAGCCGAGGGGTTGTGAGGTTTATCTAAACTCACTCAACAATCTAGGGTTCACCTAGAGCAAGCGCTAAAGCGGTCTAACTAACCTAAGCACTTCGCAAAGCACCTACGCTAATCACCGAGTGATTCTATTAAGCACTTGGGTGTTTGAGCTCTTGGAAATGTGCACTATATGCCTTGGTATGTTGCTTGGGCTCCCACACTTGAGAATGGCCGGTTGGGGTGGTATTTATAGCCTCCACACCCCAAACTAGCCGTTGGACAGAAAGCAGCAGCTTTCTGTCGTCGGGTGCACCGGACAGTCCGGTGCACCACCGAACACTGCACAGTGGATGTCCGGTGCATGCCACGTCAGCCGACCGTTGGCGCCTGTAGCAGTCGACCGTTGGATCCGACCGTTGTCGTCTGCCCGTTGGCACACCGGACAGTCCGGTGCACACCGGACAGTCCGGTGCTACAGCCAGAGAGCGCCTGTCTGCGGCCTCTCTGCGCAGACTGTTCGGTGCCTCACCGGACAGTCCGGTGCACACCGGACATCAATGCCCGGTGCGCCACCAGGCGCTGGCTGACAGCCCTCATCTTGGATTTCTTCGCTGATTTCTTCGGGCTTCTTTTGTTCTTGAGTATTGGACTCCTATGCATCTTTTTATGTCTTCTTTTGAGGTGTTGCATCCTCATTGCCTTGGTCCAATTTTCTTTGCATCCTGTGAACTATAATCATAAACACTAGCAAACATATTAGTCCACAGGTTGTGTTAATCATCAAACACCAAAACTCAATTAGCCAAATGGCCCGGGGTCCATTTTCCTTACACTCCTCCGTACCCGAGGCACAACCCGTTGCATTCAAGGCAACGGAGGAGAAGAAAGAAGACTCTACACCGAGTAGGGTCCCCATCGACGCCTCCAAGCTCGACAATGAGGAAATGACGCTCATCATTAAGAGCTTCCGCCAAATCCTCAAACAAAGGAAGGGGAAAGATTACAAGCCCCGTTCCAAGAAGGTTTGCTACAAATGTGGTAAGCTCAGTCATTTTATCGCTAAATGTTCATTGTCTAGTGATAGTGACAGGGAAAACGACAAGAGGGGAAAGAGGAAGGAAAAGAAGAAGTATTACAAGAAGAAGGGTGGCGATGCACATGTTTGCCGGGAGTGGGACTCCGACGAGAGCTCCACCGACTCCTCCTCCGACGAGGACGCCGCCAACATCACCGTCAACAAAGGCCTCCTCTTCCCCAACGTCGGCCATAAGTGCCTCATGGCAAAGGACGGCAAGAAGAAGAAGGTAAAATGAAGGTCCTCCACTAAATATGCAACATCTAGCGATGAGGCTAATTCTAGTGATGATGAGTATGATTTGTTTACTCTTTTTGCCAATCTTAACATGCAACAAAAAGAGAAATTGAATGAGTTAATTAGTGCTATTCATGAGAAGGATGAACTCTTGGATAGCCAAGAGGACTTCCTTATTAAGGAAAATAAAAAGCATGTTAAGACTAAAAATGCTTATGCTCACGAGGTAGAGAAAAATGAAAAATTAACTAGTGAGCTAAGTAGTTGCCATGACACTATCTCCAACCTTAGAATTGAGAATGCCAATTTGATTGCTAAGGTTGAGAAGTCAAATATTTGTGATGATTCAATTGTTAGTCTTCGTAATGAGAATGCCAAATTGATTGCTAAGATTGACAAATTGAATGAATCTCTTGCTAGCCTTAAGTTTGAGAATGATAAATTAATTGCTAAGGCTAAGGAATTAGATGTTTGTAATGCCTCTATTTCCAATCTTAGAGATGAGAATGATATTTTACATGCTAAGATTGTTGAATTAAATGATTGCAAACCCTCTACATCTACCATTGAGCATGTTTCTATTTGCACTAGATGTAGAGATGTTAATGTAGATACTATTCATGATCACCTTGCTATGATTAAACAACAAAATGATCATATAGCTAAATTAGATGCTAAAATTGTCGAGCATGAATTAGAGAATGAAAAATTTAAATTTGCTCGTAGTATGCTTTATAGTGGGAGACGCCCTGGCATTAAGGATGGCATTGGCTTCCAATAGGGGGACAATGTCAAACTTAATGCCCCTCCTAAAAGATTGTCTAATTTTGTTAAGGGCAAGGCTCCCATGCCTCAGGATAACGAGGGTTATATTTTGTATCTTGCTGGTTATCCTAAGGATAAGATTAGGAGAATTCATGCAAAGAAGACTCATTCTCACCATGCTTTTATTTATAAGAATGAGGCTTCTAGCTCTAGGCGTTCTACATATGTTAAAATGCCTAAGAAGAAAACTCCTATTGCATCAAACGAACCTAATATTTCATTTAAGACTTATGATGCTTCCTATGTGCTTACTAACAAATCAGGCAAGGTAGTTGCCAAATATGTTGGGGGCAAACACAAGGGATCAAAGACTTGTGTTTGGGTACCCAAAGTTCTTGTATCTAATGTCAAAGGACCCAAAACTGTTTGGGTACCTAAAATCAAGAACTAAATTTGTTTTGTAGGTTTATGCATCCGGGGGCTCAAATTGGATCATTGATAGCGGGTGCACAAACCACATGACAGGGGAGAAAAGGATGTTCTCCTCCTACGAGAAAAACGAAGATCCCCAAAGAGCTATCACATCCGGGGATGAAAATCAAGGTTTGGTCAAAGGATTGGGTAAAATTGCTATATCACCAGACCACTCTATTTCCAATGTTTTTCTTGTAGATTCTTTAGATTACAATTTGCTTTCTGTTTCTCAATTATGCAAAATGGGCTACAACTGTCTATTTACTGATGTAGGTGTTACTGTCTTTATAAGAAGTGATGATTCAATAGCATTTAAGGGAGTATTAGAGGGTCAGCTATACTTAGTTGATTTCAATAGAGCTGAACTCGATACTTGCTTAATTGCTAAGACTAATATGGGTTGGCTCTGGCACCGCCGACTAGCCCATGTTGGGATGAAGAATCTTCATAAGCTTCTAAAGGGAGAGCACATTTTGGGACTAACCAATGTTTATTTTGAGAAAGACAGGATTTGTAGCGCATGTCAAGCAGGGAAGCAAGTTGGTGTTCATCATCCACATAAGAACATCATGACGACTGACAGTCCACTTGAGCTCCTCCACATGGACCTATTCGGCCCGATAGCTTACATAAGCATCAGCGGGAGTAAGTACTGTCTAGTTATTGTGGATGATTATTCTCGCTTCACTTGGGTATTCTTTTTACAGGAAAAATCTCAAACCTAAGAGACTTTGAAAGGATTCTTGAGACGGGCTCAAAATGAGTTCGGCTTGAGGATCAAGAAAATAAGAAGCGACAACGGGACAAAGTTCAAGAACTCACAAATTGAAGGCTTTCTTGAGGAGGAGGGCATCAAGCATGAGTTCTCTTCTCCCTACACGCCACAACAAAATGGTGTAGTGGAGAGGAAGAATAGAACTCTATTGGACATGGCAAGAACCATGCTTGATGAGTACAAGACTTCGAATCGGTTTTGGGCTGAGGCAGTCAACACCGCTTGCTACGCCATCAACCGGTTGTATCTACACCGAATCCTCAGGAAGACATCTTATGAACTCCTCACCGGTAAAAAGCCCAATGTTTCATATTTTAGAGTCTTTGGTAGCAAATGCTTTATTCTTGTTAAAAGAGGTAGAAAATCTAAATTTGCTCCTAAGGCCGTTGGAGGCTTTTTAATTGGTTATGATTCAAACACAAGGGCATATAGAGTCTTTAACAAGTCCACTAGACTAGTTGAAGTCTCTTGTGACATTGTGTTTGGTGAGACTAACGGCTCTCAAGTAGAGCAAGTTGATCTTGATGAATTAGATGATGAAGAGGCTCCGTTCATCGCGCTAAGGAACATGTCCATTGAGGATGTGTGTCCTAAGGAACCCGAAGAGCCTCCACAAGCACAAGATCAACCATCTTCCTCCATGCAAGCATCTCCACCAACTCAAGATGAGGATGAGGCTCAAGTCGATGAAGGAGAAGATCAAGAAGATGAGCCACCTCAAGAGGATGGCAATGATCAAGGGGGAGATGCCAATGATCAAGACAAGGAGGATGAGCAAGACCCAAGGCCGCCATACCCAAGAGTCCACCAAGCAATACAACGAGATCATCCCGTGAATACCATCCTAGGAGACATTCATAAGGGGGTAACCACTCGATCTCGTGTTGCTAATTTTTGTGAACATTACTCTTTTGTTTCCTCTATTGAGCCACACAGGGTAGAGGAAGCACTTCAAGATTCGGATTGTGTGTTGGCGATGCAAGAGGAGCTCAACAACTTCACAAGGAATGAGGTATGACATTTAGTTCCACGTCCTAACCAAAATGTTGTAGGAACCAAGTGGGTCTTCCGCAACAAACAAGATGAGCATGGTGTGGTGACAAGGAACAAGGCACGACTTGTGGCCAAAGGGTATTCACAAGTCGAAGGTTTGGATTTTGGTGAAACCTAAGCACCCGTAGCTAGGCTTGAGTCAATTCGTATATTACTTGCCTATGCTACTTACCATGGCTTTAAGCTTTATCAAATGGACGTGAAGAGTGCCTTCCTCAACGGACTTATTAAGGAAGAGGTCTATGTTGAGCAACCTCCTGGCTTTGAAGATAGTGAGTATCCTAACCATGTATATAAACTCTCAAAGGAGCTTTATGGGCTCAAGCAAGCCCCAAGAGCATGGTATGAATGCCTTCGAGATTTTCTTATCACTAATGGCTTCAAAGTCGGAAAGGTTGATCCTACTTTATTCACTAAAACCATTGAAAATGATTTGTTTGTATGCCAAATTTATGTTGATGATATCATATTTGGGTCTATTAACAAATCTATTTGTGAAGAGTTTAGTAGGATCATGATTCAAAAATTCGAGATGTCTATGATGAAGGAGTTGAAGTATTTTCTAGGATTCCAAGTCAAGCAACTCCAAGAGGGCACCTTCATCAGCCAAACGAAGTACATTCAAGATATACTCACCAAGTTTGGAATGAGGGATGCCAAGCCCATCAAGACACCCATGGGAACCAATGGGCATCTCGACCTCGACACGGGAGGTAAATCCGTAGATCAAAAGGTATACCGGTCGATGATAGGATCTTTACTCTATTTATGTGCATCTCGACCGGACATTATGCTTTCTGTATGCATGTGTGCAAGGTTCCAAGCCGATCCTAAGGAAGTTCACCTTAGGGTCGTGAAGCGAATCTTGAGATATTTAGTTCAAACACCTAAGTTTGGTCTTTGGTACCCCAAGGGATCCTCTTTTGATTTATTAGGATATTCCGATGCTGATTGGGCAGGGTGTAAGATTGATAGGAAGAGCACATCAGGGACTTGTCAGTTTCTGGGGAGATCCCTGGTGTCTTGGGCTTCAAGGAAACAAAACTCAGTAGCTCTTTCTACCGCCGAAGCCGAGTACATTACCGCAGGCCATTGTTGCGCGCAATTGCTTTGGATGAGGCAAACCCTTAGGGACTATGGCTACAAATTTAGCAAAGTCCCTCTCCTATGTGACAATGAGAGTGCAATCCGCATGGCAGATAATCCCGTTGAACACAGTCGCACTAAGCACATAGCCATTCGGTATCACTTTTTGAGAGATCACCAACAAAAGGGGGATATCGGGATAGCCTATATTAACACCAAAGATCAATTGACCGATATCTTTACCAAGCCTTTAGATGAGCAAACCTTCACCAAACTTAGGAATGAGCTAAATATTCTTGGTTCTAGGAATTTTGATTGATTCTTTGCACACATAGCTCATTTATACCTTTGATCATATCTCTTTTCATTTCTATGACTAATGTGTTTTTTAAGTATATTGTTATGCTTAGTCATAGAATTGAAAGGGAAATGGAGTATTCGGCAAAGAAGGCGCTTCCACTCAACTCCATTGATATTTGCCGGTATTCCGTATTATTCTCCACTTTGGTATAATATTCACTCATCTCTATTTATTTGCCATTGGGGAGAAAGTTAAAGGGCTTCTATTTCACTCAAGTATCCGTTTTTGGCGATTCATGCCAAAGGGGGAGAAAGTATGAGCCCAAAGCAAAAGGACCGCACCACCACCGAATTTTAAAAATGAAGTTGTTCAAACTAATATCTTATTGTGTTCAAAAGAGGGAGAAAGTAATATTTTCAAAACTTGCAAAACCCTCTTGAACACTAAGAGGAGAATTTTATTTAGGGGGAGTTTTGTTTAAGTCAAAGGAAAAACATTTGAAACAGGGGACGAAAATTTCAAATCTTGAAAATGCTTCTTTCAATCTTATTCATGTACCTTTGACTATTTGCAAAATGTTTTGAAAAAGAATTTTACAAAGTATTTACAAAAACAAAACTAGTGGTGCAAGCGTGGTCCAAAATTTTAAATAAGAAGAAAACAATCCATGCATATCTATTGAAATAAGTATATTGGTTTCAATTCCAAGCAACCTTTGCACTTACATTATGCAAACTAGTTCAATTCTGCACTTTTATATTTGCTTTGGTTTGTGTTGGCATCAATCACCAAAAAGGGGAAGATTGAAAGAGAAATAGGGTCAAACCTTTTCCAATTGAATTTTGGTGGTTGAATTGCCCAACACAAATTATTGGACTAACTAGTTTGCTCTAGAATATATGTTCTACATGTACCAAAGGTTCACAACAAACCAATACAAAGATAAAAGAAAGGGTTCAAAACAAAGGAGCAAAGTAAACCGGAGGCAGCCCTGGTCTGGCGCACCGGACTGTCCGGTGCACCACCGGACAGTGTCCGGTGCACCAGGGAGAATCAAATCAAACTTGCCAGCTTCGGGAATCTGGGGAGGCCGCTCCGCTATAATTCACCGGACTGTCCGGTGTCCCAGCGGAGCAACGACTACTTCGCGCCAACGGTAGCCTGCAAGTGAACAGTAAAAGCAAACAGTGCGCGCCTGCGCGCGCAGAAGTCAGAGCAGGCGCAGAAGGCGCACCGGACAGTGAACAGGACCTGTCCGGTGCACCACCGGACTGTCCGGTGGCCCAGTTATCAGAAGCTCCAACGGTCGAAATCCAACGGCCTGGTGACGTGGCTGGCGCACCGAACAGTGTCCGGTGGCGCACCGGACTGTCCGGTGCGCCATACGACAGAAGCCTTCACCAACGGCCACATTGGTGGTTGGGGCTATAAATACCCCCAACCACCACACTTCAAATGATCCAAGCATTCACTACACCTCATTCAACACAAGAGCAATACACAACACTCCAAGACACAAATCAAAGCCTCCGATCGAATCAAAGTCCCCAATTCAACTCTAGTTCTTAGGACTTGTGAGGAGATCGACTTGTGTTCTTTTGTTGCTCTTGTTGCTTGGTTGGCTTTCTTCTTTCTCTCATTCTTACTCTCAAAACCTTGTAAGCGAAGCAAAAGACACCAATTATGTGGTGGTCCTTGCGGGGTCTAAGTGACCCGGGAAATCAAGGAAGGAAGCTCACTCGGTCTAGGTGACCGTTTGAGCGAGGGAAAGGGTTGAAAGAGACCCGGTCTTTGTGACCACCTCAACGGGGAGTAGGTTTGCAAGAACCGAACCTCGGTAAAATAAATCACCGCGTCTCACTCTTCATTTGCTTGTGATTTATTTTCTCCCTCTCTTTCGGACATGATTATATTTCTAACGCTAACCCCGGCTTGTAGTTGTGCTTAAGTTTATAATTTCAGATTCCGTCTATTCACCCCCCTCTAGGCGACTTTCACTGGGCGGGGAGCAGAAGCGTCATGCGGACAGGTCCGCACCAGGCTGGGCCTCGACACATGTCGGCACCGGACCCCTGCCTGAGCAAGGCCTGGGTATTCTCTGCCCTAGAGTCCCGGGACCCGACTGTGGGTAGTCCGGACCCCACGCAGAGGGGTTCGGGACCCGACTCGGGAGGTTCGGGTTGCACTCGCGGGGGTCCTGGACCTTGCTCCAAAGGTCTGGTCTACATGTACAGGGGTCCGACACTTTTCCATGGGATCCGGACCCACTATTGGCATCTTGGAATGTATCGTTTTCTCTGGCCACATGACGACCCTGGGGCCATCCATATGGCGGAGTCGGGTGCTGTTCATCACGTGACTAGTGACTAGAGATAGTCGCGTGGGCACCGCGTCTTTATGCTGTAGTAAAGGGTACCTCTGAGTTAAAGTACCGATAAATCTTCAGAAGCTGTTTTATAGAAAAACCGAAGCTACAAGCCTACAACCAAACTCTCCCAAACATGTCCTCGAAGACAAGGGGAACCAAACGAAGGAGCCTGGAGCCCCCGGACCCAGCAGCGTTCATCGTGTACTCCCTTTCGGCCCAACCCAAATAGCGCTCGCGTCAGGTGCCCGGCTGCCCGCTACCAACTAGGATCAAGGCGCACATCGCGGCCTCGCGAGCGGACGCCAGCCACCCAGCCCCGTCCGTCCGATCTGGCCCCTTGACCGCTTAAGCTCACCTCAGATACGATTAGTTACACTTTTTGTTCCTTCCGTAATCGTCGCCTTCGATTTGTTGCTGCTGCAGCTGCTGGCCAGGCCATACTACTAGAGAGGGACGCCCTCCCTTCCTCTCGCTTGGCTTACACTTCTCCCCATCCCCCAACACAAACCCAACACAACTCCGCCGTGTCGCCTACACGCACTGGCCACGACCAAACCCTAGGCGCCGCCGCCCCCGGGGCCCCCAGGTACGCCTCTCGCCTATCCGCCGCCGTGATTCCGCCTCCGCGCCGCCGTCGTGGCGCTCAGCGACTGAGAGATACGCACTAGGGTTCGCTGCGATTTCGTTGGTAAGGGTGATTTTTATGTTTTATTTTTGTTCCGGTGTGTGATTGGATCAGGGCTGTCGTAGGGAGGAGAAGGAGGAGGAGATCGGTGAGGAGAGAAGGGGATTTATGTCCCAGCGAGGGGACAGGGGCGAGGGGCACGCCAGGAGACCCGGCCGGTCCAGCAGCTTCGGCGGCCACCGCGGAGGCGGAGTCGGTGGCGCGGGCAAGGGCGGCGCGGGCTCCTCAGGCCAGCCTCCTCTCTCATCCAACCGCAGGTAAATTACTGCCATATTTGATTGATTGCCCTCTGCCTCTGCTTCGCACGATTGGTTGATCTCGCCAGGGATGATAGGGTTTTGATGAGAACTTTGGATCTTGATTGCAGCTTTAGAAAGCCTGGCAATGGCCACGGCGGGCACCAGAGGGTGGTGAACCAGCCCGACACCACTGGCTTCCAGCCTGCACCAGCGCCTGGCACCCACCAAACTCCTGCGCGCCCGCCACCTGCGCCTCAGAATGCAGCCGTGCATGTTCCTGTCTCCGCATCACGGCCACAACACCAGGGTGAGTGAGGTGTCCTGTTCCGCTATCTTGTACTGTGTTTGGAATGGTGCCGTTTGGATTGATAAACATGATGTGTTCCTTCGTTTGATTGCACATGTTTTTTTTTGATTCACCAGATCCACATGTGTCATCTTCATTGTCTGCCAGCGAGAAACCGGCTAATCCGCCGTTACCACTACCGAAAGCTACACATGCTGCTCCAAGGGCTCTACCAAAAAACTCTAACACAGCGCTTCCTCAGGGAGGATCGCAAGGTTTGCCTTATATACGCTGTTACATGTTCTTGCATGTGCATTTTTACCATCTATGGTGGCATTGTACACCTTCACTCTGGCTATTCAAACCATATTTTAGATAGGTATATACTGCATCATTAACCACCTTCTTCTTGTTGTTTATTTCTTTACAGGAGAACCATCAAAGGGGTTTAACTTTCAGTTTGGTAGTATAAATATGAATGGGCTACCGGTATGATTTTGTTATCTCTTTTTTTTTTCTCCAGCTTGGGTCATGAAGCTCTCTGTATTAGCAATTACCTTTTGCTTTCTACTTACATTACATCTATAAAATTTTGTACAGCAATTTCCTGCCAGGACAAGCTCAGCTCCTCCAAATTTGGATGAACAAAAACGTAATCAGGTATCTTGTCTTCTCTTGTTTATACAATATTCTGATGTATGTATTCTTATTTGTTGGTTCAGTGCTTGTTTATTGGACTGCTAGAACCTACAAAAATATTGATGTCCCATGACTAATTTGCCTTCCGGAGCACAGCCAGTTCCTTTTGCATGTGTTATTGGTATTGATTTGATACGCGTTCTAAATCTGCTAGTGCTCTAAAAATATTCTATTTTGCTTGTATACCTTATTCAGGCACTTGTGGAGGAACTTAAGGTTACACCTGCCCCTGTGCAACCAGCTCTGAAACAGCAGCAGTTGCAGCAGCAGCCACAGCTGCCGCCACAGCTGCCGCCGCAGCAGGTTCCCCAGCAGCCACAGCAGCAGTCAGCAAGAAAGGAAGCTGTTGGTTCCAGCCAACATAACTCCATCAATCCCCATATTACATCGCAATTGAAAAGAGATGTGCACCCATCTCCATCTGTCCCTAATGTTACATCTCTTAGACCTACCGTTCAAATTCCTGGTGTTCAGATGCCGATCCCCTTCCATCACCAGCCGGCACAAGTTTCCTTGCAGTTTGGTGGTCATGGGGCACAACTGCAGCCTCAAGTCGTGCCTAGCTCATATCAAATGTCAATGGGATTGACAGGCAGTAGTACACAAGTCCCACAGCAGCTGTATGCCCCTACTCTGCAGCATCATCAATTGCAACAGCAAGCAATGATGCATCCTGGCCAGGGTATGGGTTATGTTCCTTCCGTTGCTCACCAATTCCCACAGTTGGGAAACATTCCTATGAACATCGCATCACAATATGCTCAGCAACAGCCAAACACGCATGCTGCTGCACGTAAGACTACTGTAAAAATTACTCATCCAGACACTCATGAAGAGTTGAAGCTCGATAAGAGGATGGACTCTTCTGGGCAGAGAGCTGCACCGAGCTTGACACAACAATCCCAGCCCGTTGGTAATTATGCTCCTCATATTGGCTTCTTTCATCAGCCACAGAGTTCCTACAATCAGTCAGGAATGTATTACCCTACTACAGCTGGTGTGAACCAGGTTGCTACTGGATCTTCAGGTCCTAGATATAATTATCCTGTCACTCAGTCTGGGCAAGCGATGACATATATCAGTCCATCTGCAGTGCCTCCGGTATCTGCTCAGTCCCAATATACAGTTAAACCGCACCCTATTGGGTTGGTGACTGAAAAATCTAGTACTCATGTCACAATAAGTGCTCCACCAGCTAAATCTGAGCCTCCTAAGTTACGTGCTGCTGAGGATTCTGCGTCAAGTCGGCAAAAGGATAATGAAATTGTTTCTGGGATCGCTGTTTCTAGTAAATCAATCCTTGAGAAGGAGGAGAGTAACGATCCTTTAGTCACAGTGAAGCATTCGACTGTAATAAGCCCGTCCTTGCCAATTCATGGTGCAAAATCACAAACTTCAGTGACATCATCTCCTGTTGTGAATTCAGTCTCACCTGTGGCAGGAGTTGATGGAAAAAGCATAGAATCTATTCAAAGGACTGGATCATTTAATGATAACAAGAAAATTGTCACTAAAAAGGATGTCAGGATTTCATCTGAACCACCGAATGTACGTTGTTGTCAGCCTCTTTGCCATGCTATGTTTGCGTTTTTCGTAGTGCAGCATTTGCTTTTGTTCACATGTTTGTATGTTGTATGTTTTTCCAGTCAGCTTCATCTGTTGAAGATAAGGTGCAAACTGTAAAGGCTGGAGGCAGTGATCACCAGGAAACTAACAACCTGAACAATGAGTTGGATTTGGCCAGCTCATCTTCATGCTCAACGGTTCCACTGGCAGTAAGTAGGATCTTTCCAGGGACCGTTTCAGTGAATGCTAACAGCACAGCAGTAACTGGTGAGATCTTGAAACTTTTAGAATTGTACAGGGATGCCTCTTATTTTTTTCTAACTCATTTACGTTGGCAGCTGCTGATGTTCCTGGGACAGATAGAAGCTCAAGAAGACCATCTCCCGAGGGTACTGGTGAGCCTGCAGTAGAAAGCTTCACTGTTTTGGCTGTTGAATGTGACAAAAGGAAGCGGACTGATGAAGTTGCGACAGATCCTAGCAAGGATAATATTTCTTCTGATGCTACCAAACATGAATTGCCTGATGCATGTGCAGTGGACCCTACTGAACAGGCATCAGCAGTGACTTCTAATACTGATGATTCATATGCATCCCCTATAGTAAATAATCAGGAGCAGTTGCTGAAAGAGTCTGCTCCATCTGCTTCTGAGGAACAAGCTATGATGAATAACTTTTCCAAGAATTCTGAGACTTCACATTTTCTTGATAGCAATGCTGTGGAAGTGAGAACTGGAACTTCAGAGCCTACTGTTCAAAGTTCCAATGACGAAGGTGACTCGGATATTAGTCCAGAAACAGACCTAGCTGTTTGCAATGTTCCTCTAGTTTCATCTGAGGGACAACTGAAATCTGAGAGTAGGGCTGATGATCAACAGGCTGCTGAACCAACAGTTTCAGTTCGATCAGTATCCAGGGAAAAGCCTAGTGTTGAGATCGCCAGGTCAAAGTCCGCAGCTGGGAAGAGGAAGAAGAAAAAGGAAATGCTTGCTAAGGCTGATGCTGCTGGGTCTTCAGATCTTTATAATGCATACAAGGGACCAGAAGAGAAGTCTGAAATGGTTGGTACTGCAGATGGTGCTGATAGTTCTTCAATAGTTGACACAACACATGTGCTGCTTGATGAAGCAGAAAGGGATGTTAGTACGTTTGCAGATGATTGTAAGAAAAAAGTTGAGCTTGATGATTGGGAAGATGCTGCAGACATGTCTACTCCAAAGCTGGCACCAGATTCTGGAAATCAGGCTGGCACCACCCAAGTGCTAGATTCAGATACAAGTGAAGCAAACAGCAGGAAGAAATATTCACGGGATTTTCTGTTGACCTTGCAACACCACTGTACTGGTCTTCCTGTTGGATTTCAGATGAATGAAGCTGTCAATGCAATAATGAATAATTTGGTTGGAAAGTCTTATGTTGTTGACCGGGAACCTTACCCTAGTCCTGGAAGGGGTTTGGACCGCCCAACTTCTCGTGGTGACCGCCGTGGTGCTGCCATGACTGACGACAGGTGGACTAAGACGGGTGTTCCTCTCAGTCCTGGTCGTGATGTTCACATGGACCTGCCAAATGGAACATCAGTTGTCAACTACCGTAGCTCAGGAGGTAATCATGGTGTTTTAAGGAATCCACGTGGCCAACCATCAAATCAATATGGTGGTGGTCTTCTTGCAGGACCTGTGCATTCTGTTGGGCCTCAAGTACCTCGCAGCGGCTCTGATTCTGATAGATGGCAGCAAAAGGGTCTCATGCCTTCCCCTGTCACACCCATGCAAACAATGCACAAAGCAGAGAGGAAGTATGTTGTTGGGAAAGTTTCTGATGAGGAGGAGGCGAAACAGAGGCAGTTGAAAGGCATTCTTAACAAGCTGACTCCACAAAACTTTGAAAAACTGTTTGAACAAGTTAAGGAAGTCAACATTGACAGTGTAGCAACTCTTACTGGGGTCATTTCACAGATATTTGACAAAGCTTTGATGGAACCAACTTTTTGTGAAATGTATGCTAATTTTTGCTTCCATCTGGCTGGTGCCTTGCCTGACTTCAGTGAAGACAATGAAAAGATCACATTCAAAAGATTGCTTTTGAATAAATGCCAAGAGGAGTTTGAGAGAGGTGAAAGGGAAGAAGCTGAAGCTGATAAAACAGAAGAGGAAGGTGAGATCAAACAGACCAAAGAAGAAAGAGAGGAAAAGAGAATCCGTGCTCGAAGGCGCATGCTGGGAAACATTAGGTTAATCGGAGAGTTGTTCAAAAAGAAAATGTTGACAGAAAGGATTATGCATGAGTGCATTAAAAAATTGTTTGGAAATTGTGATGATCCCGATGAGGAGAACATTGAAGCACTATGCAAATTGATGAGTACAATTGGTGAGATGATTGATCGTGCAAAGGCAAAGGAGCACATGGATGCATATTTTGGTATGATGCATAAGATGTCAACAAGTCAGAAGTTGTCTTCTCGTGTAAGGTTTATGTTGAGAGATTCAATTGACCTCAGGAGAAATAAATGGCAACAGAGGCGTAAAGTTGAAGGCCCCAAGAAGATTGAGGAGGTGCACAGAGATGCAGCTCAAGAAAGACATGCTCAGTCAAGTAGGCTAGGACGTGGTCCAGCTGTTAGTTCTGTTTCAAGAAGAGGAGCACCTTCTATGGATTATGGCTCTCGTGGCTCATCTGCGTTAGCATCCTCAAGTTCCCAACAAGGGAGCATTCGTGGAATGCCTCCACACTCGCGTGGTTCACAAGACATCCGATATGAGGAGAGGAACCAGTTTGACAATAGAACTGTTCTTCCCCAGCGTGTAGTCAAGGATGAAGCTATCACTCTTGGGCCACAAGGTGGCCTTGCTAGGGGTATGTCTATAAGAGGGCTGTCACCAGCATCAAATACTGAACTTCCTTCTGTTATTGACCACCGGAGAATATTATCTGGTTCTAATGGTTATAACTCTGTGACTGATTGGACATCATCATCTGGAAGAGAAGATTCTAGCTCAATAATTCCAGATCGAACCTCTGGCCGAACTTCTGCTTCTAGTCAATCTGCTGGACCTTCACAGAGGCCTGCCAGCCAGGAAGGCCGTCCAGGAAGTAAATCATATTCTGAGGATGAATTGAGAGAAAAATCTGTTTTGGCCATTCGGGAATATTACAGGTATTACTTTATAGGCCCCATTTGTTTCGTTGGAATTGAATTTCATTATAATAATCATAATTTAGACACAAACTAATTATATTTATATGTAATATATTTATATATTATCCTAAATCATATGAGGGAGATAGTCATACACGACACTTATGCTATAAAGAAGCAAGTAGAAGAGTGCTATAAGTTGTACATTAGAAAAGTAGCATTCAAATCTACGCAAATCTAATAGAATCAATTTCCATCTCTCACCTCATGAATTTGAGAGACTTATATATAAACTTTAGAAAGTTGTGGAATGTCACATTCTAGAAAAATAGCATACTCCATTATTTAGTTTCCAATTCCTCAAAATGAAGGGAAACAAACTGGGCCTTACAGTTTATAAGCATTTTACAGTTGATAGGCAGGACCACGTTTTACTATGCTAAGTTTAAAAATGTATTTATTTACTTAATTTCTGTTTTTTATTAAAAAATTCTAGAGTTAATTTACTCATGTTCCTGAGATTAGGTGGCATATTGTTCTTATGTATTGGAGTGTACACATTTAGAAATAGCTGAGGAAACATGTTATTACTCCCAGAGAGTTTTACTCCAGAGATATCTGCAAACTATGTTTTTGAAACTAATATTATGGATTGATGCTTTCCTTGTACTGTTTGTTTTGCCTGTACATTCTATAGTTCTAATTCTCCTGCTATGTCATAAAGAGCTAGTTTTGGCACCCCCGCACTGTCCAATTTTGTTTCTAACATTATATGCTTCTGTTTGGGCAGTGCAAAAGATGAAAAGGAGGTTGCTTTGTGTATTGAGGAGCTGAATGCTCCGAGTTTCTATCCTTCTGTTGTATCACTTTGGGTAAATGATTCCTTCGAGAGAAAAGACATGGAAAGAGAGTTGTTGGCTAAACTTCTCGTCAGCCTTTGCAGTGGTCGACATAATTTGTTGAGCAAGCAACAACTCAGTGATGGGTAGGTGCTTTCTCACACTTTCTAGTATATCGTCACTCTGTCCGTATTGTACCATTACTGACTAAATGATTATTATTTTAGCCTTTCATCTGTTCTTACCTTATTGGAAGATACTCTAAGTGATGCTCCAAGGGCCACCGAGTACCTTGGACGACTTTTTGCAAGGTTTGTGGAGGAAAGCATATTGCTCTTGGAAGAGGTAGGTAAATTGATTCAAGAAGTTGGAGAAGAACCAGGGTATCTAATACGAGATGGCATCGCCGCTGACATCCTTGGTGCTGTTCTGGATTCCATAAAATCAGACAAAGGGGATTCATTCTTGAATGAGGTTAAGTCAACTTCGAGTTTAAAATTGGTTGATTTCAGACCACATCATCTTAAGCGATCAAAGTTGGATGCCTTCATGTAGCTACATGAGTTATTATTACCTGGTAAGTCTGTTCTAGCCCCGGTGTAAATATTGTTATTTGCTAGTTCTTTGGTCTCAGGGCTTAACCTTGAACTAAACATTCTGAACTACTTTTTCTGGTTACAGATTCACCAATGGGTGCGGCCGCCAAGCAGTTTACTTTGTTCGCACGCAAATACCCATCGGCCTTTTTGATGTACTGTGAAAAATTCCTCTGATGCTACTCCTACTTGCTGTACCTGATCGTGCACTATTTATAAGATGGAAGGCGATGGGTCACCCATTTTTTCAGAGTTGATGCTGGTTGTAAACTACTGTCAATGAAGGGTCATGGGTGGGAAGCAGCTAGCTAGGCCCCCATAAGAGGATCAGGGAATATTTTTGCGATCACAGGGAGAAGTCTGCTAACCAATATTAGTTGGTAGTTGGGGGAACTGTAGGTTGAACTTAATGCCTCCTGCGGGCTTCTGACCAAATACTCCTTTGTGATCAGAATTGGTAGTCGGTTAACTTAGCGGCATTTTCGTGATAGCCAATGTTTCTCGTGATGGTCTGAATATGTTGATGTTGCTTAAATTTTGCTGTAATTTGCTATTTTTCCTCGTTCTTTGTTTTTGTACTTATTGAGAATTGATGCCTCGGATTCTCTGATGTATGTATGATTGGGCTCAGGCTCAGGGCACTTTGCCATCCCTATTTTGTCATTTCGGTTCTTCCTTAGCGTGGAACGTAATGAGTGTGAGAAAGTAAAATTGGTGAAAGTGAAAATGGGAACTGAGAGCACTTTTTTTATTGCATTCTCATACAAGTGAAAAGTCACATGCGAAGACGTGCGAAAGTGTAGAATGTGCAAAGGGATATGTCCCATGATCATTTGGTTCATGCGACTAGTGCAGTGCAGTAATAACTGTTTACATCATGTAACACTTTTCCTTAAGCAAGTGGAGAATGTACGAAGGGATATATCCCATGACCATTTAGTTCATGCGACTAGTGCAGTAATAACTGTTTACATCATGTAATACTTTTTCTTAAGCAGTTGTCCATCATGTATATTCTCCCTTTAAAAACCTGTAAGCAAAGAGGAGGTTTGTAATAGTATACTTTGTAAACTCCAGAAAAAGCTAATGAAAAAATTTGGAGAAAGATCAACAATATATGATGTCTTTGGTGTCTCTATCGAAAAACACTGATAGAAAAAAAAATCAAGAGACTGACATATGCTTGTGTTGACATTGCCTCATTAAAAACCTAACATGAGAACATGATAGTAAAACTCATATAGGAAAAGAGTTCAATGTGATGTTAGTATTAGGTTGATCAAAGAGATACTCCCCCTGATGCAAGCAAATCTCTAAGTCGACGCATACCAATACCCTTAACACATATCCGAAATGTGGAATAGGATAGTGACTTAGTGAATAAGTCTGCGAGATTGTCACAAGACTTAGTTTGCATGACCTTAATCTCACCACTCTGTTGAAGCTGATGAGGATAGAATAACTTGGGGGAGATATGTTTGGTAACATTGCTCTTGATATAACCTTGTTGCATCTGAGCAATACAAGCTGCATTATCTTCATAGAAAATGGTGGGTGATTCAATGGAATGAATCCCACATGATGATTGAATGTGATTAATCACCCTTCAAAGCCACACATATTCACGTGAGGCTTCATACAAGGCAAATCTCTGAGTGATTAGTGAATGTTGTTACTAGAGTTTGCTTGGATGACTTCCAAGAAATAGCAGTTCTACCATTCAGAAATACAAACCCAGTTTGAGACCTTCCATTGTGGAGGTCTGAAAGATAACCAGCATCTGTGTACCCTACGAGGCTAGGATCTTGATTTCTTTCGTAGAATAGACCGAGATCTACCGTGCCATGGATGTATCGAAGAATATTTTTGATTCCAGTCCAATGGCGTTTGGTAGGGGATGCACTATATCTAGCAAGTAAATTTACCACAAAAGCAATATCAGGTCTTGTATTGTTTGCTAGATACATAAGTGCTCCAATTGCACTAAGATATGGGTACTCGGGACCCAAAATTTCTTCTCCTTTGTCTCGTGGTCGAAAAGGATCCTTATCCCTTTCTAGGGTACAGACGATCATAGGAGTCTTAGACGAATATGCTTTATCCATATTGAATTTACTCAATACTTTCTGCGCATAAGCAGACTGATGAATGAGAATACCCGTGGGAAGGTGCTCAAGTTGCAAACCCAAGCAAAATTTGGTTTTACCCAAATCCTTCATCTCGAATTCCGTCTTTAAAAGATTGCGTGCCTCATCAATATCACGTTTATGGCCAATGATGTTCAAGTCATCCACATATACTGATATGATGCAGAAACCTGTAGAAGATTTCTTTATAAAGAGTCATGGGCAATCATCGCTATTAGAATAACCCTTATTCATAAGGAATTCCTTCAGTCGGTTGTACCACATTCTCCCTGACTGTTTTAAGCCATATAGAGATTTGGTGAGTTTTACACAAAACATGTTACGATTTTTGCCATTATTCGGTACAGGTATTCCATCGGGAACTTTCATGTATATGTCCGAATCTAGTGACCCATAAAGATATGCGGTCACGACGTCCATCAACTGCAGAAGTAGACGTTGTTGTACTGCTAATGAAATTAAATACCGGAAGGTTATTCCATTCATAACAGGAGAATATGTCTCATTGTAGTCAATTCCTGGTCTCTGGGTAAACCCTTGAGCAAGTAATCTTGCTTTATATCTCACAACCTCATTGTTCTCATTCCGTTTCCGGGTGAAAACCCATTTGAATCCAACAGGATGGATTCTAGGAGGTGTAGGTATCACAGAGGTGAATACCTTTCTTTTTGCTAGTGAGGATAATTCAGAGTTAATTGCTTCCTTCCATTTGGTCCAGTCCGAGCGTTGTTGACACTCTGCCATGGATTTAGGGTCTGGGTCAGATAGAAGGTTACTAGCTATGATTGATGAGAAACATGAATTGACGACCATATTTTTATGATAATACAATTCTCTAGAACTAGTATAATTAATGGAAATCTCCTGTACCCCATGAAAGTCTTCTTGATTCACAGGAAGAGTAGATATGGGGTGTTCCGATGTACCAGCTGAAAGTCGCCTAGAGGGAGGTGAATAGGCGAAATCTGAAAATTATAAACTTAAAGCACAACTACAAGCCGGGGTTAGCATTAGAATTAAATCCGAGTCCAAAAGAGAGGGCAAAAACAAATCACAAGCAAATGAAGAGAGTGACACGGTGATTTGTTTTACCGAGATTCGATTCTTGCAAACCTACTCCCCGTTGAGGTGGTCATAAAGACCGGGTCTCTTTCAACCCTTTCCCTCTCTCAAACGGTCACCTAGACCGAGTGAGCTTTTCTCCTTAATCAAACGGGTCACTTAGACCCCTACAAGGACCACCACAACTTGGTGTCTCTTGCTTTGATTACAAATGTCTTGAGAACAAGAATGGGGAAGAAGAAAAGCGATCCAAGCGACAAGAACTCAAATGAACACAAATGTCTCTCTCTCACAAGCCACTAAGTCTTTGGAATGAGTTTGAGACTTGGAGAGGATTTTATCTTTTGTTTTGTGTCTTAGAGTGAAGTCTAGAGCTCTTGTATTGAATGCAAATTGTGGAAACTTGGATGCCTTGAATGGTGGTGGTTGGGGGTATTTATAGCCCCAACCACCAAAACAGCCGTTGGGGAGGGCTGCTGTCGATGGGTGCACCGGACAGTCCGGTGCGCCACCGGACACTGTCCGGTGCGCCAGCCACGTCACCCAACCGTTAGGGTTCTGACGGTTTCGATCGTTGGAGCTCTGACATCTTGGGGCACCGGACAGGCACTGTTCACTGTCCGGTGCGGCTCCTGGCGCTGCTCTGACTCTACGCGAACTATCCGCGCACTGTTCACGCCACTGTTCATTTTTGTAGACGACCATTGACGCAGTAGCCGTTGCTCCGCTTGTTACACCGGACAGTTCGGTGTTACACCGGACAGTCCGGTGAATTTTAACGGAGTGCGCTGGAGAAAACCCGAAGCAGAGGAGTTCAGAGTTGATCTCCCCGGTGCACCGGACACTGTCCGGTGGCACACCGGACAGTCCGATGCGCCAGACCAGGGCACACTTCAGTTTCTTTTGCTCCTTTAACTTGTTCTTTTTATTGGTTTGTGTTGAACCTATGGCACCTGTAGGACATATAATCTAGAGCAAACTAGTTAGTCCAATTATTTGTGTTGGGCAATCAACCACCAAAATCATTTATAGGAAAAGGTTTGACCCTATTTCCCTTTCACCAGCAACATCTGAACTGTGCACATGAGTGCTGGTTTGTGGATGTACAATATCCACTTGGTGTCCATCAACTGGTGATTGACTTTCATTTACTGATTTGGAGGATCGAATGTTCCTCTCTTTCCTTTGACGCTTAGTAGAAGCATTATCCTGCTTAGCACCCCTCCCCCTCTTCGGTTGAGAAGATGGTTGAATGGTTTTTCTTGGTACCTCCACTCGACTGGGCGCATTAACAGTAGGATTCAAGGATTTTGTGACACCATTGTAGTCAGTAAACGCATCAGGTAGATTATTAGCAAAATGTTGCAATTCTATAATTTTCTAAACTTGAAGTTCAGATTCCTGGGTTCGAGGATCTGAGGACAGGATGGATTTGTCATCCCAATTGATTTCCAAGCATTCATTAGGATACTTGAATTCTCCCCCTAATGCCGGGAAATGGTCCTCATTAAAGATGCAATCAGCGAAACGAGCTGTGTACAAATCCCCTGTAAGGGGCTCTAGGTATTTGATGATCGACGGGGATTGATATCCCACATAGATACCCAATTTCCTATGAGGTTCCATAGCTGTTCGCTGAGGCGGTGATACAGGGGTGTAGAACGCACATCCAAATTTCCACAGATGGGATATATTTGGAGAGAAGGCTTATGACAAAGTACCCAGGAGTGTAATGTGGTGGGCCTTGGAAAAACACAAAGTAGCAACAAAGTACATTAATCTTATTAAAGATATGTACACTAATGTTGTGACAAGTGTCCGAACAAGTGATGGGGACACCGATGACTTTCCAATTAACATAGGACTACATCAAGGGTCGGCTTTGAGCCCTTATCTTTTCGCTTTGGTGATAGATGAGGTCACAAGGGACATACAAGGAGATATACCGTGGTGTATGCTTTTTGCCGATGATGTGGTACTTATTGAGGAGAGTAGGAGTGGTGTTTCGCAAAAGTTGGAATTGTGGAGACAGACGCTGGAAGCAAAAGGTTTTAGGCTTAGTAGGTCTAAAACGGAGTATATGAAGTGTGATTTCAGTGCCATGGGGTATGAAGATGGCGATGTTAGTCTTGATGGGCAAGTGGTACCCAAGAAAGACACTTTTCGTTACTTAGGATCAATGCTTCAGAAGGATGGAGACATCGATGAGGATGTCAGTCATAGAATTAAAGCTGGATGGTTGAAGTGGCGGCAAGCGGCGGGTGTCTTATGCGACCCCCGGGTGCCACACAAACTAAAAGGCAAATTCTACAGGACAGCAATCCGGCCGGCTATGTTGTATGGAGCAGAATGTTGGCCCACTAAAAGACGACATGTCCAACAACTGTGTGTGGCAGAGATGCGTATGTTGCGCTGGATATGTGGCCACACAAGGAGAGACCGAGTCCGGAATGATGACATACGAGAGAGAGTAGGAGTGGCGCCAATTGAGGAGAAGCTTATGCAACATCGTTTGAGATGGTTTGGACATATCCAACGAAGACCTGAAGAGGCACCAGTGCATATCGGAATAATTAGGCGTCCCGAGAATGTGAAGAGAGGTAGAGGTCGACCAACCTTGACGTGGACAGAGGCAGTGAAGAGGGACCTGAAGGAGTGGAATATTGATAAAGAGCTCGCCGTGGATAGGAAGGGGTGGAAGTGTGCAATTCACGTGCCAGAACCTTGATTTATAGTTCCGCTTTTCCTCCTTAATCGTTTGACCTTTTCTTGTGCCCATTTAGACCTTGCTGGTTCTTGTGGGTTTTATCTCTTTTATGTGTTCCCCCGTTTCGTCGTTTTCGGTTCTCCTTTGCCTTTGTTTCCCCTTTTTCTTTGAGGGTTGAGCTTTGAGGTTTTCATACGGGGTTTCATCTCTAGCCTACCCCAACGTGCTTGGGACAAAAGGCTTTGTTGTTGTTGTTGTTGTTGGATATATTTGGAGGATTTCCTCATACTAGGTGCAACGGAGATGTGGTATGATATGCAGTTGGGTGAAGTTGAATAAGATCAGCAGCGTGTAAAACGACATGACCCCAACAAGTAGGTAAATTGCATTCATGAAGTAAAGGTCTTGCGATAAGTTTGATCCTCTTAATAAGAGATTCAGCTAAACCATTTTGAGTATGTACATAAGGCACAAAATGTTCAATGTGTATTCCCTGGGCCATACAATAATCACTGAATGCTCTAGAAGAGAATTCAGCCGCATTATCTAGGCGGATTTTTTGGATTTGATGTTCAGGATAATGTGCCTTCAATCGAATGACTTGCGTCATGATTTTCGCAAAAGCATGGTTACGTGTAGACAGAAGGCACACATGTGACCATCGTGTAGATGCGTCTATTAATACCATGAAGTATCTGAACGGTCCAGATAATGGTTGTATGGGCCCACAAATGTCACCTTGAATTCGTTCAAGGAACTTGAGTGGTTCAACATGAATCTTAAGAGGAGATGGCCTTAAGATTAGTTTTTCCGTTGCACATGATGTACATATAAAATCATATGGATTAGGGAATTTAGCAGACTTTAAATCATGACCAATGCAATTACCTATGATTTTCTGCATCATCCCTATTCCAGGGTGACCAAGACGTGCATGGCAGGTCTTGAATGAATCGACATTCTGAAAAATCACTTTGTACGTAACATGAGGTACTGGTTTTATGTATGTGTAGTACAATCCAGATGGAAGTGAAGGTATTCTTTCCAGAATGTTAGCGCCGTATTCAGAAGGTTTGGAAATGAGGAGAAATTCCTCATTATTTTCTGTATGAGTAGAAATATGTAAACCACTTTTCCGAATATCTCAAAAACTCAGAAGGGTACGAGTTGAATTGGGATACAATAAAGCATCCTCGATAGTGACTTGTGTACCTATAGGGAGCGTAATAGTCGCTCGTCTAGAGCCAACTATTTTCGCATCACGCCCAGCGATTGTCAAAACATTTCCTGGCCTCTTTGTGAGTGTTTGGAAATATTTTGTTTCCCCAAGAATAGAGTTGGTGGTACCACTGTCTATAAGGCATAATTCTTCCTCCATTGGATTGACTTTCGCATAATCTATATAATCAAGAATTGCAAGAACTCAATTAACTATACATATAAGTACATACATAATTATACAGTAGAGTATGGAGTATACACACAAATACCAAGGTCTAGGTACTTATTACAACACACTTGTTGCACACACTCATAGACTACAGATAGATGATATCTGGTGGAGCATAAGGATCCTAGTTGAGGTCTCCAAACACATCACTCGAAGCATATTCGACGATGGCATTGTCCAAGTCCATGTAATCGGTGTCGGTCAGAAGCGGAGGATTGGTCGTGCTTAGTTCCATTGTAGCCATGCTTGAGCAACCAACTCCATCCTTCAAGTTAGGTGGGGTGGTGAATTGAGCTTCATATCCCTGTCCTTCAGCATTTTTTCCCTTAAGAGATTGCTGGTACAATGACACTAAATGACAAGGAATGCGACACTTTTTAGTAGGATGGTTAAAGCATCCACACTTCTTACACTTCTCTTGCTTGGAAGTGGGGGTGTCTTTCCTCGGAGCCTTTGTATTTTGCTTATCCGGACGCTTGTTGCGTTTGCGCTTCTTTGAATTATCAGAGTTCTTGGGATGGTTTTTGGGGCCATCCCCTTTCTTCTCATTCTTCACAGCATGATGTATTTCATAGGAGCAGCTCCAACACGACGTTGCTTATGATTTTTCATCGTAAGCTCATCATGCTTTTCTGCCTGAAGTAGATCATGTATGAGTTTAGAGTAAGTCTGATAATTGCGAACACGATACTGATGCTGCAGGACCCTATCAGATGGGATCATAGTTTGAAGTGTTTTTTTCAATCTTATCCACATCTGATGGTTCCTTGCCGCAAAAACGCAAGCGGGCACAGATCTTATGAACAACATGGTTGTAATCACTAGTAGACTTATAGTCTTGCAGACGAATATGGATCCATTCATGATTCGCCTCTGGTAAGATTACAACCTTTTGCTACTCATATCTGTTTTAAGAGATAACCATAATACATTTGGCTCTTCTTCCATCACATATTCTGCTTTCAGATCAGGATGGAGGTGATGTCTGTGACGGAACCTCCCAAGTAATTAGGCCCACCTATAGTTGTCCTTGTCTAACGGACCTCAGACAACCCTATAGGTGCCCCTAAACTACTTGACAAGCTCGGTATCTTCCCTTACCTTTCCAGGAACGTCTCACCCGTCATGCAGACATTACAGAACATCGGAGATAAAGAAATGCGGAAGCGATTACATAACTTACATTTATTAAAAGTAAGATCAGGTTGTTTATTACAGACCAGGAATATAAACGAGTGCAGAGTAATATTATTACACATACCAAGGGAGGTAAAAACTCCTCCCGACAGATATCACACAAAAGTCTTAATGGAGGATCCTTTCCTCCCGCGCTTCACTCTTGCTTATCTTCATTAGGAACCACCTTGGTACAGAAGCAAAAGAAATCTGCTACTTCCTCACCTAAAAACAACGAGGGAATAAACCCTCAGTATGGAATTACTCAGCAAGTCTTACCCGACTAAGGAAAAGACTCTCAAGGGTATGCTGGATAAATAGGAATCAAGGAGAGGCTTTAGCAAGAATCAACTTTAGATACTTTGGCAGAAATAGCTTACTAAAGTGAGTCCTTACTTTCAATATTTTAACGCCAGATTGAATATTAATAGACACTGTTTGCATCTAGTCTAATTACATTATCTCATCAATACAACATCCTTTTTATTCATAATGTTCACATCCTGACTTAGGTTGCAGGGAAGTGACCAAGTCTTCATAACCGCGAAGGTACGGCGATCCGAATCGATTATACTCAGCTGAGGATCTCCAATCACACGACATATGTAGCACTTAACCCTTGCATATGTCAACCCGCCACCGGGGTTCTTAAGACCAGATCAGGTTCACGCAAACCGAGAGCACAGATACACCACCGTCCAGCCTCTTGCCACGGTGGGTACACGCTACTCCCGCCACCGCTCCACGCCCATTTCGTGTTATCTTATTCTGGCCTTAGTCTGCCCGAGGCAAGGCTTACCCATGACGAGGCATGTGACCAGTTAAAGGGTCCTTGATCAGCACGCCTACATACACATTCAATCCTTAATCAACCTGGGTAGAACATCACCTGTTCCTAACCCAAGTTTCGATTTAAGTACTTCCAGCCTTAGGATTGTTTGTGTTCCTTAGGATGAAAAGAGCATCACAGGGAACTTTGCAGTAAGATCCCACCACGCTCTCAATGAACGTATTCTTGCAGGTAGAAGTCATCTTTCCTCAGGATAACCCCTGAGCTAGGCAGTATAGCAAAAGACAACCTCTATCCACAAGATCTAAGCAGGGCTAAGCATTTTTGTAAATCAAATTTTGATACTTCACCAGAAGTATCTATAAAGGTGTGGATATCAAGGAAAGCAATGCATCAAAGGGTTCCAAGCAATTCCTATGAACTTAATGCACATTTCACTTGACTTAAAGTGTGCGAAAAGTATTTAAAAACACAAGGAAAGGGGTTGCATGCACCGGGGCTTGCCTTCGTTAACAGGTGAGTCTAGCTCGGATCCGCAAATATCAAAGTAGAAGCAGTTGCCTGCTTGAGAATCCGAGGGTGGTGGTGTCCTCTCTTCGGTGACTTCTACTTCTTCTTCACGTTCTAATCATAACCATACAGATGTATAAGAATGGATACCATGGGATGCTCATGAGGGTGCAAGGATAATATAAACTTATTATCTAAGTCTTGAATACAATTTTCCCTCACGGAACTCCGAGAACTTAGGGTTTCCGGAGTCAGTAAAGGAGTTCATAGGGAAGGGGGGTGTTTTGGGGTTTGGTGATCAAACAAGGTCTAAATCAACCCAAATTCTACCCAAGGCTTCTAAATAATATGAGGAACTCATATAAAAATTTTGAGCATTTTTGGGATTACAACTTATCTTTTAAAAATCCAAAACTACTACTTAGAACTACTTTAAATGCCTTAAAATTCCTTATTTAACCTAAAAATCACAAAACTATTTTTATTAAATTCTAGGGAAAATAATGAACCTAGGAAAATTGGTTTCATAATTTTACCATTTTTCTACATTTTTTATAATTGTTTTGGCTCTGGAGTAAAAAGGAAAAGAAAAATTTAGGAATAGTACTGGGCAACATCTGGCCCAGACGGCCCAGTACCCAGGGAAAACGCGCGCGTGCGCCCGCGCCCTGGCGGCTTTGCAAAAAGGGCCTCTGGTTTTTGGTTAACTGAGAACGAATTCTTTTACTATTTGTTCAAGTCACTGACGCTTTGCAAATAAACCCCCCAGGTTCTATTCCTTTGCAGTGGGAGGTCCACGACGGCGTTCTCGCGCGGAGAAACTCCGACGAGGTCCTGGACCGGCCGATTGAGGCGATGACCGGCGTCGAGACTAAGACTAACCCAAATTCATGACCAGGGGAGTATTTTCCCCAAACTAATTGCATCTAAGACTAACTATGGAGCTCTAGCCACGGTGACCGAAAGCATGGCGGTTAGCTTGACGTGTTCCCAGCGATTAATGGACTCCTAGTTCAATTCAGTGGCTCGGCAAGCATCGTAGGCTTAAGGGAAAACTTGAACGAGGAAGAGGAAGAGGTGAACTGACCGGGAGAGGGGCTAGCCGCGGTGAGGCGAGTTCACGGTGGCGGAAACAGTTTTGGGGAGAAATCCAAATTCGAGCTCTCGGAGGCACGACTGCTAACAATTGCTGGGGGCTGGGTGGGTGATGATGCTATGCAGCTAGGGGAGGGCTCAATTTATAGGCAGCTTCGACGGTGGCCGGGAATTTTAACAGCGACGTGTGGCGGTCGGAGATAAGTAAAAACCGGGGCACGGTGATTTCGTGTCCATTGCCGTGGCAGGCTCCCCGGCGACGATGGGACAGCCTTGAGGTGTCACGGCGGTGCTGCAGAGAGGCTAGGCCACGCGGCGCACGGCCGGGAGGCGGCGTTCACCGGCGTTCTTATCGATCTCCGCCACGGTGACGCATGTACGGTGGCCGGACTTGTTTATGGCCGGAGTTATCCACGGCGAGGATGTTTACGTGACCCAAAGTGCTATCCAACCAAGCCGAGCCCAAATCGCGGCAACAGCAGCACGAATCGCGGCGGCAAGTCACCGGCGGTGAACAAGCCGCGCTAGCGTTCTGATCCTATCAGGCTACTGTACCATGAGATCGCCATTCAGTCCATCTGACAGCCCAAGTTGGAGCTTGATTTCCTTCGGTTTTTATGTGGCACCAGAACCAGCCTTCTGCATCAAAGTTGTAGTGCCACCCACCAGCTACAAGTTTGTTTATGGAATTCATTCACAAATTTGCACTGGATCACAGTTGAATTGGCTCTTAAACTTAGAGCAAAGTCACTGTCAACTTGAAATTCAGACTGTACTAGTCTGACAGTCCAAATTTGAACATGATTATCTCCAAATTTCTCACAAGAACATGGCTTGTACTCTTAAGCAAAGTTGTTCTCCTATAATTGGGCTACAAACTTGTTGTGGTCACTTTGGGGAAAAACCCTATATTTCAAAAGATACAGGGCTCCAAAGTTGAGCCAAAACTCTGAAATTTCAGACTTAGAATAGAATCCTATTTGGGGTCCATTTTGCATTTAAGTCCAAAATCCAATGTTTGGCTTTCAAGTCCACATATTTGTGAACCAAATGACTTAAAATACTTATTTGACTTGGTTTTTGCACTTTAGTCCAAAAGTGGACTAATTTTGCACATAGGTCCCTAGGGTTTGGTTTTAGGGTTTTTCAGGGTTCTAATTGAGATTCTTGATGTCCCAGGGGCATAAATGTGATTCCACTTTGTTTTTGGGGATATTTTATGACTCTTTCCCTAAAGCCTTTAGGTTTTCTCATCTTGGGTTAGGTCTTGCCCCTTTGAGCCTGATTAAGGGTTAGGTCCCCTATCCAGGGTCCTATTTGCAAAAACACTTTAAACAATACAACTTGTTTGAAATTTTTACCTAGTGAATGCACTCTAGGTGTATCAAACATATGCAATGTCAATGCTTACGATGCCATGCTCAAGTTTTAGTTACAGTAACACCAGGGGTGTTACATCCTTCCCCCCATAAAAGAATCTCGTCCCGAGATTTAAAGTCTTAGGGTGAGTAATGGAAAAGGAAATGTGTCACATTTTTATTCCCTTATTTCTGGTACAAGGCAGGGGTGGTGTGGGGGTTCACTCCTTTATTACAATAATTGTACACATTTACAAATTACATGAGGCTAGAAAGTCTGGGAAATTCTTATTTAAGAAGTCTTGAGTTTCCCACGTAGCCTCTTCCTCAGCATGCTGGTTCCATTGTATCTTGTAGAACTTGAGAGTCTTTCTCCGGGTAACCCTATCCTTTTGATCCAGAACTCGAATAGGATGTTTCGAGTATGTTAAATCTGGTTCCAGGACAACATCTGTCACTTCAATGGTTCGATCGGGAACCCGAAGACACTTCTTCAATTGCGACACATGGAACACATTATGGATGGCAGACAGAATTTCGGGGAGTTGCAATCGATATGCCACTGGCCCACATTGCTCAAGTACCGAAAATGGACCAATATACCTGGGTGCAAGTTTCCCTTTAACCCCGAAACGCGATACACCCTTCATTGGTGAAACTTTCAAGTAGACATAATCGCCTACCAGAAAGCATAAGGGTTGTCGTCGTCGGTCTGCATAACTCTTTTGTCGAGTCTGAGCTTTCTTCATATTTGAATAATTTTTTGAACCTTTTCTTCAACTTCTTTCACCATATCAGGCCTAAAGAAGTACCTTTCTCCAGGTTCAGACCAATTTAGCGAAGTTCGACACCGTCGCCCATATAAAGCTTCAAAAGGTGCCATCTTGATACTTTCTTGATAACTATTATTGTATGAAAACTCCGCTAAGGGCAAACATTCATCCCATTTCTGTGAGAAGTCCCAGAACACATGCCCGCAGCATATCCTCAAGTATTTGATTGACCCTCTCAGTCTATCCACTTGTTTGAGGATGATAGGCCGAACTGTGGAGCAATTTGGTACCCAAGGATTTATGAAGTTCTTCCCAAAACTTGGATACGAACTGAGGTCCACGATCCGACACTATAGTTTTTGGAATACCATGCAAACTGAGAATACGACCAATATATAATGCTGCATAAGTGGCCACTGTATATTTGGCCCTGACGGGTAAGAAGTGGGCAATCTTTATGAGTCGATCAACGATAACCCAAATAGAATCATACCCTTTGGCCGTCCTGGGCAATCCCACAATAAAGTCCATACTTATGTCTTCCCATTTCCATGTTGGGATTGGCAAAGATTGTAATGGACCAGCAGTTTTCATGTGTATGGCCTTGACATGTCTGCAAGTGTCACACTTAGCCACATAGCGTGCAATTTCGATCTTCATCTTTGTCCACCAGTAGTGTTGCTTCAAATCTTGGTACATCTTAGTGCTTCCGGGATGAATAGAATAACGACTAAGATGTGCTTCATCAAGAATTTGCTGGCGGAGTTCTTCATTCTTTGGCACTACTATGCGGTTTTTAAACCATAGCACACCTTGATCGTCTTCTTTGAAACATTTGGCTGTTCCAGCCCTTATTTTCTCCCGTATGTGCTTCATGCCCACATTATCCCTTTGAGCATCAACTATTCTTTGCAAAATGATTGACTCAAGCTTTAGCTGATTCAGAGTCCCTTGTTGGATCATCCCCAGGTTTAACTTTTCCATTTCCTGACACAAAGTGTTGTCAGGGGTCTTCACCATAAGACAGTGGCAGGAAGCCTTACGGCTTAGTGCATCTGCCACCACATTGGCTTTGCCTGGGTGATAATGGATCTCCAGTTCATAGTCCTTAATAAGCTCAAGCCATCGTCTTTGCCTCATATTTAATTCTGACTGGGTGAAGATGTACTTCAAGCTTTTATGATCTGTATATATATGACAGATATTTCCCAGCAGATAGTGACGCCAAATTTTCAGGGCATGAACCACAGCAGCTAGCTCCAGATCATGAGTTGGGTAATGCTCCTCATGCCGGCGCAACTGCCTTGAAGCATATGCAATTACTCGGCCCTCTTGCATTAATACACAACCGAGTCCACTGCCTAACGCATCACAATATACATCAAAAGGCTTGGTGATGTCCGGTTGAGCCAATACCGGAGCAGTGGTTAATAATGTCTTCAATTGCTCAAAGGCTTCATTACACTTAGAAGACCAATTGAACTTAATGTCATTCTTCAATAAACTTGTGATTGGCTTCACAAGCTTAGAAAAATCTGGTATGAATCTGCGATAATATCCAGCTAGTCCAAGAAAACTCCGGACTTGGTGAACAGTAGTTGGGGGTTTCCACTCCAGAATATCTTTGACTTTGCTAGGATCTACCGCAATTCCTTTGGCCGATAACACGTGCCCCAAAAATTGAATTTCCTCCAGCCAAAACGCGCACTTGCTGAATTTGGCATACAGCTGATGTTCCCTCAGGCGTGTCAATACAATCCGTAGATGTTGAGCATGCTCCTCTTCATTTTAAGAATATATCAAGATATCATCGATGAAGACCACCACGAACTTGTCCAACTCGGGCATGAACACCGAGTTCATCAAATAGGTGAAGTGGGCAGGAGCATTTGTTAGCCCAAAAGACATTACCAAATACTCAAATAAACCATACCGCGTAGTAAACGCGGTCTTCGGTATATCCTTGGGCCGAATACAGATCTGGTGATAGCCCGACCTGAGATCAATTTTGGAAAATACCCTCGCCTCAGTCAGTTGATCAAATAAGATATCGATCCTTGGAAGAGGGTACTTATTCTTGATGGTGACCTCATTCAGGGGTCGATAATCCACGCACATTCGCAGGGTTTGATCCTTCTTCTTAACAAAAATGGCGGGACAACCCCATGGAGACGAGCTTGGCCGGATGAATCCCTTATTCTGTAGATCTTGTAATTGAATCTTCAATTCCGCCAACTCATTAGGGGGCATACGGTACGATCTTCGGGAGATGGGAGCCGTACCGGGCTTTAACTCAATTACAAATTCTACATCTCTTTCAGGGGGCAGTCCAGGCAAATCTTCTGGAAATACATCTGGAAACTCACATACTACCGGAATATCCTTGATTTCCGGTACAATGGCTTCATCTACTCTACCAGAAGGTTTGGCTGGATTGGTTACGGGGAGAGACAAAAGAATCTCTTCTTGATTATAGCTCAACCTGACGGTTCTGAGTTCAGTGTTGAGAATTGCCTTGTGTTGGGTTAACCAATTCATACCCAAAATTACATCTATATCCTGGCCTTTCAGAACAATCATGTTAGCAGGAAAGTTCCGTCCGGCCATTGTTACTGGCACTTCATAGGTCACTTCTCGAGTAAAAATATGTCCCCCAGGTGAATGAATTTTAAATCCCTCTTTTGATTCATGGCATGCAATGTGATGTTGCTCCACAAATTTCTTGCTAATGAATGTATGTGAAGCACCAGAATCAAAAAGAATAATTGTAGGGTGACTGGCCACGGGAAACGTACCCATCATCACCGGCTCTCCTTCTGGTGTAGTGGCCACTTGGGTGTAGTATACACGCCCCGTCTTCTTTGTATTCCTCCCCACAGTATTTCCCTTGGGCTGAGTTGATTTCCCAGATCCTTGCTGAGCATTTGATTGATTTTGCTTGGGATATAGGCAGTCTTTGATGAAATGTCCCGACTTGCCGCAATTGAAACACCCGGTTGAAGAGCTGGGCAAGGCAGGGAATCGAGTGCCTGGGGCACCCGGCTGATTTGGGGTAGTGGGGGTATTGTTGGGACGAATAATGATTGGCTGTTTGAAAGGGAATGAGGGTGGACGAGAAAAAGTGCGATTTTGGCTAGAAGGCCGGATCACGAACCGTTGCCTCTTCGCCTGGCCCTGAGTAGGCTTCTCACCACCGAATCCCTTGTTCTTCCCAGAATTTGCGTATTTTGCTTCAACAGATAAGGTTGTACTGACAACCTTTCCATACGTGAGATCTATACATGTGGCCATCTTTCGCTGCAACCGGTCATTTAGACCCCTCATGAAGCAGTTCTTTTTCTTTAAATCAGTATTCACCTGGTCGATGGCATACTGCGACAGGTGATTAAACTTGTTGAGATACTGATTGACGGTATCTCCTCCTTGTTTCAGCTTTATGAATTCCTCTTGTTTCATATGCAGCACACCTTCGGGTATGTAGTGCTCACAGAAGGTTGCTTTAAATTCTTCCCAGGTGATTTGATGGTTGACAGGTTGAATAGCCACAAAATTTCCCCACCAGGTACTGGCAGGGCCACGTAGTTGTTGTGCTGCGAATAACGGCTTCTGCGTCTCTGAACAACGGAGAAGACCAAACTTTTGTTCAATAACCCGTATCCACTCATCAGCTTCCAACGGGTCCTCTGCCTTGATGAATAGGGGTGGACGGGTTTCAGAGAAATCCAGATAGGTGGTTTCACGGGGGCCTTGCTGATAACCCCTTCCCGCCTGCTGCTGGAGCTGTTGACCCGCCATTTCCCTAAGAAAGCGGGTATTATCTGCAGTGGCGTTTACCAAGGCGGCAATCGCCTCGGCCAACGTGGGAGGAACCGGAGGTGGATTTGGGGTGACATCCCTTCCCCCAGAAGTTCCTGCTGCGTCCTGTCCTCGAGTCCTGGTAGGCATCTGAGGCAAAGAATATTTAAAGTAAACATAATATGCCAGAGAAACCTTCCATTTTACATTACTATAAAAAGTAATGATACAGACTCAATGTTACATAACAGGATACATTACCCATTATACAAGAGTTCAACCTATTACACAATTTACTACTTCTACTTTTACAACTACATTACTACTCCTGCTTATTCTTGGTAGCTTCATCGTCAGGGGTGGGAGACCATATATCGACCAGCCTCAACGAAGGAGGGGGCCTAAAAAGGTCTAACTCTCCACCAAGCGCTTCTCCCGCAGTATGCGAGGGTCCGGCTTCAGACCTGACAGGATCCGTAGGGACATTTGGGTGTAATTACGAATACAGTACATGAACTTCTTCATGTAAAGTATTGCAATATACCTGCAAGTTATCAATAGCAACGCTAAGTTCGTTGACTCGTGCTCGAGCCTTTGCTTCCTTAGCTAAAGCTACTGAGCGAGATTGTACTGCCCAGTCAAGCGCCAAATCTCGGTCAGCTAGTTGATCTTGCAGGGTGCGGATGTAACTTCTTAAATCATTTATCCGGTCACCGTCCTCAACCCATAGATTAGTCCTGCGCTGTAACTCCGCTTGGAGTTGATTCACGCGAGCTTCGAGATCACCAATAGGATCGTTGCTCCCGCTACTGTTGTCTTGCTCCCGTGGGGCAAGTTGATGCCGAGGCACACCGATGGGTCCAGTATGCTTACGTGCCATTTTCCTTGTACGTGGCGGCGTTTGCTAAGGGGGGGAAATTTATTAGTATAATTCTTAGCATGATGCATGAATAAGTACAGAATCAACCTTAGTTGATTCAACCTTCTATACATTGCACTCTTTCTATCTGATCTTCGAAATAAACTCTTCAGAAATACTTAGGTAAGAAGAGAAGCAATTTTCTAGATAAGTCTTAGGAAATTCTTTTGAAGATGTCACAATAATATCTGTCAAGAAGGGCTACGCTCCGATACCAGCTGTGACGGAACCTCCCAAGTAATTAGGCCCACCTATAGTTGTCCTTGTCTAACGGACCTCAGACAACCCTATAGGTGCCCCTAAACTACTTGACAAGCTCGGTATCTTCCCTTACCTTTCCAGGAACGTCTCACCCGTCATGCAGACATTACAGAACATCGGAGATAAAGAAATGCGGAAGCGATTACATAACTTACATTTATTAAAAGTAAGATCAGGTTGTTTATTACAGACCAGGAATATAAACGAGTGCAGAGTAATATTATTACACATACCAAGGGAGGTAAAAACTCCTCCCGACAGATATCACACAAAAGTCTTAATGGAGGATCCTTTCCTCCCGCGCTTCACTCTTGCTTATCTTCATTAGGAACCACCTTGGTACAGAAGCAAAAGAAATCTGCTACTTCCTCACCTAAAAACAACGAGGGAATAAACCCTCAGTATGGAATTACTCAGCAAGTCTTACCCGACTAAGGAAAAGACTCTCAAGGGTATGCTGGATAAATAGGAATCAAGGAGAGGCTTTAGCAAGAATCAACTTTAGATACTTTGGCAGAAATAGCTTACTAAAGTGAGTCCTTACTTTCAATATTTTAACGCCAGATTGAATATTAATAGACACTGTTTGCATCTAGTCTAATTACATTATCTCATCAATACAACATCCTTTTTATTCATAATGTTCACATCCTGACTTAGGTTGCAGGGAAGTGACCAAGTCTTCATAACCGCGAAGGTACGGCGATCCGAATCGATTATACTCAGCTGAGGATCTCCAATCACACAACATATGTAGCACTTAACCCTTGCATATGTCAACCCGCCACCGGGGTTCTTAAGACCAGATCAGGTTCACGCAAACCGAGAGCACAGATACACCACCGTCCAGCCTCTTGCCACGGTGGGTACACGCTACTCCCGCCACCGCTCCACGCCCATTTCGTGTTATCTTATTCTAGCCTTAGTCTGCCCGAGGCAAGGCTTACCCATGACGAGGCATGTGACCAGTTAAAGGGTCCTTGATCAGCACACCTACATACACATTCAATCCTTAATCAACCTGGGTAGAACATCACCTGTTCCTAACCCAAGTTTCGATTTAAGTACTTCCATCCTTAGGATTGTTTCTGTTCCTTAGGATGAAAAGAGCATCACAGGGAACTTTGCAGTAAGATCCCACCACGCTCTCAATGAACGTATTCTTGCAGGTAGAAGTCATCTTTCCTCAGGATAACCCCTGAGCTAGGCAGTATAGCAAAAGACAACCTCTATCCACAAGATCTAAGCAGGGCTAAGCATTTTTGTAAATCAAATTTTGATACTTCACCAGAAGTATCTATAAAGGTGTGGATATCAAGGAAAGCAATGCATCAAAGGGTTCCAAGCAATTCCTATGAACTTAATGCACATTTCACTTGACTTAAAGTGTGCGAAAAGTATTTAAAAACACAAGGAAAGGGGTTGCATGCACCGGGGCTTGCCTTCGTTAACAGGTGAGTCTGGCTCGGATCCGCAAATATCAAAGTAGAAGCAGTTGCCTGCTTGAGAATCCGAGGGTGGTGGTGTCCTCTCTTCGGTGACTTCTACTTCTTCCTCACGTTCTAATCATAACCATACAGATGTATAAGAATGGATGCCATGGGATGCTCATGAGGGTGCAAGGATAATATAAACTTATTATCTAAGTCTTGAATACAATTTTCCTTCACGGAACTCCGAGAACTTAGGGTTTCCGGAGTCAGTAAAGGAGTTCATAGGGAAGGGGGGGGGGTGTTTTGGGGTTTGGTGATCAAACAAGGTCTAAATCAACCCAAATTCTACCCAAGGCTTCTAAATAATATGAGGAACTCATATAAAAATTTTGAGCATTTTTGGGATTACAACTTATCTTTTAAAAATCCAAAACTACTACTTAGAACTACTTTAAATGCCTTAAAATTCCTTATTTAACCTAAAAATCACAAAACTATTTTTATTAAATTCTAGGGAAAATAATGAACCTAGGAAAATTGGTTTCATAATTTTACCATTTTTCTACATTTTTTTATAATTGTTTTGGCTCTGGAGTAAAAAGAAAAAGAAAAAATTAGGAATAGTACTGGGCAACATCTGGCCCAGACGGCCCAGTACCCAGGGAAAACGCGCGCGTGCGCCCGCGCCCTGGCGGCTTTGCAAAAAGGGCCTCTGGTTTTTGGTTAACTGAGAACGAATTCTTTTACTATTTGTTCAAGTCACTAACGCTTTGCAAATAAACCCCCAGGTTCTATTTCTTTGCAGTGGGAGGTCCACGACGACGTTCTCGCGCGGAGAAACTCCGGCGAGGTCCTGGACCGGCCGATTGAGGCGATGACCGGCATCGAGACTAAGACTAACCCAAATTCATGACCAGGGGAGTATTTTCCCCAAACTAATTGCATCTAAGACTAACTATGGAGCTCTAGCCACGGTGACCGAAAGCATGGCGGTTAGCTTGACGTGTTCCCGGCGATTAATGGACTCCTAGTTCAATTTAGTGGCTCGGCAAGCATCGTAGGCTTAAGGGAAAACTTGAACGAGGAAGAGGAAGAGGTGAACTGACCGGGAGAGGGGCTAGCCGTGGTGAGGCGAGTTCACGGTGGCGGAAACAGTTTTGGGGAGAAATCCAAATTCGAGCTCTCAGAGGCACGACTGCTAACAATTGCTGGGGGCTGGGTGGGTGATGATGCTACGCAGCTAGGGGAGGGCTCAATTTATAGGCAGCTTCGACGGTGGCTGGGAATTTTAACGGCGACGTGTGGCGGTCGGAGATAAGTAAAAACCGGGGCGCGGTGATTTCGTGTCCATTGCCGTGGCAGGCTCCCCAGCGACGATGGGACAGCCTTAAGGTGTCACGGCGGTGCTGCAGAGAGGCTAGGCCACGCGGCGCACGGCCGGGAGGCGGCGTTCACCGGCGTTCTTATCGATCTCCGCCACGGTGACGCATGTACAGTGGCCGAACTTGTTTATGGCCGGAGTTATCCACGGCGAGGATGTTTACGTGACCCAAAGTGCTATCCAACCAAGCCGAGCCCAAATCGCGGCAATAGCAGCACGAATCGCGGTGGCAGGTCACCGGCGGTGAACAAGCCGCGCTGGCGTTCTGATCCTATCAGGCTACTGTACCATGAGATCGTCATTTAGTACATCTGACAGCCCAAGTTGGAGCTTGATTTCCTTCGGTTTTTATGTGGCACCAGAACCAGCCTTCTGCATCAAAGTTGTAGTGCCACCCACCAGCTACAAGTTTGTTATTGAATTCATTCACAAATTTGCACTGGATCACAGTTGAATTGGCTCTCAAACTTAGAGCAAAGTCACTGTCAACTTGAAATTCAGACTGTACTAGTCTGACAGTCCAAATTTGAACATGATTATCTCCAAATTTCTCACAAGAACATGGCTTGTACTCTTAAGCAAAGTTGTTCTCCTATAATTGGGCTACAAACTTGTTGTGGTCACTTTGGGCAAAAACCCTATATTTCAAAAGATACATGGCTCCAAAGTTGAGCCAAAACTCTGAAATTTCAGACTTAGAATAGAATCCTATTTGGGGTCCATTTTGCATTTAAGTCCAAAATCCAATGTTTGGCTTTCAAGTCCACATATTTGTGAACCAAATGACTTAAAATACTTATTTGACTTGGTTTTTGCACTTTAGTCCAAAAGTGGACTAATTTTGCACATAGGTCCCTAGGGTTTGGTTTTAGGGTTTTTCAGGGTTCTAATTGAGATTCTTGATGTCCCAGGGGCATAAATGTGATTCCACTTTGTTTTTGGGGATATTTTATGACTCTTTCCCTAAAGCCTTTAGGTTTTCTCATCTTGGGTTAGGTCTTGCCCCTTTGAGCCTGATTAAGGGTTAGGTCCCCTATCCAGGGTCCTATTTGCAAAAACACTTTAAACAATACAGCTTGTTTGAAATTTTTACCTAGTGAATGCACTCTAGGTGTATCAAACATATGCAATGTCAATGCTTACGAAGCCATGCTCAAGTTTTAGTTACAGTAACACCAGGGGTGTTACAATGTCTTATAATGTACAAAGCGTTGTACTTATAAGCATCATGTAGTGATTCAACCCTCTCGTTGGGAGGGAGTAATGCACTCAGAATATTCTTTGAGGCTAAGCTGATCTTGATATCCAACGCCCAGGTAGGATAGTTGTGACCATCAAGAGCAAGTTCTTCGAACTCGTGGGCCATGATCCTACACAAGCAACCAGAGAATTTCATTAAGAAATCATCATGGGTGTGTGAAAGTGCATTCATCCCTTTTGTGAGTTTTGGTGATTTGGATAACGACATATTTAAAGGTCTAACAAGTTTGCTAAGTGTTAAATAGGAAATTCAGTATGATGAACATACTTGAATAGTGTATAATGATCAGTGAATAAAGATTCAACACAAGGTTAAATAACTAGTGAGACAATACAAATGGATATAATATGATATCTATATTGGTTTGAATATATGGACAAGACCTGAGAAATCACTACATACATATGATCAGAATAGAGGATGAAGTGATTAAGAGGATTGGTCAAGCCAAAGTGAATAAGATATGAGGAATCGTGAATTGGCTTGATCATATTACTATCAGTCCATATATGCTTCTATGAGAATCAAACTAGAGCTTGATTAATCTTAACAGTTATATCTAAAAGACATTCAAGCAAGGTTCACAATATTGAAGAAATGATTCTCTCAATGGATGCTCAAAATGATGTGACTCAAGAATGGCTTGATAGGGTGAAGATAGCAAGGAAAGGGCTTCGAGGAACTAAGCGAAGGTGAAGGCCAAGCGACGGCTTGTAGACCAAGGTACCATGGCTAAGGTGAAGAAGAGACTACTTGCACTAAGTCGATAAACTAATCAGCTATGAAGAGTTACAACATGTTGATGCATCAGTAAGGTGACTTGAAGCCATGATTTGAACTCATATATGGTGATATGGTACAAGTCACAAGGTTTGATTTGTGTTTGCTTCAAAAGGTGAGACAGAGATGTTTGTGATTCTTATGAAGCAACGTCATGGAGAAATCACACATGAGACACAAATGACTCAAGGAGTTTACTTATTTAATTTTATTTAATTTGAGTATAGGAATTGTCGTACTATAAAGGGGGATCCAAAAAGAAGGTTGGTGTTTGCCAAAGTTCAAGCCTCTATATTCAAAAGCTATATTTTGAAAACCAAAAATATCTTTAAAATTCTATGGTTGACCGTGGTTAGGTTTGAGAAACCTAGAGTGTTCTTATTGAAAAGTAGCTGAGCTTCTTCAGCTACAGTTGAGCTGAACTTCAGCTGAGTTGAGCTTCTTCCGTTGTAGCTGAGCTGAACTTCAGCTGACTTGAGCTTTCTCAACTCCAACTAAACTTCAAGTTCAACTGGGGTCCAGGCAAGTTCAATCGGGGTCCAGGCAGGCTCAACCGGGGTCTAGGGCAAGTTCAACCGGGGTCTAGAGAGATTCAACCGGGGTCTAGGAAAAGTTCAGCCGGGTTTTTTTTTCCTGGACCTCACTGGTCAAAACCGGTTGAACTGGCCCTAGGGGAGGTTCAACCGGTGTTAGGGTCACCTAACCGGTCTGACCTCCTGACTGGCAGACTGACTGCCAGACTAACCCCCAGGCGGTTGAACCGACCCTAGGAACGGTTCAACCAGTGTCAGGACCTGTTTTTGTAGTCTGACCTGCAATCTGCCAGTCTTACTGGCAGACTGACTGTCAGCCTGCCCTAGGCGGTTGAACCGGTCCTAGGGGCGGTTCAACCGGTCCTCCACAGCCAAAATCAGTCCAACGGCTAGTTTTGAAGCCCCACCTATATATACTCACTCCTACCTCTCTCCCCACACTAGAGCACGACCCAAACTCCAGTTCTAACTTAAAGAACACCTCCCACTCTCACACACATCTCTTGCCTCTCCCATTTCAAATCTTTGGAGAGAAATCTTTGAGTGAGTTTGAGAGCTGCAGTTTTTGTGCTTCATCTCAAAATCTCTCTTGCTCTTCTTCATTCGAGATTTGGTACTACATCGAGTTCTTTGTGGATTCATTACTCTTGGAGCTTCTAGCTCCTAGACGACTAGGTGTCTCTTGTGAGTCTCCAAATCTTGTGGAAGACCACAAGAAAGTTTGTATTACCCACTCGTTTGAGCAAAGATTAGTGTGTGGGCTTGACCTTTGTGGTCGGCGAAGGGAGGATTAGGGTTAAAAGAGACCCGACTCTTTGTGGGTGCCTCAACGAGGAAGTAGGACACCTTTTTTGGTGTGATCGAACCTCGGGATAAATCTTATGTCTCTTGTGTTCTTGCTCATTGTGTTTGTTTGTGTTCTTCATTCTCTCACCCTTCTGTGGCAGATTTGTTCATATCTTTTTGGTGTGTGGATCTTGAGAAGTGCCCTTCTCAGATCTACTACTTTGAACCCTGTGGATCATTTAGAACATCTCATTTCCAAAGTTAACTGGCTTTACCCAATTTGGTTCTAGTTTTTGTTGAAAAAGTTTTAACTTGCCTATTCACCCCCCTCTAGGCAACTTTCAATTGGTATCGGAGCCTAATCCTCGTTCTAATGCTTAACTGCGTGAGGAAAAGATCATATCGGGGGGACTAAGAAACGAAAGTGCTTCTAAGCTTGAAAAAGTTGAGGTTGTCTCGACTTCATCTTTTGGTGCAGATGTTGATCCTACGACAATAGATCTTGCCATGAGAATCACCGAAAGGATGTTCCTCAAAATGAAGGAAGATGAGGCGAAGAACAAGATTGAAGAAGAAGAAAATGATCGATGGAGACCAAACGACGAATCCACCTCTTCATAAGGTTTGTCTTTCAAATTCACTTCTCATATGTGCTTTGTCGCTAATGGGAGTGACAGTGAAAGCGAAAGTGAGGATGAGGAGGAGCATGAAAGTGATAGTGAAGATGAGGACGATCTTCAACAATTCTTCGCTCAACTAAGCAAGAAAAATCGGATGAGCATGCTCAAACTCATGAAAAGAGCAGAAGAACAAAAAGAAATGCTTTATAAGCAAGAAGACTTCCTCATTAGAAAAATCGAAGACTTAGAAAAGTTGACCAAAGATCATGAGAAGCTAAAGTGCTCTCATGATCATTTGGTCCAAAGGTACGAAAAGGTTTCAATTGAGCGAACTAGTACTTCAAATGCTTTATCATGTGTTGCTCAATTAGAAAAAGAAAATACTATGCTCAAGAACACGATAGAAAACCTAAAAATTGAAAATCTAGCTTTGCAAGAAAAACATGATATGTTTGTGTGCTCTCATAATAAATTTATAGATTCACATATCATGCTAGAAATGGCTCATGAGGTTGTGTTTACTAATTTGAAATCATACCAACCTCACATATGCACATGTACTCAAATAGAAACTATATTATCATGTGCTAACAAATGTTGCTCTCAAGAAAGCCAATCTTCCATTGAGCTAGAAATTCCAGGAATTAGTGATATTTCTATCACACAAGAAAATAAAGTGCTCAAGGAAGAAGTTGGAAGGCTAAGAAGGAGCTTAACTCTTTTGAAGGGAAAGTGTCATGCTCAACCTTCTCAGGATAACCATGATAACATGGTGAAGAAGCTTGAGAAGGGGACAACTGCAACATGCATAAACCCCCTTCAAAAGAATGCTAAGTTCCCTAAGAAAGGCATGAGCAAACATCAAGAGAAGAAAGCCAAAGCTCATGACAAGTGTCTCAACTACGCCTCCATATGCTCCACACAAGGTAACAAATAAGCCACTCTTCCAAATAAGAGAAGATGCACTAGAAAGTGTTATCAATGTCATGAGAAGGGACATGAGATTAAGTCATGTCCCTACATAAAAGATAGTGGCTTAACTTTAGAAAGAAAGAGGCTCACTAACTGTTGGGGACTTGTTCTCAAATGCTTCAAGAACAAGGCAACATAGAAAATGTTAATTGGTTAAGTCCTTCGTCCTACGAAGCATTATTTCCCTTGGGATATAATGATTTTCGGACGAAGGTCACAAAGGGCGAACCTTTATAAATGCATTACATATTGACGAAGAATGAATTACAAGAAACATAAAGAATTACGTAGATCAACATATATTATTATTAAATATAAATAAAAATAACATTGAATTACAGATGTACCTCCAATTTGAAGGAAATGAAAGTACAAGCGTGACGCAAAAGTGAACACCAAGTCAGCGTGAACAGTACGGGGGTACTGTTCACCTATTTATAGGCACGGGGTACAACCCATACAAAATTACATACATGTCCTTTACATTTGGTGGTAATTCTATAGTAATCTATCGAGGTCTAAATGGCCTTTTCATCTTCAAGTCGGTTCCCTTTTCTGCGAACATGCCGAAGCTTTCCTGCTTCACAGCTTCGGCGCTGTGTCAACCTTCGTATCTTTTGAGCTTCTCCCTCTCTGATACGAGTCCGAAGATACCTGTTCACACATTATACTCTAGAAACACTATTAAATCATGTTTTTGAGGACCTTCGGAAGCCGAAGGCCCCCAACAGTAGCCCCTCGCAATATTAATTTGTTAAAATAATAAATTTAGATTGCGACATGGACGAAGGCTTTAAGCCGAAGGTCCGAAAAAACACCTTCCCTTTGCTAGAATAGCAACATTCACTGACAGGCGGGGTCTTTCCATTTTTACCGCACCGAGCGTATAAATAAGAGCATTCCGCGAGCTCATTTAGTACGCTCTCTTGCCACTTGCTCTCGCTCGCTCGATTTTTAGCTTTTGCGCGCTAAGATTCCCTGAGTCTTTAGTTTTAAAGCTTCGGCTTTGAAAACAGTTTTTTAGTACTTCCGAAGATGTCTGGAGACATGAAAGCTGTTGCTGAGACGAAGCTGTCTCTTGATGAAGATAAAAAGAAAACTGCTGGTGAGACGAAGCTGACTCTTGATGAGGAGAAAAACTTGGGGTTTCTTATAGCGATGTCGAAGACAAACACGGAAAAAATTACCAAGGAAATTCTGGAAGGCTTGTCTGAGGATACTGGTGACAGTGACAGTTATGATGTGGACAGCGGTAGCGAAGACTCCGAAGATCGTCCCTGGCGACCAAGCCATTCAGTTTATGGTAAATCAACTATCAAAGAGAATCATCTTGTCAACATGAGAGGAAGGTATTTTCGGGATTTGTCCATTGTGAGGGCCGATGAAGGAGAGAAGACTTGTCCACACCCTGAAGAAAATGAAGTCGTAGTATACCGAAGCTTTCTGAAAGCTGGGCTACGATTTCCCTTGAGTAGCTTCGTCGTGGAGGTGTTGAAAATCTTCGAAGTCTATCTTCATCAACTTACTCCCGAGGCAATTATAAGGCTAAATATCTTCGTGTGGGTCGCGAGAAGCCAAGGTCTGAAGCCTGATGCAAGAAGCTTCTGTAATATACACGAATTATTATATGAAACAAAGCCTTGGGGCAAAGAACAGTACCATAATAACTTTGGCTGCTACAGTTTCGTCTCTCGGTCCGGGGCAAGCTGTCCCGTACCAACCTTTCGGAAGAGATGGCCCGGGGATTGGATGACAGAATGGTTTTACGTGAAGAATGACCTATTAGCACGAGAAGATATCAAAGGTATAATTATGCGTCCTATTTGGCAAAGCTTCGGCCTTCGGAGGCCGAAGGTGGAAATGAATGAAGCTGCCGAAGAATGCCAGAGGGCCTTCGGCGTCATCTGCTCTTTTATTGGAACAAGAGATTTAGTACAAGAGCATATTGCCTTCCGGGTTTGGCCTCTTGCGGAGAAATGGGAAATGCCTCAAGAAACCATAAAAGAGTCCGACGAAGGTGGGCTTGTGAGACTGAAGTACACCTTCAAGTTTGGAGATAAATTTACTGAGCCAGATGATGACTGGCTAAAGAGTATTGAAAATTTAAGTGACGAATTGCTTGGTGCTTATTCAAAGGCCGAAGATACTGCGATGTCAGCAGCCTTCGGAGGCCGAAAAAAGAAAAGGCTGAATCGGGTATTTGATGCAATTGGGTTTGTTTACCCTGACTATTGCTACCCCGTCCGAAGGCAGAAAAGAAAGAACACAACCTCTGCAAAAGAAGAAGCTGCAACTGCTCCTAGCGAGCCAGAGCCTGAAAGAAAGAAAATAAAAGTCCTCACTCACCGGCCGCGCTATATCGAACCAGCTTCGGTGCCGGAGTTTACCGAAAAATCTTCTTCGGCTACCGAGGCTAAAAAGCCAACCAGACCAGTCACGCCACCTGCAGCTGCAGGGATGACCGAAACGGCGAAAAAGATAGAAGTAGAAGAACCGAAGGTTTCGCTGCCAGAAACAAAAGAAATGGCCGAAGCGCCATCCACGGAAAAAATTGGAGAAGTGAAAAAACCAACTGAAGAAAAAGTACCAGAAATTGTGAGTCCTGCAGCAAATGTTGAGACAATAAAAAATCAAAAAGTGCCAGCAGTGACTCCAAAAAGAAGAAGAATGGCCAATGTGCTAGATGTACTAGAAACAATTAAAACTTCAAGCACACCTCCGAAGAAGGCTGCTGCCATTCCTGAAACGACAACTGAAATGCAAGGGACTGAAGCCGAAGCTGAGTCCTCAGAGCCCGCGAAGATAGAATCCTTGGAAACTGAGGAAAAAATAACAAAGCCAACTTTTGTTGAAGAGATCGGAGTCATTGCCCCCGAAGCATCCATCAGAGTTCGCGATTATATTGTTCGTCATGCTTCGGGGAAAAAACTTTCAGAAAAAGAGGAGCAAGAGGCCCAGCACTACGCCCAAAAGCTGAAGTATCCAAAGGGGGCGTTAATATTCAATGGTAGTGGAGAAGAAGACTTTTTGTATTGTCTCCCTGACAACAAGGAAATTTCTGTTTGCCGGGAGATGAGCAAGAGCTTCGGATTCCCAACCTTAGAAGACGGGCTCTCGGTGCTGTCGAAGAACGATTTGGCCGACAGCCTGGCCTATAATAGCTTAAAGGTGCGACAAATGGGATCCTTGTATTCTTTGTTGATACCAAAAAAACCTTTTGCTTGTTTTATTGAAACACACATACTTTTCTTTGCAGGGCCTGATACTTAGTAATGCCCTCAGGGCACAAAAAGATGCTGAAGACGAAGGGTGTACTATAGCCCTGAGCAACCTTCGTTCCGAAGTAATTGAACTGAGGAACGAAGGCCTCGAAAAAGATAAAATATTACACTCATTAGTAAATAAAATAAAGGAAGACGAAGCTACGTTCAAGAGTCAGGCTGAAGCTCAGAAACGCGAAATAGAAGATCTTCGGAAACAACTGGCCAGAGCCAGGGAAGAACGTATACTTGAAGAAACAAGGCGAGAGCTCAGCGACCAATGGGCGGATCACTTGGAAGCAACTGTTGAAGAGCTTCGTTCATTCAAGAAGAGGTGCTATAACAAATCTATAGAATGTGTTAAGAAGTTGAAGGCTAGCTTCGCCAGGGTCGGCGCCTTCTCTAGTGAAGAAAACTTTATAAGAGGCAATCCCGAAGGTCCTATTGAATGGATCGATCACGAAGCTGAAGCCTTCGAAGAAATTTTAAATAGCCGTGGGGATATATGTGCTTTCTCTGGGGCCAGAGGAATTGCCACCATTCTAGAGAAGAAGGGCTGTGAACACGTAAAAATCTTAGCACAATCCGAAACTGCTTTGTCCTTTGAAGACGCAAAAAACCCTTCGGCCGAAGCAAGCATAATTGGTGGAAAGTTTTTTACTGATATCTGGGATAATGGTGGCCGAGAAATGGCAAGAGAAATTATTCAAAGAAGTGAACAGGGCATTCACGATGCTAGAGAAGTGACTAAGGCTGCTGAAAAGAGCACAGAGCCCGAAGGTCAATTAGGTATTAACTAATAGTTTGTATTGTGTTGTAATTTTTGGTTTTAAGCTTCGTTTTCCGTTTGTAATAGCAGCATAGCCGTGTCCTGTCCTTCAGATCCTGCTGAAGCGTCTCCAGGCCCTCAGCCGAAAGGAGACGATGAAATTAAAAAGATGGCCGAAGCAATCATGGACGAAGTCGTCAATCGACTCCTGAATGAGGCTGCAGAAGTTGTTCTAAAAGAAAATTGAACACTATTGTAAAGTAAACTTCTGAATTGTAACATTTTGTAATCCCGAATGTAATATACCCTTTTTATTGCTTAATTCTTTACGATGCATGAAACTTTACACGTACCGCTTTTTGAGTCTTTGACGAAAAAACACCTTCCCTTCTTTTCATGCTTCGTGAAGAAAGATTTTTGTTTGTCACAACAATATCCAGTGTTCTGATGAATAATATCCAGGCTTCTTGACAATGTGAAGCTACTTAGCATGGTTTGCCCTTTTCAAAACATTCTTCCGAAGATCGATGTCACATCCCCTTCTTGTGCTTTATGCAATATGATGTATGATGCTTATGTTATGCAAAATGATGCGATGATGTTATGCTGAGTAAAATGTTGTTTATTCCGAAGATACACGCGTTCCTGTGACAAAACATACAAAATTTTTCATTATAAGCCTCCCTTAGGAGCTTCTTCGCCTTTTACTTCAGCGGAATCAGCGTTGACTTTTCGCTGTAAGCTCTGCATTCCCTTAGGAACGTCTTTGAAGCTTCTTCGCCTTTACTTTTGGCGGAATCAGCGTTGACTTTTCGCTGTAAGCTCTGCATTCCCTTAGGAACGTCTTTGGAGCTTCTTCGCCTTTACTTTTGGCGGAATCAGCGTTGACTTTTCGCTGTAAGCTCTGCATTCCCTTAGGAACGACTTTGGAGCAAAAAACTTACACTGCGTTCCCTTTGGAACGACTTTTTTATGACTTCGGCAACTTACTCTGCGTTCCTTAGAACGACTTTTTGCTGTTTCGAATAATTTTCGGTAGTCCGAAGGTCCTCTTGATTATCACAAGTCTTTAAACTTTAACAATTTAAGCCTGAGAAAAATATATTTTCCTTGTGGGAATCAACGAAAGTATTTATATGAAACCTAAACAATATCCTTTATTACAGAAAACAAAACTGGATAGAAAAGATTGCTATTAGGGTAGGATATTTGTCAATAGATGTGCTTTGACTCTGGCACGGTGCTGTTGACTGTACGAGCTTCAGACTGCTCTCGGAAGTCCCTTTGATGCGGAGCATACTGGCTCCCTTCTGGCTGCTGTCCTTGCTGTAACGGAGGTGGAGGCGGAGGTTGTTGCCAAGAAGCTTGAGATTGACTCGCCGAAGCAACAGAAACTGCAGGGTGGTTGCCCACATACTCTGGGATGTAGGGCGAGTGATACGAAGCTGTATGCATGACCTGCTTCGGCTGAGCTTGTTGTGCTGCGGCTTCGGCTATTTCCTTTTGCTTCTGGATGGTAACATGACACATCCTGGTAGTATGGCCCTTGTTCTCACCACAGAATAAGCAAAAGATTCTTCTCTGTTGATCGCCAAATCTTCCTCCGAAGCCCCTGGCACCTCTGCCTCTTGGAGCTGGTGGTCGGAAGGGAGCTTGCTGTTGCCCCGAAGCCTGTGAGGAATATTGTGGCCTTTGCTGTTGGCTCCCCTTATCATCACTTTGTGTAGAGTTATGAATTGATCTAACATGCCTCGGATAAAACCTCCCACCGAAGCCCCTGGTCATTTCAGAAAACCTGAAGGCCTCCTCCCTTCTTTGGCGAAAATCGTTATCGGCCCGAATGTACTCATCCATCTTCTGGAGAAGCTTCTCCAAAGTTTGAGGGGGCTTCCTGGCGAAGTACTGAGCTGACGGTCCTGGCCGAAGCCCCTTGATCATGGCCTCAATGACAATTTCATTGGGCACCGTTGGTGCCTGTGCTCTCAAACGCAAGAACCTTCGGACATACGCCTGAAGGTATTCTTCGTGATCCTGGGTGCACTGGAACAGAGCCTGAGCAGTAACCGGCTTCGTCTGAAACCCTTGGAAGCTAGTTAACAAGAGGTCCTTCAGCTTCTGCCATGAAGTGATCGTTCCTGGTCGAAGGGAGGAATACCAGGTTTGAGCAACACTTCTGACAGCCATAACAAAAGATTTGGCCATGACCGCAGCATTGCCACCATAGGAAGATACTGTTGCCTCGTAGCTCATCAAAAACTGCTTCGGGTCTGAGTGGCCATCGAATACGGGAAGCTGAGGAGGCTTGTAGGACGGAGGCCAAGGTGTAGCCTGCAGCTCAGCGGACAGAGGAGAAGCATCGTCAAAAACAAAATTCCCATGATGGAAATTGTCATACCAGTCATCTTCGTTGGGAAAACCCTCCTGATGAAGGTCTTGGTGCTGAGGCCTTCGGTGTTGCTCATCCTGAGCAAGGTGACGAACTTCTTCAGAGGCTTCGTCTATCTGCCTCTGTAGTTCAGCTAGCCTGGCCATCTTTTCTTTCTTCCTCTGCACTTGTTGATGAAGCATCTCCATATCTCTGATTTCTTGATCTAACTCGTCCTCTGGTGGTGACGGGCTAACAGCCTTCCTTTTCTGGCTTCGGGCCTCCCGAAGAGAGACTGTCTCCTGATTGTGGTCCAGCGGTTGTAGAGCTGCAGTCCCAGGTGCTGAAGCTTTCTTCGGCGCCATAACGAAGGTTTATGATCGCCGAAGATAAAAAACTTCAAAGAGTGGAAGTGAGTTCACCGGAGGTGGGCGCCAATGTTGGGGACTTGTTCTCAAATGCTTCAAGAACAAGGCAACATAGAAAATGTTAATCGGTTAAGTCCTTCGTCCTACGAAGCATTATTTCCCTTGGGATATAATGATTTTCGGACGAAGGTCACAAAGGGCGAACCTTTATAAATGCATTACATATTGACGAAGAATGAATTACAAGAAACATAAAGAATTACGTAGATCAACATATATTATTATTAAATATAAATAAAAATAACATTGAATTACAGATGTACCTCCAATTTGAAGGAAATGAAAGTACAAGCGTGACGCAAAAGTGAACACCAAGTCAGCGTGAACAGTACGGGGGTACTGTTCACCTATTTATAGGCACGGGGTACAACCCATACAAAATTACATACATGTCCTTTACATTTGGTGGTAATTCTATAGTAATCTATCGAGGTCTAAATGGCCTTTTCATCTTCAAGTCGGTTCCCTTTTCTGCGAACATGCCGAAGCTTTCCTGCTTCACAGCTTCGGCGCTGTGTCAACCTTCGTATCTTTTGAGCTTCTCCCTCTCTGATACGAGTCCGAAGATACCTGTTCACACATTATACTCTAGAAACACTGTTAAATCATGTTTTTGAGGACCTTCGGAAGCCGAAGGCCCCCAACACTAACCATGTAGCAAACAAGAAGCAGGGTAAGAAGGAGCCTTGCAAAATTAAAAATCAGATTTGCTACACTTGCCGAAGAAAGGGACACCTATGCAAGGATTGTCCCATGAGTAAGTTTCCTAAGCCTATCATGTCAATACATTCAAATATGCTTAGGAGACCCAAATTTGACTCTTGTGCTAGAAAGGTGATGAGTTCACCACATTCTAGGACCAAGGCTATTTGGGTGCCTAAGTCCTTATTGGCTAACCTTGATGGACCCATCATGAGATGGGTACCAAAATGTACTTAATAAGTTTTGCAGGTACCTAGAGATGATATGAAGCTTTGGGGTGCTTGAGCGGTTTAACTCAATTCTTATCTCAAGCTATCAGTCTTACATTGACTATTCTTTTAAGATTGGCCCCAAGATGAATTGAGTTGTTATATCACTAACTTCATATTCGTCTCTAGCAAGAACTTGTGTTGTAGGGAATAAGGATTAATTTTTGATTGAATCAAGCAAAAGGCCTACAACTATGGGATATCCAAAGGATGGTAATAATTAAATCTTAAGTGCACATTGCTTTTAATTAGTATATTCCTTTGTGTCTTTTGTAGCCACAAAGGAAAAATGAAGCACTTGAGAATGAACTTAAAAGATTTTACCTTGCTTTGGAAAAGATCTAATTATATGGTAGATTGCAAGTTCATATTTTTATATTGTGACAATCTACATGCTTTAAATTGGTTGTATGTATCATGTGGCATATTTCAAGTTAATCATCATATTATTGCCATGACCTAGACATAAAGAGTATTATCCCATGTTCTTAAATGAATAGAGTGCTAAGTAAGAAATTCAAATTCTTAAAGCACTTACCAAGGGAATTCTCTATATGACTAGAGTTGTGAGACTAATGTTTCTATCTAAGTGTTTGTGTAGTCTCACAACATGAGAATGTGTTTCTCACATGGAATGTGCCATTCAACATTCAAAGAAGATCAATCCAATACTATGTGATGTATTCCTTCTTGTTTAAAGTGGTTTTGAGTCTTCTAAATTAATCACTCAGCATGCTATGAATTAAACTTGCCATGTAAACTTAATTAAATAATCATGCTATTTTTGAAAGGGAAATATGCCCTTGGGCAATTTCTATAAGTATTTTGGTGATTAAGTGCCCAACACATATTCTTTAAGTCCTAATGTGCCAAAAATTGAAAAGTGCAAATCAAGGCATGAGGTATGTTTCTGGACTTATTACATTTGTTTTTGAATACTAATGAGGTTATCTAAGTGCTAGAAACAGTGCTAAAGAAAATAGAATCGAATTGCAAAAGACTTGGCTGTGTGCAGCCAAACTCCAGTTTGGCCTGGCACACCGGACTGTCCAGTGGTGTACCGAACAGTGTTCGGTGCGCTAGGCTGGTCTGTGTGAACTTGCCGCTCTCAGGATTCAACGACAGCGTACGGCTAAAATTCACCGGACTGTTCGGTGGTGCACCGGACTGTCCGGTGAGCCAACGATTGCCAGCGTCAACGGTCGGCCGCGAAATCTGCGGGCGATGCGTGGCAGCTCCAACGGTCGGAAGGAGGCACCGGACAGTGTCCGGTGCGCCAACGAGCCAGGAGCTGCAACGGTCGTCTGTGCCCGTTTTGGAAGGAAATCAACCACTGGACAGGCTACAGTAGTTGTCCGGTGGCGCACCGGACTGTCCGGTGCGCCACTCGATAGAAGGCAAGATTGGCCTTCCAAGTTGGTCTCCAATGGCTCCTAGCTGCCTTGGGGCTATAAAAGGGTCCCTAGGCACATGGAGGAGATACACAAGCATTCACTAAGCATCTTAGGACTCCAAGACTCCAACTCCACACATTTGATTCTCTGTGTTAGTGATTTGAGCTTCATTTGAGTTGCAAACTCCGTGTGTTGTGTTTCGAGCTCAAGTCGTCACTTATGTGTGTGGTTGTGCTGCGTATTTTGAGTCTTGTGTGTGTTGCTCTCCTAACCTTACTCTTGTACCTTCTCTGTGATCTTTATTGTAAGGGCGAGAGGCTCCAACTTGTGGAGATTCCTCGCAAACGGGAGAAAGACTATAAGGAAGAAAGTCATGGTATTCAAGTTGATCATTGGATCACTTGAAAGGGGTTGAGTGCAACCCTCGTCCATTGGGACGCCACAACATAGAAATAGGCAAGTGCTACTTGGTCGAACCACGGGATAAAAATCACGTGTCTCGCGTGTTGCTTCTTGTGATCATTTTGTTCGCACGAACGTGTTTTATAGCCACTTGATTTAACTAACACTTCAACAATCAAGTTTGTGGCTATTTAGTGTTTGATTTTACAAGGATCAACTATTCACCCCCCTCTAGGTGCTCTCAATTGGTATCGGAGCTGTACTCTTCATTCAACGGACTAACCGCCCGAAGAGATGGATCCTAAGGGAAAGGGGATGGTGGTCAACGACAAAGAGAAGGAGTCCCTCTTCAACGAGCCAAGGGACGACAAGCCCACCGACTCAGGCTCAAAGAGGGATGGGAAGAAGAAGAGGCGCATCAAGAAGATCATATACTACGATATCGATGCATCTTCCTCTTCACCAAGGGACGACGACGACGATTCCTCGTCAAAGAGAAAGACGGTCAATCAAAACTATTCCTTTGATTATTCCTGTATTCCATACAACTCAAATGCCCATTTGCTTTCGATTCCTCTTGAAAGACCCCACACTTTGATGGAGAGGATTACTCATTTTGGAGTCATAAAATGCGTAGTCATCTGTTTTCTCTCCATCCTAGCATCTGGGAAATTGTGGAAAATGGGATGCATTTTGATAGTACGGATAATCCTATATTCATTAATGAACAAATTCATAAGAATGCCCAAGCTACTACTGTCTTGTTAGCTTCGCTTTGCAGGGATGAATATAATAAAGTGAGTGTCTTAGACAATGCCAAGCAAATCTGGGACACCCTCAAGATCTCACATGAGGGAAATGATGCTACAATGATCACCAAAATGGAGCTGGTGGAAGGCGAGCTAGGGAGATTCGCCATGATCAGAGGAGAAGATCCAACACAAACCTACAATAGGCTCAAGACCCTGGTCAACAAGATTCGAAGCTATGGAAGCACAAGATGGACGGACCATGACATCGTCCGACTCATGCTCAGGTCCTTTACAGTTATTGACCCCCATCTTGTGAATCTTATCCGTGAAAACCCCAGGTACACAAAGATGACGCCCGAGGAGATACTCGGAAAATTCGTGAGCGGGCGCATGATGGTAAAGGAGGCACGATACATGGATGACGCCTTGAACGGTCCACTACCTATCTACGAGCCGCAACCTATTGCTCTCAAAGCAACAAGCAGCAAGGAGGTGCTACCAAGCAAGGTAGCTCAAGTGGAGGCTGTCGGACTCAATGAAGATGAGATGACGCTTATCATCAAGCGCTTCAAGACCGCACTCAAAGGAAGCAAGGAGTACCCCAACAGGAATAAAACAAAGGGAAAACGCTCCTGCTTCAAATGCGGTAAGATTGGTCACTTCATTGCAAATTGTCCCGATATTGATAGTGACTAGGGACAAGAAAAGAGCGGGAAGGAGAAAAAGAAGAACTACAGGAAGGCAAAGGGCGAGGCGCACCTTGGAAAGAAATGGGACTTGGACTGCTCCTCTTCTGACTCCAACGACGAAGGACTCACTGCTTCGGCCTTCAACAAATCCTCACTCTTCCCCAACGAACGCCATACATGTCTTATGGCCAAGGAGAAAAAGGTACATGTTCGGGACACACCCAAGTACACTTCATCTAGTGATGAAGAATCCTCCGATGATGAAGTAGATTACTCTAGTCTATTTAAAGGTTTAGATAGAGCTAAGGTAGAAAAAATTAATGAATTAATTGATGCTCTAAATGAAAATGATAGATTGTTAGAAAAGCAAGAGGATATTTTATATGAGGAACATGACAAATTTGTTAGTGTGCAAAAATCCCTTGCCTTAGAAATTAAGAGAAATGAAATCTTATCCTCTGAATTGTCTATTTGCTATGAATCTGTCTCTAGTTTAAAGAGTTTAAATGATGAACTAAATGCTAAGCTAGAGGAAGTCAACAAAACTAGTTCATGTGTAGAGCATGTTGTTATTTGTAATAGATGTAAGGATTTTGATGTTGATGCTTGTGATGAACACCTTATTTCTATTACCAAATTAAATGATGAGGTGGCAAGTCTTAATGCTCAACTTAAGACTTGCAAAATTAATTTTGATAAATTAAAATTTACTAGTGATGCCTACACCGTTGGTAGATACCCCTCAATTAAGGATGGGCTTGGTTTTCGAAGGGAAGCTAAGAACTTAACAAGCCAAAGGGCTCCCATTCCCAACAAGGAGAAAGGGAAGGCCCCTATGGTTAGTAATCCTCAAAGGAACCATGCCTTTATTTATGATAGGAAAATTGCTAATCGTGTTCATTATAATAAGAGTTATGATGCTTTTAATTCACATGCTTTGTTTGCCTCTAGTTCTACTTTTGTTCATGGTAGAAGTAGGCCTAGGAGAAATCATGTTGTGCATCATTTGCCTAGGAAAATGTGCAATGAATCTACTACTATTTTCCATGCTTGCAACACTTCTTTTGTTCTTTCATGTAAGAATGCAAAAGTAGTGGCTAGGAAATTGGGATCCAAATGCAAGGGAGACAAAACTTGCATATGGGTTCCAAAAACTATTGTGACTAACCTTGTAGGACCCAACAAGAGTTGGGTACCTAAAACCCAAGCTTAAATTCCTTTCAGGTTTATGCATCCAGGGGCTCTAGCTGGATAATCGACAGCAGATGCACAAACCACATGATGGGGGGAAGAAGATGTTCACCTCCTACGTCAAGAACAAGGATTCCCAGGATACGATTATTTTTGGAGATGGGAACCAAGGCAAGGTCAAAGGCTTGGGCAAGATAGCCATCACTAACGAGCACTCCATATCGAATGTATTCCTAGTAGAGTCGCTTGGGTACAACCTTCTCTCTGTAAGTCAATTGTGCCACATGGGTTACAATTGTCTTTTTACAAACGTTGATGTATCTGTCTTTAGAAGGAGTGATGGTTCATTAGCTTTTAAGGGTGTATTAGACGACAAACTCTACTTAGTTGATTTTTCGAAAGAGGAGGCCGATCTAGATGCATGCTTAATAGCTAAGACTAGTATGGGCTAGCTGTGGCATCACCGTCTAGCACATGTTGGGATGAAGAACCTTCATAAGCTTCTAAAGGGAGATCATGTGTTAGGACTAACCGATGTCTGTTTTGAGAAAGATAGACCTTGTGCAGCATGTCAGGTAGGAAAACAGGTGGGAAGCACTCATCACAGCAAGAATGCGATGACAACATCAAGACCACTGGAGCTTCTTCACATGGATCTTTTTGGACCCGTTGCCTATCTTAGCATCGGGGGAAGTAAGTATGGTCTTGTTATTGTTGATGATTTTTCCCGCTTCACTTGGGTGTTCTTTTTGCAGGACAAATCAAAAACCCAAGGGACCCTAAAGCGCTTTTTAAGGAGGGCTCAAAATGAATTTGAGCTCAAGGTGAAAAGATAAGAAGCGACAATGGGTCCGAGTTCAAGAATCTGCAAGTGGAGGAGTATCTTGAGGAGGAAGGCATCAAGCACGAGTTCTCCGCTCCCTACACACCACAACAAAACGGTGTGGTAGAGAGGAAGAACAGGACACTTATCGACATGGCAAGAACGATGCTTGGAGAGTTCAAGACGCCCGAGCGGTTTTGGTCGGAAGCAGTGAACACAGCTTGCCACGCCATAAACCGGTTCTATCTGCATCGCCTTCTCAAGAAGACCTCCTATGAACTCTTTACCGGTAACAAACCCAACATTTCTTACTTTCGAGTATTTGGGAGAAAATGCTACATTCTGGTGAAGAAAGGTAGACATTCTAAGTTTGCTCCCAAGGCAGTAGAAGGGTTTTTACTAGGGTATGACTCAAATACAAAGGCGTATAGGGTCTTCAACAAATCTTTAGGATTGGTTGAAGTCTCTAGTCACATTGTATTTGATGAGACTAATGGCTCTCCAAGAGAGTAAGTTGATCTTGATGGTGTAGATGAAGAAGAAATTCCGACGGCCGCAATACGCATGATGGCAATAGGTGATGTGCGACCACAGGAATTACAGGAACAAGATCAACCATCTTCCTCGATAATGATGCAACCCCCAACTCAAGATGATGAACAGGTTCTTCAAGAAGAAGGGCATGATCAAGGGGGAGCACAAGAAGATCAAGTGATGGAGGAAGAAGCACCACGGGTCCCTCCAACTCAAGTCCGAGCAACGATCCAATGACATCACCCCATCGACCAGATTCTGGGTGACATAAGCAAGGGAGTAACTACTCGCTCAAGATTAGCTAATTTTTGTGAGCATTACTCGTTTGTCTCTTCTATCGAGCCTTTCAGGGTAGAAGAGGCCTTGCAGGATCCGGACTGGGTGTTGGCCATGCAGGAAGAGCTCAACAACTTCAAGAGAAATGAAGTTTGGAGCCTGGTGCCATGTCCAAAACAAAACGTTGTGGGAACCAAGTGGGTGTTTCGCAACAAGCAAGACGAGCACGGGGTGGTGACAAGAAATAAGGCTCGACTTGTGGCAAAAGGTTATGCCCAAGTCGTAGGTTTGGATTTCGAGGAGACTTTTGCTCCTGTGGCTAGGCTAGAGTCTATTTGAATTTTATTAGCCTATGCCGCTCACCACTCTTTCAGGTTGTTTCAAATGGACGTAAAGAGCGCTTTCCTCAATGGGCCAATCAAGGAGGAGGTGTACGTGGAACAACCCCCTGGCTTTGAGGATGATAGGTATCTCGACCATGTGTTTAAGCTCTCTAAGGCGCTCTATGGACTTAAGTAAGCCCCAAGAGCATGGTATGAATGCCTTAGAGATTTCTTAATTGCTAATCCTTTCAAGGTTAAGAAAGCCGATCTCACTCTTTTTACCAAGACTTGTGATGGTGATCTCTTTGTGTGCCAAATTTATGTCGATGACATAATATTTGGTTCTACTAATCAAAAGTCTTGTGAGGAGTTTAACAGGGTGATGACACAAAAGTTCGAGATGTCGATGATGGGCGAGTTGACCTACTTCCTTGGATTCCAAGTGAAGCAACTCAAGGACGACACCTTCATCTCTCAAACAAAGTACACTCAGGATCTTCTCAAGAGGTTTGGGATGAAGGACGCCAAGCCCGCGAAGACACCGATGGGAACTGACGGACATGTTGATCTCAACAAAGGAGGCCAGTCAGTTGATCAAAAGGCATACTGGTCCATGATAGGTTCCTTACTTTATTTATGTGCTAGTAGACCGGACATTATGCTTAGTGTATGCATGTGTGCTAGATATCAATCCGACCCCAAGGAATGTCACCTTGTGGTCGTTAAGCGAATTCTTAGATATTTAGTTGCTATGCCTTGCTTCGGGATCTGGTATCCAAAGGGGTCTACCTTTGACTTGATTGGATATTCAGACTCCGATTATGCCGGGTGCAAGGTTGATAGGAAGAGTACATCAGGGACATGCCAATTTCTAGGAAGGTCCCTGGTGTCCTGGAGTTCTAAGAAACAGACATCCGTTGCCCTATCCACCGTTGAGGCCGAGTACGTTGCCGCAGGACAGTGTTGCGCGTAACTACTTTGGATGAGGCAAACCCTCCGGGACTTTGGCTACAATCTGAGCAAAGTCCCACTCCTATGTGACAATGAGAGTGCAATCCATACGGCGGATAATCCTGTTGAACACAGCCGCACCAAGCACATAGACATCCGGCATCACTTCCTGAGAGACCACCAGCAAAAGGGAGATATCGAGGTGTACCATATCAACACCGAGAACCAGCTAGCCGATATCTTCACTAAGCCTTTAGATGAGAAAAGGTTTTGCAGGTTGTGTAGTGAGTTAAATGTCCTAGATTCGCGTAACTTGGATTGATCTATAGCATACATGTGTTCTATGCCTTTGATCATGTTACTCTGTGCATTTCAATCAATTATTGTTATTTATGGTGCTCAAGTTGTACAAGTGATCCTCGGACCTCATAAGTCCATATGCGAATGATGCACATATTAAGGGGGAGATGTGCTACAACTTGACCCTTTGAGACTAACCTGTTTGGTTGAGTACTCTTGATGTAGTCTCAAAGGTGCATTGAAAGGGAAAATAGACTTGGACGATGCAAAGACTTCCACTGCAGTCCGGTACTGGTGTATTTAATTCCAAGTTCATTCTTATGCTCTATTTGCCGTTTGCTCTTAATTGACATTTTTTGTGAGGCAATTGGGTTAAAAGGGCCAAAAATGATCCCGTTTTGGTGCTTAATGCCAAAGGGTGAGAAATTAAGGCCAAAGCAAATGGATCAGCCAACCACTTGTGAATTTTGAAAACAATAGAGTTAGAACTCTTGATTTGTCCAAAATACTCTTATTGCAAAATTTGGTTTCTTGTGGGGGAGAATTTTGATTATGGGAAAAAGGGGGAGTTTTTGGCACTTGATCAATTTTTTCTCTTGGAATATGTCTCGTTTTGCCCAAACAAGTGTGTTTGACTTAGAGATAGGAAAAAGAATTTGATTTGCAAAAACAAACCAAGTGGTGGCAAAGAGTGATCTAAATATGCCAAATTATAGTAAAAACAATTGGATCTTCAATTTGAAGTGATGTTGCACGTTTTTTGTTGCCTTTTGATGTGTTGGCATAAATCACCAAAAAGGGGAGATTGAAAGGGAAATATGCCCTTGGGCAATTTCTATAAGTATTTTGGTGATTAAGTGCCCAACACATATTCTTTAAGTCCTAATGTGCCAAAGATTGAAAAGTGCAAATCAAGGCATGAGGTATGTTTCTAGACTTAGTACATTTGTTTTTGAATACTAATGAGGTTATCTAAGTGCTAGAAACAGTGCTGAAGAAAATAGAATCAAATTGCAAAAGACTTGGCTGTGTGCAGCCAAACTCCAGTTCGGCCTGGCACACCGGACTGTCCGGTGGTGTACCGGACAGTGTCCGGTGTGCCAGGCTGGTCCACGTGAACTTGCCGCTCTCGGGATTCGACGGCGGCGTACGGCTAAATTTCACCGGACTGTCCGGTGGTGCACCGGACTGTCCGGTGAGCTAACGGTCGCCAGCGTCAACGGTCGGTCGCGAAATCTGCGGGCGACGCGTGGTAGCTCCAACGGTCAGAAGGAGGCACCGGACTGTCCGTTGTGCACCGGACAGTGTCCGGTGCGCCAACGGGCTAGGATCTGCAATGGTCGTCTATGCCCGTTTTGGAAGGAAATCAACCACCAGACAGGCTACAGTAGTTGTCCGGTGGCGCACCGGACTGTCCGGTGCGCCACTCGACATAAGGCAAGATTGGCCTTCCAAGTTGGTCTCCAACGGCTCCTATCTATCTTAGGGCTATAAAAGGGGTCCCTAGGCGCATGGAGGAGATACACAAGCATTCACTAAGCATCCTAAGACTCCAAGACTCCAACTCCACGCATTTGATTCTCCGTGTTAGTGATTTGAGCTTTATTTGAGTTGCAAACTCCGTGTGTTGTGTTTCGAGCTCAAGTCGTCACTTGTGTGTGTGGTTGTGCTGCGTATTTTGAGTCTTGTATGTGTTGCTCTCCTAACCTTACTCTTGTGCCTTCTCTGTGATCTTTATTGTAAGGGCGAGAGGCTCCAACTTGTGGAGATTCCTCGCAAACGGGAGAAAGACTATAACGAAGAAAGCCGTGGTATTCAAGTTGATCATTGGATCACTTGAAAGGGGTTGAGTGCAACCCTCGTCCATTGGGACGCCACAACGTGGAAGTAGGCAAGTGCTACTTGGCTGAACCACAGGATAAAAATCACGTGTCTCGTGTGTTGCTTCTTGTGATCGTTTTGTTCGCACGAACGTGTTTTATTTCCACTTGATTTAACTAACACTTCAACAATCAAGTTTGTGGCTATTTAGTGTTTGATTTTACAAGGATCACCTATTCACCCCCCTCTAGGTGCTCTCAGTTTTCACCATGTTTAAGTCAGTGTTATGCATGATGTTTGTAAGGGTAGTTTAGTTCATATCATGAGGTTCCCTAATTTTAGTAACCTTTTTATCATTTATATACTAGAGGTTGCTAAATAGGAAGCTATTGCTTGTGTTTCAAATGCAATCTCTTTTAAGATATTTCATGAAAATTCATAGTAGAGATTGTGCTCTTTCAATTGGTAAAATCACAAGCATTAAAGGTTAATATTCACCTAAAAGAAAGATTAGGAATGCTCAAGGCAAAGGTAAGAAACTAATTGCTTCAATTAGTTGTTGATCAATGGTAGTTTCTTTCAAGTGGCATTCTTTCAATTAGTAATAATATATTCTATGGAAAGAAATGTCAATATGAAGGTTAAATTCCTTTTGGCTTAAATTTGTAAATTAGTGCATATTGTTAATTCACTCCTCCATGTGCATTAACTTAAAAGGAATTTAATTTATGCCTTTATGCCTCATAAATGATGATTTGTTTGCAATTCATATCTAAAGATCACCATTCATTAAATACTTCCTTGTACTACTAATATCTCTTTTCAAAGTTCTTTTTTCAACTAGTATTAAAAGGAAAAGAGATAACAAGCTAAAGAAGGAAGTCTCCACAAATGATGAAAAGAAGAATACTACGATGACACCACTATAGATAGTAAGATCTTTCGAATTGGTATAACAAATGGTACGCTCTACTTGGTGGTAAGTATTCTTAAGGATAAGTTAATTCATTGCAAATTTGTCGTGCCTTGACCATGATATGTAATGTACTCCTCATGAGACTCTTAACTAAATTGAAAGTGCATGTGGTAAGTCATTCAAATACTTGATGCACATATCTAGTGGGAGAACATTATATATCTTATGTCATAGAGAATAAGTTTCACTTGAGTAAGCTATACTAAGACAATCCAAAATGGTAAATTTGTATCTCATTCATATGGATTGTAATCTTTGTTTTCTAAATAGCTACTCTTGATGCAGTTTAAAATTCCCTTATCGTTAAATCTAAAAGTGCATAAGAATCTTTTTGTTGATATTCATCACATACATATGCACTAACATGGATATGATTTTTAAACTGTATAAGGTACAATTAGTGATCCATACTCTCTAAATTTTGGAAACCCATATTTTGATATCTTAGAAATCTACTTCAATCGATATCCATATGCTTCACATTGAATTGGATCACTAAGTTGTAAATTCCATGCATAACTTGTCTTCATGATATGAATGCTTGTGCGACTAACCTTGATAAGCTAGGTGCATCCAAGGTCAAGCTAGGTTCATCATCAAGAAGGCAACACAACGATGTATTAAGAAAAGGAGAAAATGCTCATATTCTTAACTCTAGTTTTTTATCTATGTGATTAAATATTGACTTAAAACCATGTAAGATGGTTGTCAAGTATATGTGGGTGCCTACACAAAGAGAAAGACCACAATAAGGATTGTGTGGGTACTCAAGGCTCTTACTACTAATCTCAAAGGACCCAATTCAAATTGGGTACCAAAATATGAAGCTTAAACTTGTTTTGCAGGATCACTCCTTCAATGGATCAAGTTGGGTGCTCGATAATGAATGTATAAATAATCTTTGGAGATAGCAGCAAGGGTGGTAACAACTGAATCTCAAGTGCATATTATTTTCAAATCTTATCTCTTTTGTGACTTGTGTAGCCACTAAGGGAAAAGAAGCACTTGAGGATATACATCAGTTGTTGATTATGAAATAAAGGTCCAATTGAAAGATGAATGAATATTATTATATGGTGAACAATCCAAAATTATGTGACGTATTCTCTATCTAGTTAATTTGGATTTGATTCTTCTTTATTAGACACTGTCGAAGAGGAAATTCTCCGGCCGAGTGGCGGAGTGCACCCGCCCTAAGTCCTAAGATGTGGAGGGGGCTTAAGCGTTTTGCTTGTTAGAGATCAGAGGGATGAACACAAGAAAAGCAAGGGTTTAGAGTGGTTCAGGCCGCTAGAGCGTAATACCCTACTCCACTGAGTGTTGCATTGCTTGAGAGCTTGAGTTGTGCGTAAGCTTGAATGACTTGTGTCCGAGTCCCCTTGTAACGTTGCATGCTCCCCCTTTTATAGCTCAATGGGGCATGTACAAGAGTGCTGAGCCCCGACATGTGGGCCTAGGAGCATGATGGATGTAAGACTTGGGGCAACAATAGTCGTCTGCTGGAGCAATCTTCCCGCGCTCTGACAGCCGCGGTTCACGTAGTCTTGGTGTGCTGGGGAAGCTTCCCTGGTAATGCTCAAGTGCTCGTGGACATAGCGTATCTGCGTATCCTACAGCACGGGCATATTGTTCGGATTAGACAGGCACGCCGCCTGCTGTATGGCCTGGGCACCGTCTGCCAGCGGAGTGGATAGGACGCATTAAATGCCGAAGGGGCACATCACCTGTCAGCAGGGTGGGCAGGCGGCGCATCCCCTCTGCAATAAATACAGAGGCCGCGTGGCCTAGAGTCCTTACGTCATGCTCCGCCCACTGGCCTACGTCACAGGCAATAAGCCATGTGGCAGTATCGGGCCCTCGGCCGAGCGGGGAGCGGAGGCGTACCGCATAGAGCCTGGACATGTGTCAGCACCGGACCCATGCCTAGGCCACGACACTTCCTCCCCCGGGACCTTGTTATGGGTGGTCCAGAGCTTACTTGGTGGGGTTCGAACTCCATCCAATGGCTCCAGGCTGCTTTACTTCATGGGTCTGGCTTGTGCGCATAGGGGTCCTACGCCTTATTGAGGAGGTCTGAGCTTGATGATGGTGTCTCGGACAACGCCACCTTAACCGCTCATGAGATACCCTTGGGGCTGTTCTCCGCGTGGCTAGGGATAGCCGCACAGGCATCATGCCTTCATACCGTAGTAAGGGGTACCCCTAAACCAGGGTACCGACAGACACTCACCATAATATGGATTAAGTCAGCCCTTTAGACTTCATTGAACAACCATGCATATTATCCATGTCATTCAAAATATATTGTGCATGAGGGTTCAAGGGAAATTTAGTCCATATTATGAAGTTTCTCTATTTTAGCAACTCGCTTGCCTATGCCTTCCACATATAAAGGGTTGCTAAATAAGAAACTAGTGCTTGTGCTACTAATGTCATCTCTTGTGTTGAGTTTATCCATAGAAAATCTATGTTAAGAGATGGTGCTTGTTTTAAATTGGATAAATCACAAGCTTAAAGGATACTATTCAACTAAAGTAAGAAGAAGTTGATAAGAGGCCAAGGTATGAAAACTTCCTCTCCTTCAGTTGTTTTAGTATTCTATCCTTAGTTGGATGTACCATAGTCTAGGTTAAATTCCTTGCAATATAAAATGTTCAATAGTTTATATAACTTTGACATCAACTATATGTGTGCACTAATTTAAAGGAATTTAGTCTATCCTTTTGGGTTTCAATAACGATGATTCATTTGCCATCCACATATAAGGATCATCATTTGTGAAACCCTCTCTTGTGTTTTGTCAGGGACCGTAATTAGGGGTACCCCCAATACTCCTTAATCCGGCTGGAAAACATCTTCAGAACAAACCATAAACGATCGATAAAGCGTGGGCTTCGTCTACCCTGGGATGCGACCTCATCCGAGCCCAGCCTCGGGCCAGGACAGTAGTCCTGGACAAATTCACGCTTCACCCGAGGGTCCCCTCAGTCAGCAGGCGCACCCTCGGCTCATTCGAAGCCCATCTCGGGCAGACTTTGTCGTGCAGCGACCTCGTCCGAATCGCCTTACCAACCGACCGTATCGCATGCGCATTTAATGCAGGGATCGCTTGACACCTTATCCTGACACGCATGCCTCAGTCGGCAAGGTCGAAGTGACCGCAGTCACTTTGCCCCTTTACTGACCATTCTGACAGGAAAACAGCGCTGTTCACCCCGCTCCGGCAACTGCGCCAGCAACCAGGGAAAGGCTGACAACAGCAAGTCACGACCTCCCTCGAGTTCGGCCTCGTGCGCAACAGGGAGCTCCGCCTCGCCCGACCCCGACCTCAGCCTCAGCTTCGGCCTCGGGAGAAGGTCTCCGCCTCGCCCGACCCTGGGCCTCGGCCTCGGGAGAAGGTCTCCGCCTCGCCCGACCCTGGGCCTCGGCCTCAGCCTTAGCCTCGGAGGAGTCGCCGCCTCGCCCGACCTCGGCCTCGTATCAGCTACGCTATGGGGGATCCATCATTGCCCTACCCTTAGCTAGCCGCCTCAGGCTACAAAGGAACAAGACCGGTGTCCCATCTAAGTTACTCCGGTAACAGGTAATGATGGCTCCCTGCGTGCGCCCATTACGTCGGGTGCTCTCAAACCCCCTACGGAAGCAAGGAAACGTCAGCAAGGTCCATGCCGCACCACCAGATATGCGTCTACAGGGCTCAAGGCGTTTCTCCGACGGCCACGTTGGTACACCTACAGGGCTCAAGGCACTCCTCCGACGGCCACATCGGTACATCTACAGGGCTCAAGGCGCTCCCCCGACGACCACGTTATTATCTATACAGGGCTCAGGGCACTTCCCTGCCAGCCACGTTAGCTCCAAGCTACACCCCCATTGTACAGCTGGGCATCTCCTTGCATCTATAAAAGGGATGTCCAGGGCCCCACGGGAGCGAAGAGGGGAAAAATGGGAGAGAAAGGGACAAACGTGCAGCATACGAACACACAGACGCACGGGCAGACGAGCGGAGGCAGGCAGAGTAGGAGAGACGCGGTACAGGCAGCCCCAGACGACCCGCCTCCAGGCCGAACCGTCTCCTACTCTCCTTCTCTCTCGCTCGCTCTCGCTCTCTCTCTCTCTCGCAACGCTTGTAACCCCTACTGCAAGCGCCCCCTGGTGCAGGATAATATAAGCCTCATCCCATCACTTGTGTTCCATCTTGCATCAACCCATCTGGACAGGGGCACGCGGCACTAAAATTCACTAGTCGGTCCAGCTGAGGGCCCCCCGGGTCCGAAACACCCACAGTTGGCGCGCCAGGTAGGGGCTCGCTGCGTGTTAACGAATACTTTCCCGTTGAGTTCCAGATGGGTAGCTTTCAGCAGCCTCTCCAGCCCGGGATGGTGCTCCGCTTCGGGAGTCTCGAGTTCATGTCCCTCGACGGCGGCTATGACATGGTACTGCTCCCCTCGCAGCATGACAACAACGACAGTCGACGGCTCACCTGCCGGAGGCGAACTCGACGACGACATCTCCCCGCGATAGAAGAGGAACACCCGGGTTTACCCCGCCACCCTCCTCGCCGGAGGAGACGGGGATGGGGCAATCGTGGCCAGGCAGGAGGTGGCACCTCATCGGCTGTCAAACCAGAGCGAGTCGACGACACCGGCACCCCTGTGGGGGACATGTCGGGCGTTGTCCACGCACCTGAGACAACGACGGGTGTCGCTTCCCCGCAACGTGCCAACCCCAAGCGGACTGATGACGCTAGCACCCTCGTGAAGGACTTGCTGGGCGTTAGCCTCGTACCTGCAATAACAGTGCAGTTCGTCCCCGACGCAACTTCACCACCGTCCATCGACCAAAAGGTACCGTCCGTTTTCCATCCTATTCCCTTTAGATTCAGTTTCGATCCACCAAGCGACCTCGCTTCGGTGAGCGCTTTCGCTAGGGCATATCCTAACCTTCTGGGGTACCATATGTGGTCAACTTGGGACCGACTGACGGTTGTCTCAACCTCCGGACCCGCGGGTTCCGAGGAAGAGGACGACCCCGACGTCAGTTGGGATTTCTCCGGACTCCGTGATCCCAGTGCCGTGCGCGACTTCATGTCCGCATGCGACCACTGCCTTTCTGGCTGCTCTGATGATGGACACAACCTTGATGACAAGGGTTGCGACCCAACTCGTGAGTGCTACCACATCGATTAGGAGGATCACGACGGAGAAAACCACCTTGGTATTCCAGGAAGTGACGACGCCCTTGCACCTGCGTCTCGCGTTGAGATCCCGCAAGAGCTAGCTGTGGTCCAAGTCCCTGCGGGGGGTCAGGACGCACAGCTCGAGCAACTCCGCGAGATGCAGGCCAACCTCGACAAAGAAGCGGGGCGACTTGTGTAGCTCCGGCAAAACATCGAGCAGGAATGGGCAAGCCAGGCACTCGCCGGAGGAGCGCGTCATCGGGCCCAGGACGTCCAGCGCCGCATTGTTGACGATGCTAGGGTGATGCCGCCCTCGGCCTTCAATGGGGCCGGCCAGAGCCTAGCCACAGCAGCAATGTTGCTTCGGACGATGCTGGAGCCATCCACCACCGAAGGGCGACGTATCCAGGGCGAGCTCAAGGGCCTCCTGGAAGACGCCGCTGTCCGACAGGCCGAGAGCTCTGCCTCCCGGAGGCGAGGAGACCCCTTGGAGCATCGCGCAGCGCCCTCCCAACGCATGCGGGAGGCCTCTGTCCACACCGAGCGCACAAGGGACGGGACGCCTGCAGCCCTGGATCGCCTTAGCGCCGAGCAACACCGCCACCACCGTCGAGCCTGCCTCGAGGAGAAGGTGCGCCGAGGCTACCATCCCAAGCGCGGGGGACGCTACGACAGTGAGGAGGATCGAAGCCCCTCACCCGAGCCACCGGGTCCGCAAGTCTTCAGCCGGGCCATACGACGAGCGTCGTTCCCGGCCTGTTTCCGAGCCCCGACTACCATCACCAAGTACTCGGGGGAGACAAGGCCAGAGTTATGGCTTGCGGACTACCGGCTGGCATGCCAGTTGAGAGGAGCGGACGATGACAACCTCATAATCTGCAACCTCCCCCTTTTCCTCTCCGACGCTGCTCGGGCCTGGCTGGAGCATCTGCCTTCTGCGTAGATCTCCGACTGGGACGACCTAGTCAAGGCTTTCGTTGGGAATTTCCAGGGTACATACGTGAGCCCTGGGAACTAATGGGATCTCCGAAGCTGCCGACAGTAGCCAGGGGAATCCCTGCGAAAGTACATCCGCAGGTTTTCGATGCAGCACACCGAGCTGCCCAACATCACCGACTCGGACGTCATCGGGGCATTCCTCGCTGGCACCACATGCCGAGACCTAGTGAGCAAATTGGGCGCAAGACTCCTACCAAGGCGAGCGAACTGATAGACATCGCCACCAAGTTCGCCTCTGGTCAGGAGGCAGTCAAAGCCATCTTCCGGAAGGACAAGCAGCCTTAGGGAGGGCAGAAGGAAGATGCCCCCGAGGCGTCTGCCCAGCACGGCGCGAAGAAGAAGGCCAAGAAGAAGGCGCAAGCGAAGTGCAACGCCGTCGACACAGATCTCGTCGCTGCTGCCGAGCACAGGAACCCTTGGAAGCCTCCCGGAGGGGCCAACGCGTTCGACAAGATGCTCAAGGAGTCGTGCCCCTATCATCGGGGTCCCATCAAGCACACCCTTGAATAGTGCGACATGCTCCGGCTTTACTTCAACAAGGCCGGACTCTCGGCAGAAGGTGGCAAAGACCAAGGCAACAACAAGGGGGCAACAAGGAAGAGGAGTTCCCGGAGGTCCACAACTGCTTCATGATCTACGGTGGGCAGGTGGCGAACGCCTCGGCTCGGCACCGCAAGCAAGAGCGCCGAGAGGTCTGCTCGGTGAAGGTGGCAGCGCCAGCCTATCTCGACTGGTCCGACAAGCCTATCACCTTCGACCAAGGCGACCACCCCGACTTCGTGCCGAGCCCAAGAAGGTACCCGCTCGTCGTCGACCCGATCATCGGCAACATTAGGCTCTCCAAGGTCCTCATGGACGGAGGCAGCAGCCTCAACATCATCTACGCCGAGACCCTGGAGCTCTTGGGGGTTGATCGGTCTGAGATCTGGGCTGGCGCAGCACCCTTCCACGGGATCGCACCCGGAAAGCGTATCCTGCCCCTCGGGCAGATTGACTTGCCCGTCTGCTTCGGAACTCCCTCCAACTTCCGAAAGGAAACCCTCACCTTCGAGGTAGTTGGGTTCCGAGGGACCTATCACGCGGTGTTGGGGAGACCGTGCTATGCCAAGTTCATGGCCATCCCCAACTACACCTACCTCAAGCTCAAGATGCCTGGCCCCAAGGGAGTCATCACCGTCGGGCCCACGTACCGCCACGCTTACGAATGTGACGTGGATGCGTGGAGTACGCCGAGGCCCTCGCCAAGTCCGAAGCCCTCATCGCCGACATGGATTGCCTCTCCAAGGAGGCACCCGACACGAGCGGCACGCCGGCAACTTTGAGTCGGTCGAGGCTGTCAAGTCCGTCACTCTCAACCCCAGCAACGACGCCGGCAAGAAAGTCAGGATCGGCTCCGAGCTCGACCCCAAATAGGAAGTCGTGCTCGTCGACTTTCTCCGCGCAAATGCCGAAGTTTTTGCGTGGAGTCCCTCGGACATGCCGGGCATACCGAGGGATGTCGCCGAGCACTCACTGGACATCCGAGCTGGAGCCCGACCCGTGAAGCAGTCCCTGCGCCGTTTTGATGAAGAAAAGCGCAGAGCCATAGGCGAGGAGGTCCACAGGCTGATGGCTGCAGGGTTCATCAAAGAGGTATTCCATCTCGAATGGTTAGCTAACCCTGTGCTTGTAAAGAAAAAAGGTGGGAAATGGAGGATGTGCGTAGACTACACTGGTCTAAACAAAGCATGTCCGAAGGTTCCCTACCCTCTGCCTCGCATCGATCAGATTGTGGACTCCACTGCTGGGTGCGAAACCCTGTCTTTCCTCGATGCCTACTCAGGCTATCATCAAATCAAGATGAAAAAGTCCGACCAGCTCGCGTCTTCTTTCATCACACCTTTTGGCATGTATTGTTATACTACAATGCCATTTGGCTTGAGGAATGCAAGTGCCACCTACCAGAGGTGCATGAACCATGTGTTCAGAGAACTCATCGGTAGAACGGTCGAGGCTTATGTCGATGACATCGTCGTCAAGACAAGGAAAGCCTCCGACCTTTTCTCTAACCTTGAGGTAACATTCAGTTGCCTAAAAGCGAAGAGCGTAAAACTCAATCCTGAGAAGTGTGTCTTCGGAGTCCCCCGAGGCATGCTCTTAGGGTTCATTGTCTCCGAACGAGGCATCGAAGCCAACCCGGAGAAAATCGCGGCCATCACCAACATGGGGCCCATCAAAGATTTGAAAGGAGTACAAAGGGTCATGGGATGCCTTGTGGCTTTGAGCCGCTTCATCTCGTGCCTCGGCGAGAAGGGATTGCCCTTGTACCGCCTCTTAAGGAAGGCCGAGCGTTTCACTTGGACCCCCGAGGCTGAGGAAGCCCTCGGGAACTTAAAGGCACTCCTTACAAATGCGCCCATCTTGGTGCCCCTGCTACGGGAGAAGCCCTCTTAATCTATGTAGCCGCAACCACTCAGGTGGTCAGCGTCGCGATCGTAGTCGAGAGACGGGAAGAAGGGCATGCATTGCTCGTCTAGAGGCCAGTCTACTTCATCAGCGAAGTGCTATCCGAGACCAAAGTCCGCTACCCACAAATCCAGAAGCTGCTCTACGCAGTGATTCTAACACGGCGGAAGCTGCGACACTACTTCGAGTCTCACCCGGTTACTGTGGTGTCATCTTTCTCCCTAGGAGAAATCATCCAGAGCCGAGAGGCCTCGGGTAGGATAGCAAAATGGGTAGTGGAACTCATGGGCGAAACACTTTCATTTGCCCCTCGGAAGGCCATAAAATCCCAAGTCTTGGCCGACTTTCTAGCTGAATGGACTGACACCCAGTTGCCGACGGCCCCAATACAACCCGAACTTTGGACCATGTACTTCGATGGGACGTTGATGAAAACAGGAGCAGGTGCTGGCTTGCTCTTCATCTCACCCCTCGGGAAACATGTGCGCTACGTACTGCGCCTCCATTTCCCGGCGTCAAACAACGTGGCCGAGTACGAGGCCTTGGTTAATGGCATGCGCATCGCCGTCGAGCTAGGAGTTCGGCACCTCGACGCTCGTGGTGACTCACAGCTCGTCATTGACCAGGTCATGAAGTACTCCCACTGTCGCAACCAAAAAATGGAGGCCTACTACGACGAAGTTCGGCGTTTGGAAGACAAGTTCTACGGGCTGGAGCTCAACCATATTGCTCGACGATACAACGAAACCGCAGATGAGCTGGCGAAAATAGCCTCGAGGCGAATGATAGTTCCCCCGAATGTCTTCTCCAAGGATATATATCAGCCATCCGTCAAAATCAACGACGCGCCCGAGCCCGAGAAGGCCTCGGCCCAGCCCGAGGTACCCTCGGCCGCCGAGGGTGAGGCCCTGCGCGTTGAGGGGGAGCGGAATGAGGTCACACCGGTCCCGAGCTGGCAGACCCCGTACCTGGAATATCTCCTCCGAGGAGGGCTGCCCCTCGACAAGGCCGAAGCTTGGCGACTGGCTCGGCGCTCCAAGTCGTTCGTTTTGCTGGGTGATGAAAAGGATCTGTACCACCGTAGCCCCTCAGGCATTCTCCAACGATGCATATCCATCGCCCAGGGACAAGAGCTGTAACAAGAAATACACTCGGGGGCTTGTGGTCACCATGCGGCACCTCGAGCCCTCGTGGGAAATGCCTTCCGACAAGGTTTCTACTGGCCAACCGCGGTGGCCGACGCCACTAGGATTGTACGCTCCTGCCGAGGGTGTCAATTCTACGCGAGACAGACGCACCTGCCCGCTCAAGCCCTACAGACGATACCTATCGCTTGGCCATTTGCCGTGTGGGGTCTGGACCTCGTTGGTCCCTTGCAGAAGGCTCCCGGGGGCTTCACGCACCTGCTGGTCGCCATCGACAAATTCTCCAAGTGGATCGAGGTCCGACCCTTAACTAGCATCAGGTCCGAGCAGGCGGTGGCGTTCTTCACAAATATCATCCATCGCTTTGGGGTCCCAAACTCAATCATCACTAATAATGGCACTCAGTTCACTGGGAAAAAGTTCCTGGACTTCTGCGAGGACCACCACATCCGTGTGGACTGGGCCGCCGTAGCGCACCCAATGACGAATGGACAGGTGGAACGCGCCAACGGTATGATTTTGCAGGGACTAAAGCCGAGGATCTACAACGACCTCAATAAGTTCAGCAAGCGATGGATGAAAGAGCTACCCTCGGTGGTTTGGAGTCTGAGGACGACGCCAAGCCGGGCCACGATTTTCTCGCCGTTTTTCCTAGTCTATGGGGCCGAGGCCATCTTACCCACTGACTTGGAATACGGTTCCCCGAGGACAAAGGCTTACGACGACCGAAGCAACCAGGCCAGCCGAGAGGATTCATTGGACCAGTTGGAAGAGGCTCGGGACGTGGCCTTACTACACTCGGCGCGGTATCGGCAGTCCCTACGACGCTACCACGCCCGAAGGGTTCGGCCCCGAGACTTCCAAGTGGGAGACTTGGTACTTCGGCTGCGACAAGACGCCCAAGGGCGCCACAAGCTTACCCCTCCCTAGGAAGGACCCTACATCATCGCCAAGATTTTGAAGCCCGGGACATACAAGCTGGCCAACGATCAAGGCAAGGTCTACAGCAACGCTTGGAACATCGAACAGCTACGTCGCTTTTACCCTTAAAATGTTTCAAGTCGTTCATGTATCTCGCTTTCTTTACATGCATAAAGTCTAACCATCAAGGAAGGATCAGCCTTGCCTCGGTAAAGCCCGATCCTCCCTCGGGGGCTAGAAGGGGGGAACCCCCTCTGCGTCAAAATTTTCCTCGGAAAAGTCTTTCGCCGGAACGTCTTTCGTGCATTTCGACTGTATCGATAACAGAATCCTAAAGACGAGCAAGAGAGACCGTAAGCGGCAAGGCTGACCGAGCCGAGGGACTCCTACACCTCTGGGATACGGATACCTCACTCATCACCTTCCGCGAAAAGGTAGCTCACGCTTGGATAAGCGATTCTGCTACCGAACAAGTCCTAACGCTCGAAAACTTTTCTGCCATAACGACTTTCGTGCCTTTTCGACTGCGTCGCTAACAGAATCCTAAAAACGACAGGAGAACACGTAAGTGGCAAGGCCGACCGAGCCAAGGAACTCCTACGCCTCCGAGATACAGATACCTCACTCATCACCTTCCGCGAAAAGTAACTCACGCTCGGATAAGCGATTCTGCTACCGAACAAGTCCTAACGCACGAAACAAGAGGAAAGAAAACACAGCTTTATAATCCGACAATTAAAATGTTTAGGCCTCGGCGGCCGCAAAAAACATACGTATACTTCAAGCAAACTGTTTTTGCAGGCTTAGACATCGGCAGGGGGAGGAACAGCACGCTCGGCGTCATTTCCACCCTCGGCAGAATCCGGCCCGGCCTCGGGCAGCGACACGGGCAGAAGGACCTCCACCTCGAAGGAGGAGGCCGGCGCCGCGCTTGGGCCCTCGACAGCCGCGTCAAGCCTCTGGACCTCGGCTAAGGCAGCCTCTTCTTCGTCGGCGCCCCGCGGAGTCTGCTGCGCACATGGCCGCCCAAGGCCCGCAGGTGACTCTGGGGGGAGCTACCCGAGGGGACGTCGTCAAGACCAAAGGCCCGACAGAAAGCCGAGATAGCCTCGGACATGGCCACGCGCTCGGCCTCCTTCCGCCCAGCCGCCTCGGCCTGCGCCTTGTAGTTCTTGACGGACTCGTCAAGAGCCGTCTCGAACCCTGCAGACAGCAGGACAACATTCTTCAGACGCAAGGAGAAGAATGGAGACAAAAACTAAGTCTCAAAGCGGGGTGCCAATTCTTCTTCGGCCCGGACACCCTAGCTTGGGTGGACCAAGCAGACCCGACGACCATGGCCAGACCCTTCGCAAGGGTCCCGGCCCGAGCGGTCGCCTCGGGGTCCGGAAAGGGAGAGCACCCTCTGCGCCGAAACTTTCCTCGGAAAAGTTTTTCCACCAAAACAACTTTCGTGCATCTCGACTGTGTTAGTAGCGGAGTCTCAAAAACGAGCGACTGAGACCTTGAACGGCAAGGCCGACTGAGCCGAGGGACTCCTACGCCTCCGGGATACAGATATCTCACTCGTCACCTTCCAGGAAAGGCGGCTCACGCTCGGATAAGTGATTCTGCTACCGACGAACAAGTCCTAATGCTCGAAACAAGAGGAAAGAAGCACAACTTTATACCCAAATGTTCAGGCCTCAGCAGCCACAAAGAACAAACACATGTGCTTGGGGTAACAATGGTACCTAGACTTAGACGTCGGCAGCGCCCTCGGCGGTTGTCCCGACCTACGACAGGTGTCTTAGTACTCAAAGCTATTACATCTCACTCTCAAGAGGGTACCATTACAAGTGGGACTCGAGCTCCATTCCCATGGGAATGAACTACCTCCACACCGGAGGGGCTGCAAGACAACAAGCTCCCAGTAGTTCGCCGGCGACCACTGCGCTAGCAGCGACAACGACCTCCACCTCGGGCGGCTAGACAGCAGCAGTGATTGCCTCAGGGCAAACACTACTGAGAAAAGGCCCTCGTCTCCGTCCCCCGTCCGAGGGGCAAGGACAAGCCATTAAAGCCAAAAAGCCGGAGGTCCGGATCTAGGCGCGCGCTGATGGTCTCGTCGGCAGAGGCAACCGCTTCGGCAAAGGAAGCCTCCCCTATGGCGGCAGCCCACACTCCAGCACCGGTGACAGCAGACACGGTTGCACACGACACGACCATCGCCCGGGTGGAGGACGGACAGCTGCACCCTGGCCAGGCAGCAGCAGTTTGCCTTCTCCCGCATGGCTGGAGGACGCCTCCGCAGGGCTGGAGGATGCCCTTCTCCCCCAATGCTGGAGGAAGAAGCGGGTCACTGGCCCACGCGAGAGGCAGGACCCCACTCGGCACGCCCTCCTCCTCAGCCCGGATGATGAACATCCTTGAAGCTGAGGGCGAGGCAGAGGCCGTAGCTCGGCTTGCTTCTCCCCACCACCAGGCTGGTGATCATCCCTACGGATGACCATTGGTGAGGGAATGCAGCCGGGCTGCATGATGAAAATCCTTGAAGCCGAGCGATGACTGGAGAGCGCCAACCCCCATGGGGTCACGCTCCTCCAACAGCAGCAAGAAGAAGGCAACGCGGGTGCGCCCCATCTGGGGGCTCGGAAGGTGGAAGGGCGTGATGGATGCAAGGAGTGTGAAGGCATGGCTACCCCCTCGGGGGTTGGTCCCTTTTTAAAGGGAGATCTCCTCACTCGCACCCCCAAGCGTCACGGGCAAAGTCTCCACCGATGTGCTCTAGGGTTCCCACCCCACGACACGGGGGCTGGGTCCCACACGTCATGCGAGCTGACCCGAAACGCGAAAGAGGCAAACCGCCGCACGCGAAGCATGTAACCGCCCTGCGGTTACAAGCATTCCACCATCCTTGCCAAAACCAGCGGTCGAAAGGGCGGACCGCCACGCGGGAAGCATGCAACCGCACCACGGTTGGGCACCTTTTCGGCTCCGTTGCACTTGGTGGTCCAGCGTGGAGGTCCGGGCCCACATGTCATGTAACCGGCGCGCCGGTCACTGCGTGCAAGGAAACCGCACCGTCACTTGCACCAATGCTGTGCCTTCTCGACTGTGGAACCGGCGCAGCGACTCAAGGCAGCCCTGCGCATGACCCAACAGTGCCTGGTAAGTGCGACGATCACGGGTCGCTCCGCCGCGGTGATAGGCATGACGGTCGATCTGATCAGAGGCGGGCCGACAGTAATTGCAGCAACAGGCGTGCAGAAGCCACGGTCTAATCACCTACAGGACAAGCGACACCTTCGGCAGGCGAAGCGGGCGCCGTTTCGTCTCCGTCATGATGACCGCATCATAAAAGGTGTGCCACATTATTTAAATTTATATCCTTTTTCTTTTCCTCTCTCTCTCTTGCCACAGGGACCGGAAAAGGGGATATTGCGAAAAGGATCCTTCCCAGCGAAGGAAACGGGCCCCGAGCCCTCCTACTGATCATGGGTTCAAAGGTTGCGCCCTTCGGGGTTAAGCAACCGCCCCAGAGCACTCGGGCTCCGAGCCCTTTACTGATCAGGGGTTCGAAGGCTGGCCCCTCAGAAGTGTTCGACAGCCGCCCCAGAGCACGCAGAGTTAGGGATGACCCTGAGTACGTCCGTTACATGGGCGAGGCTCGGGCTACGCTCCCGAGGTACCCTAGGACATTTCTGAGACCAGCGGGAACAATTTGTAATGGAATCCCACCGTAGGGAGGCATCGAGCCCTCGGATCCTATCGAATGGGTCTGGGTCCAGCAAATCACCTGCAAGTACTTTTGGAGCGTGCCTCTGGGCCACTAGCCAACCCTTATCGAACGGGGCTCGGGCGTCCACTCGGATTACCTGTTAGCAGCTCACCGGAAACACCGTGTTCGGTGCCTCCTGGGGGTAACACGGCGCTTCCCCCCCTTCCTCCTTGCAGAAAGGCGACGAAGGGGCATACAATAAAAGTCGAGACGGTCCTTGATCGTCCTCTCGCTCCGTGCAGAGGCTCGGGGGCTGCTCTCGCACCAGGCTATGGCCAAATCGTCGACCACGTCAACAAACCAGCTTGAAAACCCGGAGCCTGACCGTGCACCCGGGCTGTGGCTGGACCGCATGAGGGAACGACAAGGCTGACCGAGGCATCACAAGAAGGATTAAGACCTCAGAGGAGTCAAACCACTCCTCCGAGGCCTCGGGGGCTACACCCGGCGGGTGCGCTCACGCGCACCCACCGGAACAAAGCATAACCGAGAAGGGCCGGTCCCCTTGCAAAAATCCAGCAGAACCTCCAAGCGAGTACCTACACTCCCTTCGAGGCTCGGGGGCTACTGTCAGGGACCATAATTAGGGGTACCCCCAATACTCCTTAATCCGGCTAGAAAACATCTTCAGAACAAACCATAAACGATCGATAAAGCGCGGGCTTCGTCTACCCCGGGATGCGACCTCATCCGAGCCCAGCCTCAGGCCAGGACAGTAGTCCCGGACGAATTCACACTTCACCCGAGGGTCCCCTCAGTCAGCAGGCACACCCTCGGCTCGCCCGAAGCCCATCTCGGGCAGACTTTGTCGTGCAGCGACCTCGTCCGAATCGCCTTACCAACCGACCGTATCGCATGCGCATTTAATGCAGGGATCGCCTGACACCTTATCCTGACACGCGTGCCTCAGTCGACAAGGTCGAAGTGACCGCAGTCACTTCGCCCCCTTTACTGACCGTTCTGACAGGAAAACAGTGCTGTTCACCCCCGCTCCGGCAACTGCGCCAGCAACCAAGGAAAGGCTGACAACGGCAAGTCACGACCTCCCTCGAGTTCGGCCTCGGGCGCAACAGGGAGCTCCGCCTCGCCCGACCCCGACCTCGGCCTCAGCTTCGGCCTCGGGAGAAGGTCTCCGCCTCGCCCGACCCTGGGCCTCGGCCTCAACCTCGGCCTCGGGAGAAGGTCTCCGCCTCGCCCGACCCTGGGCCTCGGCCTCAGCCTCAGCCTCGGAGGAGTCGCCGCCTCGCCCGACCTCGGCCTCGTATCAGCTACTCTACGGGGGATCCATCATTGCCCTACCCTTAGCTAGCCGCCTCAGGCTATGAAGGAACAAGACCAGTGTCCCATCTAAGTTACTCCGGTAACAGGTAATGATGGCTCCCCGCGTGCACCCATGACGTCGGGTGCTCTCAAACCCCCTACGGAAGCAAGGAAACGTCAGCAAGGTCCATGCCGCACCGCCAGATATGCGTCTACAGGGCTCAAGGCGTTTCTCCGACGGCCACGTTGGTACACCTACAGGGCTCAAGGCACTCCTCCGACGGCCACGTCGGTACATCTACAGGGCTCAAGGCGCTCCCCCAATGGCCACGTTATTATCTGTACAGGGCTCAGGGCACTTCCCTGCCAGCCACGTTAGCTCCAAGTTACACCCCCATTGTACAGCTGGGCATCTCCTTGCATCTATAAAAGGGATGTCCAGGGCCCCACGGGAATGAAGAGGGGAAAAACGGGAGAGAAAGGGATGAACGTGCAGCATACGAACACACAGACGCACGGGCAGACGAGCGGAGGCAGGCAGAGTAGGAGAGACGCGGTATAGGCAGCCCCAGACGGCCCGCCTCAAGGCCAAACCCTCTCCTACTCTCCTTCTCTCTCTCTCTCTCGCTCTCGCTCTCGCTCTCCCGCAACGCTTGTAACCCCTACTGCAAGCGCCCCCTAGTGCAGGATAATATAAGCCTCATCCCATCGCTTGTGTTCCATCTTGCATCAACCCATCTAGACAGGGGCACGCGGCACTAAAATTCACTAGTCGATCTGGCTAAGGGCCCCCCAGGTCCAAAACACTGACATGTTTCTAATGCTCTCTTTTCTAAGTGTTTCAACAAGGTCCTCCCAAGTTCTTTGAAGATGAATTCAAAATCTACAAATATAAGAGTCTTGGTTGTTTCAATCATTGAGTTTCAATTGATCTCATATCAAGTATGATCGAATCAAGAAAAGATGAAAGAAGTTCATGATTACTTGGTTGGATGAAATCGTAAAGAGAAAAGAGATCACAGTGATTCAAGAAGGGAGTTATATTTTTTTGTCAACCAAATAATGAAGATGTAGTGACATATTTATATGATATCCTTCATTATGAGGTTTGAGATTCATATTAGCATGCTTTACCCTTCAAGATTTCAATTGATATACTTTTAGTTCTTAAACTTTTAATTGGTATAATTTTCATCATCTATTTAAAGCATGTTATGTTAAACCAAGATATAGTGCAAACTTCTCCTTTAACCTCGTATTGTTGATGTGCATAAGTGTACTTTGTGTACTCTTACATGCACAAATTGAGGGAGAGTTTAGCCTATATCCTGTGAAACTAATGATTTCTTTCAAGTTCATGTTGTGTAGTCTCACACCTTGGAGAACATTAAATGAGGATGAATGGTTCCATAGAAATGAAAATGAGTTTCTCTTGAACCTATCAAGAAAATGAGTTTCTCCTAATCGTTTGAAGAGGATAAGTTTCTCTTTGAAATGTCAAGCCTATCAAAAGCTAAGATGGAAATTCATGATTATAATGGAGACCATGTGGCGTAGAACAAAGGTGTGTCACTCCATGAACTATTGTATTACATTTGTGTATATAGGCTCTTACATGCTAGTGTATGCATGTATATGCAATATCTTAAGTCACATCATAAGGTTGCACTTGTGGTGACGATTAAAGAATCTCTAGATATTTGATTAATACCTCTTATGGTGATGTCATAAGTTAGTCTTAAGTCATCTTAGTGAGGTATGAGTCAAACATGCTAACTTCTCAAGAATCTTGGCTTAAAATATTGCATATCATGTCTATTAGTATACTTTTTGAGTATGAATAATTCCTTCAATTGGTACAATTTCACATTTTCATACTTTGTTTGTACCAAGGTTCAAATTGTAGAACTTATTCCCCTGGCCTCACAAGTCCAAGTGCATAAGGTAAAACAAGTATTCATCACTTGTATGCACACATTTAGGGGGAGAATGGTCTATAATTTGAATCTTTGAGACTAACTTCATATTCATGTCTATTATGTGTGTAGTCTCAAATTCGAAAGGAACCTTAAGGCAAAGACAATCGCTTCCACTGCAAAATTTGATGGGTATCAAAGATTCTTTGCTCCAATAAATGTATCTTTTATACATTTCATAAGAGAATGAGTTTCTCTTTTATATGCTACTCCAACGTCATCTAAAATTGGTAAATATGTATCACATCCTTTTGGATTGCAAATGTCTAAAGTAGCATAGCTTATAAATTCTCCTGTCTAGAACTTAATTGATTAAATAGTGCACATGTTTCTTATGTTGTATGATTATATTCAATTGATACTCTTTTTATGCCAATGGTACTTTAAATTGCAAATAAGTACTCTCGATAGGTATCAATTGAATACATAAATATCTGTGCAATAAAACTTGAGGAGAACTTAATGTTATATGAAATTAGTGATATGTTTATCTATCAAATTGTATCAATTGGTGTTTTTCAATTGATATTTTCGTACACGATCACTAGATGTATAATCCATACTTGTGTAATTTTCATGTTGCCTCTTGTTATGATAAGAAAATGCTAGGTGACATCTAGACTCCAGGTATCAAGATTTATCTTTCAATTAGTAAGATAATATTCATTTAATATCTTGGACCTATGTCACAACTATACCAACAAGAGCTTGCAAATGAATTGTAAATCCAACACAAGTTTGGAACTCCCCTTGAAAAGGTAAAATGCAAAGGTACATCACTTCATGTCACTTCTCCATTACCTTTGTGCCATCTAAGGACCCTTTTCATAATAGTGTGTTCCCATCTTGCTTAATCATAATTTCTACCCTTTATATTCTTTGTATCCTTTTTGGAGATTTATGACAAAGGGGGAGAAATTTTGCATTAAAGCTTACCTTTAGTCTTATGTAACTAAGTGTTAGAAGACTTTAAAAAGGGGAGAAATAATTAACAAAAGGGGAAGTCATAAGAAAAACATAAGATGTAGAAAGTTGATGAGTGCATACTATGTCATGAGCATCACGTTTATTTTATGACACACTGCACCCTATAAATAGTATGATATAAGTTGTCTTCATACTTTGACCCAAATATGTGCTTTTGGCATTTGAGTACAAAATTAGTATTTTCTGAAATGCACATATTTAGGGGGAGGAAACAATATCATAGGATTCAAAATCTTATTTATCAAATCTTATGTAAGCTTTAAATGTGTTGTCATCAATCACCAAAAAGGGGGAGATTGAAAGTGCATTCATCCCTTTTGTGAGTTTTGGTGATTTGGATAACAACACATTTAAAGGTCTAACAAGTTTGCTAAGTGTTGAACAGGAAATTCAGTATGATTAACATACTTGAATAGTGTATAATGATCAGTGAACAAAGATTCAACACAAGATTAAATAACCAGTGAGACAATACAAATGGATATAATATGATCTCTATTTGGTTTGAATATATGGACAAGACCTGAGAAATCACTACATACATATGATTAGAACAGAGGATGAAGTGATTAAGAGGATTGGTCAAGCCAAAGTGAATAAGATATGAGGAATCGTGAATTGGCTTGATCATATTACTATCAGTCCATATATGCTTCTATGAGAATCAAACTAGAGCTTGATTAATCTTAATAATTATATCTAGAAGACATTCAAGCAAGGTTCACAATATTGAAGTAATGATTCTCTCAATGGATGCTCAAAATGATGTGACTCAAGAATGGCTTGATAGGGTGAAGATAGCAAGGAAAGGGCTTCGAGGAACTAAGCGAAGGTGAAGGCCAAGCGACGGCTTGTAGACCAAGGTACCATGGCTAAGGTGAAGAAGAGAGTACTTGCACTAAGTCGATAAACTAATCAGCTATGAAGAGTTACAACATGTTGATGCATCAGTAAGGTGACTTGAAGCCATGATTTGAACTCATATATGGTGATATGGTACAAGTCACAGGGTTTGATTTGTGTTTGCTTCAAAAGGTGAGACAGAGATGTTTGTGATCCTTATGAAGCAACGCCATGGAGAAATCACACATGAGACACAAATGACTCAAGGAATTTACTTAATTAATTTTATTTAATTTGAGTATAGGAATTGTCGTACTATAAAGGGGGATCCAAAAAGAAGGTTGGTGTTTGCCAAGGCTCAAGTCTCTATATTCAAAAGCTATTTTTTGAAAACCAAAAATCTCTTTAAAACTCTATGGTTGACCATGGTTAGGTTTGAGAAACCTAGAGTGTTCTTGTTGAAAAGCAGCTGAGCTTCTTCAGCTGCAGCTGAGCTGAACTTCAGCTGACTTGAGCTTTCTCAACTCCAGCTGAACTTCAACTTCAACTGGGGTCCAGGCAAGTTCAACCGGGGTCTAGGCAGGCTCAACCAGGGTCCAGGGCAAGTTCAATCGGGGTCCAGAGAGGTTCAACCGGTGTCAGGGTCACCTGACCGGTCTGACCTCCTGACAGGCAGGCTGACTGCTAGTCTGACCCCCAGGCGGTTGAACCGGCCCTAGGGGCGGTTCAACCAGTGTCAGGACCTGTTTTTGCAGTCTGACCTGCAATCTACCAGTCTGACTGGCAGACTGACTGTCAGTCTGCCCTAGGCGGTTGAACCGGTCCTCCACAGCCAAAATCAGTCCAACGACTAGTTTTGAAGCCCCACCTATATATACTCACTCCTACCTCTCTCCCCACACTAGAGCACGACCCAAACTCCATTTCTAACTTGAAGAACACCTCCCACTCTCTCACACATATCTCTTGCCTCTCGCATTTTAAATCTTTGGAGAGAAATCTTTGAGTGAGTTTGAGAGCTGCGGTTTTTGTGCTTCATCTCCAAATCTCTCTTGCTCTTCTTCATTCGAGCTTTGGTACTACGTCGAGTTCTTTGTGGATTCATTACTCTTGGAGCTTCTAGCTCCTAGACGACTAGGTGTCTCTTGTGAGTCTCCAAATCTTGTGGAAGACCACAAGAAAGTTTGTATTACCCGCTCGTTTGAGCAAATATTAGTGTGTGGGCTTGACCTTTGTGGTCGGCGAAGGGAGGATTAGGGTTGAAAGAGACCTGGTTCTTTGTGGGCGCCTCAACGAGGAAGTAGGACACCTTTTGTGGTGTGACCGAACCTCAGGATAAATCTTGTGTCTCTTGTGTTCTTGCTAATTGTGTTTGTTTGTGTTCTTCATTCTCTCACCCTTCTGTGGCAGATTTGTTCATATCTTTTTGGTGTGTGGATCTTGAGAAGTGCCCTTCTCAAATCTACTACTTTGAACCCTGTGGATCATTTAGAACATCTCATTTCCAAAGTTAACTGGCTTTACCCAATTTGTTTCTAGTTTTTGTTGAAAAAGTTTTAACTTGCCTATTCACCGCCCCTCTAGGCAACTTTCAGTGTGTTGTAATATATGTGGTGTTCACAACATATATGTATTCTTGGTCGTATTAGATTTAAGAGAAAAACCAAATTGAGATGAATAATGTGCAATATAATGCGATATTGCATAGATGAATGATAGTTTAAGGTCTCAATTGCAAAGTGATGCAAGAGATCGAAAATTTCATTATGATGTTAATGATGTAGTATATCTAATTATAAAATATTCAGATGAAATTAAGTACTAGTAGTAACTTAATAAGATGAATATATGGGTAGCATCAATTGCGTATGGAATTGAATAAATAAATATTCTTGCTCGTATTAAGTTTTGAATTACTTAATTGAGATGAATATTAATTATTCTATATGTTCTATGAAAAATTAATTCTGCTCGTATTAAACCACTATGGGTATAATTGAGATGAATATTATTTTTTTGAGTTTGCATTTTTAAGGAATGCAAAATAGAACACATGGCAATAAATATTATATTTAAAGAAAATATTTATTGACATCCTTTCCAAGTACTAAAACTTTGGAAAAATTTCTGACGCAAGCTGCTACTGAGAGGTTTAAGAACTAAGTCTTAAATTTCTAAACATCTGTAATGAAAGCAATCTAAATTTTTTAGAATTTAGGAAACTAAAATAGCTAAAATAAAAATAAAAATAGCTAACTAGGCCTAGGTAGGTGTGGCGACATGGGCAAGCTGGCCGGCCCAAACATGGGTGTGCGCGACCTCTTTAAGGGGTGGCAGTTAGGGTGAAAACCCTAACTGCCCATCAGCCATCTTTGCCCAGGGGCAAGCCGCCAAGGGCCGCATCGGCCGCACTAGGTGCCGGTGCCGCGCCGTCCTTGCCAGGGGGGCGAGCCCGCACCGGCCATGCCAGGGATGGGTGCCGAGGCCGTGTCGTCCTCTCAGGGCGCTGGGTGAGGCCGATCCGCGCAGGCCGGGAGCCAAGCCCGCACCGGCCATGCCGGTGGTGGGGGCGAGCCCGTGCCGCCCAGGCCGTCCTCGTGGGTGTCGGGCGAGGCCGAGGCCGCACATAGCACCTTGTCGAGGCCGCGCGACGCCAAGGTGCCCGCCGAGGCCGCGCATCAAGAGAGACGGTGAGGCGGTGAGCGCGAGCGTTCGTGAATGTCGTCGTTGGACGGTCTTGCTATCGCAGACCACAACCCCGACGCGCGCGGCCGTGGGGAAAGGTGGTGCGCCAGCCGACAGACCACCCTATTGGCACTCGGGCTCAAGAGCGTCGGCGGTGAGGCCGTTCCCGATGGGCCGACATTGGGAGTCGGAGTAGGCAGCCGCTGCTGCACCCCGTCGCCAAGGACTAAGGCGATCCCTCTCAGCGTCGGAGGAGGAAGAGGTGTCATCGACGGCAACGGTCGCAGCCGACATTGATGCGATCTGGCCGACGGGGCGACCGCGAGGGGCCGGTTGACTTCCGCGCAGTCAGCCGTGTCCGCTGGAGAGGCAACTTGAATGAGCAGTCCGCTCGATCGAACAGCGGTAGCGGAGGTGTCTGCATCCGGTGGAAAATCCCGTGGTTGGCGAGCAGGGCACGACCCCCATCCATGGAGGGGGCGGTACCAGTACCGCATCGAATGGAGTGGCTGTTGGGTCTCGGACTCACGTAACCGCTCTGCAACCCACTCCGGCAAAGGCGATGGAGGACGCACCCATCGGTCTTGACGTGGCGCTGGCGGTTACTGCGGCGGTGCAGCAGGCGTCGCAACGTTGCTGGGTCCAGCGCCAGGATCACCACCGATCCGGCGGACTCGCTCAGGGTCAAGTGTGGCCCGGGCATCCTTCTTGCGGCGCTTCTTGGCATGGCGACGTCCATGTCGATGCGCAGCACGTAGAAGGCGACGTGCGACAAGGTCAGCACCTCGCTGGTGACGATGGCCACCGTTCAAAAACCGAAGGATGAAGGTAAGATGGGCAACAAAAAGATCTTTGTAGATCATCGCGTACCCGAGTGTTGTTTTGCTTCGATGGAGAACTTTCTTGCCTTCGGTTGTCTTCTCTGGCCTTTGCTCTTTTTGTGAAAGCAAGTGCTGATGACGTGTGAGAAAGTAAAACTGGTGAAAGTGAAAATGGGAACCGAGAGCACTTTCTTTATTGCATTCTCATATATATACAAGTGAAAAGGTACATGCGACGAAAGTGGAGAATGTGTGAAGGGACATGTCCCATGACCATTCGGTCCATGCGACTATTACAGTAATAATCGCTTACATCACGTAACAATGAGTACGTCATTTTGGTTATGTTTGAACTTAGTTTGCAAGTAGACGATTAAGAGTAAGGTATGTTGTTGTTCCTCTTCCTTTTCTATCTATCGTCTCTAACTCGCTCTTCCTTTCCTATCAACAGGAATAAAATTCTCTGTAGCCCTGACGCACGCCGTCACCTGTGCGGCACCACTTTGATGAATGACACGTATCTATCTCTACATCTCAAAGCTGCTCGTCCAGACCTCTGCCTCAAGGAACGACCGGCTCGATTAGCCGTGTCATCAATGGCTCGATTACCCAACATCATTAGGTGTTGATTTTGGACGCGTGTCATTCATCATCGAAGCAGTGCCGCAAGGGTGACGGTGTGGGTCAGTGCTGCAGAGAATGTTATTCCATCAATACATACTAGTTTGTTGTATTAATCCGAGTCGTGGTTAGCCACCAGGAATTCACCTTCCCTCGATATTCTAGTGTTTGGTAAACTAATACTGGAACATCGTACTAGGATACATGAATGAATGTGGTTAGCTCTATTGTATATAAATTTCATGTATGGTATTTTGGTCATTTTTACAGACAACTATACATGTCTTCCGAAGCAGTCATGACATTGATATCTTTCCAACGTTCGTGAGCTTCGCTCGGTCCTTGCCATCCACCGAAGATGCTTTAATCACCTTTGCCCGGTCCTTGGCATCACTGTCGTCCTCTTCGTCTTGGCGACCATTCCCTCTTCTTGCCATTGTGACGAAGCTGTCCTGCAAAGAGAAGAAGAATACTTCCAATCCGAAGCCATTCAAGGTGCGTTCAACTTCGTATCCGGAGTCCGGAGCCATTCAAGGTGCAAGAGCTGCTACTGGCTGTACTGTATCCAAGAGCTGGTATTTGACAATTCTCCATCCCACTCCCACCTACCCACGCCCGCCCACAGGGCCAGTGGGCCACGGCCCACGGGACGCCGGCGACGCCAATACGGGATGGCCTCGCCGGAACTGCCCGGCGCCAAGCGTAACAACGTCCTGGTGCCGCCGTCCCCGCTTTTGCGCCTCAACGATGACCTCCTCGCCGATATTTTCCTCCGCCTGCCCACCCTCGCCGATGTAGGGCGCGCCGCCACCACCTGCGCCTCCTTCCGCCGCGTCGTCGCCGACAGCACCTTCCTGCGCCGCCTCCGCTCCGTCCACCCGGCGCCCCTCCTCGGCTTACTGCTCTTCTCATCAGTCCACCCGGCGGAGCCGCCCCACCCCTCCGCGCCCTATGCGCGAGCTCTGCAGAGGGCCGCAGACCTCTCCTTCTCCTTCGTCCCCTGCGCCGGCCGCTGGATCCCGATCGACGCCCGCGACGGCCGCGTCCTCCTGGAGAGCGAGACCATGGGCGGCGACTTTGCGGTGTGCGACCCTGTGTCCCGGCGATACCTCTTTCTGCCCCGTATCCCCGGACACCCAGCCGCTCAGCGCTGCCGCCGTCTGGAGCCGTTCCTCGTTCCCGCCAGTAACGAGGAGCCGGAGACGTCGCTGAGGGTGGTCTGCGTGGCAGAGCGCAAACCTGGACAGCTGGTCGCCTTCGTCTTCTCTTCGGACACCGGGCGATGGGGAAGTCTGACCGTGGATGTCAGCGTGCCTCCCTCTTGCAAATTTTCGTGGTCCTCCTACGGTTTCGGCAGCTGCTACTGGAAGGTGACTGGGAGTAACAAACTCCTTGGGCTCGACACGCGTTCCATGGTGTTCTCCTCTTTCGATATCCCGTCTGGTTACGGCCAGCAAGATTCTGTCGTTGTGGAGGCAGCGGAAGGCAGATTCAGAATGTTCACTCTCCACAACAGCATGATTTCTGCTGCATCTTACCTGGTTCATGCTGTTCGGGTAATCCGCGAAGAAGGCAACAACCTTTGGCAGGTTAAGAGGAGAGTCAGGTTGCCGTCCCAATATATTTTCAGCTTTGCAGATGCAACGGATAAGCACTTACTCCTTCGTGGGATTCCATGGAATTTGCACCTGGAGCCTTCTACTCCTGGCGCTGATATAGGATACTTCTCTGTTGAGTTCGAGTCTATGCAGGTTGAGAAAATTTGTGGCATCAGGAATCTTCTATACGCCAAACTGTACACTGGTTTTCCACCGTCATTGTCCCTACCAAGCATATGAAATGGTAAACTTGCTATCCAATTTTTCCGTACCTCTTATATATGTTTTGCAGACAATGGGCGGTTGCTCATGTGATGCAGAGCCCGGTTTGGTATGGAAACTTGCTTATCTGGCAATCCAACGTTTGGTAATTTGGTAAATGTCTTTTGGTTTGAGTGGAATGCGAAATAAGAGTACTAATCATGTTTTGTTCTGGACTTTGCAATATTGATAAGTGCTTGTTCTACACTTCAATTCACTAGTGGCCTAGTGCCCTATAGTTTAGAGTACAGTTGGGAATGCGTGAAAAAATAAGTTTTCTGTAGGATCTTGTAGTCAGATTACTCCGCTTTGCCACATGCCACTGAAATTTAAGCGCATAAGGGTGCGGTTGCGTTGGTGTTCTTGTCTAGTTGTCTATGCTAATAAACTACCAGCTAAAGCATAGAGAATAGCAGGCTGAACTGCAGTTGCAGTGCTAGTGTCCTTGGTTGTAATCACGAATTGCATTGCTAATGATGTCTCACACTTGTTTGGTTCTTGCTGGTGTTTTGTTACGCTTTTAGTATTACCAATAAGTACGTATTAGTTCTCTTAGTAGTTTGCTAACTGTACGGATGGAATAAACTTTCTTTGAACTGGACTTCAATGTATTTGGAACTGGAGCATCTCATATTCTCATTGTGGTATTTTCCATCTAGAAAGAACTTTTTCTTTGACCCCCCCCCCCCCCCCCCTCTTCCCTCCTGATGATCGTAGTATCGTGAACTTTGTTCGTTAATGTTCTCATAATTGATACTGTTGTGAAGGTGGCTTCACAACGTGAATGAACTATGCTGGCTATTGACTTCAATCTGGTGGTTTGGAAAGGAAGCAAAGGATTCATGTATGAACTACTTCCAGGGCAGGGTCACTAAGGAGTAAAAGGACTTGAGGACTGATGAGCAGTTGGATGATCTGTTTTTCAGTCTTTTAGGACATGTTTGGATGCAGCCCTGGCCTGGACCGCCTGCTGGCTTAGGCAGCTTTCCCGTGCCGCCATCCAAACATGCCCGCCCTTATTTTGTCGTCGTACCAATATTTCGATGTGATTCTGCATCCGCATCTGCCAGAGTGCTGTTGCAACGTTGCATCCTATCCTGGAAGGCTGGAATGTTTATTTGGTGCTCGGCATCTCTCTGAACTTCATGTTTCCCCGGCGTACCATGCTAGTGTTTTTCAATGGAGCCATTATTGCACTTCGCTGTGCTAATACGTGCCTCAATTACTGTTACTCGTTATTTGCTATTCGGATGGTTCATGTAACAAATGTGGATTGAGCAATCTGGTGCATCCAATCAAAATCCAACGGTGACCTTCATCCTGAAATGAGATAGTGATGTATATTTTTCAACAAAGCAAATGTTCAACGAGTATTGTACCTGCCTGGAGCAGGATCTGCGTACCTCACTGGTCACCGGATCTCGGAGACAACGCACGCAACCGAGCCTGCAGTGCACTGCTCCATATATCAGTGCAGGTGCAGTACCAAAAACATCAGACAGTACTAGCAACTGTATCGCTTGTCATGTACGTGCAGTATGACCGCATCTGACTTCAATTCTTCGTGCGTGCCTGTGCCTTGGCTGGCTCCAGTCTGAAGTCTGACACAGTGACACTTCATCGGCAGTTACACTGATGTCAAACAGGCTAGGACTCTGCAGCCTCTCACGTTTCCGTTTCAGTAGTGCTAACTTGACAAGTTGACATGCATTTCGTTGTAGTAGAAACAGTATCGCCTGTACCAAGCACTATTTATTCTGGACATACTATTTTTTTCATTTTTTTTTTGCTGACACGGTGATACGCACATAATGACAGAGAAGGGAAAGGAAATCGGCGCCAAGGGGGTGTTTGGTTGCTCCTGCTAAAGTTTAGCCTGGGTCATATCAAACGTTTGACTTTTAAATAGGAGTATGAAATATAGACCCAACCAACTGGACTAGATTCGTCTCGTCTTTTAATCTTCGGCTGACAAATTAGTTTTATAATCCGACTACATTTAATACCCGGAACGGAGGTTCAAACATTCGATGGGACAGTGACTAAATTTTAGCGGGGTGTAACCAAACACCCCCAAAGTATAAGTCCTCGTTTGGCAGAGCTCCACATTCTCTAGCTCTCCGATAGTTAATTCTCTATTAGAGTGATTTCAAATGATTCTGAAGTAGAAGTGAATCTATTTGAAGAAAATCATTTAGTAAATTATGCGTGAAGTGATTCTTGAGAGGTTAGAGAGTGGGGAGCAGGATATGAGCAGCAAGAAGAATTTTTTTTTTGCTTCGACACTATAGTACAAAATGAAGACTAGATTCACTTCACTCCCACCTTGGAGCAAATTAATTTTTAGTTGTTTAGCTTTCTAAAAGTGATTCTCGCTAAGAGCAGAACTGTGGTACCTATGTCGAACGCCCTTAAGGCTCGCAACAAAATGGTACTCGCAAAGTATAAGACTGCCTCCAGCAGTATTCGGTAAAGGGTCCGGTACCCTTGATTTAGCGGACGAAGACGTACTGAATGTGTCCAACAATACCCGCTAAATGAGCTTCTAAAATTTAGAGGACCCTCGTCGAACGCTATGTCTAGAGTTCACGTCTACATGCGCTATACACTGTGTCCTGCAATCAATGTGGAAAAAAGGACAGCCCACATGCACCTCGTGACCAGAGCTTCACACATGGAGTGGGCCCACACTTGTACTGCGATAACTGTTTCCCAGTTTTATTTAATCTAAAAAAATGGTTAAAATAAAGGATTGAATATAGAGGATCAAATTTAGGGAACGCTGCTGGAGATGGAGAAGATATAGAAGACAAAATCTTTTAAAAAGTGTTGTAAAGGACAGAGAATATTTCTTTAGGAGATGAAATTTAGAGGACGTTGCTGGGCCGGTGTTCCACTGGCATGCTAGCTAAACAGGGTATTAAAATTTCTTCGTCAGTCCATCACAGCTCAACGATTGCTAAGTACAATCATCAGGCTAGCGATCTCAAACGGCTTAAGAGCTCATATCAAGACGATGGTGAAGACCCAGAACCTTCCAACTGAAGCTATAGCGGCAGTTTATTTTACATATGTTGAGATGCTTTCTTAAGATGCTGCGTGGTTGCTGACTCCAAATTAAACCAGGTCGTAATCAGAAACAAGTCGTAGATCGTAATCAGAAACAAGTCGTAGATGAAGGTCTTGAATCCCACAGGTAAATCAACGATAGAGAAAAAAAAAACAAGTCGTAATCAACGATATATAACGCACAAGTTGGCATGATCGCTAATTTGGAGTTCTGAACCATGTTATTCTCGGAGTAATAACTAAATGCAATGTCTGTTTGTTTGTTTGGGATTATAATATATTTACATAAGCCATTGTTTTTGTAATTGCATATATATAGTCTAAAATACTCTAACTTGTTAGATTATGAGGGTGTTTGAATGCATTAGAACTCTAATAGTTAGTTGGCTAAAAGATTACTAGTAGAATTAGCTAACTAACAAATAGCTAGTTAACTATTAACTAATTTACTAAACATAGCTAATAGTTGAACTATTAGCTAGAGTGTTTGGATGTTTTCAACTAGTTTTAGTCACTAACTATTGGCTGCAGTACGTTCAAACACCCGATCATTTGGTTCCCATTACATGCTCTATGAGTTTTGCCGATGCATAATCTTCATATACATTTTTTTTCGTATCTTATTAATGAACTAACTTATCTTTATTTCCTTTTTGACTTCACTCCAGTCTTGAGCAGAGTTCATCATCTGGTGGCTTCGCTTGATATCCCCGATGAATAATAGTCTTGGGTCAAGGAGGCTCCGTTAGTTTGAAGGCTTTGTCTGTGTCCTTCGGTGGTCTTCGTGATCTGGCAAAATGATTTAGTAAAGCTCTATCCTTTGAACGAAAAGTCGAAGCTGGTCAAATGGCTTCAATCTCTGTTTGTTGGGTCTCTTCGCTTTTCTCATTGCATGTTTCTCATACAAAGTCGATCATAAATACAGAGATCAAAGAGAAAATAACAGTTAACCGACCTGGAAACATCGGAGACTACTTTGTACCGTTAACAAATCCTCAACAACAGCCATACATATGCATGCATGCATTATTTCAGCTTGGTACGACCAAATAAAGGTGTGGTCTCGTCTCGGATGAGCCTAGGCGATTTCTGATGAGCCACGCACGAGCCTCTCTCTCTCTGTACCTGTACGACTGTACCTCAGGGTAAAACCGTATAGCACTAGCACGTAAAAGGCGACGATGCCTTGGAGTGAAATGGACGGGCCCGATAACAAGTGGCAAAACGCAGGAGTGAAAGGCAGGCATGATCTAGCTAGCTGCACGCGACGACACTACACGACACGACACGACACCTAAGAGTAAATGAATGATGCATGAGATCGAGCTGCTGAACTCCATGCGCGCGTCAAAACATACTTGCTGCTCGCTGCAGAACGCACGCAAGATGACTAGCTCAGAGAAGGAAGAGACCATCAGCATCGATCCACGAGGAACTGCTGCGCGGCGTGGCGCGAGTGGCAAACATGTATAGATGAGCAAACGGGTCACCCGGCCCGGCACAGCCCAGGCTCGATCCAGACATGACCCAATTAGACATGGCACGACCAGCCCCACGGGCCTACGGGCCGAGCCTACACAGTCCGGCGTGTCTCACCAGAGGCCCACACACGGCCCTTCGGGCCGTTTTTCGGGCCGGGTCAGCCCGAAAAGCCCTGATCCAAAAGAGTGTTGGGTCAGCCCGAAGCTCGGTAACAAAAAATACAGTTTGAACAAAATGTACACAAATATTAAGTTGTTAGTGTAATGTCGTCTCATTAAAATCCTTTCTAAGTAAAACTCACACCTCGTGAGTAACCCTAAAAAGAAAAAAAGAGTACGACCAGCTCAGTTTATAATTCAAATATTCAAAGTTATTACAAGCCAAAGTGTCAGATCAGAAACACTTTACATTTCATAGTTTCAACCTCACAAGATCAATACAAACTCAGGCATCAGCACCAGCATCTTCTTCATCTAGCCAGAGCTCCTTGAAGGACTCCTCTAACTCATTGTCCACCACAGCATGTTGTGCCCGTTGTTGGCCTAGCTCCCAATCTTTGATGCACACCAACATCTCCACTGTTTCTGCGTTCAAGCGCCGTCGCCGATCCTCAAGAATCCTGCCAGACAAACTGAAAGTAGACTCCGAAGAAGTAGTTGAGGCAGGAACAGACATAATGTCTCTAGCCATAATTGAAAGAATTGGACAGGTTAGTGTCGTAGAGGAAATCTCCGGCCGGGTCGTGGAATGCACCCGCCCTAAATCCTAAGATGAGGAAGGGCCTAAGCGTTTTGCCTGTCTACTAAGCGATGAACGAACACTAGAACACACAAGGGTTTAGAGTGGTTCGGGCCGCCGGAGCGTAATACCCTACTCCACTGTGTGATGTATTGAGCTTGAGAGCTTGTATGAACTTGTGAGCGTCTAAGTGTGGCTTGTGTGAGCTTGAGTCATAACGTTGCGTGCCTCCCCTTTTATAGCTGAAGGGGGGCACGTACAAGGGTGTTGAGCCCCGACATGCGGGCCTAGGGACATAACGGATGTAATACTTAGAGCAACCAATGCTGGTCGCCAGTGCATTCTCCTTGCGCCCTGATATCCGTTGTCTGCGTAGTATCGGTGTGCAGCGTAAGCTTCACTGGCAACGTGTCGAGTAATGATGAGCACAGTGTATGCCGCAGCATGGGCGTACTACCTGCCACCAGAGCGGACGGGCACGACGTCTGTAAGATGGCCTGGCCGCCGCCCGTCAGCAGAGTGGACAGGGCACATTAAATGCTGAGGTGACACATCGCTTGTCAGTGGAGTAGACAGGACGTATTTAATGCTTAGGCGGCACATCACCTACCAGCTTGACGGGCGGCGCGCCTCCTCCGTAATAAATGTGTGGCCCAGAGGCCTTACGTCTGGCTCCGCCCGCTGGCTTACGTCACGGGCAGTAAGCCACGTGGTAGCATCGGGTCTCCGCCTGAGCGGGGAGTGGGAGCGCTCGCGGTATGGTCCGGACACGTGTCAGCGCCGGACCCCCGTCTGGCCTTGATTAAGGCCTGGGTACTCTTTGCCTTGGAATCCTAGGACCCCACTGTGAGTAGCCCGGACCCATCCTGAGGGGTCCGGGACCCGTTCCAGGGGTTTGGTTTGTACCTGTGGAGATCTTGAACCTCGCCTGGAGGACCGGCCTATGCATCCAGGGGTCCGGCACTTTCCCGTGGGGTCCGGACCCACTGTCGCCACCTTGGAGTATATTGTCTCCTCTGGCCACGTGGCGGCCCTGGAGCCGCCCTCGTGGAGGGGTCAGGTGCCGTTCACCGCGCGACTAGAGATAGTCGCGCGGGCACCATGTCTTCATACTGTAGTAAGGGGTACCCCTGATTCAGGGTACCGACAGTTAGTTTTATGCTCATGCCACCAATTTAGGATATCAAAACCATCCTCATAGGCAGCCACGTTGTCACTGTCAAGGTAAACAATTAGCTCACAAAGACCTGCACCAGGTCCACTACTACCTGAAGAACCTGATGCAATTAAGTATCTAGAAGCACCCGTTCCTCCAAAAAATTTACCCCATGCCTGTTTTCTCTTACCTGTCATACTTGATTGATGTGTGGTTCTGGATGGCCTAGCAGCACCAAACTTAGTTTCATACTTGACATATAGCTTATACAACTCAGTCTTAACATCGGCAAAATAAGTACTGTAATTGTAATTGTTAGACTAAGAAAGCAGTTCAAGAACATTATACAAACCCCTCATTTTAGCTCTAGGGTCTAGAACAAATGCAAAAGAATATAACATTGGTATAGACTCCCAGTACTCCATGAACTTAGCTTTCATTGGAACAACAACAACACTTAGATTAGTATCATGTTCATGTTCATGCAGGTGGATAGCAAATTCAAGTATGTGATGGATTACCAAAGGACTGGTGGGGTAATAAACACCAGACATGACAATAGTTGATTCATAAAACAGCTCAAGGAACTCCAAAACCTTTTCAGCTACATACCAATGTTGTTCATTCAGTAGAGGATAGCCATAGTGTGTATTAATGAACACAGAAAATACATACTTATATGGCAAGAGATGTTTTAGCATAAGATATGTTAAGTTCCATCTAACATCCATGTTTAAACCAAATCTTCTAAGTCTATAACCTTTTGCTTTGCAATAATTACTAAATGAACCAATTCTCTGGTTAGAAGAGTTTAAGAAATTAATAGCAGTCCTAAACACATCTAAATAATCCTTAAGCCTTTTCAAGCCACATTTCACAATCAAGTTAATAATGTGACAAGCACAACGCTAATGAAGCACACTATAAGTTTTGTTGCTAGGATCTGTTGGATCAACATCAGCACCCAAATAACCAGCAAGCATAGGTGACAATGTAAGCATGGTAGTTGAATTAGAAGAAGCATTATCTAAGGTAGCAGAGAACACTTTATCAATCATGCCAAAGTATTGAATCACACAAGCAATGCGTTCAGCAATGTTAACACCACTATGAGACACTTGGATCAATTTAAAGCTATCACATACTTCTTTAATTCCCAATCGGCATTAACAAAATGAGCAACAATAGTAATGTAGTCTTCCTTGGCATTACCAGACCATATATCAGAAGTCAAGCCAATAGAAGACACAACAGGAAAAACAATATCTTTTAAGTTATTTAATTTCTCATTGTATAGCTTAACCAAGTCTCTAGCACTTGTAAACCTAGATACTCTAATATATATAGGGTTGTGAGCATGATGAATGTAATCATCCCAACCATCTGTGTCAGCTATCCCTAAAGGAAGATCAAGTCTAGCAATCAAACGACAAAGCTCAGTTCTAGCCACCTGAGGATCGTATTCCCAGTTTTTAAAAGACCCATCAGGGTTCAAAGCTAGTCTAGTTTGAACCATAGCAGCATGATCAGACTTCTTTTTATACGATTTCAGGTGCCTAAGCAAGTGTCTAGTGCCAGCATTAGAATTAGCACTCAACCGAGCCTTGCAAAATTTGCAAATACCTACAATGCGCACCTTCTTACCATTACGATTTTCTGTGACTTCAGTGAAGTCATCCCATACAGCAGATCGGCGCTTACCAATGCTTGAAGAAGTTAATGAATCAAGATCATTAGAGCCAGCAGCATCACTTACCGGCCCGACAGGTGCCCCCTCAGGGTCGATGGCAGTATGACTGCTACCGACACCGAACAAGGCAGCAACAACATCTCCCATGTCGTCGACGTCATCGGTAAGCTACCCTAACTCAACGAGCTCGTCGTTGATGGTTCTAGGGTACCGACCGTTGTCGTCGTCGTCATCCATAACCCCCTTCTCGGCACTGTACCTCAACGGCCCTGGCGGCACTAGCACGACTACAACGTAGTCGGCTGGCGACCTACCAAAGCCCACAAGCAAGCAGCGAAGAGGAGATTAGGTTAGGGTTAGGGATTTGCCGACTGGGGAGGGAGAGCCGGAGAGGGACATACCTGCCAAGTCGGAGCCCAGAGCCGGAGACGAGGGTCAAGTGCATGACGACGCAGGAGGGAGAGCCGGAGAAGAGGAGATTAGGGTTAGGGTTAGGGATTGGGATTGCCGACTGGGGAGGGAGAGCCAGAGAGGGACGTATCTGCCAAGCCGTAGCCTGGAGCCGGAAACGAGGGTCAACCGGTCAAGTGCACGACGACGTGGGAGGGAGAGCCGGAGAAGAGGAGATTAGGGTTAGGGATATCTAGATTGGGGAGGGACCGAGGGAGAGACGGAGAGGGGCGAGCCGCACGGAAGGAGAGTAGGAGACCCATCGATGTCGCCGGTGAAGAAGATCTAGCAGTGGCGACGGCGACGGTGACGAAGCATCGGGCGGAGCGAATCGAGTGAGGAGAGCGCCAGAGTGGAGAGCCGGAGAGGGAGAGCCGGAGTGGGAAGGGCGGGAGGCCGGATGCCCGGTCTTATGCCCCCGCTCCCCGACACCGGGCCGGCCCCGTGCCTACCGTTTTCTGGTGGGCCGGGCCATGCCGGTAGCCCAAGCACGACCTGATTTATTGAACTGGACCGGTCCGAGCACGACTCCCGCGCGTGTCGTGCTTGGGCCAGACAAAAAAACCGGGCCATATGCCGGGTGGCCGGGCCTTAGGCTGCATGCTCATATATACAAACATGGGCGCACGCATGGCTACGGGACTAGGTCGCGCGCGTCGTGGTCGCATCTCATGCATGCAGCTAGCGCAGCGCACGTACGCCGTGCGACGTGTAGAGTGACGTGCGGATCGGTTAGAACTTAGACTAACTGCAAGGGCTGCCCCTACGCAGCCCCCTCCCCTTGCATGCCGCCTGTAGGGGGCACCCTACGGCCGCAGCGGTGCCCTCTACAACGCACCCTACGCGCCGGCCCCCTTCTCTCTCCCCCCAGATCTAGCGTGTCACTGTTCATCACTCTAAACATTGTGCTGTGGGTCCACGAGTAATTGTTAGTAGATAAAAAATTGATAGTTGATATAGAAAATGATATTTTATAGTTGTAGTGGGGTATATGGGGAGTATTTAGGGGGAACCGCTGTGGGAGATGAAAAAATAGGGGGGGAAAGTGATATAGGGGGAAAAATTTAGGGGTAACGGTTGCGAATAGCCTTAGGCGTACCGTAGGTCGGCCCGCCGGGATGGTGTTTGGCGGGTTGCGTTGCGCACGCGCTCGAGCACGGCGGCAGCCGCCGCCGCAGCGCCGCTCCTTCCTAGCTAGTCCCCCGGCTGCGGCCTGCCTGCCCTACGATCGACCGCCGAGCCGAACTGCACGCTCGGTGTACGTCTCACAGAGTCACAGACCACACAACACACACACGCACGCACGCAGCGTCCTCTCCCTTCCACGTACGAGCCTCGTGACTCTGGAGGGAGATCGAGCCGGAGTGGCCTGGCCTCGGCAGCACGTGATTTCGGCTCCTCGTCCACCCGGTTCCGGTCCGGGTCCCATCGGACGCACGCAGCGGAGAAGCATGCATTGCAGGCAGAGGCAGACATGCATGCAGAGCAGAATCCATCCACACGTACAAAACGATCTTTGCCCCTGTCTGTCGCTAGCTCTCGATCTCTCCCAGCTGCACCTACGTCCAGTCCAGTGAGGCTGTCGTACGTACTACAGCGGACGACGTTACTGGACGTAGCTAGCCCATCATGAAACGTTACAATCTGTAGGCGTCCGTCGTCGACTTCGTGATGAACGAATTTCCTGCAGTGCAGGGACTATACTATACACACTCCGATCCGTAGCTAGCCCATCATGCCCACTCCAACGATCCATCTGCCTAGAAAACGCAAGGCATCGAATGCTCGACACGAGCGGCCTTTTGCTTCTAGTGTACGTATGTACCCTGCTTTTGGGGCTCACAACAGTCAGCACTCATGATGCATGGTGGGCATATTAATAATTAGCTAAGAGGAGGAGGAGGTGGTGGACTAGATAAGCGAAGGTTGGGGAAAAGCAAAGCTCTCAGCATGCATGCTGCCAAGTACGTACACACATATATGCGTGTGTGTCTATATAAACATATATAAAGCATTGTGCCAAGGCACAGGCATGCACGTAATTTAAGGACTTGTTCCGTTATTCTCATTATACATAGATTGGATAGAATTGGAAAATTTAGAAGAACTTTGACTTTCTTGGGATTTAAACACATCCAAGTTCACTTAATCCACATGGATTGAGAGCTAACCGAACATGTCCTAAATGTGGTGGTCACGCCATCATGGCGGCAAAGGCATAGATTTTGCAGGGATCTATTAAGACATTCATATTAACCTTATCTAGTGGGAGTTAGTTGGTGTTTGGCCATACTTGACTGTAGGAGTAGCTTACACTCCACAGCTCAGATGAAACATATATAAACAAGCAAAATGCCTTTTACATTGACTGCTTGCCCCTAGTGGGGTCGTTCTTGTTCAGTTTCTGGTATTGTTGCATTTGTGTCCGCATATATATACACAGTTAATTAGGAAGACGCACAGGTCCCGGCGGCCCACGTACTCATGGTACGGTGCGACATGCATGTATGAAAAGTCTACGACTCTACACTAGACAAAATGGTCCACTTTCACATTGTGGTCCACACCTTAGAGAGAGAGAGGATATGGTTTGCGATACACTTTCATTTTTTTTTTTATCGCCTCGCGCGTGTTTCGTTTGCCGTATATATATTCTCACGGGCGATCGATCACTGTAAAAATAAAAACGCTGACATACAAAACTACGATCTGTAGACTGTAGTGGGAGCAAGTAGTGCGCCTTGGCGGCGTGGATTAGAGAGGACCAAATCTCTTACTAATTAAAATAAATTTAGTAGTAGAAAGGATTTAATACTTCTCAAATAATCTCAACGCCCCTCCGATCATCTTGCAATCCAACAATGCCATCTGATCATTCCTCATTTTTTTTTATTTTGTGGAATAGAATAAGTTGATCCATCATCATCTCACTTATCAGTTCGGAGAGGGACGGAGGTGAGGTGGCACCGAAACGTCAGCGGATCGTGGCGGCAGTGGGGCGGATCGGAGCGGTGGGGACGGCCCGACGGGATGTCTGCCTGCCGCCGCTCCGCCACCGCGGGGTCCGGCCAGCGCCGGTACGAGGTGGGGCGCGTGGTCCTCTCCTCGATCCATTCGGCGGGCCTCCCTCCATCGCTCGCTCCGGCGGTCCTCGGGGTAGAGGAGTCCCCTCCAGTAGTATTGTAGTAATCGCACGGCAGATCTCGCTCGACCAGCCGGCCGGCCCGTCGCAGTCGCAGTGTCGCACCGTCCGACCGCCTGATGGGTGCACGGCGATCCGATTTCGCGCCGACTCGTGACGGGCCTGCTGCTACTGCCATTCGCCACGCGCAGACGTACATGTATTACCAGTGGAGTAGCACGCGCGCGCACGTCGCCCTGGACCATGCATGCATGCATGTACAAGGACCATGGATCCGATCATGTATTCATGTATGATGGGCCGCAACGCAACAGGGCCTTGATATTTTAGATTTAATATATAACTCATATTGTTATTCCAGCAAATTTTAATAAGTCTTTATGAGCTAACTAATTTTGGTTTTAGTGTTTTTAACCGAGTCTTGTTTTGCTTAGTGCAAACCTCTTTAAAAAACGATATGGCTTGCATAAGTTATTTACTATATGGCTTTTCATCACTGCTATCACTATCACTCCGATGTCTTGCTTTGTTTCTTCGTGATCTTTGCATATGTCATGGTTCCATCTTACGACACAGACACTTGCATATCGTTGTATGTCTGCAATGAGTCTTCTATCACCTTTCTTGATGTATTAGTCATCTTAATAACTTCTTTACCTTCGTCCAAGTCCATGTTGTTGCGTTCTCCGAAATAACAGCATGTTGAATAGAGTTGATACGAAGAATAAATAAATAACACTATTTCAGCAATGGTAAAAAGAAGAGATTGAGAATCTCTCCTATTTACGCCCATTACACGCGCATTTTGACTATGGAATTTCTGAACAGAATTAAATGCAGAAATGACTAAATTCCTAACCGTACTCTAGTACTCTCCAGTAGTATATACTACTTTACGTACTGCCTTGAGTTAGTTGAACCTAAACCCCCGACAGCACGTCGGTACAGTACAGTACAGTACAGAACGACGCTTCATTCGATCGCTACGTAGTACGTACGAGGTAATTATGGCGGGCGGGCCGGCCTGGGCTGTCAATCTATCGCCTCCGATGGATCGATCGATCAGAACGGATTGATGGATGGAGACTTGAATGAATGGAGACGGAGCCGTGGCCATGCATGGCCCATTGAGGCTGGAGCTAGGACTAGCTAGGGCGGAGAGAGTGATGATCTGGAGGGCGTGGAAGTTGGGCGACCGACCGACCGACCGAAAAGCCAAAAGATATACGGCGCGCGCGGCCCGGGCGGGGAGAGGAAAGCCTCAGCCGATGCTGGTGGCCCGCCGGGGGCAGAGCAGAGACCGGCGCAGCGCGAAACAGGGCATGCAACTGCTGCTGCTGCTGCCGCCCGCGCTCTGGTCCTGCTGCTGCCTGAAGCTATGAGAGCTATGGCTCTCCTGCCATTGCCTTCTTCCGCGCCACACTCCGCCTGCGCGGGCGGCACGCGGCAGCAGCAGGCTTGGCCGACGACACATGCGCGAGCCGTTTCCCCCGTCGTCGTCGTCGTCGGCCGCGTGCACTGACTGTAGCAAGCTGTGAATAGGCCAGGCGCTGTGCGTGCGCCGGGCCACGGTGTGTGCACATGGACCGCGCCAGGAGCGACCACGCCGGCGACGAAACACACAAACACAGAGAAGCCAGGCACCAGGACTCCAGGAGACGAGACGGACCAAGATCAAGAGGCATGCATGCGGCTACTAGCCAGAGCCCAGAGCCAGACTTGTTGGTCCCTTCCCTTACCCCTGGTTGCTTACAATTAATGGCGACACGCCACATTGATGATTCATTGCATTGATAATCTGTACGTGACGGTGGCTCTAAAGGCTCCCCGGCCGCCAGGACCCCCTTTTAGGTAAGCCCAGGCTTTTGCTTTTAGCAGACACGATTCAACGACGATCGGTTTTCTTTCTTTTTTTACTATATCGATCAAACTTGACCCATCTCTTGGTTGTGGTTCAGTACTCCAATCCAGTGCAAACTGCTCACCGCGCGTCACCGGGCCCCGGGACCAAAACTTGGACGTAAAACTGAAGAAGGGCAAAACTTCTCCTTTTTGCAATCCTTGCACACCACTATAGCTCGTCATACACTCAAACAGGCGGTTATGTCACAGTTCCGACCAGCGGCCACATACATAGGTCATAGGTGTCGAGACCAGCAGAGAGGAGAAGGCGAGCAACAAGCAGGCATGCCTCTGCTACGACGTTTCTGCCGGCAGGCAAGCTAGGCAAAGCGCACGCAATGGATTGCACTCAAGTGACCATGTCCCCGCACACGTCAACAACAACATTGCTACGACGTTTCGGGCGGGAAAGGGGGCATGCTAGAAAGCTACGTACGCAGCAATGCGTGCAGCTAGTGGCACGTACTCATGGTGTCACGCGCACGAGGGTACGTACGCTCAGATCATCAGCTCAAGGAGCCGTCAGTTCGTCGCTCGTAAAGCCAAGCCAAGGAACAAAGACGCGTCGTACGCTCAACGAAGCTTTAGGGTCTGTATACTGTATACTGGTACATTAATAATTCGCCGCGCGCTACAATCTATACCTCCGTTCACAAATATGCTGTTCACAAATATACTGTTGGCTTTTTTTTTCCGAAAAAGTTTGACAACTAGTCTTATTTAAAATATTTATTAAAAATGTAAAATTTGAAATTAAACATAAACTACCATACAAACTACCTTCAGTGATAAAATAAATCACAACAAATAAATAATAACTCATTATTTTTTGGATATTTTGTAATAAGACGATTGATTGATTTTTTTAAAAAAAATAAGTCAACAGTGTCATATATTTATAAACGAAGGAAGTAAAACAAATCAGCACCACATTCGAAGCCGATTCTCTACTAAATCCAGTAGAAGATCCACCAAACACTTTTTTTTATAAAGAACAATTCTTTATATGAAGCGTTTTTTTTTAAAAAAAATAAGACTTTATATATGCCTTTAACTAATATAACACGCCTACGACTAGCAAGGTGATTCTCCATCGTAATTTTAAGAGTGAAATTAAATATAATTATTTTTTAGCCACGGAATCACGTCTCTAGTAGATTCAGCTCCTCTAAATGAGTCAGACTTAATTACGAGAAGCTCTAGCTACGAAACAAAGAAATACACATGCCTAGAGACTAGAGAGTACTTTACTATACATACGGCGTTTCCTCTTGACCTTAAAACTTATACTCCGTGCTAGCTGTTTCCAAATCCTCTGGCCGCGAAGCCGTTTCCTTTTGCTCTCATCTCATTGCCTTATTGCTACTGCTCGTACGATTAAGCACTGCCTTGGCACAAGAGTTTGCTATGCTTGGTCTATTTATTTAGTAATAAAAACCATAATAAATCGTAAAGGCTGACATACAGGGCGGACTCACGTTGGGGCTGAGTAGGGGCACGGGCCTCACTCAAATTTCTGGTTTTAGTAGAGTTTTTATCTTATTCATTGTAGCTATAAAAGTCCATTAGTAAGTAGACTTCTATTTAGTCACCCAATCAGGTTTTAGGCCCACACTCAAACTTGTGGCCGGTTCGCTCCTGCTGACGTATGAATCTAACTTTATATTAAAGATAAGTTCAAAACCGAATCATCAGAATGCAGAGAGCGTAACCAAGTCATTTTCCTACTTCAGAATTGAATCCATTAAATCATGGAGATCGTAACCGAAGAAGTTTTAGTTTACTATCTTTTTCGTGTGTTTATCTTTAGGCTAGTTTCCCTACATATACTACTTTATTAAAAAGTTAATGTTGGCAAGATTGAGCACTTTGCCAGAAAATACCACGACAGGAAGGGCAACAAGATGATATCATTTTCCTTTTCCTTTTAGATTTTAATAATTTTGTTATGAATCATGTTAATCGTTGGGTAATGACAATAGGTCAATGTGTAGCACTCTCATTTATGTCATATTAATTTTCAAAACATCTCTTAATCCACTTTGTGTTTAGTTTCTAAACTACCCGTGGTCAAACGTTGAGTGTCAAGTTTGTGTGCAAGCTAAGAAACCAAGAAAACCTCACTTTTTCATGGAGGAAAGGGGTTTGACATTTTTAGAACCCACACATTCTTATCTTTGTGATGAATAATGTGTTTGCTAAAAGAGCAAAGAAGTTCATAATGACTCATATTTGAAGGGACCATGATGCCTAAGGGGATTAAATTATGCAACTTAAAAATTACTTCTAAAATTGACGCCTCTAATATTCACCTAATCAAAACATATGCAAGAAGGTCATCTATCTAGATGTGGAACTGGGTCTTGCTAGGTATGTTTCTATCTCTACCACAAAATATTTATGCAACCTAAGTTCCAATTCTATCACTAGGCTAACAAACTAAATTTGGAAAGTGACCACATAAATTAGGTAAGCAATAAATATAGTGCAAAAGCATCATTGAGATAGATATGCAAACTCCCGTCGATGAATCCAATATTTTTATTGAGGTGTAGAGACACTCATGCATTATCCTAGTTCTCGTTGGAGACCCTCGCAACGATGCCCATGCGAGGGTCAAGATCCTAATCAATTAACTTTGTGGATAGCCTCTAGTCCTTACCCACACATAAGTGGATTTTTGAGATGGCCTCTCCTTCCCGCCACCTTCATTATCAAGCTTTCCCTTTGGTACATGATGGCTACACCACGAACATAATTATTGTGGTCTTGAAAGGGAATTAGGCTTACATCTATTTCCTAATTAATTTTGGTGGTTGAATTGCCCAACACAAATAATTGGACTAACTAGTTTGCTCTAGTCTATAAGTTCTACAGGTGCCAAAGGTTCACAATAAGCCAATAAAAAGACCAAGAAAATGGTTCAATAAAAAGAGCAAGGGATAACCGAAGTGTGCCCTGGTCTGGCGCACCGGACTGTCCGGTGCACCAGGGGACTTCAAGCTGAACTTCACACCTTCGGGAATTCTCAGAGGCACTTCGCTATAATTCACCGGACTGTCCGGTGCACCACCGGACAGTGTCCGGTGCCCCAGGGGAGAGCGACTCTGAACTCGCCAGCTTCGGGAATCCGCTCCGCTATAATTCACCGGACATGTCCGGTGCACACCAGACTGTCCGGTGAGCTAGCGGAGCAACGACTACTTCGCGCGCAACGGTCGACTGCAACGCACTAAATGCGCGCCTGTGCGCGCAGAGGAGCAGTGCACGTGCGGGTGGCACACCGGACAGTCTACAGGACTTGTCCGGTGCACCACCGGACAGCCAGGCGGGCCCACACGTCAGAGCTCCAACGGTCGAAACCCAACGGCCTGGTGACGTGGCTGGCGCACCGGACTGTCCGGTGCGCCCGTCGACAACAGCCTTCACCAAACGGTTAGTCTGGTGGTTGGGGTTATAAATACCCCCAACCACCCCACATTCAAGTCATTCAAGTTTTCCACCTTCCAACTACTTACAAGAGCTCTAGCATTCAATTCTAGACACACCCAAGTGATCAAATCCTCTCCCAATTCCACACAAAGCTTTAGTGATTAGTGAGAGAGATTTGTTGTGTTCTTTTGAGCTCTTGCGCTTGGATTGCTTCTTTCTTTCATTTTTTCTTGCGAACAACTCAATTGTAACCGAGGCAAGAGACACCAATTGTGTAGTGGTCCTTGGGGGGAAGTTTGTTCCCGTTTGATTGAGAAGAAGAAGCTCACTTGGTCCGAGGGACCGTTTGAGAGAGGGAAAAGGCTGAAAGAGACCCGGTCTTTGTGACCACCTCAACGGGGAGTAGGTTTGCAAGAACCGAACCTCGGTAAAACAAATCCGTGTGTCACACCCTTTATTCGCTTGCGATTTGTTTTGCGCCCTCTCTCTCGGACTCATTATTGTTTCTAACGCTAACCCGGCTTGTAGTTGTGATTAACTTTGTAAATTTCAGTTTCGCCCTATTCACCCCCCCCCCTCTAGGCGACTTTCAATTGGTATCAGAGCCTGGTGCTTCATTAGAGCCTAACCGCTCGAAGTGATGTCGGGAGATCACGCCAAGAAGGAGATGGAGACCGGCGACAAGCCCACTACAAGCCACGGGAAGGCTTCATCGGAGGAGTCCCGCAACAAAAAGAAAGGGAAGGAGAAGAAATCCTCTTCCCACAAGTCGCATCGGAGTGGCGACAAGAAAAAGAAGATGAGGAAGGTGGTCTACTACGAGACCGATACTTCATCACCTTCCACCTCTGGTTCCGACGTGCCGTCCGTCACTTCTAAGCGCCATGAGCGCAAGAAGTTTAGTAAGATCTCCCTACGCTATCCTCGCATTCCTAAACATACGCCTTTACTTTCCGTCCCATTAGACAAACCACCAACGTTTGATGGTGAAGATTATGCTAGGTGGAGTGATTTGATGCGATTTCATCTAACCTCAATCCACAAAAGTATATGGGATATTGTTGAGTTTGGTGTACAGGTACCATCCGTAGGGGATGAAGATTATGATGAGGACGAAATGGCCCAAACCCAACACTTCAACTCCCAAGCCTCAACTATACACCTCGCCTCTCTAAGTCAAGAGGAGTATAATAAGGTACAAGGGTTGAAAGGTGCTAAGGAGATTTGGGACACGCTAAAAACCGCGCACGAAGGAGACGAGGTGACCAAAATCACCAAATGGGAAATGATCGAGGGGGAGCTCGGTCGCTTCCGACTTCGCCAAGGGGAGGAGCCACAAGACATGTACAACCGGCTCAAAACATTGGTGAACCAAGTGCGCAACCTCGGGAGCAAAAAATGGGATGGCCACGAAATGGTTAAGGTTATTCTAAGATCACTTGTTTTTCTTAACCCTACTCAAGTTCAATTAATTCGTGGCAATCCTAGATACACACTAATGACTCCCGAGGAAGTAATCGGGAATTTTGTGAGCTTTGAATTGATGATCAAAGGCTCAAAGAAGATCAACGAGCTTGACGGCCCCTCCACGTCCGAAGCACAACCGGTCGCATTCAAAGCGACGGAGGAGAAGAAGGAGGAGTCTACATCAAGTAGACAACCAATCGACGCCTCAAAGCTCGACAATGAGAAGAAGAAGGAGTCTACTTTATTCGCTTGTGATTTATTTTGCGCCCTCTCTCTCGGACTCATTATTGTTTGTAACGCTAACCCGGTTTGTAGTTGTGATTAACTTTGTAAATTTCAGTTTCGCCCTATTCACCCCCCCCCCCTCTAGGCGACTTTCAGGTCTCACAAGACTACAAACTCTCTCCAAGTACAAAAATGGTGTGCTCAAGCACCAAGTGCTAAGAGTGATGCAAACCTCACAAAACACTATACCTAAACTTGGAGCAAGCGCATGAGCGATGATCTAAGTAGCCTAAGCACCTAATAAAGCATCTAAACTAGTCACCATGTGTATCACTGAGCTCTATACAAGTGGAGAGCACTAGAACGGAGCACCAACTCCTTCGATATGTTTCTCAGCTTCCACACATTTTAAATTATACTTCCAATTGAGCCACTTCTTTGTCTTGACTTTGGTGACTTCTCTTTTGTTTGCCTTTGTGTTCGGACTTCTACTTCTTAGTACCTTAGACTATTTGCGTGTCTTGTAGGTCTTCAACATGACTTATAATATCTTGCTTTAGGTGTTGATCATTTGAACCATCACTTTATTTAAGTCTAAGTCCACCTTGCATCCATTTGAACTATACCTTGTATACTAGCAAACAACATTAGTTCAAATAGTAATGTTGTTCATTAAACACCAACATCCAAACATAATAGTTCATAGGGTCTATTTTCTTTACATTCTCCTCATTTTCGGTGTCTGAAGATAACATGACTAAACAAGCATATAGTAGATACAAAATAAGAACACACTATCTACTTGTCTACTTGCTTGGATGTAATGCAAGAGTAAGATCATATGATACTAAAGAATATCATTTGGAAGGAGATTTGAATGCTTTCCGTGTCCTTGCCATTGTATAGATGTCCCCTTATGTGCTATCGGTCAACATGCAATTAATCTATTAGAGTATCTCCAACAAGGTGCGTTAAAATAGTGTCCAAAAAATTGATAACAAATTGAGCTCCAACAGTTAAGCCCTAAATCATATATTTTAAGAAGTAAATTGTATTATTAGGAAAGAAAATGTCGACAATGGTGTAAAAAGCAAGGATTAGGTCACTAAAGTGAGGTGTTGTACATTTGAGCAACTTCATAGTGTGATTGTATTTTTTGATTAAATTATAAAATAGAACACTGTTGAAGTTGTTTTCCATGAGTGTGTATTTTAATATAAGATAATGATTTAAGACACGGTTAGAGATCTCTTATGGTAGCAGACTAGGCATGCCAGACAAGATGAAGTGGCAGCGCGATTCAATCTTACCAGAGAAAATGACACGCTAAATAGGCTAGTTATAAAAAATATCTAGTGCTATTTTAAAGAAAGAATACAAAGTTTAAAAAAACTTTCTAGACACGCTTGCCTATGTGAAATCAATTCACCGTGGACCCAACGGCGTCCGAGCGAACCAACCGCCCGAGCCCGCGCGACAAGATGTTTTACACCGTCGCAGCCACGGTTTACAAAACCGTTCCAGAGGTAAAAACCGCCCCCACCGGCAACGGTTTACCAACGGTAAATCGGCAAAAACCGGTTAAAACCGACCGGTTTGACTAATTCAAATCAATTTGAATTTGAACCGGTTTACCGGTGAAAAACCTGTGAAAAACCGCTCTAAACCGCCGGTTAATCGCGAAACTAACCGGTTTTTGCAGTTTTTTACAGAAAAAATGAAATTTTTTGACAAGATTTATTTATAGTTTGCTCAATTCACATTGCACAGTAAATATTAATTAACCTACATGACATGTATTCACCAAAATAACATATAACATACATATGCAACCACAAACTCCACTTCTCATGCAACAAACAATCAACAAACTTCACAATACTCAAATATAAGTTCTTTTACAACTCTCCAACGAGGCAACGACACATAGGTCGACTTATTTCACAATACTCACATGTTTATCTCGAGTCATAGTGATAGTACTCAGGCATGTTGGAAGGATCGTGATAGGTCTATACAAAATATATAAGATACATTAGCGAGAAAACAAGAACGACAAATAAATATTTATCCACAAAGCAAAAAAAACATACCATTATGTGTGTTTGGTGTTTATGTATTGCATGTGCACCTCACCAAGTGTTGGACTTTTCTCCTGATAAGCAAATATTAGGAACACATATAAAAGAACTAGAGATAAGAGTTCTAGATTGAGTCTTGTCTAGACGGATAGTTATTAGAAGAACCGAAGCTACTTGATCTACGGATTCCATCTTGAACAGGAAATAAAACCGAAATTGACCACTAAATGCCTAAACTGGACTTGAGCTACGGGTTTATCTTCACATATAACATATAACATCTTCACTTATAGTATATAATAGTAAACAAGACTAATATTGTCTAAGGGTGCGTTTGGTTGTAATGACAGGACGGGATGGGACGGGACGATCCCTCAAATAAGGTTGTTTGGTTCAGGGTCAGGGGTTGGAACAGACCTATCCTAGTGTTGTCCTTAGTTATCCCTCAAAATTGGAGAGACGAGAGAGGACGCCAGGGGACGTCCCTGTCCTGACTGTCCCGCAACCAAACACACCCTAAATTGACCACTAAATACTCAATTTTGACATTAAATTCGTTTTTCCGGCAAAAATTGGTGGTTTAACGGTCTCAAATAACGATTTATCGGTCCGGTTTACCAGCGGTTTTCGGTTTTTATGAATTTTTTCAATTTTTTAAATTTCAAACGAATTTTGGAAAAAAAACTAGTGGTTTACCGAATCCGCACCCGGCGGTTTCGATAAACCGACCTATTTACCACCGGTTTTTAGCGGTTTTGTAAACCATGGTCGCAGCCCTCAGTCATATAGTTCGTTCCTAAAGAGTACATAGAGAACACAAACAAAACCGCAATTCTTAAATACAGTACGCGTGCACGTAGTCATACTGTCGCCGTACGCTGCGGCCTACGTATGGACGTCAGGAGGCGTACAGCACCATGCGGACCGCATGCACGAGCAAGGGTGGAACGTGGACGTACTCGAGCGAGGGCGGCGACGGCGATGCGGTAACGCATCCACGTGGCAGACATCCAGCGGCTTGCCAGTGCCAGCCTGAAAAGGAAGTAAAGTACAAGGGTGCGCCACTCTGCCCTGACACGTCGCTCTCCTGGCCCCGCTGTAGCCCCGTTGACCACTGGGCTTTTGTGGTTTCCGGGGGGTTTTTTCTCCTTTTTTAGGTCCAGCTACAGTCGTTGTGGTTTTGAAAGAATTGTTTTTAGAACGGTTAAAACTTTTACTACAGTGGGCTATGAAATAGAAACACGGCAAGAAAATGGCAAAACAGAAATATCATGCCAGAAATTCGACCGCATAATGAGAAATCATCATCGAAAGCAGACGCAAGAGAAACCAGATCGGCAGAGGTGACAAAGCAACATGCCAGCCTTTTGGTTTTATTTTTTTTACCATTTCACATCATCCCCCTCTTCCATCCCAGTATGTTCATCCACCGTCCTCACCTTCCAAAGCACCGCCGCAAAAATTACCATAACTAGGCTAAAATAAAGACATGCTAGGAAAAAGGAATACTAGTAAATGACAGCCACCACCACCACTCCTCGTCACTTTACCTCGAGAGCATTAAAGTAGAAGGAAAGAATTGGGAAAAGAAAAAGGGTAAAAACAATTTGGAAAAAAAGGAGCAGGGCTGCAGTAAAATCTCCGACTCTTCGATCCAGCTGCGACAATACCCGCTTGACTCGGCCTGCGGCCTGCCGCCTACCCCCATTGCGATGGTGGGCCCATGCAGCGTTTCTTCGCGTCGCCGCCGTTAATCCAGTCGGTCTCCGAGGCGGAGCTGGCGCTGCGCTGGTGACCGAGCACCGTCACAGGCGTGTCCGCGCTCGGAGCGGCTCGCCCCCGCCCGACGCCGCCCGCCGCTGCCAGCACCTCACCGCACTCCCGCAGCTTCTCCTGCGCAACGGCATACAGTTAGCACGAGAACTACCTGTTGCTGCAGATCTCGCATTACAGTACAGGTAATCATGAGGGGTGCAATTTGTCAAAATGATGAGGTAGATTACGATGATCACATTGTTAATGCCGAAAGCGAGAAAAGCAGCAAGGTTTTACTGGGCGGTCAATTTGCCACATTAGCTCCACACCCCGAGGAAAACAGGTTTAAAAAAGATGAAGAGCGGTAGTATAATAACTGGAACACCAGAAGCGGCCAGTCCCAAAGGACCTGGACAATCTTGTCCGTTTGACGTGGCACGGGTAATTACGTCAATTAGTGACGGTTAAAGCGGCTTATAATGGAAATAAAAAAAACCGCGTGGTTTAAAGCTCATGCTCACGCTATTTACAAAGGGACAGGCGGCCAAGCTGGCTTGGAACGCGTGGAGGTTCGCGGCGGCGACCTCTCCGGCGGCGGCCAGCAGCGCTGCCGCCGCCACCACGGAGGGTGAGAACTCCGCCATCTTCACCTCTGCAAAAGGCAGACCAAATAGAGTTCAGTACAAACTACAAACACAAGGGGACAATGTCAGGGTTCCTCTTGTCTTGGATGCCATGCCATGGCATCCGGCACGGGAGGGCGTGGGCGGGGCGCACATACCAGGCTGAGCGTGGAGAAGGAGGTCGACGGCGCGCGCCTTGACAGCGGCTACCTGTGGGGGGTGCTGCGGCGGCGGATAGCATGCGGAGAGGAAGAAGCCGAGGAAGGCGAGCGGCGTGACGGAGCGCGCGCGCCACTCAAGCGCGCCAAGCACCACCCGCTCCATGCGACGGATGGTCACCGCGTCGAACATGAAGTCTTCGTCCCTCTGCAACAAGGCAACCGCAACACAAAAACACCGCAATGGGCTTTAATCTCCAGAGCAATCGCTCACCAAATCGCAAGCAGTAGGCACCGAAATCTAGTACCTGAATGTCGGCGGTGGAGAATGTTGCGACGCGCTGCATCTTGGCGGCGAGGGAGAGGCAGCTGATGGCGAGCAGGCGCGGCGCCCACGGCTGCTGCTCGCACTTGATGGAACCAAAGGGGATATTATTAGATCAGACCGAAATCCCCAACAAACCTTTACAGATAACAGACCCATAGCTCGCGAGTGACGAGTCCTTACCGCCAATTGCCTCTTGGAGAGGAAGCGATCCACGTAGTTGAGCGCGAGGTAGGCGACGCGCGGGTGCACGGCGAGCTCGCCGCCGAAACGCACCTGTACCGATCGAGGCCGATCGGGTCAGGAAACAGCGGAAATCCCAAACAGAGAACCGAGAGAGCAGCGAGAGCGAATGCGGCGGCGCGTGCGGGCACCCCGTACCTTGGAGATGAAGGCGGCGGCGGCGCGGCGGGTGGCCGAGGCCGCGGCGGAGATAGAGGGCGCGTGGTGGCCCTCGGCGTCGAGGAGACTGGCGATCGGCTCGTCGGCGGGGCTGGTGAAGGGGTTCTCGAGGTCGAACTCGAACTCGTAGGCGTAGGCGTCCTCCTCCCGCAGCTCCCACTCCTCCGTCGCCATGACCACGGCGCCGCGGCCGCACCCGCGCTCACGCGAGGGCTGGAGATCGAAGCCCAGGCGAGCGGAGGAACACGCCAAGAAGCGCGACCGGTGAGATTTATTCGGCGAGGGAAACCACCATTGCTGCGGCGCAGTGCTACTGCTAGTACTAGCTTTGTCTGGTTGGGAGACGGCCTTTAATAGCAAGGGGGGCCGGGGACAATGCTACCAAAAGTTGGGGATTCGGGGTTCTTTTTGTAAAGATCGAGAGCATGAGAAAAGCGAGAGAGGGAGGGAGTGAAAGAGGAAGGACAGGAGGCAGAGGCCAGAGAGAAGATTTGGTCCCCACCTGTCAGTGAGGTCAAATTGGGCCTCCCGCGACGACTGTTGGCTGCATGCGTCTTTGACAGCTCAGGCCCAACACGCAAGAAATTGGCAATTTCTCGGTTGAAAATTGTTGACGCTGATAGAAAACAGCTCTCATTTTCAAATTAGTAACGGCGCGCGTATAGATAAAAGTAATATAAGTGGTCAGAATAATATATTGAGTGAAGTAGTTAAGCAATCAGAGAGTATAAACTGCAAAGGAGTAAACTCAAAATGGAACCTGGAAGGAGCAACAATAATTGGACCATTATTGTGTACATATAGAAAGACCAATATATATGTGAATATATATACATTTAGAAGTGGCAGAATTATTAGAATAGGCAACTGTCTGCAGTATTAGAACATTACTTTTGATGGTCTAAGTAATGATAAAACTTGTGTAACTCAAGATGAAGCCAAACACACTAAAAAACAGCAAACTTTCATCTAGGCAAGTAATGGAGTAATATGAGAGTACATATTCTAAAGGGGTAAACTCAAAAAAAGGAAATTCTAGGGAGCATCATCTAATAAATAATCCCAATCGAATGGTGACATCATATTGGCATATGTAGACCATATCTGTTTCTAATGGATGAGGAATAAGAATAATATAGTAGTACTAATGGCAGTAATAAAGGTAGTAGCAATTAAAATAACATTAGTGACAATAATGGAAGTCATCAGCGCTTGCATTTGATCGCTTAATGAGCAGCGGCCGCACGGAGATGTGAATTGGATGCACATGACGTTAGGTAATGTATGACATATGTACCGACACGTGTGAAGTATCGTTGCTTGATATATTGAATTTATTTGTATGTGTCATTGTACAGTTTGTAGAATCTGATTTCATATGTAATCTGGTACCACAGTTAATGATTAAGTAGATATGATTAGCATGGATTGTCAATGGGAATGCAGAAAGGGAAGCAAGCTAATATGGGGGATAAATAAATGGCCAAACAGTAGAAAGGGGAAAGTATCGTTGCTTTGCATATTGAATTCGTATATATTTGAATCTGATCTTAATGTGTATATATATATGTATGCATGGATTATTTATGAGAATGCAGCAATGGTAACAGGCAAATGTGAGGATAAATAAATGAACAAATAATAGATAGAGGAAAGGGTGTTAGGCTGTCCGCACCCGCGACTGTAAACCGAAGACCTCAAATATTTACAGCTCGCAGAACGCCGCAGCGGTGAACTGTAAAGGGCACTGCAAGTTTACGGGCTCCAATGAAAACCTCATATCCAGCGTTCTTGGTGCTCCAACTCTATATTCTCTCTCCACTTCTGATTGGCTGGCAGCGGTACTGTGTGACTGGGTGGTAAATAATATTATATGTGATAATTGGTATATGGTTGGGATATAGAGTAAACATGAGTGCGGAGGATTGTGGTATAGAGTAAAGAATTTTGCTGACCAGGACAGAATATTCTTTTTAGGGTAGAAATTTAGAGTAGTATGAGTACGGATAGTCTTAGATGGATGTACCTGCTGTCGTCGGCATTGAAATCTTTGGGAGATTGGATATCAACATGGTGAGCATGTAGAATCGAACAGAAAATTCAAAAAGCATCTTGATACTAATATGCTTAAAGCAAATTTTGGTATAATGCAGCAAGTGTTGAACGCACACTGTTGATAACTATAAATCTAGCCTATCGGTGTTGCGAGCGCTGGAAAAACTGGAGATGTATTTGTATGGCGCGATGAGGCGTCATGCTGAAACAGTTAGGAAACATGTTAGCAAGTGGATACTAAGCTTTGCAAACAAATTATAGAATACTGTAGTGCATTTGTTCAACACATGCAGACGACAACACGTCACGTGACCGATTTGGTCGGACTATAAAGTGTTTACCTCGAGAACAAGAGCTAAGAATACCGACAGTGACATATGGTGCGCTTGAAGGTCCAGTTGATGAGCATTTCTCCTTCAGGCTTCAGCAAAGCAGCACGTTTTTTTACGCTGGATCTGCACCACAGCAAGACTTTTCATAGGGTAGGTTAAAAACTATCTCGAATGTTTGTCGTCCGTTAGTTTATTTTTAAACTAAAATGTGACAAATAAAAAAGAAGAGAGAAAGGCGCTCGTACAACGGGTGTGCAAGGGATGTTATTGTGTTGTGGTGGTGCTTGCTCCGTGATGAGCAGGAATGGCGGGATCTTGAAGGAACGCACGAAATGGGAGGCTAGAAGGAGATCCTTTGTACCTGCGGCAATCAGGACACAATGAGGACGACGGGGAGAAGGGCGTCGAGAGGGCTGTTGCCGCCGACGGAGTCGACGACGCGGCTCCTGTCTCCCTTTTTGGACCGACCTCCTCTCCCCTTTGACCAGGTGCCTCTTGGATTTGCATCTGTACTAGCAGATGAAAATGAATTAGGGTTTAAGGGTATAGTTTGTTCCTGTGACCACGTCGCTGTGTACACGTCTGCCGGCGATACGCATGCGGAATGGATGGCACTGCACTGGCGTTGAAGAAGGGCTAAAAAAGACTGATGTGATCGTGGAGAGGACGGGTCTCACCCTGCACCACCTCAACCAAGGGTCCAAAAGTCGGTCAATAACCCACTGGTCTATCGGGTGCGGCGCCTCTGACAATTGGCAATCGACGAAGACGACGAGGAGGAGATTGCGCCACGCCACGGTCAGCCGACGAGGGAAAAAAAAAAGAGTGAGGATATCTTTGCATTGCATCGGGCACGGGAACTGCACTTGTTGTCCTCGATCGTTTTGCTGTAGCGCGGCGGCAGCGCTTCGTCGTCGTGGGTCTCGTCAAAAAGACCCCGTCGACGCCCGACGATTCTTTCGTTCGCCGGCCGAGCGGGTTTCCGGGGGCGAGGGCGAGACGCCGGGCCGGTGTCTCTTTGTTCTCTCCGGAATCCGGAGGCAGCAGGACGCTGCTCGCCCATGCAGAGCGTGCTGTGCTGATCCGCGCTGGCGCTAGTCCTCCTGGACCACGGACCGGCCCGGCGAGCTGTCAGGACAGGAGGAGATGTATCCGCCGCTATCGATCCATGCGTCGTCTACTACTACAGGCTAGTACTACCGATGTTGCAGTCTGAACTCTGCACTGCGCATGCCAGGGTATCTCTGGCCGACGGGAGCGAGCTGCGTCGATCCGTTGCTACACGGTCTGGCTGAAAGATCTCCTCGATCTTCTGCTTCTTACTGTCTTTTGCTACGTTTCATTCTCTTTTTTTTTTCCTTTTTTTACAAAAAAAAAAACACTGTCTTTACTGGTACGTTTCTACATACAGATGCCAAATACAAATGCGTGTGGTAGGCTTGACTGCTTGAGGCGGTAGAGTGGTGAATGGTGATGATGGGCAAAAGGACTTGCATGAACAACTCACAAGAGGGTTCAGAGCTGAAACAGCACACTTGCGTGCAAGCGGAGTAGGACAAGAGACAAATCCGCAGCGCACATTGGCCCTTGCGCTCATGTTTTTAGCATCGGCCATGCATGGCATGGAATGGAATGGATGCATGCATCAATAGGAATAGGACATCGACAATCTGGAGACACCAGCCAGCCAGCCTTGGCAACGCAATTCTGCTCCCCTCTCGTCTCTCTCTCCCATTCACTCATCCACTCCCTTCCCTTCTTGCATGATTGCACACTGCGTACGCAGAGCATTCCATCATGCACCGTGCATAGACCGCGCTGTGGCAAGGAGACAGATGAATGGGCAAAGGAGTATAAATTCCAGCAGGAGAGCAACTACTGATTCGGCGCGCACATCACATGGGCGGCTGCGGCTCCATGAAAAGCCCCGCCCCGCCCCGACCCAGCCATGATCTCGTCGGACCGGCGCGCGCGGTGGCGCCAAAGCGCCAGCAGGCAGAGAACATTCCAAGCCGCCTTTCGTTGCCCCCCTTCTCTTTTGATTCCTCACTCCAGTCCCCATGTCTCCATCCATGGCGGCCATGTCCGTCTCGAGCCCCAGCTGTGCCTGTGTGTGAGAGGTACTAGACTACTGTTTCTCTCGAGGACTGACGACCAAAGCGAGCACGTTCGGCGATCTTTCCACGCCATTAGAGGACGGACGGCCGGTCTCTGGTCGTGGTCGAGTTGCGACGGCATGGCATTGGCATGGCAGGCAGAGGCGGGTGCGGGGACAGAAAGGCTGCCTCATCATTCGTACTACTGTCCTGCCTTGGCTTTGCCTTTGCTCGCTCGCTTTTGGCAGCTAAATTTGTGCTGGGTTGGATTGGATATTGGATATATACATGCAGCCAACAGCAACAGCAACGGCAACGGCAGGCAGCTGACTGGTCCATGGGGGTGTGTGTGTGTCTGTGTGTAAACTTACAGTACTGACCAGCCACGCATGCGTGATGCATCCATCTGGTTGGGTTCCACCACCCACCACATGCATGCCTTGCCGTTGCCAGGCATCACAAGAAAATGGATGCCAAATTATATACATCTTCTCTCGTCGCTAAGTTCATTAGAAAGTTGGCTTTGCCTCTTTGTCATTACCTTTCATTGCTTATATTCCATTCACAGCTTGCCGATGCAAACAGGAGCCCAAGCCCAACCCAAAACCATACAGGCTTATAGGGCTGTGCATTCGGTTTTTTTTAACTTTGGTTCGGTTTTTCGGTTTTAAAAAACTTTGGCTTTTCGAATATTAGAAACTGATCGCTTTTCTAGAAAATAAAAAACTAATAAGTTCGGTTTCGGTTTTTTGATAAAAACCAAATACCTAACTTATACTCAAAAAGGCTACATAACAACACATTGCACACAATTTTAAAAAGTAAAAATTATATAGGTACAAATATTTCAAGATATATCATATATCACATATAAATAAGTGAATAACAATTTGGTTGCATCACACATTTAGCTCACATAATTAAATAATCAAAATTTTGAATTCATAAAGTTTGGTATTCGTTTTTTTATTTCGGTTCGGTATACGTGAAAACCGATTACGATACCGAATACCGAAATTCTCAGATATAAAAACCGAAACCAAACCGAACTAAAACAACCAACATTTCGGTTCGGTTTTCGATTTAGGGTAAAAAATGCCCATCCCTAGAGGCTTGTTTGTTTGGGAGGAAGGGTAACAGAGCACTCTATTACCCTGACTCGGCTTGCTAGTGCAGGAATGGGCTTCACGCGTACGAATATGAAAACTCACGACATAAAAAAATACAAAATTAGAGTTAGCTGTAAATGGTAGTCGTATGGGAATTGAGAACGCATGAAATTTCTTACATAACCTTTAATTTAGATACTATGCATAAATTTGAATAGAGAGGCAAGAGTCATAGAAAAGTTTTGAGGAGGTTGGACCTCTTGTTATTTTCTCCTTCAAAAGAATTGATGTGATTAAATCTTGTGTTCTAAAGGCCCACATAGGAAATTTTCTTTATATTCCCTTTATGTAGAAAATGAATCCTTCAAAAATCCTTTATATTTTCTTTGTTCCAAAGGACCCTTTGTACCAGTTAGTTGTATGCACCAAATGATACTAAAGTATTCTTTTAATACCAATGGGTGGCTATAACCCATACTAAGGTTATGTTCGGTTTGAGAACGATTGAGAGGAATTAAATCACTTTCTATTCAAAATTGAATAGAGAGGGATTTAATCCCCTCTAATCTCTCTCAATCCATACCTAACCGAACAAACCCTAAAGGCCTGTTCATTTAATCATTTTGCTCTCGATCCATGTAAATTGTGTAGGATTGAGTAGGTTTAAATACCAAACAAGTAAAAAATCTTTCATATTTTTTTTAATCATCCAGTCCATGTGAGATAGTAATAACCTAACAAGGTCTAAAGGGTCTTGAAGCGTGGTCACATAGTTTAGAGCATGGCTACTCTGTGTAACCCTTTAGTAGTGGTTGTAGGCTTGTAACCATCAACCGATACTAAAATCACTAATTAGTATCTCTTCATATAAGTGGGACTACATACTGAAACAGTTATCAATGATACTATAGCTAGATCAGTATACATTGAATACCATTTCTAGGACTAAAGACTGAACAGTTATCGGTGATACATTCTTTGGTGCATACAACCGGTACTAAAGAATTCTTTTAATACTAGTTGGTGGCTATAACCCGTACTGCTAAAGGTGTCCTGAACCTGAAGTGTGGCTACGAAAAACCCTTTAACATTTCGTAGATACAATCAGAATTGAAGGAATATTTAGAGCATGGCTACTCGTGTAACCCTTTAGTAGTGGTTTAGTAGTGGTTGTAGCCATCAACCGATACTAAAATCACTAACTAGTATCGGTCCATATAAGTGCTCGTTTGTTTTGCTCTTAATTTATATACATTGGGTGAGATTGAGTGAGTTTAAATCATAAACAAGTCAAAATCTTTTATATATTTTTTTTCAATCACATCCAGTTCAATTGGATAGGAATAATCGAACAAAGCCTAAACGGGACTAAAGCTGATTCACAATATGTATTCAACATTTCTAGGACTAAAGAATGGAACAGTTATCGGTGATATACGGATACTATAGCTGGTTCACAATTAGAGATGGTAATGGTACCCGCGACCCGATACCCGATTGGTATTTACTCTATTAGGGTATGTATGTGGGCTAAATATTCTATCCGTGGGTCTGTTATTGAGCAAAAATCTTCACCCAATGGGTAAACGGGTATTAGAACGTTCCACCTTATCCCATACCCGTTAACCTGTGGATATAAAATATCCAATATAAACTTAGCTCAAGCATAAACTTGGACTTTAGTCATCCATCTTTTTTACTATTTAATAACCTTTTATGCCATAATGCCATAGAAGGCTTAACGACAATTTAATGACCATGTAATAGAACATGTAATGTGCTATGTAGTACTGTTCTAGTGTTACTACTTTATCCAATTATCTTTGGTGTGTTGAATGGATGGTTAAATAATGCTAGAAATTTTGTAATGGTATTTAGATGTATATACTTGACATTTGTTTAATATAATATTTTGATAAATGTTTATTTTTTATGGGTATGAGTGACCCGGTGGGTGACCCATACCCACGTGGGTATGGGTATGGGGGTAAATCCATACCCACCAGTGTATATGATTGACCCGATGAGGTTATTTTTTTATCGTGGATATGTGTATGGGGTAGTAATATCGGGTGGGTATTTACCTATTGCCATCTCTATTCACAATAGACATTGAAGACCATTTCTATAGTAGTGCAAGATCACTTGCTGCTTTTCTCGCGTGGACAGGCCTGTTTCGTTTTTTTGCTTTGCCGAATGATGCTCTCTCATCTCATCTCTCCCGCCGCTGCTCTCGGCAGTCGTCTACCTACCTACGCGCACCTTTGCATGGGTGCGAGAGAAAGAAAGCCCTCCTAGCTGCCTGCGCAAAGCACCGTGTGGAGCAGAAGTTAGAGAAGAGAACACACAACACCCCCATCAAGGATCGCGGGCCGCTAGCTCTCATCAAGGATCGGACAAACGCACGGCGAGAGGGCGACGCGCGCCGATGCACCATGCATGCAGATCTGCTGCTCGATCCGCATGCAGCCCACTGGCCGCCAACCTGGCCATTGGCCAGAAGCAAAAGCTTTTGCTTTTGCATGCCCCTGCAGCCTGCGCCTGCAGACGCTAGCTTTTCCCCCCGGCCTCTTCCTCTTCCTCTTCCTCCTCCTCCCTCTGTGAGTCCACCATCCCCATGTCGTCCCCCCGCTCCGCTGGAAGACTGGGACATGCATGCATGCATGCATGGGATCAGTCCTCAGTCGGCCACTCGCTCGTTCACTCATCGCTTTGCATGCGCTGCCGTGTGTTCAGTTAATCAGCTCATCAGTCGCGTGTGCTCAGTGATCAGGGCGAGACGACCCTACAACCATAACCACAATTGCAGCAGTCACCGCTGCAGGGAAGCCTGCGCAGGTCGGATCAGAACCAGATCGCTTGCAAGTTGCTAATAAGTAAGTGATCAGATCGGGCCCAACTCCCAAGCCTACGGATCTCGGTGATTGATTAGCCGCGCCGTGACCGTACGTGTGGTGGTTACAGTACCAGTGTCTGCGTTGCACGTACGGGTTTGCACTTGGCGTACGTGCCACTACTCATGCAAGTACGCGGAACGCAGTAATATAATGGCAGCTTAACTATGAACATCTGAAACAGACGATGGTCCCATCTCCTAAGGCTATAAGGGGGGTCTCCACGTACGTACTGTACAGCCATGTCGAGTAACACTCCTGTCCCAAAGATGAGATGCCAGCTGATGCATGCACACTCACTACTACGTACACTGGGAGTTACGCAGCAGCAGCTTAGCATTATATTAACCCTTGGACTGGTAGTAATACGAGATCTTCTTAACCTTTGGAGGGACTGACTGACCATGCACGTATGACCAGCAAGATTGCAAGAATTGACGAGTCGACTGGCAACTGCACGGGCAGGTCCGCTAGCTGTACGTGGGGCTGCCAGCAAATCCGCCGAGATCCAGGCATGCATCATGCATGCGTGGCAAAGGTCCGCGTCGCGGACGTCTCACAGTGATCCATCGATCAGTAAATTCATTCCGTGTTCATGATGCACGTCAACCTGATAAGGATGTATCGAACGTCGTTTCTAGCAGCTAGCTATATGGAACGAAGTATCGGCCCTCTGCTGGCCAATGTAGTGCGTACGTGTCGTGTGTGTCACTCTCTCCTTTCGATGACTCCTTGCTCAAGCTCAACTAGCAGACCAGCACCCTCGGATCCGATACTATATATAGATCGGTCGCGTATATACGTACGTACGTTCGGTGGGTAGTGCAGGTCGGCCGCATATACATCGGGCAATATGTTCTAGTAGTGTGGCCGATTCGATGCATATTGGATCAAGATTTGTGTTGTCGTTTGGAAGAGAGAGACACATGTGTCATTCTAAGAGGGCCGGTGACCTGACCGGGATATGGAAGAAGCGCTGCATGCATGCAAACCATAAATGAAGCTACCTAGCAAGCTCTGGATCGGAGCCAAACTTTTCTTCACCTGCGTACTTAGCTCTTGCTAGGGTTTATAGATCGGAATGGACAAAGGAAGCTTTTTTGTGTTGGTGAATGTCTGACTGCTAGCGACTGTATGAGCTAGCTATAGTCATTCATATATGCATGCATGCCACGCAAAAGCATACAATCATGACCAAACGCTTGCAGTTCAATCCTAATTATATGAATACCAGCTACGCAGCCAGCCAGCCTTGCTTTTGGTGGTCTTGAGATGTGCTAGTGTGTATATTGGTGTAATGTTGGTAAAAGATCGAGTAAAATAAAAGTTGTCTCTATATAAGACCAGTGGTTAACACATTCTTTTTATGGTGTATTAATTGGTATCTTGAAATTGTTAAAGGTCGTAGTTTCGTTACTGCCGTAATGAAATTTGTTATTACAGTGGTGGGGAAAAAACGCTAACACATTCTGGCCGACGGAAATAGTAGCCGACGAAAATAAGCCACGCTTATTTTCGGCGGCGGCATTTGGCCCCGAAAATTAACAATTTTAGAGAATTTTTTTAAAAAAATGCAAAAAATACAACAATTTCATCAACAATATAATCACAATAAAATGACAGAAAAATTAAATTCAGAATTACACACATTCAACACATAATATCACACTTCTTCACAACCACATTGTTTTTTACCAAAATCAAGTTCACAGTTCACAAATGGTTCACCACATCATAGCTCACAAATACAACATAACAGTTCACAAATAGTCCATTACAACATAAAATAAACTCACAATTCGGCACAAAACTGAAACCATCACATATCAGGGTCGTTGGAGTTGTGACCACTACCTCCAGAAGCGAAAAACTCGTTGACGAAGTTGTGTAACGGGTTTGGATTCTAAAGAAAAAAGAAGACATTAATAATGACAGTTTTTACATGACCACTATTCAAACAAATTGGTTGTCAAACTAACCTGTCATGTAGTAGCTCCCTCTCCTGCATAAGCTCCTCCTGGTGCTGGTATCACCGGTGCGTGGCGGCGGGCAGGTGGGAAGCGCGGCTCGGCCGGTGGTGCTGCAGGGGCGGGCGGGGCGGGCTAGCTGCGCGGCGGCGGAGATAAGAAGAAAGAATAGAGAAGAAGAACAATCCGATCGTTTTTAAAAAGCTTATTTTCGGCGGCCACTGACACAGCTGCTGAAAATAAGCAGTGGCCGCCAAAAATAAGTTTATTTTCGGCGGCTAAGCACTGGCCGCTGAAAATAAACTAGGCCGCCGAAAATGATGCACAATGTTGTTGTGGATCTGCCAACTGCTGCCATGATCCAGTTGTAGCTAGCTAGCTAGGGCTGGATATCGAGCCAGCTCGGCTCGGCTTGGCTGAGTTCGAGCTGGCTCGTTAAGCTAACGAGCCAGCTCGGCTCGGCTCGTTAAGCAACCGAGCCAGAACAGCAGCTCGGCTCGGCTCGTTAACGAGCTCGAGCTGGCTCGTTTGGCTCACGAGCCACAGCAAAAAAACTGCTGCACACATATATATATATATATATATATATATATATATATATATATATATATATATACTGATGTACACAAATACAAAAACAATTTAGCACCAAAAAATAGTTCAAAAGTGACAACACAAATCACATTTCATAATCAGGCATTCAGCCTGCAACATTCATGATTCATCAGTTCACAACATTCATCAGTTCATGGCTTCAACTTGAAGCATCACAATTCACAGCATCAGAATTTACAACCAGAACCAACCAGTGAACCAGGCAACCAATCTGTGATCAGTCCATGGCTTCATGCATCACATGATCACAAGTTCACAACATCAATTCATGGCTTAATTTACAAAAGTAGCCACCACACCAGAATTTACAACCAACTAACCACTAACCAGTTAACCACCAAAAGGATGACACTAGTGCACTACTGTCTACCGCACTAGCACTCTAGCAGCTTAGCAGGAGTTCATAAATCAGCAACATGCCACCAAAACCAAAAGGCTAGCATCCACCATTAGCACTAGACAACAACATGCCACCAAAACCAAAAGGCTAGCATCCACCATTAGCACATCTTCCTTCGGCCTGTACAAAACTTTATAAATCATCATAGTTTATAAATCAATACAACACTATTGATGTTAGTAGCTATTATACTTACTAATTGCTTGCCACCACACCCTTAGGGAACTCCACAAACTCGATATCACCATCATCCCCCTCCTGAGCAGTCCACACATGACACATCAGCATTACATAGAACAAAAGTTAAAAAAACATTAGATGTAGTTTATATGTTACAACCTATAATAAGATTACATACCACAAGAATAGGTGCAGTTTTCTCATGTTGAGAGCCCCTTATCCAACTAGATGCACAAACTAGTGCTTGAACTGTTGAAGGCTTCAAAGAACTCCGATAATCATCAACCACTCTTCCTCCAGTACTAAAAGTGGACTCTGATGATACACTACTTGCTGGGACAGCCAAAAATCTCTTTGCCATACTAGAGACTACTGGAAACCTATGAGCATGTTGTTGCCAATAGGGGAGCAAGCTGAAAATTCTTATCACTAGTAGGCACATTTGGTTCATCTAAATAGATAAGCAACTCTGATTTTGAACCTTCTGTAGCACTAGACTCCAAATAATTCTGAAATTCATCTGGAACTACAGCTGCCAGTGAACTGTTTGTACCCATTGATGAAGAGGTTGTTTGAGTGTTTTGGTTACTATCACCCATTTTTTGGCGATACAACAACTCATATTTCTTAAACAACCCTTCCAACTCTTTGTTGATCTCATCAAACTCCTTTTCACACCTAATGGAGTCATAAATCTGACCAAAGCACCATTTAATATACCTCATTTTAAACCTAGGATCAAGGATCGTAGCAATAACCATGATATTGTTCCTCTTCTCCCAATATTTATCAAATTTTTCTAACATGGCAGCAGCCATACTCCATAGATATGGATCACCAGAATTCTTTGCTCCAATTAATGCAATCTTTACTTTCACTATATAAGGGTAGAAGACATTGGCTGTGGGATAAACTGATCCTAAAAATGCAGTGGTTGCTCCAGCCATTGTTCCTAAGATTGGTCTAATCTTTTCATACATGTCCCATTGTGACTGCGAAGGCTCCCACATATAGTTATGATCTTTTTCAGCATAGTAACCAAAAGCAGCCCTATAGTCAATGCAAGTATCCAACATTCTATATGTTGAACTCCACCTTGTTTTAACATCAAGAGAGAGCCCTTTTCCAACTTTTACAGCATACTCCTTGCAAACATCCATGAACTTGTACATTCTACTAGGTGATCTCTTGAAATATTTTACTGTTTCCCTAAGGTTACTTATGAGATCATCTATTGGTTGCAAGCCATCATTTACAGCCAAATTGACTATGTGTGAAGCACAACGAACATGAAAATACAAGGGATCAAATTGTGTATTCCTTCTAGCAAGAAGCTTGGATGTCAAATTGGTGATGGCAACATCATTATTTGAAGCATTATCAAGTGTGATTGTGATAACTTTATCTTCAATTTTCCATTCAACCAGGCACTCAAAAATAGCTTGAGCTATCACTACACCAGTGTGGGGAGGATCCAACTCCACAAAGTTTAGTACACGACATTGCAATTCCCAATTTACATCTATGTAGTGTGCAACCAAACTCATGTATTGGACATTTTGGTTAGATGTCCACAGATCGGTGGTCAAACTTATGGATTCAGCCTCTCTAAGAGTTTTCTTTAGAAGGTCCTTTTCAGATTCATACACTTTCATGCACTCATTTTTTATAGTCTTTCTACCAATACTTTCATAGCTGTTATTCATCCATTTCATTAAGATATTAAACCATCTGTGCTCTACCATTCGAAGTGAATACTCATGAACAATAATCATCTTAGCAATCAAATTTCTAGTGTGATCATGATCATATTCAGTGGGATTAACAACAAGAGAACCATCATCAAGAGCGAAGCTGATAGTACCTTGAGCAACCTTTGATTTTGCATTGGCCAACTTGGTCTGGTAGGCGGTGCACTTATCCAGATGTCGATTCAGCTGTGATGTTGGACCCCCACGTTGATACACATACAGTTTGTAACAAAACTTGCACTTGGCCTTCGTCACCATTTCCCCAAACTTCTTCTTTGATTGAACTTCGACCACCTTAAAATACTTCCAGCAATCGGCTCGCTTCACCCTATTGACCTTACACTTTGAAGGAGATAATGGAACATCATCCTTTGCCCTTTTGACTCCTCTCTTTGCATTATGAAATTGTGCCACCTGAACCTCATCTTCACCTTGGCTCCCACCATCCTCTGAAGATAGGCTTAGAGAGAAATCATCCTCCATGTCAAGGCTATTGTCCTCCTTGTCTTCCTCCTCTCTAGAATTGGTTGTTGGTTCCTGCATTTCAATCCAACATTACAATCTAGCATACAACAAAGAATGTGAAGACAACAAAAGCTTAGCATTTGAAGTTTTGGATACTCACCATAGATATAGAAACATTAGACCGATTGCCGGACGCCGATGATGCTGTCGCTGCAGGCATCTTCTGCATCGAAATGGGTGGCTTCTTTGTGACTTGCTTGGTTCGAGTTCGAGATCGAGACCCCAAACTTGCTGGCAATGGAGTGTTCTCCTACTCCATAGGGGCATAGGGCTTGGAGCCTGGAGCGGTGGCTGTTTGGGCGCGCGGCCGCGCGCGATGCTGGTGCCCGGTTGGCCACTGCCCGCTGGCGCTACGCCGCGGCGCTGCCTGGACTGCTGCTCCGCCTGGCCGGTGGTCGGTGGAGACGAGTGGAGCGCCGAGCCGCCGTCCGCCGAGTCGCTGTCGGCCATCGCCGACGCTGAGACACCTAGGGTTTGCGCGCGGCTGAGGCCTGAGCGGGAGCGGCTGTAGTCTGGTCTCTGCCTCTCTGGTTTGCGTGCGGCTAACGGGTGAGTGGGTGACGGCCTGCGCCTGAGTGCCTGACGGGCTGAGGAGTGAGGAGTGAGGCCTGAGCGGCTGAGCGAGAGCGGTGTGACCACTGACCACGTGAGCGTTGGGCACTTGGGCCTGGGCGCCTGGCCGCTTGGGCTTACAGCTGATGCCTGATGGGCCAAACAAATGATTAAGTGAAACTGTGAAAGGCCGGCCCGAATCAAAATGCTGCAATGTGGCAGCTCGGTTAGCTCGCGAGCTTGCTCGAGATCAGCTCGAGCTGGCTCGTTAAGAAACCGAGCTGGGACGCTGGCTCAGCTCGTGTAAAAATTTAAACGATCCGATCCGAGCCGAGCTGAGCAGGCTACGAGCCGAGCGAGCCAACGAGCCACGAGTTTTTCGTCCAGCCCTATAGCTAGCTACTACTTACGCTGGCCAATGTAGTGCGTGTGTGTCGTGTGTGTCACTCTCTCCACTCGATGACTCCTTGCTCGAGCTCAACTGGCAGACCAGCAGCCTCGGATCCGATACTATATATATAGGTCGGCCGCGTATATACGTACGTACGTTCGGTGGGTGGTGCAGGCCAGCCGCATATACATCGGGCAACATGTTCTAGTAGTGTGGCCGATTCGATGCATATTGGATCAAGATATGTGTTGTCGTTTGGAAGAGAGACGTATGTGTCGTTCTGAGAGGGTCGGTGGCCCAACCGGGATATGGAAGAAGCGCTGCATGCCTGCAAACCATAAATGAAGCTACCTAGCTAGCTCTGGATCGGAGCCAAACTTTTCTTCACCTGCTTACTTAGCTCTTGCTAGGGTTTATGGAACGGAATGGACAAAGGAAGCTTTTTTGTGTTGGTGAATGGCTAGTTGCTGGCGACTGTATGAGCTAGCTATAGTCGTTCATATATGCATGCATGCCACGCATCATGACCAAACGCTTGCAGTTCAATCCTAATTATATGAATACCAGCCACGCAGCCAGCCAGCCTTGCTTTTGGTGGTCTTGAGATGTGCTAGTGTGTGTATTGGTGTAATGTTGGTAAAAGATCGAGTAAAATAAAAGTTGTCTCTACATAAGACCGGTGGTTAACACATTCTTTTTATGGTGTATTAATTGGTATCTTGAAACTGTTAAAGGTCGTAGTTTCGTTACTGCCACAACGAAATTTGTTATTACAATGGTGGGGAAAAACGCTAACACATTCTGGCCGACGAAAATCGTAGCCGCCGAAAATAAGCGTCTTATTTTCGGCGGCGGCATTTGGCCCCGAAAATTAAAAAATGTAGAGAATTTTTTTGAAATAATGCAAAAATACAACAATTTCATCAACAATATAATCATAATAAAATGACATAAACACTAAATTCAGAATTACACACATTTAACACATAGTATCACACTTCTTCACAACCACATTGTAGTTTACCAAAATCAAGTTCACAGTTCACAAATGGTTCACCACATCACAGTTCACAAATAGTCCATTACAACATAAAACAAACTCATAATTCGGCACAAAACTGAAACCATCACATATCGACCACTATCTACAGAAGCGAAAAACTCGTTGACGAAGTTGTGTAACGGGTTTGGATTCTAAAGAAAAAAGAAGACATTAATAACGACAATTTTTACATGACCACTATTTAAACAAATTGTTTGTCAAACCAACCTCTACTGTAGTAGCTCCATCTCCTGCATAAGCTCCTCATGGTGCTGGTATCACTGGTGCGCGGCGACGGGCGGGCTAGCTAGCTGCGTGGCGGCGGAGATAAGAAGAAAGAATAGAGAAGAATGGCCCGACCGCTTTTAAAAAGCTTATTTTCGGCGGTGTCGGGGACCATAATTAGGGGTACCCTCAAGGCTCCTAATTCTCAGCTGGTAACCCCCATCAGCATAAAGCTGCAAAGGCCTGATGGGCGCGATTAAGTCAGGGATCAGTCCATTCGAGGGACTCGATCACGCCTCGCCCGAGCCTAGCCTCGGACAAGGGCAGCCGACCCGGAGGATTTCCGTCTCGCCCGAGGCCCCCTTCCAGCGGCGAACATATTTCCGGCTCGCCCGAAGCCCTGCCTTCGCCAAGAAGCAACCCTGACTAAATCGCCGCACCGACCGACCAAATCGTAGGAGCATTTAATGCAAAGGTGGTCTGACACCTTTATCCTGACGCGCGCCCCCCAGTCGGCAGAGCCGAAGTGACCGCCGTCACTTCGCCGCTCCACTGACCGACCTGATAGAAGGATAGCGCCGCCTGCGCCACTCCGACTGCGGTGCCACTTGACAGAGTGAGACTGACAGGCAGTCAGGCCCTGCCGAAGGCACCATAGGAAGCTCCGCTTCGCCCGACCTAGGGCTCGGACTCGGGCTAAGTCCCGGAAGACTGCGAACTCCGCTCTGCCCGACCCAGGGCTCGGACTCGGGCTAAGTCCCGGAAGACGGCGAACTCCGCTCCGCCCGACCCAGGGCTCGGACTCGGGCTAAGTCCCAGAAGACGACGAACTCCGCTCCGCCCGACCCAGGGCTCGGACTTGGGCTCAGCCCCAGAAGACGACGAACTCCGCTCCGCCCGACCTAGGGCTCGGACTTGGGCTCAGCCCTAGAAGACGACGAACTCCGCCTCGCCCGACCCAGGGGCTCGGACTCGACCTCGACCACGGAAGACAGACTCGACCTCGGCTTCGGAGGAGCTTCCACATCGCCCAACCTAGGGCGCAGACCAGCCACATCAACAGGAGGCGCCATCATCACCCTACCCCGAGCTGACTCGGGCCGCAGGGAACAAGACCGGCGTCCCATCTGGCTCGCTCCGCCAGATAGGCAATGATGGCGCCCCGCATACTCTGTGACGACGGCGGCTCTCAGCCCCCTTACGGAAGCAAGAGGACGTCAGCAAGGACTCAACCGCTCCGACAGCTGTCCCTCCGCCAGGCTCCATCGCTCCTCCGACGGCCACGACATCACACCAGCTGGGTGCCAAAATCTCTCCGGCTGCCACAACGGCATGTACTTAGGGCGCTAGCTCTCCTCCGCTAGACACGTAGCACTCTGCTACACCCCCCATTGTACACCTGGATCCTCTCCTTACGCCTATAAAAGGAAGGACCAGGGCCCTCTTAGAGAGGGTTGGCCGCGCGGGGACGAGGACGAGACAGGCGCTCGCTTGAAGCCGCTCGCTCCCTCTCCCGCGTGGACGCTTGTAACCCCCTACTGCAAGCGCACCCGACCTGGGCGCGGGACGAACACGAAGGCTGTGGGATTCCCACCTCTCTCACGCCGGTCTCCGGCCGCCTCGCTCTCCCCCCTTCGCGCTCGCCCTCGCGCTCGACCCATCTGGGTTGGGGCACGCGGCGACATTCACTCGTCGGCCCAGGGACCCCCCGGTCTCGAAACGCCGACAGTTGGCGCGCCAGGTAGGGGCCTGCTGCGTGTTGACGAACAGCTTCCCGTCAAGCTCTAGATGGGCAGTCTCCTGCAACCTCTCCAACCCGGGACGGTGCTCCATTTCGGGAGTCTTGAGTTCATGTCCCTCGACGGCAGCTACGGCATGATACTCCTTCCACCGCCGCGCGACAACGACAATGGCGGCCGACAGCCCGCCCGCCGGTGGCGGAATCGACGACGTCTTCCCCGCGTGGTGGAAGAACAACCTTCGAGCTCATCCCGCCCTCTTCCCCGCCGACGGAGGGGAAGGCAGGGCAACCAAGGCCAAGCAGGAGGCAGCGCCTCGTCGGCTGTCGAGCGAGTCGACAGCGCCGGCACCCCAACGGGGGGCGCACCGGGTATCGACTTCGCGCTTGAGACGAAGACGAGCGCCGTCTCCCCGCGACACGCCAATCCCGAGCAAGCGGACGACGCCAGCGCGCTCGCGAAAAGCTTGTTGGACGTCACCCTCGTACCCGAGACGACGGTGCAGTCAGTCCCCGACGTGACCCTGCTTTGGCGGGCGCTCTCGTAGAGGCGAGTCCAAACCCTCTGGGGTTTCGCATGCGGTCGCCTTGGGACCGGCTGACGGACGTCTCGACCTACGGGCCCTCTGGGTCCGAGGAAGACGACGAGCCCGACATCTTTTGGGATTTCTCTAGACTTGGCAACCCTAGTGCCATGCGGGACTTCATGACCGCATGTGACTACTGCCTCTCCGACTGTTCCGACGGTAGCCACAGCCTCGGCGACGAGGACTGTGGCCCAAGCCGCGAATGTTTCCACGCCGATCTAGGGGGTCCCTCTGAAGGCAATCATGTCGGCATGCCGGAGGACGGTGATCTCCCTAGGCCGGTGCCCCGCGTTGACATCCCATGAGAGCTAGCTGTGGTCCCCGTTCAGGCGGGGGCCATGACCCACAGCTCGAGCAAATCCGTGGGGTGCAGGCCAGGCTCGACGAGGGAGCAGGAGCGCTTGAGCCGATCCGCCGGGACGTCGGGCAGGCATGGGCGGGCCAACCCCCGGCCGGAGAAATACGTCATCTACCCCAGGGCTTCCAGCACCGCGTCGCGGACGACGTCAGGGTCAGGCCACCACCCGCATCTAGTGGGGTCGGCCAGAACCTGGCTACAACAGCGATGCTTCTCCGCGCGATGCCGGAGCCATCAACCACCGAGGGCCTGGCGAATCCAGGGGGAGCTCAAGAATCTCCTCGAAGGCGCCGCGGTCCGACGGGCCGAGAGCTCTGCCTCCCGAAGGCAGGGGTACCCCTCGGAACCTCATGCCGCGACTTCCCGATTCATGCGGGAAGCCTCGGTCTACACCGGGCGCACGCGCAACACCGCGCCTGCGGCCCCGGGCCGCCTCGGCAACGAGCACCATCACCGCGACCGTCGGGCCCACCTCGACGAGGGGGTGCGCCGAGGCTACCACCCCAGGCGTGGGGGACGCTACGATAGCGGGGAGGATCGGAGTCCCTCGCCCGAACCACCCGGTCCGCAGGCCTTTAGCCGGGCCATCCGACGGGCACCGTTCCCGACCCGGTTCCGACCCTCGACTACTATCACAAAGTACTCGGGGGAGACGAGACCGGAACTGTGGCTCACGGACTACCGTCTGGCCTGCCAACTAGTTGGAACGGACGATGACAACCTCATCATCCGCAACCTCCCTCTGTTCCTCTCCGACACCGCTCGCGCCTGGTTGGAGCACCTGCCTCCGGGGCAGATCTCCAACTGGGACGACCTAGTCCAAGCTTTCGTCGGCAATTTCCAGGGCACGTACGTGCGCCCCGAGAATTCCTGGGACCTCCGAAGCTGCCGGCAGCAGCCGAGAGAGTCTCTCCGGGACTACATCCGGCGATTCTCGAAGCAGCGCACCGAGCTGCCCAACATCACCGACTCGGATGTCATCGGCGCGTTCCTCGCTGGCACCACCTGCCGCGACCTGGTGAGCAAGCTGGGTCGCAAGACCCCCACCAGGGCGAGCGAGCTGATGGACATCGCCACCAAGTTCGCCTCCGGCCAGGAGGCGGTCGAGGCTATCTTCCGAAAGGACAAGCAGCCCCAGGGCCGCCCATCGGAAGATGCTCCCGAGGCGTCGACTCAGCGCGGCGCCAAGAAGAAAGGCAAGAAGAAGTCGCAAGCGAAACGCGACGCCGCCGACGCGGACCTTGTCGCCGCCGCCGAGTACAAGAACCCTCGGAAACCCCCCGGAGGTGCCAACCTCTTCGACAAGATGCTCAAGGAGCCGTGCCCCTATCACCAGGGGCCCGTCAAGCACACCCTTGAGGAGTGCGTCATGCTTCGGCGCCACTTCCACAGGGTCGAGCCACCCGCGGAGGGTGGCAGGGCCCGCGACGACGACAAGAAGGAAGATCACCAAGCAGGAGAGTTCCCCGAGGTCCGCGACTGCTTCATGATCTACGGTGGGCAAGCGGCGAATGCCTTGGCTCGGCACCGCAAGCAAGAGCGCCGGGAGGTCTGCTCGGTGAAGGTGGCGGCGCCAGTCTACCTAGACTGGTTCGACAAGCCCATCACCTTCGACCAAGCCGACCACCCCGACCACGTGCTGAGCCCGGGGAAATACCCGCTCGTCGTTGACCCCGTCATCGGCGACGTCAGGCTCACCAAGGTCCTCATGGACGGAGGCAGCAGCCTCAACATCATCTACGCCGAGACCCTCGGGCTCCTGCGTGTCGATCTGTCCTCCGTCCGAGCAGGCGCCGCGCCCTTCCATGGGATCATTCCCGGGAAGCGCGTCCAGCCCCTCGGACAACTCGACCTTCCTGTCTGCTTCGGAACACCCTCCAACTTCCGAAGGGAGACCCTGACGTTCGAGGTGGTCGGTTTCCGAGGAACCTACCACGCGGTACTGGGAAGACCATGCTACGCGGAGTTCATGGCCGTCCCCAACTACACCTACCTGAAGCTCAAGATGTCGGGCCCCAACGGGGTCATCACCGTCGGCGCCACGTACAAACACGCGTTCGAATGCGACGTGGAGTGCGTGGAGTACGCCGAGGCCCTCGCCGAGTCCGAGGCCCTCATCGCCGACCTGGAAAGCCTCTCTAAGGAGGTGCCAGACGTGAAACGTCATGCCGGCAACTTCGAGCCAGTGGAGACGGTTAAGGCCGTCCCCCTCGACCCCAGCGGCGACGCCTCCAAGCAGATCCGGATCAGCTCCGGGCTCGATCCCAGATAGGAAGCAGTGCTCGTCGACTTTCTCCGCGCGAACGTCGACGTCTTCGCGTGGAGTCCCTCGGACATGCCCGGCATACCGAGGGATGTCGCCGAGCACTCGCTGGACATTCGAGCCGGAGCCCGACCCGTCAAGCAGCCTCTGCGCCGATTTGACGAGGAGAAGCGCAGAGCCATAGGCGAGGAGATCCACAAGCTAATGGCGGCGGGGTTCATCAAAGAGGTATTCCATCCCGAATGGCTTGCCAACCCTGTGCTTGTGAGAAAGAAAGGGGGGAAATGGCGGATGTGTGTTGACTACACTGGTCTCAACAAAGCATGTCCGAAGGTTCCCTACCCTCTGCCACGCATCGATCAAATCGTGGATTCCACTGCTGGGTGCGAAACCCTGTCTTTCCTCGATGCCTACTCAGGGTATCATCAAATTAGGATGAAAGAGTCCGACCAGCTCGCGACTTCTTTCATCACACCCTTCGGCATGTACTGCTATGTCACCATGCCGTTCGGCTTGAGGAATGCGGGCGCGACGTACCAGCGGTGCATGAACCATGTGTTCGGCGAACACATTGGCCGCACGATCGAGGCCTACGTCGATGACATCGTAGTCAAGACGAGGAAAGCTTCCGACCTCCTTTCCGACCTTGAAGTGACATTCCGATGTCTCAAGGCGAAAGGCGTCAAGATCAATCCCGAGAAGAGTGTCTTCGGGGTGCCCCGAGGCATGCTCTTGGGGTTCATCGTCTCCGAGCGGGGCATCGAAGCCAACCCGGAGAAGATCGCAGCCATCACCAGCATGGGGCCCATCAAGGACTTGAAAGGCGTACAGAGGGTCATGGGATGTCTCGCGGCTCTGAGCCGCTTCATCTCACGCCTCGGCGAAAGAGGTCTACCTCTGTACCGCCTCTTAAGGAAGGCCGAGTGCTTCACTTGGACCCCTGAGGCCGAGGAAGCTCTCGGGAACCTGAAGGCGCTCCTCACAAAGGCGCCTATCTTGGTGCCTCCAGCTACCGGAGAAGCCCTCTTGGTCTACGTCGCCGCGACCACTCAGGTGGTCAGCGCCGCGATTGTGGTCGAGAGGCAAGAAGAGGGGCATGCATTGCCCGTTCAGAGGCCAGTTTACTTCATCAGCGAGGTACTGTCCGAAACCAAGATCCGCTACCCACAAGTTCAGAAGCTGCTGTATGCAGTGATCCTGACACGGCGGAAGTTGCGACACTACTTCGAGTCTCATCCGGTAACTGTGGTGTCATCCTTCCCCCTGGGGAGATCATCCAGTGCCGAGAGGCCTCGGGTAGGATTGCAAAGTGGGCGGTGGAAATCATGGGCGAGACAATCTCGTTCGCCCCTCGGAAGGCTGAAAGGATCACGATGCCCAAGAGGGGGGTGAATTGGGCTTTTCTAAAAATCAACACTAATTAAAACCTAAGCAAGAGCTAAACAAGAGCCCAACTTCACCCCAACAACTAGCACTAAGAATATAATACTAGAAATGTAACAAAGCTAAGATAAAACTTCAAATACTTGCTAAACAAATACACAATGTAAAGTGCTCGAATTAAGTGCGGAATGTAAAGCAAAGTTTAGAAGACTCCTCCAATTTTTCCCGAGGTATCGAAGAGTCGGCACTCTCCACTAGTCCTCGTTGGAGCACCCGCGCAAGGGTATTGCTCCCCCTTGGTCCTCGCAAGAACCAAGTGCTCACTACGAGATGATCCTTTGCCACTCCGGCGCGGTGGATCCCTCGAGACCGCTTACAAACTTGAGTCGGGTCACCAACAAGATCTTCACGGTGATCACCGAGCTCCCAACGCCACCAAGCCGTCTAGGTGATTGCCGATCACCAAGAGTAACAAGCCGTAGACTTTCGCTTGACCAAGAGAAGCCTAATGCAAGTGGTGTGTGCTCTAGGTGGCTCTCACTAGCGCTAATGAGGAACAAGCGCGGATTATGATTCTCTAATCTCCTCACTAGGCTTTTGGTGCTTGCAATGCTCTAGCAATGTGCTGGAATAAATGTGGAGTGCAAGACATTGAATATGGTGGGTGGAGGGGGTATAAATAGCCCTCACCCACCAACTAGCCGTTACAGGCAATTTACTGCGCGATGGCGCACCGGACAGTCCGGTGCGCCACCGGTGCGCCAACGGTGCGCCAACGGTCGTTTCCAACGGCTAGTTCTGACAGAGAGCCGTTGGACTCATGGCGCACCGGACAGTGAACAGTCCACTGTCCGGTGCACACCGGACAGTCCGGTGCGGTGTCCGGTGTGCCACTAAAATTCAACTCTGAAAGCTGCGCTCTCGGGTTTCTGCGAAGGGGAAAGACTCTGCCGTGGACCAGCCTGGCCCCACCTGGCAGAGGGCGCACCGGACAGTCCGGTGCACACCGGACAGTCCGGTGCCCCAAAGCCAGAAACACTAACTCTTATTTTTCAGCTGATTTTCAAATCGGTTTTCGTTCTAACTTGTGTGTGAGTTCTAGAGTGACACCTAGCACTGTATATGAGTGTGATTGTGCACCAACACTACACTAGAACTCTCTTGGTCAAACTACTCATCGACAACCCCTCTTTATAGTACGGCTAAAAGAGAATAAAAGACCTAACTAAATCGCGAGTGTCCACATCTCCTTGACACTCGGACTCCGTAGACCTTCACCTTTTGTTCCGTCGTTTTAGCCGTCGCTTCGAGTTCTTATCTCCGGGATTGTTTTCACCGTTGTAGTACTTCTACCTGTCATGCGACCTAACTTACCATTTGTCTCTGCAAAACACACGTTAGTCACATATAATATTACGTTGTCATTAATCACTAAAACCAACCAGGGGCCTAGATGCTTTCAATCTCCCCCTTTTTGGTGATTGATGACAACCTTACAAGTTTTGTGAGAGTAGTTTGTTTTGAAGATTCTGTCAATAGAAAGAATGGTTAGTTGTACTCAGTAATCTTTGACAGAAAGAATGTGTACCATAATAATAAGAGTGAGCGCATACACATCATAAGATTCTTGTTCATATAAAAGTGAAGTTAAATTAATGAAACAAGAGCTATAAGACTGGTGATAAAGTATAAGGTGAAAACATAATACACACAGTCAATCATATGCAACGAGAGTATATGACGAGTTTGTGAGCCAAAAACATCAAGCTAGTACAGAGAGTAGCAAGCACATATATTACATCAAAATGACTCTGACTCTCTACTAACTCTCTAACTCCCCCTAGCTCTCACAACTCATATCTCTCCCCCTTTGGCGTCAAACACCAAAAGGGACCTGAACCTAAACGCCTGAAGCAGGAGGAGGCGGCGGGGGCGCATCCGGTCGAGGTCGAGGTAGCAGAGCGAACGCCGACGGAGGGTCAGAGTCAGTCTCGGATCTAGGATCTGCGGTAGAAGCTGGAGCTGGTACTGACTCGGACAGAGGCCGCGCTGCAGGAGCTACCGGAGCAGAAGCGGTCACAGATACTGCCACAGCGGTAGTGGTAACAGCAGATGCTGGTGGCACTGGCGGCTGCGGACAGACAGAGCTGAGAACCGGAGAGGTGAACGCCAAAGTGACCGGCCGGAGCGGAGAGGTACCAACAGGGGCTCCTGACAAAATCGATGGCACCACTGGAGCGTGAAGCGGAGGAGGTGGAGCAGACTGAACCGGAGGTGCTGAGATACCAGAATGCTGAAGCATAAGAGCCATGAATGCCCTACTCTCAGCCCGATCCTGAAGTAACTGCTGCTGAAGAGCATCATGCCTGTCCTGCATGCTCTGAAACATCGAGAGCATCGTCTCGGATAACCGTGCCTGCTCGGCTGCCAGGTTGGCTAGAATCGTCGCAAGAGCAGGGTCCATAGCCGGAGGAGGAGCAGGGGCAGCACGAGAACTCTCAGCCTCATGATCATGTGAGCGTGGAGGCATAGGAGGCGGAGGCGGAGGAGGAACCCCAAAATCATCATCATCATCATCAGCTGCTGTACCCTGAGTGTCAAACTGTCGAAGAGCTGCATCCTCAGCCTGAGAGTCAAACACAGAAGCAGAAGCTGGCACAGGAATCTCAGGAGCAGGACGGTAAGATCCAAAAACAAGGCGTGAGGCCTCAAGGGTGCTCTGAAATCGAGGGGGCTGAATCAGCTGCGCAAAGATGTGGCATAAGTAGTGAGCATAAGGTAACTGCCGACGAGCACGAATCCCATCCAGAACGGTGTCCTCGATCTCACAAAGCAGGAAGTCCACAACGTCAAACTCAGAGTGGGAGACCAGGGCACCAAGGAGCCAAAGCTGAATATGAGTGGTAGCCTCCCTGTATCCCATCCTCGGCAGAAGAGTCCGTCTGATGAGCTCATATAAGTACTTTGCTGCTGTAGTAAAGTCTGCTGGTGAACGTCGCGACCCATCTGAAAAAGGCGGGCGGAACAGAGCCGCGACGTGAGCTGTCCCCGGAGCCACACCACCGTGAGGGCGATGAGGAGGGTCAGAAGTGCCGTAGCAGAGGTTGTGAAGGCGAGTCGTCGACTCTGGGAATCCAAAGAGCTGACGGATCTGACTGGCAGTGATCGTGACATCCTCTCGCTCAAAGCGGAACCTCATCCAGTGATGATCCGGGTCAATCCAAACAGAGGCGTAGAAGACGCGGACCCACTCCTCAACATATCTGCCGCTGATAGTCAGAAGGGTCAGAAGGCCAGGCAGATAGGTGAGATGCGCCTCAGAGTCAGCACCGGCTGCAAGCAGAAAAGCTGGAAGATCCAAAAGGCGGTGCACTCGCAGAGCTATCTGAGCAGACATCTGAGCTCTGAAAAACGACTCCTGAATCCGTGTGCTGAAAAGATCACTTGCTGCAGGGTCTCTCTGAGCTGGTAGCCAAGACTCCACGGGTACGTACCTGAACCGACGTACTCGTGCCGCAGTAGCACGCTGAAGATCAAACAGACGAGGATCCGAAACCAGAGGACGGACCTCAGTCTCATCACGCTCCCAGAAGCGAGGTGGAGGGACAGGAGGAGCTGAAGCGGGAGCGGGAGCAGGGGAAGCAGTGGAAGCTGGCAAAGAGGAGGTAGTGGGTATGGCTGTGGAGGTGGATGGAGCAATAGGAGTGACGGGAGCAGGCAGAGTGGGTGGCGGAGGTGTGAGAGGAGGAGCGAGTCCGGGAGGTGAGACGACGAGCACGGAATGCAATCTGATCGGATGGAATCTGCGGCTGATCTCCAAGTGCGGCCTGCGCAGCGGCTGCTGCAGCTGCTGCCGCTGCACGGGCTTCTCTGTCCGTACGCCGCTTCTTGCGGCCTTCCTGCTGCTCCAAGTAAACAGTCTTGCCCTTGACCTGCCTGAAGGGGCGACGAGGGTCCTCATCATCGCCACCCCCTGGCGCCGACGCATTCTTCGTGCGCGGCATCCTGATCTGATGTCTGCAAATGAGAGAGAGGGACTAAGCACAGAGCAAAAGTGACCGATAGATTTAGCAAAGAATGAGATGACTACCTGGAAAGCTCACACGAGAGGTGACGATCCAGGCAGGACGGGAGACGGCACACGGTCAAACAAGGTCACTGAAATGACAGAAGAGGTGAGCACGTATTAGTCACATAGTCATAAGCATATGAAATGTGAATAAATACATACACAGAGAGATATGGCACGAGACGAGACGATCAAGAAGTTAAATGACGTGAAAACGACGTTTGACGGATAAAATGTGTCATATGATGTTTGGAATTCGAATTGAGGCACGAAACGATATGGAATTGAGCCGATACTTCACGAATAGGTTTATATAGGTGAATGAGAGTGAAGTGTGTGCTTGGTTTGAATTTAGGCGAAGAAAAAGAGATTTGGGCACTCGGCTCGGAAACGATCGCTCAAAAACGGGAATTTTGGTGAAATTTAAGCCTGGGATCTCGGATTGGCGTGAAATTTGGCAAGTAGGTTACTGGAAGTGTTGTGAAGGTGCCTGAAAAATTTGGGTTCAATTGGAGCATTTTTGGCTGGTTTGGGCATTTCACCGAGCATGTGGCGTGCGGGGAATTAGGGTTTCGGTGAAACGGCCATTTGAGGAGTGAAAACCCTCCCGAAGGAGCTAGGATCCTGCAGGGATACATAATAAGGACAAAGGAACACATTGTACCAACTGGATTCATTGGATTCCACAGGAATTTGAAGAATTTGCAAAGGGTGGAAAAAGGGAGCCTGACTGCCTCAGACTGAGCACAGAGAGGGAGTGGAGACAGGGGAGGGGAGCCTGCTCACCGAGAGGGAGAGGACGAGGCCAGGTCTCCACGGTCGCCGGAGGGTCGCCGCCGGGGAGGGAAGATCGCCGGCGAAGGGGGGAAATCGCCTGAGACCGAGAGCAGACGCTTGGCAGGGGAGAAACTGAGCCAGGCCACGGGCTCGGGCAGAGAGGGATTTTTTAAAAACGGAGTATGGGCGCACCGGACAGTCTACAGTGCCTGTCCGGTGCACACAGGACAGCGCACAGTAGCTGTCCGGTGAACCACCGGACAGCGCACAGGAAAATTGAATTTTAGCGCGCGGCTGCCGGTGCACCGGACATTGCACAGTGCAGTGTCCGGTGCACACCGGACTGTCCGGTGAGCCCAGACAGAGGAGAGTTTGGAAAAATTTGAATTTTTCTATCTAACTCCCAACCAAACCAAATCCCAACTTATAATCACACAAAATAACACTTGTTGGGACAGGTATTGGCACCCTCATATACTTTTCAAAATATTTCGCCATAGGCTAGATAATTTTTAGAGAAAATAGGCAAATGGTGAAATTTGCATTTTGGTTTGCACTAGGGGTTTTCATGAGTGATTTGAGTTTTGAATACTCCCCCTAAGTGCAGTACCTCATGCATATTTTAAGAACCAATAATTGCATAAAAAGTAAGAATTTAAGTGCTAAAAGCTTAAAACTAAGACTTGTCAGGTTTGACCCGAGTTAAGCTTTTTCACTCGCTTTGTGGGCGGTTATCTCAACTAGGTTAGACAAGTCCTAGATGCAATACAAGGAATTTAAACATGCAATGCAAGCTTGACAACACCATTTGACATTTTACATAAAATTTCTGAGATCAAGAATATTTAGTTCATTCCTCAACATGCAAAAGCGGGTCTTATCAAGTGGCTTAGTGAAAATATCCGCTAATTGATCTTTCGACCTCACTCCTTCTAAAATGATATCTCCTTTAGCAACATGATCTCTAAGGAAGTGATGACGGATATCAATGTGCTTGGTGCGAGAGTGTTGTACAGGATTATTAGCAATTTTAACAGCACTCTCATTATCACACAACAAAGGTACCTTTTCTAGAACTACGCCATAGTCTAGAAGAGTTTGTTTCATATATAAAATCTGTGTGCAACAAGCACCTGCGGCAATGTATTCCGCTTCGGCAGTTGACAAGGCAACACTATTTTCTTTTTGGATGTCCATGAAACTAGTGATCTACCAAGCAGATGGCATGCCCCAGAAGTACTTTTCCTATCTATTTTGCAACTGGCATAATCCGAATCGGAATAGCCGATTAAATCAAAAGTAGCTCCTTTGGGATACCACAGACCAACGCTTGTGGTGTGCCTGAGATACCTAAGAATTCTCTTAACAGCGCGAAGATGAGCTTTCTTAGGATTAGATTGGAATCTAGCACACATGCAAACACTGAACATAATATCGGGCCTAGATGCGGTAAGGTACAATAGACTACCAATCATAGAACGGTAGAGAGTTTGATTAACCGGGTTACCTCCCTCATCTAAGTCGAGATGTCCATTTGTAGGCATGGGAGTCTTGATTGGTTTGCACTTCTCCATGTTGAACCTTTTCAACAAGTCTTTGGTATACTTCTCTTGTGAGAGAAAGTTACCATCTTTCATTTGCTTGACTTGAAAGCCGAGGAAGTGTGTTAGCTCACCAATCATTGACATCTCGAACTCCTTCGACATCAACTCACCAAATTCCTTGCAATGATAGTCATTTGTCGAGCCAAAGATTATATCATCAACATATACTTGACAAATGAAAATATCACCGTTATGTTTCTTTGTGAAGAGAGTTGTGTCGACGGTCCCGATCTTGAAGCCCTTTTCGATGAGGAAGTCGCGAAGACGCTCATACCAAGCCCTTGGAGCTTGCTTTAGTCCATAAAGCGCCTTGGACAACCTGTAAGCATGGTTAGGATATCTAGGGTCTTCAAATCCAGGCGGTTGCTCAACATATACAAGTTCATTTATGAAGCCATTTAAAAATGCACTTTTTACATCCATTTGATAAAGTTTTATATCATAGCATGATGCATATGCAAGTAGGATACGGATGGCTTCCAGTCGAGCAACCGGTGCAAAGGTCTCTCCAAAATCTAAGCCTTCAACTTGAGAGAATCCCTTTGCGACAAGTCTTGCCTTGTTTCTTACAATCACACCTTGATCATCTTGTTTGTTTCTGAACACCCACTTTGTTCCAATGATTCTTGCATCTTGTGGGGGCTTCTCCAGGGTCCAAACTTCGTTACGGGTGAAGTTGTTAAGTTCTTCATGCATGGCATTCACCCAGTCCGGATCCTGTAGCGCCTCATCTATACAAGTAGGCTCAACACAAGAAACAAAAGAGTGATGTTCAATAAAATTAGCATGTCTATGTGATCGAGTAATAACCCCTTGTGAAGGACTCCCGATGATTTGGTTTTGAGGATGAGCTTGAAGTAGTGATGAGTTTCTCCTGTCAACCACTTGGGAAGAAGATCCTGGAGCATCAACATCTTCGGCTTGTACCCTTGCTTGTTCATGAGAGACAAATGTATCTTCATTTGCATGCCTCTCATCTTTTTCATCATCTTGTGGTACATTTGATGAAGAAGGCCTGTCAATGATTTGCACCTCTTCTTCATCTTCTTTTGGTTTGATAGCTCCAATAGGCATGTTCTTCATTGCTTCCCTAAGTGGCTCATCACCTACATCATCAAGATTTTCAAGTGCTCCTTGGGAGCCATTAGTCTCATCAAATTCCACATCATATGTTTCTTCTACCATGCCAGTGGCATGGTTGAATACTCGATATGCTTTGGACTTTAATGAATAACCCAAAAGAAAACCAATATCACAACGTCTTTGAAACTTCCCTAGGTGATGGCGTTTCTCGTAGATGTAGCATTTGCACCCAAATACCCGGAAGAAAGAGACGTCTGGCTTTTTCCCATTTAGCAGTTCATAAGGAGTCTTCGCAAGTAGCCGGTGAGGAAATAGCCTGTTTGATGCATAACAAGCAGTGTTGACAGCTTCGGCCCAAAACCTCTCCGGTGTGTTATACTCATCAATCATTGTTCTTGCAAGGGTGATCAAGGTCCTATTTTTCCTTTCAACAACTCCATTTTGTTGAGGTGTATATGTGGCAGATACTTCATGCTTGATCCCAATTTCATCACAGTACTCATGAATGTTGGTGTTGTCAAATTCTTTGCCATTGTCACTTCTAATCTTCTTAATCTTGCAATCAAATTCATTTTGCGCTTTCTTGGCAAACTTCTTGAATATAGATGCAACTTCAGATTTGTCATGGAGAAAGAACACCCAAGTGTATCTTGAGAAGTCATCAACAATCACTAGACAGTAGAGGTTGCCACCGGCACTGACATAATTTGTAGGTCCAAATAGATCCATATGAAGTAGTTCCAGTGGCCTTGCTGTTGACATGAAAGCTTTAGTGGGATGTGTATTAGCAACTTGCTTTCCAGCTTGACATGCACTGCATGGCTTGTCTTTTTCAAACACCACATCCTTTAATCCTCTAACCATATCTTTCTTTAATACCTTCTTGAGTGTGCTCATTCCAACATGTGCATGCCTCCTATGCCAAAGCCATCCAAGAGAAGCTTTGGTGAAGAGGCAAGTTCTTAAGTCTGCATCTTCTGAAGTGAAATCCACTAAGTAAAGGTTGTTGTATCTAAATCCCTTGAATACCATTGATTCATCATCCATTTTTGTTACAATAACCTCTGATGGAGTGAATAAGCATTGAAGTCCAAGATCACAGAGTTGTCCCACTGATAATAAATTGAAGCTCAAGGGTGCAACTAAGAGAACATTTGATATTGATAAATCATTTGAGATTGCCACCTTGCCAAGTCCTTGCACTTTTCCTTTTGAGTTGTCTCCAAATGTGATTTTATCTTGACCATCAACATTCTCATCTAGTGAGGTGAACATCCGTGGGTTGCCTGTCATATGTTGTGTGCATCCACTGTCAATAACCCAATGGCTCCCACCGGTCTTGTAGTTCACCTACATTCACAGACAATTCAAGCTTGAGTTTTGAGGGCCCTATATTGCATAGGACCAGTGACTCTCTCAATTAAGGACTTTGCCACCCAGATTTGTCTAGGTCTACTCTTATTTGGTGGACCTAGGAATGTAACCTTAATCTTTCCATTTGCAACCTTTCTTAGAACATAGTGAGCATTGAAAGCAAATGGTCTTGAGTGCTTAGGCAAGGGAGTTGGTGGTTTAGCTTTGCAGTTGTGGGCAAAATGACCTTCATTTCCACACTCAAAGCATTTGATAGGCTTGTGAGTCTGCTTTGGCTTGTATTGAGTGATAGCTTTCTTTTGCACAAAAGCATTGTATCCAATACCACTCTTGTTATTTTTCATAACAGTGTTCATAAGCAGCTCATTTTGGAGGTATTGACCCTTGTTGAACTTTTGCACACTTGTTGCAAGATGTTCATTTTCACTTTTTAGTTTCTTGACCTCATTCTTAAGCCTTTGATTATCCACTGCCAACTCATTGTTGAAATCATTGTTCTCAATAGCAACTTTTCCTCTAGTAGCTGCATCAGTCAAGTAATTCTTCAATTTTTGGTTGTCTAAAGTCAGGACTTCAACTTTTTCAGTCAATTCAGCATGTAGACTAGTTTGCTCTTCTTGAATCAAATCATCACATGAGGTTGCTACATCAAGCTTAACAACAGGGTTAATAGCCTCATGTGTTTTGCAAGATAAAAGTTCATTTTCAACAAGAAGATTGTCATGATCAAATTTAATTTGAGTATAGTCTTCCTTGATCTTTACTAGTCTATTTTGCAACTCCCTATTAGCTTCATTTAATTTGTCATATTTTTCCTTAGCATCTTTTAGGGAGTTTGTGAGCTCATTTACAGTTGATGACATAGTTTTATTTTCTTCTTTTATTTCATCACTAGCCTTTATAACTATGTCATACTTGGCATTTAAAGATTCATTTTCATTTTTCAACCTATCACATTTAGCTTTTGACTTTCTAATGATTTGAGTATATTCTTTAAGTAAGTCAGCTAACTCATCATATGAAGGTGAAGCAAATTCTTCATCACTATCACTATCACTATCATCATCAATATTAATATCATTTTGTACCTTTCGTTCACCCCTAGCCATGAGGCATAGGTGAGAAGTGGATGATGGCGATGGTGGTGGTGAAGAGAAGTCCCCGGCGATGGCCGCAACTTTTTCATCATTCTCTTCTTCACTTGAAGAAGACCCACTTGATGATTCGATGTCGGTGAGCCAGTCGCCAACAATATATGCCTTTCCATTCTTCTTCTTGTGGAACCTCTTTTGCTTCCCATCCTTCCTCTTGAAGAATTTCTTTTCCTTCTTTTCATCATCGCTGTCATCTTCTTTCTTGCCCTTGAACTTATTCTTCTTGGGCTTGTTACATTGATGAGCAAGATGACCAAGCTCACCACAGTTGTAGCAGTCCATCTCAGAAATGGGCTTTCTTTTGTTGGAAAAGAACTTCTTCTTTCTTGAATCAAATTTGATGCCTTCTCTATTTAGCTTCTTCAACATCTTGGTGGTCTTCCTTACCATCAAGGCAATGTTTGCATCAAGGTCATCATCACTTGAGGATTCTTCCTCAACTTGTATTTTTGCTTTTCCTTTTCTTTCATGATTTGCTTTGAGAGCCAAATCCTTTCTTTTGGAAGATGATTCTTCTTTGTCGTTGATGTGCATGTACATTTCATGGGCATTGATCTTTCCCAAAATTTGTGTAGGTGTGGTAACTGAAAGATCCATTTGATGTAGCACAGTGACAATGTGTCCATATTTGTCTATTGGGAGGACACTGAGAATCTTCCTCACAACATCCGGTTGTGAGATTTGAGTAAGCCCCAATCCATTGACTTCCTCTACAAGAATATTAAGTCGTGAGTACATAGCATTTGCATTTTCATTAGTAAGCATTTCAAAGGAATTTAACTTTCGCATGGCTATGTGATATCTTTCCTCACGTTCACTTCTAGTTCCTTCATGTAGAGCACAAATGTCCATCCACAAATCATGAGCATTTTTATGATTCCTTACTCTATTGAACACATCTTTGCAAAGGCCTCTAAAAAGGGTGTTTTTGGCCTTAGCATTCCATTTCTCATAATTGAACTCATCACCTACAAGATTTGTGGGATCTCTAGGTTCGGGGAACCCTTGTGTGGCGGCTTTATAGACACCAATGTCTATAGCCTCTAAGTATGCTTCCATACGAATTTTCCAATAAGGAAAATCGTCACCATCAAAAACGGGAGGAGGTCCATCCCCACCGGACATCATAAATCTATGAGCAACAAGGCTTTGATACCAATTGAAAGGATCACGATGCCCAAGAGGGGGGGTGAATTGAGCTTTTCTAAAAATCAACACTAATTAAAACCTAAGCAAGAGCTAAACAAGAGCCCAACTTCACCCCAACAACTAGCACTAAGAATATAATACTAGAAATGTAACAAAGCTAAGATAAAACTTCAAATACTTGCTAAACAAATACACAATGTAAAGTGCTTGAATTAAGTGCGGAATGTAAAGCAAAGTTTAGAAGACTCCTCCAATTTTTCCCGAGGTATCGAAGAGTCGGCACTCTCCACTAGTCCTCGTTGGAGCACCTGCGCAAGGGTATTGCTCCCCCTTGGTCCTCGCAAGAACCAAGTGCTCACTACGAGATGATCCTTTGCCACTCCGGCGCGGTGGATCCCTCGAGACCGCTTACAAACTTGAGTCGGGTCACCAACAAGATCTTCACGGTGATCACCGAGCTCCCAACGCCACCAAGCCGTCTAGGTGATTGCCGATCACCAAGAGTAACAAGCCGTAGACTTTCGCTTGACCAAGAGAAGCCTAATGCAAGTGGTGTGTGCTCTAGGTGGCTCTCACTAGCGCTAATGAGGAACAAGCGCGGATTATGATTCTCTAATCTCCTCACTAGGCTTTTGGTGCTTGCAATGCTCTAGCAATGTGCTGGAATAAATGTGGAGTGCAAGACATTGAATATGGTGGGTGGAGGGGGTATAAATAGCCCTCACCCACCAACTAGCCGTTACAGGCAATTTACTGCGCGATGGCGCACCGGACAGTCCGGTGCGCCACCGGTGCGCCAACGGTCGTTTCCAACGGCTAGTTCTGACAGAGAGCCGTTGGACTCATGGCGCACCGGACAGTGAACAGTCCACTGTCCGGTGCACACCGGACAGTCCGGTGCGGTGTCCGGTGTGCCACTAAAATTCAACTCTGAAAGCTGCGCTCTCGGGTTTCTGCGAAGGGGAAAGACTCTGCCGTGGACCAGCCTGGCCCCACCTGGTAGAGGGCGCACCGGACAGTCCGGTGCACACCGGACAGTCCGGTGCCCCAAAGCCAGAAACACTAACTCTTATTTTTCAGCTGATTTTCAAATCGGTTTTCGTTCTAACTTGTGTGTGAGTTCTAGAGTGACACCTAGCACTGTATATGAGTGTGATTGTGCACCAACACTACACTAGAACTCTCTTGGTCAAACTACTCATCGACAACCCCTCTTTATAGTACGGCTAAAAGAGAATAAAAGACCTAACTAAATCGCGAGTGTCCACATCTCCTTGACACTCGGACTCCGTAGACCTTCACCTTTTGTTCCGTCGTTTTAGCCGTCGCTTCGAGTTCTTATCTCCGGGATTGTTTTCACCGTTGTAGTACTTCTACCTGTCATGCGACCTAACTTACCATTTGTCTCTGCAAAACACACGTTAGTCACATATAATATTACGTTGTCATTAATCACTAAAACCAACCAGGGGCCTAGATGCTTTCAAAGGCCATCAAGTCCCAGGTCTTGGCGGACTTCATGGCCGAATGGGTCGACACCCAGCTACCGACGGCTCCGATCCAACCGGAGCTCTGGACCATGTTTTTCGACGGGTCGTTGATGAAGACGGGAGCCGGCGCAGGCCTACTCTTCATCTCGCCCCTCGGGAAACACCTACGCTATGTGCTACGCCTCCATTTCCCGGCGTCCAACAATGCGGCTGAGTATGAGGCTCTGGTCAACGGGTTGCGGATCGCCATCGAGCTAGGGGTCCGACGCCTCGACGCCCGCGGTGACTCGTAGCTCGTCATCGATCAAGTCATGAAGAACTCCCACTGCCGCGACCCGAAGATGGAGGCCTACTGCGATGAGGTTCGGCGCTTGGAAGACAAGTTCTACGGGCTCGAGCTCAACCACATCGCTCGGCGCTACAATGAGACTACGGACGAGCTGGCTAAAATAGCCTCGGGGCGAACAACGGTTCCCCCGGACATCTTCTCCGGGGATCTGCATCAACCCTCCGTCAAGATCGACGACACGCCCGAGCCTAAGGCACCCTCGGCCCAGTACGAGGTACCCTCGGCCCAGCCCGAGGTATCCTCGGCACAGCCCAAGGCACCCTCAGCTCGACCCGAGGCGCCCTCGGTTCAGCCCGAGGTACCCTCGGCCCCCGAGGGTGAGGCACTGCGCGTCGAGGAGGAGCGAAGCGGGGTCACGCCTAATCGAAACTGGCAGACCACGTACCTGCAATATCTCCACCAAGGAGAGCTACCCCTCGATCGAGCCGAGGCTCGGCGGGTGGCGCGACGCGCCAAGTCGTTCGTCTTGCTGGGCGATGAGAAGGAGCTCTACCACCACAGCCCCTCTGGCATCCTCCAGCGATGCATCTCCGTCGCCGAAGGTCAGGAACTCCTGCGAGAGATACACTCGGGGGCTTGCGGCCATCACGCAGCGCCTCGAGCCTTTGTCGGGAATGCTTTCCTACAAGGCTTCTACTGGCCAACGGCGGTGGCCGACGCCACTAGAATTGTCCGCACCTGCGAAGGCTGTCAATTCTACGCGAGGCAGACCCACCTGCCCGCTCAGGCTCTGCAGACGATACCCATCACCTGGCCTTTTGCTGTGTGGGGTCTGGATCTCGTCGGCCCCTTGCAGAAGGCACCCGGGGGCTACACGCACCTGCTGGTTGCCATCGACAAATTCTCCAAGTGGATCGAGGTCCGACCTCTGAACAGCATCAGGTCCGAGCAGGCGGTGGCGTTCTTCACCAACATCATCCATCGCTTCAGGGTCCTGAACTCCATCATCACCGACAACGGCACCCAGTTCACCGGCAGAAAGTTCTTGGACTTCTGCGAGGATCACCACATCCGGGTGGACTGGGCCGCCGTGGCTCATCCCATGTCAAATGGGCAAGTAGAGCGTGCCAACGGCATGATTCTACAAGGGTTCAAGCCTCGAATCTACAACGACCTCAACAAGTTCGGCAAGCGATGGATGAAGGAACTCCCCTCAGTGGTCTGGAGCCTGAGGACAACGCCGAGCCGAGCCACGGGCTTCACGCCGTTCTTCCTAGTCTATGGGGCCGAGGCCGTCTTGCCCACAGACCTGGAATACGGCTCCCCGAGGACGAGGGCCTACAGCGATCAAAGCAACCAAGCTAGCCGAGAAGACTCGCTGGACCAGCTGGAGGAGGCTCGGGACAAGGCCTTACTACACTCGGCGCGGTACCAGCAGTCCCTGCGACGCTACCACGCCCGAGGGGTCCGGTCCCGAGGCCTCCAGGTGGGCGACCTGGTGCTTCGGCTGCGACAAGACGCCCGAGGGAGGCACAAGCTCACGCCCCCTTGGGAGGGACCATTCATCATCACCAAGGTTCTGAAGCCCGGAACGTACAAGCTGGCCAACAGTCAAGGCGACGTCTACGGCAACGCTTGGAACATCCAACAGCTACGTCGCTTCTACCCTTAAGATGTTTTCAAGTTGTTCATACACCTCGCACCCACGCAAAGTTTAGTCATCAAGGAAGGGTCGGCCTCGCCTCGGCAAAGCCCGACCCTCCCTCGGGGGCTAAAAGGGGGGGAACCCCCTCTGCGTCGAAATTTTCCTCGAAGAAAGATCTTTTCTGCCAGAATGTCTTTCGTGCTTTTTGACTACTTCGAAAAGTGGATCCTGAAAACGACGGAGTACACGTAAGCAGCCAAGGCTGATCGAGCCGAGGGACTCCTACGCCTCCGGGACACGGATACCTCACTCATCACCTTCTGCGATAAGTAACTCACGTTCGGATAAGTGATTCCGCGGACCGAACAAGTCTTCACGTTCGGAAGCTCTTCTGCCGAAGCGATCCTTCGAGCCTTCTCGACTGCGTCGGTGACAGAGCCCCATGGACGGGTAAGAGTGCGCGTAAGCGGCAAGGCCGACCGAGCCGAGGGACTCCTACGCCTCCGGGATACGGATACCTCACTCATCACCTTCCGCGAGAAGCAACTCTCGCTCGCACAAACGTCCCTGTTACCGACAAAAAAGTCCAGATACTCGAAACAAGAGGAAAAGAGACGCAGCTTTACAACACAGCGAGGGTGTGTTTTGGCCTCGGCGGCCGTGGAAACACATGCGTCAAGACAATTCGATCCTGCAGGCTCGGGTCTTGACGCTGGAAGGGGGCAGCAGCACCCTCGGCATCGACGACACCTTCGGCGAGGTCCGGCCTAGCCTCGGACGGCGACGCGGTCCGAGGATCTCCACTCTAATGGACGACGTCATCGCCACGCCCGGGCAATCGCTGCCAGGGCCTTCTCCGGGAATCCGGCCCGAGCAGGCGGCTCGGCCGGTCACCCCGGGGCCTCGGCCAGCCGTCCTCCAAGGACGTCAGCCCGACCCGAGGCCTCGGCTGGTCAACTCCGGTGTCGGTCCCGCTAACGGACGACCCGGCTAGGCTTTGGTCAACCAGGTTTCCTTTTCGAGCCAACTCTGCCCCTGTTCATCCTGATACCGCTACCCCTGGCCTCGGCTCATCGAAGAGCGGCCAAGGGGTCCCTTTAACTAAGCTAAAGAAGCCTCGGACAATAAGGCCGACCGAGCCGAGGGACTCCTACACCTCCGGGATACGGATACCTCACTCGTCACCTTTACACGGGGCGACTCACGCTTGGTGAAGCGGTTCAGACAACCAACAGGCGAGTCTTAGTGCTCGAAAATGAGGAAAAAACACGGCTCCGTGCCAAAATTACATACATGTTCAGGCCTCGACAGCCACAATGAACAAAAACACTGGCATTAAAGTGCCATTACAAACGGAACTCCGGTTCCACCTCCGCAGGTACGAACAACCCACTCGATGGGGGGGGGCTGCGGAGCAACAGAAGACCGACGAACGGCGCGCCGTCGCCCGCTCCAGCAGTGGCGACGACGATGACTTCTGCTCCGGGGGGCCGAACAGCGGCAGCACTGACCTCAGGGCGGATGCTGCTGCCAAGAGGCCCCCGCCCAAGCCCAAACTCATGAGGCAAGGACGGGCAGAAGGCCGTAGAGTTGGAGGTCGGTCCATGGGCGGCCCTGGCTATCTCATCGGCGGAAGAACCTCTTCCAGCTGCCGTGGCAGACGCCGGCGCCGGGAGCGGCTCCGAAGCCACTCGCGTCCGAGAGCCAGGCACGTTGCAGCTGCCGGCGCCACGGACGACGACCGCCCTTCCCTCCGATCACTGAGGGAAGGAGCGAGCCACCGCCCACGCAGGGGCCGACCCCAACTCGGCACACTCCCCTCCCCAGCCCTGGTGATGAAAAACCTTGAGGCTGAGGGAGGGGCAGAGGCCGCAGCCCGGCTCGCTTTTCCCCACCATCAAACTAGAGGTCACCATCTTGGGTGACCGCCGGCGGAGGGGTGCAGCCGGGCTGCATGATGAAAATCCTTGAAGCCGAACGATGGCTGAAAGGTACCAACTCCCACGGAGTTGCGTTCCTCCAACGATGAGGCGGAAAGACGGCGAGTATTCCCCATCCGGGGGCTTGGAAGGTGGAAAGACACGATGCATAAGGGAGCGCGAAGACATGGTCGCCTTCCAAAGGGGGTCACCCTCCTTTTAAAGGCGACTCTCCCTACTTGCGCCCCCAACCGTCGCGGGCTGAGTCTTCTCCAACACACTCCAAGGTCCTCCCCTGCGGCGCGGGGGATGGGTCCCACACGCCATGCAAACCAGCTCAGAGCAGAAGAAGCCAAACCGTCGTGCGCGGCGCGCACAACCGTCCAACGGTTACAAGTGACCCTCCACTTTTGCCCAGACCAACGGGCAAAAGGGGTGGGCAGCCATGCAGGCGGCATGCAACCGCGCCAAGTGGGCGCGCTTCTCCGACTCCCAACACGCCCAGCATGGAGGCCCAGGCCCACGCGTCATGCAACCGGCGCGCCAAATGCTTCGTGCATGCAACTGCACCGCCACTTGCGCCACCACCGCGCCTCCTCGACTGCGGAACCAATACCGCGACTCGAGGCGACCCAGCGCACGACCCAGCAGCGCCAGCCTGGCGCGGCGGTCAGTGCGACCAAAAATGGGCCGGCAGTAATGACGGTGGCAGGCGGTCAGGAGCAGCACTCACGTCGTCAGCCAAGCTCACGTCCAATCCGGGGCAGCGAGAGAACCCTCTCTCACGGCGTGAAGACAACGCGCCCGTGCTCCGTTCCTCAAATGGCTCGCGCATACGCAACGGCCGCCCCGCCAACCACTCGCCCCGTCGCATTAACTCTGCGGCGGGACAGGCGGCGCCTCTGGCAGGAGAAGCAGGCGACGCTTCGCCTTCGCCATAATAACCACGTCAAAAAAGGTACGCTGCGTCGTTCGATTTCGTATCCTTTTCCTTTTTTCCTCTTTCTCTCTCTCGCAACAGGGACCGGGAAAGGGGGATACCCCGAAAAGGATCCTTCCTCGTGAAGGAACCAGGCTCCGAGCCTCCCTACTGATCAGAGGTTCGAAGGCTGGCCCCCCGGAAGGGTTCGACAGCCGCCTCAGATCGCGTGGGCCCTACACCCACTACTGGTCAGAGGTTCGAAGGCCGGCCCCTCGGAAGGGTTCCACGGCCGCCTCAGGCTACTCGGGCTCCGTGCCCATTACTGATCAGGGGTTCGAAGGCTGGCCCCCGAAGGGTTCACAGCCGCCTCAGACGCCGAGCGAGGGATGACCACGGGTACGTTCGATACATAACCAAGGCTCGGGCTGCGCTCCCGAGGTACCCTAGGACATTTCCGAGACCAGCGGGAACGATCTTGTAACGGAATCCCATCGGAGGGAGGCATCGAGCCCTCGGACCCCGTCGCCAGGGGACCGGGTCCGGCAGATCACCCGCAGGTACTTTTGGGCGTGCCTCTGGGCCCCTAGCCGACCCCTAACGAACGAGGCACGGACGTCCACTCGGATTACCCGCTTGCAGCTCACCGGAGACACCATGTTCGGCGCCCATCGAGGGCAACATGGCGCTTTCCCCCCCTCCTCCTTGCGGAAAGGCGACGGAGGGGCGTATATAAAAAAGCCGAGTCTGTCCCTGATCGCCCTCTCGCCCTGTGCAGAGGCTCGGGGGCTGCTCTCGCAAACCCGGCTCCGGCTGAACCGTTGACAGCGTCAACATACCAGCCCGAGAACTTGGGACCCGACCGTACACCCGGGCTACGGCCAGCTCGCATGAGGGAACAACCAGACCAGCCGAAGCATTACGCGAGGCATTAAGACCTCGAAGGAGTGAAACCACTCCTCCGAGGCCTCGGGGGCTACACCCGGCGGGTGCGCTCGCGCGCACCCACCGGAACAAAACGCAATCGAGAAAGGCTGGTCCCCTTGCAAAAAAGTGCGACGAAAGCCTCCAAGCGAGTGCTAACACTCCCTTCGAGGCTCGGGGGCTACTATCGGGGACCATAATTAGGGGTACCCTCAAGGCTCCTAATTCTCAGCTGGTAACCCCCATCAGCATAAAGCTGCAAAGGCCTGATGGGCACGATTAAGTCAGGGATCAGTCCATTCGAGGGACTCGATCACGCCTCGCCCGAGCCTAGCTTCGGACAAGGGCAGCCGACCCCGGAGGATTTCCGTCTCGCCCGAGACCCCCCTCCAGCGGCGAACATATTTCCGGCTCGCCCGAGGCCCTGCCTTCGCCAAGAAGCAACCCTGACTAAATCGCCGCACCGACCGACCAAATCGCAGGAGCATTTAATGCAAAGGTGGCCTGACACCTTTATCCTGACGCGCGCCCCCCAGCCGGCAGAGCCGAAGTGACCGCCGTCACTTCGCCGCTCCACTGACCGGCCTGACAGAAGGACAACGCCGCTTGCGCCACTCCGACTGCGGTGCCACTTGACAGAGTGAGACTGACAGGCAGTCAGGCCCTGCCGAAGGCACCATAGGAAGCTCCGCTTCGCCCGACCCAGGGCTCGGACTCGGGCTAAGTCCCGGAAGACGGCGAACTCCGCTCCGCCCGACCCAGGACTCGGACTCGGGCTAAGTCCCGGAAGACGACGAACTCCGCTCCGCCCGACCCAGGGCTCGGACTCGGGCTAAGTCCCGGAAGACGGCGAACTCCGCTCCGCCCGACCCAGGGCTCGGACTTGGGCTCAGCCCCAGAAGACGACGAACTCCGCTCCGCCCGACCCAGGGCTCGGACTTGGGCTCAGCCCTAGAAGTCGACGAACTCCGCCTCGCCCGACCCAGGGGCTCGGACTCGACCTCGACCACGGAAGACAGACTCGACCTCGACTTCGGAGGAGCTTCCACATCGCCCAACCTAGGGCGCAGACCAGCCACGTCAACAGGAGGCGCCATCATCACCCTACCCCAAGCTGACTCGGGCCGCAGGGAACAAGACCGGCGTCCCATCTGGCTCGCTCCGCCAGATAGGCAATGATGGCGCCCCGCATACTCTGTGACGACGGCGGCTCTCAGCCCCCTTACGGAAGCAAGAGGACGTCAGCAAGGACTCAACCGCTCCGACAGCTGTCCCTCCGCCAGGCTCCATCGCTCCTCCGACGGCCACGACATCACACCAGCTGGGTGCCAAAATCTCTCCGGCTGCCACAACGGCATGTACTTAGGACGCTAGCTCCCCTCCGCTAGACACGTAGCACTCTGCTACACCCCACATTGTACACCTGGATCCTCTCCTTACGCCTATAAAAGGAAGGACCAGGGCCCTCTTAGAGAGGGTTGGCCGCGCGGGGACTAGGACGAGACAGGCGCTCGCTTGAAGCCGCTCGCTCCCTCTCCCGCGTGGACGCTTGTAACCCCCTACTGCAAGCGCACCCGACCTGGGCGCGGGACGAACACGAAGGCCGCAGGATTCCCACCTCTCTCACGCCGGTCTCCGGCCGCCTCGCTCTCCCCCCTTCGCGCTCGCCCTCGCGCTCGACCCATCTAAGCTGGGGCACGCGGCGACATTCACTCGTCGGCCCAGGGACCCCCCGGTCTCGAAACGCCGACAGGCGGTCACTGACACAGCCGTCGAAAATAAGCTGTTATTTTCGACGGCTGTGTCAGTGGCCGCTAAAAATAAGCTAGACCGCCGAAAATGATGCACAATGTTGTTGTGTAGAACCTATCAAGCCGAGTCTTAAACCGGTCAAGCCGGCTTGGCCTATGTGCAACACGTAGAATTCATTAGTTATCTACTCTCTTGGCTAGCTATTGTTCTAAGGAACATTTCTCGACTCTTTAGTCAATCACTGGCTCGAGAGTTTTGAGTCTGGCTCTTGCTTCCGTCGTGATACAAGTAGAGAATACCGTTTCTGGGCTTTCTGTGTTGTGTCGGTTTTCCGGTATCTGTGGTCTTATTAGTAAACATATGGCCTTCAATTAATTCGAGGGCATCATGGTTGCGTGTTTGGTGCTTTTACTGGGTGATTTTGGGACATTTGAAAAAAATGAATTAGCTCTCATTCATCTCTTCTGTAGTCACTTTACTTGGGTTTTTATTTGCATATTAAAAAACAATGAACTGAAAACATATAATTTATAGTGCAAACATAATGTTAGTATAAACTTAGGCTCAAAATGTTGACTATGTTTGAGAATATTCTGGTATATCATAATCAGCTATAAGACGGTCTCAGGTAGTATAAAATAGGGAACGTGAAAGTGCAGATGACCTTGTTTAATACCTTTTACATAGTGAAATTTGAAATATAGGATGAGATTGCTGGAGATAACAACCATTATCGACAGCTCTTTATACAAACAGTAACCTGCTGCTACGAGGCGACAATTATATTAGCTTAATACCGATGGAATGGATCGATCTGTCCGTCTGAAGATGAAGCAAAGCTAGAGAAGCGACAGTTAGTTCTTACCGATCGAGCTTCAAGTGGCCGGTTGGATCGATGTTGTACCTGTACTGTACGTGCGCGCATGATGGTGCTCACTGTGCTGTGAACATGATGCGGCTAGTGGCTGTGAGGGACGTGAAGAAGGCGAGCTCGCGTCCATCGATGGATCACCGTCCGACCGGTCGGGCCGCGTGCACGGCACAGCTGAGAGGTCAGGCGTATGCACAGCACAGTGGTGTGCTGTGGGTGCGGTGGTGGGCGCCGCCGCGGCCTCCTTTGCGTGCTCCCTCCCTTGCATCTCCGCGCGGCAGCGCCTTTTCTCCCCATGCAGACGGCACGATCATTGGGCGGTACGGTGTCGCTGCCGCAAAACCTTTCCCCGGACCGGGGGGGCCGACTGGCCGAGGCAACTCCTTGGGAGCCTGGGAGGTCGAGATCGTGGTGCCACTGCTCGGCCGCTCCCTTGCGCCCCCGCCGACACCGAACCGATCGCCGGCCGGCCGGCCCATGGTTTGGGATTCGGGAATAAAGGCCTGCGAGCCTCAACCAAACCATTTTGTTACAGGCGCACCGCTTGGGGCCTTCCCCAATCCCCATGATGACCACCATTGCAGATGCGCTGCGTGGAACGCTAATGGGCCTGTTCTGCGAGTGCGAATAACGGATCGGCCCATTGCAGCGCTAATGGGCCTGTTTTACGAGTGCGAGTAGAGCGGATCGATCTAAGACTCACCCAGGCCTGTCCGCACATCTGCGATGGTCCCTAGGCCACAATAGAGGGCCCAAAGGCTGAGATACTGAAGCCTGCGGACGCCCAGACAATGACACCGAAGACTTGTTCTCTTATAAAATTTAGACAGTAGTGTATCCATAGTTTAACTAAAAACACTGTTTTACTTTTGGGATTCAAATGATCATGTTTATTCTAATGGTAGTGGGTACCCGCTACCTGTGGTATGGATATGGCGTAATTTTGTATCTATGGTGGTTTGTGGCTATAGGTCTTTTTTTATTTAGTATGTATGGGTATGGTTTTGTGTGTCCATTGTGTAGCTTACCCCACTGTCATCCCTATCTTAAACACATGCACGTCAGAAAATATTCTTGTGAGATATGGGAATCGCAGCATGTACTTATACCTAAAGCTAATAATTAGCTAGCTAACAAATTGTTAGCTGAGCTGAGTAATTGTTAGCTATGAGTTAGCTAACAATTAGTTAAAGCATTAGCTGCAAGTGGCTCTAGATGTTGTCGTGTTGATACAATCAAATCCTGTCATTATTGCTATCTCCGCGAGTATTCCTATCTATCTATCTATCTATCTATCTATCTATCTATCTATCTATCTATCTATCTATCTATCTATCTATTTATTTATCTATCTATGTTTCGGTTTCTTTTTTTTTGTACAGATGTTGTTCAGTGTTGAGTCCGACAAAAGCTCTGAAGCTGCCAGGCGTGTGACCACCGCACAGCTACACAACGTGCCTTTTACAACGCGACTATTCTGTACAGCTACTTTGCATGTCCGCCCGCCGGCCGCCGGTCCAGTGCTTCGCTGGGCATGCCTTGTGGTGCGAGTGGACCGGAGATATTCGCGCCATACGGGCCATCGTCAACCTACATTACCAATTCTCTAGGCTCCAGCAGCATGGATGATGGATGGATCGACCCCCGCCAACCGCGTCCCGGACGCGGCCTCCTCGCTGCTCACACCACCTTCGGCGTGGCCGTCGATCCACGACCGCGCATTCTGAAGCTGATTGACGAGCGTGGAGTGCCGATTCATGCGCTCTAATCACCTGAAACGCCGTCCACATAGATTCCATTAGATTCAACCTCATCGCTAGCTTTCCTCTAAAACTCCTATGGTTTTGTACGTCCTTTATAGATCCAAAGAAATCACATAGGGTCTAATTCCTTATTCCAAAGGGAACAGGCAGGGAATGTTCCTAGATATATAGGATTTTACTCTTCCTTTGTTCCAGAGATGGCCTTACTAGGTGAGCTCAACCTGTCTATACTCAGAGGGAATTATCGCCTAATTATTGCCTCTAAATTGCACATTTGCACATACACTGTACGAAAGAAGCACATTTGTTTCATTGACAATTCTGAAATCTGCTGGAATGCGAATTGGGACCCTTTCTTGGCAGCTGAAGGATCAGCATCACGCCATCACCTGCACATGGGCGTGTACTTTCTGAATGACTCCGGATATGTAATGGCAAATATATCCAGTATTTTTTTTCTTCTGCTGGAACAATTATACGTCCCTATAAACGATACAAGCTCTCCTGATCTGTTGATTGTTCAAGAATTAATGCCGCTTTTGACCCTGATTGGATGCTGTTGTACTAAGAAATCGTAGTATTAACAAATTGCAGTTTTACAACTCATAAATCATAAATGTGCAAAGCCATGAGCCATCAGAAATAAGAAGTCCGGAGTGGACTTTACAAAACTAAAAACAAAACAGGTTTAACAATGATGTGGTTTTCAAAACGATCAAGTTTGTTGCATCTAATAAGGTCATTGCATTCTAAAACAAAAAAAAAATATAATTCACAAAACCATAGGCCTTACTCTTCTGATGAACCGGAACCCACCTTTTTCTATTACAAGTTCAGAACCATCAGGATATGTCACTCACTCGATACCCGTAGGTGAACAGTTCAGAGTCCGAGATCAACAGGACAGGCATGGCATCTGAGTATGTATGGTATCCATCCAATGAAATCATGGAGCTACCATTGTAAACAAGACAATAATGATATCGAAGATAAAAGCCAGCACATCAACTGAACTAACTCTATAAATCACTCCGCAAAGGCCAGTAGAAAATACTGCTGTCTAAAATGCACTGCATGATCGATTTGGAATTGAGCTTTCCCTGAGTTACAGTAGCAGCCAAAACAAGCACTTCACAGCACAAAATCATTTTCATTCAACATCCGGTGTATATATATAACATATATATATATATGTCACCAGATCCGAAGTAGATGCTTTACATGCAGTTCCAAGTTCAGAATCCGCAGGAGGTAGCACTGGATCACTGAGCATTAGTAGAATCAGAGAACGACCACAGCAGACAAACTCAATACAGATAGGAAACCAATGAACCCATCAAACTAATTAAAGATGCAAACAGGCTAAGCATGATCTCTGTGATCAAATCTAGAAAGAATCCATTGAGTCAGTATATATAACACTCAAGCAAAGAAGAACAGCAGTTTCGAATTTAGTAAACCACTATTGAGGTTCCACGTAACTTTTGAAGATCCCAAGTAATCGACAGTTTTACAGCACATGCTGCTTAGAACATTCACCCAACATCCAGTTTATGTAAATATAAAATACCCAAAATTGGCTTCCAGAGGAAGAAGACCAGAGCCACCTAGAATATATGAATCCAACATTACATTAACTCGGTACTGATTAATCACACCAAATACTATACTACTTAGTATTATATCATGCTCATAGATCCATTTCACGAATATATTTCCACTAGACGAAAACTGCAATAATATCTATCCATCATCCGCCTCCCTCATCTATACACCAACCAAGACGAATCGATAAAAATCTAATACGCACGCAGAACTCAGGCATCTGCAATAATAATCAGGAACCAGAGATGTGAAGCCGATGCGCCTAGGAAGAGTGTGCCCCACCTTCGGGAGGCAGCGATGGCATCCCCTCCGAGTTGTAGTTGTAGACGACCGCGCGCGGCGGCGCGTACATCATCGGCGGGAACGCCTGCATGTGCTGCGGGACGCCGTAGACGCCGCCGGCCGCGTGAAGATCTCCGCCAGGCGCCTCGCTTCCTCCGCCACCGACAATGTGGTAGACCGGGCGAGGCATGTAGCCGCCCTGCGCAGACGGTTCGAGATAGTGGACCGGCGGCGGCACGGGGAAGTAGTACACAGGCTGCGCCATGTACGGCGGCGGCGGGGCGGGCCACGATGACGCTCCCTCTACGACGTAGGGCATCTGGCGCGCGGAAGGTGGCACGTCGCATTCGTCGTCGTCGTGGTGGCGCGGAGTCTCCGTGGCGTCGGACTTGGCGCGGGCCGCCGCGGGGCCGGGGCTGGGCTCACCGGACGTGGTTTCGAGGCCGAAGAGGTAGTCGGGAACCTCGGAGACGATCGAGGAGGCCTCGGATCGGCCGCGCTCGGTGGGGTGCGGCTGCGGCGCGGGGGCGTTTAGCGCGTCGACAAACCACTGGTCGGTGGAGGCGGCCTCACTGGTGGTGCCGGAGAAGACGGAGCCGAAGGCGGCGTCAGGCGCGGGCGCGAAGAGGAAGACGCGGAGGCGGGGTGGCCTGGCGACGTTGGCGGAGAGGTCTTGGATGCGGTCAAGCTCGTCCATGAGGTGGTCGACGTCGTCGTCGGAGGTGATGGAGACGAGCGAGTCGAGGTCGTCCTGGGGCAGCTGGTACTTGAGCGACGGCCTGGGCGCCCCCGGGGCGAAGAGCACGGGCGCGACCTTGGCGAGCGCGGCGACGAGGGCGGCGAAGGAAGTCACGGCGCGCGGGAAGGAGACGATGCGGGTCTCCCCGCCGACGTAGCGCAGCTGGCGGTCCCCAGGGCGCGGTAAGATGCGGCCGCCGAAGCTGCACATGAGGCGCACTTGCGGGCCCCCGTGCGCCGCCTGCGCCTGCGCGGGGGGAGCAGCCGGGGTAGGCGCGGGCGCCGGGTGCAGAGATGGCGGATGGAGGTGGTGGATGCCGCCGTTCCCGACACCGGCGCGAGGGGTCGAGGACGCCGAGGTGGAGTCCGGGTGGTGCGAGGACGGCGACGTCATAGGACGCGGCGGCGGTGGTCCCGTCCCGTGATAGGGGAGTGGTGACTGGTGAGTGGTGAGGCGGTGGTGGTGGAAGGGATGGAGCGAGCCGCGAGGCGGAGGTGCTAGTTGTGAGGGCGCATCGGGATTTGGGAATCGCAAGTTGCTAGAGACTAGAGAGATGGAGCCTGGTTTCTATTCGGGGTGCTAGGCTAGTGGGGCTGGCTCGGCGGCTAGCTGTAGGATCCGATACTGCAGTGATTGATTTGGCATGTCCAGCCTCTGTTTAAAAATTGAAATTTCATATTTAAGAGTTCAAAGTTCAAATTATTTACAGGATTTGCATGCTGCCAAAATGGACGGCTACCTTTAATTTTCTGGTTGACGATAATGATCAGTAATAATGTTCCTTAAAAACAGGGGCGGACACATAACATCATGGAAGAGAGGGCACACTTGCAACAACGAGCACCAAAATATTATATGGTATATCACTCTTGTCTCCATGTGTTGAGCCTTGTAAACTTTTCATTAAGTATTTACTTAACAGTCTAATTAGACTTTTAAGTGTATTGTCATCCAAAACACCAAAATCCACGAGAAACCTTTCACATGGCAACATTATAATGTCCAATATGAGCTATATTATTAACCTTGCTCTAAGCTAGAAACTGACCTTTTTATTGTTTGGGTGGACTTAACGTTAGAAATCACAACAACAACATATAGGTAATGCATCTTAGATCATGATCTATGGTACCAAGCTATGTGGCGGTAATCTGACAGTCAGTTCAGCACAATGAATCTTAATATTGAGCTTGACACTGCATATCATTTCACTAATGTCAGCACCAAGCTTGGTGTCAAGTAAACCCAAAACCCTAATATTTAGAGCTCCACCACTAATCCTATCAATCTATCATGCCTAGCTTAGGGAATACAACTTGCTAGATTTTTATATTTTTTACAGGGTGTAACTTGGCTTTTTCTCCTTTCTCTCACACCCGTAAGATGGTTCCATATCATCCTTCTTTTGATCACTTTTATTATTGAGAGATGCCTCAAGCTTGATGTTCTTTCTCATAATGCTTGATGTCTCCTTCACACAGACTTAATTGCTCTTGTCTCCTTACAAGTTCATCCTCCTTGCTCTTTAGACAAATTTGGTCCGCCCTCAAGCATCACTCTTGATCAAGCCTCCTCTGTTGTTCCACCTCACGAGCTCGAGTCATCTTCACAAAGTATTGGCCTTTATTTTCCACCTCCTTTGTCACTCTTCGTGGCTGTGTCGGTGGTTCCTGAGCCACCCATTCATTGAAATTGCAAGGGTATGTATGTTGTTATAGATGTCATGGAATGAGTTAAAAAAGATCACGAGAAACAAATATTTTAGTTGTTGTGGTTAGAATGAAGTTTTCATCTAGATCTAGGCAATTTGATATGATTTAGATGGATAGAAGGGGGTAAATAACCTATAAATTTTTCTTTCAAGTCCATAAAATGCTAGACCAAAGTTAGATTATAGAAGGTGGAACAAATTCAAATACTCGCTCTAGCTCTATTTCACAACAAGCAAGCCCCTTCAAAAATTCTAGTTGACAAGTCTCTAGTTTGATTTCACTTAAGCACACAAATTAGCAACTATACAATTACACAATTACACATGAGTGCTAATAAGTGAATAAAAAACAACTAGTTACAGTTATGACGTACTCTAGAGTTACTTAGAACAACTACCACACAAGACAATAATTTGAATGTAAATGCAAGTGTGATTGCGATCAAATCGAATCAGGCAAGTGAATGGACACTGTCAGTACCCTGAAGTAGGGGTACCCGTTACTACAGTATGAAAGTGCGCTGTCCATGCGGCTATCCTTAGTCGCGTGGCGAACAGTACCTGACCCCACCACATGGTCGGCCCCAGGATCTCCACGTGGTCGGAGAAAAAAGACGATAGAACCTAGGATATCAACAGTGGGTCTAGACTCCCATGGGAAAGTGTCGGACCCCTGTGTGTACGGACCGGACCCCTGGGTAAGGTCCAGAACCGCCACAAGCGTGCCCGGACCCCTGGGACGAGCCCCCGGACCCCCCTGGGCAGGGTCTGGGCCACTCGCAGCAAGATCCCGGGATTCTGGCGCAAAGGATACTCAGGCCTTGCTCAAGGTCAGGCGGGGGTCCGGAGCCGACACGTGTCCGGACCATGCCGCGTATGCTTCTGCTCCCCGCTTAGGCGGAGACTCGATGCTGCCACACGACCTACTGCCCGTGACGTAAGCCAGCGGGCGGAGCCTGACGTAAGGCCTCTGGGCCGCGCGGTCTCTACATTTATTACAGATAAGATGCGCCGCCTGACAGGCGATGTGTCGCCTCAGCATTTAATGCGCCCTATCACTCTGCTGGCGGACGGTGACCAGACCATCCCACAGGCGGTGTGCCTGTCCATTCCCATGGTAGGCGGCACGACCATACTGCCGCATGCACCACGATCATCATCACTCGTACGTCGCCAGGCAAGCTTCCTCAGCACGACAATGCTGCGCAAGATCGCAGATAACAGGGCAGAAGGAGATTGCACCCGGCCTGGCATTAGTGGCTCCGGGTGTTCCTTCTGTTATGTTCCTAGGCCCACATGTCGGGGCTCAACATCCTTGTACGTGCCCCCTTGAGCTATAAAAGGGGAGGCACACAACGTTACAGAGGACAGACCCAAGCTCACCCAGATACACTCAAAAGTTCATACAAGCTCTCAAGCTCAATACAACACACAGTGGAGTAGGGTATTACGCTCTGGCGGCCCGAACCACTCTAAATCCTTGTGTGTTCTTGCGTTCTTCCCGTTTCCACCTAACAGGCAAAACGCTTAGGCCCCTCCTCATCTTAGGATTTAGGGCGGGTGCATTCCGCCACCCGGCCGGAGATTTCTTCTCTGACATTTGGCGCGCCAGGTAGGGGCCTTAGGCTTTAGGTTTTTGCTTGTTTTCTTGCTCAGCATGATGGTGCAAATCGTTGAGCACCACGCCGAGACTTCAGTGGATTTCTCGGTGGAGGAAGAAGCTGCTTCTTCCACGCCACAGGTTCCCAACCGCCCAGTGTCGGGCACTGCTGTTGTGCACGCTGCACTGCAGCGTACAACCACGTAGACATCCCGGACTCCGTCGCGGGCGGCTCCGGGGGCATTGTCTGCGGCTAGGGAGTTGCTGCATCACCCTCCAAGCTCCATAACCTCACCGGGGGCCATGAGGCAGTGGCGGGACGACGTCGACCGACTGCTCGGCATGGCACACTTTGGCTCGACCAGGTCGAGGCCACAGACATCCCGGCGCCAGCATGAGGCATCGACGTATGTGCGCTCACCCTCTGTGAGGGGTGCATAGACCGACGACCTCTAGGCAGAGCTCAACCACAGGCGTGCGGGAGAGGATGCCCGGGTCTCTCTGGAGAGGGCGCGGGAGCGCCGATAAAACTTCATGGGTCACGAAGATGCTCAAGTCTCTCTAGAGAGGGCGCGAGAGCGCCGACAAAACATCGAGGATCGCAACCTCGATCAAGACTTTGCTGCGGTAGCACCGCAAACCTCAGTGGGTGCCCGGTTCCAAGCGGGTGTCCCCTTGGCCGGCGTGGGCTGCGCCGCTCTCGCGGAACATCTCCGCGCGGCGTCCTGGCCATCCAAGTTCCGGCCGCACCTGTCGGAAAAGTACGACGGTACGTCAAATCCGTTGGAATTCCTGCAGGTGTACGTCACCGCTATCACAGCAGCAGGTGGAAACACCGCTGTGATGGCGACATATTTTCATGTCGCCTTATCTGGGCCTGCCCGGACTTGGCTCATGAATCTTGCCCCAGGATCAATCTATTCTTGGGAAGAGCTCTGCGCGTGGTTCACAACGAACTTCGCCAGCGCTTACCAACAGCACGGCGTGGAGGCCCACCTCCACGCAGTGAGGCAGGAACCCCGGGAAACTCTCTGGACGTTCATCTCCTGCTTCACCAAAGTGCAACGTACCATACCTCGCATTTCCGATGCTTCCATCATCACGACCTTCCGTCAGGGAGTACGTGATGAAAAATGTTGAAGAAGTTGGCCATGCATGATGTGGAGACTGTCACCACACTCTTCCCTCTGGCCGATAAGTGCACCAGGGCCGCCGAGGGCCGGGCGTGACACTCGGTCCCACATGCTGGGGTCGCCCAGACGGGTGGCTCGGGTGCCGTCCCCCGGGACGGTAAAAAGAAAAAGAAGGGTCACGGCCACGAGAAGTCGCGGTCAACCGCTCTAGTCGTCGCAGCTGCGACTGGGGGCCGGGGCAACCACAACAAGCGCCTACGACCGCAGAAGGGTAACAGTGGCTCATGCCATGTACACCCCAACAGTCGCCATAGCGCCGCGGAGTGTCGCGAGATCATCGAGCTCACGAAGCGCGTTAGCGGGCAACGTGAGCAGTCTTCCTGGGACGGCTCCCCACCTCGCCGCCGACCTGGCAAGGAAAGGGTCGACGACGGCGAGGTGGCTGCGGCTGAACGGGACCTCGGGTATCAGTCACCCGAGGGGACCTGAAGGATGTTTTCGCCGGAGGCTCTGTCTCCGGTGACGACAGCTAGACGGACTGCCAGGGGGGCCCGTACTCCCTGGTCTACGGGGCTGAAGCCTGCCTTCCCGCGGAAACCCTTATGGACTCACCACGGGTCCAGTCTTTTGTTAAGTCTGTGCAGGGGCGGCCACAGCGTAAGGATGTGGACTCCATCGACGAACACAGAGGGCAAGCAGCGACCCAAAATGCACGTTGTAACCAGGCGCCCAGGCGCTACTAACGGTTCGTGCATAGTAGGGAACCCAGGGTCGGGATCTAGCCCTATGGCGAGTACTGAACAAAGAAGGGTTCTGTAAACGCTCCCCCAGCTGGGAGGAACCCTTCAAGGTGACGGAAATGTGCCGACCCGGGGGTAACCACCTTGCTACAGCTGGAGCACCTCTTCCTAACCCCTGGAGCATCTATGTAAGTTCTATCCATAGGAGCAAGTCTGAGGGGTTGAGTTTTTCTCCCTTTTGTAACTAGGTTGCGCATACGTGTACGCCAGCCCGGTGAGGTCCGCCCTCATAAGCCCGGCCTGTTGGTCTGCACCCATGCATGTCAAGTTATAAAGAGAAGATTTACCCCCTCAGATGTGCTCCTATGACAGTTTTATCCTCCTGCCTCCATGGTTTTATCCTGCAGTTTCCGGATATTATTTTTTACCTAACCCACCCGTACAGTTCCCATTTTTCCTAGCATGATGACATCTGAATTGAGTGGTCAGGCCTGCAGTTTAGGACCCTTCTACGAAAGCAGTGGGTCCGGTAGCTTGGGGGCCGGTTCTAAAGAACAGGAGCTCGTTCCATGGGGTGGTCCGGAGTTATGTAGTCGCTTAGCCTGGTTCCGTACCCAAAGGTTGCACACTCCACCACTCTGTGATGGGCACCCTAGTATTTGGAGCTATAGTCCTGTGGATCCACAACCTGGGGTCCGGCTCTAGAGAATGGATACTTGTCTCCTGGGGTGGTCCGGAGCCGTGTAGCCGCTTAGCCTGGTCCCGTACTGTAAGCCTGCATGCTCCACCACTCTGCGACGGGTGTCCTAGTATTTGGAACCGCGGTCCAGGGGGTCCGGACACACAACTTGGCTTCCCAGACTAAAACATGTAGGTCCCGTGCGTGTATCAAAGGATGGCTAATGTCAGACGATGGGTCCTATGGGTGTGCTACTAACGCTCCGTAGCCGAAGATGTGTTCAGGCCCAGGTCCCAGTCGAGGCTGCCTTCTGGGGGCCGTTGCCAACTCTTTCAGGTATGCTGGTATCCAGCCTCGACACGTTGAGCCTACATCTCAGGGGGGCCAGGTACCAGGGAGGAGTCAGCAGCACCACAAACAACAGGGACAAATAGTATGCAGATAAGTGCTAATACTGCTCGATAAATAGTACCCAAAAAGTACCTTACAAAAATAAAGTTATTACATCCGCCTTCAAGCGGGACCCTAGCCTTGTGTCTACAGGTATGACCTACTCGACATCAGTAAGGTTGTGCTGGAAACGCGCGACCGCCATCTCCACGGCGTACGGCGTCTTGTACGACCCCCGTTGGAGGCGGCATCGAAGCCATCAAAGCCAAAGAGATGGAGCCGCAACACGGCTCGCTTCCCACCCCAAAGAGTTGGGGCGTGAAGGATGGAGCCGCAGCTCAGCTCGCTGTCCACCTTCACGAGGCTGGTGAACATCCTTCCCCCCGAATGCTGGAGGAAGAAGCAGGAAGGAGTGTCGCCCCCACGGACATCCTGCAGAGGTAGGCGATGATGGCCACCTGAAGGATGAAGCAGGGCGTAATGTGTTGAGGTTGGAGGCCAAGCTCCTCCAGCAGCAGCACGAAGAAAGGCAAAATCGGCAGCGCCAGATCGCTGGGGAGGTCGGAGACAAAGAGCATGAACTCCCTGGCGGTGAGGTCACCGTGAGCAGAGGCGCCGACACATATCCTTCTGACGAACGCCGGCGCACCCCATCCGAGCAGGTTGCGCACCAAGTTGAGTGCCACCTCGGGCTGGAGACGTTCGGGAGGATCTAGCAACGCCATGGCGGCCACAGCGGCAGAGGAGCGCGGAGAACTCAAGAGCGAAAGGGCGCTGCGAGTGATGAAGATGGCTACCATGCTCGGAGGAATCCCCTTTTTAAAGAAGGATTCCCCCACTGACGCCCTGAAGCGCCGCAGAAGACCTCGCCCGACGCACGCCAAGGTAACCTAGTCTCTGACACGGGGGCCCGGGCCCACGAGTCATACTCTTCGGGCGTCGGCCTCTGTGTGCGGAGAAGGTGAACCGCCGTGTGAGGAGCACGCGACCGCCCGCGGTAGTGTGCCTCTTCATCTCCGCCGAAAGCAGCAGCCCAGCCTTTGGCGCGGGGGCCCGGGCCCACGAGTCATACTCTTTGGGCGTTGGCCTCCGTGTGCGGAGAAGGCGAACCGCCGCGTGAGGAGCACGCCACCGCCTGCGGTAGTGCACCTCTTCATCTTTGCCGAAAGCAGCGGCCCAGCCTCTAGCGCGGGGGCCCGGGCCCACGAGTCATACTCCTTGGGTGTCGGTCTAAGGGCGCCGGTTCCTAAGTGCAGTGAAGTCGAACCACCGCTTGCGCCAGTACTGCGCCTCCTCGGGGCCTCCGCAGAAGACAAAAAAAATTTCAAAACCAATGCAGCGGTATCGAGGCACCCCGCACATGGCCCAGCAAAAGCATCAAGTGCGGAGGTCACGGGTCAGTCAGCCGCGGGGACAGACGTGGCAGTTGGCGTGTTCGAAGACGGGCTGGCAGTAATTTCGCCAGCAAGCGCACAGAACAGCGCGCCAATCGACAATCCAGCTTTGGCCCCACCTGCAGGCTCGTATCCTCCCCTGAGGCGGGCCCGGGGGCCACTGTCAGTACCTTGGAACAGGGGTATCCATTACTACAGTATGAAAGTGCGTTGTCCATGCGGCTATTCTTAGTCGCGTGGCGAACAATATATGACCCCACCACATGGTCGGCCCTAGGATCACCACATGGTCGGAGAAAAGACGATAGAACCCAGGATATCAACAGTGGGTCTGGACTCCCATGGGAAAGTGTCGGACCCCTGTGTGTACGGACCGGACCCCCGGGTAAGGTCCAGAACTGCCACAAGCGTGCCTGGACCCCTGGGACGAGCCCCCGGACCCCCCTGGGCAGGGTCCGGGCCACTCGCAGCAAGATCCCGGGATTCTGGCGCAAAGGATACTCAGGCCTTGATCAAGGTCAGGCGGGGGTTCGGAGCCGACACGTGTCCGGACCATGTCGCGTATGCTTCTGCTCCCCGCTCAGGCGGAGACTCGATGCTGCCACACGACCTACTGCACGTGACGTAAGCCAGCGGGCGGAGCCTGACATAAGGCCTCTGGGCCGCGCGGTCTCTGCATTTATTACGGATAAGACGCATCGCCTGACAGGCGATGTGTCGCCTTAGCATTTAATGCGCCCTGTCACTCTGCTGGCGGACGGTGACCATACCATCCCACAGGCGGTGTGCATGTCCATTCCCGTGGCAGGCGGCATGACCATACCGCCGCATGCGCCACGATCATCATCACTCGTACGTCGCCAGGCAAGCTTCCTCAGCACGACAATGCTGCGCAAGACCGCAGATAACAGGGCAGAAGGAGATTGCACCCAGCCTGGCATTAGTGGCTCCGGGTGTTCCTTCCGTTATGTTCCTAGGCCCACATGTCGGGGTTCAACATCCTTGTACGTGCCCCCCTTGAGCTATAAAAGGGGAGGCACGCAACGTTACAGAGGACAAACCCAAGCTCACCCAGATACACTCACAAGTTCATACAAGCTCTCAAGCTCAATATAACACACAGTGGAGTAGGGTATTACGCTTCGGCGGCCCGAACCACTCTAAATCCTTGTGTGTTCTTGTGTTCTTCCTGTTTCCACCTAACAGGCAAAACGCTTAGGCCCCTCCTCATCTTAGGATTTAGGGCGGGTGCATTCCGCCACCCGGCCCGAGATTTCCTCTCCGATAGACACAATGGTTTATACCTGAAGTTTGGTTGCTTGATGTAACATACATTCTTGTTGTGACAAGTCCAAGCTAGGTGGTTCACATGCTAATTAGAATCACATGCTCCCTAAATTCCCTACCCTATGGGACGTCTAGTACCAGTATCAGACACATCTGATGAGCTCCTGTGATATCAAAACTCCTACCTTGTTAGTGGTACCTGATGCACATAAGATCACTTGGTGCTCGACTGAAAAATTGTATAGTGTGTGAGAACATGCCACATGTCTAGTGCATGCAAAATTGTTGCACCAAGAGCACTTCCTCGTGTATTCACAAGTGTACGAACTCTCGAAAATTTTTCCATAAATATTTTTGCTTGCTCTTCGAGCGTGTTTGAGGACTATATGCACATGCACATAATTCGAACACCTAGTAATGCTTGATGAATGAATTATCCAATTAAAACCACCTTTTAATAATACAACCATATATCCTAAATTTGATCATGCACTCTTTTGTGTCTTGACCAGTGAAACAAAATGCCCTAGATATTAGTTTGCATTGAGCCCTTGCATTTTGTTTTTCCTTTTGTTCTTTTTATATTGAGCACTTGATTATTGTAAGTGTCAAGGGAAGGACATACCCTTGGATACTAGCAATACATATCTTGAAGATCCCACTAGCAGAAGGAAACTCAAAGAGGCCTAACTAATTCTAGCCACATGTCCTTGGTCCCCACACCACGAGGGGCATGCCCAGCTCTAGCTAAGTGTAGGGTCATCCATGCCTTGGGACTAGATACTAAGGCCCTCCTTGACAGGGGACTAGATCATAGGGTCATTAGGACCTCTAGGGCTCTCTTGACCTCCTAGTGCCATCCTAGCCTTGTGGCTCTCCTAGCCTATTATAGCATTCTAAATCTTTATGGCTCTACCAGTCTCCTAGGCCCTCTAGGCTAGGAACCAAGCTCATCGCTTAGCCAAGTCTAGAGGTCCCTATAAACTAAGATCTATAACTACACCTTGAAAGGGAAATGTGCCCTTGGGCCATTTCTAAGTATTTTGGTGATTGAGTGCCAACACAAAGTGCTTAAATGTGAATTTATGCCCATGGATGAACAAAGTGCAAATCATGAGTAAAGGTATGTTTCTAAGCCTTGGTACATTAGTTTTGTGTACTAATATACTTGTCTAAGTGCTAGAAACAGAAAGAAAAAGAAAAGAAGAAAGGTGCAAAGACTTGGCTGTGTACAGCCAAGACTCAGCTCAGTCTGGCACACCGGACTGTCCGGTGGTGCACCGGACAGTGTCCGGTGCGCCAGGCTGACACGGCGCGAAGTGGTCACTCTCGGGAATTCGCCGACGGCGTACGGCTATAATTCACCGGACTGTCCGGTGTGCACCGGACTGTCCGGTGAGCCAACGGTCGGCCGGGCAAACGGTCGGCCGCGCGATCTGCGCGGGACACGTGGCCGAGCCAACGGTCGGAAGGGGGCACCGGACTGTCCGGTGTGCACCGGACATGTCCGGTGCGCCAACGGCTCCCAGATCTTCAATGGTCGGCTGCGCTGTTTAAGGAAGGAAATCGGGCACCGGACAGTGTCCGGTGTGCACTGGACTGTCCGGTGCACCCGACGACAGAAGGCAAGGATGGCCTTCCAGATTTGTTCTCAACGGCTCCTAGCTGCCTTGGGGCTATAAAAGGGACCCCTAGGCGCATGGAGGAGTACACCAAGCATTCCTACAACATTCCTAAGCACCAAGACATCGATTCCGCGCATTTGGTTCATTGTGATAGCATCTAGAGCTCTTGTTGAGTTGTGAACTCATTGAGTTGTGTTGCGAGCTTTTGTTGCAACTTGTGTGCGTGTTGTTGCTCTGATCTTTTGAAGTCTTGTGTGCGTTGCTCATTTCCCCCCTTACTCCGTATTTCTTTGTGAATCTCAAGTGTAAGGGCGAGAGACTCCAAGTTGTGGAGATTCCTCGCAAACGGGATATTGAAAGGCAAAGCAAAACACCGTGGTATTCAAGTTGGTCTTTGGACCGCTTGAGAGGGGTTGATTGCAACCCTTGTCCGTTGGGACGCCACAACGTGGAGTAGGCAAGCGTTGGTCTTGGCCGAACCACGGGATAAACCACTGTGTCATCTCTGTGTTTGATATCTTGTGGTATTGTGTTTTGTTGAGACTCCTCTCTAGCCACTTGGCAATTGTTGTGCTAACACTTAACAAGTTTTTGTGGCTATAAGTTTAAGTTTCACAGGATCACCTATTCACTCCCCCCTCTCTAGGTGCTCTCAATTGGTATCGGAGTCGTTCTCTTCAAGAAAGGGACTAACCGCCCGGAGAGATGGATCCTAAGGGGAAGGGAATCGTGATCAACGATAAAGAGAAGGAGTCCTTCGTCAACGAGCCCAAAGATGACAAGCCTACCGACTCCGGCTCGGGCCATAGACGGAAGGAAGGAAAGAAGAAGAAGACAAGGCGCATCAAGGAGATCGTCTACTACGACAACAGTGACGAATCTTCCTCTTCCCAAAAGGACAACAACGACAACGACTATGACAAACAAAAGACGGTTAACTCAAACTTTTCTTTTGATTATTCGCGCATTCCGCATAGCTCAAATGCTCATTTGCTCCCCATTCCACTTGGCAAGCCTCCTCACTTTGATGGAGAGGACTACGGATTTTGGAGTCACAAAATGCGTACTCACCTATTTTCTCTCCATCCAAGCATTTGGGAGATTGTGGAAAGTGGAATGAAATTTGATTGCTCGGATAGCCCTTCGTTTATTAATGAACAGATCCATAAAAATGCACAAGCTACTACTGTGTTGCTAGCCTCTTTGTGCAGGGATGAGTATCACAAGGTGAGCGGCTTGGACAATGCCAAGCAGATTTGGGACACCCTCAAGATCTCTCATGAGGGGAATGATGTCACCTTACTCACCAAGATGGAGTTGGTGGAGGGCGAGCTCGGACGATTCGCGATGATAAGGGGCGAGGAGCCGACACAAACATACAACCGGCTCAAGATCCTTATCAACAAAATAAGGAGCTACGGAAGCACGCGATGGACGGATCACGACGTCGTCCGCCTAATGTTAAGGTCATTTACCGTTCTTGATCCTCACTTGGTGAACAATATTCGTGAAAATCCTAGGTACATCAAGATGTCGCCCGAAGAAATTCTTGGAAAATTTGTAAGCGGGCGAATGATGATCAAGGAGGCAAGGTACGTGGACGACGCGTTGAATGGCCCAATCCATGAGCCTCAACCCATTGCTCTCAAGGCAACAAGGAGCAAGGAGGCGCTACCCAGCAAGGTGGCACAAATTGAGGCGGCCGGTCTTAATGATGAAGAGATGGCCCTCATCATCAAAAGATTCAAGACGGCACTAAAGGGTCGCAAGGGACAGCCAAGCAAGACTAAGACCAAGGGAAAGCGATCATGCTTCAAATGCGGTAAGCTTGGTCATTTTATTGCTAACTGTCCCGACAATGATAGTGACCAGGAACACGGGAGCAAGAGGGAAAAGAAGAAGCATTACAAGAAGGCCAAGGGCGAGGCACATATCGGAAAGGAGTGGGATTCGGATTGCTCCTCCTCCGACTCCGACAATGAAGGACTCGCCGCCACTGCCTTCAACAAGTCATCCCTCTTCCCCAACGAGCGTCACACATGCCTTATGGCAAGGGAGAAGAAGGTATGTAATCAAAACAATGTCACTTATGATTCTTCCAGTGATGATGAGTCTAGTGATGATGAAATAGATTACTCTAGTTTGTTCAAGGGATTGGATAGAACTAAAGTAGATAAAATTAATGAATTGATTGATGCCTTGAATGAAAAAGATAGACTCTTAGAAAAACAAGAGGACCTTTTGTATGAAGAGCATGACAAATTTGTAGAGGCACAAAAGTCTTATGCTTTAGAAGTTAAAAGAAATGAAGTGCTTTCTAGTGAACTATCTTCTTGTCATGAAACCATTGCTACTTTAAAGAGTGTTAATGATGACTTAAATGCTAAACTAGAAGTAGCTGGTAAATCTAATTCTTGTGTAGAACATGTTGAGATCTGCACTAGGTGTAAAGATTTCGATGTTGATGCTTGTAGTGATCATTTAGTTTCAATTTCTAAATTAACTGAGGAATTGGCTAGTCTTAATGCCCAACTTAAGACTAGCAAGAATGAATTTGATAAACTAAAATTTGCAAGGGATGCCTACACGATCGGTAGACACCCCTCAATTAAGGATGGACTTGGCTTCAAGAGGGAAGCCAAGAACTTAACAAGCCATAAGGCTCTCATTCCCGCTAAGGAGAAAGGGAAGGCCCCTATGGCAACTAGTGCTAAAAAGAACCATGCCTTTTTGTATCATGATAGGAGACAAACTAGAAATGCTTATAGGAGTTATAATACGTACGATGATTTTTCTCATGCTATGTTTGCTTCTAGTTCTTCATATGTGCATGATAGAAATGTTGGTAGAAGGGATGTTGTTCATAATATGCCTAGGAGAAATGTTGTTAATATTCCTAGGAAAGTTAATGAGCCTTCTACAATATATCATGCTTTGAATGCTTCCTTTGCAATTTGTCGAAAGGATAAAAAGGTAATTGCTAGGAAGTTAGGGGCAAGATGCAAGGGAGACAAAACTTGCATTTGGGTCCCTAAGAATATTTGTGCTAACCTTGTAGGACCCAACATGAGTTGGGTACCTAAAACCCAAGCCTAAATTTGCCTTACAGGTTTATGCATCCGGGGGTTCAAGCTGGATTATTGACAGCGGATGCACAAACCATATGACGGGGGAGAAGAAGATGTTCACCTCCTACGTCAAGAATAAGGATTCCCAAGATTCAATCATATTCGGTGATGGGAATCAAGGCAAGGTAAAAGGGTTAGGTAAAATTGCAATTTCTAATGAGCACTCTATCTCTAATGTGTTTTTAGTAGAGTCTCTAGGATATAATTTGCTATCGGTTAGTCAATTATGCAATATGGGATATAACTGTCTATTTACAAATGTAGATGTGTCTGTCTTTAGAAGAAGTGATGGTTCACTAGCTTTTAAGGGTGTATTAGACGACAAACTTTATTTAGTTGATTTTGCAAAAGAAGAGGCCGGTCTAGATGCATGCTTAATAGCTAAGACTAGCATGGGCTGGCTGTGGCATCGCCGCTTAGCACATGTGGGGATGAAGAACCTTCACAAGCTTCTAAAGGGAGAACACGTAATAGGTTTGACTAACGTTCAATTCGAAAAAGATAGACCTTGTGCAGCTTGTCAAGCAGCTAAACAAGTGGGAGGAACACATCACAGCAAGAATGTGATGACCACCTCAAGACCACTGGAGCTGCTGCATATGGACCTCTTCGGACCCGTCGCCTATCTGAGCATAGGAGGAAGTAAGTATGGTCTAGTTATTGTTGATGACTTTTCCCGCTTCACTTGGGTGTTCTTTTTGCAGGATAAGTCTGAAACACAAGGGACCCTCAAGCGCTTCCTCAGTAGAGCTCAAAATGAGTTTGAGCTCAAAGTAAAGAAGATAAGGAGCGACAACGGGTCCGAGTTCAAGAACCTTCAAGTGGAGGAGTTCCTTGAAGAGGAAGGGATCAAGCACGAGTTCTCCGCTCCCTACACACCACAGCAAAATGGTGTGGTAGAAAGGAAGAACAGGACGCTAATCGACATGGCGAGGACGATGCTTGGAGAATTCAAAACCCCCGAGCGTTTTTGGTCGGAAGCCGTGAACACGGCTTGCCACGCCATCAACAAGGTCTACCTTCATCGCCTTCTCAAGAAGACTTCGTATGAGCTACTAACCGGTAACAAACCCCATGTATCTTACTTTCGTGTATTTGGGAGCAAGTGCTACATTCTAGTGAAGAAAGGTAGAAATTCTAAATTTGCTCCCAAAGCTGTAGAAGGGTTTTTGTTAGGTTATGACTCAAATACAAAGGCGTATAGAGTCTTCAACAAATCATCGGGTTTGGTTGAAGTCTCTAGCGATGTTGTATTTGATGAGACTAATGGCTCTCCAAGAGAGCAAGTTGTTGATCTTGATGATGTAGATGAAAAAGATGTTCCGACGGCCGCTATACGAACCATGGCGATTGGAGAAGTTCGGCCACAGGAACAAGATGAGCAAGATCAACCTTCTTCCTCAACTATGGTGCATTCCCCAACTCAAGACGATGAACAGGTTCATCAACAGGAGATGTGTGATCAAGGGGGAGCACAAGATGATCATGTGATGGAGGAAGAAGCGCAACCGGCACCTCCAACCCAAGTTCGAGCGATGATTCAAAGGGATCATCCCGTCGACCAAATTCTGGGTGACATTAGCAAGGGAGTAACTACTCGGTCTCGATTAGTTAATTTTTGTGAACACTACTCCTTTGTCTCTTCTATTGAGCCTTTCAGGGTAGAAGAGGCCTTGCTAGATCCAGACTGGGTGTTGGCCATGCAAGAGGAGCTCAACAACTTCAAGAGGAATGAAGTTTGGACGCTGGTGCCTCGTCCCAAGCAGAATGTTGTGGGAACCAAGTGGGTGTTCCGCAACAAACAAGACGAGCACGGAGTGGTGACACGGAACAAGGCTCGACTTGTGGCAAAAGGTTATGCCCAAGTCGCAGGTTTGGACTTTGAGGAGACTTTTGCTCTTGTGGCTAGGCTAGAGTCCATTCGTATCTTGCTAGCATATGCCGCTCACCATTCTTTCAGGTTGTTCCAAATGGATGTGAAGAGCGCTTTCCTCAACGGGCCAATCAAGGAGGAGGTGTACCTGGAGCAACCCCCTGGCTTCGAGGATGAACGGTACCCTGACCATGTGTGTAAGCTCTCTAAGGCGCTCTATGGACTTAAGCAAGCCCCAAGAGCATGGTATGAATGCCTTAGAGATTTCTTAATTGCAAATGCTTTTAAGGTTGGGAAAGCCGATCCAACTCTTTTCACTAAGACATGTGATGGTGATTTATTTGTGTGCCAAATTTATGTCGATGACATAATATTTGGTTCAACTAATAAAAAGTCTTGTGAAGAGTTTAGCAGGGTGATGACGCAGAAATTCGAGATGTCGATGATGGGCGAGTTGAACTACTTCCTTGGGTTCCAAGTGAAGCAACTCAAGGACGGCACCTTCATCTCTCAAACGAAGTACACGCAAGATCTGCTGAAGCGGTTTGGGATGAAGGACGCCAAGCCCGCAAAGACTCCGATGGGGACAGACGGACACACCGACCTCAACAAAGGAGGTAAGTCCGTTGATCAAAAAGCATACCGGTCAATGATAGGGTCTTTACTTTATTTATGTGCTAGTAGACCGGACATTATGCTTAGCGTATGCATGTGTGCTAGATTTCAATCCGATTCTAAGGAGTGTCACTTAGTGGCAGTGAAGCGAATCCTTAGATATTTAGTTGCTACGCCTTGCTTCGGGCTCTGGTATCCAAAGGGGTCTACCTTTGACTTGATTGGATATTCAGATTCCGACTATGCTGGATGTAAGGTCGATAGAAAGAGTACATCAGGGACGTGCCAATTCTTAGGAAGGTCCCTGGTGTCGTGGAAATCTAAGAAACAAACCTCTGTTGCCCTATCCACCGCTGAGGCCGAGTATGTTGCCGCAGGTCAGTGTTACGCACAACTACTTTGGATGAGGCAAACCCTCATGGACTTTGGCTACAATCTGAGCAAAGTCCCACTCCTATGTGATAATGAGAGTGCTATCCGCATGGCGGAAAATCCTGTTGAGCACAGCCGCACAAAGCACATAGACATCCGGCATCACTTTTTGAGAGACCACCAGCAAAAGGGAGATATCGAAGTGTTTCATGTTAGCACCGAGAACCAGCTAGCCGATATCTTTACCAAGCCTCTAGATGAGAAGACCTTTTGCAGGCTGCGTAGTGAGCTAAATGTCTTAGATTCGCGGAACTTGGATTGAAGTAAAGCATACATGTGTTTATGCCTTTGATCATGTTCATTCTGCATTTTTGTTGCTTATTGTGGTGCTCAAGTTGTACAAACACTCCCTGGACCTCACAAGTCCGTTGCAAAGTGATGCACATGTTTAGGGGGAGATGTATTACAACTTGACCCTTTGAGACTAACCATATGCTTGAGTTTGCTTGATTTAGTCTCGAAGGAGAAGTAAAAGGGAAAAGGTGGACTTGGACCATGAAAGACTTCCACTGCACTCCGATGAGAGGGTAACTTATTCCAAGTCCATCTCATGAACTCTTATTGCCATTTGCTCTTAATTGAAGATTTTGGTGAGGCAATGGGGTTAAAGGGCCAAGATTAATCCCGTTGTGGTGCTTGATGCCAAAGGGGGAGAAAATAAAGGCCAAAGCAATAAATGGATCAGCTACCACTTGAGAGATTTGAAAATAGTAGAGTAGAGCTTTTGGTTTGTCAAAACACTCTTTTATTGTCACTCTTGTCAAAAGTTGGCTTCTTGTGGGGAGAAGTAGTGATTATGAAAAAAAGGGGGAGTTTGTTTTGAAATCTTTGATCAATCTCTTTTGGAATGACTCTCTTTATGCTTCAACATGTGTGTTTGACTTAGAGATAGAGATTTGAGTTTGATTTGCAAAAACAAACCAAGTGGTGGCAAAGGATGATCCATATATGCCAAAATAGAATCAAAATAAATTTGAGTTTTATTTGAAGTGATTTTGCACTTGTTTTAGTTGCTTTATGTTGTGTTGGCATAAATCACCAAAAAGGGGGAGATTGAAAGGGAAATGTGCCCTTGGGCCATTTCTAAGTATTTTGGTGATTGAGTGCCAACACAAAGTGCTTAAATGTGAATTTATGCCCATGGATGAACAAAGTGCAAATCATGAGTAAAGGTATGTTTCTAAGCCTTGGTACATTAGTTTTGTGTACTAATATACTTGTCTAAGTGCTAAAAACAGAAAGAAAAAAGAAAAGAAGAAAGGTGCAAAGACTTGGCTGTGTACAGCCAAGACTCAGCTCGGTCTGGCACACCGGACTGTCCGGTGGTGCACCGGACAGTGTCCGGTGCGCCAGGCTGACACGGCGCGAAGTGGTCACTCTCGGGAATTCGCCGACGGCGTACGGCTATAATTCACCGGACTGTCCGGTGAGCCAACGGTCGGCCGGGCAAACGGTCGGCCGCGCGATCTGCGCGGGACACGTGGCCGAGCCAACGGTCGGAAGGGGGCACCGGACTGTCCGGTGTGCACCGGACATGTCCGGTGCGCCAACGGCTCCCAGATCTTCAATGGTCGGCTGCGCTGTTTAAGGAAAGAAATCGGGCACCGGACAGTGTCCGGTGTGCACCGGACTGTCCGGTGCACCCGACGACAGAAGGCAAGGATGGCCTTCCAGATTTGTTCTCAACGGCTCCTAGCTGCCTTGGGGCTATAAAAGGGACCCCTAGGCGCATGGAGGAGTACACCAAGCATTCCTACAACATTCCTAAGCACCAAGACATCGATTCCGCGCATTTGGTTCATTGTGATAGCATCTAGAGCTCTTGTTGAGTTGTGAACTCATTGAGTTGTGTTGCGAGCTCTTGTTGCAACTTGTGTGCGTGTTGTTGCTCTGATCTTTTGAAGTCTTGTGTGCGTTGCTCATTTCCCCTCTTACTCCGTATTTCTTTGTGAATCTCAAGTGTAAGGGCGAGAGACTCCAAGTTGTGGAGATTCCTCGCAAACGGGATATTGAAAGGCAAAGCAAAACACCGTGGTATTCAAGTTGGTCTTTGGACCGCTTGAGAGGGGTTGATTGCAACCCTTGTCCGTTGGGATGCCACAACGTGGAGTAGGCAAGCGTTGGTCTTGGCCGAACCACGGGATAAACCACTGTGTCATCTCTGTGTTTGATATCTTGTGGTATTGTGTTTTGTTGAGACTCCTCTCTAGCCACTTGGCAATTGTTGTGCTAACACTTAACAAGTTTTTGTGGCTATAAGTTTAAGTTTCACAGGATCACCTATTCACTCCCCCCTCTCTAGGTGCTCTCACACCTTCTCGCATCCTTCAAGATGTGCTTAGGGCGAAATAGCTTCTAGCTCCTAGGGTAGGATGGTCTCGAGCAGATATGGCCCTGGGGCAGCGTGGCCCTCGGTGGTATGACCTTGATGCCATGTGCACCCCTACTTGGGACAACCATGTGGTACAAAGCGATCATGATAAGGCTTCCATCCATTGCATTAAATGTGATTGATAACATTGGTACCAAGGAGGTGTAGTGCTACCTTAACAAAGGTAACATGGGTGAGTGATGATCACCCACCCTGAAATGACTTACAAAGATCAAATATAACTTAAATTTGTTAAGTCATTTTAGGGGTGAGTGATCATCACCTAAGGTGACGAATATCACATATGTGTGTGCAAACGTGCATGCGTACATGTGACAGACTCTATTTATCATCCTAAATCACTTAATAAATCTTCGTTAATTGATAAGTCATTATAAGATGGGTGATCCTAAGTTTCGATCATGTTAGGTTAATAAATCTCGATTAATCACAATAATCAGCCTGTTGGGTTGCACTAGTTTCGAGCCACTGACTATTGCAAATTTGAGAGAATAGGAGCATCAAATGTGATAGAAACTTTTAGAGTTATTTGTGTGATGAGAAATTGTGTAAAATGAGACAACTGAGAGCCTGGTTTGTTAATTGCATCCAATATTTATACATGTTCAAGGGACACAAGAAGGAAGGACGTAGTGTACACATCTATTCGTCCACGACGCGAATGGAGATCGTGCCAAGGGTTATGACCCATGGCCAAGGTCTGGAAGCTAGCATTTTAGCAGCTGCTTATCTCTCATAACACTCCCCCTTAAGCAATTGCCCACCATGTATATCCCTCCTTAAACATGTAAGTAAAGAGATGGTTTGCAATAAAATACTGTGTAAAACTCCAGAAAAACCTAGTGTGAAAAAATTGGAGAAAATTAACAGTATATGAGATGTATATGGTATCTTTATAAAATAACCTGATGGGAAAAAAATCAAGAGACAGACATATGCTTGTGTTGACATTGCCTCGTTAAAAACCTAATATGAGAAAACATGATGGTAAAACTTATATAGGAAAAGAATACAATGTGATGTTAGTATTAGGAAAAGAGTACAATAATGCAGAAACATGTAGAAGATCTATTTACGAAGACACGTGAGCAATCACCACTGTTAGAATAGCCCTTATCCATAAGGAATTCCTTTAGTCGGTTGTACCACATTCTCTCTAACTATTTTAAGCCATATAGAGATTTGGTGAGTTTAACACAAAACATGTTACGATTTTTGCCATTATTTATTACAATATTCCATCAGAAACTTTCATGTATATGTCCGAATCTAGTGACCCATAAAGATATGTGGTCATGACGTCCATCAACTGCGGTGATAAACTTTTTTATATTGCCAATGAAATTAAATATCAGAAGGTTATTCCATTCATAACAGAAGAATATGTCTCATTGTAGTCAATGTCTAGTCTTTGGGTAAACCCTTAAGCAACTAATTTTGCTTTATATCTCACAACCTCATTGTTCTCATTCCGTTATCGGGTGCAAACCCATTTGAATCCAACAGGGTGGACTCTGGGAGGTGTTGGTATCACTGAGGTGAATACCTTTCTTTTTGCTAGTTAGGATAATTTAGAGTTAATTGCTTCCTTCCATTTGGTCCAGACCGAGCGTTGTTGACACTCTACCATGGATTTAGGATCAGGATCAGATAGAAGGTTACCAACTATGATTGATGAGAAGCATGAATTGACAATCGTATTTTTATGATCACACAACTTTCCAGAACTAGTATAATTAATGTAAATCTCATGTACTCCATGAAAATCTTCTTGATTCATATGAAGATTAGATTTTGGGTGCTCTGATGTACTACCAACATCTGAAATGTGCACTTGAGTGTTTGTTTGTGGATGTACAATATCCACTTGGTGTCCATCAACTGGTGGCTGAGTTTCATTTACTGATTTGAAGGATTGAATCTTCCTCGTTTTCCTTGTACGCTTAGTAGAAGCATTATCTTGAAGTTCAGTTTCCTGGGTTCGAGGATCTGAGGACAGGATGGATTTGTCATCCTAATTGATTTCCTCTCATTCATTACGATACATGAATTCTCCCCTAATGCCGGGAAATGGTCCTCATTGAAGATGCAATCAACGAAACATGTTATGTGCAAATGCCCTGTTTGGGGTTCTAGGTATTTGATAATCGATTTGGATTGATATCCCACGTAGATGCCCAATTTCCTATGAGGCCCCATAGGAGTGTAAACCGCACATCCAAATTTTCGTAGATGGGAAATACTTAGAGGATTTCGTCGTATCAGGTGCAACAAAGATGTGGTATGATATGCAGTTGCGCGAGGTTGAATAAGATCAACAACGTGTAAAACGACATGGCCCCAACAAGAAGTAGGTAAATTGCAGTCAGAAGTAAAGGTCTTGGTATGAGTTTGATCCTCTTAATAAGAGATTCAACTAAACCATTTTAGTTATGTACATGAGGCAGAAAATATTCAATGTGTATTCCTTGGGCCATACAATAGTCATTGAATGCTCTAGAAGAGAATTCAACCGCATTATCTAGGCGGTTTTTCTGGATTTGATGTTCTTGATGATGTGCTTTCAGTCGAATGACTTGCGTCATGATTTTAGCAAAACCATGGTTACATGCAGAGAGAAGGCACATGTGTGACCATCATGTAGATGCGTTAATTAATACCATGAAATATCTGAACGGTCCAGATAATGGATGTATGGGTCCACAAATGTCACATTGAATTCGTTCAAGGAACTTGAGTGGTTCATCGTGAATCTTAAGAGGGATGGTCTTAAGATTAGTTTTCCCGTTGCACATGATGTACATATAAAATCGGATGGTTTAGGGAATTTAGTAGACTTTAAATTATGATCAAGGCAATCACCTATGATTTTTTGCATCATTCCTATTCTCGGATGACCAAGATGTGCATGCCAAGTCTTAAATGTGTCAACATCCTGAAAATCATTTTGTATGTAACATGAGGTACTGGTTTTATGTATGTGTAGAATCCGGATGGAAGTGAAGGTATTCTTTCAAGAATGTTAGAGCCATATGCAGAAGGTTTGGAAATAAGGAGAAATTCCTCATTATTTCCTGTATGAGTAGAAATATGTAGACCACTTTTCCAAATATCTCAAAAACTCAGTAAGGTATGAGTTGAATCGGGATACAATAAAGCATCCTCGATTGTGACTTGTGTACCCATAGGAAGCGTGATAGTCACCCGTCCAGAGCTAACTATTGTCGCATCGCGCCATGCGATTGTCAAAACATTTCCTTGCCTCTTTGTGGGAGTCTGAAAATATTTTGTTTCCCGAAGAATATAGTTGGTGGTTTCACTATCTATTAGGCATAATTCTTCCTCCTTCGAATTGACTTCCGCATAATCTGATGGTTTTCCTCATCCCTGTTCTTGCCTCCGGTGAAAAGTTGATGTCGGAGTTCTTTCTGGCCTTTTTCTGTTCTCGTGGAAGAGAAAGTGCCGATGACATATGATGAGAAACTGTGTAAAATGAGACAATCGAGAGCCTTTTATTTGTTGCATCAAATATTTATACATGTTGAAGGGACACAAGATGGAAAGACACCACTAGACACATCCACGACGCGAATGGAGATCGTACCAAGGGTCAGTCACCCATGGCCACGGTCCAGAAGCAGGCAATTTAGCATCTCCTTATCTCTCATAACAATTTGTATAAAATTTTAATATATTTTAGAAAGCTATTCTTATTGTTTTAATCTTCACTTAGCAATTGGAACAATGGCCAAAAAGCAATGACCGTATCCGCCGCTGCTAAGAAAAGTGTTGAGAACTACGTTACGATGGATCACCAGATCCGTTCCCTTCCCCCATCAGCAGTAGAGGCGCGAGAAGATGTAAAGAACATGTCTTTCTTCCCATAAGGATCACAGAGAAAACACACGAAACACATGATATATGGTTGACTCTGGCCTCTTTCTCTTCTGTATTCCATACGATGGATACATATTCTATATGTAAAGACGTGATAACCCTTAAGGACATATTCGGTATTTAACCACGTAACGATTATTAGGGTTCTGATTATTAGGGTTCTCAACAAAAAGAACAATCATTCTTGGTGCCGGCATCGGTACCCTTGGGTGCTCGTAATTATTTGCTGCTGACCTGGACGGAACGTCCCATCCGAGAGACGTTGTGGACCCGGGAAATAAAATATCAGCCATGCTGACTTGGCGCCAGCTGGTTTGCCTAGTGCCACGGACTGCAGGATGGCCCCACGCTCTGAGCCGTAGTACCCCACATACCAACCACTTGCCCTGTTGCTGCAGCGGCAGAGGACATGGGGGTATGGGGCCGATGGCCTGTTCGTGGTCCATCATTACACGGCCCTAGGCTCCCGTTTGAGCCCATTATAAACGACGAAAGGCCCATGAACAAGACCGCCGTTTTTCTTTTGTTTTCTTCTTAATTTTAATAAAAAATATTGAAGCCTTGAACTTGCTGCGAGCATGGCACACTTGCCAGCCTGCCACGACTCTCTGGACTGCTACAAGTCGACTACAGCGCACGTCGGCAACCATCGAGAACGTTTCACCAATCACCAGCCCTTGCCGATGAGCCACAGCCAGTCGAGCGCGACGCCGGTGGAAATGCCGGCGAGGAGGCAGGCGACGAGCACGTTCCCCAGCGCGTTCTGCTCGGGGCCCTGCAAACGGAAGAGCTGAAAAAAACGGTGAGCGTACGGAACAACGGCACGGCTGAGCCGAAGTGCCGAACGAAGCATGCATGCCCCCCAACCCCGACGCGCCAGCGCCAAGACTTGCCTCGTATCCTCTGGGCGCCTCCGTGAGGACGCACACGGTGAGGTACTGAGGTACCCGTTGCTGAGGCCCAGCACGGCCGTCAGGAGGATCGTGTACCCTTGCCCGCCTCCCCACCGCCCAGCGAGGTAGAACGCCGGGACGAGCAGGAAGCGCGCCGCCGCCGCGGCCGTGATCCGCGCCCGGCAGGCCAGCCTGAGGCGCCGCGCCAAGGGCAGGCACCTCCCGACGAGGTCCCCGGTGTTGTACGCCGCGATCAGAACAAGCACGTACCTGGGAACCGCAAACACAACGGTTGGAGCTCTCGTTGTAGCCTTGCAGGGTATAGTGTATACAATACAGTACAATACATACCATGAGCCCAAGCCGTGTGAGCCGGTGTCCTCGGACAGGAAGCCGGGGAACACCGACAGGGTGAGGACGTAGATCAGGAACACGTCGGCCGCCAAGTCCTTGTTCTGCAGGAGCAGCTCCTTGTTGCTGAGCCGGGCTGTGTGCCCTTGTCCTGAACCTGGTCCAGCCTGAGACGAGTCACGAGTGTTCATGCAGCACGGGCATGGTCAGTCGGTCAGTCAGTCACGATCGGAGGACGACGTGATGCCCCATATCATTCATACGTACAGGGCCTGTGATTCCTGCAGCGGCAAGGTCGGCCGCGACGGTCAGGGACCCCTCGGAGGCGGCTCTCGCGCGGTAGTGCTTCACGATCGGCAGCCGCGGGAAGACGAAGGCGTACGCCAGGACGCACAGTAGCTCAAAGATGCATGACACGGCGAGGAACAGCACTACGACGCAGACAGGGGCGCAACGCGAATGGGCACGCAGGAGGACCAACAACAACAACAAAAATTGCTTCAGTCAGAGATGGACCTGAAACGCGCCGCAAACAGCCCTGAATAGCTATCACTATCGGTGACCGGCACTTACTTGCTCCCTTGCGAAAGCCGCCCCTCGTGCTCTCGAAGGCGGCCTTCGTCGTGAACCTCAGAGCCGACGTCAACGCCCCTGAAGCACCAAAACCTGCCAAGAACGACTGCCGTAGTATCGATCGCCGGACATAAAAAAAAAACATCAGTTTCGGCTCACAGGAAGAGAAAAACAGAATTTACAGCGAAACGGTGATTCTCGTGTTGGGTCTGTATGACACAACCTGAACAAATTCAGGACACATGAGGGACAGGTCACCGACCATGCCGCCCTGGACATGCGCATCGGCAACCCCAAACGCCGCACTGACGACGCAGACGCCGGCAAACGCCGCCATCCCGCCTCTTCCTGATGTTGCAGCATCCAGCTGCAAGGCAACACATGCGGGGGGAAACGAGAGGAGCTAATTAAGGGAACAGGGTGCAGGCCAGAGCCGGCGGATCGCAGAGCGGCACGAGAGCTTAGGCAAATGCCGCTGGCCGCTTACTAGGATCAGGGCCAGGGAGCTGAGGAAGAACAGCGTGTAGCCCGCCAGATTACGAGCTCTCGTGTTGATCCTCGCCCCACGGTGCGCCAGGACCAGAGCCGTCCCGACAGCGAACGGCTGGTACACTAGGGTGAGCACCCTGGTTGGGTGGTAGCTCTGCAATTAATCGTTAGCAGGGCTATCAGTTCCTGGTAAACCGACGCAAGGAAATGGATGTACAAGGACACACAAGCTGGCTTCAAATTCCTACTGATTCATCATATGACCTAGCATATAAATTAAACAGTCCTCCAGAAAGAGTCCTGGATTAACAGAAGTCTGGAGGTCAGATTACGGCGTACATTGAAGAGGAAGGCATAGTAGTCTTCGATCGTGAGCATGCTATTCCATGCGAGAACGCATCCGTTTCCGAAAAGCCAGCAGAGAAGCACCGCAAGACGCCTCCCCTGCAAAGTTAGAAGCCATCACCATCAGTTTTTTTTTTACCAACAGACCAGACGAACAACTAGGATTTTCCCAGACTTTTTCCTCAGTGAACAAGAGCAACCTCGAGATCTTGTGCTGCTGCATTGCTCTCCATCAGGACAGTACACTGTTCAGAAGACATAAAGCACGTGCATGTATCTTCCTGCAGAGGCGAACAGGGAACGCAGGCCATGAGTACAGAACAAAGAGCGCGACGCAACACTCGTGCAGATAGATAGGTAGGTAGGTAGTAAACGGAGACGAGAACCAGCCAATCCAAGTACTGCGCGCGCTACCTAACCTGGGTTGATCAGAAGGCCAGCAGCCGAGAGCCAGGCGTATGAAACGGAGCAAGCGATGCTCGGTTCCCTTCTTCATTTATACTGATGATAAATGGAGTGTGCATGTTCCCCTCGATATCAGAGACTTCGAGGTTCCTGCGATTACCCAGGTAGGGAGAGTAGAGGAGAGGAGAGGGTTGGCATTTGCGCGTCAAAATGGCTCGCAGAAAAAAAAACAAGGGAACTTTAACTACGCATTTGACTCGGAGTAACACTCCCGCTCGTTAAAGACAAGGCTCTCGTTAACTAATAAACACGGTGGTCGGTGGGGAACGGGGGTGGTGAGGGAGGCCTCGGCGCCTCGTCTCCGGAAAAAGAGATTCTGATATTTGCTTAATAGAAAGAATAGGCTTCATAAAATTATCGTCAGTCTCACATATAGACAGACTCACAGTTCATAGACTCAGTAACAATTATAACCAAAGAGATCATCTTTGTGAAGAAAATTAATAATAACCAACTGTCCCTTTGCGGGATCACAATTCACTGACAGGGACGGCGGAGATGGTGGAAGACCGCGGGCGGTGGTGCACTGGTGCAGATAGCAGACACCAAACGGGAAGACGAAGGAGCGTGGATTCGCGGTCAAAGGTCACGGGCGCGTTGGGCTCGGCTGTGCAGCGGGCCTTTAAATGGGCTGCACCGAGCGGCTATCCTGTGCACCGCACCGCAGCCCAATTTCCCGAACAGCAACGGGCCCACGTTAAGTAGATGCGAGCAGGCCTGAAAATGAAGCCAACGGAATCTGTCCGTACGCTGAGCACGTGACGCGATTCCGATCTTGAGATATTTAGTATAGTTGTACTGTACTACTTGCTGGTCCATGTGCTTGCTTGGTGCATCGTGCAGTCTGTCTCAACGCTGCTGCCAAAATGGCTCAGCTGCTTTAAGCCAAGAAAGCATAAAATAAAATGAAAAACAGATACTGCTCGCAGTATTTCAACAAAAAGCACAGCGCTCGAAAGGAAGCGTACTGGAAACCAACAGAGGAGGGAGTACGCGTTATGCAGTTATATAAATTTTGTAAAATCACTCGACGCACATTTAGTTAGATGAAACCAGCTGCGTTAGATTTTAGAGACAACTTCAGCATACACGCTCAAATTCTCAAAAGCCAAAACACATCCTCGCATTGAGGTAGCTCCTGGGAACTTGATTACGCCTCGTCTCTGTACGAAAAATACTAGTCAGCTGCCAGACAGTTTCAGTTGTTTGACGAGAAGGCTTGCTTGGGTATCTTCAAATGTACACGACTACACACAGTGCCATCATCCCTATCAAAGAATCCGGCTTCCAGATTCTACAAAGTTGTGCGCTCGCACAGATAATGTCAATGTGTATAGGTAGAGACATCTTCAGTGATGTGTGCTGTTTATGTGCAAATAGCTTCTTCAGGGGCAAAACATAGTGCATGTGTGCGAACGGATTCTGTGAGGCTCTACCACATCTAGCAGCGGCGAAGATACCCAAGTAGTTTACTCATCCACATCTCTCGTTTCAAACTCCACTCTATAAATAATGTTTTGGTCATATCACAATCCGCTGGCCATAGCCTAAGACCAAGGCGATGGAACAATATAAATGCCATGTCCAGAGCCTGAATGTTCTCTTGGTGTCGCACTAGAGCTATGTTAAGCATCGATATAGTCAGAATGTCAGATAGCTGAACAACATACAAGCTTCAGGCCTGAGGTCCGAGAGGAAGCAGGGCTATCCCCAGACCCCAGTAGATGATGCCCATTAACCCAACGATGATATGTTCATAGAGTTGAAACACTATCGCTCGCACTGAACACCTCCAAGCTTCTCCACTGTTTATCTGCGGCACATTTACAGCTGGTGCTACTAGTAAACAGAGGTAAATTAACCACTTTCTACCGAAAGGGTAGTGCGTGTGTGTATATATAGCAAAGCTACAGCCAAACTATACAGTTGTTTCTCCTGTATATATATCTCTCCCCACTTTTTTTACCCTTCTCCCAATCACTTGAATGCTTGATGATGCCATTGCTTCATCCCCCTTCGCTCATACAAAAGCTACACTGCCTGGTAGATAAAGCCTCTCAACTGCTGCAGTTCAAAACCTCATGAAACAACATGCATGAGAGCTGTCTTACATCTTTTTCTTTCCCGAGTGGACATGCTTTCGAGGTCATTCATGTACAGTGAGCATTACGGTTTCAGCAGGAGTGCTGCTGGTTCTTGCTTGCTGAGCAGGTGCAGTTATCTTGGCTCTCCTTTAGTACCTTCAGTGAACAGATAGCAGAAACGAACTCTCAAATTCTGTGTTCCGAGTGTGTATTTCAGATAAGTCTAAAACAGAACGCAATGCATAACTTTCTCATTTCAGTTTAAAGCGCAACAAATCAATATAGCTTGGTTTTAGACCTTACTACTCAGGGCCGGTTTGTCTTTCTCTTATTAAGGACCTTACTATTGGATTGCTTACCTTAACCTGCTTCTGGAGATCCTTGATGTAGTCGACAGCCAAATCCAGCATGTCAGATGTGTTGGTTTGCTGCAGGAAATACAAGTGTAGGTTGCAGACAATTCAATTATGGGGTGGGTGGTCCTCCTCAGATCCCATAGGAATGGAAGTGTAGGCTACATACAGAATGTGGAGTACCTTGTCCATATTTGGAACGAGTTCTTGCAGCTTTCGGATTCGCTCACTGATCTTTGTTCTCCTCACCTGGGCACCACAGACCAGCACGTCGTCAGCCAATCCCTCAACCGCAGACTCGAAACCTGAGGAATTCTATGCAAGAAAATGGATTCCACTGACCCTCTCAGCGATGCTGCGTGGATGAGTGGCGCACCCCCGCTTGGCACGGATCTTACAAGGCACGGCGTCCTGGAACTGGAGGAATTTCTCAATAGTTGCCATCTCGGACGACGTCTTGGGCACGCTGAACTGGTGCGTAAGGCCGCTCTGCACTGATGGCATTGTCAGTTCGCCACATAGATATACTCCTACAAGAAATGGATAATAGAGTGAGTAACCCCCGCACCTGGCCAGGCTCCGACGAGTCCCGGGGGCGTTTGACGCCAGACAAATTGTCTGACAAGAGAGCCGACGAGTCCTCCCACCCAGAGCCCATTGGGTACCCAGGGATGTACCCCCTGCCGCCGCCGCCGGAAGCCTCTGGGCTGCTCCCTCCGACCTCCTCGCTGTCCATCTCTGAGATCTGGGACATCAATGACCCCTGCCGTGACGAGAAGCTCAGTTGCCCTTTTAGCCTGCTGCCGCCGCCTGCGAGGGAGTCCGCCGTGGCCATGCCCGCCCTCAGCATGGCCCCGTATCCTGAATTGAGCAAATTTCGCGTAGGTGGGGACACGCTCAGTGTCAGTTCCAGAAATAGAAATGTCTCCCGAAGAAAAACGTCCTCCAATAACGTCAATAATTGATGGCAAGGAAGCAAACAAGCAGGGAATGGTAACTACGGTAGTACTAAATGAAGGTGAATTTGGAAGAGGCCAACCGTTCTCCATGTTCAAATGATCGAGGAATCCGGCGGGGGAGCTGCTCTGTCGAATCAGGTTGCTAGCGTTGTCACTGGAGCTGGCCCCGCCGGCACCAGCAGCGGCCGCGGTTTCTACGCCTGAGTTCACGGTGCGGTAAAGGCCGGACTTGGCGCTCACCATCTCCTGCTGCTGCTGGGAGTGGAACATCATCTGCTGCTGCTGCTGCTGGGAGGCCGTGTCGGTTTCAGTCGGGAAGTGGACGGCGGCGGAGGCAAGCGGCGACGGCTTGTCGTCCCGGATGTGGTGGTCAGCAAGGAACCTGGAGAAGACGTTGTCGGCGCCGGCGTCAGGGCTGGCGGCGCGGGGCGCGGAAGAGAGGAAGTCCTCGCACAGGTCGCCGAGCACCGTGCTGGGCGCCGATCTGTACCTCAGCAGCCCGGACGAGGCCATGGGCGGCTGCACCGGGAGGTTGAGGTCCTTGGACACCGGCGAGCCGTACATCGGCTCGCCCGGCAGGTTCAGCTCCTGCACAAGAGCAAAAGGAGACCGGAAAAGGCATTTTTGCCCATCTCTCCACATTAGCATAGCATCGCAGCCACTTAAGCAAACCGCACCCCCCGTCTTCCCCCCGTCTACAGATTGAACCAAGATTCGTGCAACGGAAGAGCTCCTGGACCATGGAGACGGCATGAGCGTACCTAATTTCAGCTCAGATCAAGGGGCTAGATAGCAGCACCTCCAGGAGTCTGCGGACAGAATCCACCTGGGGCCGGCAGAAGGCGTCGGCGTGGCACCGCAGTGGTCCGCGCTCTCTTAGCACGAGGCGAGGCGAAGGGGATGGGGTTAGCAGGGAACGGCGGCGCGGGAGCTGGGGAGCGACTGCACGGGGCGGAGAGGGGGCGGCGTGGGTTCCCGTCGCTGGTCGGGCGGTGCGCGGTGGGGGGCGGAGAAAGGGGCTGCGCCGATGCTCCGCACCATATATATGGGCTCGCTTCTGCCTATATGCATTATTAGGCTATCTGACTTCCTATTTCATTCCAGGGTGTAGCTAAAATTTTATTTTAAACTTCATTCAATAAAACAGTGTATATACAGTGTGAGACAATACTTTGTAGGCCTATATAAACGTTTCTATGCAGGACTATTTCCGGCAGACTTAGTATCAATTCTCTATTTCACGTTCTATTTTAAACATCACTATAAATAATATAAGCTACACTATAAAACAGTATTTTATATAACTATATACACACTTAATAAATTAGGCTATGATCAACAAAACATGGATATATATATCCATAAAAAATATCGTTTCACACGGTAGACTAAATTATTTATAGACTGTAGTTTAAAATAGAGAGTAAAACGAAAGATAAGAATGTTAGAGATAGCCTAAAGTATATTATTCATCGGCACTAGAACATGAAACTTCTCTTACCGGTGTGCCACTTCCGTCTACTGCCAGTGAATTTTAACATAGCTGGAGGCCAAACTAGAGACCAAATGACTCTTTTACTCATCACGTCATCTAGCCACTTCTTCCTAAAAACTAGCCACTTTCTCCTAATAACTTTGAGACCATACAGATCAAAACTTTCAGCTTCTCTATCTTATACATAAAGATTCTCTTCTTTATTGGTAGGACTCGGCTCCTTTAATAGCTCCCAAGTATTAAATAGTCGTTGGAGAAAAATCGGAAACTACCCTGTCTAGAGATGGCAATGGGGCTCTAACTTCATTTTTCCGCGAGAAATTCTTCTATTAGGAGATGAGAACTTTGAAGTTTCTTATCTCCGTGGGAAAGTAAATGGAGAAATTCTTATCCGACCGGTAAACGGGGAAGGGATGGGGAAACATTCTCATCCCATTCCCACGGTAACCGTTAAACTTACACGTGACGATGTTTTTATGTATAGTTAATGATAAAAATAAATAATTATCTTGTCAAGAGATCACTTGTTGTACAAATGTATCGTTTTTAGGTAGTGTTTGGTTCCAGAGTAGAATCGAACCGCTCTGTTCTAGTACTAAGACTGTTTGGTTCGAATCAAAGTGGAACGAAGCCACTCTATTATAGGAATATTCTCTCAAGATGTTGAATCTCTGAGCTCCAAAAAAATAGCCGGACCCGAGCGCTCAGCAAACGCACGACGCCGGTCGTGGCTTGCATGCCTCTCGCGCGATATATATATATATATATATATATATATATATATATATATATATATATATATATATATATATATATATATATATATATATATATATATATATATAAACAAAGACGCACGATGCCAAACTTAATATATAGTGTTATATTTAATATAATTATATATATTATAGTGGTATGAATATGCCAAACGTATGATAGAGTCGATTCGTTCTACTTCACTCTAGAACCAAACAAAAAACAGAGCCGCTCCGTTCCAGATTACCAAACACAGAACAGAGCGGCTCCGTTCCTAGAATCAGGGATGGAACGGCTCCGTTCTACTTGGCTCCTCAACCAAACACTACCTTAATGCACGCATACTGCTTTTTTACATCTGACAATGTTTACCCATCATTATCTATATATTGATTTAAGTTTGTTTATTTATGAAACATTACCATCTAAGATCTCAAATGTCTTGAGTGTGGTCTGTGGACTAGAGCCACCGAATAGCTTTAAATATCCTTCTTGGAGGGAGAAGATAGTCATGGCATTAGCATTAGCAGAGATAGAGTATGTCATTGATAATTTGAAGCATGTTGGCCTTGTATTGAGAACAAAAGGAACATTTGAGGTTGGTAATAATGATGCCTTGGCAATGACATATGATCTCAAACATATTAAGTGGGAAAGATCAAATAAGAACTGTATGATGGTCATTAGAAGTTGTATCATAGAGTCTATAAGAGGAGCAATCCCAGAATGTCAATGCAACTTTGTACCTTGACAAGATTCAACAAGTTATTGGTTTTCTTTAAAGGCATATGCTGGAACCATAAATGAGAAAATTATTACTGAAAAGTATGATGGCTCCAGTGTAAATAAGCACATACTTAAAATGATCAACTTTGCCTATAATCTCATGTCCTTTGATATGGAATTAAATAATAATTTTTTTCTAGTTGATATTAGTGTCTCTACTAAAGGATTTTGGTACTTTTGTTGTGAACTACAACGTGAGTCCTAAAAAGTGGATAATAGAGAAGCTAATTGTCATGTGATGTCTAGAAAGAGGACATGGTTAAAGCCATGAAGAGTGACAATGTGAACCCAATTATAATAGTCACATCATAAGAAAGAATATTCTAAGAAGCCTTTGAAGCCTCAATCTAAAAATTAGGGCAAGAAATTTATGCCACATCAGAGAAACTCAAGTTCAAGTGAAGAAAAGCCTTTTTCTAAATCCACATAACAATGAAGCAAAAGTCCCAATGAAAAAAGGTCAATATCCATAGTAGCTAGGAGAAGTGTATGATGACACTCACAGATACTATCGCTTGAAAGGGTATCATATGAAGGACTGTATTTAATTCCTCAAATGCCTAAACAAAAACAGTAAGAACAAAATTGCATTCATAAAGAGTCTCTGATACTTGGTGGATTAACTCAGGTGATACTGTTCATGTCACGAATCCTGTGTAAAGATTCTGTATGAAGAGGACGGTTCAACAAGTGTGTGTGGGTTTGGCACTCTCTTGCTTATTTTTATGAAATGACAAGAGAAAAATATTTATTTTGGTTCCATCCCCTTCCCACTTTTTTATATAAAATTAAAAATTTAGTATTAATACTTTCGGCCTGTATAGATTTTATTATAAAGTAAATAGTTTAAATCTAATGGATTACGATCAGAATGAGCGCATTGACTGATCATTAACTTGCGAGTAGGGGTGAATCGCGATCCAAATGATTCTTTATAATTTTTTAGAGTCTTAAATAAATTTTAGTTTTCAAAAATAAATAAAATTAGAGCCCGAGCCTAATTTGATTATTAAATTTTATAGTGTAAGATTTAGAGCCTATTGCTTACGAGCAAGTTGATGCGTGTGTGGATGACTTATCCAGATAGGAGCAGACAACACTGTGACCCGGGCTAATAAGGCAGGAGCTGAGCCGAATCATTGAACATCATCTATGCAAGGCCTGCGTGATGACTGGAGAACCCTTGCCAAACATACTGGTCTTCCTCTCGTTAATGTCTGAAGGGGAGGACCAGTTGCTTTGGCGTGACCATTTCAAGCAGCGTAGTGCGCCTATTCTCAGCAGCAAGCAAAGGTATTTTGACGTTGCCCAAAAGCATCGAGTGGACTGCGAGCGTGGGGGCGGTCGGGCGTGGGCTAGTGTGTCTGTGACTGTGTATTTTCCTGGTTCCTGACTCTGGCCAATAACCCGGGGGCAGGTCCTCAGATTAGTCTCTCTCTCTCTCTTCAGGTCTGGCTTCTTAATCAGCCTCGACGAGCCCTCAACATTGTGATCATTTGGTGTTTCCTCCTATAATGAAAAAGTCAGAGCACCTGCCATTCTCCTAAAAAGGAGACCAGTAAAAACTTCGCTTAAGACTTGACGACGCTTCAAGTTAGTTTCAGCATCCTACCAGTCTACCCCATCATCCTTTGTACCTGTCATTATTTTTCCATCGATGTTGATACATTTAGGCTATGTTTGAAAGCAACCTAGTTTTTAATAAACCAGTTTTTATTTATTAGCTAAGAGAAACTAGCTTCTTGATTTTAAGAAATTAAGAATCTAATTTCTATAAACTGAGTCATAAACTAGTATGTTTGGAACGATCTCAATTTCTATAAATCAATTTCTTAAAAACTAGGTGCTTCCAAATGTGGCCTCAGCAAAAGACTAGTAACACCATTTATGAGGTGACTTCAGTATCACCAACCTTTCCCTATCAACCATAACCAATCGAGCACGACACCAGAAAACAGCCCTGTCATGACGAAAACAACAAGAACATTCCCCAGCGCGTTTTGCTCTGGCCCCTGCGCAAAAGATTGCAATGAGAAAAAAAATCTATCTTTGAGCAACTGATGGCGTGAAGTATATAACAGAGTAAAAGTTACGTTGTATTTGTATCCTTTGGGTGCCTCTGTGACTGTGACTGTGAGGACACATACGGTCAGATACCCGTTGCTCAACCCCAGCAAGGATGTCAAGAAGATCATATAACCTTGTTCGCCGTACTTCGCAGTAAAATAGAATGCAGGAACGAGAATAAAGCGTGCGAGAGCTGCTGCTGTGGTACACTTCCGAGATCTCAGCTTGGCAATGAAGGGCACATATATCTGCCTATGAGATCCCACGCATTGAACATACCTGAAAAGCACACAGCAGAGGGGACTAAATTTCATGTGGAACGCTAGATTATGCCGAAATGTAGGAGCTAGTAGTCACCGTGTGTCAGTAAAAAAGGAAAAAAAAACATGAAAGAAACCTTACCAAGTCCCCAGGCCGTGTGTCTTCAGATGGGAATCCGGGGAAAATAGATAGTCAAGACATATCAGAAAGATATCGAACACGTAATCCATGTTCTGCAGAAGCAGTTGTTTGGTGCTTAATCGCACATGTTGTTTCGGATCCTCCATAGGCTGCACAAAGTAGCATATGGAGCAACTCAACATGACAACGCAACATGATTGCTCCGGCCCGATGCGGCCAAACCTGCCAAGTAGGACTGCAAACCAAAATGGAGATGGGTACATAAGAGCAGCCAACTATAGGCACTGAGATATTTCTATCAGTGCGCAATACATCAAAAAATCGTTGGAAACAAGCCACCTGAACGAACTCTGGGCACATCAAGGATAGGTCACCAATCATGCCACCTTGAGCATGGGCATCTGCTATCCCGAATGCTGCACTTGTTACACATATGCCAACAAAGGCTCCAAACCCACATTGCCCCTTAGTGGCCACATCCAGCTAATTTCCAAAACATGATGGTATGAGGTTGATATCACTTGTTCAATAACCATGATTTATATAACACTTATGCAATATATCAAATCGGAAACATACTAGCTAATACTATCTTTTAGAGAGAGAAAATTAAATATATATACTAGTACTGGCGCAATAGTCAGGCTAACGGAATATAATTTATGAACCATCTCTATTTATCTCAGAGATAGGTATCCACTTACAAGTATTATTCCAAAAATAACTTAAGAAGTAAATTGTGTATCCTGTCAGGTTCCGAAGCCTGGTGTTGATTTTTTGCTTCGTGGTATGCTAGGAGAGCTGTAACCCCCAGGGCAAAAGGCTGATATACCAGCGTGAGGACTCTGGTTGGGTGGTTCTTCTGCAATAGTTATTTGGAAATCTTTACTACATATTAATGCTGTAAGGGGTAGGCTGCCTCCCCTGGTTCTGCCTTCGGTGAATCTAAGCCGTTCTTTGCCTTCGGTGAATCTAAGCCGTTCTTTCACGCACGATCCAACCGCGCTCCGCCCCTGACCCCAACCCGCTCGTTCCCCTCCCCTCCTCTCTTTCTCCTCGCGCTTGACTCCCCCGCCGCCCCTTCCCGTCCCCACCCGCACCCCGACGCCGACCGCACTCCGCTCCCCGTCCACCATCCCAGCGCGATGGCTGGGAGGACCGCGCCCGCCCCCCTCCCCTCCCTCTCCCTCACGCCCGACGACGAGTCCCTGCTCGGCTGCTCCCCTCCCCTCTCGATTCTTCCGGCCGCATGGCGGTGGCAGTTGTTGACCCACGTGGCACGACGGCGGTGTGGTGCGTGTGCAGGGGCTCGGACAGCGGCGGCGAACGCGACGACCCCGACCCCCACCACCGGGTGCGCGGCGTCCAGCGTGAGCGTGACGGTGTCGCAGTCCAACACGGGCGACAGGGCCGGGTACGACCCGGTGTTCGAGGTGATGGTGCGGAACGCTTGCCGCTGCGCCGTCCGCGTTGTGCGCCTCCGCTTCGAGGGCTTCGCCAGCTCGGTGCCCGTGGACCCGCGCTGATCTACTCAGCTCCGTCCGAGACGATAGCCCAGGGTTCGTTTCTTTCTTCCTACGAACTCTTCCACACCCATGCGCCCTCATGGAGCCCTGGCAGAGCCCGCTCGTGATGCCCATCCCGCCGAGGACGAGGACGACGCCGAGGCGGGCCCGTTCGCGCAGCGCCGCCTTCCCCCGACAGCCTCGGTGCGCCCCGCCCGCACGACGTCCCCGGCCGCAGGAGCGCTCCACCGCCTCACGCCCGCCAGGGAGCGGATCAAGAGCTCGCCGACACCTGCCGGCGCTGCTGTGTCGGCGCCTAAGCCTTCCAACTTCTAATCCCATGCTGGGGAGTACACACCAGAGCGCCTCCGGGAGCTCCAGAAGAATGCGCGCCCGCTCCCTGGGAGCCTCTTGCGTGCCCAACCACGGACTCCTGCGACTGAGCCCCGGTCGCAGAAGTTGTCTGGTACCCCTGCAAGTTCCACTCCAGCTACCACCACCGCAGCTGCAACATAAATGGTGGTTGTTCTTAAAGGTCTGGTGAAACCTATGTCTGAGGCCAGCATTGGGCTAAGGATACCGAAGCACGACAAGGAGGAAGATAAATCTGAAGAAGAGGGGAAAGGAGATGAAGAGGATGAAGGACCAGTGATACCTGACCGTGCAACTATTGAAGCCATCAGGGTGAAGCGATAGCAGCCAAGGCATGCGGCGCCAGATTATATCTCTCTTGATGTTGGTGGTGTGCTGAGCAGCCGGAATGCTGCTGGTGAGTCGAGTGATCTGATGAGGATGACAATGAGATAACGGATCAGATTGCAATGTACACTGACAAGCCAGGTGATGGACCGAGGAGCACAAAAGGTGTATTCAGTGGGATAAGTAACAGGGGTCCTGCCACAGTTTGGGGGCTTTCAGTGATGGCAACAGGAAGGTTGTGGATGATAGAGATGATGATGATGACGAAGAAGAAGAGAGGAAATGGGAGGAAGAGCAGTTCAGGAAGGGGATTGGTAGGAGGATGGACGATGCTTCTACTCAGAGGTCAGCAAATGGGGTACCAGCTGCTATGCAGGTCCAGCCACAACCATTTGGATACCCAGTGAGTTCCCATTACCAGCCCTCCCTTAGCGGTGTTGTGCCAGCGGCATGAGTTTTTGCATCTGGAACTGCAGAGTTCTTGTCCATCGCTCTGCAAGCGGATGTTGCAAATAAAGCCTTGCAAGACAACATCCAAAAACTTAGGGAGACTCACAAGACAATAGTCAGTGCTTTAGTTAAGACCGACACACATCTTAATGAAGCTCTTTCAGAGATATCAAGCCTCGAGAGTGGTTTGCATGATGCTGAAAAGAGGTTTGTTTATATGCAGGAGCTACGTGATTATATTTCTGTGATGTGTGACTTCTTGAATGACAAGGCATTTTTAATGGAGTTAGAGGAAAACATACAACAATTGCATGAAAAACGAGCTTTGGCTATTTCTGAGAGGCGTGCGGCTGACCTAGCTGATGAATCAGGTGTAATCGAAGCTGCTGTAATTGCTGCTGTATCTATCCTTAGCAAAGGATCAAGCTCAACTTGCCTATCTGCTGCATCAAATGCTGCCCAAGCAGCAGCTGCTGCTGCTAGGGGAAGTTCCAACCTCCAACCTAAGTTGGATGAGTTTGGCAGAGATATCAACATGCAGAAGCGTATGGATCTTAAGCGCAGGGAAGAGGACAGAAGACAAAGGAAAACTCAGTCAGAGACCAAGAGATTGGCATCTGCAGCGAAGAATAAGGACATCAAGAAGATCGAAGGAGAGCTAAGCACTGATGAAAGCGACAGTGAGAGCACTGCTTATGTTTCTAGCCGGGATGAGTTTCTTAAGGCTGCTGACCATGTGTTCATTGATGCTAAAGAGGAATACTCGAGCCTTAGGATTGTCAAGGACAAGTTTGAAGGTTGGAAAGCTCAGTACCCTTCTGCATACCGAGATGCCCATGTAGCCCTGAGTGCACCATCTGTGTTCAGCCCTTATGTGAGACTAGAGCTTTTGAAGTGGGATCCCCTCCACGAAACGATCGATTTCTTTGACATGGATTGGCACAAGGTTCTCTTTGACTATGGCGTGCAAGATGACGAGAGCCCCTCAGGTTCGAATGATATTAGTTATTTAAGTTTTGTTAGTATGTACTATAGTCTCATCCTTGTTAGGTGCCTTTTGTGTCTGCATCTGGGTTTTTTATTGCGACACTAAACAATAAACCAAATGCATTCATTTGTTTCTTCTCTAATGTGTCTGCAATTCTGCATCTATGGTTTTAGTCTCTGCCATAGACTGTAGTGAATGTTCTAGATCGCCTAAAGCCCCAGATGATTTTTAACTCCAAATGAATGTTTGTCGTTTTGTCTAAGCACTTGTCCCAGTTCGCTAAAGCCCAAGATGACTTTTAAATCTAGATGATTTGTTGTTATTTTGTCTCATCTCTAGATCTACAGTCTATTATGCAAAAAAGATGAATCTACGTACAAGCTAGAAGAGGTAATAAAACAGCAACACCCTCTGTTCATCTCACATACCAACCAAAAGAATTTTGGTAAGCCCAACTAACGTGAAAAAATGGCTTCACAACTTCATCGTGAACATGCATTTTTCTTGACAAGAATTTATGTTTTGCCAAATGCTACCAGCTCGGATGGTATTCTTGTTTACTCCTAACACACTTTATTCTTCATGATTTTTTGGTGCTATATTATATATGAAATCAGAACTTTTTAAATTCAAAGCAGTTTGTGTGGTTGTTAGTGTTGCAAGTATTTTGTTATTCCTGTTTTGGACCATTTTTCTACCATCTTGCCTGTAAGTTGTAACTCCTGTGAACACAGAAATACTCAAGAATTTGTGATGTTTTCACTGCCCCTTTTGATAATCAAGTCATGGATTAGTTTAGCACATCACTTATTTTTTCTGCTTTGTTTGAAATTGTTTGGGTTCCTCCTCCCCAACTTTTCAGAATTACCTATTTCTATTGTATGTTTGATAATTTGCACTTCCACTCCATCCACAATTTTGGTTAATTCAGTTAATATGAGTTTATAACTGGGAATGTCATTCAGTAGTATAATTTACAAAATGAAGAACTATTTATCAAGATGAGCGGTAACATGTGTAATTGAAGGTCAAATGCTCTGCAACACAAATGCCTGGGGAGCTGTTGGTTGGTTCCAGGGCACAATAAATGTAGTTAGAAAATTTATCTAGGTACTTGAGGTAACAATCATGTGTAGTGGCAAGTTTTCTAGAAAATTTATTTAGTGCAGGTTTTCATAATTTCTTACCTTTATATCTACATTTTAGATTTCCTCCCTTTTGACACTATTTATTATTGTTGTTGTCTTTCCCAATGAAAAGGAAATAATGTTGCGGCCATGGGCCTGTGTTGTTCCACCTCTCATTTCTCTGGAACAAGTGAGAAAGATTATAGAGGAATGCATGAAGAATGCAAAGAAAAAATGTTATAGGTTTGTGTTGTTCCACCTCTCGTTTACCTGAAACAAGTGAGAAGGATTATAGAGGATTGCATGAAGAATGTAAAGCAAAAATGCTACAGGCCTGTGTTGTTCCACCTCTTGTTTTCCCTGTTCTTCTTTTTCCAGTCTTTAAGGTTTGCCTAATGTCCTCTACATAGAACTAGAGACGGTTGTTTTCCCTTTTTTTGCTACCGACTTAGAAGAGATCCAGATGCTCTGTTATTCACAGAGGTAACTGCATGCCTGAGTAACTAATATTGGCTTTTATTTATCATTTTGTACCACACTTTGTTAGCTATTTCTGGTTTCATTTTAGCCGGTGATATGGGGTAATAAGATGATCAGAACCCTCCCTCTGTTTTCCATTATAATACTTTCATATAATGCATAGTACTACTTGTTTTCTTTGACCTTCATTTGATTACTATCCATTGTGTTATACAGCTACTTCTAAATTGTATGCAAAATTACAAGTTATGACCGTTCATTCGAAGATAATCAGTACTTTTCAATTTTGATGTATCCAGCACAAGCCTACTTGACGACGACGGGCGGCAGGCCATGGATATGTACGAGAAGCTAGAAAAAGTTGGGTGTATGTCTAATCTTAATTTTAGTTTGAACCTTACAAATTGTTGGAACCTAGAGGACTGTATTTTGTGTCATATTTAAGTCGTTTTCATGTCGTCGTGTCAGCACATTCTCATTCATTACATTTATTTTAAGAGTCATTGTAGGTTCATTCTATAGTCGCTTGTTTAATGTTGCTTTAGTTGCTTCATTCTTTGGAAATTGCAGATATGTTTTTTAGAGCGCAAATTTATTTCCTATCTGAGCATACAAAAGACAAATAGTTGCACAAATATTTTGAAGTTCACATATTTCTACTTGCACTTTAGATGCAGTCTGTGTTTTCATCAAATTTCTTTACTCTGCACGATATGGTTGGTATTTAGTATCCTCTAAAGATCGGATTTTGGCCCAAACAGTTTGCAGCGATTGAAGCTAGAGACTACATATTTTCTTCCGTACCATGCAAGTAGTGCTATCTCTTCCTTAACTTCACCACTTAATGTCTGTCTAAATGTAGTCATTCCATATCCCTCATTTGAAACTTTTCATCTGTGAAGACCGTCAATAAATGAATTCTTATATTCACCAATGAAGAAGTTCCTTTTGGTACTATTACAGGAGCAGTGAAAACTGAAAACTGATATGATTAGGACAACATATCAACGTGCAAAGGCAGTTCTTCTATTTAAAACTGCATGCTGCCATCACATCTCAAAATGTTTCTTGTCCTTTGTTTACGCTAACAATACTCTCTTCTCCAGGATGCACAAGATCTTGGCCTGTCTATTGAACTTCTTCCACTGAGCCACCCCGATGAGCAGTTCGACATGTCCCCATTTTATGCGGTAAGTCTCCATAATTATTTTTTATCTTCTCTATGTTCTCTGCTAAATTGGTCCAATTGCACATGATTTGATTGGTCTGGATGGGGATGAGATAATCGAGTATTTTGCCAAGAAGAAAAACCAAACTACCATGTACTGATGCAGTCTCAGTGTCAACACTCAAGTACAGTTCACTAATATATATGAGAAAAATATGAAGAACTCATGTACAGCTTCATCCATCCAGCTTAGTTGTGAGGCCCAATAGAATCACCTTCCTGTATGTGGTCTTCTCGGTCCTTAAGGTATGTCCTTGACCAGTGGACTTTTGTCTTGTATGTATTTTCAAATCTTGCTATAGTGTGGACTTCAATTGTTTTAGTACTTTCGGGGCACTTTTTATTTGTGAAACATCTAAAACAGGCTGGTAACCTGTATTTTGTGTGGATTTCAAACAATCCATTCATGTATCTATAGTTGTCTATTGAAGTAGTTTAACCCATCTGTTGTAGCGTAATATGTGGATTTCAGGCAATAGTAGTCTCCTGGCTCCGTCTTTGAAGAAATAAACCTGCATGACCACACACTTCTGGCAGTAGTGCAACACATGCCAGATCTGCAGTTGCCAACTTGACTCAGAGGTGGCAGGCAATCCTGCTCGACCTTGCCCTAAGCACCCTTGAGTAGAAGGTGGGGGAGCAGACATCGAAAAGGCATGGTGCGGGGTTGCAGTGAGGGTTGGTGCACGATAGAGATGGGTGTCGCAGGCAATAGAGAAGGGCAAGTAGAGAGGGCTCAGTCAACGCATGAATGCAGAGTGAATAAATGGGAGTAGGTATTCTGTTTCGTGAGTTCATTCCAAATATGGTGAATCAATACATGGGTGGAGATTGAGCAGCCAATTTAGTGCTCTTTTTGGTTGCTTGATGTGCCTGTAGTTTGTGTGGATTTGAAACAATTCCTTCACTGACTGTTGAACTGATGCAAAAATATGAGAGCCCTATTGCTCTTTGATTTTGTGGATCTTCCATGGTAAATAATTTTGCAAAGGTTAAACTAAATTTATAGCTTGCAAACTTAAGTACAGCTCTGATTTATGCAAGTATGTGTGTCTGTGTTGTTCCTGTTGTCTGGTGTTTAATGCAACTGAAATGAATTGGCACCTATGTTCTGTCCAAAAGAAGGAGTACACATATGTAGAAATCCTCAAGTTGACATTTTGATTTACAGAAGCTACAGTTCTGTATGATATGTGGACTTTAGTCAGAGAATATTGTGTTGTTTCAATTGGAATTATCTGAAATTTGACGTGATAATTGCTGCAATGAGGAACCTATTTGAGAGATAAGAGTCATGTAAGGATTGATATTATTTGAATTTGGGTCTAATTGGGTTGTAAAGTGCACCCTTCATCAGTAATTATATTGTGAATTGTGCAAATGAGAAGAAATTGTAGTTCAAGATGACATAAATTGTTCTTTTCTTCTCTGTTTTTACAACGCAGTCAAGCACACTGTCAAAAGTACATGGAAACAGAACAACTTGGAACAGAGATATTACTATTCTAAGACACACGGAAGCAGATAACATGTTATATACTAAATTCTCGAATGGTTTATCCCACTTGTCAGCTTGGCAATCCTTCTCACTAAAATTGTGAATACGAGAAAAAAGAGATGTCTGGAGCCTGAACATAAATAGCTGGTTTGTTTCACTTTTGCAATGCTTCTGACTAAGCTCCCCTGATGATACATGGCATATGCATTTGTCTGTTGCATCAGCATCATACATATTACTCCTTGCCAAAATCTACACCGTAATGTACACTCGATTCCATTTTTTTAGCATTTAGCTTCCTCGGCCTGAAATAGAAGTTGCAGAGATTTTGAGTGTCAATGTTTAACTACCACCTTCATGAATTGTTGATTGGATTGGTGAACTGAGTGCAAATAGTGTCAATTCATTGATGTGTGCCGTCGCAACGCACGGGCACTATACTAGTATAGTATCAGTCATCACAGGTTTGTAATAGCACGACATTGTCATTGGATTTCTCTAGCTTCGTGTGCCATTGGTTCAAAATACATAAAGAAATATAAAAGCTCTAAACCGTAAGCGACAGCGATAAGGTATAGAACATATATAGTTACCCAGTGTGCACTGGAAACTGAGCACAAATAATAAAAATCATATATTCTGTAATTGTAGAGGATGAACATACGGGGAAGAGATAGACATAGTAATCTTCAATTGTAAGCACATACTGTTCCATGAGAAGAGGCATCCATTCCCCAATAGAGAGCAGACGAACAGACCATGTACTTCCCCTGTCAAGTCCAAAACCAAACACAGTCAAAGGACACAGCAACGCATTGCATCGCAAAACTAGATCAGTACAGCGTTTCGACTTTGGAGAGACCTTAAGTTGAGGTGCTCCTGCACACTCCGAATCGCTCATACTTTGTTAACCTGAAAAATTAGTAAGGAGAGATTGTGATAAATAATACCACAACTGATATGAGAACAATGATAAGATAGAACTGAAACAAAAAGCTTGACACGCACACAACTTTGATCTTTGGTGGTATCAGTTATCACTACTCATATATGAAACTTATTTCACATGATGATATATATTAACCATTTGGAGTCTGGACTACTTATAAGGAATCACATGACATTTTGCTTGAGGAAGGTAAAGAACAAGCAAAACGACATCATATGAGGTTTAAATAAAGGGAAAAGGACTGCTGGACTGGTCCTAAAAAATAGGAGGGTTGGACTTTCCTGTACGTCCTTTTCAAGTGTATAGTTTATGACTTTATTTATAGAGCATGGCTGGATAATTGGGTGACTGAAAACCCCAAACCTAACAATCGTGCCCCAGACTGATCACCTTAGGGCTTGTTTGATAATTTCATCTCATGGAGTTAATAGTTAGTTGCTAAAAATTAGCTAAGAATCCTAAGATAATAAACTAACTAATGTCTTAACTAGCATCTAGCTAACAATTAGCTATTAGAGCATCTCCAACAACGAGCTCTATAAAAATATCCTATAATTTAAAAATAAATATATTTTATAAGATTTAGGACGCCATTAAAATATTCTGCTCCAACAATAAAACCCAAAATCCAGATTATAGGGCAGTCGCTACGGTGTAATATATTTGAGGTACTCGAGATAGTGCCATATATTTTTTTGACCAAATTTTAAAAAATGAGACATTGTTGGAGTAGTTTTTACTATATAGAACTCTATATTTTAATTTAAAACACTAATTTGAGATATTGTTGTAGATGCTCTAATAATTGTCTAAATCGAACAAGAGCCCCGTAACAAAAAAAAATGTGCACGGAGATCACGAAGTCATACACACAAAAAGGTAGCCGCACTGAGCCCGACCTAAGGTCGGCCCGGCTAGCGAAGCGTGCCGTGCTAGATAGGCCGACGTGCCGCTACCGCGGCCCCAGGCACGGCCCGGGGCTCGAACTCACAACCTAGTGAATAAAAAACTTAAACACATCCATCTAGTCAATACAGCTGTAGTTTTATTATGTTATATATTGAATTCTTATACTTAATATATGTAAACTATTTTTTTAAAATAAAAAATGTAATCATGTCATGTCCGTGCCAGCACTACGGGTCGAGATGGTGGTCCAGGTACGGCACTATAGCCGTGCCAGACACTGGCACTATACTAGTCGGGTCAGGTCATACCTAGGCCATATTTTTTTATGTCATGTCTGAGCTGACCCATCATGTTAGTGCCAAATGAGCATCTATACTTCTTCCTCAAGTAGAGACAGCGACGTCGTACTGTCGTAGTCGCCCAAAAGGCTACTGGAGAAAAATCCGAGCTCAAATAAAAGAAAAGGTCGGCTGTGCGTGAGAAGAGGCAACAAACCTGAATTCATCCGCGCAAGGAGCAGAACCCGGCGGCGGCACCGCCCGTCCGCCCGGGTCCAGCGTACCTCGCGGCCTCGCGGGCGGCGGCCGCAGGCAGGCAAGGCAACGGACGCTGGCTGAACGGCTGTTGCGCTCTGTTTTGTCGCCTTCCGCGCTGACAAATGGGGTCCGGGCTGCACCGCCGATGAGCGGCGCCTGGTCCCGCCGTACCGCATACACGCGTCGTGCCGGAAATTGGAAACGGGAGCATCACTGCATCAGGGTAGGTCAGACAAGACGCCGAGCTCGCGCGCCGAATCGAATCTACTACTCTCGCAGCCCAGGAGAGGAGAACTGGAGAACTGGGGTCAGAAGGGCAAATCGCAGCATCGTGGATCAAATTACATCAATAATATGGACAGCGTCTTTCGATCAAACAGAGAATGACATGTTCGGTTAACTTTCAATTCACGTGGATTGAAGGGAATTAAGTGGGTTTAAATTCCATACAAATCAAATTTCTTCACATTTTTTTAATCTCATTCAATCCATAAGTAACAGGATTAACCGAACAAGACCTAATATAGATAGTTTCTCCTAGGATGACAGTGGATAAGTTAACTAATGGGCACACAAAGCCATACTTATATGCACAAGAGAAAAAATAATCTATACTCATACTCACTACCTATCACTCACCACGGACAGCAGATATCGATCGGGTACCCATATCCACTAACATTACAATAAACATAGATATGATTATTTGTATCACAAAAGTAAGTACCAACTAGAAAATTTTGAAACCTCATACCTCATCAATATTAAAATATGCTAAAATAACATATTATCTTTGTGTCAGTATGATAAATTTATCGAACCCAACATAAATTTGTCACAAGATTAACACCATTCAACATTAAATGGCAACATCATATAAGTCCATGCATGAGATATAACACACACCTTAATTTAGACTCACATGTCATATGTTAGCAGGTTTTTCATTGGATAATGGATATAGGGCAAGAGAGAATATACCCACGTCCACCATACCCAATAGGTATAACAAATAACCCAATAAAATAACTATAGGTATCAAAATTTGTTATATCTATTTCTAATAGAGTTTTTACCCATCAAGTATTCAGTACTCGTTGTCATCCCTAGTTTCTCCAATAACATTACTTAAAGCCAGTTACTTTTTTATTTTTAATACTTAAAAAAGAGTTTCTAAAAGTAACATTCATATTTTTTTGATCGTTGTGACGCATTGCCTGCCCCGTGGACTGGTCAGCCTGATTGGTAGCCTATGTATTGGTCGGCCAGGTTGATGAGATACCGTGTGTTTGTTAATTTGGTTGCTTGTATATGCACCTAGCGGGCTCAGTGTTTGTTTGTTTATATTCTTTATCTCACTTCTACGGGATGCAAATCTCGCTGCAAGCCAGACTCTGGATGTATGGATTTCATTTTCATTTCTCAGGAGCCAGACCTGTATCAAGCGACAAGACTCGTTGAAAAACAAACCAATCACGCATCCACGCTATAAGGTTATCTCCAGCAACGTCTTCTAAATTTCATCCTCTAAACAAATATTCTTCGTCCTTTACAGTACACTCTAAAAAATTCTATCATCTATATCTCTACCATCTCCAGCAACGATCCCTAAATTTCGTCCCCTATATCCCATATTCTATATTTTTCCAACAACTGTGGGCCCGACCCATGCTCCAATGTCGTTGCCTCCTCCTATGAGCTCCTGGTCCCACGAGCTGCATGTGGGCCATCCTCGTCGTATCAGCACTATATCCCTGCTGGTCGGCTGCGTAGCGGACGCATAGTGAAATGCTAAATGTAGCATGCGCAGGTAGCGTCCGGTATTTTACCGACTGCTTTGGCGGACGTTGCTGGAGGCGTGGAGGAGGCTCATGTGCATTAAATTTTATCGTAGAAGATGGTTTACAGGACCTGTTGGAGACAGTCTCAATGCTTTGTGCCACACCACCAGCTCTATCATGCGAGTTCCATCGTACCAACCTCATCAATTTTGACAAGAGGCATGAGGAATACAAAAACATCATGCGATGTTCCTTACTCTCTCTCCTAGCTTCATGCCTCGTGTGACGAGAAGCACCACCGCCCGTTGCCAACTAGATTCACTATTTGCGACCTGCGAAGGTCGGTGCCCACCTTTCCCCACCCTAGGGTAAAGTATGCTTCCTCTCAAATTCTCTCTCCATGGTTGGTTCAAAGAATAGTGTTCCTAGCTAGGGTTTGAAGGAACTTTTTATTTGTGAAGGGATGCAAAATGCTTTAGGTTATTGTGTTAGTTAGAATTTTTAGTTAGTATGTTTAGATTATATTGTGTTAGTATGTGTATGTTTTAGTTAGTTTAGGTAATATGAACTTTAATGTCTAGTTTGTATTTAATTAGTTATATTAGTTTATATTTAGTTAGGTAGGTTATATTATTTAGTATGTATAGGTTATATTTAGTTACAACGTATATATTATAATCCTTAAAATGATCCTTGCATATTTTCCTTGTATGACGGGGCTCATTAGTCATGCTACAAAAATGGTAGTTCAAGGATCAAATATGGCATTGTTTAAGATATAGTGGATAATAGATATAGGAAGGATGATTTTTCGTTGTTAATGGCGTTTATAGGTGGTGATCATCAATTTGGGCTTCATATCGAGACACCACTGAACGATATTGTTTTTGACAATTAGTTGACACATGACAGCGTGAGCCACTTCAAACTTCTCCAATGACAGTCGATGAATCTATGTGATATTCAGGAGTCGTTGTGAACAACTTTTTTAGCGAAAACTGAACAACAATTTTGATGTGGGTTCGTTCAAGCAGGACGAGTGGGAGCAATATGAGGAGAGCAATATGAGGGGGGCAAGATTGGTGACAGTGATAGCACCAATTCAGAAAACTCGGACGAGGAGGATCATGCTGAAAGGATAAAAGTGATCATGGAGAAGCTATCTCAAAAGAAGGTAATTATTACACATGACCGGATGACGAGAGAGGAGTCAGAGATGTGCCTATTATTACTCTTGTAGAGGAGGCCACTAGGTATGGCTCATGGGTGAGGATAAACGAATCACAATAGTGCCATGGAGCCTTACACAACATTGGCATGGTGCAACTAAGGTCGATCAATGTACATATTCCTAGCATTCCCCATTATAGAAACATTAGCATGATTGATAATGCTATTTGTGACACTTGGTTACAGTTGTGTATGAAATCATCATGCGACCCTCAGAATGAGATCATTAGCCCGGTGATGGCATTCAATGCATTGTTTGATTTGAAGCTCGTTCTTTAGAACTACACGATGCATCATCATAAGCCTTACACTGTTATGCATTTGGATTAAAACAAGAGGTACTATGTAATATGGAAGTAAGGTTGTCTTTATAGGGTATGAGCACACAAGAAGACCAACAATGACAACTAGATGATACAAAAATGGTTCAACCCCACACATATCTAACAAATAAGAAGATAGAACAATCTTAGTGTAGGACACATTCTCATCGTCATTTAGCAAGACAAAACTCCTCTGACTTGGCTCAACTTAGTTAGCTTCGGGTACCTTTTGCTTGAAGTAGTTTGCCAAGAATTTTCAGCGGACTAAGACAAGAAAGCATGTTCCTCCTATTTCTCCTTTTGTTTGTGGTTGTTTGCTTTTGCTAGATCAATGAACTCACAAAGCAAAGTATTGTCCTCATGCTCCCCACCCTCATTGGCCTCCACAATATGAGATAACACGGGACATGCATATTTCTTTTTTCTGCTCCTCTGCCTTTATTTTCTCAAACATGTCCTATGCATGGATACACAAAAACTTAGCCATGTAAATTAAAACAATAACAAGCTAACAAAACAAGTACAATGGTGAACGACTCACTAGTAAATCTAGGCAAGCTAGAAAAGTATGTTCTTTCATGATCTGCATTTGAACCTTTTTAGCACCCCTTGCCCTCTCCTTTCTTTATTTTGCTTGGCAGCCACCCTACTTTTGGACTCTAGTTGGTACCCTCTTATGTAAACTTGAATTATCGGCTCAAGTACACCCATTTTACATGCTTGACGATGTAGCTTCTGCTCCTGGTAGGTAGGTGTCGAGGAGCTAAGATCAACACTTCAACAATTGTCTCGTTAGGACCTTCTTTGTCATTGTAGCCTTAGCTCCAAAAAAGACTCTTATTTGACATTCTCTAGGGCTCTTTTCAAACAAATTAGACAATATATGACACAAAATGAATTTAAAGTTGTTTAAACTTTAAAGGCGTAACTGGCCTTATCAAAATCAACCATGTAGCCACATTAGTAACATATTCTAAGCTCAAAAGCCACTAGGCTATAGTTGGTTTCGATGCCACATTTACATAGGATTAGGGCTATGATACATTCCTTCTTTGGCCCAAAGGGCCATGGAGCCACTCACTGAAATCACACATCCAGTATTCATGTTGTATATAAGCCACTCAATGAAATGACATTTTTAGATTGTGTACATAAGTACTTCCATATATACATACAAATATAGATTTAAGAGAAAAAAGGGTGTGCTTATTTTTTTTCTTACCACACTCAAACTCAGGATCACCCCAAGGTGCAACCACTGTTGGATTTCAATAATCACACATAGATGAAGATCGTCAAGCCATTTTGAGGTGGCTTTGTTGTTCTGGTCCGTCATTAGTGGAGGGTCGGGGAGAGGTGGAAGTGGAACCCACCATAATCTTAGGGCTGCCATTCTTCTTATCTGATGGAATAATATCAGTTAGCTTTACTAAGATTTGGTCTTGTTATTTCAGGCACGAGCTGCGTGCTTTCAGGTTGTACCTGTGAGCAGATAAAATGGAAAATCCATGGAACTAGTTGAATGAACTCGAAGAATTTGAAATGCCACTGGATCTGCCTTTCCACTGGGTCTGCCTTTATCGATGGAACTAGTTATGGTTCTTGTTACAATCTGTGCAGGGATCGGTTTAAATCTTGTTTGAAACGATGAGACTGAACGATGCCATTTTTTGTTGGCGACATGAGTAATTTCGTTTTTTTTAAAGGGGTCCCCCCCCCCCCCCCCCCCAAATTTCATTAAAAATTAGGCAGAAGTACAGAACAAAGCTTAACCCTGAGGCCTTACAAGACTTAGAGACTAATCTGCAGGGTAAGAAAGTTTGATTTAGGTAATTATTTTTGCAAGAGCTAAATTATATTGTAAGAAAATACACCCAGGTGCTCAAGCTCACACCTCAATAATATTTCATTCCAAAATACTATACAACATCCAAAAGTCGGAAACAAAAGGGAGTGATTGCACCCGAAAGAAAATTTCAAACTTAGACAGATTACAGTATCCGTGTTCTCTGACTAGCTACCTAAAGACAGAAGTTTTCTGTTTTTTTAAGCAAAAACAAGAGGTCGAAACAGAGATCTAAAATCTAATCGATCCCCCTCAAAGACCCACGCGCAGAAGACCGTACTCACCAGCCCTTGCCAATGAGCCAGAGCCAGTCGAGCACGACGCCGGAGAAGAGGCCGCCGAGGAGGCAGACGACGAGCACGTTGCCCAGAGCGTTCTGCTCGGGGCCCTTGTACCCCTTGGGCGCCTCCATGAGCACACACACGGTGAGGTACCCGTTGGTGAGCCCCAGGAAGGAGGTTAGGAAGATCATGTACCCCTGGTCGCCGTATTTGGCCGTGAAGTAGAAGGCCGGGATGAACAGGAACCGCGCCAAGACAGCCGCCAGCGTGCCCTTCCGGGAGGTCAGTTTCAAGCACGGGATCAGCGGCACGTACCTCCCGATCAGGTCCCACACGTTGTACATCGCGATCAGCACAAGCGCGTACCTGAAACACATAGACGATTTGCCAGGAATAAATACTAGCAAGCATTTCTAGTGGTTCACGAAAAGAACATCAACAGGTTGGATGTCATGTCTGAATGATGCAAGTGATTTGCGGAGTGCATCGAAGCAAGAAACTTCACCATGTTCCCAGGTTGTGTGCTCCGGTGTCTTCAGACAAAAATCCTGGGAAGATCGACAGCGTTAGGACGTATATCAGGTAGATATCGAGCGCGTAGTCGATGTTCTGCATCAGCAGCTCTTTAGTGGTCAGACGCTTGTATTTCTCTGGATCCTCCTCCATCTGCACGAGTCACCCGCTGTGCATCATCAGCATTCGGATCTCGAATCGTGAAGTTGCAAGGAAACGCACAATTAATTGTTTGATATCTATCATAGGGGAATGCATACCTGTCCCTGTTGTTCAGAGATGATCCCTGCAGCGGCGAGGTCGCTGGCAACAGTCTTGCTGCCTTCAGCGGCTGCCTTTGCACGGTAGTACTTCACGATGGGTAGTTTGCCGAAGACGAATGTGTATAGCAGGAGGCACACCAGCTCGAACAGGCATGTGATTGAAAAGAACAGTACTGCACCAAGTAATGAAAGACGGGTTATTTGGCAGATAAATATCATGGTCTTCTGTTGAATACTTGAATTTGTAGACATGATTGTAACAGGACCCAACGACACAACAAATGGAAGAGAGTTATGAACAATACTGTTGATGAGATCAGTGGATTAATTCCCATCTTAACAATCCAGCAAATGGAAGTATAATGCCTTGGCCAAAACAGACGCAAATACATAAATCTATAGCAAATATGTTCTCAAGCAAATAAATACCTAAAATGATCACAGAACATAATCACATATAGTATAACCTCATGCTTTTGGCCATCTCGTTCAATTCCCATATTTGCTTCAGAATCATGTGCTTTTATTTTGGAAGTGTCAAGATATGTTTTCTTAATACCAAAGAATGAATAACTTTACTAAATCCGCAAATGGTTCACAAAATTCTGACTTACTAGCTCCAATGCGAAGACCATCTTTTGAGCTCTCAAAAGCTGCCTTGGTAACTAATCTCAAAGCTGATGTTAGGACCCCTGATGCAGCTAGTCCCGCCATGAAGGACTGAAAACTCAAAGCACAATACATGTCATGAAAACTCTGAATGAAATACCAAAACAGCGGCAGAAATGATTGAGAAGAGACAACGTGAGATGTTACCTGAATGAACTCTGGGCACATTAAAGAAAGGTCGCCAACCAGTGCGCCTTGACAATTAGCATCAGCTGTCCCAAATATGGCGCTAATTATGCATACACCAACGAAAACACCAAGCCCACCATGTCCTTTAGTTGCAACATCCAGCTAGAACAACAATGTGATGCATGAGCTCATATGCCGGCATACTAATCTGCACTCTCTCCTTTTTTTCTTTAATGTTTGCAAGGGCAATGTACTTACAATTATCAATGCAAAAGAACCGAGGAAGAAAAGGGAAAATCCTGCAAGATTTCTCAATCTTGTGTTCATCTTTGCTTCATAATATGTCATGATGAGGGTTATTCCAAAGGCAAAAGGCTGGTAAACTAGTGTGAGTACTCTTGTTGGATGATAATCCTGCAACAATAACATATTTGTTACAAATTTGAATGTATAAATACAACAAATACTGGAACGAATATCTTCTCAGTAACCATTGAAAAATAGTCTGGAATGAGAACAATGTGAGAAACCATATCAGTAGAAATGCAATTAACATATCATTGACTAGTGAGACATTGTGATACCAAATGTAACTGAATATCTGCATAGAAGCAAACACAGGTTCCATTCAGTTTATTTGACGAACAAAGATAAATCAAGGATGCCACCCCCTCCATGTTTTTCAACTGTGCTGCTACCCTGCTACACTGAAACTGAACTCATTCCAATCAATCATCAACTGAGTTCTGAAAGCAAGTACCGGGAAGAGATGGGAGTAGTAATCTTCAATGGTTAGAATACTGTTCCACGCGAAAAGGCTTCCATTTCCCAAAAGCCAGCAGACAAGTATACCAAGGAATTTCCCCTGTCAGTTTTCAGAAGCAACCTCATCAGTACAAACCAATCTTTTCAGAAGCAACCTCATCAGTACAAATCAATCTGCAGCTAATACACAGCGCTACTTGGATCTGTGTCTGAATTTGCAGAACAGATGAACAAAAGCGAAGATACCTTGACAGGTGCCTCTGCACCTGCTACCTCCATGCTCATGGCTTCACCTGCGGTGTGCCTATAAATAAAAAGATTCGGACGTGTTATTTCGATTTAGACACCGGGAATGGAAAGAAGTAAACAATAAAATTTGAAGATTCTTCTGCCTGACAGCTAACGGATATCTAGTACCATGATTGCATACAGATGGTTGGCTAAAGATGCAGATTACAGAAGTAAAGTACCCTAATTTTACGACGTCCCGATGGAGGGAAAAGAAAAATAAAATCGAACCTGATATCCCTGACCCCACTAAAGTATACGATGTTTTTTTTGCTGGACCAGCAGACAATTGGTGGTGCAGCCTCTTTGTACAGGTGTGAGGTGGCTTGGGCGTTGCGGCGGATGAAAACCCTGACGACGGCGACAATTGGGTGCCGTCCTCTTCCTTGGAAGCGTCATCAAGGCGCCTCCCCTCTTTCCTGTGGAGTGTGGGGTCCCTCTAACTCTAAAGGGAACTACGCATAGTGTTCCTAGGTAGGTGACAACGTTGTTCCCTTCCGGCTGAAGGTGTCACATATAAACTCTGCACTGCTTGAATGTCCTTCTGCCTGCGTGTGCGACGCTGTTTGCTTGTCTACAAACCTTTGGGTTTTCGACGAGGCCGGCCTCTTTCGGGTTTGTTGCTTGCTTGTGGTGCATCTCTCTGGCTCTTCTAGGGGGGTGATCTGTAGTGGTGAAGTCGGAGCTGCTTTGTTTTGGATGCGGCAAAGCTCGACAACGATGACACACCAAGTTCACCTTTTGGAAGGTTCACCGTAGGAAGTCGGAGCTGCTCGCTTTACTTGTGGTAAGCTCGGCAATGCTGTCATGCTGATGTGCGGTTGAGTCCGTCAAGTGTGTTAAGTACTTGGCTGATGGGATGCTCATAGTGGGAAGTCAGAGCTGCTTACTGCTGCTTGTGGTAAGCTCGGCAACTATGACGTGTGGTGGGTTCTGTCGGTGTAAATAGGTAGCCTAGGGTTTGTTATCTTACTATCGTGATAGGTTTTTGGCTTTTTGCTGATTTTTCTATCTAATAAATCATGCGTCTGCACAATTTAACCGGGTCAATTTTGTTCGAAAGGCACTTGTGCTATTGCGGTCAGGGAAAAAAAAGAAAGAAAAGGAGAGGTGAACTCGGCGCATCCCCACATGCGATTGCGATGCGTATTGGGCTGGAAATTAGTAGGAAGTTTCAGACGTACAAGCCACCCCTCACTAGTCGCTACTCAACTCAGTGCTGCTTGCTACCAGCCACCGAGCTGGACGGAGCGCAGAGAAGGACGAACGAATCAGATACGACGCGGCCACCGCTTTCTCTCTGCCAGAACAAGAATAAGCGCGGACGGCCGTCGTGCGTCGTGTTCCACGCCACAAAACGTTTATCAGATAAACTCTACACACTGGTCTTAAATAAACTAATCTATTAGATGAGCAGATCTTCACATTGGACTTTAGGCTGATTTGGTAACCAGAGAATTGAAACTTGAAAGCATTCATGGGTGAGAAAAATCTCTTTCCTCTCCATTAATACCGTCCAATTCCCTTGTCACCAAAGGACGGACAGAAACCTCCCCGAGGTGAAAGAAGATGCCGTCGATGCAGCCAGACAGGCGGGCGCATTAGCTAGCGACTGGCGACAGGCCGACAGCCGAGAAATCACGAGGAGAAAGAGAAACTCTCCAATCGTCTGCGGCATCTCTATCTTTACGAATTATTCACCAGAGACAGGCAGAGGCAGAGGAGAAGAGCCGAGGCAGAGAGAGAGACGAGACGGGAGGAAGAGTTAGCAACTCACCGGGCGGCGCGGGGGGGCAAGTCTCGGCCCACTCGCCGTCGTCCGCGGCGGCGGCGGCGGCGGCCAAGAGCGGCAGGCGGACACCGAGAAAGCCGGGGCAGGGCAACGACCAACGAGCCGGGGAGTGCGGGTACCAGGCCTGGTGGTCAGTTTTAATCTGATGACGGTGTTTATATAGCAGTTGAGATTTTAGGCGCGTATGCAGAATCTCCAGGCAACGTGTGTATTTGATCTGGCTTCGGAAGTCGATCCCGACGGATCGATATCAATATACGTTTCACCGATATCGAGCAGAATTAGACGGTATCATTCGACCTCAGTAATAATATGATGCATTTCGATTGGTCCATATATATACCATATTAGCTAGTTATTTATTGATTATCTAAAGTCTAAATTAGATTTTTATTTATTAAATATGTTTTTTTAATTTTTATGTTCAAGTTATGTAACTTTATTTATGAATTGTATATTTTTCATGTAATCTTTAAATATTATTTTATAAATTATATAATTTCATTTGTTTAATTATGTAACCATATGTATTTTAATTTTAATAAAAATATGTGTTCTATGTCGAATAAAAGTATATAACATAAAAACAAATATGGTGCTGAGGTGGCTTTAGGTTATCGAGGTGACTTTAGGTTATCGGTAGAAGTTGTGCATTGTAGCATTGCGATAGATAAGAGTTGATGATCGATAACAGAGTTTATAGTACGGTTCATAAGTGATGTGGCACGATATGGCGATAGATGTGCTCGAGTCACACAGGGAATAGTATGGCACGCCCTTAGGAACAAACCAGTCAGGGCTATTTGAGCACGAGTCCTCCCCAAAAGAAGACTTTATATGGTCATCAAGACTATGTCGCCACCAACAACAGTGAGCTGGACCATCAGGCAAACACATAGTCTTAGCTGGTGCCCAGGGGCGGATCTAGGCCCTTTTTTGGTGTCCTCTGACACCGATGAATTTTAGTAATCTCCATTAGAATGTATGTTTGTTAGCACTCAAATGAGTTGATGATTTTATAATTTAATGGAGATGATACCAATGGTTGTTTTGTCTAGATCCGCTCCTGCTGGTGCCATAGAGATCCAAAAAAAAGCACGACCCCTATACATATGGTGAATCTTTATGGTTTATATAAGTGTATGGCACTAAAAGACAATCAAACGGTTTTAACAACGGGTAGGTCGAAAATGCCCTGGACAGAAGCGCCTTGAAAGATGATGATCTGATCAACAACAACATAACATGCATCTTTGGAAAACCCCTGAGGGCATACAATCTACCTCTTTAGGTTATCGGTAGAAGTTGTGCACTGAAGCATTGCGATATATAAGAGTTGATGATGGTCGATAACTGAGTTGATAGTACGATCCATAAGTGATGTGGCATGACGTGGCGATAGAGGGAAGAGTATGGCACGCTCTCATGGACAAAACAGTCGAAAGTATCTGAGCTCGAGTCCTTGCATACTAAGCCCCCAAAAAAGAAGACTTTAGATGACCATCAAGACTATGTCGCCACCAACAACGGTGAGATGGACCATCAATCAAACACATGATCTTAGCTAGTGCCACAGTGATCCAAAAAACATGCCCCTTATACATATGGTGAATCCTCATAGTTTAGATGAGTGTATGTGAAAGAGAAATGTGACATTAGGCCATTTCTATACTGTTTTGGTGATTAAACGCACACCACATTATGTTTATACTAACATGATGTATGAGCAAAGGTATATGAAGCAAATTGAGCTCCGAAGAGGACATAGTGCAAATCTAGATGGACTAAGTAAAAAGGTAAGTTATGTACACTTAGTAAATTGTTTTGTATGCTAATCATATTTATCTAAGTGACAGTTCAAGTCAAAAGAAGCAAAAGAGAACAAAGAAAGAAAAAGAAAAGGCGTTCTGGACTGAAGAGCACCGGACGGTCGGGTGCCTCTCACCGGACAGTCCGGTGCACAGTCCGGTCAATCTCAGAAATTCTAGCCTGCGTCAGCTATAATTCACCAAGTTGCTTCATATTGTTTTAGCTAGAAGATAACTCAATCAAAATTGTTTTAGCACTTTACCAAGTTGCTGAATTAATTAATCGTTGATATGGACGATAACATAAAAAGGGTCCACATGTTGACCTAAAAAATGACCAAGCAAATAAAACTAGATGGAGAAGAAAATACGAAAGAGATGGAGGGGACGATAACGATGAGGAGTGATACTGTATTGTTTTACGAACTAAATATTTCCATCTTTTACATTTTATTTATTCTATTTGAATTATATATACTTCTTTCTTAGTTAAGTACGTGGTCGAATGTGTTTTTTCCAAACAAAACGTTATGTTTTGTTTTAGATATAGATTTATGGTAGATAAGAGTTGATGATGATCAAAAACATGATCCATAGTGTTGGATATTGAGTGAGCTCGACTCGACTGGATCAAGTTTGAGCTGGCTCGTTAAGACAAAGATCCAGCTCGGCTCGTTAAGACATCAAACCAAAGAATGAGCTCGACCTGACCCATTTGCCTCACGAATCAAAGAAAAAAATTAATATATATATATATAATAATAATTAATCACTGATTAATTCAAAATCAATTTAACAAGGAAAGAATAGTAATTACGCTCACAGTTTCGTAGAGCATACCAACTCAACATCAAACTAACACAGTTCGTGACTTATGAGTTCATCATAAATTCATATTTCACACATATGTTCATCAATTTAACCACAGACACAATTGCACAAACCAATTTAATATATAGACACAATTCATTAATCATCAGTTCAACCCAAACTTCAGAGACACCATATGTGCATATAAATATTTCACCAATTATATGTGTAAATGATATGCATATAGTTTCATTTGTTGAAATATGATAGCTCGTTTGAGCTCACAAGCTAGCTCGAGATTAGGTCGAGCGTTATTAAACTGAGATAGAATGTTAGTTCGGGTCGTGAAAAATCAAACGACGTGGCCCTAGTGACAGATAATGTGGTTGGTAGTGTTGAGAAACGATCTCATCTTTTCAAGCCACCCCTTAATTTGTAGAGACATCTATTGAGTTGGCCTCTTCAAAGCATCTTTTTGTATCTATATAAGTTTTGTATCTATATAAGTAAAGCATCATATATGACCAGAGATTGTCATTGTGTCTCTCGCTTTCAGCCTATATTCTAACAGGTAGCATGGTCCGTCCTACCGACTAGACCGATGAATGCCTGATTGTCTGGTTGCGTGCGAGCTAGAAACGGCAGGGCGTTCACACCGTCCCACACGCTCGGCGTCTAAGCTCGTGAGGGAAACCATTTTTTATTTTTGGATCCAGCCTCACCGAATGGATGGACCGATGGATGCCTGCGGGCTGGAAACGGGACGGAGTTCACACCATCCCCCCTCTCCGCGTCAACGCTCGTGACGGAAACCAAAAAGTGACGCCTCGACGCGTGAAGATGACAGCTGACATGGTGCCGTGTCAGCTTAACATTAACACGTATGTACGAATTTTAAAAGGTTATATATTTATATCGTCGTGCTAAACATGATGTTTGGCTATCTCCGACCACTCTCCCTCCCAAATGCACCATTCATAGTTTCAATTCATATTTAGATACTTCCCCTCGACCATTTTCCCCTTATTTCTCTCCCTCTTCAATCGTTCCCCTATTCTATTCAACTCCTTTACCTTTTTAACTGAGCTGTTTGATTTTTATACGTCGGTTTTTAGAGTTTTCAAAAAATAATATCGTATTTGTGTACCGTAATACACATTATTATAAGCTAATTAAACTCGAAAATAATTAATTTTGTAATTATTATCATTGATTAGTGGAGAGGGGAGATTATAGCCCCGTTATTATCGTTGAAAATAATTAATTTTGTAATTATTATCGTTGAAAAATCTTCTCTCACCTCCGTGAGGGGAGGGAAAGAGAGAATAATCCATAGTTGGATTACACCGGCCGGAGGGAGAGGGGGAGCAGAGGGCTAGACGTTGGAACCAGCCTTAGATACACTCGGATCTTGAACGGATGATGATGGCATGTCAAGACATGGCCAAAAATCGATCTCATAATATCGGTGGCTGTCGGCTGAAACGGCACGGTGGATCTGGCCTATCATCTTGCTCCATTCTGCGAAGGGACGGTGGATCCTCGCTCGTCCCATGGCTGGGCGCGGCACAGGGAGAATAGTCGCCCAAAGTGAAAAAGGATCTCAGACCTAGAAACTTGAGGGGACAGCGACATCGGCCGTGATGGGACGGGAATCCGCTAATCTTCAGCCTCAGTCACCCGCCGTCTCGCTCATCATTGGAAAACTGGGGATCCACTCGCTCAACTTGCGTGTATTTGTTCTTCCTTTGTTATTAAACGAAAAAAGCAGTAGCTGTTTCTGTTTTTACCAGCTGCTTAATATACACGGGTCTAGTTTAGCAACTCCATTTTTTAAAAGGAATTCAGATTTTCTCAACGCTTTGATAGAATTTTCATCGGCTCTATCTGTTGGATCTTTTATGGGCTTGGCCCATTTATTGAATAAACTCTATGGTGTGTAATGGTGGAGAATACCAATAGTACCACATTGGAAGTCCAAGGGTCTTTTACCTTGACTTATATGGTGGGATTTATTCCACTTAACTTGAGAAGTCAAGAAATGGACAAGGGCGTGCCACACGCGCGCGCGCGCCGCCGCCGGCCGGGCGTGGCGTGGCAGGCGAGCGGGCGTGCGTGCGTGGTGTGTTAATTTTTAGCACTCACTAACCGCGTACGTCAGCCGAGTGACCCTGTCTCTTCGTCAGGGTCACTCGCTAGAGCTGGCCGACTCTTGGCGTGACTCGGCGACCTTTCTCCTTCAGCTTCCCTCTGCGAGAGGTTAAATAGAGGAGTTTCCATCTCGTGACTCTGCGCGCACAGAGAAGCGAGAGAGCATGTGCCTTCGGATCCCTTGCCGTTCGAGACCTTGCACGAGGGATCGGCAATTAGGTTTTTGGGGAGCGTCTACGCGACTGCCCAAAGTCTTCCTCCTGCTGACATGACAAGTGAAGTTGGACAAGGATCTAGATCCTCGGAGCGCATGGGAGGGTATGATCAATTCATCTCCTTACTGTTTTTCATTCTACAAATTATATATGTTCATACCTGCTGTTTTATTTATAGCCGTAAATTTATTCAATCTGTTTTGTCGTATTATATCATAACATGTCTGATGCCTGATCATACTAGTAATATGATAAATCTGTTTGTCTTAATTTTACAGTCATGCTGTTTATGTTGCTATCTGTTTATTTTCAGTTGTTCCATAATAATACATGTTCCATGTTTATATGCTTATTATATTTATATGATTCATATGTTTCATGTTCTCTTGATCCATATTGTTATGGATATATTTGAGATAATGATTTCTATGATTAAACATATTTTATATGTCATCATCATAATGTTAATTTATGGAATTAAAATAATACGGAAAATGTCTATATTTCTAACATTCCAAAAACCTAATGTTAGGCATTTTTCTGTCAGAGGTTTTGCTGCTGTGCTAAAGCCTGATCCTTTTGATGGTAAAAACTTCTTGATATGGAAGGCTAAGATGGAATTGTGGCTAACTGCAATGTCTTGTTTTCATGCCGCTGAGGGCAAGCCTGCCAACTTACCTCCTGAGGATGAGGCTAAGTTTAAGGCTGAAGACAACCTCTTTCGAGGTGCAGTGATTAGCGCACTTGACACAAAATTCCAGAAAAGCTATATCATCCTTCCCACGGGGAAAGAGCTATGGGATGCACTTGTCGGAAAGTTTGGAGTTACTGACGCTGGTAGCGAGCTGTATCTCATGGAGCAGCTGTATGACTACAAAATGGTTGAGAACCGATCTGTAGTGGAACAGGCTCATGAGTTTCAGGCACTAGCTAAGGAACTCGAACTTTTTCCTTGTCCTTTGCCTGACAAGTTTGTGGCTGGCGGTATAATCGCCAAGTTACCACCTTCTTGGAAGGACTTTGCTACCTCTCTAAAACATAAGAGACAAGAGTTCAATGTGGAAGAGCTCATTGGTACTCTTGATGTTGAGGAAAGGGCTAGAACAAAGGACAATGGAAAAGGTGTGGAGACCTCTACTGCTAATGTGGTGCAGAAGAGAAACTTCCGCAAGTTTAACAAGAAGAAAAACCAGAACAAACAAGAGAATGCAAATAAACCTGTTCAAACAGCACAGTTTAAAAAGAAGAACAACAATAACAAGGGAAAGGGAGGATGCTTTGTCTGTGGCAGTGATCAACATTGGGCAAGAGAGTGCCCTGATCGCAAGTTCACTCAAGACAAGAAATCAGCTCATGTTGTAACCACTGAAACTGAAGGAGGAACATCTGGGTATGGTAATTCCTTACCATTTGTTCTTTCAGTCTGTAATTCACCTGAGTGGTGGATGGACAGTGGTGCAAACATTCATGTGTGTGCTGATGCCTCTATGTTCACTTCCTACCAGGTCGGGAGGTTTGGCGCCTTGTTAATGGGAAATGGGTCACGTGCTCATGTTCTGGGTGTTGGTACGGTCATTCTGAAGTTTACTTCGGGAAAGACGGTGCCATTGAAGAGCGTGCAGCATGTGCCCTCTATCAAGAAGAATCTCGTTAGCGCGTCTATGCTATGTCGAGATGGATACAAAGTTGTTCTTGAGTCTAATAAATGTGTTGTGTCTAAACATGGTATTTTTGTTGGTAAAGGATATGACTGCGGAGGCTTGTTCCGCTTATCTCTGCATGATGTGTGTAATAAACTCGTGAATTCTGTTCATTTTTCTGATGAGTCGGATTTATGGCATTCACGTTTTTGTCATGCAAGCTTTGGCTGTCTTATGCGGTTAGCAAATATAAATTTAATTCCTAAATTTAACTTGGTCAAAAAGCCTAAGTGCCATGTGTGTGTTGAATCAAAACAACCCCGCAAGCCTCACAAGGCTGCTGAGGCGAGGAGTTTGGCACCTCTAGAACTTGTTCATTCTGATCTGTGCGAGATGAATGGAATTTTGACCAAAGGTGGTAAAAGATACTTTCTCACTTTTATATATGACTCCACTAGATTTTGTTATGTGTATCTCTTAAAAACAAAAGATGAAGCATTCAATTATTTTAAGGCCTATAAAGCTGAAGTTGAGAACCAACTTGAGAGGAAAATAAAACGTTTAAGGTCCGACCGAGGTGGAGAATATTTCTCTAATGTGTTCGATGAATTCTGCGTGGAACATGGTATTATTCATGAGAGGACACCGCCATTCTCACCATAATCCAATGGGATTGCTGAAAGGAAAAACCGCACTCTAACAGATTTGGTGAATGCCATGTTGAGTACAGCGGGATTATCCAAGGCATGGTGGGGTGAGGCGATTTTGACAGCATGTCATGTCCTGAATAGAGTTCCAGCAAAGAACAAAGAGATCACACCATTTGAGGAATGGGAAAAGAGAAGATTAAATCTCTCATATTTGCGCACTTGGGGTTGTTTGGCTAAAGTGAATGTGCCAATCAACAAAAAGCGTAAACTTGGGCCTAAAACTGTTGATTGTGTATTCCTTGGGTACTCTTTTCACAGCACTGGGTATAGGTTCTTAATTATAAAATCTGATGTGCCTGATATGTATGTTGATACTATCATGGAATCAAGAGACGCAATATTTTTTGAGAATGAGTTTCCCATGAAGAATACACCTAGTGATATAAGTCATGAGACTATAATTCCCCATGAGCACGAACTGTCGATTCCTATAGATCATGCTGAGGATTCTCACGTGCACATCCCTGAGGAGGATGACACTATAATCACTCGAAAGAGCAAGAGACAGAGGGTTGCAAAATCCTTTGGTAATGACTTTATAGTGTACCTTGTGGAAGACACACCAACTACCATTAGTGAGGCATATTCCTCTCCTGATGCTGACTTATGGAAGGAAGCAGTAAGGAGTGAGATGGAATCTATTATGTCTAATGGAACTTGGGAGGTTGTTGACCGTCCTTATGGTTGTCAACCTATAGGTTGCAAATGGATCTTCAAGAAAAAGCTTAGGCCCGATGGTACAATTGAGAGGTACAAGGCAAGGCTTGTGGCCAAAGGATATACCCAAAAGGAGGGTGAAGATTTCTTTGATACCTACTCACCAGTGGCTCGATTGACTACAATTCGCACATTAATAGCCGTGGCAGCCTCTTATGGTCTTATCATTCATCAGATGGATGTTAAGACAGCTTTCCTAAATGGAGAGTTGGATGAGGAGATCTATATGGATCAGCCAGAAGGGTTTATTGTGGATGGTCAAGAGAATAAGGTGTGCAGGTTGATAAAATCATTGTATGGCCTAAAACAAGCACCTAAGCAATGGCATGAAAAGTTTGATAATACTCTTACAGCAGCTGGCTTTGTTGTAAATGAATCTGACACGTGTGTATACTATCGGTATGGTGGGGGTGAGTCTGTTATGCTGTGCCTTTATGTTGATGACATCTTGATCTTTGGATCAAATCTCAATGTGATTGAGGAAGTTAAAAGTCTTCTATCGAGCAATTTCGAGATGAAAGATTTGGGAGAGGCTGATGTCATTCTAAACATCAAGCTTGTTAGAGAAGCTGATGGTGGGGTAACTTTGTTACAATCCCATTATGTGGAAAAGGTATTGAGTCGCTTTGGTTTTAGTGACTGTGATCCTGCTCCAACACCTTATGATCCTAGTGTGCTATTGAGAAAGAATCGGAGAATAGCAAGGGATCAATTGACATACTCTCAGATCATTGGCTCGCTCATGTACCTTGCAAGTGCAACAAGGCCAGACATCTCTTATGCTGTGAGTAAGCTAAGTCGGTTTGTGTCGAAACCAGGAGATGATCACTGGCGTGCTCTTGAGAGAGTGTTGCGGTATTTGAAAGGTACTATGACATACGGTATTCATTATACCGGAAACCCAAAAGTGCTGGAAGGCTATTGTGATGCCAACTGGATTTCTGATGCTGATGAGCTTTATGCCACAAGCGGATATGTGTTTCTGTTTGGAGGTGGCGCTGTTTCCTGGAAGTCTTGCAAGCAGACTATCTTAACGAAGTCTACAATGGAAGCAGAACTCGCAGCATTAGACACTGCTGGGGCTGAGGCCGAGTGGCTTCGTGATTTCCTATTGGACTTACCGGTAGTTGAAAAACCGATACCGGCTATTTCCATGAACTGTGACAACCAAACGGTGATTACAAAGGTTAACAGTTCTAGGAATAACATGAAGTCTACACGACATGTTAAGAGGAGATTGAAATCTGTCAGAAAGTTGAAAAACTCCGGAGTTATAACTGTGGATTATGTCCACACATCAAATAATCTGGCAGATCAATTCACTAAGGGTCTATCACGCAATGTGATAGAAAGTGCATCGAGGGAAATGGGTATGAGACCCATGTGAGATCTACTCTAGTGGTAACCTGCTCTATGTGATCGGAGATCCCGTGAAGTAGAGTGGAGAAACAAGCTAGGAGTAGATTGTGAGGAAAGATCCCTTCTTTAACTCATTTCTGATGCACATCTTTCCTATCTGTAAGGCAGGATGGTTTTTACCTTAATGTATTCCAAGAGTCTTATAAAGGTGAGATGTTGTCCTACAGAACATCTTCAGAGGAATACACCTATATGAGTCAGACTGCTAGTCACAGTCTATGGGAAATGGGTAATCCCTAAATACTCATGAAAGGCACTGAAGTGTGACTTATATGCTTCTAAACAGCGGGAATACCCTTTTGCAGCCTAGTATCAGCAAAGGATTTGAGTGAATCTTATTTCGCACAAAACTGTCAATTCAAGGCATAGTCCATTGTTCAGTTGTGAATGAGTGAAACTCTTATTCTAGATGGATGTTCAACTTAACAGTCTCCATCGAAACACTGGTATATCAAAGGATTGTGATTCTGATACTTCATCATTACAAACCCTAGAGTTTGGTGGGGATTGTTGGATCTTTTATGGGCTTGGCCCATTTATTGAATAAACTCTATGGTGTGTAATGGTGGAGAATACCAATAGTACCACATTGGAAGTCCAAGGGTCTTTTGCCTTGACTTATATGGTGGGATTTATTCCACTTAACTTGAGAAGTCAAGAAATGGACAAGGGCGTGCCACACGCGCGCGCGCGCCGCCGCCGCCGCCGGCCGGGCCGGGCCGGGCGTGGCGTGGCGAGGCGAGGCAGGCAGGCAGACAGGCGAGCGGGCGTGGTGTGGTTGTGTTAATTTTTAGCACTCACTAACCGCGTACGTCAGCCGAGTGACCCTGTCTCTTCGTCAGCCAGCCGAGTGACCCTTCTCCTTCAGCTGCCGACTCATGGCGTGACTCGGCGAGAGCTGGCCGACTCATGGCATAACTCGGCTAGAGCTGGCCGACTCTTGGCGTGACTCGGCGACCTTTCTCCTTCAGCTTCTCTCTGCGAGAGGTTAAATAGAGGAGCACCCCTGTCACTCGGTACACAAGAGAAAACACTTTCAGAACACAGTCCAGCAGCCGAGTGAGGGTATTTCCATCTCGTGACTCTGCGCGCACAGAGAAGCGAGAGGGCAGGTGCCTCCGGAGCCCTTGCCGTTCGAGACCTTGCACGAGGGATCGACAATTAGGTTTTTGGGGAGCGTCTACGCGACTGCCCAAAGTCTTCCTCCTGCTGACATGACAAGTGAAGTTGGACAAGGATCTAGATCCTCGGAGCGCATGGGAGGGTATGATCAATTCATCTCCTTACTGTTTTTCATTCTGCAAATTATATATGTTCATACCTGCTGTTTTATTTATAGTCGTAAATTTATTCAATCTGTTTTGTCGTATTATATCATAACATGTCTGATGCCTGATCATACTAGTAATATGATAAATCTGTTTGTCTTAATTTTACAGTCATGCTGTTTATGTTGCTATCTGTTTATTTTCAGTTGTTCCATAATAATACATGTTCCATGTTTATATGCTTATTATATTTATATGATTCATATGTTTCATGTTCTCTTGATCCATATTGTTATGGATATATTTGAGATAATGATTTCTATGATTAAACATATTTTATATGTCATCATCATAATGTTAATTTATGGAATTAAAATAATACGGAAAATGCCTATATTTCTAACACTATCTTGTCTAACCTAGCTGATATTTGCACAACTTCTCTGTCTCTTCTCATATAGCTCTCTTCATCGTCATCTATCTTTGTGGCCGCTTCCGTTAAACCTGAATCTTGTTTGCGATGTTAGTACTGTGATATCTACTGACCCATGTACGCAGCAAGGGTCGATTGGATGCTGATTTCAGCTCCCATATAAAAGAAAGCAAGACAGTTATGAAAAACTGTCATGCTTTGTTAAAATGATATTAAGTTCAGACCAATCTGTTATTCAAAGATCTACTTTTACATATACAGATCATAAAACCAGAAATTTCGGCTTCCCTGCTCCAACTATAATATAATAATATAATATAATAACCGAAGCACTTGTCAGTATGTTAATCTTGTCCTTTCTTCCTTGCCGGCCACTTTGGAGTTTGGACGAGTAGTTTTGCGCCTTTACGTCATCCGTTTGCTTCCAAGTCGCAGCTTTTCCGGCGCGCTTTCCGACTTTCCGTAGTCAAAACGCTGTGAACCTGTGAATGTGATGTTCCACATGTCAGCAAGAATCCTATTATTATTTTTTACACACACGTGGTTGTGGTCCCAGCTCCCAAACCATACTAGTATCTCCCTGCCGATCAAAGATTAGAATGGGTCTCTGCACTCGCCAGCAGCTGATCCAGCCATCCAGGGACATGTCAGCAACGATGCTGACAGCATGTAGAGCTAGCTGTACATGGTCCGATGGTCGTATCGGATACCTTCAATTGTGGGCATTGTGCCATATAATTTCAGCGGAACTGCTCTTCGATCAGTCAGAAAGAAAAAAACTTTTCCCACCAAAATACACCGTCCGTGATTCAGTTTCTAGCCTCTCTTTGCATTTCCTGAACATTTGCAGCTTTTGTCCTACTGAACTGGAGGAAGAAAAATATACAGATTGGTACACAAGAACGTCGCAGCATTATATGCTCACAAAACTGTAGAATTCAGTTCAGTTCAGTTCAGTTCAGCTCAGCGTGCCTTTTCGCTTTCCATCGGTTCTTGTCCCCACCCAAAAGAGGAGCTGTAAGCGAAGCCTTGAGTCCTGAGAAATGCAGCCAGTGCGATTGGAAGCGGAATCTTCGGCGCAAGATGAACCAAATGCTGCTAGGCGCTTGATCGCGACCAGACCACACATCAGACTCCAAAAAGGACAGGGAGACTTCGCGGTACAAGTCGAGAACGGCCCCGCAGAAGATGCCACCCAGGAGGCGAAGCCCAAGCAAGTTGCCCAAAGCGTTTTGTTCTGGTCCCTCGAGGGCATCGCACCATCGTGAACGCGACTTGATCAGATGTCGCAAAAAGGTAACAGTGGTTCTCTCTTGCTGGGCTCAAAGCATTTATACACTAGTAACTTTGTATAGCATGTGAATGGTTGGATCATATTGGTTATGATGATTAAAAAAAAAGATACGAGTCAACTTTAGAAATGATTTATTGATTGCATGATCTGCTAGCTTGCATAATAAATATACACCTGGGGAGAACAAGTTAAGTTCGGTCACCACCCTTTGCCTATGAGCCACAGCCAATCAGAAACGGCGCCAACAAATATGCCTGCCAAGAGGAAAAGCACCAGCAGGTTCCCCAGAGCATTCTGTTCTGGCCCCTGCAGCGGAACACATCGGCAATGTAGATAAACCCGACCCGAGCAAGCAAACTCTGCTGCAAAACAACAACGGCGGCGGTTTCAAAATGTCCCACACCAACCTTGTAGCCTTTCGGCGCCTCGGTGAGGACGGAGACGGTGAGATGGCCGTTGCTCAGTCCAAGGAGCGACGTTAACATGATCATCCAGCCCTGGTCACCGTACTTTGCCGTGAAGTAGAACGCCGGGACGAGCAGGAACCTAGAGATGGCTGCGGTTAGTAGCCCCGTCCTGGATGTCAGCTTCATTTGCTCGACCAGAGGCAGGTATCTTCCGATCAGGTCCGACACGTTAAAGCTCGCGATCAACACAAGCACGTACCTGAATTGTGAAACGGAAGCAATAATGGCTCACCTAGACGACATATTCAAGTACTCAGCTTGATAAATAAATAAATATAAACAAAGTAGGATTGCTACCAAGAACCCAAGCTGTGCGATCCAGTGTCTTCCGCCAAAAACCCTGGGAAAATCGACAGTGTCAGGACATAGACCAGGAACATGTCCAGAGCGTAGTCCATGTTCTCATGCAGCAACTGCTTGTTGTTCAACCGTTCGACCACACCATCTTCCTCAGCCTGACCAATCGACGACAACTCACCATCACGAGGTTGCATTTTCATCTGAAACAAGATTTTTCTGTCAGTCGTGTCGTGTGGGTACCAATGGATTCGGCAGGCTTTTGATGCCTCCAGCAGCAAGGTCAGCGGTGACTGTCTGAGACCCCTCAGAGGCAGCTTTTGAACGGTAGAATTTCACGATTGGCAACTTCGGGAACACCAGAGCATAAAGTAGAACGCATAGAAGCTCAAAGAAGCACGAGATCGAAGAGAACAGCACTGCAATCAGTTTAGTCTCATCCACAGGTGTCAGTAACGGCAGGTTTTATTATAGATAAACCATGAGGTAAATGCAAATCTGATTGTTTGTTTGCCACATACTAGCTCCTTTCCGCAGGCCATCTCTGGAATTCTCAAACACCGCTTTTGTGAAGAACCTTAACGCCGCGGTTATTGCACCTGATGCAGCAACGCCGCCAAAGAAGGACTGAAAATCCAGATCCAAAACATACCGAACAGCGCGGTAGTAAGTTTACATCAAACAAATTATGTACAAATGTTTCCTGTAATTCGCTGTTGCGACGGTGATTATATAAAACGGCACCTGGACGAATTCTGGGCACATCAGGGACAGATCACCAGTCATTCCGCCTTGAACATGACCGTCTGCTATGCCAAAAGCAGCAGCAATGGTACAGATACCAACGAATGGGGCGATTCCACCACTTCCTGAAGACAAAACATCCAGCTATGTCCGGGCAAGAACAAATAAGTGAAGACCATGCATGTGTAATGTGTTTGTAGGCAGTAATTAGCAGGCTTACGATGATCACTCCAAATGAGCTCAAGAAGAACAACGTGTATCCTGCCAGGTTGCGCACCCTAGTATTGACCTTGGCCTCGTGATATGTGAATATGGCGGTTGTGGCGAGAACAAAGGGCTGATAGGTGAGAGTAATAATCCTTGTTGGATGGTACTTCTGCATCCAGAAGGCACCAAATCAGTAAACGTGTGCCTTTGTAACAGCAAATTAAAGGTACATGGATGGATGGAAATAATAGTCACGTCGACATTTTCATACCGGGAAGAGGTACACGTAGTAATCTTCAATAGTAAGCATCCCATTGAACCCAAATAGACATCCATTTCCAAGAAGCCAGCAGATGAAAATGCCCCAATACTTTCCCTGCAATCAGCAGTTCAGCACCCTGCCCTTCAGCCACCAATATTTAGCTTATGAAAAATACGAAAACCTCTCTTCAGTAAGTGCAACAAGTGTAAACCTGAGTTTTAGCAACTCCAATTTGTGCATCATCGTTGTCCATGGTCTGGTCCTTCAAATCAAGAAGAAGAAAAAAAAGGAGCAGAAAGTGGCAAGAGTTAAACGGGTGGTACCAGAGCTGCATACAGCATACCATTTGTACTGAGCAAGAAATTAGATTGTGTGGTTTGGGAAACTGAAAGTACTTACAGGGAGAACGCTGTATGATGAAGAGCCTGCCATGGAGCCAAAGGGAAACACCAAAGGAACAAACAGAAGAAGAGATGAAACTAGGAGGGGGAGCAAAAATAAAAGAAAGAAAGGTCACTTTCTGTGGAAGGTTATGTGATCTAAGAAGTTGCTGTTTACACGCCTAAGATCACGTGGAAATATTATATTCTCCTGGACTCACGTGTTACCACCACGAGCTGGGATCGCAGTCACTGAACAGGGCCAGGAAAGCATTCAATGTTGCTAATTAAAGATACATGGTAACGTGTACCCTGACCTGTTCAGCAAGAAGTGCAAGTTGCATTTCTTTCTTCTGTGATGATGGTGCATATCTGAACAGACTCTCTGGTCTCCTATTCCCTTTAAGCATGTAATCAGTCTTTTTGAATCAGGTGGCCTTACTAATCTCACACCGTGTAGCTTCCATTGACATCTGTAGAATGTAAGGGAAGCTCAATCTGAAACTAAAAGTACATGTAATTGAGCTTCTATTGCCAAGCATCGGACACAAGGTTTTTTTTTTTCCGAAAAGGCGGCAAGAGAGTTGCCGCAATTCATTAATAAGAGGGAGAAGCAAAAACACTAATTACAGGGTCCCCTAACCACCACGAGCACGACTACAACAACCCATGAAAAGGTAAGAAAAAACGCACACAACAAAAGGGACTCTTTAAACAAAGCTAAAGAGAACCACCATGCAACAATAAGAGACCCTCTAAACAAAGCTAGAGTGAGCCGACCTGTATTGCAAGACATCCTCTCTGATGAGATGAGCAACGGTGATATGATCTTTCCCGGAATTTTGAAAAATTCTTCTATTCCTTTCTTTCTAAATATTACACCAAAAATAGACCACTAGCCCATCGAAAATCCTTCGTCTTGGTTTATCAATTGTGAGCCTACATCTTCTCCACCATGTATGTAAATGACCATCATGATTTAGATTCTCTAGGAAGCTGAGATCGGTCCATTGTAACAAAATCCGCCAAATGCTTTTTGAGTAGCTTCAATCCTTGCACAGGTGACTTGGAGTTTCTAGTTCTATGTAACATAGAGAGCAAATAGGGTTGTGGTCCCATCCCCTCTTTTGCAGATTGTTTGTTGTGAGGATCTTTTCATGAAGGAGCGTCCATGCGAAAAACGACATTTAGGCTCGGCTTTTGCTTTCCATATGGCTTTAATTTTAATTCTAGACATGTTTCCCTCAAACTGAGCTTGGTAGGCGCTACAGGTGGAGTATTCGCTGAAAGGATCACGATGCCCAAGAGGGAGGGTGAATTGGGCTTTTCTAAAAATCAACACTAAATAAAACCTAAGCAAGAGCCCAACTTCACCCCAACAACTAGCACTAAGAGAATAATACTAGAAATACAATAATGTTAATACAATACTTCAAATACTTGCTAAACAAATACACAATGTAAAATGCATGAATTAAGTGCGGAATGTAAAGCAAGGTTTAGAAGACTCCTCCAATTTTTTTCGAGGTATCGAAGAGTCGGCACTCTCCACTAGTCCTCGTTGGAGCACCCGCACAAGGGTATCGCTCCCTCTTGGTCCTCGCAAGAACCAAGTGCTCACTACGAGATGATCCTTTGCCACTCCGGCGCGGTGGATCCCTCACGACCGCTTACAAACTTGAGTCGGGTCACCAACAAGATCTCCACAGTGATCATCGAGCTCCCAATGCCACCAAGCCGTCTAGGTGATGCCGATCACCAAGAGTAACAAGTCGTAGACTTTCGCTTGACCAAGAGAAGCCTAATGCAAGTGGTGTGTGCTCTAGGTGGCTCTCGCTAGCGCTAATGAGGTCCAAATGCGGGATTAAGATTCTCTAATCACCTCACTAGGCTTTTGGTGCTTGCAATGTTCTACCAATGTGCAGGAATAAATGTGGGCAGCAAGACATTGAATATGGTGGGTGGAGGGGGGTATATATAGCCCTCACCCACCAACTAGCCGTTACCATCAATGTTCTGCGCATGGGCGCACCGGACAGTCTGGTGTGTCACCGGTGCGCCAACGGTGCGCCAACGGTCGACTCCAACGGCTAGTTCTGACAGCTAGCCGTTGGGCAGATGGCACACCGGACGGTCCGGTGCGCTGTCCGGTGCGCCACTATAATTCAACTCGTGAACCTTGCGCTCTCGGGTTTCTGCGTGGGGAAACCCTTCCCCGGGCCATCCTGGCCCCACCTGACAGAGGGCGCACCGGACAGTCCGGTGCCCCAAAGCCAGAAACCCTAACTTCTATTTTCTGCTGTTTTTCAAATCGGTTTTCGTTCTAACTTGTGAGTATATTCTAGAGTGTCACCTAGCACTATATGTGAGTGTGAATATGCACCAACACTACACTAGAACTCTCTTGGTCAAACTACTCATCGACAACCCCTCTTTATAGTACGGCTAAAACAAAATAAAAGACCTAACTATATCACGAGTGTCCGCAACTCCTTGACACTCGGACTATGTAGAGCTTCACTTTTTGTTTCGTCGTTTTAGTCGTCGCTTCGAGTTCTTATCTCTGGGATTGTTTTCATCGTTGTCGTACTTCTACCTGTAATGTGACCTAACTTACCATTTGCCTCTGCAAAACACATGTTAGTCACATATAACATTACGTTGTCATTAATCACTAAAACCAACCAGGGACCTAGATGCTTTCATTCGCCATTGGCCGTCCAGCGCCAAAGAATTTGATCTTCACTAGAAGCATCTATTTTAATGTCATTGATGGCTTCCCAGAGAGCCATAAATTCTTGAATTTCAGTACCTTCTTGTACTGGCCAGATGTTGGTGATCCATTCAGGGGCGGATTCAGGCCTCTGGCCACTAGGGCCCAGGCCCTACTCTTGGGCCGACTAACTGTGTAATAGCAACCCCAAAAAATGTGAATAGTAACCATAAACAACCTAGTTCGGTTTAGGGTTTGGCTATCGTGAGCCGGCAAGCAAGTAGGAAGCAGCCTACCCAGCAGCGCAGCCGAGCGGAGCATCAGCAGCGAGCGGGCAATCTGGCGGCTGGGAAACAGGGAAAGCAACAAGCAAGCAAGGCTGCAACTGCAAGGCAGCAAGCCAGCAAACAACTGCGCGTCCGCGCAGACTGCGCGCACCAGAGGCAACGATTGGATTTGGAGCCTACCCAGTAGCGATTGGATTTGCCGATTTGGAGCTGCGCCGCACAGGAGGCCAGCCGGCTGGGCAAGGCAAGCAACACATGTTTTTTAAGGCCGCAAGGCAAGCAACACAGTCAACAAACCGGGCAGCGACGCAGCGCAGGAAGCAGGCAAGCAGGAGCAGCAAGCAAGTAGCGCAGCAAGCACCAAGCAGGTTTGTTGACTGTTGTTGTCGTTTGACACCGAGAAAAACATTTTGTGTTTTTGTCTAGAAGTTTCATAATTCATAGTGATTTGTGTTACAATTACAGTGTACAATATGAAGAGAGTTCGAACAATTGCATCATTTTATCAAGTCGCGTCAAATCAAGAATCGAATGAAATCATTCAAAACGTACAAATTTGGACTAATTTGGATGAAAATGAAAACAATCAAGAATCACTAGATGTTGGGACTGCACAAAATAATACGAAATCAATAGATAGTGAGATTGTTGGTGATCCTGGACTTCGAAAACCAATTGAAGAGTTAGATGTGAACATTCGAGATGTTGTTAGAAGAGAGTATTTATTGTTAGGCCCTTGTCAACCAAAAGGTCACATATTTCCCAAGAAGCGAATAGGAGATAGACAAAGAAGTTTTCAGGAATCATGGTTCAAAAAGCATGAATGGTTGGAATACAGTGTTGCTAAAGATGCGGCCTTTTGCTTTTATTGTTTCCTTTTCAAGCAACCAAGAAGGGAAAACTTTGGTGTTGAAAGCTACACTGGTGCGACAGGGTACAACAATTGGAAGAATGCGATTAAGTCATTTGATGTACATGTGGGTAACATTGATAGTGCTCATAATAAGGCTAGAAGATGTTTTGATGATTTTAAAAATCAAAGACAGAGTGTGTCACATGTAATGTCACAAGTGAGTAGGAAACAAGAAGAAGAATATTTGGGACGTCTTATTATTGTCTTAGGTGTTATCAGATTTCTTCTATTGCAAGGTCTGGCTTTTCGTGGTCATGATGAGTGTAATAGCCAAATAATAGAGGCAACTTCTTAGAAATGTTTGAATGGTACAAAATGAAGGATTCAAGTGCTAAGAAATTGTTTGATAGCACTCCTAAAAATTGTATGTTGACTTCACTGGAGATTCAAAAGCAAATTTGTGAGGCTTGTGCAGAAGAGACCAAAAAAGTCATCTTAGCTGAAATTAGGGATAAGAAATTTGCTATAATCATCGATGAGGCCCAAGACACATCTATCAAGGAACAAATGGCTTTGATTTTGAGGTAAGTTATTGTTGTAATTATTAAATTTTTATAAACAGTGTTGGTAATTTATACTGATTTACTTTCCCATGTAGATTTGTCAACAATCAAGGCCAGGTGATTGAGAGATTTCTTGGAATTGAACATGTTACAGATACAAGCTCATCTTCACTTAAACAAGCTTTAGATGGTATGCTCTCTAAACATAGCCTCTCTATAAAAAAACTTACGTGGGCATGGATATGATGGAGCATCAAATATGAGAGGGGAATTCCATGGGTTACAGAGAAGGATATTGGATGAGAACACCTATGCCTTTTATATTCATTGTTTTGCCCATCAATTACAATTGGTAGTTGTGTCTGTGGCCAAGTGTTGCTCTTCAGTTATGGATTTCTTCAACTATATCAATTTGATTGTCAATGTAGTTAATGTTTCTTGTAAGAGACATGATCAACTTGCCCAAGGTCACCATGATAATCTTGTTCAAAGGCTAGAGAATGGTGACATGTTAAGGGGGAGAGGGAGAAACCAAACAACTAATTTAACAAGAGCTAGGGATACTAGATGGGGGTCACATCATAAAACCTTGTGTCGTCTTCAACTCATGTGGAGTGCTGTCTTAGAGGTGTTAGAGAATGTATGTCAAGATGCCACTAATCTAGCATAAAGAACCACATCGACAGGTTTATTAGAGAAAATGGAGAGCTTTGAGTTTGTTCTTGTGTTACACCTCATGATCAAAGTTTTGGGTAAGACTAATGACCTGTCACAATGCTTGCAAAAGAAAGATCAAAATATTATTCGTGCCATAGGATTGGTTGGTGTCACATTGCAAAAATTAAATGAGATAAGACACCATGGTTGGGATGCTATTTTTGAAGAGGCCAAGGATTTTTGTCTCAAGCATAATATTGGTGTCCCGGATATGTCAGCGGAAATAGTTAGAAGAGGATGTTCTAGAGGCCGTAGAGGACAGTTGGTTACTTATTATGAGCATCTTCATCATGAAATATTCAATGTGGTGTTGGATCAAGTTATAGTTGAGTTTAACAATCGTTTTGCTGAAAGGTCTACTCAACTCTTGAGATGTGTTGCTTGTCTTGATCCCAGTAATTCTTTTGCCAACTATGATGAAGATAAGCTTGTTGAACTTGCACAAATTTATGTTGATGACTTCACAGAATATGATTGTATAGTTCTTAGAGACCAACTTGATACATTCATTACCGAAGGAAGAGAAGATTCAAGTTTCCTATCATGTTGTGATCTTGGTAATCTTGCTATGAAGATGGTTAAGACAGATAGACATACTGTATTCCCATTGGTTTATCGTCTAATTGAATTGGCTTTGATTTTGCCTGTTGCAACTGCAACTGTAGAAAGAGCATTTTCAGCCATGAAAATCATCAAGACAGATTTGCGAAATAAGATGGGTGATGAATGGATGAGTCATTGTATGATTTGCTATATCGAGAGGGATATATTTGCAAGTATTGAAGATCGTCAAATTATAGAGCATTATCAAGCCATGAGAACACGAAGGGGGCAAATACCAAAGACAAGTAAGAGTGGTACATTTAGTTCGAACAATTTTATACTTTGTAGTTTGTTTTCTTTGATTACTTATGTAATAATGTAATGTCATTCAATTTTAGGAAATATTTCTATTGTTGATGAAAGCAACCTATGTAATTGATGAATTGGTCATTGAGACAAAGATCTATCATTTTCTTAATTAGGTAACCACTTGTTTTAGTCAATTTTACATTATTTTAGAATTGTTGTGTTCATATGAATCTTATATGTGTCATTATCTATGCATTTTTATGGTTTAAATTTTTTAGCCGATACAAATATTTTTTTAGTGTTATCTCCGGCCCTACCGTTAGAAGTATCCTGGCTCCGCCACTGGATCCATCTATTCTCCTCAAGTCCCCTTTTGATCATGATGTTCTTGTGGCTTTTTTAAAAAAGGGATGGAGCAATATGACTAGCTGCCCTCCCACCGATCCAACTGGATTTCCAAAACAACGCCTTATTGTCATTGCCTACTGTGGTCACCGTGGATGCATGAAATAAGTCATGATCCTTTTTATCACAGGGGATGTTCATACCACCAGGCCATGTCACTATTCCTCCAGCTGTACCACATCCAGCACAGGCGAAGAGCCCATGCGAAACGCTCTAAATCTAAGATCCCAAGGTCTCCCAGTGACTTGGGCCTCACTGTGACTTTCCAATTGACTAGACAATGGCCTCCACTCAAACTTTCAGGGTCATCTCCATTCCACAGAAAACTTCAACGAATACGATCAATCCTTTGAATGACCCATTTTTGAGTTGGGAACACCGTCAAGTGGTAGATAGGTTGAGATGACAGAACAATCTTAACTAGCGTTTCTCTGCCAGCTTTTGATAAAAGCTTTCACTTCCAACTGGCAAGCCTAGCTCCAATTTTATCAATCAGGGGCTGCACCTCAACCCGTCGAAGTTTTTAGGTGTGTAATGGTAGTCCTAAGTATTTTCCAGGAAGGACGAAATCCTCCTAGGAAGGTGCTGAATTAAGGAGTTGACCATAGATGATTGGCAACAAATTGGGAAAATTTCCGTTTTTGCTAGGTTAAACTTGAGGCCTGAGCAATTAGTAAAGACTGTCAAGAGTTGTTGCAAATGTTGCAATTCCGTAGAGTCCGAATTGGCAAAAATTACAGCATCATCAGCATAGAGTGAACAACGCAACCGGGCAGCTTTGGGAAGAACTGGCTTCAAGAGACCTACAGTTGCTGGTTTCTCAATCAATTTCTGAAGAGGATCAATAGACAAGATGAAGAGCATAGGAGAAAGTGGGTCGCCTTGCCGTAGGCCCCGGACATGTTTAAATTTTTTGCTTGGACGCCCGTTCACAAGCACTCTAGAAGTTGATGAGGCCAAGATGGCCGCAACCCAGTCCCTCCACTTTTGACCAAAACCCAAGGTCTTCAAGACATCAAGTAGGTAGGGCCAGCTCAGAGAATCAAAAGCTTTTGATATATCCTGTTTTATAAAAAGAGATGCCCTCTTGTTCTTATAAAGACTGCGAATAATATTTTACACAAATAGAAAATTATCGTGAATGCAACGTTTCTTAATAAAAGCATTTTGTGAGAGGGACACTATCTTATCGAGCATTGGGGCCAGGCGGTCAGCCATCGCCTTTGTAATAATTTTAGCCAAACTGTTAATCAGGCTTATTGGCTGAAACTCACTGAATTCCTGGGCACCCTCTTTCTTTAGAAGAGAACATATCTCATACACATGAAAGTTTAGTGCACATGGTGCACATATTAAATCATCACCACTCATCATAGATCTAATGTCTCTAGTTTTTGATATATTTTGCTAAGAACATCTTCCGACATGGTGGGGTGTAGTGGAGGAAGGTATTATTTGTAAATTGCAATAATCAACCAGAGACGTTAGATCTAAAATGGATAGTGATAATTTAATATGTGCATCAAATACGCTAAGCTTTCACGTGCACCAGATATGTTCTCTCTTTGGAAGGCAACAACATGTAGAACATGGCCGGGACCTCATAGCTGCCGCAACCGCAAATTCGCAATGCAATGTCGTTGTACAACAAAAGAAGGAAAACTATGGCATCTGAAAATTCCAAGAGCAACACGTAATAGCTAAGATTACCCAGAGGTCAGAACACACCGTTTGCTTGCCGTAGTCGTCCGAGCGATCGCTCGCAGGCCCAGGTCCCCCACCGCATTCCGTGGGGCGCGCACGCCTCTCTTGTCGTGGGCTTATTGGGTGCCTCCATACGTAGTCTCTGCCACAGTTTTGCGCGCGTACGACCGTCGATGAGATGGAGGCAGCAGCCATCAGCCAGCGGGCGGCGCCGCGTAGACCTGACACCGACTCGAGGAGGGGGGGGGGGGGGTTCAAAAGAAAACATGTGGGCCATAGGCCGCAGCAGGTTTATCGCCTCCCAGGTCGGAGCTCAAAGGCCATCGACCCAGGCTCAACTAGGGTGACAATAGGCTCTCAATTTTACACTGTAAGATTCAAGGATTGGTTCAGATTAGGATTAGGCTCTCAATTTTAACTAAAATTTATTTAAGATCCTACTATTTTGTGAAGAAGAATTTAAATCATGGTCCATTACCACCTCTAGGTCCAACTGGGACCACATGAGGAAACACCAATCACGACTGCATGAGCGAACAGTAAGCCGGCATACTGGCGTGCTGGATGACAACAGTCTCCACCATGACTGTGTGGCGTTTTCATAAGCTGTAGCTACTGATCACTTCGATGGCCCTGAAGAAAAAAACATTGTCAATTCTGAAGTACCTCGAGATCTTACTATAGGGTATCATGTTTGAAATATTGATGTGTGATGGTTGTCTAGTTGGTGACTTGGTGTCCCTAGGAAGTAAAAAATATAGCAGAGATAGAGGTATTAATGTTGAATTCCCTATTAAATTTGGACACCCTAATCAAGCCAAAAGTTTAAGTAGGGGTCTAAAACCTGAGTAGAGGACTGTCGGAGAGTAAATCTCCGGCCGGGTGGCGGAGTGCACCCGCCCTAAATCCTGAGATGAGGAGGGTGTCGGGGACCATAATTAGGGGTACCCCCAAGACTCCTAAATCTCAGCTGGTAACCCCCATCAGCACAAAGTTGCAAAGGCCTGATGGGCACGATTAAGGTCAAGGCTCAGTCCACTCAAGGGACACGATCTCGCCTCACCCGAGCCCGGCCTCGGGCAAAGGCAGCCGACCCAGGAGGATTCACGTCTCGCCCGAGGGTCCCCTCAAGCAACGGACGCACCTTCGACTCCCCCGAGGCCCAGCTCGGGCAGGCTTCGCGGAGAAGCAACCTTGGCCAGATCGCCACACCAACCGACCGTATCGCAGGAGCATTTAATGCAAGGATCGACTGACACCTTATCCTGACGTGCGCTCCTCAATCGACAGGGCCGAAGTGACCGCAGTCACTTCGCCGCTCCACTGACCGACCTGACAGGAAAACAGCACCACCTGCCCTGCTCCGACTGTTGTGCCACTCAACAGAGTGAGGCTGACAACAGCTAAGTCCAGCCTCGGGCGCCATAGGAAGCTCAGCCTCGCTCGACCCAGGGCTCGGACTCAACCTCGACCTCGGAAGACGGACTCCGCCTCGCCCGACCCAGGGCTCGGACTCTACCTCGACCTCGGACGACGGTCTCTGCCTCGCCCGACCCCAGGGCTCGGACTCGACCTCGACCTCGGAGGAGCCTCCGCCTCGCCCGACCTCGGGCTCGGACCTGCCATGTCACAGGGGGGGGCATCATTACCCTACCCCTAGCTAGCTCAAGCTACGGGGAACAAGACTGGCGTCCCATCTGGCTCGCCCCGGTAAACAAGTAATGATGGCACCCCGCGTGCTCCATGACGACGGCAGCTCTCAGCCCCTTACGAAAGCAAGGAGACGTCAGCAAGGATCCGACAGCTGTACTTCCACAAGGTTCAAGCACTCCTCCGACGGCCACGACACCACATGAACAGGGCGCCAAAACCTCTCCGATTGCCACGACGGCATATACTTAGGGCTCTAGCTCCTCTCTGCTAGACACGTTAGCACATTGCTACACCCCCATTGTACACTGGGCCCTCTCCTTACGACTATAAAAGGAAGGTCCAGGGCTCTCGTACAAGGGGGTTGGCCGCGCGGGAGAACGGGCTGGCGGAAAGTCTCTCTCTCACTCTCCCTCGCGGACGCTTGTAACCCCCTACTGCAAGCGCACCCAACCTGGGCGCAGGACAACACGGAGGCCGCGAGTTTCCCCTTTGCTGTTTCTCCCCCCTTTGTGTTCCGTCTCGCGCCGACCCATCTGGGCTGGGACACGTAGCGACAATTCACTCGTCGGTCCAGGGACCCCCCGGGGTCGAAACGCCGACAGTTGGCGCGCCAGGTAGGGGTCTGCTGCGTGTTGACGAACAGCTTCCCGTCAAGCTCCAGATGGGTAGTCTCTAGCAACCTCTCCAACCCAGAATGATGCTTCGTTTTGGGAGTCTTGAGTTCATGTCCCTCGACGGCAGCTACGACATGATACTCCTTCCTCCGTCGCGCGACAACGACAATGGCGACCGTCTGTCCGCCCACCAGCGGTGGAATCGACGACGTCTTCCCCACGTGACGGAAGAGCAACATCCGGGTCTGTCCCATCACCTTCCCCGCCGACGGAGGAGGAGGCGGGGCAGGCATGGCCAAGCAGGAGGCGGCACCTCGTCGGCTGTCGAGCGAGTCGACGACGCCGGCGCCCCAGCGGGGGATACGTCGGGCGTTGACCTCGCGTCTGAGACGAAGACGAGCATCGTCTCCCCACAACACGCCAACCCCAAGCAGACGGATGACGCCAGCACGCTCGCGAAGGACTTGCTTGGCGTCAGCCTCGTACCTGAGACAACGGTGCAGTCCGTCCCTGACGCGACTTCGTCACCACCCGTCGATCAAGAGGTATCGTCCGTTTCCCATCCCATGCCTTTTGAATTCAGCTGCGACCCACCAAGCAACCCCGCTTCGGTGGACGCTTTCATAAAGGCATGTCCAAACCCTCCGGGGTATCATATGCGGTCACCCTAGGACCGACTGATGGCCGTCTCGACCTATGGGCCTCTGGGTTCCGAGGAAGATGACGAGCCCGACTCTGGTTGGGATTTCTCCAGGCTCGATAACCCTAGTGCCATGCGGGACTTCATGACTGCATGTGACTACTGCCTCTCCGATTGCTCCGATAGCAGCCACAGCCTCGGTGACGAGGACTGTGGCCCAAGTCGTGAATGCTTTCACGTCGATCTAGGGGGTCTCGACGAAGGCAACCATCTTGGTATGCCGGAGGACGGTGATCCCCCTAGGCCTGCCCCTCGCGTTGACATCCTTCGGGAGCTAGCTGTGGTCCCAGTCCCTGCGGGGGGTCAGGACGCACAACTCGAGCAAATCCGCGAGGTACAGGCCAGGCTCGACGAGGAAGCAGGACAACTTGTGCAGCTTCGGCAAAATATCGGGCAGGAGTGGCCAGGCCGAGCACCGGCCGAAGAAGCGCATCACCTGGACCAGGACGTCCAGCCCTGCATCGCCGATGATGCCAGGGCGAGGCTACCCCCGGCTTCCAGTGGGGTCGGCCAGAACCTGGCTGCAGCAGCGATACTACTCCGAGCGATGCCGGAACCATCCACCACCGAGGGGCGGCGTATCCAGGGAGAGCTCAAGAATCTCCTGGAAGATGCCACGGTCCGATGGGCCGAGAGCTCTGCCTCTCGAAGGCAAGGCTACCCCCCGAAGCATCGCGCCGCAACTTCCCGGTTCATATGGGAAGCCTCGGTCCACACCGGGCGAACGCGAAACTCAGCGCCTGCGGCCCCGGGTCGCCTCGGCAACGAGCACCACCGCCGCGACCGTCGAGCCCACCTCGACGAGAAGGTGCGCCGAGGCTACCACCCCAGGTGTGGGGGACGCTACGACAGCGGGGAGGATCAGAGCCCCTCGCCCGAACCACCCGGTCCGCGAGCTTTCAGCCGGGCCATACGACGGGCGCTGTTCCCGACCCGGTTCCGAACCCCGACTACAATCACGAAGTACTCAGGGGAGTCGAAGCCAGAACTGTGGCTCGCGGACTACCGGCTGGCCTGCCAGCTGGGTGGAACGGACGATGACAACCTCATCATCCGCAACCTTCCCCTGTTCCTCTCCGACGCCGCCCGAGCCTGGCTGGAGCATCTGCCTCCTGCGTAGATCTCCAACTGGGACGACTTGGTCAAAGCCTTCGCCGGCAACTTCCAGGGCAGATACGTGCGCCCTGGGAACTCCTGGGATCTCCGAAGCTGCCGCCAGCAGTCGGGAGAGTCCCTGCGGGACTACATCCGGCGATTTTCGAAGCAGCGCACCGAGCTGCCCAACATCACCGACTCAGATGTCATCGGCGCGTTCCTCGCCGGCACCACTTGCCTTGACCTGGTGAGCAAGCTGGGTCGCAAGACTCCCACCAGGGCGAGCGAGCTGATGGACATCACCACCAAGTTTACCTCTGGTCAGGAGGCGGTCGAGGCCATCTTCCAAAAGGACAAGCAGCCTCAGGGGCGCCAGCCGGAAGACGTCCTCGAGGCGTCCGCTCAGCGCGGCGCGAGGAAGAAGGGCAAGAAGAAGTCGCAAGCAAAACACGATGCCGCCGACGCGGACCTTGTCGCCGCCGCCGAGCACAGGAACCCTCGGAAGCCTCCCGGAGGCGCCAATCTATTCAACAAGATGCTCAAGGAGTTGTGCCCCTATCATCAGGGTCCCGTCAAGCACACCCTTGAGGAGTGCGTCATGCTTCGGCGCCACTTCCGCAGGGCTGGGCCACCGACGAAAGGTGACCGAGCCCACAACAACGACAAGAAGGAGGATCACAAGGTAGAGGAGTTCCCCGAGGTCCACGACTGCTTCATGATCTACGGTGGGCAAGTGGCGAATGCCTCGGCTCGGCACCGCAAGCAAGAGCGCCGGGAGGTCTACTCGGTAAAGGTGGCGGCGCCAGTCTACCTAGACTGGTCCGACAAGCCCATCACCTTCGACCAGGGCGACCACCCCGACCGCGTGCCGAGCTTAGGAAAGTGCCCGCTCGTTGTCGATCCCGTCATCGGCAACATCAGGCTCACCAAGGTCCTCATGGACGGAGGTAGCAGCCTCAACATCATCTACACCGAGACCCTCGGGCTCCTGCAGATCGATCTGTCCTCGATTCGGGCCGGCGCGGCGCCCTTTCACGGGATCATCCCCGGGAAACGCGTCCAACCCCTCGGACAACTCGATCTGCCCGTCTGCTTCGGGACTCCCTCCAACTTCCGAAGGGAAACCCTCACGTTCGAGGTGGTCGGGTTCCGAGGAACCTACCACGTAGTGCTGGGGAGGCCATGCTACGCCAAGTTCATGGTCGTCCCCAACTACACCTAGCTCAAGCTCAAGATGCTGGGCCCCAACGGGGTCATCACCGTCGGCTCCACGTACCGACACGCGTACGAATGCAACGTGGAGTGCGTGGAGTACGCCGAGGCCCTCGCTGAATCCGAGGCCCTCATCGCCGACCTAGAGAGCCTCTCCAAGGAGGCGCCGGATGCGAAGCGCCACGCCGGCAACTTCGAGCCAGCTGAGACGGTTAAGTCCGTCCCTCTCGACCCCAGCAACGACGCTTCCAAGCAGATCCGGATCGGCTCTGAGCTCGACCCCAAATAGGAAGCAGTGCTCGTCGACTTTCTCTGCGTGAACGCCGAAGTTTTTGCGTGGAGTCCCTCGGACATGCCTAGCATACCGAGGGATGTCGTCGAGCACTCGCTGGATATCCGAGCTGGAGCCCGACCCGTGAAGCAGCCTCTGCGCCGATTCGACGAAGAAAAGCATAGAGCCATAGGCGAGGAGATCCACAAGCTGATGGCTGCAGGGTTCATCAAAGAGGTATTCCATCCCGAATGGCTTGCCAACCCTGTGCTTGTGAGAAAGAAAGGAGGGAAATGGCGATGTGTGTAGACTACACTGGTCTAAACAAAGCATGTCCGAAGGTTCCCTACCCTCTGCGTCGCATCGATCAAATCGTGGATTCCACTGCTGGGTGCGAAACCCTATCTTTCCTTGATGCCTACTCAGGGTATCACCAAATCAGGATGAAAGAGTCTGACCAGCTCGCGACTTCTTTCATCACGCCCTTTGGCATGTACTGCTACGTTACTATGCCATTTGGTTTGAGGAATGCGGGTGCGACATACCAAAGGTGCATGAACCACGTGTTCGGAGAACACATTGGTTGAACGGTCGAGGCTTACGTCGATGACATCGTAGTCAAGGCGAGGAAAGCCACCGACCTCCTTTCCGACCTTGAAACGACATTCCGGTGTCTCAAGGCGAAAGTCGTAAAACTCAATCCTGAGAAGTGTGTCTTCGGAGTCCCCCGAGGCATGCTCCTGGGGTTTATCGTCTCCGAGCAGAGCATCGAGGCCAACCCAGAGAAAATCGCGGCCATCACCAACATGGGGCCCATCAAGGACTTGAAAGGAGTACAGAGGGTCATGGGATGCCTTGCGGCTCTGAGCCGTTTCATCTCACGCCTCGGCGAAAGAGGCCTACCTCTGTATCGCCTCTTGAGGAAGACCGAGCGCTTTACTTGGACCCCCGAGGTCGAGGAAGCCCTCGGGGACCTAAAGGCGCTCCTTACAAGTGCGCCCATCCTGGTGCCCCCCGCTGCCGGAGAAGCCCTCTTGATCTACGTCGCCGCTACCACTCAGGTGGTCAGCGCCGCGATCGTGGTCGAGAGACGAGAAGAGGGGCACGCATTGCCCGTCCAGAGGTCGGTCTACTTCATCAGTGAGGTACTGTCCGAGACCAAAATCCGCTACCCGCAAATTCAGAAGCTACTGTACGCGGTAATTCTAACACGGCGAAAGTTGCGACACTACTTCGAGTCTCATCCGGTGACTGTGGTGTCATCCTTCCCCCTGGGGGAGATCATCCAGTGCCGAGAGGCCTCGGGTAGGATTGCAAAGTGGGTGGTGGAGATCATGGGCGAGACTATCTCGTTCGCCCCTCGGAAGGCCATCAAGTCCCAAGTCTTGGCGGACTTTGTGGCTGAATGGGTCGACACCCAGCTTCCAGCAGCTCCGATCCAACCGGAACTCTGGACCATGTTTTTCGACGGGTCGTTGATGAAAACAGGAGCGGGCGCGGGCCTGCACTTCATCTCACCCCTCGGGAAGCACCTCCGCTATGTGTTGCGCCTCCATTTCCCGGCGTCCAATAATGTGGCCGAGTACGAGGCTCTGGTTAACGGGTTGCGCATCGCCATCGAGCTAGGGGTCCGATGCCTCGACGCTCATGGCGACTCGTAGCTTGTCATCGACCAAGTCATGAAGAACTCCCACTGCCGCGACCCGAAGATGGAAGCCTACTGCGATGAGGTTCGGCGCCTGGAGGACAAGTTCTTCGGGCTCGAGCTCAACCACATCGCCTGACGATACAACGAGACTGCGGACGAGCTGGCTAAGATAGCCTCGGGGCGGACAACGGTTCCCCCAGACGTCTTCTCCCGAGACCTACATCAACCCTCAGTCAAGACCGACGACACGCCCGAGCCCGAGAAGGTCTCAGCCCTGCCCGAGGCGCCCTCGGCTCAGCCTGAGGCGCCCTCGGCTCAGCCCGAGGCGCCCTCGGCTCGGCCCGAGGCACCCTCGGCCCCCGAGGGTGAGGCACTGCGTGTCGAGGAAGAGCGGAAGGGGTCCCGCCTAATCGAGACTGGTAGACCCTGTACCTGCAATATCTCCACCGAGGAGAGCTACCCCTCGACCGAGCTGAAGCTCGGCGACTGGTGCGGCGCGCCAAGTCGTTCGTCTTGCTGGGTGACGGGAAGGAGCTCTACCACCGCAGCCCCTCAGGCATCCTCCAGCGATGCATATCCATCACCAAAGGTCAGGAGTTATTACAAGAAATACACTCGGGGGCTTGCGGTCACCACGCAGCACCTTGGGCCCTCGTTGGAAACGCATTCCGGCAGGGTTTCTACTGGCCAACCGCGGTGGCCGACGCCACTAGGATTGTACGCACCTGCCAAGGGTGTCAATTCTATGCAAAGCAGACCCACCTGCCCGCTCAGGCTCTGCAAACAATACCCATCACCTGTCCGTTTTCTGTGTGGGGTCTGGACCTTGTCGGTCCCTTGCAGAAGGCACCCGGGGGCTACACGCATCTGCTGGTCGCTATCGACAAATTCTCCAAGTGGATCGAGGTCCGACCCCTAAACAGCATCAGGTCCGAACAGGCGGTGGCGTTCTTCACCAACATCATCCATCGCTTTGGGGTCTCGAACTCCATCATCACCGACAACGGCACCTAGTTCACCGGCATAAAGTTCCTGGACTTCTGCGAGGATCACCACATCCGGGTGGACTGGGCCGCCGTAGCTCACCCCATGACGAATGGGCAAGTAGAGCGTGACAACGGCATGATTCTACGAGGACTCAAGTCGCGGATCTACAACGACCTCAACAAGTTCGGCAGACGATGGATGAAGGAACTCCCCTCGGTGGTCTGGAGTCTGAGGACAACGCCGAGCCGAGCCACGGGCTTCACGCTGTTCTTTCTAGTCTATGGGGGCCGAGGCCATCTTGCCCACAGACTTAGAATACGGTTCCCCGAAGACGAGGGCGTACGACGACCGAAGCAATCGAACCAACTGAGAAGACTCACTGGACCAGCTGGAAGAGGCTCGGAACATGGCCTTACTACACTCGGCGCGGTATCAGCAGTCCCTGCGACGCTACCACGCCCGAGGGGTTCGGTCCCGAGACCTCTAGGTGGGCGACTTGGTGCTTCGGCTACGACAAGACGCCCGAGGGCGCCACAAGCTCACGCCTCCCTGGGAAGGGCCATTCATCATCGCCAAGATTTTGAAGCCCGGAACATACAAGCTGGCCAACAGTCAAGGCGAGGTCTACAGCAACGCTTGGAACATCCGACAGCTACGTCGCTTCTACCCTTAAGATGTTTTCAAGTCGTTCATACACCTCGTTTACATACGCCAACAAAGTCTAACCATCAAGGAAGGGTCAGCCTTGCCTCGGCAAAGCCTGACCCTCCCTCGGGGGCTAGAAGGGGGGCACCCCCTCTGCGTCAAAATTTTCCTCGGAAAAAGTCTTTCTGCGAGAACGTCTTTCGTGCTTCTCGACTACTTCGAAAGTGGGATCCTGAAAACGACGGAGTACACGTAAGCAAGCAAGGCCGATCGAGCCGAGGGACTCCTACGCCTCTGGGATACGGATACCTCACTCATCACCTTCTGCGATAAGTAACTCACGCTCGGATAAGCGATTCCACTGACCGAACAAGTCTTAATGCTCAAAAACTTTTCTGCCGAAACGATTTTTTGTGCCTTCTCGACTATATCGATAACAGGATCCTACGGACGAGTAAGAGTACACGTAAGCGGCAAGGCCGACCGAGCTGAGGGACTCCTACGCCTCCGGAATACGGATACCTCACTCATCACCTTCCGTGAAAAGTAACTCTCGCTCGGACAAACAATTCTGTTACCGACAAATAAGTCCTGATACTCGAAACAAGGGGAAAAGAAATGCAGCTTTACAACACGACGACGGTATGTTTGGGCCTCGGCGGCCGCAAAAAACATACGCACACTACAAGATAAACTGTTCCTGCAAGATCAGACATCAGTGGGGGAGCAGCAGCACCCTCGGCGTCGACTCCACCTTCGGCAGAATCCGACCCGACCTCGGACGGCAACACGGTTGGAGGATCTCCACCTCGAAGGAACCTATCGGCACCACGCCTGGGCCATCGCCGCTAGGGTCTCCTCTGGGAACCCGACCCGAGCAGACGGCTCAACCGCCGCTCTGTAGCCTCAGCCAGCTGTCCCTCGAGGACATCAGCCCGGCTCATGGCCTCGGCAACCCGACTCCGGCATCGGTCCCGCCAGTGGACGGCCCGGCCAGGCTCCGACCGACGAAGCTTCTTTTTGAGCCAACTCTGCCTCTGTCCGTGCTGGCACCGCTGCCTTCGGCTCCGGCTCATCGCAGAGCGGCCGAGGGTTCCTTTAACTAAGCTAGAGAAGCCTCGGGCGGCAAGGCCGACCGAGCCGAGGGACTCCTACGCCTCCGGGATATGGATACCTCACTCGTCACCTTCACACGAGGCAACTCACACTTGGTTAAGCGGTTCAGTTAGCCGATAGGCGAGCCCTAGTGCTCGAAATGAGGAAAAAACATGGTATTACACCAAAAATACATCAATGTTCAGGCCCCGACAGCCATAATGAACAGACACCGGCACTCAAGGTGCCATTACAAACGGAACTCCGGTTCCGCCCCCGCGGGTATGAATAACCTCCACATCGGAGAGCCTGTGGGGCGACAAACTCCTGGTGATTCGCCAGCGACCTCTGCAGCAGTAGCGATGGTCCCAGGACGGACGCTGCCGCCGGAAGGCTCTTGTTCTCGTCCCCACTCAAGGGACGAGAACCAGACATTAAAGCCAAAGAGCCGGAGGACGGTCCATGGGTAGCGCTGACGGGCTCGTCGGCGGAGAAGCTTTCTCCAGCTGCCACCACGTAAGCACCGACGGCGGCGCCCACCTGACCGCCAACACCGCACCAGCGAGCGCCGGCTGCCCCAAAGCGCACCGGCAGGTCCTCATTCCTATCCTCGCCACGAAAGCGAGGACAGAGGACGGAATGTTGCACCCTGGCTGGGCAGCAACAGTTCGCCTTCCCCGGCATGGCTGGAGGGCGCCTCCTCCGCAGAGCTGGAGGATGGTTTCCACCCCCATAAGCTAGAAGAAGAGGTGGCCAGCCGACCCGTGCGGGAGGTAGAGCTCCGGCTCGCCTCGCTCTCTGCCCCAGCAAGGATGATGAAGATCCTTGAAGCTGAGGGCGGGGCAGAGGCCGCAGCCCAACTCGCTTCTCCCCACCATCGAACTGGTGGTCACCGTCTTGGGTGACCACCGGCGAGGGGATGCAGCCGGGCTGCCTGATGAAAATCTTTGAAGCCGAGCGATGACTGAAAGGTACCAACTTCCGCGAAGTTGCGTTCCTCCAACGACGACAAGACGGAAGAACCGTGAGCGCTCCCCATCCTGGGGGCTCGGAAGGTGGAAGGGCGCGATGCATGAAGGGAGTGTGAAGCCATGGTTGCCATCCAAGGGGGTCACCCTCCTTTTAAAGGCGACGCTCCCCACTTGCGTCCTCAGCTGTCGCGGACTGAGTCTTCACCAACACGCTCCAAGGTCTTCCTCCTACGACACAGGGGCTGGGTCCCATGCGTCATGCAAGCTGGCCCAGGACAGAAGAGGCCAAACCGCCGCGCGTGGTGCGCGTAACTGCCCAGTGGTTACAAGCGCTCCTCCACTTTCGCCCAGACCGGCGGGTGAAAGGGCGGACCGCCATGCAGGTGGCATGCAACCGCACCAAGGGGGCGCACCCTTTCGACTCCGACGCGCCCAGCATGGGGGCCCAGGCCCACATGTCATGTAACCGGTGCGTCGGTTACTACGTGCGAGAGACTGCACCGCCACTTGCGCTAGTATCGCGCCTTCTCGACTGTGGAACCGGTGCCGCGACTCGAGGCAACCCTGCGCATGGCCCAACAGTGCCAACCGAGCATGTCACACCCGGTTTTAGAAGGCAAACCGAATGCGAACCATGTACGTGCCAGGATCAGTTATTCACGTACACAGCAGTTACATAACATGGACATCATCACACGGTGCTCAAAATAGTATTAAAAGGGAAATAATAGTTGATTACATCATACGTCTGAGACGTCCACATAGTCCTTACAATAAATCAAAGTGCGGAAAAGAAACGTAGATAAACGCGGCCTTCACAGGCAGCCGACTGGGGGTTGCCGCTAACCCACGCCTAGAACTCGCCACTTATGTCACACCCGGTTTTAGAAGGCAAACCGAATGCGAACCATGTACGTGCCAGGATCAGTTATTCACGTACACAGAAGTTACATAACATGGACATCATCACACGATGCTCAAAATAGTATTAAAAGGGAAATAATAGTTGATTACATCATACGTCTGAGACGTCCACATAGTCCTTACAATAAATCAAAGTGCGGAAAAGAAACGTAGATAAACGCGGCCTTCACAGGCAGTCGACTGGGGGTTGCCGCTAACCCACGCCTAGAACTCGTCGTAGTCTTGGAACTCCTGAAAGTCTCCTTCCACGGCTTCATCTTCGCCTGAGCAGTGGTTGCAATGCTGACACCCTGGGGATGGGGGGTTTGGTGTGTAGAGCAAGGGTGAGTACACATCAACATACTCAGCAAGTATCCTGTTTGGCTGTAGTGGACTAGCTTTATGTGGGGATAAGTCAAGCAGTTGCTTTTAGTTGGTCAGATCATTATTCACTAATAGAAAGCCAGGTTTTAGCATTGACCCAAGTTATTAGCCCAATGTACCCTTTCCAAACGGAAAGAATACCACTTACCAGCACCATAGTCATAACCAGAACCATCGATCTCATAGCCACCTGCACCATAATGTCTCTGATCAAGTACCACTAATCACTGGAGCTCCCTTGGCCGCTCATAACCGCGAGCACGACTGATATATCAGTTTTCAAACACTCTGCAGAGGTTGTGCACTTTACCCACAAGCCGTGATTCCCTCTTGCCTCGGGCCGATCAAACCCTTAAACACTACCAAGGTGAATAGGCAGGGTCTCACTACGTAGCCTTTACAAAGATTCCCCGGGGCTGTAGCCGCCCGTTAGGTTTCCTAAATGTACCGCACTCCTCCCCAAAGGACGAATCAACCTTGGTAGAGCGAGCCGCATACACTAAGCCCCATTGACGGCACGACGGCGAAGCGAACTACACCCCGGATCCTCTAATTATTCAGCTAAGGGCACCCCATTCCACCCTCATGGTTGCACTGTTTTCCCGGGCGGTCATCCATAGAACAGGTCCTTACGGAGAGGCACTCGAGAAACCGCTCGAGCCCCCTTAAAGGCCACAAGTACAACATCATAATAAGAGAAGAGAAAACAGTGTATCATGGATAATCTCATCATGTTCATTGATTAGAGTTGAGCAATAGCATAAAGCTAAACAATAATAATCCAACCCAGATAGGTAAACAAGGATATGGATAACAAAAGCTAGTCAATCCTTAGGTATAAATGTGTAATGCGGGAGGTGAATTAAAGAATGAATAGGACAGAGATAGGTCAAAGGACACTTGCCTCCATCAACCGACTGCTGCTCAGGGGCTTCTCCTGCGAGTTCTTCGGGTTCTCCGACCGGATCGTTCTCTATGGGGGCGTTTGGTTCGCTTCCCAGGCGAGCCTGGCTCGCACTAGCTCAGCCAGGCTACAACTGGCCTGGCTGAGTGTATACGGTAGAGTGTGTTTGGTTGTCTGTATGCGTTTAGTCTGGTTCACGAGAGATGCTGTTTGGTTGGTTGCATGAATACTTGTTGCTTGAGTTAAAAAATTATTAAATAAATAAAAAATGTATTAATAGACACTAATTATATGTTAATAGACACTAATTATATGTTAATCTTAATTATGTATTTTTTTGTTTGAAATATATATAGCATGACTGGTCTTGTTTTGTTCGCAAAAATGTGTAGAACACAGATCTGAAAACGGTTCGGTAATTAAATCTTTTAATTGAAAGATATAATCGGAAAACAAACAAAAAAGTGTCTTGATTTGCGTGCACGAATTAACAGCCGCTTAAGCGCCTGCGCGCTCAGCCCTGCACGCGCGCGAACGCCCGCGCGAGGCGTTTCATGCGAGCCAGGCCCGAACTGCTTTAAGTCTCGTGCTGGCCTGTCTCGATGTATACGGTCAAGCAAACGAACGCTGTTTTTTGCACGCACAGATGCAGCTGCATCTCCTGAGAAGAGAACCAAACGCGCCCTATGCGAGCGCAAACACACATACATCCACATATTTAATACAAAAAACAGTACACCATACAATAGAATGCAGTAAGTAAACAAACGTTCCACGCGGGCTCACAGTTACAGTTAAGAGAGAAAGAGAACAAGACAGTCGAGAAACGGTCACGTTACATGATTATAAATTAACCACTCGCTTAATAGAAGGAAATTAATGTAGACACTATGTTTAACGTAAAGTAAAGTCATGTTTCATGTCTAATCATTATAAGCAGATGAAGATAAATAAAAAGGATTGTCGCGCGGCGAGACGCGCGACATAGCACTCTAAAACGAATTAAGAAGTTAACGACTCGTCGCGCGACCGAGCACGCAACGAGACACTTCGCACTAATTATAAAGAGACGTTAAGCGTCGCGCGACGAAACGCACGACGGCATACGTCAACTAGACTGAGTCTAAAGTGGAACGTCGCGTGAATACACGCGCGACTTTGCACCTTAAACAACCTGAAATTAAAAAAGGATCGTCGTGCGACGAAGCGCACGACGCAACACATAAATAGCATCTGAAATTAGACAAATCCGTCGCGCGACGAAGCGCGCGACGCAGCACGCTAACTAACGGAGTTTGACATTGACTACCAACCAAAAAATAATCACCGCGAACGTGGGTCGAGCACGCGGGAACGCGCTAGCGGTAAACGGGGAAGCGCGAGGCCACGCTAAGGCCACGCGAACCACGCCAAGGGCCAGAACGACGCGCGCAGGGGGCAGGGGCCGCGCCGGGGCCGAGCCGCCGGGGGGCCGCGCCGGGCGAGCAGGGGGGCGGGGGCCGCGCGCCGCCGCGGCAGGGGGCGGGCGGGGGGCGCCGCCGCGGGCAGGGGGGAGGGCGGGGGGCCGCCGCGCGCCGGCGAGCAGGGGACGGGGCGGGGTCGCCGCGCGCGAGCAGGGGCGGGCGGGGCCGCGCGCCGGCGAGCAGGGGGAGGGGGCGGGGGCGGGGTCGCCGCCGCGGGCAGGGGGGCGGGCGGGATCGCCGCCGCGCGCGAGCAGGGGGGCGGGCGGGGCCGCGCCGCCGTGGGCCGGGGAGGGGGCGGGGGGCGCCGCCGGCGAGCAGGGGAGTGGGGGCGGGGGTCGCCGCTGCGGGCAGGGGGGCGGGCGGGGTCGCACGCGAGCAGGGGAAAGGGAGGGCGCGCGCGGGGGAGGAAGAAGAGGAGGGAGAGGGAGAGAGAGAGAGGAGAAGGGGAGGGGAGCTCACCTCGGGGTCCAAATTCCGGTGATCGCCGTCTCCAATTCCTAGGGCACCACAGGGAGAGAGAGGTGGAGGAGGGAGAGGGAGGTTGTTGCGCGGGAGATCCAAATGAGAGAGAGAGAGGAGGGGCGCATGGGGGGTGTGGGTGCCAGGGGCGCGTAGGGCCGGGCCGGGCTGGGCTGGGTTGGGCCGAGCCACTTCGCGGATCGAAAACCCACGACGTGCACGACCACTAAACGGAATTAAATCGCGAATCGAAATCCGGAACGGAACGAGACGAACACTCAACATCAGACAAAGAAATGTGCTTCGGCATGATGCAACACCCATGACACTTAGGTTTTGGTTTATACATGACACGGACACCTGTCGCTATACTGGTTTGAAATTGGGAAGAAGGAGCGAAACAGGGAAGAGAAAAGAGAGTAACGCCCGAATTTGGTGAGAGAAAAGAAGAAAAAATTCTACCCCCAAATTCAGGGCGTTACAAACCTATCCCCCTTAAAAGAATCTCGCCCTCGAGATTCAGGGTTGGTTAGCAAAGAGCTCAGGGTATTTAGCCATCAGATCATCTTCACGCTCCCAGGTTGCCTCTTCTTTGGAGTGGTGATTCCATTTGACTTTGCACATTCTGATGGTCTTCCTTCGAGTGACTCTGTCTGCAACCTCAAGGATTTGCACTGGCTTCTCAACGTAGGTCAAGTCCTCCTGGACTTCAAGACCTTCCACTGGCAACTGCTCTTCTGGCACACGCAAGCACTTCTTCAACTGAGACACATGAAAGACATCATGCACAGTAGACAAATTCTTTAGCAGACTGAGCTGATAGGCCACTTCTCCACGCCTTGAGAGAATTTGGTACGGACCAATGTAGCGGGGTGCCAGCTTGCCTTTGACTCCGAACCTTCTGACTTCTCTGATCGGTGACACTTTCAGATAGACAAAGTCTCCGACTTCAAAACTCAGCTCTCTTCTTCTTGTGTCTGCATAGCTTCGCTGCCTTGATTGCGCTATCTTCAGATTCTCTAGAACCATCCTGATGTTCTCTTCAGCTTCAAGCAAAATGTCTGGCCCAAACACCTGCTTTTCTCCAGGCTGATCCCATTGCAACGGAGTTCTACAACTCCTTCCATAGAGCGCCTGAAATGGTGACATCTTCAAGCTAGCCTGATAACTGTTGTTATAGGAAAACTCTGCATAAGGCAATCTCTTGTCCCATCCGGACTGATCTTGCAACGCACAGGCTCTCAACATGTCTTCAAGAATTTGATTGGTTCTTTCGGTCTGGCCATCTGTCTGCGGATGATAAGCTGAACTGAAATTCAGATGCGTGCCCAAGGCTTCATGCAACTACTGCCAGAAATGAGAGGTGAACTGCGTTCCTCTGTGTGACGGAACCTCCCAAGTAATTAGGCCCACCTACAGTTGTCCTTGTCCAACGGACCTCAGACAACCCCATAGGTGCCCCTGAACTACTTGACAAGCTCAGTATCTTTCCTTACCTTTCCAGGAACGTTTCACCCGTCTTGCAGACATTACAGAACATCGGAGATAAAGAAATGCGGAAGCGATTACATAACTTACATTTATTCAAAAGTAAGATCATGTTGTTTATTACAGACCAGGAATATATAACGAGTGCAGAGTAATATTATTACACATACCAAGGGAGGCAAAAACTCCTCCCGACAGTTATCACACAAAAGTCTTAATGGAGGATCCTTTCCTCCCGCACTTCACTCTTGCTTTTCTTCATTAGGAACCACCTTGGTACAGAAGCAACAGAACTCTGCTGCTTCCTCACCTAAAAACAACAAGGGGATAAACCCTGAGTATGGAATTACTCAGCAAGTCTTACCCGACTAAGGAAAAGACTCTCAAGGGTATGCTGGATAAATGGGAATCAAGGAGAGGCTTTAGCAAGAATCAACTTAGATACTTTTGCAGAAATAGCTTACTACGGTGAGTCCTCACTTTCAATCTTTTAATGCCATGTTAAGTATTAATAGACCCTGTTTGCCTCTAGTCTAGTTTCATCATTTCATCAGTACGACATCATTTTTATCCATACTGTTCACATCCTGACTCTAGGTTGCAGGGAAGTGACCAAGTCTTCATAACCGCGAAGGTACGGCGATCCGAATCGATTATACTCAGCTGAGGATCTCCAATCACACGACATATGTAGCACTTAACCCTTGCATATGTCAACCCGCCACCGGGGTTCTTAAGACCAGATCAGGTTCACGCAAACCGAGAGCACAGATACACCACCGTCTAGCCTCTTGCCACGGTGGGTACACGCTACTCCCGCCACCGCTCCACGCCCATTTCGTGTTATCTTATTCTGGCCTTAGTCTGCCCGAGGCAAGGCTTACCCATGACGAGGTATGTGACCAGTTAAAGGGTCCTCGATCAGCACGCCTACATACACGTTCAATCCTTAATCAACCTGGGTAGAACATCACCTGTTCCGAACCCAAGTTTCGATTTAAGTACTTCCACCCTTAGGATTGTTTCTGTTCCTTAGGATGGACGGAGCATCACAGGGAACTTTGCAGTAAGATCCCACCACACTCTCAATGAAAGTATTCTTGCAGGTAGAAGTCATCTTTTCTCAGGATAACCCCTGAGCTAGGCAGTATAGCAAAAGACAACCTCTATCCACAAGACCTAAGCAGGGCTAAGCATTTTTATAAAACAATTTTGATACTTCACTAGAAGTATCCATAAGGGTGTGGATATCAAGGAAAGCAATGCATCAAAAGGTTCCAAGCAATTCCTATGAACTTAATGCACATTTCACTTGACTTAAGATGTGCGAAAAAGTATTTAAAAACACAAGGAAAGGGGTTGCATGTACCGGGGCTTGCCTTTGTTAACAGGTGAATCTGGCTCGGATCCGCAAATATCAAAGTAGAAGCAGTTGCCTGCTTGAGAATCCGAGGGTGGTGGTGTCCTTTCTTCGGTGACTTCCTCTTCTTCTTCGTGTTCTAACATAATAATATATATGTATAAGAATGGATGCCATGGGATGCTCATGAGGGTGCAAAGATAATATAAACTTATTATCTAAGTCTTGAATACAACTTTCCTTCACGGTACTCCGAGAACCTAGGGTTTCTGGAGTCAGTAAAGGAGTTCATAGGGCAGGGGGGGTGGTTTTGGGTTCTAATTATCAAACATGGTCCAAATCAATTCAAACTCTACCCAAGGCTTCTAAATATTGTTTTAAGTGCCCATAAAAAGTTTGGGCATTTTTGGACTTATCAGTTATTTTCTAAAAATCCATAACTAACACTTTTAATTACTTTAAATGCCTTAAAATTCCTTATTTAACCTAAAAATCACAAAAGTATTTTTATTAAATTCTAGGGGAAATAACAAGCCTAGGAAAATTGGTTTCACAATTTTATCATTTTTCTATTGTTTTCTATAATTGTTTTAACTCGGGAGGAAAAAGAAAAAGAAAACTCGTGAATAGTATTGGGCCGAATCCAGTCCAGGTCGGCCCACTACCAGCAGAAGCACGTCCACGCGCGCGCGCCCGCGTGCGCTCTGGCGAATTTGCGAAAATGCCCTCAGGGTTTTCACTAACTTGCAAAACGTTCTACAGAATTTGCTAAGAGTCACTGACATCTTACACCGAGGTCCCTGGAACCTTGCTTCTTCCCCAAATACGTCCCTGACCACGGCGCGTTTGCCGTTCATCACCGACGCCGCACGGACTGGCCCCGGCCGGCGGCGAATGCTCAGTCGAGCGACAGCGGGAGCATAACCTACTCAAGGCGACCTAGGAACACGCATCAATTTGACAAGAACGCCCTGAGAACGGCCTGTCCACGTGCACGGCGGAAACCGCGGCGTCGATCCCAAGTTCCCAATTATGCAGGCCTGGATTGGGCAAACAGATGCTACAGTGAGCTTTACGTGCCTACATAGATGCTAGAACAACACTTGAGAGGCGCGGAACTTTACCAGAGTGGTCTGGCCACGGTGGGGTGGGTTTCACGGCGGCGGAAAACGATTTGGGGAGAACTCCAAATTCGCGGCTCTCAGTGAATGGTTGAGGCTGATTCGAGGTGGCTGGTTAGCTTACTACCCTACGGAGCCGGCGGCATCCGCAATTTATAGGCGCATCGAGGGTCGGTGGCGAATTCGGTCGAGGGGTGTTAGCGGCCGGTGAGCTCGATGCGGGGGAAAAAGTAGCTCTCACCGTGGCAGTGATTCTGGTGATCGCCGGACATGCAACTAACGAGTCACCACGAAGGTGTCTCGTGCTAAGACACGTGGTGCGCGACGACGGTGGCTTATCGGCGACGAGGCCATCTACTCGACGATGAGCTGGGGTGAAGTGCGGCGGTCTTAGCCGTAGCTCAATCCTGCCTCGGATTTTTACCCGATCAAGTTTATCTGTTGTACCCGATGCACGAATCGCAGCACGAGATCGACCACCGGCGGCGACTCACCGGCGACGAGCGAGCCAGCTGGCGGTCTGATCCCCAATGGTTTACTGTACCATGGCACATCTGCTTCAGTCGCCTGAACCGGCCATGATCCAACCCAATTATCTCTAGATTCTTGTTAGGAACAGAGCGATCCCTCTTAATAAAATTTGTTCACTAATCATCAGTCTCCAAACTTACTATAGGATTCTTGGATCAAAATCGAACGTATTTAAAGTTATGGCGTGCTCAAATCGGCCCCATCTCACTGTGACCACTTCTGTCTTCAAGTTCAGCTTCAGTTTCTTTATACCAGCCTGACAGAGCAACTTCGGGCTCATTTATTTCAGAATCCTTCATGGTACCAAGGCTTAACATCTGTAGCAACCTTGTAAAGCTACAAACCAGCTACACTTCATTTATAGGGATTGAACTCAGTTGAGCACTAAATCAGGGTTGAATCCCAGGCCAAAGATGGCTTTGTTACTCTGTAAGCCTGAAGTTCAGAGTTTAATCAGTCTGATAGCCAGACTTTAGGCTTAATTATCTCCAAAATCTTCTTAACAACAATGCTCACACTCTTAAGCAAAGTTGTTCACCTATAATTGGGCTACAATTTTGATGTGGTGGCCTAGGGCAAATTCTCAATAATTTGGAAGATCCAATGCTCCAAAGTTGAGCCCTCAACACTGAATTTCAGACTTAGCCTCTATAGCGCTTTAAGAGGTGATTTTTGCATTTTGGTCCAAAACTTAGGGTTTGGCTTGCAAATTCACATATATGTGACCCAAATGACTAAAGATACCTATTTAACTTGGTTTTTGCACTTTAGTCCAAAAGTGGACTAATTTTGCACTTAGGCCCCTAGGGTTTGGTTTTAGGGTTTTCTAGGGTTCCAATTAGGGTTTCTGGGATTCCAGGGGTATAAATGTGATTCAACTTTGTTTTTGGGGATATTTTATGACTATTTCCCTAAAGTCTTTAGGTTTTCTCATCATGGATTGGGTTTTACCCCTTTACTCTCTATTTAGGGTCAAGTCCCTTAACCAGGGTTCTATTTGCAAAAACACTTAAACAATACAACTTGTTTGAAAATTTTACCTAGTGAATGCACTCTAGGTGTGTCAAAAATATGCAATGTCAATGCTTATGATGCCATGCTCAAGTTTTAGTTACAGTAACACCAGGGGTGTTACATCCTTCCCCCCATAAAAGAATCTCGTCCTGAGATTTAAAGTCCTAGGGTGAGTAATGGAAAAGGAAATGCTTCACATTTGTATTTCCTTATTTCTGGTAAAAGGCAGGGGTGGTATGGGGGTTCACTCCTTTATTGCAATAACTATATACACTTTACAAATTACATGAGGCTAGAAAGCCTGGGAAATTCTTATTCAAGAAGTCTTGAGTTTCCCACGTAGCCTCTTCCTCAGAATGTTGGTTCCATTGTATCTTGTAGAACTTGAGAGTCTTTCTCCGGGTAACCCTGTCCTTTTGATCCAGAACTCGAATAGGATGTTCCGAGTATGTTAAATCTGGTTCCAGGACAACATCTGTCACTTCAATGGTTCGATCGGGAACCCGAAGACACTTCTTCAATTGCGACACATGGAACACATTATGGATGGCAGACAGAATTTCGGGGAGTTGCAGTCGATATGCCACTGGCCCACATTGCTCAAGTACTGGAAATGGACCAATATACCTGGGTGCAAGTTTCCCTTTAACCCCGAAACGCGATACACCCTTCATTGGTGAAACTTTCAAGTAGACATAATCGCCTACCAGAAAGCATAAGGGTTGTCATCGTCGGTCTGCATAACTCTTTTGTCGAGTCTGAGCTTTCTTCATATTGTGAATAATTTTCTGAACCTTTTCTTCGACCTTTTTTACCATATCAGGCCTAAAGAAGTACCTTTCTCCAGGTTCAGACCAATTTAGCGGAGTTCGACACCGTCGCCCATATAAAGCTTCAAAAGGTGCCATCTTGATACTTTCTTGATAACTGTTATTGTATGAAAACTCCGCTAAGGGCAAACATTCATCCCATTTCTGTGAGAAGTCCAGAACACAAGCCCGCAACATATCCTCAAGTATTTGATTGACCCTCTCAGTCTGTCCACTTGTTTGAGGATGATAGGCCGAACTGTGGAGCAATTTGGTACCCAAGGATTTATGAAGTTCTTCCCAAAACTTGGATACGAACTGAGGTCCACGATCCGACACTATAGTTTTTGGAATACCATGCAAACTGAGAATACGGGCAATATATAATGCTGCATAAGTGGCTACTGTATATTTGGCCCTGATGGGTAAGAAATGGGCAATCTTTGTGAGTCGATCAACGATAACCCAAATAGAATCATACCCTTTGGCCGTCCTGGGCAGTCCCACAATAAAGTCCATACTTATGTCTTCCCATTTCCATGTTGGGATTGGCAAAGATTGTAACGGACCAGCAGTTTTCATGTGTATGGCCTTGACACGTCTGCAAGTGTCACACTTAGCCACATAGCGTGCAATTTCGATCTTCATCTTTGTCCACCAGTAATGTTGCTTCAAGTCTTGGTACATCTTAGTGCTTCTGGGATGAATAGAATAACGACTAAGATGTGCTTCATCAAGTATTTGCTGGCGGAGTTCTTCGTTCTTTGGCACTACTATGCGGTTTTTAAACCATATCACACCTTGATCGTCTTCCTTGAAACATTTGGCTACTCCAGCCCTTATCTTCTCTCGTATGTGCTTCATACCCAGATTATCCTTTTGAGCATCAATTATCCTTTGCAAAATGATTGACTCAAGCTTTAGCTGATTCAGAGTCCCTTGTTGGACCATCCCCAGGTTTAGCTTTTCCATCTCTTGACATAAAGTGTTGTCAGAGGTCTTCACCATAAGACAGTGGCAGGAAGCCTTACGGCTTAGTGCATCTGCCACCACATTGGCTTTGCCTAGGTGATAATGGATTTCCAGTTCATAGTCCTTAATAAGCTCAAGCCATCGTCTTTGCCTCATATTTAATTCTGACTGGGTGAAGATGTACTTCAAGCTTTTATGATTTGTATATATATGACAGATATTTCCCAATAGATAGTGACGCCAAATTTTCAGGGCATGAACCACAGCAGCTAGCTCCAGATCATGAGTTGGGTAATGCTCCTCATGTCGGCGCAACTGCCTTGAAGCATATGCAATTACTCGGCCCTCTTGCATTAATACACAGCCGAGTCCACTGCCTGACGCATCACAATATACATCAAAAGGCTTGGTGATGTCCGGTTGAGCCAATACCGGAGCAGTGGTTAATAATGTCTTCAATTGCTTAAAGGCTTCATTACACTTAGAGGACCAATTGAACTTAATTTCATTCTTCAATAAACTTGTGATTGGCTTCACAAGCTTAGAAAAATCTGGTATGAATCTGCGATAATATCCAGCTAGTCCAAGAAAACTCCGGACTTGGTGAACAGTAGTTGGGGGTTTCCACTCCAGAATATCTTTGACTTTGCTAGGATCTACCGCAATTCCTTTGACCGATAACACATGCCCCAAAACTTGAATTTCCTCCAGCCAAAACGCGCACTTTCTGAATTTGGCATACAGCTGATGTTCCCTCAGGCGCGTCAATACAATCCGTAAATGCTGAGCATGCTCCTCTTCATTTTTAGAATATATCAAGATATCATCGATGAAGACCACCACGAACTTGTCCAACTCGGGCATGAACACCGAGTTCATCAAATAGGTGAAGTGGGCAGGAGCATTTGTGAGCCCGAAAGACATTACCAAGTATTCAAACAATCCGTACCGCGTAGTAAACGCGGTCTTCGGTATATCCTCGGGCCGAATACGGATTTGGTGGTAGCCCGACCTGAGATCAATTTTGGAAAATACCCTCGCCCCAGTCAGTTGATCAAATAAGATGTCGATCCTTGGAAGAGGGTACTTATTCTTGATGGTGACCTCATTCAGGGGTCGATAATCCATGCACATTCGTAAGGTTTGATCCTTCTTCTTAACAAAAATGGCGGGACAACCCCATGGAGACGAGCTTGGCCGGATGAATCCCTTATTCAGTAGATCTTGTAATTGAATCTTCAATTCCGCCAACTCATTAGGGGGCATACGGTACGATCTTCGGGAGATGGGAGCCGTACCGGGCTTTAGCTCAATTACAAATTCTACATCTCTTTCAGGGGGCAGTCCAGGCAAATCTTCTGGAAATACATCTGGAAACTCACATACTACCGGAATGTTCTTGATCTCCGGTACAATGGCTTCATATATTCTACCAGAAGCTTTGGCTGGATTGGTTACGGGGAGAGACAAAAGAATCTCTTCTTGATTATAGCTCAACCTGACGGTTCTGAGTTCAATGTTGAGAATTGCCTTGTGTTGGGTTAACCAATTCATACCCAAAATTACATCTATATCCTGGCCTTTCAGAACAATCATGTTAGCAGGAAAGTTCCGTCCGGCCATTGTTACTGGCACTTCATAGGCCACTTCTCGAGTAAAAATATGTCCCCCAGGTGAATGAATTTTAAATCCCTCTTTTGATTCATGGCATGCAATGTGATGTTGCTCCACAAATTTCTTGCTAATGAATGTATGCGAAGCACCAGAATCAAAAAGAATAATTGCAGGGTGACTGGCCACGGGAAACGTACCCATCATCACCGGCTCTCCTTCCGGTGTAGTGGCCACTTGGGTGTAGTATACACGCCCCGTCTTCCTTGTATTCTTACCCACAGTATTTTCCTTAGACTGAGTTGATTTCCCAGATCCTTGCTGAGCATTTGATTGATTTTGCTTGGGATATGGGCAGTCTTTGATAAAATGTCCCGACTTGCCGCAATTGAAACATCCGGTTGAAGAGCTGGGCAAAGCAGGGAATCGAGTGCCTGGGGCACCCGGCTGATTTGGGGGAGCGGGGGTATTGCTGGGGCGAATAATGATTGGTTGTTTGAAAGGGAATGCAGGTGGACGAGAAAAAGTGCGATTTTGGCTAGAAGACCGGATTACAAACCGTTGCCTCTTCGCCTGGCCCTGATTAGGCCTCTCACCACCGAATCCCTTGTTCTTCCCAGAATTTGCATATTTTGCTTCAACAGATAAGGCTGTACTGACAGCCTTTCCATACGTGAGATCAATACATGTGGCCATCTTTCGCTGCAACCAGTCATTTAGACCCCTCATGAAGCAGTTCTTTTTCTTTAAATCAGTATTCACCTGGTCGATGGCATACTGCGACAGGTGAATAAACTTGTTGAGATACTGATTAACGGTATCCCCTCCTTGTTTCAGCTTCATGAATTCCTCTTGTTTCATATGCAGCACCCCTTCGGGTATGTAGTGCTCACGGAAGGCTGCTTTAAATTCTTCCCAAGTGATTTGATGGTTGACAGGTTGAATAGCCACAAAATTTCCCCACCAGGTACTGGCAGGGCCACGTAGTTGCTGCGCTGCGAATAATGGCTTCTGCGTTTCTGAACAACGAAGAAGACCAAACTTTTGTTCAATGACCCGTATCCACTCGTCGGCTTCCAGCGGGTCCTCTGCCTTGACGAATAGGGGTGGACGAGTTTCAGAGAAGTCCAGATAGGTGGTTTCACGGGGGCCTTGCTGATAACCCCTTCCTGCCTGTTGCTGGAATTGCTGTTGACCCGCCATTTCCCTAAGGAAACGGGTATTGTCTGTGGTGGCATTTACCAAGGCGGCAATCGCCTCGGCCAACGTGGGAGGAACCGGAGGTGGATTTGGGGTAACATCCCGACCCCCAGAAGTTCCCGCTGCGTCCTGTCCCCGAGTCCTGGTCGGCATCTGAGGCAAAAAACATTTGAAATAAACATAATATGCCAAAGAGACCTTCCATTTTACATTACTATAAAAAGTAATGATACAGACTCGATATTACATAACAGGACACATTACCCATTATACAAAAGTTCAACCTATTATACAACTTACTATTTCTACTTTTACAAGCTACACTACTACTCCTGCTTATTCTTGGTATCTTCATCGTCAGGGGTGGGAGACCATACGTCGACCAGCCTCAAAGAAGGAGGGGGCCTAAAAAGGTCTAACTCTCCACCAAGCACTTCTCCCGCAGTGTGCGAGGGTCCGGCTTCAGACCTGACGGGATCCGCAGGGACATTTGGGTGTAATTGCGAATACAGTACATGAACTTCTTCATGTAAAGTATTGCAATATACCTGCAAGTTATCAACAGCAACGCTAAGTTCGTTGACTCGTGCTCGAGCCTTCGCTTCCTTAGCTAAAGCTACTGAGCGAGATTGTACTGCCCAATCAAGTGCCAAATCTCGGTCAGCTAGTTGATCTTGCAGGGTGCGGATGTAACTTCTTAAATCATTTATCCGGTCACCGTCCGCAACCCATAGATTAGTCCTGCGTTGTAACTCTGCTTGGAGATGATTTACGCGAGCTTCGAGATCACCAATAGGATCGTTGCTCCCACTACTGATGTTTTGCTCTTGCTCTCGTGGGGCAAGTTGATGCCGAGGCACACCGATGGGTCCAGTATGCTTACGTGCCGTTTTCCTTGTACGTGGCGGCATTTGCTAAGGGGAAAATTTATCAGTATAATTCTTAGCATGATGCATGAATAAGTACAGAATCAACCTTAGTCGATTCATCCTTCTATACATTGCACTCTTCCTATCTGGTCCTTGAAATAAACTCTTCAGAAATACTTAGGTAAGAAGAGAAGCAATTTTCTAGATAAGTCTTAGAAAATCCTTTTGAAGATGCCACATAATATCTGTCAAGAAGGGCTACGCTCCGATACCAGCTGTGACGGAACCTCCCAAGTAATTAGGCCCACCTACAGTTGTCCTTGTCCAACGGACCTCAGACAACCCCATAGGTGCCCCTGAACTACTTGACAAGCTCGGTATCTTTCCTTACCTTTCCAGGAACGTTTCACCCGTCTTGCAGACATTACAGAACATCGGAGATAAAGAAATGCGGAAGCGATTACATAACTTACATTTATTCAAAAGTAAGATCATGTTGTTTATTACAGACCAGGAATATATAACGAGTGCAGAGTAATATTATTACACATACCAAGGGAGGCAAAAACTCCTCCCGACAGTTATCACACAAAAGTCTTAATGGAGGATCCTTTCCTCCCGCACTTCACTCTTGCTTTTCTTCATTAGGAACCACCTTGGTACAGAAGCAACAGAACTCTGCTGCTTCCTCACCTAAAAACAACAAGGGGATAAACCCTGAGTATGGAATTACTCAGCAAGTCTTACCCGACTAAGGAAAAGACTCTCAAGGGTATGCTGGATAAATGGGAATCAAGGAGAGGCTTTAGCAAGAATCAACTTAGATACTTTTGCAGAAATAGCTTACTACGGTGAGTCCTCACTTTCAATCTTTTAATGCCATGTTAAGTATTAATAGACTCTGTTTGCCTCTAGTCTAATTTCATCATTTCATCAGTACGACATCATTTTTATCCATATTGTTCACATCCTGACTCTAGGTTGCAGGGAAGTGACCAAGTCTTCATAACCGCGAAGGTACGGCGATCCGAATCGATTATACTCAGCTGAGGATCTCCAATCACACGACATATGTAGCACTTAACCCTTGCATATGTCAACCCGCCACTGGGGTTCTTAAGACCAGATCAGGTTCACGCAAACCGAGAGCACAGATACACCACCGTCCAGCCTCTTGCCACAGTGGGTACACGCTACTCCCGCCAACGCTCCACGCCCATTTCGTGTTATCTTATTCTGGCCTTAGTCTGCCCGAGGCAAGGCTTACCCATGACGAGGTATGTGACCAGTTAAAGGGTCCTCGATCAGCACGCCTACATACACGTTCAATCCTTAATCAACCTGGGTAGAACATCACCTGTTCCGAACCCAAGTTTCGATTTAAGTACTTCCACCCTTAGGATTGTTTCTGTTCCTTAGGATGGACGGAGCATCACAGGGAACTTTGCAGTAAGATCCCACCACGCTCTCAATGAAAGTATTCTTGCAGGTAGAAGTCATCTTTTCTCAGGATAACCCCTGAGCTAGGCAGTATAGCAAAAGACAACCTCTATCCACAAGACCTAAGCAGGGCTAAGCATTTTTATAAAACAATTTTGATACTTCACCAGAAGTATCCATAAGGGTGTGGATATTAAGGAAAGCAATGCATCAAAAGGTTCCAAGCAATTCCTATGAACTTAATGCACATTTCACTTGACTTAAGATGTGTGAAAAAGTATTTAAAAACACAAGGAAAGGGGTTGCATGCACCGGGGCTTGCCTTTGTTAATAGGTGAGTCTGGCTCGGATCCACAAATATCAAAGTAGAAGCAGTTGACTGCTTGAGAATCCGAGGGTGGTGGTGTCCTTTCTTTGGTGACTTCCTCTTCTTCTTCGTGTTCTAACATAATCATATATATGTATAAGAATGGATGCCATGGGATGCTCATGAGGGTGCAAAGATAATATAAACTTATTATCTAAGTCTTGAATACAACTTTCCTTCACGGTACTCCGAGAACCTAGGGTTTCCGGAGTCAGTAAAGGAGTTCATAGGGCAGGGGGGTGGTTTTGGGTTCTAATTATCAAACATGGTCCAAATCAATTCAAACTCTACCCAAGGCTTCTAAATATTGTTTTAAGTGCCCATAAAAAGTTTGGGCATTTTTGGACTTATCAGTTATTTTCTAAAAATCCATAACTAACACTTTTAATTACTTTAAATGCCTTAAAATTCCTTATTTAACCTAAAAATCACAAAACTATTTTTATTAAATTCTAGGGGAAATAACAAGCCTAGGAAAATTTGTTTCACAATTTTATCATTTTTCTACTGTTTTCTATAATTGTTTTAACTCGGGAGGAAAAAGAAAAAGAAAACTCGTGAATAGTATTGGGCTGAATCCAGTCCAGGTCGGCCCACTACCAGCAGAAGCACGTCCACGCGCGCGCGCCCGCGTGCGCTCTGGCGGATTTGCGAAAACGCCCTCAGGGTTTTCACTAACTTGCAAAACGTTCTACAGAATTTTCTAAGAGTCACTGACATCTTACACCGAGGTCCCTGGAACCTTGCTTCTTCCCCAAATACGTCCCTGACCACGGCGCATTTGCCGTTCATCACCGACGCCGCACGGACTGGCCCCGGCCGGCGGCGAATGCTCAGTCGAGCGACAGCGGGAGCATAACCTACTCAAGGCGACCTAGGAACACGCATCAATTTGACAAGAACGCCCTGAGAACGGCCTATCCACGTGCACGGCGGAAACTGCGGCGTCGATCCCATGTTCCCAATTATGCAGGCCCGGATTGGGCAAACAGATGCTACGGTGAGCTTTACGTGCCTACATAGATGCTAGAACAACACTTGAGAGGCGCGGAACTTTACCAGAGTGGTCTGGCCATGGTGGGGTGGGTTTCACGGCGGCGGAAAACGATTTGGGGAGAACTCCAAATTTGTGGCTCTCAGTGAATGGTTGAGGCTGATTCGAGGTAGCTGGTTAGCTTACTACCCTACGGAGTCGGCGGCATCCGCAATTTATAGGCGCATCGAGGGTCGGTGGCGAATTCGGCCGAGGGGTGTTAGCGGCCGGTGAGCTCGGTGCGGGGGAAAAAGTAGCTCTCACTGTGGCAGTGATTCCGGTGATCGCCGGACATGCAACTAACGAGTCACCACGAAGGTGTCTCGTGCTAAGACACGTGGTGCGCGACGACGGTGGCTTATCGGCGACGAGGCCATCTACTCGACGATGAGCTGGGGTGAAGTGCGGCGGTCTTAGCCGTAGCTCAATCCTGCCTCGGATTTTTACCCGGTCAAGTTTATCTGTTGTACCCGATGCACGAATCGCAGCACGAGATCGACCACCGGCGGCGACTCACCGGCAACGAGCGAGCCAGCTGGCGGTCTGATCCCCAATGGTTTACTGTACCATGGCACATCTGCTTCAGTCGCCTGAACCGGCCATGATCCAACCCAATTATCTCTAGATTCTTGTTAGGAACAGAGCGATCCCTCTTAATAAAATTTGTTCACTAATCATCAGTCTCCAAACTTACTATAGGATTCTTGGATCAAAATCGAACGTATTTAAAGTTATGGCGTGCTCAAATTGGCCCCATCTCACTGTGACCACTTCTGTCTTCAAGTTCAGCTTCAGTTTCTTTATACCAGCCTGACAGAGCAACTTCGGGCTCATTTATTTCAGAATCCTTCATGGTACCAAGGCTTAACATCTGTAGCAACCTTGTAAAGCTACAAACCAGCTACACTTCATTTATAGGGATTGAACTCAGTTGAGCACTAAATCAGGGTTGAATCCTAGGCCAAAGATGGCTTTATTACTCTGTAAGCCTGAAGTTCAGAGTTTAATCAGTCTGACAGCCAGACTTTAGGCTTAATTATCTCCAAAATCTTCTTAACAACAATGCTCACACTCTTAAGCAAAGTTGTTCACCTATAATTGGGCTACAATTTTGATGTGGTGGCCTAGGGCAAATTCTCAATAATTTGGAAGATCCAATGCTCCAAAGTTGAGCCCTCAACACTGAATTTCAGACTTAGCCTCTATAGTGCTTTAAGAGGTGATTTTTGCATTTTGGTCCAAAACTTAGGGTTTGGCTTGCAAATTCACATATATGTGACCCAAATGACTAAAGATACCTATTTAACTTGGTTTTTGCACTTTAGTCCAAAAGTGGACTAATTTTGCACTTAGGCCCCTAGGGTTTGGTTTTAGGGTTTTCTAGGGTTCCAATTAGGGTTTCTGGGATTCCAGGGGTATAAATGTGATTCAACTTTGTTTTTGGGGATATTTTATGACTCTTTCCCTAAAGTCTTTAGGTTTTCTCATCATGGATTGGGTTTTACCCCTTTACTCTCTATTTAGGGTCAAGTCCCTTAACCAGGGTTCTATTTGCAAAAACACTTAAACAATACAACTTGTTTGAAAATTTTACCTAGTGAATGCACTCTAGGTGTGTCAAACATATGCAATGTCAATGGTTATGATGCCATGCTTAAGTTTTAGTTACAGTAACACCAGGGGTGTTACGCTCTGTCTGACACTATCTTCTTTGGCACACCATGAAGACAAACTTTCCGAGACATGTACAGCTCTGCCAATACTGCACTGCTATAGTTGGTCTTGACAGGTATGAAGTGGGCTGACTTGGTTAAGCGGTCCACTACTACCCAGATGGAATCGTAGCCGGCTCGAGTGCGAGGCAATCCGACTATGAAATCCATACCGATTTCATCCCATTTCCACTGAGGGATCTGCAACGGTTGCAACAATCCAGCAGGTCTCTGGTGCTCTGCCTTAATTCTTCGGCAACTATCGCACATAGCCACATGCTCTGCGATTTCCCTCTTCATTCCGTACCACCAGAATTTCTTCTTCAGATCCTGATACATCTTCTCACTACCAGGGTGAATCGAATAGGCTGTCTCATGAGCTTCCTTAAGGATCAACTCCCGAATAGACTGGACATTAGGAACACACAAGCGGTCTTTGAACCATATCACACCCTCTGCATCCTCTCGAAAATCTTTGCCTCTGCCATCTAGAATCAGTCGCCGGATCTCACTGATCTTCTCATCATTCTTCTGCACTTCTTTGATTTCCCGCTCCAGGGTAGGTTCCAATTCAACTGTGACTCCTCGCGAATTGTTCAGAAATCCGAGACTCAACCTGTCGAACTCCTTGGCCAACTCATAAGGCATCGGACGAGCGACCATCAGATTGACTTGACTCTTCCTGCTCAAAGCATCTGCCACTACGTTTGCTTTGCCTGGATGGTAGTGAATCTCCAACTCATAGTCTTTGATCAACTCTAACCATCTTCACTGCCTCATATTCAACTCTGACTGAGTGAATATGTACTTCAGACTCTTGTGGCCTGTGTAAACATCGCATTTCTGTCCATACAGATAGTGCCTCCATGTCTTCAGTGCATGAACCACTGCTGCCAACTCTAGGTCATGGATTGGGTAATTCTTCTCATGAACCTTCAGCTGTCGGGACGAGTAAGCCACAACTCTTCCCTCTTGCATCAACACACATCCCAAACCTGTGTAACAAGCATCACAATACACCGAGAAGGGCTTGTGCACATCAGGCAAGACTAGGACAGGCGCTGTTGTCAACTTTTCTTTCAGCGCTTCGAAGGCCTCTTGACATTTCTGGGTCCACTTGAACTCAACCTTGTTGCCTAGCAACGCTGTCATTGGTTTCGCAATCTTTGAAAACCCTTCAATGAATCGCCGATAATATCCAGCCATTCCAATGAAACTCTTGATTCCTCGAGCATCTGTTGGCGCCTTCCAGTTCAGAATGTCTGCCACTTTCTTCGGATCCACAGCCAATCCTTCTTCGTTGATTATGTGACCCAAGAACAGGACTTCACTGATCCAGAATTCGCATTTGTTCAACTTTGCATACAACTGGTGCTCTCGCAACCTCCGCAATACCATCTTCAAATGATCTGCGTGCTCTTCTTCGTTGGAAATGAATGTCGTCTTCAGGATGTCCGAAGGTCCGATCCTGAGCTGATGATAACCTGACCTCAGATCAATCTTGGAGAACACACTGGCTCCTCTCAACTGGTCGAACAGATCTTCTATTCTGGGCAAGGGATACTTATTCTTGATGGTGACTTCATTCAAAGCTCGATAATCGATACACATCCTTTTGGTGCCATCTTTCTTCTCCACAAACAAGACAGGGGCGGCCCAAGGCGAGGTGCTTGGCCGGATGTAACCTTTCTCTGACAGCTCATCAATCTGCTCCTTAAGTTCAACCAACTCTGGTCCAGATATTCTGTAAGCTCTCTTAAAGATGGGGGCGGTTCCAGGAAGAAGCTCTATGGCAAATTCAACTTTCCGCTCTGGTGGCATACCTGGTAAGTCCTTTGGAAACACATCTGGGAATTCGGACACAACCTTGATACTCTCGATTGGGTCTGCTTCACTGCTATCGACAGCTATCTGATAACAACTTCCTTTATTTGGCTCAGGCGGGACTAACTCGGTCACCACTTCCTCTCCTAGTGGGGACACCAACTTGATTGTCCTCTTATCGCAACTGATAACTGCCTGATACCTATCTAGCCAATTCATCCCTAGGATGACATCTATTCCCTGAGTACCCATTACTATGAGGTTGGCAGGGAACGCTATCCCCCTTATTTCCACACTTATATTCAAACAAATGCTATCGGCTCGGATTCTACCACCAGCTGAGTCGATTTGAATGGGGGTTGACATGGTAGTAATTGGAAGATTATGTGCTTCTACCCATGATGCAGTAATGAAAGAATGTGTTGCTCCAGTATCAAATAACACTTCTGCAATATGAGAGTCGACTGGGAACATACCTACTATCATGCCGGGGGTTTCCTGAACTGCTTCAGCCTCCAAGTGGTTCAGTCTCCCATGGTTATAACGCGGCGGAGAGCGGTTGCCTGCTCCAGGCTGAGGCACATTCTGCTTTGCTAGGGCATTGGGGCCTGACTGCTGCTGGGTTGCCTTCTTCGGACATTGCATCACCCAGTGGCCTTGCTCTCCACAGTGGAAACATGCCTTGTTTCCAACCTGAGCTGGTGCTGCCTGACCGTTCTGCTGGTTTGCTGGGGCAGGAAGACGAGGTGCCTGCTGATTCTGCCTCTAAAACTGACCTCCTGACTGATTGCTCGGACGGTTCTGATACTGGTGCTGAGGATACTGCCTTTGGAACTGCTGATGCTGCTGAGGTGGACGTTGGTTCTGCCTAAACTGCTGAGGTTGATTGCCTGAGAAACGAGGACGGTTGCTGCTTCCAGGCTGGGGTCCACTGATCTTGCGCTTACGATCCTCCATCTCCTTACGCTTCCTCTCTGTCATGATTGCTCTATCGATCAGGTGTTGGAATGTCGGGAAGGTATGGTTCATCAGTTGGTACTGCAGAGGGTCAACCAAGCCTCTCAAGAAATGGTACTGCCGCTTGGCGTCGGTGTTGACATCCTCAGGAGCATAGCGAGACAACTGCAGAAACATGTCCCGGTACTCACTGATCGACAATGGCCCTTGCTTGAGGGCCAGGAACTCCTCCTTCTTCACTGTCATCAGACCTGCAGGAACATGGTACTGACGAAAGCTACCTCTGAACTCTTCCCAGGTAATGGTGTCGGGGTGGGCATGGGTGGCGAGGTAAGACTCCCACCATGACTAAGCTGCTCCTCTCAACAGACGGGGACCATACAGGACTTTCTCCCTATCATCGCACTGAGTGGTATGCAACTCCCACTCCACAGTGCGCAGCCAGTCTTCAGCATCCATGGGGTCAGAAGAATGAGCGAACGTTGGTGGATGACCTCTCATGAATTCAGCACGCTTGTCTCTGGGCATCTGAGGCATCTGAGGCTGAGGTGGTGCCTGCTGCTGCTGCTGCTGCTGAATGGCGGCCAGAGTCTGACCGATGGCTTGAACTGCCTGAGTCTGCATCAGAAACATCTGCTCGATCGACATCGGGGGCGGGGGCGGCAGATGCTGTTGCTGGGGCACCTCCTGTTGAGCGGCTCGCTCCTGCTGAGCACGCCTTCCTCCTCTGCGCCTGTTCTCTGACATCTGCAGAATGCAACCACACATCAGAACTGATCCGGCAAATCTTGCAGCATAAGAAAAGAGTATAGAATTCTTCAACAGCACTGAACAGATGAGCATCTTCACTAATCTCCAACACAGCTTCTCAGATAAAGAGGAAAGTGGAATAAAAGGTTTCCCAACTAGCTAACTAACTCCATTAACATAATAGGTAAACCAAAATGCAGGGGATACCCACACTCTGGTGACAGTCATTACAAAGATCCAAACCAAACGCAGTTCATCATGACAAACATAAATGCACAGGATATAGCAAACTACCCTGCCTAACTAAGACTAACTAAGACCAAGACTAACGCTAAGACTGAAGCTTCTACGTATATATATTTTGTATTAATTACAAGATCCAACTCTAACGATCTATGGTTCTAGATTTATCTTGGTCTTGCAGTCGGGGTTGCCATAAGGCTGGCGTCCACGCCGAGGTGAGCGGTATGGGTGCTGAGTCCCAACGGGAGCGGGGGAACCATCGTCCAGGTGACGACATTCCGCGCGCTCAGCCCGCAGCAGGGCGACCTCAGCACGAGCCCTACTCAGCTCGTCTAATGCATGGTCCAGCTCCGTGTTTAGCACGACAGCTAGGTTGACTGTGCTGCTCAACCTAGGATTGTCCTCACCGACAGGTGAGACAATCACGCCTCCTGTGCTGCCAGATGAACGGCGGGGGTAATACTTCAGGTCAAGACCGTCAGCTACCCCACCGAGAACCGAGCAGTAGTGCGAAAGCGCACGCCGTGCAGCATCTTGCATGGCTGCCTCAGCTGAGTCCTGCTCAGAGATAGAATAGTGCTCTGAGCAGGCCTCCGCACCCTGGAGACTGTTCTCCGAGCGGCGCACCAAGCAGGTCGCCTCCCAGCGGTCCGGGTAGACCCCGCGACTATGCTGGTAGACCACACAGCGATACTCGATGGACCAAGTACGCCGGTTAAGTGCCCGACGTAGCAGGGTATCGAGCGCATCGTGGAAGTGACACCCGCGAGCAGCGTCGCGAGTGATAGGTCGAGCAACCCATCCTTCCGGCTCCTGGTCAGCAGAGAAGTCGGTGTCATGGCTCGAGCTATCGTCGCCACCTCCGTCGTCTGGATCTCCTCCAGCAGCTACTCTAGAGGCTGGGGCGCCCAGTGGTGGTGCAGGGGGCGCCTCCAGGGGAAGCACAGGGGAGCAGCTCCTCACATACTCTATCTCCTGTTGGAGCGAGAAAGAAGAGCCCTGCTGCTCCTGTCGTCGACGTTCCTGCTCCTCATGCAGGCGGTGGTGCAGCCTCTCCAAGTGGCTGGACTGTCCGGCCACGGGACGGCGAAGCGGGCGCTTAGCAAGACGGGAGGGTAAGAAGGGGATGACAGACTTTCGTGCAGTGTGTCTAAGTCGAGCCATCTACAAAAGACATCGCAAGCAAAAGGGTGAGAACAGAATTAATATGACCAGCAAGTAATAAACCATAAGTAAATGAAGGATTAGAATAAAACACAATTTTCAGCAAGGTATATTATATAATAGAACATAGGTTTGGTCGGTATGACCAACTTTTGAAGAGATATCAAAGTCAGGGCAGGGACAGAGGTCTATAGTCCTTAGAACTACCATTCTACTCTAGGTTAGCGGTCCTACAGTCAGCACGGCTTTGATACCACTTATGTCACACCCGGTTTTAGAAGGCAAACCGAATGCGAACCATGTACGTGCCAGGATCAGTTATTCACGTACACAGCAGTTACATAACATGGACATCATCACACGGTGCTCAAAATAGTATTAAAAGGGAAATAATAGTTGATTACATCATACGTCTGAGACGTCCACATAGTCCTTACAATAAATCAAAGTGTGGAAAAGAAACGTAGATAAACGCGGCCTTCACAGGCAGCCGACTGGGGGTTGCCGCTAACCCACGCCTAGAACTCGTCGTAGTCTTGGAACTCCTGAAAGTCTCCTTCCACGACTTCATCTTCGCCTGAGCAGTGGTTGCAATGCTGACAACCTGGGGATGGGGGGTTTGGTGTGTAGAGCAAGGGTGAGTACACATCAACATACTCAGCAAGTATCCTGTTTGGCTGTAGTGGACTAGCTTTATGTGGGGATAAGTCAAGCAGTTGCTTTTAGTTGGTCAGATCATTATTCACTAATAGAAAGCCAGGTTTTAGCATTGACCCAAGTTATTAGCCCGATGTACCCTTTCCAAACAGAAAGAATACCACTTACCAGCACCATAGTCATAACCAGAACCATCGATCTCATAGCCACCTGCACCATAATGTCTCTGATCAAGTACCACTAATCACTGGAGCTCCCTTGGCCGCTCATAACCGCGAGCACGACTGATATATCAGTTTTCAAACACTCTGCAGAGGTTGTGCACTTTACCCACAAGCCGTGATTCCCTCTTGCCTCGGGCCGATCAAACCCTTAAACACTACCAAGGTGAATAGGCAGGGTCTCACTACGTAGCCTTTACAAAGATTCCCCGGGGCTGTAGCCGCCCGTTAGGTTTCCTAAATGTACCGCACTTCTCCCCAAAGGACGAATCAACCTTGGCAGAGCGAGCCGCATACACTGAGCCCCATTGACGGCACGACGGCGAAGCGAACTACACCCCGGATCCTCTAATTATTCAGCTAAGGGCACCCCATTCCACCCTCATGGTTGCACTGTTTTCCCGGGCGGTCATCCATAGAACAGGTCCTTACGGAGAGGCACTCGAGAAACCGCTCGAGCCCCCTTAAAGGCCACAAGTACAACATCATAATAAGAGAAGGGAAAACAGCGTATCATGGATAATCTCATCATGTTCATTGATTAGAGTTGAGCAATAGCATAAAGCTAAACAATAATAATCCAACCCAGATAGGTAAACAAGGATATAGATAACAAAAGCTAGTCAATCCTTAGGTATAAATGTGTAATGCGGGAGGTGAATTAAAGAATGAATAGGACAGAGATAGGTCAAAGGACACTTGCCTCCACCAACTGACTGCTGCTCAGGGGCTTCTCCTGCGAGTTCTTCGGGTTCTCCGACCGGATCGTTCTCTATGCGAGCGCAAACACACATACATCCACATATTTAATACAAAAGAACAGTACACCATACAATAGAATGCAGTAAGTAAACAAACGTTCCACGTGGGCTCGCAGTTACAGTTAAGAGAGAAAGAGAACAAGACAGTCGAGAAACGGTCACGTTACATGATTATAAATTAACCACTCGCTTAATAGAAGGAAATTAATGTAGACACTATGTTTAGCGTAAAGTAAAGTCATGTTTCATGTCTAATCATTATAAGCAGATGAAGATAAATAAAAAGGATTGTCGGGCGGCGAGACGCGCGACATAGCACTCTAAAACGAATTAAGAAGTTAACGACTCGTCGCGCGACCGAGCACGCAACGAGACACTTCGCACTAATTATAAAGAGACGTTAAGCGTCGCGCGACGAAACGCACGACGGCATATGTCAACTAGACTGAGTCTAAAGTGGAACGTCGTGTGAATACACGCGTGACGTTGCACCTTAAACAACCTGAAATTAAAAAAGGATCGTCGCGCGACGAAGCGCACGACGCAACACATAAATAGCATCTGAAATTAGACAAATCCGTCGCGCGACGAAGCGCGCGACGCAGCACGCTAACTAACGGAGTTTGACATTGACTACCAACCAAAAAATAATCACCGCGAACGCGGGTCGCGCAAGCGGGAACGCGCTAGCGGTAAACGGGGAAGCGCGAGGCCACGCGAACCACGCCAAGGGCCAGAACGACGCGCGCAGGGGCCGAGGCCGCGCCGGGGGCAGGGGCCGCGCCGGGGCCGAGCCGGGGGCCGCGCCGGGCGAGCAGGTGGCGGGGGCCGCGCGCCGCCGCGGGCAGGGGGCGGGCGGGGGGCACCGCCGCGGGCAGGGGGGCGGGCGGGGGGCCACCGCGCGCCGGCGAGCAGGGGACGGGGCGGGGTCGTCGCGCGCGAGTAGGGGTGGGCGGGGCCGCGCGCCGGCGAGCAGGGGGAGGGGGCGGGGTCGCCGCCGCGGGCAGGGGGCGGGCGGGGGCCGCCGCGGGCAGGGGGCGGGGGGGATCGCCGCCACGGGCAGGGGGGCGGGCGGGGCCGCCGCGCGCGAGCAGGGGGGCGGGCGGGGCCGTGCCGCCGCGGGTCGGGGAGGGGGCGGGGGGCGCCGCCGGCGAGCAGGGGAGCGGGGGCGGGGGCCGCCGCTGCGGGCAGGGGGCGGGCGGGGTCGCGCGCGAGCAGGGGAAAGGGAGGGCGCGCGCGGGGGAGGAAGAAGAGGAGGGAGAGGGAGAGAGAGAGAGGAGAAGGGGAGGGGAGCTCACCTCGGGGTCCAAATTCTGGTGATCGCCGTCTCCAATTCCTAGGGCACCACGGGGAGAGAGAGGTGGAGGGAGAGGGAGGTTGTTGCGCGGGAGATCCAAATGAGAGAGAGAGAGGAGGGGCGCATGGGGGGGTGTGGGCGCCAGGGGCGCGCAGGGCCGGACCGGACCGGGCTGGGCTGGGTTGGGCCGGGCCACTTCGCGGATCGAAAACCCACGACGTGCACGACCACTAAATGGAATTAAATCGCGAATCGAAATCCGGAACGGAACGAGACGAACACTCAACATCAGACAAAGAAATGTGCTTCGGCATGATGCAATACCCATGACACTTAGGTTTTGGTTTATACATGACACGGACACCTGTCGCTATACTAGTTTGAAATTGGGAAGAAGGAGCGAAACAGGGAAGAGAAAAGAGAGTAACGCCCGAATTTGGTGAGAGAAAAGAAGAAAAAATTCTACCCCCAAATTCAGGGCGTTACAGAGCACATCGGTCACGGGTCAGCCAGCCGTGGGAGAAGGCGCGACGGTCGATACGGCCAGAAATGGGCCGGCAGTGATGGCGGCGGCAGGCGGGCGGAAGCAGCGGTCAAGTCGTCTGCAGGCTCACGTCCCCTCCTAGGACAGCGAGAGAGCCCTCTCCCACGGCGTGAAGACGACGCACCCGTGTTCCGTTCCTCAAACGGCTCGCGCACGCACAACGGCTGCCCCGCGAACCACTCGTCCCGTCGCATTAACTCTGCGGCAGGACAAGCGGCACCTTTGGCAGGCGAAGCAGGCGACGCTTCACCTCCGCCATAATGACCGCATCAAAAAAGGTGCACCACGTCGTTCGATTTCGTATCCTTTTCCTCTTCCTCTTTCTCTCTCTTGCTACATGGACCGGGAAAGGGGATACTATGAAAGGGATTCTTCTCCGTGAAGGAAGCGGGCCCCGAGCCCCCCTACTGATCAGAGGTTCGAAGGCTGGCCCCTCGGAAGGGTTCGACAGCCGCCTCAGAGCACTCGGGCCCCGAGCCCTCCTACTGATCAAAGGTTCGAAGGCTGGCCCCTCGGAAGGGTTCGACAGCCGCCTCAGAGCACTCGGGCTCCGCGCTCACCACTGGTCAGAGGTTCGAAGGCTGGCCCCTCGGATGGGTTCGACAGCCGCCTCAGGCCACTCGGGCTCCACGCCCACTACTGATCAGGGGTTCGTAGGCTGGCCCCCGAAGGGTTCGAAAGCCGCCTCAGAGCACGCAGAGCGAGGGATGACTCTGGGTACGTCCGATACATGGCCGAGGCTCGGGCTACGCTCCCGAGGTACCCTAGGACATTTCTGAGACCAGCAGGAGCGATTCTGTAACGGAATCCCATCAGAGGGAGGCATCGAGCCCTCGGACCCTATCAAACGGGACCGGGTCCGGCAAATCACCTGCATGTACTTTTGGAGCGCGCCTCTGGGCCACTAGCCGACCCTTATCGAACGGGGCACGTGCGTCCACTCGGATCACCCGCTAGCAACTCACTAGAGACACCATGTGCGGCACCCTCCGAGGGCAACATGGCGCTTTCCCCCCTCCTCCTTGCGGAAAGGCGACGCAGGGGCGTATGAAAAAAGCCGAGTCTGTCCTTGACCGTCCTCTCGCTCTGTGCGGAGGCTCGGGGGCTGCTCTTGCGAACCCGGCTCCAGTCAAACCGTTGACAGCATCAACATACCAGCCCGAGAACTTGGAACCTGACTATGCACCCGGGCTACGGCCAGTTCGCATGAGGGAACAACCAGACCGGCCGAAGCATCACGAAATGCGCTAAGACCTCGAAGGAGTCAAACCACTCCTCCGAGGCCTCGGGGGCTACACCCGGCGGGTGCGCTCACGCGCACCCACCAGAACGAAACGCAACCGAGAAAGGCCGGTCCCCTTGCAAAAAAGTGCGACAAAAGCCTCCAAGCGAGTACTAACACTCCCTTCGAGGCTCAGGGGCTACTGTCGGGGACCATAATTAGGGGTACCCCCAAGACTCCTAAATCTCAGCTGGTAACCCCCATCAGCACAAAGCTACAAAGGCCTGATGGGCACGATTAATGTCAAGGCTCAGTCCACTCAAGGGACACGATCTCGCCTCACTCGAGTCCGGCCTCGGGCAAAGGCAGCCGACCCAGGAGGATTCACGTCTCGCCCGAGGGTCCCCTCAAGCAACGGACGCACCTTCGACTCGCCCGAGGCCCAGCTCGGGCAGGCTTCGCGGAGAAGCAACCTTGGCCAGATCGCCACACCAACCAACCGTATCGCAGGAGCATTTAATGCAAGGATCGACTGACACCTTATCCTGACGCGCGCTCCTCAGTCGACAGGGCCGAAGTGACCGCAGTCACTTCGACGCTCCACTGACCGACCTGACAGGAAAACAGCGTCGCCTGCCCTGCTCCGACTGTTGTGCCACTCGACAGAGTGAGGCTGACAACAGCTAAGTCCAGCCTCGAGCGCCATAGGAAGCTCCGCCTCGCCCGACCCAGGGCTCGGACTCAACCTCGACCTTGGAAGACGGACTCCGCCTCGCCCGACCCAGGGCTCGGACTCAACCTCGACCTCGGAAGACGGACTCCGCCTCGCCCGACCCAGGGCTTGGACTCAACCTCGACCTCGGAAGACGGACTCCGCCTCACCCGACCTAGGGCTCGGACTCTATCTTGACCTCGGACGACGGTCTCCGCCTCGCTCGACCCCAGGGCTCGGGCTCTACCTCGACCTCGGACGGCGGTCTCCGCCTCGCCCGACTCCAGGGCTCGGACTCGACCTCGACCTCGGAGGAGCCTCCGCCTCGCCCGACCTCAGGCTCGGACCTGCCACGTCACAGGGGGGACCATCATTACCCTACCCCTAGCTAGCTCAGGCTATGGGGAACAAGACCGGCGTCCCATCTCGCTCGCCTCGGTAAACAAGTAATGATGGCACCACGTGTGCTCCATGACGACGGTGGCTCTCAGCCCCTTACGGAAGCAAGGAGACGTCAGTAAGGATCCGATAGCCCTGACATCTGTACTTCCACAAGGCTCAAGCACTCCTCCGACGGCCACGACACCACATGAACAGGGCGCCAAAACCTCTCCGACTGCCACGACGGCATGTACTTAGGGCTCTAGCTCCTCTCTGCTAGACACATTAGCACATTGCTACACCCCCCCATTGTACACCTAGGCCCTCTCCTTACGACTATAAAAGGAAGGTCCAGGGCTCTCGTACAAGGGGGTTGGCCGCGCGGGAGAACGGGCTGGCGGACAGTCTCTCTCTCACTCTCCCTCGCGGACGCTTGTAAGCCCCTACTGCAAGCGCACCCGACCTGGGCGCAGGACAACACGGAGGCCGCGGGTTTCCCCTTTGCTATTTCTCCCCCTGAAAGTCGCCTAGAGGGGCGGTGAATAGGGCGAATCTGAAATTTACAAACTTAATCACAACTACAAGCTGGGCTAGCGTTAGAAATATAATCGAGTCAGAGAGAGAGGGTGCAAAACAAATCGTAAGCGAATAAAGAGTGTGACACACGGATTTGTTTTACCGAGGTTCGGTTCTCGCAAACCTACTCCCTTTTGAGGTGGTCATGAAGACCGGGTCTCTTTCAACCCTTTCCCTCTTTCAAACGGTCCCTCGGACCGAGTGAGCTTCTCTTCTCAAATCAATTGGGAATCAAACTTCCCACAAGGACCACCACATAATTGGTGTCTCTTGCCTTGCTTACAAATGAGATGATCGCAAGAAAGAGTGAGAAAAAGAAAGCAATCCAAGCGCAAGAGCACAAAAGAACACAACAAATCTCTCTCACTTATCACTAAAGCTTTGTGTGGAATTGGGAGAGGATTTGATCACTTGGGTGTGTCTAGAATTGAATGCTAGAGCTCTTGTAAGTAGTTGGAAGGTGGAAAACTTGGATGCCAATGAATGTGGGTGGTTGGGGTATTTATAGCCCCAACCACCACAAAATGGTCGTTGGAAGGCTGGAGTCGCATGGTGTACCGAACAGTCCGGTGCGCCATCGGACACTGTCCGGTGCGCCAGCCACGTCAGCAGACCGTTGGGGTTCGACCGTTGGAGCTCTGTCTTGTGGGCCCGCCTGGCTGTCCGGTGGTGCACCGGACAAGTCCTGTAGAGTGTCCGGTGTGCCACCCGTGCGTGCCCTGCTCCTCTGCGCGCGCAGGCGCGCGTTTAATGCGTTGCAGACGACCGTTGCGCGCGACATGTCCGGTGAATTTTAGCGGAGCGGAAATCCGAAGCTGGCGAGTTCAGAGTCGCTCTCCCCTAGGGCACCGGACACTGTCCGGTGGTGCACCGGACAGTCCGGTGAATTATAGCGAAGTGCCTTTAAGAATTCCCGAAGGTGAAGTGTTCAGCTTGGAGTCCCCTGGTGCACCGGACACTGTCCGGTGGCACACCGAACAGTCCGGTGCGCCAGACCAGGGCACACTTCGGTAGTCCCTTGCTCTATTGAACCCTTTTCTTGGTCTTTTTATTGGCTTTTTGTGAACCTTTGGCACCTGTATAACTTATAGACTAGAGCAAACTAGTTAGTCCAAAGATTTGTGTTGGGAAATTCAACCACCAAAATCATTTAGGAAATAGGTGTAAGCCTAATTCCCTTTCAATCTCCCCCTTTTTGGTGATTGATGCCAACACAAACCAAAGCAAGTATAGAAGTACATAATTGAACTAGTTTGCATAATGTAAGTGTAAAGGTTACTTAGATTTGAGCCAATATAAATTCTCGTAAGATACGCATGGATTGTTTCTTCATTTTTAACATTTTGGACCACGCTTGCACCACATGTTTTGTTTTGCAAATTCTTTTGTAAATTCTTTTCAAAGTTCTTTTGCAAATAGTCAAAGTAAATGAATAAGATTTTTTAGAAGCATTTTCAAGATTTGAAATTTTCTCCCCCTGTTTCAAATGCTTTTCCTTTGACTTAAACAAAACTCCCCCTTAATGAAATCCTCCTCTTAGTGTTCAAGAGGGTTTTGATGTTAATTTTGAAGAGGGTATACCAATTTGAAATTATATCACACATAAGATACCAATTTGAAAATACTTCTATAAAACCAAATAAAGACTAAATTTTTTGAAATTGGTGGTGGTGCGGTCCTTTTGCTTTGGGCTAATACTTTCTCCCCCTTTGGCATGAATCGCCAAAAACGGATACTTAGAGTGAAGTATAAGCCCTCTCATAACTACTTTCTCCCCTTTGGCAAATAAAACATGAGTGAAGATTATACCAAAGACGGAGAGTTGCTCGGAGCGACGGCGAAGGATGAGTGATGAGTGGAGTGGAAGCCTTTGTCTTCGCCGAAGACTCCAATTCCCTTTCAATACACCTATGACTTGGTTTGAAATTTACTTGAAAACACATTAGTCATAGCATATGAAAGAGATATGATCAAAGGTATATTAATGTGCTATGTGTGCAAAACATCAAAAGAAATTCCTAGAATCAAGAATATTTAGCTCATGCCTAAGTTTGTTAAAGGTTTGTTCATCTAGTGGCTTGGTAAAGATATTGGCTAATTGATCTTTAGTGTTAATATATGCAATCTCGATATCTCCCTTTTGTTGGTGATCCCTTAGAAAATGATACTGAATGGCTATGTGTTTAGTGCGGCTATGCTCAACAATGGCCTGCGGCAATATACTCGGCTTCAGCGGTAGAAAGAGCTACAGAATTTTGCTTCTTTGAAGCCCAAGACACCAAGGGTCTTCCCAAGAACTGGCAAGTCCCCGATGTGCTCTTTCTATTAATTTTACACCCCGCCCAATCAGCATCCGAATATCCAATCAAATCAAATGTGGATCCCCTAGGATACCAAAGCCCAAACTTAGGAGTATAAACTAAATATCTCAAGATTCGTTTTACGGTCGTAAGGTGAGCTTCCTTAAGGTCGGCTTGGAATCTTGCACACATGCATACGGAAAGCATAATATCCGATCGAGATGCACATAAATAGAGTAGTGAACCTATCATCGACCGATATACCTTTTGATCGACGGATTTACCTTCCGTGTCGAGGTCGAGATGCCCATTTGTTCCCATGGGTGTCTTGATGGGCTTGGCATCCTTCATCCCAAACTTGCTTAGAATATCTTGAGTATACTTTGTTTGGCTAATGAAGGTGCCCTCTTGGAGTTGCTTCACTTGAAATCCTAAGAAATACTTCAACTCCCCCATCATAGACATCTCGAATTTTTGTGTCATGATCCTACTAAATTCTTCACATGTAGATTCGTTAGTAGACCCAAATATAATATCATCAACATAAATTTGGCATACAAACAAATCATTGTCAAGAGTTTTAGTGAATAGAGTAGGATCCGCCTTTCCAACTTTGAAGCCATTAGTGATAAGAAAATCTCTTAGGCATTCATACCATGCTCTTGGGGCTTGCTTGAGCCCATAAAGCGCCTTAGAGAGTTTGTAGACATGGTTAGGGTACTCACTATCTTCAAAGCCGGGAGGTTGCTCAACATAGACCTCTTCTTTGATTGGTCCATTGAGGAAGGCACTCTTCACGTCCATTTGGTAAAGCTTGAAGCCATGGTAAGTAGCATAGGCCAATAATATACGAATTGACTCAAGCCTAGCTACGGGTGCATAGGTTTCACCGAAATCCAAACCTTCGACTTGGGAGTATCCCTTGGCCACAAGTCGGGCTTTGTTCCTTATCACCACACATGCTCGTCTTGCTTGTTACGGAAAACCCACTTGGTTCCTACAACATTTTGATTAGGACGTGGAACTAAATGCCATACCTCATTCCTAGTGAAGTTGTTGAGCTCCTCTTGCATCGCCACCACCCAATCCGAATCTTGTAGTGCTTCCTCTACCCTGTGTGGCTCAATAGAGGAAACAAAAGAGTAATGCTCACAAAAATGTGTGACACGAGATCTAGTAGTTACCCCTTATGAATGTCGCCGAGGATGGTGTCGACGGGGTGATCTCGTTGGATTGCTTGGTGGACTCTTGGGTGTGGCGGCCTTGCTTCTTCATCCTCCTTGTCTTGATTATTTGCATCTCCCCCTTGATCATTGTCGTCATCTTGAGGTGGCTCATCTCTTTGATCTTCTCGTTCATCAACTTAAGCCTCATCCTCATTTTGAGTTGGTGGAGATGCTTGCGTGGAGGAGGATGGTTGATCTTGTGCATTTGGAGGCTCTTCGAATTCCTTAGGACACACATCCCCAATGGACATGTTTCTTAGCGCGACGCACGGAGCCTCTTCATCATCTATCTCATCAAGATCAACTTGCTCTACTTGAGAGCCGTTAGTTTCATCAAACACAACGTCACAAGAAACTTCAACTAGTCCAGAGGACTTGTTAAAGACTCTATATGCCCTTGTGTTTGAATCATATCCTAGTAAAAAGCCTTCTACAGTCTTAGGAGCAAATTTAGATTTTCTACCTCTTTTAACAAGAATAAAGCATTTGCTACCAAAGACTCTAAAATATGAAATATTGGGCTTTTTACTGGTTAGGAGTTCATATGATGTCTTCTTGAGGATTCGATGTAGATACAACCGGTTGATGGCGTAGCAGGCGGTGTTGACCGTCTCGGCCCAAAACCGATCCGAAGTCTTGTACTCATCAAGCATGGTTCTTGCCATGTCCAGTAGAGTTCTATTCTTCCTCTCCACTACACCATTTTGTTGTGGCGTGTAGGGAGAAGAGAACTCATGCTTGATGCCCTCCTCCTCAAGGAAGCATTCAATTTGAGAGTTCTTGAACTCTGCCCCGTTGTCGCTTCTAATTTTCTTGATCCTTAAGCCGAACTCATTTTGAGCCTGTCTCAAGAATCCCTTTAATGTTTCTTGGGTATGAGATTTTTCCTGCAAAAAGAACACCCAAGTGAAGCGAGAATAATCATCCACTATAACTAGACAGTACTTACTCCCGCCGATGCTTATATAAGCTATCGGGCCGAATAGGTCCATGTGTAGGAGCTCCAGTGGCCTGTCAGTCGTCATGATGTTCTTGTGTGGATGATGAACACCAACTTGCTTCCCTGCTTGGCATGCGCTACAAATCCTATCTTTCTCAAAATGAACATTTGTTAATCCTAAAATGTGTTCTCCCTTTAGAAGCTTATGAAGATTCTTCATTCCAACATGTGCCAGTCGGCGATGCCAGAGCCAGCCCATGTTGGTCTTAGCAATTAAGCAGGTGTCGAGTTCAGCTCTATCAAAATCTACCAAGTATAGCTGACCCTCTAACACTCCCTTAAATGCTACTGAATCATCACTTCTTCTAAAGACAGTGATACCTACATCAGTAAATAGACAGTTGTAGCCCATTTGACATAATTGAGAAACAGAAAGCAAGTTATAATCTAAAGAATCTACAAGAAAGACATTGGAAATAGAATGGTCAGGAGATATAGCAATTTTACCCAATCCGTTGACCAAACCTTGATTTTTCTTGGTTTTTCTTGACAACGGTTACTCAATTGGAAAAGGGTTACTCCGCTGGCTCACCGGACATGTCCGGTGAATTTTAGCGGAGCGGAAATCCGAAGCTGGCGAGTTCAGAGT